>NC_090319.1:269650825-272199951 GCF_040869045.1 Eurosta solidaginis | reverse complement strand
TTCCACATTTTACTGGAGGTTTTAGGGCTTAACGTCACATAGCTCCTTACCAATTTTAATTATCCTACCACTACGTCATCCAGATATATGCAGTATAATATATTCCATTTGTATGGGAGGTCCCACGCCCCCATTTTCCCAATTCCATATTTTCTTGGTGGTGTTAGGGATTGACCTCATGTAACTCCTTACTGAATTTCAATGTTCTGGCATGTATACCTTCAAAGTTATGCATTACTAAAGATTCCATTTGTATGGGAGGTGCCACGCCCCCTTTCTCCAAATTCCGCATTTTCTTGGTGGTGTTAGGGATTGACCTCATATAACTCCTCATTGAATTTCAATGTTCTGGCATGTATACCTTCAAAGGTATGCAGTACCAAAGATTCCATTTGTATGGGAGGTGCCACGCCCCTTTTATATATCGAAATTATTTTTAGCCTAAAACCTTCCCGTTGATCGAAGGAACCCATAACCAAAATTTGGCGATGATTGATGTGTGGGAAATACGTTTCCATAGCGAACAGACACACACACAGAATTTGATTTTTATATATATATGGCTAAACCGATTTGGAATTTCAAAATCAACTAGCCATCATCTCTCCTTCCTGTATCTTTCCTAAAATTTCATGGCAATCTGTCGGGCCGTTCTCGAGTTATGGAGTGACAATCAAATTGTACACTTCTTTTTATATATATAGACTAGCAGACCCGTCAGACGTTGTTCTGCCCTAAATTTGGTCTATCTGCATACATTATAATAAGCTTTTTCCGTCTAACTCTGCCCCTTCCCCACTTTTTCTTAATCCTTTTATTCACTCCTCTCTCCGTCATTTCGCTTCATCTATCTCTATCTTCGTCTCACTCTATCTCTTTCTCTCAAGTTTTTCCCATTCTTCTTCATCCCTTATTGCCAGGCAAATCGAATAGGACGTATGTAAATAGGTATGTGGGTATTATTAATTCATGTCTTTATTTCGGCTTCGCATGCATATTTATCAGTTTTGCTAGGTTGATGCGACTAAATCGAATATCACAATGAAAATTACTTTAAAGCTCTCAGCAACAGCTTTCATTTGATATCCATATTACATACACACTCTAGGGGTCCAGGTTTTGGCGTATGTGTTAAGACCCTAGTCACCCAGCGGTATAAAAATTACTCTGTACTAAAGCACCCATCAGCAGCTTTCATTTGATATCCATATTCTATAAACACATTCTAGGGGTACCCGCGTCCACGTTTTCGTTTATATCTCGAAATCCTAGCCACCCGCGGGTACTAAAAATACCCCGTATCAAAGTACTCATAAACAGCTTCCGTTTGATACCCATATTGTACAAACATATCCCAGGATTACCTAGGTCCACATTTTGATCTCAAGACCCTAGCCAGAACGGAATAAAAGTTATCCTATGTCTGTCTCCTGGTTCTAAGCTACCCCGCCATAAATTTTCATCCAAATATGTTCATCCGTTCCTTCCTCTTCAATCACTCTTTATCTATTAAAAAAGGCGCATCAAAATCCGTTGCGTATTTTTAAAGGTTTAAGCATTCAAAGGGTCATAGGCACAGAAAAAGCGAGTTTGTTTTATACTATGTAGTAGTACATACCTATAAACCCACGCCCGAAGTTAAATAATGCAGCGAATGCTATATATGTACGTATGTGTCGCATCGTGCCTCACTCAAAAGCAATTACGGCGCACAGTTGACAGCGAACAACCACGATTTTTTTATTAAAAATGTTACTTTTGTTTAAACAATTTGGCTGATATAAGAAAGGAATCAAGTATTTTTTCTATGCAGATCGAAGGTAAATATTCCAAAGTTTTACTTAAAAGTATAATTTTTTAAATACAACCATCCGTTTATGAGTTATAGCTGTGTAAACAAAAATTTTATGATTTTTTACTACATTTTGGCAATTTGCCACGCCCCTATAATATATACCTTCAAATTATATTAACTGTACCATCTCACGTAGCTAAGCTTTCAAATGCAAAAAACCGTTTTAAAATCGGAGCATTATGTGTGAAGTTATGTGCGTACATTGCATTTAGAGACTTTATTTTATAAAAGCTCACATTTTCAGGTGGTGCGGATATACTTCCGTGTAATTGGTTGGTGTTTAATTAAACAACGTGCTTATCAATAAAAAATATTATAGCGAATGATATCAAGTATAGCACATCACCAGGGTCGTCGAGAGGGGGGCCCGGGGTTTCTGAGGGGGCCCGCGATTTGAGGTACTAAGAAATTTTTTTAATTCAAGAGAGTCTTTAGTTGTTCCATGTGCAATTTTTAAGCCGAATTTCAAAAGCAACGAAAATCTGCATTTCGTTTTAATATTATAGTGAAGTGTGAAAAATAAAAATCTACATATATAAAAAGAAAGGCTAAAATGTGTGTTAGTTGGTCGCCGGTGTTTGAAGAGATGCGTCGGTCGATTTTGTTCAAACTTTCACACAATTTGAATAAATCTCACGCGGTGGTTACTACATAGGTTTGGTTGCAATCGACGTACAGGGTCTCGATAAATAGGCCGAAACGTGGACCCGAGTACCCCTAGAATGTGTTTATAGAATATGGATAACAAATGAAAGCTGTTGATGAGTGCTTTAGTACAGAGTAATATATTATCCAGAGACGGACTGGGAGTGGGATTAGGACTAGGACTAGGACTGAGACTGAGACTCGGAGTGGGACTGGGACTTGGACTGGAATAAAATACATACCACCCTCTGGGATAGGCAATAAGGGATGCAAAAGAATGAGAAGGAATTGAGAGAAGAGAAAAGAGAGAAGGAGATTGAGAAAGAGATAGAATGATACGAAAATGGAGATATATGAAGCGAAAAAGACGGAGGGAGGAGTGAATAAAAGGATTATGAAAAAGTGAAGTGGGGGGAGGGCAGAGTCAGACGGAAAAAGCTTATTAAAATGTACGCAGATAGGCCAAATTTAGGGCCGGACAACGTCTGCCGGGTTTTCTGGTACCTTTATATTAAGTCGCTTTCGCCCTTCATTTCCATACGAATTTTTGACCCACGGAAAAGTCCTTTTCGGTAACTTCCCGTTGAGCTAGACACTTGATACTTAAAACATAATTCAGATCTGGAGAAATTACAATACAAGTGAAACCAAGATCCGCTAGGTGGTGCTCGGGTCGAGATATACAGAAAATTAATTTTAAAATGGAAATTTTGCGATCGACTTTTAACTAACTTTTCGGTGATCCAGAGACTTGAATCTTGGCACGTAGTTTGCGAGTCGATGGCCCTACAATTCGTGGAAAACAAAATGCTGCCAGCTGCCAGACGAATCGAGATATACGAAAATCGCTGAAAAACGCAGGGAATCTTGCGATAGATTTTTAAGTAACTTCCCGGTGAGCTAGAGACTCGAAACTTGGGCCGTGAGTCAGAACCCGGTGACAATGCAATATTTGATCAAAAAAAATCGCTAGGTGGCGCATGGATTGATATATTAAGAAAATTAATTTTGATTTGGGAATCTTTCAATACATTTTTAACTAACTTCCCCGTTACCTAGAGACTTGAAACTTTTCACTTAGTTAGAGGCCTGGTGACAATACAATTTGTAGAAAGCAAAGTTCCGGTAGGTGGCGCGCTAGTCAAGATAACTGCAAATCCTTTAAAAGCGGGGGAATCTTGCGATCGATTTTCGAGTAACTTCCCGCTGATCTAGAGACATGAAACTTGGGCCCTAAGTCAGAACCCGGTGACAATACAATATTCTACTAGTTTTAAATTGGGAATCTTGCAATCCATTTTTAACTAACTTCCTGGATACCTAGAGACTTGAAACCTGAAATATAGTTTAAAACTCGGTGACAGTGCAATGTTTGAGCAAAAAATTTGAGCTACGTAACGCACAAGTCGAACTATTTAGGAGATTAGGCCATACCTTCATGGCTAGCCTCCTGATTGTTGCAGGCGCTGTAGAATTCCACCTCGTTGATGGCCCAATCAATGCACGTCCTTGCATACTCTTAGGCGTACGCGACTTTCAATGAAAATCCTCAACAATTGGGATCATATTCACCAACAATGATTGCGTTGCGCTACCAATTATGACAATAATCGCAACAAGAATCTTTCACCACATTCATCCCCTTTGTCCAATTCATCCGCTCCACCAATATCAAGAACATCGAACAGCTATAATAATTCACCGGTTTATATATAGCACACATACATCTTTCTACAGTCACCTGAGCCGAATATAGATATAGACGTAGTACGTCCGAGCAACGCCAAAGACCGGCGTTAGGAATTACTTAATGCCCCTATTACCGTTTACAACTCAGCATAGTTGGGTTGTAATTAAAACAACTCAACTTTAACAACTCAACTCCTGTCAGAACAAAAAATGTGCCAGCTAAAATGAAAAACGCGCCAAAATTTCGGTAAACTTTAGTTTGACCTACAACTATAGAAATGCGTTCAAAAACACCTTTATAGCTTTATATCCCAAAATTCTATTACAAGAGCTATGGCTAAAGTTTTTTAGTCAAAATTCAACAAGACTATGTCTGTATTAAAGGAAAAATTTCCTTTAATTTTTTGTTGCGTTTATATAAAGGTAGTCCTTAAAACTTTTTTATCATCTTTTTATTTTTTAGATATAATAATTTTGATTTATTTTTGATTTTTCAACACATATACAAATATTTCAAAAGCAGGTTTATATTTTTATTTAGACTGGTACCACACAATATAATTGCACAAAAATTTGCTAAAAAAGTTAAAGGTTTTTGTAGCGATTTGTCATATATTAACCGTGGAATGCTCTGTTTGGTTTTGCGCCCTTAAATATTATTCCATAATTTCGCTTAGCAAAATCGAAAATATTTTAAACCTATGAAGCAACTCACGAGGTCTCCTATTTGGCGTATGTGCTTTGCCTTAATCAAATTTTATATTGGAAGCCATGGAAACAAATGAAATCTTGTCGCGTTGTGCGCTTTTGAATATAAGTGCCGATAGCAATCATTTTTCAAGCTTCTGCAGGATCTGACGTATCGTAGACTAACATCATATGAAGCCGAAGTCATAAGGTCCAATCAGTTCGTAAAATCAGGACACAGACTTTAGTCTTTCTCGTCAGCAAATGCTACATAAAACCGATAGATTTTAAGAATAATAAGTGTGTCTCATAAACTAGCGGGCATAAAAAATTAGGAGCATAGAAATGGAATAGGGGGATGGACAAGAAGTATAAGAAAAATGGAAGATAGAGTAGAAGAGAATGGGATAGGAAAAGAAGATGGGAAGCGACGCTCAATTCTTAAATGTAGGCAAATAAATTTTTCGGCACACAAAAGTCTGTGGGGTACTCTAATTTTAGTACACAGGCTTTCATTAGTTTGAGGAAAAATGTTACTTGATTTAGCGATATAAGGTGGACAACTCGCGACCAAATTTCAGCTTTATATCTTCAACGGCTTAGGATATATAGCTTAGAAGAATTTCAAATCTTCTAAATGAAGGGCGGTGCCACACCTGTTTTCCAAAATTTTTCAAAAGTTGTAACCCTTATCGAATAGTCAACATTTCAAATTTCATCAGTTTTTCTGTCTTTGCTAATGAATTATCTAATTAATTCCATTGTTCGAAATTTTCGATATCGAAAAAGTGGGCACAGTTGTCGTGCGATTTCGCTCATACAGCTATTTTCTGCGCCCAGAAAAGCCAGCATACCAAAATTTCGTAAAGATATTTAAATTTTTATTCAATTTATCGTGTTAACAGAGCAGACCGATGGTTAGATATGGCCACATCAAAATTTTTTTGCGATGCTGAAAATTTTGATATATGGAATATATCTATCCCGATACCTTTATATCATTTCGCAATACCGTTTTCATTTTTAATACCCATGTGTACAACAGAACGTTGCGTAGAAAAATTCGGAAAATTCTAAATAAACAATTAAGGAAGGCTAAGTTCGGGTGTAACCGAACATTACATACTCAGTTGAGAGCTATGGAGAAAAAATAAGGGAAAATCACCATGTAGGAAAATGAACCTAGGGTAACCCTGGAATGTGTTTGTATGACACGGGTATCAAATGGAAGGTATTAAAGAGTATTTTAAAAGGGAGTAGGCCATAGTTCTATAGGTGGACACCTTTGCGAGATATCGCCTTAAAGGTGGACCAGGGCTGGCTCTAGAATTTGTTTGTACGATATGGGTATCAAATTAAAGGTATTAATGAGTATTTTAAAAGGGAGGGGCATTAGTTCTATAGGTGAACGCCTTTTCGAGATATCGCCATAAAGGTGGACCAGAGGTGACTCTAGACTTTGTTTGTACGATATGGGTATCAAATGAAAGGTGCTATTGAGTCTTTTTAAAAGGGAGTGGCCCTTAGTTCTAGAGGTGGTCGCCTTTTCGAGATTTCGCCATAAAGGTGGACCAGGGGTGACTCTAGAATTTGTTTGTACGATATGGGTATCAAATTAAAAGTATTAATGAGCGTTTTAAAAGGGAGTGTTGGTAGTTGTATAGGTGGTCGCCTTTTCGAGATATCGGCATAAAGGTGGACCAGTGGTGACTCTAGAATTTGTTTGTACGATATGGGTATCAAACGAAAGGTGTTAATGAGTATTTTAAAAGGGAGTGGGCCTTAGTTCTATAAGTAGACGCCTTTTCGAGATATCGCCATAAAGGTGGACCATGGGTGCCTCTAGAATGTGTTTGTACGATGTGGGTATCAAATTAAAGATATTAATAAGGGTTTTAAAAGGGAGTGTTGGTAGTTGTATAGGTGGTCGCCTTTTCGAGATATCGGCATAAAGGTGGACCAGGGGTGACTCTAGAATTTGTTTGTACGACATGGGTATCAAATGAAAGGTGTTAATGAGTATTTTAAAAGGGGGTGATCCTTAGTTCCATAGGTGGACGCAGTTTCGAGATACCGCCATAAAGGTGGACCAGGGGTGACTCTAGAATTTGTTTGTATGATATGGGTATCACATGAGAGAGGGAATTGAGCATTTTAAAAGGGAGTGGGCCTTAGTTCTATAAGTAGACGCCTTTTCGAGATATCGCCATAAAGGTGGACCATGGGTGCCTCTAGAATGTGTTTGTACGATGTGGGTATCAAATTAAAGATATTAATAAGGGTTTTAAAAGGGAGTGTTGGTAGTTTTATAGGTGGACGCCTTTTCGTGATATCGCCATAAAGGTGGGCCAGGGGTGACTTTAGACTTTGTTTGTACGATATGGGTATCAAATGAAAGGTGTTAATGAGTCTTTTTAAAAGCGAGTGGGCCATAGTTCTAGAGGTGGCCGCCTTTTCGAGATTTTGCCATAAAGGTGGACCAGGGGTGACTCTAGAATATGTTTGTACGATATGGGTATCAAATTAAAGGTACTAATGAAGCTTTTAAAAGGGAGTGGTGGTAGTTGTATATGTGAAGGCGTTTTCCAGATATTGACCAAAATGTGGACCAGGGTGACCCAGAACATCATCTGTTGGATACCGCTAATTTATTTATATATATAATACCACGAACAGTATTCCTACCAATATTTCAAGGGTTTTTTGTTTCGCCCTGCAGAACTTTTCCATTTCATTCTACTTAATATGGTAGGTGTCACACCCATTTTACCAAGTTTTTTTCTAAAGTTATATTTTGCGTCAATAAACGAATCAAAATACAATGTTTCATCCCTTTTTTCGTATTTGGTATAGAACTATGGCATTTTTTTCGTTTATGATAATTTTCGATATGGAAAAAGTGGGCGTGGTCATATTCGGATTTCGGCAATTTTTTATACCAATACAAAGTTAGTTCAGATAAGTACGTGAACTGAGTTTAGTAAAGATATATCGATTTTTGCTCAAGTTATCGTGTTAACGGCCGAGCGGAATGACAGACGGTCGACTGTGTATAAGAACTGGGCGTGGCTTCAACCGATTTCGCCCTTTTTCGCAGGAATAAGGTATCGTCATAGAAACTAAGACCCTACCAAATTTCACAAGGATTGGTAAATTTTTGTTCGACTTATGGCATTAAAAGTATCCTAAACAAATTAAATGAAAAAGGGCGGAGCCACGCCCGTTTTGAAATTTTCTTTTATTTTTGCATTTTGTTGCACCATATAATTACTGGAGTTGAATGTTGACATAATTTACTTATATACTGTAAAGATATTAAATTTTTTGTTGAAATTTGACTTAAAAAAATTTTTTTTAAAGATTTTGATGATTTTTATTAGGCATACATATAGTAATAGGAGTAACGTTCCTGCCAAATTTCATAATGATATCTTCAAAAACTGCCAAATTACAGCTTGCAAAACTTTTAAATTACCTTCTTTTAAAAGTGGGCAGTGCCACGCCCATTGTCTAAAATCTTACTGATTTTCTATTCTGCGTCATAAGTTCAACTCACCTACCAAGTTTCATCGCTTTATCCGCCTTTGGTAATGAATTATCGCACTTTCTCGGTTTTTCGAAATTTTCGATATCGAAAAAGTGGGCGTAGTTATAGTCCGATATTGTTCATTTTAAATAGCGATGAGCGCTCAGGAACATACACACCAAATTTCATCAAGATACCTCAAAATTTACTCAAGTTATCGTGTTAGCTGACGGACGGACGGACATGGCTCAATCAAATTTTTTGCGATCCTGATGACTTTGATATATGGAAGTCTATATCTATCTCGATTCCTTTATACCTGTACAACCAACCGTCATCCAATCAAAGTTAATATACTCTGTGACCTCTGCTCAACTGAGTATAAAAATGGCCGAAATCCGACTATGACCACGCCCACTTTTTCAATATCGAAAACTACGGAAAATTAAAAAAATGACATAATTCTATACCAAATATGAAAAAGGGATGAAACGCGGTAATTGGGTTGGTTTATTGGCGCAAAACATAACTTTGGAAAAAACTTTTTAAAATGGGTGTCACACCTACCATATTAAGTAGAAGAAAATGAAAAAGTTCTGCAGGGGGAAATCAAAAGCCCTTGGAATATTGGCAGGAACAGTATCGTGGTATTACAAATATAACTAAATTAGCCGTACCCGCCTGATGATGTTCTGGATCACCCTGGTCTACATTTTGGTAGATATCTCGAAAACGACTTCACATATACAACTAAGGGCCACTGCATTTTAAACCCCCCATTAGTACCTTTAATTTGATACCCATATCGTACAAACACGTTATAGAGTCACCGCTGGTCCACCTTTATGGCGATATCTCAAAAAGGCGTTCACCTATAGAACTAAGGCCCACTTCCTTTTAAATACTCATTAACACCTTTCATTTGACACCCATATCGTACAAACGCATTCTAGAGTCAACCCTGGTCTACTTTTATGTCGATATCCGCTGGTCGACCTTTATGGCGATATCTCAAAAAGGCGTTCACCTATAGAACTAAGGCCCACTTCCTTTTAAATACTCATTAAAACCTTTCATTTGATATCCATATCATACAAACACATTCTAGATTCACTCCTGTTCCACCTTTATTGCGATATCTCGAAAAGGCTTCCAACAATAGAACTAAGGCCCACTCCCTTTTAAGATACTCATTAACACCTTTCATTTGATACCCATATCGTACAAACACATTCTAGAGTAACTCCTGGTACAGTTTTATGGCGATATCTCGAAAAGGCGTCCAGCTATAGAACTAAGGCCCACTCCCTTTTAAAATACTTATTAAAACCTTTCATTTGATACCCATATCGTACAAACACATTCTAGATTCACTCCTGTTCCACCTTTATTGCGATATCTCGAAAAGGCTTCCAACAATAGAACTAAGGCCCACTCCCTTTTAAAATACTCATTAACACCTTTCATTTGATACCCATATCGTACAAACACATTCTAGAGTAACTCCTGGTCCAGCTTTATGGCGATATCTCGAAAAGGCTTCCAGCTATAGAACTAAGGCCCACTCCCTTTTAAAATACTTATTAAAACCTTTCATTTGATACCCATATCGTACAAACACATTCTAGATTCACTCCTGTTCCACCTTTATTGCGATATCTCGAAAAGGCTTCCAACAATAGAACTAAGGCCCACTCCCTTTTAAAATACTCATTAACACCTTTCATTTGATACCCATATCGTACAAACAAATTCTGTAGTCACCACTGGTCGACCTTAATTCGATATCTCGAAAAGGCGTCCACCTATAGAAGTAAGGCCCACTCCCTTTTAAAATACTTCTGAACACCTTTCATTTGATACCCATATCGTACAAACACATTCTGGAGTCACTCCTGGTCCACCTTTATGGCGATATCTCGAAAAGTCTTCCAACAATAGAACTAAGGCCCACTCCCATTTAAAATACTCATTAGCACCTTTCATTTGATACCCATATCGTACAAACACATTCTAGAATAACTCCTGGTCCAGCTTTATGGCGATATCTCGAAAAGGCGTCCAGCTATAGAACTAAGGCCCACTCCCTTTAAAATACTTATTAAAACCTTTCATTTGATACCCATATCGTACAAACACATTCTAGATTCACTCCTGTTCCACCTTTATTGCGATATCTCGAAAAGGCTTCCAACAATAGAACTAAGGCCCACTCCCTTTTAAAATACTCATTAACACCTTTCATTTGATACCCATATCGTACAAACAAATTCTGTAGTCACCACTGGTCGACCCTTATTGCGATATCTCGAAAAGGCGTCCACCTATAGAAGTAAGGCCCACTCCCTTTTAAAATACTTCTTAACACCTTTCATTTGATATCCATATCGTACAAACACATTCTGGAGTCACTCCTGGTCCACCTTTATGGCGATATCTCGAAAAGGCTTCCAACAATAGAACTAAGGCCCACTCCCTTTTAAAATACTCATTAGCACCTTTTATTTGATACCCATATCGTACAAACAAATTCTGTAGTCACCACTGGTCGACCTTTATTGGGATATCTTGAAAATGCGTCCACCTATAGAAGTAAGGCCCACTCCCTTTTAAAATACTTCTTAATACCTTTCATTTGACACCCATATCGTACAAACACATTCTAGATTCACCCCTGGTCCACCTTTATGGTGACATCCCGAAATGGCGTCCACCTATAGAACTATGGCCCACTCCCTTTTAAAATACTCTTTAATACCTTCCATTTGATACCCGTGTCATACAAACACATTCCAGGGTTACCCTAGGTTCATTTTCCGAAATGGTGATTTTCCCTTATTTTGTCTCCAAAGCTCTCAGCTGAGTATGTAATGTTCGGCTACACCCGTACTTAGCCTTCCTTACTTGTTCTCATACTTCTTTTCCATCCCTTATTCCATTTGTGTGCTCCTAATTTGTTATGCCCGCTAGTTTATGAGACACACTTATTATTCTTAAAATCTATCGGTTTTAGGTAGCATTTCCTTACGAGAAAGACTAAAGTCCAAAGTTTACGAACCGATTGGACCTTATGACTTCAGCTTCATATCATGTTAGTCTACGATACGTCAGATCCTGCAGAAGCTTGAAAAATCATTCCTATCGGCACTTAAATTCAAAAGCGCACAACGCAACAAGATTTCACTTGTTTCCATGACTTCCATTATAAAGTTACATTAAAGTAAAGCACATACGCCAAATAGGAGACCTCGTGAGTTGCTTCATAGGTTTAAAATATTTTCGATTTTGCTAAGCGAAATTATGGAAAAATATTTAAGGGCGCAAAACCAAACAGAGCATTCCACGGTTAATATATGACAAATCGCTACAAAAACCTTTAACTTTTTTAGGCAAATTTTTGTGCAATTATATTGTGTGGTACCAGTCTAAATAAAAATATAAACCTGCTTTTGAAATATTTGTATATGTGTTTGAAAAATCAAAAATAAATCAATAATATTATATCTAAAAAAAAAAAAAAAATGGTATTACTTGCATCAAGGTTTGTTAAAATAACAAAAAAAATTATAATAATTTTATTCGAAAAAAAACTTTACTTAAACTGTTTGGACACTCGTGTTTGTATGGTATAATGGGATACGTACGATATACTGCCGTGAGACATTTTGGCATACGATATTACTAACGTATGCTGATGATATTGATGTTATTGGCGAAAAAAGCGCTAAGAATTCTCCCTTCTCACGATTAGATAAAGAAGCAATAAAGTGCGTCTTGCGGTAAATGAGGGTAAGAGGAATGAACTATTTCGCAGCGTTAGCAGCAAATACAATGTCGGCTTCGCAATCAAACGGAGAATAACTCTTACCAAGAAGAGCTACTTTTGACTGAATAAGCGCTTGGAAAGTAAGAAATCACGCTCTACAAATCGCTCATCATACCTGTCCTGATGTATTCCCCGTTCTCTTTCTTTATTAGTCCCTTGACTATATTACCCTTTGCTAGGACTATTCTCAACCGTGTTGTTTCTCTGGAGCACTCTATGTCCGTACAGAAAACTTTAATACACATAGAATGTTGAAATTTGACGTGTGGACTGATACTGAGACTCTTGATAAAAATTTGAAAAAAAAAATTTGTAAATGGGCGTGGCACCGCCCACCTGTTATAAAATCAATTTGACAAATATTATTAATCATAAATCAAAATTCGTTAAACCTATCGTAACGAAATTCGGCAGAGAGGTTGCCTGTACTCTAAGGAATGCATTGAAGAAAAATTAACGAAATCGGTTAAAGACCACGCCCACTTTTATATAAAAGATTTTTAAAATTGTCGTGGATGAATAAAATAAGCTACATATATCTTTGCAATATCTTTATCGAGCAATAACGAATTTTTAATACAATGACACTTGTGCGTTTATGTTTATTGTTCTGTTATATCTTTATTTTAAAATAAACAGTAGGGAAATCCCCATATCTGAAGGAAAACTGCATTATTACCTGCTCAAGGTTATTGGTGTTAGCCTCTGCATCCTTTTTGCTTCTTTTAAACGAAAATTAGTTCAGAATAGAACCATGTGTGTATTTGACTTGGAATCATGAAACGACCCTATTGTGCGAATATATCGGTGTTTACTTTTTCAGTGATTCTTATAGGAAATTTAACGCTCTTTCCAAAGGAATAAACCGCAGTTTTCTATCTTTCTTAGTTTTTTCACAAATCGCATTCAAATCCAAATCGGACCACAAATACGATTTTTTTTAAATATTTTGATCCATGCGCCACCTATCGGAGATTTGTTTCTTATTATTGCATTGTCATCGGGTTCTGAACCATATTTCAAGTTTCAAGCTTGTGGATTATCGGGAAGTTACTTATATTTTAATTACAAAATTCGTTCACAACGGCCAGCCGCTACACAGAGTCAAGCTAAACAAAAATTTTAAACGCGTTTTTCTCTAAAACTTGTTTTCGCACAATAGGGTAGTTTCATGATTCCAGGTCACATATGTATTATTGCGCAGCCTTGTGTACAGCTGGGTATGTAATGTTCGGTTTCACCCGAACTTAGACTTCCTTACTTGTTTATACTGGCATTACTTATTTTATATCGAATCATTTTTCGTTTGCCTGCCATTCATCTATGTTTTTGACATTCAATTCAACTCTTTAGCGGAAATGAGGCAATTAGTATTGTCATTGCAGACACTTTTTGACTCTTTGAATTTGTCCATCTTGCTGACTTGCCTAGCATAGCCACATATACATAGTTACGAATATTTTTGCGCAAATGAAACTTTTCCACTTTAAGCATCATGAAAATGCTGCCAACAAAGACTTTTTACTTTCATTGTTATTGCTGTAAGTAGTACGAGTATGAGTATTTTATTGAGTTTTGTAGTTATTATTGTTTGAAATACCATTAATTTTGCTAGCTCTTCCATATATGTATGCTCGCACACTTTCATGCATTCATAAATATCTATCTGTTGTTAAGTAATTTTTCTTCAAATGCACATTCATATTCACAAACATTTTCTCCGACCACTTGCGGTAGACCCTTTTGTGGTTTTTACTTGGCATCATCGATCGGTTTGTAATGTCATGTCATTTCTTCTTTTATTTTGACTTGCATTATCTGCACGAATGAGCTTTGAACGAAAAAAAAAAACCTTGATAGTCTCATCAAGCTTTCTTTTGTATGCAATATCATTAGCCTTGATAAATATATTGTGCTTTCATGCACACTTGTCTACATTTATTTAACAAAAAAAATGGAAAATTTAAGTCTAGCAAATAAGACTTTGAAACAATTAATAAACATATGACACGTTAGGCTAAATTGAACTGGCTGGTTCGGGAGAAACTCACATAGACTGAATGTGTTTATGGCGTTAGCAGAAGTTGGCTCGACGAGGACTTATATTACAAAATACCTCCGTCCTCTTGGTACTACATAAAAGCTTTCTAGATCTTATAGCTGTGCCACTCTTTATAACTGGAGTGCTATGCTTATGAGGTTAAAGCATGGGCACAAGAGGTGCTCGATCGTTCTCTCCACTAACTCGTACTTCCTACATATGCTATCACTGACAATGTTATTTAAAAGCATGTGACGATAGGAGGAAGTGTCCAGAGAGAAACTCCATCCTTAACCTACAATCCCATATTTTCAATGATAAGAGTATTTGGTTAGTCTAAGATTGTTAAACCTGCGCATAGTCTTCGACACTATGTAACTCTGCGCTTGGTTTCACGCCATTTCTGCTTGGTAAATCATGTGCAGCTCTCGACTTCTTTTGATATCGCCCAATCTGATTAGGACACTTCTACGGAGCAGATTTCGAGGTATGTACCCTTTTAAGCTAGCACATGAGCTTTTTCATTTCCATCTATTTCCATATGCCCAGGCAACGAATAAATACATATATTTCTGCTCTTTCTCAAGGTGCCACGAGGCATTAGGTACAGGTGGAAGGTGCAAAATGGTATACAGTGCAGCCGTCGGTGTCGTTTTCAGCGTTGACAGCCTTGAGGAAGGTTGTTTTTTATGTGGCTCTGCACCAAGAAAGGACTCCAGAGCATGGGATAGGCTTTACAATCGCTGTAAATACCCGATGATGGAAAAATGACGATAAGTCCCACATTCAGTCCAGTATTTTTTTACATGCACAAAGTGCTCTCGATGCCGTCTTCACTTTCTTCTCCTCGTTGAGCTTCCTTGACAGTTAACTTGCTAAGTTACTTCTAAATATTTTGTGAAAGGCTTCTCCTGCAGGATCGCTGCTTTTGCTAAGGTCTAGTCCAATTAAGAACCGTGTGCCTCCTGTTAAATAAGATCATATCCGGCTTCTTCACGTTGGTGGTTAACACGACACTAGATGGCCAGGAAGCGCTCGATATATCAAAGAGCTAATAGTTGGAAGGCACTTTCCACTTATGCCAACTGCAAAGACATCTGCGTACACCGTAATTTTAACGGGCCCCTCATTGAACGGCCTGAGCAGTTGGTCGATAACCAGCTTCTACAGCAGAGGTGAAAACAACCCGCGCAGTGGCGTGCACCTGCCAACTGATTTGGTGGCCACATACAACCTATTGTGAAGTAATCTTTCTGCAATTTAGAATGCAGCCGATCCATACGGTTATGGCTGAATGTACTTCAATGTTGTTAAAATCATCCATGATCGCCCGTTTGGAGACATTGTTGAAAGCCCTGCGCAATGTCTAAAAACATGCTTAAAGTACAGTCCTTGCATTCCAGGGCTTTCTCTGTGTTTATAACCACACTATCCAGTGCCTCGTTTACCTGCGTATTTTTGGTGTACGCATGTTTTATTGTGGAGAAGAGTTTTTATCCACGTTGGACTTTATGTACACAGCTATTAGCCTCTGAAAGGTTTTGTGCAGAAATGATGTTGAGCTAATGGGACTGTAGTCTTTGGGATAAGTATGACCGATCGTATACACCCGAGTGATCCTAGAGTCTATGGCTTACCAAATCAGTATATACCAAAGGATCATCAACGTGGATAAGACTAGTCAAAACCTTCGTGGCATGTCTTTAACACTATAAGGATAAGACGACTGCTGAGCGATTGAAACACGCGAGCTTTACACCAGTTAACCTACAGGTACGTGGGTTTGATTTTCAGAACCTGTAAAAGAAGGAGATCCATACAGCAAGTTCGACAGTTCCCAACCAAGAGCTGTCATTGCAATATGACATCATTTACTTAATTTGTTACGTTCTGCTCTCGCATTTTCATCTTCTGCAATGCTCCTTGCGGTTGAACTCCCATCGATCTCTTACTCTAGGAAGGTGTCAGAGCTTACACTGGTACAAAAGAGTAGTTCTGCCGAGTTATATATAGAAGGATATTTAGTAAGGAATGTCTTACTTTTGCCGGTATGTCCTATGCGAAAGGTAGTTGCATAGAAATGGGTGTATTGCGCTCGCTCCGAAAATGCGTCGACCGCGGAATTTCTTCAAATCATTTGTGGTTCCAGCAGTGTTGTCCCCTTTCTTATCGATAAAAAGTTCGATAACTTTTGGTTGAAGAGTCGTTACCAAATTGGTAAAACTCCAATAACCAACCGATAACTTTTAGCAACATTTCGATAAAAAGTTTTTAATAGCTTTTCGATAATAAATCGATATCGATAACACACCGATAACGAACTTGTGAGACTGCTATAACAAATTCATACATTTTGTGATAAAAAATCGAGAACTTTTCGACATATAGTCGAAAATATTTCCATAATAAATCGATAACTTTTCTATGACAAATCGATAACTTTTGGATAACATATGCAAAACTTGTTGATAACAAATCCACAACTTTTTCGATAAAGCATTTGTATCGAAAACAAATTTATAACACACCGATAATAAATCGATTATTTTTTGATAAGCTTATCGGATGCTTTTCGATAAGCAAACCGGTAAAATTAATCGACTTGTCATCAGTGCCATTTGTTAACTCGTCCATACCTCTTTGTTAACTCGTCCATACCTCTTTCTTTAAATATTCGTATGTAAATTTGTGAAGTTTCCAAAACCAATGCTTCTATCACTCACAGTGCCACAGCCCCATTTTTCCATTTTGACGCAAGCCTAACAATGCCTGTTTTATGCAAAAAAAAAAAAAAGTTAAGCCTCTTTCATATATTGAAATCTTTTCAATTTGATCTTCTTTAATTTGTATTTAATTCGGTTTATTTGTTATTACCCTTTCTGGGGTGATTCTATTTGCACTTATGAGATTTGCTTATTTTGATTGTCGTCATTTACATATTTACACTCTATGACCTTTTATAGCAATGATTTCATCGGATGTGACCTTTGTTGTTGATATTGGCTTACATATCTGCATACGCATTCCTATGCGTATATGTATGTATGTATGTATGTATGTATGTACGTGAACTCACTTATATAAGACAACATTGGTATAAATGGCAATTTTTTGGGCTTATTTCCAAATGTATCACGTAGGCATGTACTGTTACGTAAACAAAGTGGAAGAAAGACATGCGAAAAAGTGCAAATAGATATTTTCGACCTATTCTCAACGGAGTTGCTTTCATACGAATGGAAACCCCGTGAGGATTTATACTATGTTCAAACAGAAAAATAAATTGAGGAAATTTCGATTTGAATTGAGTGCTGTTCATACAACTCGATTTAGCTTACACAATAGTAATTTGATAGCTGGTTGGCTCATCTCTACAGCAAGAACATACCTTTGTTCAGACTGTCAAAATGTGTGTGTTGGTATTAGGCGAATGAAATGGAATGAAAACAAAAAACTTTGAAATTTTTGTGTGTTGTAAGAAAATGTGTTCAATGTTTTGGTTTCATTTTGAGTTTGCCATCTTCTTTTGACAATCCCTACTCCAGTGAAATGAAAGACATAAAATCAGCTGATGAGTTGATCCAACCATATAGTTCAACCATGCGTAACTGACGTTTAAATATACTCAATAAACACACTTTACAATGTTGCATTAACAGTTTGAAACAATTTATTACGCAATTTTTTTTAAATTGGCAATTTATTATTACAATTTATTATATGACAAATTGCGTAATAAATTGCACAAATAGTGTAAATTGACAATTTGGTATGTGTTTGAACCTACTATTAGGCTTTAAAAGGAATAATTTTCTTTGGTTGCGATTGTTAGAAAGCTATGCAAAATTTTCTGGTCATCTGCTTAAATGCTTTAAGTACAGCCGAAGAGAAAAAACACCATAAGTACTCATGAAGTTTTTATATGTATGTATGTGTAAAAGTATGGGAGTACGTCTTGAAGACTAATATTTTTGAATTAAGTAAACATCGCTCAGGGATGAAGTAAAACCACAACAGATGAAACTTTACCGGATACGAATAATTAAAAATTTCTGAGAAGATCTTCGTCGGCTTCTTACCGGTTACAACCAATACCGAAAGTTATAGTTTTAAATCGGTTCGTTGTCGAGGGTTTAGGAATGTGTAAGCGACTATATATTAAAGTTGTAGTATCTTTTTTATAGACAACCTATGAGACGTCATTAACAAATCGATTACAAAGCTGGAAACACTTCGGTAAAAAAATCGATAGTTTTTCGATAACATACCGATAGTATGCCAATAACAATTTCATAACACGCCGATGAAAAAATCGATAACGGACCGATAACTTTTCGATAGCAGATCAATAATTTTTGATGACATATGATAACTTTTCGATAATAAATCGATAACTTCTTACTGACAAATCGACTACAAGCCGCGAGAGGCATGCCAGATTCAAAGGCAGTATGTAATAAAGCTAAATACTAGAAAAATTCTTTTATTCAAAGAGGCGAAGTTATTTATATCTGTACCTAGTTGGTGTGGTCGTCAAACAAATTTTAATCTCCATGAGAGTTCATTACCGACCAACCAAACCAGTTCAACCTAACCTAAATCTTTACACAACTTTTTTTTTAAAGTGGGCGTGGTCTTCCACCTAGCAAGAACCATAATTCTGCTAAGTTTATATACATGCCTTTGATTTACTTCTTTCAAAACTCTAAAAATTTCTTCTACTAAATGTGGTGGTGCCACGCCTATTTTCCAAAACTTTACTAAATTGCTATTTTGCAACATGAAATTAATCCACTTTCCAGGTTTCACCGCTTTTTCAGTACTCAATGCATTGCGTAAATTTTTTAAACTTTCGATATTGATATGCGGGCGTGGTTATAATTTGAATTGTACCATTTTCAAAACCAATATATTTTTAGTGCATATAGGTGAACATATATATATAAAATTTTTCTCAAATTAACGTATTAAAGAACGGACGGAAGCACAGTATTAAAAGTGGATGTGGCTGCTAAATCGATTTCGACCAGCTATACAAGAAACAGTTATGGTCACATTGCTCTCGCTTCACATTAGGATTTTTCGATTTTTGTTCGATCTTTGTACGATTTATGGTGTTTATAATGTTCTAGACAGATTAATTGAAAATAGGCTGGAGCGACGCCCATTTTTAAATTAATTTTCGTACTATGTTCCATCATATCACTTCTGAGGAGAAATAATAATAAAATTTTATTTTTATTTTGCTCAGCTGATAAGTTTTCCTCTGTAGTTGAGCAGTTTTAGATCCCGGCGGTAAACAAATCAGTGCCTTAAAAGGACTGGGCATAAGCAGTATAAGTTTGGTTTCAATGGAACACTTGAGGGCAATGCGCTGTCACAACGTCCAAAGAAAGGTTGCTGAATTTTTTGTTAGAACTTTGGTAATGAATAATCGCATTTTTCCATATTTCAAAAACTTCGACATTGAATAAGTATGCCTGGTTATCGTCCGATTTCGATGTTTATAATTTTGATGTAGACAAGCCTTTATCTGTCTCTATTCCTTCACGCCATTACGTACAATCGCTTTCCAATAAAAATTGTGTACAACTGGGTATATAGTTTGAGAGTTTGAAAAATCTCAAAAGTTAATAAATCTAAAATTCGTCAAAAATTAAAACACATTAATTTTATAGTTAAGGTATCTCCTTGGGCAACGCTGCCACGTTATGTCATTACAAAGTATTAAAGCACGGTGTTGTCCGTGTTATGGAGGTAGTGAGCTCACCTACCGTATCGAACGTGTTAAGTTCAAATCATGGGAAGTATTGCATGATACCTTAGAAAGGAATTTTCTTAAGGGGTCGTTCCCCTGTAGTGTTTTGACAAATCCTGGCAGAAAATAATAAAAAACAGCAAGCCATTAATTGGTAGCTAAGTTCGGCCTAAACCTTTTATCTATATAATGTGACGAATATTAGCAACAATAAGGGATACTATCATATCTAAGCCGATGCTAAGCAGTGACTCGTGTTCACATCAATAATTCAATCATTATGTCTGCACATATGTACGTACACGCAGCGGAGAAGCAACGCACAACCACATGCATATATCTGATATACTCCCGAAAGTATGCAATGGTTGTGCAAGTGTTGCTCACTATACACGCGCATGGGGTATGAGAGAAGCTATAAAATCATGCATCTGTAGTTACAGCTGAGTAAATTTATAGCTGATACTAACTAGTAAGTTCTGGAAATAGAACAGCCTAGAAATATGCAACGAGGAAACCAGACAGTATAAAAGGCAGCAACAGTAGAGGCAGGAATCAGTTTGATTTAAGACGCTATCTGGCGAGCAATAGTAGTGTTATTGAGAAGTACTTTAATAAAGGCCATTTTGCACTATTGAATAGTGGAGTTATTTATTCAAGAATTTAGTGATTCGAACGTTAGCAGAAGAGTTGGGATAAGCGGAATTTCAGTAAATTCGTTACAATATTAATACGCTAACAAAATTTCCATACAATCAATTGACATGCTGTTTCGCATAGTTAGCGTAAATAAAATCACATAAAAGTTATATGAATCGATTCGTATGGATCGGCCGCAGTGCACAGACCTATTTTTGTTAACAAATATTACTCTATTTGTTTATAATCAATAGAAAAAGTTTTTTGTAAATTCGAAAATCTGTGAAAATATCGAAATTGCCATCTGTGGGACCCATTATGTTCACAAACCCCACTGAATTCGAAATTCCAAAAGCTGCATTATCGCGCTACTCAAATGTTTCATATACATATATACATATTCGCACTCGCCAAACGGTGAGAGAACTACTGCCTCACTCATTTTCAGTTCAAATAAAATACTGTTTCCCATTGTTGCCACTTACCTATATTGGTCTGTACCAAATCCTTAAAAAATTGTTATAAAATAATTGTTAGCGCACAAAAAAAATTTAAAGAGAAGTAGTAACTTAACCGGCCCATTTTTTTTGACAAATTTTACTTACACGTAAATGCGTAGGTATTTATTTAACAGATTCTTTGTTTTTTTATTTTAGTTAGGTTAGGTTAGGTGGTAGCTGCCCTGATAAGGATAGCTCACTTGGACAACACGATGGTCCGTTGTGATACCACATAGACCAAAAATTAAGGTGACTTAAATCTAGCTACTTAGAGAATCGTTGGGTAGCAACGATAAAGCTCCGAATGATACCGATCTCAACTTTGGATAAATCCTCGGGAGATCTAAGTGAGTGGCGACCGAAGTACTTTCACCTAGTTCTGGCAAAAGCTGGGCAATCAAGCATAAAGTGATTTGGTGATTCCACCTCATCATCCTCCATACAGCTGCAGCAGGATGGATTTTCCAGTATATTGAGGCGTACCGCATGGATACCCATGGGACAGTTCCCTGTCAAAACCCCAATGACCATTGATAGGTGAGCCTTAGTGAACCCAATTATTTCAGCAGACCTCCTGCCATCCACTTTCGGCCAGAAAGATCTTGCTACCCTGCAAGACGTAGTGTCCGCCCAACGAGTTGAATCGAAGCCCAGCTATGGAGGAGCAATCCACAGGCGGGATCCCGAAATCCCTACAGCCAACTTCATCCGGTTCAATTGTACCGATGCGGGCTAAGAGATCCGCTTGACAGTTACCCGGGATATCACTATGACCCGGGACCCAGATAATCTTAATTGTAAAATAATTCGATGCAATCGCAAGCGAGGTTAGGCACTCCCAGAACACCTTCCATCGCACTGTAGTTGAGCTCAAGGCCTTGATAGACGCTTGGCTATCAGAGTAGATGTTAAATTCCCTAACCGTAGTAGCACTGGGTAGCATTCCATCCACCGCATCCTTAATCGCAGCAACTTCCGCTTGGAATACACTGCAGTGATCAGCCAACTTAAACTTGCGGCTTACATTTAGCTCTTCACAAAAGACCCCCCCACCAACCTTTCCATCCAGCTACAATCCATCCGTGAACAAGTTAACCGGTCCCATGCCCCAGATAATTCCTCTACCCCACTCCTCTCTCGGTGGAAGGACTGGGGTGAATGTTGTATAGGGAGGAGTTATCGGCAGACAATAGTCCGTTCTGTCCGGTATAAAGTCGAAACTGGTAAGAAGGCTAGAGTGCCCGCGGTAAGAAAGCCCATATCCCATATCTCATAGCACGAAGCCTGACCAACGACCTTGCCGCGGCCGCCTTTCCCGCAATATCTACTGGGTATATGTTCAGCATGACGTTCAGTGCAAAGGCAGTAGGTGTTGTTCTGAGAGCGCCACTGATACCGATCAGCGCCGTCCGTTGCACTAATACTAACATTTTGGAGGTGCCCCCGTGTCCAGTGCTTTCCACCAGACCAGCACCCCATATAGCAGAATCGGGTTGACCACCATCTAATAAAGCCAGTGTACTATTCCTGGCGAGAGTCCCCATCTCTTTATCATAGCCCCTCTTCAGCAGTACTAGGCAATGGCGGCCTTCCCGGCCCGATCTTCCACATTGGGTCTCCAGGACAGTTTCTTGTCAAAAAAATCCCCAAATATTTAACTCTATCAGAAAGTACCAACGGTACCCCTCCAATCGAGGGAGTTCTGAAATCGGGCATCTTATATCTCCTTGTGAAAATGACCAATTCCGTTTTTCCCCGGTTGACCGCCAATCCACATGATTCAGCCCACCCAGCCACAGTATCTAGGTAGCCCTGAAGAACATCGCGCAGGGTGCCCAGAAATTTGCCTGTGACTAGGATATCGAGGTCATCTGCATAGGCAACCACCCGACAACCATTGGCTTCCAGCTCCACAAGAAGCTCGTTGACTACCACAACCCAGAGGAGAGGAGATAGGACACCCCCCTGAGGCGTGCCCCTGCACACCTTCCTCTTAGTTATGGCTCCTCCCCACTCCGCTACGACAATTCTGCCGCATAGAAGTTTGCTAATAAATTCAACCAGAGCCGCCTCGACTCTTAAACCCACCAGAGCTCTTTCGATTGCACCCGGTAAGACATTGTTAAAAGCACCCTCGATGTCTAGAAAGGCACCCAGAGCATACTCTTTGTGTTCTAGGGACCCCTCTATTTGCTTTACAATCGAATGGAGAGCCGTTTCCGTCGATCTGCCCTTGCAGTACGCATGCTGTGAAGCCGGCAGTAACCCCCGAGGTATCCTTTCCCGTAGGTACACGTCAATCAACCGCTCAAACGTCTTAAGAAGAAACGACGAGAGACCTTGTTACGGTCTGCTGTTATGGTCTACGGGTACGGTCCACTTGGGAGCGTTTTCGTGCGAACACACCTAGTGACTGGTGATGGGGCGAAAGTTGCGATACAAAAGTATCGAAAACAAGAAAAATACAGATCTGAGATCACTAGCAAAAATTGCAATGAGTTTCCGGCCGCAAGTAAAACGAAGACGTGGAAAAATTTAGAAAAAGAAAAGCAAAAAGATAGCACGTTTTTCCAGCCGGGAAAAAGCAAGAGTTGGCTTTTCTTTTGCGCAGTTAATCGGAAAATTTTATAAACTAAAGAGGCAAAGTCGTCAAGCACAGCTCCTGCTTTATTAACACTATTGCTTACATCAACTGCACATCCCCGACTATATTCAACTCATCGCAAAACACCCTCGCCGTGCTGTGCACATATTCAAGAGAGTATTGTGAAGAACCACAAGACCGCAACGAGGATTTGCAGGCCAATTCCTTCACCCAACTACCAAAATAACAAACGGGAAAATGCCCAGAAACTAGGAAAGATTCGATAGCGCAAAGTACCGACCAGTTCATTCCGACAAACCTCGTTTTTACTCGTCTATTTTGGGTGGTAATAAACCTTGGAACGGTTGTGTTGTGTGGACACAAGCTCAACGTAAAGAATATCCAGTTGAAGTAGTAGGTCGGCGTTTCACAGTCACACTTAGTGAGGAAAATTCTAGTGATTCCGATTCGGATTCAGACGGCACTAAACAAATTGTTGATGAGAAACCCTTGGTATCCGAAGATAAATTCCTTTTTCTACGTTTACGACGTACACCACCACCTTTGGATAAGCGTCCAACACCACCTCCACCTCCAGGGCCAGCAGTACACTGCACCGTAATACAACGAACGCCAAAGTTAGCACCAAGTCATCCAGATCGCAAAGGTCAACACGAAGTTTTATTGCCTCCAGGTTCACTTGATCACCTCGGACCAGAGCGCAGCAACCACCAACAGTACCAACACAGCGCGCCCAAGACCGCGCGCCATAACCAACAACAGCGACAACTTCACCAGCAACAACAACATCACCAGTAACCACGCCGGCAAAGGCCATGTAAGTACCAGCAAGGTATAACTTTAGATATAATTACCCTACAAAAACTTCTGGTCACGAAACTTACCCACGCCCATGCAAATGTGACTAGGAATATAACCTATGACTGTACAATAGCTAGTAAAATGACGTGGAATGACGAGAGCATTTTTGCAGGGTAGTTAAAGAAACTTCTAAGCAGTACCTAGAGAGTTTTATACAGCCCGGTTAAACCATTTAACAAGGGTCGATTTTTTTTCGTCAAATTGTATTATTGAATACTCGAAATTGTTAGCTATACAACAAGGAGCATACATTTCCTTTTTTTTTTTGTTTTAATTATATTTTTTCTTGCTTTAAAATGATTGAAGTCAGCTCTATAAATTTTATTCATAATAAGCCGTCTTCATCACGTGAAACGTTTTAGCGATCCATTTTTGGAGCTCAACCATAAATTGTTAGAAAAAAAAAAATTTGCGACCGCAGCCATTGGTCGATTATGCACGAATTGGCTAAAAAATTTAAACTTTTTTTCTTATATCATACAAATACAATATATATATATATATACATGTATACATATGAATCAATATTGCTAGCAATATCGTTCGAACAACCAGAAGAAAATAATATACGTGCATATAATACGTAGTACTATCACAATTTGATCTTTATTGCTTTTATAACAAATTTTCTTAGCACATATTACACATTATTCTCATCGTACTATGCGCATTATACCAAATTGATATTTAGTTACACTCAAAAGTAAGTTCTACTACGACCACATAATAATTTTGTAAGAGAGCCCCAAATATCGAAATTTGTATCCAAACTTTATAGTCTTAAAATATGTTTTGTGAATGTGAATGAAAAAGAAAAAAATTCAACCAAATTCTTACTTTGTAGGTAGTATATTTACAATACATAAGTACATTTAATTACATATTTTTCTCACACATAGCGTTTATAACGATTATCAAAAAAAAAAAGGGGAGACATAAATAATTGTATAATTTAAAATATTACGAGCAAAAGTAAGAGAAAAGAAAAGAACCCCCAACAGAACAAGCTTAGTCAGACTTAAGTATTCGTATTAGATTTCGTTTCGATTTCGGCCCAATAAAGTGTGATCTGTTGGATCATTTTTTTTTTCTCTCACTTATGCACTACACACACTTACCTACATTTTCATAGTGTAATTAGCTATTCGTAGTTCAACAATGCTGTAGCCCTGGTTAAGAAACCTGCACTATCGCATTTTTTTTGTTGCATACATACGTTAATATGAATTGTGAATAAATTGTGTAATTTATAATGGGAATGCTGACGTCGCCCATTATTTAGAAGGCATAGGGTAAACCAGGTAAGGGACCTCCGGAATTTTAGGTGCGACGGTGGCCATGGATTTTGAGGTTGGGATAATGCACCGGGCGTCGCAACACCACCCGCGGCGCCCCTATATATATTCGGCCCTTTTCTTTTTTCATTTTAATTTTCAGCTTTTTTTGCAATTTTATTTTTCAGCAGTTTTTTTTTTGAGTTTTGACTTTAGAGTTAGTAACCGGTCATGTCCGGTTCGGTAAATTTTGTTGCGTTAGATTTTTTTGTGAATTTTGAATTTTAAATTTTTGAATATGTCAACGGTCTGTCCGTGGCATCCGGTTCGACCGGATGTCGTGTTAATTTGTATTGATAAGCGTTTTGAGTCGGCCTCTGCGCTTCTGTCAGTTTATTTTAAATTTGACAGCTGAGTTTTTTTAAGGCATGATAGGAACTTTTTTCTGTTTATGGCGCAGGAACAGTAAGGTTGGCAACGACCCGCCCCAGCCGACAATGACTAGCCACTGTGCACCACCACATCATTCCGACCGCCTTCCTTACTGCTTCCACCGAAAATGCGATTCCATAACAACTGATTGACCTAAAATCCTTAGGTGATACATGAGAGCTTCTGACGGCCTTCGGAATGAAAATAACCCTAACCGTGTGCCAAGACTTCGGGATATAGTTAAGCCTGAGGTAGTTAGTATCAATGATGATGGCCAACCAGCGGCAGGAAATCCCCAAAGACTTTTGAAGTTGCGCAGGAATTATTCCATCCGGGCCCGGAGACTTATAGGGCTTGAAGGACCCTATAGCCCATGCAGGCGAAGATCCCTGTGCAACTGGGACATCGGGAAAATGATTGTCCAGTAAAAGCCTTAGGGACTCCTCGCTACTCATAGACCAGTCCCCACCATCATCTCTCAGATACCCCAGAGGATCGGGATTCCTAGAGAGTATTTTTCTAAGCCTCGCGGATTCATTGCAGCCTTCTACGTTTTCGCAGAAGCTTCGCCATGCATCTCGCTTGGCTATCCTTATTTCATATTTACAAATCCTCAAACTCACCTTATAGAGCTCCCAGTCCGAGGGTAATTTACTCCTCCTGGCTCTGTTGAAGAGCCGCCGACTGGACGCTCTTAGGTCGTCAAGAGAATCCGACCACCAGGGCGACTTGCCCCTGTAAGTTTTCAATGGGCAGGACAGCTGAAAGTCGCTTTTGCTTGCCGAGGTGAAGTTTTCCACCAGAACGTCTATCTCAGATTCGGACAGGTCCGAACTAACGGTAGACATCGGAGGCAGTAACTCTCCCAGCTTCCTACAATACAAGTCCCAGTTAGTACTTTTAGGGTTCCTAAAAGATATTTTACCGGGACGTTCTTCGTTCACCGAGAACTGAATATATCGGTGATCAGAGAAGGAGTGCTCGTTGAGAACCCTCCAGCCAGATATCCGACCTTCCTGTTCTCTACTAACCAGGGTGAGGTCCAGGACCTCCTCCCTTACCACAGTAATAAACGTCGGGTCATTCCCCCTATTACATATACAAAGTCCCTCATCTACAATAAAAGTAAATAAAGACTCACCTCTAGTGTTGGTATCCGAGCTTCCCCAAATGCTATGATGGGCATTAGCATCGGCACCGATGATCACGCCAACACCTCTCCGCCTTGCTTCAGCGGTGATTTCGCCCAGTATCGCAGGTGGTGGTCCCGCTACGTCCCCGTGGGGCATGTGCGCTGAGACCACCCACATTTCATTACTTCCTCCCTCGAGGCAGACCGTGGTTACGTCAGCATTGCTGAAATTAGAGAGAATAAAAGCTTTAATCTCTTTTTTAACAAGCACACAGGATCTAGGCCTACTTGCCTCCCCATGCACCAAGGTGTTGAAATTTCCAGTCCTTAATCCAGAAATCTTACTGCCGTTATTACTCAGCCACGGCTCATGTACAAGGACTATATCCACTCCGCCTTATTCAAGGCAGAGCAACAAATTTGCGGAAGCCGCCTTAGAGTGCTGAAGATTGATTTGATGGATTTCCATCAAAAGCGCTCTTCTTCCGCACCCCATCCTTGGCGGATTTTATTTTAGTTGCTTTCAAAAAAATATGAAATCACAAATAATGAGTCAACTTTTGTTCAAACTCACTAAATTTATTTTTTATAACAATTAGTGGCATATTAGCCCGAAAATGTTTTTGCATTTGCAGATTTAATCCTTATTTTAGATAAAGTACGTCTTATACTGAACAAAAAAAAAATAAATTTGCTACAAAAATATAACACTAAATTTTTTATATTGTCTTTTATGCCAATTTATTTTATTTTTTATTTTATTTTATTATATATTCTTTCATTTCAACTTAGTTTATTATTATTTAAATGCAACTTGAGTGAATCGAAAATTGAAAAAAATACAAATTGGTCGAATTTCGACCACAGGCGATACTAGTAATCATTATTACTTTTATTATGCTTTTCTCTGTTTCAAATGCGCCCTAATTTTGGTCTCTCTTTGCGGCTGCGCTGTTTTCATTGCCTAAACCTATGCAATTGAATTGTGTAAGTAACTGCATTATAAAGATGATACGAACATTGTAATAAGTGTTTTTTTTATATTTGGGAAAGTAACTTTTGGTTAATACATTTATGGTAGTATGCATCAGCATAAACCTTAAAATTGTATGCAAAAAGTTTCAAGGGTTGCCAAGTGTGCTTCATTGCTGC
This sequence comes from Eurosta solidaginis, assembly GCF_040869045.1. Lineage (NCBI taxonomy): Eukaryota > Metazoa > Arthropoda > Insecta > Diptera > Tephritidae > Eurosta > Eurosta solidaginis. The sequence continues at coordinate 272,171,329 of NC_090319.1, read as the reverse complement.
TTTCAAGTAGATGTCATTTGCAGAATAATGAAGACAACCTTGATATAATACAGATTTTTTAGGTTTTAGTCTTTTTCATTTCTTTTGATGTTGTACTATGTAGCAAGAAAATGATACAAGGTATCATTCAAGTATTTCTACTCTCATTGCTTGAAAACTTCTAAAAAATATTTTTTGTGTCGTTTTAAATTTGACTTTAATGGTCTATGGTGCCTCTTGAGATCAAAACAGTAGTAGCAACCAGCGGTATGTTGACGGCAATAGCTGGGCGTCAGTAGGACAGCCGACAATAGCAACGGCAATCAAAAGCGGTAGTAAGGCAGCGAAGCGCGTAACAGTAGCGGAGATGAAGGAACGGGAGGTTGATGATTTGCCATGGCACACTTCGGCGGATTCTTCAGAGTTAATCTATGGTAGCTGCTCGCTTAGCGTACTTCGTCATAATTAAGTTAAGAAATTAACTACTTCTCCACATGCGGTGTACTCTGCTGACCGTTTTACTGCGGTATAATTGTATGCACAGGTGATATTGCAGAGGAAGACGTGTTATTGGAACGCCATGTTAAACGTTACTAAGAAGTGCGATGACGCGATAGATGGCGCAGTTTATAGAAACTCATTTATTGGAGATTGCGCAAAGTGCACTTATTTCAATCGTCCCTGGGTATTCAATCCACTGTTGTCTGAGCTGGTTTGCTGCACAGTTACTTAAGTATCCCTAGTATGTACCTTTGTGAGTCCACAGAAGGGATCTGAATCATAGAAAGCTGCTTTAGCACCCTGCTTGGCTAGGTAGGCTACCCGTACATTTTCTTCGTGTTTGTGATACCCAGAAACCCATCATAACAATGCCTTGTTTTTGGTTTACAGATAATATAGGACTCCAAAGCCAGAAATAGCAACAAAGTGAAGCTAAGTTGGACATGGTCCTCACCGGAGTTCGAGTTTAGGATCCAGTGTGGCACACCAACTGACCCAGGTTTCACAGTTTTCGAACCAGGGGTTGCCCAGCGCATCATTTCGACGCTGCAACCGTGTGTGATGCAACACTACGAAGCCACGCTGATAAGCAAACCCGACCAAGGAAAGATATTCAAAGTAACGAGCAAGACACCAACATCAAATCACTTTTTTGATCGGGAAAATTCACCAGCTTCTGCGACTGGCGTTTTATTCACGGGGCGCGTCTTAGTGTCCGGCCATTGAATGCCGCAAAGAGATGGCTTAAAGACGCGGATAAGCGCTGTCGCAAATACGGAAGGGACATGGAGACCCTGCCCCATGTGCTTAACAACTACAATCCCTACTCCGCGGCACGACAGCGGTGGCTCGGCGATGTACCGGGAACGTGACAGTAAACAGAATATTAAGGGGCTCCCATGGTACTGCCGGCACCCTAAGACCGGACATCGTCATACGTGACGAAGTCAGCCGGCGCATCACCCTGATCGAGAATAGAGAAGATTCTTTCAAGGAAGCTAGGCAGCAGAAACTGGAGAAATACCAACCTCTGGCTGACCAGCTGACATCAGTTAGCTACGAGGTCAGCGTGGATGCGTTTTTAGTGGGAGCCCTGGACGGATGGGGCCCTGTAAAAGAACGGGTCATAAATCTTCCTCAACATCTCGCGTTATTATGCGAGCCTGATGAGGAAGCTTATGATAAGCGATACAATCCGCTGGTCCCGTGACATATATGTGGAGCACGTAAGCGGCACCAGGCAATACCGTGCCGCATCCACGTGAAGACCACACTATTAAGCTGCAGCCAATCAGTGTTTTGTTGTAAGATTGTTACTTGTTACTACCTGTTACATGTGGTGTTTAGTTTCGTACAACGTCCTTGTGATTGAAAAATATTTTCTGTCAGCATCTTTTAACCTTTACTAGCTGTAAGGAAGTTTAAAATAAAAAAAAAATGATCTGCTCTCTGACATTGTATAAGCCTCTCCGCAGACATTCTCTACCGCTAATATCTGTTGCAGGGATTCTTGCCTGAAAAAATTTAAGTAGGTAGCATCCATCCATCCATCCGCCTTCGAAGATTTTGGGTTCCATTTTACGATCTTCCGTGGGTACGTGATGGATGCTTCTATTTCAAAGGGCAATGAGGCGTTCTTTCCAATATCTAGACACTCTCTGGACAAGACTTACCAGGTCGCTATTTGATGCATAAATAGGAGTCAGGGCTCAAGTCTTCCGTCTTTCGAAATGTGTACGTCCGTTGTTTTGAGTTTGCAATAAGTTATTTTATATTAACCTGCGTGTTTTTTATGATAGCTGGTATCTAATTCCTTGCTATATGCTATAGTGATCTAGAGACATGAATCCATTCATTTAATCCCTTTGATTATTAATATCTCCTATATTTCGCATATTATTTGACAGCCAGCTACGTTTCGCAAAACTTTCTCTGGTACTTATGCACACTTTTAGGCGCATGTTTTAGCATATAAACCAGAAACGGCTTATGCATGACTTGGAGTCAGACTTATTAAAACCGCATTTAATGTTCGGTAAAAATTTAAGAAATATTAATTCACGTTCCAAGCATAAGTAGGTTTAAAATTCAGTGCTACATATAAAAACTTACTCAGAAAGTACTTCTGAGTTTTGAGCCGAATAACAGATTGAATACTTTCTCTATAAATTGTACTCGAGTCAATTGAGTATTGAGTACAAATAAACGCCTGATAAACTATGAGCAACACTCAATGCCTACTAAAAAATAATGAGTGTAGGAAAGAGAACTACCTTCCCATACAAACAATATCAAGTGCTTGCTGAGTTATCGAAACTTCATAAATAGACCAGCGCATTGAGTGTCTTGCTTTTACTACTTTGCAATTACACTAAGGTTATTAGTATGCCTATTCACTCACACATTTACGAGAGCAGCATAAGCACACAAAAGAATATGAGAATGGGAGAAACCAGCTGAGTGTATACGTAAGCACAGCTGCTCAAAACAGATTGTATTGTTTTTGTTATGGAACTTTTATTTTGTTTTCTTCGCTCGCAACTGAGTCATATGTTTTAGAATTTTTCAAAATGATTTGTTGTTGTTTGCGTTATTGAAACGAATTCTCTAACGGTATGAGATTTGTATGGCGAACGGTGTTGCCATGCGATGGTATGACGACACACGTGCAAATGTAACCTACACTCACAAATGTGCTCGCGCCGATGCTGACGCCAACGCTCTGTAGCCCTGTAGCCTAAAAGTATGCCCATAAATTAAAACTTGCTTTCAGATAGTTTTTGTTTTGAATTGTCTTTTTTTCTTGCATTTTATTTGCGACGAATACTGAAACGCGCACGAACGAGAAAAAAGAATAGCAGCACGAAAGCTATGGCGACGCAACGGCGGTACTTTTCGTTGCTGATAAATAAATATGGATTGGTGGGATGGTATGCGGTGGTTTGGATGTTGACCTAGCACAGTGCACGCAATTGTTGTTATCATCGTTGTTAGCGGTGTTGTTGCCTTCGCCTGCGTTAATGCCACATCCTATCAGGAGCTACATAACAGCGCTGACTACCCCGACATAGAGACGCTTATCGGACGCCGACATAACGACGACCACTATACTACGATAAACATACGAACAAACCAATTCGTTAGCGCTCGTTCAATCACATGCATGATGGGTAACATTTTACAGTTTTGTATAGAAGAAGAGTGCAGCACACACAGAGCCGCATATGTATATCCAGTATATGGACTCAGAAGCACAGTGTTTGTAAGACAGAAAAGTGTATCGCATGGCGCATAGCGCATAACGTAAATCGTCGTATATCGTATTGAGAAATCGTCATAAGACGCAGCTACAAATGCGAGAGCTACAAATTCAAGCCAATAAAACAAGAAACTAATTGTGAAAGCGTAAAGTAATCGCAAATTGAATTTTACAGAAATAAAAGTAAAAAGTAAAAATAAAAAAAATCAAGCTAAGAAGGCATAGTGGTTGCATCCGAAACAATAAAATAAAATAAATTGAGTTTATTGGTATTAAAGCGAAGGCAGGATAGCAGCAGTAAAACGCATCTAACGCCGTCTTGTTTTTAACAATTCCATTTCTAAATATGGTGATTTCCTTTAGCCTATTGAAGTTAAGTGGTTGCTGTAAGCAAATACTAAAGCGTTGAAATCGTTAACGCATTGAAAATTAACTTTTTTTCATTCGGTTCGTGCATCGTACAGCTGGAGGTGCAGTGAGCTACCAGACGTAGAGAAAACGCAGTGAAAAAAAAAAATCTAAGATTTTTTTCCATATATTTTCGTCTATTTTTTCCGGTTAGTTTGAAACTTTCAACTGAAAACTGAATTTATATCTTTGATACGTATAAAATAACGCTAGACCACGAATTTATATACAAAATCTTGCGTCTAATATTATGCACCAAAATTTTTCATAACTTTTGCCAGTGGGGAGCTTAAAGCTGGCTCTCGTTTGAGACTACGCTATTGAACGCGGTTGAATCCCTTCTGTAAAGTATTAAAACCGCCACTGAACAAACTTACAAAAAGAGCACGATTTTAGGCGCAGAATTTTGTATTAAATCTACAGTTTACGTATCGCTATAAATTAGTAATTATTATTTTGTACAAATGAATTTCATTATTCTATGCCTACATTTGCGTAGCTGTAAGAAAATCTAGTTAACCTTGCTGTCATGTGTGCTATCAATATGGCAGTGCGATAAGATTTTACACTTTTATTCTAAATTTAAGACCTTTTATTCAAATTTGAATATTTTGTACTTACTATACTATGGATTTGTATGCAGCATCGTGCGCCTTAAGTTATGCACCATAATATTTGTAAGTATAGCCAATGGCTTACATATTCCGAAACATGTCAGTTGGAGTTTTGCACTTAGATTACAGCCTTAACTAAAATGCGTCAGTTAGTCACGAAATCTAAATAGCTTAATTTTCAAAGAATTTGCATAGAAAAAATGCTTAAGTTATTCAGATGTTCTAGCTTTGAGTTAAAAGAAAATCTTCAAAAAGTGCATGCTTTTAGGCGCATAATTTTGCAAATAAACCCGCCGTCTACCTATCTCTCTATACTTATGTGCAATAAATATTTTGTGACAATTGAATTTCATTATTCTATGCCTACATTGGCTTAGCGGCAGCTATTTAGACTTGAAAGTGTACTTTTGAAAATTTCGCCCACTGTTTGTTAGAAAATCTAGTTAACCACAAAGGCGCCTGAATGTATGCTATCAATAAACTGGTGTTCTAAGATTTCTCAAACTTTAAATTGAAATTTGAATCTTAGTTTTTACAAAGTCGAGTACATTTATGAATTTTTGCATAAAAATATTTACTTATCTTTTATAAATAGAACCCCCCGCAGGACATGAATCTATTTCTTTTTTTTTGAGCTGACGTGCTGCATAACACATTTTAAACTATATCTGAAATTTTGTGTACCAAATATGGCCAACCATATTTGCTTAGTATTTGAGCTTTTGTGGACTCCTCGAGAGCACTCAGTTTGTTTTTACCCGGGCACGAACGTCTTCCGCTTGAAAGTCACAGAAAAATGTTTTGTATATATTCTATGACTAAGAAAATTTTAATAAATTTAGTAAGAAAGAAGAATGTGTATTCTGATTGATCATGTTGCATTACACCATTTTTTTTTTTATAATTGATATAAAAGAAAAATTACGAAATTTACACATTTGCACGAAGCTCGCTTCTTCACCAATGTCACTGATGAAGTTCTGTTCAAACGAGCCTTAAAGTATTCCACACAATATGGGATTAAAAACATCTAGGATTTATGTACCAAATTCTATAAAAAAGAATATCTACAAAAAGCCATACTTAGAGACAAATTAAGTACAAAGCATGTATCGGGGCATTAAAATGGTTGTGTAAATGGCGTTATCTATCATAACATCAGTAAGAATGCATGTGATTGCGTGAACAGTGAACTTCACAACGTTGTCCTAGTAACCATTGCTGTGTGCAATTTTCTAGATTTTTCTCCAATATAAGTAATGGAAGAAGGAATAGTTAAATCCTGCCAAGTAAGCTAGTGTCGTAAGGAGATTTTGATCCGGTTCAATCGTTGGAAGATCACAGTTATCAGTATTCTTCATCCCATATCAATAGTTTTTCTTTTACTGAAAAGAGTTATTGAGAGGTGACAAAACATAGATAACTGCATTGGAAGTGATATTAAAAAAAGTAAAATCTAAAAGCAGTACACATTTGGAAAATAAATTGATAAATCATCGCAGTTGTAGCAAAATATATTTAAAGTAGATTAAGTGTTATAAGTTTTGATATTATCAAAACCTTCCCCCTCTAATTAGTTTTTCATAAATAACAAAGAACTACAAAATAAAAAAAAAAAAAATCCAACCCAAAAATTAGCCGATATCTTCCAAAGGCCTTCGATTCATTAACTCTGATTTGTATTCGCAGTATAGTTTGCAAAACACACCTCATTGTAGATTTCAAATTTGTGAAAAATTATTGTATAGAAAAATTATCGCAAGTCTAATACCAATTTCACACAGAGAGTTGATGAAATATTTAGTAAAGATTTAAAGCTCTAATTGAAGTCAGTTTTGCATACAAAATGCAAATTCTTAATTACCTCTTCATTGCTTTATTGAATGACTAATGGAGTTAGAAATCTAGTCGGTTTTGCTTGGTGTTATGGGTTTTATTGTCAATGTAACAAGGGACAATCAAAAATAAATTTTTTTTTCAATAATTTTAGAAAATTTGATTTTGAAAAAAATTCAGAATTTAATTTTTACAGCATTTGCAGCAAAAGCTATAACGGGTTTTTAAAAATGGGAACACATTTAATTGGGTGCAACTTTTTGCGCATTTTTTTTTTTTCATTGGTTTTAAAGTTGAGGTGGGAACAGTTGCAATCTATTTTAAAGAAACGAGTGGCCCTGTGTGAAAAGAAAAGGCTAGTTATTTCATTAAACAAACTTTTGATTTCATTATGTATTATCATTTATATTAAGTATGCAATGGCTATAACTTATCTATAACTTCGGTTGCCAGTAGCTGTAAGGCTAACATGCATTGAAATAACAAATTATCCTAGACGAGACCAATAACAATTTGATTTACAAAACAACATCTAACTATTTTCGTTGAAAATTAAGTTTTAATCTTTTCCATTTTGGATATTGTTTGTTTTTTTCCATTCAAAATTTTTTCGCAAATTTGAAGTCTACATTTAAGCACGTTAGTCACTTAACAACTGCATGAAAGCAGGCTTAGTAAACCATGCATGATCGACATAAAATTATATTTAACTAATAAAACAAAACATTTTAGATTAAAGAAACTACCCTTTAAAAATACGCCTAGTCTAAAATGAATCCAGAATGAGTCGCAAAGGAGTATGCGGCAATAGCCAGTACTGATCTCTTTATATGGATTGGAGTGGTCCCTTTTGTTTGAGCATGTCCTATGGAGAGACCAATTGTACCTGTTTATGCCTGAACGGGTAGTGTCGGACTGGTCCTTTTTATACTCCTATGGGTACTGACCTTTTTGGAATGTTCGACACTTCCTCTTTGTACCCCTTTGGGTGCTGTTCGATACAAATTATTTTTACCCCTGTGGGTACAGTCGGACAGATCTTTTCTATACTGTTCGACACTTCCTCTTTGCACTCCTATGGGAAGTGTCCGACAGGCTAATACGAGTAGTATCGGACATATTCTCTTCGTGTCCCTATAGTCAGAGTCACACAAGTCTATTTTGTTTGCCTATGAGTACTGTCGGACAAGTCCTCTTTCTATTCGTATGGAAATTCTTACGGATTTTATAATTTTTTAAACTCTAATACCATATTATTATTTTTTTCGTATTGTTGCTGTTTGATTTTTATTGTTTTTTTTTTTTTTTTAATTGGCTACATAAATTTCAAACCAACTGATGCCAAATATACCCAAAAGGGACTAGAGGGCATAAACTATACCCCAATGTGAGCAAAAGAGATCAATCGAAGACCAAAACCAATATAAGAAAGTCTGCCTGAAAGTGTGCTACACATATTGCTCTTGTTCGCAGCGATCATGGATACAAATATAAAAAGGTAGCTTTACTTCTTTTCTTCTCCGCCACTGTCCTCGATTATACATAGACTGTGGTTTGTCACTTCCTTTTTAAACAACCCTACCATATGCTTAAAAAATAAACGTCCCAAAACAATATTTTTGTTTGCAGTTATACTTATATTTTTTTTTTTTTTTGGTGTTTTTGGTCTATTTTTTGACGCTCAACAAGTTGCTCCGGTATTGAAACCAAATCCAAGATCATTCAAGAGCTGTCCCTGCCGGAGCATACGTCATAGTTTCTTTTCCACTATAAGATCTTAAACCGCATTGGTGTAAGGGCTTAGGCAAACTCCACAGCGCCATAGTATGTAGCTGAGAGGCTTGCACATTTGCATTGCGAACTTTGAACTTCACTCACTGGGCTACCATGTAAAATAGCGTTGGCCTTTCCGCAGCAGGGGAGCTGCTGGCACGAAGTGATTGATAAAATAAAGGAAGGAAATAGAGAGGCTCCGATTTTCAAAGAGCAAATGCTGCGATTCACGCTGACCCGTTCTTCATGGTGGCGCTAATAGATCGCAGGTATTCCCATGCCAAGCCGCTACCACTTCTCAATTCAGCATATACAATGAAGTTACGTTGAAAAGAAATATTACCATCTTGGAATAGTTAAAGGAGGTTTTTCTAAAGGCAACACCTGAATCCTATGTGTGGCTATGTCGGAAGACGCACCAAGCCGGTTGAAGTATCAGAACAGCACTATGCCCACCCTGGATTAAAAGGGTCGGAGTATATGATGTAGACAAAGCAGGTGGAAAAGCACATCAACAGCTAGATTTATAAAATAACTATTGAGAATAGTTCAGTGTGATTCTAATACATAAGCCATGGCTCTGATATAAAAGAAAGGTTTCTGGAAAATTTATATTGCTCCAGTCTTTCAAACAAAGACTCTCCATTCAATTGGTATATTTTGATACACTTCTTGAAAATGGATTTTACTATTAAAGAGATCAGAGTTTAAGAAAGACTTCTCTGCTTTAAGGAGGATAAGCATATTGCTTTCTTATTTTGTTTTGTTGGTTTTCCGACAGGGTGGATAAATGATGTATATTGGAACGATTTTTCGTCATCCCTTGTTAAATTTGGTTTCGAGACAAACCTGTTTCGGCGTTGTGTCCATTTTCGTTATTCGATACTGCTTTCCTTTTTGATGTGGTATTTAGTTGAATTTAATCAGTCGGCATTTTTACAGATATGTTGTTAACATTATTCTACTAATACAAAAAATTTAACAAAACTATCCAATAAAAAACTAAAAACTCCCAAAACATTATTGTGCCTCTATTTCTGACAACTAACACAGTTTATGTCAAATACGTGAAAGTGAACTACCTGCACATATGAATTATATACTATATTTTTGCATATATATACATATGCACTTAAACTTTATATTGACTATTAAGTAGATAGCTTTATCTACACTTATGAAATTACTGCGCATAAAATAAGTACTAAAAGTGTGTGTCTCCGCTTTAAATTTTAGTATGCGTTTTACACATGACCGTAAAGGTTTGTGTCTCCACTATTTTTCCTAATACTATCTGTACTTGTCGATGAGCGTTTTTAGTCGCAAACGTAGATGTATATACACGTAAAAATAATACGGCTAATATATCACAAGTAAATCTCCGGAAAACTTTAAAATCGTATATGAGGGAAATTATTGCTTTTTAAAATGGTATGTATTTTTATGAAAATTTGAGAAAATTTACACAAAACTGAAAATAAACAAGTAAGGAAAGCTAAGTTCGGGTGTAACCGAACATTACATACTCAGCTGAAAGAATTTGGAGACAAAATAAGGGAAAATCACCATGTAGGAAAATGAACCTAGGGTAACCCTGGAATATGTTTGTATGACATCGGTATCAAATGAAAAGTGTTAATGATTATTTAAAACGCCTTAGTTCTATAGGTGGACGCCTTTTCGAGATATCGCAATAAGGGTGGACCAAGGGTGACTTTAGAATATGTTTGTACGATATGGGTATCAAATTAAAAGTATTAATGAGGGGTTTAAAATGGAGTGGCCCTTAGTTGTATATGTGAAGGCGTTTTCGAGATATCGACAAAAATGTGGACCAGGGAGACCCAGAACATCATCTGTTGGGTACCGCTAATTTATTTATATATGTAATATCACGAACAGTATTCCTGCCATGATTCCAAGGGCTTTTGATTTCGCCCTGCAGAACTTTTTCATTTTCTTCTACTTAATATGGATGGTGTCACACCCATTTTACAAAGTTTTTTCCAAAGTTATATTTTGCGTCAAGAAACCAATCCAATCACCATATTTCATCCCTTTTTTCGTATTTGGTATAGAATTATGGCATTTTACGAAATTGCCGATATCGAAAGCGTGGGCGTGGTCATAGTAGGATTTCGCCAATTTTTAATACCAAGATAAAGTGAGTTCAGATAAGTACGTGAACTAAGTTTAGTAGAGATATATCGATTTTTGTTCAAGTTATCGTGTTAACGGCCAAGAGGAAGGACAGACGGTCGAATGTGTATAAAAACGGGACGTGGCTTCAACCGATTTCGCCAATTTTAACAGAAAACAATTATCGGGATAGACGCTATGCCCTTAGCAAATTTCACAAGGATTGGTAAATTTTTGTTCGACTTATGGCATTAAAAGTACTCTAGACAAAGTAAATGAAAAAGGGCGGAGCCACGCCCATTTTGACAATTTCTTTTATTTGTGTATTTTGTTGCACCATATCATTACTGGAGTTGAATTTTGGCATAATTTACTTATATACTGTAAAGATATTAAATTTTTTGTTAAAATTTGACTTTTAAATTTGTGGTTGTGTTCGATATCCGATTTTGCTAATTTTTATTTGGCACACATATAGTAATATGTGTAACGTTCCTGCCAAATTTCATCCTGATGTCTTCAACGACTGCCAAATTACAGCTTGCAAAACTTTTAAATTTCTTTCTTTTAAAGTGGGCGGTGCCACGCCCGTTGTCCAAAATTTTACTAATTTTCTATTCTGCGTCATAATAAGCCCAACCCTCCTACCAAGTTTCATCGCTTTATCCGTCTTTGGTAATGAATTATCGCACTTTTTCAGTTTTTCGAAATTTTTAATATCGAAAAAGCTGGCGTGGTTATAGTCCGATTTCGTTCATTTTAAATAGCGATCTGAGATGAGTGCCCAGGAACTTACATACCAAATTTTATGAAGATACCTCCAAATTTACTCAAGTTATCGTGTTTACGGGCGGCCGGACGGACGGACGAACGGACATGGCTAAATGAATTTCTTTTTCGCCCAGATCATTTTGATATATAGAAGTCTACATCTATCTCGATTACTTTATGACATTACGGGGTACCGTTATGCGAACAAAATTAATATACTCTGTGAGCTCTTCTCAGCTGAGTATAACAATTACTTGTCGGTATCGGTTGTTTTTTGTTTGTTTCTGGTACAGTTACCTCTGTTGTGGTTTAACTTCGACCTCTGGTGGAGCTCTAGTTGACGTAAAATTAATAATTTGCAAGATGTATACCTGTATGTGTCACTCTTTGTTTTAACAATAATATTGCTTATGAAACAGTCCAATGCACCTACATATGTACATACTCACATACTCGCACAAGTATGTACATATATCCCTGCAATAAATCGTGCGATATATCCATAAATAGAGAGGTCAACGATTGATCTCTTTTGTCCACAATGAGGTATAATTGATCCCTATAGTCCCTTTGGGGTATATTTGGCATCAGTCAGTTTGAAATTTATGTAACGTATTCAAAAAAAAAAAAAAAACAAAAAGAAACGAAATGAATAAAATAAAAAGAGTAAATGTGATTGAATAGCATTATTTGATACAAATGCGGGGCTCTATACCAAACCTAAAATAATAGGACCATATGTTTCATTATCGTAATAGACATTTGTTTTGTTTTTATTATTCTACAACACCAATACGAAAAAAAATTAAGAATATTGTATTATGCTGTGAGTTTCAAAAATTATAAATCGGTAAGAAATCCCGTACGGGTAGAAAGAGAACTTGTCCGACAGTCCCGATAGGCGAACAAAATAGACTTGTGTGACTCTGGCTGTAGGGACACGAAGAGAGTCCGACACTACTCGTATAGATACAAAAAGAGCCAGTCGGACACTTCCCGTAGGGATACAAAAAGGAAGTGTTGAACAGTACAGAAAAGATAGGTCCGACAGTACCCGTAGGGGTCAAAAGAGGTCGTGTCGAACAGTACCCAAAGAGGTAAAAAGAGGAAGTGTCGAACCTTACAAAAAGGATCCCACAGTACCCGTAGCGGTATAAAGAGGACCAGTGCGACACTACGCGTTCAGGCATAAACAGGTACAATTGGTCTGTCCATAGGACATGCTCAAACAAAAGGGGCCACTCCAACCCATATAAAGAGGTCAGACCTGGCTATAGTCGCATTCTCCTTTGCGACTCATCTCGGATTCATTATAGGCAAGTCGCATTTTTTGCAGGGCTTCTGTTAATAATAATATTGCTTATGAAACAAGGCAAACCTCCTACATATGTACATACACACATACTCGCACACTTATGTACATATATATTTTTAGGACTTGGCGTGCGTTTTTTTCCAGCGAGTACACGCGGCTATTCACATTCAATTTGCATAAATAAGTACTCGATAATTTTTGATATTCTAATATTAAATTGCATTTAATAATCTTTTTTTATACTAATTCTATTATAATATTTAACAGTTTTTTACAATCTAGCAAATTTATTTAGCTGGAACTTTAGTAAACACTTGCCGAAAAAAATGACTCGCACACACGTATTTAGGGTTTCGCGACACATCCGGAACTGGCAATCACGTATATTGTACGGCTTCATTCGCAGATTAAACGTGATATAATCGTTTCGTGATCTTATAAAATAAATTTGTTTACTTTAAGCTTTGAGTGTAGTGACGTTTTAACTTTGCACACTTTTCCCTCAATTTTAGAGAAATCTTGATAAAATTTTCCAAGTGGCCATATTTTGGTGTAGGATTAAGTATTTGTGGGAACCGACGTCACCGGACCACTATAGCAAGAAACTCCAATACAACTGTGTTTCGGATAAGGGGACTTTTGTAACTTCTTCCTCATTTCAACAGCTATAAACTTGAAACTTCCCAGGAGGCAGGATATTGACCATTTTTTCAGAAAATAATGCATGCCTGATATGTAAGCATCCTATGAAATTGCCAGTTTATAGCTGTTGAAACGGGGAAGAGATGACAAAAATTCACTTATCTGAAAAATTTGCTTGTATGGGAGATTCCTGCTAAAGGGATCCGATCAGCTCGGTTCCGACAAATGATTTATTGGACACCCAAACATAGTTACTCAACAAATTTCGTCAAGATATCTAAAAACGTGCAGACATACGGACATGGATAAAAACAATTTAGCTCGTCATTTTGATCATATCATAATATTTATTGGTGGGTATATCTTATATCTTTGAAAGACTTACAGCTTTCGTAAATCAGGGCAAATTTAATTTACCTTATATATACACTTAATGAAAGGTATACAAACCGAGTTGAGAACTTTGGTGATAGAGGGCCGAATACTGCTTGGAATTTGAAATACTTCTCCTAAAAGAACGGAAATTTAGAACGTCACTACACGGAAAATATACTAAACAATTTTATAGGATCACTAAACGATTAAAGTACGCCTAACCAGCGAACAAGGCCGCGCAATAATCATGAAGCTCGTTTCCACAAATTGTCAGTTCCCTATACGCCGCGAAACCTTAAACATGTTTTGTCCTCATTCACCATCAAACCCATCTTTACCGTTTCTCTTTCTAGTTTGGTGAATATGGTACTAATTTTTGTATGCTTTTCTGCGCACTTAATACTCTTTCAGATATTTTTCGCGATGGACTGTAAGACCGGGTTTTTCAGTGCGAGTTTAAACTCCAATTAAAGCTGACTACAGTTTAACCCTGCTTTAAATTTAATAACTTTTCTATAACAAACCAATATCATTTCTATAAAACGACGATCAAAAATTGGTCCCCCCTGTTGTAAATCGATACATTTTCGTTAAGTTTTTGATAAAATGTTGTTAGCTTTCCGATTGATAACCAATATTTTTCGATACTAAATCTTTTAATTTTTGATAACAAATCAATAACTCATTGAGAACCCTTGTTATCGATAGAAAATTTATATCATTTCGATAAAAAGTCCATAGCTCGTTTTTACGTTGTCTATAGTACACGAATAATGAGGCGCTAATTTGCCCATAACCCGTCGATAATAAACCGATAACTGATTGATATCAATTTTACCAGGTACATATATTTTTTTCCCACATTAAGCTACAGTGTAGTGACTAAACTTACGTTTGCATCCTGAATTGCCTTATGAAGCATACCACTTCCAAAGACTACACTTACGTTGACACTTACTACACGCTTAAACATGAAACAAACAAAAAAAAGATATAATATGTCCGACGAAACGACCAAATCCTGCCCAGTGATTTGACTGCTGTAACATTGTTAGTTTTTGAGATACAAATTTTTCAAAATCGTCCCTTGTACTCTTACTTGGGGCAATATCTTCAGGTCAATGTGCAAGCCAGTTCCGTAGAGTTCACGAATAGAATTTATACATCCGGTAGTTTCTGAAGCATATGCTCCAATATAGGTTTTTATCTGGTGGCACATTCATTACATAAATCAGCCTATATCCTTTGAGCAAAGAGGATAAATATAATAAGAGCCACCAGTCTGCTGCGAGTGGCAAGTAACTCGCTGGAAATCAAAAAATTAATGCCGAATGTTTTCTATGAGGGACATTTTTGAGTTCCCTCCCATTTATCCATGCGGTGTAGATATCTTATGCAAATGTGATTTTTGGAAAGATGTTTTATGCAAATCTCGCCCAAAAAAAACAAGCGACTACCACGCAATTCTTTATCTTTTTTTCTCATTGCAATCATATTCAAAAAACAAACCCGTCGTTCTGTCTTCAACCCATAACTCTTTTTCCATGAAATCATTTTATTGGTTATTATATTTTCTTTACAATCAATAGCCATTTATTCGCAAATCATTTTCTATTTTCAGCCATACCAAATTTTCTCCGTTTCTACCTTTTGCACGGTTTAGATGTTACTCCTTTTTCGTTATATTACCACACACAATTTATTCATTTCGTTTTTCAAAACTTTGCTTACTACACACAAAGCGTCTCTGTCAACCCGTCAGCTTACTTACCAAATCACGTGCTTTATAGCCCGAAATTATGCCACAAAATGTGCTTTTGACTGGCTAAAGGTAAAAATTTACGACGTTAATGGCGAAAAAGGTGATGGTTGCGCAAAAAGAAAAGCAAAAAATTATAACGAAACGCACTAACAAGAAAACCGCAGAAAAAGCGAAATCTCTAAGAAATAAAGAAGGTACATAAATAAGCACAAAAAAGAAAAAGAACGCAAACACTATAAAAGTAGCAAGATAAAATGAGATTGCAGTAAAAATGAAAAGCAAGCAAATAAGCAAGTTGTTGTTGTATTGGCTGAGCGCGTTAGTACCACGCTGGGGCAACTAGCAGCTCAGAAAGTGCATTATCGACATCAGCAACATCATCATCATCATCACCATAAACATCATCATTATCAATACTTGCGACTCCTTCGCAGTTAGTGCAGCGTCGGCGCTGTTTGCATTTTTTTTCACAAAAACAACGGCACAAAATGTTCACTGTTTTCATATTGTTGCAGTGATTTCTATACTCAGCTGAGCAGAGCTCACAGAGTATATTAACTTTGTTCGCATAACGGGAATCCGTAACGGCATAAACTAATCGGGATAGATATAGACTTCTATATATCAAAATGATCTGGGCGAAAAAAGAAATTTATTTAGCCATATCCGTCCGACCGTAAACACGATAACTTGAGTAAATTTTGAGGTATTTCGATGAAATTTGGTACGTAGGTTCGTGGGCACTCATCTCAGATCCCTTTTTAAAATGAACGAAATCGGACTATAACCACGCCCAATTTTTCGATATCGAAAATTTCGAAAAACCCAAAAGTGCGATAATTCATTACCAAAGACGGATAAAGCGATAAAACTTGGTAGATGGGTTGACCTTATGAAGTAGAATAGAATATTAGTAAAGTTTTGGACAATGGGCGTGGCACCGCCCACTTTTGAAAAAAGTTTTGCAAGCCGTAATTTGACAGTCGTTGAAGATAACATGTTGAAATTTGGCAGGAACGTTACTACTATTATTGTATATGTGCTAAATATTAGCTAAATCGGATGAAGAACACGCCCACTTAAAAAAAATAATGTTAAAATTATAATTTTAACAAAAAATTGATTATCTTTACAGTATATAAGTAAATTATGTCAACATTCAACTCCAATAATTATATGGTGCAACAAATTACAAAAATTAAAGAAAATTTCAAAATGGGCGTGGCTCCGCCCTTTTTCATTTAATTTTTCTAGAATACGTTTAATGCCATAAGTCGAACAAAAATTAACCAATGCTTGTGAAATTTGGTAGGCGCATAGATTTTATGACGATAATTGTTTCCTGTGAAAATGGGCGAAATCGGTTGAATCCACGCCCAGTTTTTATACACAGTCGACCGTCTGTCCTTCCGCTGGGCCCTTAACACTTATCTGAACTCACTTTATCTTGGCACAAAAAATGACCGAAATTCGACTATGACCACGCCCACTTTTTCAATATCGAAAATTACGAAAAATGAAAAAAATTCCACAATTCTATACCAAATATGAAAAAAGGGATGAAACATTGTAATTCGATTGGTTTATTGACGCAAAAATAACTTTAGAAAAATCTTTGTGAAATGGGTGTGACACCTCCCATATGAAAAAGTTCTAAAGGGCGCAATCAAAAGTGATTGGAGTCTTGGCAAGAATACTTTTCGTGGTATTACATATATAAATACATAAGCGGTACCCGACAGATGATGTTCTGGGTCACCGTGGTCCACATTTTGGTCAATATCTCGAAAGCGCCTTCACATGTACAACTAAGGACCACTCCCTTTTAAAACCCTCATTAATACCTCTAATTTGATACCCATATCATACAAACACATTCTAGAGTCACCCCTGGTCCACCTTTATGGCGATATCTCGAAAAGGCGTCCACCCATAGAACTAAGGCTCACTCTCTTTAAAAATACTCATTAGCACCTTTCATTTGATACCCATATCATACAAACAAATTCTATGTCATACAAACACATACCAGGGTTACCCTAGGTTCATTTTCCTACATGGTGATTTTCCCTTATTTTGTCTCCAAAGCTCTCAGCTGAGTATGTAATGTTCGGTTACACCCGAACTTAGCCTCCTTACTTGTTTTTTGTTCGTATAACCAACGCTTCTCACACTGCAGACTCACTGCCAGTGTTTATTTGCACTTCCTGTTTTTTTTTTTTTTCTTTTTTGACTTTCATTCTTTTCCGTTTTTGACGTAGAGCTACAAAATTTTAGCTCAGAATTTTAATCGTTTTAGAAACTTGCTGCGTGGCGTGCTTTTGACCACTTTATGTGTGACTGTGTACTGTGCGTTACCAGCGTGTGTCTGTGGCTATGTGTGTATGTGTATATACATATGCGTATGTGCTTGTCTGTCCGTGGGCAAACTGACGCCAATGGCACACTTTAAAGTTGGCGCAATTTGTTTGAAAGGCTTAGGAGTGAAACATTTTAATCCAATTAGCAGTAATGTTGTGCAATTTAAAGCACCGCTGATGAAGCTGCGCTCCGCTGTGGAGGATAATGGCGATACATATTAGAGATATGCGCCGCCGATTTGCGTCGTTTTTCGCATGCCGCCGCCGAATGTCAAAAAAATTGGCGCGGCGGCGTTCGGCACGTTACTATATTTTCTGCTCTTTTAAGACTGTCTAGGCCAATAATTTTTCATTTCGAAAATTGGGCAACACTGCCAGTTATGAAAATCTAATCCAAGAATAAGCGAAATCAGTGACGCAAAATCATTTAGTAGGCTCCGGTGGTTTAAATTCTCCTTTGAAATGATTCTCAGCTCACGCTTAAGTTGCATATATCTTCAACACGTATGAGAAGGGTTTGAAAAATCACTTTATTTGCTTAGCTATAAAATAGCGTCTGAAATCTTATTTTGATTTTCACACTTCATGATTCAACACCCAAGTCTGCCGGTTTGATATTTCCTTAAGTTGGTGGCCCTATTCCCAACTAGTCCTTTGGGGCGAATCACATTGGATATAGCCCATCAATCATGTTTAAATATGACAAGCACGTGACGGCTCCTGTTACAAATGTGAATACGTAGGCGCATTTTTTAATCAGGTTAGGCTTTGTCCTTCGCAAGAACACTCAAAGTGGTGAAGCAAAAGCTTTCTCAAGACAGTCGAACAAATGGCCGGGTGTTTTACTATCCTAACGTAGAGGATAGTCGATATAGTCTGAAAACTGAAGGCGGTCATCCATAATGAGCTCTTATATCATAAGGCCGTAAACGAAGACTATTGAAGTCGATTTATCGAACACAAACGTCTGCGAATTTTGGTCTACGTGTTAAAACTTTTATCCACGGTCCTTGCAAAGTTTAAACTATGTAGATACGCCAAGGATTATATGATTTTCACCCATGTGTTAAACAATGATATTGACTTAGACTGCTTATGATTTCGAGGGCGGCATCCTTGGCCGAATAAATACTCCCTAACATTTCAAGGTGTTTTTTTGGTGTAGCTTGGAAGCATAGCGCGACAAAAACATCCGTCAGAAAGTCTTCAGAGCTACACCTAGAGCTTCTAGCAAAGTGACGTCGACGAAGGTATGAGTTCGAAGTCGCAGTCCTACAGCTTATGTGCTGGCATATGGTATAAAGGCCAGGATGCGTGGTAGCGGCTGGTGATCTGGGATTGCTACTGTTCGCACATCGGGAAATGTAACTCCTAGAAACAGCCGAAAAAACTGAAGGCGCCCTTTGGCGCGATCAACGATAAGCCAGCATTGACGCTAATCGTGAAAACTGTGCCACGAGAGTCATGACTATTAGTAGATAATTGATAGCAACCGTAAGTCGCCTTTGTGCGTGACCAGCATGTAGCCACAAATTATTTAAAGAAATCGTGCCGACGACGGGAATTAGAGTTAGCCCAGAACCTCTCCTTCGGTAAAACCACATTACAAAACTGTGACCATTTTAAATATTTCTTCCTTTCTCTGCAAGGAGCTACTCCCGAAATTTTTTGAACGATCCGCGAGTTTTTGATGCAAAAACTGCGGATCTTTCCGAAATGGCCGAAACGTCGATTTCCTTAAATACTTATAAAAAAACCTTCCCAAATATTTTTTTTTTTTAATTTCGCTCTACAAGCCTCCCAGATGCTCATCCAAAAGTTAATGATATTGTTCCATATCGTCAAACATACTCGTACCATTGACGTCAGCAGTATATTTCCATATCTCCACTCTGAAATCCAGCCATTCAATTAAGAGCTTTACGCCGATTACTTTGTCGGCGTGCCGGTCACGCCGCCGTCGCCGGTATATAATAGAGCTTACGCCGCCGCCGTCGATTAAGTGACCGGCATAAACCTCTAATACATATGTATATGTACTTGTATGAATGTGCGTGGCATTTTGTGTGTGCTGAGGTTAACTTTAATTTTATTTTGGCAAAGCAGTCTTTGAACTTAATTATGAATACTTTAAATTAAAAGTAAAAACCAAGAAAAGCTTCAGATAAAAAAAAAATGCTGAGAAGCCTTTTACGTCTTTACGACCTAAATTTACTTAGTCCACTCAAAAAATTTTAGCTCAGCAGTATCATAGTAGCAGCAAAAATCATAGGTCCTAGAAAACTTCTTCTATATGCCAAGAGGAGGGAGTGAATTCATAAAATTGGGCCTAGTTTCCGATAGAGTTTGTCAGTTTGGTCGTTGAGCAAACTTCTGGTAACATTAAAAGCTAACTCAGCTTAAGTGAGGTTCTCATGTAGCGGCCAGCTCAAACTTACCTAATTCTACCTTGCACTCCCGCTTTATATACCCATAATTTTCTTTCTTCACCTTTGTTATTCGTCCCTTAACCATACTAGTCCCCACCATTTAAATCTTCCACATCCCTTCTTCCCATGTTTCCTACGTACGCAAAAAGTAGCCGAAGCTCATACTGTAGCGCATCATTTATCCTAATAAGTGCATCGCCGTTCAGATGTTGCCTTCACACTTTAAATACGTTAACAGCGTCAGCGTGGCAAAATAATTTCATTTGTGTCATTCGTCTGTTACCCATCTCTCACTCCATTTGGGCAGTCAATAGATGCATATAAATTACTTTAATTAGATTATATATTAATCACTATATATAGGTATAAGCTAGGCTTAGTATAAGCTGTAAGAAATAAATAAATAAATATAATTCATTCTTCTCTTCTCCTGATTCCCTATCTTCGCTTCGAGGACAATCTTAAGGCCACAATAGAGGTGGACGGATGGCGCAAGGGAGCTCAAATGGCGAACAAGGCGATACATGTTTACACAGATGGTTCCAAAGTAGTGGAAGTAATAGGGTCTGCGGTATACTGTGCTGATCCGGAAATAGACAGATCCTACAAGCTGCCGGATTACTATAGCGTTTTCCAAGCAGAAATAGTAGCCGTAACCAAAGCAGTAGAAACCCTGGAAGAAAATAGCCCAAGCTGCATTCGTGTTAACTTTTATATTGACAGTCAAGCAGCAATTATGACAATAATCTCGCATAGCACAGCATCTAAATGCGTGCTAGAGTGTAAGCAGTCTCTGGAGAGAATCGGGACAGGGAGAAGCATACATCTATATTGGGTCCCAGGGCATATGGGAATAGATAGGAATGAAAAAGCGGATGAATTAGCTAAAAAGGGCGCATCCCTTGAAGCTTGCTCTGTAGATGTCCCAATTAGACGGGGCGCAATTAAGCGAAGGCGAGAGGTGCACATGATCGGTCAAGCAGGAAAGCGTGGGGCTGTAAAGTGTCGAAGATTATGTGCAGGTCTTACAGCCTTAAACTAACAAAGTTGCTTCTATCATTAAAAAGAGAGGACTGTAGACTCATGACAGGTATTATGACTGGACACTGCCTTCTGGCGTCACATGCCTTTAAATTAGGCTTGGTCAGTGACAGCAGATGTAGGAAGTACGGGCTGGAGGAGGAAACGATCTGTGCTCGTGCCCTGCGCTTGCCAGGCTAATACTCCAGCTATTAGGAGTGATACAGCTGTCAGATCTAGAAGCGGCAAGTGGCTTAAGTCCTAGGAGGCTTCTAGTATTTGCCAAGAGGACGGAGTGATTTTATAATATAGGTCCTGGTTTTTGATAGGGTTATTCAGTTTGGTCGTTAAACAAACTTCTGGTAACACTACGGACTTATTCAGTCTATGTGAGGTCCTCATGGACCGGCCAGTTCAACCTAACCTAACCTAGGTATGGCTCCCGAAACATAGAAAATTGGTTAGTCATAAAAGGGGCGGTGCCACGCCCATTTTTTAAAATTTGAAGTTTTTCCTATTTATTGTTATAAATACACTTGAGAAATGAAATACCATTGATATAGAGCTTATTTTATTCGTCCACGAACCTTTTAAAAATTTTTTATATAAAAGTGGGTGTGGTCCTTAACCGATTTCGTAAATTTTTCTTCAAAGCTTTCCTTATAGTAAGGGCAACCTGTCCGCCGAATTTTGTTACGATAGGTTTTAACGATTTTTGATTTATGATTAATAATATTTGTAAAAATCATTTTATCACAAGTGGGCGGTGCCACGCCCATTAAAAAAAAATTCAAATTTTTATCAAGAGTCTCAATATCAGTCCACACGTCAAATTTCAACATTCTAGGTGTATTATTTACTAAATAATCAGGTTTTTTGTTTTTTCCAAAATGTTATATATATATAAAGTGGGCGTGGTTATCATCCCATTTCGTTCATTTTCAACACCAATCTATTCTGGGTCCAGGTAAGCTCGTGTACCAAATTTGGTAAAGATATCTAAATATTTACTCAAGTTATCGTGTTAACGGACAGACGAACGGACGGACCGACGGACGGACGGACATGGCTCAACCAAATTTTTTTTTTGATACTGATGATTTTGATATATGGAAGTCTATATCTGTCTCGATTCCTTTATATCTGTACAACCAACCGTTATCCAATCAAAGTTAATTACTCTGTGTGCAAAGCATGTTGGGTATAATGACATGGGGTTAGATACCCCCAAACACCCTTCACACTCTGGCCACCACTTATCATCCTGCGTTTCCTCATCCAGCAAATCCAAAGTAAACCCATTAAACAATTCAAGCGACCGGCTAGTGAAGAGAGAACCACTAACGCCGTTCCCATTATCCCTTGATATAATAACCCAACTATTTAAGTCCCTTACATCCGATTATTCAAGACAATCAAAAACACATCCACAACACACATGCCAATCCTCATAAAATGCCCTACACATACATCCATCCATTTCAGTCAAGGCCCTCCTATGCAAAAATGCATTAACAGAACCATAAGCTGTTGGCAGAAAACGCAGACTCAGATTGAATCTAAAGTCTAGTCACCAACGGCTGTTTTTATAGGTAGCTTCAGCATCAGGCATATGACTTGGCATGTGCGACTTATTTCGTATAATTAGTTCAAAGAAAGATCGTTGATAGAAAACTTTGCCCCGATAAACCTCCCCCTTGTAAGAAGACGAGGAAACTGCGAATATAGAATTAGCAACCGCAAAAGGCTAGCTTTTATTATACAAACATGGGTCCAGTTGGTTCGAAGCTGTAGGACAGAGGGAACTTAAGAAGCAGCAAACACTTGCATCCAATAAATTAATTCTCCAATGAAACATTGCTTGAAAATTATTCGTGGCCTTGTGTGATATAACTACATAAGGCCAGTCTACAAATGACAGGACTTATTTAAAAATTTCATAAAGGTTTTCTTCAAATGAAATGCAGACATATTATTATTCCATAAAGTAAACCAGAGATTAATGTTTGCTTATTAATAACTAAGGAAAGACTGCATTATGAGAGCTCATTTCGTGACGTTGCCTCTATTTCTCTCGCTTCAGCTTCAGGCTGCCTAATTGCGGCATAATTGAATTCGCTTAGCTAGGCGCTAAAATGTGAGCAATTGTTTTAAATATTAGATCAGTAGTTGCAAAGCCCCATAACGTACGAAAAAAACATTTTTTTTTTGTTCAACCATTTTTCAAATTAGATCAATATTTACCAGGGATACCTTTGAATGTATTTAATGAAATGCTTATCAAAAGAAAAAATCCGAATAGGTACCAGGACATACGTTATCAAATAACTCCATCCTCTCGGCGAATTCCAAAAGTTTCCCAGTATCTAGATTAATAGCTGTCTCGAGATCTGTCAACTCTGCTGTCCTTAGTATCTATAGCCTTGACCTGGCGAGCGTGGGACACGAAAACAGAACGTGCTCAACCCTTTCTTCTGCAGCTCGATATTTCCTACATCTGCTATTACTAGCGAGGCCTAACTTATAAGCGTTTGATGCCAGAAGGCAGTGTCCAGTTGATATACTCATCGTTAGTCGCAAGTCTTCTCTCTTTAGAGATATAAGCCACTATGTCAGTCTAACGTCATAGGATTTGCACATGATTTTAGAAATTTCGCTGCTCCGCACTTCTGTCTATGCCTTTTTTGCTTGATGGATCATCCACTTATGTATCCATTTGATTTCTCCGAAACGAGCTGGAATTTCTTCCGTCGGTTCACTCTCCTTTGCCAAGTAATAGGCATATTTGTTACTTTCTTTCCCTGTATAGCCGGGAATCTACTATATTTATGCAAATATATTAAATTCTGAAGATCCACTAGCTTAGTAGTGCTGTTAATAAAGGGCATTTATTTACAGAACATTGGAGTTTATACGACATTCCATTTACTTGAACTATAACAACAACAACAACAACAGCATAGCAGAAGGCGCAAAATTTCTAAATATTCACTAAAATATTGAGGTAGGTGGGAAGATAGGATGGTTTTTATTTTAATATCATACTCTCTCTCAAAGATATTGTCCTAAGTCAGAACCAGGTTTAAAACCTGGAACAATATTATCTAGGACAAATATACATAGGCTGATGAGCGCTGATTTATTATAATGACGTACAGTTCCGCTCATATCAACTTAAGCATTTATGTAGTTACTTGTGGTGAGTTATGATAGAGATTAATCTCCATATGGTGGGTAAAAATATATTTATATAACAATGTGGTGTTTATAAACCTTTTTCCTTGATACAAATTTTCCTTTCGTGACAAGAATTTTATTTTAGTCACTAGTGTACATACAAGCACAAAGAAAATATTTATGTGACATTGAGATTAAGAGATTACTGTTGGCCCACTTAAAAAGCCATAGTCTAATGTTTACTTCTCTTTTCATTTAGCACTATTTAAACAAAAATAGTTTATCGCATGTTACATGTTTACATACACTCGTACACACATATATATGTATATATATGTATGTGTTTACAGCTCTGCTTTTTGTTTCGCACTATTTTCTATATAGGCAGGGAAATTCTTCTGAACCGCAATGCTGTTGTCAATGTGGGTCTTGCGGTTGGTCGGCCACCATTCAAATCCCCCTCAACTTCCTCAAAACAATTTGTTTCCATTTCGTTGGTTTTGTTAATTTGTGTAGACAATGTGCACTCTGATCTGGCGGGAAAACATGATGAGTGGGAGTGTGGTATAACAAAAGGGAAATGGAAAAAAGAAGACAACTCAAAATAAACTGAACTTAACTAAGAACTGAAGTAAAAATAAAAACCTTTTTAGTGCCCCAACGAACGACCCCAAATCATGGGCATAACAAAGCGGATACATTGAACACGAGAATGTACGTGTGAGTGCACAAACATAATTCCATACATAATTTAGCAAGTACTTGGCGCTTGAGTATATTTAGGTGACTGTATGCAAGCAATAGAAATAGCGCGGGAAAGCTTTGATATATTGAAATCTAATGGCAAAAGAAACAGATAACAGTGCATACTAGCTGTCATACGAATATCAGTGGGCAGAATGGGTGGTGGGCACGGATTGTATCATACTTTTACGAATTATTTTCTCATGAAAACGCACAAACTCCCCAATGTTTGTCTCCACAAATCTCTAATTTTGGCAGAATTAACACGTCAGCTGTCAATTTATCACGGGTTATCACATCTAAGGACTACTCTCAGGTACTGCCTTTATGTATGTTTGGTTATGCTTGCCAATTAGAGTTTATACGAATTATATAAGTGATAAATATATAAAACAAAACTATGGACGAGCCCGGTGTTAGAGAAAGCTCTCGAATCCTCGATGTATTTAATTATCCAAACATTTCTCAGGTTAAAGTTTTCATAAAACCTTATTGCTTTTTAAGGAAACATTAATCGCATATTCATCTTGACATCTACACAAAATTTAAGGGTTTTGTAAAGAGTCATAAGACCGATGAATTTCAGATATTCTATGCGAACTGTAATTTGTGTAGTGCTAGAAGCATTATAACAGCCACGATGTTCGCCAACTGAATAACAACACTGAAATCGAGAACGTTTAAGGGAGCACTATCGATATTTCCTTTCAAATACTACGCATACGTATTACATTCCTACAAAATTTCCTGAAATTTTCTTATTAATAAACCGTCTAAAGATTGACCAGCTTTACAACATCGCGTAGAGGATTGATCTTCGGGATTAGCAATAAAATAAATCTGCAAACATTTTGGTTCATTTGGCTAAAGAGTAAAGCGACTTGCACTTTAAGCGAAAAGCTTTGTTATAAACTTGTTCGTATCGCTCAATTACTTCAAAAGTCACGTAATTCAAAACATAAAATTTTTTAATCGAGCCATCTTACCAACAAACGAATTCATTAGCCGAATAAACGAAAGGCAGCTGATTTACGACTCACACAATAATA
This sequence comes from Eurosta solidaginis, assembly GCF_040869045.1. Lineage (NCBI taxonomy): Eukaryota > Metazoa > Arthropoda > Insecta > Diptera > Tephritidae > Eurosta > Eurosta solidaginis. The sequence continues at coordinate 272,145,176 of NC_090319.1, read as the reverse complement.
ATTTTTATCTGTACAGCTCTGGTTTTGTGTTCGGTTGCACCAATATTGTTAGTAATACAAACAGTTTTAGGACTTCATGCTTAAATACTTCAGAACTTGATCGGCACCTTTTTTTGTTCATAAAATTAACAAAGACAAAAAAAAAAAACTAGCTAAGTGAAGGCGCATGTGGACGAACATTTGCGGGGCGAAGCAATAAAATATTCAGAAAAAGTTTACTTTTGATATAATTAAATTAATAAAAATAGATACATGGCGCGCTTTACCTCAGATATGATCTAGACCGAGCTTCTGTTCCAATTTGCGTCATGCTATTTTTTAATTTTTCCTACAAACTGGTGGGATGGGCATGTTTTATGCTAACTTCGAACGGCAGCTGCAAGGCAGGTGAATTTTCACTGAGAGGCTTTTCATGGCAGAAATACACTTATAGTGTTTGCTAAACCAATACCGGGGGGCGACTCCGTTTTGAAAAACATTTTTCTAATTGTTAATTATTGAAGAGAACCGTGTTTTTCTGGCACGCTGTGCTTTCAACTGTTAAAGTTGCAAATAAGTAATTAGCTTTCATGTGCCTTCTTAATCATTGCAATATCTTCATTAGTTCAACAGTTGATAGTTGACATCATAGCAAACTTTTCAAAAAGGGGTTTCTTTGGCTTAAAAAATGTATTTGCTGTTTACGGTTGTGATTCTTCATAATCATGCGGCAGTCGTGGTGTGGTGGTGGCGTGCTCCGCCTTCCACACCGAAGATCCTAGGTTCACGCCCCGGGGGAGAGCACATACAAATTTTAGAAACAAGTTTTTAATAAGGCGAAAATTTTTTTTCGGCAGTGATTTGGGAAGCACTCCGAGTGTATTTCTGCCATGAAAGGCTTCTCAGTGAAAACTCATCCGCCTTGCCGATGCCGTTGGGAGTCGACATAAAACATGTGGGTGTCCTGTCCCGCCAATTTGTGCGAAATAATAAAAAGAACACGACTCGAAATCGAAGGATAAGCTCGGCCTGACATCTCTCCACAGGCTATCGCGCCTAACATATATTTATTTATTTTATGTTAAAAAGTTAACAGAAGATCTATCAGGCACCCTAAAGATACCTGTACTTATCAAAAAACCTCATCATTATTTGGCGCTTAATTGCCGATTCGTAACAACTAACGCCAGTTATACCTGCTTCGCGATAACTAAGGCCAATTAAGAATATCAAGGGAGGCCAAATCTTCCTCCGCCTGCCTCTACGGCATCGAAGGCTGCTTTGACATCGTCAAAATCTTGTATATATGTATGTTTATATAAATGTTTTAAATACTTTACGCTCAAAGTTTTTAAAATGAATTATAATAACCTTTTTCACATTTTCCTTTTATATCCTTACAGCATCTATCTAGCAGCTATTCTATACTCTGATATTTTTCACTGAACTTGGCAGTAGTCTCTAAAGCTACATACATACATATGTACATATTTTTAGCTCTTTCGCGTACATAAAATACACGCTTTACTGTGCGTAAGCTTAGAACAACAACAAGAAGACAACTTTCCACAACATTATTAACTTTTTACAACACAGCTGAGGTGAGTTTTTTTATGAAATTAAATATGTGTAGGTATATAAAAGTATATATGTAATCATGTAGCAACTAATTATGCAAAATGAGCAGAAACTAAAGTACGTAGCGCTCAGCTGAGAGTAGCCAAAGTATAACTTTGAAATATTTAACAGACAACTTTTAAACGACAACTGTGCATTTTAAAATTGTTAATAAACTATTAAAAACCACAAGAAGAGTGCACTTTGTGTGTTAGTTGTAACGGAATATAAAGAAGAGTGAATCTGTGGTAGTGAAGGGGTCGGAGTGTGTGAATTAAGCGCTGGAATATGTAAACGGTTCTTCGTGAGATTAATCTATTTATTTCTTAGTAGCAAACTTGACAGACTTTATTAAATCTGAACTGAAACTGTCATATACTTAAGTGTTTTTGAATTTATCCTCACAACCATTTCTCTCACCTCGCCTACCTCTCCCACTAACTCTCCTTCTCCCACCCACTCACTTCATTATAAGGCCTCTCTCTACCCTTAGTTTTCATCTTGAATTCCCCCTATCGCATTCCCTATCTCCTACTGTCTAGTTTTCAGACTGTCGCTTTCTCAGTCCCTCTATCGTTTTCCTATAGAGGATAACTTTACCAAGGTTCATCATAGTCAATATTTGGCGCTTATACCGCCTGAGCAATTTTGGCAGCTTCGTAACAAGTCGTGCAAGCTAAAACTGTTTCGCGATAACCGACGCCAATTGGGAGCATTAAGAGAGGTCAATTCTTCCTCCACCTGCCTCTCCCAACTCAGTGGAGATCTCCCCTTCTTCTATTTCCAAACTGCGGTGTCGACTGAAATAGTTTCTTCGGCGGAGCGTTTTCGTCAACTCACATAACATGACCTAGCCAGTGAAGGCTTTGAGTTTTTAGTCGCTGCACAATTGCTGTATCTGCGTAAAGCCCATACAGCCCATCATTATAACTCCTCGATTCTCGCCATCAGCGTCATGGACAGGACCATACGTCTTCAGGATAACTTTCCTCTATAACACTCAAAGAGCCATCTCATCTTCTCTCGACACCGTTCATGATTACGAGTCCTAAAATAGGACAGATTTGATGAGTGACTTAATCACCTGATTTTTTTCTTCGATAGAGGACTTTACTATACAATTAACCACTCATTCCAAAACTTGTGGGCAAGACTTATTCACCGTTCAATTTATTAGCTGACATTGTTTTTGCTGTTAATGTTAAATAGATGAAATCCTTACAGTCAATAATTTATATCCGTCTACAGTGACGTGGCTGCCAAGTCACAAATGCTTTGATTTCTGTCCTTAGAGGTAACCACTTACACTGTCCATCTGTCTTTATCAGAGTGTCAATTACTTTTCTGTGATCTCAAGAGGTAGCTTTTTGGAATCGCTTTGCTGTTCAAAGATCAATAATCCACTCCCAATATTCTTTCCAGGTAGTCCTCTTAGATGTCCTAAGTTCTTCATTATAAGATGATATAGCGATTCTGTACAGATCCCATTGTTATGGGTCTCTGTGAGCTATTTCGATTTCTTTAATGAGGAGACGGATGAGTTTCCAGTTTGTTTTCCCACGATTCCTTAAATCTAAACTGTACTCTGGAAAGTGATCAATGTCGAATTCAATGTGTTCATGGTCCGACATTGACTCCTCCCCTGAGACATACCAATTAGTGACAGTGATTGTCATATTATGGCTAAACAGAGTAAGATCTAGAACTTCCCCTTTAATAATATTTAAAAAAGTGGGTTAATTTCCCGATTAATAATGCTTATATTATTACTTATTCAAGAAGGTACTCACCCCTAGTGTTGATGTTTATGCTCCTCCACACTGTATGATAGGAATTGGAATCACAGCCGAGGATCCATGGTAGACCATTATGCTGACTGTACTAGGAGCTGATGGGGCCATTTTCTCATTACCCGGGAAATATGAGGAGACTAGGACTGCCTCTCGTTTATGAGGGCGAGAGCTTTTGGCATTGATTAGCTTGCCATCAGTACTGTTTAGGCCTTTTACAGAACCATGTAGAATGCAAGGCTCCTGAAGGCTATACCCAGAACTTGTTGAATGAATTTGCACAGGACGTCTGATGCTGCCTTGGCGTGGTGTAGTTTTGGCTAAAGACATTTAAGACGTCTTGATTTTTGGGCATTTACAAGGAGGAGGGACCCTACTTGTGCGGTCTTTGCGGCTACTCGTAGCCACCTTTCTTGCTCAACATAAGGAGTACTTGAGCCGTTCGTCCTCGGCCCTATCATCCTCCTCAGCTCTCCTGTTACTGCCTCTGGCATTCTAAGTTACCATCAGGTAAATACTCAAAGTTTTGAAGATAAAAAAAAACTTTTTAAGAAAATCATATTTATTCCCTTCAGTTAATAACGAAAAAGCTTCGTCGTTAAAAGGCTTTATAAGTTCTGATTTTTTTGTGAAGTTAAATAAATGAGCTTAAATTGACTAAATGCATTTTTATGTGCAGTAAATTGCGAGTAAATACTACAGGACATTGAATTTACATGCAACGGAAGCAAAATGGCGGCCACAGCTAACGGGAGCATAATTTATGCAACGATCGATGCATAAAAATTTCATAATTTACAAATTTAAATGCAATTGGTTGCATATCTTGAGGTTTCGCTAGAGACGGTGGTTGGCCAGCGTTGCCACTTGCAACATTTGCACCGCACAAACGAAAGAAAAAAAAAAAACTAGTAACGTTCTCTTTTGCATACATAAAAATGTTCGTTGAATATCACGCGATTTCTGGTATGCATTTTGCATATTAGGTTATGCCATGCACACATAAGTTTATGACAACGTAACCGCACAGTTACATATGACACACACGCACGCACACACATTCATTCGTTTCGTATACCGCTATTGCATTATTATGTATTTCTATAAAACCCTCAACCCTCATACTTCCAATTTTCTGCTTTTAACCATACATTTTCGCTAAATGTCACCTTCAGCTTCGTTTGCCCGCTTCTTCGGCTCTCTCTTCACTTGCTTCCCGCAAGTCACTTTCTGCAGCTGATCAGCTCAATTTTTCACATTTCTTTTATGTGACCTCATTTTATTTTGAATTGCCGCTCCATTTACATCTGCTTGCTGAAATATATATGATGGGTTCTTTAGGTTTCATATAAGAGCGTTTCACGTAAGAGCGTACACATATCCATAATTAAAATTGCATTAAATTTGATTCATGTTCTCCATATACTTGAAAAAAAATACTCAACTAAAATAATGAAAACATTTCCTATGAGAATTATAAATTCAGAAAAATTTCAATTAAATGGATAAGAATTGTTATATAAAGCCGTGTGTAGAAGTCCCCGAAACTGGAGAAAGCTGCTAATCGCCCCTCATGAGCGATAGCTGGGGAGTTCCAATGGTACCGCCTGACCATCATAAGGTGCGGCTGCAAGTGAACTGGAAGTGGCCACATAAAACCACACTGCAGTGAAAACAGAAACAAAGTCTAGGGTAAAAAGGCAACCTTTTACTGATTTACTGATGACGCCCATTGCAAATGTTTAAAAGACTATGATTAGGATGTCCGTTCCCTTTGTGGGATTGCTGCGGGTACACGGCTGGTTGACGTCCTCGTGAAAACAAAATCTGACATCATAATCTAAGAAATGTGATGAACGAAGCAGGGAAAAATAAAAATAAAAAATTGTGATATTTGCTGTGATAACCTTGCAAATAAACGTAGTTTCGGTATTGGATTCGTGGTGGAAGAGAAACTTTTGCCAAGTACTGGCATTCACGCCTGTGGACGAACATCTAGTCGCTACTATAAAAAGGCTAAATTGAAAGGAGAAAGACGCATTCTATGAACGCTTAGAATACGCAAACGAGCACTGCCTCCGCCTTATAGGCGCCGCCTTGCTTGGCGACTTTTACGCCAGCGGTACGTATTTTTCGCCCCACGGTCAGAAAGTTCTGCTTCTATAATGGATCCTCTGTTTTCCCTCCATTTAGAACATCCGGGAAAGCCACAGTATTGATGTTACCCCCTTTGGCTTATCAGTCTATTTCACATTCGTGTTCCCTGTTGTTAGCATATAACCAACATATTATTGACAGATTTAAAGTTGGCAACTACCTGCTATTAAACTTCCTGTCATCTTTAGATCATCGCTGCCTCTTGATTCAGCTCGCAGCTTCTTCCTCCTGAGATTAATTGCAGTATAAAGATTATGTTGTAGCAAAACTGGTGTGAGTGAAGTACATTTCTAGTTATTTGCGGGTCTTTGTCAAGCGTTCACTCTCCCGCCGTCGACTATGCGCTGGGCGACAGTGTACGGTTCTTTGAAAGCGCTCGTACCGTCTCGGCTTCGTACCTATTTTAACTCCCCTACGTTCGCATACCTACTCCTCGACAATTTCCACTGGAGCGAGTTCTCGCATAATTTTATGTAAAGTTGTATCAAGTAGTCCTAATCAGGAATTCATAATGGGTACGCATTAAAAATTTATTAAAAATTTCGATCACAACTTTTGAAAATGTTTAAAGCGTACTAAAATTTTCAGAACTTTTCCCCAATTGCGTTAGATTTATGCTTAACGCAAAATTGTTTTGATATCATCAATTTTATACCATTTCACATATCAATATATACAACTTTGTGTCACTAAACTTGCAACAAAATATATGAAAATGTATGACCAAATTTTGTATTTTTGGAGATATTCCCATGCTTCGTTCTTCCTGAATGTATTGAATAGGAAATTGAATTGTCATTGATTTTCCGAACAAAAAATATAAAAACAGTTGAATATTCTTCGCAGATAGTCAAAAAAAAAATCAAGTTTTTAAGTTGCCAAGAAATCTTCTGCCAAGTACCAGAAGTAAAAAAAAAATACCAAAATAAATTGAATTGAATTTTCAAAGCTCATTGATGCTTGATTTTCAACTTTTCACAAATTTATTTGTGTTACTTTTTCCGTTGCTCATTCGCACCAGCGAAATATTATACAACAACCACTCAAGCACCCACACATTCAGGCAAACATTGCACGCATATCTAAGCATATATACTGCGCGAAAATGCGTTTAGTCTGGAATGAATCCGGGATGAGTTGCAAGGGAATATGCGACTATGGCCAATTTTGATCTCTTTATATGAGTTAGACTACCGGGCGAGAAATAAAGAGGCGATGAAGCGGTGTTTAAGAAGGGTAGCTGAGATCACCAGTTTTTGAGTCGCCCGCTATGGCGACCATATCAGTAATGCCCACATAAGGCAAAGGATCGGCAGAAGGGATAACGCGAAAACACAACCGCGTGAAATACCGAGACAGTCAACACCCGCTTATCACTATCATACACAAGCCTCGGAGGTAAAAGCCAGGACGAGATGCTGGAGTATGCGGTGCTGCGTGAGATGTAGGAAGCCGCTCTCAAGCGGAAGACCGTGTCTAAGTACATAAAGCCACAAAAAAAAAACAAGAGGGCAGGAATGAATTCAGACTCCCACCTAGAAAATATGGAAACAAAAAAGAAACGAGATCAAGAAACAAATACTCTTCCACAACGTGAGTCTTGGTCCCAAGTAACACGCCACAAGACGTTGCAGCGGGCTTAATCAGCTAAGACAACTCCCACCGCCCAAACTCAGAAAGCAAAACACCGAGTCAAAAGGAGAAGACGAACTGACACTTTTGTGGTTAAACCGGTGGAAGCCAAAGGCTACGTCCAAGTCCTAGGGGCATTACGTAACGAGCTCCGATCCAACGGCAGTGGTACCGTGGTACTATGATTACGGAAAGGTATAGGTAATGCAGTAGGAGAGGTCGGTGAAGCGCAACTGCTCTCTAAGCGCATGAAACTGTAGATTATGGGCATAGACTGTCTCACAAATGAAACGGAAGTCCAAGATACCATATAGAGTTTAGCGTTACTCGTCCTCCCCACATACTGACAGCTTTTGCAGAGGGATCTTGTTGGTATGCGAGACCTTCGAAGCATTGGTGTGATGACACTCACTCTAAATTTGTTCAGCATGAAAATTAAGCTAGCGCCTTTGCTATCCAAACATGGCCATAAGTAACTTGAGGCATCGCAATCATTCTAGTTGATCAAAATGAAGTTCGTTTTCCTTATCTCATTCGATTTTCCTCAGGTGATAACACAGTGGTTGTTGAACGGAGATGTCCGCCTTGCCTATGTCCAATTCGTAACCTTTCCTGGCCATCTTATCTGTAAATTCATTCATTCCCTTCAATATCGCCGTTCACAAATGTAGAAAAAAGAGAAACAACCGCAGACCACTCGCTTTAATGAGTAATCGCTTATTTTTTTGCTGGGTATTTATTTGTTGTTTATGCGCGCGACAACAGCGCAATGGCAGAGGCGCCTGTATGACTTAGGCTTGGTTACGCAAACAAAGTTTTCGACGAAAAGCAGTCCAACAACAAATACGTGGAAAAAAAGCAACAAACAAAAAGGCTAACCATTAATTTGGCAGCCACAAGAACAAACTACACACACAACACGACCTACAAAGCTCGTAACATAAAATTTATTGGTACTTGTACTGCTGCTGCGAAGAGTAAAAAAAAATTAAGGTTTTCTTGTTCCTTTTATTATTTGTTGATCATAAATTTTACAAAGATTTGAAAGCAAATTCATTGGAGAAGGCAATCTTGGCAATAGCTACGCCGTAAATTCTTGTTAAAAGCGTTACGGAAAAATAAGAAATTTGTACAAAGCTGGTGGTGATGGTAGAAATTGAATTGGGTGGGGTAAAAAAGTTAATTATTTTTGAGCTAATTATTATTTTTTTTATTATAAGAATCAACGAAACGCTTTGAAAGTTAGAACAAATATTTTCTGATGCGTTTCGATTATTTATTGCCTATAATGTTCGGCTCGTCTCACTGAATAGCCGAAACTCAAATGTTAAAATATTTTGTATAAAAAAGTCTCCTAACGAGTTAAAATCAAACTGATCATTGATTACTTAGATTGCACCGCTTATATACCAATCAGTTGCTTCGTCATTATTTTCTTTTAGCGTCTAGGCTTTTCCAAACAGGCTTCCCGAAAAGATGCTTATTGGCATATTCAGCATGGACCCCATTTCATAACGAATAACCAGCGAAGAAAATAATGCAAGCTTGCGCACCGTCTCCTGGATGCACGCTTCTCAATTTAGTTTTCAATCGATTGTAACTTCGTTCTACTTGATACTAGGCAATAGTTGCTAACCGTTAAGTTTTGGCAGTTAAAAACTCAATAAATTTCCCGTAATTTCTTGAGTAGTGTAGCAGATCTACCTTGTCTGAATTTGGACTAAAAGTAGTTATATTGAATACTAACATACTCGATAGATGTAGATCTGTCCTAACTTTGGTTTATCTCCTTGACGTTTGCGGGGCTTATATCTCTTACTCCCTCTTTCTTATAATCTAACCCTTCTCTCTTCAACGCTACCTTTTCCTCGTCACCCTTTCCCTCTCTCTCTCTCTCTCTGTCTTTTTCACACTTTTCGTTTTTCTTTCCCTTTGCCTTCATCTCTTTTACTAGCCCTAGCTCCTGCCTTCTCTCCCAGTGTATATCTGGCATGAAAACCTTCTCAGTGAAAACTCTTCTATCCCGCAGATGCCGTTTGGAATCGACGTAAAACAATTTGTAGGAAAATTTATAAGGAGCAGGAAGCAAATTGGATGAGAAACTCGGCCTAAAATCTCTTGGGAGGTTATCGCGCCTTGTATTTATTTTATTTATATCATAAATATGATGTTTTACACTAGAGCAGTCCTTGTTTCACTACACAAAAAAAACTTAACAGAAACACTACCTGGATGTCTAGCGAAATTTGCGCAAATCAGTTAAGTGCAGTCAGAGGACATTGACTTCATTTTGGTTTTAGAAATTCGCGTTAAAATAAGCATGAAATATCTTTGAAAAGTCATCCTCCGCTGGTGCAAAATTTTTTGAAACTACAGCAAAATGAAAAAAAAGAACACTACGCGTTTGTTCGAAGTGAACCAGGGGGAACATTCATCACATCACATATATGCATGTTGAACTAGATCAAATTGTGAGGAAGGCCCGTATAAGTCTTGAAATATTGCCATTTGTTGAAACTATATAAAAACAAACATACGAGACATTATTAAGTACTTTTGTTTAACACATTTTAAAAGAAGGCAGTATTTTAATATATGTATAATGCATTTCTTCACCATATTATCTAGATCAACCTGTATGTATGTTTGTGATTTTGGCTCCCGCTTAACGCCAGTCTTACTGTTTGATTCACAGCGAACAAACACACAAACTTTTATTTTTTAAAAAATTTTTCCTATTACAGGTTTCCTTACAATAAATTGAATGTAACCACCTCAAATGGTAAAGCTATAGAATGCAAAAAATAGTTTTTAAATCGCAGATTTCTATGCAAAGTTATCAAATTGTAATGGTTTTAGCCATATTATTTTATAAAATGAAAGCTTGCAGCAATGTGTTACCATATTCTGATTTATGTAATATAAGCTAACTTGAATTGTAAGCTAAATCAAATTAAAAATCCACAGTTAATGCCACTACAAAACAATTTAAAATAAAACAAAAATTTCGAAAATACAAAAACGACTAAATTGAGGCCATTTGAAATTGTGCAGAACAAATCTGAAAACTTTGTTGGTAATAATTTACGCCTACTGCACCAGTACCAGCATTTCACGCTCACAAAACCACATACACACAAACACAGCTTTTCGCTACATGCACATATACACACGTTTCTACTACATACACATACTGTTGCCATAAAGTATGGTTTTAATCCCATTGCAGTTGAATGCAATTTTTGGCAACAACAAAAACAACAATGCTTAACCATATTTTGGGGGCCCAAGAACACAACGCCAAAAGGCATCTTAATTTCTACAAACTTCTGCAAATGCCCCAAAACATACCTGCACACTTAGTACGTATAAAGTTAAAGTTGTTTGCATATGGTTGTTGGTATTTGTGGTTACCTAACGCCCGCATACAAATACCCACACACAAATTCAATTATTTGTGTACTGAAATACACCTGCGCATACATCTGCAATTTTATGCCCAACAGTTACATTGCATTTAAGACATTAAATTATTTTGTGTTGTTGCATTAACGTTTCATTACATTTAGTTTAGAGCCGAGGATTTTGTGTGTATACAAGTATGTATGCATATATAGGTAAGTGCTTGGAAGTTAAGATACCCACCAAAAAATTTGGATGATAGGCTATTTAATTTAATAAAAAAAAAAGGTTTAGGTAAGTTAAGTTTGAACTGGACGGTCGGTGAAGACCTCACATAGACTGAATGAGTCCGTAATGAAGAATCCTTTGATTTTAACACGCTATAAGTGAAGTACGCAACTAACTTATTTGTGAAGTGATACTACCATAGTAGTGTTGTAAATAAGGAACATTTTGCTATACCGAATATTTGAGTTATTAATTTGACAATTCAGCAACTCGAACGATAACACACGCTGAATAACTATCAAGAGTTTCCTAAAATTCGTTACAATTACACAAATTTGCTTACAAAAAGTTTTTAACAATTGTCTTCTTCTTGCTTACGCCTCGTGAGCAGCTACATATTCAAATAAATGTGTACCACATCAAAGCGTAGGTACAGATTCCTTATGCCGTATCTAGTATCTTCCCTAAGGCTTATCACTCACTGGTGCAAGCAGAGGCATCACTGTGTGCCATATTTCTTATGTTCATCACAACAAATTCTTGCTGTGTAATTGTGGCGAGAATGCGCGATCTGTTTTTGTACAAACATTTATTTTATTTGCCAACTTTCATCCATTTCTCATTACCTACTATAAGGAGCGCTCCAGCAATGTTTTGCTTAGATAAGCTGTAGTATATGAATTGACGTTTTCGCGGGGTTACCTTAATACAGACTAGAAATATACGCCGATTACTTTGTCGGAGGTGGTGACGCCTATGAGCGCTGTAAATAAGCATTTACCATAAACAATTTTCTTATTTAAAAACTAATACATTTTGGCCATTTTAAACCTCGCACGGCAGCCGGTTCTATACACCAGAGTAGCTCGGCGTTTCTTTCAGGACAAAGGGCAGGAATTCCAATGTTACACGACTAAATTTTTCGTGGTTTATTCAAAAATTTGAATCCATTCACTTAGTCCAGGGAGGTGTCGAGTCCAGTCGCAGCCCCAGAGACAGGTATGTTTTGTCTGCCGAAAAAAAAAATAAATATTCACAGTCGAAACGGTACACTTTTGCCTGTTTGTCTCTGGCAAATCGTGGTTTCACCGAAAGTGACCTTCTAGGCTTACCCGTAATAATCGTCGTCGCAGCGATTTCCTTGAAACATTTGTGGTCCACGTCCAAAAGCGACTCACGGCCGCGTTTAAGAGCACCTTCGCGCCTTCAACGTCTATATAGTATACATGACCCTCGTGGTATAGTTTTAACCACTATCACGAATGCTAGCCAGATAGGCAGGTAAATCGTGTTTTTGCTCGCCCAAAGGGGCCACAATCTTCGAATCTAGAACAGAGGCAATCGCAACACACGTACTTGCGTCATAACCTCCTGGGCTCTTACATGGTGTTCACTGATTTCCCGTATATAAGACTGCGATATCGACTCCATATCTTCTTTGATTACACTTCCCTATATGCTCTGGGTGTAGCTGCGAAGACCCTCTGACGTATTTTTCTGTCGCGCCAAAATGTTTCTGAAACGGATCTTTCTGTAGCCCATAAGAGATTAAACGAAACACCTTAAAACGTCAGAGTAAAAATTTGACCACAGATGCCGCCTTCGAAATCATAAGCTGTCTGAGTTGATAACTTTGCATAACAAACAGACAAAAATTCAATCATTCTCGACGGCTCTAATTTTAATTCTGCAGGTGGACGCTGTAATGCTTTATGCCGTGGTGTGATGGTAGCGTGCTCCGCCTACCACACCGTATGCCCTGGGTTCACACCCCGGGCAAAGCAACATCAAAACTTTAGAAATAAGGTTTTTCAATTAGAAGAAAATTTTTCTAAGCGGGGTCGCTCCTCGGCAGTGTTTGGCAAGCACTCCGAGTGTATTTCTGCCATGAAAAGCTCTCAGTGGAAACTCATCTGCCTTGCAGATGCCGTTCGGAGTCGGCATAAAAATGTAGGTCCCGTCCGGCCAATTTGTAGCGAAAAATCAAGAGGACAACGACGCAAATTGGAAGAGAAGCTCGGCCTTAGATCTCTTCGGAGGTTATCGCACCTTACATTTATTTATTTTTTCTTTTGAATACTGAATAGTCACTTCATCTGCTTTAAACGGCATAATGAATTTGACAGAGGAAATTTACTAACTTTCTCTTAAGAGCTCATTTTTATCAGACTATCATGATATTCATTCACCGTCGTATGGCATTTAAAATTTGGATTCATTATGGCTCTCTTTACTAGAAATTGTGGAGAAATTTTGTCCCTGTAATTAAGCTCGCTTTGTATCCCGGCTATCAAGTTGCAGACATTTCTCCTGCAGGAATTGTAACATGGCATCCGTCATAGAAATTTCATCATTCAAATCAGCCGATGTCTCAACCTCTTCGCTTAAACCTAACAAGATGAAGGTCATATTCAACCAGAGCTGCCAAAAAGAACCTTAGTCACGCTACTGGATTGCAATATCAATATCGTAATAGGATAAAACTTTCCCCATCCGGACTAAATCCTGACATACTTTATGTTTTTCCAACACGTGGTGCATTACTTGCTATTGGACCGACCGAACCCACTCGCTTTATCGTTACCATTGCTTATTTGTTTATTAGCCACTTCAACTTTTGTTTATGTTCATCCCTTCGGTCAGTTGGGTAACTATTTGTTGCCAGTTTCATGGCACCTAAAAATCAATGATTGCCTCAAACTTTTGACAAGCAGTGATATGCCACCTCACGGTCATTCCAAAAATCTGCTCTCCAGATTTTTCATGCCATGATTTGTGGTTTTCAATTGCTGCTATGCAACTGCAACGTAAGGTTATATTTATGTGTGTGTCCCACTGTAGTGGTTAAACAGCGCACATGTGGTAATGTCACAGCACAGTTGTTTGTAACCACAATAATAACAACAATACACAGACATGAAATTATATTCCACGCAACCAACTCTACCTCTTTAGTGTCTTCGGCTATAGCACTCAGTTCAAAACACCGATATCACTTTTGTGACTTTATAGTCTTGTATGTGCTTACGTGCGCTGGTATGTGTGTTTTACTTCCCTGGAAAAATTTGCGATTAATCCCTAAAGGCATTGGTCTCCAATTGATCTCTTTTGTCTAAATTTGGTCATAATTGATCCCCTTTAGTCCCTGTCGGGTACAGTTGAAATCATTTTAAGAAACATTAAAAAAACGGCAACGAAATGAATAAAATAAAAAATATTACAGGAGATCGAATCGAACCTAAATTACTAGCAGTAGACGACTAAGCTGGAGTTAGGGTTAAATTTTTGGAGAATATTTTTTATTCCTTTTTGAAAAACGGGTAGATTTGGGGGCTTGGCAAATCCTTCGATTTCATTTCTGCCCTAAAAATTTCTCAGCCAAAACGTCATCTGCCTTAGCAGATGCGTTCGGAGTAAGTCAAAAACGTTTGTGGTGACCAACCAAATGGAACAATTAAAAACAGCACACCACATATTGGAAGAGAAGCGGGCTTAATCTTCCCGGATATATACCGCAAAAAAACATTATTCTTATTTCCCGGTGGTCCTCGACCAATTTTAACCGTGATGAGCTTGCTTTTCTTTCTGAACATGATTAAGGAACACTTCAGGAAACTGTCCCTATAGCTCATAAAATCGAGCATTTGGCCCTTTTTTAAATGCATTTTTTCGCAAAAGTGCATTTGCTGGGTATGCATGGGCATATATTCTGGGCAAAATAAATTTTGAACATCATTATTTATGTTTTTTTTTGTACGCTGATCATGAAAATGATATTCATTTTACCAAAAAATGGTGGGATCAATAGTTATTATTGTAGGGACTTTGTTAATATTTTTATTATTGTTTGCTAATATTTACTTTATAAATTTTAACTTTGTTATTTGAGATATTTTAGATTTAGGTTGTTTTTGAATTTATGTTTTTCAAAAAGAAAATTTTTGACTTTTATATTGATTAAATTTTTGCATGGTTCAATTATGTACAGGTTGGCTCATCTCATCAGCTGATTTTATTTATGTCATTCCATGGTCGAAGGGATTGTCAAAAGGAGATGGCAAACTCAAAATGTAACCAACACATTGGCAACATTTTATTTACACATACAAAAACTGCTAAGTTTTATGTTTCCATTCCATACCATTCGTACCAACACTAATACACAGATTTTGACAATTTGAACAGACATATTTTGTTGCTTTACAGATGAGCCAACCTGTATATAGTTGAACCATGAATTTTTGTAAGAGAAATAAATAATTTTCTTAATACTAAAAATTTATATTTTAAAATTTATTAACGAACTACAATTATCCCCCACGGTGGTCCTCGACCAACTTTAACCGTGATGACAGTGAAAATGCTGTTAAATAAAAATAAAACTTTCAAATTATAAGCATACGGAGAAGCAAGATGACGCCAAGCAACACGCTCGTTCTCATGAAGAAAATCGCTGTATTATTTGTTTATTGTGCTGGGGGAAGAACAAAAAAATGATTTATCTAAGTGCAAATTTAAAATCAAAAATTGCGAAAACATACAATGAAGCATTGTTTACCTCCGAAGACTTCGTACTACCTTTAATTTAAGTTATATAAAGTGACAATTGGAATTGCAGCAGCGATTTGCGTGGCAGCAAAAAATGCGAAAGCGATCGAGCCAAATTTAAAGGAAAAATTATTAAATAAAAATCGTTCATTAGACAATTTATTTGAGGGAAAGTTTTTGATGTTGAACGCGTAATTGGTAAAAATAGTTCTTTAGCGTCTGAGACAATGATATTCTGCACGGATGTAAAGAAATTGATTGACTTTATTACTAAATCACGAAACATTAATTCAAGTCATCTGAAATTCGGTATTGACGGTGGTGGTGGATTTTTGAAAGAGTGTTTGATTATCATTAATAAAATTACGAAAACGTTATGCAATTATGGGAACTGTTAAATATAAATAAATTTGAGTGTACTATCGCAACTGACTTAAAACTTGCAAACACCCTTTTTGGTGTAATGTCACATTCAAGTTTGCATCCATGCTGTTGGTGCTACGCAACTAAAAATAGTCTTGAGCAAGTTAGTGGCTACAGAACCATAGGAACCACCCTGAAAACTTACATATATAGCCTGGTGCGATGCCAGTGGTGAAAAAAGTAATGCTAAATACGATAAAAATTGCATAAGACCACCTGTCCTTGAAACTAGCGAGCACAAAGTAATTTTAAATATAATCCCTCCGCCAGAACTACATTTGATGCTAGGGGTCGTAAATAGAATATTCTTCTATATGTTGAAGGATTTTCCAAAAGAAGCTACGTTAGGGCGGAACGCTGCTATGTTAATCGAGAAATTGTACACGGAAGCCCTTCGTTCAAAGGAAACAGTTGTAAAAAACTTTTAAGTAATATTGATTTATTGATGTCAGTTTGCAGCTTGGGCTGCCTAAAGTACGTGGAAGCTTTTCGATTGTTCAACAAAGTAGTCCAAGCTTGCTTCACTTTGGAACTAAGTCCGGAGTTCGGTGAGTTCTTTGACAAATTCAAAGAATCGTAATCATCATTTTTCTAACTTTGAGTTTATTATTAGTTAACTAGTACATCAAGTTCTTTTTTGGCTTTTTATTTGAGTTTTAATAGGACCTACATAAATCTGATACAAACATTTTTTCCTCCAATTGAAATTTGGGCATAAAGGGGTTAGTAACTTTTGCTAGCATTTTGTCGTAAAATGAATATCATTTTCGTGATCAGCGTACAAAAAAACATAAATAATGATAGTCAAAACATATTTAGCTCTGAATATATGCCCATGCATACCCAGCAAATGCACTTTTGTGAAAAATACATTAAAAAAAAAGGGCCAAATGCTCGATTTTATGAGCTATAAGAGCAGTTCCCTGAAGTGTTCATTAATCATGTTGAGAAAGAAAATCGGTGCAAGCTCATCACGGTTAAAATTGGTCGAGGACCACCGTGATTTTGGAACGATATACAGGATCATACTCAACAGTCAATTTGGCTGCTTGCTGTTCAAGATATTTATATATTTCATGTTCTTGTAAATTTGTACATAATTGTAGGGCTGGACAAATTTTTCCTTTGATGGAAATAAATTATTTTTGTTTTATTAAAGATCATTTAATTAAAAAAAAAATTAACACCACCCTCTACTACTACTAACTCAGCGTACTTCATTTTTATACAAAAGTTATTTTGAATTTTGGCAGGACTTACAGATCCCCTTATTGAAAAGAAAAGGCACTAGTCTTCATATGTTCCCATATGGATTCAAAGCGGATTGGTCCTATCGACTCCTTTCGGGTAAAAATGGCTACAATTAGTCTCTTCATAGGACATGCTCAAACAAAATCGAACAGTTCAACTCACACAAAGAAATCAAAACTGGGATTGGTCGCATACTCCTTTGCGACTCATCCCGGATGCACCATAGACTAATCGCAATTTTTACAGGTTTAGATGCAGAGGTGTGTGTATGCGCGTGTTTATGAACTTGCATCGTATTTCATTTTTATCTCAACCCGCTCAAATGAAACTGCATATTTTATTCAATTTATAGAGACCAAAAATGTTCATATATGCGTTAGCTGAATTTGTTGTTATTATTGTTGTTGCGGTGTAATAGCAGGAAACGGTTACGTGACACGTTAGCATGTCCCAATTTATAGTAGATTTTCATATTTAATTATACAATGTGGAACAAAATTGCACACACACATACACGTTAACATACATACTGCGTGTGTGTGTGTGTGCTATGCGTTGAGTGGCTCTAACTTGCATGCGTTTTATGAACTATTGTTGCTGCAGTTATTGTAAATAGTTATTAAATGCTGTATATACAAATTGAAATTACTACTTATATATGTAATATTTAATTAATTGAATTTCATTCCAATATTAATTTGAAAAAATTATGCAGTTTGTGTGACTTATGGCGTGCGGAATAAAATAATTATTATAGAGCAAGCGGTTGCGGGGTGATAGGATTTCTAGTTATTATTACACTTTTTGGCTACCTTGTCAAAGAGCATATAACTACTATTAACCCTCATTTGGCCGACGCAGTCATCCCGGTGACTGTTTAATCGAAGGTAAATATCTACATTTTAAGTGAAAATATATACTATAGATTTATGCTATATTGAGCATTATCGGATGCGGATATTGAGACGCTGCTTCTTGGTGATGACGATGATGGTGAAGGTGATGAATGGCTACCAGGTGGCGAAATTGCATCGGATGCTGAGACAGGGAATGTGATTGACGAAGTGGGTGAGCCAGATAGCGATGAAGAAATGGAAGGTACTATGGTTAATATTATTGGGTGGCAATTAGTGTATGAAGTGCCCGATGGAACTCAGTGGTCTCAGAATCCATCACCAATAGGTCAAACTCGTGGCGACAATATACTTAGACAAAGAGGTCAGCCAATGAAGTATATATTATGTGCAAATAATTATTTATTTGCTTTCAATTATGCTTAGGTGGGTCTGCTTGCCAAGGAGCTATGAGCCGCTTGGATGCGTTTAATTTGTTGTTTTCCGATGTTATGAAGGATATAATAGTACGCCACATAAACAGAAAAGGCGAACAGCTGGCCCAAATATGGAATCGGAAACATCAACTGTCGCCCCCAAAAATATGGGAAAAAACTGACAGTATTGAAATGGATGCATTTTTTGGAATTTTATTAGCTTGTGGTGTCCATAAGTTCAGCATCGATATGATTGATGAGTTATGGGCTTCTTATTCATTTCCACTCTACCGTGCTGCGATGAGCAGAAATAGGTTCAAAGCTATTCTCCGCTATTCTCCGCACTATTCGTTTTGATGATAACAGAACACGTGAGGCTCGAAAGGAAACTGATAAAGCAGCTCCAATATCGGAAATTTGGATGCTTATGAACGAAAACGTGTGGAAGCATTATCGACCCCACAGTAATATGTATAACAATTGATGAGCAACTTGATCCATTTCGTGGTCGAGTGGCGTTCCGTCAATATATCCCCTCAAAACCAGTAAAATACTTCATAAAAATATTTTGGGCTTGTGATGCGGAAACCAGCTATCCCTTGCATGGTATATTATATTTAGGGCGCAACCTGGGCAGGCAACATCTTCTAATTTAGGTGAAAAAATTGTGCTTGAGTTGGTGCAACCATGGAAAAATAGTGAACGAAATGTTACCACGGACAACTTCTTCACTTCATTGTACCTTGCCTATGAGCTAAAGAACATCAAACTCAGTTTAGTTGGCCGTAAAAACAAGCGCTTCATTCCTAGAGAGCTGCAGTTTGATAAATCTTTGCCTTTGGGTGAATCTAAGTTTGCGTTCTGCAATGAAAATGTCCTCTGAGTTACAAAGCCAAAGCCAACAAAAATGTTTTTTTGCTCTCTACATTGCACAATAATGCATCCATCGATTCTGCCTCAAAGGAGCCTGAAATAATTCTCGCCTACAATTGTACAAAAGGTGATGCCGAAACAATGGATCAAATGCTCGGAATTTACACTTGCAAAAGAAAGTCTCATCGGTGGCCATTGGCTCTCTTTTTCAATATGTTGGATGTAATTGCATTAGGTGGACACATTATTTATAGGGATAATTATGTAAAGAGTCATGTTAGTATCAACTGCCGAACTTATCTAAAAGAACTTTCTCGTGAATTGCACACTGGGGCTATCAATGGGCGAGCATCAAACCCCCGAATCTTGCTGCATTATCACATATGTGCCGCTATGGAGGATATTCTGAATACCCGTTTATCTCTGCCCTTTGCATCGGAATCGCAGGTTGAGCAACGTGACGAAACAGATCGAACGAAAATCAAAGGCAAGTGTTATGTTTGTCAACAAGTGAATAAAAGACAACGGAACTCCCGGAAAGTTTGCTTAGTTTGTAAAAAGCCAGTGTGCCAGGAGCACATTTAGCCCATTGTCAAATGTGTTCAGTGCAGCGAACAAAGTTTCTATTTTTTATATAACTCTGTTCCCATAAACGATCCTATACCAATAATATTTTCATATGTACATATTTTGCTTGTAATTGGTATTTACTCGTTGTCACATAGCTACGTCGGCCAAAAAAAAAAAATTCTGTAATGCAAATGTTTAAACGAACTCTTGTCTGCTCTCACGCAAGAATATTTTTAAAGCTTAAATTATGAATATCAAATTATATATTGATCTTATGTTGAAAGATATAAATTCCACCAGAAAAATAAAAGATTAACCTTTATATGGTGTTCGGGTGAAATTTGACCCATTTTAGGAAGAAAATCGTTTGCCCCATATGACTTTACAAAATGAGAACAGATCCTGTGTTTTAAATTATGGTGGAATAGCAAAGCTCAGTGTTCTTCCCAAGCTTTTTTAATAGATGGTCACAAAGCAGTAAGTTTATAGGGTATCCTCAACCATTGATCTATCTTAACATTATCTTTGCATGTGTAAAACAATCGTGACTAGAGTTGCTAGAGTTCACAACTTATATACTGAACGGATTTAAGGCTAACTGCGAAATCGATGTTGTGTATACAGATTCGAGTAAAGCTTACGATAAAATTTCCTGTTCCCTTTTTCGTTCAAAATCGATCGATTTGGCTTTTCGCCTTTGTTTCTCTCCTTGGTATCTTCATATTTGAGTAACAGAAAACAAAAAGTTATATTTAATGATTGTCAGTCAGAATCTATCGATGTTACTTCTGTTGTTCCTCAGGGCAGCCGCTTTTGACCATTGTTGTTCCTACTGTACAGTAATGACCTTCCAAATGTTTTGAAGTACTGCAAGCTGCTAAGGTACGTTGATGATGCCAAACTTGTTATGGCTATCCGCTCACCAGCAGATAGATCAAGTCTTCAATCGGATCTGAATAGCCTATGAACCACCAGGAAATTATATCAATCTCACGAGTATATGACTGAAGTCTTTAGCTTCGTAGACCTTGTCGTTACAATGGAACCTAAACTCCACTTGCAATTGCACAGATAATGTTGACGTTCTTCAATCGATGGTCTAATGAATTCAATGAATCATATATTACTAAAACACTCTTTATATCTATTGTGGGACCTATATTGAAACCTGTCTGAAGTTATAAGACCGACTTCGACCAATAAGAATTTTTTAAAAAGCGATTTATGCTTTTTGCGTTAAGGGACTTACCGTGGGATTCCTCAAGGATTCTTCCTCCGTACTCTAGCCGTTTAACAGAGTCATAGAGAAAGGGTAAGTGTGCAATTATTTGAGTGGTTGGCTTAAAATCCCGTCGTTTTTAATCTCCCACCCTTATTATTGTGTGATAAATGTACATCACCTGCCCGAAATCACCTCCATTCTGACAGCATCAATTGCCATTGCTTGGCATTGACAGTCCATTCCGACAACAATTTTATTAAAAAAATTTGGAGCCCAATATATTTAGTAGTGTGCATACTTACTTTCTCTCAAAATTTAAGGCTTTGATTTAGGATATGTAAAGATTATGAAGAATTATTACTTGGCAGTTCGGAGTTTTAAATTTTCCCGAAAGGAGTATGTCAGAGAATATACTTTACACTACTTCAAGGGCACCCGCCAGTGACCGTAACTCACTTAGTTGCCTTTCCAGCTTCTGGAAGATTTTTCTCTCTTGGCATGGACAGCGCTAAACGAATTTTAGTAGGACTACCATCTGCAAGTAAATCAGTCGTACCGACTTTCTAATTTGTGCAGTGTCTTTCACGCCGAGGTTTATGTCATGAAAAGGGTAGCAATATTGCTCTTGGACATTACTGGGTCCGTACCCCAGCGGGTTAGGGGATCAGAATATACCCGCGGTAGGTATCCCTGTCGTAAGAGGCGACTAAAATACCAGATTCAAGGGGATGTGTAGCGCAACCTTTCAAGTTGCCAGCGCAATATATAGCTTCTCCAAACACAATTGTCAACCTCACCTATCGGCGGCGAATCCTGTTTCACTAACAGACGAGGCTCTGGCGACCCCAAGCTCCTCATGGTACTTGGAGGTAGGGAGGGAGGGAATGGCCTGAAGGTTTAATGTGGCCACATAAATCGTTCCCGAGATGGTCGGGCTAGCACCTTAATGGTGCTATGGTACCAGAGCGTACCGGATTTGTATCCGGCAAAGGACCATCACATCGATAACACTCCCAAAAGCCTTCGGGGAGCAACCTTATCGCTACAACAACAACAACAACAACAACTGGGTCCGTGGTCTCAGCGATAGTGAAAATAATGTATTTGCAGACAAGATGACCAGTAAAGAATTCGAAATAGACATTAGCGAGGCGAACAGCTCCGTACGATATGCTAGGTTATCTCCGATGCTCCGACGTTGCCGCATATCCACAATGTGCATTTGCAAAAGTTTTAAGGATGAGGAAGAATTGGCGTTGATTCATATATTTGACCGCCGATGCCCAGAACACAAAAAGGCGACTCAGATTTCTAGGCTAACGGTTTTTCGATATCTGTCAGGAGCTGGAAACGTTGAACTTTCGCTCCTACTCAATTTCATCAGAGAAAGTAAGTGGTTCGTTGAAGACTACTAGGAAGTTATCTGACTGGACGAACGTAATTACCTCCGCTCGGCAATCACTGAGGGCATTAAAAAATTAGCTCCTTCACCGAGGGAGCTTCTTTATATCAGGGTGCACTCACTGTGGGCATTAACAATAGACAAAAATATCCTGAGCAGAAGCGCTGAAAGCTCCCATGCGCACCGTCTTACCCTAACCTAACCTAATTTCATGTTCTTCTTCATGGTTCCTCCGTTGGACTTGTGTGTCATGTTTATAGCGTCAATGTTATATAAAATAAAGTGCAGAAGCTATTTTATGAGACGACATTGTCTTTTAAATTTTTTCCGTAAGGCTATAGATTTATGTGAAAATTCTTTAGAAGAAAGCAAACTAGTGCCTTTGCGGAGCTAGCTTTTTAGATCAGGGGTCTGCAAGCATAAGAACAATTGTGCATTCAATGCGTAAGCCAAAGGGCAAACACGGACAGTTTTTGGGATCCCATGCTTTAGATTTACTTTCATAATGAGTTCACGCAGATTTTTCTCCGTATCTTGAGGCTTAAAATTGCAATCATAAATTGAAGCTGTCGCAACAAAAGCTGTCAAAAAAGCTGCTCAATTTTTTGGCCAATAGCAAAAGAGTGAAACATCGCTTCCCTCGCCATCAAAGCTATCCACATAGACTTTATACCATATACTAAATTGGAGAAAACTTTTTACTTACTTAAGCCCTAGATACTTAGAATAATGAAAATTAAAAAACAAACAAGTAACGACAAAATAACTGTACACAGCTTTTCAAAATGTCCAAAATGGGCGTTGAACTTTTTGCATTTAAGCTGCTTTAAACTAAAGGGACTAATGTCAGCGGGTGATGCCTTAAGCTTTATGTCATTAAACTAATCGCTTTAAAAACAAAATGAAACAATAACATATTTTGCATATAAATGAAAATATATATATACATATACATATATACGAACTTACGTGTAATAGATTCTTAACAAGCAATATGTTTGGAAAATTAAGCAGAGTGCAAAAGTAGGAAAATTTACAATTTGATGAACTCTTTACTGCTTTGATAGAGTCACCCATAAAACTTGGGTCAGCAGTGGTTAATGTGAGAACCATCATGACGGCAATAACATAAAAAAAACAAGTAAGGAAGGTTAAGTTCGGGTGTAACCGAACATAACATACTCAGCTGAGAGCTTTGGAGACAAAATAAGGGAAAATCACCACGTAAGAAAATGAACTTAGGGTAACCCTGGAATGTGTTTGTATGACATGGGTATCAAATGGAAGGCATTAAAGAGTATTTTAAAAGGGAGTGGGCCATAGTTCCTAAGGTGGACGCCATTTCGGGATATCGCCATGAAGGTGGATCAGGGGTGACTCTGGAATGTGCTTGTACGATATGGGAATCAAATGAAAGGTGTTAATGAGTATCTTAAAAAGGAGTGGGCCTTAGTTCTATAGGTGGACGCCTTTTCGAGATACCGCCATAAAGGTGGACAAGGGGTGACTCTAGAATGTGTTTGTACGATATGGGTATCAAATTAAAAGTATTAATGAGGGTTTTAAAAGAGAGTGGCCTTTAGTTGTATATGTGAAAGCGTTTTCGAGATATAAACCAAAATGTGGACCAGGGTAACCCAGAACATCATCTGTCGGGTACCGCTAATTTATTTATATATATAATACTTTTTCATTTTATTCTACTTAATATGGTAGGCCTCACCCATTTTACAAAGTTTTTTCTAAAGTTATATTTTGCGTCAATAAACCAATCCAATTACAATGTTTCATCCCTTTTTTGCATATTTGGTATAGAATTATGGCATTTTTTTAATTTTTCGTAATTTTCGATATCGAAAAAGTGGGCGTGGTCATAGTCGGATTTCGGCCATTTTTATACCAAGGTAAAGTGAGTTCAGATAAGTATGTGAACTAAGTTTAGTAAAGATATATCGATTTTTGCTCAAGTTATTTTGTTAAGGGCCGAGGGAAAGGACAGACGGTCGACTGTGTCTAAAAACTGGGCGTGGCTTCAACAGCTTTCGCCCATTTTCACAGAAAACAGTTATCGCTAGATATATAGAATCTCTGCTCCTATCAAATTTCACAAGGATTGGTTAATTTTTGTTCGACTTATGGCATTATAAGTATTCTAGACAAACTAAGTGAAAAAGTGCGCAGCCACGCCCATTTTGAAATTTTCTTTTATTTTTGTATTTTGTTGCACCATATCATTGCTAGAGTTGAAAGCTGACATAATTTACTTATATACTTAAAAGTGGGCGTGTTCTTCAACCGATTTTACTAATTTTTATTTAGCACACATATAGGGATAGGAGTAACGCTCTTGCCAAATTTCATCATGATATCTTCAACGACTGCCAAATTACGGCTTGCAAAACTTTCTAATTACCTTCTTTAAAGAGTGGGTGGTGCCACGCCCGTTGCCCAAAATTTTACTAATTTTCTATTGTACGTCATAAGTTCAACCAACCTACCAAGCTTCATCGCTTTATCCGTCTTTGGTAATGAATTATCACACTTTTTGGGTTTTTCGAAATTTTCGATATCGAAAAAGTGGGCGTGTTTATAGTCCGATTTCGATCATTTTAAATAGCGATCTGAGATGAGTCCCAGGAACCTACATACCAAATTTCATCATGATACCTCAACATTTACTCAAGTTATCATGTTTACGGACAGACGGACGGACGGACATGGCTAAATAAATTTCTTTTTCGCCCAGATCATTTTGATATATAGAGGTATATATCAATCTTGATTAGTTTATGCCGTTATGGATTACCGTTATGCGAATAAAGTAAATGTACTCTGTGAGATCTGCTCAGCTGAGTCTACATATATGATGTCAAAAAAGGAGGCCAATAGCAATGTTTCTATTTACATGGAAATGTACAACAAGCTACTAAGTAAAATTTATAAGGTTAGCTTTATATCATCAACGAAATGGAGGAACTCGCGTAAATTTGATACTAATTTTTTGGAGTCTCAATGGTTTCTAATATAAGTGAGAGACTATAACCTTTCAAGTTAAACCAAAAAAATTTTATTCAAATTTCTTTTCTGTAATCATTTTAAATTTGCAATATTAACTAAAGTGCTCCTAAGGAGGACTCCTTATACCTTTGCTCTGTACGCTGGTATACACCCTGTTTAAATGGTTTGATGTGGGACCCATCAAAGTTGAAGCGTAGGCAGATGATTTTGTAGTTTTTATAAGCGAAAAGTGCCTTCCATCAATTATACCTTATATGGGCGTCTATTGTCAGGTTGACAGCCAACACAGCGAAGACGGTTATGGATCTGTCTACTAGGAGGTACGAGGTCCCAAATTGGCGGGAAAATTATATTATCTAGCCAATGAGACTTGTAAGATATCTTATTTGCAAGAAAGAGTGAAAACAACCAATAAAACGCCATGCATACATAAAGTAACAAGGAAAATATCAAAAATGTTCCTTAACATAAAATTGTATAACGTAATGCGAAGTAATAATATAAATTATGTCATAAAAGCATAACAGAGCGTAAACAACATTGAACAACATTCTATAGATTATCAGAGTATAGCACGAAATTTATATAACAGCGGTAAAGTATATAACATAACGTAAAATAGCGTGAGATGACCATAACAAAACTCTACATATATCATAACATAAAATGACACAACACAACAAAATGTATGTTAAACAACATTATATAACATAACGTAAGATAACATAACTGAAACATAGCTAAAACATGACATAACATAACAAAACATAACATAGCATAACATGACATAGCTAGGCAATGCATATGGTTTCCTACTTGTTGTTGTTGTTGTAGCAATGCTCGCCCCACCTAATAGCCGCGACCGATCACAAATTGTCATCAATATCATCTAACGGGAGTCCAAGGAAACTTGCCGTTTCAACAGGGGTGGACCGTAAGGAAAGGGGTGTTAGAGGCGTTGGTTCCACATTACAATTGAAGAGATGGTTGGTGTCATGTGGGGACACATTGCAAGCGGGGCATACATTTTGTATGTCGGGGTTGATTCCGGATAGGTAAGAGTTTAACCTGTTACAGTATCCAGAATGAAGTTGAGCAAGAGTGACACGCGTTTCCCTGGGGAGTATGCGTTCCTCTTCCGCAAGTTTTGGATAATTTAGTTAAGTACTGGATTCACCGGGCAATTCCCGGCATAAAGGTCCGATGCCTGTTTATGGAGTTCACCAAGGACCTGCTTGTGTTTTTTCACTTCATACGGCTGGGTTCTCAGGTGCCGTATTTGCTCAAAATGCTTACGGAGATGACTCCTTAAGCCCCTAGGCGGTGCTGGTTCATCAATCAGATGTCTGTTGGGATGCCCAGGTTTCTGGGTATTCAACAGGAACTGTTTGGTCAGCATCTCATTTCTCTCCCTGATGGGGAGTATTCTCGCCTCATTATGCAGATGGTGTTCTGGGGACATAAGAAGACAGCCCGTGGCGATTCTGAGTTTCATTCTGACGATTCTGTAGTTTCTTCCAGTGGGTGATTTTTAGGCTTGGCGACCATATGGGTGACGCGTAGCACGTAATCGGCTGGCTAATTGCTTTGTATGTAGTCATGAGCGTTTCTTTATCTTTTCCCCAAGTACTGCCAGCGAGGGATTTGAGGATTTTGTTACGGCTCTGAATTCTCGGAACAATTGCGGCTGCGTGCTCACCAAATGTAGATCCTGATCAAATGTCACACCCAAGATTTTGGGGTGTCGGACAGTCGGTAGCGTAGTGCCATCGACGTGGATGTTCAAAATGGTCGACATTTGGGGCGTCCATGTTGTAAATAAGGTGGCGGAAGATTTAGTCGGTGATAATGCCAGGTTTCGCGAGGTGAAAAAACTGGATAGATCAGGGAGGTAGCCGTTTATTTTATTGCATAGCGCACCGATCTTTGGGCCTGGGCCTGTGGCCATTATTGTGCAGTCATCGGCGTAGGAAACGGTTGTGACTCCTTCCGGTGGTGAAGGTAGCTTAGATATGTGGAAATTAAACAAAAGTGGGGATAGGACACCACACTGTGGCAACCCCTGTTTAATTCTCCTTGGTTTTGATGTTTCATTTCTAAATTGCACCGATGCCTGCCGACCACCCAGATAATTTGCGGTCCACCTTTTAAGACATGGGGGAAGGGTAGACCCTTCCAGGTCCTGCAGTAACGAGCCATGGTTGACCTTTCAAAAGCTTTTGATAGGTCTAGCGTTACGAGTACTGTTCTATGGTGGGGGTATTGATTTAAACCGCAATTTATCTGGGTGCTAATGGCATTCAGCGCGGTGGTAGTGCTATGGAGTTTTCTGAAGCCATGCTGATGAGGGGCTAGCTGCAAATTTGCTTGGAAATAAGGGAGCAAAATGGCTTCAAGCGTATTTGCCACTGGCGATAGGAGAGATATCGGACGATACGACTCACCTATGTTAGCTGGTTTCCCAGGCTTTAGTAGCATGACCACCTTGGCCATTTTCCATTTCTCAGGTATGACAAAGGTGGAAAGAGACAGGTTGAAGACATGCGCTAAATATTTGAACCCCTCTTTCCCTAGGTTTTTAAGCATCGGCATGGCTATGCCGTCTGGGCCCACTGCTTTGGATGGTTTAGCACGACCAATGGCGTCCTCAACCTCTTTAGCGGTGATGGTGATTGGTGACGCGCTGAATTTGTGTTTATGTGCGCGTCTATTGGCTCTCCGTCTATCTTTGTCGACCGTAGGATGCATTATATATTGTCGGCAGAAAGCGCTCGCGCATTTTTTCGCGTCCGACAGCACTTTGTCGCCAAAGGCGATGGAAACTTTGTCTTTGTGCTTAGTCGGATTCGATAGGGACTTTACGGTGGACCAAAGTTTACCCACACCGGTAGAGAGGTTACAACCTCTTAGGTGCTCCTCCCATTTCGCCCGCTTGTGTTCATCTACAAGCAATCTGATGCGTTGGTTTATATCCCTTATTTGGGGGTCGCCTGCGTCAAGCTGTCTTATAAGGTCACGTTCTCTCGCTAAGTTTGCGGCCTCCGCCGGGAAGTGGGATCGGATTTCGGGAACTCTCCCGGCGGGAATGAAATGTGCCGAGGCGGATTTAATGACCTTACGGAAGGCACGCTCCCCTTGGCGGGCATCAGTCGGGATAGGGAGGGCAGCTAGGCGGCTGTCTGTAAAGGATTTATATTCTTCCCACATTCCTTCTTTGAAGTTTATGAAAGTGCGTTTTTCAGTGACGATGAAGTCGGCGTTACGCTGAAGCGAAATAAGTATGGGCAGGTGGTCGGATGCCAATGTTACCATCGGCTGCCAATTGACGCAGTTTACGAGTTCTGCGCTCACGATTGAGATATCTGGCGAGCTGTGACAGCTTCCTACCATACGTGTGGGGGCGTCTCCGTTTATTGTGCAGAACGTCGTTTCTTCTATTTGATCCGCCAACATCTCACCCCTACTGTCCGCCCGCAAGTTTGAAAGCCATAGATCATGATGGGCATTGAAATCGCCTAAGATAATGCGACTGTTGCCAGTGAGTAAGGCCCTGATATTAGGGCGGTATCCACTGGGGCAACAGGTGGCAGGAGGGATGTAGATGTTGATGATTTCTAGGTTTGCATCGCCTGTCCGGACAGATAGGCCTTGACGTTCTAAGGCATTGTCCCTGCGGTCGATGCCAGGATCAAATATACAATATTGCACAGAGTGGTGTATGATAAACGCGAGACCACCTCCATTTCCGCTCTCGCGGTCTTTCCTGTGGACGTTATACCCAGAGCAGGTCTGCAATGCAGATCTTGCTGTGAGTTTAGTCTCTTGAATCGCAGCAATGCGGATGTTGTGCCGCTTCATGAAATCGACTATCTCCGTAATCTTCCCAGTTAGTCCATTACAGTTTAACTGCAGAATTCTGAAGTGCATAAGGGGAGACGTCGCCACTCTGTGGGTAAGTGACGGGTGACAACGCCTGGGTTGGGGAAGGCCAGGACGCAATTGCTGTTCTGGCCCTAGGACTGGGCGTCCATGGGCAAGCATTGGGGTACCCGGATGATTTGGGTTTGCGACCTGGCAACATGGCGCGATGAAACCCGTCGGGGGGTTGCCGTCGCGGAGACCAGAACATCTAGGGAAGTGGCACCACCCAAGGCAGGAGCTGCATTGGGCGGATGTCGCAAACATATATATTCTGTGCTGGCAAACGGTGCAAACGGAGGTAGGGACTAAGAGTCTATTTCCCTGACCTACACGATTGCTGCCGGAAAAGAGAGGGGGAGAAGACGGGGGCCGGGGCTGTTGCTCAGCATTGCTTCCGACTCTACAACGAAGATTGTAGTTATGAGTGGTAGCAGCTGTTTGAGTTGTTGGCGCCAGGGGGCGCGAGCAGCAGCGGGTGCTTGTTGTGGCTTGCTGAGCAGCGGGGCTGCTAGAAGGTAGTGGGGGCGCTTAGACGTAGACTACGGGACGCCCTTGGGCGTGAACAGCAAGGAGCCACAAAAGATTTATAAAAGTTACGTGGACGTCGGGTTTTGGGATCAAGCCCAGAACAACCTGTCCGATGCAACCATCCCTTGCACGAGACACACTGAACAGAGTATGATCGTCCTAAAAAGATTATTTTCCGGCAGATGCAGCAAAACCATTTCTCAGGACCGGGGTCAGGAGACGGACCCAGATTGGATTCGATGCCTTCCCGGAGTAAGAGAATATGGAGCAGTCCTGCTGCAAGGAGCTGCTGGGAGGATGACAATTTGTGGGAGGGATGAAAGAAATTAGATGGGGTCACACTGAAATGACAGTCCTTGGTCGGGAGAAATCCCGAGTCGCTCCGGTACATAGAACCGACTGCCTTGGGAAGCGTACTCACTTCATGTGGTATGCTTTAATCAAATTTAAATTTCAAACCATGGAAACAACTCAAATCTTAAGACTTTACACTAAAACGAGACTCTTGTGAATTGCTCAAACATAAAATATCATAACATAGGATAACTTAATGTAAGATAACATAACTCAACAAAGCATAACATAACATATAGTAGAATACCATAACATGACATAGCATTTTATAGCATAATATAACATAACATAACATAATATAACAGTAAAAAACATAACTTTACATTAAATAGCATAACATAACATAATAACCCATCCAACCAAATATATCAACTGAGCATTACAAAACATAACGTGACGTAATCGCAAACAAAATATACGTAGGTAGCCAATACCCTGAAAGGTATAGAAAATTTCAATTGAAAAGTTAAAATTAAACTTCAACGTAGGAAACCGACAATATTCATCTCTGCTTAAATTTGGTGAAACTTTTTCTGAGCTGAAAAAAAGGTGGACGATAAAACAGTAGGGAATCTGGCCTGTGAGAAGCATACAAACATATCTATATACATACAAATATATCACTGCAAAACTGTTCATACCTCAGAGCAAGGCCAAAGGGTAATTGGAGTGGAAAGCAACAGATTTACAAACGAAAGGGTGGATAAGTTAGCGGAAAAGGTGAAGCTACACATACACAAGGAGTTTCACCAGAAATGGCAGTCGAAAGTGACAACTCGTGTCGCCATAACTCATGGGTAGTTAATGGAAATTCACTGCGAGATTAGGAAGTGGAAAAAAGTGTGACAACCTGGTGTTGTTCTTTTTTGGTAAATTTTGAAAAATGGAAATGCAAATACGAAACTGTGGACGAAGAAATTTTGGAATTAGAAATTTTAAAGCAAACATTAAATGAATTTTGTGCAAGAGCATATTGCTTCTGCCTAAATTTTATAAAAATATAGAACGTATACACGAAACAGCCTTTTTTAATTATTTAGTTGGCGCAGAAAGCACAAAAAGTCAAAAAGTTGATTTTAATAAGCCATAAAAAGGGTCTAAGAAAACAATCAAAATAATGTTAAAAGTTTGAAGATTTTGTTATGCTACAAACGCGCCTCAAAGTATGCAAGGGGATAAAAAAAAGGATGAGTTGCACAAGAATGCGTGGATTTTTATTTACTTTTTTAATCATTTTCTGAGATTTGTTTCTATTAAGCATGATATATAATATAAAAGTACGTGCAAGCGGTTGAAAAATGTTACTAATTTGATTGCCCGGAAATTGTGGCAATGGCATATGCTGAAATTAAATTTTAATTGATTGCAATTTCCTTTATCATTACTTTTAATTCTGTGAAACTGAAAAAACGGTCCCTGTCTCTTGTAGTGAGTTATTTGCTTTTCTCTTTCTTTATGACTGTAAATAATATTCAGCGCTCATTTGTACGTGTATTTTACTTTTGGGTTTCTATTCCTGTTTTTGATGGAAAAAAATTTACGTTTTTGTGTGTAGTACAAAAGAAATATTCTATTGTTAGATTTTTAGGGTCAATTGACATTTGTATTATTTTTAGTCATAATGACTTTTAGAAAGGTCGAATTTTCGAACAATTTAACTGTAACTTTGTATTGCTATTTTATCAAACCCCAATTTTCTGGTTTTCAGTTATTAACTTCTTTTTTGACCATGAAAAGTTGTTTATTACTTTAATGTATTTAAGAAATGGTAAGAAATATGAAATTTTCATTTGCTTTTACAAAGCTTATTGGTAATGGCTAATATGCGTACAAGAGAGAGATTAATAAGAAGAGTTTATTTTTATTCTCATCAGATTTTACTGTAATCAAACGTGCTGCTTTTGTTACGTAACAACATGTTCTTCTTCGAACTATGCCCAGCTTCTTACCGTAGAGAAGGGCAAGTGCCTTTAATACTCTTTCTCTCAGTTCCATGCTCGTTGTTCTCATGTTGTGTGCGATTGTTACGTTGCCACCTGTTCAAGAAGGGGAAGATACTTTTAGTCTCAAAGTCATTGATTTGACCCCGATGTTGGGTGCCGTTATTACTTTACTACCTATGGGAGAGAAGATTACTCTTAATCTCAGAGTCGTTGATTCTTTCTGCACGTTGGGCGCCATTTTAACGTTACTCTCAGAGTCATTGATTCGATCCCCACGTTGGGCGTCATTTTTAGGTCCCGCCTGTTCGTCTAGTTCTTCCCTCCGGAAACAGTAAAAATTCGAGTGTGAATTTAGTTCAGAGTCATACAATTTTTACTGGAAAATGCGAAAAACACTTTTGTGCTAATTTATTGCTACACTATTTTATCCTGAAAATTTTTAAAGAAAAACCATCATATAACATTTACCATTACTATTTATATTTTCCAAGTGTGGTGGTATCGTGCTCCGTATATCACACCAAGGGTCCTAGATTATAGTCCTGTAGTAACGTTTAAAGTCGGCATAAGTTCTAGAAAAAAAAAGGAACACAGCTCAAATTGAAAGAAAAACTCTGCTTAAAAATCATCGGCGGCAAATCGCCCTATTTTTTATAGATTTATGCTTCAGTTTCTGACAAGTCTTTCTCGCAACTACAGAGATTTTCATTAAAGTTGCAACAGTTTTGCGAAAAACTGCGGTGTTGGCTGAAATATTTTCTTGACCGGAGCGTCTTCGTGCGTTGGTATAACATCACCTGCCGGCGAAGCCTTTGAACTTTTATTCCCTAAACTATTTAATATTTGTGTAAAGCTCATACAGCTCATCAATATACCTCTTTGATACTCGCCGTC
This sequence comes from Eurosta solidaginis, assembly GCF_040869045.1. Lineage (NCBI taxonomy): Eukaryota > Metazoa > Arthropoda > Insecta > Diptera > Tephritidae > Eurosta > Eurosta solidaginis. Next base: position 272,112,154 of record NC_090319.1, on the reverse strand, counting down.
GGCTTCACAGACTGAACTATAACTGATACTGAGTACTTTTCCCTTGAACACCCCAAGAGCCATACACTACGGACTCATTCAGTCTATATGAATGGACTGGCCAGTTCAACCTAACCCCAAGAGCCATCTCATCTTCTATCGACGCCGTTCATGATTCCGAGCCATACATTCGGATATGTGTGATAAGCGACTTGATGAGCGTAATTTTTGTTCGCCGCTAAATAACCTAACTTTTCAAGTGTCTACGCATTCTGATAACGCTTTTATAATAGATTGCGCCATCATGGTTTATTTCTGCTTCTAAAACTATCTTCTTCAGCATTAGGTTAATGCACCCGCAAGAAAAGGAGTCGCCTTGTTTGAGACCTCATTTAGTTTCGAATTGCACGGAGAAGAACTCTGCTTACGGAGCTGGTAGTATTGCTCAACCTCAATTTACAGTGACTTATAAACGCCTATTGAATATCGTGAAAATCTGGTCTAGAGTAGGGTTGCCAGCTCTAAAGGCGCAGTGATAAGGTCCAATAAGCCAATTCACAGTAGACCTGAATTTTTCGCAAAATACGTTTAACTGAACTTTAAATACGATATTTAGAAGATTAATTCTCAGATACTTGGCGCAGTTTGCGTGATCCCACCCGCATGGACTGACCAAAGTACACTTAGTTAGCCGGCGTAAAGCATGCTCTCGTCCGACCATATTTTGCCCTGATGTTGATGCATTAGCCTCACATCTCCACGATGCAGTATTTGAATAGCTTTGCAGGCAGTCCGTCAACGTCCACTCTCATTGTTGTTTTTTTATCCGGTTATAGCTATTCTGATCTCCACATTGTAGGGTCGGAAAACAGTCATATTCATATTTCCTGGGCCCGTTTTGCCAACAACTTTCATACCTTATGAAGTTTACCTTGTATTCTCTTCCCCCAAGTATACAACCAAAGCTAACCAGTAGCTTGGTTTCTTTACATACTCTGCATATTGGGATTCATTGTTAGCCTTAGAAAACCTTAATCAGTATATTCCATTCATAAAACTGAATATAAATAACAAGTAAGGAAGGCTAAGTTCGGAGACAAATGTTGGAGTTGAATGTTGACATAATTTACCTATATATTGCAAAGATATTAAATTTTTTGTTAAAATTTTACTGACATTTTTTTTTTAAAGTGGGCGTGTTCGTCATCCGATTTTGCCAAATTTAATTTAGAACACATATAGTAATAGGAGTAACGTTCCTGCCAAATTTCATCATGATATCTTCAACGACTGCCAAATTACAGCTTGCAAAACTTTTCATCGCTTTATCCGTCTTTGGTAATGCATTATCGCACTTTTCCCGTTTTTCGAAATTTTCGAAATCGAAAAAGTGGGCGTGGTTATAGTCGAATTTCGTTCATTTTAAATAGCGATCTGAGACGAGTTCGCAGGAAGTTACATACCAAATTTTAATTTAAGATACCTCAAAATTTACTCAAGTTATCGTGTTAACGGACAGACGGACAGGCGGACGGGCGGACGGACATGGCTAAATGAATTTCTTTTTTCGCCCAGGTAATTCTGATATAGAGAAGTCTATATCTATCTCCATTAGTTTATGCAGTTACGGGGTACAGTTATGCGAACAAACTTAATATACTCTGTGAGCTCTACTCAGCTGAGTATAATGAGCTCTGCTCAGCTGAGTATAATAAAAATGTATGAATATATGTCATTTGTAATGCAAAATCGACAAAATATCCACTAATATTAATAATAACATTTCCGTAAAATATGTAAGTATGTGCATGTGCAGACACATATTTCTTTCTCTCTGCCATTCAATTTTAAAAATATAAATTTCAATTTGAACTGACAGTAAAATTTTGCAAAACTAAAATGTGTCAACTGGCTTGACATGCCATTCTTGCACACTAACAAAAACAATAAGCAAAAGTACTAACACAATCAGATACATACATACAAACATAAATATGAATTCATAGGCTATAAAAATAAAGGAAATACATTCATACCTACATAATATAGTGGATATATGCAACCGGAAAAGATAGAAGTTTGTCAGTTCATAACACAATTTACACAATTGCAATTTAGATTGAGTACAAAGCTGTGGACACTATTTTTACAACTCGACAATTGTTAATGGTGTCATTTGAACATGCAAAATTTTGATTATTGACATAAATTTCTCGTATTACAAACAGCTGTGGGCAGAAATGTCAATGGGATATCGCAAACGATTTATGAGTGAGCTGTGTTTGGTATATTTAACAAGTATAGAGAAAAAATTCTGGCAGCTTAAATGCTTATAAAATGGAAACTAATACGTAGGGTGATATCGGATGCCAATGTTGCAGAAACAAGGACGAAGAAACATAATTGATTACTAAATATTATGGAAAGCCAATGCGAAACAAAGAACGCTGCTTTCAGGAAGTGAGACCTTGTTGTTAAACAAAATTAGAGACAAGAAGACATGAATGCGAAGGATTTGAACTGCTATCCAGTAATAATAAAATTCGCAATATTTACCAAAATTTAAATGGGGTTACACTCCCCCAGAGATGTTACATTTCTTTAGATTAACTTCCTGTTCGGAACGTTTAGATACTCCTGCAAAATGTGACAAATGGAAAGAGCGTCTTTAAACTGTAACCTCTCTGCGGGTTTGGGTTAATTGTGGTCAACTGTCAAATCTTTGCCTTACCCTGCAAAACAAAATGACAAAGTATCGCATTGGCGAAACAACTTTGTCGGACTCAAAAAATGCGCGAGCGCTTTCTGCCGGCAATTTGTATTGCATCCTTCAGTAGATAAGGTTTGATGTGGTGCTTGAAGTCGTACACATAAACATAAACACGATGTGCCGCCAATTGCCTTCACCCCCAAAGATTTAAAAAAAGACATGCCTTTACTGAAACACGTTTGCGATTAGGGATTAAGCTACTTTACGTACCTTTTCAACTTGTCGTTGAAGTACTTCGCCATTCCCGAACACAGGATTATTGAAAGAATAGTTCACTACAAAAACCAGCTAACGAAGGTGAAGAACGATATCACTCCTATTGCCAGTCACGAAGTCAGAAGCCGTCCTGTTCCCTCATTTCACTCCTTCTCCCTTCTTTAAAATATGGACCGAATATTATCTTACTGGTCGGCAAACGTGGTTTCAGTTTAGGAGTGAAGCCTCAAAACCTAGGATATCTAAACAGGTTGTGCTACAAGGTGGCGTCCTATTCCTACCTTCGTTTAACTTCTACATATCAAAGCTACCTCTCCCACCTGAAGGAATTGCTATATTTTATTAGTTTCTAATATATCCAATCTTTGTGGTTTCCCCATATTGCACGCCCTGGTGCTATACCGACAAAATTCATGGCCACCATGTTTCCGACGTGGTAGGAACAGATATTAGATGTTCACATAGGTGGCATTACGATACCGATTGTGAGTCATCCAAATATCTTAGGGAAGACGATCGAAAATATCTTACCTTCAAGGCGCATGTATCCGAAATTGTATTTTAAGTACAAACCCGTAAAAAAATTCTCAAGTCGGTTGCCGGCAGCACTTAGGAAAAATTTGAGAAACACTGCTATCTGCTTAAAAAACAATATGCTGCTGTTCATGTGCTATGCGTCGCAAGTCTGGTCATCTGGTCTAAAAACACACGTCTCAAAAAGCCACACTCAGAAGCACTACGGCACATCTTCTTATAATCCTTGAATATCATCTTCATAGTGAGACCAAAGATCTAAACATAAAAGAGCATAACGAAATGCTGAACAGACCATTTTTTCTAAATTGTCACAAGCCAGGACACTCCAGAATACAAATGCTTGATCTAGCCCTGCCTCCAAGAGGGATAAGAAAAGATAACCGTAAAAATTGTAAAAAGATCACACACCTACGTAGCCGTTTGACACAGAGAAGTATAAGTATGCCCAAGCCTAATCCATTCAGAATTGGCAATAATTTTTGCTAGGTTTATTCCGATGAGCCCCGTTATCAATGTACATCTTACAGCAACATCCATATAGTTTAACCCACTTGAAACTGCTAGTTTCCTTGGACATCCGTGGACTTTGATTGTAGATTTATTCAAAAACCAACCAGTTATACGCAGCAATATCCATATTACCCTTTCCTTTTCTTGTCTTTCCCTGATTTGCCTTGGTTTTCTACCCACGTCGAACATCAAGTATCATTTCTGTCATCCATATCATTTTCGAAGTTGTTTTTATTTTGTTCCTTGTCTGTCTCCTCTGCTCCTGTTTCACATTCTTAGCATTTACTTCTTTTCCTTTGTGGTTTAATTTTGTCCTTTTATATGATGGACTTGTTATTCTGTCTTTGTTAATCTATTAAGTAATTAGATATCAAATTTTGCTCATACCAACTCGGCTACGTACATTTTTCCACATTACGCTGCAGTGACACTTACGGTTATAAGTATTTTGGGTTCCCCCATACAGTGAGCAAAAGGCCAGTAGAAAAGTAAGGCCACACATGTGGTTGGTGCGGGTGCGCACAGCAATGTGTGGGATGGAAGCGATAAAAATGATACAGTCGAATCTTTATATTGTGACATCCTACAGATAGCCAACAGATGTGGAGTCCCTATCTATGTTGGACCAACATTCAGCTATGTTCTTGAATTAAGCTCAGAACGAGTATCAAGTAATGATTGGAGGGTCCTTGATGGGCTCTCTTTTCAGACTATGCGTATATCAGTTTCAGCATTCTGCGAAAGATGGTAAAGAATAAGGAACCTTTATAAACCCTTATTAGGTCAAAGGACTGGAACAACTTCGAGGAATATTTAGAAGCAAAACTGGAACAACGAAATGAAGTTGTCACTGAAAAAGAACTGAACGAATTCAGTAACTTCCTATCAAAGACGCAAATGATTGCGCACAAAAGAGCTTGTCCCCGAATGAGATTCAGAAGTAAAGCAAAGCCTCCATGTTGGAGCAAGGATCTGAATTTTTTTTAGGTATGTGTTGCTACCGAAAACTGCGAAATCTACACTCTGAAGAGAGTCTTCTGGAAAAGTGCCTGTACCCACATCGATTGCTCCAGCGAAACAGGTCGGTTGAGGAAAGCCCTAGTTAAGGGAATATAGTCAAGGGAAGACTAAAGGAATAGAGGAACAAAGAGCATGTTAATTGGTAATATTAGCAGTGAGGAGTCCCTTTTCGGTGATTTTCAACTCACATTTCCCATCGGGAGATGTTGTAGAAGAGCCAGCAAATATATTTACACATCAAAAAACAAAATTTTTTTGGAAAAGCTGAATTCCGCTATTTTGGACAAAAAATTTATAAAGGATCCATTAAAAATAAAAATTTGTTATTTCTGCTCATCTACTAAATTTTCATAACACATTTAATTCCAATTAAAAAAAAATGTATTTTTGTTCTTTTGTATAGTAGCCTGGCAGATGACGCATAATAAACCATGTTGTTATTTGTTTCGATGAATGTAATAACAACAAGTAAGGAAGGCTAAGTTCGGGTGTAGCCGAACATTGCATACTCAGCTGACAGCTTTGGAGACAAAATAAGGGAAAATACTAAATGGTGAAAATGAACCTAGGGTAACCCTAGAATGTGTTTGTATGACATGTGTATCAAATGAAAGGTGTTAATGATTTGATTTCGCCCTGCAGAAATTTTTCATTTTCTTCTACTTAATATGGTAGGCGTCACACCCATTTTACAAATTTTTTTCTAAAGTTATATTTTGCGTCAATAAACCAATCCAATTACCTATCCAATTACTCTTTTTTCATATTTGGTACAGAATTATGGCATTTTTTTAACTTTTCGTAATTTTCGATATCGAAAAAGTAGGCGTGTTCATAGTTGGATTTCGCCCATTTTTTATACCAATACAAAGTTAGTTCAGATAAGTACGTGAACTAAGTTTAGTAACGATATATCGATTTTTGCGTAAGTTATCGTGTTAACGGCCGAGCGGAAGTACAGACGGTGGACTGTGTATAAAAACTGGGCGCGGCTTCAAACCGATTTCGCCCATTTTCACAGAAAACAGTTATCGTCATAGAATCTATGTCCCTACCAAATTTCACAAGGATTGGTGAATTTTTGTTCGACTTATGGCATTAAAAGTATCTTAGACAAATTAAATGAAAAAGGGCGGAGCCACGCCCATTTTGAAATTTGATTTTATCTTTGTATTTTGTTGCACCATGTCATTACTGGAGTCGAATGCTGACATAATTTACTTTTATGCTGTAAAGATATTAATTTTTTTGCTAAAATTTGACTTAAAAAAATTTTTTTTTTAAAAGTGGGCGTGCTCGTCATCCGATTTCACTAATTTTTATGTAGCATACATATAGTAATAGGAGTAACGTGCCTACCAAATTTTATCATGATATCTTCAACGACTGCCAAATTACAGCTTGCAAAACTTTTAAATTACCTTCTTTTAAAAGTGGGCGGTGCCACGCCCGTTGTCCAAAATTTTTAAAATTTTATATTTTTCGTCATAAGGTCAACGCACCTACCAAGTTTCATCGCTTTATCTGTCTTTGGTAATGAATTATCGCACTTTTTCCGTTTTTCGAAATTTTCGATATCGAAAAAGTGGGCGTGGTTGTAGTCCGATTTCGGCCATATTTTATATCAAGATAAAGTGACTTTAGATAGGTACGTGAACTAAGTTTAGTTAAGATATGATATATAGTTTTTTGCGCAAGTTATCGTGTTAACGGCCGAGCGGAAAGACAGACGGTCGACTGTGTATAAAAACTGGGCGCGGCTTCAAACCGATTTCGCCCATTTTCACAGAAAACAGTTATCGTCATAGAATCTATGGCCATACCAAATTTCACAAGGATTGGTGAATTTTTGTTCGACTTATGGCATTAAAAGTATCTTAGACAAATTAAATGAAAAAGGGCGGGGCCACGCCCATTTTGAAATTTAATTTTATCTTTGTATTTTGTTGCACCATATCATTACTGGAGTCGAATGCTGACATAATTTACTTTTATGCTGTAAAGATATTAATTTTTTTGCTAAAATTTGACTTAAAAAAATTTTTTTTTTAAAAGTGGGCGTGCTCGTCATCCGATTTCACTAATTTTTATGTAGCATACATATAGTAATAGGAGTAACGTGCCTACCAAATTTTATCATGATATCTTCAACGACTGCCAAATTACAGCTTGCAAAACTTTTAAATTACCTTCTTTTAAAAGTGGGCGGTGCCACGCCCGTTGTCCAAAATTTTTTAAATTTTGTATTTTTCGTCATAAGGTCAACGCACCTACCAAGTTTCATCGCTTTATCTGTCTTTGGTAATGAATTATCGCACTTTTTCCGTTTTTCGAAATTTTCGATATCGAAAAAGTGGGCGTGGTTGTAGTCCGATTTCGGCCATATTTTATATCAATATAAAGTGACTTCAGATAGGTACGTGAACTAAGTTTAGTTAAGATATGATATATCGTTTTTTGCGCAAGTTATCGTGTTAACGGCCGAGCGGAAAGACAGACGGTCGACTGTGTATAAAAACTGGGCGCGGCTTCAAACCGATTTCGCCCATTTTCACAGAAAACAGTTATCGTCATAGAATCTATGGCCCTACCAAATTTCACAAGGATTGGTGAATTTTTGTTCGACTTATGGCATTAAAATTATCTTAGACAAATTAAATGAAAAAGGGCGGGGCCACGCCCATTTTGAAATTTAATTTTATCTTTGTATTTTGTTGCACCATATCATTACTGGAGTCGAATGTTGACATAGACCATTTTTATATATAGAAGTCTATATCTATCTCGATTAGTTTATGCCGTTACGGATTACCGTTATGCGAACAAAGTTAATATACTCTGTGAGCTCTGCTCAGCTGAGTATAAAAACCTATGAATATATATTTTACCTTGTTTTTTGCTGTCATCCCGAACAACAAATATGGCAATTATTTTAACATTGAATGGCATGTAATTAGCGCAACGGGAAACTGTGCACAAATAATTTAGTAAAAATGTGTGTATGGTGTTGTGTACGTGTACCTGACACAATTTTCTAAACAATTTTTGATTGCTTACTATTGTTACGAGTTCAGAGAAAATGTATAAACGAGTTTTATACATTTTTTTTTCAAATATTTTAAATGATTTCAGTGTTCAGTTGCTTACAAAATTATTGTAAAATATTGGTACATTGCACAATATTTTTGTAAAAAACAATTATACAAGTCATACAAGTGGATATAAATCGAAATGTGTGGCATAAATTTGTATTTCTAAAAAATATTTAACAAAGATCGAGGGATTGGTTTCATTTTCCTAATTTTAACTAACTTTGAAAATTTTAGCAAGTCACTACCTGATAATCTGTTGCACAATTTTCTTTAACGAAAGTTTTTACTTTACAATACATCCAAGTATTAACAAGACTGAAAAACAAGAAATGAAAAATTTATAAAAATATATATGAATTCATTAAAAATAACTTCAAGAGCAATGGTACTCTGAAAACAACCCCACCTTTTTGGTTTTTTTATACTCAGCTGAGCAGAGCTCACAGCGTATATTAATTTTGTTCGCACAAAGGTAATCCGTAACGGCATAAACTTATCGAGAAATATATAGACTTCTATATATCAAAATGATCTGGGCGAAAAAAGAAATTCCTTTAGCCATGTCCGTCCATCCATCCGTCCGGCCGTTCGTAAACACGATAACTTGAGTAAATTTTGAGGTATCTTAATGAAATTTGGTATGTACGTTCCTGGCTACTCGCCTCAGATCGCTATTTACAATGAATGAAATCGGACTATAACCGCGCCCACTTTTTCGATGTCGAAAATTTCGAAAAACCGAAAAAGTGCGATAATTCATTACCAAAGACGGATAAAGCAATGAAACTTGGTAGGTGGGTTGACCTTATAACGCAGAATTAGTAAATCTTTGGGCGATGGGCGTGGCACCGCCCACTTTTAAAAGAAGGTAATTTAAAAGTTTTGCAAGCTGTAATTTGGCAGTCGTTGAAGATATAATGATGAAATTTGGCAGCAACGTTGCTCCTATCACTATATGTGTGATAAATAAAAACTAAGCAAAATCGGGTAACGAACACGCCCACATAAAAAAAAAAATTTTTTAAAGTAAAATTTTAACAAAAAAATTTATTTTGAAATAAGTTTAGTGTTTTTAGCATTTTGGGTTTTTTTGGTATTACCAATGCTTTTATTAGTGCTTATTTGCACAAATATTTCAATTTCAGCTAAAGTTTTAGTTCGGTTCCTCACCGATCCTCACGTTGGGACTTATATCTTGTTATTAGACAAAGTTTTAAGATTCTAAAGTGTTAATATCAGCAGCCACTTTCTGCCACTAACAATGTTTTGCGAAAATTTTCTGATATCGTCAACGTGATAAATCATTATCGTATGTTATATGTACTCGCATGTAACATACGACATTATTTTATCTAGTCGACGATATGCAAACATAAATATTCTGTGTGTTTGTTGTTTTGTTATTGTTATATATAACTTTAATTTCTTTATTTAATCCTATTAAAAATTGTATTTGGGATAAACAAATCTTACTAGTTTTCCCCACACATCTACTTACTTTTTGTATGCATGCGGTGAAAGTGATTGGTTGTGGGTCGGTATAAAGGTCTCGCCCGCACCAATTTTATGAAAAAATGATTATCACATATTTGTAAAGCCGTTACCAAAGTTTCACGTTGATATCTCTATAGAAGTATTTTTGGCCGCCAACTCCATATAAGACCGACCACTGTGGGTCGGACAGGCTTTTTTATGATACCGCAACCCCGTTATGGAGCCAGAGTAGTACACACCTTTTTTTGAGCTTACGACTTCGAAACACTTTAGGAAGGGAGCAACATCTGTTAACAGCTCTATTGTGTTGACAGCGATATAATGTGTTTAGCTCGATTCGGTTACTTTTTTTATCAGCCAAAAAAAAGGAAATCGCTTATGGGACCGATAACAGCGAACGTCGGGTTTGGTCGAAAATATTCATGGTCTTGGCTCAAAAGTTAAAGATGCAATGAACCGCAAACTTAACACCCATATTAAGATTTCCGGTTGTAATAGCAGCATAATTCTTGGGCTTTTTTTGAAGAGAAGACGGTTACCCAAAAATTGGCTACTCGGGGCTTTACCCTTTAAAAATACAGACAAGGGTCTGTGCGTTCTTCCATACTTTCGCTGCTGCCAAGACCCATAGGACATCCTGCATTTTATCAAGAGCCGTCGCCCTTATGTTCCCGGTCTCGTACAGACTAAGTTGAATTGCTTTAATTTCTACATAGTAAAAACCAAACTCCTTTTGGATTGAGAAAAACAGCTTAAATTATTCTTAATATAGTTATCATTTTTTTTAAATCTATTAAAGTAAACTGTAACATTAGACTTTTCAAAACAAGCTAGTAGAAAAATATTGGAATAACCACTTAAGTTTGATTGATATAGAAAAACTCAATTAAACTTTTTTGCAAAAAATCAAGTTGTCTATTTAATATATTAATTTTGTATTTAATATTAAATAGTTAACATTAAAGTAAACTCTGGCTGTTATGGCTGCATAATTTATCTGTTTCAATACCTGATCTAATAACATTGCTTATGTTAACAAGAAAGATAAAGCTGCGTTATATTAAAGCCATAACGTATAACAGCCATAGTTCATATATTTAAAATAAAACTCGACTATGCAAAGCAAAGCACAGGGAGTCAATTCCCTAACAGTGAAAAACTGAAAAATGTACACTTATTGAAAACTCATTGCACACACAATTTACACTTTAAATTTTCATGCGATTCTGTAAATGTGTGCACATTGTTTTGCTGTATGAGCGCTGAATGTAAAAGTGAGAAAATATTCATCAAACGCCATGAAAACAAAAAAGCATTCTGCAACAGTGCGTATGAGTTTTGAATGTCACAATAGTGTACACTGGCTGCCAAGAAAACTCATGAAGTTTTTATCAGTGAGTTTTTTTGTTCACCGTTTTGCTTTACAGAAACAGAATTTCAAAGTTTACACAATTTCTTTTGTACAAGTCATTGTGTGTGGTAAAGTCATTGTGTAACTTCAAATCTCACTCTCTGGCTTTTTTCAAAAAAAGAAATATAGACAGGCTTGGATCGTGGCATCCTAGCGCAGGCCATATGCCTCCTATAGATTATGCCACTTGAAGCCAAAAGTCTTCCCAATATTAAACGAGGATCACTGATTAGTACAGATACTGCTCTTAAAACTTTAAGAGTGTTATACTGTTTTCACACAGAAATTTAATGATCTCATTTCACCTGCTAATGAAATCGTAAATTTTTTGCTTTCACACAGAAGTAACTGCTCGATTAGTATGAAGGATGAGACAGACAATCATGGCGGAACGATACAAGGTGGGAGCATGGTGACATACCTACAAACAAAAAAAATTCCATGTACTTGTAAATTCGATGGGCAAATGTCAAAATCGTACTGCGCCGGTAGTTGATGTATCAAATCAAATAAAAAAGGTTATAATCAGCTGTTCGATGCGGCCACATTGTATCGTTCCGCCATGCAGACAATGACATTTTTAAGGACTGAACACACCAAAAACTAAGAAGTGCATTGTGCTTTTGACTTCATTAGGCATTCGATTAGCTACTAATGAAATAGTAACAGATTCGAATTTTGTAGGGAAGATTGAGCTCACAAAGCGTCTTAATGTAGAAAATTTCCTTTATTATTCAATAAGCCGTCTGTGTGAAAATAGTATAACTTTTCGTACTTCTCTTAAGTTCGTTATAAGTAAACGCAAACCCTTTATCTAATCCCATTTAAAGCACTCAAAATAATCCTATGTTAAAAACAAACAAAAAATAACAATTGACTTAATTCATATACACATTCAATTGAGAAACGTCAGCAATCAGAACTCGTTGCTGGAAAATATGAGCAAATATTTGCATTAAGTACATAGACAAGAAAAGCAAATAGCGTTCAAATCAACTGAAATTATCGACAAGTTTTTGAAAAAAAAAATCAAAGAGCAAATAATATACATATAAAACTTGAAAATAATAAAGTAGAATGAAGAGTAGAGGGGGAAAAAAAATTATGAACTGAATATTTGTATTTACATATGTATGCACAAACATCAGCGAGCGCGAAAAACGCAGTTTCTATTTTTATCAAATTTTAAAAACTTACTTTTTATTTTTTTATTTTCGATAGCATAACAAGAAACTACTTTGATTGTTGTAGTCGAAACCGTACAAACTCATAGCAGAAACGTTTTAAAAAAAAATTAAAAACCATCGAGAAAACTTTACAAAAATTCCACAAATTTGTTGTGAGTTTTTTAAATATTTTTGAGTATGCAGTTTTTTAAACGAATTAGTTATAGTAAAACAAAGTGTAAGTTATAGGTCTCTCAAATTCGTATGGTTATTTGACAATTTTTTAACGAAGGTGTTTAAGATTTTTCTACGTGTAAAGTATAAAGATTCTTTTTATGTAAGAAAATCAGAAAGACCCTTCGGGAAAAAAATTTCAGCAATCAGCACAAATTTTGAGGGACTTACAACTTGCACTTTAGGAGACTAACTGATTGAGCTACGAAACTACATACTCAAAAAAATGAGAAGCTCCAAATAAAAACCTCAGTTTTCATAAAATTTTTTACATTTTCAAATTTCTTCGAATATGTTTTCAAGATTGGTTTGTGTAGTTTCAGTAACAAAATTTAAAGAAATTGAAAAAAAAAACACTTACTTACTTACTTAATTAGCGCTTAACCGTTTAAGGGATTATAGCCGCCTTCTCTGGGTTAACTGGCGCCAATTGTTCACATCAACGGAACTTAGACCTTTTTCTACTTGAAAGAAAAACTAAGCTGCCGTAATTTGATAGCCTAGGTTGAACTTGAACTGGCCGGTGAATAAAGACCTCACATAGAATGAATGTGTCCATAGTGTAACCAGAATTTGTTTGGCGATCAACCGGAAGAGCCACAATCAGGTACCAATATTTCTGTTATAGAAAAGCTCCGTTCTCTTGACAAACATTAGAAGTTTTCTAGGACCTAGCTTAATTGCTGCCTCGAGATCTGGCAACACTGCCGCTCCCAATAAGTGAAGCCTTGACCTAGCGAGTGCAGGACACGAACACAGAACGTGCTGAATCGTTTCTTCCTGCAGCTCGCACTTCCTAAACCTGCTATTACTGACGAGACCTAACTTACCTAGACCTACTTACATGTGAGGCCAGCAGGCAGTGTCTAGTTAGTATGACTATCGTGAGTTTTCTCCCTTCAGAGATATGAGCCACTTTGTGAGTTTAATATAGTAGGCTTTGCACATTGTATTAAAAATTTTGCAGCTCCGCGCTTCTGTTCACACCATTCCTGCTTAATGAATCATATGCAGCTACTGTCTTCTTTTGATTTCGACCAAATGAATTGGGACGTTTATTCAGCGAGTATTGCACAATCCTTTGCCAACTCATCGGCCTCTTCGTTACCTACTATCCCTTTATGACCGGGAACCCAGTACAGATATATGGTTAGGCCTGAGCGAAGTTATTCCAATGCTTCTTTGCATTCCAGAACATCTCTTGATGTATTACTGTGTGGGATTACTGCCTTAATCGTTGCCTGACTATCAATATATATATTGATGCGACTGCAGCTTAAGCATGTTTCCTCCAGAAATTTCTGTTGCTTTCTGCACCGCTAAAATTTGATAAAAATTGCTACTGCTATTTTTGTGTACACTGCTGTACTTATAAACTCCAATAAATGCAAATAAATCGCATGTATGTACATGGCGTATACGTAACATCGCTCTCTTGAAGCAAGTGATAGAAAGCAAAAAGGCAACATTTAACGGATTGTCCCTCAACCTCAACTAACTCACATTTTGCATGAGTAGCAAATATTTTGCTGTGGAAAACAACTTATTCATGTGTATTTTCCTGTTGTAGCGTTTTGTACACCGTCTTTGAACCTTATTTGTACATAAATCAAATAAAAAGATACATTACACAAATATGATCTTCTGTATGTGTGTGTGTGTGTGCGTGTTTCAATCGCATACATCATACAAATTTGCTACGTATTTTGTTTTGCCTCATGTTCTACCTTAACAAAATGTTCCTCTTAGTTACCATTTGAAGAAAAATAAGAATAAAATAAATAAAATCACATCAGCATTTGCATATTATTCCTTTTTGCTTCACGAATTGCATTCAAACACGAAATGGGGTGTTTTATATCTGCCAACAGTATCTATTCAGCCGTTACAACAAACGATGTGTGTATATATAAGTATATGTGTAGGTAAGAGAAAAGGTGTGTGAGCATCGCTGTATGTGTCAGAGCTCGTATGTGTTTAGTATGGACGTGTATTTCTTAAGGCCACGCGTACACTGAGCAGCTACTATCCCTCTGAGTTTCATGAGTATAACACGTACAACATTTTCGCATACGATTAAGCTTAAGGGCATGCTGTGAGCTCGTCAATGTAGTATGTAGATGAGCGTTGTAAACAGCTTAAGTGTTTAGCTTTAAATTGAGTTTCATCAAATTTCCCGCATTAAACGGACAACGCAAACACTTGAAATAATAAACAGGGCGGAAGCGCAATGACTCAAAGAATTTTTTTACTCAAGCGTCAAAAAATGTAAAAAAAAACAAGTTTCTTATTTTAAAATTAGGTATTTAAGATGCTGCAGAAATTTAAGAGTGTAACAGGTTATTTCAAGTTTTGGTACATTCATTGATATGTATATATATATATATATATATATATGTTAACAAATATCGTTCTTTTTATAAGAAATCGAGTGGAGCAGGTTAGTTTGAACCAGACCTGTTAAAATTCTATTAACATTAATAAACTTTAATTTGGTTTCCCTTTTTAATTTTAATGATTAATTATATTTTTGCACAGCACCTATCAATTAGTAATTAATTAATAAAAAAAATAATTAAAAATAATCATGTTTATTGGCTATTAAAAAATAATCAAAAATAATTAAAAAATGTACCCATTATTTTAAATCAAAGACAATCAATCATATGATTAAGAAAAATTAAGTAATTAAAAATAATCAAACAATTAAAATTAATCAAAAAATTTAAATTAATCAAACAATTAATAATTAAATTTAATTATTTGATTAATTTCAATTACTTAATTATTTTTAATTATCTAATTATTTCCAATTATCTGATTATTTTGAATTATTAACATGAAAGAGAAAATGTTTGATGTAAGAAATAAGTGGCTGAAACCAAATGTACTATTGTATGTACATACTTGTGCTAACTGAAGAAATATAAGATATATATTTATACTGATATTTTCAAGTATCTCTGCTTTTTGTGAAATCTTTTAAAAACCAAATTGGAGAGCGTAAATTTTGGCTTATTACACCACAGACGTAAGTATATATCTGTATAAATTTGTTGACCAATATTATGAATTATTTGCACAAAAATTTATGTCGAAAACATGGTTGGAGAATAAAATATGGCGGATTTCTCTGCGGACGACGTTGCTCGTGATCCAACTTATTTACCAAAATGGATCAAAAGAAGAAGCAAGCTCGAAAGCTCCGTATCAACTTCAAACAAATCTTCCTGTAATTTGATATTCGAGTATTCACAATTATATATCTGCAGTCCATAGCAGAAGCTCTTAATATTTTGCAAGGGGAAAGAAACTTTGTGTATGGATATTTGCTTCCAGTGCGCATGACACGAAGCAACAAACTAAAGAAACTTAGTAGATAACGATACATTTTTAAGCGTTATTTCGGAAAAATGAGAAGCGCAGTTAAGGCAACGTTCCAATATTTTCTTTTCTTTAGCTCCCGAAGCAAATATTGCAATATCTGCTTCTGTTATAATACCAGATGTTAAAGTCAACTGGCTCAAGGTGTTGCAGAAGACATACAGTGATCTGCAGGAAGATGTTAGATACGAAAGAGTTGTATCAACCATATGCTTGTATCATAAACAAGGCAAACTGTCATTTGTAGTCGACGGTACGAACACTAACCAAACGTCATCGCGATCGAAATACTTCCATTTCGAAGGTGATGGTAAATAACTTTGTTTACATTCATAAATTATTAAAAAAATAATGAAAGTTAATTGTAGATAAGGAAAATGACCCAAGTGCTGCGCAAGTTTCACCTTCTAAAGAAACTTTGAGGATCCTTGTTCGAAGTCAACTTTATAGCTATTTACGCGATTGTTCCATAGATGCGGAAATTTGAAAAAAACCATCAAATACTGAAGGAAGCGCTAATATTATTTAACACTCTACTGACGTCGTCTGCCCCAGTTGAGAGGCTTTTCCCATTTCGCCGGCATTACAAATTCTCCAAGGCGTCAATATTTGATGGATTTGAAGAACTCGTTTTATTTAAAGCAAACTCAAACAGCACTTAATCTTTTTTAACCCGCTTATATAAGCTTTACTTGTTTGTGTATATGTAATCCCTTTCCTTGTACCTAATAATATATAAAACAATTAAAAAAAAATTTGTAAGTTAAACTGTTCTATTGAAAACAATACTTCCATGAAGTAATAATAATATTAAGAGCTAGAAAATAATTAGGTAGGCTCTAGGTACTAGTCATCACACTCCTCATCAATCTAGGGCGTTGATCAGACAATTAAATAAAAGCGTTGGGCGCATGAAATTTCTAAAAATGTGAGGCGTAGCATAACCTGATTAAGGTTCGGATGGTCTAACTTATGACTATCAATAGAAATTTGACGCGTCCAACGCTTTTATTCAATTGTCTAATCAACGCCCTAGATTGATGAGGGGTGTGATGATTAGTACCTAGGACCTAACTAATTATTTTCTAGCTTTTAGTATTATTATTACTTCATGTAAGTATTGTTTTCAATAAAACAGTTTAACTTAAATTTATTTTTTTTTTAATTATTTTATTTTCAAGTTTTTAGTCTTTATTGAATTGCCCATTACTTCCCATTCTATTTACTTAATTTAGTGGCTCATTATTACAAGAAATCTTTCTTGACAATTTGCTACAATCCAAGTCCTCAAAACATAAATCTTCCAAAGACTTTACTCGACTCTGCGCCACGTATGTACTTCCCTCCTCGAATTACAAAATATTTTGATGTCACTCCTACCAGACTGTATGTAATATTTTTTCCAAATATGAGCCAAATCGGGCATCATAGGTCACTTTCTATTCATGTATGTGTTATTTTTTCCAAATATGTACCAAATCGGACCACAAATACGATTTTTTTGAATATATCGATCGTTGCGCCACCTAGAGCCGATTTTTTCACAGGCCGCTTTCTATTCATGTATGTATTATGTGTTCCAGACATGAGCCAAATCGGACCACAAATACGATTTTTTTGAATACATCGATCGTTGCGCCACCTAGCGGCGATTTTTGCTATAGGTCTCTTTCTCTTCTTATATGTATGATGTGTTCCAAATATGAGATCAATCGGACCACAAATACGATTTTTTTTAATATATCGATCCTTGCCCCACCTAGCGGCGATTTTTTGCATAGCTCGCTTTCGATTCACGTATGTATTATGTGTTCCAAATATGAACCAAATCGGACTGCAAATACGATTTTTTAAAATGTTTCGATCCATGCGCCACCTACCGGAGTTTTTCTCTTATTATTGCATGGTCATCGGGTTCTGAACTATATTCCATGTTTCAAGCTTGTAGCTTATCGGGAAGTTACTTAAATTTCAATGACAAAATTCGTTCACAACGGCCGTGCAGCCGGCCGTGCGGCCGGCCTGTCAAGTCAAGCTAAATAAAACCGTTTAAAAAAATAGTACCCTTATGTCATGTAATATCGTGTAATTAGTTGGTATTTACTATACTGCCCGTTCAGAGATAAGTAGCCTTGCAATATTTTCTTTACTTTGTTTAAAATATTATTATGCTGGAAAAACACAAACATAATTAAAATTAATCAAAAATAATAATTTAATTGTATTAACTATGTAATTTAAATAATCAAAATTAATTGACACTAATCAAATAATTATATTAATTATGTAATTAAAAATAATCAAAACTAATTAAAACAATCAAATAATAATGATTATCTGATTTAATAATCGGGGATTGCCCGTATTGCTTTTTTTAAATGTATGAAAACAATTATTTGAAGCAATTTTTTAATTTTTTTTTTTTTTTTTTTTTAATAAATAAAATAATGTTTATCATTCCATAAGACAAACGAAAAAATAATCAAAAATAATCAACATTGTTTGTATTAATTATGCAATTAAAATATTTTATATTTAATTTTTTTTTTTATTTAATTACAATTTTTTAATGAAAATAATTAATTAATAATCATTAAAAGGGCATACCTACTGGCACTTAATCAATAAACAATTGGCTGAGGAAAACACATTATAATTTATAATCATTAAAATTTTTAATCATTAATTAACAGGTCTGGTTTGAACAGAGAGCAAATGGTTGGCGAAATTATTATTAGGACATAAAAGCACATTCCTCATAGAGTTATATAGAAAAGTATTGATTGTAATTGTCAAACCGTTTTCATGAGACTATTTAAGTTTTCTTTGCACTAGGTCTGTGGCCATCTTGACATCTCTATGCGAAACTACAATGGCGGTATCGGCAGTATATGACACAGTTGTGGAAAGTCTTAAGCATGATTTTGGCGTATACTGTGTATAGCAGTGGTCCTAATTTAGATCCCTAAGTAACTACAAATGTCATCACTTTTTGCTCACTGACTTTAACTGTATATTTCCGTAGCTCCAGATAAATTTTAATCCATACCAGGCAATCTTCTCTCATTCCAGCAAAGCACCATAAAATTGTATATGTGATATTGTATCAAAACACTTTTGAAACCTTAATTTGTTATGTGAGACTACTTTGTATTTCTCAATAAACTCAGTAGATTTATTAACAACCACGTCGTCCATTTTTTTTTCATTCGCATATAGTACTGATGTTGGGCAGTAGTTTCTGGAATCTGCTTTTTAAGTTGATCTTATCATAGATACTTACTATAGTACTTTTCTTTCAAGTTAGATTAGTAATTTTGGTTATCACAGAGCATATCACAGTTGCGTGCGCTTCAATGGCTTTGGGCTTTATTCCATCTATTATAGGGCCTTGCCCATCGTCTACAGAATTTATAATGGTCAAGATCTCTAATTCACTGGTCTGAGCTAAATAAATGTAGTTGGGTATGTTGTTGCTGGTAATATATACTCTTATGATGACGCAGTTATGCATCTGTCTTATAGATAGATATCCCTGGGACATAAAGTAAATTTAGTTCCTTTATTGACTTTCGGCCAAAACTTCACTTTGTTTAAGCTAGCATGCTCAAATTTAATTCGCCATGTATTGCGAAGATATAAATTGCTTCAAAAACAAAGCATAACAAGAAAAGTTCGAAGTGGTCACTTGAAATCATTTTTTTAAAAGTTGTGTCAATATCACAAATAAGAAGTCTTAGCTAGATAGAAGTCCTAGTTAGTTGTCATCCTTAGCTTTTTAATTATTTGAGGTTTTTCTTCAAATTTTGATACAAGAAAAATCAGCAAAAGTTCAAAAGCGGTGATTCGTAATTTCCTAAATTTATGTAAAATTCCCATTCAGTTATAACCAGAGAGCTCATTGAGCTGCATCCAAGCTGGCGGATGCTCTGAAAGCTTTAATTCACTAAGCCATACGAAGTTGAGTTTGATACATATTATCTTGAAAATAAGATTTTCAATTAGCTTCGAATGGCTTCCGGACTAATTTTTCCAAAGTGTAATTGATTAACTTTCATTAGTACTTCGTGTAAAATTGTACCCTTTTTTGGGAAGAAAGTTGATTTTTCCAGAAAAGTTTGTCGCCAACATATTTTATGCCTAATGAGTTTTATTTATTTTAGAATACCTTTAAGTAACGAGTCTTTTTTAACGTCCGTAAATAAATTTAATAATTATCTTTCTTAAACAAAAAATTTGAACACTATTAACGATTTACTATATATATTTTTAATTTCACTAAATGAAAGGGCCCTAAAATTTTATTTAAGGAACAAAGTTTGAAAGGTACTCATGATTTGCTTTTTTTTTAATTTTACATTTTTTTTTTTCTAGACATATTTTGTTGCTCACTAATCTTATTGGCAAATTTTTACTTTCAAATTTGCTTAATTAGTTTTAAACCATAAATGTTGGCAAATTTGACACGAAGGAATTTAATGACCTTAATTTTGGAGAATTTATCAAGTTTTCACAAAGCCGCATTGCGGCAGTTCTGTTATTTCCGAATGGAGGATTAAAAAAAAAATTACAACCGCTTTAGTCAGCCGCATGTATCAAGTGAGTGCAACTAAAAGTGAACTTTAATTTTAAATTTTGCGCACACTTGAACTTCTGTTGCCAACTTTTAGGCACAAAAAACAACAAAAAATATGTTTTGTAACTTTCACTTTATTTTTGTTTGTTACGTTTTTTAAACGACATTGCTGACTCTTGAGTTAATTTTTTTGGTAAAAAGGATATCTTATTTTGGGAAGAATTTGTTTTTTCTTTTATTTTCCTACATTTGTTTTTATACTCAGCTGAGCAGAGCTCACAGAGTATATCAACTTTTATTGGATAACGGTTGGTTGTACAGGTACAAAGGAATCGAGATAGATATAGATTTCCATATATCAAAATCATCAGTATCGAAAAAAAATTCGATTGAGCCATGTCCGTCCGTCCGTCCGTCCGTCTGTCCGTTAACACGATAACTTGAGTCAATTTTGAGGTATCTTGATGAAATTTTGTATGTAGGTTCCTGGGCACTCATCTCAGATCGCTATTTAAAATGAACGATATCGGACAATAACCACGCCCACTTTTTCGATATCGAAAATTTCGAAAAATCGAAAAAGTGCGATAATTCATTACCAAATACGGATTAAGCGATGAAACCTGGTATGACGCAGAATGGAAAACTAGTAAAATTTCGGACAATGGACGTGGCACCGCACCTTTTAAAAGAAGGTAATTTAGAAGTTTTGCAAGCTGTAATTTGGCAGCCGTTGAAGATATCATGATGAAATTTGGCAGGAACGTTACGCTTATTACTATATATCTTCTTAATAAAAATTAGCAAAATCGGAGAACGACCACGCCCACTTTATAAAAAAATTTTTTTTTTAATTCAAATTTTAAAAGAAAATTTAATATCTTTACAGTATATAAGTAAATTATGTCAACATTCAACTCCAGTAATGATATGTTGCAAATAAATACAAAAATAAAAGAAAATTTCAAAATGGGCGTGGCTCCGCCCTTTTCCATTTAATTTGTCTAGGATACTTTTAATGCCATAAGTCGAACAAAAATTTACCAATCCTTGTGAAATTTGGTAGAGTCTTAGATTCTAGGACAATAACTGTTTTCTGTGAAAAAGGGCGAAACCGGTTGAAGCCACGCCAAGTTTTTATACACAGTCGACCGTCTGTCCTTCCGCTCGGCCGTTAACACGATAACTTGAGCAAAAATCGATATATCTTTACTAAACTCAGTTCACGTATTTATCTGAACTCTCTTTGTATTGGTGTAAAAAATGGCCGAAATCTGACTATGACCACGCCCACTTTTTCGGAATCGAAAATTACGAAAAATGAAAAAAATGTCATAATTTTATACCAAATACGAAAAAAGGGATGAAACATAGTAATTGTATTGGTCTATTGACGCAAAATATAACTTTAGAAAAAAACTTGGTAAAATGGGTGTGACACCTACCATATTAAGTAGAAGAAAATGAAAAAGTTTTGCAGGGCGAAATCAAAAGCCCTTGGAATCTTGGAAGGAATACTGTTCGTAGTATTACATATATAAAAAAATTAGCGGGTACCCGACAGATGATGTTCTGGATCACCCTGCCCACATTTTGGTCGATATCTCGAAAACGCCTTCACATATACAACTAAGGGCCACTCCCTTTTAAAACCCTCATTAATACCTTTATTTTGATACCCATATCGTACAAAAAAATTTTAGAGTCACCCCTGGCCCACCTTTATGGCGATATCTCGAAAAGGCGTCCACCTATAGAACTAAGGCCCACGCCCTTTTAAAATACTCATTAACATCTTTCATTTGATACCCATATTGTACAAACGCATTCTAGAGTCACCCCTGGTCCACGTTTATGGCGATATCCCGAAAAGGCGTCCACCCATAGAACTAAGGCCCACTCCCTTTTAAAACACTTATTAACACCTTTGGTTTGATACCCATATTGTACAAACGCATTCTAGAGTCAACCCTGGTCCACTTTTATAACGATATTCCGAAAAGGCGTCCACCTATAGAACTAAGGTGCACTCCCTTTTAAAATACTCATTAACACCTTTCATTTGATACCCATATCGTACAAAATAAATTCTAGAGTCACCCCTGGTCCACCTTTATGGCGATATCTCGAAAAGACGTCCACCTGTAGAACTTAGGCCCACTCCCTTTTAAAATTATCATAAAACATTTTATTTGATACCCATATCGTACAAACAAATTCTAGAGTCAGGCCTGGTCCACCTTTATGGCGATATCTCTAAATGGCGTCCATCTATAGAACTATGGCCCACTTCCTCTTAAAATACTCTTTAATACCTTCAATTTGATACACGTGTCATACAAACACATTCCAGGGTTACCCTAGGTCTTTTTACAACATAGTGATTTTCCCTTACTTTGTCTCCATAGCTCTCAACTGAGTACGTAATGTTCGGTTACACCCAAACTTAGCCTTCCTTACTTGTTTTTGTTTATCTTACATATGCTTTTATGTAAAAATTTTGGGAAAAATTCAACTGTTTTAAGATTTGGTAACGAAATCATACAAAACCAGATAAGATCACAATTTGTGGCAAGATATGATAGCACTACCAACAACTTTCCAGATGTTACAAAAAAAAAAATATATATAAAGTGTGTGATATTATCATCACGTATTACATACCATATGGCAACGTAAAATACATACCAGTGCAAAATTGCTGAGGTTGAGTTCTGACATGCGTCGCAATATCCAAACTCTTTGCATCATATCGTATGCATATTGTATTAGATCAGGATAAAACATATAAAAATAATAAAACATCTTGCCATAAAACTTCCTTATACCACATGTAGTACATCAGATTACTTTGCATTTTATTGTTTAACATAATTTCTCATGACATCTGTCTCGTTATATCACATGACATAGCACTGCGTGCCAATCATTTTGCATCACATGAAATCATATATAATAATATCGCATAATATCTACTTATAACTTGTACGCGTAAAAATACCAAACTCGTAGTACAACATAAAAAATAAATGTAAGGAGCGATAACATTTGAAGAGATTTTAGGCCGAGCTTCTCTTCCAATATGCGTCGTGCTCCTTTAAATTTTTCCTACAAATTGGCGGGACTTGACCTACTTGTTTCATGCCGACTCCGAACGGCATCTGCATGGCAGATGAGTTTTCACTGAGAGCTTTTCAGGGCAGAAATACACTCAGAGTGTTTGCCAAACACTGCCAAGGGACGACTCTGCCTAGAAAAATTTTCTTCTAATTGAAAAAACTTCTAAAATTGAAAAATGAATGTTGCTCTTTGTATGACACATTCGTTGATATGGCTAAACAATTTTTGAAAAAAGTAAGAACAACACATATTCGTATAGTCGAATGCTCGGGTATACGTGCCTAGTATTCTTCAAAAAAAATTATACCCATGAAGAATTTTTAATAGCTTAATATCAAAAAAAAAAAAAAAATAGTTGTTTAATTGAAGACAAACCGGTTTATACGAAGCTGTTGCCTCTTCCCGAATCAGAATTAAAATACTTGGAAAACTTGTGTGAAAAACTGGTTATGCCAAAATAATGTCATTCTTTTTATAAAAATCGTGAGGGCAACACTTTTCCCGAACCCAAAATTTCAGAAGATTCTGATTCTGATTAGAATAAGAACTATGTTCTATGTTTGCAATAATATCTTAAATAAAAACACATTTGAATTGAGTGTGTAACTTTTTCATTTCCATACATACTTTCGATAAGTCAAAGCCGCGAATGATTTCCCAAGTTCTGTGATGCTCCGAGTCCCAATCCGCCAACGGAATTGGCCTGGCAGGTCTTGGCTTGGCCCTAACGTTACTTAAAAATTGAAATGTAGTGATTTTCTTACGTCTTTTGTGGTTAAGGCCGTACCATGGTGAGTTGGGCCAATTCTTATAGCTTATTCGGATTAGGCGCATCAAAATGCATGGAAAGCATGAGCCGATTTACCTCATCCGGCTACTTTTAATTTTTTTTGTATAGATGTGTTAACAAAAAATTAGATCAACTTTTTAAAATTTTGTTGTGCCAGAAAAATTAATACGCCAAATCTCGGAGAATAGAAGGGATGGGAGCATAACAATTATCTCAGTTGAAAGAGCACAATGTGAGTATATATAAGTACATTTTTACACTAGAAATTAATTCTTCTAGTTTTGAGAGAGCAATAAGCTTTGAAACTCGATTCCCCAACATTTTCATTTTGCACATTCATGCTTTTGGCAAGCGGGCGACGATATGTTATATCAAATATATTAAATTACACCTTAATTTTGCTGTCGATCACATCGTGCTAGTTTTTTGACTTCAAATCACACGTTAATTTATTGAGATAACCAAATCTAACGTATCACAGCATTTTATATCCGAAAATATCAAACCAAAGTGTAACATATTATATCACGCGAGGGTATGCCGGAATTTTAAGAATTTTAAGAGTGCTAATTGCGTCGGTGATGTTCACTGCATGAAAACAGATTATATCACAAACTATAAAGTTGTATATTACACCATTTACTTAAAAAATATCAGACCATATTGTATCACATCACATCATATATAATAATACCACATGATATATCTTGAATTTGTCGAATTAACAGCATGACATCATCTCAAGTCACGCATCAAAGCAGCTCACATTATACAATATATAATATCATGCTTTTAATATCACACGATAATATCTCTCATCACATCAGATGAGATGAAATCACATAAATATTTCAAATAAAATATATCAATACACCATCTCTTCTTGAAAAATATTTGCACACAAGGCCTGGCAGCCAAGATAGCGTAATATAAAATATATTCGAGTTTACGAAAATGATCGAATTTAAGGTCAATTGATATGCTTTGATGCGATGTTTTATGTTTAGATATGCTATTATTTCTTAAGCTGTTATTCTAAGTGCCAAAGGCGTTTTATGAAATTATATCACATCGTCCAGCATCACCGCAGACTTGAGGTTTGTCGATAGAATATAGGACAAACTTCTTGATATTCTGTAATAACTGAAATGCTCTTGTTTTAGCTTGAGACCGTATAGTTACAGGCTATGAAGTTATATCACATCACATCGTCCAGCATCACATCACATAGTATTAGCAACACATCACAGCCCAAAAGTAAAATTTTCATATTTAATTTACTTCATAAGTGAAATTCAAACAAAAACTAAAAAATGAACCTAAAAGCGCACAAATAGAAGTTGTATTACTTCTGTTTTATCCGGAATCAGCTACTTAAACAAACTACAGCAAGCTGCTTGTAAAGTTATGTAATTAAATTTATTTTTGCATATCATCCGCAAATAGTATTTAGGAGTTTTTAGAAAATATAAATTTTAAATGAAAGTTTTGTTAATATTACATAAAAAACTAAACAAAAACTTTTTTCCTGAATCTATTCACATATGAAAACCTTCATATTTCTGAATTTTTTAATATCAATACAATTTTACAAACTTACGTGTATGGGTGAGGTTTCATTTAGTGCTTAAAAAACTTTCATGTAGTTCAGTCTTTTCAAATGAAATGAAAATGTTCTCGACTTTTAAGCTGAATTTTACACATTTCATGCATCTATGCAATAGAATCAGAAATACAAGATAAAAGTCACTTAAAAAAATACTTTGTAAAAAATTGGAGAAAATACTTTCAGATTCTGAAATTTTTTATCCACATTTTTTATATGTTTGCATGAGCGTATCTTTGTGTTTGCGTGATGCAATGTAGAAGCCTACAAAATCAATAGTTGCATCATCATCAGCATACTAGCGCAATGTTATGACAACAAAAAAAGGAAGAAGAAGCATTGGTTATAACGGCAAGCGACGGTTAGCAGGCTAATGTTGGCCGAAATACCAGCGAAAATAAGTACTGGCATGCATATGTGTGTGTGCTTTTTATATACTTGCAGTTGAAGTAGACTAAGAGGTAGGATGATGTAAAAATTCCGGCGCTCCAATTCTCGAACGTCTATCCGCTTATCGTTTTGGCTCATGCTCACTCCTTCAAAATTGCAACGTCATTACTTTTTGTTTGTCTTAGCTGCGCGCAGCATGCAGGGCGCTCAATCGTTTACTTATCTCCTTTAGCTTTTTTTTGCGCTTCCAAAACAAAAATGATGAATATATGTACACGTTTGGTTGTACATATTCGTGACTGCTTTACGTAATATTGCTATGAAGTATAAAAAACTATTTTTGTGTCTGTTTGGTGCGCTTCAGGACAATTTCAGTTTTGCAGCATTGAAACTTTGTCGTCTTTTCGGCGCCCTTCAATCTATACTTTAGTTCAGAGCCACGTGGACCAGCTTTCGTTTCCGTTTGAGTATGAAAAATAATGGCCTCCAATATGAAGACAAATATACAGAGAGAGAAAAGACAGAAAATTGTATGCCTGTACAGTCGTGCGCAATAAAATATTAGCAATTGTTTCATTCAGCGCGACCTTTTATATTTTAAATACACATTAATCCGACTCCCTGAAGGTAACACTACGGACTCAATCAGTCTATGTGAGGTCCTTATGGACCGGCCAGTTCAACCCGGTGAACGTACGGAAAAGCATCAAAACGCATAGAAAACAGAAAAAACAAAGTTTTTGTTGTTTTCATCAGAACAGACAAGGTGACAACTGTGCCGATTATACCTTGTAAATATCATCAAAGCTGATTTGTTTAGTTTTGTTGACTTTGCGACAAGGTGGATAATTGATGTACGTTCGAATAATTTTACGTCGTGCTTTGTCAAATTTGGTTTGAAGACAATAAGGTTTTGACGTGTGCCATCTTCAGTATAATTTTTCGTGATGCTCACGATGGAACAACGCCGAAACAGGTTTGCTTCCATATGAAATTTGACAAAGCATGACGGAAAATCGTTCCAATATAAATCGCTTCAAAGCCTTTTATCCCGACAGAGGAAGTCGAGCAGTGCAACAACTACGACATCTGCATAGCTTTGAGCAAATGCGTTCGAGGATCACAAGTTTCTGTCTAGTGCTATATACAAGGTCGATGGGGTTTGTTTCGGTGATCACTTAGGTAGTTGTGTAGCAGGTCACGATGCTGCGGAGGCTTCTCTCAGAGCTGCTATTCGCTATAAAGTAAAAGGTGCCCTTGAGTCGCATTATGAATTTTCGCGCACCACACCGAAGGTCATGAGTTCAAGGACCAAGAAAGCAACATCAAAATATTTTGAAAACTTTTTTTACTGGGTCACTCCTCGGCAGTGGATTAGTTCTGAGTATATTTCGGCCATGAAAAATCGTATATTGATCCCCAACCATCGATTTCTAGGAATATTTAAATAGTTATCCGATGCAAATTGAAACAAGAGCTTGCGCAGAATATGTTTAGAGGTTTATCCCGCCTTCTGTTAATTTTCTAATATCCTATTTGGGAGAGTCAACTCAAGCCAAAGTATTTTAATGCTTTTTAAGGCTATATTTCTAGAGAATGTTTCCAAGATAGCTTCAGGCAATATGCGCTTTTTTGCTAGGAGCGATAAATCTGTATCAATAACTTTGTGTATTGTTATTGAGCTCATTGAGTACTTCATCTACGTTTAGAGCTGCAGCATGTATCTGATTAAGACTTAATCATCGAAAATTTCAAGATTGGTAATTGTATCACATTTCACGTTCCATAGGGTGGTCCCGATAATTGATAGCTTCTGTCTGATGATGCGCTGTAGATAGCATGGAAATCAGAATCGCTGTTCAAAGACGCTTGAATTGGGTATTATCTTGCTAAAGTATTCCTCCCTGGTCTTCGGTTCCACCCATAGATCAGTCGACTGCAATATGTGGTTACAGGGCCTTTCAAAAAGTTTTACGGTAGTGTCAAGCATGTGTAAAGACAGATAAGTTGATAGATGTTCCTAATCCCTTTTGCCTTTGCCAATTATATTAGCTGCTACTTTCATGGAATAATCTGTCTTATTATACATATGTAGGATACCCTTCTACTGCATTTTTTTCAATATCTCTAAATAGTTTCTACCGGAGTTCTCTTTGGCTATATGTCCTTATTACTTTGTAAGCATCATGCCGCAACTTTTTATACCATTGCTGTGAATGGTAGAGATTGTTCAATTTAATTCAATTCCCCCTATTCATGATGCCCATCCGTATTGGGCAAATGAGTTGTCTCGCGTCTTTTACTAACTCTTCACTTCCTTGTTTGAACAGCTCTGTCCGCCGTTTCCCGCTCGTTTTTTCAGACAGAACATTGCCGTTCTTCGGCAAAGGCGATATTGGGATATCAGGTTTCTCATCTCCCTCGTTATCTAGCAGTTATTAGATTTGATCTTCCTTAGTGACGCTCTGTGTTTCCTCTGCCAGAGCTCCAGCAAAAATTTTATATGGTTTTAAAGCTGTGGTCAAAATTAAAAATTTTGCTTCGGGTGAAATATTTGTAGTGTTATTGATTTAGTCGTTGATTAAAGAGCAATGAGACGTATGCACGCGTGTTTGTTAATAATAAACAAGTAATTTCTAGATATGCTATAAAAATATTATTTTATTACTTTATTGCTAGTTATAAGTATTTGTTTGCGAAATATGTTTTCACAATTTTATTGTATATCGGCCTACTGATTTGTAAGATCGCGGGTCCGAATCGAGCTCAAGGCATAACAATAATTATTTTATCGTTATTATTGTTATGATACATTTTTCTTAATTGAACAATTTTTTTAATTATAATAGAAGAAAAAAAAAATTTTAGACAATTGCCAAAGCTCGTTGTATAGATCCATGCTGGGAACTGCTAAATTCCTTCATCGGCAACGTTTAGGCGCCACTGCTATAAACATTCAGCTATCACAGCAGTTTTTTTCACTGAAAGGAAAATACTGGTAAAATAAACCGAAATACGGGTCAATTCAACCGAAATTTCTGTAAATTTTTATCCATCATAACAAGATGTTGAATCAACTACACACAAATCGTTGATTCGTAATTGACCGTCTTAGTAGTCAAATAAACAAAAAAAGTTGTTTCATTATACTTTACCCATAGTTTTGTTAAATTAACATTTATTACTGTCGCTCTAAGAATACCAATCAAAACTGTTAATATGAAAGGGATTCCTTTTCATTCGATACAACCAGCGTAAACTGTTAAATTAACAGTGTTTATTGTCGAAATGACACTGACAGTGAAATCTATTGAAATAACAGATATCTCTGTTTTTTCTAGATTAATAGCGTAAACTTTCACATCAACAGAGTTTTCTGTTCATACCTATGACATTAATACCTGTTGAAGAAATAAAAACCTGATAAATATATTTTTAAACTTACGTAGTTAATTTTATTTGTATAAATTACACATAAGTACATTTCATGATTACATGCACATGATTTTATTGCTATATTTAGTGATATTAATTAAAATAATAATAATTTAAATCTGAATTCAAATAAACAAAACTTGTTCCGAATCAGCATAGAAAGCTTTGTACGAAAGTATGTTGCCATATATATACGTAAATATGTGAATACATAAATACGTGTGCTTGCTACATATATGTATATATGTATATATGCTACGTACATATTCACACACGCGCTAGTACCTGCTCTAGCAAAAATAAGAGCATATACCGTTTGTTAAACCACATTGGCGTCGGTTTCAAGAACTTTATTTCAACTTTCCAATTAAACATTATACACTTTATTACTTTGTTTTATTAAACGCACTTTCGCCAAATTTTATTTTTTATAATTTATTTAATTTATCGTTTTGAACTTCGCCGCGCGTCACTTTACTGCTTATTCTCAATTTCTTCTCTCGCATGTAGAGTTGCCGCACGTAATTTTTTCGAACAAAACTTGTAGTATGAATGTTTGACATAACATTTTAAGTATAGAACTTGTAAGCTATAGAAAAGTATAAAATGAAATCGCTTGAACGTAGTTCACCATTGGAGTAACTATACATGTAATTCGGCAAGTTTAATTCTCGTAAGACTTTATTTTGAAATGATTCCAAACAACTCAAACTTTTATGCTCTCGGAAACATCAACATTAAAAAGGATGTTATCTTATTAGATTCGTTCGCGTGAGTGAAAATTTGTAAAAACTTGAACAAAATGTTACTAATTTTGGAAAAATCCTGTTCGTTCAAATAAAAATTTTGCAACAGGAGGGCGCAATTTTGTATTTCGCTTGCAGGAGAGTTGCAAAATTGTACCCGATAAATAGGTGTCCCGGTATCGCATAATTTTTTGCAGTGTTTTGCACATTAAATTCAAAAAAGGGTTTTTTGTTTTGTATTGATAACTGAAAAACTATTTTTTTGTTGTTTTACCAATTTGTGTGTTTTTTCGATTTGGTGGTTTTCTTATTTTGGTGTTTTTTTTTTTTCAAGTGGCACCATCGTCATAAGTACAAAGTAGATTGCGCACTGAGCGTAAAATTCTCTTTGAAATTTGCTCATGCATTGACTGATGTTCGCTGTTGAAATGACCTGTAAGATCAGTTGTTTTAACAGAAAGATCAGTTAGATAAATTAGGAATCTGTCAATTTTACAGAATTTTGTTAACTTAAGAGCTACAATTTCTCTTCTGTTGAAATGACTAAAGCAATTTGTTCGTTTGACAAAGAACTCGGTCGAATTAACCATAATTCGATCAATTTCACCGAACCTCCGTTAAGTCAAGAACAACAGAATATATTTTTTAATTTTACTAGCATCATATCTTTCAGTGCCATAGTGTTATATTTATTGACAGTTTTTCTCTGTGCTCTGGGATCTATTAAAAATCTCAATTGTTATATCGGGTTACTGATTTGTAAGAATTGTAAAATTTTTAGAAGAGGGCTATTCTGATTAAGAAATGTTTCAATTAAGAA
This sequence comes from Eurosta solidaginis, assembly GCF_040869045.1. NCBI lineage: Eukaryota > Metazoa > Arthropoda > Insecta > Diptera > Tephritidae > Eurosta > Eurosta solidaginis. The sequence goes on along the minus strand of NC_090319.1, from coordinate 272,080,858 downwards.
ACAATGTATCATAACAATAATAATGATACAATAATTATTGTTAGACCTTGAGTTCGATTCAAACCCGCGATCTTACATGTATGAAAGCCGAGCAGAGAGCTCGTCAGTCTGTTCAACGAGCAACTTCTCGACAGCTAAATGCGTCCTGTGTCACTGCGTTCTGTTTCTTTCGTATAAATTTGCGCGTTCCAATCTTAGCTGCTACAAGTTAAATGCCTGAGCCGGTATTTGGATCACGTATAGTGGAAAATGCAGCTAGTTGACTAGTAAATCGCAAAGTAGCTTGGTACATGCTTTTATACTGCGAACGGCAGTAAATGCCTTCGTCCTGCGCTTTCTATAGCAAGCTCTAGGACAAACGTCAGCTTGAAGTTACACCCTCATGGTGAATAGAGTAATCACGGGTTTTTAATAAAACTGTAACATTGCGATACCTCTTCCCGTTAGTTTGTTATACTAGTCTATACTCAGATCGAAATCAGTTGGCATTCCAACAGCATATTCAAGAGAAATAAACAATAAAATTGTTATGATTAATTGTAAATAGTAATTTAAGGTCGAGATCGTAAATACCAGTACATAAAATATATACTCTTGTATGTTTGCTTGATGAAAAGCTAGATATTGTTGTGTTCCGAGCTCATTTTATGAGCTGATATTGCTCTTTTCGATTTGTATAAGTACAAAGAATTAACCAATGATGTCTATTATATTATTGCTTTTAATGTGAGAAAACATCTTTTTGGTTTTATTGACTCCTTTTCCTAAACAATGTTAAGGGTTGCTGTTTTTTTAATGCCCAGCACTCTTTTCATATAGTGAAATATATGACAGCCTTGAGAATGCACGCTTACTCAACCTTTATTTGCCATATTTGTTGCCAATGCTGATGCCATTGTGGAGGCCGAATTTTTTATTACATTTTATTTTACATATACAATTTTTTATTTATTTTTTGAAATTTTTTGGGTAGCAGCGGTTATGGCTGTGCCCAGTGGTTGTTATTGCCTGTTATCCGCATTCGATGAGCTCCATTTTTGGTAGATCATCGTTAGGTTTTTGGCTCGTTGCCAAGTTGTGCAAACAGCGAATTTCAATAGCAGCTATTTCACTGTGCGACAATCAGCATGACATTACCCAGCTCGCTCCTAATTACACAAACACCCCTTTGGAAATATTTTTCATTCTTTTGAAAACTCGTTTGTTTTTGTTTAACTTATTTTTGTCTTCTCCTCTGCTGCCAACGCTTTGTTATACTTTATTACAGTTACATAGTTTTGTAGCAGCAGTTACATAGTAGGCAACAACTACTTTTTCTCGATTTCGTTGTTATCGTTTTTGTATTTCGCTCAAATGACAGTAATTCTCTCAGTTACTGACACTTCCCACTTCACCGCCGCGCAGCTTATCGTGCACTACACTACATTACGCCATATTATATATATCCACTTTGAATAAAAAATAAAATAAGTTCTGAGGATTTGGCAGTAACAAAATGATGTGGAATTTTGGCTAGCAGCTTACCCTCCCTTCTTGCTGTGCTTAAGCTGCTTCCTAGCACATATTAGTTATTTTCGTTGGATAGGGAAGCGCCCAAACGCCCAAATGTTGCTTGGTGACAATGCAACCATGGCGCCACCACTGGCATAGATAAATTTAATTTCATACAAATTCAGATTTTCATGCAATCTTCTATTTAATTCTTTCAATTTTTCTTAAAAATTACTTTTTTTCTTTTCGTAGCAGCGCTTTATTTCTCTTTTTATTTCATTTTCATTTATTTTGGGTTTTCTGAAGATTTCTTTCTAATTTGAACAGGATGAGATGTATTTCCGTATGTCTTTGTAGATCGTAACAGCGGTCGTGCAAGCTTAATGCATTTGTAAGCATATTTGCAAATTGAATTTTACAGACAGACAGTTGAATAATTGAATTACGATTGCATCTAAATATTGTTTTTGTAGAGAGGGAAGTGAGTGAGTGGCAGAATACTATGCAAGTGTGAAACCGACATTCATAAAACAGAAGCTTTTCACTTAGTTATTAACTATTCGTTCATAGAAAGTTGAAAGTTGATTTAGAATCAAATTGGGTTCAACGTTTTCAAAAAATGAAATGCGCCAGCTTTTATTTGAGAATTAAAAAAGTTGTTAGAATATGTGTAATTAAAACTTTGAAAAAAAAGAACACAACTTTCGGCAATTGCAGTATTTTAAATCACAAAACAATTTATTAAAAATATTAAGTTTCTTTGATCTGGCTGTTGCCTTTAGAAAACAGCTCAACTTATCACTTGGCTAGTATTAAATTTAAGTAATTTCTCCGGTTTTGATTGATATGATGTGATTGGTTGCGATCTAATAGGCTGATGTGGAGTTTTTTTACGTGACTAAATTGCATAGCGTTTAATATGTTGAGGCATCATATGAATAATGGTGATGTAATTTGACGGCACATAATAGCTAAACGATGGAATTTGATCTGCAAAGAGATGATATAATTGATGATAATGTGACGCGCTGAAAGTGATCAGAAAGTTGCTGTTTAGAGTCAAGAAAAAACAGTTTAACTCACCAATTGGTTAAGTAATAGTTATTAGGGTGCTCTGGTTATAATTGATATGATGTGATTGAATACGATCTGACATGATATTCTAAGATGTAACTTATTTGCATAGAGTTTGAAATACAGTGACATCGTACGAATGATGGTCATGTGATTTGAAGGCGTATGATGGATTTTCATATGCTGTGAAATAATATAATTGATGATGGTGTTATACTGATACGACTTGCTATGAACTGCATAGAGTTTGAAATGCAGTAGCATCTTATAAATGATGGGATGTGACTTAAAGGCACATTATATCGATAAAATTTGAGATGCAATGAGATGATATAATTGATGATGATGTGACGCGCTGAAATCATTTGATTTACAGATGAAATACGATCTAGGAGCGGCCGTTTACAGTCAATAAAATATCAATTTAACCCACAAATGGGTTTAATGCATTATAAGGTAATTGAAATGATTTCATATCCTGATGTGATATTCTTTGAAGTGACTTAATTGCATATAGTTTGAAATGTACTGGCATCAAATTGATGTGACTTATATGATAGCTAAACGATTGACATTTGACAGGTTAATTTGATATTTTATGATGAGATTTTTTGCAGAGATTTCTTTATGCTATGACATCATATGAATGATGATCGTGTGATTTGAAGACATATAGCTAAACGCTGAAATTCGATATGCAAAAATAGAAGATAGAGATGATGATGATATGACGGACTTTAGTTATTTGACGTACAGGTGTGATTTTATGTATTGATTATATTGATTTGATGGAAAATGGTCGCTTGACGATGTAATTTGAAACGATTGTAATATGACAGATGTGATATGATCTATTAAGCATGTGGTTTGATCTGATATCGAAACACGTGACAATACATTTATATGATATTTTATTACATCTGAGCTGAGGTTCATACAACACAAGCTGATGACACTGGAGGCGATATAGTCAATTGTCATGCGATATTTTATACTACATGTGATTAAATTTGACTTACGTATGTGATTTAATGTGTAGTCATTTAGTTGCCTATGGCCGCTTAACGACATAACTTTATATGTTATGACGTGACATCAACATTGTGATATTTATGTAGAAAGGCTTTTCTATACTTTCCCACAAACATTTACCTAGTTAATGTTGCCGAAAGTGAGTTTTTTCGAAGAAGCTCATTGCTATATCTCTTATCAATCGAGAGAACTCTAAATCTTAGTTGTACGTATTTTTTTTGGCATAGCACTGTTGAGCATATTTGAAGTGATATTTTTATGCTTTGTCACAATATGCGGCTGTAGTGTGATAGGCGAAATAATTAGACGTAACTAACATCTGCATTCATTTATTGTAATTCCGAAACAAAATATCGAGGTGATAAGTGATTTCTTAAAGTAAACACTAAAAAGAATAATATGATACAAAAATATAGGTTTTTATTTTTGGATACTAAAACAAAAACTTTCAATGACATTATACATAAATATAGTTTAAAAAGCACGCCATAGCACAGAGGTTCTCAACTCGTTTTGTAGCGAGTTATCTAACCACTGCCGCGAGTCTTGAACAATTGCAGCTAAATGGGTCTAACTCTCCTTTGCGCGCCTAGCCTAGAGAGTTACAAACAAGCATACATACAAGTGAAGCTAATATAAGCGTGTTAAAAAATAAGTAATGAAATAATATGGCGATATATCATGTGATGTGATATTGACATCATTCGACAGTCACTTCTATGAACACTGTAGAATAAACAAATTTAAGATGATCACCCTATTCGTCATTTCGACTTGGATTGGAATTTTTTCGATTTGGCAATTTTGGTATTCTGTGTTCCAATATCTTTCGATCCAACTTCGAATCGCTCGATTTTGTGTATTCTGCATTTCGATCGTAGTTCCTTTTTTCTAAGTTGCAAATTTGTTGGCGGAAAAATATTTTATTTTTATTTTTTTTTATTAATTTATAACAGAATTTTAACAAAAATGTAAGTAAAACTTGTTGAGAGAACGTAAAAGGCTTGATGGTAATTGTTTCTTATATGTTTACAACACAAGTGCACTATGAGACGTTGGCTACTTTAATGGCAACAAAGCGGGATATGATGACTCCTGGGAAGCCAGCCTTCGCATAAAATTCTTGCTTCGCTTGTATTTTCTCCTCTTCACTTTGTTCAAATGTTATCCACTGAGGGCATAATTTTGGTTGCATTAAATCCAGAAACATAGACAGTGAATTTGATACTGTTGACTCTCCCATTACTACATCATAATCCGCTCTTATTCCATGCTGGTAACTGCCTTCTGCAAAAAATCTCAAAGCAGCTTTTACAATATTAAGGGCAGATGTCGATGCCGAAGTCCTTGGAGGAATTTGCCCCGAAAAAGTATCTAACACATACTTGAAAGCATCCTTTTAAGTCGAAAGTTTTTTTGAACCTAAATAAGAAAATAAGTCATGAAACTTTACCACTTTTATGTTCAATTTCTTACAATTCGTCACTCATCACAAATGGATTACACAAATCTCGCAATATTTGCCTTTCCATTCTCGCCTTGCCATTTTCGTATGCGATGCTTTCCAACTCCACAAATAATGGCGCGGCTATTAATTCCATTATAATAGACATCCATAATTTGTGTCTGTTCGTTGGGTCCAGTTATATGCCAAAGCAAGCTGCCGGAGTAGAGGAAGGTGAAGCAAAAACATAAACAATCCTTGTGGAAAGAATAAATAAATCTTTATAAAATATTTTAGGCCAGTGCAATGAAATTAGCATCCATAAAATCCACAAAATGTCAACCATATTCGTGCTGGAATCCGTTTTAACAAAACTTGGTGGCCACGGTAGGGAATTGGCCAAAAGGACGACAAAAACACACTTACAATTATGAAAGCACTTCACTCAAAAAAATATAACACTGCAACAATATATTCTATTGCTTGTTTTTGTACAAAATGGCGTGGATAATAAAATATAAACGTTTTTCAGTGTTTTTTTACAAATCTTCTTTAATTTATTTTGTTCCAATGTTCACACATTCCGTACAGACAGCTGATTTCGAAAATCATTTGCTCTTCCTCTTCTCGTTACAATTCCGTCGTAATGCAGAATACCCAACTGCAATTAAAGAGACCGTAGAACGGGAACGTAATCAAAATGCAGAATAGGGGTCGATATGTCTCTAGCTGCTGATATATTTTACCTTAATAAACTTGTACATACTTCAATACGTTACTGTTCGTTCAACTCCAGCTTCAAGTGGTGATGATGAAGATGCTTTGCTTACCATTCGATTTTCTTTTATGGATGATTGAAAAAACTTTTAGGTGATAACATAAATATAAAAAAGATAGGTAATGAGACGATATGATATATGAAGTGATGTGATATTGAAATCCCTCGATAACCAAATAAAAGAAAACTACAGAGTAAACCAAATTTGAATTATACCTCTCGACCTAGTGATATATTTTATTTTAATTTCCTTATTTAACTTCGCTTACCTTACCGATCTTGCGTGTGATGGCAACATAAGTCTCCTGTTCAAAAAAAGCTTTCAAGGGATAATTTACACCTAAATATATAGCTAATAAAAAGATGTAATAAATATGTAATGTGATGTTGACATCACAATAATTTTATCTTAATTAACGTAATACACATCGCTTATCGTATCCAATAAGATGTTTTGCTCACCATTTGCTTTTTTTTATAGATATTTAAAAAAAATTTGCAAGTGTAACTTACACACAAAAAATATAGATCATGAAATGATATGAAGATAAGTCATGTGATATGGTATTAACATCACCCGACATTCACATCTATGAACAAAGTCTCGAGATCCTGAAATAGCTTATCATAAATAACTCGGAAACATTATATAAGAACGGTCGCGAAACTTTCATGTGATGTAGACATTAAAGCCTCTATGTGCACATTCAGCTTCATATGAGATGCTCTGCTTACTATTCAATTTTCCTTAATGGATGCTTGAAAAAAATTTCAAGTGATTACTTACACATAAAAAGATATGTAATTAAGTGATATGGTGATATGTCATCTGATGTGATATTGACATCACTCTGCAGTCACAGCAATTACCTCTGTAGAGTGAAAAAAATCAGGATAATATGTATCAACCTGCTGATATGATTTATCTTATTTCACTTGTTAACATTTCAGTGCAGCGCTTACCTAACACAATTTTCGTGTGATGTCAACATCACATCATAGTTCACATTTAGCACTTAACGAGATGTGGGCTAATGTTTACTTTTGTTCATCTGACAAGGGTGAATGAAATATCACGCAGATCTTTCATGAAATTACTATATCGTTCGACATGGGCACTGTAGTGTGTTGCTTTCCATATCATATGGTCTCAAGTGATGTATTACTAAGCCACGTGATCAAATGGCATATAACCTGAGCAAAAGAAGAATCTAGTTTTAAAAAGGGGTATGTAGTTTTTTCTGATGTAATATGCAGTTTATAAACACATTACGTACATGCCATATCTCGTAGAACTTTTACGTGATATATTCAAATAATAAATGATGGTTAATAGTTTAACGTTGTGATATCGCATACCCATTCAAAATACCGATGAACTAAAAAATATCGCTACGTTCAGAAAACGCGAAAACTGACTACCTTCTCTATTTGCAATAGTGCAATTCTTATTTTTAACACAGTGTTTTTTCGCTGATATATGAAGCTATTAGTTAATCTAGTTTGCAGTTTGGTGGTTATTGAATTGGAAATCTCGAAGCTAAATTTAATAATATTTAGTTAGACAGCTCCGTATTGACTAAGTGATTTGGCGTACTGCTTACACGATATGTTTATTTTATACTGATTTATTTATGGAAGATCAGTCATACGATATTTTATCACCAGTCACGTTTTGAATAGACATTTCAGTAAACCAATTAGCATTACAATAATTAGCTAGATAATCAATAAAATCTTGGGACATCAACTCTAATAACTTATATCCCTGCATTAAATTAATAACATTGTTTTTGTTGTTATTTTCCAATATCAAATTCTGAAAGGCTGTTAACTTTTATGTTTATCTCTAATTTGCATGCCATTCTGTTAATGTACTTAATGCACAATACAACAAAAACCACAAAAATCTTCCATATAATGCATACAGTAGACTGCTTTCATGCTATGTCTCCCTACTCTTTCACATTTTTACTTACTTGGATGGTGAAGAAATCCAGAAAAATCCGCATTACAACAACATTGCCACTATAATTTGCATTAGTAGTAGTGTAATAAATTAGCTTATATTGATGATAAATAGTTGTGTCATCTAGTGGTAATGTATCATTTTGGCATCGGAAAAGTTCAACACCACAAAACATACCGACCGCATGTTTGAAGTAAATATATACACTTACATACTTAAATATGTATATCTTGCGATAAAAACCAAGTAAGGAAGGCCAATTTCGGGTATAACCGAACACTACATACTCAGCTGAGAGCTTTGGAGACAAAAGAAGGGAAAATCTCCATTTAGCAAAATGAACCTAGGGTAACCCTGGAATGTGTTTGTATGACATGTGTATCAAAAGAAAGGTGTTAATGATTATTTAAAACGTAGTGGGCCTTAGTTCTATAGGTGGATGTCTTTTCGAGATATCGCAATAAGGGTGGACCAGGGGACTCTAGAATGTGTTTGTACGATATGGGTATCAAATTAAAAGTATTAATGAGGGTTTTAAAAGGGAGTAGCCCTTAGTTGTATATGTGAAGGCGTTTTCGAGATATCGACCAATATGTGGACCAGGGTGACCCAGAACAACTTCTGTCGGGTACCGCTAAGTTATTTATATATGTCATACCACGAACAGTATTCCTGCCAAGATTCCAAGGGCTTTTGATTTCGCCCTGCAGAACTTTTTTATTTTCTCCTACTTAATATGGTAGGTGTCACACCCATTTTACAATGATTTTTCTAAAGTTATATTTTGCGTCAATAAACCAATCCAATTACCATGTTTCATCTCTTTTTTCATATTTGGTACAGAATTATGGCATTGTTTTAATTTTTCGTATTTTTCGATATCGGAAAAGTAGGCGTGGTCATAGTCGGATGTCGGCCATATTTTATACCAAGATAAAGTGACTTCAGGTAAGTACGTGAACTATGTTTAGTTAAGATATATCGTTTTTTGCGCAAGTTATCGTGTTAATGGCCGAGCTGAAGGATAGATGGTCGACTGTGTATAAAAACTGGGCGTGGCTTCAACAGATTTTGCCCATTTTCACAGAATTTTTGTTCCTACCAAATTTCGCAATTATTGGTAAATTTTTGTTCGACTTATGGCATTAAAAGTATTCTAGACGAATTAAATGAAAAAGGGCGGAGTTACACCCATTTTATCTTTGTATTTTATTGCAATATCATTACTGGAGTCGAATGTTGACATAATTTACTTTTATACTATAAAGATATTAAATTTTTTGTTAAAATTTGACTTAAAAAAAAATTTTTTTTTAAAAGTGGGCGTGTTCGTCATCCGATTTCGCTAATTTTTATTCAGCACACATATAGTAATAGGAGTAAAGTGCCTACCAAATTTCATCATGATATCTTCAACGACTGTCAAATTTCAGCATGCAAAACTTTTAAATTACCTTTTTTTTAAAATGGGTGGTGCCACGCCCATTCTCCAAAATTTTTCTAATTTTCTATTTTGCATCATAAGGTCAACGCACCTACCACGTTTCATCGCTTTATCCGTCTTTGGTAATGAATTATCGCACTTTTTCGGTTTTTCGAAATTTTCGATATCGAAAAAGTGGGCGTGGTTGTAGTCTGATTTCGTTCATTTCAAATAGCGATCTGAGATAAGCGCCCAGGAGCCTACATACCAAATTTCATCAAGATACCTCACGGACGGACGGACGAATGGACATGGCTAAATGAATTCCTTTTTTCGCCCAGATCATTTTGATATATAGAAGTCTATATCTATCTCGATTAGTTTATGCCCTTACGGATTACCGCTATGCGAACAAAGTTAATATACTCTGTGCGCTCTGCTCAGCAGAGTATAAAAATGCAAATTGTGTTTGTGCGTGTTTTGCATTTAACCAGTATATAGGTTTTAGTACACCTATAAGTGACACTGTCAGCACTGCGTTAACGGTATAATTAATCATTGTCACGTATACGGCCATTTAATCAAAATTGAAATGCAAATTTATCAACGTTGAGCTTTCAGCTTATAAATAAACATATGCTCGAATATATGTATATGTACATACATATATACATTAGGGCGGCCCTTATTTTCCAAAGTGTTCCGATTCTGCATCTCACCCCCTAGAAATATGCGAATAGCCTAAAAACTAGAATATACAAAGTTTTAGGTCAATCGAAAAGGGTTAGAGGTGGCGCAAAGAGCTTGAAGTCTTGAAAAATTACGAATTTTTACAATTTCTTAAATTTGGTCAACCCTACTTCATTTGTTATGGGCGAAACGGAATTTATGGTGTTATTAGTAAGTTTTAGAGATATTTGGCTTTCAAATAAATCTGAAACAACAAAAATTGGTCAAATAATAATAAAGCTATAAAATAAATTATGCTTTAAATACGGTGTCATTACTGCAAGAATGTATATATATTGAGTATACGTAAATGAGTTTGTTTCAAATTTATTTATTAAAAAATTTTTTGGAAATTTATTTTAAAACATATACATATATCTTGTGAAACTTTAGCTGACACGTATATAATATGATATTATTTCCAAGGATCTAATGAATGATGATTTAGTGTGTGATTCAAATTGTTTTTTGTAATCAGTTACAACTTGTAAAAAATATTGTTTTTCTTGTTCGTCATTTGTAAGTATTCTATTATATTCTTCCACAAGCTTTACTCCCCGTTCTGCTGAGTCGTTAACTACTTTTATATTTATAACAGTATCCTTAGCTTTTTTATAGGTTCCTGTATCCCCCCACTATTGCCGATCTACCTCCAGAAAATGAGATGATATCCCAAACCGACTAAAAAAATCAATTGTGTTTCCTGTTAAAAAATCGTGTAGTACTTTTTCTATGAATTTATTGATTTCACTGGGCCATACGTGTAACCTCTTTAAATTTTCTGTTTCCTTGTCGCAGTTGTCTATGCTTTTCATTTTTCCACAATCTTTTTCTTCATGATACAATGCCAATGCAATACATTCTTCAGCCAGGTGGCATAGATGGTTACAAAACTTTTTTATTGCAATGTCAGATATTTTTTATTAACATTTCTGTATTTATAAATTTCTTTAATAAAAGATAAGTCTGGAAGAGGTGCTCTATGAGGATTGGTACAGTTAAACCAAAGCATAACATAGAATTGTATAATAAACGCGCGTACACTTGCTATCGAATTCTCTTCATACTCCGTTAGTTTAAACTGTTAACGAAATAAACAGATTTTTAAGCAATACAATGCCTTAGACATCCACCGAGCATGATGAGTGGGCTTTGGTGTGCGAAACTTTATGCCATCACTTGCTCCTAGACATATAGACGTTAATTCCAATAATTCCCTATAGTACTCTATTACAATTTTGTTTTTCAACTATTCCTTAGAGGGTTTTTTAAATAAGTATCTTCGCTATCGCTTAAAAGTAAATTTACTTCGTTATTTTGTACCAAATCTCTAAAACTATTTTTTATTAAAAATCATACAAACAGACAAAATTGGTTAATTCGTTGTAGTTCTATAAATAGAACGAAAACAACAACAAAAACCAAAGTTTCTTTGAAAACCGCCGTACCAAGCATAGCTTTAACACATAATTGCATACAAAGTATGCAATGTGTAAAAGATTAAAATATGCATAAAGAAGGCAATTGGGAAAGACTTCACAACAGGCATGACGTAGCTGAATGCGTTTACAACCATTTCAACTATCGTAGGGGTGCGAGTTCGACTCCCACTCCCGGGAGAAAAGGCTTTGAAGAGATTTACAAGGTATAATCGAAACAGCTGTCGCCTTGTCCGTCCTGATGTCACGTTGTTTAAGTTTTTCCCAAATTATTAAATAAATTATTTTTGTCGATGTTTTTGCAATTTTCTTGAAATCGCCGAAATAAATGAACGTCCTTACTAGTATTTACTGCAAAATAACTCTCAGCAGAACTTCATAAATATGATGACGAAAAGGTGATAACAAAATTTTCCCTCAAGTTTTTTTCTTTTTAATAACGTTGCAGCTCGTTTTATAACGTCTGCGTTAACCGATGTCGTATCAACACAACAGGCCACAATATCATCCTTCAGATCCCATTAAAATAACAGTTCATACAACGTATCAAGTATTTCCGATCGTGTTGCTGCAGATAAAATTGGAGCTCCTATTAACTGCTCACCATTCCTGTAAGTAACAACAACTGGAAGTCGTTTCACCTTTTCACGACCTGTGATATCTGGAAGTAGTTTTCCATCCCAATGCAAAGTGCCGCAATTTATGTATTTAAAAAAACCTGCTATTCAAAATTTATTCATTCAAGAGCAGTATAGTTTTAATAAGAAAACGTCAAAGAAATTTTTTGTAGTTGTTTGTAATTTTAAAATATATATTTTCCTTTCTTTAAACTTTTTATACTCAGTTCAGCAGAGCTCACAGAGTATATTAAGTTTGATTGGATAACGGTTGGTTGTACATATATAAAGGAATCGAGATAGATATAGACTTCCATATATCAAAATAATTAGGATCCAAAAAAAATTTGATTGAGCCATGTCCGTCCGTCCGTCCGTCCGTTAACACGATAACTTGAGTAAATTTTGAGGTATCTTGATGAAATTTGGTATGTAGATTCCTGAGCACTCATCTCAGATCGCTATATAAAATGAACGATATCGGACTATAACCACGCCCACTTTTTCGTTATCGAAAATTTCGAAAAACCGAAAAAATGCGATAATTCATTGCCAAATGCGGTTAAAGCGATGAAACTTGGTAGATGGGTTGACGTTATGACGTAGAATAGAAAATTAGTAAGGTTTTGGAAAATGGGCGTGGCACCGCCCACTTTTACAAGAAGGTAATTTAAAAGTTTTGCAAGCTGTAATTTGGCAGTCGTTGAAGATATCATGATGAAATTTGGCAGGAACGTTACTACTATTACTATATATGTGCTGAATAAAAATTAGCAAAATTGGATGAAGAACACGCCCACTTTTTAAAAAAAAATTTAATATCTTTACTGTATATAAGTAAATTAAGTCAAAATTCAACTCCAGTAATGATATGATGCAACAAAATACAAAAATAAAAGAAATTTCAAAATGGGCGTGGCTCCGCCCATTTTCATTTAGTGTGTCTAGAATACTTTTAATGCCATAAGTCGAACAAAAATTTACCAATCCTTTTGAAATTTGGTAGGAGCATAGATTCTATGACGCTAACTGTTCTCTGTGAAAATGGGCAAAATCTGTGGCAGCCACGCCCAGTTTTTATACACAGTCCACCGTCTGTCCTTCCGCTCGGCCGTTAACACAATAACTTGAGCAAAAACCGATATATCTTTACTCAACTTAGCCCACGTACTTATCTGAACTCACTTTATCTTGGTATAAAAAATGGCCGAAATCCGACCATAACCACGCCCACTTTATCGATATCGAAAATTACGAAAAATTAAAAAAATGCCATAAATCTATACCAAATACGAAAAAAGGGATGAAACATGGTAACTGGTTTGGTTTATTGACGCAAAATATAACTTTGGAAAAAACTTTGTAAAATGGGTGTGACACCTACCATATTAAGTAGAAGAAAATGAAAAAGTTCTACGAGGCGAAATCAACAGCCCTTGGAATCTTGGCAGGAATACTGTTAGTGTTATTGAATATATAAATAAATTAGCAGTACCCGACAGATGATTTTCTGGATCACCTGATCCACATTTGGTCGATATCGCGAGAACGCCTTCACATATACATCTAAGGGCCACTCACTTTTAAAACCCTCATTAATACCTTTAATTTGATATCCATATCGTACAAACACATTCTAGAGTCAACCCTGGCCCACCCTAATGGCGATATCTCGAAAAGGCGAGCACCTATAGACCTAATGCCCACTCCCTCTTAAAATGCTCAGTAACACCTTTCGTTTGATACCTATATCGTAAAAACATTCTAGAGTCACCCCTGGCCCACCCCAATGGCGATATCTCGAAAAGGCGTCCACCTATAGACCTAATGTCTACTCCCTCTTAAAATGCTCAGTAACACCTTTCCTTTGATACCCATATCGTACAAACATTCTAGAGTCACCCCTGGCCCACCTTAATGGCGATATCTCGAAAAGGCGTCCACCTATAGACCTAATGCCCACTCCCTCTTAAAATGCTCAGTAACACCTTCCGTTTGATACCCATATCGTACAAACATTCTAGAGTCACCCCTGGCCCACCCTAATGGCGATATCTCGAAAAGGCGTCCACCTATAGACCTAATGCCCACTCCCTCTTAAAATGCTCAGTAACATCTTTCGTTTGATACCCATATCGTACAAATATTCTAGAGTCACCCTTGGTCAACCTTTATGGCGATATCTCGAAAAGGCGTCCACCTATAGAACTGAGGATTACTCCCTTTTAAAATACACATTACCACCTTTCATTTGATACCCATATCGTACAAACACATTCTAGAGTCACCCTGGCCCACCCTAATGGCGATATCTCGAAAAGGCGCCCACCTATAGACCTAATGCCCACTTTCTCTTAAAATGCTCAGTAACACCTTTCGTTTGATACCCATATCGTACAAACATTCTAGAGTCACCCCTGGCCCACCCTAATGGCGATATCTCGAAAAGGCGTCCACCTATAGACCTAGTGCCCACTCCCTCTTAAAATGCTCAGTAATACCTTTCGTTTGATACCCATATCGTACAAACATTCTAGAGTCACCCTTGGTCCACCTTTATGGCGATATCTCGAAAAGGCGTCCACCTATAGACCTAATGCCCACTCCCTCTTAAAATGCTCAGTAACACCTTTCGTTTGATAGCCATATCGTACAAATATTCTAGAGTCACCCTTGGTCAACCTTTATGGCGATATCTCGAAAAGGCGTCCACCTATAGAACTAAGGATTGCTCCCTTTTAAAATACTCATTACCACCTTTCATTTGATACCCATATCGGTCAAACACATTCCAGAGTCACCCCTGGCCCACCCTAATGGCGATATCTCGAAAAGGCGTCCACCTATGGACCTAATGCCCACTCCCTCTTAAAATGCTCAGTAACACCTTTCGTTTGATACCCATATCGTACAAACACATTCTAGAGTCACCCCTGGCCCACCCTAATGGCGACATTTCGAAAAGGCGTCCACCTATAGACCTAATGCCCACTCCCTCTTAAAACGCTCAGTAACACCTTTCATTTGATTCCCATATCGTACAACTAGAGACACCCCTGGTCCACCTTTATGGCGATATCTCGAAACGGCGTCCACCTAGGGAACTAAGGATCACTCCTTTTCAAAATACTCATTAACAGCTTTCATTTGATACCCATATCGTACAAACATATTCTAGAGTCACCCCTGGTCCACCTTTATGGGGATTTCTCGAAAAGGCGTTCACCTATAGAACTAAAGCCCATTCCCTTTTAAAATACTCATTATCACCTTTCATTTGATACCCATATCGTACAAACACATTCTAGAGTCAGCCCTGGTCCACCTTTATGGCGATATCCCTAAATGGCGTCCATCCATAGAACTATGGCCTACATTCTCTTAAAATACTCTTTAATACCTTCCATTTGATACACATGTCATACAACCACATTCCAGGGTTACCCTAGGTTCATTTTCCTACAGAGTAATTTTCCTTATTTTGTCTCCATAGCTCTCAACTGATTATGTAATGTTCGGTTACACCCGAACTTAGCCTTCCTTACTTGTTTTAAATTTCTTTCGACATGCTTCTTGCAAGAACAAGTTGCAATGCATGCTTAAATTTGTTGTGGTATCACGCATTCTGAAAGAAAATTTATAAAAAAATATATGTGTATACTTTTTTAAATAAACAAACTTCAAGTTTGGCTTCAAGGGATATATGTATTTGTATATAAAAAAGTTTATTTAAGCGTTTTTTACCCGAATACCACGATTCACTGATAAAACCATTTGCACAGACTTAATTTACTTTTCATATTTGTTTGTCGAAAGCAATATATATTTTGCCCTGTAACTCTGTTACTGATCGACCGATTTTGAAGATTGTGGCAATTTTAAAAAAGTGAGAAAATACAGATCTTATTACGGTATGGAAAAGCAGTAAATTTTCGTAGGGTTTACAAATATGGAAGCCTGAAACACGAAATTATAAAAATTCCTCATTTTTCAGGATTTCAAGCCCTTTACGCCACCTCTAAATCTTTTTTGATTGGCCTAAAACTTTGTATATTTTCACATATTTTTAAGGAGTGAGATCAAGAATCCAAACACTTTTTTCCCTCCATACAGGAAGGGCCACCCTAATATACATATTACAGAAGTTATGAGAGCAAGCAATTTAATTTAACGCCAAAATTTTCCAATTTATATAGTCTAAGTATACCAGAATAGAAGCCTATACCGAATGTATATCAAAAATTATTAATATGTGTGATAAATCTTATTTTCTTTCGTAGATAACATTGTTTTAATACTTTTGGTGCGATCTAATTGATTTTATTAACGTGATGTGGTGACGTAATATTTGAATTTATTATTTTGATTCATATCTTGTGATTCTGTGATATTTTAATATATGTTCTTGGTTTGGTACTTTGAGATGACTTGTTATATAATTTGATGATTTGACTTAATACCTTTGATGCAATCCAATTGATTTTATCTGACTTGTTTAAGTGACTTAAACTATTAGCATTTTTCTTTAGCTTGTTTCATTAGCCATTGACTGCGCTTGTAATTCTCAACTGGTTAGTGAAATATTCTAAAAACATAGTTTAAAATTTGTATCCCGAAGCGGGGTTTTTAAAAGCAAAATAAGGTGGCTCCTTGTTCATTACATAATTTACGGCTCTAAAGTTTCGCGAGTAGTGGGACACATCCAAACACGTAAAGCTATTGAAATGGCACACCATTTTACCTGATATTTCCAGCGATAAACAACTAGCATATCCTGTACGTTGTCAACACTGGAAATGGTAAATCGTAAAAGAAGACGCAAAATCTGTAGTTGGTGTAAAAAAGCAGTGTGCGGTGCTCATGCCGAAACATATACTTTGGGAAAATGCTGTTCAGTTCCTGAAAACTAATACATTTTTGACTTAAAATTATTACCTGAATTCAATATTTTTAAATAAAAACGTTAGTACACACGTACATGTCAAGTAATCACCATACAAGTATTTTTTTGTGAATATTATCGTGGTTTTACATGCAGTTATATGCTTGCTACAAATGTAGACTTCCGACCGTGTACGCAAGTCTTATATCCCGGGCACATGAAGGCTAAAACTGCTCTCCACAACAAAATATGCGAACACCCCAAGGCAAGTATTTAGAGAAAGCCTTGGAATATAGAGAAAATAACGGATGGAACACCTGCATGTTCAATTTTAAGATTATTTAACAATGTGGCCTTATACAAGCGACAAAATCAATGAAAAGGAAACGTCATAGGGCGAGGTAGTGGACGCTGGTTGTCAACAAACTGCTCAGACGATTCAAGGACCCGTCAAAATTATGGTGTATGTAGATGACGTTTTAGTTTTCCCAAGTGGAAAGTGCCTTCCAACAATAAGATTTCGGGCGCTTCGGGATAAACATACCTGGGCATCAAAGAGAGGGAGAAAATGGATATGGCCTTGTTTACTAAGAGGTAAAAGGTCCCGTTTCAACTTTTATATTGATAGCCAAGCAGCAATGAAGGCAATCATCTTGCATAGCGCAACATCAAAAAATGTAAGAATGTATAAAACCCTGCAAAGAGTCGGGAAGGGAGAAACATATATCGATATTGGGTCCCAGGGCATATGGGAATAGATGGGAATGAAAAAGCTAAAAAGGGCGCATATCTCGAAGCTTGTAGAGTAGATGGTCCAATTAGACTGGACGAAATTAAAAGAAGGCGAAAGCTGCATATGATCAACCAAGCACAAAACGCGAAACGCGGGGCAGCAAAGTGTAGGTCTTACAACCTTAGACGAACAAAGTTATTCTTATTTTTGTAAAGAGCGGACGGCACGCTTACTTCCTTCTTGCCTCATATTTTTCAAGGACTTATAAGTGAAAGAAGATGAGGGAAATGTGTGTTGGGGGAGGAAATGATCGAGCACGTTTTGTGCTACCGCCCTTTCCTTGTCAGGATAAGGCTTCAACTATTAGGAGTGACATAGGTATTAGATCATGAAGCAGCAAGTTACATAGATCACAGAAAGCTAGGTCCTGGTTTTTGATAATGGTTTACAGTTTGGTCATTTAAAAAACATCTGGTAATACTGTGGGCTCATTTAGTCTATGTAAGGACCTCACGGACCAGCCAGTTCAACCCAACCCAACCTGATAAGTAATCGATAATATTTTAATATTAAATCCATAACTGTTTTAAAACAAATCAATACATTTTCGATAAATAATCGATATTTTTCGATAACGTTGTGATAATATATCGATAACTTTCTGATTAATAGTCGATAACATTTGAGTAAAAAATCGGTGACTTCTTAATAACATGTCGATCGTTTTTTGATAAAAAAAGATAACTTTTTGATAACACATCAATAGGTTAGGTTAAACGATAACTTGTTCCTAAAAAGTCAAACCTTTCCTATCGGTATTATAAAAAATCGAAACCCCTTTTATCGCGCCGACAGGACACCTATAAGAAACCGATAACTAGTCGATATGCATTTTTTGCTTTGCATTTTGCGTAATTCTTGCTGATTTGTGTTTGAGAGCAGGTCAATGGTAAACTAAGGCCTTAATCTTTCAACCCGCAATGTTTTTATTGCTGAACTACAAAATTTAAGGTTACACGAAGTGATGGTTTTTAATGTCATTAGGAAACATCTACCTTATTTCTATTTTGCTATTTGTCTTACAATAAACCCGGCTCATTTATGGTTGCTGACACAAATTGAATTTTCTATTTGCTGTTAGAATATAAATGATAAAGGTAAATTACAAACTTTATTCCATTTCACATCTACAAATGTGAAAAGTAAATTAAATATTTATTTTTGTGCCACTTAAAAGGGACAACTCTTTTCATTTCATTCATTTAAGTTAGTTACTCAGTATATTTCCTAGCACTCTAAAGCTTTATACCAAAAGTACAAAAGTCTTTTTTTCACCTTTGACCTTCGTTGTTTTTATTAAATATTCGTGGCGTTCGTGCACATCCGCTCTTAACAAACATTTCCGTTTCAACTCTATTTTTGCAGTTTTTCATTATTTTTTTATGTCGCTCATCAACGTGTGAACAAAAAGGTATTTCCCTACTCATGTCATGTCAACAAAAAAGAGAGAGAAAACAATGTTTGAATAGGTAGAAAATATGTCTGCCCAAATTAGATAGGCTCTAAAAGGTAAGGCAATAAAAGTACGAATATTTGGATGTAAGAGCGTAAAATGTGTTTGAGCATATGCACAGGTGACCTGACTAAATATCACATGCTCTATGCACATACAGATGCGCTTATGCTGTAGCAGCTATACGAGAAAGAAACATGGATTTTTGCCTAACACGCCTTATTCTTATTACTTGTGTAAATCCCCAGTGGAAACTAGCGTAGACAAAATAAAAATGTTTGTCCTGCTTTCAATTTAATTCGTTAGCGTATATGATTGATATGGACATATGGTGAGGTGAGGTTAGGTTGAACTGGCTGGAATGTGAGAACGTAGGGTTAACAAAAGTTTGTTTAACGACAAAACTGAAAAACCCTTCATAAACCAGGACCAATGTTGTAAAATAAATACATGCTCTTGGCAAACATGAGAAGCTTTCTAGGACATATGCCACTTGCTGCCTCTGGATTTGACAGATTTATCACTCCTAATACCTGGAGTCTTAGCCTGGAAAGTGCACTTTTTACATTTTTATTCTGCAAAGTGTTTCTACTACTTTGGTAACGGTAATAATACAGTGATCTGGCAACTTTTAGGATCTATTTATTTACAGATCAGCACAGTACACGACAGATCCTACTCATTCGATTACTCTGGAGCCATAGGTGTGCGCGTGTATCGCCTTATCTCCCATTTGGGCACCCTTGAGCCAACTATCCACTTTTATTGTGGCTCTGAGAGACGCAGGTAGGGAAGAAGCTAGTTGATCCATGCAGTATTTGATGACGCTTTTCTTTTCTGGCCGTATGGTCTGCGCTCCCGGAGGCACTAAGACTAGTAGCAGTTGTTAGCGCTATGCTCTTCGCCACCAGGTCTACTGAATGGCATACAGTGCAGCCGTCAGAAATGTTTTCAAGGCTTTCGTCATGCTAAACATTAAAAGCTTGCATACCTCTCTAATTTTTTGAGATAGGTTTTTTTTGTATGGCAGTCCACAAGACAAGGACTCCATAGTATAAGATAGGCTTTACAATCGCTGTGCATACTCAATTAGTGACCCCACGTACACCCCAGTATACTTTTACATGCATAAAGCCTTTTTTATTTTCGCAATTGAGCTTCCACTTTCGTGCAAGGTTTCTCTTGCAGGACAACCCTCCTTGCTTGGGCCTGGATAAATATATCAGATAACATATCGGTCTGCTCTTAATTGGCGGTGAGCCCGACATAAATGCCCGGGTACGTATATCCCGAAGCGCTCGATCTACAAAAGAGCTAATTATTGGAACGTGTTTTCCACTTATGACAACTACAACTTCATTTGCGTACGTCTTAGCAGCAGGTCTTTCTGGCTCAACTTCGATCGGATACTGCAAACAGCTAAAAATCTAACCTATCTTATCAACCCCGACATCCCAATGCTTGTAGCGTGTCCCTACATGTCAACAAACATATTTTCAATTGAAATGTCAATCCATTGCCTGTAATACTTTATGCCCCTCTTTAGTCTACTCCTGCTGAAACAGAAACTATCTTCGGAAAACCGTTAGAGGATATTGTTGTCAATTTGTTAGTGATCATGTTTTGGATGGGGCGAAGCTTTGCTACAAAAACTACAATAACAGCTGTCATAAGTTTTCGTTTCAAAAGTCGACAAAAAAAGTTTGGTTCACAGTATTGCACGAATCTGAACAAATTTAATTAAAATATTTGATCTGTCGTTCTTAGGCCCATTAGCTTCCCAAATCCTAATATATATCTATTAATTTAGTGTTCTAAAAATTGCCAATAAACTATCATTACGCCAAAGTTATATTAATATATATGTTGTGTGGCGACCACAAGCTTTTATGTATACAGAGAAACCTCCACTAACGGACACCGCTATTAGGCGGACATTTTTTCATGCATCAAGTTACAGGAATAATTTTGAAAGAAAATGCCCACCATTACGGATAACACACTCTTGGTCGGACGGGGCCCATCTTTTGCTGTAAAATGGGACAAAAGCCCTCTGCTGAGCGGATATGAATCTCCTATTGGCAGAGGTTGAGACCCGTTTTCATATCAAATCAATCGAAAACCTTTCTTGGACGGAAGCGAGCTCCTCCTTAGCGGACAAAGTATGAGCATGTATGTATATACATTTTTATACTCAGCTGAGTAGAGCTCACAGAGTATATTAATTTTGTTCGCATAACGGTACCCTGTAATGGCATAAACTAATCGAAATAGATATAGACTTCTATATATCAAACGATCTGGGCGAAAAAATAAAATTCATTTAGCCATGTCCGTCCGTCCGTCCGTAACACGATAACTTGAGTAAATTTTGAGGTATCTTGATGAAATTTGGTATGTACGTTCCTGAGCACTCATCTCAGACCGCTATTTAAAATCCACGAAATCGGGCTATAACCACGCCACTTTTTCGATATCGAAAATTTCGAAAAACCGAAAAACTGCGATAATTCATTGCCAAGGACGGATAAAGCGATGAAACTTGGTGGGTGGGTTGACCCTGCGACGCAGAATAGAAAATTAAAGAAGGTAATTTAAAAGTTTTGCAAGTTGTAATTTGGCAGTCGTTGAAGATATCATGATGAAATTTGGCAGGAACGTTACTCCTATTACTATATGTGTCCTAAATGAAAATTAGCCAAATCGGATGACAAACACGCCCACCTTTAAAAAAAAAGATTTTAAATCACATTTTAACAAAAAAATTAATATCTTTACGGTATCTAAGTAAATTATGTCAACATTCAACTCCAGTAATGATATGGTTCAACAAAATACAAATATAAAGGAAAATTCCAAAATGGGGGTGGCTTCGCCCTTTTTCATTTAATTTTTCTAGAATACTTTTAATGCCATAAGTCGAACAAAAATTTACCAATACTCGTGAAATTTGGTAAGGGAATAGCCTCTATAAGGATAACAGTTTTCGGTGAAAATGGCCGAAATCGGTTTGAAGCCACTCGCAGTTTTTATACACAGTCGACCTTCTGTCTTTCCGCTTGGCCCTTTACATGATAACTTGAGCAAAAACCAATATACCTTTACTAAACTTAGCTCACGTATTTATACGAACTCCATTATCTTGGTATTGAATATGGGCGAAATCCGACTATGACCACGCCCATTTTTCGATATCGAAGTTTTCGAAAAATTTAAAAAATGCCATAACTCTATCACAAATACGAAAAAAGGGATGAAACATGGTGTTTGGATTATTTTTTTGATTTAAGATATAACTTTAGAAAAAACTGTGTAAAATGGGTGTGACACCTATCATATTAAGTAGAAGAAAACGAAAAAGTTCTATAGCGCGAAATCAAAAGCCCTTGGAATCATGGCAGGAATATTGTTCGTAGTATTACATATAAAAATAAATTAGCGGTACCCGACAGATGATGTTCTGGGTTACCCTGATACACATTTTGGTCGATATCTGGAAAACGCCTTCACATATACAACTTGTGGCGACTCCCTTTTAAAACCCTCATTAATACCTTTAATTTGATACCCATATCATACAAACACATTAAATAGTCACCCTGGTCCACCTCTATGGCGATATCTGGAAAAGGTGTTCACCTTTAGAACTAAGGCCCACTCCATTTTAACATACTCATTAACACCGTTTAGAATACTCATTAATACCTCCTATTTGATACCATATCGTTCAAACACATTCTAGAGTCACCCCTGGTCCACCTTTATGGCGATATCTCAAAAAGGCGTTCATCTATAGATCTAAGGCCCACTCCCTTTTAACGTACTAATTAATACCTTTTATTTGATCCCATATCGTACAAACACATAATAGAGTCACCCCTGATTCACCCTTATGGCGATATCTCGGAAGGGCGTCCACCTATAGAACTAACGACCACCCTCGTTTAAAATACTCATTAACACCTTCTATTTGATATCCATATCGTACAAACACATTCTAGAGTCACCCCTGGTCCACCACTATGGCGATATCTCGGAAAAGGCTTTCGCCTATAGAACTAAGGCCCACTCCCTTTTAGCATACTCAGTAGTACCTTTCATTTGATCCCATATCGTACAAACACATTCTAGAGTCACCCTTGGTCCACCTTTATTGCGCTATCTCTAGAAGGCGTCCACCTATAGAATTAAGGCCCACTCCCTTTTAAAACGCTCTTTAAGACTGCAACAAATTTAGTGAATTCCGCTTATTTCAAGTCTTCTGCTAACGTTCGAATCGCTAAACTGTTGAATAAATGACTCCAATATTCAATAATGCAAAAATGGTCTTTATTAGACTAGTTTGAAAGTACTTCACAATAATACTTAACTTCTCAACCAATAGCGTTCTTAAATCAAACTGATTGCCGATTACTCAGCTTTCGTTGCTTTTGTACTCTGTACCCAAAGATCTAGACGTTTCTTCTGCTAGAATTTTCTACTTGGTAACCAGCTCTAACATTACCAGCTATAAACTACAGATGCACGTTTTTAGCCTCTCGCATAGCCATATGCCCGTGTATATGTGAGTAATACTTCCACCGATGATTGCATACTTTTGTGAGTATCTCAGATATATGCTTGTGAATTTGTAGTTTATAGTCTCTCGCATAGCCACATGCATGTTTATTTGAGAACTGCTTCGCTGATGATTGCATACTTTTGTGAGTATCTCTCCGCTGCTTGTATGTATACATAATGATTGATTTTTTATGTACATACAAGTGACTGCTTAGTATCGGCTTAGAGATGTTAGTATCCCTTAGTGTTGCTAATATTCGTCAAAATACCTTTAATTTGATACCCATGTCATACAAACACACTCCAGGGTTACCCTATGTTCATTTTCCTACATGATGATTTTCCCTTATTCTGCATTCAAAGCTCTCAGCTGAGTATGTAATGTTCGGTTACACCCCAGCTTAGCCTTCCTTACTAGTTACGTTTGAATATGTCATATAAGTTGCGTACATATGTATTTTCCACATAAATAAAATCATTTTTGCATAAGATAAATATGTTATTTGAGAAGTGTGCTGCGCATAGAACGAAATATATACTAGGTAAATTTTAAGGTTAGAGAACCTCATCAATTAGTATCACTTTTATGTAAATGAAGGCTTCCGGATTACCTGAAGTTAGGTCAAGTTGAACTGTACGGTTCGTAAGAAGCTCACATAAACTGAGTGTGTTCATAGTGTGACCAGAAGATTATTCGACTAAATAATTACGTCCTGTTATAAAAGGTTAGACAATGCTTTTTCTAGATCTGAAAATTTGCGTTGTTTCAATTTTTGACACTTTGCACTACACTTAGTTTTACGCCACTCCTGTTTGGTTGATCATGTGCAGCTTTTGTCTCCTTTTCCAGTTCATTCAGCTTTTTCTTCTCATTTGTTCCCAAAATTGTTCCAATTCTTCCAGATGCTCATTTTCACTCTTATACATTTCTATTTGTTCTCTTGCTATAGCAGACACTTTTCTGGGAACAAAAGTTGGCTGCCGTTGAGTGTCCGTCTGCCCAAGTGAGGTTCCACTGTATACGTACATATGTTTATAAGTATATAAATATATATTTAGCCATTGCTTCCCTACTACTAGTATTACATTTGTGTATGAGTATCAGTTTTCCGCTTTTTATGGTTACATTAGTTTGTAATACAATTTTATTTTTATTGGATTTTCGTGTCAAATGGTAAAATTTCTAAATTAGTTTCTACGAATTTCATGCGATATTTTTACGTTGTTTCCTGGTGCGCGCCCCTTTTTTATTTTCGTTAACTAAAATCTTGATGCCCTTATTTTATTTTCTTTAATGCGGATGCAAATTTACATAGACACACCCATAGTGCTTAAGGTTTTGTGTACATACCCGGTAGAAATACTTGCCAAAACGAACCCAAATGGGAACAAACAGGAACTATCGACAATCCCTAAGATGTATAAAGAGGCAGTGTCGTACAGTACCCGTTAGGATATTAAGGAGAGTAGAAAAAATATATGTCCGAAAGAACTCGTAGGCGTATAACGAGAATCCGTCCGGCACTACCCGTTTAGATGTAA
Organism: Eurosta solidaginis; assembly: GCF_040869045.1. NCBI lineage: Eukaryota > Metazoa > Arthropoda > Insecta > Diptera > Tephritidae > Eurosta > Eurosta solidaginis. The sequence continues at coordinate 272,055,632 of NC_090319.1, read as the reverse complement.
ACCGAGAAAATGGGTCTCTCAATAGGATATGCTCACATAAAAGAGACCACTTTAACCCACATAAAGACATGAGAACTGACTAAAGTCGCATATTCCTTTGCGACTCATTCCAGAATCATTCTAGACTAATCTAATTTTGTACGGGGAAGCTACAACACCATAAAGAGAAGAAAATAGATGATTGTATAAAATGAATAGGAATATGGTACTATTATTTTGCTATTTGAGTATTATTCAGCTATACATTGATGATGAGTAAATGTGCCTTTTGTGACCCATAACATTCATTTTTCGTTGGCCTTCGAATGTGTAGCTGGTGTGCGTGCATAATTGTATAAATTTTGTATGTGTGAATGTTTTTTTGTTGTAATCAAATAAATGTTATTTTTTTTTTATCCAAGCCATCACTTTGATATTGAACTATACATTCTGTTCAATGAATGCTTTTAGCATTATTTTCAGTTTCACTTTCATTCTCGCCAAGCGATGTGGTCGGTTCTTGGTCTGTTCAGTTTGCTGCTTTACTCTTTGTTTTAATTTGTGTGTATGTGTGCGTGCGTGTGCAAGTGAAAGGTGTGTCGATAATTACCTTTACGAGCCCTTGTGGTATCACTGGTTGAACTTAATTACTTATTAAACCCAACCTAAATTGGAAAAAGAGCGATAGATACAAATTTTTGTATTGTGATGTAATAATCAGCATTTTGCCTAAGTTTTTATGTAACATTGAGTGTAAAACATCAATCAGTTTATATTTTGTCTATATACATATGTAAAAACGGCCACCGTGGTGTGATGGTAGCGTGTTCCGCCTACCACACCGTATGCCCTTGGTTCACACACCAGGGAAAGCAACATCAAAATTTTTAGAAATAAAGTTTTTCAATTAGAAGAAAATTTTTCTAAGAGGGCTTGCCCCTTGGCAGTGTTTGGCAAGCGCTCCAGGTGTATTTCTGCCATGAAAATCTCTCAGTGAAAACTCATCTGCTTTGCAGATGGCGTTCGGATTCGGCATAAAACATGTAGGTCCCGTTCGGCCAATTTGTAGGGAAAATAAAGAGGAGAACGACGCAAATTTGAAGAGAAGATCTGCCTTAGATCTCTTCGGAGGTTATCGCGCCTTAAATTTTTTTTGTATGTAAACACGAGTTTCTGTGCGTTAGTCTCGCTGGAACTGAAAACCCGCTTTGATCGATTTCGATAAGTTTTTCGTTTCGGTATGGTTCAAGGATAATTTAAAGGAGCATTGTTTTGTAAAGTAGGCGGTGACACGCCCCCTTCTAGTAAAATTTTTAATTTGCTTTAAGTATACAAAATGTATTACAGAGATACAATATTATTATTAAGGGGGGTGTAGAAGAAAGATAAACGGAATAAGGTATGGACAGAAAAATGGAGGGTAATTTAGACGAGAATGGTATAGAGAGTGAGTGAAGGCAAAGGAATTTTCGGGCAGGGAAAATTATGCCCGGTACATACGTATGTATATATAATGCTTTAAATTTGTTTCACTAGCAGTTTAATATTAAATAAAAAAAGTTACAATTTGCAGTTGAATGATTTTCCTGGATCAATTGTAGTATCTAATTTAAGCTTAGCTTTTTTTAACCATATGTAACCAAAAGCTATCGAATATTTATAGCTACATTATGAAAAATTATTGACTGGTTATATGCTTGAATATCGATTTGTAAGCAAAAAGTTATCGATTTGTTGTCGATTGGTTATCGATATGTTATAAAAATGTTGTCGATTTACTATCGAAAAATTATTGATAATATATAATAAAATTATAGATTTTTTAAAGAAAAGATATCGGTTTTTATTAAAAATTTATCGATTTTTTATCGGAATAAAATATATTTTTTATCAAAAAGTTATCGATTTGATATCGCAAAGCTATAAATTTTTTCGTGGAATGTTACCAATTTATTACCGGCGTGCTATCGATTTGTTATATAAAACTCAGCGGTTTGTTGTGAAACATGTAAGGATAAAACTTTAATATAAAAACATAAACACAACTACAAAACGTGAACAAAAAGCTGATAAAAAATCATTAAGAAGCCGATGATAACAAACCGATAACTCGATGATAATAATTCTTTATCGATAAAGAATACGGCAATAGAACGATAACTAATCGGTACCGACTGTTACCGTTAACAAGCCCACGAATCTATCCTCAAAAAGCTCGAATTTGCTTGTTTTTGGTAAAGTTACCTCTTTTGTGGGTCATCTTCTTTCCTTAGTTTGAACACTTAAGTTTTTTATTTTTGCATCAAGCTTTGTAAGTACTTGATACTTATGGCTTTTTTTATATCAAAAGTTCGACACTTTTAATAAAAGGAACAAGATGTACTAATTTAGCTCTCAGTTGTGAAAGTACCACCATAAATTCTCTTCTTTCAGTATAAAACTTCTTTTGTGACTATAAAGTCTATGAATTGGCCAAAACACTAAGGCAGAACGAAGAGTTTTGCTCGACTATGATATACTTCGATGAACTATCGGTTCATTTAACTTCGCCTGTCTCGTCTTTAAAAAATTTGTTTAATTTAACAGTGTTCTATGCATGAAGAAAAGTAAATGATTGGTAATGGAAGATTTATGTATAACTATATTCGTCGATCAACCATTGATACATATTGTTGTTGTTGTTTGGAAACACTTTGTCGGCAATTTATTTGGTTGGCTCAGGTATAGGTATTTCATGATATAAGCCGACTTGTTTGACGCCTCAGAGCTTGAACTAACTCACCCTTCTTGTTTGGATTTGAAAATACAAATTCTTTTAACAAAAAAACGAGGTTGATTAAACTGCTATTTGCTGTACTCCCATCCGTGTGAACACTAGTTATAGTAAAAAACATTTCTATTTTATTATGGTACAACAATTTTCGTATATGTATGTATGAAAAAATATCATCAAAGCGATTTTAAACCCAATCAAAAAGGAAGTAAAAATCAAAAGCGATACGAACAAAAAAAATAAAAAGAAACAAACAATAAAAAAGGGAGTGACGAAATAAAAGAATGTTTTTTTGGCTAAATAAATTGGCGTGTTTGGGTATCGTGTTTCGGAAATTTTTTGTTAAACTGTTTGTTCACTACTCACACGTGACGATATGGTAGACACATACATATGCATCCCTGCAAAAATAGCGAGTACTCCATGCATGCATGTATGGAGTACTCGCTATGGACCAAGCGAGTGCTCCAAAATTAACCACAATTCAAACAAAAAATATGGTCCAATTAACATTGCGATGTCCTAGGACCGGACCATATACTCCAGCTCCGCATTACATCAGAGTAATCCATGGAGTACCCACAGTCCAATAAACATCGTGTAGTGATTACAATCGTTAAAAACGAGCAATGATCGACTTACAACATGTTCGTGTAGAAACATGAGTTGGTCCATCGCTACATTACAGAGGAGTAGAATGGTAAGTACTTCAGTGGACCACTTGGTCCAACGATTTTTGCAGGGATGTAGTAGTACGAAAGTTATATTGTAGAAAGTGCACACAAGTTATCAAGTTATATATTTGATAATAAAGTGATCACGAAATCGATATCAATACCTTGGTAGTCATTGGATAGCAGACAAATCGATTTGCAGGAAGTATGGAAAAAGGGCTTTTATGATTAATTCTTTCACCAGTAAGAGTGCGTCAAGCCAAGTACACAAAAATGTACATATATTTTTTCGAAAAGGGGTTTTTCCTATCGCTCTTTTTATTGTAAACAGAAGAAACTCAAAATTTTAATTTTTTGGAAAAACGAAAATGAAGTTTTACTTTTTCATACAGTTCCATTAAAAAAATTTTATTCAAAAATAGCTATTGCGATCATTTTTGGCTTTCCAAGTATTAATATATGTGATCACAAAGCGTTTACATTTGCCTCATACATATTTCGCTTAATAATTCTTGTTAGACTACACAGCCAGGACATCAATAAATCGCAAGGAAATGCGCTGATAAAAAAAATATCAAAAATACAATCATCTTTTTCTATAGAATTATCAGGTTAAAAGTTTTTGGGAACAGCTATTTAAAGCTTTAACTGTACTAAGGTTAAGAGAAATAAAACGCAAATACCCTATTAATCACTTAATATTTTTTTATATTTTATTATTCAAAATAATATAAACAATACAATTGTTTCGGCACTATCGTTGTGCCTCCAGCAGTCGATAGCGTTCAACTAGCCGCTGTACTAAGGTTGCAGGCCAAATACCAGAGTCATTTCGGCACCACCATTTGTGCGAGGAAATGCGTCGCAATTTTTAAACCAAAATGACACACTTGTACAGATTTTCGTATACAAAATTTTCTGATTTTCAGCATTGAAGAGTATTATTGAATAAAAGTACTAAATTTGGTTTAAGGATTTTTTTGGTGAAGTCTCTCTGATAAACTCGACATTTTTAAATCAATAGAAAAAAAAGTTGAATTATGTGTGTTAGTCAAAAAACCAAATTTGGCTCGATAGAATCATGAATTCGCTTTTACTGTGGTGGTTATTCTCCGATATTTAATGGTTTTTCTATAAACCGTTACACTGATTTTCGATTATTGTCTTAAACGCAATGCTCGAAAATCCATTGCATAATGTTGAATTGTGAAGTTGTTTAGGTTATAGGACGTGAAGAAATTCGTGAATTCATGCCATCTGTGGATACCAGTTGTGAAGAAGGTTTGAGCAGCAAAATGTTGAAACACGATCCAGTCTAATCAAAAAAGAGGATTATTTTACATCAGAATGCTTTCGTGACATGAAATCGTGGGACCTTTTTCAGTGATTAGTTTTGCGGCTAGAGAACGTGTCAGTTCTGGTGATCGAATCACTTCACCCACCAATGCAATTACATTGACTTACACTATATTGACTTCCCTTTTACTTACAAAGAATAGAGTCCATAGCAAATCTTGTTTCTTTAGCAGCCGAGGCTATGTGGATCCCAAGCTCCTCATGGACCTAGGGGGTGGGGGTGGGGTTTCCTAGAAGGTTCAATGTGGCCATATCAAATCGTTCCCGATATTGTCGTGCTTGTACCTTTATGGTGTTTGTTACCGGAACGTACCTAATCTCTATCTAGTAAAGGACCGTCAACATCGATAGTATTGCCTGAAACCTTCGGACAGTACCTCTATCGCCGCAACAAGAGCAACAAGGGTACCAATATAAGCAGGGTCGGAATAGTTTTCTTATGGGCCACTATTTCCACAAAAATAAATATAGTCATTTAATAAAAATTTTGTTGAAGTTTTTAACTTATATGTATGTATATGAAGAATGAACTGGCGAATAGATCCAATGACTATTAAACAAGCTAAAGTTAAAAAATTGCTTTAAATATCGTTTCTCCGGTTCAAAAATGACGCAAGTGTCAATTTTAAAGTTTCGAGATAACTCGCACAAAAGCTTTAAAGAGTACTAATCTTTGCTGTGTATAAATTTTATAATTGTATTACAAATAATTACCGCGCTAGACCACTTGCGTCGTTATTCGCACATTTTTCTAATTGATGCAAATATTGAAACTTGCTTCACCAAAACTTAATATTTTACAATTGCGTCATTATTGAACCGGAGAAGCGATATGTTTTCATACAATAAAAGAAATGAGTGCACTCCTTTCTTAGAAATACAAAGAAACGACTTATATATTCAAAAATCTCAACCAAATTTCTTTCTCTTCTGAAATTAGGCCCATTGTCGTGTTAAACGATCCGTGGTCGAAATTAATTTTTTAAATTTTTCACTTTTGTAACAATACGTAATTTTTTGAAAATTACTAAAAACTAGGATAGGATAGGATAGGATAGGTTAGGTGGTAGCTGCCCTGATAAGGATAGCTCACTTGGACAACACGAAGGTCCGTTGTGATACCACATACACCAAAAATAACGGTGACCTAGATCCAGCTACTTAGAGAATCGTTGGGTAGCAACGATAAAGCTCCGAATGATACCGATCTCAACTTTGGATATATCCTCGGGAGATCCAAGTGAGTCGCGACCGAAGTACTTTCGCCTAATTCTGGCAAAAGCTGGACAATCAAGCATAAAGTGATTTGGTGATTCCACCTCATCATCCTCCATACAGCTGCAGCAGGATGGAGTTTCCAGTATATTGAGACGTACCGCATGGATACCCATGGGACAGTGCCCTGTCAAAACCCCAATGACCATTGATAGGTGAGCCTTAGTGAACCCAATTATTTCAGCAGACCTCCTGCCATCCACTTTCGGCCAGAAAGATCTTGCTACCCTGCAAGACGTGGTATCCGCCCAACGTTTGCTGAGCTGATTCGAGGCCCAGCTATGGAGGAGCAATCCACAGGTGGCCAGCGGGATCCCGAAGTCCCTTCAGCCATCTTCATCCGGTTCAGTTGTACCGATGCGGGCTAAGAGATCCGCTTGACAGTTACCCGGGATATCACTATGGCCCGGGACCCAGATAATCTTAATTGTAAAATAATTCGATGCAATCGCAAGCGAGGTCAGGCACTCCCAGACCACCCTCGATTGCACTGTAGTTGAGCTCAAGGCCTTGATAGCCGATTGGCTATCAGAGTAGATGTTAAATTCCCTAACCGTGGTAGCACTGGATAGCATTCCATCCACCGCATCCTTAATCGCAGCAATTTCCGCTTGGAATACACTGCAGTGATCAGCCAACTTAAACTTGCGGCTTAAATTTAGCTCTTGACAAAAGACCCCCCCACCAACCTTTCCATCCAGCTTTGACCCATCCGTGAACAAGTTAACCGGTCCCATGCCCCAGATAATTCCTCTTCCCCAATCCTCTCTCTCTGGAATAACTGGGGTGAAGGTTGTATAGGGAGCTGTTATCGGCATACAGTAGTCCGTTCTGTCCGGGATGAAGTCGAAACTGGTAAGAAGGCTAGAGTGTCCGCGGTCAGAAAGTCTATATCCCATATCACGAAGCCTGACCAACGACCTTGCCGCGGCCGCCTTTCCCGCAATATCTACTGGGTATATGTTCAGCATGACGTTCAGTGCCAAGGTAGGCGTTGTTCTGAGAGCGCCACTGATACCGATCAGCGCCGTCCGTTGCACTGACACTAACATTTTGGAGGTGCTCGCCGTGTCCAGTGCTTTCCACCAGACCAGCACCCCATATAGCAGAATCGGTTTGACCACCATCTCATAAAGCCAGTGTACTATTCTTGGCGAGAGTCCCCATCTCTTTCCGATAGCTCCTCTGCAGCAGTACAAGGCAATGGCGGACTTCCTGGCCCGATCTTCCACATTGGGTCTCCAGGACAGTTTCTTGTCCAAAACAATCCCCAAATATTTAACCCTATCAGAAAGTACCAACGGTACCCCTCCAATCGAGGGAGTTCTGAAATCGGGCACCTTATATCTTCTTGTGAAAAGGACCAATTCCGTTTTTCCCGGGTTGACCGCCAATCCACATGATTCAGCCCACCTAGCCACAGTATCCAGGTAGCCCTGAAGAACATCGCGCAGGGCGCCCAGAAATTTGCCTCTGACTAGGATAGCGAGGTCATCTGCATAGGCAACCACCCGACAACCATTGGCTTCCAGCTCCACAAGAAGCTCGTTGACTACCACAACCCAGAGGAGAGGAGATAGGACACCCCCCTGTGGCGTGCCCCTGCACACCTTCCTCTTAATTATGGCCCCTCCCCACTCCGCTGCGACAATTCTGCCGCATAGAAGTTTGCTAATAAATTCAACCAGAGCCGCCTCGACTCCTAAACCCACCAGAGCTCTTTCGATTGACCCCGGTAAGACATTGTTAAAAGCTCCCTCGATGTCTAGAAAGGCACCCAGAGCATACTCTTTGTGTTCTAGGGACCACTCTATTTGCTTTACAATCGAATGGAGAGCCGTTTCCGTCGATCTGCCCTTGCAGTACGCATGTTGTGAAGCCGACAGTAACCCCCGAGGTATCCTTTCCCGTAGGTACAGGTCAATCAACCTCTCAAACGTCTTAAGAAGAAACGACGAGAGACTGATTGGCCTGAAATCCTTAGGTGATACATGAGAGCTTCTGCCGGCCTTCGGAATGAAAATAACCCTAACCGTGTGCCAAGACTTCGGGATATAGTTAAGCCTGAGGCAGTTAGTATATATGATGGCCAACCAGCGGCAGGAAATCCCCAAAGACCTTTGAAGCTGCGCAGGAATGATTCCATCCGGGCCCGGAGACTTATAGGGCTTGAACGACCCTATAGCCCAGGTTATCTGACTTTCCCGTATTGGAATGGCAGGCACTTCTGCATGGCCAACGACCGCCGACCATGCAGGCGAAGATCCCTGCGCAACTGGGACATCGGGAAAATGATTGTCCAGTAAAAGCCTTAGGGACTCCTCGCTACTCATCGACCAGTCCCCACCATCATCTCTCAGATACCCCAGAGGAGCGGGGTTCCTAGAGAGTATTTTTCTAAATCTCGCGGATTCATTGCAGCCTTCTACGTTTTCGCAGAAGCTTCGCCATGCATCTCGCTTGGATATCCTTATTTCATATTTATAAATCCCCAGACTCACCTTATAGAGCTCCCAGTCCGAGGGTAATTTACTCCTCCTGGCTCTGTTGAAGAGCCGCCGACTGGACGCTCTTAGGTCGTCAAGAGAATCCGACCACCAGGGCGGCTTGCCCTTCCCCCTGTAAGTTTTCAATGGGCAGGACAGCTGAAAGGCGCTATTGCTTGCCGAGGTGAAGTTTTCCACCAGAACGTCTATCTCAGATTCGGACAGGCCCGAACTAATGATAGGCACCGCAGGCAGTAGCTCTCCCAGCTTCCTACAATACAAGTCCCAGTTAGTACTTTTAGGGTTCCTAAAAGATATTTTACCGGGACGTTCTTCGTTCACTGAGAACTGAATATATCGGTGATCAGAGAAGGAGTGCTCGTTGAGAACCCTCCATCCAGATATCCGACCTTCCAGTTCTCTACTAACCAGGGTGAGGTCCAGGACCTCCTCCCTTAACGCAGTAATAAAAGTCGGGTCATTCCCCCTATTACATATACAAAGTCCCTCATCTACAATAAAAGTAAATAAAGACTCACCTCTAGTGTTGGTATCCGAGCTTCCCCAAATGCTATGATGGGCATTTGCATCGGCACCGATGATCACGCCAACACCTCTCCGCCTTGCTTCAGCGGTGATTTCACCCAGTATCGCAGGTGGTGGTCCCACTACGTCCCCGTGGGGCATGTACGCTGAGACCACCCACATTTCATTACTTCCTCGCTCGAGGCAGACCGTGGTTACGTCAGCATTGCTGAAATTAGAGAGAATAAAAGCTTTAATCTCTTTTTTAACAAGCACACAGGATCTAGGCCTACTTGCCTCCCCATGCACCAAGGTGTTGAATTTTCCAGTCCTTAATCCAGAAATCTTACTGCCGTTACTACTCAGCCACGGCTCCTGGACAAGGACTATATCCACTCCGCCTTTTTCAAGGCAGAGCAACAAATTTGCGGAAGCCGCCTTAGAGTGCTGAAGATTGATTTGACGGATTTCCATCAAAAGCGCTCTTCTTCCGCACCCCATCCTTGGCGGATTCGTATTAGTATTGTCCATTCTAAAAAAAAGTCCCCCCTCAAGGCCGCTATCCGGAGCCGATTGTGTAGTCGCCCTTTAACGATCTCGTGGTTATCTATGCTACGCAGGGAGGCCACGCGAGGGTTGACGCATTACCTTATGAGTAATGCGTTCAGAGCCAGACCGGACGCGAAGCGGGAAAATCTTCAACCGCACCTACACCACCAACTTAACGGCGACGGAGCCGGAACGTACCTTGAGGCCCGCCACGGTTTTAACGGGACGTGGGCAGGTGCAGCATTAGCCTACCAGCCATTTTGGTAGGGTTTCACCCCGACCTACTAAAGTGGCAGAATACCGCACCTACCAGCCCAATGTCATCAAGTCAAAATGTGATGTGAAATCAAAGTCCTAAAACAGTCCAGTTCGTCACCGTTGTGTACCGATCTTGACTCTCCCTCCCCTGAGCTCGGCACAATGACTCAAGGGGCGCGGGTTTTATCGAGTTGTCCTCTCTAGATCCGCCATTATCAGTAGAAGCAGGGGCACCTCGTGCAGGACGTGATAACTAATCACGCGTGACATTCGTCACTATGGCCGGTCTAAGACTGATATCAGTCCCTGATCCAGAGCCTGAAACCACTTATGATATCCAAGCCAAGTATCTTAGCCCCCTAAAAATTACAATGAGAAGAAATGTAATAATTTTCAAAAGTTTAAAAACATCTTCAATTTATTTAAACGGTTTCTTAATTCCAACACGTTTAAGCACATGATCAAACATGCATACATATGTGCATCTTTAAACATATAATTTCAACAGAAAACAAGTAAAGGTGTCTCAGTTCGGGTGTAACCGAACATTGTATACTCAGCGTGAGCTTCAATTGCACATTTCATTTCAGATAAATTACTTTTCTACATAACACTTAGCACCGCCCGTTTAAAAAAATTTCTCCCCATTTCCTCTTACAATAAAACTTGATAAGTGAAATATAATTGATTCAAGACTATTTTTTGCTAAGTTATAGGTTATTATTCTAGTCTACGATCCTTTTAAACCTTGTAAACTTCTTTTATATCCAAGTTGCCGTGGTCCATTTTTACTAGAAACATTTTGTGCTATAAGGAAAATATGTGTACCAAATTTTGTTACGATATGTAATTTTTTCTTCGAGTTATGGCTCCGAAACATTGAGAATTGCTTAAACAAAAAAGGGGCGGTGCCACACCCATTTTTTTAAATTTAAGTGTTTTCCAATTTAATTTTATAATTCAATTTAGAAAGTAAAATTGTATTGATACAAAAGCTCTTTTTTGCAAAGATATAGCTTATTTTATTCGCCGACGACCATTCTAAAAATCTTTTATATAAAAGTGGGCGTGGTCCTTAACCGATTTCGTTAATTTTTCTTCAAAGCATTCCTTATAGTAAAGGCAACGTCGCTGCAGAATTTTGTTACCATAGATTTAACGATTTTTGATTAATAATATTTGTAAAATTGATTTTATCACAAGTGGGCGGTGCCACGCCCATTTAAATTTTTTTTTTTTTTCAAATTTTTATCAAGAGCCTCAATATCAGTCCACGTGTCAAATTTCAGCATTCTAGGTGTATTATTTGTTAAATAATCAAGTTTTTTGTGTTTCCAAAATGTTATATATATATAAAAAGTGGGCGTGGTTATCATCCGATTTCGCTCATTTTCAATACCAATCTATTCTGGGTCGAGATAAGCACGTGTACCAAGTTTGGTGAAGATATCTCAAGTTACCGTGCTAACGTACATACGGACATGGCTCAATCAAATTTTTGTTCGATACTGATGTTTTTGATATATGGAACCGTTATCCAATCAAAGTTAATGTAATCTGTGTGCAAAGCACGCTGAGTATAAAAATATTTTCTTTAATAGCGTTTTTTTCTAAGATGCAGAATAAACTTTAAGTAGCTTTAAAAACGGTATGCTGCTATCGATGATACTATGTTAAAGATAAAGAGACCTCTGAAAACTACTTGTACACAGATACTTGAAATAGATTTTGTTCAGCTGATAGGCCACAAAAATAATACATATGTGTGTACAAAGTAGAGTCCTGCATGAATGCATTCACACGTGAATGTACAATGAGACATACTGATACTGTCTCAGTATCCATTGTACTTCACTCCAATGAGTTTGTATTGGATGAGTGATGGTATCAAAGAGAAGTTGTATGTACCCGCATTTTGTCTGCGTTGTACATGCGAGCATTCATACCATTACCAAAGAAATTCATACATACACATGTCTCATCGAGAAGCACAATGAGATAAACGTTGTACAAGTTGGACCAATGAATATACTATGAGTACTAAGTACTTATGTACTTGTTTTCGTTCTAAAATGATGTGTGCATTTATGAAAAGTTAAATTTTTGCGTTGAAACTATGAAAAACGTAACAAAAAATATGGGTATTTTTAAGTGGCGAATTTAAAATTTTTTAATAAGAAATAAAAATACTAAATATCTTTTCTTAAGAGCTAATAATAAACGTTTACAAATCAGATATTCTGGAGAAATTTGCAATGTTTCCCGCCTTTCATACCAAAATTTCAAAAATTAACAAAACTTCAAAATATATATTGCGCCGTTATCCCTAATCACCATCAACTTGTATGATGTATGTATAGAATTATTCTAGGCTGAAAGTCATTGATTATTTGGTAAAACGTTATTTCCCTAAAATGAATATACACGCATACATACATAAAACTATTTTCATTAGACAATGAAAATCCGCGATACAAAACAATGGTAGGCATTTGTGGGGATTTTCCATAACTAATGATCCTAAAACATGTATGTTGTGCATCGCTAATCACCATACATACACTTGTATGATGATAGGCACTTGCCTGCCTGAAGGCCATCGATTATGGCCTTAAAAATGGGTTAGGATATATTTATGTATATACATATTGCATTGTAGAAAAATGTCATCTATTTCTTTAACTATTTATATAGTTAAACGCACTTCAGTATATATAGAATACATGTACATACGCTTTCAAATAAAGCGCGGAATAGAACTATATAAATAGAGAAATTAACTGAAGAAAGATCATACCAATGGATAACTACATTGAAGTACCACCAACTAAACCACAATACCTTTTCTGAAGCCTTTTAATATTTAGTGCACAAATATGTACATATATCATGGACCAATTAACATCAGCCAATTCACCGATGTCCGTAAAAAATCGCCAATTTGCCGAAATAAAATAAAAAATAGTCAAGGGAGACGATAAAATCATTTTAACTGTCGGAAAGAGCAAAGTTTGGAATATTTTCGGCAAAGCAGATATTGGCGGCAGCTTTTTGGACAAAGTAGTAGCTTGCAAAGACTGCAATAGCGTTTTAACCTTTACAAAGATCACATCGAATTTAGTCAAACACAAGTGTTACAAAACTTTTACAGATCGAGTTGACAATAGGCCCCGAATAGATGTTGATGACGAAACAAGAAAGGACGTTGTCCGATCTGTTACAGGATGGGTTGTAAAAAATTACCGATCGTTTCAAATTGTCGAGGATGAAGGCCTGCAGGAATACACAGAGTTAATATTGTCAATAGGAGCCGAGCATGGTCCAAATGTAGACGTTTAAAAAATTGCTACCACATCCTACCACTGTATCCAGAAACATAGACAAGCTCTACAAAATTGCCTACGATGAAATGAGAACAGAATTAAAGGAAATAAGTGGCGGATTTCTTGGAATCACTTCGGATATATGGACAGACACTGTTTCAAAGCATTCCTATTTATCACTAACGCTGCACTTTATTATAAATGCAAAATTATTCACAAAATTGCTTGCTTTTAAGTCCATGGACTCCGAGCCCTGTACCAGTAAGAATTGCCTGGACGAATTTGATTGCTCCTTGGATAAACCATTATTGTTACGTATAGAGGAACTAACATGAAAGCCGCCTTCCAGCATCACAACCACATATTTTGTATAACCCATTTATTGCACAACATCGTGGAAAAATCTCTTAAAGAGTCAGCCGATATTAGCGAAATGAAAGAAAAATGTTCACACGTCGTCAGGTATTTCAAGAAATCTGGAGCCAATGCACAATTAACAACAACGCTTAAAAGCATTTCTCCGACAAGATGGAACACAGTTTACTACATGCTACATTCTCTCAAAAATAACTGGGTTGACGTTGGAAATATTTTGGAGGAAAATCGTCAACTGAGCTATATTAGTGGAATAAGCTTAAATGCCTTAACAGATACTCTTAAAGTGTCGGCTAAATTTGAGGAAACATCAAAAGAATTTGCAGGCGATGGCTATCCAACCTTACATTTAGTAATAGTACATGTTTACTACTTAATGCTGCATTGTGAATCAACCAAGGATGAGTCAGAATGCGTACAAGATTTGAAGCTACGGTTGCGCACATTGCTTAAGGATACTGTACTTAGTAATTTAACAATGATTCATAAAATAGCTCTATTTCTGTTCCCACCGACTAACAATCTCTCCCAGTTTATTGCTGTTGAGAAAAATGAAGTCAAATAACATTGTAAAACTTTGCTTGAAAGGCTAATAAATGAAGACAGTTTGATAAACAATGAAAACTGTCAGCAGAATTCTCTTTCAAACGAAAAAGAATGCCTATTTTCCGGATTTCTCCTGCCTCAAAACATTCCTAGTAGTATTGACCGAGTACAACAAGAATTGATGCTTTATGAAAATATTTCTGAGGTCATGCACAACGATTTTGACGTTCTAAGGTGGTGGGAGTTTAATAAACTTAGATATCCTCTATTATTCCAGCTAAGCCGAAAAATATTTGCTACTCCTGCTAGTAGTGCCCCTTCAGAAAGAGTATTTTCAAGCGCCAAGCAATTACTTTCAGATAAGCGTAGTTCCCTAGGGTTTAACCCGACATGTGTTGGAAAAATTATGTTTTTACATATCAATATGAAAAATATTTAGAACATATATAAAAAAAAAACATACTTGCTTAAATAGTATAAGTTAAATCTACTTAGTTAAAGAGATATTAATATCTAACATAAGAAAACGCATTAATATGAAAAATTAATAAAACCCTAAAATGGCACATTTATGCACTTTATTTTGTTATAATAAATGGGTTTTACACGGGCAACTAGTGTACATTTTTATAATTCCTTAAAATTCACCAAACTGTAGTTGTATACACAAGTACACCTGCGATACAAGTTGTACTAGTGAATATACAAGTTGTACTACACACATGCGTTGACGTCATTGGTTGTAGTTGTGCTGCATGAGACGAGAACGTGCAAGTACTTGTATATTTTGCTACTCACAGCCTTTTGTACGCATACACATAAGTTCTCATGCCAGTGAATTGAATAAGTGTTTGTACAAAATTTGTGTGAATGCACTCATAGCCATATTTTTGTGCATTCATGCAGGGGTCTAGTACATAGCTACTACTTTGAAAGGGACACCATGACGTATGCGTGACATAAAAACCTAGCTATGGAATTCATATACATATGTATGTATGAGTATCGTTGGTTGTGTTGCAGTACACCTTTGAAAAAAAAAGAAGAAAATATACGTAAACACATTGCAAGAAGGTAATGAAGTAAAAGAAGAGTTTACTCATTAAACTCATTGTAAAATACGAACCCCAAAGAAGGGCGTATTTTCGTTTGAAAGGCAAAACGAGCTAAAAAAAACAACACTCTATAGGAGCAAATATGATTTTGAACATGAAAACTTTCGCTTTCTGTTTAATGAACAATAACAAGCAAATAAACTGTGAAAAAAGCTTTCAATCACTTTGAAATCAAGTAGCATATTGCTTGCAACACACTTCAAAAAATTTAATGTAGGAAGCGAGAGTTTCAGCTTGTACTCGTGTGTATGTATGTTTATAAGATTGACCGATTTAAAAAAAAAAAAGATTTCTATAGAAATACTATCTATGTTCAAAGCTGCTAAACCGCCTTTTGGTTACACTGCGCAGGAGTGATAAAGTGTATCTATCTTGTGTAGGGCATTTAAGGAAATTGGGTATTTGATACCTTTAAACCTTTGACGTCGTTCGAGATTTATTTTATCTTATTGCTTTGTTAAATCATACCTAAAATCGATGTGTTCTAACATGACACCAAACTTTGTTTGAATTGTAATGTGGTGCAGTCGTCTATAACAACTGTACCTTTATGATCCAACGCTATCGAAACTGCGAGTTTTCTAAACTCCTTTTTGGGGAACTTAATGCTAATTTGTTAGTAGTTGCGCCTATTTAATGGAACGAAGCACTGCTTATACAACAACAATGCATCGAAACCATTTATTTCGAAATAATCTAGAAAAGTGATTTAGTCGCCACTAATTCGCATGCGCATTATTCTGCGCTCTCTCTCAGCATGCTTTAATTGCATCATAACTATAAAGGCCATCTTGCTCACAGCTGTCCAACAATCTATTTTTTTGCATATTCGGGGAACTAAATTCCTAATGGAAGGCTGCTCTCCAATAACTCTATTTACAGAGAGTCTTTCACTGTGAAAATGAGGGTAGTGAAACTTTACATATTATCTGCGCTTTCTAATTCGGAGGGACAGTGTGGGCAGAAAGGATCCTCCTCTATCCCACGCTTATGTAGATATTCCCTGAAGCTGCCGTGCCTGCTCAATATGTGGTAGTAATTTAGCTCGCCGTGTTTTCGCTTTTACCATTCCGCTATATTTCGAATTAGCATGAAGGTTCAGCCTCCTTTTCTCGATTTCATACCGCTCTTGCCACCTAAATATTGTCCGTGACCTTGCGCTTTTATCTTCAGATGGTCGGCTGATTCCAATGCAATACAGATCGGCCATTTCACCTGAGAATAGATCTAATGGGATTTTCCTGGATAAAATATGAATCGCGTCGTCGGATACCGTCCGATAACCACATGCTATTCGTATATCAGTTATATGGTAGGCTGCTAGTATATCTTTTTTTTCGTGGACTCTTTTAGCTCCGTGCCATACTGGTGCTGCATATAGTATAATTGAGCTGGTTACGTTGCATAATAGTTGACGCGTGGCTTCGCCTGGGCCGCCGATGTTGGGCATTATTCGCGTTAGGGCTCCTCTAACTTTAGAAAATTTCTTCCCACCGCCCTCAACTGCTCCTTAAAAGTTATTTTTGAGTCACCTTTTACTCCTAGATATTTCAGGAAAGGCTTTGACTTTATTTGATAATCACCTATGGTTAGAACTAACTCGTCCACAGTCCGTTTTGAGCTCACCAAAACCACTTCCATCTTATTGCTAGACATCTCCAGCCACTTGTGCGTCAGCCATTCCCATATTCTTCCCACAGCGTGGCCACTGCTACTATGACAATATCATTTGCCTAGCCGACAATTTCGGTGCCTTCGGGAAGGTCGATTTGTAGCACACCGTCATACATCGCATTCCATAGCGTTGGACGTAGAACAGAATTCTGAGGGACACCGCCCGTGATGTTGCGCTTTCTTGGTCTTTCATCCCCTATATATGGAAATAGGTTTGTATAATAGATCTTACATAACATACCTACATATTGCGCTTAATTAAATAAAAGAAAAGACAAGAGTGTAAGCCGATTAGCGCTACAAAATGGGGGAAAATTGAAAAAATTAAAGCGTTGCTTTAACAACATGAAAGAAATAATAACAACAACAATTGTACTCAACTTATAATTTTCTTTTTCTGAGTAAATTAATAAATTTTGGTAGTGTCGAAGTAATGACAAAATATGTTGTAAAAAAGTAAAACAAAAATTCATCATAAGACCACTGGAAAATTTCAGTACACATCTTAAACAACAAAGCAATTTGTTGAAGTACTCAGCTGTCGTATATAACTTGAAATTAAAATTAAACAAAATAACTTATAAAAAATGTTAAGTGCAAACCATAAGCAGTGAACCGCAGAGGGGATTATTGTAATACTTTTCAAATTCTGTTGTTGGCGAAATTTTTAATGGTTACGATAGGGAAACTTAAAAAAAATAAAAAGGAATATTCAAGAGAAATGAAAAGACATCGCTAAGCAGAGCATGAATAAATTATGATTGTAAAATTATTGTCAAAAATGTACGCGTAATTTATTTTTGTGGCAAATGAAATTAATGCCAATAAGTAGATGTGTGTGTGGGTGTGTGTGTTTGTGTGTGAAGGTAGGCAAACTGCTCAATCAAGTGCGTTGCCAATGGTGGTTTAAAATGAAAGACAGAGATATCAAAATTACTTTAATATGATTATATATGTACGTCATCATTTTGCTTTACATTTAAGTTTAAGTGCTTTCAGTGAAATGAGCAGTCTTTTCTCAGATACGCAGCGAACTTTTAAGTACACCTGCAAACCCGACAAACGTTGTGCTGTACAAGTGCCTTTAATTAGAAAATTTCAAAATTTCTATAGCGCTTATATAAGGTTCGCATATACGAAATTGTTATTGTGAGTCTGACTGTTGGAAATTAGGCAGTATGGCCATAGTAGTATCCTCAGAGGGATTTCCGTTATTGCTCCGTCATCAGGTTAACACAAGCCCTCATTAAGTTTTTTTTTTGTTCTCCGATATATGGCTCGGTTTTATAGTTGCCTATTCTTTCAAAAGAGCACTTATATAGTGCTCAGAGTGACTTTCCGCTCGACTGCCGGAAAAGCACTTAGTTATTCTAGTAACATATCTTATTTAAGCAGCATGCGCTATTTTGCATTTCCAGCCAGAAAATATATAACTTTAATTTTATATTGTCATATAAAAATGCGAAATTTTTTTTATAATTCAAAGTTTGACTGCCATATACATACATATATCAATATGTAAGACGTGTCTCAAAAGTCAGCTATGACAGACACAAAGAGCAGTGGCACTTGCTGGAGTTCCTCAGACCAAACGATAGTAATTTTCCGAAAATATACATATATATGTATTAGGCCGAGTCGATTTGTGGGGAGGCAAAAAAATCGCCCATTGCTCTCTGAAAATCATATTCTAGGGATCAAAATAAGAAACTTTGCCGAAGGAACCATACCTCTAAAACGAATTCTGATGTCCCCCCCTTTGGGTCGTTGGGGCAAATTTTGAAAAATCCCACTTTGAAATGCCTATGTTTTTTCTTCTTGGAGTTTATTTTTATCTTTAGAAATTTATTTAGTCAGAACATATGTAAATGAAAAAATTTATTTAACTTAGTAATAGAAAAGAAATTAAAAAAAATTATTTGAAATTAGCGTTTTTACAATCCCCTTTTAAAACCCCTTTTAAAACCAAGGCATCACTGTAATGCATTTGCATGTCGTAAACATAGTTGTGTGTGTTTTTATTCAACCGTTTTAAAAAATGAAGGTATCACTGTGACACAATTGCAGATCGTAAAATTGCTTGTGTTGTTTTTTTTAAGCCACCACAATACGCAGCAGGTAGAATTGAAATTGCCCTTCCCAAAAGCTCGACCCAAAGGGGGGGACATCGGAATTCGTTTTAGAGGTATGGTTCCTTCGGCAAAATTTCTTATTTTGATCCCTATAATACGATTTTCACAGAGCAATAAGCGATTTTTAAATCGACCCGCCGTAATATGTATAGATGCGAACACGAAAATAATAGTAGCGGTGTTTAACAAATTTCATCAGATACATTCTTCTCTTATAATTTTGGATAATTGAGGAAAAACCTTAAATAAAGTTTGTAAATAAAACTATATAAAAATAATTTAAAAATATGATCGAAAATTCGAGAAAGTTTTAGCTAGTTTCGAACATTTCATTTAGGGGTTTTTCGTCAGTTCGCAGTTTTGTTGCCTAAACAATTTTATTATTACAAATTTTATTATAGGTCTCTCAAAATTCGCATTGACTTTTGAGCATGAGTTATGCGTTACCAGTTTTGTCTGCTGGTCTTAAATAAAAAAAAAAAAAAAAAATTATGTAAGGCGCGATAACCTCCGAAGAGATCTAAGGCCGGGCTTCTCTTCCAATCTGCGTCGTGCTCCTCTTGATTTTCCCTACAAATTGGCGAGACGGGACCTACATGTTTTATGCCGATTCCGAACGGCATCTGCAAAGCAGATGAGTTTTCACTGAGATCTTTTCATGGCAGAAATACACCCGGAGCGCTTGCCAAACACTGCCGAGGGGCGACCCCGCTTAGACAAATTTTATTCTAATTGAAAACCCTTATTTCTAAAATTTTGATGTTGCTTGCCCTGGGTATGAACCCAGGGGATACGGTGTGGTAGGCGGAGCACGCTACCATCAACCACGGTGGAACCGACGCTTCTATCGCCAATCTCCCTATGATCTACCCCTACTCAAATAGCCAGTTTCCTTGGATTTTCCTTGGACTCCCGTTAGAGGATTTTGGTGACAATTTGAGAGTGGTCGTGCCGACTGAATGGAACGCAGCACTGTTAACACAATCAATAGTGGCAGTTTACCGATTCCGTTTATTTTCACACAGTATAACTAGTATAGCAATGAAAACCTACATCCCAAATTCTCAATTCCTTTTGGTTTACGCAGTTCGAACTTTTATATTTTTTTTAAAAGTCGGCGTTGCCATGTTCTTTTGATGCAATTTTATCTAACTTCTATTTTTTGCCATCAAGTCAGCCTACATATCACATTACTTTGTTGGCCTTTGGAGTTGCTTCATCATATTTGTCCTTTTTCCGAAATTTCAAAATTATGATATCGATATTTTTTTTAAAGTTGGCGTGGTGTCCAACCGACTTTGTAAACTTCCATAAAGCGAATGTATGGTGACAAGGACAACCCCATTCCAAATTTCAACATGCTATTTTAACGGCTTTTTATTTACATACGTTTCAGGAGTATTCAAATTTTCTTCTTTTAAATATACTGCCAATCCCATTTTCCAAAATAATCCCATATTTCTCTTTCCTGCCATAAATTAAACTCACTTATCAAGCTTCGTTTCTTTATTCGTCTTTGGTAAGGAATTATCACAATTTTGGGTGTGGTTATAGTTCAATTTCGACTATTTTCAAAAACAATATATTGTGGGTCCAGTTCAGCCGTATGCTTGATGTTTTGCTCAAGTTTTCTGTTAACGGACGGTCGTACGGACGGCCATGGCTCAAACAAAATTTTTTTCTATGCTGATAGTTTCGACGTTGTAACCATTACGTTACACCGTTATACGTTATACAATTTGTAGTACTCTTGGGTATAACTACACGATGTGTATACAAATTTTAACAAAAAATGAAAATTTTTCCTAAAACTCATTCAAATTTTCGATTCATGGAACTTTACCTAAATTATCGAAAAAAAAAAAATTATAAAAACAATTTGACGAAAACTTTCTCGATTTTTTTATACTCAGAGTGCTTTGCACACAGAGTATATTAACTTTGATTGGATAACGGTTGGTTGTACAGGTATAAAGGAATCGAGATAGATATATACTTCCATATATCAAAATTATCAATATCGAAAAAAAATTTGGTTGAGCCATGTCCGTCCGTCCGTTAGCACGATAACTTGAGTAAATATTGAGACATATTTACCAAATTTGGTACACGAGCTTATATGGACGCAGGATAGATTGGTATTGAAAATGCGTGAAATCGGATGATAACCACACCCACTTTTTATATATATATAACATTTTGGAAAACACAAAAAACCTGATTATTTAGTAAATAATACACCTAGAATGTTGAAATTAGACTTTTGGACTGATATTGAGACTCTTGATAAAAATTTGAAAAATTTTTTTAAAATGGGAGTGGCACCGCCCACTTGTGACAAAATCAATTTTAAAAATATTATTAATCATAAATCAAAAATCGCTAAACATGACGTAACAAAATTCGGCAGAGAGTTTGCCTTTACTATAAGGAATGCTTTGAAGAAAAATTAACGAAATTGGTTAAGGTAATAAAATAAGCTATATCTTTGCAAAAAAAATGGGCATGGCACCGCCCCTTATATGACTAAGCAATTTTCTATGTTTCAGGAGCCATAACTCGAAGAAAATTTTACACATCGTAACAAAATTGGGTACACATATTTTCCTTATAGCAGAAAATATTTCTAGTAAAAATGAACGCGGTCGGTTAAAGACCACTGCAACTTAGATATAAAACAAGTTTACAAGGTTTAAAAGGGTCGTAGACTAGAATAATAACCTATAACTTAGCAAAAAATTGTTTTGAATCAATTATATTTCACTTATCAAGTTTTATTGTAAGAGGAAATGGGGAGAAATTTTTTTTAAACGGGCAGTGCCACGTGTTATGGAGAAAAGTAATTTATCTGAAATGAAATGTACAATTGAAGCTCACGCTGAGTATATAAAGTTCGGTTACCTCCGCACTTAGGTGCCTTTACTTGTTTGAAAATAATCTTGAAAACCGTGTACGTTTTTCTTAAATTATCGAAAATAAAGGAAGTATTATTTAATTGTGAAATTTGATAAAATTTCACTGCAACTTTCGTATTCGAAACTGTGAATGTAATTATACATTTTTTTCATTGCCAGTGTTTGCAGTTGCGCTACATATATATTATATATTTATATGTGTGCACCAATGTTCATTAATGTAATTTGTTCTTTTGGCTGTCATATTTAATTTAATAAAGTTGGCGAGTAGTACGAGTTTTTGTTCATTCTTTCAAGTTCTGATACCATTCAAGCTGACGTGAATGGGAGAGCGACTACCAGCAAGCCACTTAACTTATCTTATACGAAAAATTACATATATATATGTACATTACCAGAGTGTGATGCCACCAAAATAATTTACAGTTTATGTAGAGTCAAAAGAAAGACCCAGAGATCTCCGTAATCACAATCCACAGTCACACTCATAGTCAGAGTCGCGACTACATACCTCAGCCGCCAACAGCTTTACCACACTCTTTATACTCAGTTGAGCAGAGCTCACAGATTATATTAACTTTGATTGCATAACGGTTGGTTGTACAGGTATAAAGGAATCGAGATAGAAATAGACATCCATATATCAAAATCATCAGCATCGAAAAAAAATTCGATTGAGCCATGTCCGTCCGTCTGTCCGTTAACACGATAACTTGAGTAAATTTTGAGGTATCTTTATGAAATTTGGTATGTAGATTTCTGGGCACTCGTCTCAGATCGCTATTTAAAATAAACGATATCGGACAATAACCACGCCCACTTTTTCGATATCGAAAATTTCGAAAAATCGAAAAAGTGTAATAATTCATTACCAAATACGCGTTAAGCAATGAAACTGGGTAGGTGAGTTGAGCTTATGACGCAGAATAGAAGAATAGTAAAATTTTGGACAATGGGCGTGGCACCGCCCACTTTTAAATGAAGGTAATTTAGAAGTTTTGCAAGCTGTAATTTGGCAGTCGTTGAAGATATCATGATGAAATTTGGCAGAAACGTTACCCTTACTACTTTATGTCTGCTTAATAAAAATTAGCAAAATCGGAGAACGACCACGCCCACTTTTTAAAAAATTTTTTTTTTAAATTTAAATTTTAAAAGAAAAGTTAATATCTTTACAGCATATAAGTAAATTATGCCAACATTCAACTACAGTAATGATATGATGCAACAAAATACAAAAATAAAAGAAAATTTCAAAATGGGCGTGGCTCCGCCCTTTTTCATTTAATTTGTCTAGGATGTTTTTAATGCCATAAGTCGAACAAAAATTTACCAATCCTTTTGAAATTTGGTAGAGGTTTAGCTCCTAGGACGATAACTGTTTTCTGTGAAAAAGGGCGAAATCGGTTGAAGCCGCGCCCAGCTTTTATACACAGTCTGCCGTCTGTCCTTCCGCTCTGCCCTTAACACGATAACTTGAGCAAAAATCGATATATCTTTACTAAACTCAGTTCACGTACTTATCTGAACTCACTTTGTAAAATAAAAAAAAAAAACTCACTTTGTATTAGTGTAAAAAATGGCCGAAATCCGTCTATGACCACGCCCACTTTTTCGATATAGAAAAAAATGCCATAATTATATACCAAATACGAAAAAAGGGATGAAACATGGTAATTGTATTGGTTTATTGACGCAAAATATGACTTTAGAAAAAAACTTGGTAAAATGGGGGTGACACCTACCATATTAAGTAAAAGAAAATGAAAAAGTTTTGCAGGGCAAAATCAAAAGCCCTTGTAATCTTGGAAGGAATACTGTACGTGGTATTACATATATAAATAAATTAGCGGTACCCGACAGATGATGTTCTGGATCACCCTGGTCTACATTTTGGTAGATATCTCGAAAACGCCTTCACATATACAACTTGTGGCCACTCCCTTTTAAAACCCTCATTAGTACCTTTAATTTGATACCCATATCGTACAAACACATTCTAGGGTCACCCCTGGTCCACCTTTATGGCGATATTTCGAAACGGCGTCCACCGAAGGCCAACTCCCTTTTAAAACGACTCATTAACACCTTTCATTTGATACCCATATCGTACAAACAAATTCTAGAGTCACCCTGATCCACCTTTATGGCGATATCCCTAAATGGCGTCCACCTATAGAACTATGGCCCACTATCTCATAAAATACTCTTTAATGCCTTTCATTTGATACACAAGTAATACAAACACATTTCAGGGTTACCCTAGGTTCTTTTTACAAATGGTGATTTTCCCTAACTTTGTCTCCACAGCTCTCAACTGATTATGTAATGTTCGGTTACACCCGAACTTAGCCTTCCTTACTTCTTTTTACTGCGGTCAGTTTTAAAATTTAACTTCATTCATCATACGCCTTAAATTTTCTTTTCATTATTTTTAACTTATGAATTGCATTTTTGAATCTACGCATATTCGTGTTTGTATGCATGTATTAATATTTATATTTAAGTATACATTGCTTTATAAGCATTCCTTTTATTATTCAAGGCTAAAGGTAAAATATGCTTGTTAGTGAATTTATTTTTTGTTTTTTTTTTTTTTTTTTTTTGTTTTTGTATTTGTAACCATAATTTTTCATAATTGAAAGCAAATGCAATTTGTATAATGAATACTTTTTTGCTATCCCTTTTTATTAACAATTTTTATTTTCTCTCTTTTTCTTTGCAGCTACTCGAACTCTGTTCTGTTTTTGGTAAGTCAAATTCGGCAAACTTACGAGGGAAAGAAATTATAAAAGTGTTCATAACAACAAAAATAATAGAAATATTTAGGACTTCAAAAGTTATCAAAGGCAGTTGATGGATTTGCTAACTCACAGCAGAATAAAAAGAATCTGTCTATGATTATCTGAATTATATTAAACAAATGATTTTCCTGTATGCGGTAGATTTCCACCTCTCTGAAGTTGGCAAGACAACTTTTACGTGCAAAAATTATTTTCCTAACTGGTGTCTAAGGTGATTTTCGAAAAGTGGCACGCTAACTTCACGTGAAGTTGGCGGTGCACCATAAAACAAATTTTTAATTTTTTTTCGAATTTATAAAACAGGCCACTTATCTACGGCAAATTTACGGCAAATTCGTGTGCAAGAATTATTTTCCTAGCTGGCCTCTAAGGTGGTTTTCTGAGCGTGGCACGCTAACTTCACGTGAAGTTGGCGTGCCACCCTGTATTTTTTAAAACATGGCCGCGGCAAATTTTTTTGTTTCACACATAATTCACGGCAAATTTACTGCAAATTCTCGTGTAAGAATTTTCCTAACTGGTGTCTAAGGTGGTTTTCGGAAAGTGGCACGCTAACTTCACGTGAAGTTGGCGGTGCACCATAGAAAAAAGTTAAATTTTTTTTTTTTTGAATTATATAATATACCACTTATCTACGGCAAATTTACGGCAAATTCGTGTGCAAGAATTATTTTCCTAGCTGGTCTCTAAGGTGGTTTTCTGAGGGTGGCGCGCTAACTTCACGTGAAGTTGGCGTGACACCCTGTATTTTCTAAAATATGGCCACGGCAAATTTTTTTGTTTCACGGATAAATTACGGCAAATTCACGGCAATTTTCCCAATAGGTAATTTTTTTCCACGTAAAAGTTGTCTTGCCAACTTCAGAGAGGTTAGATTTCCTCAATGCATGGGTAGAGTTTTGATATATAGATGGTGTGCTATTTCCAAAAGCAATCACATCTGAAATGTGTAGCTTCATAAAACCTAAAAATAGGCCTTACTGCAGCGAAATGCCGGAAAGCGGCTGAGGGAACATGCCAGGGAAAAAGTATGAACCAAGAAAAGCCCCACCATAGGAAGGTTCTCGTGTCTATTGTATTGTCGAAACTGTTTGTTACAGTCAACCGCAGAACGCTACTCGAAGACAAAGAAGCTTCACTCCTTCCACTTGTCAAAAAATATGTACCGCAATTTATCTGAATGGTTGGGCAAGCGTCGGTTCAATTAACGAATGAAACCTCAAAACCCAGAATAATTAAACAAGGGGTACAACAGTGTGGTGTCCCATCCCCCGTTCAGTTTAATTTCTGCATATCATAGCTCCCTTCTTCACCAGAAGGAGCTGCTATCATAACCTACGCCGACGACTACACGACAACAACAACTGCATGACCTGTCCCTCTAATAAATGATTTCGTGTTTAGAAAAAACAGTCGCTTCTTTGCTGGAGTAGTTGGCTAGGCAAGGTTAAGTTAAAAGGGCCTCCGTAGGAACTTACCTAAGTGAGTGGCGAATGATGGCAAATTCGTCCAACCAAATAACTATCTACTCGTCTTCAATGAAACATTTGAAAGAGGAGTGAAACATATACCTTCCCAATCTCAACCAGACTTCCGAATAACATTGTGGTCAGAAATCTGATTCGTCTTTTTTGCAGTCTTGGACATCAGCTGAGAAAGTTATGAATCAAATACTCTTCCCCCTCATTCAGACAGCTTCTGCTGAGGGAAATTTTTAGTATGTTCCACTATCAGATCATGGGTGCATTAGCGCAATGACTTGTGATGATACCCGTAAGTACTATCATTGCAGATTTGTTTTGCTTGAAAAGGAAGCTAGTTCTTTTTTTATACAAAGATGGCCATAACGAGCTTGAGACGTCGCAACCGGTTTGTTCACAGCAAATTCGTTACTCTTAATTTATATTGCTCGATTTTCTTAGGAGCTAATCAGCGAAGCTGAACCCTTCCTGGCCATTTCATATGCATATTCATTCCCTCCTAAATCGCTGTACCTTGAGAACTAGCAAACCCAAAACATTTATGTGTCCTATATACGCCAATGAGGCTTGATATCCCTGCACCATATCCGAATTTATTATGTTGGAGTCTTTTGCCTTAAGAGCGCCTGGCTGCAGACAAGGATCGTAAAATTGTTTTCTTGGACCGAAATATCGAGGAGCAGTCTGGCTTTGAAATGATTATTGTACGCTCTTTTTGAAAGAATGCCCAACTTTACTTCAAATCCATCAAACACAGTTTCTAACGTTAGAGAAATATTGTAATTTTACATTAGAATTCTAATGTAGTTCTCTAATGCAATTCGATTCGAAAACTAGGTTAGAGAACTACGTTAGAATTCGACTGTGAAACGATTCGAATAACACTAGAAATACGATGTTATGATTATTGTCACAGTTATCGATTGTTTGCACGACATGATCACTCATTCTTAGTGTCATACTAACAAAATAAAAATTGTGGAAATATTACAAGTTGCGAAATAAGCTTTTTTATTTATAATAATAAATACTAGGAAGTGAAAATGAATCAAAAAAGGTTAAAAAAGGAAAGCGAGCAGATTATTGAAGAGCTATTTGAATGACACGAAGAAAACGCTTCTTCATCCGTACCTCAAACCAACGCTGAGCTCAATTTTTAAGTACGTTTTCAATTTATTATAATAGAAAAAGCCTTTGAAATATGATCATCATCACGGCCACCGTGGTGTGAAGGTAGCGTGCTCCGCCTATCACACCGTATGCCCTGGGTTCAACTCCCGGGCAAAGCAACATCAAAATTTTAGAAATAAGATTTTTCAATTAGAAGAAAATTTTTCTAAGCGGGGCGCCCCTCGGCAGTGTCTGGCAAGCGCTCCGATTGTATTTCTGCCATGAAAAGCTCTCAGTGAAAACTCATCTGCCTTGCAGATGCCGTTCGGAGTCGGCATAAAACATGTAGGTCCCGTCCGGCAAATTTGTAGGGAAAAATCAAGAGGAGCACGACGCAAATTGGAAGAGAAGCTCGGCCTTAGATCTCTTCGGAGGTTATCGCGCCTTACATTTATTTTATATTTTATTTATAACCAAATAAAGGTATTTAAGGTAATGAAACAATGAAAATTTCGCTGATTTTAAACAACTGAACTTATTTGCGCATCCTTCAAAATTCTCATTAGAAACTCATTAGAATTTGACGTTAGAATTCGATTAGATTTCTAACCCTTTTCTCGATATCGGGAACAAAGTCCCCTTTTTGTCGAAAATGCTATAATTCGCGACACTTTCGCAAATCGTCCTCTAGCCTTCTACCTTAGAGAAATACATTAGAATTTGATTCGTCTTCTAATCGTTTTCTAACCTAAATGTTTGTTGGGAATGTTACATTCGCTTCATCGCTCATCATTTGTCGCATACTTACCTGAAGCTATCAAGATTTTGCAAAAATAACTTTCCAAAATTTAATTAGTTTAGGAATTTCGACATAGAAACATATTCTACAAAGTAATTACGTTAATTACTAAGCTTAAATGATTTTCATTTTAGACAGTGTTGCTAAAAGCATTCCAAACTTGAAAGTATCGAGTCTCGTCTGCATATACATACCCTTTCAAATACATGTCCAAAAATGTGGAATATACAGTTGCACATATACACTTATACATATATCGACATCTAGTGTATTTCAAAGCAAATTAGTGCAAATATGTCAAGTTGTGTCAAAACTTTGTCGTATAAACTGAAATATGTCAACATTCTACGTAGTTTGCAGAAAGCCATATATAAAAATACACATCCATATACAGATATAAAACTAACATAGGTGCATGTATTTATATATGTATATCTACATGCATGACTTCGCGGTGCAATATGCGCATAAGTTACGTATACTCCATGTCGTACACTTCATACGAACTTGCATGCAAAATGCAAATTTTTCGAAAAGGTGAGGGGGAGTATGCAATGCTAGACGGGATGCCATGAGCTTCGTAGATAATGTTTGCAATTTGTAATTTTCGCGCTAAAATGCAAAATTAAAAATTTCAATTAAATTGCCACCACGTCTTAAAATAAATACGTAAAGACAGCTGCACATTGCAGTAGATACCCTGTAGGGAAAATAATAGCGAAAAAAATTCTTACTAAAAAAAAATTTTTACAGTGGGAGCAAACGTCTTTCGTAACACGATTCTTATTGATTGGCATTTAATGTAGTAAGTAGGTTAGGTAAGGTTGGGTAAAGAGGGATTGCACCCCTCACTTCCACCTGGAGAAACTTTTGCTCATTGTGAATGGCCTCAGTGAGTGCCGAATGCCGGCACATTCATCCATCCAGATTACTTTCAAGTAGTATTCATCGAAGCATTTGCTTTCTTTGATAAACTTAGGTAGAAGCGAAAGATTCACCATCCCAACCTCTGTTTGTTGGTATGCGCCAACGTCGCAGTATCGGCGCAACAACAAAATTACTTGTTATTACACTCATAAGTCTGTCATTACAGATTTGTTTAGCTTGCGAAGGAAGCTATTTCCCTTCCTATCCAAACATGGTCTAAGGAATTTGAAACCTCGCATCTCCCCGTCGTTGCTGATATATAGCAAGCCCGTTGCCCTCGCCTTATATTCCCCGATTTTCCCTAGAATATGGTCAATGGGTGATCGTACAGAGCTGTGTCCATTTCGAAATCTTTCCATGCCTACCGGAAGTTTTCTGTGTAAATATTGTTAAAACTCCCCTTCAATTTGCAAAATATTCTCAGGTATTTTCGACGGACAAAAAACAGATAACATTTAGCTGAAATTAACAAAACTCGAAGGAGTATTATGAATCCATAAAAAAATTTCCTTCAATTCGTAGGAGGAGAACAAGTCAACTTTCCTTATTTTTCTCTACTCGATTCAGAAGCCAACATTCACTCTGGGAGCTCTTTTGCCACATAATATTCATTTCTATTTAAGCCTCGTACGTCTTAGTATTAAATTTCGATCGACGCATGCCCTAGGCCTCACAGAAAGGACTATAAAGCTTTCAAGGAACTTTTCGCATTAACTATTGGATTTCTTCTTTTGAACCTTACATCAAGAAGAGGTTCTGAGCAAGCATATTCCTCGCTCGTGGTGAGAAGGCAATAGAAATAGTGTGTGGTATTGGTATGAGGTACATGGGAAAGTTATGGATTATTTATCGAAAAGTTATCAACTTGTTAACAGAGTGCTACCAATTGGCTTTTAATGTGTCAAAATAAATACACAAAGGCAGCTGCATATTGCAGTACATACCCTGTAGGGAAAAATATTACTTGCAGCAAAAAAAGTTTTACAGTGGGAGAAAAGGTCTTTCTTAACACGATTCTCCTTGACTGGCATTTAATGTAGTAAGCAGGTTAGGTAAGGTTGGGTAAAGAGTGATGGCATCCCTCACATCCACCTGTAGACACTTTTATTCATTATGAATGCCCTCATTGAGTACCCAATTGCGGCACATTCATCCATCCATATTACTTTCAAGTAGTCTTCACCGAACTACTATCGATTTGTTATCGATATGTTATCACAAAGTTGTCGATTTGCTATATCAAAGTTCTCTAACTATACACAAAAGATTTTTTATTTCTTATCAAATATATCAGAGTTGGGTAACGTTTTACAAGACTGTGCACCAGCTAATTTTTATCGGAAATTGTCAAAGGTGGTATCAGAAGATGCGTCTTGACCTCCGTTTTTAGAATCCAGAAGCGAAAATTAAAATTTTTATTTCTGTCGGAAGATATAAGCAAAAAATCGGTTCCAATTTTCATGTGGTTGTGGTTGTTTGTCAGATTTGTTGTACACACACTCACACTAATGCAGAAAGGTTTTCTGCGCGCATTTAGTTTTGATCCCCAAACCGGCGTCGGACCCACCCAGGGTAATTTTTTATAAGAGCGGCCGAAGGCCCCACATTTCGGACACTCTCGGGGTCGTTTTATGGTTTTTTGTGAATAACTTTCGACAAAAATTAAATTTTAGATTTGCGCTTTCGGATTATTAAACCGGAGGTCAAGGCGCATCTTCTGATACCACCTTTGATAATTTCCGATAAAAATTGGGTGGTGCACCGTCTTGTAAAACCTTACCCAGAGTTGTTACCAAGAAGAAGCTGAGGAAGCTCTTCTCAAAAGGCCCAAAATTATTAACTTCTAGTAAAGCTAATTCTGTTGTAATTCAACTTCAACCCGAGTACTTGGTATTCACGTTTTGTTTTTTGATGCCAGGATGTGTTTGATCTTCAGTAGAAATTGCTTTACGTTAGTTCTCGTAGAAGCCTTATAAGCGCCCTGGTAATTAGTGTATTTACCTTATATAGGAATTCTTGCTCAGAACTAAATAGCGAAAGAGATTTTAAACACGGAGGATAATTCCGGACAGTCATAATTATATTCCGGATTCCAACTACGACGATTGTAGTTTTATACCGCATACATAACTTTGATTAAAATAGGCAGCTCTTAGGGATATGGTAGGATTACAGGAAAAGGAGATGCAAGGTGTCCGTGGTGTAGGAATTAATTGATTGATACAATTGACATACAAGGCCTAGATTTCGATTACAAAATGAGTGGAGCGGCAACATCTTTTTTATAGCCTTAGTTGCCGATGTCAGCTCCAGATAGTATTTGACAAAAGCCATAAAGTCTTATTTTGTATTGCTCGACTACCTCAAAATAGGTCGTCTCCTATGATATGTAACTGGAATGTTTTTTACAATAAGTATCTTAAAATTATAGACAGAAGCATGAGAAATAAACTTTTGTATAGGAAATTAAGTAATTAAAGATATTAAAGAAGTAATGCAGCGGTACCAGCTTTCACTTCATAGCACAGTGTTGTGTGCTTTTAAATTGATCAAAAATTTGTTGTTTTTGTAGGGATAAGGACACTCACCAATGTTGATGGTCCTTTGGCGGATGCATATACGTTACGTTCCGGCAACAAGCACCTAACGGTACTAGCCCGAATATCTCGGGAACGATTTGGTATGACCACGTGCAATTTTTATGCCACACCGCCCTCCCACCCCCTATATAGATGAGGAGCTTTGGTCACCAGAACCTCGGCTTATAACGAAACGAAATTAAACACGGATAGGTGAGGTTGACAATTCGGTTGGGGAAGCTATATATTGCGCTGGCAACCACTCGAGAGGGTTACGCTACACAACCCCTTCAATGAATTTGGTATTTTAGTCGCCTCTTATGACAGGCATACCTACCGCGGGTATATTATAAGCCCCCTAACCCGCTGGGGCGTCAAAAATACTTTTATTCCTAATTGCAGGATTTCCCTACTGGTAGTCATATTTCATGTGCATCTACATAGACTGTACTTGATGTAATGCACTGAAACTAATTTTGTTGATGCCGCTTTACAAATTTGTGTGTCTCATGTGCCCTTGAGTGCATTTTCGCGCTTTTAGGATTACAAGAAGACATTGAGATGTTACTGCACTATGGATACAAAAAGAAATGCTATGTTGCAAAATAAAAAATGTGGAAGTGAACAAAAGTAAACACAAAAGTAAAATGTCAGCGTAAAGTAGCAAAACTACAAACAATGGAGTTAGTGGAAGCCCTTTACATTGCTCTTATATTCAACACAAAAAGTGGGTACAGAAAACGTGAATCAAGAGTGCAAGGGTTATGTATTTCTAAATTCGATGTTATAATAATATGCCAAAATTTCAAGAAAATGAGTGCTAAGACTAACAAGTGTTTACAGCAAATACTAGTGGGGTTAGCTGAGTTAAAAAATGAAAAATTTTAATCTTTTGCTGCAGTGTAACTGACATTTCAGACGATTTACGTTGAACTGGCTGTTTAACAAAGACCACACATAAACTGGGAGAGTATTTTTCTGAGAGAGTACTTCTTCTCTATACGGTCACCGCCGTGGTGCTCCGCCTACCACACCGAAGATCCTGGGTTAACGCCCTGGGTAAAGCTACATCAAAAATTTAGAAACAAGTTTTTCAATTAGAAGAAAATTTTTCTAAGCGGGGTTGCCCTTCGGCAGTCTTTGGCAAGTGTATTTCTGCCATGAACAAGTCTCAGTGAAAACTCTTCTGCCTTGCAGATGCCGTTCGGAGTCGGCATAAAACAAGTAGGTCCCATCCAGCCAATTTGTAGGAAAAAATAAGAGGAGCAAGACGCAAATTGGAAAAGAAGCTCGGCCTTAAATCTATTCGGAGGCTATCGCGCCTTACGCTTATTTATTTTGTTTTATAAAAAAATATTTCAAAGCTACAGTAAAAGATTATATATAACAGACCGCTTATATGAAATATTACAGGTAGTATACCATAGATTGGATGAGTATTTCAATAGGAGTTATCATCCAAAAGGGTAGCAGGGAGATTTTTGTTCAATTAGCATGTTATTGGCTCTCATCAAGCTGATTTGATGGACACTTTGATTCTTTGGTATTTCGCTTTATATTACTACATACTTTTCCACAACAATCCCGTACTTGTCCAGAAATTGTATTGAAGGGATTCCTAAAAAAATACAGAAATTATCGCTAAGATAATCGCGACATGACAAACTTGAGGCCAAAATAATATAAAGGAACCCTGACGAGAGGAATTTAGGATTTAGAGGATATTTATACGATCCCTTGGTGCCAGATATTTTACACAAAATAGTCCCTATAATATTTGATAGAGCCCTTGAACAAAGCGAATGCTGGAAAACAGCAACAACAAGATGAAGTAGAAAATAGCCACATAGGCATGTACAAAGCAACAAAAGGCACATATTACTCAGCCATATACACCCATATACTTAGAACGCAATATTGAATATGAGTTGCAGATGGTCGAAAGAAGTAAATAAACAACAAGTCGAGAAGGCTGTTAGCGCAATGCCTAGATCCTTGGAGAATTAAGCGAGGAAGGCAACTGATAGTAAAGAAGCAGCGTTAGAATGGTTAATCAGTTTGATTTTAACACGCTATAAGTGAAGTGGAGAAGAACATTTTTCTGAGCGGTTTCGCTCCTCGGCAGTGTTAAGAAAGCACTCCGAGTGCCATTAAAAGCTTCTCAGTGAAAACTCATCTGCCTTGCAGATACCGCTCGGAGTCGGCATTAAACAAGTAGGTTGCGTCCCTCCAGTTTGTAGGTAAAACTGAAAGGAGCACGACGTAAATTGGAAAAGAAGCTCGGCATAACATCTCTTTGAAGGTTATCGTGACTTATATTTTTTTATTTATAAGTGAAGTGTGCGAATACATAAAATGGTGTAGATCTACCACCGTAGTAGTGCTGTTCATAAAAAGCATTTTATTCACAGAACACTTTCTTTCTTTTTTAATCGACAGTTAAATGACTCCAACGATAACACAAGGGCAGAAATATCTTGATTTTTTTTAAGGTCGTTACGTTATAGATGGTGCAGGTTACACTATGGATGACGCAAAAATATTGCCAATTTCAGGAATGTTTTACTTTATATGGTGTCTATTATTCATGCTAGTAAACATGTAAACTGTTACGATAAAAAGTAACTCCTTGTTAATTTTCAGCTTAGTTATCGGCAGAATTCTTTCATATGCCCTGGCACCTAATATAGTTGTATACTTTTCCCCGTCCCGATTCTTTCCAGGGATTGCTTACACTCTAGCATAATTTTAGATGCTATGCTATTCGAGATTATTGCCTTAATTGCTGCTTGACTGTCAATAAAAAAGTTAACACAGCTGCAGTTTAAGCTATTCTCTTCCAGTGTTTCTACTGCTTTCGTTACGGCTAATACTTCAGTGATATGGTAGCTTGTATGATCTGTTTATTTCCGTGTCAGCACAGTGTACACCAGATATCAACAAGTAGTCTAACACCCGCGGAAAAAGATGCGATACCTTCTCAAGGTGTAGAAAAACACGGGATATCTACAATTTCCCTTTTATTTACCGGATGTGAGGCTTCAACCGAGTACACATATGTGAATTATTTGGACCAAAGTTATGAAAAGAAAATGAATCGTTTTGAGCGCAGATATAATTGCGTATTTACACCTACGAGCACAAAAACAGTAGTGGCAAATTTTAACATATTTCATCAATCAAATTCTCCTTACATTTGCTTATTTGCGATTATCCAAGAAAAAATGTCTGTGAATTCTGTAACAGAAACTATGCAAGGCAGCCTCAAAAAGGTTTCCGGAAAAGTTAAAAAATTCGAGAAAATTTTACAACAATTTTTGTTTTTAAAAGTATAAGTTGTAGATTTTTCGAAATTCCTATTAATATTGAAATTGATTTTTCCGAATTGTGTATTAGACTTGTCGCCACACAAAGTATGTAAACTGATTCTTTTTTATTTTAAAAAATTCGAAACACTCTGTGAATATCGAGAGGCCTTGTACTTTGTAGGATTAGAAGTGATTGGAAAACTCTACTTAAAGAGTTAAAACTTTTTCGTAATCTTAATATATAAAAATCACATGTCATAAATCTTTGGCCGCGATGCACTCCTAAACTACTGAACAGATTTGGAATTTGTTTTGCACACCGTGTGTAGTTTAATCTAGCTTGAAATATAGGATAGGTTGTATCTCAGTTTATAATCGCAATATTATTTTATTGCAAATTTTTAAAATTTTTTTATACGTAATAATAAAATGTTACGTACACTCACATTTTCAGGGGTGCGAATATACTTCCGTGTAATTGGTTGGTGTTTAATTAAACAACGTGCTAATCAATAAAAAATATTATAGCGAATGTTATCAAGTATAGCACATCACCAGGCCCGCCGAGAGGGTGGGGGGTTTCTGAGGGGGCCCGCGATTTAGAGGTACTATGAAATTTTTTTTAATTCAGGGGAGTCTAGTTGTTCCATGTGCAATTTTTAAGCCGAATTTCAAAAGCAACGAAAATCTGCATTTCGTTTTAATATTATAGTGAAATGTGAAAAATAAAAATCTATATATATAAAAATAAAAAGGCTAAAATGTGTGTTAGATGCGTCGGTCGATTTTGTTCAAACTTTCACACAAGTTGCGTAAACCTCACGCTGTGGTTACTACATAGGTTTGGTTGCTGTTTATGAGTGCTTTAGTACAGAGTAATATATTATCCAGAGACAGAATGGGACTGGGATTAGGACTAGGACTGGGACTGGGACTCGGAGTGAGACTGGGACTGGGACTAGAATAAAATACATACCACCCTCTGGGACAGGCAGTAAGGGATGCAGAAGAATTAGAAGAAATTTAGAGAAGAGAAAAGAGTGAAGGAGATTGAGAAATAGATAGAATGAGACGAAGATGGAGATAGATGAAGCGAAAAAGACGGAGGGAGGAGTGAATAAAAGGATTAGGAAAAAGTGAAGAGGGGGGGGGGCAGAGTCAGACGGAAAAAGCTTATTAAAATGTATGCAGATATGCCAAATTTAGGGCAAAACAACGTTTGCCGGGTCTTCTAGTATTTTATAAAATTTTTGGATTTTTTCTAAAACGATTTTGGCATTGCTTTACATTATTTCAATTACGCCATTCATTAAAGTTTTTTTTTATTAAAATATCAAAATAAAAAAAAATAAAACGTTATTGACGAATATTCGCTATAAAAATGCCACTGCTGTTTTTGTGTTGTGAATTCATCAATTTCAAAAGCAGTTCATGTATAAAACTTAGCCTACCATGAAATCTGAAGGAAATAATACTCATAAGATGAGCAAAGGAAAAACATTGGAACTATGAAAAAATCTATACTGGAAAAAAATTAAAGCACTTGGTGTAAATGATGAAGTAGATCCACAACAACAAGACAGCATCATTATTCGTTTTAAAGAGGAAAAAAAGAGAAAAGTACAGAGAACGAGCTATCATCAGTAAACAGATAAAAGCAAAAGTGCTGCCAGAAGTAGAAAAAATGTAATATATAATAACTAAAAGCAAAAAAAAAGAAAAAAAAAACATTAGTAAGGGTGCAAAAAAGACGTCATAATATGAAAACACCGAAGTGACAATAACAACACGAACAAGAGTAAAAACATGCAAAAACTGCTGCCTGAAAATAAAAGCGCAATTAAGAATTGCTTTGCTTCGACGCCTACGTCGCATGCAAATTATGTTTGTAATACATGAGAGAGGGAGAGGGATATAGTATATAATTGTTTGTCAAGTATGAATGTATGAGTAAAGGAATAAGTCCTTTCACTATGTTTTAATGTATGTGTACTAATGTAGCATGATTGTATATGTTTGCAAGTTACAAGATGAAAGCGAAACAAAGAATTGCTGCACCGGCGGCAA
Source organism: Eurosta solidaginis (assembly GCF_040869045.1). Lineage (NCBI taxonomy): Eukaryota > Metazoa > Arthropoda > Insecta > Diptera > Tephritidae > Eurosta > Eurosta solidaginis. The sequence continues at coordinate 272,018,602 of NC_090319.1, read as the reverse complement.
AAAGTTCAAGGTTTATGCGCATACTGCTAAGAAATTGGTGTCATCGAAAAAAATATATAAAAGATGATATCTTAAAGAAAATGAGAGTGAACAAATAAATGTGTCTAAGATCGGGTGTAACCGAACATTTTATACTCTGCGTAAGCTTCAATTGCACATTTCATTTCAGATAAATTACTTTTCTACATAACACGTGACACCGCCCGTTTAAGAAAAATGTCTCCCCATTTCCTCTTACAATAAAACTTGATAAGTGAAATATCATTGATTCAAAACTAAATTTTGCTAAGTTATACCTTATTATTTGCTAAATAATCAGGTCTTTTGTGTTTTCCAAAACGTTATATATATATAAAGTAGGCGTGGTTATCATCCGATTTCGCTAATTTTCAATACCAATCAATTCTGTATCCAGATAAGTTCCTGTCCCAAATTTGGTGAAGATATCTCAATATTTACTCAAGTTATCGTGTTAACGGAAAGACCGACGGACATGGCTCAATCAATTTTTTTTTTCGACACTGATGATTTTGATATATGGAAGTCTATATCTCTCTCGATTCCTTTATACCTGTACAACCAACCGTTACACAATCAGAGTTAATATACTCTGTGTGCAAAGCGCGCTGGGTATAAAAAATGAAATAAGTCAAGGAACTGCTGAACTAAATGCAAAATGCAAAAGCAGGAAATTGCAGTTTTTGAATGCGGCAAGACATTCGTAATGTGGTTTGATGCCGCAAGCGAGTGCTTTTTAAATTGAAAACAAAAGATTTATCTCATTCAAGTGACAAGCGAATATCGTCGATGTCAGATAGCGCTTTTGAACACGTTTTTATCTTAGTTTATTTAATGTATATTTTCCAATTCAATTAAAACGCAAAAATCTATGGCGCATAGTCATAGTGAAAATAAAATAGGTTTTTCTATAAGCTATCTGTCAAAAAAGCTGCAACTTAATTTAAAACCTATTTTATTTTGACCACGACTCTGCGCCTATATGTATAAAGTTCAAATTATGTATTTATGTATATAGGTATAGGTCGAGTTGCGTCATAAACGGATCGACCGATTAGAACCAAACTTGAACCACGAGCTGGAAACCTTCCAACGATGGTCATAGGCTAAAAATAATTCCGATGTATAAAGGGAGCGTGAAACCTTGGTTATACATAACTTTGGAAGTATACATGATACAACATTGAAATTAAGTAAAGAGTTATATGAAGTCAATCCCTAATAAAAAAAAAATACAAGGCGCGGTAACTTCCGAAGAGATTTTAAGTCGAGCTTTTCTTCCAATTTGCGTCGTGCTTCCTTTTTTAAATTTTTCCTACAATTTGGTGGAACCAGACCTACTTGTTTTATGCCGACACGGAACGGCTTCTGAAAGACAGATGAATTTTTACTGAGAAAATTTTCATGGCAGAAATATCAGGTGTATGCATATGAAACCGATATTTTTTATTAAAAAAAAATACATTTATTTCAAGAGAATGGTAATGAATTTTATATATAAGGTAAGCGCACTCGCTAGCTACACATTTTGACCAACTCTCAGGCAATTTATGGATACCTCGCCTAAAAAGGTCTTCGTTTTTTGAAGCCAACCAGTCACCGAGCCATTTTCCAACATTTTCGTAACAAGTGAAGCGCTGTTCGCTAAGTGCGTGCCTCATCGATGCGAATAAGTGAAAGTCGGATTGAGCCAAGTCTGGTGAGTAAGCGGGGTGGGGTAGTGGTTGTCAGCTGTACGACTCAACCAATTCCCGAGTTTGTTTTGTTCGGTATGATGGTGCATTGTCATCGAGAAAAATCACTTTCTCATGCCTAATTTCATACTCTGGTCGTTTTTGGCGCAGAGCACGGTTCATATTGTCCAATTGTTGTTGGTAGCGGTGACCATTAACAGTTTCGTCTGGTTTTAGAAGCTCATACCAGATTACACCATGCTGATCCCAGAAAACACAGAGCATTGTCTTTTTTCCGTAGCGATTTGGTCTTGGTGACGATTGTGCTGGCTGACCAGGGTCCATGTACGATCTATTGCATTTGGGATTCACGAAATGAATACACTTCTCATCGCCAGTAACGATCCGATGCAAAAACGACTTTTTTTTTTTCTCTGGCGAGCAGCATTTCACATGTTGTTTACCGATTTTCCTGCTCTCTGTCGTTCAGCTAATGTGGCACCCATCTTTCGCTTTCACGATCTTTCCCATGGATTTCAAACATGTGGAAATGGTTGTCTGGGACACATTTAGTTGTTCTGCGAGCTGTCTTTGCGTCTGACTATCGTCTTCATCCAGCAAAGCCTGCAATTCGACGTCTTCGAACAATTTCGGTGGTTTGCCGCGGTCAGCGTTTCTCACATCTAAATTACCACTTTTAAACTTGTTGAACCACTCATTATACTGCGTATGACCAAGAGCGTGCTATCCGTAAGCTTCGACAAGCATTCGATGAGATTCTATCGCCGATTTACTCAAATGGAAGCAGAAAATTAATGCTCCCCACAAATCGTTGTTTGATGGCACGTATTTTGACATTTTCAAGAGCGAAAAAAACACGATGTTGTATGAAACTTGAAATGTTTGGTGTTGGATATTTTTCACAGATCATAAGACGCCAACTAGTGCCAATGGTAAGCTTCGAGTGTTACTAAAATTGTGCCTACTGATCGCCAGATGCCAATACCGGTTTCATATGCATATAGCTGATAACTCGTAGGGTTTGCAAATTGTCTAATTGAAAAAAACTTGGGTCTAAAATCTGATATTGCTATGATGGGGGCGTGAATCCAGGATCTTCGGTGTGGTAGGGAGAGCAAGCAACCATCACACCCCGGCGTCCACCGTCCTAACAGCTCCATTAAAATGTGGAGTTGGAGAAAAGGAGGCGTGGCTGATATAAGAGCAAAGAGAGAAATCACTGTGGCAGTTGCATCCTCAGGAATCACGGGTATCCTTTTGTGCGGTGGACCTAGAGCGCACTCTGCATTTAAACTAGCAAAGTTTATTTATTATTGATTATCCGATGTGCAATATAAGCAAAAGGCCAGGCCAAATCGGGGTCTAATTAAATGTAAGCTTGTCGTGTGGAATAAATACACCATGGTTCATTAACAGTCGCTAGGAGCTTTAAACTGAACCTTTAAGGACTTCATTGATAATGATCATCCCATGGGTGGTGCTTCCCTCCTACTTGCTTGAGATTTTCGACATATTCTGCTAGTTGTTTCGAAAGGAACATCTGCAGATAAAGTAAATGTGTGCTTAAAACAATCATATCTGTGGCACTACGTACAAAAGTTAACTCTCTTTACATATGTGAGAGAGCATTTGGGGGAAATATTTCAGCAGAAGCTCTTGCTAAACAAGTCTTGAAATAGGCAATGGCAAAATTCTTTTTTCTTTACTACTAGATTACTTTTCTTTTTCTTAAAATTTTTGCGAACTTATGTTATCACCTGAAGCTTTATTATTATAACATATGTATGTATTTGCAAATATTGAATCTAGTTATACAAGCTATAAATGGCTTCGAGATATGGCAATTTGGGCACCCAAAATGGGGATGTTAGTATCGTTAATGCTTAAATCCACGTAAAACAGCAGGAACCGAGACAACTTATCAATCTATTTACATAGTCGTCGAAGAATCCCAAGCTGTGCATTATTCGGTTGAAGCTGTTGACTCCTTGGAACCATCAGAAATTACTGTCCATCGATCAAGACTTAAAAAGGGCCCATAATCGGGCAATTACGAAAACAACAAATTTGAATACCAAGGATTCCATTGATACCGACAGATATGCCTTTCCATTTTAAACGCCTAAAATTTCCTATTCTTATCAATAAAGCTCAAGAATAGTTATTGCCTGTAGCAGAAGTCAATCTTACCAACTCATATTTCACCCATAGCCAATTATACGTAGCCAGCTCCAGATGTGACTCACCGAAATTTTTTTTATTTATACTACAAAAAATTCTAAACTATGTAAATATCGTATATCCTATGGTTTTAAGCAATACCTAAATTTGCAAGTACACAACTTTAGCAGAAGTTTAAAACTTGCCTACACGAGAACAGTCCTGAAAGTTTTTATAGAATGGGAAGAAATAAGTTCTTCTTGGGGCTAATACCAAGATTACTCTTTGGCAAAAAAGAGGTCATCTCTAAACTAGTCAATTAAAGTTTAAAACAGCTTAGCGTTTTTGAGGATAAATCAACAAATGAACGTTGTATAGCATTAGCAAAGGAACTGGATATCATTACTTAATCTACACCGACTCGTATTTACCATAACCCCGTCTGACATGTACCGAAAAAATCGTTAATCAACAGCCTGCTTACTCGCAACAAAAGCTCTACAAGTAATAGCGAATACCTACAACGCTTTTGTGAAGCAACCGATCCTTATAAAACTCGATTTCTCCCTACATACTAATCTATATTCATTGCTGAAGCCGCAGCCTTACTTGAACTAGTAAGATTTGCTACTAATACATACAAAATCTAAATAAGTCATACGTACCGACTGACTGGCTGTTAAATAGGGCTCATAACAGTCGCATAACCAACATTCTCTACACCACGCTTTTCGACTTCCCCCTCTTTAACAAAATAATCTAACAAATTTTACATAAAACAATTTTCTGCCACAAATTTGAAGTAGCTAATACACTGGTCACTACTACGTGCGCGTGCACACATACACTTGCATATAAATATTTGTTATGTTTAGATGCAATTAAATGCACACAAAGTGCGGGTTAAATAGAACGCTAATTTCAAGTGATATAATTACGTTCATTAGTTGTGGATTAAATGAATTGTTTAGTTAGTGAGAAAAAATAATTTCTATACGTATGAGTGATGGCATTGCGCCTGCGTGTATGAATTGCTAATAGTTGTGCACTGAATTAATGTTAATGGGCTTTTTATCACAAACACATATGTCATGCTACCAGAGTGCATCAGTCAATATTAAATTGCAGCATAAACAAAATTTAATATTAATGAAAATTTATATTTAGCTACTTGTTTTGTTTAGCGAAATAGTTTACTGATATTCATAATAAATATCTAATTTATAAATTATTCAGTGCATATTAAAGTTTATCAGTTTATGAAGGGAATCGATATGACAAAAGAAAAAGAGGGGAGGGAAAGGAAAATATTAGCAATGAAAACCGATGACAACAGCAAAGCCAGAACAGAAACCGAAACCAGACATCATGTTAAGTTAACGGTTTGTTATCGGAGAGCTATCGTTTGTTAGAGGTGTGTTATGGACGATATTTAGACAAACTATCCATTCTCTATCAAACTGTTATAAATTTGCCATTTATAAAAGAATGTTTTTAGTGAGTAAACAATTTTTTTCGAGTTTGTCGATTGCTTATTGAAAATACAAAAACTTGTCGATTTGCTTTCGAGAAATTATTGATTTTCGAAAAGTTATCTAAAAATTATAGATTTGCTTTTAAAAAGTTTTCGGTTTGTTATCAAAATGTTATCAGTTTGTTATCGAAAATTTAGCAATTACTTATCGATTACGATTGTCGAAATTATTGATATGCTATCGAAGGGATACCGATATGTTATTGCAAAATTATTAATTTGTTGTCTAAAAATTATCGATTTGCTATCATATTTTTAACAAGAAGTTATCAACTTTAAAAGGAATAGTTATCGTTTTCTTATCGAAGCTTCGCCAAATTGGTATAGGTGTAGGGTGTTGATTTGTTTACGACGACTTATCGAATTATTATGAAAAAAATTCACTACAAAATCGATCGCCTGTCGGGATCGGTTCTTACAGATAAGAAGCCAACCGAGCTTATCTCGAAAAGCCCGAAATTAATTTTAACTGATAAAGTTCCTCTGTTTCGATATAAGTTCTTGGGTAAGCTGTAGTGAACTTGAAAACATACTGTACATACACCTATGTTAATACACATAGAACTTCACTAGTACTAAGTGCTCACACCTTTTTTGTATAATAAATTTTTGAGATTGTCTTTTTTTCTAAATGGCAGCTAAACACAAATTAAATTCTGAAGCTGAAGAAGAAGGGAGAAGGGTGCTTAGGTTTGGTTAGGTTGAACTGGCCGGTCCATGAAGACCTCATATAGACTGAATGAGTCAGTAGTGTTACCAGAAGTTTGTTTTTAACAAAAAAATTTAACAACCCTATCAAAACCCAGGACCTATGTTATAAAATAACTCCGTCCTCTTGGCATATACTAGAAGTTTCCTAGTACTTAAGCCACTTGCTGCTTCTACATCTGACATCTGTATCACTCCTAATAGCTGGAGTCTTAGCCTGGTATATGCAGGGCACGAGCACAGAACGTGCTCAATCGTTTCCTCCTTCAAACCGCACTTCCTATAGAAGGGAACTTACCGAAGAGCTTGGGTTCATTAGAAACAGATTTTTTCAATTCGAAAAAAGTTGTCTTAAGTGCCGTCGCCTCTCAACAGTGATTTGGCAAATGCACCGAGTGTATTTCTGCCATGAAAGGCTGTGAAAGTTGATCTGCCTTACCGTTCGAAGATTAGACCAAGTAGGTCCAGTTCCGCCAATTGGTGGGAAAAACTTAAAAGGGGAACAACGCAAATCGCAAGAAAGGCTTGGCCAAAATCTCTTCGGAGATATATCGTGCCTTGTATATGTTCATTTTATTTATATTGTAACGAATTTAGTGAATTTCTGATATTTATACTCCTTCTGCTAACGTTCGAATCACTAAACTGTTGAATAAATCACTCCAATATTCAGTATTGCAAACTGGACTTTACTTAGATTACTTTAAGAGTAGTACTTCAAAATTATACTTCACAACCAATAGCGTGTTTAAATCAAAACTGATTAGTTATTACTCAGCTTGCGCTGCTTTTATATTCTCTGTTGCCTCGTCCGCATATTTCTACTAAAGTCTAGACGTTTCGCCTTCTATAACTGCTGTATCTCATGCTTGGTATTTGAGCTATATGCGCGTGTATGTGTGAGTAACAACTTCGGCTGATGACTACATGTGTGTGTGTGTGATATCTCTTCGTCGCCTTTTCTACGTAAGTGGTGCTAGCTTTAATGTGTACATGTACATAAGAGTGGCTGCTTCATGTTTTTGTTGTTGCGTGATTATTTACTAATAGCCTAGTGATGACAACATTCGCCACAATATAATAAACAAAGTTTATAATAGTGGTAAATGATCACAAATTTATCAAAATTATACTACTCTCCTCCAATATCTATCTCTTCCGCATTCGCACCACCACGCTTTCTACTTTCGCTTTTACTAGCTTTTATTCGCCCTCATCCATTCCTTTTAGTCTGCCTTTATCTTTAATGCGTTTTCTTTTTCCTTTTTATTATTTGACTCTCTTCATGCTTCTTCATCTTAAAATTCCTTTGACTTTCAGGTTTCTTTTATTATCTTTATCACTATTTCTATTCCTATTCATTTTTTTATTTTTATTCATTTTCCTATATATACTCGCATTCCTGTTTCTCTTCCGTTTCTTATTTCCATTCTTATTCCTATTACTACTTCTATTCATACTCCTGTCATACAACAATAAAATGTGATCACAGTGACTTTGAAATATTATTAAAAGAAAAAACGATTTTATAACTTAAGAAAATTCAAAAAATAGTAGAAACACTAAGGGAACATATATTTGCTAAAAAGCATACAAGCTGCTCTGTATATATTTTTATGCACGTACACATATACTATTTATTTTGGTATTGTATACTCTTTTACGCATATACCTTTTAATGTGTAAATGTATTTGTAGACCAACAACTGCTGCATTCTACGTGCAACAATATTGCATATACAAAATGCTGGTATTAAAAACGTGCAGATCACCAAAAAATATGCAGTTCTTTTGTAATATGTTGAAAGAATTATCTTTTATATTGTAAGTGGCAAAAAAATTCAAACAAATGTTAATAAAATGTGGCAAGTGGATCTAAAGTATTAACACACAAGAAACAACATGCATGCAATGTGAAAAGCTCTATTTAGCAACAGTTGCATAGAATTCAAAATACATTTTATATCATGAAGAATAAAACAATTGATGGGGTAGAATTGTTTTGCTTTGCGGGTTTTTTTAACAAACTCCTGTAGCTACACACGTACGAAACTATATATTGGCTGTGGTTTTTATAACTTTCATGAACATGAAATGGTATATTAACTTTGGTCCGATGTTTGTAACGTTGAGAAATATAGAAGATAGACTCAACATTAGGTATACCGAATTGATCAGGGCGACGAACTGATCTGATATAGCCATGTCCGTCTGTCCGTCCGTCCGTCCGTCTGTCTGTTTGAACGCAAACTAGTCCCTCAAATTTTGAGATATCTCAATGAAATTTGGCACAAGGATGTATTTTTGTATTATATTAGACATTTGTCGGATCCGGTAGGATCGGACCACTATAACAAATATCTCCCATACAACCGATCGTTCAGATAAGACGATTTTGGTCATTTCTGCCGCAATTGAGAAAGTATAAACGTGAAACTCGGTGATATATATTCTAACATATCATAGAAGATATCTTGAACAATCACTTTGATCCGAGCTATATATAGTATATATCCCATACAACCGATCGTTCAGATAGAAAGCTTTTTGGCAATTTCTCCCTTAATTTCCAATATAAAAACGCGAAACTTGGTGATATATATTCTAATATATCATAGAAGATTTCCTGTAAAAATCATTTCGATCGCAGCTATATATAATATATATCCCATAAAACCTATCGTTCAGATAAGGGGGTTTTTTGCCATTTTTTATTTTATATTTATCTTAAAAATCGTCTAGGTATGTACATCTGTTCACTGTATATTTCTTATACATCCGATTATTTGGAGATTACGAACGGAATAAGATTATTGTTCAGCCCCATTTATGAAAGGTATGAAGTCTTCGGCACAGCCGAAGACAGTCCCGTCCTTACTTGTTTTTACATCTATATACGTATACGCTTAAACTTTATATGGACTGCTAAGTTGTAAACTTTATCTACACTTCTGAAATAGTTGCGCAGAAAATTAGTACGTATTTCTAAATTTCAATACTCATAATACTCAGATGCAACTGAAATATGTGGCTATATTTCACCTCCATGTATTACGTGTACAAATAGTGTGTGTCCACTATTCACCGCAACCGATTCAGCTTTAGGTTATACACTATCGCCAACAGAGGCGTGTGCCTCCGTTTTTCGGTACAACATATTCTGCCACTAGTTATTTAACCACTGCCGCTATATGGGTCTCCTAAACATTATCTAAGTGAGGATAAGCGTTTTTTACCCGCACGCGTAGACGTATATACGTGTAAAAAAGCACGGCTATTAAGTGCTTATTTTTGGTGTGTAAATATTTAATTCACATGCACCAAATATACTTTGCTTCGTGCAGCATTACACGATGTGCTACCAGTGGAAAATAAGAGGGCCTCTCAAAATGTATCGATTCTGGGAGAATTTGATTAGCAGTTGCTTAAGCAGTTTATTGAGTAACAAAGTGCGCATACAAACAAAGCAAATATAACAAAAGAGCAATCAATAACTGCTGCATACAGCACTGGGCATTTTTGTACAACCAGTTTTTGGTGAGTGGGTCACTGTTTTGTGTATTAAATTTGTTTAATAAGTTATTGAATATATGATGGTATTGTTGTTATTAATTATTTAAATAAAAAAAATAGGCGCGATTTACCTCCGATGGGAGGAGGAGGCCAAACTTCTTTTCCCTTAGCGTCGTGCTTATTTTCCTAAAAACTAGCTCGATAGGACCTACATGTTTTTTGCCGACTCCTTCTAAACAATTTTTTTACTAAAGTTTTGATGTCACTTTGCCCGGGAGTTGAACTCAGGAGCCTCAATGTGGTAATCGAAGCACGTTACCACCAAACTACTAAACTATGCACCTTCTGCTAACGTTCGAAGCGCTGAGCTGTCGAATAAATAACTCCAATATTTAGTATTGCAAAATGGGGTTTATTTAGACTACTTTGGGAATAGTACAATTATACTTCAATATCACGAACTTTAAAATAACGTGTTTTAATCAAAGTAATTACTGATTTCTCAGGGTGCGCTGCTTTTATACTCTTGGTTATCTCGTTCGCCAATTCTAAGTTCTAATCGTTTCACGATCATGTGTTCTAGAACCGCTGCACCTCATGCTTGGTTACCCAGGTGTATACATATATGTATATTTTTAGTTAATGCTTTTCTTCTAGCCATACCCTGCAAAAATCGCATGCATGCATGTATGGAGTACTCGCTATGGACCAACCGAGTGCACCAAAACTAACCACAATTCATACAAAAAATATGGTCCAATTAACGTTGCGATGTCCTAAGACTGGACCATATACTCCAGCTCTGCATTACATCAGAGTAATCCATGGAGTACCCACAGTCACAATAATCATCGTTTAGTGGTTACAATCATTAAAAACGAGCAATGATCGGCTTACAATATGTTCGTGTAGAAACATGAGTTGGTCCATTGCTGCACTGCTGTGGAGTATAATGGCAAGTACTCCAGTGGACCACATGATCCAATGATTTTTGCAGGGTATAAGTGTGTAGGTGTGAGTACACTTCTGCTCAAGGCGAATTCAGTACCAGGTGTTGTATCCCAACAGCTGATTGCTTCTTTTTTTTGTTTTTTTTCTCGGACGTTGTGGCAGCGCACTGCCCTCAAGTGGCCCGATGAAACCAGGCTAATCCTGTTTTTGTTTTTTTTTTAATTCATAAATACTTTTTTTTTGTATACTAATTCTTATATATGTGTTATTTAAAATTTTTTGGTACCGAGTCTTTGAGAGGCAGTGGCTTCTTAAGCGCCGAGATCTAAAACCGCTCAGCTACAGAAACTCATCAGCTGAGAAATATAGATTCACAAAATACAATAGACTAAAAGTATAAATATATTTTTTTAATTATTAAGAGAAGATAGAACCGTCTTTTTTATGGCAAAGAGCGAGTCCGAAACATCAATTATTCTCGAGTGAGAGTTATAATCTTCACACAAACATAGAAAAGCTTCGTGTAGTTGGAAATTGCTTCTGCATTGTTTAAGAATTATAGGTTTATAATGCCTTGAAACTCGGCATGGAACATTCAAGTTTTCTTCGTTCCAAAGAAATGGGCTTGAAATCGGTCCATTTAAAAGTCTAGCCATAAATAGTACACCTAGCGTTTCTCTACGACTTGCAAGTGTAGGAAGATTTATTAGTTTTAATCGATTAGTGTAAGGAGGAAGATTATACGGAGAGTCCCATTGAAGATTTCTCAAGGCGAAAAGTAAAAACTGTTTTTGAATTGATTCTAATTTATCCACATGAATTTGATAACGCGGATTCCAAATTATCGATCCATATTCTAATATCGGCCTCACCAATGATGTAAAAAGGGTTTTTGTAACGTAAGGATCACTAAATTCCTTTGCCCATCTTCTTCTTGATTATTTTCCATACAACGCCTTGTACAACAATATGTCAGTTAATCGAAATCATTGAACACTTTCTTTTGACTTGACATTCTTCTGCGCGGCGAATTAGTTGAATTCGCTTTGCCACTACCTGGTATGGATTTGCCTTGCTTCTGCTCTTAGCTGCCGACTACATCTACATATATATGTGAAATATCTCTTTGCTTCGAGCTGCTGATTATGTGTGTTGGATGTTCTTCGTTGCCTTGTACATAAGTGTCGTTGCTTGCTGTTTTTGTTGTTGTGATTATTTACTAACAGCATAGTGATGTCAACATTCGCCACAATATTAAACACAATTGGTGTTTAAACAGAAAGCACATGATTCGAAAGATAAAGTGACTCAAATTTTAGAAAATTCGCATCTGTAAAATGCGGACAACATGAATACTTTTACGAAACCTATGCTCGAAAAAGCTTAAATAAGTATGAGCACTATATTAGACTTAGAACTAACTGTTATTATTCACAAATACTACAGAGTCCCAAAAAAATATAAAATATTGTATTTTGCGATTAAAAGTATTAGCAAATCTAGTCTGTTTTTCAGCTCTCCTAAAAGTCACTCTAACATATCTTGCATGTACTTCAATCAGAAGTGCACTTTGTACAAAACAAGATACTGTCAAGTCAAATCAATTAGTTTAAATTTGAGTAAAGCTGCCAGTAAATTACAATGCTGCAGCTAAATTAAGCTTCTTTTGCCCTTACCTTTCTCTCTACTTATAAACAAAATCTCGTTAACACAACTTTATAATTTTAATAGCTTTTTCATGTCCTTGCTTTTTTCTTTGTACTTTTCTTGAAGTTTTTTTTCGCTTTTGTTACATATATGATTCTTTATTAAAAGATAGTGAGTCCTACCTTAATTTATTGAGAGCGCTCTTTACTTACGCCAAGTTGCTAACTGAAAAGACAACTTCCATTTGTTATTGCAAAAGAAAGGTAGCATTTCCTTTAACTATAATTGCAACTTAAGTCAAGGTAACAACAATGACATGGCGAGTAGATCTTGTAGAACAAATTTGAATTTTTAGTGCAGACACAAAAGGTCTTGCTTATTACACATTCATATATAGTACATCAATAAAGATGAATATGTATGTAACTGTGCTTTTTTAAATATGTACACTCAGAAAATTTAAATGAAGCTTAAAAGCTTAAATGAAGAAAACATCTTATAGAAAAAGTTTCTTTAAATTGAGTAAAATGTTAATGTAATGTGTAGGTTAGTTTAGGCTAAGTTGAAGTAGCTGCCCGAAGGCACGCTTAGGCCAGTGATATTAGGCCCGTTGTGATAACATGAAAACATACCACAATACCGTCTTCCCACAATTTTAAGGACTCGAGTAGAACTACCAAGTCGTCCTTGACGTCATAATCCACGATATGGCAGAGATAATCGCAAAAAAGAACTCTAAGAAAGCGCTGTCTTGCGCCGCTTAGCGCCGTGCAGTTGCAGATGAGGTGAACCACCGTTTCCTTCTCTTCATCCTTTTTACACTTCCTGCAGCAATAACGATAAGGCTCCTAAACTTCTATAAGGTAATGCCTCGTTAGTAATCCTAAAAGCGTGGACATTGTATCCATGACTTAGGGTTGAAATGTAACAGAATCATTAAAAAACCTTTTTTGGCCAGGTTTTCTTCATTATTGAATACGTCGGAGTTTGTAGCCATCTTTCGTCGGCTTGGTGTGGATGTGCTTCTTTAGCATTAGTTTGCATGTGGCAAGGGAAAATACCTAAGCGTTCTTGGTGGATAAAGAATCTGCCTGGTCTTAGCCTGCCTGGCGAGTTCGTCTGTAATGCAGTTCCCATCGATGTCTCAGTAAGAGCCAAGATTTTCGATAGCAGCCTGGCTTTCGCTTAAAATAAAAATTTCGTTGCTGACATTGTTTGTCTGTATCCTTAACGCATTCCTTCCATGAAGTCTTATACTTCTGGCGGCTGGACGACACTACAGTGATCGGTTAATCTGAAAGAGAGTTGTAGCTCGAGTTCCTATGAATAAACTTCATCTCCTTGAATATACTCCAACTTCAACTCTGTCGTTAAGTTTACTACCGGCGGTGTATATGTATGTAAATACTGCCTTCAAAAGCAAGGCACTTATCCGACTCCGCATACAATAATCCGTGCTAGTAGGAATATGACTCTATTTACTTAGTATGCTAGAGTGTACTACGGTTTTATTGTTCCCATTGGACAATTCTCTTAAACGCAGGGTTGACGGTGCCGCTGTTCGATCATCAGTAGATCTAATGGTGGGATTTGAAAATGATCTGAAGAGTTTCGCTAGGTTATGATGTATATTAGAACGATTTCCCTTCATCCCTTGTAAAATTTGGTTTCTAGACAAACTGGTTTAGGCGTTGTGCCATCATCAATGCCGATTTTCGTTCTAGGCGTTGTTCTTAGCTCACCGCTCATACGGTCCACACTAGAAATGCGGACTTTACACCACACGCTATGGTTTGATACCTTGCTCAAGGCTGGCCACCATATGACTCTCATATCCAGCAGTATGTTTTAGATAAACTCGATAGAAATCACTCTACAAATACATGTACGTGTACATGTGTACACCGATGGTTCCAAAGTAGTGGAAGGAGTAGGGTCTGCGGTATACTGCGCTGATCCGGAAATAAGCAGATCCTACAGGCTGCCGGATTACTGTAGCGTTTTCCAAGCGGAAATATTAGCCGTAACCAAAGCAGTAGAAACCCTGGAAGAGAATAGCTTAAGCTGCAACCGTGATAACTTTTATATTGACAGTCAAGCAGCAATTAAGGCAATAATCTCGCATAGCACAGCATCTAAATGCGTGTTAGAGTGTAAGCAGTATCTGGAGAGAGTCGGGACAGGGATAAGCATACATCTATATTGGGTCCCAGGGTATATGGGAATACATGGGAATGAAAAAGCGGTCTCAATTAGATTGGGCGAGATTAAGCGAAGGCGAGAGGTGCACATGATCGACCAAGCGGGAAAGTCGTGGGTTCAAGTGCGGGGCTGTAAAGTGTCGAAGATTATGTGTAGGTCTTACAGCCTTAGACTAACACAGTTGCAACTATGATTAAAAAGAGAGGACTGTAGATTCATGACGGATATTCTGACTGAACACTGCCTTCTGGCGTCACATGCCTTTAAATTAGGCTTGGCCAGTGATACTAGATGCAGGAAGTGCGGGTTGGCGGAGGAAACGATCGAGCACGTTCTGTGCTCGTGCCCTGCATTTTCCAGGCTAAGACTCCAGCTGTGATACAGCTGTCAGATCTGGAAGCAGCAAGTGGTTTAAGTCCTAGGAAGCTTCCAGTATTTGCCAAGAGGACAGAGTTATTTTATAACATAGGTCCTGGTTTTTGATAGGGTTTTTCAGTTTGGTCGTTAAAACAAACTTCTGGTAACACTACGGACTCAATCAGTCTATGTGAGGTCCTCATGGACCGGCCAGTTCAACCTAACCTAACCTCTCTACAAATATTGGAAGTAAGTCCAAATTCTTTTGGCTATAACTATTTTACACGTGTATGTATAATGCAATGTACGTTTTTTGGTGCTGAATGACGTTGTCCTCTCAGTTCAACTTTTTGTCCAGAACTACGTCAATGGTATTATCCTTACCTGCGAGTACACCATTTACTCTGGTAAGTTAAACGGTAGTATTTTGTATGGTTTGGTTTACAAAAAAAGTTTTTTATGGGAATTGATGCTGAGAGTGCATTAGGAGGCTCATGGAGAAACCTCTCGCAAGGTCGCATACAGTTTTGGGGAACTTGCGATTGAACGCAATACCAAAAAGTTATTTCAACCATCCCTAGCGGTTTATTTACATCCAGGCAATTTAGTGTACTGTTAACGCTACCTGGTCTTAAATTGTTGAATGCTCGTTCAATAAATAGGAAGTCCAAAACACAATAAACGTTTTCGAACAAGGTTTTTCAATAGTAGAGATTAGGCTGTGTAGCGCAGTCTCCGTAGATGTGTACTTACTTACTTACTAAGCCAGATATGAGTTTGCTATCAGTAGTAGTAGAGAAGAAGTTATTAATTATCCTCTCTTGAGTACAAAGGATGAACAACTAATAGGTCTTTAGTCCTTTGTCTCATAATAAGAGGCGTTCCCTGCCTTAGGATTGAAGATAACCGTGGCCGACCGCCATGCACACAGAATATAGTTTAGAGCCAAAAAAAGCGGCGTAAATGCACCCCAATCAGCTGATATCTTCAAAGAATAAATTTAAGTTAAGTTGAGCAGAGAAAATCGCTTATTGTACAGTAGCCTCTAAAGGTTGAGTAATGGTTTCTTTTTTTCAAGACGATTCCTCGTTTTTAGGAATTGTTTTTTTTTTTTTTAGTGTATATATATATATATTCACGTATATAGAGGCATTAACTTTCATCCAGTTCTAAGTGCCACTATTCTCACGTACACCTTTTTAATTTTATCAACGGTAATTGACATCAACGAAGGTGCAGGAATTCATGGAAGAAAGTGTTGCAAGTTGATTGTGTTGCAAGCAAAGTCATACTTACCGCGACATTTTGAAAGTCATGAAAGTAAGCTTGTAATGTCAATGCAATTGTTGCTGGCGATACGGAAAGGCGCACCCATTTCGTTGTCGGCTTTTGTCATTTGTTAGTGTGCATGCATGTGTGTATGTATTTATGTATGTATGTATGTTGGCGCGTTATATTGCATGCAAGTGGTAATAACAATGAAAACTTCAGTGTTATATTAACGTCACAGTAGGAGAAGCAATAATTTGTCAAATTACAATAAAATGTTTCAAGGATGGTTGTAGTGTCATACCTATACATATGTACATATAATTAGTTACGTAAGTATACCAGCATAACTTTATACAGAGTGTCTCGAATTTTTCGCGCTCGATGAACAAGAAAAGACTTTGAAGAGATTTACAAGGTATAATCGAAACAGCTGTCGCCTTGTCCGCCCTGATGTCACGTTGTTTAAATTTTTCCTAAATTATTAAATAAATTATAAATTGCTTCAAATAACTGTATCCTACATTTAAAGCAATAAGGGGAATCCCCGCTTAAAAACTCATACAAATAGACAACATTGGTTAATTCGTTGTAGTTTTATAAATAGAACAAAAGCAACAACACCATGTTCCTTTGAAAGCGCCTTACCAACGCATAACTTTACCATATGATGCCATACGAAGTATGGACTGTGAATAAAGAAAATATGCAAAGAAGGCAATTGGGATAAGGTTTACAACAACTATAAGGCATGACGTGGCTGACTGCGTTTGTAACACTTCAACCATCATAGAATTGCGGGTTCAAATCCCACTCCCGGGAGAAGAGGCTTTGAAGAGATTTACAAGGTATAATCGAAACAGCTGTCGCCTTGTCCGCCCTGATGTCACGTTGTTTAAATTTTTCCTAAATTATTAAATAAATTATAAATTAAAAATTGCGTCAAATAACTGTATTCATACATTTAAAGCAATAAGGGTAATCCCCGCCTAAAAACTAAAAAAAACTTAGATTTTTCAAATATTAACAAAGTGGGCAAATAATACTGCGCCTACTGTTATTAGACGGTGTAAAAAATAAAAGTTACCGGAATTATTCCAGAAAATCACGTCTATGCTACAAAAACCGACATCGTACGCATCGTAGAACAACTTAATATACTCTGGGTTACCAAACAAGTGATACCATCCATTTTTCAAGCCGATTGTGCCAAATTTAGACCCCATCTACATGGTATCCTTTCAAGATGGTTATGCTCCCGAAGCCTCGAAAAGGGTACGGGTGGTGTTCGTTCCTAAATCAGGAAAACAAAACCTATCGGAATCCAAAAACAACAGGCCAATAAGGCCTTTCTTTATATGTTCATAAATCACTGGAGAGACTTCTCGACCTACATAGAAGGGACAACGCGAATTTCTGCAAGATGGACGCAACTCAGTATGCATACCGGTAATGCAAATCAGTCGAAAGCGCTCTTTATGAAGTAGTCAGCGGTATACAGAAGACATTGAACTATAAGGAACACATCTTGGTAGCTTTCGCCGACCTCGAGGGTCCTTTCAACAACAATCACATGAAGGCTTTCTGAAGAGCACTTACACGACATGGAATCCAAGACTCTATAGTTGCATGAATTAATTCTATGCTCAATGAGAAAGTTCACCCACGAAACCTTAGCAGACAGCTCAGCTAGTAAAATGGTTATCACAGGCAGTCCTCAGGATGACTCCTGCTATTTGAATACTGTTAATTAATGAAATTTTAGAAATCTTTAGGGCAGAAGGAACGAGGGAGGGAGGTTACGTACGCCGACGACTTATCCAATGAAAAATTCAACAAAAGCGAAGCTTGCCCTCTTCACAGAAATCACCTTCTTTAAACTTACCGAGGTAAAACAGCACAATGGGAAGTCTCTCTGCTGAAGGCAATTATCATGGCATCATATTAGGCTCCAAGTTAAGCTGTAAAAGGAAACTTGAGGTGAAATCGAAGAAAACTCTAGTAACACACTGCACCTGCAAAAAGGCTTTCGAGAGGAACTAATGGCTGTCACTGCATATCATCCATTGCATGTAGAACACAGTCATCCGACCGATATTAATGTATGGAGCTCTTGTCTAGTGGAAGGGGCTAGACGAAGAGAGCAGTCGACATAAGGTTGAAATGGTGCATGCCTGGGTATACCAGGCGCAGTGAGCAGCGTACTTCAGGAGGAGTTAAACGTAATTTTTTACTCGATGCCTCTACAAGTGTTTGGGTGGGTATTCTGAATAACAAAAGCTTGGCTTATGCCTTCAGTTCCTCGGGGGCATTTTTATTCTTCTTCTTCCACAGGCAGGTGTCGGTGAAAATACCTTTCTTGCCAGAGCGTCTTCTTCCTTTAGCATGATATGACATAGTCATGTTAGCCGCTGTGACTCATTCCGATTGACTATGTTAATGTCTTCAAAAGTTCTGACATCTTGCTCGTTTTCGTAAACGTGTAAATATCTCCTTCCCAGAACTACCGCACCATGTAGTGGAACGGGAACGAAAAGTTATTTTTAGAGTCAGATATTTGTTTTCGAAGACTTCGTTTTATTTCTGAATTGTCTTGTTTTAAAATATCGCCGTTTTGTTTCGAACGAGTCGGAGGTGTTTTCAGTCAGGTTAGTCAAAATCAGGACTAAGCTGATGGCGTTTCTCACCGTTATTTTGTATTTTTTTTTTCACGGTTTTTTCCAATTCGTAGCATAGAAAAAAACTGCTCCTCCATGGAGAATGAGTCAGTTATGAAGCCGCGCCCAAAAGGTCCAATCAGTTTGAATTCTGATTCCACGACAGTTAGCTTAGTTTGTCGCCATAATTGAGTAACTCTCCAGGTAATATCTTATCAGATTGATGGCTCGCAGTCACCACCTTTCATGGGCGCTGGGTTGCTAAGAAAGCAATAAAAGTTCCTCCTTAATCTAAGCTCGTTGTAGATATGGCTTCCCCTTTTCTACGGAAAATTATCCTTGGGTTGAAACCTTACCTCTATCTCTAAATTTTTGGTAAATTAGGTCGCTCTTCTGTTGGCTAATAGCTCAAGCTCATAATTACGTCTTTCTTGGTACAGTTTTTCCTTTTTTTTACCCACATATACTAAGTCTATGTTGGGCCTTTATAAACAGCCCAGTTAAACTTACACAGACATATGTAGATACCCTCTTACGCTTACATTCTCCAACGAGTTTCCCCCGTTCCGTAAGCAAAAATGTTTAAAATATTTCTCTGTTGTTGATATCGTTTCAGTTTAAAAACCATAGTTCACACAAAATCACCAACCCTTGATGCACATAAATCAGGCGCTACAAATTGCGATTAGTTTACTTAAGCATCTAATTAATTTTCAAACCACCAGAATATTGAGTCATAAAATACGTATCAGAGAATTGCAGAGATGCGACGCTATAAAAAGTGGATCGCATTGTGGTATGTAACTTTTCTTTGAAGTATCCCAGTATAAAATCATGCGAATAATCACCAAAAAGAGTGAACCGCGATTGATCTCATATGTCTAATATAAGCTATAGTTGATCACCAGTAGTTCTTTAAGAGCAAAGATGTGACTACTCATTTTTAGGTCATTTCAAACTGACCTCATATATAACTTATGGGTCCATAGTGTTACCAGAACTCATTTGACGATCAAACAGAAAAAACCCAATTAAGTACCAACATTTATGTTGTAGAATAACTCCGTAATCTGGGTAAACACTAGAAATTTTCAATGGCCTAGCTTAATTGCTGCCTCAAGATCTGGTAACTCTCTCACACAAAGTTCGCACTTCCTACATCTGCTGTTACTGACTAGTCTAACTCATAAACGTGTTACGCCAGAAGTCAGTGTCCAATCAGTATGCCCATCGCAAGTCTCAACTCATCTCCCTTTAGAAATATCAGCAACATTATGTGTCCTACGTCACAGGATTTGCACAAGATCTTAAATAGCTTAATATTAGATGCAGCCCCGCACTTCAATCGATGCCTTTCCTGCTCCCAAACAAACTGCGACGTCAACCGCCGATTCATCGAATGCTTCACCCTCTTTTGCCAAATCACTGGCCTTTTCGTTATCTTACATTCGTTTAGGCTCGGGAACCCTGTACAGATGTATGGTACGGCCTCAGGGAGGTCTCTACAATACTTCATTACATTTCAGGACGTTTCTGAATGAAGTACTATGTGAGGTTATTGCCTTTATCACCGCCTGGCTATCAATTTATGTATATTAGGGCGGGTCAAATTGTATGGGGAAAAAAAACTTCAGGTGTACATCCAGTTTCTGAATCTATGGGTCATACTGAGTAATATTGTCCATGGGACCATAGGTTTGAAATGAATTACGAGCCTCCCTAATGTTGTTAGAAAATTATATATCCCAATCCGAATCCGAATTTGACATTTATTTTCATGTATTTTATTTGTGAGAGCCACTATTCGGATTGGGATATAAAATTTTCTAACAAAATCAGGGAGGATCGAAATTCATTTCAGACCTATGGTGCCATGTACAATATTACTCAGTATAACCCATAGATTGAGAAACTGGATGTGCACCTGAAGTTTTTCCCCATACAATTTGACCCGCCCTCATATATATATACTGACGCGACTGCAGCTTAAGCACGCCTCATCCAGAAATTCTTCTGCTTTTTTCATTGCTACAATTTTCGCCTGAAAGGCACTGGTAACCTGTATAATCTATGTTTTTATGGATCGACATCGTAAACAGCAGACCCGACCTCCTAAATTTATACGGAATTATTGATATTCACGTGTATAGTATGTTCTGCTATATTTGCGCTCATGCGTCATCTTTTCCGCATGGAATTTCCACGAAAACTTATCGTCTATTATAATTCCTAGATATTTTGATTTACTCTTTTCTTGTAGGTAGAGTTACCTCTCCAAGTTCAGGCTTAGTCCAAGTAAATAAGTACAAGATCAGTTGTTTATACGTTGGTGGTTAACCGAACTTCAGATGCCCAGGCATGTACATCATCGCCTGCTCCATGAAAGAGCTCATTGTTGGTTGACATCTGCCGCTTACGATATCTGAAACGTCATCTGCATGCGCCGGGAGCTGGTCCTCTGTTGAATTGCCTAAGCATATGGTTGATGACCCGCATCTACAGCATTGATGATAATACCCTTCGTTTCGGCGTTCCTCTGTTTACAAACTTTGTGGAATCGCATAGACTCCTATGTGACGTATTAATTCCTATGTCCTGAGAAAAAGATTTAGTAATCATTAAAAACAATTTTTGTTGTTATATCGGGCTACTGATTTGTACGATCGCGGGTTCAAATGGAGCTCAACGCCTAACAATAATTATTTTATCATTATTATTGCTATGAACAATTTTTTTAAATGAAAATTTTTTTAAACTATAATAGATGAAAGAAAAAATTTAGACAACTCCCCAAGCTCGTTGGTTATAATATTAGTCTTCCCTTTAAAGTGACCCCTACACCTCATGTGAAGAGATCAAAACTGTTTATAAACTCATTCTCCTTTGTAACTCTCATCCTGAATTCATCCTGGACTAATCGCAGGGTTCTTAGGCAATGCTGATCAACTTGTATGTAGTGGTAATTCCGCCATCACAATACATGTACATATGAGTGCTTGTGACTTCTTATGTTAGTATTAGAATGAATTCATACCTCCTTTGTTCTTTGTGCAACCTTATTTTGTATAGAGAAAAGTTAACACTTCTGCCATTCTCTGGTTTGAGATAAACATATATGCAGTTACTTAAATATATACCTCGAACCGCATCTTTATCCATACTATGTGTGTATGTTTATAATCTTATATTTAGTATATAGAATACTTGTATTTGGCTATTACACTGTGGGTGTATGCATGAGCCACTTTAACGACGTGATGGATTTGCAAAACTTTACCGCGAGCTAAATAACGACAAATACAATAAGCAGCAACTATAGATATAAAACATTGACTGTAAACAATGAATTGTCGTAAGGGCGCTGGTGCGTAAAGCTCAAATGAGTTTCTCTTACTTAGCTGGAATTCATTTGTGGATTAGTTGTACAAAGCGCTGTCTTCCTTATTGTTGGCGAATAAAAATAAGTAGGAAAGTATTTACTTACGTATCTACACATACTCAAATGCAATAAGAAATTGTGCTAAGAATATCATTCCTGCTGATCACGTATTTATTATATTTTTCTGCAGTATTTTGCACGCATTCATCTTTTATTTCAATAAATAAATATTTTTTATACATTTTTTTTTTGCTGAGTGGACTCGTGGTATTATTATTATTATTTTTTTATTTCTCTTTATATTATTATCCTCTCGTCTTGAGACAATAAATTTTTATCATCTTTATTAATGCCAGATAATAATAATTTATTGTTTCCTGCTATTTAAGGCGAAAGCAAATTTTTTCAAAATAAACCAAATAAACGTATAAATCCTGCTTGCAATTGAGTGCAGTACATATTCCGAAGTTTATGTCCTTGGCAGCTATAAGCACTTTTGTAAAGTATTGAGCGCTGTGCGTAGGAACTACAGCAATCCTTATGCAATGTTAATAAGTTTCTATTTAAGAAAGTGAAGTCCTAATTTTTTGGGCAAATACTTATATTTGGTATATAATCCCACACAGCACTTCATCAAGGAGTATCGTAGAATGCAAAGGAGCATTGAAGGGATTTCGCTTATGCTGTACCATACATCTTAAATGGGCTCCGGTATTAAGGGGATAGAGCGTAACAAACGAGGGTTGGAGCGTGGGACTGCAACATGCAACATTTTTAGGATCATTTGCAAATCCTAAAACATTAGACTTATGTTTCAATAGAGAGAATACTTAATGCTCAATACACTGCCTAACTGGACACTGCCTTCTGGCGTCACATGCTTTAAAGCTAGGCCTCATCAATAACACCAGATGTGGGAAGTGCGAGCTGCAGTAAAAACGGTTGCACATGTTCTGTATTCATGCCTGCGGTCGCGCGGTTCAGGCTTCAGCTACTTGTGGCAGCAAAGTTGCCAGATCTCGCGGTAACAATTCAGCTTAGACTTATAAAACTTCTAGTATTTACCAATAGGACGGAGAAATTCGAAGGCATAAATCTTGGTACCTAATTCGGGGTTTTCCGTTTGTTCGTCAAACAAATTCTGTCAACACTATGGACACATTCAGTCTATGTGAGGTATTTACTGACCTACCAGTACAACCTTACCCAATGAAAATTTAATTAACTTTATGAATCCGACATGAGAAGTGATCACAAAGGCTCAGTTAGTCTAATAATGTTTTTAAATGGTAATTCGGTGATCTTAATTGTAACAAGTAAGGAAGTCTAAGTTCGATTGAAGCCGAACATTACATACCCAGCTGTACACTTGAAATGCTGTTGTTGTTTGTGTTACAAAGCTGCGCAATAATACATATACATATCGTTCTATTCTGAACTAATTTTTCTTCGAGTTATGGCTCCCGAAACATAGAAAATTGCTTAGTCAAAAAAGGGGCGGTGCCACCCCCATTTTTTCTTAAATTTGAATTATTTCCTATTTCTTGTTATAAATCTACTTGGGAATTGGGAAACCATTGATATAAAGCTCTTTTTTTGCAAAGATATAGCTTATTTTATTCGTCCACGACCTTTTTAAAAATCTTTTATATAAAAGTGGGCGCGGTCCTTAACCGATTTGATTAATTTTTCTTCAAAGTATTCCTTATAGCAAAGTCAACCTCTCTGCGAATTTGGTTACGATAGGTTTAACGATTTTGATTTGATGATTAAAATATTTGTAAAATTTATTTTATCACAAGTGAGCTGTGCCACGCTCATTAAAAAAAAACTTTCCAATTTTTATCAAGAGTCTCAATATCAGTCCACACTAGAGATAAACGCCGCCGATAAACGCCGCCGATAAACGCCGCCGCCGCCGCCGATTTTGGTTGTTTTTCGCACGCCGCCACCGAATTGCAAAAATATCGGCGCAGCGGCGGCGTCCGGCGTGCTACTGTATTTATACTCAGTTGAGCAAAGCTCAAGATTTGGTAACGGTTGGTTGTACAGGTATAAAGGAATCGAGATAGATATAGACTTCCATATATCAAAATCATCAGTATCGAAAAAAAATTTGATTGAGCCATGTCCGTCCGTCTGTCCGTTAACACGACACCTTCCGTAAATTTTGAGGTATCTTGATGAAATTTGGTATGTAGGTTTCTGGGCACTTATCTCAGATCGCTGTTTAAAATGAACGATATCGGACTATAACCACGCCCACTTTTTCGATATCGAAAATTTCGAAAAACCGAAAAAGTGTGATAAATTACCAAAGACGGATAAAGTTATGAAACTTGGTAGGTGAGTTGAACTTATGACGCAAAATAGAAAATTAGTAAAATTTTGGACAATGCTGTAATTTGGCAGTCGTTGAAGCTATCATGATGAAATTTGGCAGGAACGTTACTCCTATTACTATATGTACGCTTAATAAAAATTAGCAAAATCGTAGAACGACCACGCTCACTTAAAATTTTTTTTTTTAAAGTCAAATTTTAACAAAAACAAGTAAGGAAGGCTAAGTTCGGGTGTAACCGAACATTACATACTCAGTTGAGAGCTATGGAGACAAAATAAGGAAAATCACCATGTAGGAAAATGAACCGAGGGAAACCCTGGAATGTGTTTGTATGACATGTGTATCAAATGAAAGGCATTAAAGAGTATTTTATGAGGGAGTGGGCCATAGTTCTATAGGTGGACGCCATTTAGGGATATAGCCATAAAGGTGGACCAGGGCTGACTCTAGAATGTGTTTGTACGATATGGGTATCAAATGAAAGGTGATAATGAGTATTTTAAAAGGGAATGGGCTTTAGTTCCATAGGTGAACGCCTTTTCGAGAAATCCCCATAAAGGTGGACCAGGGGTGACTCTAGAATATGTTTGTACGATATGGGTATCAAATGAAAGCTGTTAATGAGTATTTTGAAAAGGAGTGATCCTTAGTTCCCTAGGTGGACGCCGTTTCGAGATATCGCCATAAAGGTGGACCAGGGGTGTCTCTAGTTGTACGATATGGGAATCAAATGAAAGGTGTTATTGAGCGTTTTAAGAGGGAGTGGGCATTAGGTCTATAGGTGGACGCCTTTTCGAAATGTCGCCATTAGGTTGGGCCAGGGGTGACTCTAGAATGTGTTTGTGCGATATGGGTATCAAACGAAAGGTGTTACTGAGCATTTTAAGAGGGAGTGGGCATTAGGTCCATAGGTGGACGCCTTTTCGAGATATCGCCATTAAGGTGGGCCAGGGGTGACTCTGGAATGTGTTTGTACGATATGGGTATCAAATGAAAGGTGGTAATGAGTATTTTAAAAGGGAGCAATCCTTAGTTCTATAGGTGGACGCCTTTTCGAGATATCGCCATAAAGGTGGACCAAGGGTGACTCTAGAATGTTTGTACGATATGGGTATCAAACGAAAGGTGTTACTGAGCATTTTAAGAGGGAGTGGGCACTAGGTCTATAGGTGGACGCCTTTTCGAGATATCGCCATTAGGGTGGGCCAGGGGTGACTCTGGAATGTGTTTGTACGATATGGGTATCAAATGAAAGGTGGTAATGAGTATTTTAAAAGGGAGCAATCCTTAGTTCTATAGGTGGACGCCTTTTCGAGATATCGCCATAAAGGTGGACCAAGGGTGACTCTAGAATGTTTGTACGATATGGGTATCAAACGAAAGGTGTTACTGAGCATTTTAAGAGGGAGTGGGCACTAGGTCTATAGGTGGACGCCTTTTCGAGATATCGCCATTAGGGTGGGCCAGGGTTGACTCTAGAATGTTTTTACGATATGGGTATCAAACGAAAGGTGTTACTGAGCATTTTAAGAGGGAGTGGGCACTAGGTCTATAGGTGGACGCCTTTTCGAGATATCGCCATTAGGGTGGGCCAGGGGTGACTCTAGAATGTTTTTACGATATAGGTATCAAAGGAAAGGTGTTACTGAGCATTTTAAGAGGGAGTGGGCATTAGGTCTATAGGTGGACGCCTTTTCGAGATATCGCCATTAGGGTGGGCCAGGGGTGACTCTAGAATGTTTTTACGATATGGGTATCAAACGAAAGGTGTTACTGAGCATTTTAAGAGGGAGTGGACATTAGGTCTATAGGTGGACGCCTTTTCGATATATCGCCATTAGGGTGGGCCAGGGGTGACTCTAGAATGTTTTTACGATATGGGTATCAAACGAAAGGTGTTACTGAGCATTTTAAGAGGGAGTGGGCATTAGGTCTATAGGTGCACGCCTTTTCGAGATATCGCCATTAGGGTGGGCCAGGGTTGACTCTAGAATGTGTTTTTACGATATGGATATCAAATTAAAGGTATTAATGAGGGTTTTAAAAGCGAGTGGCCCTTAGATGTATATGTGAAGGTGTTCTCGCGATATCGACCAAATGTGGATCAGGTGATCCAGAAAATCATCTGTCGGGTACTGCTAATTTATTTATATATTCAATAACACTAACAGTATTCCTGCCAAGATTCCAAGGGCTGTTGATTTCGCCTTGTAGAACTTTTTCATTTTCTTCTACTTAATATGGTAGGTGTCACACCCATTTTACAAAGTTTTTTCCAAAGTTATATTTTGCGTCAATAAACCAATCCAGTTACCATGTTTCATCCCTTTTTTCGTATTTGGTATAGAATTATGGCATTTTTTTAATTTTTCGTAATTTTCGATATCGATAAAGTGGGCGTGGTTATGGTCGGATTTCGGCCATTTTTTATACCAAGATAAAGTGAGTTCAGATAAGTACGTGGGCTAAGTTTAGTAAAGATATATCGGTTTTTGCTCAAGTTATTGTGTTAACGGCCGAGCGGAAGGACAGACGGTGGACTGTGTATAAAAACTGGGCGTGGCTTCCACCGATTTCGCCCATTTTCACAGAGAACAGTTAACGTCATAGAATCTATGCTCCTACCAAATTTCAAAAGGATTGGTAAATTTTTGTTCGACTTATGGCATTAAAAGTATTCTAGACACACTAAATGAAAATGGGCGGAGCCACGCCCATTTTGAAATTTTCTTTTATTTTTGTATTTTGTTGCATCATATCATTACTGGAGTTGAATTTTGACTTAATTTACTTATATACAGTAAAGATATTAAATTTTTTGTTAAAATTTGAATTTAAAAAAAAATTTTTTTAAAAAGTGGGCGTGTTCTCATCCAATTTTGCTAATTTTTATTTAGCACATATATAGTGATAGTGGTAACGTTCTTGCCAAATTTCATCATGATATCTTCAACGACTGCCAAATTACAGCTTGCAAAACTTTTAAATTACCTTCTTGTAAAAGTGGGCGGTGCCATGCCCATTGTCCAAAATCTTACTAATTTTCTATTCTGCGTCATAACGTCAACGCATCTACCAAGTTTCATCGCTTTAACCGCCTTTGGCAATGAATTATCGCATTTTTTCGGTTTTTCGAAATTTTCGATATCGAAAAAGTGGGCGTGGTTATAGTCCGATATCGTTCATTTTAAATAGCGATCTGAGATGAGTGCTCAGGAACCTACATACCAAATTTCATCAAGATACCTCAAAAGTTACTCAAGTTATCGTGTTAACGGATGGACGGACGGACGGACATGGCTCAATCAAATTTTTTTTGGATCCTGATTAGTTTGATATATGGAAGTCTATATCTATCTCGATTCCTTTATATATGTACAACCAACCGTTATCCAATCAAACTTAATATACTCTGTGAGCTCTGCTCAACTGAGTATAAATATAATATCTTTATAGTATATAAGTCAATTATGTCAATATTCAACTCCAGTAATGATATGGTGCAACAAAATACAAAAATAAAAGAAAATTTCAAAATGGGCGTGGCTCCGCCCTTTTTCATTTAATTTGTCTAGGATACTTTTAATGCCACAAGTCGAACAAAAATTTACCAATCCTTGTGAAATTTGGTAGCGTCTTAGATTCTGGGACGGTAACTGTTTTCTGTGAAAAGGGGCGAAATCGGTTGAAGCCACGCCCAGTTTTTATACACAGTCGACCGTCTGTCCTTCCACTCGGCCCTTAACACGACAACTTGAGCAAAAATAGATATATCTTTACTACACCTAGTTCACGTACTTATCTGAGCTCGCTTTGTTTTGGTATAAAAAATGGCCGAAATCCGAAAGTGACCACGCCCACTTTTTCGATATCGAAAATTACGCAAAATGAAAAAAATGCCTTAATTCTATATCAAATACAAAAAAAGGAATGAAACATGGTTATTGTATTGGTTTATTGACGCAAAATATAACTTTAGAAAAAAACTTTGTAAAATGTGTGTGACGCCTACCATATTAAGTAGAAGAAAATGAAAAAGTTCTGCAGGGCGAAATCAAAAGCCCTTGGAATCTTGGCAGGAATACTGTACGTGGTATTATATATAAATAAATTAGCGGTACGCGACAGATGTTGTTCTGGGTCACCCTGGTCCACATTTTGGTCGATATCTCGAAAACGCCTTCACATATACAACTACCACCACTCCCTTTTAAAACTCTCATTAATGCCTTTAATTTGATACCTATATCGTACAAACAAATTCTAGAGTCACCCCTGATCCACCTTTATGGCGATATCTCGAAAAGGCGTCCACCCATAAAACTAAGGCCCACTCCCTTTTAAAATACTCATTAACACCTTTTATTTGATACCCATATCGTACAAACAAATTCTAGAGCCACCCCTGGTCCACCTTTATGGCGATATCTCGAAAAGGCGCCCATCTACAGAACTAAGGCCCACTCCCTTTTAAAATACTCATTAACACCTTTTATTTGATACCCGTATCGGACAAACAATTTCTAGAGTCAGCCCTGGTCCACCTTTATGGCGATATCCCTAAATGGCGTCCACCTATAGAACTATGGCCAACTCCCTCTTAAAATACTATTTAGTACCTTCCATTTGATACACATGTCGTACAAACACATTCCAGGGTTACCCTAGGTTAAGTTTTTTACATTGTTATTTTCCTTATTTTGTCTCCATAGCTCTCAACTGAGTATAAAACGGACTTTACATCTCCCAATTCACCAAGTTATTAAAACAAAAAACACTAAAAGAAAGGTTATATAATAAATTTATATTTTTTTCAAAAAATTAATAATGAGCAATGAATTCAAATAAAACGACCCAAGGCGAACATGTTTTCAAATTGTCCTCAAGTTGATAAAAAAAAGTAAATTACCCAGAAAAGGTGCTGATTAAAAAAAAAAATGTATATTGTGATTGGCTGAAAGAATAAGCGAAATCAGCGATGCAAAATCCTTTAGTAGGTTCTAAGGGCTTTGTAATGATTCTTACCTCATATGCTCTTAAGTTGAGGATATATGTACGTACGAGAAGGGTTTGAAAAATTACTTGGTCTTACATTCAAACTTCTGTTGTTTATTTGCGAAAATATACAATAGCGTCTGAAATGTTAATATTGATTTTCACACTTCATCCTTCAACACCCAATTCTTCCGGTTTGACATTTCCAAAAGTTGGCGGCCCTATCCAAAACTAGTCCATTGGAGTGAGTCACATTGATTATAGCCTATCAACTAAGTTTAAATATCATCTTCACGTTACGGCTCCTTTTAAATATGTGAATACGTAGGCACATATATTTACCAGGTGAGGCTTTGTCCTTCGCAAGACCACCCTAAGCGGCTAAGCAAAAGCTTTCCCAAGACAGTCGAACTAATGACCGTGTGTGTTACTACCCTAACGTAGTTGACAGTCGCACTACATAGTGTGAAAACTGAAGCTACGCGGTCATCTATAATGAGCTCTTATATCATAGGGCCGTAAAATAGCAGCTAACATCTTTCAACTTAAAATCGGTCGACTTCCATTCTAAAATATCGTTTTGATTTAACGAAAGCTATTGAAATCATTGAAATCAATGTTGTGAACACAAACGTCTGCAAACTTTGGTGTACATTTTAAAAATTGTATCCAGGGTCCTTGTAAAATTTCAATTATGTAGATGCACCGATCACCCATTGCGCAATGACATCCACTTAGACTGCTTAAGATTTCGAGAGCGGCATCCTTGGCCGAATAGTCACTCCCTAACGTTTCGAAGTGTTTCTCTGGTGTAGCTCGGCAGCATAGCGCGAAAAATCATTCGTAGGAAAGTCTTCTGTGCTACAACTAGAACTTCTAGGAAAGTGACGTCGACGAAGATATGAGTTCGAAGTCGCAGTCCTATAGCTTCTGTGCTGGCATATGGTGTGAGGGTCAGGTTCGAAGCCACTCTGGAGTAAGCGAATGAGGGACAATACCTCCGCAAGGAGCTACTGCTGAAAATTTTTGAACGGTCTGCGAAATCTTGATGCAAAACCTCCGAATCTTTCCGAAATGGCCAAAGCGTTGATTTCCTTAAATACGTACAAACAAAACATTTCCTAAATACAATATTTTTAAATAGAAAAATCAGGCTTTTTAAAGTATGCCGCCGGTATATAATAGAGCCTACGCCGCCGCCGGCGATAAAGTGATCGGCGTAAACCTCTAGTCCACACGTCAAATTCCACATTTCAACGGCCACCGTGGTGTTATGGTAGCGTACTCCGCCTACCACACCGTATGCCCTGGGTTCACACGCCGGGCAAAGCAACATCAAAATTTTAAAAATATGGTTTTTCAAGTAGAAGAAAGTTTTTCTAAGCGTGGTCGCCCCTCGGCAGTGTTTGGCAAGCGCTCCGGGTGTATTTCTGCCATGAAAAGCTCTCAGTGAAAACTCACCTACCTTGCAGATGCCGTTCGGAGTCAACATAAAACATGTAGGTCCCGTCCGGCCAATTTGTAGGGAAAATCAAGAGGAGCACGACGCAAATTGGAAGAGAAGCTCACCTTAGATCTCTACAGAGATTATCGCGCCTTACATTTATTTTATTTTTAGGTGTATGATTTACTAAATAATCAGGTTTTTTGTGTTTTCCGAAATGTTATATATATAAAAAATGGGCGTGGTTATCATTCGATTTCGCTCATTTTCAATACCAATCAATTCTTAGTCCAGATAAGCGCGTGTACCAAATTTGGTGAAGATATCCAAATATTTATTCAAGTTATCGTGTTAACGGACAGACGGACATGGCTCAATCAAATCTTTTTTCGATACTGATGATTTTGAGATATGGAAGTCTATATCTCTCTCGATTCCTTTATACCTGTACAACCAACCGTTATCCAATCAAAGTTATAATACACTATATATAAGTACAGCTGGGTATAAAAATGGTATTTCAAACGAAACATTTTTTAGTATTTTTTAGCACTTTTTAGTGATATTTCACGTGATTATAATCACCCCGTGATATACTCACAATTTATCATAACTAACCAATATACGTGTTTGTCAGGTCTTAAACTGAGGTGCATTTAGGACAGTGATCGCCCAAATTGAAACCGTGACTATGTTGATAAGAGCATTATCATCGTAGATGCTGTTTAGTTGTTGGTTAACGAGCAACGTAGCAAGACATATGAACGCGTAACTATATGTTAACTCTCAACGCAAATTAACAACGGCCTCTTGCGATGTTGCTACGACGCTTGCTGAGCGACGACTGCCTTTATAGTGCCAGAAACGATATAATATAGAGACATTGCATAGACGAAAAATCGTGTGAGGCAAGCTTCACAAAATTCTAGTAGGTCACATTCACCACTTACCATAGCAGATTTTGTTAAATTACCACTGTCTGTACTTGTTATTTAATAATTATTTGTACACTTTTTATTCAGCTAATGTGTTCAGAATTTTAACTTTTACTCACTATAACTCCAATCAGTGTATTTCTGTGCTTAAATTATGTTAAAAATTGTGTTAAAGTTTTTGGTGTGGTGAAAGTGACCTACTAGAATTTTGTTACGCTCCGCTGTTTTCCACCGAAGTTCGCGCATGCAATATCTTTATATTCAAAAATTTTTGATAGTGCGTGGTGAAGTCGAAAAATTTGGTACAAACTCTCCACTGCGAAAGAACTCTACCTACGCCGCAGGTCATTTTTGTAATGCCGGTAGTCGAATTATAGCATCCAGACAGTCCCGGTAATTATTAGCTGTATTTCGTTGCAAACTATTACCATTAAAACACTAGCTAGCTTACCGAATTGCATGGAAAGCAACAATAAAAAGTAATCGAGTTGAGTTGGCTAAGCGGTTTCAACTGAAACCGGTTAGGTAATTGTCGACCTAATTGATAGTGTTATATAGTGTTGCATATTCAAAAATAGGGCACTATTGTGAACGAGCGAATGAAATGAACATACGAATGTGCAGATAAACAAAAAGAACAAAATAACAGCGTGGCGGCAGGGTGACATACATACAAACAAACATACGCATTTCATGTATTTTGTTTTTGTAATTCTCTGGTTGAGTGTCAAAAACATTCTGCGCTAGAAGTAGAAATGTCAAAGCAGCTAAAAAAAGTAACCATCTGTATGGTTTTGCCTTAATGAAACTCTTTAGCTAGTTGAAGCGTTTTTTTCAAGCTCGCTTGCAAAAAAAACACCTATTGTGAATGATAACTAAGTGTGATATCTTATCTGTCAACTGCCTGACCGGATGTTCAATATGGCTACTTTTTAGCGTTTTGACAGGGTGTTCAATATTGTGGCGCATATCTTGAGCGGGTGATAGAAAGAGATGCAGAATGAGATAGCGATAGTTAATTACAAATCAGGTCGTCCAATCATTCTGGAATTTTGATGTCTATGCAGAAGATATCACACTTAGTTATCATTCACAATGCTGGTAATGGCTTTAGATGTAGTCAAGTGATCAATTTTATTCCTTTATACAAAATTCATAGTGTTGGGCCTAAATTTTGATTTTGCTTTGTTTAAATTTAAAAATGAAGCTTATGAGTCACCTTCATATAGGGAGACCGAGGGCCCGTTGAGCAGCTCGAATATTAAAAAAAAAAACATAGAGTTAGGAAGAAAAATGTACATGACTGTTTACATGTACATATGTATATTGATATGTGAGTTAATAAAATTTATAATGGATAAGTATTTTAATTATTGTGGTGGCATTTCATTCCGGATTAAATGTAGATAAACGTAAGGAAAGAAAAGAGCGGAGATATGACATGAGAGCATAATTGACTGCATGTTGTACGAAAGTTGGGCGACTGCCGACCATGCAAGGGAGGAAAAAAGAGAGCGGTGCTAGATGCGTACTGAAATATGAGTTTGGTTTGCCTAATCAACAGGCAAGAAAAAGGAGAGTAAAGCTGCATATATTGGTGCTTTATCGGTAACCTTATAACAGCTGATTCGACCAACCTTATGGAATCCATGCAGTCGATTATTGGTGCCGCTAAGGTCGTAACCGTATCGTATCCAAGCAATTGGTTTTTGGTTTGCCGTCGTAACGATAAACAGCTGATTACGTTAGAGATACGACTACAGCGATACGACATACGGCACCAATGACTCCCTCTTAAGATTTTTTTTGGTCATGTAACGGTGTCACAAGAACCCACAGTCCGGCGAGCTAGTGCATGGAGTGTTGAGATGCTTAGATCCAGAAGCTCTTCGAGGTCAAAAGCAATAGGCGCATCAACCAGACCCCCGTACGTAACAGTTTTTGCCCTAGCTTAAAATCACATTGATACTGCGTAAAAGGTTTAAATGTACAACAAATATAACAGCCGCTCTTTGTAAACGGTTTTATTTGGTTGGGCGGCACGAATTTTGTAACTGAAATTTAAGTAATTTCCCGATAAGCTACAAGGTTGAAATTTGGAATATAGTTCAGAACCCGATGACAATGCAATAATAAGACAAAACACGTAAGGACGGGACTGTCTTCGGCTGTGCCGAAGACTTCATACCTGTCATGAATGGGACTGAACAATAATCTTATCCCGTTCGTAATCTCCAATTAATCGGATGTATAAGATAAGAAATATATAGTGAATAGATGTACATACCTAAACGATTTTTAAGATAAATATAAAATAAACAAGTAAGGAAGGCTAAGTTCGGGTGTAACCGAACATTACATACTCAGTTGAGATCTATGGAGACAAAATAAGGAAAATCACCATGTAGGAAAATGAACCTAGCGTAACCCTGGAATGTGGGTGTATGACATGTGTATCAAATGGAAGGTATTAAAGAGTATTTTAAGAGAGAGTAGGCCATAGTTCTATGGATGGACGCCATTTAGGGATATCGCCATAAAGGTGGACCAGGGCTGACTCTAGAATGTGTTTGTACGATATGGGTATCAAATGAAAGGTGATAATGAGTATTTTAAAAGGGAATGGGCTTTAGTTCTATAGGTGAACGCCTTTTCGAGAAATCCCCATAAAGGTGGACCAGGGGTGACTCTAGAATATGTTTGTACGATATGGGTATCAAATGAAAGCTGTTAATGAGTATTTTGAAAAGGAGTGATCCTTAGTTCCCTAGGTGGACGCCGTTTCGAGATATCGCCATAAAGGTGGACCAGGGGTGTCTCTAG
This sequence comes from Eurosta solidaginis, assembly GCF_040869045.1. Taxonomy (NCBI): domain Eukaryota; kingdom Metazoa; phylum Arthropoda; class Insecta; order Diptera; family Tephritidae; genus Eurosta; species Eurosta solidaginis. The sequence continues at coordinate 271,983,972 of NC_090319.1, read as the reverse complement.
TTGTACGATATGGGAATCAAATGAAAGGTGTTACTGAGCGTTTTAAGAGGGAGTGGGCATTAGGTCTATAGGTGGACGCCTTTTCGAAATATCGCCATTAGGGTGGGCCAGGGGTGACTCTAGAATGTGTTTGTACGATATGGGTATCAAACGAAAGGTGTTACTGAGCATTTTAAGAGGGAGTGGGCATTAGGTCCATAGGTGGACGCCTTTTCGAGATATCGCCATTAGGGTGGGCCAGGGGTGACTCTGGAATGTGTTTGTACGATATGGGTATCAAATGAAAGGTGGTAATGAGTATTTTAAAAGGGAGCAATCCTTAGTTCTATAGGTGGACGCCTTTTCGAGATATCGCCATAAAGGTGGACCAAGGGTGACTCTAGAATGTTTTTACGATATGGGTATCAAACGAAAGGTGTTACTGAGCATTTTAAGAGGGAGTGGGCACTAGGTCTATAGGTGGACGCCTTTTCGAGATATCGCCATTAGGGTGGGCCAGGGGTGACTCTAGAATGTTTGTACGATATGGGTATCAAACGAAAGGTGTTACTGAGCATTTTAAGAGAAAGTGGGCATTAGGTCTATAGGTGGGCGCCTTTTCGAGATATCACCATTAGGGTGGGCCAGGGTGACTCTAGAATGTGTTTGTACGATATGGGTATCAAATGAAAGGTGGTAATGAGTATTTTAAAAGGGAGTAATCCTCAGTTCTATAGGTGGACGCCTTTTCGAGATATCGCCATAAAGGTTGACCAAGGGTGACTCTAGAATGTTTGTACGATATGGGTATCAAACGAAAGGTGTTACTGAGCATTTTAAGAGGGAGTGGGCATTAGGTCTATAGGTGGACGCCTTTTCGAGATATCGCCATTAGGGTGGGCCAGGGGTGACTCTAGAATGTTTGTACGATATGGGTATCAAACGAAAGGTGTTACTGAGCATTTTAAGAGGGAGTGGGCATTAGGTCTATAGGTGGACGCCTTTTCGAGATATCGCCATTAGGGTGGGCCAGGGGTGACTCTAGAATGTTTGTACGATATGGGTATCAAAGGAAAGGTGTTACTGAGCATTTTAAGAGGGAGTGGACATTAGGTCTATAGGTGGACGCCTTTTCGAGATATCGCCATTAGGGTGGGCCAGGGGTGACTCTAGAATGTTTTTACGATATGGGTATCAAACGAAAGGTGTTACTGAGCATTTTAAGAGGGAGTGGGCATTAGGTCTATAGGTGCACGCCTTTTCGAGATATCGCCATTAGGGTGGACCAGGGTTGACTCTAGAATGTGTTTGTACGATATGGATATCAAATTAAAGGTATTGATGAGGGTTTTAAAAGCGAGTGGCCCTTAGATGTATATGTGAAGGCGTTCTCGCGATATCGACCAAATGTGGATCAGGTGATCCAGAAAATCATCTGTCGGGTACTGCTAATTTATTTATATATTCAATAACACTAACAGTATTCCTGCCAAGATTCCAAGGGCTGTTGATTTCGCCTTGTAGAACTTTTTCATTTTCTTCTACTTAATATGGTAGGTGTCACACCCATTTTACAAAGTTTTTTCCAAAATTATATTTTGCGTCAATAAACGAATCCAGTTACCATGCTTCATCCCTTTTGTCGTATTTGGTATAGAATTATGGCATTTTTTTAATTTTTCGTAATTTTCGATATCGATAAAGTGGGCGTGGTTATGGTCGGATTTCGGCCATTTTTTATACCAAGATAAAGTGAGTTCAGATAAGTACGTGGGCTAAGTTTAGTAAAGATATATCGGTTTTTGCTCAAGTTATTGTGTTAACGGCCGAGCGGAAGGACAGACGGAGGACTGTGTATAAAAACTGGGCGTGGCTTCCACCGATTTCGCCCATTTTCACAGAGAACAGTTAACGTCATAGAATCTATGCTCCTACCAAATTTCAAAAGGATAGGTAAATTTTTGTTCGACTTATGGCATTAAAAGTATTCTAGACACACTAAATGAAAATGGGCGGAGCCACGCCCATTTTGAAATTTCCTTTTATTTTTGTATTTTGTTGCATCATATCATTACTGGAGTTGAATTTTGACTTAATTTACTTATATACAGTAAAGATATTAAATTTTTTGTTAAAATTTGAATTTAAAAAAAATTTTTTTTAAAAAGTGGGCGTGTTCTTCATCCAATTTGGCTAATTTTTATTTAGCACATATAAAGTAATAGTAGTAACGTTCCTGCCAAATTTCATCATGATATCTTCAACGACTGCCAAATTACAGCTTGCAAAACTTTTAAATTACCTTCTTGTAAAAGTGGGCGGTGCCACGCCCATTGTCCAAAATCTTACTAATTTTCTATTCTGCGTCATAACGTCAACCCATCTACCAAGTTTCATCGCTTTAACCGCCTTTGGCAATGAATTATCGCATTTTTCCGGTTTTTCGAAATTTTCGATATCGAAAAAGTGGGCGTGGTTATAGTCCGATATCGTTCATTTTAAATAGCGATCTGAGATGAGTACTCAGAAACCTACATACCAAATTTCATCAAAATACCTCAAAATTTACTCAAGTTATCGTGTTAACGGACGGACGGACGGACGGACATGGCTCAATCAAATTTTTTCTGGATCCTGATTATTTTGATATATGGAAGTCTATATCTATCTCGATTCCTTTATATATGTACAACCAACTGTTATCCAATCAAACTTAATATACTCTGTGAGCTCTGCTCAACTGAGTATAAAAATGGCAATAAACCTCCTTATCTGAACGATCGGTTGTATGGGATATATATTGCATATAGCTCCGATCGAAATCTTCTATGATATATTAGAATACATATCACCAAGTTTCACGTTTTTATATTGGAAACTAAGGGAGAAATGGCCAAAAATCTTTCTATCTGAACGGTCTGTGGCATGGGATAGGTATATACTATATACATATAGCTCCGATCAAAGTGATTTTTTCAGAAAATTTTCTATGATATATTTAAATATATATCACCGAGTTTCAAATTTATATTTTCTAAATTAAGGGAGAAATGGCCAAAAATCTTTCTATCTCAGCGATCGGTTTTATGGGATATAACTATATATAGCTCCGATCAAAGTGATTTTTTCAGGATATATTCTATGATATATTATAATATATATCACGGAGTTTCACGTTTATACTTTCTAAATTGCGGCAGGAATGGCCAAAACCGTCTTATCTGAACGATCGGTTGTATGGGAGATATATGTTATAGTGATCCGATCCTACCGGATCCGACAAATGTCTAATAATAATACAAAAGTACATCCTTGTGCCAAATTTTGTTGCGATATCTCAAAATTTGAGGGACTAGTTTGCGTTCAAACAAACAGGCGGACGGACAGACGGACATGGCTATATCAACACAGTTCGTCGCCCTGATCAATTCGGTATACTTAGTGGTAAGTCCATCTTCTATATTTCTCAACGTTACAAACATCAGACCAAAGTTAATATACCATTTCATGTTCATGAAAGGCAAAAATATACAAATAAAACGAATTGATAGCTGAAGAAAGATAGCAAAGTTATGTATCCATGAAAAAAACAATTTGGCTCCAAATGTTCGGTTACACCCGAACTTAGCCTTCCTTATTTGTTTCCACTACTTTTATTATTAGAGCATTTGACATTTAAAAGCTGGGTTCGTGATAAAAAGCGCATATTTAGCGAAATCTGGAAAGACGGTTATTTGGCCTCATTCTAAGAGCCATAATTTTGTGTCTTTCATAGATCCATTAAAAAAATAAGGTAAATTTTGAATCCGCTAGCTCAGCCTATAAATTAAAATCACTAACGCTTTCTGCTATAAAGCGCATACATACATATGCATATGTCTAAAACATATTTGTACATATGTATACAAATCCCATGCTTCTGAAAAAATTCATTAACCAAACTGAGCGTAGCCACAAAACTTGAATATAATCTGACTTGTAATCTTAAATTAAAAATATTTAAAGCTTACGCTATAACCATAGAAAAAAATCTGTTTATTAAATATGCATTGGAATTAAGCGCGCGTGCACTCATTAACTTATTTACCAATAGAGAATTATAGATATTGACAAATGTATTCGTGTCAAAGGTTGGTTTGCCCATTAGTCATGGCCACAAAGCTTCATAGGGGGTGTGGAAATGTATTTATAATTTTATATGTATTTACGATTATTGATATTTCCGTTTTATGTGCTTGAGTGATTCATGATTAAAAGCCGATTAATGTCAAACAAGTGGAGGAGTAGAAGTATTAAGGACTTTTTGGTACGGTTTTTTTTGTTCAGCTTAAAATACGGTCAGCGTTAGAAAAAGGTTAGCATCAGCGAAAACAATGAACTGTAGTCAAGCTTTAACCACGAAATAACATAAGCGAAAAACCTGGTGATAAACCATTACGCATGTATGCATATAAATAAACGGTGTTTTATCAGTTTGTTTTCGCTGAGTCATCGGTTTCTTGTTGGTTTCTTTTCAGTTTGTAATAGGTGGTTGGTTGGCAAGGACGGCAGGTACTTAATTTTGTACTCGTTTAACATTAAACCCATCTTTTCCGCATCTATTTCGAGTTTAAAGTAAGCAGAACCAAAGGCTCGGATGTTCAGGCAGATGATAACAATATCGTCAGCATACGCCAGTAATTGAACGCTGTTTGCGGGGGGACGAGGGCACCCGGGTCGTGGGGACCGGTCGCACGCAAATAAAACGAAATAAAGGAACGAATTAAAAACGAGTAATAAAAAAATTTATTCACTTTATAAACAATGGAAATGAAATGTTAAATGTATGAAATAGAATAACTAATTACACTACAATTGGCAAACTCCAACTTATGAAAGTAATTAATTGCCGATAGTAATTAAATGACAATCGCAAATTATGAAATTAGTTCAATGACAATTCACAATGCCCTTGGTAAATTCACATTTATGAAAATGATTAATCAAGTATCAATTAAATAACAATCGTAAAAATATTAAAATGTAAAATGTGGAAATGATTGGTTCTAGATTACTCACCTGGGGCTAGCTGCTGGCTCGTGAACGTTCCAAAAAAGAAGTGAAAGAGCTTAAAAACGAAAGAGGTCCGCACCACCTGCCGATAGCTAACTTTCGTTGAGTTTTTCCCCTTTCAAGTCAGCGCTCGGCAGGTGTGGGCCCTTATCGCCAAATAATAATATTACTAAAATTGTGCATTAGCCCTTTCAGTACATCTTCTTATAGAGCCGTACAAAAAATCTAAAATTTTACGTGAGACCTCTTATTGGTTCCGTTAGCAACAATAAATACAAATTTTTTCAAACTTATTTTCGGAAAATGGTTTTTTTCAATGTTGCCATATGGCAACAAATTTCGTTAAAGGTATAGAAAAACCTGCATACGTAATATTTGAAACAAAGATGTTTTATTCAACAAATCAAAAAGTAATGAAGATAATGAATAATAACACTGGAAATAATAGTGCTAATAACAATAATTATAATAGTAATAATATTAAAAATAATAATAAGAATTCATATTTTTATTACGATAGTTGCAGGTATTTAGCTTATATAATTGTAGTCCTTGAAGCAATCCCGAGATCCTTTAGGGAGACATAGGTGAATCTGGCATTTTTAATATTTGAACCTATAGTATATCCTGAACAGCCGTTGATTTTGCGTATGCTTTTCTCTTTTGGATGCTCCGGCCAATGTTGGTTTCCATCATATCGTATGGAAACAGCAGGTTCTGTTTCATTTGCACGTCTTGATTTAGCTAAATGTTCTTCGCTAAATGCGGCTTTTGGCCGCCCACATTTTTTAGAACACTCATTGTTGTTGGACAGAGCAATTAGCCCATCAGCAACATCTTGTCGGAATTCTAAAAGGTCCCCATGTGCTTTTGAGTATTTGGGTCAATGCTGAAAAGTCTCTTTTATATTCTAGCCATGAATTGCGTATGCCCACGTCTATGAAGTGGTCAAACACCATGAGTGTCCATTTTCGCGATCGATTTGATATACGGTATAGTGACAAAAGATAGTCAATTTTATCCACTCCATCCGTGTTTTTATTATACACTTTGACAAAGTTAGGCTGAGTTATTTCAATATTTTTCTTCTGTTCAGAACAAAATATAGGAACCTTGCGTAAAGGTTCATCACTATAAATTGAAGACACAAGTTGAACGGTACCACCATCAAGCCATTTCATGACAAAGATATTGTCTTCTTTTTCTATACGAAAGTCGAAACTACCTCGCTCTTCTTTTTTTAACTCCCTCTTATATTTGAGAGGTACTTTACCAATCCTATTTCCTCGTATGGTACCAGTGGCCCAAATTCCAAATTTTACATTATTTCATATAGAAAGAGATGGCAGTCTTGGCATGACGTCAATATTTGAAATATTAGTTTCATACTGATGTTGCCGGGAAAGCTCTTCGATCAAAAAAGTTTCATTTTCGTCAAATGCATTTATTAAATAATCAAACGTTTCTGTTTCATGTGAATGCTCTGTATCAGATATATCCGAGTCGTCAGAATTTTTTCGATATCAGCTTCTTGCATTTTCCGTGACATGTTTAAGGTGGTCGCGAGTATTTAGGCTGGTAGCCAAAACAAACGCTCTTATAGAATATTGTTCCAAAGCAGTTAAGTACTACACTTAATATAATTGCCCTTAGCACCAAATTAAAAAATTGCACGATAGGGGCCAGCTTATCTGAAACCTCGTTTAGTTTCAAACGGCTGGGAGAGGTCTTTCCCAATTTTCATGGTGTTGCTCAACGGAATTTTGCACAACCGTATAAATTTTGTGGGGAAACCAAGACATAGCGGCATATAGACAGCTCCTGTGTGTGCTATCGAAGGCGAGTTCATCATCTGTAAAAATTCACGTGGCCTGTTATACAATTCAACAAGATTATTCACTTTTAGTTCCTCAACCCAACTAATAGGTTTTTGATGCCCTTCACCTACCATTTCGAAGCTTTCAATAAACATACGATTTCTTTCTATAAAACAAACACCAACTAAATCAATTTAAGCACTTCCTGACTAAATTTCCTTTACATAATTTCAATATAATTACTATCTAAATGTTATGTGCGTCCTGAAAACAAAAAAAAGGAACAACAAGGAAACGAAAGTCTATTTCGAATAACAGTCAAGGGAAGCACTGGTCAATGCAAACTTGGCGTATTTAACACAATTTCGTTTGATTCGTTGCTCTTCAGAAGCGAAAGCTTACATGCCAAGTACAACTAGAAAAGTAGGAGGCACCAAAAACGTTTGCATACGCAAAACCAAATGGCTTAACTTCCAACAGCAGTAAGCGTTCATTGCCGCTCCTCACGCGTACGTCCTTCTTTTCTGCCTATGAGCACTCATCTCGTAATCAAAAAATGTACCGACTTGTTTGAATTTTATTTTATTCTGCTTGTTTAGTAGTCGCCTTTTGCCCGCACTTGAACACTTGACTTCTGTTGTGTTTATTTGACAGCTTTAATTTGTTTGCCAATCGCATTATATTTTGTATTGAAACACAAACACGCGTAAAGAGAGGAGGATAGAATAGCGCACTGAATTATAGGAAACTGTCGCCAACACACAACATGAGTGTACTCATTCGACAAGTCATTACATACAAAAACAATAATAAAAGCAAAAAAAAAAACACAAACAAACAATCACCATTCTTTTAGCTACAAACGTGCTCTATAATCAATTTGCGCACTTTGCCTCCTTTTGCTTTTAATGAAGCGAAACAATTTTTGTACCGCCCTTAACGACATTTACAACAAAATGCAGGCATCAGCCTACTTTTTTAGTTTGCTCCACTTTGTTTCGTATTTTTGTTTCGTACGCTATTGGCACGCTCTTCCGGGACTAACAATCATTATGTATGTATGTATGTGTATGTGCTTGACATGCAAAATACTAGCTGGTACACCATTAAAGTATGTACATAAATATGTTTGCATGTATGTATATGTGTACATAGGTTCACATATCGTCGCTTGCAATGTAGAAATAAGAAAGTGCAAATTGTATAGTTTTGAGTTCATTGAATCATTTGATTACATTTTGAATGTTCTATTTTATTACAATATTCCAAATAGCTAAATATTATGAAATCTTCACTATTTTAAGTCCTCTACTATTCTTAAACTGAAGTAATGTAAAATATACTACTCTTTCAAAACAATGAACTCAATTTGCTGATTCGATTTTAGATGTTTTTAGACGTAAGGCTGAACTTCCTTTAAGAATCACGTATACGCCATAGCTTTCCACAAAATTACAGAAGCACGATATTCAAAGAAATTTATGACTTGACTATTTAATCTATCAAAGACCGTGTTGGTCGGTATCTAACAATATTTAAATTAAGAAAAAGAACTGTTTTTGTTGTCGATGTTAGAGAAAAATTACAAAGTTTACAAACGGCTATGACTACTAGGATATTTTTCTGAATTTCACTTCTTCAACAGCTAAGTTTTCGTGCGCTGACATTCATACTTTATACTAGATGCATTTATCCACTCAGCCATATGAACGCACTGCTGCTCCCTTTGTAATTGGCCTCTAATTATTGCCTTTTTGTTGCTATTCCTTTATACACCTTTAGGTACATGATTTTAATCCTAATTGTGTGGAATACTTATAGGCGCGCTCTCGAAAGCTTAATAACATTGGTTTTATAGCAGTGATTTTATAAGCAGTACTTCTGCTGTTCACTATACACTATCGATATTAATATCTGTTTTTAGTTAGTGAGACATAAAGATATATGAGTGTAATGACAGCCCATGGTAGAGAAAAAGCCCAAGTCACTCCGGTACATAGAACCGGCTGCCGTGGGAAGCGTGGGCCTGGTTATCGTTTGATTGTGTCCATTTTTATTAGCAATCTATTGTGGGTCCAAATAAGCTGGTGTACCAAATTTCAAAACGATATCTCAATTTTTGCTCAAGTTATCGTGTTAGCGGACTAACAAAAGGACGTAGCTCGATCAAAATCTTTTTTAATGTTGGTAATTTAGATATAAGGATGTTTGTATAATAACTTACTTAAGTGAAAAAAGTTGCTGTAACAGCGTAACTGATTTTTGATCACTAAGTGATTTGCCGATTAGCGACGTCGCGACGTACTTCTGGATAGAGAAAAATGATCTTCAAAATTTCCACCGGGGATTCGTATACATTACTGCCGCGATACTTACATCTTGCGGTTAGGTATCAAGTGAAGGGTGATTCCACATTGTCGACATCCATGCAATTAGCACAACTGGGATTGTCTAGAACTTTGGTCTCAATAAACTTAAAGCGATCACCTTTTCGCAATGGTATGCAGACCTCTGGTCTAGAATGTTGAGGAATACCGCTTGGATTTCTATCGTGTAGTATACTATTACTCTCCAACCAGCATTAATAGTGAAACCTATTTGCTTAACTTGACGTTTGGCATCAACAAGAAGCCACAAACAGCTTTGGAACCCAGAAAAAGCTAATGTCATCCCAACGTTTGGTCAGTCTTTAAGGAGCCGCTTGCATGAAGAGAGCAGTTTTACTAATCACTACCAGCAATTGCGTTTAGTTTACGTATAACAGCTCGGGCTTGAAGATTAACGTGACAGTTTTCTGTGATGTTCTTTTGCCCTTTCACCCAAATTTTTTTTCTTCAAAATTAGCTCAATGTGACCGCACATCTTTTCAAGCACTAGCCGATACAGTTTAAGAGCTCAGCCTTTTTGTAACCGCTTGACTGGTCGAGTACTTTTTAAACTTGCTTTCATAAGAGAATTCTTCCAGGGTATATATGTTGCAAAACTAGCAGCTGGGGAGCACAGATCTCTGTCTTAATAGAGATGAAGTCCAAGTTGGTAAGCATTCTAGTCTACTCATTCTCCAGCGTCGTGAAGTATAATTACATCACTCCTGGAGAGAGAATGCATAGTAGCGAGGGTGTATTTAAATTCCATATGTGGCTTCTAGTAAATTATCTGATGAGTTCTAAGTTCAACAAAAAAAGGGATTCCATTATTTATCAAAATCTTCAAATATTATTTTTCCCATCACTGCATTAAAAAGATTGTGCAAACGTAAGAAAAATCATGAAAAAGCAGACCGATAACTTGAGAAAAATTTCAAAGCGGTGAAATACCATATAAAGTTTAACAAAATGTGAGATTAAATCAAAGTAACAAAAGAGTTAACAGAAACAAAAACAGAAAACTTCTGAACTTACATTCACACATATTAGTATTTCGAATAAATACACAATCGAACTCGCTCCAATGTAGGTTCAACACTGACCCATTATTTTCCGCGCTCAGTTTTTAGTTCTTCTATTTTTAAGCTGCCAACTGTTCCGCCTCCTACAAATTATAGCATTTTAAGGCGCTCTTTTGTTTTTTCTTGCTTTTTTTTTTGCTTCTTCTTGGTACTTTAAACACACAAAGGTTATAAATTAAAATATATGAAGTATTGCCAGACCTCAATGCTTTAAAAAAGTAAATCATTAATTTGAAAAAATGGACTTTAACGGAACTAAAGAAAATCAATTTATTACCTCCGAGGAGAAGTCCGCATAAATGGTGCTGCCGTGCAGGCTCTGAAAAAATTTATCCGCCGATGCCAACAGCAATGTAACTGCAGTGCTGCAGGAAAGTGGACCAGGGAACTGATTTCCGAGCTGCATTCATAGTTAGAGCGGCCACATATAGAGGGCGACTATCTAGTTTGTGAAATGCGAAAATAGTAAATTTACAAATGTAGATTCAAAACAAATAAGCGCACGTGTAAAAATTGTGCATCGTGTGGGCGTGGCAATACTGACGAAGAAGTTTAAGTGCAATTGCGTTAGATAGTGACGTCTCTAGGGGAAATATTAAAGCGGAAGGATAAGGCAAACATAAATAACAGATAGAGCGTTTCGTTATGGAAACGAGAATGAGTTGGCTTTTAGTTGACTGTTTTCAATGTCTGCATGTGGTTCTGTTAAACCTACATAGTCAATAGCTCGATGGAGATTGATAGCCAATGATTAAAAAAGATAAGTAAAATTGAAATGTCTACATCAGGGCATAGCCTGGGTATACTTGGTCAGTAATGACATCGCCAGTCTCCGTTGGCTCCGTTGATTTGTTACAGGGAAAATTGTTATTTTTATATATTAAGGCCCAGTTGTAGAACGGCAAATTAATTTTTTTTTTTAACTCAGAGTTAATTTAAGAAAATTGAGTTTAACCGCTCATGCCAGGTTAAGTCTGAGTTAAAAAATTAACTTGCTATTCCGAAAGTGGGTCTAAGTTTTCAGGTCTTTCATAACAGAAAGTAATCCAAAAATTTTTTACAGAATCTTGGCGAAATGTTGTCAGCCAATGCTTGGGGAAAGGAAAGAAAATAAAGTTTTTGATTTTGTATAAGCCAAACAGATAGACGCATTGGAACTCTCCATTCCTCGTATCATCTATCAATAATTGAGATGTGATATCTCTTTCTGAACATCTTATTCGGAAACGATACTCTAGCTCATTGGATTTCTCATTACAGTTCTTGCATTCTTCAATCCCTCTATTGTTAGAAATGTAGCCGTATGTAGTTCATTAACGCTATGTTTTTGTTAATCTATGTCAAGCACTTTACCTACACAAAGATACCCACCAACAAATCATGTAAGCGATGATAAACGTTTAGCCCTACGGCACTACCTTCATATAATGTCATATACATAAAAAACCGGGGTGGTTTCCGTAATTTGATAATCAGCACTCGGCGGTTAGATACATCAATTCAATATCGGGTGCTCGGCGGGACCGTTTTCGTTTCCATGTCTGATAATCTGGGTTAGGATTTAAAGGCAACAAAAATTTTAAATAGGCAAAATGAGTTTCAAAAAGGCAAAAAAAAAGGCATTTATTATTTAAAGGAGAAAATCGATATATATCTACCTTTTAAAATCCAACTTTTAAGTAATTTAAAATCGTCCTGAAATAAAAATATGTTCTGCACTTGAAAATATTGAAATTAAAACGATCTTATATAAATATTCCGTAAGACAATTCATGGTAAATATAAAAAGGCAAGAAGAAGGCAAAGCACCTCGAAAAGACGGAAAAAGGCGATAAAATCAAACAAAGGCAAAATAAAAATTTACATTTTTAATAAAAAAGAGGTCAAACGCGTAATTCTTGATTTCATTTACAGATAGGACCAATCAGACAAAATAGGCAAATGCCTTAAAATCCTAATCCTGCTGATAATCCTTGAGTAATCGCAAAAGCATAATATAGTTCAACTTACGAATAGACAATTCGGTAGATTTTTGTATCGATCAGTTATTACCGAACGTTGGATAGGACTCATTGACATTTTGTGTTATCGACTATCTCCACAGAATGGGCAAGGTTGAAAATCCGAATTGCTCATACTATGGGCTCATAGACGATGCTTCCCACACCTTTTTCGAGTGCAATCACTTCGTCCAGAAAGGGAGAAGTAACACTAGGTGACCTAACCACGGTCAGTGTCATCCATAAGATGACCTGCGAAAGTGACAGATGCGACATCATCAGCAGATACGCAAGGAATATTCTCCTCACGAAATGGCAAGATGGTCGCTTAGCCTAATAAAGTGTGAGTCGCCAAAGAGTTCTCGTAGCACGCTTCCGTACCCGAAGGTATGTTGAATGAGTCCCAGGTGCGAAAAAAGCGCATACCGTGTGAGGTTACGTTTTAGTGGATAGCCTATCAAGGGAAGAAGGGAGCTGCTCCGATCCGTCACCGGTATTCATCCCATTCCGCTTACGCCCTGTTACGCTCTTCATAGGCCACTGCCGCCGCTGTCCCATCGTCGCCCATCTCGTACCGCTACAATACCTCCACTGCTCCGACGACAGTTGGCCGTTCACTACCATACCCCTGTTCAGCCGCCGTGTTGAATCCGCCACTGCTTCATACCGCCCTGCTGCTACATGGAATCTTGGCTGTCCGCTACCCTTCCACCGTTCAGCCGCCGCGCTGATCCCACCACTGCTATGACAACCGTTGACCGTCTGCTACTCTACAACCGTTTAACCGCCCTGCCGATCCCTCCTCTACTTCGGTGACCTTAACCAGCCGCGCTGCTACTTTCCCCACGAACTTGGCACGGAAAGCTGTTATTCTGTGTGTGTGTGTGTGTTCATAACACATATATACTGTCTTTTTGTTCAGTAGGGGTTTGTGGGAGCTCTACTCGATTCTAGGTTGACTGAGCGTTACCGCAGCCTTCGATAAAACCCACCTCATAAATCAGTTCTACTTACTGCAATCAAAGCAATCAAACGAACTAAAACTATGTTTTACAATGAAAAGTTTATTCTAGCCCGCCCCCTTTGATCTGGAACTTTTGAAAATTATAAAAGCTTGTTTTAATTACTTCTAAAATTTAAAAATTTTTAGCTTTTATATATGTATAATCTATAAGATCGTCCTAATCAATACATACTCAGTTGAGAGCTATGGTGACATAATAAAGGAAAAGTAACTATATAAGAAAATGAATCGAGGGTAACCCTGGAACGTGTTTGTATGTATCAAATGAAAGGTATTAAATAGTATTTTATGAGGGAGTGGGCCATAGTTCTATAGGTGGACGCCATTTAGGGATATCGCCATAAAGGTGGACCAGGGCTGACGATATGGGTATCAAATGAAAGGGTTTAATGAGTATTTTAAAAGGGAGTGAGCCTTAGTTCTATAGGTGGACGTCTTTTCGAGATATCGCAATAAAGGTGGACCAGGGGTGACTCTAGAATGCGTTTGTACGATATGGGTATCAAATGAAAGGGGTTAATGAGTATTTTAAAAGGGAGTGGGCCTTAGTTCTATAGGTGGACGTCTTTTCGAGATATCGCAATAAAGGTGGACCAGGAGTGACTCTAGAATGCGCTTGCACAATATGGATATCAAATGAAAGGTGTTAATGAGTATTTTAAAAGGGATAGACCAGGGGACCAGGGGTGACTCTAGGATGTGTTTGTACGATATGGGCATCAAATTAAAGGTATTAATGAGGGTTTAAAAGGGAGTGGTGGTAGTTGTAAATGTGAAGGCGTTTTCAAGATATCTACCAAAATGTGACCATCATCTTTTGGGTACCGCTAATTTATTTATATATATAACACCACAAACAGTATTCCTGCCAAGATTTCAAGGGTTTTTCATCTCGCCCTGCAGAACTTTTTCATTTTCTTCTACTTAATATGGTAGGTGTCACACCCATTTTACAAAGTTTTTTTCTAAAGTTATATTTTGCGTCAATAAACTAATGAAATTACCATGTTTCATCCCTTTTTTCGTATTTGGTATAGAATTATGGCATTTTTTCATTTTTCGTAATTTTCGATATCGAAAAAGTGGTCGTGGTCATATTTGGATTTCGGCCATTTTTAATACCAACACAAAGTGAGTTCAGATAAGTACGTCAACTGAGCTTAGTAAATATATATATCGATTTTTGCTCAATTTATCGTGTTAACGGCCGAGCGGAAAGACAGAAGGTCGACTGTGTATAAAACAGGGCGTGGCTTCAACCGATTTCGCCCTTTTTCACAGAAATAAGTTATCGTCCTAGAATCTAAGCCCCTACCAAATTTCACAAGGATTGGTAAATTTTTGTTCGACTTATGGCATTAGAAAAATTAAATGAAAAAGGGCAGAGCCACGACCATTTTGAAAATTTCTTTTATTTTTGTATTTTGTTGCACCATATCATTAATGCAGTTGAATGTTGAATAATTTACTTATATACTGTAAAGGTATTAAATTTTTTGTTAAAATTTGACTTAAAAAAAATTTGTTTTTTAAAGTGGGCGTGGTCGTTTTCCGAATTTGCTAATTTTTATTAAGCATACATATAGTAATAGGAGTAACGTTCCTGCAAAATTTCATCATTATATCTTCAACGAATGCCAAATTACAGCCTGCAGAAATTTTAAATTACCTTCTTTTAAAAGCGGGCGGTGCCACGCCCATTGTCCAACATTTTACTAATTTTCTATTCTGCGTCATACGATCAACTCACCTACCAATTTTCATCGCTTTATCCTTCTTTGGTAATGAATTATCGCACTTTTTCGGTTTTTCGAAATTTTCGATATCGAAAAAGGGGGCGTGGTTATAGTCCGATATCGTTTATTTTAAATAGCGATTTGAGATGAGTTCCCAGGAACCTACATAGCAAATTTGCTCAAGATACCTCAAAATTTACTCAAGTTATCGTGTTAACGGACAGACGGACGGACGGACATTGCTCAATCAAATTTTTTTTCGATCCTGATGATTTTGATATATGGAAGTCTATATCTATCTCGATTCCTTTATACCTTTACAACCGTTATTCAATCAAAGTTAATATACTCTGTGAGCTCTGCTCAGCTGAGTATAAAAATGTACCATTCTGATACTTGAAGAAAGAATTGCGTATTTTTCGCTGAAATTTGACAGCCTTGGTCACTATTTGATGATCACGGTTGCCACAACACATCTTCTTTCTGGACAGAAGTTCCTTTTGAAAAAACAAAAGGTCCAATATTTTTAAAATGTAACAAAAAAAATGATAAAGGCCTACGAGAATTTCAGTCCCTACATTGCTTAATGTGTTACTATTTGGCAGCAGTAATATACTAAGGCCAGGAAATCTCCATTAGTTTGGGAATTGTGGCACGCTCTGACTTATACTATACATAATTCTACATACAGATAAAAAAATATGTAAAATTAGGTCAACCTATAGTTCTTTGAGCAGCTCTTAGTAGTTGATGGAACCTATCTTCCTCCGGTCCGAAATTCAGTTAATGCAGTAGAAATTCTTTGAAAGTCGAGGGCTCGTACTTTATTAACAATATGGAGAGCTGCTTAAATGTAGATAAACTTTTAGTATTTTTCAGGTAAGATGACTAGTAAAAATAGTCGTGAATTAGCCCAATTGACGGATTTATAATGTTTCAAAACCACTGTATAAGAGCTTTCAATACACGACCGGAAAAACGGAATAATAAGAAATCCTTTCCAACAGGTGTAATGTATCCACAGTGAATGTATACATATCTACACACATACCACGCGCGGTGTCTAATGGTGATTTCTTTTCTACACGAAAATGTGGCCTTGACGCCAACTCTTCAAAAAGTTGTGTTCTGTTGTAAAATCAGTGTAGCCTCAATAGAGGGCATCATTATCTTTTCTCAACATCCTACCCCTAAAAATGGCCAAAAATGCAACATTGATTGCACTCGCTGCCATTGACGGTGCAGAGAACTGCCCTGTCAATGAATCACATTGACAAATAAACACCCTCCCAAATCGTGCTGGATCCACCCTGATTCGAAGCAAAACTCGAGTGATCAAATGACATCAGAAGTAAACTCAAGCTTTGATAAAATTCTTTCCATAGTCCAACTTTTGTCAATCTATATCATATTGCTATATACAACCTTCATGCAATCGGGATATTAAACTTACTTAGATTGTCGGGAGTGTACATTTGTATCAAGCATTCAACTGCTTGTAAAACTATGATGACATTTAAGAAAAAATACTTGACGTTAACAGTAATGCTACGTGTATAAATCTAACGTTTTTATACCCAGCTGTACTTGTACACAGGATATTATAACTTTGATTGGATGACGGTTGGTTGTGCAGGTATAAAGAAATCGAAATGGATATGGACCTCCATATATCAAAATCATCAGTATCGATAAAAAATTTGACTAAGCCATATCCGTCCGTACGTCCGTCTGTCCATCTGTCATCAGAATAGCTTGGTTTTGAAAATGAGCGAAATCGGACGATAAACACGACCTCTTTTTCAATATCGAAAGTTTAGAAGAAGTATAAAAATATTTAGTAGGTGGATTGGTTTTATGGCGCAAAACATAAACTCCAAAAAATGTTCGAATATAGGCGTGGCACCTCCTACATTTAGAAGAAGAAATAATGGAAGTTTAACAAGCGGTAAGTCAATAGCTTTTAAAGATATTACATTGAAAAAAATAAAAAATAAATAAAATGAATGAAGTTTGCAATAACTCAATGGTATTTAACTACATTTGAGTAATATTCTACCTTAGTAGTGTGGTTGAGCTAAGAACAAAACTTAAACACTTTTGAAAATAGGAGTGACCCGCCCTTTTTTTACTCTTTCCAAAATGCTTTCAATGCCGTAAGTCGAACAAAAATCTCCCGATCCGAAGAAAATTTGGCATAATTTTTAATAGCTACAACTGCTAAACTGCATTTTACCAGCCTAAATTCATTAGTGGTAGCCTCTGTATCATTTTAACTTCTTTTGAACGTATAGAACCATATACATATGTATTATTGCGCAGTCTTATAACACTACTAACCACACAAAGCCAACAACAACAGCGTTTCAAGTGAAAAGCTGGGTATGTAATGTTCGGATTCACCCGAACTTAGACTTTTCTACTTGTTCGTTTTATTAAAATATTTAATTACTTTAACAAATTAAAGCAAGGTTTTTCCGTACGTGTTAAAACTACAGATAAATGTGAGCTCAGTTGAATTTGTCACTTTGGCCTCTTAGCCTAAATTTTACTTCGCCTCCTAGCGCTTAAAGTTCGAGATACATAAGCTCGAATAAACTCAAATATTTCAAAATGTGTAAAATGTACAGGACTTTTTGGTTATAAGTCGATAGTTATAACTGTTCTTCTTTTATTATATCAACCTGCTGTTCCATTACTTAGCTGGCTGAAATTCCACACATTATTTTCTACGAGTTCGACGCTTCGCTTGTAGCGCTTTTGTCTCTCTCGTTTTTTTGCCCTCCTATGTGGCATAACCAAGTAGTTGGAATGCGTCAAAGCTTGGAGTTCGGCTAACCAATCACTTTATCGACAAAGTGCCAAGTGAAAGCTTTGAGTAATTTAGTAGTAATAACAGATGAAACCGATTTTTCGACAAATTTAAGTCAACAATACATTTAATATGGTGTCTACAAATGAAGACTACCGGCGGGTTAGGGGCCTAGAGTATACCCGCGGTAGGTATGCCTATAGTAAGAGGCGACTAAAATATCAAGTTGATTCAAGGGGCTGTGTAGGCCAACTCTCTCAAAGGGATGCCAGCGCAATATATAGCTTCTCCAACGCAATTGTCAAACTCACCTACCCGTGGCGAATCTGAATTGATAATGAGGTAGCTAATGAAAACCTTAAGCCTGTTGTTTAGGAAATTTGCATATTGTTTGACTTTTTTTTTCAAAATTTGCTACAAATGTGGACTACCGGTTACATGAAAATCAAAGAATTAAGTCCTTTTCTATCCAAAAGTTATTACTAGATCTACCAGAAAAATTACATTTCTTCGAAGGATTTTTTCAGCGTCACACAGTGGTATAAATAAACTATATATAATAGGGACTGCTTACAATATCAAGCATTGGGCAAAAAATTTCCCAAAGCAATTTGTTATATTTATTTGCAAGCAATAAAAATATGCCTTAATAATTTATTACTTATGCGTCTGCAAGAAAGTACCATTCAAAGTAAAATTGATAAATGGTGGCGGACATATTTTTATTACTCGTACGAAACTTAAATAAAATGCTTTTATGTACGATGGTTCAGCGTGTCGTATTTTAACTTCAGTGGTATTATTTTTGTAAGGTAGCAAATAAACGATCAGACTAGAAATATTTGTTTATATTAAAGAGACATCTAGAAAAATGCTTTGTATTTTACATATGGGCAAATCCCAAAAACTTTTACTTTTTTGGATACTCGGGTTTTACACACGGGCAAAAAACTTAAGGCCAGAAAAAAGTACAAGGGCATTAAGTTTGACCTTTTGACTATCCGATCTGATGATTTTAAAAATCAAGGAAGTTGATAGTAAGCTTTGCAGAACTCCGAAACGTAAAAGACGTAGATTTTTACACTTTTTCAAGCGATACCCTTCATTTTTTTTTTTGAATTTTTCGATAAAATTTTGAGGCATCGCTGAAACGCTATGGAATTTAAACTGAATGTTGTTTTTGAGACGGAGATTCTAAAAGTATGGGCAAACTTAATGTGAGACTTTTTTTTGTCATTTTCAATATTGACAGTCTTTTGCTTATAGCTTTTTGAGGCAACTGAATATTGAAATTTGGATTATGCACGATAACAGCCTATCAGGGAGTAAAAATACGTGGGGCTTCAAATCCGATGTGCCCATTTCAGGTTTGAAGGTAGAGGCAGAAAAGTGGAAGCACTTGGTTGCGTAAATTTTTTTAGGAGCATGTTTGTTTGTGGGCACAGCTACAATTTTACTTTTGTCACTTCATACCCATTTGTTAATTCTTTCTCTACACCACAGTAGTATACCATTAATTGCCTAATCTTGGAATATCACGTAAAGAAAGTTATTGATGTTTGTACATGGGGCAAATATACGAAATTTCCGACAAAAATTGGCAATCGTCAAAAAGTGCAGAACATTTTTTTTTGTATTTTTTTAAACCAGTTTTTGTTTAAAAGTAAATGAAAATAAACACAAATTTGGTACAAAAATTAAAAAAAATAAAATTTTTTTTCTACATTTTTTGACGATTGCCAATTTTTGGCGAAAATTTCGTATATTTGCCCATGTACAAACATCAATAACTTTCCTTGAGCGAATATTCCAAGATGAGGCAATTGATGGTATACTACTGTGGTGTAGAGAAAAAATTAACAAACGGGTATGAAATATTTGACGGTTACCCGGTTTCATATTTTTGCCGATATCTCTAAAAACGGGTTTCGGGTATCAACAAAATTTTACCTAAATATACCCCATATAGGTATGTATGTACATCCTGATAAAATTTCGATACAATCGGTTAAGAACTGTTTAAAGAAGTAAAAAAAACTTAAGGTTTTACGGGTTTATGATTTTATCAATAACTCCAAAACCGGATCTCGGGTATTAAAACTTGTTTACCTAAACATACTTCGTTCACATATCTATTTGTTTTTAAAGTTTCAAAAGAATCGGTAGAAAGGTGTTAAATAAATGTGTTGCAAACTTTGCAGTAAAAAATACTTGGCGGTTATTCAGTTTTATATTTTTAACGATATCTACAAAACCGGGTCTCGTGTATCAAAAAATGTTACATAGCTAACCGCTGCATATATCTCCATATTTTTTTAAAATTTCGATACAGTCGGTACAGAAGTGTTGTAATAAATGTATATTTAACATTCCGACCTCAATTTATATATTATGCTCGATCTTTTGACTATATCTTTGTGAGGCATTATGTAAGACGAGTAACGGCGATGCACTATAGCTCCAATTTACCCCTCAATGTTCCTAACAAAAAGATATTTGCGTGATACCATGTTTCAAAAAAAAATGTTTTTATCCAAAAAAACGGCGGATTTCCCCATATATGTACTTTAACCTGGGTCGATTTGTATGGACGAAAGTTAGCCGATATCGCGTCATCGATTTTTCGATGGGATTTAGGCTCAGGAAAAAAAGCTCCACTACGCATACCCAAAATTATTTTCGAGCCTGCGAAAGTTTTTTTTGTTTTTGATTTTTAAGGTTTTTTTCACGACCTACTAAAAAAGTTTTCATACGTATACCCTGTCCGACCCAAAAATGTCCGCTAAAAGGTCATGAAAAAAACCTTAAAAATCAAAAAACAAAAAAAAAAAAACAAGTAAAAACGGGATTGTCTTCGGCTGTGCCGAAGACTTCATACCTTTCATGAATGGGGCTGAACAATGATCTTATCCCGCTCGTAATCTCCGAATAATCGGATGTATAAATTAAGAAATATATAGTGAACAGATCTACATACCTTAACGATTTTTAAGATAAATATAAAATAAAAAACAGGTAGGTACTTTGTGTGAGGATGCAAAGTTTCAGGTTTTTTGTGGTCTGCGTGTAAAAACTATGACTACGAATCACGTCTTTCAAAAATATATGACGTAAACGTAACTATTTGATGGAATTTGATGAATTTTGAAGCTTCTAGCCGTAAAAAGGGGGCAAAAATTAGAGTTTATATGGGGTATATAATATATATACCACCGATCTCTATGATTTTTTTAGACAACAATATATGCTATACACGTAAGCATTTGGTGAAATTTGAAGCTTCTAGCTGTTAAAATGGGGAAGAAATTGCGCAAAGTTTCTTATCTGAACAATCGGTTGTATGAGATATATACTATATATACCACCGGTATCTATGATTTTCTCAGACAACAATATATGCTATACACGTAAGCATTTGGTGAAATTTGAACATATCTAAACGATTTTTAAGATAAATATAAAATAAAAAATAGGTAGGTAATCTGTGTGAGGATGCAAAGCTTCACGTTTTTTGTGGTCTGCATGTAAAAACTATGACTACGAATCACGTCTTTCAAAAATATATGACGTAAACGTAACTATTTGATGAAATTTGATGAATTTTGAAGCTTCTAGCCGTAAAAAAGGGGCAAAAACGACAGTTTATATGAAGTATATAATATATATACCACCGATCTCTATGATTTTTTCAGACAAAAATGTACGCTATATACGTAAGAATTTGGTGAAATTTGAAGCTTCTAGCTGTTAAAACGGGGCAGAAATTGCGCAAAGTTTCTTATCTGAACAATCGGTTGTATGAGATATATACTATGTATACCACCGATCTCAATGATTTTTTCAGACATCAATATATGCTATATACGTAAGCTATCGGTGAAATTTGAAGCTTATAGCTGTTAAAATGGGGTAGAAATTGCGAAAAGTTTCTTATCTGAACAATCGGTTGTATGAGATATATACTACATATACAACCGATCTCTATGATTTTTTCAGACAACAATATATGCTATATACGTAAGTATTCTGTGAAATTTGAAGCTTCTTGCTGTTAAAATGGGGCTAAGATTAGCGAAAATATATATATATATATATACTATATATATATACTATATATACCACCATATATATACTATATATACCACCGATCTTTATGATTTTTTCAGACAATAATATATGCTATATACGTAAGCATTCGTTGAAATTTGAAGCCTCTAGCTCTTAAAATAGGGCAGTAATTACGAAAAGTTCCTTATCTGAACAATCGGTTGTGGGGGATATATACTATATATACGACCGATCTCATCAATTTTTTCAGGCAACAATACGTGCAATATACGAAAGTATATGGTGAAGTTTGAAGCTTCAATCTGTTAAATTGGGTAAGATATTACAAAAATCCTCTTTTTCTGAAAAATCGGTTGTATGGAGGATATATGCTATAGTGGTCCGATCCGGTCGGTTCCGACAAATGTCTAATCGGACACCCAAGTACACCCGCTCACCAAATTTTATCAACATATCTCAAAAATTGAGGGACTAGTTTGCATACAAACAGACAGACGGACAGACGGACAGACGGACATGGCTAAATCAACTCAGCTCTTCAACCTGATTATTTCGGTATACTTAATGGTGGGTCTATCTATTTTCCTTTAAGGACTTACAATTTTCGGTTTCGTGACGAAATTAATATACCATTTCATTTTCATGAAAGGTATAAAAACAAAAAACCAAAAAAAAAAAAAAACAATAAATTTTTTGGGTATGCGTAGTGGAACCTTTTTTTCTGCGCCAAAATCCTATCGAGAAATCGATGGCGCGATATCGGTTAATAAATCGACCCAGTCTAATGTAAATGCATATATACCGCATGCATAAAAAAAAAAACACAAAACGGGCTAAGTGGTGTTGCTCTTTGAAATTTTGAATGAAGGATGCTTAGAAAAAAATTCCCACATATTTAGTTTCTACTCATCCTATTGGATTATCACCAAAACTACATATCCTGTTAATTAAAGATTCCAAATATGTATTGAATAAAGTACCACCATACAGAAAGCTCAGATCTGAAAATGGTTTTCTGTTTCCATTTACAATCTTGACTATGTGGAGTAAATAATGCGAAGGAATACATAAGAAGGAAAACAAATTATTTTTATTTGCAACTAAACTTTTAAAAATTGATTTCCTTTCTGCTTGACAAAAAAAGTATAGCTGCTTGCATTCTAATATAACCAAAATTGTTTGAATAAAAATAAAATAAAAAAGGCAGTGAGTGTGTTTGTTCGCTGGCAACCAAACGTTCAAACATGTGTTTTTAGCGGGAGAATTTCAACACGTCACCTGGCTACATGCCAAATAAGATCAAATGGTAAAAATGAGCCCAGCGTTCGATAGCATACCGAACTGTGTATGTATATATTTAGGTATACATTTTAATTACATTGGTTTTGATTTCTGCGACGCAAACACTTTTATGCAGCAAAACCGATTAATGCTACATGCACCTTTTGGAATATACTTCTATATTAATCCTCTAAAATAAGTAGTACCCTTTTGCATGTGTGATTACATATACGTAATACTCCTACATTGACAGTACAGTATACTATTGTTGATGAAGCGATAAAGACACTCCCCGAAGGTTTTGGGGACTGTTAGCGATGTTGATGGTCCTTTACCGAATATAGATTCGATACGTTAAGTACCATTAAGGTACAAGCCCAACCATCTCGGGAGTATTTTTAATATGACCACATTGAACCTCCTAGGCCATCCCCTCACCCCTTAGTTTCATGGGTCATTAGGATCACCACAGCCTGCTAAAGTAATATGATTCGCCACGGGTAGGTGAAGTTGACAGTTGGATTGGAGAATATAAATTGCGCTACACAAACATTTTGTAGGCTGTCTTGTTTTGAATTCGAAATCGAGTTAGAAGAAGACTGAGCAACAGAAGAAGTGGTGGTGGCAGAAGAAGAGAAAGCTAGAGACAAAAATGAGGATGGTGAATAAAGGAAGGTAGAGAAAGAGATGAATAGGGAGAAATCGACGAAGTAAGAGCAACGGGGAGGAAAGCGGAAAATTTAAAGAGGGAAAAGCGTAGAGGGGAGTGAGAAGGAAAGGGAATACATCTGTCAGATGATTAAGAAGCATCATAAATCTCCTCGTAGATAAATGGCACCTAGTATTTATATATTTGATAATAGCTTAGTTCTTGTTGGAGATAATTTATTGCTGTAATAACTTTAAAGGGATCTGTGTGTTTTTTAACCACTTTTTTTCAATTTCCATGTGCGTGGAGCTATTCAGAGCGCTTTGCAAAGAGTATTTGACGAAAAATATGGGTTGCCCTTCCCAGTTAGTTCTAGAAAGCGATTTTGCGCCAAACATTCCAGTATCATAATTTCAACTTTAAAAATAAATTTACTAATTATATGAAAATTTGTAAATAGCATAAACTGAAATAAATTTTTGACAACCAAGAAACCAGTGGCATATGCTATTTTGTTAATAAATTTAATCAAGTTCTGGTAGTAGCTACATAAATATAACTAAAATTTTACTCATGTGTGAATGCAGGGCATAAATATCCGTTTATCTACTAGAAATTAGGCATACGGTGAACAAGCTGATTCCAAAACTGGTAGCATGACGATTGTCCCAAGGGAAATACTCTCAATGTATATGTATATAAATATAAATGTATGCTAAATATATTACATATTACATGCTTATGAAGCTAAGCAAATTTTACGCACAAGATTAAGAACCTCACGGTATACAATTAAATCACTTGGGGATTTTTATGTATGCCACAACGTAAAAAATATGTCAAGAAAATATATATGTAATATGAAAATATTACATTAGATGTATGTAGGTATGTGTATTTTTGTGTGTACGTGCAATAATGCCAGCTAAGCATTTATGTAAATGCTTATGTTACACGGGTGACTCGTGATAATACTGCGTTATAATATAAATTACTCAGCGGACTAAAGGTACGTAAATAATCCGGCATAGAATTTTATACAAATAGATATATACATATATGTGAACATAAGTATATTGTGTTTAAATTTGTAGCAGAAATAAGGGAAAGAGGCTGGTGAATTCATAATGTGGCCACAGTAATTTGATTGAGGTAAAATTACTTGCACTGCTGCTTGAATTATGTCAAACATAAAGAAAAACAGCGGTTACGTTAGGTAAGATTGAACTGGTTGGTCCGTGATCGAAATAAGTGCGAAATGCTTTGAGAACAATCCTGCAGTGGTCCTGCGCACATATAACACATTAGAGCTGAGGACGTGAGCTAGTCTAACCTCGAAGCTCGTAATCAACTACCAAACTGTTACGATGATTTTACTTTTACCAATATAGAACGAAGTTAACAATTTAGTTGTGCAATTCATAATCAAAAACAAGTAAGGACGGGACTGTCTTCGGCTGTGCCGAAGACTTCATACCTTTCATGAATGAGGCTGAACAATAATCTTATCCCATTCGTAATTTCCAAATAATGCGCTGAAGATAAGTAATATATAGCGAACAGATGTACATACCTAAATGATTTAAAGATAAATATAAAAAAATGGCAAAATACCCCCTTATCTGAACGATCGGTTGTATGGGATATATATTATATATAGCTCCAATCGAAATAATTTTTACAGGAAAGCTTCTATAAGTTTCACGTTTTTATATTGGAAACTAAAGGAGAAATTGCCAAAAATCTTTCTATCTGAGCGATCGGTTGTATGGGATATATACTATATGTAGCTCCGATCAAAGTGATTTTTTCAGGATATCTTCTATGGTATATTAGAATATATATCGCCGAGTTTCACGTTTAAACTTTCTAAATTGCGGCAGGAATAACCAAAATCGGCTTATCTGAACGATCGGTTGTATGTGATATATATTATATATAGCTCCGATCGAAATAATTTTAACACGCTTTTATTACCTTGGACTGTATGTAACGGAATTTTTGAGCTTAATTTTCACCGGTTTCTAGAAGTCTGATTAATTTGAAACTTTGCATACGTATCAAGGACCGATAACAATGCATTAATGTGATCGTACAGTGACATAAAGTCAACGGCCATAAGGTCAATTAGCCTTATTACCACTTTAAGTTTGATTGAAACTTTGCACGCGTATCAAGACTCGATGACAGTGCATTAGTGTGGTGGAGTGGTGACATAAGGTCAACAGCCATAAGGTCAATTGGCTTTATTACCACTTTGAATGGTCATAAGTTTGATTGAAACTTTGCACACGTATCAAGGCTCGATGACAATGCATTAATGTGATCGTACGGTGACATAAGGTCAACGGCCATAAGGTCAATTGGCCTTATTACCACTTTGGATGGCCATAAGTTTGATTGAAACTTTGCACGCATATCAAGACTCGATGACAGTGAATTAATGTGATGGCGTGGTGACATGAGGTCAACGGGCATAAGGTCAATTGGCGTTATTACCACTTTGAATTCCCATAATTTTGATTGAAACTTTGCACACGTATCAAGGTTCGATGACAATGCATTAATGTGATGGTACGGTGTAGAGGTTTACGCCGATCACTTAATCGGCGACGGCGGCGCAGGCTCTAATATATATCGGCGGTGGCGGCGGGTGCGGCGCGCCGACGTACGCCGGTGTTCTTACTTTGAAAAGCTTGAATTTTCGATTTAAAAAAATAGTATTTACGAAGGGGTTTGTTTGTATGTATTTAAGGAAATCAACGTGTTGGCCATTTCGAAAGGATCCGAGGTTTTTGCCTCAAGATCTCGCAGACTGTTCAAACATTTTCAAAACCTAGCCCCGGTCTTTGGAATTGGTACTGCTGCGTCTGCTGAAAAGAAATAGAGATACATTTAATAGCTACACTTTTGTCTGAATATCCCGTGCAAAGCGTAGTTTCACCTAGGGTTAACTCCTGATAATCGTCGCGAACACAAGTTCTTTAAATCATTTGTGGCTCCTTGGCGGCCACGCACAAAGTTGATTTACGGTTGCTATTAATGGTCTATTAATACTCATGGCTCTCTTGGCACAGGGCGCCTCCAGGTTTTTCGGCTGTTTTTAAGAGCTACAATTCCCGATGTGCGAACAGTAGCAATCCCGACCACCAGTCGCTACCAGGCCTTCTGACCCTCACATCATATGCCAGCACAGAAGCTATAGGACTGCGACTTCGAACTCATACTTTCGTCAACGTCATTTTCCGAGAAGCTCTAGGTGTAGCTCCGAAGACTTTCCAACAGATGCTTTTGCCGAGCTACACCAGAGAAACAAATTGGCCAAGGATGCCGTCATTGCGTAATGGGTGAAAATCGTATAATCCTCGGGGCATCTACATAATTAAAATTTTACAAGGACCGTGGATAAAATTTTTAAATGTAAACCAGAATTTGTAGACGTTTGTGTTTACATCATTGATTTCAATAGTCTTCGTAAAATCAAAACGATATTATAACGAATTTATTGCAAATCCTCTTATTTGCAACCTTCTGCTAAGTTCGAATCACTAAACTGTTGAATAAATGACTCCAATATTTAATAATGCAAAATGGCCTTTATTAAAGTACTTCACAACAAATAACTCTACTATTGCCCAACAGATAGGGCGCAAATTGAAACTGACTCTAGCGCCTCTATCTATCGCTGCCTTTTATACTCTTTGGTTTCCTCGTTCGCATCTTCTAGGCGATTCCATTTCCAGAATCTACTAGTTGGCCATCAGCTATCAAATTTCTCAGCTGTAACTACAACTGCACGATTTTATAGCTTCTCTCATTGCATACTTTCTGGAGTATCTCAGATATATGCATGTGGTTGTGCGTTGCTTCTCAGCTGCGTATACGTACATATGTGTAGACATAATGATTGATTCGTTTATATAGATACATAATTGCAGTCTTTCAGTAAGTTTTACAGCTCCGGCTCAAGCTCAATTCTCACGGGAATGCTCTGGATCATTGAGAGACTTGAAAAGCAGATGTCGTGAAATTTTCGCACACGTGAAATGTGATAGGCAGGTGCCGCCGCTGTTTTTCATTTAACTCATACGGCGAAAGGCTAAGCAGCGACATCTATTTTTGAAAAAGTAGGTTTATTAAAGGCAGCGTTGCCAAACTAAAAAGAAGTAAATAACAAATTATC
Organism: Eurosta solidaginis; assembly: GCF_040869045.1. Classification (NCBI taxonomy): domain Eukaryota; kingdom Metazoa; phylum Arthropoda; class Insecta; order Diptera; family Tephritidae; genus Eurosta; species Eurosta solidaginis. The sequence goes on along the minus strand of NC_090319.1, from coordinate 271,955,923 downwards.
TGGCTCACAAATTGAACCAGACTTCTATCTGGATTTATCTGGCTCAAATCGTTGTTGTTGCATTTACATGCAAAACTATTTATCTGGCTCAGGATTTTGGCTTCGGCTTAGAGATGGCAGTACCCCTTGGTGTTGCTAATATTCGTAACAATATTTTAGAATGAAAGTCGACCGATTTTAAGTTGAAAGATGTTTACTGCTGTTTTCCGGCCTAATGATATAAGAGCTCATTATTGATGACCGCGTAGCTTCAGTTTTCAGACTAGTTCGACTGTCCACTTCGTTAGGGTAGTAGCACACACGGTCGTTTTTACGACTGTCTTGGGAAAGCTTTTGCTTCACCACTTTGAGTGATCTTGCGAAGGACAAAGCCTCGCCTGGTAAATACATATATGTGCCTACGTATTCACTTTTGTAAAAGGTGCCGTAACATGTAGGTGATATTTAAACTTGGTTGATAGGCTATAATCAATGTGATTAACTCCAAGGGAATAGTTTTGAATAGGTCCGCCAACTTTATGTCAAACTGGGAGACTTGGGTGTTGAAGGATGAAGTGTTAAAATTAAAATTAACATTTCAGACGTTATTGTATAATTTCACAAATAAACAACAGATGTTTGAATGTAAGCCCAAATGATTTTTCAAACCCTTCTCATACGTCCATATATTATCAACTTAAGTATGAGGTAAAAAACATTTCAAAGGAGTGTTTATGCCTTTAGAACCTACCAAAGGATTTTGCATCACTGATTTCGCTTATTCTTTCAGCCAATCGCAATATAAAATTAAAAAAACAAATCGGGATTTTTTTTTCCTTTTTTTAAAAACTTGAAAACAATTTGAAACGCCTTGAGTAATTTTATTTAAATTCATTGTTCATTATGTTTTGGAAAAAATATGCAAAGTCATTATATAAATTTATTATATAACGTTTCTTTTAGTGTGTTTTGTTCTAATAACTTCGTGCGTTGGGTGATGCAAAGTCCGTGTTAAGCTGACATCGAAAACGCCTGTTTTTCAAATTTTATTTTTTTATTATTTATTTCAGCAAATCTTCTATGGTATATTAGTATAAATATCACCAAGTTTAACGTTTTTATATTGGAAATTAAGGGAGAAATTGTCAAAAATCTTTCTATCTGAACGATCGGTTGTATGGGATATGTACTATATATAGCTCCAATCAAAGTGATTTTTTCAGGATATCTTCTATGGTATATTGAAATATATATCACCGAGTTTCACGTTTATACTTTTTAAATTGCGGCAGGAATGACCAAAATCGTCTTATCTAAACGATCGGTTGTATGGGAGATATATGTTATAGTGGTTCGATCCCACCGGATCCGACAAATATCTAATATAATATAAAAATACATCCTTGTGCCAAATTTCATTGAGATATCTCAAAATTTGACGGACAGACGGACATGGCTATATCAACTCAGTTCGTAGTCCTGATCAATTCGGTATACTTAATGGTGAGTCTATCTTCTTTATTTCTCAGCGTTACAAACATCGGACCAAAGTTAATATTCCATTTCATGTTCATGAAAGGTATAAAAAATATTATGTAAATTGATGACCTCTTCATGCTAAAACCTATGAAGAGCATACGTGAATAGAACTAGGCCACATTTAGCACAATGCTATCAAAATAATCTTATAACCCGATACATACATATAGCATTTTCGGTATCAATCCAATTTGGACATATTCCCTTTTCGTGTTTAGCATTTCCATTTACACTTTTTTGCTAAAAAATTGTTTCCCCTATCTAAAAATATTGGCACGTTCCTAATATATTGGAATTTTTTTATCAAGGTAAATATTTTTCGTGCTGGTATGCAAATTTGTGTACGCTAGGTTGAGTTTTGCTATTCTCATCATCAATTCAGGCATTCCTAATGCTTCTGAGTAAAATTCCAAAGTTTGAATGCAAACTAAAAGCATAACATTTACCACATCACTCTGCAATATTGAATACCAAATTTCTGCATTCCTCAATGCATTGCTCAAGTCTTCGAGTTTTATAAAGCTTTAGGCAATTCACGCAAAGGAATTGAAAATAAAAATCTATGAAACTTTTTTATTTTCGAATGCAAAAAATAAATAAAAATTTTAATCCAACACAAAACGCTGTAAATTTTTTTTAGATAAACTAAAAAAACTCGAAATCTACAAAAAAATACAATTAAGTTTATTCCGAATCAAAATCTTTCTTTCTTTCTTTAATTCGCTACAGGCCGAGGAAAGTGAGTCGTGCAGGGGCAAGTATAGGCATCTGTTGAAGATTTACAAACCTGAAATTTCCAGGGTGAACAGAGCCTTATAAAATATTTCTGTGAAGACATGGAGTGTTCCAGCGAAATTTCGATTAAAGCGATCGTGGAATGGCTTTAAATAAAATACGATGGGTGCATTAATCTGAATCATATACCCCACTCTAAGAGAATTGCTTGCGTAGTTTTCTATCGGCGGGGAAGATCAGTCAAATGTATCCGTAAGAGTTATGGCGGACGAGGCTATATATTTCTGCACCGAGTGTTCTAAAATAGGGGAAGAAGCAGGTTTTACTGTACTGATACGGAAATAAGAAGATCCTACAAGGTGCCAGAGCACTGTGGCGTTTTCCAGCTGTGAATTATTAGCCATAGCCGGATCAATAGAAACACTGGAATAAAAAAAAGCTTAAACTGTAGCCATCTGAGTTTTTATATTGACTGCCATGAGGTATTTAAGGAAATCATTTCGCAAAGCAAAGCATCTAAAAGTGTATTTAAGTATAAGCAATCCCTGGAAAGAATCGTGATAGGGAGAATCATATATCTATATTAGCTTCCAGGATATATATGTATAAATGGGGATGGAAAAGCAGATGAGCATGCTAAAAAGGCCTCATCCCTCGAAGATTGCTCCGTTGACGATTAAAAGAAAGCGAGATTGGCATGGAGATTGACTGTAGACTTATGACTTATAACCTAAATGTCTGTTACCCCTCTACTAATAAAAACAAAATCTACCCTTATAGCCATAATAATAAGAATAAAAAAAAAAATTAAGGCACGAAAACCTTCGAAGAGATCTAAGGCCAAGCTTCTCTTCCAATTTGCGTCGTGCTCCTCTTGATTTTCCCTACAAATTGGCCGGACGGGACCACATGCCGATTCCGAACGGCATCGGCAAGGCAGATTAGTTTTCACTGAGAACTTTTCATGGCAGAAATACACCCGGAGCGCTTGCCAAACACTGAGTGGCGACCACGCTTAAAAAAATTTTCTTCTAATTGAAAAACCTTATTTCTAAAATTTTGATGTTGCTTTGCCCGGTGTGTGAACCCAGGGCATACGGTGTGGTAGGCGGAGCACGCTACCATCAAACACGGTGGCCGCGAATAATAAGAGTACATATTATTATTATATATAAACACAATAAAGTTGGCAGAAACCCACTATGCATTATTTCCACGGAAATGCCGTTTCTGTGCTGAAGTTATCTGAAACAAGTTCAGCACTTAAATAGTTTCGCAACTTAGCAGACAGGCCATAAAATAAACACACCTTCATACAGTATTTATAGTCTGAGATAAAAAAACTCTTGATTCATCTCAAAATATTCGTGTACACCAGTTAAAGTACAAGCTGATTTGCTATGACAAAAATTAAGTTAGACGACATAGCAGTTAAGGCTCCCATTAAGACAAATATAACTTAAGTACGCAGCATTCACGTCAACAATCTCGGTTCACATATACATGCACAACTACTTCAATATCCTATAAGAACACTGAAAGGCATTTGGTAGAAAAACGCAGTCAAACTTTTAATTTTCGTATAAAGAACTGGCATGTTTTAACGAGGTGTTGTCCTACGAGATGTTAGTTATCTGATTTCAAACAGAATTACAAACACTTTCAAATTGAAGTCTGAACAACAAATATCAAATTGGGGTGATATAAGATAAACGGCCGAAAGAACAATTGACGATATGATCTCTTCAAATGGCCATAATATCAATTGGCCTCATAACCATTTCGATTTGTCATGGACTCCTCTCCCGAGACATCCCAGTTAGTGAGATATTGGTATATTATGATTGTACAGAGTAAAGTCTAGAGCTTCCCCTCTAATACCATTTAGAAGAGCACAGTTAATAACGATTATATTATTACTACTAATAAACTGAAGAAAGCACTCGCTCCTAGTGTTGACGTTCGTGCTCCCCTCTACGATATAATGAGAATTTGGATCACAGCAGAGGATCCATGAGAGATCATTCTACTGACATTACTCGATGGGAGCTTTTGATTCAGTTTTTGGGGCCATAAACTCTTCTCCCGGGAAATGTGCGAAGACAACGTCGATCTCTAATTCACCTCTTGGGGTTGGAATTTTTTCCACAGTGTTACCAAATCAGCCCTAATGAACTGTAGTGAATAAATAAGTTAGTTTACTGGCAAAAGGTATTGCCCTTTGGGGGCGAGAGCTGATGAAATAGATTAATTTACCACCAATGCAATTTACGCCTTCCACGGCACCAATTGAATCCAGGGCTCCAGGGATGAAGGTTATTGAATGAGTTTCTTGCTTAGGATCTGATGCTGCCTTGGGGTGGTGATAGCTCGTCTGATAGAATACGAATGATTCATTAGGAACATTTTGAGCTAGTTTTTTGGGGTTGACCGGTTGAGTTTGCATAACTTGCCGCTCTTCCGTAGGCTTTTATTAGATAACTGCTTACTGGTTAAATTCAACATCTTTGAGCACCAGGGTTTCTCATCATCAACTCTATCCTCACCCTGCACTCTCTTGTTGCTAACGCTGGCATTATTAGTGACCAGAGGCAGGAATGACTTATTTTAAGGCAATTAATTGATCTTATCAAAACCACAAAAAAAGATATTACCGCGCTGTCTGAGTTTTACAGCAGACTGTGGATCGACGGCTATTTTTGCTTTCGCCACCGTGGAATTTCGTGTCTGACTAAGAACAGTCTGGTCCTTGGTTTCCAAACCCGAGTTTTCTGCCAGAGTCAATCTTAAGACGTCCTCATGTGAGGGGTAGGAAACCCTCATAAGTCCAACTTTTTATCAGTAGTAGCGCTATAGGCGAAAACATTGAATTAAAAAATCGCGCGTCTTTTTATTCCAAATTTTCATAAAACGTTTAGTTAAATCAGTTCTTTTTATCTTAAAAATTACTTCATTGGGCCATGGGAGTACGAATCGGAATGGGAATTGGAACAGGAGACGAAGTTGGAGCGGGAGTGGGAGTGGGAAGAGGAGTTGTAATGGAATTCGGAGTTTAACTAGTAGTGGTGGGAGTGAATTGGGAGTGGCAGTCGGAGTGGGAGTAGGAATGGGGCTTAAACGAAGCTAAATAGTAAACCCTATGTCCACTTGCGAAAAAGTGAGCTGACCTTATGACTTTCTCGGTAAAGCAGGATTGTCATAGTGTCAATATCGTTGACATTGTGTTTTAAATTTGACCATGCGACCATTTCTTATGGTCATATCTTCAATTCATTTTGTTGCCAATAGACATAAGACCAATTTACGTTATGGCCGTCAACCTTATATCACCCCTCCAAAATCACAATTCCATGAAAAATGCATTAAAAGACAAACACAATACATTGGGCTAAGCGATTGAGCTGGGTTAGCAGCGGTTTACTAAGTATAGGACGCGTAGAGCAGAAGGCGCCGAATATTTAAACAATTTTGAACTCGAGTGTAATGGATCGCTCCTCTTGCAAGGAGCTCTTTTAGGGCTGACAATTTCGAAATAACAAATCTTAGTCGGCTAAGGCCCTTCAATTCCGGTACCAAACCGGAAATAATGCTTTTTCAGATAAATAAAAGTTCGTCCATGATAGCTCCCTCATTTGGGAAGCTGTTTATTAAAATATTTAGTTCAAATTGAAAATACTTTCACCAGTTCCTTCCTTCATTATATGCTCGGTTAAGGTTGATTAATTTAAACTTAAGCGCTTTTGATACAACTGTCAACTGCCAACTGTCCCACGCTCAGATATAGCGCCAGTTCGGAAGTAGTCATTAAAACTCTAATGCGAAATTTTGTAGCTGTATCTCAGTTTCGCTGCAGGTATAGTGTTGAAAGCAAATACAAATTAATAACAGAAAAAGGTATTCTAAAAAAAGAAGAGGTGTATATGTTCGCTTACGACATGTCACTGTGTAATAAAGTGGCGACTACACTCTATATTTACGCGTGAGTTGTTCTCAAGCAAGTAAAATGAGAGTGAAAGTGATTTTCTTCGCTTATGCCTAAAAAAATTTAAAATTGTTATTGTGAAAATAGATTTTTTCAAGCTATTCTCAAATTCGACACAACTAAGTCCGGGATAAGTATTGGAAGCCGCTTAAAAATCGACGCGCTAACATCCTCCTGACTGTGCTTATTGGGTTACTGCTCTTCCTGCTCTCTAGACACTGAACATTTATTGCGCTTTTCATTTAACACACACACATATACAAACAGTCATTCCTATAACAGTCATTTGCCAAGCTGATTTTAACTTCTTCCTTAATATACCTCTCTACCCATTTCCTCTCCTACTGCTCGTTTATTCATTGCGTAGGTTGTCATTTGCATCGCTGATAAGTAAATCCGATTAGCGCGGCAATCGCTTGGCCGGAAACTTCTGCTGCTGTCTGTCTCTTCTTGTTTTGTTGTTTCCATGTATTTTGTTCTTCTTCTTGCGTATTGTTGCGTATTGTTGCAACAATCAGCAGCTTTTTTGGAGATTGGTTTGCTGCTCTGTTTGCCACAATATCCAACAGCCACGTGATTTCCACTCTGCTTGGTATCTTAAGCAAACCGATTTGCATTCGATTATTTGGCTTTTTGTTGTTGTGATGTTGTCATCAGTAACAGCAAATTAACTGGTGATGATGGTTAAGATATTGTCATTTGTTAGGCCTCGAAATTACGCGCACATTGTCATTGTATTTAAGCGAGAGAGAGATAAGAATTGAATGAGATATCTAGTTGTGTTTGTGTGTTTGTCGAAAATAAAATATTAAACTTTGAGATAGAAAGTTATTTTAAGGCTGTGATAACCCCCTCGAAATGAATTGAAATGAGTTTTGTAGAAGAATTCTTAGACGCTGGCTTTGAGATCTATTCCAACGTAAACTTTTGCTCAGAATTTAAAGACACAACAATTACCAAACATTTCTCGAACCTCATTTTTTCATACATGCTAATGATGTCTTTACGAGATTGTCACACATTTAAAAGTTTTTGGTTTCGACACCGATTATGTTGATGTATTTTTAGGAGAAGAGGCTGCTCTGCTCTGCTTTGATGCGGATTTTGGGCGCTGGAGTCAGTTTCTCCCATGTTGTAGGTGCGTGCGAAAGAACGCGTTTCATGTATTGTAACCGGGAGAAAACATTTAGTCTCTGCTTTGAACCTGTTGATGTCATCCCGTCTTCTGGTTGGACGAAGAGGCTGTGTCTCCGTTCGCTCTATAAACAATGCCTACTAAGAAGTTGCTCATCATTGTCAGTCGAGGCGATTTGTTGCAGCGAAGGGTGTTTTTTGGCGCACCGTTTTCATCATATTCGGCTTCGACACGCGTTCCGCAAAAGCTTCCACGAAATGCCTCATAGGGGCCTAGCTCGAATTTCTTGGCCCGAAAATTGGGTTACAAGTGGGAAGGGTGCTGCTTTGGGCAGAGTTGACACTCGGTGACGTAATGCGCGCCGAAATGCTTCGTACGTGCATGTCAACTAATTTGGAACTAAGTGAATATCAATGCGTATAGAAGAGGCGGACTTCGATAGTTTTTTATACCGTTTGGTATATTCGTGGACCACTTTGGCACCGTTTTTTGAACATTTAGGAATCAGTTCGAGACTATATCGGAATCAATTCGGAACAGCTTCAGGATTGCTTCCGGATCATTCAAGTTGTCATTTTGGGACAACTTCAGGATAATTTTATGACTATTTTTTATACTCAGCGTGCTTTACACACAGAGTATATTAACTTTGATTGGATAACGGTTGGTTGTACAGGTATAAAGGAATCGAGATAGATATATAGTGTCAAAAAAAAAAAAATTGATTAAGCCATGTCCGTCCGTCCGTCCGCCCTTCTGTCCGTTCGTCCGTTAACACGATAACTTGAGTAAATATTGAGATATATTCACCAAATTTGGTACACGAGCTTATATGGACGCAGAATAGATTGGTATTGAAAATGAGGGAAATCGATTTATAACCAGCCCACTTTTGATATATATAACATTTTGGAAAACAAAAAAAACCGGCTTATTTAGTAAATAATACACCTAGAATGCTGAAATTTGTCATGTGGACTGATATTGAGACTCTTTTACAAATATTATAAATCATAAATCAAAAATCGTTAAACCTATCATAACAAAATTCGGCAGAGAGGTTACCTTTACCATAAGGAATGCTCTGAAGAAGAATAAACGGAATCGATTAAGGAACATGCCCACTTTTATATAAAGGATTTTTATAAGGGTCGTAGATGAAAATAATAAGCTATAACTTAGCAAAAAATAGTTTTGAATCAAATATATTTCACTTATAAAGTTTTATTGTAAGAGGAAATGGGGAGGCCTTTTTTTTTAAACGGGCGGTGCCACGTTTTATGTAGAAAAGTAATTTATCTGGAATGAAATCTGCAATTGAAGCTCACGCTGAGTATATAATATTCGGTTACACCCGAACGTAGACACCTTTACTTGTTAAACCATTCTATACAGTTTCAGAATCACTTCAGAATCATTTACGCGACTATTTCGGGACAGACTCCGAACAATTTAAGAATGACTTTGGGAATATTTTGGGTATAGTTTCGGGAAAACTTCATAATTCTTTCGAAAACGTTTAAGCATCCTTTTAGGTACACTTCGGAACATCTTTGGAATAATTTCGAGATCAATTTCAGGACAGTTTTTCCAGAATAAGTTTCGAACGAATCAAGATCACTTTGAGATTGTTTTTGGAATATTTTTCTGCTTGTTTAAGTTAAGGAAGTTTTCTTTACTTATTTATCTTGATTGAGGTGGCGACAAATAAAATTAGAACAAGTTTTCAGAAGTTAAAACCGTATAAAAGCTTACAAAACTGCCTTCCAATTGGAAAAACTTGTTTATAAATTTTTGATGTCGCTATGCCTGGAAATTTAACCCAGAATCTTCGGCGTGATGGGCGAAGAACTAGCTGTCATATATTATATACAAAACAAGTGTGATATTCTATACGTCAATTTTTGTGACAATTTGTTCAATATGGCGGCACATAAGACGGCTATCCTCAGCGGATGATAGAAAGAGACGCAAAATGAGACCACGATAGTAACGTAAAAACAGATACTCGATTCCCTTCGCCTTATTCACAGTGCAGTCATGTGCAAAAAAAAAGGTTAATTAATTGATAAAAAAAGTTATAAAAAATGGACAATTCTATGCAATCGTTACATAATTTATTTCATAAAGCTCCATTCCGTTCAAAATTTTATCCAAGTCCGTCAATTCTTTACGCATAAACAACGGAGGCAATTAGCTCCATATTAGTGGATTTAGCTGGCGCTTCACTATTTTTTTTTTATTTTTATACTCAGTTGAGCAGAGCTCACAGAGTATATTAACTTTGATTGGATAACGGTTGGTTGTACAGATATAAAGGGATCGAGATAGATATAGACTTCCATATATCAAAATCATCAGTATCGAAAAAAAATTGATTGAGCCCGTCCGTCCGTCCGTTAACACGATAACTTGAGTAAATTTGGAGGTATCTTGATGAAATTTAGTATGTAGGTTCCTGGGCACTTACTTCAGATCGCTATTTAAAATGAACGAAATCCGACCATTACCCCGCCCACTTTTTCGATATAGAAAATTTCGAAAAACACAAAAAGTGCGATAATTCATTACCAAAGACAGATAAAGCGATGAAACTTGGTAGGTGAGCTGAGCTTATAACGCAGAATAGAAAATTAGTAAAATTTTGGATAATGGGCGTGGCACCGCCCACTTTTGAAAGAAGGTAATTTAAAAGTTTTGCAAGCTGTAATTTGGCAGTCGTTGAAGATATCATGATGAAATTTGGCAGGAACGTTACTCTTATTACTATATGTATGCTTAATAAAAATTAGGAACATCGGGGAACTACCACGCCCACTTTTAAAAAAAATTTTTTTTAAGTCAAATTTTAACAAAAAATTTATTATCTTTACAGTATATAAGTAAATTATGTCAACATTCAACTCCAGTAATGATATGGTGCAACAAAATGCAAAAATGAAAGAAAATTTCAAAATGAGCGTGGCTCCGCCCTTTTTCATTTAAATTGTCTAGGATACTTTTAATGACATAAGTCGAACAAAAATGTACCAATCCTTGTGAAATTTGGTGCGGCTTAGATTCTAGGATGATAACAATTTTCTGTGGAAAAGGGCGAAATCGGTTAAAGCCACGCTCAGTTTTTATACACAGTTGGCCGTCTGTCCTTCCGCTCGGCCGTTAACACGATAAATTGAGCAAAAATCGATATATCTTCACTAAACTCAGTCAACGTACTTATCTGAAGTCACTTTGTATTGGTATAAAAAATGGCCGAAATCCGACTATGACCACGCCCACTTGTTCGAAAATTACGAAAAATGAAAAAAATGCCATATTTCTATACCAAATACGAAAAAAGGGATAAAACGTGGTAATTGGATTGGTTTACTGACGCAAAATTTAACTTTAGAAAAAAACTTTGTAAAATGGGTGTGACACCTACCATATTAAGTAGAAGAAAATGAAAAAGTTCTGCAGGACGAAATCAAAATCCCTTAGAATCTTGGCAGGAATACTGTCCGTGGTATTACATATATAAATAAATTAGCGGTACGCGACAGATGATGTTCTGGGTCACCCTGGTCCACATTTTGGTCGATATCTCGAAAACGCCTTCACATATACAACTAAGGGCCACTCCCTTTTAAAACCCTCATTAATACCTTTAATTTGATACCCATATCGTAGAAACAAATTCTAGAGTCACCCCTGGTCCACCCTTATGGCGATATCTTGAAAAGGCGTCCAGCAATAGAAATAAGGCCCACTCCCTTTTAAAGTACTCATTTTCACCTTTCATTTGATACCCATATCGTACAAACATATTATAGAGTCACCCCTGGTCCACCTTTATGGCGATATCTCGAAAACGCGTCCACCTGTAGAACTAAGGCCCACTCCGTTTTAAAACACTCATTATCACCTTTCATTTGATACCCATATCGTAGAAACAAATTCTAGAGTCAGCCCTGGTCCACCTTTATGGCGATATCTTGAAAAGGCCTCCACCAATAGAACTAAGGCCCACTCCCTTTTAAAGTATTCATTAACAATTTTCATTTGATACCCATATCGTACAAACAAATTCTAGAGTCACCCCTGGTCCACCCTTATGGCGATATCTTGAAAAGGCGTCCACCAATAGAACAGAGGCCCACTCCCTTTTAAAGTATTCATTAACAATTTTCATTTGATACCCATATCGTACAAACAAATTCTAGAGTCAGCTCTGGTCCACCTTTGTGGCGATATCTTGAAAAGGCGTCCACCAATAGAACTAAGGCCCCCTCCCTTTTAAAGTATTCATTAACACCTTTCATTTGATACCCATATCGTACAAACAAATTCTAGAGTCAACCCTGGTCCACCTTTATAACGATATCTCGAAAAGGCGTCCACCAATAGAACTAAGGCCCACTCCCTTTTAAAGTATTCATTAACAATTTTCATTTGATACCCATATCGTACAAACAAATTCTAGAGTCAACCCTGGTCCACCTTTATAACGATATCTCGAAAAGGCGCCCACCAATAGAACTAAAGCCCACTCCCTTTTAAAATACTCATTAACGCCTTTCATTGATACCCATATCGTACAAACAAATTCTAGAACCAGCCCTGGTCCACCTTTATGGCGATATCCTTAATAGCGTCCACCTATAGAACTATGGCCCACTCCCTCTTAAAATACTCTTTAATACCTTCCATTTGATACACATGTCGTACAAACACATTCCAGGGTTACCCTAGTTTCATTTTCCTACATGGTGTTTTTCCCTTATTTTGTCTCCATAGCTCCCAACTGAGTATGTAATGTTCGGTTACACCCGAACTTAGCTTTCCTTAGTTGTTTCTTTTTTTTTGTGTTTCGTGGAAGGAGGGAATGCTTTATGCACTGACCGGGATATTTAAGCCTCACTGCGAGACTCTGCGAGTGTAGGACTCCCTTCTTCGATGAGGGCCCACCCACTAAAACCTAATCTACCACGGCCCGTGCAAATCCCCCTACCTGGGACCGCTTTTAGCATTACTTCGGGTACGGGTGCGCACTACGTGAGCTCTATGGCTACTCTCACGCTAATGGGCTAGGCATCCGTCTTCTCGTTTACTGATAAGTATATGCCTCACATATGTGCTGACCGTATCCCATCTGTCTCTTCGACAGGTCATGTTATGGATGACATTGCCCGGGTATAGGTCGCCAAGTACCGCTTCTACCCTCCTTCGCTGATCGGAGAAGTGCCTGCACTCGATGAAGGTGCGGCGTAACTCGTCTATTTCCCACAGTACAGGCAGCTGGGGTAATCAACCTTTACCGTTCTGTGTAGGTATTTGCAGAAGTAACCGTGTCCCGTTAGTAACTGGGTCAGGTAAAAGTCTACCTCTCCGTGTGGTCGCTTCAGCCATGGATTCAGTTCAGGGATTAGTTCCCTAGTCCACTTTCCTATGATGCTGTTGCTCCACTGATCTTGTCAACGTCGGATCGATTCTTCTCGAGCTTGCATGGCAACAGCAGGTCTACTTGCTTGCGATCCGTTGTCGTATATTACTTTTCTTTCTCAGCGAGAAGATATATCGGTATGGTTCCCGCAACGACCAGGACAGCTTCAGCCGATACCGTGCGGTAAGCCGAAGATATTCTCAGCGCCCTCTGCGTTGGACCGAGGTGGGGGCGACTCGGTTCTTCCGGTATTTCATTGCGTTCGCCCAGATTTCTGCACCATATAAGAGTATAGAATCCGAGGCTGATGCAAGGAACTTCCTTGTGCATGGCTTTGGACCACCTATGTTTGCCATTAATCTATAAAATGCGCTATTGTGCGCGCAGCTCTTTCGCAGGCTCCTCTTATGTGATCCGATAAGTTGAGTTTGCTGCCTAACCTCACTCCCAGATATTTCGTTGAAGCGAGTGTTTCTATTGGCTGGTCCCCAACTATCATGTTCCTAGTAGTGGGAATACGTCTCTTTGTGAGGATAACGATCTCCGTTTTTGCTGTTGTTAACTGGAGTCCATGCTCAGCGCTTAACCATAAACCCTGCTTTTATAGATTAGCATGAATCAGTTTTACTTAAGTCAATCAACCTCTTTCCATTGACCAATCGTACTCGTACATCATAAGAGCTGATTTTTCATCAGGTTAAATTTGAAAAATTTAACTAAAGCTGTTTTGCAATATCTTCAAATAATTATATTGCCATAATCAAATTTAATAGGCGACATTTGAGATAATTGTCGTTTTAAGCCAAAGCAAAATTATTTTATTCAATAAAAAAATGCTACCATTAACGTTTATGTTGCAATTGCATTTAGTATTCAACGTGCAAAAAAGGACGTAGCAAGGCTTTTGGCGACAGATTTATCTGACCTGTTTATCTACAACCTGAAGTACATAAAATAAACGAAAATGAAATAAGAAATAAAATCTGCCCATTAAAAGTGAGACAAAAGCGGACGTTTGAAATTTAGTTGATGTTTGTCATTAAATAAAGAAATTTGCAACAAATCTCCACGTAAAGTTTGCTAACGACACGTACAGATTACAATGTGCTTTGCACGGACACAGTTTTAGTTTTTTAATTTGTGTTCACTTTGTAGTGCCAAAAAAAAATTTGAATCGTTTAAAGAAAGTCATGAATATTCAATGGCCGTCCAACAAGGCCAGCCAGTCGCTCCTTCGCTCTGCCAAATGGCGTTAATTGGTCACACCAAGGGAATTTAAATCGCTGTTAATCTGGTCATTTCAGCGGATTGGGAGCCGCCCTCTTCTGCTTTCTTAGCCGGAGCGTCATCCTTAATTCGCATGGCCTAGCCAGCGTAACCGCTGCTTTTTAATTCGCTTTGTCTTTGAACTGTGTTTCAGATTTCAGGTATTTAGCTCATCGCGCTATCAAAGTAAGCTACTCTTTAAATATCTCGATATGGGTGCCATCTATCGGATTTTTTTTCTTACCTTGCATTGCCATTGGGTACTTACCAATATTTCAAGTCTCAAGTCTATAGCTTAATGGGTCCATGGTAATTACGATTTTGAGTAAAAATTACATGAGCACTCCCATCAGCTCTCATTGCAATCAACGATCGAATTAAAAACCATTTTTTTGCTATTTGATATGATAACATCTTTGCTAACGGTATGAGGGAATCCTTAATGTAAGTGTAGTCGTGAGCGCGGTATTTGTCTTTGGTATGCTATATTGGGGCTATAAATATGTACAACGCAAATGAAGGCGCAATGTGTAATATTGGTATACATATGTACTTCGTAGAGTACTAAAGAATGTGTAGGCATAGTCATAGTGTGTGCATTGGTATGCTCTGTGAAGTAGTATGGAACGAGATCGTAAGTGTACTCACTGCATTGTAGCGTAGTATGAGAACACGGTACATGGTATAGTTGATTTGAGCGAAATCACACAGAAACTCAAGGAAAATATGTCACCTGAGTTACAATTTAAAGCTTCTGAGAATAAACACAGTTTTTTTGCATACAATTCCTCCAAGAGATGTATCCACTGCTGTTTTCTGGGAAATAAAGTGTTTCCACAGACGAAGTACGTCGTTGAGGTATTCAGGTTAAAGTTGGAACTGGGTTTTCTTTACGGTTATGTTGATTGTGACATTTTTGTACATTATTTGGGAATTAATTATTAATGCTTTAAAAAAAATTGAATTAAATTTAATTAATTCTTTCAAATAATTATATATAACAACAAAAATTGTTAATACATCCCAGAGCACGGGGAAGAAAGTGTCAACAAATAAGTCACTATGGCATCATTGCGATGAAACAAGCCCAATTTTCACATCCATTCTGCAACAGATGTCGTAGTGCTGTAAATATCAATTTGCAAGAACCAGGATAGAAGTAGAAATAATGAAGACAAACAATCGGCCGCTGTGATAGCTGAATGGCTATAGCAGCGGCGCCTAAACGTTGCCGATGAAGGAATTTAGCAGTTCCCGAAATAGATCTATAAAACGAGCTTTGGCAGTTGTCCAAATTTTTTCATTCTTCTATTCTAATTAAACATTTTTTTTCAGTAAAGAAAAAATGTATCATAACAATAATAATGATAAAATAATTGTTGTGAAGCCTTGGGCTCGATTCAAACCCGCGATCTTACAAATAAGTAGGCCAATATAACAACAAAAATTTTTAAATTAATTTGAATATAACAAAATGAAATAAACTGAAATAAAACATAATATAATAAAATCAAATTAAATAAAATAAACAAAAATGTAAAATAAAAAATGAAATAAAATAAAATAAAATAAAATAAAATAAAGTAAAATCGAAAAAATAAAATAAAATAAACTTGAAAAAAAAATAAAATATAATTAATAAACCCAAGTAAAGAAGGCTAAGTTCGGGTGTAACCGAACATTACATACTCAGTTGAGAGCTATGGAGACAAAATAAGGGAAAACCACCTTGTAGTAAAATGAACCTAGGGTAACCCTGGAATGTGTTTGTATGACATGTGTATCAAATGGAAGGTATTAAAGAGTATTTAAAGAGGGAGTGGGCCATAGTTCTATAGATGGACGCCATTTAGGGATATCGCCATAACGGTGGACCAAGGCTGACTCTATAATTTGTTTGTACGATATGGGTATCAAATGAAAGGTGTTAATGAGTATTTTAAAAGGGAGTGGGCTTAAGTTCTATAGGTGGACGCCTTTTCGAGATATCACCATAAAGGTGGACCAGGGGTACTCTAGAATGCTTTTGTACGATATGGGTATCAAATGAAAGGTGTTAATGAGTATTTTAAATGGGAGTGGGCCTAGGTTCTATAGGTGGACGCCTTTTCGAGATATCGCCATAATGGTGGACCAGGGGTGAATATAGAGTTTGTTTGTATGATATGGGTATCAAATGAAAGGTGTTAATCAGTATTTTAAAAGGGAGTGGGCCTAAGTTATATAGGAGGACGCCTTTTCGAGATATCGCCATAAAGGTGGACCAGGGGTGACTCTAGAATTTGTTTGTACGATATGGGTATCAAATGAGAGGTGTTAATGAGTATTTTAAAAGGGAGTGGGCCTAAGTTCTATAGGTGGACGCCTTTTCGAGATATCGCCATAAAGGTGGACCAGGGGTGACTCTAGAATTTGTTTGTATGATATGGGTATCAAATGAAAGGTGTTAATGATTATTTTAAAAGGGAGTGGGCCTAAGTTCTATAGGTGGACGCGTTTTCGAAATATCGCCATAAAGGTGGACCAGGGGTGACTCTAGCATTTGTTTGTACGATATGGGTATCAAATGAAAGGTGTTAATGAGTATTTTAAAAGAGCTTGGGCCTTAGTTCTATAGGTGGACGCCTTTTCGAGATATCGCTATAAAGGGGACCAGGGGTGACTATAGAATTTGTTTCAATGATATGGGTATCAAATGAAAAGTGTTAATGAGTATTTTAAAGGGGAGTGGGCCTTAGTTCTATAGGTGAACGCCTTTTCGGAATATTGTTATAAAGGTGGACCAGGGTTGACTCTAGAACGCTTTTGTACAGTATGGGTATCAAACGAAAGGTGTTAATAAGTATTTTAAAAGGGAATGGGCCTTAGTTCTATGGGTGGACGCCTTTTCGGGATATCGCCATAAACGCGTACCAGGGGTGACTCTAGAATGCGTTTGTACAATATGGGTATCAAATGAAAGGTTTTGCTGAGTATCTTAAAAGGGCGTGGGCCTTAGTTCTATAAGTGGACGCCTTTTCAAGATATCGCCATAAAGGTAGACCAGGGGTGACTCTATAATATGTTTGTATGATATGGGTATCAAATTAAAGATATTAATGAGGGTTTTAAAAGGGAGTGGTTGTAGTTGTATATGTGAAGGCGTTTTCGAGATATAGACCAAAATGTGGACCAGGGTGACCCAGAACATCATCTGTCGGGTACCGCTAATTTATTTATATATGTAATACCATGAACAGTTATCCTTCCAAGATTCCAAGGGCTTTTGATTTCGCCCTGCAAAACTTTTTCATTTTATTCTACTTAATATGGTAGGTGTCACACACATTTTACAAAGTTTTTTTCTAAAGTTATATTTTGCGTCAATAGACCAATCCAATTACCACGTATCATCCCTTTTTTCGTATTTGGTATATTATTATGGCGTTTGTTTCATTTGTAGTAATTTTCGATATCGAAAAACTGAGCGTGGTCATAGTCGGATTTCGGCCATTTTTTACACCAATATAAAGTGAGTTCAGATAAGTACGTGAACTGAGTTTAGCAATGATATATCGATTTTTGCTCAAGTTATCGTGTTAAGGGCCAAGCGGAAGGACAGACGGTCAACTGTGTATAACAACTGGGCGTGGCTTCAACCGATTTTGCCCATTTTCACAAAAAATAGTTATTGTCGTAGAACCTATGCCCCTACCAAATTTCACAAAGATTGGTAATGTTTTGTTCGACATATGGCATTAAATAAAAAAGGGCGGAGCCACGCCCATTTTTTAAATTTCTTTTATTTTTGTATTTTGTTGCACCATATCATTACTACATATGTTGACATAATTTACTTATATACTGTAAAGATATTAAATTTTCTTTTAAAATTTGACTTAAAAAAATTTTTTTTTAAAAAAGTGGGCGTGTTCTTCATCCAATTTTGCTAGTTTTTATTTAGCGCACATATGGTAATAGGAGCAACGTGCCTGCCAAACTTCATCATGATATCTTCAACGACTGCCAAATTACAGCTTTAAAAGTTTTAAATTACCTTCTTTAAAAAGTGGGCGGTGCCACGCCCATTGTCCAAAATTTTACTAATTTTATATTTGTATATGTAATGAATTATCGCACTTTTTCGGTTTTTCGAAATTTTCGATATCGAAAAAGTGTGCGTGGTTATAGTCCGATATCGTTCATTTTAAATAGCGATCTGAGATGAGTGCTCAGTAACCTACATACCAAATTTCATCAAGATACCTCAAAATTTACTCAAGTTATCGTGTTAACGGACGGACGGACGGACGGACGGACGGACATGGCTCAATCAAATTTTTTTTCGATCCTGATTATTTTGATATATGGAAGTATATATCTATCTCGATTCCTTTATATATGTACAACCAACCGTTATCCAATCAAACTTAATATACTCTGTGAGCTCTGCTCAACTGAGTATAATTAAAAAATTAAATAAAACAAAATAAATAAAAAAAGTAAAATAAAATAAAACAACATAAAATAAAACAAGAAAACCAAAATAAAACAATACAAAATAAATTAAAATAATATAAAATAAAATATGGTAGAACTAGGTAAGATAAAAAATTAAAAAAAGTAAAATAAAGTATCAAAAAGTAAAATAAAACAAAAAAAAATTTATAAAATAAAACAAATTATAAAAAAATCTACCTAAAATTCCTTCGGAGGCTATTGCGCCTTGTATTTTTTTAAATAAAGATAAAATTAATTAAATCCTTTTTAAGCGATGTGTTAGCCGTATGTTATGGAAAAGCTTTGGATATACATAGAAATATTATCTATATGTTATAAGTAGGTTATCGGATAGTTGCCAATTTATAATCGGAGTGTTATTCGAAACTTATTAATTTGCTTTCAAAAAGTTATCGATATGTTATAAAAGGATACCAAATTGTTTTCGGAAACGTATAACTTTGTCATCGGAGTAACAATCTGTTATCGGAATGATATCGACTTCGTTATCAAATATGCATAGATTTAGTTATATAAAAGTTATCGATTTTATTGGAGTGATATACATTTTTATCGGAATGCCATCGATTTGTTTACGCCGACTCATGGGTTCGTTATGAAAGAGTTACCTTTAACTTCAATATGAAATCGCTGACAAATATGTAAACCTTTGATAACAAGCCGATAAGAAAGCATTAAGAAGACTATGATAAGTTGGTAACAATTCGATATCAAGCTGGTAATAAATCGAGCACTCAACGGTAATAATTCGCTCTCAATAATAAACCGATAATAAAGGTATCGAATGTTATCCATAAGATGCCGTCTTCTGGTAAATTTATCTCTGTTATGGCTTAACTTCAATCCTTGGGCGAGCTCAAGTCACATAGCATAAAAAAATTCATTTCAAGACGCACGCCTCCATGTTTTCATATCGAAATTTAAGAGCACTTGGTACTAACGCCTTTTTACTACCTTTATATTAAGTGCCTTTCATGTTTGTCCCCTAATTTCCATACGAATTTTTGACCCACGGAAAAGTCTCTTCCGATAACTTCCCGTCGAGCTAGACACTTGATACTTAGAACATTGTTCAGATCTGGGGGACATTACAATGCAATTGAAAAAAAAATCCGCTAGGTGGCGCGCTAAGTCAGATAACTACAAATCCTTGAAAAACGAGGGAAATCTTGTAATCGATTTTTGAGTAACTTCTCGGTGAGCTGGATATATGAAATTTGAGCCGTAAGTCAGAACCCGGTAACAGTGCAATATTTTACCAAAAACTAGGTGGCGCATGGATCGAGATATTAGGAAAACTAATTTTAATTTGGGAATCTTTCAATCCATTTTTAACTAACTTCCCGGTTACCTATAGCCTTGTAACTTAGCACATAGTTCGAGACCCGGTGACCATACAATTTATAGAAAACAAAAGTTCCGCTAGGTGGTGCTAATTGAGATAACTACAAATACCTGAAAAACGAGGAGAATCTTGTGATCGAGTTTTGAGTAACTTTCCGGTGGGCTAGAGACTTGAAACTTGGGCCGTGAGTCAGAACCCGGTGACAATGCAACATTTGATACAAAAAAATTCGCTAGGTAGCATGCGGATCGAGACAGTAAGAAAAGAAATATTATTTTGGGAATCTTTCAATCCATTTTTAACTATATTTCCGGTTACCTAGAGACTTGAAACTTGGCAGTTAGTTAGAGGCCTGGTGACAATACAACTTATATAAAACAAAGTTCCGCTAGGTGGCGCGCTAGTTAAGATAACTGCAAATCTTTAAAAAACGGGGGGAATCTTGCGATCGATTTTCGAGTAACTTCGCGATGGGCTAAAAAGATGAAACTTGGGCCGTAATTCAGAACCCGGTGACAATACAGTATTTCATCAAAAAAATCCGCTAGGTGGCGCAGAGATAGAGATATTGAGAAAACTAATTTTAAATTGGGAATCTTGCAATCGATTTTCAACTATCTTTCTGGACATCTAGAGACTTGAAACCTGAAATATAGTTTAAAACTCGGTGACAGTGCAATATTTGTTCAAAAAATTTGAGCTACGGAACGCACAAGTCGAACTATTTAGAAGATTAAGCCATAACTTCATGGCTAGCCTCCTGAGTGTTGCAGGATTTGTAGAATTCCACCCCGTTGAAGGCCCAACTCAATGAACGTGCTTGCATACTTTTAGGCGTACGCTACTTTCACCACGATTCTTTTAAACTTTCAGGCGTATGCAAATTTCACCACGATTTTCAGCTGTGCAAATTAAGTAGCTGACAAACAAGGTGGAATTCTCTTGTTATGACGCACATTCACCAGCAATGAAAATTCCCCACATCATCAACTGTGTTAAACCAAAGAGTGTAGATTAATAAGAGGGAGCATTGTAGAGTCGTTCATTTTCCACAAAG
The DNA here is from genome assembly GCF_040869045.1 of Eurosta solidaginis. Lineage (NCBI taxonomy): Eukaryota > Metazoa > Arthropoda > Insecta > Diptera > Tephritidae > Eurosta > Eurosta solidaginis. Next base: position 271,934,963 of record NC_090319.1, on the reverse strand, counting down.
TGGAACGGCTGCGCGAGGAATACACCATACGTTTTGCCCCTGCTTCGTTTTCACCATCTGAATTAAAAAAGTCATGAACCTGGGTATTCGCGCAATTTTAATGATGTACATTGTATGGCGCCAGCGCCAATGCGGTGCCAGCTCAATGGTAGCTCATTGACGCAATCACTCCAAGCAAATTTTTTGACGCTACTTAGTAGTGCGTGCGTAGTACATTTCACTTGCGCTATTGAGTGAAACGATTTTTATGTGTCAGGCACGAGTTTGGTGTTATTGGCGCTACTGGCAATGATGACACTGAGCTGATGACGGTAGCGCTGGAAGTTCAGCTTTTGAATCAGAGAAAGAATTGATGACCCGTGTAAATTGTTATGGCTTTGGCTATTATTGGTTGTGTATTTGAACCAAATAAATGCTGCGGACATAACAACCGGAGCCATTTTTGAGTTGTATATTTTATATTTAATGCACAATTAATATGGGTGTGTTTGAGCAGCCAAATAATAACAGCAGTATTGCTAAAGTGCTGCTTAGTTGATGGAATGTAGCTAATTTCCTAGTGATGATCAATAGATTGTCAACATTTCGTTCAACGAATGCGCGAAATTGCCACATCTGCTCAAATTTTCCAATATTTTCCATTGTTGGTTTCACTTAAGCTGTTATGCCAATATTTTTCAACCAGCTTATTTCAAATAGGTCATTTTTCCAAAAGCAAAATAAATTACAGCAAAGATTACAGAGTTAAACAGCCTTAAAATATCAGTATGTTGAGGCGGACAGCATAGCAAAAAGTATGGTGAATTCCTCGCGCAGCCGTTCCACAAAGTTTTACAAGTCTACAATGTACCATCTTATAATTTTTAAAATCTTTGGTTAAACTTAAACTTATTTCCTCCTCGATTGTGATCGTATTCACCAACAACGATTGCGTTGCACTATCCGGCATCGCCAATTATGAGAATAATCGCCAACAAGAATCATTCACCACATTCACGTCTTTGTCCAACTCACCCGCTCCCCCAATAACAAGAACATCGAATAGCTATAATAATTCACAGATTTATATGTAGCACATATACATCTTTCTACAATTACCTAAGCCGAATATAGATATAGACGTAGTACGACGGAGCAACGCCAAAGAACGGGTAGCTATTTACCCATATTTAGCAAATACATAAGTAGAAGTGATGTCCTTTAATGCATATATGATACCAAATTAAAATGCTTCACAATTTTCATTTATTTCAATGTCTTTGTCCTATTTTATTGTCTTACCACCACCACTCAAGTTGATAAGCATAATTTTCAAATTATTTCGCTAAGTAAACGCTATTAATTTGAGCGAACAATCGTCATTCTCCACAAAGACGGACATCAATCAATAACACATTTCAGAAAAGAATTGTGCAATATGAAAGAGGCTGTTGGGTCAAGTGAATACATTTTATTTGGATTGAAAAATAACGCGCATTTATATTTTTCGTTTGTTTATTTATTCTCTTTTTTTGTTTTTTTATGATGGGCGGAAAAAGCTCCGGATATCACCTTAAGCTCTTATCAAGGGCAATTGCGCGCAAATAAATATTGCCAAAGTGAATGGGAAGAAAAAAAGTAGTCGATGCTTGTGAGCGCCAGGGGTAGGTGGGAGTTTTTTAAATTAATATTGATATATAACTCAAATCAATTTACTAGAACTTTTTGTGTGTTTAGCTTGGGCTATTGAAATTATTGTTTATTATTTAGGGAAAATACTTTGATTGGGCAGTATTCATAAAATAATTTGTTATCTGTGTTTAGAAAAAAAAAAAAATGTATTTGTAAATACATCCGATTTTTGCGGTGCTAATTAAATTGGTTGCGCTAGATTTATTTGATTGATTGCTGTAATTACTTAAAAAAAACGATTGTATGCAAAAATTTTAGAAAAATATATATATTATGCGATTTTACGTAAATCATAATAAAAATTATTATATAATAAAAAACAAATAAATACTTGGCGTGATTTACCTCGAGAAGATTTAGGCCGGACTTCTCTTATACATTGCGTCGTAATCCTTTAAACTTTTACGACGACTCTGTGACTTGAGATCCACATCACCATTGTGGAGGCTAGTTCGTATGACCGGGAGTTCATATAACAAATGTAAGAAAACCATTAATACCTTTGAAGCAGTGCTGCTGTCTTGAAGAGCTTTAATCGCTGTTTGAATACCCGACTTACTTGTAATGGATGTGAGATTCTTAGATAGACGACCTCGAGAAGATAGATAGAAGAGGATCGCTGATGACTGGTCTGCCTGGAAAAGGCTGCATTTGCTCGGCATATTAATGCTTTAGGAAAGCGAAAGCTATTTTGGGTAGATACCACTTCCCTCATTTTTACAGAGCCTTGAGCCATCTGTGAATACTGCTGTAAGTGGTATGGGTATGATGAGAAGGTATCACGAAATACGAATCTTATAGAGAATATGTTGTCTAGAACAAACGGAGTAGCACAATCTATCCTCTACGAGTATAAATGCGGTCCTCTACGAGTATAACTGCAGTAGATCACCTAGAGTCTGAATATGTTTTACAATTGCTTTTAGGGCGTTATCATGGCTTTGAACAATAACTTGGCAACTGGTCTTTTTCTAACTTCAATAACAAGGTGTTTACTGTTAGGTTCTACTGTGAAGGGAATAATTTCACTCCTTCTTTGGGAGTTCCACTTGATGCCGTTTTATGCAGGAATCTCAAAGAGATGGTAATCGTAAAAATAATATTAACAAGTAAGGAAGATTAAGTTCGGGTGTAACCGAACATTACATACTCAGTTGAGAGCTATGGAGACAAAATAAGGGAAAATCACCATGTAGGAAAATTAACCGAGGGTAACCCTGGAATGTGTTTGTATGACATGTGAATCAAATGAAAGGTATTAAAGAGTATTTTAAGAGGGATTGGGCCATAGTTCTATAGGTGGACACCTTTTCGAGATATCGCCATAAAGGTGGACCAGGGGTGACTCTAGAATATGTTTGTACGATATGGGTATCAAATGAAAGGTGTTAATGGGTATTTTGAAAGGGCGTGGGGCTTAGTTCTATAGGTGGACGCATTTTCGAGATATCGTCATAAAGGTGGACCAGGGGTGACTCTAGAATGCGTTTGTACAATATGGGTATCAAACGAAAGGTGTTAATGAGTATTTTAAAAGGGCGTGGGGCTTAGTTTTATAGGTGGACGCTTTTTCGAGATATCGCCATAAAGGTGGACCAAGGGTGACTCTAGAATGTGTTTGTACGATATGGGTATCAAATTAACGGTATTAATAAGGGTTTTAAAAGGGAGTGGTGGTAGTTGTATAGGTGGTCGCCTTTTCGAAATATCGCCATAAAGGTGGACCAGGGGTGACTCTAGAATGTGTTTGTACGATATGGGTATCAAATTAAAGGTATTAATGAGGCTTTTAAAAGGGAGTGGTGGTAGTTGTATATGTGAAGGCGTTTTCCAGACATCGAAAAAAATGTGGGCCAGGGTGACCCAGAACATCATCTGTTGGATACCGCTAATTTATTTCTTTAGCTTTCAAAAGCACGCCTAAGAATCATATCCACACCATTAGGAATAAACTACATACAGAGTGTATGTGCCTACATGGTGATCAAAAGGAATATAAACAAAAAAGGCAACTCTTAGAGGCTAATTTATTTATATATGCCATACCACGAACAGTATTCCTGCCAAGATTCCAAGGGCTTTTGATTTAGCCCTGCAGTACTTTTTTATTTTCTTCTACTTAATATGGTAAGTGTCACACCCATTTTACAAAGTTTTTTTCTAAAGTTATATTTTGCGCCAATAAACTAATCCAAATACCATGTTTCATCCCGTTTTTCGTATTTGTTATAGAATTATGGGATTTTTTCGTTTCTCGTAATTTTCGATATTGAAAAAGTGGGCGTTGTCATAGTCCGATTTCGGCCATTTTTGATACCAATACAAAGTGAGTTCAGATAAGTACGTGAACTGAGTTTAGTAAAGATATATCGATTTTTGCTCAAGTTATCGTGTTAACGGCCGAGCAGAAGGACAGACGGTCGACTGTGTATAAAAACTGGGCGTGGCTTCAACCGATATCGCCCTTTTTCACAGAAGTAAATTATCGTCCCAGAATCTAAGCCCCTATCAAATGTCACAAGGAATTGTACATTTTTGTTCGACTTATGGCGTTAAAAGTATCCTAGACAAATTAAATGAAAAAGGGCGGAGCCACGTCCATTTTGAAATTTTCTTTTATTTTTGCATTTTGTTTCACCATATCATTACTGGAGTTGAATGTTGACATAATTTACTTATATACCGTAAAGACAATACATTTTTTGTTAAAATTTGACTTTAAAAAAATTTTTTTTTAAAAGTGGGCGTGGTCGTTCTCCGATTTTGCTAATTTTTATTAGGCATACATATAGTAATAGGAGTAACATTCCTCCCAAATTTCATCATGATACCTTCAACAACTGCCAAATTACAGCTTGTAAAACTTTTGAATTACCTTCTTTTAAAGGTGGGCAGTGCCACGCCCATTGTCCAAAATTTTACTAATTTTCTATTATGCGTCATAAGTTCAACTCACCTACCAAGTCTCATCGCTTTATTCATCTTTGGTAATGAATTATCGCCCTTTTTCCGTTTTTCGAAATTTTCGATATCGAAAAAGTGGGCGTGGTTATAGTCCGATATTGTTCATTTTAAACATCGATCTGAGATGAGTGCTCAGGAATATACGTACCAAATATCATCAAGATACCTCAAAATTTACTCAAGTTATCGTGTTAACGGACAGACGGACGGACGGAATCAATCAAATTTTTTTTCGATCCTGATGATTTTGATATATGGAAGTCTATATCTATCTCGATTCCTTTATACCTGTACAACCAACCGTTATCCAGTCAAAGTTAATATACTCTGTGAGCTCTGCTCAACTGAGTATAATAAAAAGGCACGACGATTTACACACCATCCCACCAAACCAACACTAAATAATTTTAATTTAATTTTATTGTGTCTATTTTAAGCTTTGATATCTAAAACTGCTTAGCTACAGAGAAAACTCATGTACGCATAAACGACTAACTAACATCTATACACACCGACACAAACATATATCCAACGCATACAAATCCACCCAACACCACTGTGCATACGCTACGCACTCTTGCGATCATGAACAAGCAAAAGGTTGGAAATTTCATTCGCTGTCACGTAATAGGAAGCAATTCTCAAATAATTAATAGACAGCAGTGTACAATACGTTAAGTTAAAACTCAATAGGGACATTTCCTCGTAGGTTTCCTGTGGAACCATCCAACTACAGGTAGTTGGTCTTATATAAACAGCCAGTCGTTCATATTACTAATGACAATTCCTCGTTAGAGCAACCAACATCGCCTTTATCGATTCCTGGAATCCTTTTACTGAGTCTATACAATGTCCGCAGTCACCACTCTCTAGTGCGAGCCATCATCGCTATTATTCTCTCCGGGCGTTACCATTACTAATAGTACTTTGTCAATACTCTCGAAGTGTCACCGTTATTAAGAGTACTCCAGCATTACTCTTCGAATAACATCGTTGCTAAAAACACTTTGTCATCATACTCTGGAGTGAACCAACGCCGTTGATATCCTCTCCTAGCGTCACCGATAACAATAATACTTCGTCATCACTCTTGGAGAGTCACCGCTCCTAAAAATACTCTGTCATCACTCTCTGGTATGAGCCAACTTCGTTAGTATACCCTTTGAGCTTCACCAGCAATAAAAAAAAACCAACCTTCCGTTAGCTTTCTCTTCTGTTGTGAGTCGTCACCGTCTTTGGACGGCATTACGAGACAAGAAGACGTCCTCCTACTCTGTCTCTTTCTTAACTGGACTTAAGGTATTGAGGAATCTTGTCTGAAAGCCGCGCTATGCGCGTGTGTTCGAAATCAATACCATAATTTACTGTATATTTATTTAGGTGGGCAAGTGGGACCTCCACCCGACTCTTAATCGGCTGATCATACCTCAACCTTTGACCAAATCCACCTCATAAATTGTCAAAACTCATTGCAAATTTTGTGACTTATACTCTGTAAGACTAAAACTCATTGGGCTAAAAACTTCACACCAAAAAGAACTCCAAATACATAGTTCGAAATTTTTGCTTTGCGCCAAGTGACAATTCCAGTTACCTAAGTAAGCAAAACCGCATCATATTTAACTCACATAAGTCAGCTGGCATTTATTATTTTCAGCAAAGTGTCCACGTTTGCGGGATTAACTATACGTGTAACAATTTAACTGTTAACCCATAACTTATTATTTTTTTTTTTTTTCATTTTAACTCAATATCTACAACTGCTCTATGTACACTTATACAAATATTCCACCAGCTTAAGTAAAATTCCATTCGCTATCACCTAAAACCTGACGCTTCCATTGGGCTTTTTTGCACAGTTTCATTCAGTCTTTTTATAATAAACTTCACGGAGTATTTGTGCTTTTACAGACAAATTATCGAGGCATCATTTATCCCGGCATGTATGCACAAATGTTTTTGTAATATTTTTTGGAAAAATTTTACTATAAATCCAGATGAATATCACACACAAGTAAACGATGGTATTAAAATTCTAAAAAAACAGAGAACAAAAACTAAACTAACAGTTTCACCGAAATCAAGTGTATTGAAACCGTCGTAAAATTTATAATAAATGAAGAAAATTTTTGAGCTGCAGAGGTTGGGCTAAAACATCCGGTCAAAATTCTAGAAAGCAAGCATTCGAAGCCGTTTTTAGTGAGTGATGTCACGGTCTGTCAACATATCATTCAACCTTCAAAGGTAATCCTTCTGTAGCTCTTCCGCCGATTGACACGAACTTCTGCTGTTGAACTAAGATATTTCCCAATGTTTTTGTTGTTGTTGTTCTAGCAGTGCTTCGCCCCATCCAATAGGTGCGACCGATCACAAATTGTCATCAATATCCTCAAACGGGAGTCCAAGGAAACTTGATGTTTCAACAGGGATGGACCCTAATGAGAGTGGTGTTAGAGGCGTTGGTTCCACATTACAATTGAAGAGATGGTTGGTGTCGTGTGGGGACACATTGCAAGTAGGGCATACATTTTGTATGTCCGGGTTGATTCTGGATAGGTAAGAGTTTAACCTGTTACAGTATCCAGATCGAAATTGAGCTAGAGTGACTCGCGTTTCCCTGGAGAGTGTGCGTTCACCGGGCCATTCCCGGCATAAAGGTTCGACGCCTGTTTGTGGAGTTCACTAAGGACCTGCTTGTGTTTTTTGGCTTCATACGGCTGAGTACTCAGTTGCCGTATTTCCTCATTATGCTTACGGAGATGATTCCTTAAGCCCCTGGCTCATCAATCAGATGTCTGTTGGGATGCCCAGGTTTCTGGGTATTCAACAGGAACTATTTGGTTAGCATCTCATTTCCCTCCCTGATGGGGAGTATTCTCATCTCGTTATGTAGATGGTGTTCTGGGCATATAAGGAGACAACCCGTGGCGGTTCTGAGAGTAGTTTTTTGGGAGGCCTGTAGCTTCTTCCAGTGAGTAGTTTTTAGGCTTCGCGAACACATAGGGGACGCGTAGCACACAAACGGCTGGCCAATTGCTTTGTAAGTGGTAATGAGCGTTCCTTTGTCTTTTCCCCAAGTACTGCCAGTAAGAGATTTGAGGATTTTATTACGGATCTGGATTTTCGGCACAATTGCGGCTGCATGCTCACCAAAATGTAGATCCTGATAAAACATCACACCCAAGATTTTGGGGTGTAGGACAGTTGGTAGCGTAGTAGCGTTTCAAAATGGTCGATATTTGGGACGTACATGTTGTAAATATCGTCGCAGAGCATTTAGTCGGTGATAATGCCAGGTTTCGCGAGGCGAAAAAACTGGAGATATCAGAGAGGTAGCCGTTTATTTTGTTGCAAAGCTCATCGATCTGTGGGCCTGGGCCTGTGGCCATTATTGTGCAGTCATTGGCGTAACTTCTTCTGCTGGCGAAGGTAGCTTTAATATGTAGAAGTTAAACAAAAGTGGGGAGAGGACACCACACTGTAGCACCTCTTGTTTAATTCTTCTTGGCTTTGATGTTGCGTTGCTAAATTGCACCGATGCCTGCCGACCGCCCTGATAATTTGCGGTGCACCTTTTAAGACATGGGGGAAGGGTAGATCCTTCCAGGTCTTGCAGTAACGTGCCATGGTTGACCGTATCAAAAGCTTTTGATAGGTCTAGCGCAACGAGTACTGTTCTGTGGTGGGGGTTTTGATTTAAACAGCAATTTATATGGGTGCTAATGGCATTTAGCGCGGTGGTTGTGCTATGCAGTTTTCTGAAGCCATGCTGATGACAGGATAGTTGCAAATTTGCTTTGAAATAGGGGAGCAAAATGGCTTCAAGCGTCTTGGCTACTGCGATATGGGAGATATCGGGCGATATGGATCTCCTATGTTAGCTGGTTTCCCAGGCTTTAGTAGCGAGACCACCTTGGCCATTTTCCATTTTCCGGGAGTGACAAAGGTGGAAAGAGACAGGTTGAAGACATGTGCTAAATATTTGAAACCCTCTTTCCCTTGGCGTTTAAGCATCGGCATGGCTATGCCGTCTGGGCCCACTGCTTTGGACGGTTTAGCATGACCGATGGCATCCATTGCGGTGATGGTAATTGGAGACGCGCTGAATTTGTGTTTATGTGCGTGTCTGTTGGCCCTCCATCTAACTTTGCCGACCGTAGAATGCATTATATATTGTTGGCAAAAAGCGCTCGCGCATTTTTTTGCATCCGACAGCACTTTATCGCCAAAGGTGATGGAAATTTTGTCATTATGCTTGGACGGATTCGATAGGGACTTTACAGTGGACCAAAGCTTACCTACGCCCAATTACTGCTTCTACATAACTCGTGTAGTTCTACGATACCTCTCGTCTACGTCTTATTTCAAATGTCGACCATGTTACCAAAATAGAAACTCCCGATAACGTTCGTACGATGAAGTTATTTTCACCAAAAAACCAATTCGTTAGCAGAAGAAGCGAAGGGAAGTTGATTCACTACTCACACTATTTTACATCTTTCTGCTACAGCAGTGAATTTGCATTTTCTCGCAGCAATGTTGTGTATAGTTTAAGAAATTATGAAGCCTAATCCTCAAATATTTTAGAAATGGATGTGATGGTTTTGATTTTAAGTACTTATCTTTTTAGAGCAAAATTTAAGATTTTTTAACCCTCCCATTAGCGGTGAATATATTTAACACATCTTAGCGTTGTCGTCTGGCCAGAAGAAATTTGACACTTTGAATTTCATCCACAAATATTTGAATTTTTTTTTAAATTTTGAAGAAAACTGTGAATTGAAACAGTGTGATTACCCAGAAATAAGTTTGAATTTTTATTGATAAATTTTGAAATGAATACGAACTATGAGGTCCTATAGGCCTAAAATATGTTCATCTAGCCAGACGACAACGCTAAAATGGGACGCAATCAATTTTGGTACAAAAAAAAAATATAAAACAAAAAGAAAAAAAATATCGATTATCAAATTATTATAAAGACCGCATCTAAACTTAAAAAGTCACTAAAGCTTTTCATGATCGGGTGGGTAACAGTAAAGTTATTCACGAAAATAAAGCATTCTCGTCTGGCCAAACCCCACAATCGAAAGGGGTAAAGGAAGTTGAATTCTAGTTCGTTCAGTTCGAGATTACCTATTTCAGAAATTAAAGGCTTATAACTTTAATATGTATAAAAGAAAAACAAAAGCATTTTCCAACAAACAGGAAAAAAATTTATTCTCCATGCTTCGAATTTAGAACCCAAAACATGTATATTGGCTTTGATGTTCGAGATTAGAGCCATCCCTGTGCTGCTTTTCGTATATTCTTATTTAAAAATTTTCAAATATTTGTTTATTCTTATATAACATATAAGGGGCCAAAAATCAGATATTCCAAAAAAAGCTATAAATTATGCAGCTACACAAAAAAAGTGGCGGCCCTGGTAGTGTGACACAATTTTCGCCATGCTCCTTTTAAATTTTCTTACAAATTGGCGTGACAGGACTTTCATGTCTTAAGCCGACTCCAAACGGCATTCGCAAGACGGATGATGCGTGGGAGAGAGGGACGACGCCGCTTAGAAGAACTTTTGCTTGTTTCTAAATTTTTGATGTTGCATTGTCCGGGTCGTGAAGCCAAGACCTTCGATGTTGTTCGCTGCACTTTTTTAAGAAACTTTTTGCAAACTTTTGTCAACTGGAAGATTCATTACGCGATTATTGCTTTAAGATTTAAAATTTTCGCTTTTGTGGGAACACACCAAACAAGAGAATGAGTTTCGCTATTGTCAGCTGAAAACGCAATCACCAATTGCGTAGAGAGGGTGCAACGAATTTATCTCAATGATGGCAATGTTTTTCAACTTTTTGGGAAACATTAATTTGTGGCTAGAATAAGAATTGCAATAATAAACTGTTGAAAAAAGAAACAAAAACATATAGGTACGTGGCAACATATGCATGCTTATCATATGTAGTATACATAAATACATATATTTTGGTATCTATATATGTGACCCGGCCTATGAAAAGGTGGCTTATGACTCAAAAAAAATTACTACTACTCAGAAATTGAAGAAATGCATTGTTTATCTTTTAGCATATGTCTGGATGTAGTAATGATAGGATAATGAAAATTGGTAAGGAGCTATATGACGTTAAGTCCTAACACCTCCAGTAAAATGTGGAAATGGGAAAAAAGGGACGTGGCACCTTCCTTACAAATGGGATTTTTCAGAGGTATGGCTGCTGTACAAACTTAGGTTATTTTAACAATTTGGCCCGATTTTTCAGTACAAGTTCAACTCAGTTTGTCAGTTAAACTGCGCTTAAACTTGTTTGCAGTTTTTCAGTCTACTTTAACTGTAGTTTAAGCTATGCTTAAGCGGCCGATCTGCCAAGGTTATACTCTAGTACAAAATAAAAAATACTACTAACTCGTTTTCGTGTGGACATTTTTTATAATTCTTATTTGAATTTTGCTGGTGAATAAGGGTGACCCAATTTGTATATTTTTCATGAAAATAAAATGGTATATCAAGTTTTTCACGTATACCAAATTATAAGTCCTTAAAGGAGAATAAAGGAGAAGAGATACACCCATCAATAAATATACCGAAATGATCAGGATGACGAGCTGTGTTGATTTAGCCATGTCCGTCTGTCCTAGTCATCCATCTGTCTGTCTGTTTGAATTCAAACTAGTCCATCAATTTTTGAGATATCTTAATGAAATTTAGTGAGCTGGTATATTCGGGTGTAACATCAATAATTTCTCGAAACCGACTGGATCGGCCCACTATAGTATATATCCCCATACAACCGATTTTTATAAAAAGAGAGTTTTTGTCATTTATTCCTCATTTTAACAGCCAGAAGATTGAAACTGCACAGGATGTTTACATATAAGGCATACACTGTTGTATCAAATATGAAATGAATTTTTGAAAATGCAATATGTTTTTGTTCATCTCCATGCATTTATGAGGTCTTCGGCAGAGCCGAAAACAGTCCCGTCCTGACTTGTTTAATTATTATTTTTTTTTTTATACTCAGCTGAGCAGAGCTCACAGAGTATATTAACTGTGTTCGCATAACGGTAATCCGTAACGGCATAAACTAATATAGATAGATATAGACTTCTATATATCAAAATGATCTGGGCGAAAAAAGAAATTCATTCAGCCATGTCCGTCCGCCCGTCCGTCCGTAAACACGATAACTTGAGTAAATTTTGAGATATCTTGATGAAATTTGGTATGTAATTTCCTGGGCACTCAGCTCAGATCTCTATTTAAAATGAACGACATCGGACTATAACCACGCCCACTTTTTCGATATCGAAAATTTCGAAAAACCCAAAATGTGCGATAATTCATTACCAAGAAGAGATAAAAAGATAAAAATTAGTACGTGGGTTGACCTTATGACGTAGAGTAGAAAATTAGTAAAATTTTGGACAATGGGCGTGGCACCGCCCCCATTTTAAAGAAGGTAATTTGAAAGTTTTGCAAGCCGTAATTTGGCAGTCGTTAAAGATATCATAATGAAATTTGGCAAGAACGCTACCCCTATTCCTATACGTGTGCTGTATAAAAATTAGCAAAATCGGATGACGAACACGCCCACTTACTTGTTTTTGTTGTTTTAGTATTCAACAAATAAAAACCCATAATCAAAGGACCTATTGGATCCTATCGACCAGATTTTCACCATGCGCTAGATAATGGAGGAGATTAACGATCACAGAATCGACACACATCAATTCTTTGTCGACTTGAAAGCAGCCTTTGATAGCGTAATAAAAAGTTGCTTTAATTCCAATTTAAATGAATTTAGGGTCCCTGCAGTATTAGCACTGCGAAATGACGTTCAGCAACACCGCCAGTTCCATTAGGATTGGGAAGAAGCTCCCCGAGCAATTTGCAACCAAACGAAGCTTTAGATAAGGCGAATCTCTTGCGCGCAATTTCTTTAACATAATGCTGCAAACAAGACGAAAATAAAAATATGCGTTTTGCAGCTACCGATAACAAGACGAAGTACTTGCTGTCGTCCAAGTAAGAGTCGGCGTATACCTGCCATGGCAGCTGCGTAACTGTTGACGCATATTTAATTTTCGAGACGGATTTCGTCTATTTGGGAACCAGCAGTCAAAGCAAAAACAATGTCAGCTTAGAAATCAAACGAAGAATAACTCATGTCAACAAGTGCTACAGTGGACTGAGTAGGCAATTGAAAAGTAAAGTCCCATCTCGACAAACAAAAATCACTCTACAAGTCGCTATGTCCTAATGTATGACTCTGAATCATGGACGGTACCGAGAGAAGATGGTGGGGCTCTTGGAGTATACGAAAGAAAAGTTCTCCGAAAGATGTATGTGTCCTATCCGTAATGCTGCCGTCGAATATCGCAGGCGATATAATTATGAGCTCTATGAGCTTTATGCAATTATGAAAATAGTGCGACGAATAAAAACCCAAAGGCTTCGCACACTAGCTCATAGTATGCGAAAGTATGAAGACACTATGTCCAAATTCCAATTACGTGAACCCCTTTGCGATTATTGTCCAGTTGAGTAGTTACACTTACCCACCCATATTATCTTCCATCTATTTACGATGTTATTCAAGTTACCTTTCCACATACATGTGCATTATTTTGTGTGTTTACACCCTTAATTTTCTTACAATCTTTTTTCTTTTTATTTATTTGCTTGTTCTGGTTTATGCTGCTAATTTTTTCAAGCAACACTGCAACATACAAATCGTGACCAAATAAGCGTAAAACGTGCACTGATTTAACAATTTGGCTGATTGATGTGTCAACACCATCGGAGGATAGCTATGAGTCAAGTCCCAACAAATGCGAGCATGTACGAAGATGTTTATGCAAAAGAATAAACATGCTAATATGTGTGCTTTCATGGCCTAGCCACGTGTGTTCGTTTATCTATGGAATAAAAATTAAGCAAATATATTTTTGGGGTAAATTTGTTGATATTGCGCCAGTATTTTAAATAAGATTAAATATTGAAGTTTAAGTTAGGTTAGGTTAGGTTGGGTGGTAGCTTCCCTGATAGAGGAAGCTCACTTGGACAACATGACGGTCCGTTGTGATACCACATATAATAAACTAAACTAACGGTGACGTAGATATAACTACTTAGAGAATCGTTGGGTAGCAACGATAAAGTTCCGAATGATCCCGATCTCAACTTTGGATAGCTCCTCGGGAGATCCAAGTGAGTCACGACCGAAATACTTTCGCCTAGTTCTGGCAAAAGCTGGGCAGTCAAGCATAAAGTGATTTGGTGATTCCACCTCATCATCCTCCATACAGCTGCAGTAGGATGGAGTTTCCAATATATTGAGACGTACCGCATGGATATCCATGGGACAGTGCCCTGTCAAAACCCCAATGACCATTGATAGGTGAGCCTTAGTGAACCCAATTATTTCAGCAGACCTCCTGCCATCCACTTTCGGCCAGAAAGATCTTGATATCCTACCAGACGTAGTGTCCGCCCAACCTTTGCTGAGCTGACTCGAGGCCCAGCTATGGAGAGCAATCCACAGGTGGCTAGCGGAATCCCGAAATCCCTACAGCCATCTTCATCCGGTTCAGTTGTACCGATTCGGGCTAAGAGATCCGCTTGACAGTTACCCGGAATATCACTATGGACCGGGGCCCAGATAATCTTAATTGTAAAATAATTCGATGCAATCGCAAGTGAGGTCAGGCACTCCCAGACCACCTTCGATCGCACTGTAGTTGAGCTCAAGGCCTTTATAGCCGCTTGGCTATCAGAGTAGATATTAAATAAGTTTAAGTTAACGTGGCTTGAAATATTTGTTAATATTATACTTACTCATCCTTCTGGAAAAATTTGACGCGTCCAACGCTGTTATTTAATTATCTGATCAACGCCATAGGTTGATGAGGAGTATGAAAACTAGAACCTGGGACCTACCTAATTATTTTCTAGCTTTTAGTATTATTATTACTTCATGTAAGTATTGTTTTCAATAAAGCAGTTTAACCTAAAATTTTTTTTTTTTTAAATTATTTTATTTCTTTTTTATTTAAAATAACTATAAATTTTATTTAGTCATATCCGTTAATATGAAATCCATCGAACTTAACATTTTTCAATCTGGTAGCTTGTTTTTGGTGAAATTGTCATTGTACCGTCAAAAGTCAAGTGGCTAACGTCACACTAAACTACTTCCATTTTTTGTATATTTTTTGTAACACGGATTTGCGTCATGATTCAATCACTACAGGTTTATTCATCAATGATGGCAGGGCTTTGACACTCCCAAGTTTAAAAATATGGACGGGTTTCTTTTACGAAATAAGGAAAAACGGGGATAATTCAATCCCCTTCAGCATAAATTTGAGTAGAAAACTACCTTTAGTAGTATATTTGTAGTGATAATAATCTTTCATTGTCAACAGGTTTTGGGGGAAGTAATTCATTTTCTACTAAATATGTCGTGGATCGATATAGAGTTATGTTGGTTTGGTCATTCTTTCAGAACTCGTTTGAAGGATGTCGTACGTCAAAATTTTATTCAAAAATACACTATCCAAAATTTGTTTCAAAAACTCCCTATCTGAGCATAAGTTCAATGAATTTTGACATAAAAAAATAAAATAAATGTAAGGCGCGATAACCTCCGAAGAGATCTAAGGCCGATTTTGACATAAGAGAGAGTTAATAAAAATCATTCTAAGATAATTCTAATATATTTTAATTCAACTTTATTCTAATATAGGGCGTTTCTGTGACAAATCCTGAAATGGAAAATTTTTGAAAAGTATTTTGAGATAGGACGATTTCGAACTGACAGCCGGCATAGGGTGATACTCTACTCAGCAGCCGCAATAAACTGTCAAAAAAATTTAAGAAAACGGCATATTGTCTTAAAACTTTATATTCCGGCCTTGAGTTTGGCAAAAGGGTTAAGCTTTGTAGCGGTCGTGCTACACAGGGAGTATTTACCTTTTTATTCTAAAATTTCGAAAGCTCTTTTCCGTTTAATTATTCATAAAACTGTTCCTGATAAACCGTTAATTTACAATATTCGGAACACGTTCGTTTGATACTACCACACGAGGCCCGAATATTCCAAATAAGTATATACATAATAATCAAAATATAAAACGACACAAATTCTTAAATGCAGATGAATGTTCCGAACATACGGAACGAATAAGTTAACACGCTCAATGAGTCCATTCCGTTATGGCATCTCCATTATTTACTAATTACATCTTAATATGAATCGATTTACTAGTCGAGTTTTTGACGTTGAATGATGAATTTTAAATTGGTTTAGTTTTCGTATGTTCATAGGTTTTCGAAAGTGCACGATTTCTTGGTGTCGTCACTTTTCATAAAATTACCTATGTTCAGCCACACTAATAGATCATAACATAGTTAATAAAGTCATCATAAAATTAAAAAAAATGTTCTAAGGAATTATGCTGTTCAGTACTTATCGGGTATTTGCAAACTGATTGCTTCCTATTTCTACTACTAATATTTTTCGAAAAATTGCAAAGAAACAACACAGTTAATGGATGTCAACTCGATATGGGAGCAAAGTGTCTGCAATTGTCAAAAAATGGTCAGCAGCCGACCAAACCTCTTATGATTGAATCATGGAAAAGCTCTTTAAATTATCGAAAATAAAAAAAAAAAATAAAAATTTAGTTGACAAAATTGCATACAAAATTTTCACTGCTATTTTTGTCATTGCCACTGTATGTACAAATCTATACCATATCTGAAATAACATTGATGATTGTGTTCCATTTTATATGACTATCTCAAAATTGCTTGGAATATTTGTTTATTTTTTTGTGTGTTTTATTATATCAATAACAATTTCCATTTATTACCCTTTATCCTTATTCTTGTCTTTTGTTGTGCAAAATAATATATTTTATGATCAATTGTCATGTAAACGACACATATCGTTAAAATTTGTGACATTATTTTTGATAGCAGATTTGAGTTGCAATTGATTCGGTTTCACAAACAAAAAGCAGCAGCTGTATGGATCTGTAAGACATAAATAGCATGTCTGTTATGATTTTGGACATAAAAATCGCAAAAATCCTCTTATGTAACAGGCAGCTGCTATTTGTGTTTTGAATATTTTTTTGGAAATTGATTTTGCTGTGACAAGTATTACAAACATATTTAAATTTGATGCTTGCGGTGTGGCCTCTTTTACACCATACAACTTCTGAATTCAAATTTGTTGTGACATATGCGAAGGGGTGTGAAGAGAGGGAAGAGCACAACAACACTCGCACCGTCAAGTCATTTCAACTTTTTGAAGCATTTTGTATTCTTTT
Source organism: Eurosta solidaginis (assembly GCF_040869045.1). Classification (NCBI taxonomy): domain Eukaryota; kingdom Metazoa; phylum Arthropoda; class Insecta; order Diptera; family Tephritidae; genus Eurosta; species Eurosta solidaginis. Next base: position 271,917,971 of record NC_090319.1, on the reverse strand, counting down.
TTTAAAAACCTAATTCACCGACGGATACAAATTTGATGATGGAAAAACGGAAGCTGGGATTAATGAGCCGAGCTTCAAGAAATCGATACCAATGGGAAGCTCCCCTACAATTTTGCAGGCACAAATCCATGCAGTAGAAGTTCGCGGTAGATAATGTCTACGAATGGGCTTATTGTCGAGAAGTATCTTCAATACGTCAGACAGACAGGAAGCCTTGCGTAGTCGCAAACAGAATTTTGTTAGGATGGGTTCCCGACATCAAGAGACATTAAGGTAATAACCCACCTAGCCAAGTTGGGTGCTTTAGCAGGACCAATGGTGTAGAATAAGTAACTGGTAAACATAGCAACTAGAAATTCAGCCAAAATCATTAATCTAAGCAGAGTGAACTATGGGCGTCCAAAGTATTCCACTGATGTAGATAAAGATTTCAGGGTAGTTTCATGTTGTCATAAGGTATTTTTCTGGTTATATAAAATATCATTTGAAGCAGATATCCAATATTTGATAAAGAAATTCCAGATATCAAAAAAAAAAAAAAAAATATGGTAAAGGTGGAGGGAGTAGAAATGAAAGTAGAAGTATGAGCAAACGTGGAAGTGGGGATCGGAATAAGTGGAATAGAAACAAAATTTTGAAATTCACTATGTTTGCAATATTTGGTGTATATATTAAATGACGGTCGCATTGGGTGGTAGCGTGCTCCGCCTACCACACCGAAGATCCTAGATTCACGCCCTGGGTAAAGCAACATCAAAACTTTAGAAACAAGTTTTTTCAATCAGAAGAAACTTTAGTGTTTGGCAAGCAATCCGAGTGTACTTTTGCCATGAAAAGCTTCTTAGTGGAAATACATCTGCGTTGTAGATGACGTTCGGAGTCGGCATAAAAGGAGGTAGGTCTCATCCCGCCACTTTGTAGGGAAAATTAAAAAAGGAGCACGACACAAATTGAAAGAGAAGCTCGGGTTTAAATCTCTTTGGAGGTTATCGCGTCTAAATTTTTTTTAAATTAAATGTATGAGATTATTTGGGTTAGAGGGGCAGAAACAGTGGAAGTGGGACTGAGAGAAGAAGTGGAAATAAAGGTCGAAATAGAAATGAAACAAGAATTGAAATTCACTTTATCTAGGTAACTATTTGAAGATGGGAGTGGGAGAAGGAGTATAAGCAAGATTGGTAGGGGGAATGAGATTGAGAGTGAAACAAATTTTTAAGTATGCCATATATACGTAATTATTGAAAGTATTTATGTAATATTTAATATATTTGTATGGAGAGTCTTTAAAAAGGCTCTAAATATGAGGTAATTTAGGTGAGAAAAGGAGTGAAGCGAAGATGTAAATTCAAGAAATTTCTCTATTTCTATTTAAAATGGGTTTCTAATATTTTATATATTGATTTCATAAATGAGGTAATTTCGGTGGAAGAGTGTGATATACGAGCGAGATAATAATAATTTTCACACAAATAAAAAAACATTTCAATCTATTTTTTAAACTTTATTAAACTGCGTTGAAGATCAAATTTACATATATGTAACGAGGTGAGCTTAATTTTCGTACTTAAATCCTCATCGTTTATCAAATAATTAAATTCAAAATATAAATTTTTCCCTTCAATAGTCGGCTTTTATGAACATATTTTAGAGTCACTCTACTCATCATAAAAAAGCAAAGGCCTACGCTAATTTAGTGGATATTATTGTCGAATAGGATACGTCAAACTTCAACAATAAATCAAATTTTTCCAAAGGTTTTGTATTGCCTTCTTTGTAAGTTTGAATGTAGTTGTAGTCAAAAAATAAATTGTTGTCTGTATTTTAATTTATGACAGGCGTACTTGTTACGGGTTATGTTTGATAGCTGAACCGCAAACAAAGAAGCATTTGTAACTTATTTTAACGGATGTGGGCAAATCCATCAAACCTTCAACTTTTTAATTTTTCGATCGCCGATTATTAGAAAAATATTGAAAGCATGCATGAAGTATAGGAAAAATTTAAAGCTTTATGTAAAATACATTTTTTGGACAGAAAAGAAAAGAAAAGAAAAAGAGAAAAGGAAAAACTAAACGGAGATCAGACGGCGTGCTCTCAGTTTGTTAGCAAAGTGCCAAGGATCGCTTATCAATCAATTATCGGTTTTTTGTCGACGGCTTTTTACATAAGACGATTTGCTATCGAGTAGAAATTTTATAGAAAAGTTATCGATTATTTATAGGAAAGATATCTATAGTTAAAAAAATGTTATTGATTGGTTGACGAAAAGTTACTGTTTCGACATCAAAAAGTTGTATGTCTTTTGTGCGAAAAATACCGACTTACTATCGAAAACTAATCGATGATTTACCAAAATGTTATAGATTTGTTATTAAAAACATATCGATTTTCAGACGAAAAGTTATCGACTTTTATATTAAAAATTCATCAAATATTATCAAAGTTTTATCGAAAATTGTAAAACTTTATATGAGCTAAAAGGCCTTAGTTAAATAAAACACAATATTTAAAATTGTATTTTAGTTTTTAATTCGTCGATATTTCGATTTCAGTCTGAAATCATCTTCAGGACTGTTAAACACAAATAGAAAATGGACATTCGAAAAATATTCTATATAATATTATATTAAAAACAAGAGAGAACTTACACATATGACTATGGTTGGTCGACTAACCATATATTCAAAAACTGAAGAATAATAGACCATCAGCCAGAAAGTAAACAATTCAAAATGCAGTAAGTGTAAACAAAATTTTTGAATAACAAAAATACGTAGAACAAGGAAAAGGCGAGAAAATGCTTTCTTAGTGTCTTATTGGCGCATATTGAAAAGTCAGTCAGTATTTTGCGTTTTCTGAACATGGGGACTTTTTGAGATGTGCGATATACTTTTCAACCCGCGAACCCAGCGAATTTTCAGTGAAAAATAAAATATATAAAGTTATATGAGTTTACTATTAAGAGCACATGTGACCTTAAATGCCAATACTTTTGTTACATTACGGTAAACTCATACACATGACCTTTTTTATTTATTTATTTTATTTTTTTCATTTTCAGACAATAAATCAGAATTTATTTATGTTGATATACCCAAATTCATAAATCTTTGTATTATGACAGAAAACTTTGAGCTTCGAGCCAAAAAAAGTTTGAACTACGAACGCATAAAATAAAATATACGTATCATATGTTTTATATACTGGGGTACCCGGCAGACCTTTATCTTTCCGAAAGTTGGTTTGCCTAAATTTCAAAAGTGAGCCGTATGGGAAGTACTCCTTCTTCACTCTCTATCAATTCTCTTCTATTTTATTTTTCATTTTTATACCCAGCTGTAATTACACACAGGATATTATAACTTTGATTAGATAACGGTTGGTTGTACAGGTGTTCAGGAATCGAGATATATACAGACATTCCATACATATATCAAAATCATCAATATCGAAAGAAAAATTGATTAAGCTGTGTCTGTCTGCCCGTCCGTTAACACGACAACTTTTATATTGAGATATCTTCACCAAATTAGGTATACGGACTTATCTGGGCCCAGAATATATTAGTCTTGAAAATGAGCAAATTCGGACGATAACCACTCCCATTTTTCCGATATCGAAAATTTTGGAAAAATGGAGAAAATGGGATAATTCAAAAACGCATACCGCTAAGGTAATCAAATTTGATAAGTGGATTAGTTCTATGACGCAAAATATAAATCCAAAAAAAAAACAATTTGGAGTATGGGCGTGGCAACACCCACATTTAGAAGAAGAAAATTTGGAGGTTTATCATGTCGTAAAGCAAAAGCCCTTAAAGATATTACATTTAAATTTGGCAGAAACAATGTTCTTGCCAAATTATATAGACTGTGTGAAGAAAATTAAAATCGGTTAAAGACCACGCCTACTTTTCTTTAAGGTCTAACCTTAACAAAGTTTGCAATAACTCTATGGGTTTTAACTACATATCGCTGAAATTCTACCTCAGTAGTGGTATGGTTGAGCTAGGAACAACACTTAAACAAATTTTGATAATGTACCCCTTTTTGGTAAGTCAAACAACAACAGCGCTTCAAGCGTACAGCTGGGAATGTAGTGTTCGATTTCACCCGAATTTAGACTTTCTTACTTGTTTTTCTTATTCTTGTTCATCACTTGTTCTATTTATCTTCCATCTACCAATTTCCACTCCAACTACCACTCAGAATCCCGTTCCTACTCCATACCCACACAAACTCCTACTCCTGTTAATACTCCTGTTCTCACTCTCTATACCTCTCTCATCTTATTTTCCCCTTATATGGAATCTCTTTACCATGGATCTGCATTCCATTGCATAATTGTGCTCTCATCGGGTATCGGAAAGGGCAATCATTTTCAATACCTTTGTTTTCATAAACTCCTTCGAAACTATTTGAAGGTAAGGCATGTATCTACTATTTTTGAAATCGCATACACTTTTAATATAAGATATATATATATATATATACAGATAACTGAGATGGTTTACTGCCCGATAATATTCCTTTCTGCTCTGCATCTTATTTCTCAGTATACATTGGCATTTATCTTCCCCCTTTTAGTTTCTCGATTTGTCTCTCTTATACTCCCACTCAGTTCCCCTTATTAGACCCTGGCTATTTTTTTTCCAAATCGTTTCCCTCTCTGGGATTTCTCCTTCCTATCTTTCGCTCGAACTTTTTCCAATTTTTAAAATTTTTTCACCAATTAGTACTACCACTTTTATTCATCTCCCTCACCCTCTCTTAATTTTTAATCCTCTAACATTTTTCTTACTTTCTCTCTCAAAATCCCATTTTCCTTTTATCTTCATCTGTCTATGGCTTCTTGTATAATTCTCCCTTTCCCTCTTGATCCTCTTCTGAACCTCCATTCCTTGTTAAAACCCTCATTAACAAATCCAATTTGATAACCGTATTGTAAAAACACATTCTGGAATCACCGACATTGTGGTCTGTATCTACTTACAAACCATTTACAAATTTAAATCGGTTCATCCTATAAATTTAAAACAAATCGCACCACCAAACTAGGTACTCCTGTACCGAGTTTTAAGCAAATTGCACCATAAGTTAGATCTTTAGGAATAGGTCGGTTTGGATCCACCCTCTGGGAAGATAAGAAGACAAACGGACCAAATTGTGAATCCTAAGCAACCTCAAAACCCCTTGAACATATTAAAAAATTGCATTTTCAATTTAATTTCAAGAGGGAAAATTTATCCTCAAAACGACAGTAAAAAGGTGCTGCGATGTACCAGATTATAAGCTGAAGTATTGACGCGATTCACCTCTTAGTCGATTTCGAAAAGGATTTGCCTCTATGAGACTATGACTTGATTTGCTTTTCCGTTAAAACAACACTCATGGGTATATAAAAATCAATATTTCGCTGGATCTATGCGAGAATGTCAGCACCAAAAAAATTTCCAGATATGACGACCCAATATTTTGCTGTTTACTTAATCGGATGCCTGAGTATGATGTTGACCTTAACAGTCACTTCATATTTTCTGCCTTCATTTCTGCATTGTTTGTGCATAAGTTTATACATATGTACATACATTTTATAGCGGCCTTCTTTGCAGCTTTTAAAATGTGGCTTAGCGTGTCAACATATTTTGAAAAGTACTTAAATTTCCCCTTCATACATTTCTCCGTACTTCAAATGCAATTAATTTGCGGCTCTAGGCCAATTAGTAAAAACTAGAAAGCTGATATGAATTACTGCATTGGTAGGAAGCTTCTCACGCTTAGTATTTGTAATGCGCAAAACGTGCAACCGCAATTACATAATTGGCTGATGTCAAATACCACACATGAATGTGTGTATTTATGTAAGTACGATGTTGACTATGACATTAAGGTGGTAGATTTTATTTTGTGAATCAAACACCACACATGAATGCGTGTATGTATGTACATATGTACGATGTTTACTAACCTGGCTCGATTTGTATGGACGAAAGTTAACCGATATAGCGCCATCGATCTTTCGATAGGATTTGGGGTCAGGAAAAAAAGTTCCACTACGCATACCCAAAAAAATAATTTTCGAGCCTGCGAAAAAAAAATTGCCAAAGGGTACATTTTTCGACCAAAACACTCCCCAAAACCCAAAAAATAAATTTTTTTTTTTCAAAAAACTGTTGCAAAAACGTTAGCGATAACAAATTTTTGAAAAAGATTTTCTCGCCTCTGTATAATTTTGCTATCCATTAGTACAACGTTCACTTAAGAACTACCCTTGTACTTAGCGACACCAATCACTGCTGCAAACTTTGGAGCGCCTGTGCCTGAGCGTCCTGTGTAATAAATAAATCACAATAATGCACCATAATTAAGACAAACGGAAAGCTGGATAAGAGGGAGTTATGGCTAAATATGTGGTACGGCGTAGCAACAACAACTGCAACAACGCAAATGTTTAATGAGTTGGTTTTATGATTCGCTATAGGAATAAGCAATTTGGATACGTACACGCTAAAATTGGCTGGTGCTGAAATTCTTTAATTATATAAAGGTGAATGTGCAGAATTGTACAGATTTGGTGAATCGTGAAAATCTGGTCCTAAGAAGGAGCTGATACACGGTTTTTCTCAACCCCTAGCGCCAGGTTTTGAACAGCTGAACCAGTTTTCCCTCGTTTTCAAGCGCTCTGCTACTCTTTGCCGCTATTTCGCCATTCTCGCTTCGTTAAAATAAGATGGTGGAATGCATTTTCCTCCAACATAGTTTGATATATTGAATTTGTAATATTGAGTTTGTCATCTCCTTCGATATTAGGAAATCAGAAGAGCTGTTCCCTCCATAACTTAAGGGCGCAGAGAGCTGATCCAGACCTTTAAGCACAAGAGAGTGCAGGGTTGAAGTTGATGGCTAGAGTACTGATGCCCACTATACCGAAGGCCAAGGTTTGAATGCTACGTTTGATGAGTTCGGAAGATATTCTAAAACATGTTGCAACATCAAAACCCGAATATACGGACTTGATATTGGAAGGCGCTGCATGTATCTCGACACAAGGAAGGGGCGAGCAGAACATTCGCCAAATCAATAAGGAATCGGAGGATGTGTTGCACTCACAACTGGGAGCATGTTCTGAGGCGCTGTCAATATTTATTTGTGCTTTAGAAAGAGAAGTCCTATGGACAATAACCCAATATGCTAAAATCAGTGGAGTGAAAACTGACCTCGAGAACCTCAAAGTATCTGGTCAGAGTTGCAGTCATGGTGAAGAGAAACATCTATAGGCGTGTATGCTATCTAACTTCGGCACCGAAGACCTAGTGGTGGATAGAGGGAAAAAGTATCATCTTTTCCCCGGATCTTACTACATAACCCATAACGTTGAAGCCCGATCAAAAGAGTTCAAACTTGTCACAGGTGCAGATGCAAATCTGCGTCGCAGCGTATGGGGAAGGAAGAATAAATAGCGATAGAGGTGAGTCGCTTTTTTGTTTGAAAGGTGCTACAAAGTAGTCTACAGGTGGATAACAGGGGTAACGTTCCTACATACGTTAGGCCAACTTCACGTTATTTACTTTATTTAAAGTATATTGATCTAGCTCCTTTTAGGCTTTGCATAAATTAGCTTCAGCAGGGTAGTGGAAGGGAAAACCTTGGGAATCCCCAGGACGACGGACTAGTACAAATTTAAAAAAAGAGAGAAGTGTCATATAAGCAATGAAGCAGTAAGGACGTGAACAGAAGTGTCGTCCTGAAAAATTTCTAATATCATTTGCAAATCTTCCGCCATTAGACTCCTCCTCCTTTTCATGAGTCACTGACCGGAATCGTATGCATTCCGGCAGTATAATCTTATGGGTCAGACATCGAGCTGATTGGAATCCGGTGCACAGGTCATGTTACTTTTTTATGCCTTGTGATGACGTATTCTCATTACACTACTCTTAGCACTGCCGGATTCCCATGACATGCTGATTGGAATCTTGTTGCATTCCGTCAGCAAGATTGGAATCCACTGCATTCCGAAATCATGCTGAGCGGAATCTGATGCATTTCGCTAGTATAAGATCTCGGTATAAGATCTTATTTCTGCTCATATTTCTTGTTATAATTATATTCTGAAATTAAAGTGTAATGTTCAATAATATATCTTTGTTTGTAATATAACGTTGTTGAAATCTCGATATATCTTAAATTTTAACTTTTGAGTTGTATATTTATATATCTTTTATATTATGCAGTCGACCATAGTTTGTCGCCGACTTTAAATAATAAATAAATAAAATAAATATCTCAACGGAGTTATTCTATAAGACAAGTCCTGGTGTCTAATTGGGGCTTTTGTGTGTGGACGTCAAACAAATTTTGCTAACACTATGCAGACACTCAGTCTAGTTATTTGAGATCTTTATCGACGTGCAAGCTCCCAACCGCCCAAAAGAAACCGTTGAGCTTGTTTCCAAGAAAAAACAATTGTTTCGCTTAGAGGCATTTCTACATAGAGGCCGACGCATGCACAAGCTTCAACACCCAACATCCAAGAAATAAATGATTTATTGTTCTAATATTTGATATTTTACAATTTCCGGTGCGGTGATTTTTTACTGTAGGTGCGTACATATATATATCAGGGTGGCCCTTATGTTCCAAAGTGTTCACCCCTAGAAATATTGAAATAGGTTTTAAATTTGTATGTGCAAAATTTTAGGCCAATCCAAGAGGATTTAAATGGGCTTGAAACCGTAGAAGGGGCGAATTTTTATATATCACTTATGGTGAGCGTAATTAGTAATTAAATAAAAAGTTATAAAATAAAAAAATGTCAAGATTTCAGTTGCGCACAAATATTTAAACCTTTTTAAAATGAATTTTTAGAAATTATTCGAGTAGGCATCTTTGAAACTCATTCAATTTGACGTTACCAACGTTACAGCTTCAAACACTAACGACTTCTGTTTAATTTCGAGAATATTTTTCGGGTGTTGGGCATTTTCTACTACACAGTGAATGAGAAAAAACTGTTTTCATTTATGTTATTGATATTAAAGAAAAATTAGAAAATTTAAAAACGGCGATGGTTACTAGGAGATGTTTCTGAATTTCTCTTTTTCGTCAGCTAGCTTCTCGGGAGCTGAGTATTGAACTCGAAATCTCCAACACTCATACTTTATACAAGTTTAAAGACCTTTATCCACTCAGCCATATGAATACCTCGCTGCGCGCTTTGCAATTGGTCTCTAAGTGTTGCGTTTTTGTTGTTATTCCTTTATTCACCATTTATTTATTTATTTATCTATATTTGTAGTCATACCTGAGGAGAGTACACTTACAGACTAATGACAAAACTTTAAAATTTTTTGCTTATTATAAATAGTATATGTTAAGTGAAAAACAAAAAAATTACAGAATTATACAGTTAAAATATGAATCAAAACTTACATGTAGTAAAGCTACAAAATAAGGTTTAGAGCTAAATAAATCAGATACAAAAGAACCCGATGTAGTGTTAAGTTCCCGTAGAGCTCTATAGATAGGTGCATTGGTAGCATGAGCACTGCTAACATACTTATTCCAACATAACATACTTATTATATATGCTTTTTAATCCCAATTGTGTGAAATAATAATAGGCGCGCTCCAAGAAATTCGTAACATTGGGTTTTAGCATTGCTTTTATAAGCATTACTTCTGCTGTTCACTATTATATCAATATTATTTTCTGTATTTAATTAGCGAGACATGCTCATATTCTTTTGGGTCGATTTCAAAAATTAAAAAAAAGCAAGGAATTAAAGAAATAAAAGTTGCTTCGATATTAAGTAAAAGTTATTAGGATAAAGGAATGTGAACACTTAAACTGTTAAAGTTTTCAGGACTTCAAGTTCCTTTTGCAATCTCTGAATCATTTTCGCTTGGTATAAGACTCTGTATATATTGGTTTTTGATTTTTCTAAGAATTCAGATTGAAAATCCAAACGTTTTTTCCTTCATACAACTAAGGGCGACCCTAATGCATATCCTCAATTTTTTGTTGTGCTCGTTTATTTACATAGCTCTACATATACATACATACCTAAAAATGTCCATATCAAATATGTGTTAAGTGACATTAAGGTGTGTGTTTTTTATTTTTTAGTATAAAATAATTGAACGTTGTCACTTACCACTCAAAACAAAACATTCAATCATGTGTTGTATTGTACAAAAATTCCCATATGATTACATCAAACAATTTATGAAATATTTTGGTGCTTGAATTTTGAAGTTAAATGCCATGTTATGTTATGCCAATTTATGTAGCTCCATAAATGCAATAGTAAATATTTAATTTAACATGCATTTCATTCTTGATTTCATTACACATGTTTTAGCGTAATTTACAAAATACATTTCCCGTACCATGTGTTGATATATTTGGATTGCGGTTTATATTCTCCGCATGGAATTGCTGTATGCTGGTTTCTAAACGATTTAAAATCAAAATCATGTATTAAATATTTTCAATCAGTTCACAGTAAGCACAAAGCATTTAAGATTTCATGAAAATTTGTACGTTAATGTATAAAACGAGCGATATTTCGGTATGTTGGTTTTGTTGTAAATTTTGAAACGAATTTGTATCTCGGGTAGGTATGTCACCTATTACACTCATCTTCATAAAGCACACAGAGTTCAATTAAGGTCGAGAGAGGGTGATGTGAGAATTTAGGCTTACTTCTAAAATGAATTTTGAGAAATACTCTACAGCAAAAATTGGTGGAGGTTCTTCCAAAGGACAGTGATTCAATAATATTGTTTCATTTTCCAGCGATATGTAGAAAACCCGTAGAGACGGGTTCGACAATAATCGGTATTATCCCGTCGATTCACTGAAGAACTTTTTTGTGAAACACTTCAAGTGCCACTTCGACTTCTCTCGACAGCGTCCATGTTTTCGAGACATACATCAGGACAGATATGATGAGCGACTTGTGGATCGTTATTTATTTTTTTTTTTGTCAAAAGAGGGCTTTAATTCTCAAACGTCTACATAGTCCAAAGTAATATTTGTTTGCAAGAGTTATTTCCCGTTTGATTTCTAAGCTGCTTTTGTTTTCGCAATTTATGCTGGTCCTTAGAAAAACAAAGTCCTTCACATTCTCGAATTTATATCCGTCAATGGTGATGTGTCTGCCAAAGCGGGAATGCGCTGATTTTATTTTGGATTACAGCAAGTAATTCATCTTATGTTTATTTAATACCAGCCCCACCGCACAAAAGTAACGCAGAGTATCGAAAGAAGTATAATGACCAGCTGTATGAGCTTTAATCAGATATGAATATAGCACAGCGAATAAAAACCCCAAGGCTTTGCTGACTGGGTCATGTTATGTGAATGGAAAAAGGAGCTTCGACCAGTAAATTATATCAGTCGACACCGTAGTTTTGAATAACTTAGTTAAGGGAGGCAGGTGGAGAAAACTTGATCTCCCATTGTGCACCCATTTGGCGTCAATAATGGCTCACTGTATGGATTAAACCGGAATAAAAGATTATAGAAAGTGTAAGCATAAGCGAATTCTTTGGAATTGGTACGGTGCACAGTTTAACTTTTTTCACTTTTTGAATGCCAAAATTAATAACAGCCAAACCAGTGGGGCAATTCATTTGAAATTTTGCAGTGTGGTTACAGATACCTAAATCTGATTTGAGAATAAAAATGGGCGTGATCCGCCTACTTTTTCTCCTTGCCCTCATACACGATGAAATTTCACATAACCATATTTTCTATTCTAAAAGCATTTTCCAGTGCCAATATAAATAAAAATTATTTAATAATTTGGGAAAAATTTAAACAACGTGACATCAGGACGGACAAGGCGACAGCTGTTTCGATTATACCTTGTAAATCTCTTCAAAGCCTTTTCTCCCGGGAGTGGGAGTCGAACTCGCACCCCTACGATAGTTGAAATGGTTGTAAACGCATTCAGCTACGTCATGCCTGTTGTGAAGTCTTTCCCAATTGCCTTCTTTATGCATATTTTAATCTTTTACACATTGCATACTTCGTATGCAATTATGTGTTAAAGCTATGCTTGGTACGGCGGTTTTCAAAGAAACTTTGGTTTTTGTTGCTGTTTTCGTTCTATTTATAGAACTACAACGAATTAACCAATTTTGTCTGTTTGTATGATTTTTTTTTTTTTTTAATAATCGGGGATTGCCCATATTGCTTTTTTTAAATGTATGAAAACATTTATTTGAAGCAATTTTTTAATTTTATAATTTATTTAATAATTTGGGAAAAATTTAAACAACGTGACATCAGGACGGACAAGGCGACAGCTGTTTCGATTATACCTTGTAAATCTCTTCAAAGCCTTTTCTCCCGGGAGTGGGAGTCGAACTCGCACCCCTACGATAGTTGAAATGGTTGTAAACGCATTCAGCTACGTCATGCCTGTTGTGAAGTCTTTCCCAATTGCCTTCTTTATGCATATTTTAATCTTTTACACATTGCATACTTCGTATGCAATTATGTGTTAAAGCTATGCTTGGTACGGCGGTTTTCAAAGAAACTTTGGTTTTTGTTGCTGTTTTCGTTCTATTTATAGAACTACAACGAATTAACCAATTTTGTCTGTTTGTATGATTTTTTTTTTTTTTAATAATCGGGGATTGCCCATATTGCTTTTTTAAATGTATGAAAACATTTATTTGAAGCAATTTTTTAATTTTATAATTTATTTAATAATTTGGGAAAAATTTAAACAACGTGACATCAGGACGGACAAGGCGACAGCTGTTTCGATTATACCTTGTAAATCTCTTCAAAGCCTTTTCTCCCGGGAGTGGGAGTCGAACTCGCACCCCTACGATAGTTGAAATGGTTGTAAACGCATTCAGCTACGTCATGCCTGTTGTGAAGTCTTTCCCAATTGCCTTCTTTATGCATATTTTAATCTTTTACACATTGCATACTTCGTATGCAATTATGTGTTAAAGCTATGCTTGGTACGGCGGTTTTCAAAGAAACTTTGGTTTTTGTTGCTGTTTTCGTTCTATTTATAGAACTACAACGAATTAACCAATTTTGTCTGTTTGTATGATTTTTTTTTTTTTTTAATAATCGGGGATTGCCCATATTGCTTTTTTTAAATGTATGAAAACATTTATTTGAAGCAATTTTTTAATTCTATAATTTATTTAATAATTTGGGAAAAATTTAAACAACGTGACATCAGGACGGACAAGGCGACAGCTGTTTCGATTATACCTTGTAAATCTCTTCAAAGCCTTTTCTCCCGGGAGTGGGAGTCGAACTCGCACCCCTACGATAGTTGAAATGGTTGTAAACGCATTCAGCTACGTCATGCCTGTTGTGAAGTCTTTCCCAATTGCCTTCTTTATGCATATTTTAATCTTTTACACATTGCATACTTCGTATGCAATTATGTGTTAAAGCTATGCTTGGTACGGCGGTTTTCAAAGAAACTTTGGTTTTTGTTGCTGTTTTCGTTCTATTTATAGAACTACAACGAATTAACCAATTTTGTCTGTTTGTATGATTTTTTTTTTTTAATAATCGGGGATTGCCCATATTGCTTTTTTTAAATGTATGAAAACATTTATTTGAAGCAATTTTTTAATTTTATAATTTATTTAATAATTTGGGAAAAATTTAAACAACGTGACATCAGGACGGACAAGGCGACAGCTGTTTCGATTATACCTTGTAAATCTCTTCAAAGCCTTTTCTCCCGGGAGTGGGAGTCGAACTCGCACCCCCACGATAGTTGAAATGGTTGTAAACGCATTCAGCTACGTCATGCCTGGGGGCCTACTCTGTATTGCGATGCGAAAGAAAAAATACGCGAAATCGCAAAATCGGTACTCTGTATCTTGACATTCGCTTGTATATTTTGACTTTCGCATTCGCATTTTGCCCATTCGCAATTTTTCTCCCTTTTCGCATTGCCGGCACTCTGTAAAGCGAAAGCGAATGTCAAACAGCATTCATTTTCGCATTTTTCTTGCTACAAGTAATAGGCATTCGCATTGCTCAAATATGTAAGTATTGATTGATGATTTTATAAATTGATATCTTTATATTCATTTAAAAATATATAGGACAACTCAAAAAACAAAACAAACACAAAAGCAACAATTTGTAATCCTAGTGAACTTAAAATACATAAATAAATAACAATTAAATCGAAACCACTTTTTTATAAAGCATTTCTATTTGAAATCATGTCATTTTTTATTTGTTCTCTGATACAACTAGCAATATTTCCCATTCTATGATTTTCCACGTTTTCTGTATTTATCACGTTCACTTCTTCCAGTTCAATTTCTGAACTGGGAGGATTTCTTCATTTAAATCAATCCTTTCTTCATTTAAATCGTTCCATAATGCTACAGAATCCTTTTTTTAATTTGTTCAACAAAAATTAATCGTTTGCCGAAATTGTAATCGCCTGGTTTCTTTTGTTCTCTTTCTTTGAGTTTGGTCAGTGATGCATACTCAAGCAAAAAATTAGCGAAAAATAAAAAAGCGACATTGTTAGCGATGCGATAGCGCTACAGAGTTCCAATTACCTTTCGCATCGCAATTTATTTTCGCATCGCACTGCCTTTCGCATCGCAATACAGAGTAGGCCCCCTGTTGTGAAGTCTTTCCCAATTGCCTTCTTTATGCATATTTTAATCTTTTACACATTGCATACTTCGTATGCAATTATGTGTTAAAGCTATGCTTGGTACGGCGGTTTTCAAAGAAACTTTGGTTTTTGTTGCTGTTTTCGTTCTATTTATAGAACTACAACGAATTAACCAATTTTGTCTGTTTGTATGATTTTTTTTTTTTTTTTTTTTTAATAATCGGGGATTGCCCATATTGCTTTTTTTAAATGTATGAAAACATTTATTTGAAGCAATTTTTTAATTTTATAATTTATTTAATAATTTGGGAAAAATTTAAACAACGTGACATCAGGACGGACAAGGCGATAGCTGTTTCGATTATACCTTGTAAATCTCTTCAAAGCCTTTTCTCCCGGGAGTGGGAGTCGAACTCGCACCCCTACGATAGTTGAAATGGTTGTAAACGCATTCAGCTACGTCATGCCTGTTGTGAAGTCTTTCCCAATTGCCTTCTTTATGCATATTTTAATCTTTTACACATTGCATACTTCGTATGCAATTATGTGTTAAAGCTATGCTTGGTACGGCGGTTTTCAAAGAAACTTTGGTTTTTGTTGCTGTTTTCGTTCTATTTATAGAACTACAACGAATTAACCAATTTTGTCTGTTTGTATGATTTTTTTTTTTTTTTAATAATCGGGGATTGCCCATATTGCTTTTTTTAAATGTATGAAAACATTTATTTGAAGCAATTTTTTAATTTTATAATTTATTTAATAATTTGGGAAAAATTTAAACAACGTGACATCAGGACGGACAAGGCGACAGCTGTTTCGATTATACCTTGTAAATCTCTTCAAAGCCTTTTCTCCCGGGAGTGGGAGTCGAACTCGCACCCCTACGATAGTTGAAATGGTTGTAAACGCATTCAGCTACGTCATGCCTGTTGTGAAGTCTTTCCCAATTGCCTTCTTTATGCATATTTTAATCTTTTACACATTGCATACTTCGTATGCAATTATGTGTTAAAGCTATGCTTGGTACGGCGGTTTTCAAAGAAACTTTGGTTTTTGTTGCTGTTTTCGTTCTATTTATAGAACTACAACGAATTAACCAATTTTGTCTGTTTGTATGATTTTTTTTTTTTTTTTAATAATCGGGGATTGCCCATATTGCTTTTTTTAAATGTATGAAAACATTTATTTGAAGCAATTTTTTAATTTTATAATTTATTTAATAATTTGGGAAAAATTTAAACAACGTGACATCAGGACGGACAAGGCGACAGCTGTTTCGATTATACCTTGTAAATCTCTTCAAAGCCTTTTCTCCCGGGAGTGGGAGTCGAACTCGCACCCCTACGATAGTTGAAATGGTTGTAAACGCATTCAGCTACGTCATGCCTGTTGTGAAGTCTTTCCCAATTGCCTTCTTTATGCATATTTTAATCTTTTACACATTGCATACTTCGTATGCAATTATGTGTTAAAGCTATGCTTGGTACGGCGGTTTTCAAAGAAACTTTGGTTTTTGTTGCTGTTTTCGTTCTATTTATAGAACTACAACGAATTAACCAATTTCGTCTGTTTGTATGATTTTTTTTTTTTTTTAATAATCGGGGATTGCCCATATTGCTTTTTTTAAATGTATGAAAACATTTATTTGAAGCAATTTTTTAATTTTATAATTTATTTAATAATTTGGGAAAAATTTAAACAACGTGACATCAGGACGGACAAGGCGACAGCTGTTTCGATTATACCTTGTAAATCTCTTCAAAGCCTTTTCTCCCGGGAGTGGGAGTCGAACTCGCACCCCTACGATAGTTGAAATGGTTGTAAACGCATTCAGCTACGTCATGCCTGTTGTGAAGTCTTTCCCAATTGCCTTCTTTATGCATATTTTAATCTTTTACACATTGCATACTTCGTATGCAATTATGTGTTAAAGCTATGCTTGGTACGGCGGTTTTAAAGAAATAAAAATTGTTTAGATTTCTTAATTTTAGCTTAGAGGCTTTTGATTAATATTTAAAAAAATTTATTTTCAAAGTCAAACACAACATAGGTACATATATTTGTAAAAACTGAATCGAAATACATACTTATAAATAAATAGTGATATTTTAAATGGTATAAAGTTAGTCGGTTTCGATATCGTCGACATGCTCTAAAAAAAAAAAAAAACATGCTCTGGTTCAGATAATAAGCCAATAGCTCCACTCTTTATAGCTCGCGGCTTTGACTGAAAACTGTTTATGAACGAGTCTGACGATATCAGCGATCTATGCAGCAAATCCAAGTTACTACAAATTCTTGACTTTTTTGTGGTGAAAAGTTCACGATAGTTTCGTGTATCTTTGTTTCTGGACTCTTGAGCTTCTTCCGAAAGTTGGCCAATAGGAAGAATAGCAGACACGATTATACTCTTTCCATGAAACAGAATTTTATGTACGCTCACTGGCATATTATACCAAGCATATTCCGATAATTACCCTTGTCTCTGTTCCATAGTTTTCAAAAGATTCAGAATTTTTTGAATTCCACATCCTATGCATGAAGGTATTGTATGAAACATTTTCGAAAGATTGATGTTTATGCCGTTCATGATCGTAATTTCAATTCCGCTGCCATTAAAAGTTGATCATTGTTGACATTTTTCATTAGTTTCTTAGCTTTTCGTTTTTTTGTGCGCATAGATGACTCAGAGAAGATTTTTGTTGGCCTCCCCAGCTTAGAAATATCACGAAAAGTGCATGGCTCAGCATCAAGCAATAAATCCAGATTTTCTGATAACCATTCAGGGTTTTTCTCAATAAATCGTCTTGTAGATCGAAAACAACATTATAAGTTAGGTTGGTGATGTATTTTTTTAATTTTGAATGATCCACATCTCTTCCACTTATACTCAAAATATGGTTTATTATGGCTTTGTCCGTTTCTCCATCTTTACTTTTAAGCCAAACTTCAAAGAGTGCATTTCGTGAAATAGTCATAACTAGTTTATGATATAGGAAAATTTGGTACAGTGCAGTCGGTTTTACTTCAATGCAGTCCGTCTTTGTTATGATTCATTTTTAGCTTTGTTCTCTATTTATATAGTCTTAGCCCAAGCGTTTTATTATATCACTTGTCATAGAATAAGAAACTGGGTTTTTACGGGGAAATAATACCTGTTAATCCTTAACATTATCCATTTCTTTGGTTTAGAGATCTACTTAAGATCTCAATATCCGAATGAGCTTTAGGTAGGCGTTTATGTGATGTATACATACATCTGTATATTCCCGAAGCACTCAGTTGCTTAGAAGTATCACCCATAATAGACGACCCTTAGGTAGGCGTGCATACATAACATAAGCTGGTGCGATAAGTGCACAACTCGTTAACTATGTGAAAACTCATATGACAAACAATGAAGGCTATTCAGTGCACAAGTTTCCCTTTTCTGGGTTTTTACCATTTCAGGTATAACTCGCTTTTTTTAGTATCTAGTATTGTAGACATGAATTGAGAACAATTCATTGTTAGGTCACTGCGCTTCATACGTGAGCGAGGGCATAGGAACTTTAATTTGGCAATTACAAAGAAAAACGCAAAATTTCGCAATGGTTTTTTTGTTATCTGAAACTATATGAAATTCCCTTTAATATGTATGTATTCGTTCAATGGAATTGGACGAAATCAGGCAAGTTTTATTCTATTGAAAACTAAAATTTTTCTAAGGTTACTAAACTTTTAGTGGCGTCCACCTTTACTAGAAATATTTTTTGCTATAAGGAAAATATGTGTACACAATTTTATTACGATATGTTAATTTTTCTTCGAGTTATGGCTCCCGAAACATAGAAAATTGCTTAGTTATAAAAGGGGCGGTGCCACACCTATTTTCAAAAATTTTATTGTTTTCCAATTTAATGTTATAATTCAATTTAGAAAGTAAAATTCTATTGATACAAAGCTTTTTTCGCTAAAATGTAGCTTATTATTTTCGTCTACGACCATTTTAAAAATCTTTTACATACAAGTTAACCGATCTCGTCCATTTTTTCTAGAAATATTTCTTGCTATAGGAAAATTTTGTGTACGGAACTTTATTACGATCCGTTAATTTGTCTTCGAGTTATGGCTCCCGAAACATAGAAAATTGCTTAGTCATAAAATGGGCGATGCCAAGCCCATTTTTCAAAGTTTGAAGTTTTTCCTATTTATTGTTATAAGTACACTTGGAAAATGAAATACCGGTGATATAAAGCTCTTTGTTGCAAAGATATATCTTATTTTATTCGTCCACTACCCTTTTACAAATCTTTTATATAAAAGTGGGCGTGGTCCTTAACCGATTTCGTTAATTTTTCTTCAAACTATTCCCTATAGTAAAGGTAACCTCTCTGCCGATTTTTGTTATGATAGGTTTAACGATTTTTGATTTATGGGTAATAATATTTGTACAATTGATTTTATCACAAGTGGGTGGTGCCACGCCCATTTAAATTTTTTTTTTCAGATTTTTATCAAGAGCCTCAATATCAGTCCACACGTCATATTTCAACATTCTAGGAATATTATTTACTAAATAATCAGGTTTCTTGTGTTTTCCAAAATGTTATATATATAAAAAATGGGCGTGGTTATCATCCGATTTCGCTAATTTTCAAACCAATCTATTCTGGGTCCAGATAATTTCTCTCGATTCCTTTATACCTGTACAACCAATCGTTACAAAATAAAATTTAATATACTCTGTGTGCAAAGCACTCTGAGTATAAAAAACTGTCAAAAAGCAACAAAATAAAATATGCAAAAGGCAAAGAATTTAGTGCATGTAGCTTTGAAAAAATTTAGCACAATTCAAACACATTTATTGTTTTGAGCAAAGCACTACAGCACACAAGATATTTCAAATTCAAAATTATCACGGAAAAAATCGAAAAATATCCACAAATAATGTTTATTTAGTTAAAAAATCACAGACAAAACAAAACACAACCAAGCTGTTTGACGTTGTCATTTATTAAAATAGTAATCGTGGTGTTACGGTTTGTTAGCAACGGTTATGAGCCTGTTATCCATTTACAATCGACCAGTTATCGGTTTGTTAAAGTTTTTTCATCGACAACGTGTAGACGTGCTATCGGTTTATAATGGAAGTGTTATGAATTCGCTTTCGATATCAAAGGTTTTATGTTATGTTTTTTATCGAAAATTTATATATTTATTATCGAACGAATCCGACCAATGCCACGTCTTGCTGTCCATTTTTTATCGATTTACTTATCGAACTTTCTTGAAAAAGTTATAAATTTTTGCTAAAAAATATCGATATATTCTTGAAAAGTCATCGATTTTCTATCGAAAATTTATCGATACTCTATCAAAAATTTACATATTTCTTATCGAAAAAATATAAATTTTAAAAAAAAAATTTTCGATTTAAAAGCAGAAAATAACGGGTTATTATCGAAAAGCTTTCGATTTATTTATTTATAAAAAAGTTATTAATTGCATATCCAAAAGTAAGCGATATGTTACCGAAAAGTGATCTATTTGCTGAGGAATGGTTATCTTTATGTTATCAAGAAGCTATCGGTTTGTTATAGATTTGTTCTCGAAAAATTATCGATTTGTTTCCAAAAAGTTAGCGGAGTGACACCAAACTAGCAGATTTCTTATCGGAGTATTATCAACTTGTTACTGACTTGCTATTGATTTGTTCTGGATGACTCATCGGTTTGCTATGAAACAGAAAGCCATAAAACGGCAATATATATATAACCCATGACGATTCAGTAACCCGTCGAATCCAGGATCTGCGGTGTGTTAGGCTACCACCACACCACGGCCGCCAACTCGGCGTTTGTAAGCCGATAACAAATCGATATCTCGATAATAACAAAATTTTGTTAGCTGACCTAATCATGTGAAAACGACTTCATAGCTTAAAAGGACATTAAACGGAAATGTGAAGCTTCTCAAGGCCAAAATAATGACATACCTATTTTAAAAATCGGACGTCAAATAACCAAGTTACAACGAAAAACATTTTCGGCTGTATTTCGAAGGATCAAAAAAAATTAAAAAAAATTTTCCGAAACCCTCTCAACATAATCTTCAAATTTAGGGGCGGACATTGGCAACGTTTTTTTCAACCCAGTCTAATGTACACTAAGATGTACATGTTTACACGTCGAACTTCATGAGTACTTGATGCTTACGTCTTTTACATTATGTTTAATATAAAACTTGAAGTCGTCTGTGGGTAGAACGTAAAAGTCTGAATTTAAATGCTGTTAGCTTAGTTGATTGTATTAAAATAAAGCTTCTTTGGTGTAAAAACTTCTACTTGAGCGGCTACAAATGTTCACGTGCATGACTTTATACATATCTGGAGTAGCTATGTATTGTTTTCATTTAATTCCCCTAAGGCCACTTAAAGCAATCGCCAGGAAGTTAAATTAATTCAATAAGTAAATTATCAAATTTTCAGGACAAATGCAAAATCAAATTCTACTTAAATTACTAAAATTAGCATATCAAAATAAAGTGCCCTTCATAGTGTTTACAAAGAACTTTTCAAGTGCTTAATATAGTTTAATACTCACTAAAGCTAGCGACAAATTTCTAAGTATGAAAAAGATTTTGTGTAAGTGTGAGTATATGATTGTGCCAAGTAAATACGTCCAGCATATATAAATATGTAGGTATGCTTGTCAAAGGAGTGAATGTTTTTAATCTGATTTTCTTTTCTCTTATTGCATGTCAGTTGTGAGGACGTAACCACCTGTCAGCTGTGCTGTAATTTAGCTTTACCAACTGCTACTCAGATGTCTATTGAGCTGTAAAGACGCTACCTACATAGCGTATACGTAACATTTTTATTGAATTTTGTTTGACAATGTCATAAGATGTGTTGCGGGAACCGTTACATGGTTGGCAAATTGAAAATAATTGTTAACTGTAAATAAAAAATATAGCAAATAAATAGCAAGTTGACTTGTGGCTAGGCGATTGCGTTGTCATGTTTGTTTTGACACAAAAAAAAAATCATCACATAAAGCGAGGAAGTGGTAAACTAAAATAAATACGTACAACTGTAAAAACAGTTATGAGTATCTATTAGATATTTACATATGTGCATCTACATGACTTAGCCAGTGAGTAAACATGTAAGCTTTTCACTGCGTTGGCGTCACGCAGCTGTTTATGGCACATCTTCAACGCTAAAATAAAATCAAATAACATAAAATGTGCGACATATTGTCTAGACATTTGGCGCCAGAGAATATGTATTTGTTTTTGTAAGTTGTTAGAAATGCTGATATTCCACAACATTTCCTGCTGCTGGCGTAATAGAGAATCTTGTGATATACTTACCATAAGAGACGTGTTCTTTCTATGTACTTTTGTGTATATGTAGATGATGATTTGAATATAAATAAAGAGGAAGCGGACGAAGCTGTGAGGAGCATGGGGATGCGTTTCTTATATTCCATTTTTAATATAATTTTTTATAGATAAACTAGAGTACTCAGCAGCCTTTGTTTCGCCCAAAAACTTCTTTTCTCTCTTCGCTCTCTCACCTTTTCTTTTCTATTTTATCTTTCACTTTTCTTCTTATTCTTATCCATTCCTTATTTCAATTAGCTATCTTCCACTATCGAGCGTATTCCCACTTCAACTACCGCTCCTGAACACATTCCTACTCCCACCCTTTGTGATGCCTCTAATAAATCAGTAAACAGCGGAATTTGTCATACTTTAGCTTCTTCGAAAAAAATTGTTGTACCTTCAAGCCTCCCCCTCCTCTACATGTTTCATTTCTGTCTCTCCTCTTTATCTTCCTCCTCTCACTTTCTCGATTACTCCCTTTTCTAACCCCACTTAATTCCTCTCCCTCTTTTTTCTTCCCTTTGTTTTTCTTCATCTCCTTCCCTTCCTCCTCTTTCTATCTTACCATCATACAATTATTGTCAAAACACATTCTGGAATCGCTCTGGTCCTCATGTGGTACCAAAACCCACTTTCGAAACATCTTCGAAATTTTACGAGACCAACCGGCAAAAATTTTTGAAATTGATTAATCCGATGTTGAGTTAAAAACTTACCAACAGGTCATTCATCAGCTGATACAAGTCCTTCCATTCTGGCTCATTTTCCATCCTGGCTTCAAGAAATGCCAGCATAATTAATAGCTTCTCCAAAATAGTTGTCAACCAACCTGTGGGGACTCTTGTTTCTTAACAGACGAGACTATGGCGATCCTAAGCTCCTATGGTCGGGCATGTAGCTCTATGGTGCTTGTAACCGTAACCTGCCTGATATATATGCCAGAAAGGAGCATCCCCATCGGTAACATTTCCCAAATTCTTCCGGGAGTGTTTTTATCGATACAATAGCAACAAAAAGATAAATACATATTTTTTTTTCGAGGACTACCACATTCTGTTTCTTTTTTTTTTTCTTTGTCGTGCACAACTAAAATAAGCAATTATTCAATGAAAACATCGCACTGAGCTAGAGTGAGTGGGGAAGAAGGGGTGGGATGGTGGATAAGGAAGGAGGTTATAATGAGATAAAGAAAATGAGAATCATTTGATATTAAAAGAATACAACTGTTTTCAGTAACATACAAATAGAGCATACGATTTCTTTTCGAACATAACCGAGAACTCCTAGTTCGAGAAATAGAGAACTCGGCTTCTTGCTATATTATCGAGTCTGTAAATACTCGAAAATCTTCCAGCCGTCTCGATATGCAATTCAATGGCTGCATTGACACTATTATATGTAGAGATAAAGATTTCTTCTCAAAAATTTTGCCTATTTTCGAGAACAAATCCTAAGTAATGCCAGTTGTGCAACGATATATTGAACGGCGAGAAACTCGCAGGCCTTTACAGCAATCTGAAACTCGAAACTCTCGCGACAGTTCCATCCACGCGAGATATTTCTTCTCGGACAAATGCGAGAAATCGTATTCTACATGCCAAGGAAAAACCCTATGAAATTGCAGCAGGGTTCTATTAAGACCAGATGCCCGTTTCATAAAACATAAAATCATCAATTCAAATCAAACGTCATTTAAATTTTTAAACATTTTTTTACAAAAGCAATAACAGAGTATTTTCACAGCATACTTTTTGAGCGTTAACAAACATACATGCATACATCTTGCCTCGTTGCTCGTTAATGAACGACTATATCACATGCAGTACAATGATTTCACTCTAATCAGCATAGCTACAGTTTCAGTTTTGATCACGACTGGCGTTGGCAAACGACAGAAATAGGAAAGAAACCTCTGACGGCGAAACAATTCACGCTTTTGTTCTACTGACATATACATATGTACATAAGTTATTTAGATTTCTTAAGAAAACTTTATATGACTGTTGGCCTTATGGCATCTCGGTTGCAATAGAACGAGAAAAGTAAAAAAAGTTGAAAAATATGTAATTTTTATATTCATAAATACAATTTCTTACAGGGTATATTCAAATTAGTATTGTAATAAAACTTCTTGAGTTCGTCGAATAAAAATTCTTTATGGCATGAAAGCCTTTAGACATGAATTTAAATTGTTATCGTACATATTTTTTACGTACATTGAATCTGTTTGTAAATACATACATACATATCTACATATTTTACTCATTCCTTCCTATGTCGGGCCAGATGTAGGTATATCGGGCCAGATGTAGGTATATGAAAGACATACAACATATCTCTTGTACTAGATTTTCGTTGTTGATGTTAATGCAGACGGCATTTGTAAAACACGAAATACAGAAAACAAAAGGGAAACAAAGCAAAAAATAAAAAGCAAGAAGAAGATAACCGAATTCTAATGCAATCAACAAATTTGTGAAGCAGTGATTCAAAATGAAGTCGAATCTGAGAGTAAAGATTAAGTACATGAAATACTACCTAGCATGTGCAAAGGTATTTTAGGTACTCAAGAATTTAAGAAAAAATCACTTAAACTACAAAACAACTTAAAAAATAGCCTAAGATTTACTAAGAACGTAAAGATATATTAATAAAAAATGGAATGAATACCAAGTGCGCGTAGAGTTCGACGTTTAAACATAGTATATATTCAGAAAACTAATGTTCTTAAGTTAACTGGAGCTCGCCCTAGAGTTTAAGTTAGTTAGAGGCAACTTTACCAGAAACAAATAAATAGTGTAACAACCTGTACTAAGTAGTTATTCTTTTATTATCGACCCATTATCGATAGCGAATTGCTATCGTCGAGTTATCGGTGCGTTATCACCTTGTGATTGCCAACAAATTGATAAATTTTTGATAGCAAACAGATAATGTTTCGATAAGAAATCGATAACTTTTGAAATTGGAACGATAACTTTTCTATTTGATAAAACGCTAATAGCGAGATGACAACACACGGGAAACCCTGAAAATATTATCGCTAACAAAGTGTTAATATCTCAATAAAAAATCGATAACTTTTCGATAAGAAATTCGATAACTTTACAATAAAAAATCGATTAATAGTAGATACAATATCGAATACTTTTGGATAAATAGCCGGTAAATTTTCGATTATAGATCCATAACAAATTGTTTTAAAATCGGCTTGATAACATTTAGATAATTTTTGATAAATAGCCGGTAACTTTTCGATTGTAAATCAATAACACTTCGATAACAAATCGAAGACTTATTGATATAATCCTGATAAATAATTGATAACTTTTTGATAGCAAATTGATAACTCATCTATAGTCTTTGTCATCGATAACATAAATGTAACACTTCGATTGCAAATAAATAGATTTCGATAACACACTTATAAAAAACCTTGCCTTTCCTACGCGTACCTTTTCTACACACCCATAGCGGGAGCATAAAAGACCTACCTCACTTCGAAAAACTTTTGCAAGCTTAATAATAATATAACTAATGTAACCATAGTGTAACTGTAATGTAACTCGCATTTGTTCTCTTTTTATTTGCAGGATCTTATCGAAAACTCATCTAAACGACTTTCTACCAGCAAGTACTTCGTGACAAAACTCCGACTAGCTCGCGAATGCAATAAAATAAAATTGTAACGTAGTAGAAGCAAAAACAACAAAAATAGTAGTAAATCGTTGGAGTAGTGAAAGGGTAGCTCAATCTTAAGGCGAAAGTGACGACGAAGCTAAGATTTTGGAGGAATAAAACCAGGTAAAGAAAGAACACGAAGGAAGTGCGGTAAAGCAAACAAACAAAAAAACAAAGCAAAATGGCAGCGTTCATAGCGAAACAAATGGTTGGCAACCAATTAAGCGCCGTTAAAGGTAAATAAGACTCAATTTTATTTAATGAACGAAATATTGCTATTTACGAGTATGCCTCTAGAGTCCTTTAAAATAAATTATGGTGTTTACTTGTTCGACTTTTCAGCGTCTGGCTATATGTGGAGGCTTCTTATGAACCTCTTGAGGCTTCACAAAGAGATTTAGAGTCACACCACTTAGATGGGAGAGTTTCTACCTTGCCATAGCGGCAGATTCGCGGAAAGATTTGTGTGTCAGAAATATTGAATTTACTTAGGTGATATCGTAGGCTACAGTATCCAGTAAACTACCCAGTGAGAGTTCGAAGGTTCTATCTACTTGGATTAATAAGTTTTTCTCATACTTGCATTGCTGGGAGTATGGACAGTTTAAGCTGTCTTTGCCTTGGGAATTCCATCCAGTGTTGATGAATTGGTTCGTCTCCCAGCCACTTTTGCTACTAAGGCAATCTGCTTGGCTTGGAATTTGGGATCTGTTCATTAAGTGTTGGAGTCCTTAATGAACAGAGCCAAAAGCAAGTTTCATTCATCCAGTAGCTTAGAAGTAGTCACATATCACTGCAAGCATACAAGGCTGCCTGGCTGTCTGACATAATGAGGAATCCCATAAAGGATAGATCCCTCCGTAGACATTCTCTCCTACAAATTTCTATTGCACGGATTTTTTCTTGGAAAATAGTGACGCAGTATCTTATTGGTATCGTTATCATGAATTTCCGCCCGAAGATACCATTTCCCTTTTTTCCGTCAACAAATCCATCCGTGAACCAGGCCTTTCGTTGGCCATAACTCTGTCCTTAATGGATAGCTTAGTTTCGTAAGGTTCTGAGCGTAGAGCCATTGCAATATGGGATTTCCTATGTATTTTCATATTACTTCCATACATTCTATCCTGTTTCCGATATTAATCTCTGAAATATTTTGAGGTACTGGTGCAGAAAGTGCTACCTCTTTCTTTACTAGATCACGGAAGGAAAATAACTCATTAAGTCCATCAGCAGAGGTCGTTATCATCGCAAATATAAATTAGTCGAAACAGTTTGTTTAATTTTGCTATAACTGTTCTTTTCGAAGTCTTCGGCTATCAAACTAAGAAAGCATGGGTGAGTATAGGCTTTTGATTAGTATTAAATATCCGGTATACCATTTTGGGAGATGTTTTGCCATAGAGCTTAAGTGCTTTTTTTAAGTTAGCATCCTGATGAGCATTCCACGTAAGGGTTCTGTTCAGTTTAGCCCCTAGATATTTTGCTTTCATTAAAAATCGGATTTTAGTGCCAACCAGGGATGATTCTGAGATATATAGTTTTCATCTGGATATGCCACCAAAAAATTAGTTATAGTAGCTCCTGAACCGCTGGAAAAAAATTTAAATTTTGATTTTAAAATATTTATGTATAACACATTGAAACTTTTACATCGACACCTTATCAATATGAACCAATAGTGAAGATTTTGAATTAGGTAGGACATAAGATTCAACCTCTAAATAATGATCTGCAAATTTCTTATGTAAACATGGCATAAGGATAACAGGCAGTTTGGCAGCTTGCCAATTTGGAAACGTTAGAAAATCGATAGTTTCAGTTGTTTATTGACTATCAGTTATATATATATATATATATATACATATGCGTATTATGCTTTATACCAAGCAAATATTAAAGCTTCATAAATTAGTTTTAAATTTACCTCAGATCATATCATAAAATTTTTTATTTTAAATTGAGGGAACAGATTTTTGTTTTAATTTCTTCAATCATTTTCAATTAATTATAGTCGCCCCTGCGAGTACAGGAGTACTTTTCTACACTCCAACCACATCTGAGGGCAGGCATACTATTTTGTGACCTCACTCTCAATATTAAAACTGTTCTAGGTGGAAGAGAAATAAGAATCTTCCTTTTACAACAATTAGGGATTTTGCGTTAATAAATTTGCATAGAACGAAAACTCTTTTGAAAATCATCCCTCAAACCCACAAAGTCACTCAGCATATGCCTTCAGCATAAAAACTTCAAGGCTTACAAATTTTTATAAACAAATTTAAAGTATCCGTGCCAAAAAACTAGGAGACTGTCACGCAAAGGATAATAAGCTGTACAAATTTATGACTACTTCTAACTGGTGCTTGTCGGGTGCAAAGCGGGACAGCTGATAGCCACACTCGTACAACAGCGCTGCAGCCTGAGCTTTAAATATTTAATTTAATTAATCAAAGGTTAGAACTACCTGCTACTGAATCAATCAAGAACGCGTTCAAAAGCTCTAACAAGGAGGGCATTTACCATTTCACGTAACCTCAAAATTTTAAAAGTGTCAGCAGCAAGCTCCACGAGGGGACAGAATTAGAACTAGTTCGACGACGGAATGAAGGAATGCTATTCCCAAATTGCAGGAAATATCTTCATAGGAAACACGCGCTTTATATGCTTTCTATTTTTACTTGATATGGGTACATAAGTAAAGCGAACGGTATTTGCCTTTTTGGGTTAAATTGATAACTTTGTATACTCAGAGTGCTTTGCACACAGTTTGTCTGTTAACACGATAACTTGAGCAAATATTGAGATGTCTTCATTGTGATTGGTGTTGAAAATGAATGAAATCGGATGATAACCACATTTTATATATATAACATTGAAAACACAAAAAACCTGATTATTTAGTAAATAATACACCTAGAATGTTGAAATTTGACGTGTGGACTGATATTGAGACTCTTGATAAAAATTTGAAAAAAAATTTTAAGTGGGCGTGGCACCGCCCACTTGTAATACGATCAATTTTACAATTATTATTAATCATAAATAAAAATGTTGAAACCTATCGTAACAAAATTCGGCAGAGAGGTTGTCTTTACTATAAGGAATGCTTTGAAGAAAAATTAACGAAATCGGTTAAGGACCACGCCCACTTTTATATAAAAGATTTTTAAAAGGGTCGTGGACGAATAAAATAAGATATATCTTTGCAAAAAACATTTTTATATCAATAGTATTTCATTTCCCAAGTGTATTTATAACAATAAATAGGAAAAACTTGAAATTTAAAAAAATGGGCGTGGCGCCGCCCCTTTTATGACTAAGAAATTTTCTATGTTTCGTGAGCCATAACTCGAAGGAAAATAACGGATCGTAATAAAATTTGGAACACAGGTTTTCTCTATAGCAGGAAAAATGAACGAGATCGGTTAAGGACCACGCCCATATTTATATAAAAGATTTTTAAAAGGATCGTAAACGAAAATAATAAGCTATATCTGAGCGAAAAAGAGCTTTGTATCAACAGAATTTTATTTCTTAAATTGAATTAAAACATTAATTTTGAAAACACTAAAATTTTTCAAAATGGGTGTGGCACCGCCCCTTTTATGACTAAGAAATTTTCTATGTTTCGGGAACCATAACTCGAAGAAAGATTAATCGCAATAAAATTGGGTACCCAAATTTTCCCTATAGCAGAAAATATTTTTAGTAAAAATGGACGGGATCGGTTTAAGACCACGCAACTTAGATATAAAACAAATTTGAAAGGGCCGTAGACTAAAATAATAAGCTATAACTTAGCAAAAATAGTTTTGAATCAATGATATTTCACTTATCAAGTTTTATTGTAAGAGGAAATAGGGAGAATTTTTTTTTAAACGGGTGGTGCCACGTGTTATGTAGAAAAGTAATTTATCTGAAATGAAATGTACAATTGATGCGTACGCTGGGTATATAAAGTTCGGTTACACACGAACTTAGACACCTATACTTGTTTTATTTATACTCAATTGATAAATTATATGCTTAATGCTATTACCTGCCATCGTATGACTTAATCTCACGGTATCAAACACACAATGGGTATAATTACGTGATCAGCGGCACAAAGAAAAGCTCCATGCTCTTTGCCAAACACCACAGTGCACGATCGCTGCTACCAAATTGATTTTTTATCGGATGTTCAATAACAAGGTCTTACTTATTAATCAAAATCCTTTTTCATTTTATTGATAACGGCAACCGGTTGCACGGCAGCTCTACCTTGAATTCCAAAATCATGATGTTCTAAGCATAAACAGTTTGCTGCATCATATTCTGAAACTCGGGACACCTCCGGATATATGTTACAATTCCACAATTAGGTGCTATGAACAACCTTTTGCGAGCACCAGTATAACCTGCTTTACAATTAAGGAATGTGTTTACAATCTTTTCTTCTCCCAGCGGGTTAGGTGCTTGAAATATACCCGCGGTAGGCATGCCTGTCGTAAGAGGCGACTAAAATACCAATCTGATTCAAGGGGTTGTGTAACGCAACCTTCTCAAGGGGTTTCCAGCGCTATATATAGCTTCTCCAAACACGTTGTCAACCTCACCTACCTGCGAATCCTGTTTCATTAACAGCCGAGGCTCTGGCGACCCCGAACTCCTGATGGATCTAGGGGGTGGGAGGGCGGTATGGCTTAGAATATTTCATGTGGTTATACGAATTCATTTCCCGAGGTGGTCGGGCTAGTAGCACCATTAAGGGCTTGTTACCGGATGGGACCGGATCTGCATACGGCAAAGGAACATCAACCTCGGTAACACAACCCAAGACCTTCGGGGAGTGTCCTTATCGCTACAACGACAACAACAACAATATTTACGTTACATCGAATCAAAATCTCTGTTCGCGTCTACGACATAAAGTCTCAGTTAC
The DNA here is from genome assembly GCF_040869045.1 of Eurosta solidaginis. NCBI lineage: Eukaryota > Metazoa > Arthropoda > Insecta > Diptera > Tephritidae > Eurosta > Eurosta solidaginis. The sequence continues at coordinate 271,887,357 of NC_090319.1, read as the reverse complement.
TAAGCACCATTACGCTAGAACTGATACCACCGTTCAGCAAAGCCCAGCGCATGTCAAAGCATTTAAAAATAAAGGGCTAGCACATATTCCATTCTTACAATTATCAATAGTTATCTCCAAGCGATAGTCATCTATTTTGTCTTCCATTTATTCAACAGTTTTCTACACACAATTAAAGGATGTGTTCAACCTTTTCTTTGACCATTCCGCAAAAGAGTTAATTGAAAAAGTTATGCTTAGCTTAGAATAGGTAAAGAGGCCGTTCAGAACGTGGTGATGGAGGCTCTGTCGAGCGAATTTATTTCCGAAGAGAATACTTTATTTTCACCTTCAGCGGAGAAGAGACTCCAATGAGTATGCTTTCTTGTCAAATTCCCGCAAAAGTGAACTTCTCTCGCATATGAGGTGAAATCACAGGTCCCTGTATCTCCCAATAGGCGCTGGTTTCAAGAGCAGGAGTTGAGACCTGTAAATAAGTATCTATGATAGAGCATATAGAGATCACAACTAGCTTTTCTTGCTCATCGCTGAACAGTTTTTAGTAACGACCTTATAGGGTTGCGCAAGTGATACCCTGCGTCCAAGTTGCTCCCTTTCGAGTAAAATATTAATCTGGATTGGATATGGATAGACATGGTATTTTCGTCACTTTTTCAACCGGTATATCTACCGCGGACAAAGTTATTCAAATTCCTATATCAGCAGAGGAATCGCCTTGGTAAAGGAAGATGTCAGTTAATCGAAATCAATGCCCAATTTCTTTTGACACAACATTCTCAACCAGATTTAAATTGTGGGACAACTCCACCTTTCTATTTTAAACATATTTTTCAAATATTTTAACGAATTTTAGGTGGATTCCGATTATTTTGCACCTTCTGCTAACGTTCGTATCGCTGAACTCTCGAATAAATAACTTCAATATTCATTATTGCAAAATGGTCTTTATTTAGAATACTTTGGGAGTAGTACTTCACAATAACACTTATACTTCACAACTAATAGCGTGTTTAAATCAAACTGATTACTGACTCATAAGCTTGCGCTGCTCTTTTACTCTCGGTTTTCTCGTTCGCCCATTTCTCCTAAGATCTAGAGGTTTCACCTTCTATAGAACTGTTGTATCTACTGCTTGGTAATTTAGCTATATGCTTGTTTATGTGTGGGTAACAACTTCTGCACTTAGCTGATGAGGACATATGTATGTATATGTATGTGAGATAATTTCTTTGCTTTAAGCCGCTGGTTAAGTTTGTAAAATATTCTTAATCGCCTTGTATGTGCACATGCTGCATGCTTTTTTGTTGTTGTGATTATTTACTAACAGCATAGTGATGCCACAATTCGCCACAATATGTTATGTAGTGATATCAGAGGTATCGGGACAAAAGGTTATTATTTCATGTATTTAATCAAACTCATACCACCTCACTAATAATACATACAACAGTGACTTATTTTAAAATGCTGCCGAGCATTGCCTCTTTCATTTTTGTAGAGAAAATGCACGCAAACTTTTAGAAACAAGTAGCTGCACTCTTTCACTGACATCCATGTATCTATGTCAAAGACAATAACAAAGTAACACATTGTCTATCTATTGGGCGCAAGAAGAAGCACTTGAATTTAATTGCGTCATATGAACCTAACAAGAGCATCAGCTATTGACCGATATTTTTTATATTCACTCTTTAACCTCTTCTTTGGCTTAAGTGTCGAACAAGCATATGCTACTTAAGCACATAACTCAAGGTCAATCAAGCACTTAATTCAATTGGGGTTGTCAGTGTTGCTGTTCTAATCGCAATATCTCTTTAAACTTTTGCAATATCGTTGTCCAAAAAACAACAGTACCTCAGTTAAGCTTGCTGAATTCATACTCATGCATATAAGTTCACATTTGGGTATGCAAATGTGGTGTCAGTTGTTTACAAGTTGTTGGCTTATTAACCAAAGTCATATGGAAGTATAAGTTTTGGTATGTTTATTTGAAAGAAGACTTGAAAATAAGTAATTTTAAGTAAAATATGATAATCTATACACATAAAATATAATTCTAACAAGCCGATGTCTGAAATTGAAGATATTTCAGAAAAACTGATACAAGAGGTCCTTATTGGACCCCCTGAACCGAAATCAGCAATTTTTAAAAATTTGTGTCTGGCAGCCTGCCTGTCTGTATATGTATATGTATGTTTGTACATACATCACTCAAAACCACTGCATAGAATTGAGTGCAGCTTTCACTGTTGCATCATTCGAGTTCTAAATCAAACTTTAAGATACATTTGCAAACCCCCACATCTCTATATTAGTACCTCGGAAGCGGTTTGGATATCCTTCGGTAATGAACGCTTGTGGTACATTTGAAGCTTAGTTTGAACCCAACAATTTAGGAGAATATATTAAAGATCCTACAGGTACCACATTTTTGGATTATTCTAATCTAGGTGAAGAAGATAGCTCGAGTTATTCTATACAATAGCATACTGTCATATTTATACCATTAGCAGAGCACAATCTCTAGATGTGCATTGTGTGTGAAAATTTTGAGAAGTTATATTTGTATAAGTTAAGAGAGGCTGCCGTTATTGCTTTAAATGTATGAAAACATTTATTTGAAGCAATTTTTAATTTATTATTTATTTAATAATTTGGGAAAAATTTCATTTGATGTCAAGTTGATTAAATTTTTCCCAAATTATTTAAGAAGTTCTGCTTCAAATCCGCCAGGGCGTAGATCCCAAGTAGAACTGGTTTATAGCTCTACCAGATAACCAATGAGGAGTATTCCTTCAGTGCGGCAAATTATTTCAACCTTTTATGATAAGTGTAATAGCATTTCTTGGCTGTGTCAGCAAGCTATACCTACGCCCAATGAGCCCCAATTAACAAGCAGCTATCATAATTTATAGCACTTTGAAAAAAGTTTATAGAGAGGAAGTAATTTACGCAAACGTACAAGTCTTAAATTGACATAGGTTCGAAATATAGGCATAGAAACGTAATAGGGCGGGTCGATTTAAAAATCGCTCATTGCTCTGTGAAAATCGTATTCTAGGGATCAAAATAAGAAACTTTGCCGAAGGAACCATACCTCTAAAAGGAATTCTGATGCCCCCCTCCCCCTTAGGGGTAAATTTTGAAAAATCCCACTTTGACCCATTTAGAGCGCTCCAATCGAGTCCAAATGTATGACCGACCCCCACTAACTTTGGAGGCCCGACCCACCGATGCCAGTTGCACACCCCATGGAACCCCCTGGGGGTAAAGTGCATATAAAGTGCAAAACCGGTGATTTTTTGAAATGTTTGTATGGTGAACCACTGTGTGCCACTGGCATCGTGTGCCACTGGCGTCGGTGGGTCAGGCCTCCAAAGTTAGTGGGGGTCGGTCATACATTTGGACTCGATTGTAGCACTCTAAATTGCCGACCCCCACTAACTTTAGAGGCCCGACCCACCGATGCCAGTGGCACACCCCCTGGAACCCCCCTGGGGGTTCACCATACAAACATTTCATAAAATCGCCGACTTTTTCATGTAAAGTGCAAAACCGGCGATTTTTTAAAATGTTTGTATGGTGAACCCCCAGGGGGGTTCCAGGGGGTGTGCCACTGGTATTGGTGGGTCGGGCCTCCAAAGTTAGTGGGTGTCGGTCATACATTTGGACTCGATTGGAGCACTCTAAATGGGTCAAAGTGGAATTTTTCAAAATTTACCCCTACCTGGGGGGGGGGGGGGCATCAGAATTCGTTTTAGAGGTATGGCTCCTTCGGAAAAGTTTCTTCTTTTGATCCCTAGAATATGATTTTCTCAGAGCAATGGTCGATTTTTTTTGCCTCCCCACAAATCGACCCACCCTAAAGCGTAAGCTGTCATAACCTGCGGAGTGTTTATACCAGGTATAAACGCACTCCGAAGCACTTATAATATTTAACGTATATGTGAGTGATTTTCCGTGATCGCATGCACGGACAAAGCACCGGCAACTTCCCTGTATGGAAAATCTCAAGTTCGAAACTAATGCGCTTCTAGTGCGTTCCAAACTACTAATAGTTCGTCATCTATCCCTTTTACTTGCTTCCAACTGGCGAATTTAACATGGCGATGCCCCAGGCGGTGGAAATCGTACGCTATGCATTACCCTAGTGAACTTCCGAACTAAATACAAATTTCCACTTTTGATCTATTTTGTTTTTGGCACTTTTTCGATAGTTCCGAATCAGTGTACAAATTTACAGCTAAGATGTAATTCTTTTCTTTGTACTATTTCGTTGGCTCCGCACCAGACATAAATTCTATTGGTTGCTTTTAGTACCATATTATCCCCTTTTTCCACAGTTCCGATCGGATGGGAAAGTGTGCGAAAAAAGCATACTCATAGTCGAAGCTCATCTTTTTGGCGGTGGACTATTTCTGAAATATATGTTAAATATGAAATAGAAAAATCCAGACTGCCAATTTTATAACAGGAGAAAATCCGGAAACCAACGTACTAGTCCTTATTTGGCACTACAGTTCTAGTTCCGAACCGGAAATTCTTATCACTAGTTACTAACTTTCCTTTAGAGTTGTTTCGAAAATTTTCTTGTTGTTTGTAATATTGAGTATATAACGGGTTTAAGGCAGCCCAAAACTAAAAGTAAAGATTCTTTGTTTCAAAGTTTCACGGATAGTGATGGCAAGTACATAATACAGATACAAAAAAATAACTTATTACTACTGGGCGTACTCTCGATTTTTTAGAGCCATTTAAATTTTAAATGATTTTCTAATGTAGCTGTTACTCGCAACCAAATTTTTCACATCCCCTTTTTTCTGCTCCCAAAGATTTATGTGAACCTTTTCAATCTGCATCTAAATGTGAAACATATAAACATTCATTTGCTGGTCGGAATGCCACACGACTTTTCGTTGTGTTAAATTGCATGCTAAATTGGATGCATTTCGTTTTGAGAAAAGGGGGAAAAAATTAATCGCAACTATTACACAACAGCGTTACGCTATATTTACAAGCACATAGAGATTCGCGTGTTACAGAGAACTGCATGAGTATTTGCTTGTGTTGCGATCGTAATATTTATGGCTGAATTCGTTGCAAATTCAGAGCTCGCGCTAAGCGTACTAAGTGAATGAATTGGCGTTGACACAAAACATATCCTCCGAAGCTTTTTGTAATGTTTCCTTCCTTGGAGTCAAGCTGCCATTCTTTCAAAGTCTCTAAGTCAAGTCGCTCGTAACGATTTTATACGACCACGATGAACTTTTTGGGTCATCACAAGGTGGAGACCTGCGGTGTTTACATAAATTTATATTTACGAGCCGGTCCCGTGCCCATCTTGCGCAACAAATATAAAAGTCTCATATCAAATATCAACAGAAATCAGCTGTTCTATCAATCAAACATCTATAAACTTACATGCGCTTGCGCTGCCATCTGGCGACTGTTAGCAACTATCGGTAATGCAGTATTAGTTCTAATCAATTATTCACAATAGTGACATAGTACAAATAGATTTCTTTGTGTGCTCACAATCGCTTATTTTTAGTAAATTATTTTAATAAAATTAAGCTAAACAAAAGCACTATGACTAGTAATGCCCAAAACTCGCTAATAGCACGAATCCCCATCTTTACAACCAAAATTTTATTTATAGATTTGGATTCCAAATAAGAGCGAAAAAGGGACCTGTACATAAAAACAGCAATTAGAAATAATATATAAAATATATATTTGACGACCTAACTCAGTGGAGAATAAGGCCGAGTGTCACTTCCAAATTGAGTTCTGCTCCTTTTTCATTTTTCCAAAAAATTAGCATAATGTCAACTCCGACCGGCAGCCGTACGGCAAATAATTTTTTTTCAGAAGCTCTTCATGGCAAAAATCAATTTTTAGGAGCAACGCCGCTTGGAAATATGTTTTCTAAATTTTTGATATTGCTTTGCCGGGGACTTGCATTGAGGATTTTTTGTTATTTTTAAACGGTTTTATTTAGCTTCACTTGACAGGCTGGCTGGCACGAATTGTGTAATTAAAATTTAAGTAACTTCCCGATAACCTACAAGCTTCAAACTTGGAATATAGTTCAGCACCCGATGGCAATGCAATAATAAGAAAGAAAAGCTCCGATAGGTGGCGCACGGATTGAAATATTTCAAAAGGTATTTGTGGTCCGATTTGGCTCATATTTGGAACAAATATTACATATAGTCCGACAGAAGTGACATCAATATACTTTGGAGTTCGAGGACTTAGATTATAACAAATTGTCAGGAAAGAGTACTTGTAATAATGAGTCACTAAATTAACTAAATAGAATGAGAAATAATGGACAATTAAGACTAAAAACTTTAAAATAAAATAATTTAAAAAAATGTTTAAGTTAAACGGTTTTATTGAAAACAATAATTACATTAAGTAATAAAAACACTAAAAGCTAGAAAATAATTAGGTAGGTCCTAGGTACACACATCTCAACAATCTAGCGCGTTGATCAAAAAATTAAATAAAAAAGTTGGGTGCGTGAAATTTCTAAAAATGTGAGGCGTATCATAACCTGATTAAGATTCAGTTGATCTTACTTATGACTATCAATTGAAATTTTACGCGTCCAACGCTTTTATTTGATTATATGATCAACGGCCTAGATTGATGAGGAGTGTGATGACTAGTACCTAGGACCTACCTAATTATTTTCTAGCTTTTAGTATTATTATTACTTTATGTAAATATTGTTTCCAATAAAACCGTTTAACTTAAAAATTTGTTTTTATTATTTTATTTTAGGCGAAAATAGTGCCAGCGAACAAGCCGGTAGTAATAATGAAGAAAATACCTTTCGCATAGCAGAGCATCTAAAACTGTTTTAGAGTGTAAGCAATTCCTGGGAATAATCGTAATATGGAGAAGAAGGTGAGAGCTGCACATGATCGGCTAGGCAAGAAAGGCGCGCAATGATGCGCGGGACTGAAAATTGTCAAAGATCATGTGCAGATCTTACGGACTTAGACTAACAAAGTTACTTTTAGCATTAAAAAGAAAGGACTCAAGGCTTCTGGCCCCACATGCTGCAAATAATGTCTGATCATAACAGATGTATGAGATGCGGGTTGCAGGAGGAAACGAACGAGCATATTCTTTGCCCGTGCTTTGCGCTCACCAGGCTAAGGTTCCAGCTATAAAGAGTGACACAGCTATCTAATCTAGTAGTAGCAGATACCAAATGTCATATAAAGCTTCTATAATTTGGCAAGAAGACCGAGCCATTTATTCACATTTTTCATGTTGTTTTATAGGCTTCTTCCAGTTTGGTCATTGGGAAAACTTCTGGTAAAATATGTACTCACTCAGCATTTGTGAGGAACATATGACAATAGAAGAATTATTTAACCTTTATAAACAGTGACCATGAACGAAGATATGTAGAAGCAAGCCCTTTAAGTCATTAGCAAGGGCAACATATGAAATATTGAATCCATTTTACGTATTGCCTATTCACGCTGCCTAACACACAAGATTCGGAGTTCACAACTATGGGTGATTACCTTAACATTTGATCACCACCACTCTCCCTTTATACGCCAAATCTAATTTTTGGCATACCTGCCAATAAGGCTGCTATGTAACTACCCTGCAATTTCTTAATTGGTTCGGTCGCAGTCGCTACCATTGATAGATTAATTGAATGAAATAGATATCGCTCAGATTTAATCACTGATGGTACAAGTGTGGCAGTCAACTGAACCGCTCTGCATCCGATAACCACCAGTGAGGAAGTAGTCAGTAAATCTGTTGCGCGAAACTAGTAGTTTGCATGTCTTTTTCACATATTCGCTGCAGGTTGCTTTACAAATCGCAATTGCATTGCTCTGGAATGAACGCATACGTGTGTACGTACATTGTTATAAAAAATTTGTGCATTTACTGTTAACAGAAACGTTAGAAAAAGAAAATACTGCAATATTGTTGTATTAGAGTTTAAGTGCCCGAACGATTACGCACGCATTTCATAGCCATATAAAAATAAACACACACACACACACATTTATGCAATCGCATATAGAATAATTGTTTTTGATGCAATATCGCTGCAATCTTTGTTGTGGCTTTCTATTTTACCGCTATGCGAGTAGCGCGATTATTTCTCAATGACTCTCACTGCATTTTATGGTTAAAATATTGGTAACGCCAACCTCAGCCATTGTTCTGCAACAGCGATAATGGCACAAAACGCGAATTTCGAACGAAGAATTGTTTGCGAATTTCAAATACAGCAAATGGCAAGGCGAATTAAATGCTGTTAGCGTAGTAAAAATTTATTGATTTCCTAAATATTTTGAACGCTTAACGTTTGCAATTTACTTGCATACATTACAGGCATACTACGTATCTTCATCAGTGTTACACAACGCAGGCAGAGCTTCGAATCCAAACGTAACTTTTTTCGTGGTAGTATGTGTTTATATGGAGAATGTTTGAACATAGAGCTCAGGCATAAGATATTTACTGCTTGAAGTATAAGCTAAAACTGATAACATTCAACACGGTGTCTACAGGCCACAACCACAATTGAGCAAAGCTTGACGACAACCGTAGCTAATGATAGAACGATACGAGTACTAAATGAGTAGTATCGATACTTTTCCAAAAAATGTTCGAGCAAATTATTGATACTTTACCTCGATACTTTTCTCCGATACTTTACCAAGTACCTTGGTCTACATGTTAAAGATGAACAAAGTTCAGTCCATTCACAACTTAACTTGAAATCGTCGACGATGTCGTAAAGGCTCCACATTTCACTTAATCCAACTTTTTGATAATGGAGAAATGGGAGACGACTTTTGCCTATGAAGATATAAGAAATGAATGTGTTTATTGTCCATAATCACTAACTCCAGAAACATTATGAAAAGTTGCTAACTCCTTTTTAATGCATAAAACTGTTGATTACTGATGAAGTGGTGAAACCTGACGGCTGGATTAACTTTACAATGGATAATTTAAATTTATCACAATTATGTAAAATAGGCTTGGCATCGCACACATTAAGTAAAAGAAAAGTTTAAAAGTTTTGCGAACCGTAAATTAAAAGCCGTTGATATCACTTTGCAATTTGGCGGAAAAATGGTCCTTGGTATTATATATAAATAAGGACCACGCCTACTTAAAAACAAATTTAAGGTGCTTACAGTTTATGTGTTACTAGTTTGTTTTAAAACATTTAATATTTTTGACATTTCTCTTTAAAATTATCCTTTAAATGAGTGTAAGAGTACACAACTGGATTTATAACGTTCGGTTTTAAATTTCTTTACTTGTTTTCTACTAAAGTCAAAATATACGATCTCGTTTTTGAAAAAAGTTTCTTCTATTTTGGTAAAAACTCTGAAGTACTGACTTTGATCGAGTATACTCGATACCTTTTGCTGAGTATGAGTACTAGCATCGATGCTTTGATCCGAGTATTTTAAATGAGTACCGGTATCGATACTTTTTCTAAAAGTTCCATCACCAACCGTAGCCAAAAATTGGCTATTTGATTATTTTGTACGCAGCAGCCACTTATATAAATTACAGCAAACATTAGCCACAAAGTTAGAAAAAAATATTAATTTTGTTTAAAAAAAGCCCAAAAGAATGATTTAAGTCTTTATTAACTGTTTTTATACTTAGCGGCTTTGCACACAAAGTACATTAACTTTTATTGGGTAACGGTTGGTTGTACAGGTATAAAGGAATCGAGATAGATATAGACTTCCATATATCAAAATCATCAGTATCAAAAAAAAAAAATTTGGTTGAGCCATATCCGTCCGTCCGTCGGTCCGTCCGTTCGTCTGTCCGTTAACACGATAACTTGAGTAAATATTGAGATATCTTCACCAAATTTGGCACACGAGCTTATCTGGAGCACCGCCCACTTTTTATATATATAACATTTTGGAAAACACAAAAAACCTGATTATTTAGTAAATAATATACCTAGAATGCTGAAATTTGACACGTGGACTGATATTGAGACTCTTGATAAAAATTAAAAAAAAAATTTTTAAATGGGCGTGGCACCGCCCACTCGTACTAAAATCAATTTTACAAATATTATTAATCATAAATCAAAAATCGTTAAACCTATCGTAACAAAATTCGGCAGAGAGGTCATCTTTACTATAAGGAATGCTTTGAAGAAAAATTAACCAAATCGGTTAAGGACCACGCCCACTTTTATATAAAAGATTTTTAAAAGGGTCGTGGACGAATAAAGTAAGCTATATCTTTGCAAAAAAGAGCTTTATTCCAAAGGTATTTCATTTCCCAAGTGGACTTATATCAATAAACAGCAAACACTTAAAATTTAAAAAAATGGGTGTGGCAGCGCCCCTTTTATGACTAAGCAATTTTCAATGTTTCGGGAGCCATAAATCGGAGAAAAATTTAAGTATCGTAACAAAATTGGGTACACATATTTTCCTTATAGCAGAAAATATTTCTAGTAAAAATGGCCTGTCCATCGGTTAAAGACTACGGTAACTTTGATATAAAACAAGTTTAAAAGGTTTAAAAGGGTCGTAGACTAGAATAATAACCTATAACATAGCAAAAAATAGTTTTGAATCAATGATATTTCACTTATCAAGTTTTACTGTAAGAGGAAATGGGGAGACATTTTTTTTTTTTTAACCGGGCGCTGCCACGTGTTTTGTAGAAAAGTAATTTATCGGAAATGAAATGTGCAATTGAAGCTCACGCTGAGTATATAAGGTTCGGTTACACTCGAACTTAGACACCTTTACTTGTTTACTTCTATTTTAGTCTTTTTGACAAAATAAAAATGTCTCAACTCACTTTCGCTACTCAAAAATTTAATAACGTTTAATCTGGCTACAACGACATTCGCGACTGATTCTGGTGCTGCTCTGTCGCGCCGAAAATAAGGACCCTCATTAGAATGTAATCAGGCCTTTTGACTACTTGCATTACTGAATCTCTGTCGCTACGACATGTAGGTGAATGCCGAATAGCTTTTCGAAGCTATATAAAGCTCTCGAGTGCACCACTGATCTAAATATTTATTATACATCCATTCAATGCGTTCGCAATGCTCATTGTTCGCTCGCTCGTCAAATGCGATTGTGTGCGAATTTCGCGTTTTTTTGCTATTCTTCTTCCGTTACAGAGTACTTATTTATAAGTTTATATACTTATGTATGTGTGTGTGTAACAAATAGTATTTTTACTAGCTTTTGTTGGATTTATTGCAAAGAGTGTGGTTAGGAAAATGGAATGGCAGAGTGTTTCATAGCGGATGTGCGCGAATCGTAAAAACAACGGAAAATAGTAAAAATGAAAATAAAATGGCAACCAATGAAATACTATAAATTTAAGTGTTTCAGTTTTAGTTAGTTTTACCGATAGTTTTAGTAACGGTGTTGTATGTTTTGGTGAGATACTAATATGACTATATGCGAGGAAAAACGACAGGTTGGTAGGTGGGGTATAATGGTTGTGACACAGGTCGCCCAAGTAGCTAATGAAAGCCGATTTGGATCCGGTTCTTGATTGTGAGTTTAAATTCCAATTAAGCCGCTTAAGCTGAGATGAGCAGCAACATTTTATGTCATCGAACAAAAAGGCAAGGTCATGTCAACTTTAGCTGTGGCATTAACCCGCACTGAATGTCATTAAACTCCTTTGAACTTACTAACCGCTATATCGGATATGTCGTACATTCAGACCGAGTGGTTTATATAATCAAGAATATTTGTAATCCTTAATTCTGATAATCTAACTAGATATTCCAAAAAGAAGCTTCTTAAGGATCCTAAACGTGTTCTAGCTAGAGCCCGCCATTTACACAGAAAATTCTGCTGAGGTCATAAGGCAGAATATCTATTCTTACGCATGCATGCTTAAAGCCCAATGATCAGTGCAGACGTCTTACTATAGCATGGTCATGTAGCCTTTGAAATAGCACAGCACGTCGTGCTCTTTCACTTTTACTGAGCTTTCTTTACGTAAAAATTCAGAATTCCGCGCTTGGGTTCCCCCAGGAGTACGCCTACATTAACGTTCCTACTTGGAATGATAGTGTTGACACCGCCCCAAAACGCAGTTTGTGGAGATAATAGTATATTTCGGAATTAAACTTTCTAGGCCCAAGGGAATGAAGAATACTGCTATGCGCGTTCTGAGTATGCCTCCAGCAACCAGGTTCCCTCAGTCTCAGTGCAGTTTATGCCGGAATACATAATATGTGCATGTTTAATGCAAGTACATTTAAGTTGGAGGCACCTGCACGCGCTGTGCTGGTGCGATTGTAGTTCTTACTAACAGCTGTCTACCACACTATACAGCCTTACGGTAGCACTGGTCACACCACTGCCTCATAAAGCCTTGCAGGCACGCCTTCCAATTGTATTTTAAATTGATTGTTAGTCTATTTGGTTTGCATTTTCACGTAAAGAGTATTAGATCCGATTTCTTCGGAGTTAGAACAAGACCACATCTCTGTACCCACCTAATCAGTTTTTCCAACGTTCTTTCTATGACTAAATCGATCACTGAAGGAAATGTATGCCACAATCTTCACACGATTTTTGTCGAGTTTTGCTAGATTGCTAGAGTTCAACCAACATCTTGAGGTTAAGAAAAAGATACGACATCCAATTCCTTACTATTTCCCCTACCACTGCCCTACTGAGGGATGGTTTGATTGCGTGAGCTTTTACGTTATTGAAAGCACCTTCTACATCAACAAACATTACTTTCCAGTTTCTTATGGCTTCACTAGTATGTGTCTTCTTACGTCCACAGAAGGGCTATGAACCATAGAATGCTGCTTTAGCACTCTACTTCGTTAGGTAGTCTGAATGTTCATTAGCTTCATGTCCTTGATGCCTAGGAATAAATTCTAAGAAAACCTTGTTTTTGGCTCGAAGATCAATTATGCCCCTAATTCTGTTTACAACTCAACTCTGGTCGGGTTGAAATTTCGCAGTTTAGTATTACAGATTACAACTCAACCTGTCTAAAGAAAATGTCGGTTGAATTGTCTAGTCTAACAACTTTTTGTGGCATTACTGTTTACAACCTTGTGTTGGTGTAGTTGTCAAAGACGTCAAAATCTTACAACTGAATACTAGCAGTTGTCTCATACAATTTTGCAGTTGTTTTGAAAAAATGTTGCATTTTAGAAAACGATTCACCACCTAACTGTTAACAAAAATTTACAAAGTTGGTACCAAAAGACACGCTTCGACCTCAGATTTTAGGATCCGAAAACAAAAATTAAAAATTTTATTTCTTTCATATCATTTCGGTTCAAATATTCATGTGGTTGTTATATTTTGCCAGATTTTTTGTACACACTAATGCAGAAAGGTGTTGCACCCACCCAGAGTTATTTTTACAAATCGCAGCCAAAGGCCGCCAACGCAGAAAGGTGTTCTGTGCAAAAAACTATGGATCAGGCCTCATATTTCGGACCCTCTAGGGGCCATTTTGTGGGTTTTTGTAAATATTTTCCGACAGAAATAAAATTTTTAATTTCCGCTTTCGAATCCTAAAAAACGGAGATCGAAACACGTCTTTTGATACTACCTTTGATAAAAGTTAGATGGTGCACGGTCTCCTAAAAAGTTACCGAAAAAAAAATTTAAAGCCGGCAGTTAAATTTTTTTAATCGAAACAATAATCAACAATTTTGTACACATTTATAGAAAAAACAACGTTTAAACGAAGGATTACATTGAATAACTTATTGACTTTATGGAGCGACATTCCGAAGTTGGAAGAGGTTGGCCGCAGTTCGGATGCAGCCAAAATAGTTGAAATTATGCGAACGTGAGTCTCATCGATACTACCCATTACTCCCGGTAATCCTGTTTTAGAGTAAAATACAATTTTTGCTGTTTGGGTTTTAATCCACTTCGCACAAATATGCTTCTCAATAATATCTAAAACCAGTCCAAAACCAAAATCATTTCCACAGCATATTTTATAGCTGCCGTCAGCAAGGAATCGGAGTGTGGTGCATAATTTTAAAATACGAAAGCGTATGCGGAAATGGTTCTTAATTTTGTTTAGCAATGAGCAAATGCTTCCTTTCAAATCTGCAATAAAACTTCATTTGAAGCTCATAATTTGTCACTTAAACATTTTCTTACTTGGTGCTTGGTAGTTCCAAGGGATTGGATTGATCCCGCGAATGTTTTCCGTATTCGCTTCAGTCACCAACATTTTCGCCATTATAAAATAGATTTCATATAATATTAATAACAAAATCACATTTGCAAATGCTTAAATTTCCGCCACAAATTGATCAGCTGTTCATTTATCTGTCAAATCATCACTTTCTGAAGTTGGCAACTCAATTCAACCTCAACTGAAATAAGTTGTAATTCGTAATACCAAACAGGAGTTGAGTTGTCTGAAAGTTGAGTTGTTTTAATTACAAACCAACTAAGTTGAGTTGTAAACGGCAATAGGGGCATTAGAACTCGAACAAGGTACGCAAGTCTGCTTGGCTTTTTGATATAATGAGGATACTCCTAGAGGATAAGCCACTTTGTTGACACTCTTTACCCCAAACTTCTATTACATGGATTTCTGCTTGAAAAATATTGCGATAGCAACCCATTGTAATCAAATTTTTGAAGTTCTACCCATATATGCCAGCTTTCGTTTTGCCGTCAACAAATTTGTATCCATCTGCAAACCAAACCTCTGAGTCGTGGTTCAAACCATTCTGTCCACAATAAACACTTCAGAATTCCGCGAGTTTCTGAGCGTGTTGCCATTATATCACTAAGTTTCAGTAGGAGATTTCCTATTAATTTTCTTACTACTTTCATATGCTCTGTCATGTCTCACGTTCTCATCTCACCCGTTATGCCAATTCAAACTTGTGGTTGCACTTTGCTTAGTTTTGCTGTCCTTTGCATAGGCTGCCACTAAAACAGGTCAATTAAATGTCCAGTGAACCTTTTTGGTAGACAGCAAGCCCACATGCTTTGCCATAGAGGCGAGTGCAGGTGAAGAACGCTTTTGTTGCTTTATTTTAGGCAGCATCCCAATGAGCATTCCACGTGGGGTTCTGTCCAGTGTAACCCATAGGTATTTGCTCTCATTGAAGATATAATTTGGTACCACCTCTGGCATAGCAAGTTTTCTTCTCCTGCTAAAAGCACCAGAATAGTTTTTTTGAGATTGATAGACAGTCCCCTCCAAGTTCAAAATATTTCCATGATGTGCAGGGCTTTTTTCATGCGATTTGATATTGTTTATTCGTACATCCTTGTGATGTGGATTACTTAGTCATCTGAAAACATTTGTTTCTCATATCCTTTGCATTTCAATTACTGAAGGAGGGCATCCTTTAATAGGGACCACAGGAGAGGACTCGGTTGTCTCTCCTAGCTCAAGACTGATTTTTTTCCCTTTATTATGAATAGCACCCAGCGAATATTGCAGAATAATACAAACGATTTCGATTCCCCTTTACTGATTCGGACAGCTTATATAAATATTTATAAAATTACTTACAATTCACCTACTCCGAGCAGTCTTACCCATATCCATTGATGTATTATTTTCACTGCTGTTTAGCTTATCTAGTATTTTTGTCTTCACTCCCCATCCTCCTATTTTGTTACTAGCATTTTACTTTCAATTTGAAGTTTCCGGTTTATTTAAGCGTACAAGCAATTTTTCTTTTCATTGTTCAATCGTTCGGAAAATACATTGATTGGATTAAAAATTTGTAGTCAATTTGTGGAGAGCTATAAGTTTTATCTGCATGTTGACACTCCCTCACCCACTTTAAAACAGTAAATTTGTGCATATTTACGGAATATTTTGATGGTGGGGAGATTTTTTGTTGCATGAGTTTTATAAGAAATTAAGTACGGAATTTGAAAGCGCTACATTCCTCCGATTTAAAAATGTCCCTATTTGATCAAAAATGTTGTTAAGTTTACCGCTGCATATAATAATAATAATAACTTGGAGCAATTTATCTTCACAAAATTTAGGCGGAGTTTGTATTCCAATTTCAGCTGACTTGAATGTTTACCAAAAAGTTGCCCAACGAATCTTATTTCGTTTCTAAATAAAGAGCAGTTTATTTAATTTGAGTAAGAGACGAGCAAAGTGTGCCACTCGTTTTTTTGGAATACCCCATAAGTACTACTTGTATAAAACCGTCATACTCTTATTTATATACTTGGAACATTTATGCCCATAATCCTATGTGAAATATCAGGTGCTTGGAGCTGTAACGTAGTGTTGCACTAGTATGGCCGTCTTGCAATTTTATCAGCACTTAAAAACACACCATACTGCACAATCCCACAAATATTGGCCAGCTGACCAATAACGGGGGAGCATCAACTGATCAACATCTTCTAAATTATGTGAGTTGACGCCTTGTTGTTCACGAACTTGACGAACTATTTCTACTTGGCTCATTGTAAGCTGCAGGTTCGCTATTTGCTCTGTTATTGATAATGATGGTCCTTTGCGGATGCAGATCCGGTACGTTCTGGTATCAAGCCCGACCATCTCAGGAACGATTTGTTATGACCACATGGGACCTTCTAGGCAATCCAGCCCTCCTATCCCCTAGATCGATGAGGAGTTCGGGGTCACCAGAGCCTCGGCTATTAAAGAAACAGGATTCGCCACGGATAGGTGAGGTTGACAATTGGGTTGGAGAAGCTATATATTGAGCTGGCAACCCCTTGAAAGGGTTGCGCTACACAACCCCTTGAATCTATTTTCTATTTTATTCACCTCTTACCACAAGCCCGCGGTAGGTAGGGCATATTCTAACCCCCTAACCCGCTGGGGGGATTTTCTTTAACTTCGTCTTCTCCTCTTGTGTGTGTTCGATGGTTTTACATAAATACTTGTCCTGCACTAACTGGGTGCTACCTGACCTGTTACATCGTGAATGTAATAGTTTGTAATAAGTTTATCTGTAACTTACCAAAAGCCAGACTTTTTGAACCAATCTATAAATATGCATTTTCTTTGTGTTACGTGTAAGGAAGAAATGCTTTATACACTAACCAGCTCCATTGCTGTTGCCAGTGTCTGAAAGATTTTTCTCAGAGGTGATAAATTGATTTCCTCTCTTCTGTGAGAAGATGTATCGGTATGGTTTCCGCAATAAAAAGAACTGCATTTGCGGATATCGTGCGGAAAGCTGAGACAATTCGCAGCACGCCCCTGCATTGGACTGAGGTAGTAGCTGCTCGATATTTTAGGAATTTCATTGCATGCGCCCACATATCTGCACTATACAAAAGTATAGAATCTTAAGCGGAATCAAGCAGCTTTCTTATACATAGCGTTGGTCCGTCTATGTTTGCCATTCATCGTTTGCTCTCAAGCTCCTTGAAGGTATTTCGAGAAGAAAAGCTTGCTACAAAGCAAACAAGTAAGAGTTTAACCTGTTACAGTATCCAGAACGAATTTGGTTCAGCGTGACACGTGTCTCCCTTGGTAGTGTGCTTTCTTCTTCTGCTAGGGTGGGATATTATATATTAATAACGAATCTGTGTGGATTTGGCTAAGGGCCTGCTTATGCTTGCCTGTATCAAACGGCTATATTGGTAGGTGCCGGATCTCGCCGTAGTGCTTCAGCAGATGTTTCCTCAATCCCCGTGGAGGCGGTGCCAAATCAGCAGTTGTTTGCTAGAATGTCCTGGTTTGTGACAATTAAGAAAGAACTGCTTGTTCAGCATTTCGCTGTGCTCTTTAATATTTAGCTCCTTGGCCTCACTATGTAGATGGTGTTCCGGGTTCATAAGGAAACATCCTGTGGCAGTTCTGATTGCAGTATTTTGACAGGTCTGTAGCCTTGAGCGGCCGGCCAATTGCTGTGTGCGTGGTTAGCAACGTTTCTTTATCTTTTCCCATCTTTCTAGAAAAGCAGGAAGGTGTGAGCCTTCTATGTCTTGGAGTAGCATGCCGTGTTTGACTGTGTCAAAACTTTTTACAGGCCAAGTGCCACGAGCACCGTCCTATGATGGGGTTTTTGCTAATTTAATCCGTAATTAATCTGCTTTTTAAAGCATAGAGCGCGGTGGTGGTGCTGTGTAGCCTAGGGAAGCCATGTTGGTGTCTAGCTACTGGCGAAAGGAGTGATATCATTCGGTAAGACTCGCCTTCGTTAGCTGGTTTTCCAGGCTTTAGTAGCGGGACTATACTTGCAATTTTCCATTTTTCGGGAATAACGAAGGATTCCAGTGACAGGTTGAAAACATGTGTGAGGTATTTTATTCCCTCATCTCCAAGGTGTTTAAGCATTGGCATGTCTATTCCGTCAGGGCTAATCGACTTGGAGGGCTTGGCCTTGCGGATGGCTGCTTCAACCTCGGTGGGGGTGATGTTAATGGGTGGGGCGTCGTGTTTATGTTTATGAGCTCGTCTGTTAGCACGACGTCTGGCTTTGTCTACAGAAGAATGCATTATAAATTGCCAGCAAAAGCCGCTCGCGCATTTCCTCGAATCAGATAAAGTTTTTCTCACCGAAGGCTATAGATACTTTATCGTTGTGTTTAGTTGGATTAGACAAGAATTTGACGGTTGAGCACAATTTAACAACACTCGCAGAGAGGTTGCAGTTCTTTAGATGCTCCTCCCATTTGGTATGTTTATTTTCATTTACCAGCTTGATATCCAAGTTAAGACTCCTAATAAGGGGGTATGTAAGGTTGAGGTGGCTCGCAAGGTCACATTCCCTTGCTAAATTTGCGGCTTCGGCCGGGAAATGCGGTATGCCATGTCGTCTGCAAAAGCGACATTAGAAGCGCTGCTGTCATACGAAGCATGCCAATGAACATTTATTACAAAATTTTAAAACCGACCTAAATAAATCCTCAACTTCCTCAAGTATGACGCCATTAAAACACTTAATCAAAATTATTAGTTCAAATAGAGAGCGCAAGTACTTATGTACCCTAGCATTCTTAGAAAAATTCATCCATACAAATATATATGTATGAGGGAACTATCTACATTTATGCAATTTTCAAGTTGATGCATTACAGTACGCACTTGTGCACTTAAGCCACTTCCTTGGCATATTACGAAGCCACTTTAGAAGCTGCTTTGTTTTTCACTTTTCTAAGTTATACAATGCAAAGTACATACCAACCAAACGCAAACGATGTATCTTCAGCAAAAATTATCTTTTCTCAAGTATATAAATGAAAATAAAAAAGTATTATATTTGAGTGTACTTAGATGGTTAGCAGCGCCTAAATAACCTTGAAATACTGGTGTCCTTCAGCTATGTATTTTACTAGATTTTTTATACCTTTCATGAACATGAAATGGTATATTAACTTGGGTCCGATGTTTGTAACGTTGAGAAATATAGAAGATAGACTCACCATTAAGTATACCGAATTGATCAGGGCGACGAACTGAGTTGATATAGCCATGTCCGTCTGTCCGTCCGTCTGTCTGTTTGAACGCACACTAGTCCCTCAAATTTTGAGATATCTCAACGAAATTTGGCACAAGGATGTTTTTTGTATTATATTAGACATTTGTCGGATCCGGTAGGATCGGACCACTATAAGATATATCTCCCATACAAGCGATCGTTCAGATAAGACGATTTTGGTCAGTCCTGCCGCAATTAAGAAAGTATAAACGTGAAACTCGGTGATATATATTCTAATATATCATAGAAGATATTCTGAAAAAATCACTTTGATCGGAGCTATTTATAGTTATATCCCACACAACCGATCATTCAGATAGAAAGGTTTTTGGCAATTTCTCCCTTAATTTCCAATATAAAAACGTTAGACTTGGTGATATTTTTTTTAATATATCATAGAAGATTTCATGAAAAAATCGTTTCGATCGGAGCTATATATAATATATATCCCATAAAACCGATCGTTCAGATAGAAAGTTTTTAGCTATTTCTCCCTTAATTTCCAATATAAAACGTTAAACTTGGTGATATTTATTCTAATATACCATAGAAGATTTCCTGAAAAAATCACTTTAATCGGAGCTATTTATAGTTATATCCCATACAACCGGTCGTTCAGATGAGGTGGTGTTTTGCAATTTTTTATTGTATATTTATCTTAAAAATCGTTTAGGTATGTACATCTGTTCATTATATATTTCTTATTTTATACATCCGATTATTTGAAGATTACGAACGGGATAGGATTATTGTTCAGCCCCATTCATGAAAGGTATGAAGTCTTCGGCATAGCCGAAGACAGTCCCGTCCTTACTTGTTTTTTTTTAGATTTTTTCTTGCCCATGATTAAGGCTTACTCGCATAGCTTGTAAGCACCATATTTGTATTTTATTCTTTTTTGTTCCCTTTCTGTTGCCCTCTAATTTCCGTGCTTTCGTTGCTCTCAATTTCTAGTGCAATTTTTCTTTGGCAGGCAAATAATAGCCTTTTCATAAACCCAGTACCGCTGCTACTTGACTTGTTTATATTTTTTGTGCTCTTGGTGGGTAAGCTTGTTGGGTTAGAGTTGGCTACAGGCAAGAGACCGGCCTTACTGCGTCTGCCTGCTTGATTGGTTAGTTTGTTTCGCTGACCTGCCATATATATTTTATTTCTTGCATGCCTGCTTTTTCGTTGCATTTACTTTCTTCCCCCACTTTGCCGCTTGACTGAAAAACATAGTGGCGGAGCGCATCGCTTTTGCTGCTTCTCATTTGATCCTTGAAGCATTTTGTTAGCTACTTATCGGAAGCAAAAATTTCTGCATGAATGCACCAAAAAGTGCTTCTTAAGTCATTACTTCAACTAGAATAATGCACTCAATTTTCCACGCTTCAATGGTGATGCGATCTGAGTACAATTCGCTGCTGCTCCTTTATTTTACAGCAGCTACGTACTTCCGTTGGCCTGAAAGCTTCTGGATTGCGTAATTTATTTTCTTGGCTTTTGTTTGTGCCGGTTGTGCTTATTTTTTATTTGTTCTTAACCGTGCTCTTGTTGTATTAAAAACATTTTATGAACGTAGTATAAATTTATTATAAAGCAAGTTTCTAACTCCTTAATCCTTATTTGGGGCACTTAACCGCTCTTGCGATTTTGGCCGCTTCTTAAAAAGCCAAGCCAGCTAATCCCTGTGTCGCGAAAACTGACGCCAATTGGAAGCACCAAGGAAGGTTAAGTCTTCCTCCAGCTATCTTTCTCAACTCAGTGGATGTCTCTCTCCCCCTTGCTCTGTTTTTAAACGACTGAAATACTTTGTTGGCGGAAGCGTCTACGTCCATTCGCATAGCATGATCCAGCCACCGAAGCCTTTGGGTTTTTATTCGCTGTACTATCATCATATCTGCCTCAAGTTCATACAGCTCATCATTATACCACCATTAGCTTTCCGGAAAAATGTCCACTTGTTATTTTCACAACCATGTAACTTGATGAATATTTTTAAGCATGTTTTTTGCACTGGATATGACCACGTTTTGAACACCTGCGAAATCAATGAGCCTCAGTCCATTAGGTGAGTTTTTATTTTCAAGGCTGAACTTTCCGACTGTAGGGTAAAAAACACCTTTTTTCTCATCTTGGCGTTAAAGTCGCCAAGCGCAACTTGTATATCATGGCAGCGCTCGTATGTGCGTTCTAAGCATTCATAGAACGCGTCTTTCACATCATCGTCTTTCTCCTCTGTCGGTGCAAGGGCGCAGATGAATACTATATTAAAGACATTTGATTTTATTCAGGCGTGAACAATAGTGTTTGACAGCAAAGTTCCTCTTCCACCACGCATCTTAAACCAAAACTGTTCTCTAATTCACACCCAATCCGTTGCTTATCCCATTTGTTGATAGTTTTTTTCTATTTTTCGCGTCTATCGCATTACTTTTGAGTCAGGTACACTAATATTTACATATCGACCTTTAAGATTACTTGGTACAAGACCTCTAAAAAAAAGTACCAGTACAAGTACAAGTATCAGTAACTCAGTATTTCGAAAATTGAGTACAAATATACGTATCGAAGTACTTTGACAAGTATTGAACGGTTTTGGAGAGGATCAATTAATATTTTTTAACAATCAGTTCAACTGCTGATCGCAACGGTATTTTCCGCAAATATGAGATCTTTTATGATACTAAAATTTTTTTAAATCGTTCCCTAATTTAGTAATTAATTTTGAGGGTCTCATCACCTTTAGCGAAGTTGCTTTCAACATTTATTTGAATGATTCCCTTTCCACAGTTCAGAGTGGTGAAGCTCATCACTCTGTCATCAAAGCTCTTCCCACCTAATGAAATTGTTATCGGCTTGAGTGCTTGAGCCCGCATGCTTTACCGGGTGTTTTTTATACGCAGAACGACGAATTTTTTTTGTGTTTTATGCGTGTATCACAAAATACGCATTTTCCCATGAGCTTATAATCAATAAAAAACTCCAGGTATTAATACCTTATTATTTATCTTTGTATGCACTTGTGAAAATGATATCCTTATTTATATAGTCTCATTTTTTTAAAATAGTTGAGCTATTCGAAGAAATACGTCATGATCAACCAGCACCCTTACAATGACGTAACTTTGACAAAATGGTTTAAGGAGCGTTTACAGGTATCTTAATGATACATCAACAGATTTCAACATGCTTCAGAGTTATCCTCTTATGAAGGACCTATCACTCAAAATGAATATGCCCTTTGCTTCCTCCCCCCAGTACAGCGTTTATTTTCATGACCAGGCATTGTTTGTATTCCTAGAAGGCAATTAATGACGGACTTTTCGTTTGGATAGCTAGTACTAATGAAGGCAAACACAAAACTACTTTAATATTGTTAGCTGTTGTACAATTTATAGTTATTTAATATTTTGTTTTATTTTTGCTTTCTAATATGAATTTTACTTATATTCATATTTCATATTTCTTTATTCAGTCTATGATTTACAAGAATCTTACAGACTATATTAAACATTACTAAACGTAAGGTTTGTTTACAGTAAAGTTAATTTAAAATGGAAAATAACATATTTTTAAAACTTCGACGAGATATCAAAAAATCAATACAATAATTATTATTGATTGAGTTAATAGCAATTAGAGCGCGAGTGATCGGGCCATTAAGTGCGTAATTAGATCTAAACTGGTCAATTACAAACATAGTATATTGGCGCAAAGTCCGTGATGGAACATAAAAGTTCAAAGACTCTAACAGTATTGGGCAATCAATATTGCCATTGGAAATATCATAAATAAACATTATAGATGTAATTACTCTTCTACTTTCTAATGTGTGAAGATTAATTAGCTTACACCTAGAGATATATGGAGGAAGAGGCAGATCGAAGTTTATATCATATAAACAGTACTTCATGACTATTTTTTGCACACGTTCGACTCTCTTATTGTGTATTTCATAATAGGGACTCCATATTATGGAACCATACTCAAGCTTTGACCGTAAAAAAGCATTGTATAATAGTTTTTTAGTATATGGGTCCTTAAACTCGGATCTATTTCTTTTAATAAAGGCCAAAGTATGCTTTGGGGATAACAAAATTTAAGTGCTCGGTGAATGTAAAAGACGAATCAAATACAAAACCTAAATCCCGAATTTTATTCAACCTAAGTAACGGCTTATTAGAGACATAATAAGACGAAATCAATTTATTACATAATTTAGAATAAGTTATGTAATAACATCTGTTGGCATTCAGCGCAAGCTTATTTTTACAGCACCACTCATTAAAATTACTTAACTCAGATTGCAGTATGAGAGTATCAGACTCGTTCTTGATTCTGAAAAAAAAAAAATTCAAATCATCAGCGTAAAGGAGATAATTGCATTGCTTGAAACAAGCACTTACATCATTGATAAAGAGAATAAAGAACAGCGGGCCAAGAATACTACCTTGGGACACACCTGAAGTTGCTACGTAAGGTGATGACTTTACGTTGTCAATAACAACAAAATTTATCCTATTAGATAAATCCATTGTAAAAATATTGAGTGGAAACCCAATTTTCGCAATTTAGCTAAGAGAGCTTTGTGCGAAACTCTGTCAAAAGCGTTGGATGAGTCCGTATATATGCAGTCAACTTGACAACCATGAGTAAAAGACGAGATGCAGTAATTCGAAAAAACGACCAGATTTGTTTCTGTTGAACGCCCCGGAACGAAGCCATGCTGACAAGGGCAAATATAACGCTTAACTACGGACGATAACTTAAACATCACCGTTTTCTCAAAAGGTTTTGAAATTACGGGGATTTCCGATATTGGCCGATAGCTTGTAACGTCAATTTGACTACCACTTTTATGAATGGGTTGAATAAAAGTAGTTTTGCATTCATCCAATAAGATACCAGACTTTAATGATAAATTAAATATATGCAACAAGGGCTCTGCAATGGAAGCTACACATTGCTTCAGAAAAAAACATGAAAATTCTTGATAATCACATTGCTTGGAGCTCTTGATCGTCTGAATACTTAAGATAATATCATGAATATCTAGAACTAATGAGGAGAAGTCGAAACAAGACATTCAACATATCCCCGTCGTCATTCCACAGATCATCAGTAGCAAAGTTTGCTTTAAAAAATTCTGCAAATAAAAATCAATAAAAATTTTATAACAGATTTTGTACATTTTGTTTCTTCATTTATGAATCAAACTGACATATTTTATCAGAAACAGTACTTTCATGTACCTTTAAGTATTTCGTAAGTACAATTACTGTAGTACTTATACTCTGTACTTAGACTTGTAGTACTTGAGTACCTACTTGTAGGTATTTGGTCTGCTTGGTACCCCTTATTACTAGCTTTCTGATCTATCTCTATTACGGCATGCCCCTGATATCATTTTAAAGGCATTCTTTGGCCAAGATCTAGCTACAGCGACTTGGAGCAATCATATATGGCTTTTAATATTAGCAAAACACACACATAGAACTTTTTGACTTATTTCATGCCTCTCTAAGTATATACATACATACTATACTTATATGTATGTTATTTAGATATACATAGGCTGAATAGATGACCGGTGCATGTAGTGCCAACATTTTGGTCAAAGTTTGGCTAACTGCTAATGACATGCTATCAATTTTAGTATTAAGCCAAATATGCAAGAAAATTTATTATCGCAGCATTGCCATACCTACGTACACACTTATAAATACATATGTAGATATGTACTATATCGTTTGTCACTACCTATGCCAGCATGCTTTTGACACTCACCTACATACATACATATACATATAATAGTTAATAGAGTGTGAGGCAAGAAATTCTGCTTTCACAGGCACATGTAGCTTATCATGGCTGGCTGTTATTGAAATTGTTTAGTCAGTGGGTCATATTTTTGGCTTGAGAGAAATCCAGACCGAAATACCCTTAATAGCCTTGATCAAAGTGAATTAAAAAAGTTTTTGCCTGCCAAAAGCGACTTATGCAGTTAAATTAGAATTATCAACTTTGAGAAACACAGGCGCCGCGTAAACTAATAGGGTTTTGCCTTATATTATGCTACTCATCGCATCTGCGCTCACACCAATACACGCTCACTTCACCCAACTCCATTGTGTCGCACTGGCACACCCACTTTGCCTGGTTTCTTCTCAGTGAGCCATTTACAATACAAAAGCAATGAGTTAAGGTCGTTGTGGCCTATGCGAATCGTTCGAAGGTTTCGATTTTATTTGAACGTTGAAAAGGTTAAAGTGAAAAAAGTTTTTGACAGCGCATTTTTGATTATTAATCTTCCTTCTTCGTTTCAGAGTTGGATAATAATGACGATTTCGTTTATTTTATGCATATTTTGTGCTCTGTGCGAATTTGGCTGACTTTTACTTTTCAGAAAGAAAGTTTTCACATTTTTGTAGCGTTAACAACGGGAAAATTTTCAACGCTCTCAAAATTTTTTATGCATTTTCAATTTTTATCTAGACTAAAACTTTTTCGTTGTTGGTGCCATTGTTGATTAACTGTCAAACATAAACTTAGATGGGCGGTGTTACACACGCAAAGCGCTGGCAGCAAATTTGACACACCGAATCACATTTTCGCATAAATATTGATGACGAAATTTGAATTGCATACTTTTGGAGGTTGAACTTTTTTTAAGAAAAAAAAAAAAAAAAAAACAATTTTTTTTTTCAGGAAGCCGCTACGTAATGATATTTTGATAGAAAATTTAAATAGATAAACACTCCAGTATTACATCATTTGATCTCTGCATAAATACGAAAATATTGCATGTCTGCTACATGAAAAATGAGGGCCGTACGGGGACAATTTTTCACATTTCATATTAAATAACGTTTTGAATGTTTGTGAAAAATCTCTTCCGATCCATTTCTGCATAACATTTAAGAAAAAAGTAATCGTAGGAAAAAGCAGAAAAGGAAAAGAAAGATGATGCCATTCTGTGGCGATATTTACGGAAGCAACTTTGGCCGTTTTAAAAATTTAAATTCGACATCTGCGTGCAGGATATAGTTATCTGATCCACTTCTCTAAGGTGCTGTTATTTCACTGTTCTTTCCATCGTTGAGTCGACTCTTTTCGCGTCTGTATGGCAACGGCAAATCTACTCGCTTTTGATCCGCTGTCGTATATTTCAGTTTCTTTCCTCAGCAAGAAGATGTGGTTCCAGTAATGACCAGGGCCCTATTCCACAAAACAACTTATCAACTTTTCACTTTGCACTTTGCAAATTTTTCGTCAATTTGCAAAACTTTGTGTTCCTCAGAAGTGTAAAATTTGATCAGTTATAAGCTGAAGTTGATAAGTGTAATTTGAAAAGTTTTTGCAGTTTTTGTACCCTCTTTTCGATTTCCGTTCCACGTACGTTCTCTTGTGCAAAGTGCAAACTAATATTGAAAAGTGTAATTTGCAAAGACTTTGCAAATAAATGCGCTCTTTCGTTCCTCAAAAACTGTTAACTCTATGTTTGCAAAGCCAACTTTGACAAAAATTTGCTAGGTAAACGATCGCTTTGCCAATTCACATTGTTATTACTAGTGAAGTTTTTCAAAATGTTAAGACGTGAGTTTTTTTTCGAGGATAGTGAAGACGCGGTTATAGGAAGAAATTATAGAGACCGAATTAATTTTTCGTGACTACAAAGCTTTAATTTTAAAGAGTGCTTCCGTTTAAACCAAACACAAGTTGATTTCATTTTAAATAAAGTTGGTGAAAAATTAGAGCACAAAACACAGCGCAGTCATGCTTTGTCGGCTAAAAATCAACTTCTATTGTGCTTACATTGGCTCGGAAATGGTTGCCAGTACCATGGTATCGGAGCTATGCATGGTGTTTCAAAATCAACAGTTTGCAGAGTCGTTCATAGAGTTGTCGATGTTATAATAGACGTTTTATTTCAAAACACAGTGCGGTGGCCCGATGACGTCAATGGTATTGCTGAAAAGTTTCTTACTATGGGTGGATTCCCTTGTGTGTGTGGTTGCGTTGATGGTACAATCATCAAAATTGATGCGCTTTCATTAGACGAGGAAGTATATATGGATCGGCATGGAAACCACTCATTGAATGTAATGATGATATGCGGTCCAGACTAAACATTTTACAGTGTAAATGCAAGTTGTCTCGGCAGCGTTCATGACTCAAGGGTGCTACGGAATTCGGCTGTAAGTCAAAGACTAGAAAATGGATGGAGACCTTTTCCGGATGCTGTTATTTTGGGTGATAGTGGCTATGGACTGAAAAACTGGTTGATACCACCATTACGCCGAAATCCCGATAATCCTGCTGAAGGTGCTTTCAATCGTTGTCATAAAAAAACACGGCGTATAATTGAAAATAGTTTTGGTATTCTTAAAGAAAGATTCCCGTGTTTAAATTATTTGCGACTGAGACCTGAGTTTGCAGGAAAGGTGGTCCTTGTTTGTGTCATTTTACACAATATTGCCAGCAGAATCGGAAGAAGTACTGAAAGCATGCAAACCATTGAAGACAATGGTAGTGAAATGGAGGAAATGGATATGGAAAATGCTGAAGAAGAAAATGAAAATAATATGTATGATGCGAGTGGAATGGAAAGGCTTACTTCTCTGCTGCAGTACTTTTCATAATATCAACTACTGAAATATTATATTGAAACAAATTTTTTTTTTTTACTATGATATTTTCTACTCCAAAACGTTGTTTCCTCTGAGGGCAGGTTTATGGTTTTAGATATAGGTTTCAGAAAATAAATAACACGGTGTTACGAAACAAAAAGTTAAAAGAACCTGGGAAGCGATCTTAGATGTTGTCCATTTTCTTCATTGTTTCTTATTTCAGTATTATACCATAAAAGTAAAATGTTTAACGTGTGATCCGTTTTTTTTTTTTCAACATCATCTGTATCTGCATCATCATCATTTATTGGCGCTCAAACGCCTAGGCGATTCTGGTCTGTATCTGTAATTTGAATTATTATGCAAGACTGAAGGAGTGGTTCGAAAAGTTTTAATGATTCAAAAAATGTTCCTGGTAAGGGCCCCCTAGTGGAAGTCCAACTGGGGCCCCCATTTCTATAGTTACGCCACTGGAAGTGATACCATTTTCTGGTAGATCTGCATACAAGAAAGTTTCGGGGAACCCCCAAAATATTGAGTTAGAGGCGAAAAACCAGTTTTTGCTACCTCTTCACACTAATGACCCTGTACCGTAGTTGGCCATGGTCTCAGATTTCGCAAGAAGAGACATATCCCTTTTTATTTGTTGGTCAAATATTTCCATTATAATATAAAAGCAAATATATGAAGTTCACTTAATGTCTATTTACGAAAATACTATATTATAATGATAATAAACAAAATAACAAGTTCATTTACGAACGAAAAAAGAGCAATTCTTTTAGAATAAAAAAATTAACAGCTATATTTAAAACTCCTCCAACAAAAGGGTGTTTTCAACCCTTGCAATTTCTGCCACTGTGAGTCCTTTTGTAACAACAGAGGGTGGAAGTTGAAGCTTCCTCTCCAGTTTCAGGCATTGAAGTTTCCTGTAATAAACTTCAACCTCGAGAAGCTCCAGTCGACATTTTTTTTCCCCTGTCCAAAGTTTCACTTGGAAACTGGGTACAGCTCTTTCTCTTCCTTATGGGTACAGTTGGGTTTGTAGGTACTACCTGTGCGTTCGATATTATGGAATCAGACTCAGATGTTGGAAGGCTTTCTGAAATTCCATAGCTTTCTAGTAAATTCAGTCCATCTACCACAGCTGAGTCTGATTCCAGAATATCTAGGATGGCCAAGTCTCCTTCATCCATAATGCAAATCTTCCCACCTGCGGACCCAGTTTTTCGGGCGTTATCCCTTTTAGTCTGCAAAAAACAAAAATACATTCAAGGATAAATCTATATTTTATTATTGACTACACTCAATTAATTTGTTGCGCGTTTTTTTCAGGAACGCACCTACCATGTAAAAAGTGAATTGAGTGTGTTTTAAACAATCATAACCCAACAAACATTTTTATCCAATCTCAATTTGAGATGCATTTGAGAAGCAACCCTACACTCAAATAGCAAGCGTTAGTTTTCAAATGCATCTAATGCCTTTTGTAAGCCTTATTTTGTATGGGCATAAAGCCTTATATATAAGTTATCTTTCAGATAAACTTTATGCCCAATGACATGAGTACAAGAAAATAAGGTGTTTTATAAGGAATTTTTCATACTATTAAAACTCCTTAGGAATTTAAGGCCTTATTGTATAAACCTTAATTTCGAATGGAAAAAGGCTTATATAAGGTTCAAAATTTTTGGTGGGATGCTATATTGCGTTTGAATGTATTTATGGTCTTTTATAATGATTTGTGTAATAAAAATAATAATGATTTGTGGTGGAGTGCAATAACGGCCGCGGAAATAGCGCCCCTGGGCGTTATTTCTTAAAAAAGAAATAGGGCCAGCGGGCGTTATTTCCTCTTTGAAAAAGCATTAAAACCCGAGGTTTTTATTTCCTTTTTCCAGTGGACGTTATTTCCTTTCGGAGAAGAAATGAAGCCCGCAGGCGTTCTTTCCTTTTAACAGTAAATAAAGCCCGTGGGCCTTCCACAGTCATGAAATATAGCGCCACAGGCGAAAATTTGGAATAAAAAAGCGCACGATATTTTTGAACTGTTCAGGCGATTTTTAGTTCCAAATTTTCATTAACTATAACGACAAAGCACGACATTATGTTCATTAATATTAGTTAAAATTAAAAAAGTTAAAGGTAGTAAAAAGGAATAAAAGTAAGAAAGATTACTAAAAAGAAAATCAGCACTGACAATAAGCAATAAGTAATAGATTCAGTAACGAGCAGTTTGAGATGCACTGTATTCTGACACTTAAAAAACAACCGCAAACAGCTGTGATAAAAGTAGGAAAGATAGACAAAAGATGCACAACAACAATTAAGCAAAAGCCAATCTACAGCAACAAACATTATGCAAAATGACTCGGCAAATAACGCGCGCAGTCTTAATTGACTTTCATCAGCGGCGCTATTTCCGCGGCCGTTATTGCACTCCACCATGACTTGTGTATTGTATTAGGTACAAGTAATACAAATTCTAACAAAAACAAGTGATGCAAATAAAATTATTTGCATGTATAGGCAATAAATTGTTTTACTTACCAATGTTCGACTCTTCCATAGCCCAAACAAGTTATCCCTCGCATAAGTCCACGTTTTTTGGGCCGACGCTAGTTGCAGTGACTGGGCTCTATTTAAAACTTTCTCCCAGGCTGCCTGCTTATCTAATTTATTAACCTCCAAAATGAAATATAAGCTTAAATATGTTCTAAATACTAACAATAATTTTATAAAAATATACTTACTTTATTCTTTTGAAAGCTAGCAAATAAAATATCTTTTTTTTCTTTAATTAGCTTTAGGACGGCTAATTTTTTTTCTATTTTTAATTTTCGGCTCATGATCACACAATGCAAAGTGAAAAGAATCAAAACAAATGCAAAGACGCTTCTGTGGTTTGTGGAACACCTTGCACGCCCACTTTTCAATAGAAAGCAAAGACTTTGCAGAGAGTGAAAAGTCTTTGCAAAGCTAAGCTCAACACATAGTGAGATTTGCAAAGAATATTGTGGAACAGAAACACTTTTCACTTTGCAATAAAATAAAAATCGATAAGTGCAAAGTGAAAAGTTGATAAGTTGTTTTGTGGAATAGGGTCCAGGACAGCTTTATCCGTGACCGTGCGGTAAGCTGAAATTTTCGCAGCGCTCCTCTGTGTTAGACCGGGGTGAGGGCAGTTTCGGGCTTCTGTCATTGTCCAGAGTTCTGCACTGTATAAGAGATAGAGCCCGAGGCTGATGATAGAAACTTCATTGGATATGTCCTTGGACCGCCTCTGTGTGTGCTAGCTGTCTAGCCTTATGCTCAGATATTTCGTTGATGTGTGGGTTTTTATTTTCTGATCCCCAACCGTCGTATAACTGATAGTGGGAATCTGCCTCCTTGTGAGGATGACGATCTCCATTTTTGCTGTTGCTGCTTGAAAACGCATTAACAGCCATCTACTTTTTTAAACTGTGCGTAACCTGGTTTAGTTTTAGCTGTGCAAGGACGCAGCCTGGTGCTGTTATCACAGCTGCCACGTCATCTGGAAAAGCAATGAAGATGAAGATGACAATGAAGACGAATAGACGATAAGAATAAAGATGAAAATTGAGTATGATGAAGATGAAGAAGACGAAGATAAAGACAAAATGAAAATGAAGATGAAATGTAGATGCAGAATAAAATGAAAAAAGAAAAAGAAGAAAACGAAGTAGAATAGGGACTGCAATGGGAGCAACTGAGAAAAAAAGGACAAACTGCTAGGAAGAACATATTTCATATTTGTACTAACAAACCCAAATCTAAACCAGCAAACTGTACTTTAAACTGCCTTTTCCACGAGCACATAACTTGGTTTGCGAAGTTCTCAAATCTCGAAATACCTCTTTAGGTCACGAACTTCTTGACATTCAATTTAGTAACAGCATTGGTAGTATTATATATAGAGCTCAAGAAGTCAGGGTCTCACGAAATGCTCTAATCTCGAAATGCCCGTTAAGCTTTTCGACATTATTAAATTTAATATGATTGTAGCAGTAATCCCAACATAAATAAATTTTAGAGAAAGTTTTCAATCATGCAGTTTTTACACTACAGCAAATCGCGATAGCTCAGAGCTAGCGCAGATCTCATTGAAAGGCTTTACTACTTAGTTCTAATTTATCCACTCGTAGGAATTTCATCCTTTGTAGACCGACGTTCTTAGTTGATTGAGTTTTAGTCGGTTCTGAAATAGTCGCAGTCTTTTAATAACAAATTTATAAAACATATAGCTTAGCCTCAAGTGTTGTTGGTATAAGTGTGGCTAACAATTTGTATCCGATTAGCACAAGTTCGAAGAAAGTCATCGAATCTGTAAAGCGAAACTCTCATTCTGCGTGACTGTCTGCAATTTTTTCTGTCGGGTAAGGATTTTAACTAACTTATTTTTCTATTTAAAAGCATTCTCGAAAAATAAGATTTGCGGAAAAGTACTTAAAAATTTGAAAGCATACATTTCGAAGCTGCTTGAATATAAAAAATATTGCCACATAGCTTAAAAATAGCTCAAAAATTAACAACAATCAACTTAAGTGGTTCTATGTAATTTTTGGTGGCAAAGACAGCCAGAGCGCTATACCTCATTCAAGCTCATACAAGCATACATGCATATGTAGTTTAAACATGCACATAAGTGTTTATATATAAAAATACTTTCATACCTCACTCATTGCTGAAGTTCAGAGAAAAATCGTTGCTGACAGTTTAATGGATCGAGAAATTATGCGCCTTGTCGACACATTAAAATAAAAATGGTGTTAACCTAACGCAGCGTAGCGAAAATCCTTCCGCTCCTCTTTTCATATATTTATACCCTTTGGCTTTTTTGCTTTACGTCCACAACCCAATAACGTGATTGACTAAATGCTCGAGTGGCACTGAAGTGAATCAATGAAACTGCAAGTGACAACGATAGATAGCGGTACATGAATGGTAGTGCCATATACCGTAAATAATGTATGTAAGCAACAAAATTGAAAATTCCTTTTTATGGAGCAAAAAACAAAACGCGAAGGATCACATTTTTACATAAAGTTAGTCTCAGTCATGGAATTATCTTCTGAATGTAACTAAAGTTTGAGTTAAACCGATATTTTAATTAAAACGGATATTTATTTACCACTCTATAAAAAAACTGTTCGGTCTTCACAGAAAAAGACAGTTTAGCAACCAATACAAAGGAAAAGATCAGTGAACGAGAACAGCAGGAGAGGAAAGGTAAGGATAACAACCTCCATCTACTCGTTATCGGGCTGTTATCGACGGTTTATAGGCGTATAATACATTTACTTTGGATGAGTTATCGTTTTGTTATCCTTCTGTTATCGGTTCGTCGGTGTGTTATTGGTCAGGTATGGACGATTAGCGTATTTTTAACAATTTTTGTCGAAAAAAATCGATTTGCTATCGAAAAAATGGCATTAATATTGAAAATATATCGCTTTGTTGTTAAAAAAATATTGATTTTTTATGGAAAATTTTTCGTTTAGTTATAGAAGAAATATCGATTTGCTATCGGAAAAATGATATATTTGTTATCGAAAAATTTCGATTTTTTATCGAAAAAATATCGAGGTGTAGTCGAAAAAAATATAGGTTTGCTTGTGGCCGTTTATCGCTGAGTCATCGGCTTCTATTTAATTTTTTTGTCGTTTTGTTATGGACGGGATACCGACGTGTCATCGATTTTTATACTCAGCGTGCTTTGCACACAGAGAGTATTAACTTTGATTGAATAACGGTTGTGTACAGGTATAAAGGAATCGGGATAGATATAGACTTCCATATATCAAAATTATCAGTATCGAAAAAAAATTTGATTGAGCCATGTCCGTCCGTCCGTCCGTAAGCACGATAACTTGAGTAAATATTGAGATATCTTCACTAAATTTGGTACACTAGCTTATCTGGACCCAGAACATATTGATATTGAAAACGATATAAATCGGATGATAACCACGCCCACTTTTTATATATATAAAATTTAAAAATCACAAAAAACCTGATAAGTTAGTAAATAATACACCTAGAATGTTGAAATTTGACGTGTAGACTGATACTGATACGTGGCACCGCCCACTTTTGAAAAAATCAATTTTACAAATATTATTAATCATAAATCAAAAATCGATAAACCTATCATAACAAAATTCGGCAGAGGTTGCCTTTACTATAAGGAATGCTTTGAAGAAAAACTAACGAAATCGGTTAAGGACCACGCCCACTTGTATATAAATGATTTTTAAAAGGGTCGTGGGCGAATAAAATAGGCTATATCTTTGCAAAAAAGAGCTTTATATCAATGGTATTTCATTTTCTAAGTTGATTTAAAACAATAAATAGGAAAAACTTCAAATTTTAAAAAATGGGCATGGCATCGCCTTTTTATGACTAAGCAATTTTCTATGTTTCGGGAGCCATAACTCGAAGAAAAATTAACGGATCGTAACAAAATTGGGTACATAGATTTTCCCTACAGCAGGAATTATTTCTAGAAAAAATGGACGGGATCGGTTAAAGACCATGGCAGCTTAGATATAAAACAAATTTAAAAGGGTCGTAGACTAGAATAATAAGCTATAACTTAGCAAAAAATAGTTTGGAATCAATGATATTTCACTTTTCAAGTTGTATTGTAAGAGGAAATGGGGAGACATTTTTTTTTTAACCACGTGTTTTGTAGAAAAGTAATTTCTCTGAAATGAAATGTACAATTGAAGCTCACGCTGAGTATATAATGTTCGGTTACACCCGAGCTTAGACACCTTTTCTTGTTTATATAATCTTTTATATTTTTCCACTATCTGTATCATAGCAAACCGATGAATCGTCGAAGGTAAATTGATAACACGCCGATTACAGATTAGTAGGATTCGGATAACAAATTGTATTCTTTCGATAAAATCTTTCGATAAAAAACGATTTTTTTTCTGCAAATTAACAATTTTTCGACAACAAATCAATATTTTTCTAGAAAAATAGATTTTTTCAGAAAATCAATCGATATTTGTTTGAAAATAAATCGACATTTGCTTGGTAAATATTCGTTAATAATTCGTTGTTTTTGTTTCGATAACAAATTGATAATTTTTCGGATGGTGAATTCATGTGCCCACGCAAGTGGGTAACTCCTCTGACCACCTTTCAGCAAGAAATTGCCAGAGCGATTTAAGAAATTTCAAGCAGCTCATTACTGTCGGTCGCTTGCGGCCAAGTATCCTCTTGGTAGCCACAGAACATCTGTTGTGTGGGCTAATGTGAGAAGGTGGCAACCAGGATAGGACACTCCGACATAGTTGATTGAAAAGCTAAATTTGGGATCTAAACGGTAGTGGCTGAACACGATAGGTGTGGCTACAAGCAGTCAACTATCGTAAATCTTACGAGTACTACTTTTATCCCCGCAGAGCGAGTTGTGCTCTCCACATAAAGCTACATGCACTCCAATGAAAATATAAACAAAGCATTGGATAGAAAGACAACCCCTTTGCCGAAGACGAGCAATGCAAACGTTTAAAGGCTAACGATTTAAGGGTATGCACCTGGAAAGTCCGCTCCCTTATTGAAGTTGTTGTAGATGCCTGCTGATTTATGCCCTCGTGAAAGCAAGACAAGCACCAACAAATGTGACATATAGTAGAGGGGTTATGAAAGTAAGCGCAGTTTCGGTGTTGGATTCGTGGTGGGAGAGAGACTTTCTTGCCGAGTTCTGACAATCCCTATCGACGAATGTCTCGCCGCTGCCGCAATAAAAGCGACATTGTTTTATGTATCATTCATCTGCGCCCATGAATCGAGAGAAGAATAGGACGATGAGGACGTATTCTATGAACGTTCAGAACGTAAATACGAGCGATGCCCTTGTCATGATATAAAATTCGTGCTTGACGACTTTAACGTCAGGGTGGGAAAAGAAGATGTTTTTGGCCCAATGTTCAGAAAGTTCAGCCTCCAGAATGAAAGCTCTCCTAATGTACCGAGACTGATCGCCTTTAGCGTGCTCTAAACATAATCATAATGCGCATGCATCAGATTTTTTGCAATACATGGGTGGATACGCGCATGCCTGACGATTTCAAACAAAGTATTCTTTGCCCAGTTCACGAGAAGTTTGATCCTGCAATATGCCGCATCCTGGAATCGGCCTTTTATTATTGCAAACAAGGCCCCGTCAAGAGTATTGTGCAAAAGGTTTAATTACACCGTTCCGCTTTGGACGTGATAGATCTATAATAAGAGAAGTTACTTGTATGCTCTTATGGCTGAATTTAAGTTCCCTGCAAAGTTAATAAGGCCCTGTCAAATGACGTTGTGCAACAACACCAGCATCGTTGGGATTGAAGAGAGCCTCTGCGAGCCACTCAAAATCAAACGAAGCTTCAGGCAAGGTGATTTATTTTCCAGCTACTTTTTTAACATGGAGAAAATAATTCTAGCAACAGAACTAAACTGAAATTGTAAAATTTGTTATAAGGGCATACAACTACTGAGGTATGCTGATGATACTCGTATTATTGGCCTTAACGAATGCGCCGTGATTTCTGGCTTCTCTGCATCAGGTAAATGAGGATAAGACGAGTTACTTGCTGCCATTCAAGAAAGAAGGCACATTCACGCCTTGGACAGTGTCGAGAGAAGATGAAATAGCTCTTGGAGTGCGCAAGACGAAAGTTCCTCAGACGGTTTATGGTTTTGTCTGTGTTGCTGACGGCAAATATCGAAGGAGGTATAATGATGAGCTGTGTATGACGATAATGCAGCGAATAAAAACCCAAAGGCTTAGCTGGTTAGGTGATGTCATGCGAATGGACGAATACGCTCCGTCCAAGAAACTATTTCAATCAACTCCGCAGTTTGGATGCAGAGGAATGCATGGACCTCCTTTGAGTTAGGAGAGGCAGGTGGAGCACGACTCGAACTCCTTTGGCGTTCGCGAAACAGGGACAGCTGGCACGACTTGCTACGAAACGGCCAAAACCGCTTAGGCGGTTAGGTGCCAATTAATGATAATCACGAGAATATACTACGTAATACAATTCTTTGTGCCTACTCAATTTCTCCCTGGGTTAATGTGCATCAATATTATCTCAATTGACTTGTATCTATAATTGTGCGCAATACGCTTCTGTTAACCGTAAAGTGCTTAAATGAATGTATTCCATACCTACCATCAACATTGGCGGCTACTTTTAGTACAGCATAAGCCATCACATTCACCACAGTGCTGGGAAAACTACAACTTAAAACCAACAATATAACTTTAACAATAAAAAAGTCCATCAATAGTGCAAACAATCCTCTCCACATTACCTCTACCTAAAGCGCTTATGGTAGTAAATTGCTAGTTGCTGCCACAACAAATCGTCGCTGTCGTAATTGGGCGCGGTCAGTTGCAATAAACCGAAATTTTCATTCGCAATTGTGCTATAACAAAACCAAAAAAACAGCAGCAGCAACCCATAAGACGAGTTATAATTTAACAGCTGCAACGCAATGTACTGTATATGTATGTGAATGTGGAGACCAACAACAACAAACTAACAAAACTATTCATGGCGTACAATTATCTTTCCATGTGTGCATGCAATTGTGTATAGCGCAGGTGTAGCAGCAGTTACGCAGTTCGTCCAGTTCCATTCTGCACGTGAATAATGCATTGCGGATTCTTGTAAATTGTCTATGAGCTCATGTGCATGTGTGTGCGTATGTGTGTGTGTCGGATAATTCAACACAATTGGCTAATTGAAGCAATAGCACATTAAATTCGCAAACATAAACAAACGAGTACGTAAACGCTGGCACACATACATGCACATACTTTTATATTTACATAGACGCATTTATCAAAATAAAAAGAAAAAAATTCATTAAAAAATAAATGAAAGTCAGCAATAAAAATGTTAGCTTTTATTATTATCTTATTTTCTATTTTTACCCTTTGTATTGCGGCCGCCGTGGTGTGATGGTAGCGTGCTACGCCTACCACACCGTATGCCCTGGGTTCACACCCCGGGCAAAGCAACATAAAATTTTTAGAAATTAGGTTTTTCAATTAGAAGACAATTTTTCTAAGCGGGGTCGCCCCTCGGCAGTGTTTCGCAAGCCCTCCGGGTGTATTTCTGCCATGAAAAGCCCTCAATGAAAACTCATCTGCCTTGCAGATGCCGTTCGGAGTCGGCATAAAACATGTAGGTCCCGTCCGGTCAATTTGTAAGGAAAATCAAGAGGAGCACGACGCAAATTGGAAGAGAAGTTCGGCCTTAAATCTCTTCGGAGGTTATCGTGCCTTACATTTATTTTTTATTTATTTATTGCTATTAGATTTTGCAAAAACTAAAACGGAACCTTGGCGATTACGAATATAAAGCAAATCATAACACAAATATAAAGTATACATTTTGAGATGATGCACGCTGTTATTTTATAGAAATACGGACTTCGTTAAATTGTTCCGATTTTTATGTGTCATGCCAAGCCTGCGAACTTTGTGGTAATGGTTTTTATACACGACACAGCTGAAAATTTTAAAATTTCGGATTGAATTTTTCTCCGCGAAAAAGGCCCCGAATAAAGAAAACATCAATGCCATTGTTAAAAGAGAGTCAAGAGATGCTAATTTCTGCTGAAGCTTTTTTCATAGCTGTTGAATATGATGAATACGACGACATTGCTCTTGATATTGATACTAAGGTGAATAATTAAACCATGAATTTAATTTAAATTATTATTTTTTTTTATTTTTCTATAATTGAAAAATTAAATTTTGTAATATTTGATTCCTTTTTTTCGAGATCTTAGTGGATATACTCAGACATATCTACAATAAGGTGAGGTGACAACCCCAACTAAAAATGTATTTAGTGGAAAGCTTGCAGTGAAATACCTTTCCTTTGATACCTTATTGGCATATCTCATGTAACTTTCTTTTAACTTAAAAAAGGTGGCAACCTTTTGAAAACATTCTCAAAGCCAGCACCTAACTGAAAAGTCTTAGAATGTAATACTATATCGATGTTCCAAATTTGGTTCAAATCGGTTAAGCCGTTTCCGAGATGATAGTGGATATACAAAGAAATATAATAAATAACATTAGGTGGCAACCCTAAGTGGCAACCCTACTTAAAAGTGTTAACAGAAATGTGGAGTAAAATACCTTTCGTTTGATACCCATATCGACATATCTCCGGTATTGCCAAAAAATGACCCCGCTTCGATCCGAACCCCGGGGCCCGTTCCAAGGTAATTCTGCTCGGAACAGCGTGAATTAATTTTCTAATATTTCCTTTCATAACAATGAAGTGAGAAAACCACTTTTTGAACAGAAATATTTGCTGTTTTAATTTTGGCCAGCTAGATTGATCAGCTACCCTACCGTGGGTCGGGAAGCACAAGACTGCCTAGAGATCGGAACCTCATGTTCGCCGGAGCCGGGCGCTCGTAGAGGAAATGGGTGACTGTCTCAATATAGCAGCCTACACTACAGATCTTGCATATGTCGTTCAAGGGATTCTCATTCTCTCCTGATTTGGGCCAAATGTCAAATGTCCCGTAATAGCTGACATATTCAGTAGAGGCTCTGTTCTTCTCTGGTTGTTTGCTTGGCGATTTTGCAAGCATCCGTAGAGTAGCAAATGTAAATTGCGGTTTTCTTGAGTTGTTAAAACCGACACTATTTATTGATGATAATGACCGGTGCACCACGACTGCCTCGAAGGTTTTTAACGATGCACCAGCCTTTGCCAGTTCATCCATTTTTTCATTGCCGTCAAAGCTCCTGTGAGTGGGTACTGCAGTGAGCATCGTGGACGTAAGATTTGCTGCTTCGCGTAATGCCCTCATACAATTTAGATTGGCCTTAGAGGAAATATATGGTGAATCAAATGTTTTAAGCGTTGCTTGACTACCGAGAGTCTACGCCTATCTCACCATCAGTTTAAAGTGAGGCAACCCCCTCTTTGTAAATTTTGTTGGCCGCCCAATCTTTCATTGAGGGAAACCTGACCTTGAAACTTTTGTCAAAGTTCAAAGTAAGTTATATGTCATCTGCTGTCACATCCATGTTTGGGAGAATTTTGAAACTGTTACTGAAGAGTAATAGTTTTCTCTTTCTTGGGTTGATATTGAAGCAGTTTTCAGCACAGATAAGTAACCTACATAGCGCGCCCAGTGGGATTGCGCTTAATCCTGTTGGTAAGGACCCAGCAACTGCGGTTGCTACGTCATCTGCATATGGCACTATCTTTACTCCATACTTATTGATTTCAAGCATTATATTTTTCAGTGCAAAAACTCACCGTAGTGGAGAAGAATCCCAACCGAGACGCAGCCATCATTTTTTGAATATTTTGATCAAAAAATATTGAAATATCATACCCCAAGATGATTAAAAACGTTTAAATTTAAAAGCATTTTCTGTTCGAAAATTTATTTATCGTCGGGAGAAAAATGTACCTTAAATTTGATTATTCTTGAATAAATATTTATGATTCCTATTTCGAAACGATTTTTATTCATATTTGATATAATTGTAAAATTGAGCTTTAATTGTTTTAGAGTAATATTTGACTGCTTTTCGCAGTAATTTTCTGATCATATTCGTGAACATATTTCAATCGTTTTGGTTGAGATTTTTGAATCATTTTTGAATGCGATTATGATGCATTTATTCGTCATATCTCATTCAAAATAAGATACTACATAATAATCTTATTTCATCAGGGGAGGAAAGCATGCGGAAGTGAGCTATTTGAACCACAGATAACTCGCAAACAAACTTTACCGATATACACCTGCGACCACAACATCCAATATCAGCTATTATCGTCTACATCGTGAAATGCGATATGGTACGGGATGTTGAAGCCATGTCCAAATACATACATATGTCAAGAGAGTTTCACTTACCTGGGGTACAAATAGTTCACAACCTTTGTATTGTCTAATGGTTGGATTTGTATTTTCTGGGAAGCCGAAGGTGGAGAATTGGTTGGGGACATTTTTTTTTAGGAGCAGTATTTACATTATTTTTTGTCTTGAAGAATAAAATTTTAATATATTTTTTCTGAACTTCATGATAGAAAAGTGTGAGTATATGAAAAAATAAGATCTTCAATGAAAATTAAAATTTTAACAAGTATAAAATTCATTATTCAGTCAACAACGATAGTCAGAAAAGATCCAGAAAGCTGAATGAAAAACGATTAAAAATTTTTGATCACCTAAAGTAAACACATTTGATCCAAATATGACTCCAAAATGTGTTTAAAAAGCTATATTCAGTTTTTGATCTTCAAAAGTATTCATATTTGATTATTTATTTTATTCAATTGTATAATAACTCATTATTTAGTCAGAAAGAGTAATCAAATTGTACTGATATGTAGGGAAATTCAACATTTAATTATCTAAATGCAGAGTGGGGACTGTTTATGTTCCCACGTTCCTGGTGGTCGTCACCGATCCCATATCTGCATAAATAATTCTTCAGGTCCGAACTCGAGCTCAAGACCTATTGCAATAACTTGTATGATAATAATTTTTTTTTTTTTTTAATTTTTTCTATTTGAAAAATTTTTATTTTTAATTGGAATAGAACAAGTTATATATAGAAAAATTAAAACAAAAAATTATTATTATAAAAATTATTGTTATAGGCCTTGAGCTAGAATTTGAACCATTTATCAATAGGCCGATAAAACAAAAACAACAAAATAATTTTCTTTTCCAGCATTGATTGCGCCTGTCCGAAAATATGGCTATCAACTCCGGCAATTTGGAGGGATTTGACAAATGCGCTGGTTTTGATATGGTTGAAAGCTCGCTCTATATCATAGAAGACATGATGATTGAACTGTTTGTAGCGAAGAGATTGATGAGCTCATGAAGAGCAGTTATCGTGCAGTTAAGGCTTGGCCCTGTAGTTTGTTTCCTTATTTAGATGTTTAACAGTCTTTCAAGTACCATAACCATAAAGGATGTGATGCTTAGAGATCTGTAGTCTTTGGCGTTTTCGTGCGTTTGTCTGGCAGCCTTGAAAAGGAAACCAATTTTTTTCCCTAGCGTTTTGGGGGTATTTTTATGAATTTTAATGTTGTGCATTTTTTGTATGAAAATGTGACGGCTAACTCAAACTTACGTACTGCCTTAGCTTAGCTTATTAGACCCGCATATCGAATGCATAAAAGATAAATTCCCTACTTACACACATACGTAGAAGAACAATAGGGCGGTCCCTTTTATAGAAAAGTTTCTTTTAGACGACTATCTTGAAATTTGTTCGATTCAATATTCGACACATCTCTTATTGATAGTGTTGGTGCAAGACATGGCGTATGCGTGTTCTACATTTATTTATTTGCATAAGAGCCATGTAATTCACACACACATACAAAGCATACAAAGCGTGTATGCAGTTTTTAATGTCCATATGTGACCGTCATCACACCAGAGCACATACATTTTTGTATTCATATATGTAGGTATGTATGCATGTTTGCATATCTACATTCATACATACTTTCATACTGGTTGGATTGCTGGTGCATCATCAATTGCGTGTGTGCAGTTCTTAATTAAAGTCGTTAATTTTACTGTTGACTTGCAATGTTTGTTTGCCATTGAATGAATGAAAAGTGACCGGCCGCAAATTACTTTCCTTTGCTTTTTATATTTATTGAATGTAGGTATAACTGGATAAAAAAAAGGAAAAATGTATTTTAATCCTCCGATTAGCGGTCAATAAATTCAAGACATCAGCGTTGTCGTCTGGCCAGACGAAACTTTACACTTTGAACTTTATCCACAAAAATAAATTTTTATTTAAATTTTGAAGAAAACTCGTCGCACATACTAAGTTTGAATT
This sequence comes from Eurosta solidaginis, assembly GCF_040869045.1. Lineage (NCBI taxonomy): Eukaryota > Metazoa > Arthropoda > Insecta > Diptera > Tephritidae > Eurosta > Eurosta solidaginis. Next base: position 271,844,387 of record NC_090319.1, on the reverse strand, counting down.
TTTATTGATAAATTTTGAAATGAATTCGATCCATGAGGTTTTATAGGCTTAAAAATATGTTCGTCTAGCCAGACGGCAACGCTAAAATGTGACATAATCAACTTTTGTGCAAAAAAACAGATAAAATAAAAAGAAAAAAATATCAATTTCGGAATTATTATAAAGGCCGCCTCTAAACTTAAAAAGTCACTAAAGATTTTCATGATCGGGTGGGTAGCAGTAAAAAATAAAGCCTTCTCGTCTGGCCAGACGCCACAATCAATCGGACGGTTAAAGCGAAATGTAAAAAGCAAACATAAATCCATTACTTGACCATAAAAATATATAAGTAATTGCGGTCGTGCTCTAAGATATGTAAATACTTACATACACGCTTTGTAAGTCATATTACAAATTTATAGAAAACATTTTCTAAAACTAAATCAAACCCTCAGTAAAAAATATTTTCAAATGTTTCTTTCAAAAGGCGCTTAAAATTAGTAGCTGTGTGAAGCTGGCATCTGGAAATGCTAATTTTTTAATAAATAAAATAAATTAAAAGAAATTTAAAGTTAAACCGTTTTATTGAAAACAATAAAAATATGGGCGCGTGAAATTTATAAAACTGTGAGGCGTAGCATAACCTGATTAAGGTTCAGTTGTTCTCACCTATACATATATGACTATCAATAGAAATTTGACGCGGCCCACGCTTTTATTTATTTTTCTGACCAACGACCTATATTGATGATGAGTAAGATGACTATTACCTAGGACCTACCTAATTATTTTCTAGCGTTTAATATTATTATTACTTTATGTAAATATTGTTTTCAATAAAACCGTTTAACTGAAAATTTTTTTTTTTAATTATTTTATTTTCAAGTTTTTAGTCTTTATTTAATTCCCTATTATTTCTCATTCTATTTAGTTAATTTAGTAACTCATTATTACAAGAACTCTTTCTTGACAATTTGTTAGAATCTAAGTGCTCAATACATAATCCTTCCAAAGATTTTAGCCGACTCGGCGCCACGTATGCTTGTCCCTCCTCGAACTCTAAAGTATTTTGATGTCACTTATACCGGACTTAATGTAATAATTGTTCCACATATGAGCCAAATCGGACCACAAATATGATTTTTTTAATATCTCTATCTTTGCGCCACCTGGCGGCGATTTTTTCATATGTCGCTTTCTATTCATGTATTTAATATGCGTTCGAAATATGGGCCTAATCGGAGCACAAATACGATATTTCAAATATTTCGATCCATGCACAAACTATAGAAGTTTTTTTCTTATTATTGCATTGTCATCGGGTTCTGAACTATATTCCAAGTTTCAAGCTTATAGCTTATAGGCAAGTTACTTTAATTTCAATTATCAAATGCTGTTCGCTCGCTAGACAAAAAACTATGTGGTTCGTTTGCCTAAGGTTGGGTCGATCTTTTCTTGGTAAGCCCGCCAGAGTATGTAGACTGGCGTGAAAACACTGCCCATTTTGAAAATGGCTAAGTTTTGTAAATCGCTCTTACATAGTATGAAGAAAAAAGGCTCGGCTTATGTGGGAGACGATATCATCTACTGTGGTGCCCGCCTAGATGGCTTTTCCACCAAAATTTCCCAGTTTCAATTCATCTACGTATATTTTAACTCTTACAGTTTGTGAAATCATATTATTTGCTATTCTTCTTCTTATAACGGTGACTCAGGCCATCCAATAAATGCGATCATCGACAAATCGTTGTTAATATTCTTTAACGGATGTCCTAGGAAATTTGCAGTTTCAATAGGTCTGGACCAAAGAGACTTACATGGTAATATAAAGGACAAAGTATAAAATTTCGACGATAGTTTTCATCATTTGCTCTTTTCACTTGAGCACCTACATAATGGAATGGATTACGGAAACGAGAGATGGTGAGTCGTTGATCGGTTCACAAGTAGTCAGCGGATGTAGAAAGGTGGGGATGATGAACGATAAATAGAGGGTGATGAGCAAAGGACGGTGCATGGTCAGAGAACAAAGCATCAAAAACCTTCAAGAAAGTGTGAGACTCCGTATAGGTATAAGCCGCTTTATTTCCACCATTTCTAACTGTACTGAAAATGACATGACTCCAATCCGCGCCTTCGCTTGTTCATGTTCCGATTGTGAAGCTCTAGCTGCAACTTCTCATATTCGGCGAATGTTTTGTTGTTATGTGTTCATTTTTTAATTGTTATTAATTGCTTTTTTTATTTTTTTTAATTTCATATTTTTTTTCTTTTTTCCACTTTTGTTTTTGAATATAAGCGCATTTTCGCTCTTCTTTCTTTTTTTGTTTCATCTACGATTGTGAAGACGGTGTTCCAGTTCGCGCTACCACGAGAAGAAGCCATGAATCTGCGCCACCTCATCGTGTCTGTGATAAAATCGCACGCCCCTCTCCGTTTTCTATTTCTTTCCAGTATCTCTCCAACGATTGTCCCGCATTATGGTACACAGTACAAGAGCGTACCAACTAGTGCTGGAGTGAACTGTGATTGTTAGATAATCTGGTTGCCAGTGCCGAAGTACTTTACGAAAAGAGATCCACGTATCCTGTAGACTTAAAAAGTTGACATTCGAAACTAGCAGCCCATACTTCAGAATTGACATATATTCCTTTTTAACTTCCGTTCTGTCACAGCGAATCAAATATCACCGTAAAATGCAGTGACAGTTTCGTAGAAACCACTGTCACTAACAGAGTTCTCATTTGCATCTTACTTACGAGCATTCGGTATCACAAAACCCAATCACAACTCTCATTACAGAAATAATTAGCTGCGGACCAATGCACCTCTGATTACTCAATCTGTCCACTGCTGCTTAGTCGCAGCACATTTCACATTGGCTCACACTGCCGCGCTTATTTTTCTGTTGAGTGTTTTAAGGGACGTAATAGTGATCTCAAATTTTGATCATAGTGCACTCCTTTCATTATTCGGAAGCAGTCACTCATAAAAATCACTTCGACTTCGCAGTCACATATATATATCACTGTGGTTCGCAGAAATCTCGGGATTTACCACAATGACTTATTTTTTATTTTTTCAAGCTTAAATCAATTTTATTACATTAATCAAAGTGGTAGATCCTGCGACCTAAGACAAGCATCTTCTTTTACAGCTGTGACTTCTTAGTGATTTTGATTCGCAACCGTTTTAGTTGTTTAAGCACACGAACGATATTCAGGCAGGGTCTGGCTAGTACCTTTATGGTGCTTGTGGATGTACCGGATCTGTATCCGGCAAAGGACCATCAACACCGATAACACTCCCCAAAAACCGCCGGGAAGTGTCTCTATCGGTAATACAATAACAACAACAACGATATTCAGCCCAACATTTCTGAAAATTTCAATATTATTTGGTCTGTACACATTTGCATAAGCAATGGACTTATGCTAAATACCATCGTCCCTTTAAATTGTGTTTAAATTATTTTGACGTAATTTGTAAAAAAAATGCCGAAACTAAATAAACTTCCATTTGCACTGCTGCGCTCATTTCAAAGCAATAAAATACAATTTTATTGACGCAAGTCAACAAAAAGAGACAATTGCCAAGACCAAATTGCTAACAGCATTTCCTGTTTTCAGTGCATGCCTGAGTGTCACCAATTGCGATACCGAGCTAACTATGCAGAGAAGGCAGCAGCAGCTGTTTGGGTGTGGCTGCAGGCAGGGCAACAAATTAAGTGCAACGCACCAACAACTGGCAACTGATAACTGTCAGCATTGCATTTGAGTTGATGATAAAATGACAAAGTGATTGCAATGAAACAATTTTGGAATTAAACGAGCATTGCTGAGAAAGCTACAACTACAACAACAATAATCACAACAGAACTATTTGGCCAATGTAGCACACAGCTGTAAAAGTGTTCATGCACTGAGTGCAAAAAAAAAAAAAATCATGAACATAAATACCATTGCTTAATAGCCAAGGCAGCTATTTTATTTATTTTTTTTTGTTTGTTGTTCTTGTCAGCATTGTTTATGTCAAGTAAATGCAACAAATGTTGCCATTTCACTGATTGGACGGAAGTAGAAAATGAAAAATTGTTGCACAAATGAAAATGGCAAAATAAAAGTTTAAAAGTGTTTTGTTGTGACAAAAAAAAAATAAGTACAAAAGCATTATATCTATGTACATATGTGCATAAGTAGATGTGCCTTCTACAGTTCGCATTCATATCAATGGTTTTTGGACGTTTGTGGCAAAATGCGTGCTATGCGGCGTAAATGAAGTGCATTTAAGTGGTTCGCTGTTAATACTAAATCAAGCAGCTGTGCTTTTTAATGATGTAACCATTCCTGTGCTTTAGTCACTGAAGTGTTAAGAGAATGAAATGCACTACATCTTCGTTTAAAGAAAATAGAGTTCAAAACGAAATGGGTTTCAAATAATTTAAAAGTTGAGCTCACATTTTCTTTGTTTTTTTTTTTTTTTCAAATCGCTCTTCGCTAAATTTACCTACTTTCTTAAAATTTTCTCAAGTTTGGTAAATACAAAGAGTGCAAAGCGAAGATATGTATTTTCGGTGGGGTGACATAAGGTCAACGTCCATAAGTTCAATTGATCTTATAACTACTTCAAAAGGCAATGAAGTCAATTGGCCTAATAACCCGTTTAAAGTTCATATGCTCAATCGATTTTGTACTGAGTGAGTCCATAGTTCTATCAGAAATTTGTTTAACGATAAAACTAAAAACTTCGTTCAAGAACTAGGACCTTTGTTGTAAAACAAGTTCGTCCTTTTAGCAAAAAAACAAAAGCTTTCTAGGACTTATGCCATTTGCTGCTTCTAGATCTGACAGCTGTATTGCTTCTTATAGCTGGAGTCTTAGCCTATAAAGCGTAGTACACGAGCACAAAACGTGCTGGTTCGTTTACTGCTTCAAGCCACACTTCACATATCTACTACCATACTGATGTCCTCAGCGGATTAGGGGGCTTAGAAAATAACCGCGGTAGGTATGCCTGTCGTAAGAGGCGACTAAAATATCAAATTGATGCTAGGGTTTGTGTAGCGCAACCCTCTCAAGGGGTTACCAGCGCAATATATAGCTTCTCCCACCCAATTGTCAACCTCACCTACCCGTGGCGAATGCTGTTTCATTAACAGCCGAGGCTCTGACGACCCCGAACTCCTGATGTATCTAGGAGGTGGAAGGAAGGGATGGCCTAGGCGGTTGCATGTGGTCATACCAAATCGTCCCCGAGATGGTTGGGCTAGTACCTTTGTGGTGCTTGTTACCGGAACGTACCGGATCTGCATCCGGAAAAGGACCATCAACATCGATAACACTCCCCAAGGCCTTCGGAGAGTGTCCTTATCGCTAAAACAACAACAATTATCATACTGATAATTTAAAGGCATGTGACGCCAGAGGGCAGTGTCCAATCATAATACCCATCATTAACTTACAGTCCTCTCCTTTTAATGTAAAGAGTAGTTTTGTTTGTCTAAGGTTGTAAGACCTGCACAAGATCTTCGACGCTTTACAGCCCCGCGTTAGGCGCACACCTTTTCCGGTTGGTCTATAATGTACAACTTCCACTTTGCCTTATGTCCCTATTACCGTTTACAACTCAACTCTGGTTGGGTTGAAATTTCGCAGTTTGGTAATACAGATTACAACTCAACCTGTCAAAAAAATGTCGGTTGAGTTGTCTAGTCTAACAACTTTTTCTGGCATTACCGCTTACGACCTTGTGTTGGTGTAGTTGTCAAAGACGTCAAAATCTTACAACTGATTACTAGCAGTTGTCTCATACAATTTTTAGTTGTTTTGAAAAAATGTAACGTTTTAGAAGTCGGTTCACCACGTAATTTTTAACAAAAAATTTCAAAGTTGGCATCAAAAGACACGCTTCCACCTCCGATTTATGAATCCGAAAATTTAATTTTTGTCATATCATTTCGATTAAAATTTTCATGTGGTTGGATTTTGCCAAATTTTGTGTACACAATAATGCAGAAAGGCGTTGGACCAACCCAGGGCTATTTTTACAAATCGCGACCAAAAGCCGCCAACGGAGAAAGATCTTCTGTGAAAAAAACTGTGGATCAGACCTCATATTTCGGACCCTCTCGGCCATTTTGTGGGCTTTTGTAAATATTTTTCGACAGAAAAAAATTTAAATTTCCGCTTTCGAATCCTAAAAACGAGATCGAAACGCGTCTTTTGATACTACCTTTGATAAGCGTTAGATGGTGCACGGGCTCATAAAACGTTACCAAAAAAAAAAAAAAACAGACCATTGCGCCTACGCCTATAGAGAACTTATCAACAACAACAAAAAAGCTTATAATAAGAGTGTGACTTCGTTTGCACAATTGTTCACCTGCTGCTGATGTGAGCATCGCTTACGGTTGGAGAATTAATGTATTGTTGTTTGTATACAAATTTGTTTACGATTACTGTATTTTATTGTTTATGTGTTTTAATGTTTTTTAATGTTCTTTTACCCTTGTTTGTTAAAATATAAAATATAAAGTTAGTCGACCAGGTGCCGTCATAAGTGTAAGTTGCCACTTGCGACAATTGTATAATTATGTATGTATGTACCAATGTCTCTATAAATGTTTTTCGTTTTTTTTTTTCAGTCCTGAAGATGACTTCAGATTGAAGTCGAAATATTGGCAAAACAAACCATTCGACAAATAAATATACATTGTTAAAACACATTTGCTGTATTTTAATAAACATATGTATATATTGGCCTAGAGCTCAAACATACTTTGAATATAAAAAAAAAAACAAAAAATTTAAAGCCGGTAGGTATACCTTTTTTAATCAAACAATAATCAAGAATTTTGTACACATTTATAGAAAAAACAACGTTTAAACGAAGGATTACATTGAATAAGTTTTTGACTTTATGGAACGACATTCCGAAGTTGGACGAGGGTGGCCGCAGTTCGGATGAAGCCAAAATAGGTGAAATTATGAGAACGTGAGTCCAATTGATACTAATCACTACTCCTGGGAATCCTGTTTTAGAGTAAAATACAATTGTCGCTGTCTGGGTTTTAATCCACTTCGCACAAATATGCTCCTTAATAATATCTAAAACCAGTCCAACACCAAAATCATTTCCACAGCATTTTTGATAGCTGCTATGTCACCAAGGAGTTTGAGTGTGGCGCATATTTTTAAAATAGGGATAAAGCCTTCCCTCGAACGCGTTTGCGGAAATGGTCCTTAATTGTGTTTAGTAATCAGCAAATGCTTCCTTTCAAATCTGCAAAATAACTTCATGTGATGCTCATCATTATTCGTTTGAACATTTTCTTACTTGGTGCTTGGTAGTTCCAAGGGATTGGAATGATCACGCGAATATTTTTCGTATTCGCGATATGTCAATCACCAACATTTTAGCCATTATAAAATAGATTTCATATAATATTAATAACAAAATCACATTTGCAAATGCTTAAATTTCCGCCAAAAATTGAACAGCTGTTCATTTATCTGTGAAATCATCACTTTCCTAGGTTGGCAACACCAATTCAACTTCAACTGAAATAAGTTGTAATTCGTAATACCAAACAGGAGTTGAGTTGTCTGAAAGTTGAGTTGTTTTAATTACAACCCAACTAAGTGGAGTTGTTAACCGTAATAGGGGCATTAAAAGATGTTCTGCCATGAGATATTATTACCTTACCTGCTGCTTGGCTGCCAACGTAAAAATTGACGCGGCTGTCGATTAAGCCATTTTCCTGTAGTGTTTTTAATACTTAAGTCACGGCTATAACTTTATTTATTTCGGGATCAGTACCGTATACCGCAGACTCTACTCTTTCCATTAGTTTGGAACCATTGATATACATGTTTATTGCCTCATCTGCAATTCAAGGGTCCCTGCGCCTTTCTCATCTAGTGTGGCTCCAAGAGACCCATCAAAGTGCAGGTATGAAATAATTTTGTCTGCTCGTCAAGTAATTGATTACCCTATACTATTATGGCAATACAGTTCGTACTATTATGGCAATACGCCGTAAGTTTGACAGGTCCTGCATCGGACGCCTGAAAAGTTGGTGGGTGATCAATAGGGCGGGTCGATTTAAAAATCGATCATTGCTCTGTGAAATTCGTATTCTATGGATCAAAATAAGAAACCTTGCCAAAGGAACCATACCTCTAAAACGAATTCTGATGTTCCCCCTTTGGGTCGAACTTTTGGGTAGGGGCAATTTCAATTTTACCTGCTGTGACTTGTGGTGGCTTAAAAAAAACACAAGCAGTTTTACGATCTGCAATTGTGTCACAGTGATACCTTCATAAATTAAAACGGTTGAATAAAAAAAACCCACACAACTATGTTTACGACATGCAAATGCATTACAGTGATGCCTTGGTTTTAAAAGGGGGTTGTAAAAACGCTAATTTCTAATAATTTTTTTTTATTTCTTTTCTATTACTAAGTTAAATTCGTTTTTTTCATTTACATATGTTCTGACTAAATAAATTTCCAAAGAGAAAAATAAACTCCAAAAACAAAAACATAGGCATTTCAAAGTAGGATTTTTCAAAATTTGCCCCTACGACCCAAAGGGGGGGACATCAGAATTCGTTTTAGAGGTATGGTTCCTTCGGCAAAGTTTCTTATTTTGATCCCTAGAATATGATTTTTACAGAGCAATGGGCAATTTTTTTGCCACTCCACAAATCTACCCGGCCTAGTGATCAACGACCACAGCAGAGGTGTGGCGTGCTCCAGCCTACTGATTTCACGGCCTCACAGAGCCCCCATTGTTATGTAATCTTTCTGCAATTAAACATGCAGAGGATTCACCTAGTAATTGCTCTCTGTTCCTTAATGTAGTTGAAAACATTCATGATCACCCGTTAAAGACATTGTTGAAAGTCCCTGCACTGTCTAAATAGTTTCGTATGAAGTATTCCTTATATTACAGCATGGAAATTAATATTCCATCTGAACCCCGCGTTTCAAACTAATCGCCCATTAGCTCTTGGTATCGGTCTCTAACCGCTCCGTGATCGAAGTGTAAGTGCTGTCCGTGGGCTCTTTTTAATTATCTACCAATGAAAAGTTTATCGAAGGACCCTTCAAAGGACCCTCACTATTACGTCACTGTTCCCTGTTCTATTTTTTATTAGTTTCTGGGCTATGTTTCCTCTTGCTAGGACTTTTCCCAACCATGCTTTCTCGTTGCAGCACACAATGTTCGTACAGAAATATTTCCGTGAGACTTCTTTTGCTCTGGAACACTCGTCCTTGCACGCTTCACTTTCCTCGACCTTTTTCAGCTTAAAATGTATTTTACTTGCCTTCGTAAAAGACTCAGCTCCTTGCTCTGAAATGGCAGCTTTGTTTTTCCACTAAATCTTCTTAAAGATCAAATTCTTTTATACGCAGTCTTAAACAACTTTGATAGGAATATGGATAGGGTCTCTCAGTTTCTTCACTTCGGCAACCTCTTTGCGTTGGCCCAGTTTTGTGACCACATGTTTCTTGAATTTGGTTCAGTTCGTTAGCCCAGTGTGTCAAAAGATTCTTCCCTTCTCTACCATCTATAGAAGGATGCTGAAGCTGATATTCCCACAATCGAAGAAGATTGGTATAATAGAGGCCAATATAATATAACGAACATTGCTGGATGTTCCACTAATATATTAAGAAACCCTTCACCTGTTGGATTTTTGCCAACTGCTTTGCGGAATGTAGCAAAATAGAGACTCGCCTCTATTTTTTGTGCCTACTCTTTCCCTACAGATTGTGGTGTGCATTTGCATCCGCGGATATGACCACCGCTTCTCTTCCACTAGTCTTTTGCCATACTCCGGCGAATCCTCCGCAGTTTGGGCCATATAGAATAATGACAGGCTAAATTCCTGCTAATTTTTCTGCATGTCGACCACCACTGCAAGGTCCCTTTCTTCTTCTTAGTTTACCTCTTCGTTCTGTTCTTTTATCCATTAGCCGAGTGAGTTGGTCTTACTTATTATAATAAGTATATCGATTATAAAAATTGGTAATAATGTCGCTATTCATTAACTCAATAGTCCATTTTATTTAGTAACTCATTTTATATGCGCTCGTGTGGCAAGTTTGTTTAGCTGTATTGTACCTTCATTAAAAACTCGTCAATCATTTTCATGTCTCTCAGTTTATTTGTCTTGGCATGTCCCACATTTTTTTTTACTGTCAAGTGAATAATGTAGCATTCGCGTCACAAACCTTTTTGTTTTTTTTTTATCCAAATATGTTGTTGCTGGTCAAATAGCTTCGATTTTGGAAATAAACTGACAAGCAGCAAATTTTCACATAACTTTTATTGATTAATTATTATTTTCGTAACGGTAAGGTTGCTTGGCTTTTTGTTTAACAAATAAGTTTCAACTTAGATAAGTTTATTGTTTTTTTTTTTATGGATTTGAGGGTTAAATAAAGGTTGCTTTCTCCGAATTCTTGCTGCATTGGAGGTATTTATTTGCTGAAGTTATTTTTAGTGCATTACCTGTCATTAAGGGAATTTGTTTAAGACCTTACTCAGAATATTGACAGTGGTATGCAATATTAATTTTTTAGTAGATACAAATACTGTGGAGTATATATTAGCATTTACTAAAGAAAAGTTGGTAAGTGTTTATTTCGAGGTGAAAAATATGTCGGTCGGAATGTTAGAAGTAGATTAACGAACGACCCCCTCGTCTTATGTTGCTCTAAAGTTCGAATTTTTACGTTTTTCGTTTTGTTTTGTTCATTTTTGGACAGCTGATAAAATAAATGAATATAGCAAAAACGTTTACCCATAAGCTTAAAAACTTTACTTGCAGACTTATCACTTTGTCATCTTTAGGCGAATTTTTTTTTTTTTTTGTAAAAGATGTATTCACCATGAAACAAAGAGGAAAACTTTGTTTGGTATGAACCAAATTTTAAAAGATATAGTAGAGAATCTTCCTCATACAGATTTTTTTGTGAAATTTTTTTATTCAAACAGTGAAGGTACAATTAAATAAAGTAAATTTTTAAAACTAGCGCGTATCGAATATTTAGAGATGGGAAAGGGATAAATATCCAAATGGTAAATACCCGGTAAATTGGTTATATATGGTAAAAATGGGTAAATACCCAAATATTTACCCAAAAGAAGGTTAAAAGTAATATTTTGGAAAATACAAAACAAACACACAATTTAAATCCAAAATGTACCCGGTTGTAATGTGTGGGTAGTTATCCATTGCGCTATCGTTTCAATTAGTCTTAATCTGTAATCCAGCGTTTTTAATAAGTATTTACCCGATTATGCATACCGTTGCCTAAATTTTAGTTAACCCAGCAAAAACTTTAAGTCAAAAAAGAGTCAGAAAATATATCTAAATTGAAGCGTTAACAGTCGCTATCAGCTCATTTTGGAGGCAGAAACCAATGCTATATGAGCCTATCACCGTATATAATTTGCGCCTAAATGTGAGTCTGACATGAGTCTTAAAAGGCTTTTAAACAGCTCATATTATACTCTACTGGAACTCTTTCCAGCGTCATTATAAACTCTGTTTATATGACATCTATTTGGCCTATTTGTTAGGCATCGTCAGCGCTTATTGGGGGCGTAGGCAGTTCGACACACCAAGACAGAGCGCGGCAGCTTTTCGGTCACGTTAAACATGTCGAGAGCAGAAAAATGTCGATGCTTATACAAAAAAAGAATAGCAAGGGTAACAATAATGTGCAAATGTAATTTTGTATTGAACTGAAAAATTGTCGTAACAAAGTATCAATAGGTGTATTTTTTTTCAAGCGAGCTTGAAGAAAGCGCTTCAACTAGCTAAACAGTTTCATTATGCCAAAACCATACAGATGGTGGAGGTTTATCAGCTAATTGTTACTTTTTTTAGCTGCTATGACATTTCTACTTTTAGCGCAGTATGTTTTTGACACTCAACCAGAGAATTACAAAAACAAAATACATGAAATGCGTGTGTTTGTTTGTATGTATGTCACCCTGCCGCCACGCTATTATTTTGTTATTTTTGTTTATATGCACATTCGTATGTTCATTTCATTCGCTCGTTACAATAGTGCCCTATTTTTAAATATGCAACACTATACAACACTATCAATCAGGTCGACAATTACCTAAGCGGTTTCAACTGAAAGCGCTTAGCCAACTCAACTCGATTACTTTTTATTGTTGCTTTCCATGCAATTCGGTAAGCTAGCTAGTGTTTTAATTGTACTAGTTAGCAACGAAATACATCTAATATTTGTCCCAAACTCGCTTTGACGAACATAAATATTTGAAAAATGATAATTTTTGCATGCTAGGCTAGGAGCTTTTAGGCCGTTAAATAAAACCCAAAAATTCAATTTTCTTTTACCCTCCTACGCGTTTCGACACTTTTCTGATTCCTACATTGCCCACGTATTTTGGATTCGTTTCGGATTCTTAAACTATGAGCTTCGTGGCCATGTTTGAGGGGTAGCTTTGTTTGCGTAAATAAGTGTACCATATACACATTCTCCAAGCGTTTACAGTTCTGTAATGTGAAAAATATCAGCCTTAAAATTATTATCACCTAAGAGTCTTTTATGACTCCAATTTGATGAAATTATGAGCAAACGAAAAATATTATAATTAGTAAACTAGGCAGCTCCGGAATAAAAACTCAGAAATTTTTCTGCGACAATTTGTTCTAAATAAAAATTTAATTCAACTAATACTAATTTCATTTCTATCTTATCCGCATGAGAAACTTTTCATAACAATTTTCTCCACTATGTTTTCCGGTTCGGATATGTGTTAAAAATTCTGGCTAAAATCTTTGAAGTAGTGTTATTAAAGAACAAAAAATTAGCAGGATATGAGGCCAATAAGGCTCATATATGATATTGGGAGGATGCCTGTATAAGACTTATGTTAGAGGCAAAATATTAGCGTGCTAGAATTCATATATCATTTACTTCAGGCTCCTGAATTTCGCAACGAGTACAAACGATCCAAAGTTTGGACTCCTTTCAAACTAATTTTTGGCTCAGAGTGTTTGCTGGGTTGTTTGCCTAAGATCAAATACAATTTTTTTTATTTCAAATGAAGTATAAATTTAAGTGCTGCTGCCCACAATAAAATAATTAAGAAAAAATTTTTAGTTAAACGGTTTTATTGAAAACAATACTTACATTAATTAGTAATAATACTAAAGCTATAAAATAATTAGGTAGGTCCTAGGTACTAGTCATCACACTCCGTTCAATCTAGGGCGGCGGGGCGTGAAATTTCTAAAAAATGTGAGGCGTAACATAACCCGATTAAGGTTCAGTTGGTCTTATATATGACTATCAATAGAAATTCGTCTCGTCCAACGTTTTTATTTAATTGTTTGATGAACGCCCTAGATTAGTTAGGAGTGTGATGACTAGTACCTAGGACCTACCTAATTATCTTCTAGCTTTTAGTATTATTATTACTTCATGTAAGTATTGTTTTCAATAAAACCGTTTAACTAAAAATTTGTTTCAATTATTTTATTTTCAAGTCTTTAGTCTTTATTTAATTGCCTATTATTTCCCATTCTATTTAGTTCATTTAGTGACTCATTATTACAAGGACTCCTTCCTGACAATTTGTTACAATCTAAGTCCTCAATACATAATCCTTCCAAAAACTTTACTCGACTCTGCGCCACGTATGCTTGTCCCTCCTCCAACTCCAAAATATTTTGATGTCACTTCTGTATGTAATATTTGTATGTAATACGAGTATTTGTTCCAAATATGAGCCAAATCGGACAACAAACACGATTTTTTTGAATATCTCCATCTTTGCGTCACATAGCGGCGCTTTTTTTCATAGGCCGCTTTCTATTCTTGTATGTATTATGTGTTCCAAATATGAACCAAATCGGACCACAAATACGATTTTTGTGAATATCTCGATTCTTGCGCTACCTAGCGGCGATTTTTTTCATAGGCCGCTTTCTATTCTTGTATGTATCATGTGTTCCATATATGAGCCAAATCGGACCACACATACGATTTTTGTGAATATCTCAATCCTTGCGCCACCTAGCGGCGACTTTTTCTCATAGGTCGCTTTATATTCTTGTATATATTATGTGCTCCAAATATGAGCCAAATCGGACCACAAATACTATTTTTGTGAATGTCTCGATCCTTGCGCCAACTAGCGGCGATTTTTTTCATAGGTCGCTTTCTATTCTTGTATGTATTATGTGTTCCAAATATGATCCAAATCGACACACAAATACGATTTTTGTGAATATCTCGATTCTTGCGCTACCTAGCGGCGATTTTTTTCATAGGCCGCTTTCTATTCTTGTATGTATCATGTGTTCCATGTATAATCCAAATCGGACCACAAATACGATTTTTGTGAATATATCGATCCTTGCGCCACCTAACGGCGATTTTTTTCTTATTATTTCACTGTCATCGGGTTCTGAATTATATTCCAAGTTTCAAGCTTGAAGCTTATCGGGAAGTAACTTAAATTTCAACTACAAAATTCGTCCAGCCAGCCAACCAACCAGCCTGTGAAGTCAAGCTAAATAAAACCGTTTCAAAATGGTAAATACCCGGTACAAAACATCTCTACGAATATTACATTTTTTTTTTTCAGAAACTTCCGAAGCAAGCCCATTTAGCAACACGGTTACAGATTCTTCGATCTCCTGTTCGCCGCCATTATGAGTTCCCTTGAGGTGGTATTTCATCTTGGGAAAAACCGCAGGGGAGTGAGGCAACGTAAGGCAGTTTAGCCTAAGACTATTGCAAAATGAACGAGGAATGCGCAAGTGCACTATCGTGATGCAGGATCCAGCTTTCCTTTTAGTTCGGGCGCAAACGAAAAAACACATTCCCGCAGCCTTTCCAAAACGCCAATATAGTAGTTTCCTGTCAATGCCTCGCCAGAGAAAACGTATTCAAGACAAATGCCATGGATACGAAAACAAAAATCAACATTACCTTCAGATGTGGACTTTGACACCTTCGCTTTCGTTGGCCGCTCCCCACCTTTTTCCACCCACCATTGAATTTGTCTAGCCATCTCAGATTCATACTCAACTATTCAAGTCTCATCTCCAACGACTATCCGTTTGAGTTTTTCGCTAGATTTCACTTAAAATTTAATCAGAACACGTTGCTTGTATTACACGTCACACATTTCCACTATGCCACTGAAAAAGTAACTTGCAAAACATACGCTTTAAAGTCAATCCAAACGTGCTGCTCACCTCAACTCAAACTTTAACTCTAAGAAGTTTCCCAATGGGGCTCAGCGGCGATAAAGCTGAATTGCTCTTAGATGCCACAACTTACAAAATAGCACCATTTAATTAGATCTAGCGAAATGGTAAGAGCCTAAACCTCGCAGATGAGCCAAATTCCTAGGCGCAGTTCTGGACAGAAAGTTGAATTGGAAGGAAAACGTCATTTGCGCCAAAAGAAAGCTTACATTAAATTGTTTACGTGTAAAAGAGCCCTTGGTAAAAAACGGGGGCTTACCCCTAATATATGCATATGGATATCTCGGAATGAGATTATCCGAGCCATGCTTCTGTTCGGGATAGTCGTATTGTGGCGAGCTTTTAGCAATGCTTCAAACCTAAACTTATGAGGTAAAGTCCACAGATCTAGTATTATCAGCATTAGTGGTGCTTTGAGAAAATCGGTTAGCGAAGCTCTTCGAATCATTTTTGTCATCTTAACATTGGATCTAGCTGCTTATCGAGTAGCGGCAACGTTAGCTCTTCTCTCAAGAAAGCAGGAACGAACAATCGTAACAGTAAAACCATAGAGCGCTCAACTATACTAAACAAATACAGTTTTCCTCTTCATAGCACGAATCGCTGTGCGACCACAACAGTTGCGAAAAGTAGCTTTATTTTAGACATTTAAAATAAAGATGATTGGGCATACTACGATAGGTGCCTTGTTTTTTTTGTTGTTCCATGTACACCGACAGTTTTAAGTTAGGCGTCAGAGTTGGAGATGGAGTCCAGTATTAGTGGGGCCTAGACATCCAACTCTCCTTCAAAATGCCCGATATTTGTGGTGTCTTCCAGCAGAAGGATCAGCCATCAGGGATGTCGCGGTTGGGATATGGACACACAATATCCAGAACGAAATCATTATTTTCAGCGATAGCCGGGCATATATCAAATCGCTTGGCTCCTACTCGTACAGTTCTGAGCTAATATTAAACTTTTGTCGATCTTTTCAAGAGATGGCCCAACAGAACCGTGTACAATTCACATAAGTTTCGGGGCACAGGAGATATCGAGGAACAAACTCATCAGGCAGGGTAAGACCAAGCAGATTATTCCTGAGCACACCCACAGTCAAGCCGTTAAAAGATGGCTACAAATACTGGGGTATCGGACATGGAAGGAAACATAGCCAAAATTGGAAACTAAAAGATACCGTCACGTATACACCCTAAGTACGGATATAATTTACACACTGGTGGGAGTACGAACTGGGCAGTGCTTAATATATAGGCATGCAGAGAAGCGTCCTATCGTCAGTGCTGCAAGAATTGTTAAGAGAACAGAGGAGAGGTAACGGTGCTTTACCTTACCCGCAGCTGCCCGACGCAGAGTTTTCTGGGAGCTTCCATTTTGTATAATCTGAGTCAGATAGTGCAGTGTGATATCAGGAACTAGGTAGCCTTTATCAGGTCCTCAAAGTGGTTCGACGAG
Organism: Eurosta solidaginis; assembly: GCF_040869045.1. Lineage (NCBI taxonomy): Eukaryota > Metazoa > Arthropoda > Insecta > Diptera > Tephritidae > Eurosta > Eurosta solidaginis. The sequence goes on along the minus strand of NC_090319.1, from coordinate 271,827,678 downwards.
GAAAGGTTATGGTGTCTTTTCGTATTACCACAACGGGCCTAACGTCACTGGCCTGAGGTTCCCTTCCAACCTTTGCTTCGCGCAACGAAAACCAATTTCGCTCAAACTATATATATGAATCTTGCAACCTATTCGTACATATGATTAGAGTAAAAGTAGCTTCTATTTCATGTATTACCTCGACCAAAATCAGCATTTCAGTGCTACTGTGACTTAAAGAAGTTTTTTTCGATCATGGATTGTTATAAGATCCGGTACGATACGGGTCCAGCAAAACGAAATTGTTTCGTTTGAAAGGATAACGGATTGTGTGTATAACTATTTTAGGCCCAATTATAATGTTTCGTATACGCACCGATACCCCTATTTTCATGTGGTGCGGATATGTTTGCCTGTAATTGATTCATCACCTATACCTATTATTATTATTACTGATAGTTCTGGAAGCATTGCGACCTTTGTGCACATCTATTGTGCAAGACCTTTCAGCCTAATTTTGTATCTGGAGTCTCTTGATGTATCTAAGTACCTCTTCAGGCTATTTACTCCATAACATATAGGTATTAAGAGTACCACCACCTAGATAGGACAGTCTCTGCCTAGCTAGAGCGACACATTCGCAGAGAATGTGAACCGGCGTTTCATCATCCAACTCACAGAAACGACAAATTTGGGTACCAGATAGATTTAGTTTACTTAGGTGATGTCGTAGACCGCAGTGTCCCGTGTAGTACCCAGTAAGAGTCCTTAGGTCCTCCATGCTTAGGTTAATGAGTTTGGCTGATACTTTCGTTTCCGAAGGTATAAACAGTTTGGCCTCCCTTTGCCCTGGGCAATCAATCCAGTGACGCCTGGATTGTTTAGTTTCCCAGTTACTTATAGTTTCCCTGGTATCTGCTTTTGTGAGTCCACAAAAGGGCATATAATGCTGATGTAGCGCCCTGCTTTGATAGGTAATCTGCATGTTCATTACCTTCATGTCCCTGATGTCCGGGAACCCAACCCAACAAAACCTTGTTTTTGGCTCCCAGGGCATTAAGGATTTCTGCAAATTTTTTAATTAGGACGTCTGAGGCTGCCTTGGCATGGTGAAAATTCACCTGAAGGCATTTCAGACGCATTTGCTTTTGGGCTTTGATAGGGAGGGGAGACACTATTTATGGTCTTTGCGGCCACGTGTAGCCACCTTCCTTGCCCTATTGTTAAGCGCCGTTCGTCCCCGCCCTTTTTTGTTCCCTTTCCTGACATTGGGGCTCCTATGAGGTGGTTACCTTATTGCTGGGTTTTGGGGGACAGGCGGGCGGACTTTCGCTGCCTCGTTTGGCCTCTGTGGGTCAACACTAGACCCAGAAGGCCTGGGCTCTCCTTGAGAAGGTTTTTGGGGGGTGTCCGATTGACTTGGCAAATCCTGTTGTTCAGTACGTAAATGCCTACTAGATAACTTCAGGTTCTTCGAACAGAAGAGTTTGTCATCGTCCACCGTCTCATCCCCCTCACCCTTATTGTCACTTCCGCTGGTATTTATATTTACCAGGGATGGCTCGTTTATGGGCTTTAACTTGACTCTGCCAAACCCACAGAAAATCAAGTAGTTGCGTTGCTTGAATAGCTTCACAGACAACGGATCGACGGCTATAGTAACTTCTGCCACCGTGAACTTTCGAACCCGGATGAGGATTCTCCAGTTTCTGGTACTTAAGCCGACGTTTTGAGCCTCAGCTATCCTCAAGAAGTCGTCGTTTGAGGGGCATTCCTCTTCCTTAAAGTACTCCACGAGAATGATGATATGTGGTATATCCGCATCAGATACCACCTTCAGCTTGGCACCTTGCCATGGAGTGAGCTTTGGGGCGATAGCCCTTAGCCACTCCGCGGTGGTTGCATCCCTGCAGGTGATAGAAAGCCAGCCTGGGCGAGGTGTGCAACCGCTAAAGGTGGGCTTTATAGTACCATTTTTTGGCTCATCACCTCTTTCAGGATGGCCTTCTGTATGGCCTTCAGTTCCCCTAAAAACTAGACCGTGGCTGAATAGTCGGGAGGTATAATGCCCAGTCTGACCCCACTCAGGAAATCCCTGAAGGTTGCCGACTGCTTGGCTGTTGCATCATGATGGGGAGTCATATTTGCCTCGACATTTGATACACAGCTTTCCACAGGTTTTGACGATATTTTTGTATTGCCAGCTGTGGGCAACGCCATCCTTTTGGCTCTCTCTCTGGTGGAGTCGAGCTATCTGAGCGCCCTCTTTTGGCTGACCCCTCACCAACGACCGATACCAAGGGTTATATGGCAAGTCCCGTGTCTTCATTGTAGCTAATCCCCCTGGCCAATAATCGTTTGAGGCGTTTTAGAGCGGCACCACTTAGCCGATATCGCTCTGCATTCCGGCCAGGCTGATAGCTTTTCGCTGGAGAGGCAAGGAGCCTCTCCTCATCCTCCAGCGAGATTGTAGATTGTGACTCTATCCGATTTGAATCCTGCAGAGGCCCCACATCTGCCATCTCCACGTCATGCACGGGACTATTCTGCCCCGGAAAGTCTGTGGCGACAGCAGATTCGGCTTGCACCCACGATTATAGGAGAAGGTAGGTCAGCTGGGACATAGGCCCAATATCCCAGCAAGACTAATAACAACCAGGAATCTGGAGGCCACCGTTATAAGACACACTAACGTAGTGCCATTTATCCCATGAGCACGGTTCGGACGACACTCGGAATTACGGGTTTTGTCGAGTTGTCCTCTCTAGATCCCCCATATTTGTTAGCAAAGCTTGGGCACCTTATTCAGGGTGTGACTCTTCGCCACGTATGGCCGGTCTTGAACTAAAAATAGCACCTGTTTATAGGAAAACTTGGCCCAGGGGAAATGGAGTGCGGATGGGAGATGGGTGAAGAAGGGAAATCTGGTTACCAGGTGTCACCGCGAGGAGGCTCCACCCCAATGTGGGGGGAGGGTGCAAGCACCTAGGAGTCGTCGTTTTGGGATGACGCCGGTGTGTGCAAGGCGAGACATCCCCATCAAAGACACCCAAGCAGTGACATTGTATAAGTCAAAGTTGTGCCAGGTTGATGTGTTACAATATGGGAAGTCAACTTTCCTCTTCTGAGATGGATGAAAATCCGTTATAATAATAGGGTGCCCCATGCAAGACTCCTCAAAGGAAGGCTTTTATTCTGTGTGTCAGCGCTTGCGGAATCTCAAATGAAAATCAGCTGTTCGGCATATGGTTTATATAGTTTTTTTGCATAATAATGAGATTGTTATAAATTCTCGTAAAAGTACTTTTGTATTTTTAGTAAAATAATGCAAATCGGTGAACCAAAAAGGTATAAAAGAGCAAATGAATGGCTGTTAACAAAAGCACATATGTTGTTCTGCATATGTGTACACACATACAAAAATTTGTTTTTATACGCTGTTATATGTATCTGCGAGTGTGTTTGTGTTTACTTGAGGCACCACACTCATAATACTTAACGCCTTATGAGCATACGTTGACTTACGTACATGTGTTGGTGTATTTGTGTTTACAACTGACATAATTTCGGCCTCATACACATACATGCAAACGAAACCTTAAAAGATGCTGATTACTTATCATAAATGTGTGTGTGTGCGTGTGAGTGTGCGTTAAAGCGTTAAGTCTATGAACTTAAAAATGTATATGCTTTCATATATACATATGTATATACCCACATTTATAAACGCAACATCTGCATTTAGGGTCGTTACCGTAAAGTTGCATAAATATGCAGTTTTTACTTAAATTTCACACATTCACTCATACGATTTCAGCTTTTTTTTTTTTCCTTCCATATTTAATTATACTCAGTTGAGCAGAGCTCACAGAGTATATTAACTTTGATTGAATAACGGTTGGTTGTACAGGTATAAAGGAATCGAGATAGATATAGACTTCCATATACAAAATCATCAGGATCGAAAAAAAATTTGATTGAGCCATGTCCGTCCGTCCGTCCGTCCGTTAACACGATACTTTGATTGAATAACGGTTGGTTGTACAGGTATAAAGGAATCGAGATAGATATAGACTTCCATATACAAAATCATCAGGATCGAAAAAAAATTTGATTGAGCCATGTCCGTCCGTCCGTCCGTCCGTTAACACGATAACTTGAGTAAATTTTGAGGTATGTTGATGAAATTCGATACGTAGGTTCCTGGGCACTCATCTCAGATCGCTATTTAAAATGAACGATATCGGACTATAACCACGCCCACTTTTTTGATATCGAAAATTTCGAAAAACCGAAAAAGTGCAATAATTCATTATCAAAGACAGATAAAGAGATGAAACTTTGTAGGTGAGTTGAACTTATGACACAGAATAGAAAATTAGTAAAATTTTGGACAACGGGCGTGGCACCGCCCACTTTTAAAAGAAGGTAATTTAAAAGTTTTGCAAGCTGTAATTTCGCAGTCGTTGAAGATATTGTGATAAAATTTGGCAGGAACGTTACTCCTATTACTATGTGTACGCTTAATAAAAATTAGCAATATCGGAGAAAGACCACGCCCACTTTTAAAACAAACTTTTTTTTTAAAGTACCATTTTAACAAAAAATTTAATATCTAATAACTTTACAGCATATAAGTAAATTATGTCAACATTCAACTCCAGTAATAATATGGTGCAACAAAATACAAAAATAAAAGAAAATTTCAAAATGGGCGCGGCTCCGCCCTTTTTCATTTAATTTGTCTAGGATACTTTTAATGCCATAAATCAAACAAAAATTTACCAATCCTTTTGAAATTTGGTAGTGGCATAGATTTTATGACGTTAACTGTTTTCTGTGAAAATGGGCGAAATCGGTTGAAGCCACGCCCAGTTTTTATACACAGTCGTTCGTGTGTCCTTCCGCATGGCCGTTAACACGATAACTTGAGCAAAAATCGACATATCTTTACTGAACTTAGTTCACGTGCTTACTTGAACTCACTTTATTTTGGTATAAAAAATGAACGAAATCCGATTATGACCACGTCCACTTTTTCGAAATCGAAAATTACGAAAAATGAAAAAAATGCCATAATTCTATACCAGATGCGAAAAAAGGGATGAAACATGGTAACTGGATTGGTTTATTGACGGGAAATATAACTTTCGAAAAAACTTTGTAAAATGGTTGTAACACCTACCATATTAAGTAGAAGAAAATGAAAAAGTTCTCCTGGGCGAAATAAAAAACCCTTGAAATCTTGGCAGGTATTAAATATATAAATAAATTAGCGGTATCCAACAAATGATGTTCTGGGTCACCCTGGTCCACATTTTGTTCGATATCTGGAAAACGCCTTCACATATACAACTACCACCACTCCCTTTTAAAACTCTAATTAATACTTTTAATTTGATACCAATATCGTACAAACACATTCTAGAGTCACCCCTGGTCCACCTTTATGGCGATATCTCGAAAAGGCGTTCACCTATAGAACTAAGCCCCACACCCTTTTAAAATACACACTAACACCTTTCATTTGATACCCATATCGTACAAACATATTATAGAGTCACCCCTGGTCCACCTTTATGGCGATATCTCGAAAAGGCGACCACATATAGAACGAAGGCCCACTCGCTTTAAAAATACTCATTAACATCTTTCATTTGATACCCATATCGTACAAACAAAGTCTAGATTCACCCCTGGTCCACCTTTATTACGATACCTCGAAAAGGCGTCCACCTATAGAACTAAGGCCCACTCCCTTTTAAAATACTCATTAACACCTTTCGTTTGATACCCATATTGTACAAACAAAGTATAGATTCACCCCTGGTCCACCTTTACTACGACACCTCGAAAAGGCGTCCACCTATAGAACTAAGGCCCACTCCCTTTTAAAATACTCACTAACACCTTTCATTTGATACCCATATTGTACAAACATATTCTAGGGTCACCCCTGGTCCACCTTTATTACGATACCTCGAAAAGGCGTCCACCTATAGAACTAAGGCCCACTCCCTTTTAAAATACTCATTAACACCTTTCATTTGATACCCATATTGTACAAACATATTCTAGGGTCACCCCTGGTCCACCTTTATGGCGATATCTCGAAACGGCGTCCACCTATGGAACTAAGGATCACTTCATTTTAAAATACTCATTTACACCTTTCTTTTGATACCCATATCATACTAACAAAGTCTAGATTCACCCCTGGTCCACCTTTATTACGATACCTCGAAAAGGCGTCCACCTGTAGAATTAAGGCCCACTCCCTTTTAAAATATTCATTAACACCTTTCATTTGATACCCATATTGTACAAACATATTCTAGGGTCACCCCTGATCCACCTTTATGGCGATATTTCGAAACGGCGTCCACCTATAGGACTAAGGCCTACTCCCTTTTAAAATACTCATTAACAACTTTCGTTTTATACCCATATCTACAAAGTCTAGATTCACCCTTGGTCCACCTTTATTACGATACCTCGAGAAGGCGTCCACCTATAGAACTAAGGCCCACTCCCTTTTAAAATACTCATTAACAACTTTCATTAGATACCCATATTGTACAAACATATTCTAGGGTCACCCCTGGTCCACCTTTATGGCGATATCTCGAAACGGCGTCCACCTATGGAACTAAGGATCACTTCATTTTAAAATACTCATTTACACCTTTCTTTTGATACCCATATCATACTAACAAAGTCTAGATTCACCCCTGGTCCACCTTTATTACGATACCTCGAAAAGGCGTCCACCTGTAGAATTAAGGCCCACTCCCTTTTAAAATATTCATTAACACCTTTCATTTGATACCCATATTGTACAAACATATTCTAGGGTCACCCCTGATCCACCTTTATGGCGATATTTCGAAACGGCGTCCACCTATAGGACTAAGGCCCACCCCCTTTTAAAATACTCATTAACACCTTTCGTTTGATACCCATATTGTACAAACGCATACTAGAGCCACCCCTGGTCCACCTTTATGGCGATATCTAGAAAAGGAGACCACCTATACAACTACCACCACTCCCTTTTAAAACCCCCATTAATACCTTTAATTTGATACCCATATCGTACAAACATATTTTAGGGTCACCCCTGGTCCACCTTTATGGCGATATCTCGAAACGGCGTCCACCTATGGAACTAAGGATTACTCCGTTTTAAAATACGCATTAACACATTTCATTTGATACCCATATCGTACAAAAAAATTCTAGATTCAACCCTGATCCACCTTTATGTCGATATCCCTAAATGGCGTCCACCTATAGAACTATGGCCAACTCCCTCATAAAATACTCTTTAATGCCTTTCATTTGATACACATGTCATACAAACACATTCCAGGGTTTCCCTCGGTTCATTTTCCTACATGGTTATTTTCCTTTATGTTGTCACCATAGCTCTCAACTGAGTATGTAATGTTCGGTAACACCCGAACTTAACCTTCCTTACTTGTTTTTAGTTTACGTTGGCACGTCTGAGTAGCTTTACTGCCAAAATGAATTTGTTTTGCATTGGAAACCTCAAAGTGCAAATTTTCTCTAAAATTTTTGTGTGCACAAAATTTGGCTATGTAAATAACCTATTTGCTGTGCAAATTCATGTATGTAAAGCAGTTATGTTTTTCGAATGGCTTCAAAGATTATATTTTGCTTGCAGTTAATTTATATTTTGATAAGTGTGAAGGTATGTGTGTACATGTTTACAAATTCGTTCCAGCAAATTTAACTAATAAATATCAGCCTTTGAGCAAGAGGTTCACTCAAACAAATTTTTAAATATTTCTGAGCTCATATGTATATCTCGTCAAATTTAAAAAATGTAGATATGTATTTGTGTTTTGAAAGCACTCACCTTTATTTTCAGATTTTTCCTTACATTATGCCCACCAATCGAAAAACTATTATAAAGACCGAAGCGCGATTACTAAAAGCACGAAAAAATATGCTTTTCCTCCAATGTATATATATATATATATTTCACAGAAAACTAGTTATTTCAAAAACTTTCGTGCACATCAGGCTTTCTCCACACAATGTATTCTACACTTACATATATGAGACGATTCCGAAATTTTACTGTGGCTGAATGCTTCATGTTTCGCTTTTAACCACCACATTTTATTTACAACTGCTTTAGGAGCGTAATGACAGCCATATCCTTACTGGTCCTGTGCTCGACAAATTGGTTAGAGTTCGGTTTCTGGGTAAGATTACAACTGGGAAATATAATCATTTCAGATATTACTGGATTGACTATTGTCACGCCACCAGCCCTACAAAAGATTTCGTGTATTCTGAGGTAGTTCGACTAGAGTTGAACGATGCTTTCCGTTTGCTGTTAGACCTACATATATCATCGGCGTATGCGACGACTTGGCAGTCGGTCCTTTATAATTTCATTATTGAAGTTTTCACCATCACGTTATGCAAAGGGGCAATACCACAACTTATGGGCACCCTAAGGATGCGTGCAATTTAAAAGGAAGTCTCCCTTATTTCGCTTAATTATCTATTTCATCAAAAGTTTCTTCGCGAATTTTACTAGAAGCCGATCCATCCAAAAACTTAGTATCGAATCGCTTACAGATAGAAGTTGTTAAGCGCTTCCCTTATACCCAGAAAAACGCCTATTGAAAATGCTGAAATGCGTGAAATGCTTGAAATAAATTTCCTTCTCTATTTCCGTGTGTGGAGAGCAGTCTAAACGTATATACCCTAAGAGCATGTGATCTTATAGCTGAAAAGGTTATAAATGTGCAAATTATTTGTTTTCCGGAAGCCTCTCTAAGATTTCGAAGAGAGAAAAAGTAATGCCGATTAGTCTGTATTAATACTACTTTGTAGGCAAAGCCTTTTCTTATTTGGGTATAATGGTTTTTTCTGGTTTGTTCTACAATTGTTGAATTAGAGAAAATATAGCAGTCGCCTCTTATATTGCGGCAAGAATAATGTGATCAGTTTCCGTAAATTTAAACGGTTCGTATGATTGGAAGCCCCACTCGACCCACGTATGGGTGATTAAATGGTGTGGTGCAACCAGAAAACTGCATTCTAACATTTTGCCGCTGGTTGCAGTGCAGCTTCTGCCTGCCTTTTCAAAATAGCTAGGTGTAGACGTTTTTTTAAAAAGATTTTACATAGCCCTTCCAGTTTCCTTATTCTTTGTGACACAAATTTGTCCGCATTTAATGTTTTCTTGAAGTTTCTTATGGCATTTTTGTAAGCACCCAAAAAGTTTAGCTTTATTGAAAAGCCTCTTAATAATTTTTGCTTTATTTTTTTTCTCGACCGTTTAAAAGTAACGCTTAAATCAATCTTACAAGTCTCTGATCTCCGGCTGCAGCGAAAAGTAAAATTTTCCGAAGAAAGCTACCTCGTTTTCAAACTACGCGTACTCTTTACCAGTTCTAAGCTGCAAGCGGGACCAACAAATAGAAATGTTTTCGCGAAGAGAATTTAATAATTTTTTTTTTGTATAGGTAGAACGACCAAGCCTTTTTTTTATGTGGTGGAAGTTTTATTGAGAGACACAAACTTATATATGTGTGATCCGAAAAGAATTCCTCGTTCGATATATTACAGTCATTTCACAGGCTTAGTTTAATTTATGAAAGCAAAAATAGGACCCCATGGCCTTTATTAAAGAGAACCAAGGCTTTACTAGGAATATTGATCTACCAGGTGGAGTTGTAGGATAATCTTTTTAGTCGAAATCATAAGGCGTAAATTTGTTTCAAATTATTTCAAAAAACTCTTCGAAATACTCTGTTTTGCAATACACTCTAATGTAGCAAATAAAGCAGTATAAGAAATGCAACTTAATTTCAATAAAATTCACATGAAAATTTCCAAATTTTATGCAGCATTAGTGATATCAACGTTGGAAGTTGAACAAGCGGTTTTTTTTGTAAGAATTCTGTTAGATCGTCGCAAAGGCTTTGTCGGAAACCTGTGAAGCATATGATATACTTATAAACGTATGAAGGTAATAGGTCCAATATTGAGAACTACAGGGGCACAGCTAAAATTTCGACTATTATAAACATTTTTTGAAAAGATCATGACCTGCCAAATTCAATATATATGTAGATTTTTATTATCAACCAGCCAACATGATTTTGTGCGTACAAGATCAATCACAATCAACTTGTTTGAGTTCACTTCTCTAGTTATGGATGGATTTTTATCCAATAAGAAAACATATGTTATTTATACCGACTTCAGCGAAGTATTTGACTCTGCTAATCAAGAGCTTTTAATTCATAAACTTGAGTTATTGTTTTTTCTGAACATTTTATTACTTTGGCTTCGCAGCTATCTCGAATATAGACCTCAGCGTGTTATGTTCAAAAACAATCTCTCTCATTTGGTAGAAGTAACTTCTGGTGTGCCTCAGGGCAGCCATTTGAGTTCATTATTTTTTACCCTCTTCACAAATGACTTACCTAAGGTTATTTCGCATTCCCGTGCTCTAATGTATGCAGATGATGTAAAATTATGCTGCACATGCTTGCCTTCTGACTTTTCCTGTCTGGATCAACTTCTGTACAGTAAATCTGTTAGTTTTGGCTTGCTGGAAGTGTAAGCTAATGGCATTTCACAGAGTTAAGCCATTTTTAAAATCCTATATGCTAGATTGTGTTCCCTTGGTGCCTATATCTGTATTATGTGATTTAGGAGTTCTTTTTGATGCAAAACTGAGTTTTAACATGTATATTTCATATATGATAAACAAAGCGTCGGATGTACTCGTATTTATTTAAAGATGGGCTAAAGAATTTGATCATATTTAACTAACCAAGACCCTTTACACATTATTGGTACGCCTAGTACATGAAAGTTGTTCGTGTGGTTGGTCTTCGGGATATAAAAACAAGTAAGAAAGGCTAAGTTCGGGTTTAACCGAACATTACATACTCAGCTGAGAGCTATGGAGACAAAATAAGGGAAAATCACCATATAGGAAAATGAACCTATGGTAACCCTGGAATGTGTTTGTATGACATGGTTTTCAAATGGAAGGTATTAAAGAGTATTTTAAAAGCGAGTGGGCCGTAGTTGTTCAGGTGCACGCCATTTTGGGATATCGCTATAAAAGTGGACCAGGGGTGACTCTAGAAAGTGCTTGTACGTTACGGGTATCAAATTAGAGGTATTAATGAGGGTTTTAAAAGGGAGTGGCCCTTAGTTGTATATGTGAAGGAGTTTTCGAGATTTTGACCAAAATGTGGACCAGGGTGACCCAGAACATCATCTGTCGGGTACCGCTAATTTATTTATATATATAATACCACGAACAGTATTCCTGCCAAGATTCCAACGGCTTTTGATTTCGCCCTGCAGAACTTTTTCATTTTCTTCTACTTAATATGGTAGGTGTCACACTCATTTTACAAAGTTTTTTTCTAAAGTTATATTTTGCGTCAACAAACCAATCCAATTACCATGGTTCATCCCTTTTTTCGTATTTGGTATAGAATTATGGCATTTTTCATTTTTCGTAACTTTCGATATCGAAAAAGTGGGCGTTGTCATAGTCGGATTTCGGCCATTTTTTACACCAATACAAAGTGAGTTTAGATAAATAGGCGAACTGAGTTTAGTAAAGATATATCGATTTTGCTCAAGTTATCGTGTTAACGGCCGAGCGGAAGGACAGACGGCCGACTGTGTATAAAAACTGGGCGGGGCTTTAACCGAGTTCGCCCTTTTTCACAGAAGACAGTTATCGTCCTAGAATCTAAGCCCCTACCAAATTTCACAAAGATTGGTAAATTTTTGTTCGACTTATGGCATTAAAAGTGTCCTAGACAAATTAAATGAAAAAGGGCGGAGCCACGCCTATTTTGAAATTTTCTTTTATTTTAGTATTTTGTTGTACCATATCATTACTGGAGTCGAATTTTGACATAATTTACTTATATACTATAAAGATATTAAATTTTTTGTTAAGATTTGTCTTTAAAAATATTTTTTTTTTAAGTGGGCGTGGTCGTTCTCCGATTTTGCTAATTTTTATTAAGCAAACATATAGTAATACGAGTACCGTTCCTTCCAAATTGCATCATGATATCTTCAACGACTGCCAAAATTACAGCTTGCAAAATTTTTAAAATACCTTCTTTTAAAAGTGGGCTGTGCCACGCCCATTGTCCAAGATTTTACTAATTTTCTATTCTGCGTCATAAGTTCAACTCACCTACCAAGTTTCATCGCTTTATCCCTCTTTGGTAATGAATTATCGCACTTTTTCGGTTTTTCGAAATTTTCGATATCGAAAAAGTGGGCGTGGTTATAGTCCGATATCGTTCATTTCAAATAGCGATCTGAGATGAGTGCTCAGGAACCTACGTGCCAAAGTTCATCAAGATACCTCAAAATATACTCAAGTTATCGTGTTAACGGACGGACGGACGGACATAGCTCAATCAAATTTTTTTTCGATCCTGATGATTTTGATATATGGAAGTCTATACCTATCTCGATTCCTTTATACATGTACAACCAACCGTTATCCAACCAAATTCAATATACTCGGTGAGCTCTGCTCAACTTAGTATAATTATATAGATCGAATTAAATCGGTATTTTTCAAAGATTTGTAAATGACCAGTTAAATAAGATGTCAACAGTCACATATTCAATTTTGTTAATGATAGAGTCTGGGTTCAAGTCCCGGGCAAAGCAGTATCGAAAATTCAAAAAAAAGTTTTTTCAATTCGAAAAAAAAATTTCTAAACGAGTTCGCCCCTCGGCAGTGTTTTGGCAAATACTTCGAGTGTATTTTAGCCATGTAAAGCTTCTTAAGCTATGTTTCTTATTGCGTATGAATGCTTATACAATTTTTTATTGGGTATTTGTGTAAGGAAGGTGAATTTTCGTATCATAAAATCGACTAAAAAATAAAAGATTTGTATGCAAATATAAAGTAAAAGTAGTAAACGAATATGTTTGGGTGTCACATAAATTTGGATTTATCCAGAAATACATAAATGTGTTTACTCGTAAATGGCTTAATATATTTTTATTTATTTGCTTTATAGCAAAAACTTAGCATTTACATTTAAGAACTATTTTTAACCAACATACATATTTCTTTTTCCATTTCTTATCATTGCAGGTAAGCAATTACACATTCTAGGGGGGGAAATACATATCATATGAATTTACGCTCATACATAATAGAAAAAAAAAAAAACTTTACATTATCATTTTAAAATATTGTCACAAGTATGTACTAAAATAGTTCAAGAACTATATTTTCAAAGGATGTGCTTAGTAAGTAAAATATACTTGTGCGTGTGTGTGCGTGTATATGCACTTATGCAGCAAGCTTATCACTTTTCGTCTGATGCTAAAATGAAATAATTTCAAAATTCTTGTTTAAAGGATAAAGTTAGGATTTTCGCTTCGAGTAAAAAAGTTATAAATATATATATTAAAGTACTTACGTATGCATATTTGATTTGGCCAAGTCTTTGTAGCGTACTGCAGCGAACAATAAAATAGCAGTGGTAATTTTAATAAAATTTCGTATATTTAATTTTTTTATATTCGATATTGCAAGAAAAAATATATTGGAATTTTGTAAGTGAAACTCTGCAAACAAATCTAACGAATATTTTCGAAAATTCGACCAAATTTTACGAAAGATTCTAATTTTCTATTTAAAATTTTCTGAATTTTTTACTGTATTTTTAACAAATTAATATCAAAAACGTTCTCGAAAAAGTTCGAATATTCGACAATATTTTATAAACATTTCAAATATATGTATCTTTCATGAAAATGAAATGGTATATTAAGTTTGTCACGAATCTAAAATTTGTATGTTTGTATAGTTTCAGTTGAAAAAGTCAGTTGAAAAACTCATAAAATTTATTTTGTTAAATTTAAATATCTATATTGGGTTACAAAACTGCATAGTCGAAAAAAATTAGAAATTTCTAAAAAAAAAAAAAATTTTTAAATTCTCGTAAAATTTTCTTGAGCTATCGAAATTAGTCGAAAACTGTTTTAGGATTAGTGTGCATAGTTTTTTAATTAAATAAATCAGTAAAAAAATTTAGAAAACTCTACTTCCTTAGATTTAAATTGATTGGGCTTAAAAATTGCATACTCAAGAAAATTTAGAATATTCTTGAAAGAAAAGTTCAAAATTCTCATAAAAGTTTTTCGAATTTTGGATTTTTTTTTTAAAACGTTTCTAGTATCATTTTGCACAGTTTTAGTGAAAAAGTTTAGTTAAAAAATTTGGAAAACGTTAAGAAAATAGTTCGAACTCCTAGAAAAATGTTAGCGAATATTCAAATCATTTCCAAAAATTTTGGCTTTGCTTTGCATAGTTTCATTTAAAACAACCAGTTAGAAAATTAAACTCTATTTTTATACCCAGCTGTACTTGTACATAGGGTATTATAACTTTGATTGGATAACGGTTCGTTGTACAGGTATAAAGGAATCGAGATAGATATAGACTTCCATATATCAAAATCATCATTATCGAAAAAAATTCGATTGTACCATGTCCGTCCGTCAGTCCGTCAGTCCGTCTGCCCGTTAATACGATAACTTGAGTAAATATTGAGATATATTCACCAAATTTGGTACACGAGCTTACCTTGACCCAGAATATATTTGTATTGAAAATTAGCGAAATCGTAGGATAACCACGCCCACTTTTAATATATATAAGATTTTGGAAAACACAAAAAACCTGATTATTTAGTAAATAATACACCTAGAATGTTGAAATTTGACATCTAGACTTATATTAAGACTCTTGACACAAATTTTAAAACATTTTTTAAAACGGGCGTGGCACCGCCCACATGTGATAAAATTAATTTTACAAATATTATTAATTATAAATCAAAAATCATTAAACCTATCGTAACAAAATTCTGTAGAGAGGTTGCCTTTACTATAAGAAATGTTTTGTAGAAAAAATAACGAAATCGTTTAAGGAATACGCCCACTTTTATATAAAAGATTTTTAAAAGGGTCGTGGACGAATAAATAAGCTTTATCTTTGCAAAAAAGAGCTTTATATCAATGGTATTTCATTTGCCAAGTGGATTTATAACAGTAAATAGGAAAAACTTCAAATGAAAAAAAAAATAAGCATGGCACCGCCCCTTTTATGAGTAAGCAATTTTCTATGTTTCCGGAGCCATAACTCGAAGAAAAATTAGTTCAGAATAGAACCATATGTATATGTATTATTGCGCAGCCTTGTAACACTATTAAGTGCACAAAACACACAACAACAGCATTTCAAGTGTATAGCTGGGTATGTAATGTTCGGTTTCACCCTAACTTAGACTTCCTTACTTATCTTAGATTTAAATTGATTGGGCTATAAAAGTGCATACCCAAAAATATTTAGAAAATTCTAGAAAAAAAGTTCGAAATTTTCTCTTCTTTAGGGTTGGTTTGCACAGCTTCGGTTGAAAAATTCATTCAAACAATTTAGAAAACTCTCTGTAAAAAATTGTAATTTTTCGTAAAATTTTCTTGAATTTTCGATTTTTTTTTAGGATGGGTTTCATTTAAAAAAATCAGTCAAAAAATTCATAAAACTCGAAATAAAAAATTCGAAGATTTCGTAAGATTGTTTCCAGTTTTCGAACATTTTCGAAAACGTGTTTGAGTTTAGGTTGCATAGTTTCGTTTACAAAATTCATAGCAGTTTTCCTTAACTCTCGATTTGAAAAAGAAGAGAATTCAATTGACAAAATTTAATAAAAAATGTTCCATGCTATTCTCCTGCTCGCTACTGTATTTATACTTATCTACAGTCTCTTCATAAACGTTAAGGCGATTAAGTTACATACTATAAAATTCACATAAATTCAATTGCTTTCTTACAATATCTGTATATGGATTTATGAAATTGACTTGAAAAAGAAAATAAGTTAGTTAGAAACTTTCCTTTACATTTATTCAAATCCAAATTAGAAACATTTATGTGTTAATATACAAAACCTTCAAATTTAGTTAATAGAAATTTCGTGCATATTTTAAAAAAAAATTAACACATTAAGTGTTATTAAGTTTTGAAAATAACCAAAAATTACAAAATCATATTTATTCAATGCCGAATATTGCGATTTTTTAGTAACGTAATTTAGAAAAATATCACAACAATTTAATTTTTCTCTGGGCTTCCAATAGTTTTGAGAAATGTTCGAAGATCTTCTTCGGTATACAATCCTTAAGCTAGCATTTTTTTGTTGTTATAGTAGCGATAAGAACGGTTCTGCGAAATTCTGAAAACTAGTACCACTAAGGAACTATTTCGACTATCTCGCAGATGATTTGATATGACCACATCTAGGCCATCCCCTAATCCCGTTTCATTATTTCGGTGTCTACTATCGAAACCGAATTTATGTTGGAAGCAGATGTTGCTGATAATTAAGCGTTCAAACCAGATAAAAGCTGCGACCACTGTAGCTGAAGTAATTTTTGGGAGGTTTTAGGGAAAGTCTGTTGAAAGTTGAAACCGTTGCGTGAAATCAGGGATTTGAAATGAACTTCAATATTCATAATTTAATGACATAGTGCGGGTTGATTTCTCTACAATGGCTTTCAGCATAACAAAACGCCTATTATAAGGACAGATTTAGGGAAACAACTCTTCACTAGGTTGTCAAACGAGGATAGAACCCCCCAAGGGCAAGGAAGTTTTGCTGGGTGCCTTTCTGCCTATCAAAGGAGGCAATTGAAAGGTCTGTTTCACCAATGTGACTTGAATTGGCTATGGCAAAATTCATTATCAGTACATCAAGGGAAGAACTGAAGCGACGGAGTGGAAAAGGAGCGAAAAAGCTTAGAAGGTACACGCCACTGTGAGGTCACGGTAATTCCTTCGGGTCATGGTAATAAACGAACTACTTCAGAACCTTGAAGTTAGGGGCAATGACCTGACAACTTTTTAAGGTGTTACGTTGAAGTGGTGACTAGGACCTTAACTTAGACCACACTGGAGGAGTACTGCTAGTGCGTGTTAAATGCCTTGGGATTATTGTTGATAGCAAGCTGTTATGTAAAATTAATTCGGAGGACACAGCTGGGAATACTTCGATAGGATAGGATGGAAATGATATGAGGCATGGTCAAAAGGTTGGAAGCTGTGCAAAGCTTAATCTATATCCGATTGATATCATAGGAAAATGGCTGCTGCTTTCTGGCTTAACGACACGAGATATAGACTTGTGAATTACAGAAACTTTAGCATTCTGACTATCCTTCCTGGCAGACCAGACCGCTGTGCATCGTCCTCTGCTCCTGTTGCCATATCCACCTCTTCCTCTAGGAAACTAACAGAGGGAAAAGCTTCTAGTGAACTTATCTACGTATGGATCCAATCTGGATGGTAGGCTTGGGGGTGGAGTATTCTACCATGATCATATTACCCGAAAATTGAGGCTGCCAGAACACTGAAGCGTTTTTCAGGTGGAGGTCGCCGCTATAAAGAATGCTATATATGGGATGCTATCCATAACTGATTGCGTTTTCTTTTTTGGAAAAATATTACCCTTATGATGTACTCTTAAGTTCTATCATTTGAACTAGATCACCTAGCGTTTTGCAAAAAGTTTAATGTGAAAGTAAAGGAACCCATTTTCTCAAGCAAAGGGAAATATTTTAAGTAAAAACATTCAAACATGCGAGAGAGCAATGAAGACAGAACAGGGTGACAATCTTTTCAGATAAGAAAATTCCATTATAAAGAGTTCAAAATTTACTCCGATATTGAGGCGGCTATCAAAGCGCTAAACTTTGCCACCATGAATCGAGGGCTGTGAGTGTTTGTTGACCTCACTTTTGGTGACATCTAACTAACTTTGATAAAAATTATCTGGTTACCAGAGTAACAGGATATCGCTGGCAACGTTCAGGCCGATTTCTTGGCCCGGGCAGACATTGACGGGCTGAAGATGTCTGTCAAAGAGGACTTTCGGTGTCCGCTGGTCATTTGCTCTCTGATTTTTGACAGATGGTCCTCAAACATAACGGTGTTTCGAGATCTTTTTGACCTCTGTTCTGACCGTTGATTCCAAACACTCGGTGGATCTTTAAGGGTTTGCAATAGTTTATGTACCCATGTTTATTGTAGGTGTACAGGGCAATACCGAATGAGAGTTCATGTGGTGCGCGTTCTACACTGGAAAGCGCCAGATATGTTAGATATATGGCGGACGACCAGGTGAAATCACGGAATCACTTAATACGCAGCTGGGACGTATTCGGCTCTTCATAGGAAGTTTCCTTATTCGTAGTTTAATCGTTACCCCGAAGCAATTCTCCAAACAACTGGAATTTTAGAAGTAAAGTATATGGTAACACAATAGACAAACTTAAAAGCATTAATGATCTTGTTTTATTTACGGAAAAGGGCGGAGAGGTGACTTTCAAAACCATATGAAATCGTGCGGCCGTTGCGTCGGCTACAATCCTTTAAACAACTATAATTTCGGCAAAATTTATGCAACAATAACAAAAAGCTTCTCAATA
The DNA here is from genome assembly GCF_040869045.1 of Eurosta solidaginis. Lineage (NCBI taxonomy): Eukaryota > Metazoa > Arthropoda > Insecta > Diptera > Tephritidae > Eurosta > Eurosta solidaginis. Next base: position 271,809,147 of record NC_090319.1, on the reverse strand, counting down.
GATATAACGCTTATCGTCTATCACTGTCAATCTGCTGGAGTGTGATTGAAGTGAGGTAGCACTGTTATATTCCAAACCAAAACTTTTGAATAACATATAAACAAGGTGAAACTATTTGAAATGTTTGATGGGGTTGAACCGAACCGCTTGCTTTTCCCTCTAATCGACACCTGATGGCGCGTGTATCCGAACATACTGAACTCATAAAGAAGACGACCATTTCACGATGCCAACGCTACCCAATACATTCGTTTCAATAACAGTCGTCGAGTACAGAGCAAATAATTTTCAATTTCAAAGAAGTAATATTCCAAAATAATGCTTGTAATGAATAGTGACAACTTTTGTGTAAATTACTTCTAAAAAATACCCAAACGTATCAACAAATGAGTGGCAAACACATACTTTGAAACAATCGAATTCATAGAAAGTTAATTTCACAGCATATTTCCAGTTGAATAACTGAATGAAACAGCCAAGCGGAAATACTCAACACAATCCAATTTGTATGTCGTCCACAGGAAATGAAAATTTATTCACATCCCAAACAAGCGGGGCAGGGCGTATGAGTGACATGGATTGATTGCTACAGCGCAGCTATTCATTTAAAATATTTTTAAAATACAAACATAAACACTGATTTCGCTTGTAGTAAACATTTTTCAACCAACTGTTTTTAAGAAGGATTCCACTTTGCTTTACCTCACGGTCGTCTTAACATACATATCTATATGTAAACATGCTAGGGGTGGAGAAAATAAATAAATGTTTGCTTCCTTCGGGTATGCATAGTCAAAAAAAATACTGTTCAAGACATTCAAATAAAAACTGGATGCTCAGAAAAAATTTATTTTGTTCAAAGATTCATTTTTTCTTTTTGTTTTATTTCAAGATCTACATACATATATCCGAATGTTCAGGAGGTAAATTCCCTAACTGTGAAAAACTGAAAAATGTACACTCATTGAAAACTCATTTGCACACGCAACTTACACTTTAAATTTTCATGCGATCTGTAAATTATTGTGCACATTGTTTTGCTGAATGTAAAGTCTTATATCAGTGAGAAAATATTCATCAAATGCCATGAAAACAAAAAACTCATTCTGCAACAGTGCGTATGAGTTTTGAATGTCACAATAGTGTACACTGGCTGCCCAGAAAACTCACGAAGTTTTTATCAGTGAGTTTTTTTTTCAGAATTTCAAAGTTTACACAATTTCTTGTGTACACTTTAAAACTCACAGTTAGCGATAGGGCCCTAGTTCAGTATTTTGAATAATGCATTCTTTACGCAAAATGGAATCTTTGAATTTTAGAATTTTTACTGCAAATATTTTGTGAGAATTAAGTTTATTTAATAACGACACGCAAACTCCTTTCATTTTTAAAAAAATCAATTTTTTTTTGAATATATCTACATATATTTTTCTAAAAATTTAAGATTTTATATAAAAATATACTGAATATTTTTGTTATTTCTTTCAAAAACTAAAGCAATACAATTTTTAAATATTTAAGTAAATTTAAAAAATTCAAAAATTGTATTAATTTTTTTTAATATATATATATGAAAGTTTAATTTTTTGAATTATGCATTCTTAAGAAAAAAAAAACAATACAAATTATATAAAAATATTTTTTTTTTTAATTTCAAGATTTTTACTGCAAATATTTTGTCGGAATAGAATTTATTCGCTTAATTTTAAGAAAATCAATTTTTTTTAAATATATACACACTTATATAAAAATTAAAGTTTTCTTATTAATATGTATTGATTTTTTTTTTAATTATAGCAGTACAATTTTGAAATTTTTTAGATAAGTTAAAAATTCAAAAAACTATTAAATTAAAAATTAAATGTTTTATATTCGAAAGTTCAATATTTTGAACTATGCATATTTGACAAAAAAAAAAAACTCAATAAAAATTTAAAAAAATTGTATTTACGTTAGGCTTTTCCGGTCTAAGTTTTTTTAATATGCGAAATAAAATTATATTATTCCTTTTTTTTTTTAATTTGTGTTGCAATTTTTTTTGTGGGCATTAAGTTTACATAAATGCCAATTCGGTTTTATTTTCAGAAAATACTTTTTTTAAACGTAAAAATTTATTGTTTTTAAATATGTACTTTTACTTTATAAGGCCAAAAAACTTCATATACGAAAATGTTTTAAAGGGCTGAATAAAAGTCCTAATGAGACTAGTTTTTTTCATACAGAAACCTTTTGTTACAACGTAATATCTTAAATGAATCAAACTTTATGGCGGAAAAACGGTTACAAATTTGCTATGGGAGTGTATGGGTATTGCACTATGAGTGTTGATTATGGTTTTTCGATGACAAATTTCTGGTAGTAGTAACTAACATTTTGAAGTGTCATTGCAGATTTCAAATCCAGATAGTTAGCAGAATTGATTGGTAAGAAATGCGTTTCATTTGAATGAGCCATTCCTTAGTTATGGGCCGGACTTTTAATCTATAGCTAAAAAATAAATGTCGGGGCTTATCTCTTAATATCAAATTTATGAAATAAATATCCGGATGTTACTTTTATTTGTGGATTTCTTTGAAAAAAGTTCAAAAAATAAAAGGTATGCATGATTTTTTATGCAAATGCTGTAAGTATCCCATAAACTTTCACCTAAGACAACTTTTTGACTTTTTAAATTCAAACTTTTGATAACATTACGAAATTGCCTGACGATGAATTTGTGGCGATTTTCAAAATGATACTATCGCAATTTGCCAGCAAATGTTTCTTTCTTTCTTTTCAGTTTCTCTTAGAAAAAAAATAATTGAATATTCAATTATTAAAAACCGGTGTTAAGCTCACGAATTCTTAATAATAAGTATAAATTGAACACACCATTAAAACAAACAAACACAAATATGTAAAAACTGAGCCCGAGTTTACACAGCTTCTCATTCGCAATGAAAAAGAAACTTTACAAAAACAAATCTACATTCACACAAAACTAATAGAGGCAGAATGTCTCAGTTGTGTTGTTAGTGTAGAACTGAGAAAAACTGAAATAAGCATGAAAACAAATACCAGCAGGATAGCCTAGTGGTTAAGGCAACTGCAGTTTCACCGTGTGATTCGCGGTTCAAATCTCGGTGAAACCTTTGATAACATTGCAAAATTGCCTGACGATGAATTTGTGGCGATTTTCGAAATGGTACCATCGCAATATGCCAGTAAATGTTTTTTTTTTTTTTTCTTTTCAGTTTCTCTTAGAAAAACATAATAATTAAATATTCAATTATTAAAAGCCGGTGTTGAGCTGATGAATTCTTAACACTTAAAACATTTTCTTTGCATTTAAACTGATCACTTTATTTAGGTTAAAGTTAGAAGTATTTAACTTTTTTTTTTCAATATTTTTTAAATTTTGTTTTATATAAGATTCCTCATCGCGCCTTAGATTTTCTACACAAAATGTATGGGCAATTTTCAAGTTTTTATAAAAAGTGTACCTCTAACAATTAGTACCCAATTCACAGGCTATTGATATCCCTTTAGGCAATTGAATAGTCCACAAAAAAAAAAATAAAATAAAACTAACGATTCTCAATTATTCCTTTCTCTTCTGTTATCGCACGAATCACTGAACTCAAATGTTCTTTAAAAAATGCTCTTCATTTACAACACTTCTATGGTAGTAGAACTTCACAATAAAATTATTTGCGTAACTCACCTATAATATTTTAAAATAAAAGTGATTGGTTTTTAAATACTCTCAGTTGCCTCGTTCGCCCATTTTTACTATAGTAAAGACTTCTCTCGAACAGCATTCTCGAATACTTGCTTATTAACTTCTCTTATATTTCTTCATCTCATACTCGCTATTGTCTTCTATGTATGTAGGTGTGTGATTGAAGTCGTCTGCGCTCTTTGTGGCCGCGTACATGTCTGATCAGCAATTTGTTGTCTCATCTGCTTATTTGCTCTTGTGGTTGTGCAGCGTTTAAAAACTACCGGCATATTGCCCCGATGTGGATATCTGCATATCATTTTCGAAGATTAGTAATTTACAAAAGCGTGAAATTCGCTTATAAAAAATTAAAATCAGAACATTATTTTGAAGTTGCTCATTTTCAACAACGAAACAGTATATTTTAGAAAGTTATAAACAAATTAAATTCAAAACGTCAGTTTTAGTTAGCATTTAGATAACCACTACCTTTTTTTGATAGCTTAGTGCTGTGTCGGAATTTCTAATATTCATCACAGTATGCTAGATTTCTACGCAATAACTAAAGTCGTTATGAGGCACATCTAAACACTAAAAAACAGCAGAAACTTTTACACTAAACCCCAAAAAATCTTTGGCATATCCTAATAGATAAAAACACAGTTATCTCTTAAAAGCACTACAAATTTTTTGTTTTTGCGGTTGCTCTGCGTCAACGTTATCTTATTGCCCCTCACGGTCATGCTGTCCATATATACGATTTTTTTGAATATGTGTTTTAAATTTTTTATACTCAGTTGAGCAAAGCTCACAGAGTATATTAAGTTTGATTGGATAACGGTTGGTTGTACATATATAAAGGAATCGAGATAGATATAGACTTCCATATATCAAAATAATCAGGATCGAAAAAAAATTTGATTGAGCCATGTCCGTCCGTCCGTCCGTCCGTCCGTTAACACGATAACTTGAGTAAATTTTGAGGTATCTTGATGAAATTTGGTACGCAGGTTCCTGAGCACTCATCTCAGATCGCTATTTAAAATGAACGATATCGGACTATAACCACGCCCACTTTTTCGATATCGAAAATTTCGAAAAACCGAAAAAGTGCGATAATTCATTACCAGAGACAGATAAAGCGACGAAACTTGGTAGATGAGTTGAGTTTATGACGCAGAATAGAAAATTAGTAAAATTTTGGACAATGGGCGTGGCACCGCCCACTTTTTAAAGAAGGTATTCTAAAACTTTTGCAAGCTGTAATTTGTCAGTCGTTTAAGATATCATGATGAAATTTGGCAGGGACGTTACTCCTATTACTATATGTATGCCTCATAAAAATTAGCAAAAGCGGAGAAGGACCACGCCCACTTAAAAAAAAAAAATTTTTTTTAAAGTAAAATTTTAACAAAAAATTTAATATCTTTACAGTATATAAGTAAATTATGTCAACATTCAACTCCAGTAACGATATGGTGCAACAAAATACAAAAATAAAAGAAAATTTTAAAATGGGCGTGGCTCCGCCCTTTTTCATTTAATTTGTCTAGGATACTTTTAACGCCATAAGTCGAATAAAAATTAACCAATCCTTTTTAAATTTGGTAGGGGCATAGATTTTATGATGCTAACTGTTTTCTGTGAAAACGGGTGAAATCGGTTGATGCCACGCCCAGTTTTTATACACAGTCGTTCGTCTATCCTTCCGCATGGCCGTTAACACGATATCTTGAGCAAAAATCGACATATCTTTAATGAACTTAGTTCACGTACTTACTTGAACTCACTTTATCTTGGTATGAAAAATGAACGAAATCCGACAATGACCACGCCCACTTTTTCGATATCGAAAATTACGAAAAATGAATAATTCTATACCAAATACGAAAAAAGGGATGAAACATGGTGAGGTAATTGGATTGGTTTATTGACGCGACGTGACTTTATAAAATGGTTGTGACACCTACCATATTAAGTAGAAGAAAATGAAAAAGTTCTGCAGGGCGAAATAAAAAACCCCTAAAATCTTGGCAGGTATTATATATATAAATAATTTAGCGGTATCCAACAGATGATGTTCTGGGTCACCCTGGTCCACATTTTGGTCGATATCTGGAAAACGCCTTCACATATACAACTACCACCACTCCCTTTTAAAACTCTCATTAATACCTTTAATTTGATACCCATATGGTACAAACAAATTCTAGGGTCACCCCTGGCCCACCTTTATGGCGATATCTCGAAACGGCGTCCACCTATGGAACTAAGGATTACTCCCTTTTAAAATACTCATTAACACCTTTAATTTGATACCCATATCGTACAAACGCATTCTAGAGTCACCCCTAGTCCACCTTTATGGCGATATCTCGAAAAGGCGACCACCTATACAACTACCACCACTCCCTTTTAAAACCCTCATTAATACCTTTAATTTGATACCCATATGGTACAAACAAATTCTAGGGTCACCCCTGGTCCACCTTTGTGGCGATATCTCAAAACGGCGTCCACCTATGGAACTAAGGATTACTCCCTTTTAAAATACTCATTAACACCTTTCATTTGATACCCATATCGTACAAACGCATTCTAGAGTCACCCCTAGTCCACCTTTATGGCGATATCTCGAAAAGGCGACCACCTATACAACTATCACCACTCCCTTTTAAAACCCTCATTAATACCTTTAATTTGATACCCATATTGTACAAAAAAATTCTAGGGTCACCCTGGTCCACCTTTATGGCGATATTTCGAAACGGCGTCCACCTATGGAACTAAGGATTACTCCCTTTTAAAATACTCATTAACACCTTTCTGTTGATACCCATATTGTACAAACAAATTCTAGAGTCAACCCTGATCCACCTTTATGGCGATATCCCTAAATGGCGTCCACCTATAGAAGTATGGCCCACTCCTTCATAAAATACTCTTTAATGTCCTTCATTTGATATTCATGTCATACAAACACATTCCAGGGTTTCCCCCGGTTCATTTTCCTACATGGTTATTTTCCCTTATGTAGTCACCATAGCTCTCAGCTGAGTATGTAATGTTCGGTTACACCCGAACTTAACCTTCCTTACTTGTTTTATCTTATTTCTGATGTTTTGCACATCTGCTGTGCTCCTCCACTGAAGCAACTTACTTTCACGCATTTATCATTTTACCACTTAAGCCTTCCTTTTAGTTGTAATACTTCATTACGCCTTTTTTCGTTCGTGTTTACTTTTGCTTTGCATGCATCTTTCTATGAATATTTCTGCATATTTTCAAAGAAAGTATGTAGTGTATTAGCAAAGAAGATCGCATTTTCATTTATAACTTGTTTTACGTGCAGTTTTTTTTGGTGTTTTGCTACCCTTTTTTGTAGTGTGATAAAAAAATTTTTTAGCGCACAATTTCGTGTCGTCTCCTTTGCCTTGCTTGGAACGTAAAAAGGTTTTCTCTCAAAACACTTGGAAGCGCCACAAATTTTTGTTTTCTATTTATTTTATGTTCTTTTTATATATTTTTTTCTACTTAAATTCAATTTTGCATTACTTTTTTTTGCTTTATAAAGAAAATTGTTGTACTGCGTTTGTTGTAGCTTTTTCCTCCCGCTTTTTGGCTGTGGCGGTTGGTCCTGGTCGGTTTGTCAAACCTCTCATTTCAAATAACTTATCGGTCAGACCAATAGTGAATTGCGGGTTTCATTTGGTTTGAATTTAGTGGGTAAAATTTAATTTTGTTGTACGAGTGCATTTAATTTCTTATTGCTTTGAAGATTTTTTTTCCTAAAATGAATTTGTATGTTTGAGCAAATGTATACATGTATTTGTGAGTACGCGTATAGCTATATATTGAGCTAAATTAACTTAGCGATAACCCACTTGACTTTTATTTCGAATAAGAAACTAAAATACAAACCAAAAGCCTGGTATATTCACTAACATGTCTTTCCTGCAGCCCATTCGGTTAGTGAATCCCCTAGCGGTACGTGATGTGAGGGATATTGCGCTTTCCTTGGCTTCTAAAATATGGTAACAATTTCATTTCTTCAGCTAGGCAGGAAGCTACTAAAAAACCAATTGCAAGTTTTCGAGTCTCAAACGAATTTTGTAATTACTTGGATCCGTACGTCACGTAGTGGACCCTTTTCCTCTTTTTGTTGCATTGCATCGGCGGTTGTTCTGGTTGTTGCTGCTGAAGCGACGAAGACACTCTCCATTAATGTTCTTAGCAATATGTGTATTTTTAAGCTTGTGCGTCTTCAAATCCCCCTTCTGTACTGTGTATGGCAAAATTTCATCTGATCCGAAAGTTTTTTCCAAATATCGTGAATCCGTGCGACCCTTAGAGAAACTTTTTGTCAAATGTTTTAAACTGTCACTGACCACTGAACCACATTTGAAGTCTCAAGTTTCAGAACTCCAGCTCTACGAGATGTTACTCAAATATGTAGTGTGAGATTATCCGATTATTTTTTGAAAGTTTCGGACAACTATGAAGCGGACTTAATAAAAATTAAGTAAAAAGGGAGCTGTGTCACAATTTCTTTCTCATATTGTTGTTGTGGTTGTTGTAGCAGTGCTTGGCTCCATCCGATAGGTGCGACCAATCACAAGTTGTCATCAATGTCCTCTAACGAGAGTCCAAGGAAACTTGCTGCTTCACCAAGGGTGGACCATAATGAGAGGGGTGCAAGAGGCGTTGGTTCCACAATACAATTGAAAAGATGGTTGGTGTCATGTGGGGGGGGGGGGGGGGGGGTCAGGCAATTTCTGGTATAGAGGGCCGACCTGCTTGTGGTTTTTTGCTTCATACGCCAGCTTTATCATACTCCTTTCCACTTCGAATATTTTTATAAATCGCTATACTCGGAGTTTATTTCAATTTGGCTTAGGTTTTATGACCCTACCATTATAAATTTGGAGCGACTCTTTCGAGGACTATTTTGAAGATATTTCATAATTGTTTAAGATAATTATGGAACTCTTTGGGGCTCACTTCATGAACATTTCTAGAATGGAAGTTCATTTCAATTAAGTTTATATCGAGTTTGGCAAAGTGAATCAGTTTTTTCTATTTAGACAAATATGAGATGGAGCCCAAACTTTTTGGATTAGATTCTCCGGTGTTGCGCACGCTACACGACCTTATTGCTTTCATTATTTGCTTTCTAAGCTCTTTTAAAGAAACAGCGTTGGGCATAGCGTTTAAAAAGATATCTATTTACAATTTTTATTTGTATTCGAAACAATTTTGAAACTTTCTCGAACAGTTCATTTTGAGCGTCCAACGGTCTTGTGCGCAAACAAGAATATTAGTCGAATATAAACTTTCTGTATATGGCGTAACAAAGTCATGCCAAAAAACTAGGTACAACGCTTAAGAAACGATTTTACCAAAACAAATGAAATGTTTTTTTCAATGCCAACCAACACCAGTCCCATTAAAATTGTAGTAAAAAGGGACTTTTGGGGTAAATGCTTCGAAATCTGATATACTCAGGAAAATATTATCCATAATATGTGAAGAAAAGTTTAAAATACAGCTTACGTTGATTACACTATAACTTAATTCCATTTGAGTCGCCGTGATACCTTGGATCCCAAAAAAAAGTCCTCTAGAAAAAGAGTATGAAAATAAAGCTAGCATTCAAGTTTGTTTGGTAATATACAAAATATTCCAGTTTGATACGCTAAGGTTTTATCGCTTGTTCCAACACAGGTTGCCGTGTATTTAGAGATGTTCTCATTAAAGGTGAGATCGAATCCCAGTATCCGAGAAGGATCTAATAAATGATTGGCTTGAACGAATATATCAACGATAAATCAATTTTGCTAGAAATTGGTAGTCGCATTGTAAAAGTTCAAAGGACTCTTTGTAACTAACCTTACTTTTGCTCTATTGAATTATTCGAAACCAAATTTAGTAGGTACATAGAGATCATCTAGGGTGAGACCAAAAACAATTTTCAATTTTCGCCTTAAGAGATACTAATCGCCCATTGTGGTGATTGAAACCGCGTCTTTTTTTATAGTAAAACTTTAAATTATATTTTTTAAAAAACGCCTAAAAATTTGCGTCAAATTCTTTCTTTATTTTCCACAACAATGAAAATTTTTGAAAATTGAAAACCAATATTGAAACTTAAAATATTGATAATACATTTAAAAATTAAAAATTTCAAAGTAACTAAAATACAAAGTTAAATAAAAATAATAAGAACCCTACATTACTCCCCCTTCAAGAAAATTTATCATTAAACAAATTGAATGTAACTCTCTTTTTATGTAAATTCTTGGTGTTGTTTGTGTCTGTTGTCTCAATTATTGCAGGCTATAATCTATCAATAGGAATAGTTTTAATATTATTATCTATTTCAAGTTTAAAACATTTTTGGCCTTTTTCCACAATTTTGTAAGGTCCTTCATATGGTTGTTGTAATGAATGTTTATTAATGACTCGAACGAATGCAAATTTACAAGTTTGAAGATCTTTTGGAACATAAATTCCAGTATCAGCATCTTTATGATGACTGATATTTGATCTAACATTTCGAAAATGTTCACGTAAATTACTTAAAACTTCAGTTGATGAGAAATTTTTAGCTGATGGCACAACAAGTTCCCCTGGCACACGTAAATTCTGACCGAAAACCATTTCCGCTGGTGTAGCCGAAATATCTTCTTTGTAAATAGATCGCAAACCAAGTAATATGACAGGTAACTCGTCATACCAATTATTTGTGTCCTCTCTAGCTATTAGAGTAGTCTTTAATTGTCTATGAAACCTTTCAACCATACCATTTCCTTGAGGGTGATATGCGGATGTTGTAATTTTTATGTTTGTAAATATACCAAGTAATTTAGTTAACTCTGAAAACAATTTCGATGTAAATTGGCTACCTTGATCAGTTGTTATCTTTAACGGAACTCCAAACCGAGAAATATATTCTCTAAAAAACTTATTTGCACTTGTAGTTGCTGAAATATCTTTTAATGCATATGCTTCAGGCCAAGGGGTAAATCTTTCAATAATCGTTAAAATATAGCGATGTCCTTTTGAAATAGGTAATGGTCCAACTATATCTAAATGGATGTGTTCAAATCTATTCCTGGGAATTTGAATTTTGACAATAGGGGATTTTGTATGACGATAAACTTTAGACTTTTGACAATTAAGAAACTCTTTTGACCAAATATTAATATCCTTATTCATATTTGGCCAATAATATTTTTTAACTATGAGCCGTCGTGTAGCTCTTGTACCCGGATGTGCTATTCCATGTAAAATATCAAATACTGTCTTTCGCAAATTACTCGGTACAAATGGCCTAGGAGTTTCTCCTGAAATTTCACACCAAATATCAAAATTTAAAATGGGAATATTAATTAACTTTAAATTTAGATATTGAGAATCAGATACAAGTTGATTTAAGTCATCATCTTTTTGTTGTTCAGTTTGTAAAATTTTAAAATTCAGTTCTGTATTATATATTGCATTAACCTCATAAGCTGTAGATAGCGTATCTGCTACAACATTGGATTCTCCTTTAATGTATTGTATGTCATCAGTAAATTGTGCTATAAATTCCAAGTGTCTCGTTTGTCTAGGACTTCGATCTGTTTTTGAATTTAAAGCAGTAGTCAAAGGTTTATGGTCCGTATAAACTGTAAATTGTCGTCCTTCCAAAAGGTATTTAAAATGTTTTATATTTAAATAAATCGCCAATAATTCCCTATCAAAAGCACTATACTTAATTTCAGTTGGAGAAAGTTTTTTAGAAAAGAATACAATGGGTTCAATTTTACTATTGTAATTTTGTTAAATAACGCCCCCAATCGCTGTGTTAGATGCATCTACTGTTAAAGATAATTTAGCATCTTTGTTAAAATGATTTAGCAATATCGTAGATGCAAATTTATCTTTAATGCATTCAAAAGCTTCATTCGAATTCTCGTTCCATACCAAAGATTTGTCACGTTTCTTACTTACTTTGTTAATTGGATCATAAATTTTGTTTGTAAATTCTGCTAGTTTTGGAATGTATCTATGATAATAATTTACCATACCAATAAATTTCTGTGCCTGCTTAACTGATTTTGGACGTTCGAAATTGCGAATAGCTGATACCTTTTCATCAGAAGGTCGAATACCTATTCCAGATATGTTATGTCCTAAAAAATCTATATTTGTTACACCAAAAGTACATTTACTTGGTTTAATGTTTAAACCGTACTCTGTAAGGCGCTGAAAAAGGATACGTAAATCTTTTGAATGTTGTTCTTCGTCTTTACTTGCAATAAGTAAGTCGTCGATATAAGCATATACAAAATCTAAATCACCTACTACCTCATTTATGAATCTTTGAAAGGTTTGTGCAGAATTTCTAAGTCCGAAAGGCATTCTCATGAATTCAAACATACCGAAAGGAGTTGTAATAGCAGTTTTATAAATATCTTCTTCAGCCATAGGAATTTGGTGATATGCCCTAACTAAATCTAATTTTGAAAATATATTTTTATTACGAAGGTTCATATTAAAATCTTGAATGTGTGGTAAGGGATAACGATCGGGAACAGTTACAATATTCAATCTTCTAAAATCACCACATGGACGCCAATCATTCAACTCTTTTTTAGGTACAAGGTGAAGTGGTGATGCTACTGAAGAATTTGAAGGCCGACAAATACCTGTTTTAACTAAAAAATCAAACTCCGTTTTCGCGACTTTGTATTTTACTGGATCTAAGTGCCTGGGCTTAGAAAATGGAAGACTACCTTCTGTTACAAGTCGATGTACTGTTGTATGTTTAACAGGTTTAGTATAATCTGGCTCTGAAATAAGTGACGGAAACTCTTTTAATAATTTTGTAAATTTATTTTCAACAACAAATAATTTGGGTAATGGAATATCACAAAAGTAAGATACTGTATTAACTGAGAGATTGGTTAATGGATCTACTAAACGTTTATGTTTAATATCTATAAGAAGACCATATTTACAAAGAAAATCAGCGCCAATTATTGGCTTGGCTATATCCGCAATCAAAAATGTAGAGGGAAATTCCCGTCTTAAACCCAAATTTACGTTTAAAAGCTTTTTCCCGTAAGTGGCAATTGTTGAGCCATTAGCTGCAGTGAGAATTATGTCGGAACGCTTCGTATGAGGAAATTTAGACGCGGGTAATACCGAAATTTCCGCTCCACTATCAATTAAAAAATTTTGTTTGTTTTCTCTATCAAAAATAAATAAGCGACGCGTCGAAAATTCTAAATTTCCGTTGTTCGTCGCTGCAAGAACGGAAGAATTTAGTTTGTTGATTCTTTGTTTTTTGTTATAAGAACAAGGTTGTTCACAACTTCTAGCATTATTTCCAAATTTGTAGTGAAATCTACACAACCAATTTGGATTATTACGCGAGTTAGAACGACGCCTAAAAGAATTTCCAAAATTGTTCCTAGAATTGGAACGCGACCAAGATTGATTCCGATACATTTCTGTTTTAATTTCACCTAACTCCAAAGAAAGTTTCTGAAAATTTTCACACATCAAAGAGGTGGTTTTAACTAGATTTTCAACAACAGAATTTTGAACTTTTGTATCTGGATTTGTATTTACTGAGAAAACTTCATTTTTATTCATAACTTCAAAAATATTATCTGCTAATTTTGTTAACTCATTAATATTATCACAACTTGAGCTAGCCAAAATGACATTTAAATTTTTGGGAAGTTTTCTCAACCAAATTCTCTTTAAGTTATCTTCACTAAAACTTGAACCCGCTAACAAAATTAATGACCGATAAAACTCAGAGGGCTTTCGATCACCCATTTCTGAATCACTTAAAATTTTGTCTAGTTTTGAATTTTGACTAAATGAATGTCTTTCTATCAAAACTTTTTAAGTTCACTAAACTTGTTAGTGGGGGGTGGATTTTGGATAAAATCTAAAATTGTTACTATTACTTCTTGTGGAAGTGCCGTTATAATGTGTTCGTATTTGGTATTCTCTTGAGTTATATATAATACTAAATTGTGTTTCAGCATGTATAAACCACGCTTCTGGACAACTAGTCCAAAATTGTGGAAGTTTGACTGATGTTGCTGAAATTTCGTTTTGATTGTAATTATCATGCTGATTTGTAATATTTTGTTGTAAAGTGTCATTTGGGGTATTTATAAATGAATCATTTAGATTATTGGAGAGTGTAGATGTTTGTGTATTATGTTGTGGCGAACGAAACATTATAGAATTAAATGAAAAGAGAGTTCACTAACAAAACAGTAAAATTAACTAGTAATTCTATGAAAAGAGAATTTACAATAATAATAATATATCTATATTTTAGTATACATACATAAAAGATGATATTTTTATTCAAATACTTGCGAATATTTAATTTGTTGCCGTAACTGTTACTTATGCAATGGCTTTTGATGGTGTTGTGTTTGTAGTTGTTCCTGTTGCTACTACTTCTTTAAGTTATTCGAGGATAATAATTGCTTTTGTTGTTTTTTAAACGTTTGAAGTTTCTGCCTATGAATGATGATGATGTACGGTAGCAATTATTTGAAATTGGTTCGATGATAATGTTTTGACGCCACTTGAGTACTTTTAAATTGTGTTGGCTGTTGATAATTTCACAGTGGAATTTTTTGATTTTATGCTTTAGCTTATTGGATCGAAGTAACTGTCAAATAAATCTTCCAACTCCTTATCTTTTGGCTTTAATTCCTCAATATCTTGCAACACTTCAGCTAAACAATCTCTTTATTTACTTCATATAGTATTCATGATTTATAAATCATATTTTTGTTCTATATACTTTCAATTTAACCTCTTCTTTCCTTAAAGCTGCTATATTTTGCTCACGCGTCTCTGGATCTTCATCTTTATGTGTAGTTGAGTGTAACCATAGCTACGAAGCCAAACGAAAGGCTAAGGGACAAACCTTACATCTGTGTATATTATCACCCAGATGTAGACATAAATGCGGATTCAGTGCACTTGTTTGTAGTATTTGCATTTATATTGTTTTTCACCGGTATGAGTACGCATATGCTGGTTTAAGTACGCAGCACATATAAATCGCTTATCACAAAGATCACATTTATTGGCCTTTTCGCCGCTATGATATAGTTTATGTCTATTTAAAACCGACTTTTACACACATGTGGACTGCATGAAGAAAATATAACATACATTTTTGTGATTAGATCTACAATCCAGATATAAACTCGCAATGATCCACAGAAGTAAGGATGTACTGAATTTCTTAAAAGGATAGGGGCCATTTTGTTCCTTGGAAGACTTTTACGAAGTAATCCTTTCCATACAATTCTCAGACAGCTCCAAAATGGATTAAAAAAAATTCCGAAATTGTTCAAAATAGTCCCAAAATAGTACTGAAAGCAATTTAGGAACTATAAGGAAAAATCTCGAAATGGAGTTTGCTATATTATTATGAAGACCACAAATAAACTGATCCGAAACAATTTCGGGTAGATTACGATCATAATCCCCAAAGGCTCCCGAAATAGAATATTAAATCTTGAAATTACTCCGAAAAGGTCCATAAAAAAATTCCGAATGGTCCCTAAATAGTTCAAAAGTAATCTGGAAATAGCTCCAAAATAATTCCGATCCAAGCCCTGAAGGACGCATACAATGCTGAATTTATCACAAAAACAAAAAAAAGGAAGCCAAAACAATCCATAGAAGACCGTTGAGCGATCCGCAAATAACCTGAAATAGTTCTTAAAGGTTCCGGCAATGATCTCGGAATTATTCTGCAAGTATCCGGAAGGTTTAATATTTTCCAAGATCTTTTACACCAAATCAACATCAAACCATATAGCGTGGGTGGGGAGAAGGGTGTGTTGGGAGGTGAGTGGTATCACTCCACATATTTCCAAAATCGTTACATGAATGTTAAGTTAGGTTGAACTGGCGGGTCAACAAAGACCTCACATAGGCTGTGTGCATAGTGTTACCAGAATTTTTTGACGACCAAACGGAAAAACCCCAATCAGGTGCCAGGATATATATTATATAATAAATCCGTCCTCTTAGCAACTACTAGCATTTTTCTAGGACCCAGCTTATTTGCTGCCTCGATATCTGGCAACTCTGCCGCCCCTAATAGCTAGAGCCTCGACCTGACGAGCACAGGACACGAACACAGAACGTGCTCAATCGTTTGTTCCTGCAGTTCACACTTCCTGCACTTGCTTTTACTGATGAGGCCTATCTTAAGCATGTGACGCCAGAAGACAGCGTCCATATGAATGTGCTCCTTATACAAAATATTGCTGTCCTGCGGTGAATTGTTTCAGAATGCGAAGGTCAAAATTACCATATTCAAGTTTTGATCTCGGTTGGAGACGGTGTCAAGCAGAAGTTCAAAATTTAGGTTGCTCATTGGAGACTCAGAAAATTCAAATTGATTTTTTAAATTCTCAATTTTAAGAATAGATAGTACTGAACTTTGTGATACCACACATTTATTTTCGGGACTATATTTTGTATGTGATATCGTAATAGATATCGATTCTGGGTATTAGAAATCAAGAATTTTAGTTTTTTCAGCCTTCATAGAGAAATCTTAAATTTTACCCCTGTACGATACACCTTAATTTACACCCCTTAATTGCCTTCAATCCGGACCAAATTTTATATATGATATTTTTTGCCTTTATTTTGCCGTTTTCTTGGTTGAAACTGGAAAAATTTGGAAATTGGGTTACTTAAGACCACCCTAATATATATACTTAGTATATTACATATATATTACATACTTCTTCACAATATTAGTCACTTTATCTCAATTTATGCACATTTCAAGTAATAGCCACTTGCGTTAATAGTATTTTCATGTTTATATTTACTTAATAGTGCATACTCCCATATAAATTAACACACACACATACACGCCTTCATACATGTAATAAACCCCCTTCCTCAAAAGCGAATTTGCACATTAAATTGCTTCAGTAATATGATGTGTTAACCTGTTTATATGTAACAGCATATACATACATTGTTACGTGCGGGTATTTGAAGACTGTAGCCAATACGAAAAGGAAAATCGCCATCTTCAGAGCAATGTCAAAAGTAAAAAACCAAATTTCCATTTCATTCATTATGCGCTTGAAGTGCTGTTGCCTGTCATTGAGGTATTGTACAAACAGTAAGCCGAATTTTGTTTCTTCATGTATCTCTATTTCGCTTTATTTTTTTTGTAATTTTTTTGTTCACTACTTCCGTTTATAGCACTTATCCTTCTATTTACAGCAACCTCGCTGACCTTTCCAATGCTATAAAACTTTTTTCTCTTTTTTATTGCCTTACCATCAAACCGTCAGAGTAAGCTCTTTCGCATCATTTGAAATTTTTTTGCTGTTTATTATACTCAGTTGAGCAGAGTTTACATAGTATATTAACTTTGTTCGCAAAATGGTAGTCCGTAAAGGCATAAACTAATCGAGATAGATATAGACTTCTATATATCAAAATGATCTGGGCGAAAAAAGGAATTAATTTAGCCATGCAAGTCCGTGCGTCCGACCGTAAACACGATAACTTGAGTAAATTTTGAGGTATCTTGATGCAATTTGGTATGTGGGTTCCTGGGCACTCCTCTCAGATAGCTGTTTTAAATGAACGAAATCGGAATAAAACAACGCCCACTTTTTCGATATCGAAATTTTCGAAAAACCGAAAAAGTGCGATAATTCATTACCATAGACGGCTAAAGTGATGAAACTTGGTAGGAGCGTTCATCTTATGACGCAAAATAGAAAATTAGTAAAATGTTGGGCAATGGGCGTGGCACCGCCCACTTTTAAAAGAAGGTAATTTAAAAGCTTTGCAAGCTATAATTTCACAGTCGTTGAGGATAACATGATGAAATTTGACAGGCGCGTTCCTCCTATTACTATATGTGCGCTAAACAAAAATTTGCAAAATCGGGTGACGAACACGCCCACTAAAAAAAAAATTTTTTTTAAGTCAAATTTTAACAAAAAATTTAATATCTACAGTATATAAGTAAATTATATCAACATTCAACTCCAGTAATGATGTTTTCTGTGAAATTGGGCAAAATCGGTTGAAGCCACGCCCACTTTTTATACACAGTCGACCGTCTTTCCTTCCGCTGGCCGTTAACACGATAACTTGAGCAAAAATCGATTTATCTTTACTAAACATAGTGCACGTACTTATCTGAACTCACTTTATTTGGTATAAAAAAATGGCCGAAATCCGACAATGACCTCGCCCACTTTCCATACCGAAAATTACGAAAAATAAAAAAAAAATGCCATAATTCTGTACCAAATATGAAAAAAGAGATGAAACATGGTAATGGGATTGATTTATTGACGCAAAATATAATTTCAGAAAAAAATTTGTAAAATGGCTGTGACACCTACCATATTAAGTAGAAGAAAATGAAAAAGTTCTGCAGGGCGAAATCAAAAGCCCTTGGAATCTTGGCAGGAATACTGTTCGTGGTATTACAAATATAAATAAATTAGCTGTACCCGACAGATGAGGTCACCCTGGTCCACATTTCGGTCGATATCTCGAAAACGCCTTCACATATACAACTAAGGGCCACTCCCTTTTTAAACCTTCATTAATACATTTAATTTGATACCAATATCATACAAACACATTCTAGAGTCACCTCTGGTCCACTCTTATGGCGATATCTCGCAAAGGCGTCCATCTATAGAACTAAGGCCCACCCCGTTTTAAAATACTCTTTAATGCCTTCCATTTGAAACCCATGCCATACAAACACATTCCAGGGTTACCCTAGGTTCATTTTCCTACATTGTGATTTTCCCATATCTTGTCTCCAAATTCTCTCAGCTGAGTATGTAATGTTCGGTTACACCCGAACTTAACTTCCTTACTTGTTTTTTATTGTATGTATGTTTTTTTTTTGTGCACATATTTACGTCGTTGTGATTTAATGTGATTTAATGTGCTTTCTATGATTTTTAGGTTATGTCTGGTCTACCATTTACTCTCTACGGCCTTTGAGCGCTTAGAAGAAGGAAAAAACGTTTATTTCCGTGTACTTAGTCAGTGATTTTTTTCGGCATACCTTTGACAGCGTGATTAGTTTCACTTTTCTTGATAATTTAGCTTCATTGAAAAATATTTTTTAACTTGCATTTATTTATCTTTCCTCTTTTGATTTTATATTTTTTGCTTAAAAAAGCTTTACCACTTCCGTTTATTTCTTATCAAACGAAAATCTGCTCTAGTTTGAAAATTTACAAGTTTTTTCTGTATAAAAATGCATTTTAATGACACTTAGGCTCAACGACTTAGCGACCACTTTATATAAAAATCAAATCTAAACTATTCGCGCATTGTTGACTTTTATAAATTTCGTGATTTTAATTCAAATACTTACTAAAAATAGAGATCACAAAAACATACAGATGGATGAGGGAGGCAAAAAAAAAAAAAAAAACAGTAATGGTTGTGTGAACTTATGTAATATTAGAGCTGTAAAATAGTTAATAATTTTGACGTAAAATCAATGATTGCATTCCTTATTTAGGTAAAGTAAAGTGGAATAGCCCAACCATACGGATCTCACATATACTGCATGAGAAAATAGTATTACCAAAATTTGCCTAACGACCAAACTGAGAAATCCTATAAAAAGTTGAAACTGTGTTATAAAAGAGCTCCGTCCTCTTGGCAAATACCAGAAGCGTTGTAGGACCTTAAGCGACCAAACTGCAGAATCCAGGAACTGTGTTATTAAAGAATTCCGTCCTATCGAACGGAGCGTCGGAAAGGCTTACATAGTCTCATATTCGTGTAAGACAATCGTCAGCAGAAACTGGGTTCCAAAATCCAAACTCGTGATGTGGCTATAAAGGCCATCGGCAGACCCACACAAAATATGGAGCCATAACATTGTGTCCGAACATGAACAAACAGTACACTTGTAAAAAGATGAATTGAGTACAGCGCACAGCCCTCGGAGGCGTAACAGGTGCACTTAGGTCCTGTCAAACTGCAGCACTCAATATGCGACTTCACTTAGTTTTGACAGGCTTCCCCTCTAAAGATGTGACTGTAGGGGAGACAGGGTGCGCAGACTGCGGTGTGGGGACTGTTGTCTTCTGCAAACATTGCTGTCCGTTCGTCTACTCAATTTCGCTAGTATCTGCCAAGTGGAAGTCCTCGGTATAGATATGGCGTGTACGCTCCGGTCTAAGGACGCGTGGGGGAGAGAGATGTTTATTTACTAAGATAGCCAAGCAGCGCTCACGGGACTTAACTCCCCCATCACATCGTCTAAGACCTATGAAACTTGCTGCTTCTACATTTTATAGCTGATTCCCTTCTAATAGCTGGAGTCTTAACCAAGCAAGCGCAGGCCACGGGCGCGAAATGAGCGCGATCGCTTCCCTGCATATTACGCCAGAAGGCATACCGTTTAAAAATATTGTTGAAGACTCCTTAGTCATACTCCTTATATTACAGGGCTTTCTCTATGTTTATTGTCATCCTATGCAGTACCATTTTTAAGACATTCCACGATTGCTCTACTCAAAATTTTGTAGCATGGCTGGGAATATATCACCTGGTACCATAGATTTAAATTTATAGAAAGTTTTAACCGCTCATTCGATCTTACTATCGGTCACCAGCCCCAGAAATATCAGCCCGGTAATAATAGCGAAAGAATTTTGATGAAGATTTTTAAAAGTTTTAGGTATATTCTAACCTACATTTGTTTTTTGGAACCGCAAAAGCATGCCTCATCAAGCAGATGCCCTCCGGTGCTAACAACTCTGGTACTAACTATCATTTATGGATTTGTTCATCTTGCAGTTAGCTCTCCTAAAGATTTTTAATTAAATAATTCCACATAAACTGAAAGAACAGGACATTGGTACGTAGATCACACATCATGATCTGCGCCCTAACATGCTGGGAATAAGACCAATCTTAAGCCTTAGTAAACAATTTTTGAGTGAGACATAACACTATGATACTTAGCTGAACCTTGCCACTATGGCCCTTCGTATAGAAAAAGAAGTTTTGACGATAAATATTGATAAAGTTGCCAAAAGATTTAACTACGACATATATAGGAAGCCTACGGCCAACGGCCACCGACAAAATAATACATAATAACTCAAATTACCATCAACATAAAAATGCAGCATTAAGATATTTGGTACATGGACTTCAAAAACACCTCTTACACAAAAAGCATATAAGAGATAACTTGAAGTATTTCTAACATTGCTGCAAACAGCGGATATAAAAACTTCTCGTAGATAAGCCCAGAAGGCTGCACGGAGAACCCAAAAGAAATGGAAAATAATAACACCTGGACGACTATGGCACATACTGGAAAATCAAAATTTTAATTGGAAAACTTTTTAAAAAAATATAAAATTAACACAGCGTTCAAAACATCAAACAATCTAGGGCGAAAACTAAGAATTAACACTAACTCAGAGTATCCGTTTAGCAGCCACGGCGCACAGTGTAACTCTTTCCACTTTTGGGATGCCAAAAGGCCAAAAAACAATGTTCTCCAATCTCAAGAATGTTTTGACATGCGACAGATTAATAACCAACTGTTAAGAAAATGTATACACAGCAAAGTAAAAAACCCACGATCACCATGATAAGATGAAACTTGGATAATTGAAACAAGTGTAAAAATAATTTTACAATCCAAAATTTTTGACCAAATTTGTGGCGACGTGGTGGATTTTTCGATAACGGTTTTGACTTCAGACTATTTTATTTAACATACTTGGGTAGTTTATAACAGGATTGGTAAATTTAGCCACGTAGGCATTTTTTTAAATAAATTTTTTTTTTGTTTTAGACTACCACTAAAAGTTTGGTAAGCTTAGAAAATTTTTCGTTTTCATTGGAATAAAACTTGCCTGATTCCGCTCAATTCCATTGAACGAGTACATACACATTAAAGGGAATTTCATATAGTTTCAGATAAAAAAACAAACTATTTCGAAATTTTGCGTTTTTCTTTGTAATCGCTAACTTAAAGTCTCTATGCCCTCGTTCACGTATGAAGCGCAGTGACCTAACAATGGAATGCCCTCAATTCAAGTTTAAAATGCTAGATCCCAAAAAATACAGTTATACCTGAAATGGTAAAAACCCAGGAAAAGGACACTTGTACACTGAATTGCCTTCATTGTTTGTCACATGACTTTTCCCATAACTAACGAGTTGTGCACTTATCCCATCAACTTATGTTATGTATGCACGCCTACCTGAGGGTCCTCTATTAAGGGTGATACTTTTAGCAATTGAGTGCTTCGGGAATATACATATGTATGTATACATCACATACATGTCTACCTAACGTTCTGTCGGCATATACATCATCGCAAAAGTGCTACATATGTGGGGCTTCTCCAAAAGATATGAACAATATGCGAGCCCTGTCAGAGCGAAATGTTGACAAAAGCATGCTTGCTTTCGGAATTTCCCCCTTTACATTCTTGGATACGATGTATGGAATGTATGCTACATATCGCTTATAGAATGGAAATGAAGACCTGGTGTGAGCGGGCGAAGAAAATATGGAAAAGATGAAAAAGAAGAAAGAATATATACAAAATAGATTCAGGAAAGAAGTTGGTCTTTTGATTGATATGCCAAAGCAAAAAACCGGCAACACAAATGATGACAATATTGCGAGAAGATTTTTTGGAGATCCTCAAATAACATCGGACATAACCGGCATAAACATCAATCTTTTGAAAAGGTTTCCTACTTCACTTTCATGATAGGATGTGGGTTTCAAATAAGTTCTGAAGCTTTTGACTATTATGTGACAGAGACAAGGGTACTATAATTATCAGAATATGCTTGGTACAATATGCCAGGGAGCGTACATAAAATTCTGTTTCATGGAAAGAGTATAATCGTGTCTGCTTTTCTTCTTATTGGTCAACTTTCGGAAGAAGCTCAAGAGTCCAGAAACAAAGATGCACGAAACTATCTTGAACTTTTCACCACAAAAAAGTCAAGAATTTTTAGTAATTTGGATTTGCTACACAGATTGCTGATATCATCAGACCGGTTCATAAACAGTTTGCCGAAAACCCCTAGGTCAAAGTGGTGAGCATTAACGAGTGAAGTTATTGGCTTATTATCTGAACCAGAGCATGTCGGCGATTTTGACTCAGACTATCTTTATACAAGTCAAAATATCACTATTTATTTATAAGTATGTATTTCGATTCAGTTTTTACAAATATATGTACCTATGTTGTGTTTGACTATGAAAACAAATTTATTTAAATATTAATCAAAACCCTCTAAGCTAAAGTTAAGAAATATAAACAATTTTTATTTAGATTGGCACTGGAAAATGCTTTTAAAGTAGAAAATATGATTACGTGCAATTTCACCTTATATGAGAGCAAGAAGAAAAAGTGGGCGGATCACGCGCATTTTTATTCTCAAATGAGATTTAGGTATCTGCAACCACACTGCAGATCGATTGGTTTAGCTGTTATGAATTTTGGTATCCTAAAAGTGAAAAAAGTTTCACTGTGCGGCATATACAAGCTTACTTGTGGTTGCCAACACAGTTACATAAGACCAACAGTACGGTAAATAAGAACGAGGTTCAGAGAACTTATTATAGACTACTGCAAAAAAACACGGAATCCAAACATTATACCAGAGTCCAACTTTACGAATCACATGGTCGAAAATGAATGTTCCCCAACAAACGTCAATAAAACAGTCAGGATCCTTCATAAACGAGCAAAGGCCGACGTATGAACTAGGGCTGTGAACTGCATCCGGATTTTTCAACTATCCGATAAACCGGATATTCGAATAACCGGATAGCTAAGCAAAAAATCCGGCTATTCGGATATCCGGATTCAGAAATGGGAAATCCCGATATCCGCTGTTCGGCTATCCGTATACGTAATCGGAAAATCCGGTTATCCATTTTTCCGGATACTGGAATATAAAAGTTAAATATCTGCATATCAGAATTGAACGAAGCAAACATCTAAAAATTATTCACAAAATATGTTTGCAGATTATTAAATTAACGTCAAAAAGTAACAAGTAAGGAATGCTAAGTTCGGGTGTAACCGAACATTACATACTCAGTTGAGAGCTATGGAGACAAAATAAGGGAGAATCACCATGTAGGAAAATGAACCTTGGGTAACCCTTGAATGTGTTTGTATGACATGTGTATCAAATGGAAGGTATCAAAGAGTATTTCAAGAGGGAGTGGGCCATAGTTCTATAGGTGGACGCCATTTAGGGATATCGCCATAAAGGTGCACCAGGGCTGACTCTAGAATTTGTTTGTACGATATGGGTATCAAATGAAAGGTATTAAGGAGGGGTTTAAAAGGGAGTGCTGGTAGTTGTATATGTGAAGGCGTTTTCGAGATATCGACCAAAATGTGGACCAGGGTGACCCACACCATCATCTGCCGCGTACCGCTAATTTATTTATATATGTAATACCACGAACAGTATTCCTGCCAAGATTCCATGGGCTTTTGATTCCGCCTTTTTCATTTTCTTCTACTTAATATGGTAGGTGTCACACCCATTTTACAAGGTTTTTTTCTAAAGTTATATTTTGCGTCAATAAACCAATCCAATTACCATGTTTCATCCCTTTTTTCGTATTTGGTATAGAATTATGGCATTTTTTTCATTTTTCGTAATTTTCGATGTCGAAAAAGTGGGCGTGGTCATAGTCGGATTTCGGCCAATTTTTATACCAATACAAAGTTTGTTCAGATAATTACGTGAACTGAGTTCAGTAAAGATATATCGATTTTGCTCAAATTATCGTGTTAACGGCCGAGCAGAAGGACAGACGGTCAACTGTGTATAAAAACTGGGCGTGGCTTCAACCGATTTCGCCCTTTTTTACAGAAAACAATTATCGTCCTAGAGTCTAAGCCCCTACCAAATTTCAGAACGATTGGTAGATTTTTGTTCGACTTATGGCATTAAAAATATCCTAGGCAAATTAAATGAAAAAGGGCGGAGCCACGCCCATTTTGAAATTTTCTTTTATTTTTGTATTTTGTTGCACAATATCATTACTGGAGTTGATGTTGACATAATTTACTTATATACTGTAAAGGTATTAAATTTTTTTTTTAATTTGACTTAAAAAAAAATTTTTTTAAAGGTGGGCGTGGTCGTTCTCCGATTTTACTAATTTTTATTAGGCATACATATAGTAATAGCAGTAACGTTCCTGCCAAATTCCATCATGATATCTTCAACGACTCCCAAATTACAGCTTGCAAAACTTCTAAACTACCTTCTTTTAAAAGTGGGCGGTGCCACGCCCGTTGTCCAAAATTTTACTAATTTTATATTCTGCGTTATAAGTTCAACTCACCTACCTAGTTTCATCGCTTTATCCGTCTTTGGTAATGAATTATCGCACTTTTTCGATTTTTCGAAATTTTCGATATCGAAAAAGGGGGCGTGATTATAGTCCGATATCTTTTATTTTAATTAGCGATCTGAGATGAGTGCTCAGGAATCTACATACCAAATTTCATCAAGATACCTCAAGATTTACTCAATTTATCGTGTTAACGGGCGGACGGACGGACATGGCTCAATCAAATTTTTTTTTCGATACTGATGATTTTGTTATATGGAGGTCTATATCTATCTCGATTCCTTTATACCTGTACAACCAACTGTTATCCAATCAAAGTTAATATACTCTGTGAGCTCTGCTCAACTGAGTATAAAAAGCTACAATTTTACACACAAGTGTTTATTTTATTATCAATTTGTTGCTTTCACTTGATATCCAAAAATACGGTTATAAACCAGATCTTCATAAATCCGGATACGCTCATGTACCTACGAACTACGAATAAAAGACAAACGACAACAACAGATTATATCGAAAATGAACAGCGATGATGGTACAACGCCGAAACCGGTTTTTTTCGAAACCAAATTTGACAAGGGATGACGGAAAATCGTTCCAATATAATACATCAAGTTTAATATAGTTAACTTTTCATTATGATATACGAAATTGTTAAGAATGTAGCAACCAAGCTGTCGAAAGGATAAAAAAGGTAGATATACAACTTTTACGACCGTTTCTGTTTCTACTAATTCTACTTGGTTTTTTTCTTTCATAAAAAAATTGCTATTGAGTAATGGTCTTAGTTCTAAATATGTATGTATACCAGATATAGGTGTTTGCATCAACGCACTTCAAATATTAAATCATTCAAGCAAAGAAAAAAATTATAATAAAATATCCTTGCTAAGCCTACGTTTAAGCGTTGGAAAAAAACTCAAAGTTTCCTAAGTAAGTATTTATGCGCTTTACACTCGCTTTCAGATTTATTTTCCTTTAGAACTATTCTTCGCTATAAATCACCACCAAATCTATTTTTTTTTTTTCTTAAACAACTTATACACTTTTTACGTGCCACATTCATATCTATCCACTAGAGGGGCCAAAATACTTATATTCACATTTATGGTGCTACATACTTGAAATCTTTTTGAGTGCAATAAAATTTTATTTTATTTCTAGCCATAAAAGAAATGCCTGAATGAATGTTTCAAATAAAAGCTGCTGATAAATATTATGAACATATAAATATAAGCAGTTAATTTGTTATATATGCACATAAAAATGTTCGTACTTAAATATGAAGTAGAGTAAGTTGGCTCAAAAAGTAGTCACAAAGAGTGTAAATGGAGTTACGTGAACGGCGTTAAGCTAACTTTATTGAATTAATGAGATTTTCAAAGTGTTTATCAAGTGAAAGTATGAAAGAGTAAGCTAAGTTTGGTATGGTTTTAATACAACCAAAACATTTGGTTTTTATAAGGACTCTAAAATCTTTAGTGTGTTCCTCAACTGACAAGGCAAAGAACGTTTGTAGCAAAATAGCGAGAAATCTCATAGTCAAGCTATCGCTATTCAAAACGCTCCCTTTATTGATACAGAGAGATTTTTTTTTGTGGCCTAGTGAGTTGATTGTACAGCAAGGTTCTTCAAAGATAAAACTGTAAATGTGTTAGTAGGAGCATTACGATCGTAGCTCTGCATAAAACGCGATTAATCTAGGATGAGTCCGGGGTGATTCGCAAAGAAGTACGCAACTAATATATGAAGAGACTAATTGTACACTTTTATACCCGAACGGGAAGGATAGGACCAATCTCCTTTTGGACACATATGGGAAGGAATGAAACCTAATCCCTCTTCTCACCAAAAAGTGTTAGTTTTCGTATGGCACGTGGTTATGCACATTTTAAACGCAATATTAAAACTTGTCAACAGATGTTAGATACATCTACATAAAAAAATTATTAAGTCGCCATCTCATTCCAAGCGATATGGGTCGACGATAATGGAACATATGATCTAATGGTGCTTTCTTTTCTACACGAAAATGTCGCCTTCACGCCAACCCTTCAAAAAGTTGTGTTCTGTTGTAAAATCAGCTTAGCCTCAATAGAGGGCAACAACCTACCCCTAAAAATGGCCCAAAATGCAACATTACTTGCCCTCGCTCCCATTGACGGTGCAGAAAACAGCCCTGTCAATTAGCTGATAGATCACACGAAGCTGAAGCGAATGCGATGAATCACACGAAGCTGAAGCGAATGTTATATATGTACGTATGTGTCGCATCATGCCTCACTCAAAAGCAATTTGCGATCACAGTTGACAGGGAACAACCACACGAACTGCATTTTTTTGTAAAAATTTTTACAATTTTTGTTCTTTTCAAGTCATGCAGGGTGGCACTGAATATTTTAAGTGGCTATAATTTCACAAGGCGAAGTGAGAATCTTAAAAATGTTTCCCGCTGAAAGTGGCGACATTTTCGCGTAGAAAAGAAATCACCATAAGTCATTTAGATTCAGTATAGGGCCTTGCATTCTTCTTAAATAATTCGAATCAATGACGTATAATTTTTTTAAAATTTCGTAATATGGGCTACATAGATTTCAACCTGAATAATCCAAACTGTACCCAAAAGGAACAAGAGAGGATCAATTATGCCGCAATGTAGACAAAAGAACAGGGCCGTAGCTAACAAGTCGAGTAAAAGAAATAATGAAATTAAAACCTTCGATTTCTGTTCAATTAAATATTGTTATCTAAAATTACGTAGATGCAATGTCGTGCAATAGCAATGCTGAAGAATTCTTCGAAACTGTTCAATCGGTACAAGTTTTTTGGTCATAGCATAAGTCGATGGGGACAACTGCAAAGCGTTTACGAGAAAGGTACACCAACTTTAAAAACCTTAAATCCAACTCGCTTTTCTGGGCGGTACAAATACTTGAGCCAGATTATACTGAAAACCAAAAAGTCGAATGAAAGAAACGACGCGTTGAGAATTAAAAAAAATATCGAAAACTTTAATTTCGTGTTCTTTCTCGTTCTTCAAGAAGAAATATTGAGAATCATAAATTTGCCTTCCAAACAGTTACAGTCGGAAAAACTTGATCTTTTCAATGCTTACGATCTGCTGCAAAATGCATCCCGAAGCATCCAGAAGTTGCTAAATGAATTTGATTCGATATTTCGCAATGCTTCAGATATATGTGATTTATGGAAAATAGAAAAAAAGTTTTCCAACAAAAGATCACGCAGGGTCAGGATTCATTTCGATGAGCTATGTCAGGATGAAAGTTTCAATGATCCAGAAGAATGCTTCCGAGAGACTATTTTCTATCCCATGATTGATACTATATCATCCCAACTGGAAAAAAGATTCGACGGAATACAACAAGTTCTGGGTGATTATGCGATAAAGAGCTTTGAACAAAAAGCTGACGAGTTTTCCAAACAATTTTCTGAGGACGTAGCGGTATCATTTTCCTCTCAATTACTGTCTGTCAGGCCTACATTTCAGAAGGAACTTGCCCCTATGAAATATGTGAAAAAGTTGGCTCATTTTTTGATTATTCAAAATTCCTCGTTATCTTGGAGCTACGCAGATGTTTACACTACTCTTCCGATGTTTCTCACCATTCCCGTAACCACTGCAAAAGCTGAGAGAACTTTTTCAAAATTGAAATTGAATACAAACTACCTGTGAAGCAGATGGCACAAGAAAGTTTGAGTAATTTGTCGCTATTCGAAAATCAAAGAGCACGCGGAGTGGATTATAATGTGGTCATAGACAAATTTGCTGCAGTGAAATCGAGAAAAAAGCTTTTATGGTTCGTGCAAAACGTCGTACAAGAACAAATGATATTGTAATAAAATTAGTAAGACTGGTGTTTCCCAAAGCTAAGTTTAAGTGAGACTGTAATATAAATATATTCAAAATTTATTATAGTAAAAATCTCTGTATCGTATTGCAATGAATAAATATTAATAAGAAAATGTTTGGCGCGATATCCTTCCACCCATATCGAGCTTCTTTTTAAATTTGCGTCGTGCTCCTTTTTAGTTTATTCTACAAACAAATGAATTTTCACTGAGAAGCTTTTCATGGCGAAATACACGGAAAAAATTTTGATAAAGTGGCCCCAATTATTGTTCAGCCCCGGGGCCTCTGCGACTCATGCTACGGCCCTGCAAAAGAGATCAATCGGAGATCGCTCTCTTTAGGGTTTGGTCCCACTATTTTTTGCAGGGAGTGGTAACGGTTTAGTCGTTAATGTCGTTAATCAAAAAAACAATGAAGCAAAAGGAACGCTAGCATTTTTTGCTTACAAATATTTCGTAAATATGAAATGAAAATATTACATGAGGGTACTAAGGAATAAAAACATATATAATATTAATATTGTATGCAAAATATGTTATTTCGACATGCGTAAAAAACCGCAGTCTCTACTTTGCTACCTCGCTTGTTCAACCGTGACTAAAACATGAAATAAACTAAAACGTGTAGCAAACCATTTGAATCACATCTGCACGACACGTTCTTATGGTTTTATGCACTTATTCGACTTTAATGCTGACGTATCAAAACTTTTTCTCTGTGTATTTTCTTCAATAAATCTTTATAGCAGCTTTTTCTTTTTGACTTCACAGCCAGCTACCCGATAACTTTATCAGACATTTTTTTGGTTTCTTACTTCTCAATTTCATAAAAGTTAATTATAGCGCCAGAACTTTAATTTAAAAACTATGCTACTACAAATGACAAATACGTGTTTCAATTAAAATACTGTGTTCACACGCACACTACGGAAGGTTTATGTGTTTGCTTTGCTGTCATGTTGTTAACATTGTGGTAGCGCACTGCCCTCAAGTGGCGTAATGAAACCGAGTTAATAACTTTTTTTCGAGATCTGAGACTACTCAGGTACAGAAGAGATATCATCAGCTGATCGTAATACTTAAAAAACAGAAGCAAACGTATAATACATTAGTTACTAAGAAAGGTGAGAACAGTATTTTTAAACGGTTTTATTTAGGTTGATTAGGCTGCACGGCCGTTGTGAACGAATTTTGTACTTGAAATTTAAGTAACTTCCCGATAAGCTAAAAGCTTGAAACTTGGAATATAGTTCAGACCCCGATGGCAATGCAATAATAAGACAAAAAATCGCCCCTAAGCGGCGCAAGGATCGGGATATTCACAAAAATCTTATTTGATGTCCGATTTGGTTCATATTTGGAACACATAATACATACATGAATAGAAAGCGACCTATGATGTCCGATTTGGCTCATATTTGGAACAAATATTATATACAGTCCGGTAGAAGTGACATCAAAATATTTTGGAGTTGGAGGAGGGACAAGCATACGTGGCGCAGAGTCGAGTAAAGTCTTTGGAAGGGTTATGCATTGAGGTCTTAGATTGTAACAAATTGTCAGGAGAGAGTCCTTGTAATAATATAGTCAATAAATGAACTAAATAGAATGAGAAATAATGGACAATTACACAAAGACTAAAAACTTGAAAATAAAATAATTAAAAAAAATGTTTACGTTAGACGGTTTTATTGAAAACAATACTTAAAAATAAAAAATAAATGGAAGGCGCGATAACCTCCGAAGAGATATAAGGCCGAGATTCTCTTCAAATTTGCGTCATGCTCCTCTTGATTTTCCCTACAAATTAGCCGGAGAGGACCTACATGTTTTATGCCGACTCCTCTAATTGAAAAACCTTATTTCTAAAATGTTGATGTTGCTTTGCCCGGGGTGTGAACCCAGGGCATACCGTGTGGCAGGCGTAGCACGCTATCATCACACCACGGTGACCGCCAAAACAATACTTACATGAAGTAATAATAATAATAAAAGCTAGAAAATAATTAGGTAGGCCCTAAGTACTAGTCATCATATTCCTCATCAATCTAAGGCGTTGATCAGACCATGAAATAAAAGCATTGGACGCGTAAAATTTCTATTGATGGTCATAAGTAACCTTAATCAGGTTATGCAGCGCCTCACATTTTTGGAAATTTCTCGGGCCCAACGCTTTTATTTAATTGCCTGATCAACGCCCTACATTGATGAGAAGTGCGATGACTAGTACCTAGGGCCTACCTAATCATTTTCTAGCTTTTAGTATTATTACTATTTCATGTAAGTATTGTTTTCAAAAAAACCGTTTAATTAAAAAAATTTTTTTGTTTTAATTATTTTTTAAAGAAACAAGTAAGGAAGGCTAAGTTCGGGTGTAACCCACCTACCAAGTTTCATCGCTTTATCCGTCTTTGGTAATGACTCTCTGTTTTTCGAAATTTTCGATTTAGAAAAGGTGGGCGTGGTTATAGTCCGATTTCGTTCATTTTATATAGCGATCTGAGATGAGTGTCCTGGAACTTAAATACCAAATTTAATTAAGATACCTCAAAATTTACTCAAGTTGTCGTATTTACGGACAGACGGACGGACGGGCGGACGGACTGGAATGGCTAAATGAATTTCTTTTTTCGCCCGGATAATTTTGAAACTCCTGTAGGAATGAAAACGGCGACCTTGTAACTGATGTCCAGAGAGTGCTTAGATTATGGAGGGAACACTTCTCTGCTGTCCTAAATGGAGGCAGCAATTCACCGCGCAGAGATGAAGAACCCGATCCCGCAATCGATGATGATGGAATATATGTCCCCCCGCACGATTATGACGAAGTTAGAATAGCAATAGCCAGATTGAAAAACAACAAGGCTGTGGGCGCTGATGGATTGCCTGCGGAGCTATTCAAGTTCGGCGGCGAGGAGTTGATAAGGCGCATGCAGCAGCTTCATAGCAAAATATGGGCGGACGAAAGCATGCCCGACGGTTGGAATCTAAGTGTTCTTTGCCCAGTCCACAAGAAGGGGGATACTGCAAAATTCACGAACTATCGTGGAATGAGCCTTTTTAATATCGCTTATAAGGTCCTTTCAAGTGTATTGTGCGAAAGATTGAAGCCCACCGTGAACCGGCTGATTGGACCTTATCAGTGCGGCTTTAGACCTGGTAAATCTACCATCGACCAGATTTTCACAATGCGCCAAATCTTGGAAAAAACCCGTGAAAAGAGAATCGACACACATCACCACTTCGTCGACTTTAAAGCCGCCTTCGACAGCACGAAAAGGAGCTGCCTATATGCCGCTATGTCTGAATTTGGTTTCCCCGCAAAACTTATACGGCTGTGCAAAATGACGTTGAGCAACACCATCAGCTCCGTCAGAATTGGGAAGGACCTCTCCGAGCCGTTCGAAACTAAACGAGGTTTCAGACAGGGTGACCCCCTATCGTGCGATTTCTTTAATTTGATGCTGGAGAAAATTATACTAGCTGCAGATTTTAACCGCACTGGAACAATATACTATAAAAGCGTGCAATTACTGGCATATGCTGATGACATTGATATCATCGGCCTAAACACCCGCGCTGTTAGTTCTGCTTACTCCAAGCTGGAAAAAGAAGCGGTAAAGATGGGTTTGATGGTGAATGAGGACAAAACGAAGTACCTGCTGTCATCGAGCAAAGAGTCAGCGCATATGCGCCTTGGCAACCACGCTACTGTTGGCAGCCATAATTTCGAAATAGTAAAAAACTTCGTTTATTTGGGAACCAGCATCAACACTAGCACAACAGCAACATCAGCACTGAAATCCAGCGAAGAATCAATCTTGCCAATAAATGCTACTTTGGACTAGGTAGGCAATTGAAAAGTAAAGTCCTCTCTCGGCGAACGAAAATCATACTCTACAAGTCACTTATTCACTTATCGTACCCGTCCTGCTATATGGGGCAGAAGCATGGACCATGACAACAGCAGATGAAGCGGCTTTGGGAGTGTTCGAGAGAAAAGTTCTTCGAAAGATTTATGGACCTCTACGCGTTGGCGATGGCGAGTGCCGAAGAAGATTTAATGATGAGCTGTACGAGCTATACGCAGACATCAACATAGTCCAGCGAATTAAAACGCAGCGGCTGCGCTGGCTAGGCCATGTTATGCGAATGAAAGATGATGCTCCGGCCAAGAAAGTGTTTCTATCGGAACCCGCCTATGGAAGCAGAGGTAGAGGGCGGCCCCCACTCCGTTGGAAGGACCAGGTGGAAAACGATTTAAACTCCCTTGGTGTGACCAATTGGCGCCGGTTGGCGGAGCGAAGGAGCGACTGGCGCGCTTTGTTGGACGGCCATAACCGTTTAGACGGTTAAGCGCCAGTTAAGTAAGTAAGTAAGTAATTTTGATATACAGAATTCTATATCTATCTCGATTAGTTTATGCCATTGAATATAAAAAGGGACTGCGAGCTATCAAATGCATTTGAGTGAGAGTTGTAATCTGGGCATAAACACCGAAAAAGTTCATTTAGTTCGAAATTCGTTCTACATTATTTCAGCAGAAGAGGTTTGTGCCTCAAAGTCCGAGAGGGAACACAAAGTTTCACTTCGTTTAGAAGGAATGGGCTTGAAATTGATTTATTTAAATGTTTTGTCATAAATATTACACCAAACATTTTCCTTCGACTAATAAGAGTTGGAAGATTGATAAGCTTTATTCGATTAGTACAAGTATAAGGTGGACGATTATATAAAGAGTGCCATTGAATAGTCCATAATTTTTGTGTTGTTTCAAGACTGTCGGCATGGACTTGATAACGCGGATTCCAGATTACTGAGACATAATCTAATATTGGCCTAAATAATGTTCTAAAAAGTGCCTTAATTACACAAGGGTCGTTAAATTCTTTTGACAACCGTTTAATAAATGCAAAAACGCCTTTGCCGTCATTCACTGCAGCATTAATATAAAGGTTGAAACTAAGTTTAGAATCCATCATAACTCCCAAGTCAACAAAATTATTTAAAATTTTTAGAATATAGTTGTTAATCTTATATGAAGCTGGTAGCGAAATTCTCTGAGAAAAACACTTGACTTTACATTTCTTAAAGATTACTTCTTGCGTACGATTAGCAAGATACGAAGTAATCCAACATATAAGACGGTGTTGAAAACCAAGTTCGCCGAGCTTATAAATAAGTAATGGGTGTGATACTTTGTCGAAAGCTTTGCTGAAATTGGTGTAAGTTACTTCGGTGTCAAAGCCATTTCGTTTCTCGCTTAATGATCAAATCTTTCATTGTATTTAATGAGCAAAATTTTCAGAGCTATAAGTTTATTTCATAACAGTAAAACTTCGCGTTATTACAAAAATGTCCCACTCTGATCAATATACCGTGTACTTTGCAATTTTTTTATGGGAAATTAAATAAAATTACACACACTGCACTATGCAAGTGTATAAATATAAGTTTTCCTCAATGGACCATTCAACCAATATGGAATATTTGCACACAAAACGGTATGATAATGAAAAAAATAGTAATAATATGAATAGTGTGATGTCTTGAAACAACCAAATGTGGTTTTTGGTTGAAAAAAAACTCATACTACCTCTATAACCTACATTCATAACCACAAACAGCGACGTTCTAGGAAATAGAGCCAGGTATTTTCAAAACCATTTAATTAAAAAATCTCAGCAACGGATGCATTAACATCTTTTTATACTCAGCGTGCTTTGCACACAGAGTATATTAACTTTGATTGGATAACGGTTGGTTGTACATCTATAAAGGAATCGAGATATATATATACTTCCATATATCAAAATCATCAGCGTCGAAAAAAGATTTGATTGAGCCATGTCCGTCCGTCCGTCCGCCCGTCTGCCCGTTAACACCATAACTTGAGTAAATATTGACATATTTGCTACACTAGCTTATCTGGATACAGAATAGATTGGTATTGGAAATGAGCGAAATCTGATGATAACCACGCCCACTTTTTATATATATATAATTTAGGAAAACACAAAAAACCTGATTATTTAGCAAATAATAGTCCTAGAATGTTGAAATTTGACGTGTGGACTGATATTGAGAGTCTTGATAAAAATTTCCAAACATTTTTTTAAATGGGCGTGGCACCGCCCACTTGTGATAAAATCAATTTTACAAATCTTATTAATCATAAATCAAAAATCGATAAACCTATAATAACAAAATTCGGCAGAGGTTGCCTTTACTTAAGGAATGCTTTGAAGAAAAATTTACGAAACCGGTTAAGGACCATGCCCACTTTTATATAAAAGATTTTTAAAAGGTTCATGGACGAATAAAATGAGCTATATCTTTGCAAAACAGAGTATAACAATAAATAGGAAAAACTTCAAATTTAAAAAAATGGGCGTTGCACCGCTCCTTTTATGACTAAGCAATTTTCTATGTTTTGGGAGAAATTTTCGAAGAAAAATTAACATAAAAAAAAAAAAAAGTGTTTACATATATTTTCCTTATAGCAGAAAACATTTCTAGTAAAAATGGACGGGATCTGTTAAAGGCTACGGCAACTTAGATATAAAACAAGTTTAAAAGGGTCATAGACTAGATTAATAAGCTATAACTTAGAAAAAAAATAGCTTTGAATCAATGAAATTTCACTCTTAAAGTTTTATTGTGAGAGGAAATGGGGAGACATTTTTTTTAAACGGCGGTGCCACGTGTTATGTAGAAAATTAATTCGTCTGAAATGAAATGTGCAATTGAAGCTCACGCTGAGCATATAATGTTCGGTTACACCCGAGCTTAGACACCCTTACTTGTTTTTTTTTTTTTAATTGTTCGATTTTGGTAATGCGTGGCTCTATTCCATGGAACATTACTGTGTATACAAAACATGTGTAGATTCATTTTCTCATTTATTTAATGGCAAAATTTATGTTTCTACTTTACATGTAAAATATCTAAGGTTACATGAGTACATGTTACCGCATATACATAAAATATATCATTAATGAGTTTTGCAATTAAATTTGCTTTCACAAACACATATGCACACTCTATGAACATAATATGGCTTGTTCGGTTGTTGGGTCAAAAGTCCTTACACTGAACTTGTTTGCTTGCCCATTTTGCCTTGTTGTTTGCATTTTAATAAAATATCAAGATTATGAACTTTCTTAAGTACATATACAGAAGCACAGATATACAGCTAACCAACAAAAATGTTTGCGATACATATGTAAGGCCAAATAAGTGGCTTTAGTTTATTACATACTGTCTGAACAGTTGGAAAGCTAAATTATCTAATCTAATCGTCAGATCCGCAGCTTTGGCGTTTTCGGACTCTTTGTAGCACTTTGGCAGAAATTGTCCTATTTATTCGTCTGTCGATCTGCTAAGATCAGCAGCCTTGTTAGTATAACTGGAAAGCCTGGAACGCATTGCCGGTATGCATAACGGATAGTATAAGTTGTCCGAGCACTTGCTATTTCGCAATGTAATCGTTGCAAGTACTGCTTAAAAAGCCATGTCATAACAGTAACACAATTAAATCAAACCATATGCTGTATTGAGCGAATCAACTTATAGGTCCATCGGCAGCCGATGTTGGGCGCATGGAGTTTAAATGTCTTCTGCCGACTTGGACTATCAGTAAATTGATTTCAAGCGACGAATGCGCATAGTCTATGTCATATTACTTAAACAAAATTTCGGCTTTTCCATGCATTGATTAACTTAAACTTACACTATTTCGTTTTCGCTTTTGGCAAGAGAAGCATCACACCCAATTATTTTCTTCAACGAGATCTTACCCACATTCATAATACAATTGGATATTTATGTAACTCCTTCATTGGCGATCCTTTCCCAGATTTCCAGGTGTTCTGCATTTACGATCACTACCCTGTTGAGACATTATATTTCAGATATTTTTTGTTGAGACGCACTTTTGATCAGTGAAGACCTCACATAGACTGAATGAGTCCATAGCGTTACCAGAATTTGTTTGACGACTAAACGGAAAACCACCCCTTATTAGGTACCGAGAACTAAGTCATAAAATAACTCTGTCCTCTTGGCAAACTTTAGACATTTTCGTAAACTTGGATCAAAAACTTTGTCGATATTTGGCTACTCTAGCACGCCTAGTAGCTGGAGCTTTGAATAGCGAGTGCAGGATATGAACACAGAACATTCTCAACCGTTTCTTTGTGCAGCTCGCACTTCCTACATCTACTGTTACTGACGTGGCACAAACTATAAGCAAGTAAAGTCAGAAGGCAGTGTCTAGAGGAGAATAAAATTTCCAGTCTACCGAAAATAGAAAAAAATTTCAAAGAAAACCGAGGTCCGTGGAACTCGCGAAGTTTGATATGTAAACACACAGATAACGGTTTTTAGTCAACTAGAACTCGCCCAGAGGTTAAAGTGGTTGAAGCAGAAATAACTTTCCCAGCGAAAGATTACAGATATGTCACCGATTTTATGTCGAACTTTTATCGGTATCTGTTTTATGAGAAACTAATATAATGTCGGTAACAAATTGGTAAGAATCAGAAAAGAAATCGATAACTTTTTAAAAATAAGTCGATAACAAGCAAAATAAGTCGAAAAAAAATAAAACCGACAACACGACGAAGAAAAACCGACAAAGTGCCGAACAAATTTGGTAAAGCTCTGATAGCAAGTTAAGGTTAATTAGCTTTGCGATGACAAATCTATAACTTTTTGAAAATTAACCGACAGTATTTCGATAACTCTTCGTAAATAAATCGAAAACCTTTTTGATAACAAATCGATAGCTTTTTTGTAACAAATTGATAATTTTTCTATAGCAAATCGATACTTTTTCGATGACAAAACTTTTCGAAATCAAATCTAATACGCCGAAAAAAACTGTAGCATACCAAAAACAAGTTGGTAAAACTCCGATAGTCAGATAAGGTTAAGTAAACTTGATAAATTTTAAACTGTTTGAAAATGAACCGGTTGAATATATCCCTATAATTTTTGGTAAATAAATCGATAAAATGTCGATAACTTTTTGATTGAAAATCTATAACTTTTCGATTAGAAATCGGTAATTTTTCGAATATGTATCCAAAAATTTTCCATAACAAAGGGTTAACTTTCTGATGGAAAATCTATAAATTTAAGCTATAATAACGACAGTTTAAATATTACTTTCTTATTATAAATCGATATCCTTTCGATAAAAAATCAGACCCTTTTTATACTCAGCATGCTTTGCACACAGAGTTAATAAATTTGATTGGATAACGGTTGGTTGTACAGGTATAAAGGAATCGAGATTGATATAGACATCCATATATCAAAATTATCAGTATCGAAAAAAATTTGATTGAGCCATGTCCGCCCGTCTGTCCGTTGACACGATAACTCGAGTAAATACTGAGATATCTTCACCACGAGCTTATCTGGACCCAGAATAGATTGGTATTAAAAATTAGCGAAATCGGTTGATAACCATGGCCACGTTTTATATATACAACAATTTGGAAAACACAAAAAACCTGATTATTTAGGAAATAATACACCTAGAATGTTGAAATTTGACCCATGGACTGATATTGAGACTTTTGATAAAATTTTGAAAAAAAAAAATGTAATTGGGCGTGGCACCGCCCGCTTGTGATAACATCAATTTTACAAATATTATTAATCATAAATCAAAAATCGTTAAACCTATCGTAACAAAATTCGTCAGAGAAGTTGCCTTTACCATAAGGAATGCTTTGAAGAAAAATTTAAGAAATCGGTTCAGGACCACGCCCACTTTTATATAAAAGATTTTAAAAGTGTCGTGGACGAATAAAATAAGATATATCTTTGCAAAAAACATTTTTATATCAATAGTATTTCATTTCCCAAGTGTATTTATAACAATAAATAGGAAAAACTCAAATTTAAAAAAATGGGAGTCGCACCGCCCCTTTTATGACTAAGCAATTTTCTATGTTTCGGGAGCCATAACTCGAAGAAGAATTAACAGATCGTAATTAAATTGGGTACACAAATTTTTCCTATAGCAGGAAGTATTTCTAGAAAAAATGGACGAGATCGGTTAAAGACCACGCCCACTTTTATACAAAGGATTTTTAAAAGGGTCGTAGACGAAAATAATAAGCTATATCTGAGCGAAAAAGAGCTTTGTATCAATAGTATTTTACTTTCTAAATTGAAATATAACATTAAATTGGAAAACACTAAAATTTTTGAAAATGGGCGTGGCACCGCCACTGTTATGACTAAGCAATTTTCTGTTTCGGGAGCCATAACTCGAAGAAAAATTAACATATCGTAATGAAATTGTGTATACATATTTTTCTTAGACTAGAATCATAAGCTATAACTTAGCAAAAAGAAGTTTTGAATCAATGATATTGCACTTATAAAGTTTTATTGTAAGAGGAAATGGAGAGATATTTTTTTTGTAACCAGCGGTGCCACGAGTTATGTAGAAAAGTAATTTATCTGAAATGAAATATACAATTGAAGCTCACGCTGAGTATATCATGTTCGGTAACACCCGAATTTAGACACCTTTACTTATTTAAGATATTTTTAATACTCTTTCGATGAATATCTGCAATTTTTCGATAACATTTCGATGAAAACCCGATAGCTTTTCGATGTTCACACCTATCTTTCGCTTATATTCTGAATGAAGTAATACATATTGCATACATCTTTGAGGACAACCCTTACGCTTTCAAAATCTCTTTCAATATTTTTTGGTTGAGCCATATTTTATGGTACACCTGCATTTGTATAATATTTTGCAAGGTCTGTAGTTTATTGTACAACTTGCAAATTTATAGCGTAAATTTGGGGATTATACAGCTCGTAAAAGTCGCTGTTTAGCTAATGAAGGGTCTCTCTTACCGACCCTCTCGTTCTACCTCTCTCTAGAGTAATGTTAATAAATAAGTTATTCGCTTTTGGTAGACTTTGCGAAAATTTAATGTTATTTTGGGTGGTAAATATTTATTTAAGAATATGTAATCAGTTTTGCATGAGTTCGTAATTAGTTTACCATGAGATTAATGTGGTTAAGTGAAATTTGGTGCCCGTAATATTTAAAAATTTATGTATAAAATGTATGTATCTACTAGAACAACATTCAGAAGAAAACATTTACCTAAAATGTGGCTAACATTTCCTGAATAATTTTTTATTTAAATTGAATTAAATATCCATGTGATGAGTAAGGATTTCAAATGTTTGTATAAAATTTTTCAGTTCTTGAGGGAAACCCTTTTAAATTTTTTTTTTTAAGAATACTTAATTGAATAGTAAGGAAGTTTAAGTTCGGGCGAAACCGAACTTTATATACACAAGGTGAAATCTTATCTTAATATATAAAAAACACGTGTCACAGGTTTGAGGCCAATGGACTCCTAAACTACAGAACCGATGTTGAATTTGTTTTGCACCCCGTGTGTAGTTTGATCTAACTTGAAATATAGCATAGGTTATAACTCAGTTTATAGTCGCAATATTATTTTATTGCAATTTTTTTTATTTGTTTATACGTAATATTAAAATGTTACGTATACGCAGTGGCACTCATATTTTCACGTGGTGCGGATATACTTCCGTGTAATTGCTTGGTGTTTAATTAAACAACCTGCTTATCAATAAAAAATATTATACCGAATGATATCAAGTATAGCACATCACCAGGCCCGCCGAGAGGGGGCGGGGAGGGGGGTTTCTGAGGGGGACCGCGATTTAGAGGTACTATGACATTTTTTTTAATACAGGAGAGTCTTTAGTTGTTCCATGTGTAATTTTTAAGCCGAATTTCAAAAGAAACGAAAATCTGCATTTCGTATTATAGTGAAGTGTGAAAAATAAAGATCTATATATATAAAAAGAAATTCTAAAATGTGTGTTAGTTGGTCGCCGGTGTTTGAAGAGATGTGTTGGTCTATTTTGTTCAAACTTTCACACAAGTTGCGTAAACCTCACGCGGTGGTTACTACAGGTAAAGGGTCTCAAGATAAAAGCCAAAACGTGGGCCAGTGAATGCCTAGACAGTGTTTATACAATATGGATATCAAATGAAAGCTGTTGATGAGTGCTTTGGTACAGAGTAGTATATTATCCAGAGACGAACTGGGACTGGGATTAGGACTAGGACTGGGACTGAGACTCGGAGTGGGAGTGGGATTGAGACTCGGAGTGGGACTGAGACTGGGACTGGAACAAAATACATACCACCCTATGGGACTGGCAATAAGGGATGCAGAAAAATGAGAAAGAATTGAGAGAAGAGAAAAGAGAGAAGGAGATTCAAAAAGAGATAGAATGAGGCGAAGATGGAGATAGATGAAACGAAAAAGACGGAGGGAGGAGTGAATAAAAGGATTATGAAAAAGTGAAGAGGGGGGAGGGCAGAGTCAGACGGAAAAGTTTATTAAAATGTATGCAGGTAGGCCAAATTTAGGGCAGGACAACGTCTGCCGGGTCTTCTAGTATATGTATAAAAGCATATATTTAAAGAGGAATTTCACAAACATTAAACGATATATGAAAGCTGAGTATATTGAGTACAAAAAGAAACGTTTGGTAAGTGGGCGCGGTCACAACCCGATTTTGTTAATTATCCAGGTTTATATATATTAGCAAGAAAAAGCACCAATCCAAAAAGACCAAAATCCTAAATGGTTTTTTACGGTTTGCAAAATTTTTAAATTCCTCTTAGCGTAGGCAATGCCACGCCAATTATACAAGATTTTACAAAATTTCTTATTTATGTCACAAATTCAACCCATGGTACTGAATTTTCGCCTTTTTTTCCCATCTTTCGAAGTTTCGATATAGATTTGGTTTACCTAAAATTTGTTAAAATTTATAAGCGCACCCTTAAACATACAAATATGTAGGCGTGGTCAACACTGATTCCGTTGCTTTTCACAACTTATATTTTGTAATAGTTAGGACAATGTATGCAGCATATTTCCATGTGAAATCTTCAATCTTGATTTACGCCTTAAAACTTAAATTTTCGTCTTCTAAATGATATCGAAATTTCGATATTGATTTTTTTAAGTGGGTATTGTCGTCAATCGATTTTTCTTATTTTCGTAAAACCAATGTACACATGGAAACCGCATGTGGGAGAGAGCGTAAAGAAAGCCCCCGTGGAATTGCATGTATGCAAGAATATATTAGGATGCACTTGGGGGCTATCGAACAAACTCTTTCATTGGGTTTTTACGGCAATTGTCACGCCCATACTTTACTACGGGTCCCTAGTTTGGTGAATAACCACACTAAAAAGTACATATACCATAAATCGTGTAGGGGTATGCCGATTATCAATGATTTATTATATATTTATCATAACGGGAGCGCTGAAAACAACCCGCAGAACTGCAATATATGCCGTTCTACATATATCACCTGCAGACTGATGGAAAATAACACAGCGTTAACAACTGCAACGAGATTAAATGCATCGAGGAATCTGGAAAGCTGACTATTCGGTCATAGTAATATAGTTTCATCAAATATTGTACCGGAATACCTACGTTTGAAACCACAATAGAGGTGGAAAGTTGGGGAAAGGGGGCCCAAATAACACACGAGGCGATACTTGTGTACACCGATGGTTTCAAATTAACGGAAGGTGTCAGGTCTGCCGTATACTCTGTCGATCCAGAAATCAGTAGATCCTACAAACTGCCAGATAACCACAGTGTTTCCCGGGTGAAGAAAGCACCCGAAATTCTGAATGAAGCGTACTTAAGCTGCAGTCACACAATATATTTATTGATGGCAGGCGACGATCAAGGTAAAAACTTCACACCGTACTTTATTAGAAATTATCGTGGAATGCAAATAACCATACATCTATACAGATTTTTAGGTGGAAAAAGATAGAAGGTAACGTTAAGGTCTATGAGTTGATAATGGAGGGTACATTACTCCTTAAATCGACGGTAGTTGTCCCAATCCGTTTGGGAGAAAACAAATGTATACAGGCGTTGCATATGATCCATCAAGCAAACTTTCTAAGATTATGAACAAATCCTATAATATTAGACCCAAAAAGTACCTCATACTTCTAAAGATAGAAACTTATGGCTCACGATGGCCATATCAACTGGACACTGGCTTTTGGCGTCACATAAAAGGATATGCGAAACAAAATATAAATATTATTACACCAACACAAAACAGTTCATGTTGTAAAGGCTTTAAAGGCACTATATTTAATTGTAAGTGAATGAAATTTGCATATCAAAATCAAAAAGAATTATTAACCAAAGCCTTTTTCAAGTATTTATTTTAATTTAGCAAATTAATACAAAGCGTTCAATTAATTGCAGCTTCCATTGCAAACCTTTTAATAAATAAATTTAAATAATATCTCCATGAAAAGAGATTTTGCCTTAGTTGAAATGAAAATGACTGCCGCAATTGTCTCATTGTTAAAATTACCACTACTGACTTATTAACAAAATACTTGCATACACACATACAAATGTGTTTATATACACAGAAAGAAATTGAGCTTGAAAAATCAATAAATAAGGCTTTTTGTTCCTGAGTTACAAGTTATTCAGTAAAAGTGATCGCATTACAGTTGATTCAACAGAGTTTGGATTAGTCTCAAGTTAACAATATTTTATTAAAATTATAGATTCTCAAACAAACTAATTAACTTTTCTATCAAAAGAACTGATTTCATTGGTAATCTCAAAAGCGAACAACTGTCAACGTTCTGCAACAACATCAGATAATTTTAAAGAAAAACTTACGCTCACAATGCTCACTTTATTGTTCTAATGACCATCGTGTCACAGAAATCTCTGTCATATCAACAGCCCCTGCTATGTTAACTTTAACCGAAATCTGTTATTTTATCATTTTTCATTGCTATTCTTGGGTGATATTAATAATTGTTAGTTAACAGAGCAGAACGAAGCGGCCGGCGTAGTGTGGTGGTGGAGTGCTGCGCCTACAACATCGAAAATGCTTGGTTAAAGACCTGGAAAAAGCAACATCAACATGTTTCGAAAAACTTTGTTTGCTATTTTTTTACTGAGCTTTTGCTCACATTCTATGAACTTTTTTGTTGATTTGAC
The DNA here is from genome assembly GCF_040869045.1 of Eurosta solidaginis. Classification (NCBI taxonomy): domain Eukaryota; kingdom Metazoa; phylum Arthropoda; class Insecta; order Diptera; family Tephritidae; genus Eurosta; species Eurosta solidaginis. The sequence continues at coordinate 271,765,025 of NC_090319.1, read as the reverse complement.
TTTGAACCACGTAATCCAGAATCAACAATTTGTGCGAAATTGTTTTAACAGCCATTTGCGATGGATAAAAATTAACAGAAATTTCGGTTGATTAAACCAGTTTTTTTCTTTCAGTGTTCATATCCTTCTAATAAAATTAGGCAGAGATTTAAATTCATTATTTTGGCAATACAACTACAACTATATCTGATTATATTTTACGGTCATTGAAATAAGCTTAAAGCGCACTTCTATTATTGTAATATAGTAAATTAATAAATTTAACATTTCCATTTAGGAAAATCTTCTTTTTAGTTGAACTTAAATTTCATTGTTTATTAACAAAAGAGTGACTGTATTTTGTTGTTATTAGCATACTAAAATATGAATTTTTGGCCACACAGAAATCAGTGGTTGATATATTCTGTAATTGTTTGAAATTGACTTAAGAGTTATAGCATAGAATTATAAAAATTTGCATTTGAAAAGAGACATGGCATAAATTTTACTTCAACTTCATTATACAAATTTCGGCAGCATACGTTTGATTATTCTATATAAATTTAGCTTCATAAATGTCAAAATAACTTGAATGAGAAATTTGATCAAATATAATAAATAGATGGAATAAGTATAAGAAATTTATTAGAATTAATTTGGATATAAATTGTACTTATATAGTATATTTTAAAATCTGCATGTTTATATGTCTACACATTACTCCACTAGCTAGCCACGGTTGCACGAGGCCACGACACGCGCTTAGTGTATAAGTTAAGGAACAATAACTGTTGGTCGCCCACATAAGCGAATTCTGCTTTCTAATGATCACTTTAAGATGTAAACACCAACCATTAAGTATACCGAAATTATCAGGATGAAGAGCTGAGTTGATTTAGCCATGTCGGTCTGTCTGTTTGTATGCAAACTATTCCCCAAATTTTTGAGATATCTTGATACAATTTGGTGACCGGCTGTATTTAGGTGTCCGATAAGATATAGTATATATAGTATATATCCCCACAACCGATTGTTCAGATAAGAAACTTTTCGTAATTTCTGCCCCATTTTAACAGCTAGGAGCTACAAATTTCACGAAATGCTTACGTATGTAGCATAAAAAAAATCATAGAGATCGGTGGTATATATTGTGGCGAATTTTCACATCACTAAATAAATGCACGACAACAAAAACATTAAAGCAAGCTACAGAAACACATTAACCATCATTTACTCACATACACACAAGGCAACGGAGAGATATGCACAAACACATGCAATCATTAGCCGAAATAGTACTCACATATAATAAATAGTATCACATAAAATGCAACTAAATTCGTTACAATTGGTGTCAGAAGAGGAATTGTTGAATAAATTCCGAAGATAATAATCAAAAACTTTAATTTAACGGTATGATTGTTAAATTATTATTAATGTATGAATATTTTAATCAACTTGCTTGTTTTAAATCTAAAATAGTAGCTAGTTTTTCCAATAACTTTTTATAATTTTTCTTAATGGCCAATAGTCATGTTTATTTTATTTATTTAATATTAATTGCATGGTCATGCGAAAAAAATTAATTAAAAAAGGCATCGAAATTTACAACTATTATTGTTAATGTAAATTTAACAGGCCTGGTTCAAACTAGCACAAGTGCAGATGATATATTCAAGTTCAAAATTATTTCATATATTCTGGAATGCAATCATAGAAATTTATTGCAATCAGGTTGATTGCAAACGCAGTGCTTACAATCAAATTGATTATATATTGTAATTTTTAAAACCAAAAAATAAAATCAAATTCGATTGCAAAGTTTGATTTTAAATTGATTATAGATTTTAATTTTACAATCACAAAAATAAGCAATCAAATTTGGTAGTGGTTGTACATTTTTACAGCTCAAGTATGAAACTAGTTACTATACCTCCTGATCATATCGCGTCTGTCACTTCCACAGGCCATCTTGTGGATGACACTGCCCAGGAGTAGATAGCCTAGTGTTACTTCCACCCTTCTGCGTTCATGTGCAAAGTGATCGCATGCGAAAAAGGTATAGCGTGCATCATCTTTGAAGCCACAATAGAGGTAATTCGGATTTGCAGCCTCGTCCATTCTGTAGAGATTTTCCCGGAAGATTTTCTCTTAGGTAGAAATCGAGCACTCTATGCGGCTCCTCAAACCATGGCCCTACTTTCCTGGTCTACTTGCCTGCAGCAATGCAGCTACAATGCTATTGCCTGCGTCGGATAGATTCTTTTTACGCATACACGGCAGCAATATTTCTGTCTTTTGTTTTTCTCGGAAGTGATAAATAGATTTCCTCTCCTAGTCGAGAAAGTGTGCCAGTATGGTTCCCGCAACGACAAGGAGGAGTGAATTTGCATAATATTTTGCACAAAATTCACACATGTACATACGTAAAAGTCCACATAACAGCGTACCTTGTCTCAAATCCAAAGTACAAATATTTGTGAAACGGAAATAAAATTTTAACACATACATACACATCAGCTTATGACATCAACTCAAAACGCTGTAAAAGGCATGTCGCTTTGGTCACATCTATTATATTTTAAATATTTACACTCACGGATAAAAGTTTTCAAGATTTTACGCAAAATTCGCGAAAAGTCGAATTGAAAACACGAAGCTTCAGCAAATAATTTAAAATTTTCATTAAGGGTAATCTTCGGCCACTAAAAGTATTTCTTAATTTTTGTAAAATTGTTTGTCAGCTTATTTGAGCATTTCCCTTCATACAAACTATTGTACGTAATTTTTGAAGCTTTACTTCTTTATGCGCATAGGCATGGTGGAATAACCAGGTGAATTAAGCCGTCAATTGTCTCGCTCTAAATTCTTCTTCTGTCATTCGGCTATCTGAAAATGTTTCACCAACGTTGTCCCTGAAAAAGAGTTGTTTTTTTCATTTTTCAGGAGTAAAATATGGTAGTTTTAGTACTTTTTTCATCTAAACCAGTAGGTGGATATCGATGGACCTATACCGGATTTAGTTACGGAGATTCATATGTGGGTATCTTTGGTGTGCGTTTCCATAAGAAAGGTCGTGCTTAGCTATTGCGTTCATATTATTGATATTTCCATTATATAAGTATGTTTAACTTGTTCCAAAACAAATTGAAACAGGTCTTTGTTAAAATAAACTATTTAAATTCGCGTCATATCCAACAAGGATTTTCGCCTGTGCAGCGCTACTGAAGACTTTCGAGAACACCAAAACTCTCGTATTACACCTTATTTATGTAAACACTTCGCTGAAACAATGGATTTCTAAATACAGTTACCAAAAATTGTTACTCACTATTGTTGTTTTAGCCTAAAAATTAGACCACTAAGATAATAGGAATGTTACAGTTATGGATTGTAATTTAGAATATATGAATCCGGCTCGATCGGGTTAGCACCTTCTGGTTCTAGGCCTGCTCCTATTATATCCCCTGACATATTTTAGGTTAGGTAAAGAGGGCTGAGCTGGGCACTATGGTACCAGCTCACTACTTAGGCCACCAATGGGCCCATTGTAATACCCTATACGGTCTCAAAGAGGACCCCTACCCTGCCTAAAGCGGGTCAAACCCCTTTGTGGAATTTATATGTTTTGCTATAGCCTTGACTTCATAGCTAGAGACCTCAGCAAGGTCATGTAGAAAAGGTTTACCAAGGATGGCCAACCTATGCCTACTAAGCGCTGGACAATGACAGAGAAGGTGCTGGACACTCTCCTACTCTTCTGTACCTCTGCAGCTGCGACAATAGTCGAAGGCCGTTACCCCCATTCTAGCACCATGCGTGCCTACTAAACAATGCCCTGTTACAACCCTTATCAGGGACGACAGAACTGATTTGTCTGACATATTTTAGTAAATAATAACTTGGGAACATTAGTAATACATCATGAATTAACTGTCAAGAGCTTATGGGAGGTCTTCTGATCAAGCTTGTATGATATATTAGAAGGCCATATGTTTTACTTCCGACTCTCAATGTCAAATCAACAGAGCAGATAGAAAGAACAAAGGATTTTTAGAGATCGAAAAACATTTAAAAGTATTACGATCACTTCCAAGTATGACTGTAAAAGTTTAAGTTTAAGTTTTTAATTTTATTCGATGCCTAAATTAATATAAGCTCGCACTGGTCCTTTGTATCCCTTTTGTATTGGCATTAGGTTGCACTGAGATATGCTGAAAAAAACAGTATGTAATGACTTTCGTAGCAAGGCATTTGTTTTTCTACTCCTACTGTTCCAAAGCGGGTAAACATTTTACCCTCTTCTGCCGTTGAAAATACATCCCTACCGTTTCAGATAGCGTACATCTTCTATCTCTTTTTATTTACTTCACCTGGTGATTCCACCATGGTACATAGGTACACCCGTTTGTGCTCTGTTAATAAGGAAGAAAATGCTTACAAAAAACAAAAATGCCAAAAATCAAATCAAAAATTAGTATACTAAATTCAACGAGCTATAAAACTGCCTACTTTGAACATTTTTTTAAAATTCTAGGTAAACATGTAAAACTTCTATTGAAGATACGTGTTTCGGTTTCGAAATTTTGCGTAGGATCTTGCATTTTTGTTTATTTTGATTTTATAACAAACATGTATTATAAAAAAATAGCAAAAATTAAAAAAATATCTTGTGACTATACTTTTTCCCGTGAGTTTACACATATAAACAAGTATGTATATATATAATATATTAGCATAAACCAGCAAGTTAACACCAAGCTTTCTAAATTCAATTAAACGTGACATTGGCCTGACATTTTGACACGAATTTTTGTCATTTGTGGTTATAGTACTTTTCGGAGATTATTTTTCTTTACGTACGGCTTTACATGAATATTTTGTTTGTAGCAATAGATTTCATTGCTTTTCACTTTTACCGAATTCGGGTTTTCATAGCTTTTTGATTTTTTCAATTTAGGGTCAGTTTTTTTATTATTTGACTACTCCTTTTGTGGTTTTATGTTCAATAGCGCTTTCTTTTTGAATTCGCGAGCTTCAAAAGTCATAATATTCGAGCTTATATCTTTGTTATTTTCTGGCTCATTTATCTTCATAGTAAACGTTTGTGGTTTGTAGAATGCGTTGCTATTGCTTGGTTCATTAATTTTGTAAATTCAGCTACTTTCGAAATTTTAAAACAAAAGAGACTTTTAGGTCTTTAAGCTCATAAAGCTAAGAAGCTTTTGTATGCATAAGCGGACATTATTTTTTTTAATAAGGATATTCTATATATCGAACATAGTTATATGTATGTGTGCATATTAAGCTATCCGTTAAAAAAAAAATATGCAGGATTTGCTTATTTCGGATCTTCGCAGCATACCGCAGACATCACTCCTTCCATTAGTTTGGAATTATCGGTATACAAGTGTATCGCATGGCCTGGCGTTTGAGCGCCTTTCGCCAATTCGTCAACCTTCCACTTCTATCATGGCTCTAACGGACCAGTCGAAGCACAGGTAGGGAACTAGGTAGTCTGTCCGTTCAATATTTGATGGCGCTAAATATGGCCGTATGGCATGCGCTCAAGCTGCTCCAAGGCATTGCGTTTTGTTGCAGCTGTTAAAGCTATGTTCTTCGGTCTACAGCTGAATGTGCAAAATGACATTCAGTGCCGCTGTCTTGATTGTTTTTAGGGCTCCCGTTATGTTGAGCATTGATGACCTTCATATCGTGTCTAATTTTTTGAGGTACAAAGGTAAAAGTAAAACAAAAATATATTGGATCTGGAATTTCGCGAAGTAACTGACTTTCAAAAAATTAGAAAATTCTATTTTTCTCTTCAGTTTTTATACGGAAGTGCAAAAATTATTTTCACCGCCTTTTTTCGCCCTAATATACCGCCACAAAATGTCGATAACTTCGCGAAATCACACTCCCTGAAGAACATGCGGATGCATCGTAACGTGTAGAAGGGAAAAGAAAAATTTAGAAGTTGCTTTATAATTACCGGCAGTAAAGCAACACTTTAGTACATAATTTTAACGAAATTTGGTTGTTCGGTTTCTGCCGTACTTAGAATTCCTTCATTGTTTTTTTTTCCTTTCTGTTATAATACACCATTGCTCCACTTGTAAACTCATCACGAACAACATGAATAGCAGTAGCAACAACAAAAAAACACTATTCAATTATACAAATAACAACAAAGAATATAGCTGCTTGCTATCCAGTATAATGTTACAACTTTAACACGAAAGAAACAAAAGCAACATATTAAGCTAACACAATCGATGCAGCAGTGGATGGACATCAACATAGATATGAAAACATCAATACATCTACAAGCCAACATATGCAAATTTGAAGAGGATGTTTGCAAACTTACAAATATTACACCTTAATGAATAGGGTGTTAAGCAAAAAATCTTAAATTTTTAGTTATGTGTACGGGTTTCCCAATCGAAAACCTCCTGATCGGTTTACGTGATTAAATATTAGTTCAACTGCATTCTTAGAAAGTACCAGTATTGTGTTGTGTTAGTAATCACATTCTTTTATAAAATACTATAATTGTGTATTGAATTTTAAAGCCTAACTTTGCAAGATGGTTGTTTTTCATATAAGGTCAAGGAATCCACAAAAGAAACGTGATGCAAAATCATAAAAGTTCTGAATCAAAAACTAATCACTATTATTTACAATCTGGTATTACAATATTTACATTGATAATATGTTCATTTTACATTGAAAAAAAAAAACATTTATCTGTTTGATTGCTGCCAATCAAACATTCAAACACGCGTTCGGCGAAAGCATTCCACCACATCATGTTGTGTTAGTTAAAATCGTGAGTAAGCCTAACATTCGACGTATGTACATATTCACTACGTTGTTTTACCTATTTGTTTCAGCGTTCTCTATATATTTATATAACAAAACCGATTAAAACCGCATATGTCTTCTTCTTCTTAAACTTTAAAACAAAAGTATTTAATTTTCGTATGTTTATATGTATATCTTAAAACTTTTGGTGCACTAGAGAGTCCTAAAATTTGGCGGTACGGGACCTGCATGTTTTATGCCGACTCCCAAAGGAACCTGCAAGACAGAACAATTTTCACTGCGAAGCTTTTCATGGCACAAATACGCTCGAGATATTTGCCAAAGCCCTGCCGAGACTACTTTTTTCTAAATTTTCGATGCTGCTTTGCCCAAGACTTGGACCCAGGACCTTCGGTGTCGTATGCGGAGCACCACCACAGTGGTCACCCCAAATACTTAGGGCTAAATTTTTTTTTGAGTAGTGAACTAAGCGCCGATCTTTGCAAAATAATGATAGAGGACACGAAAGAAAAATAAAACGAGTAAGAGAGATATGGAAGAGATACAGTTAAACTGAGATAGAGACACAGAGGGAGCGAAGGTGGAAAGAGGAGTAATGGTAGAGAGAGACAGGTGGAGGGATAATTACAGAGAATGGTAGAAAAAGAGACATAGGGAGGGTTAGAGGCGCAGAGAGAGATAAAAGGAGAATCAGAAGCACGGAAAAGGAAGGGAAAAAGTGAGTGGTAAGCATAAGGAGTAAAGAATAAAACTCCGTAGAAATCATGCAGACAATAAATTAAAGTTAAGGCAGCGCAGCTAACAACTTATTAAAATTTTAAAAGAGAACAATCGTGGCACCGGCCACTTCAGAAAACATCAAGTAAATCATGTCGATTTCATTGGATAAGCATTTAAGTACTGTTAGTACATGCAGAGATCTATAGTTTGGGCAATGAATAAAAAATCCGTTTGATTAAGGCAATATTTTTGCGAATTATCAGGCCTGTTCTGGATTCCGATTCCGATCAATTTTTTCGGAATCGAAATGGATTGGTGTTCTCAATTTCGATTCCGACCAAAAATTGTCGGTTTGAAAAGTATTGCCTCTGAGCAGTCGGAATGAAAATTAATTGGCAGATTATACACAAATGTTGCGATATTTGTCTTTCAAATAATTTTTTTTAAATTCTTCATTTTATTTGGAAGAGTTGTGTGTATTTTTTGTTTAAATTTTAGTTAAATTGGCATAATAAATCTTTCTTTAAAAACTTCTATCAAGAAATCTATTAAGCAAACAAATCGATGCTGATCGAAATGAAGTCGACCTGTTCTGAATTCCGATCCAGCGCATTTTTACGATTCGCACGCACAATAGCACGTCTTCTTGCGTCTGCGCATCCAAAAACCATATCTGCAGGCATTTTTTAATTAAAATAAAATTTTATGGTATTTAAAAGAAAACACATAAACAAAAACAGCTGATTAAACTGGTAACCGAATCGGAATGAAAACGATTCGAAATCGACTTCGAATCGATTTTTTACAATCGGAATTGAGAACACCAAATAGAAACCGAGTCGAAATCAATGTCGTTTTACTTTTCATTCCGAGTCGGAATTCAGAACAGGCCTGTATATCTTTACACCAAAACTATTAGACTTTCAAAGTAGATTATTACAAAATTTCAGCTACGGGATTTATTGTTTGTCCCGAAGAATTTCAGTAGGTCGTATTGTATGATAACTACAAACCATCAGGGGTAGCAAAGAAAGCCACGAAATAACTGAAAGTAATAGGAAGACCTAAGAAAAGGTGCTGGTTTTGCAAACTAATACGGGATAAAGCTCAGTGTAATGACAAGAGAGCTGTAAGTTGCCGTAACCCACTCTCTTTAAGAAGAAATTTCTCACAGCATGTATTTGTAGCATTAAGAGTTATTTTCAATAAGTCTACTATAAAAAAATAAGTAAAATTATATACCAGATCAATGGGCTAGGCTCACCCACCTTTTTCCGGGCCCTCATGCAACATAACACAAGCCGCTTTAATTGACACGACGAGCTTGAATATAATTAGTTTATTTTAACACTAAATATAAGTAATATGATAAAACAATTTTATGCGATTCATTTAACTGGAAGTAAACAATCAATACAAAATTGTGATGGACAGAATGTTAGACCAATCGATCAATGTCTGTTTAATCAGCGTAAAATCAATTCTTACGTTCGAAGGGAGCCCCACCCCAAGCAACACAAAATGGGGGAGGAGGTAAATGGAAACTATTTTTATATAATTATTTTGAGAGGGCGGAAGAAGGGAGGACTTGTAGATACCAAAATCGAATATAAAGAAAAGCGAGTAGGTGGAGTTTTCGTATAGCAAATAATAGTAACTAAAGAAAGGGCATAATCAACTACCAATTTCTGGTATTGATGGAGTGGGTTTGTATTATTGAAGTTAATCAATCTCAATGACGCGTTTCAATTTTGTGTTTCCTGTATCTTAATATTGGTTTGTATTTGAGTTATACACATTCACTGAATGAAAAGCCTTGAATGTACTCGTAAAGTCAACCGAATTATCGGCCAATTCAAACGATAATTCTGTACATTTTTATTAATCGCAAATATTGTTAAGTCTTCGCAGAAATTGTTAAGTCTGAATTAATCGTTTTAACAGTAAAGTCAAAAAAAATAGAAAAAAATACAAATAAATAACTTTTTTTCTATAGTTTTTGGATGTTGATATTTCAACGCTTTGATTCCAGGATTTTATGAGTGCTAGGCGTAACACGCTACCATTACACCACTGTGGTTGCCTGGCTCTGGTGTGTTAACTATAAATTTTTGATGTCGAACGAAAACTGTTGAAATAACAGATTTTCGTCAACATCAGAATAACATGCTTTGTAAACGTGAGTTTCTCTCATTTTATCTGATACTATTGCATTTTATTGACAGTTGCTCTTTGTTGAAGTGACCAATGAAATCAGTTCTTTTACAGAAAATAAGTTATATTGATTGGGAATCTATAGTTTTTACAGAATATTGTTAACTTGAGCCCAACAGCTTTTCTTCTGTTGAAATACCAAAAAAAATTGTTTTCTTGAAAAAAAAAAACTTTGTCGAATTAACCATAATGCGATAAATTTTACTGAAAAAGTTTAACTCAATAACAACAAACTTGATTTGTGGACTTTACAAGCTTCGTTTCTTTGGTGTATGTATTGTGACGAATATTAGTGACACTCAGTAATACTCACATCACTAATCTGTAGTTTTTACAGAATATTGTTAACTTGAGCCCAACAGCGTTTCTTCTGTTGAAATAACAAAAAAAATTTTTTTCTTGAAAAAAAAAAACTTTGTCGAATTAACCACAATACGATAAATTTTACTGAAAAAGTTTAACTCAATAACAACAAACCTGATTTGTTGACTTTACAAGCTTCGTTTTTTTTGGTGTATGTATTGTGATGAATATTAGTGACACTAAGTGATACTCACATCACTAATCTGATACTAAGTAAATAAAGCCACAACAACAATAAAGCAAGCAGTCACTTGTATCTACATAAACGAATCAGTCATTATGTCTACACATATGTACGTACACGCAGCGGAGAGGAACGCACAAACACATGCATATATCTTATTTGAGATGCTTCCAATAGTAGGCAATCAGCGACGAAAGTATCACTCACATATACACGCGCATATGAGAAGCTATAAACGTGCATCTATAGTAATCATTTTATAGCTGGTAAATAAGTAAATTCTAGAAACGCTTAGAATTATGTAACGAGGAAATCGAAGAGTATAAAAGAGCGCAAGCCGAGCAATCATGGAATCAGTGTGATTTAGGCACGCTATCTGTCTAGAAGTATAAGTGTTATTGTGAAAGTAGTCTAATAAAGACCATTTTGCATAACTGAATATTGGAGTTATTTATTCAACAATATAGCGATACGAACGTTAGTAGAAGTTGTGAAATAAGCGGAGTTTCACTAAATTCGTTACAGTATGTTCAAAATTTTATAGTCTAAACATTTAAGCCCGTAGAAAAATACCAGTGTAAAAATCGTTGAGCTCAAGACAATAATTAAAGAATTCAACGGAATGCACCTCACAATTCCGAATTTCAAAAATTTTCAGAAATCCCATCAAGATTCTGTGGACGAGATTTTATGTTTCGGGATTTCGTAAGTTGAGATTTTGTTATACACCCAATTCAACGCTCTTAAGACTTGGTTTCCTCGAAAGCGGTAGAGCATGTTGTCAAAAACACTATGATGTAAAAGTAATTATGCGGAAACTAAGAAGACGGTGTTCAATGTAACGTAATATAGTGGTAGTGCACTAAATATTACAGCCGTCACGATGGTAGAACAACGTTCATTGTCCCCTCTGCCGAATTTTGTCAAATATCTGCAAAAAAAAAAAAACAAAAAAATCAGACTTACAATTTATTTTCTAAAATCTGTTACAAAATAAAAACATAAACACAAGAAAAAAGAATTAAAACAGTAGAAATATCACCAATGAAATCGGCTTCCATCTTCTTCCAGCTTCACAAAAAATTGATGCCATATAGCGACCGTTCTTTAGCGTTCCCCGTTTCAGAGGTATTGCGATTTAAAAAATTGATTCCGATCACGAATCGTATCACACTATACGTGCTCCGAACTGTCTATAAGGTTTCAAATTTCTAGCTTAATGAGAAGTGAGTAAAAAATCAATTACAAGATTCCATATGTTCTGAATAGATTCTAAAATGTCTCGATTTCTACCCCAGTTTATACTTAACATTGCATTTTATTAAAATACTAACCCATGTAAAAGTTTGAAGTCGTCAGTTAAACTGTAACTTTCTTAAAATTGGACCACAAAACTTTTCAGTTCTAAAAATTACGTGCCTGGCGCGACCTAGCAGCAGTTTCCTCTTAATTTTACATTGTCATCGGGTTCCGAAGTATGTGCAAAAGTTCCAAGCTCAAGTTCTACTGAAAGTTATTAAAATATTATTCGCAAACGCTCTCAATTGTGTACTCAAATTTGCAGACAAACAAGAAAGCAACTCAATATAACTTACTTACTTAAATTAACTTTCCACCTAATATTTGTACATAATCCGTATGCTTTTCGCATCATCACAAGAATACATTTCGCACTAAACTTTAATACAGGAAATTAATTAGCAGTTGCGAGAATAAATTAAAATTTTTGGCGCATTATTTTATTTGAACTAACGATTAGTTAATATTGAATTTATATCCTCAAGTGAGCTGATTAAAATTTCACTCATAAACAAAAAATAAATAAAATAATAATATTATAAGTTTTAAGCGACCTTTCTTTTTTCAATAAATAATTTTCTTGCCGGCTTCAGGTCCAATTTTGTAAATAAAATTTTCAATTGTTTTTTTTTTTGTTTTTATCGGCCTATTGATAAATCATTCAAGGTTCGAATCGAGCTCAAGGCCAGAACAATAATTTTTTTTCTAATGATAATTATTGTTATTTTTTAATTTTTCTAAGTTTGAAAAATTGTATTTTGTTTTTGGAATAGTAAGTAGAAAATTTTTCAGACAACCTGCCATAGCTGCGTAGATAGATCCATTTCGAAGGGTACTAAGCCTTCATCATCAGTACGCTTTAGGCATGCTGCGCTAACCATTTAGCTATACAGCGGCGGTACATTTGAGCGCAGCTATGGCAGGTTGTCTGAAAAATTTTCTACTTACTATTCCAAAAACAAAATACAATTTTTCAAATTTAGAAAAATTAAAAAATAACAATAATTATCATTAGAAAAAAAATTATTGTTCTGGCCTTGAGCTCGATTCTAACCTTGAATGATTTATCAATAGGCCGATAAAAACAAAAAAAAACAATTGTTAATAAATCATGAGCACTTGGGAATGTCAAACAAAGTAATGGACAGTAAACAAAAATCCAGCATTATCAGTGATTTGCACCTGATGGCGCAACACTGAATAAATATAGTTGGTAAAAAGGAATAGAAGTAGCAAAGTTGCTAGCCAAACAAACCACCGCTGTATAGCTAAATGGTTAGCGCAGCATGCCTAAAGCGTATTGATGATGAAGGCTTAGTACCCTTCGAAATGGATCTATCTGCGCAGCTATGGCAGGTTGTCTGAAAAATTTTCTACTTACTATTCCAAAAACAAAATACAATTTTTCAAACTTAGAAAAATTAAAAAATAACAATAGTTATCATTAGAAAAAAAATTATTGTTCTGGCCTTGAGCTCGGTTCGAACCTTGAATGAATACAATTTTCAAAAATTGTTGAGTTTTTTTCAATATATTTCGGTTACCTACTGTAACTGTCTTCAGGATTAAATTATTTTACGCGTCTTCACTGCTCAACGCGGAGTTTTGTACTGTACAATATTGAAAAAACTCAACAATTTTTGAAAATTTTATTTACAAAATTGGACCTCACGCCGGCAAGAAAATTATTTATTTAAAATAATAATAATTATAAAATGAGTGTACTTAGCAAATTATACTGAAAGCAAATTATAAAGTTCAATTACTTATCTTAATATATAAAAACACGTATCACTATGTTTGAGGCCATTGGACTCCTAAACTACTAAACCGATTTTGAATTTGTTTTGCACCACGTGCGTAGTTTGGTCTAAATTGAATTATATGATAGGCTATACTCAGTTCGTAGTCGCAATATTATTTTATTGCAAATTTTTTTATTTGTTTATAGGTAATAATAAAATGTTACGTATACGCACCAGCACTCACATTTTCAGGTTGTGCGGATATACTTCCGTGTAATTGGTTGGTGTTAATTAAACAACGTGCTTATCAATAAAAAATATTATAGCGAATGATATCAAGTATAGCATATCACCAGGCCCGCCTAGAGGGTGGGGGGATTAGCCCCGGGCATTTTTTTTTTTTTTTTTAATTCAGGAGAGTTTTTAGTTGTTCCATGTGCAATTTTTGAGCATTTTAAAAGCAACGAAAATCTGCATTTCTTTTTCATATTACAAGAAAGGCTAAAATGTGTGTTAGTTGGTCACCGGTGTTTGAAGAGATGCATAGGACGATTTTGTTCAAACTTTCACACAAGTTGCGTAAACCTCACGCGGTGGTTACTACATAGGTTTGGTTGCGATCTACGTACAGGGTCTCGAGATATAGGCCGAAACGTGGACCCGAGTACCCCTAGAACGCGTTTATAGAATATGGAGAACAAATGAAAGCTGTTGATGGAGGCTTTAGTAGAGGGTAATTTTCATACACCTGGGTGACTAGGGTCTCGAGATATAGGTCAAAACGTGGGCCAGTGAATGCTTAGACAGTATTTTTTACAATATGGATATCAAATGAAAGTTGTTGATGAGTGCTTTAGTATAGAGTAATATATTATCCAGAGACGGACTGGGACTGGGATTAGGACTGGGACTGAGACTCGGAATGGGACGGGGACTGAGACTCGGAGTGGGACTGGGACTGGAATAAAATACATACCACCCTCTGAGACAGGAAATAAGGGATGCAGAAGGATCAGAAGAAATTGAGAGAAGAGAAAAGGGAGAAGGAGATTGAGAAAGAGATATAATGAGACGAAGATGGAGATAGATGAAGCGAAAAAGACGGAGGGAGGAGTGAATAAAAGTATTAGGAAAAAGTGTGGAGGGGGGGGGGGGGCAGAGTCAGGTGGGAAAAGCTTATTAAAATGTATGCAGATAGGCCAAATTTAGGGCAGGACAACGTCTGCCGGGTCTTCTAGTTAAACTCTAAATTAATGAGACTCTAAATTAACGGTTGACTTGATTGTGATTATTGATAAATAGGACACCATGTACACACATCTGCATGAATATGTTATGGCATCTGATTATTCACTATGTGTAAAAAGTTGTCTTAAAGGTTCTTTTAGTTATTAACTGTAAATACTTTAAAACTGTGAGTACACATATGTACATACAAAATCATGTGTTTAATCGCTAAAGAGGTTGGTCTGCGATTCATCTCTTTTGTCTACATTGGGGCAACTGATCATCTCTAGTCTCTTTTGGGTACAATTGGAATTAGTCAGTTTGAAGTTTTTGTTACCAGTTTTAAGAAACAGTAGTAAAAGGAATTGAAACGAATTATTCAGGAAAAATTCTGTGGCCTTTGCCGATCCAAAAATACTAGTACCATATGTTCCGTCATCGTGGAATTTGTTTCATTCTGAATTTTTTCGAATTCAAATACCAAAAAAAAAAGTTAAACTATTGTATTAGAATTTAGAAAAGAATAAAATCGGTAAAAATTCCCACACGGGTAGAAGGAGAATTTGTCCGCATGTACGAAAAAATAGGATATCTCCCACATTACCAGTAAAGGTACGAAGAGGACATCTTAAACAGTACCTGTAAGGGTATAAAGGAGAGCACAAATCCTATTTCTACTCTCCAGTACCTGTTGGGGTATAAAGAGCACCTGTCCAAAACTACCCATTCAGGCCTAAACAGGTACAATGAATTTCTCCATAGGACACACTCAACCAAAAGGGATCACTCCAACTCATATAAAGATATGAAAACTGGTTTTAGTCTCATATTAATTTTCGACTCCTCCCGGATTCATTCTAGAATAATTGCATTTATTACTGGGTATGAACACATTTAAATACTGATGCAGGGTAAATCTGTTGAAATTAATTTTGTTGCTATGAAACCATACGCTTTTGTACACAAAATATATCAAATGAAAGTAATAATTACGAATGAATTTTCTGAGTGTGATCTCAGTTTCGAGCACTAAACTACAGTCCGTAAGGCAGTCGAGCGGAATTCATAAAGAAACATATTCTTTTTATTGATATCTTTTAAATTTACTTGAATTAGGGTTGAAAAAATCCTGAAGCTTACATATCGAATGCTTTGATGCTGCCCGAGCCGTTACTACGTCACAAGGGGAAATGTAATTGTGTTCGTGGATAATGACTTCTTTCACAAGTAGTTTTCACCCACTATTGAAATCATATGATTAGCCTTGATGTGATATGATAGCGACGGCTGAGTAAAATATCATGCTATCTCAGTTTCCAGTTCGAAAACATCCTAACGAAGGATATTTTTAAAAGTGCCCTGGAACTATCTATCTAATTATCTATACTATAACAGTACGTTCTGTGTACGTGTGACAGAGCTGCCAAATATCGAGGCAGCTGTTAAGCTAGGTCGGAGTTGTTTTATAACATATGTTAGTCTTTGTATCTAATTGGGTTTTTCCGTTTAGTCGTGAAACAAATTCTGGTAACACTATTGGCACATTTAGTTTTAATTGGCCGCCATATACCTTGATAAAAATCTTACCAAATGTATTTTCTTTTTTTTCTTTTTTGTTCAAATATTGTAAGTTTTATATTGATAAGAGTGTGATACTTGGAAAATTTTACCAAGTTATTTACATTGACAAAAAACTTACTAGACATAAAAAAAATATATATGTAAGTCGTTATTAGTCATACCACATTTACACATGACTTACAGTGACAACAAAACAATGGTGCCTCTCGACTTAGCAGTCGACAACTCAACTTAAACAATCCGCCCCAATCAGTAAACAAGCCAAATAAGGCTCCAATATATGTAAATAAGCTAGAAAATCTATGCTAACACAAAAAGCAAACAAGAAGTGCCATGCGACTCTGACAAGTGACATATAAACGCGGACAAGAATGAAATTCCCAGTTTATGCTTTTGTTTTTGTTGACGTCACTGACATTTCAGCGAATATTACCGCGTGTGGTTGATTGCTTGTCATAATAAATACTCATCATTGTCAGTTTAGAGATGATGCGACATCGAAACATCATTGCTGCATCTATCAAAACAACAACATATATTATCGTCTGTTGTTCATTGTCAATTTCCGGCACCCTCTACGCTCGCTACTTCCTCAGTGAAAGGTTGCATTCATGTGTTTGTTCTTCTTGTTGTGGGCTTATGATGTAATTGTTGTTGCTTTTTTAATTTCGATCGTTAGATGTGATGCTTGTATACATTGCCGAGCAGCAAAATATTATTCACACTTTACAAATTGAATGTTAATTTATAAGTATTTTAAAATCGATAGCATTGTACTATTTTCCAGGGTTCCCATACCAAATGTGTCACTTCAGACAGAAATTTTGTGATGAGAGGCTTTATTGTGATAATTTATACTCAAAAGCATAAACAACATTTGTTATCAGTAAAACAACTGGCGCTATAATTTTGTGAATTTATGCCGGAAGTTAAAATAAAGATATATTTTAATAAATCAAACGATTGTAAGGCATTTTCATATGATTTTGTAAAAATATCAGACACATTCCCAAAAAACCTCTAAGACAAGCGGGAGTGGAATTTTTCTGATAAATTCGAGGTCGTTTACACAACTAACTAGCATATAATGGAATCAAACCACTTAATTGACGAGCAGTGTATTAACACTTTTCACTCCTTCTTACACTTCTTTGCGGTTGGTGCTGTTTAACACTTTCGTAAGTTTTGTTGTTATAATAATGCTGTCGCATTATGTTGCGTCATATCGATTTGATATCAGTTGTGTTTTGCATTTAATTAAGATTTTGACATGGCAGTAATGTGAAGTATATAAATTTGCATGGGCACACACCTTTACATACTTCCCCTTGCTTTGAGGCATATTAAGAAAAATTACTCTCAGTTATACTTCCTTTTAGAATAAACTATCGATATTAATTTTTGCACGTGAATCTTAAAAATTTAAATTGAGTCTGCTCTGCCCTTGGCTTGAAAAGTACAGATATAGTGACTACGAATAAATTTCCTGGGTGTGGTCTCAATTCCGAGCATACAGCTACCGTCCGTGAGGCAGTCGAGTTGAATTGATAAAAAAACATAATTTTTTTTAATTTACTTGAATTGCGGATTAAAAAATTCTGCAGCTTACAAATTGACTGCTTCGATGCTGCCCCGAGTCACTACTATGTAACAAGTGGAAATGTAAGTACGGCATTGGAGGATTACTTCTTCGATAAGTCGCTACGGATGGCTAGAGAAAACAAACTTCGAACAATTGAAGAGCGTTTAAGTCTCCACTACTGAGATGATATAATATGTCTTGATATGTATGATATAGTATGACATGATATGATATGATATCCACTGAGAAAAATTTTCAAAATCATCACATTTCAGAATTTTTCCTATAGACGCCACAAGTTATGTCAAAATGTATTGAACTTATAAGCTCAATAGGTCATTATTAAAAAATCTGAAAAATGCCGTTTTTCGAAAGTTTTCTGTTGATATGAAATATTCCACTCAGCAGTCGGTATGATATAAAATGATGCAATATTATATGATATTATATTTTATGATATAAGATGATTTAATATGATATAATGTTATTTGATACGATATGATATTATGTGATGCGGTATAATATTATATGATGTCTTTGAGGTTTACGCTCCTTTTAGTATAGTGAAGATATCAAATATGAATCGATTTGGAACTTTCATTCTTATTTTTGTTTTTTTTTTTTTGTTTTTTGTGATTTGGTATAAAATGATATATTATGATACGATATGATATGATGTGACATCGTATGATATGAATTGATATGATGTGATATGATTGGGCAATTCACAAGATTGCCTTTTCATGTATTATTTTAAAATTTAAGTTGTTTCCAACATACAATTTGAATAAAGAATACCACATACCATATACGGCGAATAGGAGACCTTGTGATCTGCCTAGATATGATATTATTTGATATTATATGAGATAATATTATAAGATACGATATCGCTACCACAGTTTCTAGTTCGAAAACAAGTTAACTGAGAATATTTTTAAAATCAATGCATTTTAGCACTTGTTCTAATTTGTTTTAAATAAATTCTTCAACCCGGTTTTCTGAGATAGGGCGATATGATATGATGTGATATAGTATTTGATAATATGATGATATGATATGATATTTCTTTTATATGAAATAATGATATGGCTTTGTTCACTATAGGCTTCATTACTACCTCCCAACCTTACCAACAACGCTTTACCAACACCCTGCGACTGAAGCAGTTAAAAACGCATTCTAAAGTTCTTTAGTGTATGGTGGTTACCACTGCCAGCTTTGAACTATCACGATTTTCAGCAAAATAAATAAATTTAGAGCTGTTATTTTTCAGCAACTTTAATATCTACATTTACCTAGGTTATATAAGCGGTATCCGTACTCGTGATAAAAGATTTTGAATACCCATTTAACGTCAAGTTGCTATAACCTCATTTTATTTTTTGGCGTTGAAATGTTAATAGCTTAAGTGACATATTCGCTTATGTTTGCTCTTTTTTCGCTGCTTTTGAAAAACTAAATTTAGTGTAAGCAAAATACGTATATTTTATGCAAATTTCATGCTAACATTTTAAGAGTTTTTGTAGTTGAAAAATTGCATGTCAAGCAATTAAATACAAATGTCATAATGTCAAAAATTGAACGTTTAGCTCAAGTTAGACATATGGGTGCACGTGTGAGGGTAATAGCTTTGACAATATGTTTGCATAAATTTGTCAGTTCGAAATTTTTTTATTAGTAAAACAAAAAAAAAAAAAAAATTAACAACGTAAATTGCTGATAGGGGAAGTTTTAATAAAATGCTTATAATGAATATAGCTATTTTACATATTACGAGAAAAATTTTAGGTTAGGGAAGGATGACTGTCCGGTTCATATGGTGCTGGGTATGGTGGTGTGTCGATATACATAAAAGCACTTCTCCCATTCCAACACATCTCTTGATGGTATATATTCCTGATCGAAAAATCTCAAAAACTTTGCTTTACCATGAGTGCCTTACACTTCAAATTCGTCTTTTCAGAATTTATTAACGTTATTGTCACGACGAACGCAAGGTTGTACTAAAGGTGCCTTCAGGGTCAGGGAAGGATGGCATTTTAATAAACCTTTAATCATGCCTTGATGTATCATGCTCACTGCCCAATGTAATATCAAGCGCATTGTTGAATGTTGAACGAACCTACATTTAAGAATAATTCTCCTGTTGCCTATCAACAAACTATCTTAAAGTACATAAAAAAATACGGAGTCAACTCGATGAATCGCCACCTCCCCAAGTACTACGACGAATATCAGTGATCGTTCCTGGCGCCCTTCTACCACCAGTATCTCATTCTGCTCTGGTAAGGCCTTTGCATTATGTCTCATGCTCATCGTAAAGTCTTACCTTTATTTAAAAAAAAAAATAAATAAATGTAAGGCGCGATAACCTCCGAAGAGATCTAAAGCCGAGCTTCTCTTCCAATTTGCGTCGTGCTCTGCTTGAATTTCCCTACAAATTGGCCGGAAGGGACCTACATGTTTTATGCCGACTCCGAACGGCATCTGCAGGGCAGATGAGTTTTCACTGAGAGCTTTCATGGCAGAAATACGCCCGTAGCGCTTGCCAAACACTGTCGAGGGGCGACTCCGCTTAGAAAAATTTACTCAACAATTTTGACAAGAATATAAAATTTACTGTAGAAGTAGAAAACAACGGAAAATTAGCTTATTTAGACTCTGAAATAAACAGACGAGGCAATCGACTAAAACTTAAGTGGTATAAAAAAGAAATAGCTTCAGGACGAATTATAAATTTTAATTCTAAGCATCCCAAATCCATGATTGTAAATACAGCATTGGGCTGTATACGGAAAATGCTACTTACCTCAGACGAAGTGTACCACAAGGAAATAAAGAAAGAAATAGTCACATTGTTAAGAAATAATTATTTTCCTAAACACACAATAAGAAAGTTAATCAAAAAAGCTAAATTGCCAAATAACACACAAAAACCCGGAAAACCATTAAATTTTAAGTCGCTGGCCTATGTACCTCAATTATCAGAACGTTTGGTTAAATCTGATTGTTACAACAAGGATAACACAAAAATAGCACATAAGTCGTCCAATACTTTAAAACAATTTTTCAATAAAACGAAGTCAACCATACCAAATATGGACAAAAGCAACGTTGTGTATAAAATTCCCTGTAAAGGCAAGGTTGGGGAAGCTTTCAATAGTATTTATGTCGGTACAACTAAATCCAAACTAAAAACAAGACTATCACAACATAAATCCGATCTAAAACAATGCCATCAACAAAATAACAAATTGGCCTTAATGGAGTGCCTTCCTTATGGATCTTAGGGAGGCCATAGATTCTGGGTGGAAGCGCAGTTGTTGTTGTAAGTCTATTTCTCTCAGACTTCGTGATTAAATCCATTTTAAAAAGCTTATCTACTAGGCAGTTGTTCTTATTCTGCAATCGTGATGTTGGGTCCTGTCTTTGAACCCTATATGTAGTTAAATCCATTAAAATTTCTTCCATTTTCTTATTGTAATCGTCGACTTCCATTGCTACCGTTTTATTACCTTTGTCTGAAGTTAAAATTCAAATTCGTATGTTACTATTTTGTTTAAGAAATTTCTTTGTTTGCTCCACTGTACAGACAGTGCAATTGCAAATATATAAGTGCTATTTATCCTTTCTTTAAACTCGAGCGTGTTTTTGATGTTATATGTAGAATTTGACGTTATGTTTTTTAATATTTCAGCAATATATTTGCACAAACCATATGAGGGTGATCCAAAATCGCTGAACAAATTGGCCTTAATGGAGTGCCTTCCTTATGGATCTTAGGGAGGCCATAGATTCTGGGTGGAAGCGCAGTTGTTGTTGTAAGTCTATTTCTCTCAGACTTCGTGATTAAATCCATTTTAAAAAGCTTATCTACTAGGCAGTTGTTCTTATTCTGCAATCGTGATGTTGGGTCCTGTCTTTGAACCCTATATGTAGTTAAATCCATTAAAATTTCCTTCCATTTTCTTATTGTAATCGTCGACTTCCATTGCTACCGTTTTATTACCTTTGTCTGAAGTTAGAATTCGTATGTTACTATTTTGTTTAAGAAATTTCTTTGTTTGCTCCACTGTACAGACAGTGCAATTGCAAATATATAAGTGCTATTTATCCTTTCTTTAAACTCGAGCGTGTTTTTTGATGTTATATGTAGAATTTGACGTTATGTTTTTTAATATTTCAGCAATATATTTGCACAAACCATATGAGGGTGATCCAATCGCTGAACAAATTGGCCTTAATGGAGTGCCTTCCTTATGGATCTTAGGGAGGCCATAGATTCTGGGTGGAAGCGCAGTTGTTGTTGTAAGTCTATTTCTCTCAGACTTCGTGATTAAAATCCATTTTAAAAAGCTTATCTACTAGGCAGTTGTTCTTATTCTGCAATCGTGATGTTGGGTCCTGTCTTTGAACCCTATATGTAGTTAAATCCATTAAAATTTCTTCCATTTTCTTATTGTAATCGTCGACTTCCATTGCTACCGTTTTATTACCTTTGTCTGAGTTAAAATTCGTATGTTACTATTTTGTTTAAGAAATTTCTTTGTTTGCTCCACTGTACAGACAGTGCAATTGGCAGATACAGTGGAGCAAACAAAGAAATTTCTTAAACAAAATAGTAACATACGAATTTTAACTTCAGACAAAGGTAATAAAACGGTAGCAATGGAAGTCGACGATTACAATAAGAAAATGGAAGAAATTTTAATGGATTTAACTACATATAGGGTTCAAAGACAGGACCCAACATCACGATTGCAGAATAAGAACAACTGCCTAGTAGATAAGCTTTTTAAAATGGATTAATCACGAAGTCTGAGAGAAATAGACTTACAACAACAACTGCGCTTCCACCCAGAATCTATGGCCTCCTAAGATCCATAAGGAAGGCACTCCATTAAGGCCAATTTGTTCAGCGATTGGATCACCCTCATATGGTTTGTGCAAATATATTGCTGAAATATTAAAAAACATAACGTCAAATTCTACATATAACATCAAAAACACGCTCGAGTTTAAAGAAAGGATAAATAGCACTTATATATTTGCAATTGCACTGTCTGTACAGTGGAGCAAACAAAGAAATTTCTTAAACAAAATAGTAACATACGAATTTTAACTTCAGACAAAGGTAATAAAACGGTAGCAATGGAAGTCGACGATTACAATAAGAAAATGGAAGAAATTTTAATGGATTTAACTACATATAGGGTTCAAAGACAGGACCCAACATCACGATTGCAGAATAAGAACAACTGCCTAGTAGATAAGCTTTTTAAAAATGGATTTAATCACGAAGTCTGAGAGAAATAGACTTACAACAACAACTGCGCTTCCACCCAGAATCTATGGCCTCCCTAAGATCCATAAGGAAGGCACTCCATTAAGGCCAATTTGTTATTTTGTTGATGGCATTGTTTTAGATCGGATTTATGTTGTGATAGTCTTGTTTTTAGTTTGGATTTAGTTGTACCGACATAAATACTATTGAAAGCTTCCCCAACCTTGCCTTTACAGGGAATTTTATACACAACGTTGCTTTTGTCCATATTTGGTATGGTTGACTTCGTTTTATTGAAAAATTGTTTTAAAGTATTGGACGACTTATGTGCTATTTTTGTGTTATCCTTGTTGTAACAATCAGATTTAACCAAACGTTCTGATAATTGAGGTACATAGGCCAGCGACTTAAAATTTAATGGTTTTCCGGGTTTTTGTGTGTTATTTGGCAATTTAGCTTTTTTGATTAACTTTCTTATTGTGTGTTTAGGAAAATAATTATTTCTTAACAATGTGACTATTTCTTTCTTTATTTCCTTGTGGTACACTTCGTCTGAGGTAAGTAGCATTTTCCGTATACAGCCCAATGCTGTATTTACAATCATGGATTTGGGATGCTTAGAATTAAAATTTATAATTCGTCCTGAAGCTATTTCTTTTTTATACCACTTAAGTTTTAGTCGATTGCCTCGTCTGTTTATTTCAGAGTCTAAATAAGCAAATTTTCCGTTGTTTTCTACTTCTACAGTAAATTTTATATTCTTGTCAAAATTGTTGAGTGTGTCTGCAATTGCACTGTCTGTACAGTGGAGCAAACAAAGAAATTTCTTAAACAAAATAGTAACATACGAATTTTAACTTCAGACAAAGGTAATAAAACGGTAGCAATGGAAGTCGACGATTACAATAAGAAAATGGAAGAAATTTTAATGGATTTAACTACATATAGGGTTCAAAGACAGGACCCAACATCACGATTGCAGAATAAGAACAACTGCCTAGTAGATAAGCTTTTTAAAATGGATTTAATCACGAAGTCTGAGAGAAATAGACTTACAACAACAACTGCGCTTCCACCAGAATCTATGGCCTCCCTAAGATCCATAAGGAAGGCACTCCATTAAGGCCAATTTGTTCAGCGATTGGATCACCCTCATATGGTTTGTGCAAATATATTGCTGAAATATTAAAAAACATAACGTCAAATTCTACATATAACATCAAAAACAACGCTCGAGTTTAAAGAAAGGATAAATAGCACTTATATATTTGACGACGAAAAACTTATTTCGTTCGACGTGTTATCACTTTTTCCGAGTATACCCAATACAGCTGGTACTCGATACAATACAAGAAAAGTGGGTAATGATTAAAGAGTTCACAAAGATACCCAAACAGCTGTTTATGGAGATAACAACATTCTGTATAAAAGAGAGCAGATATTTTAAATTTAAGAATACATATACACGCAATTGAAAGGAATGCCGATGGGAGCGCCCACATCCCCAATCATAGCGGATATAATAATGGAGAAACTTTTGGATAGTAGTATGGAAAAATTGCGGTATAAAACCTAGGATACTTTCGAAATACGTCGATGACCTCTTTGCCATAGTACGTGAAAACGAGATACAAAATACACTTGACACACTCAACAATTTTGACAAGAATATAAAATTTACTGTAGAAGTAGAAAACAACGGAAAATTAGCTTATTTAGACTCTGAAATAAACAGACGAGGCAATCGACTAAAACTTAAGTGGTATAAAAAAGAAATAGCTTCAGGACGAATTATAAATTTTAATTCTAAGCATCCCAAATCCATGATTGTAAATACAGCATTGGGCTGTATACGGAAAATGCTACTTACCTCAGACGAAGTGTACCACAAGGAAATAAAGAAAGAAATAGTCACTTTGTTAAGAAATAATGATTTTCCTAAACACACAATAAGAAAGTTAATCAAAAAAGCTAAATTGCCAAATAACACACAAAAACCCGGAAAACCATTAAATTTTAAGTCGCTGGCCTATGTACCTCAATTATCAGAACGTTTGGTTAAATCTGATTGTTACAACAAGGATAACACAAAAATAGCACATAAGTCGTCCAATACTTTAAAACAATTTTTCAATAAAACGAAGTCAACCATACCAAATATGGACAAAAGCAACGTTGTGTATAAAATTCCCTGTAAAGGCAAGGTTGAGGAAGCTTTCAATAGTATTTATGTCGGTACAACTAAATCCAAACTAAAAACAAGACTATCACAACATAAATCCGATCTAAAACAATGCCATCAACAAAATAACCAGAAAACAGCACTTATGGCACACTGTGCAGCTAGTGGGCACATACCTAACTTTGACGAGACCAAAATACTGCAACAAGAACAACACTACAGTAAACGATTCACTCTTGAAATGTTACACATTATCAACGTACCGACTAACACACGACTCAACTTTAAGAGCGACGTGGACAATTCCGCGCATATATACAAACATTTGCTTAGAGGAAGACAGTACCATACTCCACGTCGCACAGGGCAGACGTGCTAAGAAACGTATGTGCAAATGTAAAATGATAACATTTTTTGTGATAATTTGTTAATTGTTTATTTACTATTATTTTTGTTTTATTAGTTTTGTAACCCTGATGACGATTGCCGCAGTGCAGTCGAAATATATTGGTTGAGAAAAAAGAAAAAATCATCAACGGTGTTTTATTTTAAAACACAGACCTCGAGCCAGCTTAATAAGATAGTTACTAAGTAAATAAAGCCACAACAACAATGAAGCGAGCTGCTACAGTTGTATGTACGTAAACAAATTAATAATTATGTCTGCACACATACATGCGGGGCAACAGAGAGAGATACTCACAAGCGAATGTCATCATCAGCGCTCACATATACACATGCATATGGATACAAATTGCAATTATACGTGTATATAGCTCGTAAACAAGCATCAGATTCAGGAAATTACTAGACCTTAGGAGAAATGGGATAAAGAGGAAACCGAAGAGTATAAAAGCGGCACACGCTGAGGCATCACGAGTTCAGTTGGATTTAAGACGCTATCTAGCGAGCAATAGCAGTATTATTTTGAAATTCAGTTTGAGTTAAGCAAGCTGTCAGTAAGCGAAGTATAAGTGTTATTATGAAGTACTTTAATAAAGGCCATTTTGCATTATTGAAGAGTGGAGTTATTTATTCAACAGGTTAGTGATTCGAACTTAGCAGAAAGCTGCAAATAAGAGGATTTGCACTAAATACGTTACACTATGTTTATGTTGTGGGTTTATTTGCACGACGTTCAGCACCGTTGAGCTATTTCTCCACCTCCATTATATTGGCCGCCTTACTCTCTATATCATAATTTGATTAGATAGTTTCGTGGTCCTTTTCCAACTTCATTGCCTTTTTCTGTCTCATAAGAATTATTCTTTTGAACAAATATTCCTGAAACTCAGGTAAGTACTGACTATCACCGAAAACATTATCCCAAACTTTGCATCTAAGAAACATTCCACCTATTGGCTGTGGTTCTTTTCCTCCAGGCCGCTATATGCAAAATACATGTTAAATAAATTTCGGGCTTTGACGCTACTTCAAGGAAAGCTCTTTCTCTGAATTCACCATACATCACCTTGAAAAGTATATTTGTACCTAGCCTGTGAAGTTTCTGAAAATACTCTCTTTCATTGAACATCTAGCTTCTCAGATGAATTTTCAGCCCTATTTTCTATTCGTTGGATTGGGTAACAGCACTACTGTCTTTTTATTGCTAATGCAATTATCACCTGACTTTGAGCCCACTTTGACGTGATGCGTATCCAAGACTTGTTTACCTCGCGGTTCTGGATGTGGATCTTCTTTCATCTCTTTCCACTCTGGTACTCAGACTTGTAGCCCTCCGCGAATTGCTGCCTCTTCTTCACCACTGAATATGTTGCATTATTGCGTTCCATTTGCCATTGGCCATTAAGCTGACAGGTCTACGCTAGATAC
Source organism: Eurosta solidaginis (assembly GCF_040869045.1). NCBI lineage: Eukaryota > Metazoa > Arthropoda > Insecta > Diptera > Tephritidae > Eurosta > Eurosta solidaginis. The sequence continues at coordinate 271,738,001 of NC_090319.1, read as the reverse complement.
TCTTCATACTTCCGAACCAAGCTATCTGCCACTGAGCTATCGTCATTTTGCTGGCACGACTTTTCTAGCACTTTCTTCGTTCATTTCCAAATCCCTATTCACATACTCAGTGCTTTTCATTCAGACTATATTACCCTGGACTGGATAGCGTTTGCAATCGAGATAGATATAAACTTCCAAATATCAGAATCATCAGTATCGAAAAGAATTGACTAAGTCCTGTCAGTAGGTCCGTCCATCTGTTTGTCTGTCGGTCCTTCCGTCCGTCCATCCGTTAACAGGATGACTTGAGCAAATATTTGCATATTTTCAACAAATTCGGTATATGGGTTTATCTGGACCCAGAATAGATTGGTATTGAAAATGAGCGAAATCGAACGATAACCACGCCCACTTTTTCGTTATCGAAAATTTAGAAAAGTGGAAAAAATGAGATAATTCAAAAACGAATACCGCTAAGCTAATCAAATTTGGTAGGTCTATTGATTCTATGACGCAAACTATAGATTCCAAAAATGTTTGGAATAAGGACGTAATACCTCCCACTTTAGAGGAAAAAAATTTGGAGGTTTAACAAGCCGTAAATTAAAAGGCGTTAATAAAAATCGGATTTTTAAAAGGGTGGTTGATGAATTAAATAAGCCATAGCAAAAAAAAAAAGCTTTACATCAATAGTGTTTCAATTCCCAAGTGGAATAATAACAAAAAAAAAAAAAAAAGCAAAAAATGCAAACTTTTGCAAATGGGCGTGGCACCGGATCAATAGAAGATTGGGTCACATATTTTCCTTATAGCAGGAAATCTTGCTAGAAAATATGGACGGGATCGGTTAAAGACCACACCCATTTTCTATATAAAGGATGATTAGAAGGGCCTTTTACTTTTTTTAATGGGCGGTGATATGCCCCTATTCTGATCCACAACATTTCTAGGTCCTAAAAAATGCTTTGTAACAAAAAAAGTTATTTATCTGAAATGAACTGTACAACTGAAACCCACGCTGATTATATAATGTTCGGATACACCCGAACTTAGACACCCTTACTTGTTTGAACGTCTTCTCTTAACTTTAATTTAATTGTGCCGAAGAGGTGTAGTATGAAATATAAAATGGAGAAATATATACGTCCACAATTGGAAAAAGAAACGACTTTTTTCTTAAATTTTTTAAATTAAAAACTATTTTTTTTGTACTTACCACACATGTATCCACATTTTAACTCTAAATCGTTATATGAGCTCATTAGTATATTATATTCTTTCTCTCCCTCTTCTACAATAAAAGAAGAAAAAAATTACTTTTGTATAACAATGTCCCCCCACAATTTCTTCAACCAAAGGTTTGCATATTTCATATTCCATTTCTAATTATTTAACTTATGAGTTTTTTTATGAATTCATTCATATCTAAGGACGAACATTAGGAGATAAGCTTATTAAGATATGGCATGTAAGTACATATGTATATAAGTCGTTTGCACACATGCTTTTTTATACTCAGTTGAGCAGAGCTCACAGAGTATATTAAGTTTGATTGGATAACGGTTGGTTGTACATATATAAAGGAATCGAGATAGATATAGACTTCCATATATCAAAATAATCAGGATCGAAAAAAAATTTGATTGAGCCATGTCCGTCCGTCCGTCCGTCCGTCCGTTAACACGATAACTTGAGTAAATTTTGAGGTATCTTGATGAAATTTGGTACGTAGATTCCTGAGCACTCATCTCAGATCGCTATTTAAAATGAACGATATCGGACCATAACCACGCCCACTTTTTCGATATCGAAAATTTCGAAAAACCGAAAAAGTGCGATAATTCATTACAAAAGACCGATAAAGCGACGAAACTTGGTAGATGAGTTGAACTTATGACGCAAAATAGAAAATTAGTAAAATCTTGGACAATGGGCGTTGCACCGCCCACTTTTAAAAGAAGGTAATTTAAAACTTTTGCAAGCTGTAATTTGGCAGTCGTTGAAGATATAATGATGAAATTTGGCAGGAACGTTACTCTTATTACTATATGTACGCTTAATAAAAATTAGCAAAATCAGAGAAGGACCACGCCCACTTTTAAAAAAAAATTTTTTTAAAGTAAAATTTTAACAAAAAATTTTATATCTTTACAGTATATAAGTAAATTATGTTAAGATTCAATCCCAGTAATGATATGGTGCAACAAAATACAAAAATAAAAGAAAATTTAAAAATGGGCGTGGCTCCGCCCTTTTTCATTTAATTTGTCTAGGATACTTTTAACGCCATAAGTCGAACAAAAATTAACCAATCCTTTTGAAATTTGGTAGGGGCATAGATTTTATGGCGTTAACTGTTTTCTGTGAAAATGGGCGAAATCGGTTGATGTCATGCCCAGTTTTTATACACAGTCGTCCGTCTGTCCTTCCGCATGGCCGTTAACACGATAACTTGAGCAAAAATCGACATATCTTTAATGAACTTAGTTCACGTGCTTACTTGAACTAACTTTATCTTGGTATCAAAAATGAACGAAATCCGACTATGACCACGCCCAATTTTTCGATATCGAAAATTACGAAAAATGAAGAAAATGCCATAATTCTATACCAAATACGAAAAAAGGGATGAAATATGGTAAGGTAATTGCATTGCTTTATTGACGCGAAATATAACTTTAGAAAAAACTTTATAAAATGGTTGTGACACCTACCATATTAAGTAGAAGAAAATGAAAAAGTTCTGCAGGGCGAAATAAAAAACCCTTAAAATCTTGGCAGGTATACATATATAAATAAATTAGCGGTATCCAACAAATGATGTTCTGGGTCACCCTGGTCCACATTTTGGTCGATATCTGGAAAACGCCTTCACATATACAACTACCACCACTCCCTTTTAAAACTCTCATTAATACCTTTAATTTGATACCCATATCGTACAAACTCATTCTAGAGTCACCCCTGGTCCACCTTTATGGCGATATTTCGAAAAGGCGAACACCTATAGAACGAAGGCCCGCTCCCTTTTAAAAATACTCATTAACACCTTTCATTTGATACCCATATCGTACAAACAAAGTCTGGAGTCACCCCTGGTCCAGAAAGGCCCACTCCCTCTTAAAATACTCATTAACTCTTTCGTTTGATACCCATATTGCACAAACGAATTCTAGAGTCGCCCCTGGCCCACCTTTATGGCGATATCTCGAAACGGCGTCCACCTATGGAACTAAGGATTACTCCCTTTTAAAATACTCATTAACACCTTTCATTTGATACCCATATCGTACAAACGCATTCTAGAGTCACACCTGGTCCATCTTTATGGCGATATCTCGAAAAGGGGTCCACCTATAGAACTAAGCCCCACGCCCTTTTAAAATAATCATTAACACCTTTCATTTGATACCCATATCATACAAACTAATTCTAGAGTCACCCCTGGTCCACCTTCATGGCGATATCTCGAAAAGGCGAACACCTATAAAACGAAGGCCCACTCCCTTTTAAAAATACTCATTAACACCTTTCATTTGATACCCATATCGTACAAACAAAGTCAAGAGTCACCCCTGGTCCACCTTTATTGCGATACCTCGAAAATGCGTCCACCTATAGAACTAAGGCCCACTCCCTCTTAAAATACTCATTAACTCCTTTCGTTTGATACCCATATTGCACAAACGAATTCTAGAGTCACCCCTGGTCCACCTTTATGGCGATATCTCGAAAAGGGGTCCACCTATAGAACTAAGCCCCATGCCCTTTTAAAATAATCATTAACACCTTTCATTTGATACCCATATCATACAAACAAAGTCAAGAGTCACCCCTGGTCCACCTTTATGGCGATATTTCGAAAAGGCGAACACCTATAAAACGAAGGCCCACTCCCTTTTAAAAATACTCATTAACACCTTTCATTTGATACCCATATCGTACAAACAAAGTCTGGAGTCACCCCTGGTCCAGAAAGGCCCACTCCCTCTTAAAATACTCATTAACTCCTTTCGTTTGATACCCATATTGCACAAACGAATTCTAGAGTCACCCCTGGTCCACCTTTATGGCGATATCTCGAAAAGGGGTCCACCTATAGAACTAAGCCCCATGCCCTTTTAAAATAATCATTAACACCTTTCATTTGATACCCATATCATACAAACAAAGTCAAGAGTCACCCCTGGTCCACCTTTATTGCGATACCTCGAAAATGCGTCCACCTATAGAACTAAGGCCCACTCCCTCTTAAAATACTCATTAACTCCTTTCGTTTGATACCCATATTGCACAAACGAATTCTAGAGTCACCCCTGGTCCACCTTTATGGCGATATCTCGAAAAGGGGTCCACCTATAGAACTAAGCCCCATGCCCTTTTAAAATAATCATTAACACCTTTCATTTGATACCCATATCATACAAACAAAGTCAAGAGTCACCCCTGGTCCACCTTTATGGCGATATTTCGAAAAGGCGAACACCTATAAAACGAAGGCCCACTCCCTTTTAAAAATACTCATTAACACCTTTCATTTGATACCCATATCATACAAACTAATTCTAGAGTCACCCCTGGTCCACCTTTATGGCGATATCTCGAAAAGGCGAACACCTATAAAACGAAGGCCCACTCCCTTTTAAAAATACTCATTAACACCTTTCATTTGATACCCATATCGTACAAACAAAGTCAAGAGTCACCCCTGGTCCACCTTTATTGCGATACCTCGAAAATGCGTCCACCTATAGAACTAAGGCCCACTCCCTCTTAAAATACTCATTAACTCCTTTCGTTTGATACCCATATTGCACAAACGAATTCTAGAGTCACCCCTGGTCCACCTTTATGGCGATATCTCGAAAAGGGGTCCACCTATAGAACTAAGCCCCATGCCCTTTTAAAATAATCATTAACACCTTTCATTTGATACCCATATCGTACAAACAAAGTCAAGAGTCACCCCTGGTCCACCTTTTTGCGATACCTCGAAAATGCGTCCACCTATAGAACTAAGGCCCACTCCCTCTTAAAATACTCATTAACTCCTTTCGTTTGATACCCATATTGCACAAACGAATTCTAGAGTCACCCCTGGTCCACCTTTATGGCGATATCTCGAAAAGGGGTCCACCTATAGAACTAAGCCCCATTCCCTTTTAAAATAATCATTAACACCTTTCATTTGATACCCATATCATACAAACAAATTCTAAAGTCACCCCTGGTCCACCTTTATGGCGATATCTCGAAAAGGCGAACACCTATAAAACGAAGGCCCACTCCCTTTTAAAATGCTCATTGACACCTTTCATTTGATACCCATATCGTACAAACAATGTCTAGAGTCACCCCTGGTCCACCTTTATTGCGATACCTCGAAAATGCGTCCACCTATAGAACTAAGGCCCACTCCCTCTTAAAATACTCACTAACTCCTTTCGTTTGATACCCATATTGCACAAACGAATTCTAGAGTCACCCCTGGTCCACCTTTATGGCGATATCTCGAAAAGGGGTCCACCTATAGAACTAAGCCCCATGCCCTTTTAAAATAATCATTAACACCTTTCATTTGATACCCATATCATACAAACAAATTCTAAAGTCACCCCTGGTCCACCTTTATGGCGATATCTCGAAAAGGCGAACACCTATAAAACGAAGGCCCACTCCCTTTTAAAATGCTCATTAACACCTTTCATTTGATACCCATATCATACAAACTCATTCTAGAGTCACCCCTGATCCACCTTTATGGCTATATCCCTAAATGGCGTCCACCTATAGAAATATGGCCCACTCCCTCATAAAATACTCTTTAATGCCTTTCATTTGATACACATGTCATACAAACACATTCCAGGGTTTCCCTCGGGTCATTTTCCTACATGGTTATTTTCCCTTATGTTGTCACCATAGCTCTCAACTGAGTATGTAATGTTCGGTTACACCCGAACTTAACCTTTCTTACTTGTTTTTTTTTTTTTATTTATCAATGTAACTATTTTCAAAATGTTACGTATACGCACCGGCATCTATCTTATCAGGTTATTTTAAAGGGTTCGAATACTTCGTCAGAGTCATTTTTTGTTTAAAAACTTAGATATGTAACATTGAAAGAAGCATTGATTGTTGACTATGTTGTCGGGATGGAAGTGACTGCCAGCAGCACTAAATCATATTTGAGTGCTCAATTGGGAGCAGAAATCCACTCACTACATCTAATCAATCACGACTGTAGAGCAAATTTCCTCATACCCCCTTTACGTCCTTCTCTACCATATTCCTATATATCATGCGCCCAATTGGCTTGTTATGCTATCAGAATGAACTCAATTTAGTTGAAGAACACATCTGTAAAAGAGCAATATTTCTGTACATATTTACAAAATTGGTGTGGTTAGGTATGGTTGCGAAGGCATGCATTAGAACTTTCCTCACTTCCACTGAGAAACATAAATGCCAAGTGTGAGAACACAGGACAATGAACTATCAGCTTGAGAAAGAAGGTAGTTCGCTTTCTATCTAAGTACGACCATAAGGATTTTGAGTTCATCTTATCAGTCAATTTGGTTTAGAGAAACTACATTGCCCCACATTGAATGCTTCGATTTTTCTCAAGAGAGTCCCCAGTGATGGTATTACGAAGCTGATCACCTCACTTATATCCATGTTAGACTTTATCCGATATTAGACTTTATCAATATGGGTTCTAATGCTTTAGTCCAGCACCTGTTCCCTTTTCTATTTTTGAGCCGTGTATCTTAACTATAACACCCCTACCACTGTATTGGCTTTCTTCCTTCGAGGGATATCTTATGATATGCAGCTGGAAGTCAACAAGTGCCCGTGTTGGACGTCAAGGTCAGTTATGATCCAATTTATTCCCCGCTTGCCATGATATTTATTACTGTCGTATGGCTTTATTCGGTTTTATTCCACCTGTTGGTTTTTCCTAGTCTTAGAGCCCCTTTCGCGGCCAAAGCCTGCACAGATACTTGCAGTTGTATTTAGTGAAATTTTGTATGTAATCCTGTCGAGATGCTTGCCACTGCGCCTGATATTTCCAAGTATACCAGCCTTTTCACCTTTCCGAACTTCTTGATTTTTTTTTTTTTATTTGGTTAGCGCCTTTCACCAAACAAGAGTGGAATGACTGTGATATGACCATGGATGATTTGCTGTAACAGCCCCAGCTGCTCATGAAAGTCCTTTGCAAGTACTCACCTTAACGTTTCTTTTCCAAACTATATTTGGGAACGAGAATCATACAAAATATTTGGCTCCGGAAATGTGTTTGGCTTCGCTAAGGTAAAGGAGAGCATTTTTGTTTTTCTTACAAACAGGCCAAGTTCCCGTTTTACTGGAATAACCCTAAGCCCACTCTAACTTGCCATCCGCGAAATGCCGCAAATTGCGTTTTTCATGAATTCGCTAATTCGCCCCTCTCAATGTCGAAGAAGCCTGCCAGAGTTTACCGATGTCCTTAAGCTCTCGATGAAGCGGACTACCTCATGATGGCCGCATTCAACAGATTTGCCTTACTTGTATGAGTGTTAAGACGCATTCATCTATTCATTATCTCGTTTATCCTTTACATAAAAAGTGTGACGTTTTTTCAAGTCAAGCGGTCCCAATTGAAAAGTGTTAAATACCAAATAATCACGAAAGTTTGTGAATAGGTTTTAATGATGCGGGGAATCGAAATTTCTGTCTTTAACCCTTGAGATTATAACTTTGATAAACATTTAGCCCATAAAATTTCTAATTACAAAAAAAGATGCAAGATGATTCTTAATAGCGCAGTGCTATAAATACGATTTTAATTATAAAGTTCTGTTGAAGGCGTCGAAAAATATTCCATATACATATATATCATATACGTACCAATGTATGTATAAGAGGAGAGATAAGAAAAACATAAATGGTCGAGACAAATAACTGGGCATTCAAAAGGCTGAGCGGATAAAGGCAACAGCCTTAACACCAGTATGAATGCAAGTTTACTCGATCTCAAACACCCGAAAAGCAAGGTCGTGAAGTAATAAAATTAAGAAACATTTTCTGGTAACCATCGCCATATGCAAACCTTGTAAAGTTTTTCTAATATCAATAGCAAGAAACATCTTATTTTATGGTCTGCTAGAATGGAAACTTTGAACAAGTGGATCAAGTTTACCAAATGCTTTGCTAAGATATGTGAAGATTACATCAGTCTGCAGGTTACTCTTAAATCCACTGAAGATATCAGTTGTGAGTTCGAATAAGTAAGCCACGGTCGATCTCTGACTGTTAAGAAATTCATGCAGCTCATTTCAATATAAAAATTAGCTGTCTAAAAGACATTGTGTCACAGTTTGCTTTTACTGGTCAAATTATTTTGTTTTTTTGTTTAGTAGGAGCAATAGAAACTTACAATGATAGTTTGTTACTATTTAAAAGCTGGGACATTTTTTGGGGTTATATTGACACCGAAAACTAGTTCAGTCATAGCAAAATTATTATCTAAGCTATTTCTTAATAAATCCAATTCAAATATAAGCTTTAATTTTTCACCATAATTGTGTGTCGAATTTTTTACCTAGATATATCCTACTATTGTTGTATTAACGAGTTGGGGAGTGTTATTGATGCTGATGGTCCTTTGTCGAATATAGATCCGGTACGTTTCTATAACAAAGCACCATTAGGGTACTAGCCCCACCATCTCGGAGGTCATCCCCTCCCCACCCCCTAGTTCCATGAGGAGCTCAGGGTCGCCAGCGCCTCGAATTCTAAATATGTATATGAAACATTCATATTTGTAACAGGATTCCCTGTCGTAGGTGATATTGACAATTTGATTGCAGAAGCTTTTTAGCCATAAGTTTGTATTGCGCTTATCAACCTCTTGAATCCTATAAATATCTCCTTTTATTGTATTAAACAACTTCCTTAACAGTTTTTGATTTGGTGAAAATATTCCAAATTTTTTCAAAATTTTCAATTTTATTTCAATTCTTAAACTTGTCGTCTTTTTTCTCCTTGAGTATATAAACATACATATGTATCAATCTTCACTTTAACAAGTAAGTGGATTTCCTTCTAGAATTATTAATAATTCAAAGTTTATCATTTGTTTTTCTATTGATTTTCGTTTCTCTACTCTCGCAAAAAGAAAAAGTGATTCCAATAATATATCTCATTCTTACCATTGCAATGAGAAATTTTGCTGATGCTTCAATTTGTGTTCAAATAAATCTTCATTTGAATTACAAATCATAAATCGGAATCGTTCAGTTTCTTTAGGGCTGATCTGGTCTGACTGTCAAGTGCCAATCGTGCTCACACTTAATTACAATAACAAGACACATTGCAGCATAAGCCATTCGAATTCTAGAAAGCATCGCCTCAATAAATCGCAGTTTTCTTAAACGGAAATATTTGCGTTTTTAGTGGCAGAAAAGCTAATATTTATCATTTGAAAACAAATAATTAAAGTCAGCTGGTGGTTAAATGGAAATGCTTTGCGGTGATAAGTGAAAATGAGTTAGAATGTAATTGATAGTCCTAAGTCAACAATGCGGTTTGTGTAGAAATGCTTAAAGTGGTTAATTTAGGAAGTGTAAACAGATTTTAAAGTGGCGTCGTACTCCTACATTAACAAACGGGGAGAGGAATTTATAAATAGAAATATGATAAAAATACATAAATTTAAGAAACTTTCAATGAATTAAGAATTTGTTGCGATTCGATGGAATAATTTTAGTGATAAAAGCACATCAAACGTACACGTCATTCTTTGTTTAACCGTTCCGCAACTGCCAGGGCGTATGAGTAACATTTTTGAATAATGAACACTAACCTGGGTCGATTTGTAAGGACAAAAGTTAACCTACACCGCGCCATCGATTTTTCGATATAATTTGGGCTCAGGAAAAAAATGTTCCACTACGCATACCAAAAAAAATTATTTTCGAGCCTGCGAAATGTTTTTTTTTTTTTGTTTTTGGTTTTTAAGGTTTTTTTCATGACCTACTAAAAAAATATTCATTTATCCCCTGTCCGACCCAAAAATGTCCGGTAAAAACGTTGTCGAAGGGTCAGGAAAAAACCTTAAAAATCAAAAACCAAAAAAAAAACCAAACAAAAAAAATTTCGCAGGCTTGAAAATTTTTTTTTGGGTATGCGTAGTGGAACTTTTTTCCTGAGCCCAAATTCTATCGAAAAATCGATGGCGAGATATCGGTTAATAAATCGACCCAGTCTATCGAACACACATCCATACATGCCTCAAAAAAATCTTAAATGTATAGTATGTACTCTATAGTTCTAGAGGTCTGCCAACAGACATGAGAACTCTTATACACGTTGCAGCAGAGACAGCACCCATCTATACGTATTATATGGCCTTTTCACATGGGCTTAGTGGCATCCTGCCGAACGTAGCAAGTTAAAAACCTTGACTAATATCACATCCTTGTCCCTCCAACAAAGGCAACCTACCACATACTGCAGACGCTTGGGAATGCTTCTTCTCAACGTGATATACTCTACAGATTTTGAAGTATATTTTTTCCAGCATCACACTTAATGAAAACGAATATACTTGAGAAATAGCCTCACAAGAGGCATTGGCATTGGTAGTTCCTTTAATTAAAAATAGTTTTGTGGCAAAACATAAAATAAAATACTTATTTGTACATATTACGAGATCCACTTTGAATAATTTCCCACATATTGCGGAACACATCGTCAACGCCTCGGCAAAAGCTGCTAGCTCCATCCAGAAAAATAACCGATTCCAGGAAAACCGGTTCTAAAAAAGTAACTGATTCCAAAGAAGTTGTCATGTGATCACACGAAATCGGTCACGAGATGGTCGGGCTTGTACCCTAATGTTGCTTGCTGGTTCTCAACAAATAACCCGATTCTAAGAAAGTAAGCGATTCTTAAATATTCACCGATTCCAAGGATATAACCGGTTTCAAAGAAGTTCCGGTTTTCTTTTAAGTGACTGCAGCCAAAACAAACTGATAAAAATTTTTCCCAGTTCCAAAGAAATGACCGATTCCAAAAAAAATGGTTCTTAATAAGCAACCGACTGGAAAAAAGTTGCCAGTTCCAAAAGGGTTGCCGATTTCAAAAAAAATATCCGATTTTAAAAATGTAGCCAATAGTGAAAAAATAACCGACTGAAAAAGATTACAACAAATAAACCAGCTTTGAAAAACTAACCGGTTCCAGAAAAGATAGCTGGTTCTAAAAAATTATCCGGTTTCCACAACGTAATCGATCCAAAATACATGCCGCTTTCCAAAAGTAAACCATTTTCAAAAATTTAAAGGTTTCAAAAAAGAAACCCTTGCAGAAAGTACACAGTCTTCAAAAAAGAAAGCTTCATAAATAGAGGAGGTTCCGGAAAAAGAAAGTTTTTAAAAACCAAAATAAATCGGTTTGAAAAAAGTAACTTTTTTCAAAATAGTTACTTATTAAAAAACATGCCTTAAAAGACAGTACGTTAGGTTGAACTGGCCGGTCAAAATAGACCTCACATACACTCAATGTATCCATAGCCTTACTAGAATGTTTTTGATGACCAAAAGGAAAAATTCCAATTAGGTATCACGACGTACTTCAAAAAATAACTCTGTCCTCTTAAAAAATACTAGAGGTTTTTCAAGATATAGCTTTATAGTAACTGGAGCCTTTATCCTACGAGCAGAGGACATAAACGCAGAACTTGTTCAACCATTTCTTACTGCTGCAAGCACTTCCTATATCTGCTGTTACTGATGAGGCTAAATTTATGGTCTTCACTGCTTATAGATATTATATTGTGTGAATCTAATATTGTAGGTTTTGTACAGGATGCTAGAAATATTGTAGCTCCACTTTTAGCTTCGCCTTTCTTGCTTGATAGAAGCCTGTGATGGTAGCGTGCTCCGCCTACCACGCCACACCGAAGATGTTGGGTTCACGCCCGGGCAAAGTAACATCACAATTTTTGGAAACTAGTTTTTTCAATTAAAAGAAATTTTTTCTAAGGGGTCGCCCCTCGGAAGTGTTTGACAAGCACTTCGAGTGTATTTCTGCCATGAAAATCTTCTCAGTGAAAACTCATCTGCTTTGCAGATGCCGTTCGGAGTCGGAATTAAAAAAGTACGTCCCGTCCCGCTAATTTATAGGAAAAACTAAAAGCGCACGACGCCAATTGGAAGAGAAGCTCGGCCTAAAATCTCTTCGGAGGTTATCGCGCCTTAGTTTTATTTATTTTTTTAATTCTATTTCTCGTCTCTTTGAAAAAATATTTTAATTGCAAGATTATACTAAGGTGTTTTTAAAAACATTAAAACAAGTAGCCCAATATCCGTTTAAATTAAAAATAAATTTAAAATAAAAAAATATTTAAGGAAAAAAGAAAACTACCAATCAAACAAGCAATCACGCATGTTTACATATTATAACGATTTTTACTTGCAAATCCTCTTATTTGCAATCCTCTGCTAAGTTCGAATCACTAAAATGTTGAATAAATAACTCCAATATGTAATAATGCAAAATGGCCTTTATTAAAGTACTTCACAATAACACTCAAACTGTGCAAGGAATAGCTTGCTTAATAACCAAACTGATTGATAGCTCAAATGAAACTCTACTATTCAGCTTAACAGCTCAAATCAAACTGAATTCCAGCGCCTCTACAATTGCCGCCTTTTATACTCTTTGATTTCAACCTTCGCATCTTCTAAGCGCTTCCAGAATCTACTAGTTCAACAGCTCTAAAACTTCTCAGCTGTAACTACAATTGCACAATTTTATAGTTTTTCTCATTGCATACTTATAGGAGTATCTCAGATATATGCATGTGTTTGTGCATTGACTCTCCGCTGCTCGTATATGTACATGGTACATATGTGTAGACGCAATTATTGTTTCATTCATGTAGATACATAATGATTGATCTATGGATGTGTATTCACGTCACTGCTTAGCATCGGCTTAGAGACGATAGCAGCGCTCAGTGCTGCTATCATTCGTTACAATATGTAAATTGTTCATAAACATACAAGCTAACTTCATTCATAAACGCATGTTAGTATGAGCAATGTATATTAAGTATCTATGTGTTTAATATTATTAACATACATAACAAATTATTCACAAAAGTGTATGCACGTACAACACGTAGCTTATTTCCTTAGAAATTGGGTCGTTATGCTAACTTGAAAAGCAAAGAAACCAAATTGATTACGAAACACAAGCAAAAATCAACAAAACGCACAGAACAAAAGGTTTTGGGACTAATTTTAGTGGACACTACCAAGCAATTCTTGGAACACAAACAAGTTCAACAGTATATACGTACTCGTACTTGTTCAAGTACTTGTGGGGTCACACATACACGTATATTTAGCTCATTCCTTCAAAACGGTCGATTAGTAGTAAAATGCAATTTATTGAAAGCCACAAGATAGGGAGATTGATAGGGCAACAGGGGAGCACTTTTGTTCTACATATATATTTACATACACATATACATACATACTAAAGTATCATCAGGCACCAACATACCACAAATGACACGCAAGCTCTTGGTCAAACCACACTTACTCAATGTCGCTGAATATGAGTATGTGAACGATATTCTTTGAAAATTGAATTCAAGCTCAGGGAACACATTAAATATTTAATACAATGGAGGAACCAAAAACAAATGCAACAACAAATCACTATTTGTATGTGGGCAGCGTTTGTGTGAAGTTTCGGGTTTGGGTTTGAGTTTTACTACAAACTCGTATTGGCGTAAATGTAACAAACAACAAATACATGTATAGAAGCGAGTTAACGTAAAAAAAAAAAAAAAACAAATAGACGATAAAATGCGATATGTAAAAAAATTATGCAAACTGTTGTGCGTACAAAATGGTCCGTGTTTATTGTCATGTGCCAAGTGTTGAGTGATTGTTAGCAAATGTTATGACGGTAGCCTACTTGAGTATGTGCATAATATAATAAATGTTTAGAGGTCATAAACTGGATAGCGTCTGGTTTCTTAAGAAGTTTTGCTTTCATTTGATGATGGAATTGATTATAAAATATTTGGTTGCACAAATTTATTTTTGGAAATTTGTAGAACGAAGTCTGGTGTCAGTTGAGCATAAAGTGAAAATTTGTTTGTTATTAATTTTGATGATAACTTTGCGGTTTTACTAGGTCATTAGTTTCTTCTTCTTTAGGCATAGCATTAACCAAAAATGTGTCCATATTCAAATTTAAACAGACTGTTGTACTCATGACCTAAAATAAAAATACATCTACAATGAAATATGTACTCTAAGTAATTTTAATAAAAAGGCTAATCTACAGCAACGAATAGAAAAACATAGGCGGTAATTTTCTATCAAATTTCGTCAATTCAATTTTTTTCTGTGCGCTTGGCTTATTAACAATTGTTTTTGTTTTATCGGCCTACTGAAAAAGGATTTCACTTTTTTTTAATTTTCGAATAATTGACAGTACACAAAAATCCAACATTATCAAGGATTTTCAACAGATGCCGCAACGCTGGTAAAATATAGTTCGGAAAGAGGAATAGAAGTAGCAATTTATCAGTCCAACAAAACAACGCTGTGTAGCTACTTACGATGAAGGCTTAGCATCCTTCGAAATGGATCCATCTGCGCAGCTAAAGAAGGCGTTTGAAAAATGTTCTATCTTCAATTCCAAAATTAAAAAATTAATTTTTTTTTGTATATTTGTATGAATTAAGCGGGATTGTCCTTATTGATTTTTTAAATGTATGAAAACATTTGTTTGAAGCAATTTCAAATTTCTAATTGATTTAATAATTTGGGAAAAATTTAAACAAGGTATAATCGAAACTGGTGTCGTCTTGTCCGTCCTGATTTCACGTTGTTTAAATTTTTCCCAAATTATTAAATACAATTTTTTGTATTTTTTTCGTTGTTAAAAAAAAAACATCCATGAATTTTGTAACGTAAGCCATGCAAAACAAACTCAAACCCATTCTCGAATAAATACGAAAATTTCAGAAAATTTTAGAAATATTTCGAATTTTTTTGTAGTTCTCTGATTTTTTTTTTATTAACAGCTGTGCAGTCTTATCAATTTTAGTCGGACAGAAATTTTAGAAACAGAAACACTCTTCGAAAAAATATCTGCGAAAATTCAATGAAAATTTTGAGATAGATAAACTTTTCCCTTGTTATACCAAACTTGATTGGGCTACAAAACCAAATACTCAAAAAAATTCAAAATACTCTCAACAAAAAACTCAGGGCCGTACCTTGTTACACGATCATGTTCCAAAAACCAATTTCACTTAGCGATAAATATGAAACTGGCGAACTATTTATAAAAATTATAATATAGGTAACGAGGTCACTAAACCACGTATGCCATTAATCCGAGTCACGAGCTATTTATGTTTGAAAAATTTACTTCGATCACGGATCGCCTTTGAGATTGGTTTGCATAGTTTCAGTTATGAAATTTACGGACGTTTTTTCCTACAATATCGAAAATAAATAATCATAATTGACAAAATTTAATAAACATTGCCAATGCCATTTTTCTGTTCGCTGATGTATACAGTAATGGAATTATTAAATGAAATTATCACAAATTATTCTGAAATGCCATCAAGATAGCTGCGAATGATGCGGAGATTGTACCAAAATGATAACGGTCCCAAAAAAAAAAATGTGACAAAAAAAAATCGAAATATTTCGAAATGTTTCTGAAATGGTCTAAAAAGCAATCCTAACTTATTTCCGATGGAAATAATTCCAAAATAATAAAAATAAAAATATTCACTTTTCCGACATGACACCGAATTCGTCCCAAAACAATGCCAAATCTATTTAAAAATATCCCTGAAATATTGTTCGAAATAACTATGGTATCGAAAGAGTCCCGAGTTGTTAGCACATCAAATTCCTAAATGATGTCAATACAATCGTATAATGATATGCAGATAGACTCAAATTTAAACTGAATGTTATTTAAAAAACATTCCTCGAGTCGTCAAGATATGACCAAGAAATAGTATCAAAGTGCTCCCGAAAACAAACCTGAAATTATAAGAACACAATCTCGAAATTAGAAAGCAATACAACTAAAATGTGAAGTGAATAATTCTAGTCATGACGGAACGACACAAGGTGGCAGCATGGTGACATACCTACAAACATAAATAAAAATTCAATGTGTTTTGTTTTTGTAAATTCGATGGAAAAATATCAAAATCGTACTGCACCGAAAGTTGATGTATCAAATCAAATAAAAAAAGGGTATGATCAGCGGTCCCGTGCTGCCACCTTGTATCGTTCCGCCATGGTTCTAGTAACTCCAAAAGCGAATCCTAAAACAATTTCGATATCAATGACAGTATACTAATTTACAAGCAGAGAGTAGGGGTGATGTATTGGCGTATAAAATAGAGGAAACGGCATTCTGTCAATACATACGTATGGTAGGAAACTGTCGATGCAGCCGATGGTTACATTGGCATCCGGCCACCTACCCATACTTCTCTCGCTTGAGCGATAAACCGAATTCAAAATGATCTAAAAACGGTCCCATAATGATCTCGGGAGAGCAATATAATAATATGTTCTGGAAGGTTCCAAAACTGAGCACGGCGTTAAAAATTGGACAAAAAATTTATAGTTTCCTATTTTTAAAAATGTTGGCCATGTCTTTCAGTGGAATATTTATACCAAAAATATTTCTTAAAAATATTATATTGTTTTATTTTATTTTCACATTTTTTCGATAGTTCTTTAACTTAGAAAAAGGTCTTTGTTGTTCTTATTATGTACACTAAAAACTAGTTATAGGTACCATTACATTGTAATGGTAAGGGGTCCTAGGAATAATATGTGCCCTATACAGCTTTTAAAAAATATTGGCTGAATTGTTTTTAGTAATGTTGAGAAACTAAAGAGAGTGTCTGTAAAATAATAACCTATGAAAATGAAGAGGGTTTATGGAGAAAGCTCTTTTCAATATATAACAAATATAACAATATGTAATTTTCTAAAAGTCTATATATTTTTAAGAACTTTGAACTGAATATTCGTTGTTTGTGCCAAGATTTGAATAACTGTGGAAGAAACTTTGATAATAAATAGATTGTATAATAGTGTGGCTGGAAAATGGGTCCTATCCTACCATCCAGCGAAACACTTAATCTGATTTTATGGAGATGAGGTACAATCCCAAACGACGTCCTTTTCAACATTCCCATGAATCGGATCCATTCCGACATCATTGATAATACGTCTGTATGTATTCCAAATAATTAGTTTTAATCAAATGGCCGGAATGCCTATCCATCGAGACTAGTCTTAAAATCATTCTGCATACAGATATTTATATAAAAGTTACGTAAACAAAATCCATTTTCATTTTAAAAGTGCTCAAATAAAAACACCAGATTACGTATATGAAGGAAAAGATATAATATAAGTGATTGGTGCCGCATAATTTGCTAAATTGTCGCTAAGATTGTAAAAGTTATTATATATCGCTGTTGCTTTTTATGTTTAAACAGTTTTATTTTTACGATCCTTCTTCATCAATATTTTTACCGATAATTTAGGAAATGCCTTTCTCATAATTTTCCAACTTTTTTAAACATAATTTTCTACATCCGCTAAAAGTTTCATATCAACGTACTTTTTTTCATTGCGGCAGATCTTATAAATATATGCACATTAGGGTCTATCAAAAAAAACTTTTTTCCTTTTGGTATTCTAAAAAGATACCATGTCAAAATTACCGCAAAAATGTTCCCCATTGCGAACTTTCGTTTTAAACCGTATGGGAAATTACCAAGTTTTATAACAAGTTTACCAGAGTTCCTACCTTTGATACCCAAATAATAAGCTTTAAATATTCTTAAATGAAAATTTTTTGGTCCCCAAAGAAGGTCCTAAATTTTTTCGCTAAGTTCTGTAGTTATTCAAGCTCAAATCTTATGTGATTCTCCATGCTACCCTCCGAACTCGCTCTTAAGGATTTAGTCGTTCTTTATTCTGGGATAGTCGCTGCCCTTGACTGACTTATTTAAATACTTATGTCTCAGACTCCAGCGCTGTTAGTACAAGTGTGAGTGCCAACTGTCCCGCTCTGCAATCGTATGGAACAAATTTGGAGGGAAATTCCTTACAAGCTAAGTACTCGAACCAGCCGGGCCGAACATTTTTAGATATTTTCATGATACGCTCTAATGTTAATCTTATGTATCTACTTATAACCACATCCATCTTAAAATAAATTGTAAGAAACTCTGCAGCAGCAAATAAGGGATCGCAATCTGAGTGTATCAACTAGAAGCGGTGACAAAAGGTAGCAATGGTTGCAATTTCATTACCGTACATTATGTTGAAACACTACATTCGTATATATTCACTTTAAAACCGATGAGATTCAATACTTCAGTTTATTCATGGACTTTCTTTTACGCCTTCAATTATACAAACATATAAAATTTTTACCCAACAAAATATAAAATACGATGTTGTGGAAAATTAAAAAATTTACCAGCATGTGACAATTTTTTGACAGGTATATTCCTGTATATATGTATGCATGTATGCGTTTCTAGATGTTCACATTTTTAAAATTGGTGCTGTTGTTCTTGATATTTGTTCTTGTTATCGTATAATCATAAAATTCACCACCACGACGAAATAATAATTTCGACTTTTGCTTCATTGAGCAACATTTTTTCCTGCTTACTTGAAAACGTCGGTACACATTACATACAAAAATATATATCTACATAACAGTATGATAACATTGGCGTGAGTGAGCGATTATGTTCTTTGTGCATGCGTGTGTGTGTGTGTGTTTGTCTTTTGTATCTTAAAGTGTTTAATGCGACATAATTTTTGCAGCTTAAGTGCATGCAATTGCGTGAAATGTGCTAAGTGCTTGATGGTAGAGCAACAACAAGGATGACAATAAAAACAACAAAGTCAAGTAAACGACCCATGGCCAATATTAAATGCTATAGGCTGATATATGTTTAACATTGATGGCAAGAATAAAAGTCAAGTTAGGATTAGTTGCAAATTTAACCAGTTAGTGGAGTAATATGAAATTCGTTTTTAATCAGCAGAGAACAGGCAAAGTCGTGTATCCAAGTTTTAGAAAAATGAGAAATTCAAGCAACTTTTGAACGATTTCAAATAATTATATAGGTCAGTACAACAAAAATATGTAATATTATATCAGCTGCGAAAAAGTTTGATATTTTATTCACGTTTGAAGAAATGGCACTTGCAGTGAGGTATGTCAACGCAAAGCCTAACAGTCGCATAATAGACTTTTCATAATTTGTTCAGTTAATTGCTACTTTTACAAAAACTAAACATTTTTCAATTTTGTTATTGTTTTCTTGGCCTATGGATTTGTAAGGTCATGAGCTTAACTAGAAGTCCACCAATTCAATGGTATATAAAGTAAAGTACCTTCGGAATTCCAAAAATTCTAAGCGTTCTACAAGATAATCCCTTGAAATTTCGTTCATTACTTTGATTTGGAAAGTCGATTATACCTACGCCACTCATTTATAATATGGATCATGCTTCATCACCCTCTAAAGCCGCTTATCTCCTTGCGATATTTTTCCGCTCCAACTTCGTGACGCAATCGGAAGTCTCACTGGAATTCAACGGTTGACTGTACTATTAACTTTGGTGCATTTGACCCTAACACCGATAATGTGGTGGAGGGCATTAAAAACATAAAATCATCTACCCATACTGTCATTAACGGTTTATCGACTTATCGTTTAAACAAATTTTTGGCAGCTCGTGTGTTGATTGTGAAAAATAACCTCCATTGTTTATGGTTTCTGTAGAAAAATAATAATTTCCAATGCGACTCTGTATTAATAAAAATCAACTTTGCTTATATTGATACTTTGCGGATATGAATACTTTGAATTTAAAATTCTAGGAAATATTAATATTCAAATTTTTTTATGTTTGACGTTGTCAATGTGTATTGTAAAAGAATGTGTCAAGTTCAGTTGGAATAAAGAAATCAATTCAATAGGTTATGGGCCCAGGCACGGAGGCTCCGCAGTTTTAAAGTATTATTTATCGTTCACGAGTAACACATACATTTGCATACAGTCGTAATGAGTTCCATGTATCAGATAGATAAATTGGATGAAGGTAATTATTATACCTGGAGCATCCAAATGCGTAGTGTGCTGGTGCATGCAGAGACATGGCAGGTAATGGAGGAACAACGGCCAGAAACAGAACCAGCTTCTTGGGATGCAATGGATAAAAAAGCTTTAGCAATGATTACGCTGAGCGTGAAGCCGTCACAACTATGCTATTTGAAGAATTCCACGAATGCAGCGGATGCTTGGCGGAAGCTCAAAGATGTACATCAACCCAGCGGACCAGTAAGGAAGGTATCCCTATATAAGCAGTTGCTCGGTTTGCGAATGATAGATGGTGTCAGTATGTGTGAATATATAAATAAATTTTGTCCAGTCATAGATAAGCTCTCGGAGGTCGACATTAAGCTTGGCGAGGAGCTGGCAGTAATCATATTGCTTTCTAGTCTATCGAAGCAATATGAAAATTTCGTCATAGCTATGGAAACACGCGATAGGTTGCCTTCCCTAGAAGTCTTAAAAATTAAATTACTAGAAGAAGGGGAGAGCAGAGGGGAGGAACCTAAACTAATAAAATGCAGTGAGCAACAGGCGTTTCATGCGAATCCCAAGCCTTTGCAGAAAAAGTGTCGAGAGAAGAAAGACATCGAATGTTATAAGTGCGGTCAGCGTGGGCATTACAAAAATCAATGTAAAAATTCAGCCAAGGCGGAATCGATCAGTACGCAGAAGCAACCAAATCGTTCACTTACAGTTTCGGCAGCAACGGAAACGGGTAATATAGATGTTTCGACCTGGTGTGTGGACAGTGGAGCAACAGCGCACATGTTCTGCGTACGTAATTTGTTTACGAATTACTGCTCTCAGGAGGAAGACGTAGGGTTGGCTGATAATAAGTAAGATAATACCTGCAGTAGGTAGAGGTGATGTCGTACTTCAAACCGATTCATGTGAGCTTAAGTTAGAGAACGTTCTGCATGTCCCGCAAATGAGGGGGAATTTTATTTCGGTAAGTCGGGAAGTTGAGCGTGGTTGTACAGCGAGTTTCAATAACAAATACGCTATTATAAGCTAACAAGGCGAAAAAATTTTGAGTGCTAAAAAAATAGGAAATTTATTTATCTTTGAAAGCAAAAATAATGTATGCTATGGTTTAACGCGGCCACCGTGGTGTGGTGGTAGCGTGCTCCGCCTATCACACCGTATGGCCTGGGTTCAACTCCTGGGCAAAGCAACATCAAAATTTTAGAAATAAGATTTTTCAAGTAGAAGAAAATTTTTCTAAGCGGGGTCGCCCCTCGGCAGTGTCTGGCAAGCGCTCCGATTGTATTTCTGCCATGAAAAGCTCTCAGTGAAAACTCATCTGCCTTGCAGATGCCGTTCGGAGTCGGCATAGAACATGTAGGTCCCGTCCGGCCAATTTGTAGGGAAAAATCAAGAGGAGCACGACGCAAATTGGAAGAGAAGCTCGGCCTTAGATCTCTTCGGAGGTTATCGCGCCTTACATTTATTTATTTTTTTATGGTTTAACGCAGGGCAGTGGAGTAGTATGGCATAACAGGTATGGCCATTTGAATTATGGTAGTTTGAAAAATCTCATAAAAGATAAGATGGTGCTCGGCATAGAAACTGCTGACATTCCTGACAGTTTGCAGAGCAGAACGTGTATGCAAGTGCAAGATACATACACAGCCATTTCCAGCTGCGTCAGAAAATCGCTCAAAAGTATTGCTCGAGTTAATACATACTGATGTATGTGGCCCTTTTGAGAAACGTTTCCTTGGTGGGTCAGCTTATTTTTTAACTTTCATTGATGACATGTCTAGGCGCATATTTACATATTTTCTGAAGTAAAAGGATGAGGTTTTCGAAAAATTTATAGAATTTAAGAATATGGCGGAGCGTCAGACTGAGCGAAAAATCAAAGCAATCCGTAGTGATAACGGCCGAGAGTACATCAATAAACGTTTCGATGATTTCCTAAAACAGCATGATATAGTGCGGCAATTGTCTTTTCCATATAGTCCACAGCAGAACGGTGTTGCAGAAAGGGCGAACCGCACCCTTGTTGAAATGGCAATAAGTTTACTTGTACATTCTAATATGCCAGAGTTTCTCTGGGCGGAGGCAGTACAGACAGCGCTTTATATACGGAACGGATCGCCAACATCAGCGCTTACTGGTATGACTCCATTCGAGGCATGGAGCGGAAGAAAACCCAATGTAAAAAATATGCGTACATTTGGGTCCGTAGCTGTAGGTTTAGATAAGACACGTCATAGCGAATTTCAGCCGGAATGGAAGGAGTATCGTATGGTAGGATACTCATTAGTGTCAAAAGCATACAGACTTTACGATAAGGAAAAACATCAAATTGTGGAAAAACGTGATGTTTTGTTTGATGAACCTTCACAGTTTGATCGGAGTGATGACCAAATATTGTTTGATCTACCAATAAGAAGTTCGCCAGATAACATGTCAAGTCATGATACAGACAAGCAGTCTCCATGTAAAGTTGACGCCATCCAGCTTGAAGAAATGAGCAGTGGAGACGATATGGAAAGTAACGATTTCGCGAGTGCAGAGGAACCAGATTTTGAACATACACAAGATTTGAAAATCGGACCAGGCAGACCGAGACTGATTCGGACAGGCATCAGAGGATGTCCGAAGAAGAGTTATAATATCATAAATTCAGTACAAGCCGAGGTGATTCCGCTGCCACTTACATTTAAGGAAGCAACTACCAGTAAGCACTCATCTTTTTGGAAGGCAGCCATGGACAAGAAATATGAGGCACTGATTGTGAAGGGTACGTGGACGCTGACAGACTTACCCAAGGGTCAGCAAGTATTTGGATGCAAGTGGGTATATACAACAAAAAAAGATGAAAATGGTGTAATGGTGCGTTATAAAGCTCGTTTGGTAGCCAAAGGGTGCTCACAAAAGTTTGACGTTAACTACTCTGAGACATTTTCACCAGTGTGCCGGTATGAAACGATACGTTTATTGCTTGCTTTGTCTGTTGACCTGAAGCTATACTTACACCAAATGGACGTTTGTACCGCCTATCTCAATAGCGAGTTGAATGATGTTGTCTATATGAGGCAGCCAGAGGGGTATGAAGACAGTAGCGAAAAAGTTTTGAGGCTCAACAAAGCTATTTATGGTCTAAAACAAGCGGAGAGAGAGTGGAACTTAAAATTAAATGCAGCGCTATGTGAAATGGGATTTACTCAGTGCAAGAATGAGCCATGCTTGTATAAACAGGATATAAGAGGTAGTCTTTGTTTAGTATTGATCTATGTAGATGATTTACTAATAGCATGCCAGAGCAAAACAGATTTGATGAAAATAAAATCGATGATTTCGACGAAGTTTGAAAGCGTTGATAAGAGTCAATTGAAGATATTTTTGGGTATACAGATTCAACGTGACGGTGAACTAGGTGACATGTCGATGAATCAGTCACTTTATATCAATAATATGTTACAAACTCACAGTATACAACAGTGTAGAGTTGCAGCTACGGCATTAGATACAGGTTTTCAAGTAGCGTGTGATAACGAAGAATGCGTAATTGAAGATTTAACGACATATCAGTCAGCAATTGGTGAGCTAATGTTACTAGCTTTGACTTCGCGACCAGATATATATCATTCGGTTGTAAAATTGGCACAAAGAAATAACAATCCCCATAGTGAATATGTCACAGACGTAAAACATGTAATACTACGCTACCTAGCAGCTACAAAAGATCTTAAATTGAACTATTCTTCATGTGGCGAGGCAATTGAAGGTTTCGTAGACGCAGATTGGGGTGGTGATAAGAGCAACTGCAGATCGTACACCGGGTATGTATTTTTCTTAGCTGATGGACCCATTTCATGGAAGTCGGAGAAATAGGAATGTGTGGCTTTGAGCAGCACAGAAGCAGAGTATATGGCATTGTCGTCTGCAGCTAAAGAAGCGTTACATTTGAGACGTTTAATTATTGAGATTGGTTGTGGCAAAGCTAATACACCCACCGTATTATATGGTGATAATCTGAGTGCACAAAATCTGGCGAAAAATCCAGTTTACCATTCCAGATCAAAACACATAGACATCAGGCATCATTTTGTCCGTGAGATTATCCAATCTGGTGATGTAGAACTAAAATATGTTTCAACTGAAAATATGATAGCAGATGTTTTAACTAAGAATCTTACGAAAGCAAACCATTTGCATTTTTTGAAATTAATGAACCTATCTTAGTTAATGTAAACAGTATCTCATTGAGGAAAGGTGAGAAAAATAATAATTTCCAATGCGACTCTGTATTGATAAAAATCAACTTTGCTTATATTAATACTATGCAGATATCAATGCTGGGAATTTAAAATTCTAGGAAACATTAATATTCAAATTATTTTATGTTTGATTTTGTCAAGTATGTATTGTAAAAGGATGTGTCAAGTTCAGTTGAAATAAAGAAATCAATTCAATAGTTTCAAAACTATTTGGATATGTTATATAATCGGCGTCTGCTTGAGATTGCTTAATTGACCTCGTATTGAGTATGCAAAAGGGCAAAGGCGTTTAATTTTTGGAAACCCATGTTGTAAAACAAAAATTTTTTTTTCGGGAAGGCCTTTAATCCTTGACAATGAGCACGGCTTCATAACAGGTTAATCAACTGTGACTAATTTAGCAATTTTTGCTTTTGAAAACTGTCTTAAGGTAGAAGCTGTTTATACTAGTTTCTCAAAAGCATTTGACAAAGTAAGTCGTTCTATTTTGCTTTCTGAATTGATTTGTTTGGGCTTCCACTCTATATTTTTATGTCGGATAAAGTCATACCTTTACTGCCGAAATAGTGTTGTTGTAATAGACAATACTCATCTAATTCGTTTATGGACACCTCGGGAATGCCACAAGGTAGCATCCTGAGCCCATTACTTTTTGTTTGTTTTAATAAATAGCATTTTCATCTGCTTTCAGCACTCTAACTTTCTGTTACACGCAGTTGACCTAAAGATTTTCAAATCCAAATAACCTTGAAATCGATAAAATTCAATTAGATCTGAACAATATCACCACCTGGTATAGTACCAATGATCTGCCGTTAAACTTTAGTAAAGGCTTTCACATAACTTTCTCTAAATCGCTTGGACTCATCCCCACCTCCTATTTTATTGGCAGTACCCGCTTCTCAACCCATAACGAGGTCAGGGAGATAGGGGTTGTTTTCGATTCGAAGTATTATTTATCTTCTCAATTTAACTGTTCCATTGCTTATTCTGTTCTGGCTTTAGTAGGGCGCTCGTTCCTTGAAAGCTTGAATATGCTTGATTTACTTGTAAACCTTATCACAAGTGCCATATAATAAGACTTAAAGGGGAACAAAAGACATTTCTTCAATTAAATTTTCTGAGCAAATTACGTCATATAATCCAAGGTGCACACTATAAGTCTACAGTCATTTCAATGTAGAATAACTATTTTTTTTGCTCGGTTTTGTATGCGACATTATTAATGGTGCTATTGACGCACTTTATCTCCTTGAGTGCATCCGTTTTCGTATTCCTAATAAGCCTCTGTCAATAGCCGTGTTTTTTAACACGCGTATATCCGTTTACGCTTAAACTTTATATTGACTGCTAAGAGACAAACTATAAATACACCTCTGAAATTGCTGCGCATAAATTTTGTCCTACTAAATTTCAATACGCATTATACTCAGATGTAACTGAAATATGTGTCTTTGTTTCACCCTGTACACTAATTCTATGTATTATATGTGTGTCCACAATTCATCGCAACTGATTCAGCTATATGTTATACCCTATGGCCATCAGAGCGTTGCGTCTCCGCTTTTCGCTACACCCTGTTGCTGTAGCTAGTTGTTTTACCACAGCCGCTAGATGGGTCTCCTAAGCATTATCTAAGCGAAGATAGGCGTTTTTTAACACGCGCAAACGAAACGTATACGCGCGTGTTAAAAAACACGGCTAATATATCAGTGAGGTCTTTTCAAACTGACTTATGCCTACTCTGTACAGTTCTATATCCATATATTATGTAAGTTTTTTTTGGTACTCTGTACAGTGTTATACCTCGATAAGAAATCAATAAGTTAATTAAGTTACTAAAGTAACAATTGTTATCTAGCCTGCAAGTTTTGAAACACCATAATTTTGAATAGATAAAGAAATAAGTCGAGCCAAAGGCCTTAACAATAACAATTTTTTGTTTTTTAACGGTTTTATTTAGCTTGACTTGACAGGCCATTGTGAGCGAATTTTGTAATTAAAATTTAAATAACTTCCCGATAAGCTACAAGCTTGAAACTTGGAATATAGTTCAGAACCCGATGACAATGTAATAATAAGAAGAAAAAACTCCGATAGGTGGCGCATGGATCGAAATATTTCAAAAAATCATATTTGTGATCCGATATGGCTCATAATTGGAACACATATTACATACAAGAATAGAAAGCGACATATGAAATAAAAGAAATAAATAAACACTTTAAAGTTAAACCGTTCTATTGAAAGCAATACTTACGTTCAGTAATAATAATAATAAAAGATAGAAAATAATTAGGTAGGTCTTAGGTTCTAGTCATCACACTCCTCATCGATCTAGGGCGTTGATCAGAAAAATAAATAAAAGCATTGGGCGCGTGAAATTTCTAAAAACGTGAGGCGTAGCACAACCTAATTAAGGTTCAGTTGATCATACTTATGCATATATGAAAATATCATTTATAAAGATGTAAGCGGTTGACTATCAATAGAAATTTGAAGCCAGCCACGCTTTTATTTAATTGTCTGAACGCCCTAGATTGATGAGAAGTGTGATGACTAGTACCTAGAACCTACCTAATTATTTTCTATCTTTTAGTATTATTATTACTGAATGTAAGTATTGTTTTAAATAAAACGGTTTAGTTTAAATTTTTTTTTTATTATTTTATTTATTATGATTGTTATGATATATTCTTTTTTTAAACTTTAAATTAGTATTTAATGTTTTTTTTAGTTTTTTTTTTTTTTTTTGTTCTGTTATTTCCATTCTAATAAAAAATAATTCAATACAGGAAAAAATTATATCTTAACAATGATTATAAAGAAAATTATTACTACTAAGCTCTTGAGCTCGATTCCAACAAATAAATTGGCTGACAAAACAACAAAGAAATTGTAAATACATCTCAGAGCATGCGAAAACAGGTCTCAATAAAGATTCCGTAAAAATTTTCATTGTTCATAATGCTTCACCGACAGATGTCACAGACAGAATAAAACTAAAAACTATGAAAACAAACGAATCGCCACTGCAGTAGCTTTAAGGCTAGAATAGCGGTTCTAAAATGTTACTGCTGAAGGAGTTTAACACTTCTCAAAATGGAATGATACAACGAACTATTTCTTATTAGGAAAAAAATAAAAATTTCAACTAAAAATAAATAATACCATAAAATAATTTAAAAAAATAAAAAAAAAAAATTCGTATAGGTTTTAAGCTCAATTCATACGCACGATCTTTATATTTTTATACTTTAGGTTAGCAATATTTTATGCCACAAGTGTACACCTCTACGTACATAAAGCAAAAACTTCCGAAATTGAAGTACGCTACATTTAGTTATGAATATACCTGCATATAACAGTAAATGTTTTTAAAGTGAAGTTTATGATTATAGAAGTCATAATAAAAGTAATAAAAATTTTAATAATATTAAAGAAAACCACGTCAGCACACATTTTATCCTAACTAAATATTCAACTATATATCAAAAATGTGTACATTAGGGCGGGTAACTTGTATGGGGAAAACAAACTTCAGGTGCACATCCAGTTTCTGAATCTATGGGTCATACTGAGTACTATTGTCCATGGGACTATAGGTCTGAAATGAATTTCGAGCCTCCCTAATATTGTAAGAAAATTTTATATCCCAATCCGAATCCGAATTTGACATTTATTTTTATGTATTTTATTTATGAGAGCCGCTATTCGGATTGGGATATAAAATTTTCTAACAAAATTAGGGAGGCTCGAAATTCATTTCAGACCTATGGTCGCATGGACAATATTACTCAGTATGACCCATAGATTCAGAAATTGGATGTGCACCTGAAGTTTTTTTCCATCCAATTTGACCCGCCCTAGTGTGCATAGTTTTTAAATGGTTTTTATTTAACTTGACTTGAGAGGCCGGCCGGCCGCACAGCCGTTGTGAACGAATTTTGTATTTGAAATTTAAGTAACTTCCCGATAAGCTACAAGCTTGAAACTTGGAATATAATTCAGAACCCGATGACAATGCAATAATAAGAAAAACAACTCCGATAGGTGGCGCATGGATCGAAATATTTCAAAAAAATCGTATTTGTGATCCGATCTGGCTCATACTTTGAACACATAATACATACAAGAATAAAAAGAGGCCTATGAAAAAAAATCGCCGCTAGGTGGCGCAAGGATCGAGATATTCCAAAAACCGTATTTGTTCCGATTTGGCTCATATTTGGAACACATAATACATACATGAATAGAAGACGGCCTGTGAAAAAAAATCTCCGCTAGGTGGCGCAAGAATCAAGATATTAAAAAAAATCGTATTTGTGGTCCGATTTGGCTCATATTTGGAACACCTCATACATACATGAATAGAAGGCGACCTATGATGTCCGATTTGGCTCATATTTAGAACAAATATTCCATACAGTCCGGTAGAAGTGACATCAAAATAGTTTGGAGTTCGAGGAGGGACAAGCATACGTGGCGCAGAGTCGAGTAAAGTCTTTGGAAGATTATGTATTGAGGACTTAGATTGTAAAAAATTGTCAGGAAAGAGTCCTTGTAATAATGAGTCACTATATGAATTAAATAGAATGAGAAATAATAGGTATTTAAATAAAAACTAAAAACTTGAAAATAAAATAATTAAAAAAAAAATTGTTTGTTAAACGGTTTTATTGAAAACAAGATTTACATGAAGTAATAATAATACTAAAAGCTAGAAAATAATTAGGTAGGCTCTAGGTGCTAGTCTTCACACTCCCTATCAATCTAGGGCGTTGATAAAAATAAATATGTGTAAGGCGCGATAACCTCCGAAGATATCTAAGGCCGCGGTTCTCTTCCAATTTGCGTCGTGCTCCTCTTGATTTTC
This sequence comes from Eurosta solidaginis, assembly GCF_040869045.1. NCBI lineage: Eukaryota > Metazoa > Arthropoda > Insecta > Diptera > Tephritidae > Eurosta > Eurosta solidaginis. The sequence continues at coordinate 271,708,696 of NC_090319.1, read as the reverse complement.
CCTACAAATTGGCCGGACGGGATCTACATCTTTTATGCCGATTCCGAACGGCATCTGCAAGGCAGACGAGTTTTCACTGAGAGCTTTTCATGGCAGAAATACACCCGGAGCGTTTGCCAAACACTGCCGAGGGGCGACCCCGCTTAGAAAAATTTTCTTCTAATTGAAAAACCTTGTTTCTAAAATTTTGATGTTGCTTTGCCCGGGGTGTGAACCCAGGGCATACGGTGTGGTAGGCGGAGCACGCTACCACCACACCACGGTGGCCGCCGACGCGTCAAATTTCTATTGATAGTCATATATAAGACCAACTGAACCTTAATAAGGTTAGCAACGCCTCACATTTTTAGAAATTTCACGCGCCCAACGCTTTTATTTAATTGTCTGATCAACGCCCTAGATTGAAGAGGAGTGTCATGACTAGTACCTAGGGCCTACCTAATTAGTTTCTAGCTTTTAGTATTATTATTACTTCATGTTAATATTGTTTTCAATAAAACCATTTAACTTAAAATTTTTTTTAAATTATTTTATTTATATTATTTTGTAACTGCGTAAAATATTAATGAAGGTCCCATAGTAATGTAAAGCCAATGCTGACTAAGCGCTTTTCTATATCAGCTAGATAATACGAAGCAAACATGAGCAAAGGCGCCCTTTTACGCAAATTAGTTACAAAAACTAAGCCCATCATTAAGGCAGGGGTTTTCAGTGCGGGTTTAAACTCCAATCATAATTGACTAGAAGTAGCAGGGTTAAACTGTAGTCGGCATTGACTGGAGTCTAAGCTCGCACTGAAAAACCGGGCCTAAGTATTCAGATTTATATTTATATTATGAGTTTGTTGCTGCGGAACGTTATTGGGGTGATTTAAATCAGCAACGATTTTTTGCTAGCCCATGGGCGAAGATTTCTAATGCCCTCACATAGATTAGTGCACACGTACAAGACGAATTCGCGCTCTACACTGTCTTTGTCGACTACATGACTGACGACTGTTGGCAGTGAAGCATGTAATAATTTTGTGTAAAGTTAAAGTGTTTGTTAGCATTTTAAGCTTTGTATAAGGAGAAATATTTTCTGATACATCAAATTGTTCACCAATCCAGAGCTAAAGAGTAAGCTAAAATGATCTATACAAAGTCCGTTTTCTGAAAATTACCATGGTTACTCAGTTTTAAACTATCTAATTTGGTTGTACAGTGAACTAATCGAGTTAGATATAGACTTCTATACATCAAAATGATCTGGGCGAAAAAAGAAATTCATATAGCCATGTCCATCCGTCTCTCCGTAAACACGATAACTTGAGTAAATTTTGAGGTATCTTAATGAAATTTGACGAAAGCGCACTATAACCACACCCAATTTTTCGATATCGAAAATTGCGAAAAAGTGCGATAATTCATTACTAAAGACGGATAAAGCGATGAAACTTGGTGGGTGGGTTGACCTTATGACGCAGAATAGAAAATAAGTAAAATTTTGGACAATGGGCGTAGCACCGCCCACCTTTAAGAGAGGGTAATTTAAAAGTTTTGCAAGCTGTAATTTGGCAGCTGAGTATGTAATGTTCAGTTGCAGCCGAACTTAGCCTTCCTTACTTGTTAAATAGTGTGTCTTTTCGCTTCATTGCTTATTTATACTTGAATTGTCAGCAATTTTTTCCATGAAAAGCCATGCAAACACTTGACCATATAAATGTGAAAATATAGATGCATATTTATTCCTTTCAAGCAGAATACAAACACACACACATTTATTGACAATAATGACAGCAATAATAACTACAACAGCAATAAAGTTGCAAGTTGGTGAATTGAATAAAGTCAACAATCAATTGTTAAGCCACTGAATGCAACTCAATTTATACAATATATATGTATGTGTGTCTAACTATGATTTATGTTTTCATATGTAGATGTGTATGTATTAGAGCATAAATGTTATTGCAGTGGCTAGGATGGATTTCTTAGAAATTTGAATATTGCTGCTGCAGTTTCACTTGTTTTCCCCAAATATTATACAAACAGTTCCAGTGATCGATTTATCAAAGGACTTCAATGTAATTGATGTGATTGATGCTGCATTCCAAATGGATTAAGGTTAAATTTAAATTGTTTATGCATATTTCAATAGTTCACATATATTTTGAAACTAAGTTAAGCAGAGGATAGAGGTTTAATCATAGTACAACACTATCTCGAAACTTACTTATCTTCTAAAAAAAAGATCGTATTTACTTCAGATGTCCCTGTGTAAGCTGTAATGGGAAACACTTAAACCGAAGTATATCGTACATTCGATAGGAATGGGAAGCTGCCAAGGTGTGCAGCTATTGTTAGTTTCTTTGGCAGCGAGCAAGTAGTTGATTCAAATTTCTCCATCAACCTTAAACTAATATATTTAATGCTTCTTAAGGCAATGAGTTCTTCCAAATTTTAGAAATAGCAAAACTCAGTGACAAAACTTTTGAAGTCTTATATTGAAAAATTAGTTCGCTTGGTATCTCCGAGCAAGAGCACATCTGCGAAGGGATTTTGCAATAAAAAAAATCAATAGAGATAATCGTTGGCTTGTATTATTTCGATTGTTTATTAATGATCATTAAATGTAAACTCAATGCTTTAATGTACGATATGTTAAAATTTTTAAAGCTATCCAATTCCAGAAGACAGTTAACTTCTTCAGAATAGCATATATAAATTGGTCGACAACATGGATCGGTTCAAAAACGACTACTCACTGCTTTTGGCATTGAGTCATCTGCGTAAGATTCTATAAGAAGTCGTTGTTACTGCAACAGCTGACTGAATCTCAAGAATCTTAAAAGTTCCGAAACATAAAATACTGAAATACATAATCACGACAATCCATAATCCCAGCGGGACCAAACCCCGCCCATTCATAATTCCGACACGATCGAGTCCCTACCTTAAATCCCGATAACATGTTAACTGTGAAATCATATAAGTTGTCATAAAAATATACATCTTCCGTATTGTTCTACTATTTTAGACATCTCTGGACAACAACACTTGCCCGATCCAACACTAACTACACGCTCTACGGTAAACTTGTCTTGGTAATGTGTTGTTGGGATTTTGTCGCTTTTACTTATGTTGATATTACCGTATCAACGTCTCTAGTAGGAAGCCAAGGAACTTTAATCCACTTGTTTTGAACTCAGACAGGTCGAACTTTTAAATACAAGAAGATTCATATGGTTTGAGCAAGTTTGTAGACTTATTTTTACATGTTCGAAATCCTAGTCTTAAATTTTGTAAAGAAGTAATCTCGGACACTGCATTTATTGCATTTAGAGAAACTTTTTATTTAGCTCTGCAATGGTAGCTACTTAAAAAAAATCAGACTATCCATTTCTAAAATGCTTGAAAATTGGGCTTTAGAATTTTCTACACTGCACGGAAAGATGTATAATAGTGTGAGTCGTAAGTCAACTGCTCTTCTTTTATGTATTTATTTATATTTAAAATAATAATGTATGATTGGGCGCCTTTCAACTGTTCAAGTAGGTATCTACAAACTTAATAAAACACACGAGCTTATCACATCGTACATCTGAAACATAAATGAGCTAAGTTAAAAATCTTAAGTTTCGAAATTATGAAAACCTCCAAGCGTCCAAATTCAATACCTAAGAGGTATATACTCTATAGACTGTAACGAACCCCGGTCGTCCGGGTCTATAGCCAGGGTATAACTCGGTCGATGGGTTCCCTTACAAAGAAAGGAATTCCTCTATGTTAAATTGAAATATCCAATTTATTTATTCGGTTCTTATTAGGGTATGGATTTTCCGTAATGGTCGCTACGCGTCCCACTATATGCCTATATCTTCTTAACTCGAAAAATGCGTAATTTAAACGACCTGAGTGATCACTGCCAGTCGTTCCGTAGTGGTCGCTACGCGTCCCACTATATACCTATACTTTCCTTCCTTGTAATATACGTAACTTAAGCAACCTGAGTGGTCACTACCAGTTGCTCCGTAGTGGTCGCTACGCGTCCCACTATATGCCTACTCTTTGGCTGGTCAGCCCCTAACTAACTTTTGTTTGGTAGTGGCCGCTCCTTTTATACGATTGTGGTAGTCGGTCGCTGCTGCTTAGCAATAATCTATTGGCTTTACAACAATAATGTTCTTGCTGTGCTTTTTCACATTCCTTATCTATGTGTACATATGTATGTTCATGACTTCCTATAGGCTGTGCCAAAAGTATTCGCCTAATACTTCAAGTAATTTATACTAGGTGTATACTATATAGAACTTATATTGTACATAATATATATATGTATAAAAAAGACATAGTTTAAATTAATATGGTTGTACTTCATGTTATAAAATTAAAATATACAATTCAAAGGTACAATTCAGAAAAAATGTGTATAAGCTTAAAGTATTCAAGTTTATAAAATATTTGTGGAGTCCCAAAACGCCTGCACTTTGGGGTCTTCACAAGACTAATGCCTACGAGAAGGGACTTGTTAAAGAGAGTTTAAAGGAATTCGTCTTTGTGACATAAAAATTAATTTGGTGTTTGTTTTGTTTTGCTGTAGATTGTTTTTCACCTGCCCGTTCGTAAATTTTTTAAATCATCCATATATGCTTAATACTTTATAAAGAGCTCTAAAACTCGAATAAAATTTATTGAAAATTCACCTTACTTGCACCAACGTACTTCTTGTTTTTTCACCCCAAAGCACACATCTTTTTATTTCTAGCAAAACTACCCACTCAGCATTTAGGTGATAAAATTTTGAATTTCCCTACTTATCAATACAATTTGATTACATTAAAAATGAGTCATACAATTGAACAAAAGAAATTATCAAATATGAATACTTTTGATGATCAAAAACTGTATACAGTTTTTCAATCATATTTTGGAATCATATTTGAATCAAATGTGCTTACTTTAGGTGATCAAAAATTTTTAATCATTTTTCATTCAGCTTTCTGAATCTTTTCTGACAACCTTTGTCGACCGAATAATGAATTTTATACTTGTTAAAATTTTACTTTTGATTGAAGATCTTATTTTTTCGCATACACACATTTTTTCAATCATGAAGTTCAGAAAAAATATATTAAAATTTTATTCTTCAAGACAAAAAATAATGTAAATACTGCTCCTAAAAAAAGATGTCCCCAACCATTTCTCCACCTTCGGCTTCCCAGAAAATACAAATCCAACCATTAGACAATACAAAAGTTGTGAACTATTTGTACCCCAGGTAAGTGAAACTCTCTTGACATATGTACCTGGATATGGCTTCAACATCACATACCATATCGTATTTTAAGATGTTGACGATCATATCTGATGCTGGATGTTGTAGTCGTAGGTGTATATTGGTCTAGTTTGTTTGCCAATTACCCTTGGCTCAAATAGTTCACTTCCGCATGCTTTCTTCCCCTGATGAAATAAGATTAGCATGTAGTATCTTATTTTGTATGAGATATGAAAAATAAATGCATGATAATCGCATTCAAAAATCACAACCAAAATGATTGAAATATGTTCACGAATGTGACCAGAGAATGACTGTGAAAAGCATTCAAATATTAATCTAAAACAGCTAAAGCCCAATTTTACAATGATATCAAATATGAATAAAAAGCGTTTCGAAATATGAATCATAAATGGCTATTCAAGAATAATCACATTTATGGTACATTTTTCTCCCGACGATACGTTAATTTTCGAACAGAAAATACTTTTAAATTTGAACGTTTTTAATCATCTTGGGGTATGATATTTGAATATTTTTTGATCAAAATTTTCAAAAAATGCTGGCTGGGTAGTTTCTATAAGTTTAAAGTTATTTTTGCATCCATAACATTTTATTCTCTCTATTTTTCGTTTAAATTGATTTTTGTACTGTGCTGCACCCGAGGCACTCTGACTTTTATATTTTTTTGTATGTTTGTTTTGTATGTTTAGCTTTGTTTTTTATTTGTTGTTGGGTTTTGTGGTATTGTCGTTATGCGATAAAAAATTTTATTTTCTAAGATGTATGACATTGTAAGATGGTAAATATCCAATTGAAAGAGAGGATAATATCTATAAACATGCTAAACATGCGTACGCATAAAAATAAAGTTGTTGACATAAAAATAGCTGTAAAAGCGGAATAAAAATACATTGAGTGCTTTCAAGGCGATATTTTAGTTAACATACTTGCATAAAAAATGGAAGACTGTCATGCTTTTCAACAGTTTCGTATAAATGTTTAATGACTACCTCCGAACTGGTGCTTATCGGATTATTTATTTTTTTTCTTCTTCTTTTATTTCATTGTATTTTTTTACCTTATTTTATTTATCATATTTTATATTATTTTAAGATCGCGGGTTCGACTCGAGCTCAAGGCCTAACAATAATTTTTTATCATTATTATTGTTATGATAAATTTTTTCTTAATTGAAAAAATTTTTAAATTAGAATAGAAGAAAGAAAAAATTTAGACAACTGCCAAAGCTCGTTGTATAGATCCATTTCGGGAACTGCTAAATTCCTTCATCGGCAACGTTTAGGCGCCGCTGCTATAACCATTCAGCCATCACAGCGGTTTTTGTTTGTCTTCCTTAATCCTACTTCTATTCTGGTTCGTGCCAATTTATATTCACAACACTGCGACATCTGTTGCAGAATGGATGTGAAAATTGGACTTGTTTGATGGCAATGCCGCCATAGTGTCATATTTTATTGACATTTATATATTTTATTTCATTATATTATTTTATTTCATTTTATTTTATTTTATTTTATTTTACTTTGTTTTATTTTATTTTATTTGGTTTCATTTTATTTTATTTTGTTTTATCTTATTTTATTTTATTTTATCTTATTTTATTTCATTTAATATTTCTTTTGTTTATTTTTTATAATTTTTATTTCATTTTAACTTTTGTTTTATTTTATTTAATTTTTGTTTTATTTAATTAAATTTTTTTATTTTATTAATGTTATGTTTGGTTTTAATAGTCTGTTAATTATTAATTATCATACTAATTTGTTTTACTTGCATAAACTAGAAAACGAGTTATAAATAGAAACTTGCAAAGTGCGTTGCAGGCTTGATGCGCAAACGTCAAGCCTTCAATGGGTAGAACGCTGATGATAAACCGTCATGGGCTTTGAAATAGTCGGCTATACCGTTTATTAACTTTGTTTTTTCTAATTTACTCGTTGTCTATTATTTTATAGTTTAATACAAAATAACTTGTAAAATATTTATACATTTTACAAAAATAACAAATTAGGCCTTGAAGCCGACAGATTAATATGATAATTTAATTTATTTTATTATATTTTTGCCTTTTTTTTTTGCATTTTGTTATTTTATATATGTAAATCTAAAATAATTTACATAGATTACAACCAGACAAATTCTAAAAAAAAAGAAATTTCATGTTCAACCTGTTCCATTTTTGTGCTGTAATTTTTTAACGCTTTGTGAATTAGTAATAAAAATTACGAGTTTTCTAATATTTACCGTTACATCTCTGGGTATTTATCTCCAACAAAATGGCAGTGTGTAAACTTTTAATGCACTCGCATGCACAGAAATTGTGTTGATACTCAAAAACTTGAATTTTTTATTAAGGTGACGTGTTTTCCTTGAGTTTCTGTGCAATCTCGCTTATATCAACTCGATCACGTACTTTGTTCTCATATTATGTTATAGTGTAGTGACTATACTTACGCTCTCATTACTTACTACTCATTACAGGATATCAATAATCACACCACGCCAACGCTTAAACATTCTCTTTTACTCTGGGCAATGAACAAATACCACACACGCGCTTACGCACCCTACAATACTTCATATAGTATACCAATTTGTTTAGTTTTTGTCCAAACATCAATATTGCCGTTTCACGAGAGGAATACTCCTCGCGTACATGCTGGCCATATCTCACCTTTCACATCTTATGAACGACACTGCTCGTGGATAGCTCGCCTAATGTTACTCTCCCACTTCTCCGTTGCGTTGCGAAGTCATCGCATTCGGAAAAAGTGTGACATGCATCATCTATGAGCCCAAAATATAGGCAGTTGAGATTTTTAACCTTGCCCATTCTGTGGAGATATTATCTTAAGTAGCCTTCGCTACTTAAAAACTGTGTCAGGTAGAATTCCACCTTTTTCCAACGCACCAGTACCCCACTCTATGCCTGTATTTACATTTTACATGCGTATATTCTCCACATAACACACCACTTACAGATACCAAGCTGATGCTTACTCGTACACCCTGCGCTTACATTCAGGATTCCCCCATATCGGGAGCAAAGATGTTTACACATCAAAAAATATCTCCTAACAAATGTAAGGTGTTTTCAAATGGCATTTTCATTTGGCTAATAAAGCTACATAAAATATTACTTAAACGTGAAAACATACACTAATTTTAAGTTACATTTATATTATTGAGCAAATAAATAAATAAAAAATTTACATATTTCCCTTTAACGCTTAAGTATTTTCTAACCTTAAACAAATTTACTTAATAGAATGAGTGAGGCAAAGGCAAGCAAACATATCCAATTAGAGCAGCAATTAAACGAATGAGCGTGAGGCTGCATTATTTTGAAAGAAAAGAGCAACTTTTTTATGTATGTATGTGTAGGTACAGGTAAGAAGATTGACAACTTTGCTAAGTTGTACCGTTACACGAAAAGCGCGAATACACCGGTATACCTATATATTAGAATACATAACAACTTAGCCAAGTAAATATTTGTCCTCTCACACACCTACACATCCAAACACACACATACACATTTCCACGAAAATATTAATTTGCATGCGAAGATTCATTGTAATTTATATGTTTGTTAAAAATAAACAAAACAATAGCAGTTGAGTAGCATTGCGGCATACAAACTAACACTAACTTTGACAAATATTTATATTTAGAAAATAAACAAAAGGATATTTGCGAAATATGAGATGGATTGTAAGCGAAGGCAAAAGCAGCGAGTTTTGTGTAAATATAAATATTTTTGCTTGCACATAATTCTTAAAAATTGCTTGCCTCAACTTTAATATATATGAAAACTTTTGAAATAAATACTTTCGCTTCACTTTTTTAATCACTACGAATTTTTTAATTACTTTTGACGGTTTTGAAAAATTTAATTAACCTTAAATTAAATGAGTTAGCTAATAAGACATCTTTTTAGAAGTTTATTGTTGCTGTGGTTGCGTTAGCAAGATTTCATACATATATTTATATATGTACATAAACACTCAGTGTAATCTTTAGTTATAAACAGAGTTAACTTTGCCGTTTCTGAGTTTTTACGTTGTTACGTAGTTGTCATGCCAAATAATTTGCGGTGAAATTTTCTTTTGATATGTAAACATATTTGCACACGGTTTTGGTGAATCATGAATGTAAGCCTAAGATATAAGCAAAACTGTAAGAGCTTAGCGTAAGGGTACTCTTTGTAAATTCAGGCTTAGTGTGGGAGGTTTTGGTATTGGCACGTATATTGTGTGGAGTGCTAGAGAATGTATAAGCGTAGGCAGTGTGTACATTATTGATACCCTGAAGGGAGTACTAAGGAATGTAAGAGTAAATTTACTTACTACACTGTAGCATAAAGGGAGAACAACGTTCGTTGAACAGTTGATATGAGCGATATAAATACAGCAACTCTAGACACGTCACCTACATGTAAGTTAAAGTCTCTGAGCACATACATAACTTTTATGCATGCCAGTGCTCGAACAGATGTACTACTGCTTTGTTTTTTTTTTTTGGAAATAAACAGCCAAATATATAACACACGCAAATGCGAGATTTTTATTACTGATACAAAAGTGCTTACAAAAAAGCACTAAGTTAGGTGTTTAGGTATATGTTGAAATTTGCCTTTTTTTTAGGGCTTCTTTGTACATAGTTCAAACAAAGTAAAAGCAAAGAAGAAAATAAATGAATAATTAAGAGACAATAAAAAATGTATAAAAAAATTTAAATAAAATAAAATAAAATAAAATAAAACTAAATAAAATAAAATAAATTAAATGAAATAAAATAAAGTAAGTTAAAATAAAATTAAGTGAAATAAAATTTAGTTCAATTAACTCAAATTCATTTGATTTAAATTAAGTTAAACTAAATCGGTTTTTATGAATGTTTAAGCGGGAATTAACCTTATTGCTTTAAATGTATGAAAATATTTATTTGAAGCAATTTTTAATTTATAATTTATTTAATAATTTGGGAAAAATTTAAACAACGTGGTATCAGGACGGACAAGGCGACAGCTGTTTCGATTATACCTTGTAAATCTCTTCAAAGCCTTTACTCCGGGGAGTGGGATTTGAACCTGGACTCCTACGATGGTTGAAGTGTAACAAACGCATTCAGCCACGTCATGCCTTAGTTAGTTATCCCAATTGCCTTCTTTTCTTAGTTTCTTTATTCATAGTCCATACTTCGTATGATATCATATGGTGAAGTTGAGCGTTGGTAAGGCGGTTTTCAAAGAAAATTGGAGTTGTTTTTGTTCTATTTATATAACTACAACGAATTAACCTATGTTATCTATTCGTATGAATTTGTATGAACTTTTAAGCGGGGATTTTCGTTCGGCGGGCTATAGGTTTGTTATTTTGGATTTATCATCGAAAAACTATCTATATGCCATAAATATATTTTCGCTCTGTTATTGGATTGTTACCAGTTTCTTATCGGGGTGTTATCGAAAAATTATCGATTTGTTATCAAAAAATTACTTCCAGAAAAGCTCGCGATACGTTATTGTGTTATGTTATGCGATATGTTTTGATTTAAATGTTGTCAACTTTTTACCGACATGTTGTTGATTTGTTAACTAGGACTCATCGGTTTGTTATGAAGCAGATACCTATAAAACTTCAACATAAAGTTATCTCTGTTGTGACTTAGCTTCAAAGCATGGACGAGCTAAAGTTAATTTAAAAACATTAGTTTCTTGATGTACAAGAGAATGCTTACATAGTGAACTATAAGAGTTCTTAGTACTCACCACTTTTTTTCTCAAGTGGCCCAAGAAAACAGGCTTAGCATAAATGTCATGCGAGAAAGACGGCTTAATTGCCATTACTTCGCATGCGTACTTCTCTGCGCTCTATTTCAGCAAACATTAATCGTATCATAACTATAAATTTCATTTTGTTTACTGCAGTCCGACAATCTACTTGTCTTCTCTTCGGTGGAACAGTACGGACAGTAATATTTCTTCTCTATCCAACTCTTATGTAAGTACTCCTGGAAACCGATACGTTAACTCAATATCTGCGTGAGGTGGTAGTTTTTTCGTCGTGCTTACTCTCATACCATTGCTCCGTACCACGACCTCGATTATTGTCACCGTTCTTACAACCTAACCATTGTTTTTGACCTTATGCCTTGCCCCGCCTATGCTGAGCTCATATTCGTCAGCCTTTTCTTTATTATTCCTACGGTGTTATTACATAATCCAGTTACTTGGCCAATGCTATAACGACAATATCATCTGCGTAGCCGAAGGTAAGGTTGATATGTAGAACAAAGTCATACGTCGCATTACATAGCGTTTGCGCTGTAATTATCTGAGCTGTCTCTAAAACATTCATGTAAAATTTTCGCAATTATTTTAAGCAAACTTTTCTCAACTCCGTCTCTTTCTATATGTTAGCTATTGGTCACCACTGCGTGTACGTAATCCATCAAATTTCCAAATTACAATTTTATTATTTGCCTAGAAGTTTTTAATTATAATTATGTTTCTACTGCCCACTTTTGTAATTCAACTTCATTCATCATGTTTATAGCTTTTATTTCAATTAAATATTATATTTTTTTTTACTTAAACATTAGACTGGGTCGATTTATTGACCGATATCGCCCCATCGATTTTTCGATAGGATTTGGGCACATGAAAAAAAAGTTCCACTACGCATACCCAAAAAAAAATAATTTTCTAGCATACCAATTTTTTTTTTTTTTTGGTTTTTGATTTTTAAGGTTTTTTTCGTGGCCTACTAAAAAAGTTTTCATGTATACCCTGTCCGACCAAAAAATGTTCGCTAAAAACGTTGGCGATAACAGTTAAAAACAAGTAAGGACGGGACTGTCTTCGGCTGTACCGAAGACTCCATACCTTTCATGAATGGGGCTGAAAAATAATCTTGCCCCCGTTCGTAATCTCCAAATAATCGGATGTATAAGATAAGAAATATATAGTGAACTGATGTACACACCTAAACGATTTTTAAGAGAAATATATAATATATATATATATATATATATATATATATATATATATATATATATATATATATATATAGCTCCGATCGAAATGATTTTTACAGGAAATTTTCTATGATATATTAGACTATATATCACCAAGTTTCACGTTTTTGTATTGGAAACTAAGGGAGAAATGGCCAAAAATCTTTCTGTCTGAACGATCGGTTGTATGGGATAGGTATATACTATATACATAGAGCTCCGATCAAAGTGATTTTTTTAGGAAATCTTCTATGATATATTAAAATAAATATCACCAAGTTTAACGTTTTTATATTTGAAACTAAGGGAGAAATTGCCAAAAATCTTTCTATCTGAACGATCGGTTGTATGCGATATATACTATATATAGCTCCGATCAAAGTAATTTTCTCAGGATATCTTCTATGATATATATATCACCGAGTTTCACATTTATACTTTCTAAATTGCGGCAGGAATGACCCAAATCGTTTTATCTGAACGATCTTTTGTATGGGAGATATATCTTATAGTGGTCCGATCCTACCGGATCCGACAAATGTCTAATATGATACCAAAATACACCCTTGTGCCAAATTTCATTGAGATATCTCAAAATTTGAGGGACTAGTTTGCGTTCAAACAGACAGACGGACGGACAGACGGACATGGCTACATCAACTCAGTTCGTCGCCCTGATCAATTCGGTATACTTAATGGTGAGTCTATCTTCTATATTTCTCAACGTTACAAACATCGGACCAAAATGAATATACCATTTCATGTTCATGAGAGGTATAAAAAAAAATTAATAAAATTTCGCAGGCTCGAAAATTATTTTTTTGGGTATGCGTAGTGGAACTTTTTTCCTGATCCCAAATCCTATCGAAAAATTGATGGCGCGATATCTCTTAACTTTCGTCCATACAAATCGGCCGAGGTTATTAAACATGCAAAAACTCATACATACACACATATTGCATGCATGTTGTATGTTTGCATGCAGCTTAAGCTTGAATTATTACGAATTATTCATTTCAAACATAAATATTTGCAAAGAGGACAAAGTAATTCTATAACGTGAGCCCTGATACCTAGTTAAAGTTTTTCCGTTTGGTCATGAAATAAATTCTGGTAACGCTATGAACACATTCAGCCTATTTTAGGTATTTGTTGGCTGGCCAGTCCAACTTAACCTTATTTGGATGGTCATACCTGTTTAAACAGCTAACGCCTGTTAGGTAAGGAAGGGAATTTCGTAAAAGCCTTCGTGTTACAAAAATGCAATAAAAAGATGACAAACAAATTTTAAGGACTATCTTTATATAAATGGACCAAAAAATAGAGCGCAATTTTTCCTTTAATACAGACATAGTCTTGCTGAATTTTGACTAAAAAACTTTAACAAAAGCTCTTGTAAAAGAATTTAGGGATTTAAAGTTATAGAGGTAGAGCGCAAGTTTAAATTTAAAATAATCAATTAGTTAATCCCAAGTACATGGCTTGCCTTAAATTGAAAGACTTCGCTCCACCTTTATAGTTTTAAATCCCAAAATTCTTTTACAAGAGCTATTGTTAAAGTTTTTTAGTCAAAATTGAACAAGGAAAAATTGCCTTCTATTTTTTGGTAAATTTATATAAAGGTAGTCCTTAAAATTTTTTTATCATCTTTTTATTTTCAATTTTTTAGTACTGCCTACAAAAAGGCAATTGCTACTTTGATTAGTAATTTAAGTAATTACTAAGTGAAAATCCTTATCTTTATTAATTTGTTCAAAATAGCTACCCGTTCTTTGGCGTTGCTCGGACGTACTACGTCTATATCTATATTCGGCTTAGGCGACTGTAGAAAGATGTATGTGTGCTACATATAAATCGGTGAATTATTATAGCTGTTCGGTGTTCCTGATATTGGTCGAGCGGGTGAGATGGACAAAGAGGATGAATGTGGTGAATGATTCTTTTTGGCGATTATTCTCATAATTGGCGAAGCCGGATAGTGCAACGCAATCGTTGTTGGTGAATATGATCACAATTGTTGAGGAAGTAAGTTTAACACAATTGATGATATGGTGAATTTTCATTGCTCAAAACAAGAGAATTCCACCACGTTTATCAGCTAATTAATTTACACAGCTGATCGTGGTGAAATTCACATACGCCTGGAAGTCTAAAAGAGTCGTGGTGAAAGTCGCGTACGACTAAAAGTATGCAAGGACGAGCATTGACTTGGGCCTTAAACGAGGTGGAATCCTGCAATATTCAGAAGGCTAGCCATGAAGGTATGGCCAAATCTTCTAAATAGTGCGACTTGTGCGTTACGTAGCTCACATTTTTTGATCAAACATTGCACTGTCACAGAGTTTGAAACTATTTTTCAGGTTTCAAGTCTCTAGATATCCAGGAAGTTAGTTAAAAATCGTTTGCAAGATTCCCAATTTAAAATTATTTTTCTCAATATCTCGATCCATGCGCCACATAGCGGAATTTTTTGATATAGTATTGCACTGTCATCGGGTTCTGACTTACGGCCCAAGTTTCATGTCTCTAGCTCATCGGGAAGTTACTCGAAAATCGATCGCAAGATTCTATCCGTTTTTAAAGGATTTGCAGTTATCTTTACTTTTAACTCTGTTTTCTATAAATTGTACTAGCTATACCCGGCGTACGTTGTCACGCCCGTGATCGAATAAATGTTGCGTTATTTTTTCTGTTTTAATTGTTGATAATTTAGGTTAATGTTCTGTAAATTGAATTGAATTATGTACGCATATTTGGTAAAATTTTCGTTTAAAATATTTTATTTTGTATCTTATTGTAATGCATGTGGGTACACAATATTTTTGGTTTTTTCGTTCGGTGCAAAGACAAAAAAATGTTTCCAACTCTAGATCAAGCGACATATAGCTGGTCTTGGGAAAAGCACGGACCCTCTAAATTTAATCCTGCAACAGTAAGCGATTGGCCTTGTGCTTTATTGATTATAATTGCAAAAGCAAGGCGTACAGGAAATTGTAAGAGCTTAAAATTTAATGGAAAATTTTTAGGAATCATTGGGATCCGTGGTATGAGCACATCTTCAATTTCGCTTTTACCACTGATGATTGTTGTTTCGATTACAGTCGGCATTAATTTCTTAACGCAAAGGCCGGTTCCATTGCACAATTTTGGTGGGTCTAAATTCCAAAGAAACATGATTGGTGAGCCAATTTTCAAAGTTAGTATATGCGCAGGCATTCCAGGTGGTTCTAACTAGTTTAGAAATTCAATTGGATAATTCGCAATTTGATCTTCATCTGTAACTATGTCGATCGATTTATATTTCGTCATTTCACCATTAACGTGGTTCTATATGCGATCATTGATTTTGTTAACATGATCATTTTTGGAAGCTAAGATAGTTCGTTCGCATAGCCAAAAACAAAAACATTTAAACTTAAAATTCTTTATTCTGAAATTTGAAAAACTTTCGTCTTGATCGAAGGAACCTACAGCCAAAAATTGGTGACGACTGAAGTATGGGAAACACGTTTTCATAGGGAACACACACACAGAATTTGATTTTTATAGAAGATGTAGATAGACTGAAGCTAACAATTTTTTTAACTGCGGCAGATTACTAAACGTCCAAAAGGCATATCAGCTAAACTCAACAATGCAGTCAAACTTTAGGTGTTAAAATAACTTATGTTTGTACGGCAGCCATAGTTCTGAAAAATCCCATTTGTGGGGCTTTCCTTTTTCCCCCATTCCACATTTTCCTGGAGGTATTAAGACTTAACGTCATATAGCTCCTTACCAGTTTTCATTATTCTACTATTACTGCATCCAGAGACATGCAGTATGATATATTCCATTTATATGGAAGGTGCCACGCCCCCTTTGTCCCAATTCCACATTTTTTTGGTGGTGTTAGGGATTGACCTCATATAACTCCTTACTGAATTTAAATGTTCTGGCATGTATACTTTCAAAGTTATGCAGTACCAAAGATTCCATTTGTATGGGAGGTGCCACGCCCCTTTTATATATCGAAACTATTTTTAGCCTTAAACCTCCCCGTTGATCGAAGGAACCCATAACCAAAATTAGGTGATGATTGAAGTGTATGAAATACGTTTCCATGGCGAACAAAACAGAATTTCATTTTTATATATATAGATTGTCACCAGGTCTCGAATTATGTGCTAAGTTACAAGTCTCTAGGCAACCGAGAAGTTAGTAAAAAATGGATTGAAAGATTTTCCCAAATTAAAATTAATTTTCCTAATATTTTGATCCATGCGCCACCTAGCGGAATATTTTTGATAAAATATTGCATTTCACCGGGTTCTGACTTACGGATCAAGTTTCATATCTCCAGCTCACCGGGAAGTTACTCCCAAATCGATTGCAGTATTCCCCTCGTTTTTCAAGGATTTTTTGTTATCTCACTTAGTGAGCCACCTAGCGGAATTTTCTTTTCTGTATATTGTATTGTCACCAAGCCTCGAACTGTGTGCCAAGTTTCAAGTCTCTAGGTAACCGGGAAGTTAGTTAAAAATGGATTGAAAGATTCCCAAATCAAAACTAATTCTCTTAATATCTCGATCCATTCGCCACCTAGCGAATTTTTTTTGTTCAGATATTGAATTGTCACCGGGTTCTAACTCACGGCCCAAGTTTCAGGTCTCTAGCTCACCGAGAAGTTACTTAAAAATCGATCGCCAGATTCACTACATTTTTTCAGCGATTTTCAGGGATTTTCGATTATCTCGATTCGTCTGCCACTTGGCGACATTGTTTTTCCACGAATTGTAGTGCCATCGACACGCAAACTATGTGCTAAGTTTCAAGTCTCTGGATCACCGAGAAGTTAGTTAAAAGTGGATCGCAAAATTTCCGTTTTAAAATAAATTTTCTGTATATCTCGAACCGTGCGCCACCTAGCGGATTTTTTTTTTCACATGCATTGTAATGTCTCCCTGATCTGAACTATGTTCTAAGTATCAAGTGTCTAGCTCAAAGCGAAGTTACCAAAAAAGACTTTTCCGTGTGTCAAAAATTCGTATGGAAATGAAGGGACAAACACGAAAGCGACTTAATATAAAGGCAGAAAAAAGACAGAACGTTGGCAAATATTACTTGAGCTCTCTTTGGCTACATATACATAAATAGATATACAAATCTGATACGTAAGTCTTTGAACAAATTTTTTGATTCGAATAAATGACAAAGCAAAATAGTGACAGATTCTGAGTATACTCGACTGAATAAATCGTATCAATATAAGCTTACTATGGTTGAAATTCATAGATAAATCTGCCTACCATTATTCTTATTAACTTTTTGCTTTGAACTTCAACATACATATTAGTTTCATATCTATATAAGTAAAAATGTTGCACGCCCTTTTTGCCAAAAACTCCCTTTAAGCTTCTTACATACATTTTTTAGCGCCTATTTTACCCCGCTACTCTTGTGTAAGCTATTTTGAAACGATTGTGTGTTTTAATTCTGTGACATATTTTTTTTCTTTTACCCGAACAATATATTTATCTATTTTTCACATGAATGAATTACTTTGGTGACAATAAATAAGTAAGCAAATTGAAAATTCGAAACAACTTTTTGTCACCCCTTTGTTCAGCACATAACCAAAAAAAAAACAAATTATCTCAAAACCCACAGCATTTCGCCATTATCTGGGACACACAAAATTATATGCGCGTGTCCTTTAGTTATTATAAATACTTGTGTATGTTTTTTAAATAAATTATATCACATGACATATGTATGTATGTATATATTTTTTATATGTCAATATTATCATTATATGTTGAATTTATGCCAATAGCTCATTTGCTTTCGTTGCGGATATTGCATTTTCCATGCGAATGCACAATTGTTAAAATGTGAAGTAATTCTTTTAGCGTTTTTAAAATTGTGAAAAGAATTGTAAATTATTATTCACTGCAGTTCTGGCCAAGGTTCATTTATTAGTAATTTAAAGTATGTGATTTGTATAATCTTTCAACGGCTTTGACCTATGTACAGGAAGTATGTAAAGTGAATAAATTTAAGCTGAAAGAATTAAAATTATAACCCAGCCTACTCTGAAATTCTACTCGACTTGCAAAGTAAAACGATGCTGATTCCGAGTTGATTTTTTGCTGGTGTTCTTAGTTTGTTTGTATTTATTTCGGAGCGTGTCCTTGAAGGAAATAGGTATAGCCTAATAGCCAAACTAGGAAGGAATTGGTGGTCTTGAATGGTGGCTTTCTAATGGCAACCACAAAATGCATTGGTGTAAAAATTTCTATAAGTATATTCGAATACAAACAATAAAGAAGATTTTTTTTTTGTTTTCGTTTAAATTTTTCCCAAATTATTAAATAAATTTTAAATTAAAAACTGCTTCAAATAAATGTTTTCATACATTTAAAGCAAAGAGGGCAATCCCCGCTTAATTAAAACAATAAACAGTTCGTTTTCGTTTAAATTTGACACATGTTTTGCGAATGATTCGTTATAGATAATCTTCTCTTTACGGTATCATCACGTAAAAATCAACTGTCTTATGCAATGATTGCTGAACATAGTACAAAGAGGGTTCGCTTCGTAAAAGAGAATGAGGTCATTAAAGACGTTTTTATAAAAGAAAACAAAACAAAACAAAACAAAATTAAATTAAATTAAATGAAATTAAATTATATTAAATTAAATTAAATTAAATTAAATTAAATTAAATTAAATTAAATTAAATAAAATTAAATTAAATTAAATTAAATTATATATTTAATTAGCGAGCTTTGCTCATATTGCTTTATACAATGGTTTTTGTAATTGATATTAGAGAAAAATTGTAAGTTTACAAACGGCGATGGTTACTAGGACATGTTTCTGAATTTCACTTTTTCATCAGCTATCTTTTCGGGAGCTGAGCGTTGAACTCGAATCTCCAACATTCATATCAGTGCAAGGCTTTAGCTGCTAAGCCATATGAATTGTCCGTTGTTCGCTGTACAATTGGTCTCTAAGAGTTGCCTTTTTGTTTATATCCATTTTGATCACCATGTAGGCACATACACTCTGTATGTAGTTTATTCCTAATCGTAACATTCAAAAGCGCGCCTAAAAATCATATCCACACCATTAGGAATAAACTACATACAGAGTGTATGTGCCTACATACAAAAAGGCAACTCTTAGAGACCAATTGTACAGCGAACAACGGGACATTCATATGGCTTAGCAGCTAAAGGCTTGCACTGATATGAATGTTGGAGATTCGAGTTCAACGCTCAGCTCCCGAAAAGCTAGCTGATGAAGAAGTGAAATTCAGAAACATGTCCTAGTAACCATCGCCGTTTGTAAACTTACAATTTTCTTCTAATATCAATTAAATTAAATTAAATTAAATTAAATTAAATCAAATCAAATTAAATTAAATTAAATTAAATTAAATTAAATTAAATTAAATTAAAATAAATTAAACTAAATAAGATAAAAAAATAAAGCAAAATAAAATTAACTTCAACAAATTTTTATTTTATAGTTAAGGTTATATAAAATGAAATAAATTTAAATGAAATAAAAAAAGAAATCAAAAAATTTTATAAAATAAAATATAATGAAATAACGTAATACAAAAAAGAAAAATAAAATGAATTGAAAAAAAAATAAAGTAAATTAAAATTCAATAAAACTTCTAAAATAAAAAAAAAACAAGTAAGGAAGACTAAGTTCGGGTGTAACCAACATCATAATTAAAATAAATTAAATTAAAATAAACTAAATAAGATAAAAAAATAAAGCAAAATAAAATTAATTTCAACAAATTTTTATTTTATAGTTAAGGTTATATAAAATGAAATAAATTTAAATGAAATAAAAAAAGAAATCAAAAAATTTTATAAAATAAAATATAATGAAATAACGTAATACAAAAAAGAAAAATAAAATGAATTGAAAAAAAAAAATAAAATAAATTAAAATTCAATAAAACTTCTAAAATAAAAAAAAAACAAGTAAGGAAGACTAAGTTCGGGTGTAACCAACATCACATACTCAGCTGAGAGCTTTGGAGACAAAATTAGGGAAACTCACCATTTAGGAAAATGAACCTAGGGTAACCCTGGAATTTGCTTGTATGACATGGGTATCAAAGAGTATTTTAAAAGGTATTAAAGAGTATTTTAAAAGGGAGTGGGGCATAGTTCTATAGGCGGACGCCATTTCGGGATGTCGCCATAAAGATGGACCAGGGGTGACTCTAGAATATGCTTGTACGATATGGGTATCAAATGAAAGCTATGGGTTAAAAGGGAGTGATCCTTAGTTCTATAGGTGGACGTATTTCGAGATATCGCCATAAAGGTGGACCAGGGGTGACTCTAGAATGCGTTTGTACGATACGGGTATCAAATTAAAAGTCTTAATGAGTATTTTAAAAGGAAGTGGACCTTAGTTCTATAGGTGGACGCCTTTTCGAGATATCGCCATAAAGGTGGGCCAGGGGTGACTCTAGAATGCGTTTGTACGATATTGGTATCAAATGAAAAGTGCTAATGCGTATTTCAAAAGGGAGTTGGCCCTAGTTCTATAGGTAGACGCCTTTTCCAGATATCGCCTAAAGGTGGAACAGGGGTGATTCTAGAATGTATTTGTACGATACGGGAATCAAGTGAAAGGTGTTGATGAGTATTTTAAAAGGGAGTGGACCTTAGTTCTATAGGTGGACGCCTTTTCGAGATATCGCCATAAAGGTGGGTCAGGGTTGACTCTAGAATGTGTTTGTACGATATGGGTATCAAATGAAAGGTGTTAATAAGTATTTTAAAAGGGAGTGGGCTTCTATAGGTGGACGCCTTTTCGAGATATCGCCATAAAGGTGGACCAGGGGTGACTCTAGAATGTGTTTGTACGATATGGGTATCAAATTAAAAGTATGAGGGTTTTAAAAGGGAGTGGCCCTTAGTTGTATATGTGAAGGCGTTTTCGAGATATCGACCAAAATGTGGACCAGGGTGACCCAGAACATCATATGTCGGGTACCGCTAATTTATTTATATATGTAGTACTACGATAATGTTCTTGCCAAGATTCCAAGGGCTTTTGGTTTCGCCCTGCAGAACTTTTTCATTTTCTTCTACTTAATATGCAAGGTGTGACACCCATTTTACAAGTTTTTTTCCAAAGTTATATTTTGCGTCCATAAACCAATCCAATTACCATGTTTCATTAAACGGTTTTATCTAGCTTGGGATGACAGGCTGGGTGGTTGGCTGATTGGCACGAATTTTGTAATTAAAATTTTAGTAACTTCGCTTTAAGCTACAAGCTTGAAACTTGGAATATAGTTCACAACCCGATGACAATCCAATAATAAGAAAAAAATCACCGCTAGGTGGCGCAAGGAGCGATATATCCACAAAAATCGTATTTGTGGTTCGATTTGGTCCATATTTGGAACACATAATACATACATGAATAGAAAGCGACCTATGATGTCCGATTTGGCTCATATTTGGAACAAATATTACATAGAGTTCGGTAGAAGTGACATCAAAATATTTTGGAGATTCAGGATGGACAAGCATACGTGGGGCAGAGTCGAGTAAAGTTTTTGGAAGGATTGTGTATTGAGGACTTAGATTGTAACAAATTGTCAAGAAAGAGTCCTTGTTATAATTAGGCACTAAATGGACTAAATAGAATGCGAAATAATAGGCAATTAAATAAAGACTAAAAACTTGAAAATAAAATAATTTAAAAAAAAATTCAAGTTAAACGGTTTTATTGAAAACAATACTTACATTAATTAATAATAATACTAAAAGCTAGAAAATAATTAAGTAGGTCCTAGGTACTAGTCATCACACTCCTCACCAATGTAGGGCGTTGATCAGATAATTAGATAAAAGCGTTGTGCGCGTGAAATCTCTAAAAATGTGAGGCGTAGCATAACCTGATTAAGGTTCAGTTGGTCTTATATATGACTATCAAAATTTTTTTCGACACTGATGATTTTGTTATATGGAAGCCTATATCTATCTCGATTCTTTTATACCTGTACAACCAACCGTTATCCAATCAAAGTAAATAGATTCTCTGTGCAAAGCACACTGAGTATAAAAATCAAGTTAAGGTTATATAAAATAAAATAAATTTAAACGAAATAAAAAAGGGAATAAAAATAAGTTAATAAAATAAAATTAAATAAAGTAATACAAAAAAAACAGTAAGTTTAAAAAATAAAATAAATTGAAATTCAATAAAATAAAAATAAAAAATAAATCAAACAAAATAAAATACAATAAAATGAAACAAAATTAATTAAATTAAGTTAAGGTTATACAAAATAAAATTTTAAAAATTTAATGAGATTAAATGATAATAAAATAAAAGAAATAAAAAAACACAAAAAAAGGACCTACCTCAAAAGGGTGGAGGGGATATGTTTGCTATCAATGCTTACCATTAAGGGAGCCCTAAAAACAACCCCGACAACCGCACTGTATACAATTCTGCACTGTACTTTTAGACCTGGCTTCCAAGAACATAGCGTTAACAAGGCTCAGTACCTCGGTGCAGCTTGAGCGCTGACAATATAGCCATACTAGTATAGCGTCATCATTTACAGGACGAACAGACTACTGATTCCGTATATGCGCTGCGAAAGGGCTCTAAGAACCACAATGGAGTTGGATAGTTTACACGAGTATGCCCAAATGGCAGACGAGGCGATACACGTGAACACCGATGGTTTCAAAGTAGTGAAAGGAGTGGGGTCTGTGGTTACTATACTGATTAGAAAAAATACAGATCTTACAAGCTGCCAGGTCACTATAGCGTTTTTAAGGCGGAATTAGTTGCCTTAAACAAAGCAGTAGAAATACTGGAGGAAAACAGCTTAAACTGCAGCCATGCAGCAATTAAGGCAATAACCCCGCATAGCACAGCATCCTAAAGTGTGTTAGAGTGAAATAGCCGGGATATGGAAATGCATACATCTAAATTGTGTCCTTGGGCATAATGAAATAGATGAAAATGAAAAAGCGGATGAGCTAGGTAAACAGGGCACAATGCTTGAAGCTTGCTCTGCAGACGTCCCAATCAGATCGCTCGGGATTGAAGGAATGCGACAGTTGCACCACAACATTCCACCAAACTGGTAAGGTATGGACCCAAGCGCTGGGCTGTAGAGTGTCGAAAATCATTTTTAGGTCTTACAATCGTTGACTAGCAAACTTACATGTAACCGGGACATAAAACTTACGTAGACTGTCGGAAGTCTACTTTTGAAGAAACTGTGCAACTGCTCGTAAACCTAAAGTTATATTTAAGAAAAAATACGTATGCCTAAATAGTATTATTTTTAAGACCACGTTGACCTATGCACTAATCTTCAATAAATCCTCAATAGATAATCTATGCTTTTACATATGTTCAACTGAAAAAATATAGGCAGCGCAGTTTAGTAAAATCCTAGGTTCGTCATTGAGCAATCCTTTGTTTTTTTTTTTTGGGACTTTTGCAACCGGTCAGATATGAATTCCTTAAGCGTAGCCGCAGACAAATTTTCTGCCTCAGTTATTTTTCAATACACATACATGCAACTCATCCATCTAATTATGTATTTCATCTTTTCTCTTTCTTGCAGGTAAGAGTATACGCCCGCCATCACATCACACGCATGCATGCACAGTTAAAAGGCTTGTAAAAACTTCTTTAAAACAAGTAAGGAAGGCTAAGTTCGGGTGTAACCGAACATAACATACTCAGTTGAGAGCTATGGAGACAAAATAAGGAAAATCAATCTGGGGTAACCCTGGAATGTGGTTGTATAACATGTGTATCAAATGAAAGGTATTAAAGAGTATTTTAAGAGAGAGTAGGCCATAGTTCTATGGATGAACGCCATTTAGGGATATCGCCATAAAGGTAGACCAGGGCTGACTCTAGAATTTGTTTGTACGATATGGGTATCAAATGAAGGGTGTTACTGAGCATTTTAAGAGGGAGTGGGCCTTAGGTCTATCGGTGGACGCCTTTTCGGGATGTCCCCATTAAGGTGGACCAGGGGTGATTCTATAATGTGTTTGTACGATATGGGTATCAAATGAAAGCTGTTAATGAGTATTTTGAAAAGGAGTGATCCTTAGTTCCATAGGTGGACGCCGTTTCGAGATATCGCCATAAAGGTGGACCAGGGGTGTCTGTAGAATGTGTTTGTACGATATGGGAATCAAATGAAAGGTGTTACTGAGCATTTTAAGAGGGAGTGGGCATTAGGTCTATAGGTGGACGCCTTTTCGAGATATCGCCATTAGGGTGGGCCAGGGGTGACTCTAGAATGTTTGTACGGTATGGGTATCAAACGAAAGGTGTTACTGAGCATTTTAAGAGGGAGTGGGCATGAGGTCTATAGGTGGACGCCTTTTCGAGATATCGTCATTAGGGTGGGCCAGGGGTGACTCTAGAATGTGTTTGTACGATATGTGCATCAAACGAAAGGTGTTACTGAGCATTTTAAGAGGGAGTGGGCATTAGGTCTATAGGTGGACGCCCTTTCGAGATATCGCCATTAGGGTGGGCCAGGGGTGACTCTAGAATGTTTGTACGATATGGGTATCAAAGGAAAGGTGTTACTGAGCATTTTAAGAGGGAGTGGGCATTAGGTCTATAGGTGGACGCCTTTTCGAGATATCGCCATTAGGGTGGGCCAGGGGTGACTCTAGAATGTGTTTGTACGATATGGGTATCAAATGAAAGGTGGTAAGGAGTATTTTAAAAGGGAGTAATCCTTAGTTCTATAGGTGGACGCCTTTTCGAGATATCGCCATAAAGGTGGACCAAGGGTGACTCTAGAATGTTCGTACGATATGGGTATCAAACGAAAGGTGTTACTGAGCATTTTAAGAGGGAGTGGGCATTAGGTCTATAGGTGGACGCCTTTTCGAGATATCGCCATTAGGGTGGGCCAGGGTGACTCTAGAATGTGTTTGTACGATATGGGTATCAAATGAAAGGTGGTAATGAGTATTTTAAAAGGGAGTAATCCTTAGTTCTATAGGTGGACGCCTTTTCGAGATATCGCCATAAAGCTGGACCAAGGGTGACTCTAGAATGTTTGTACGGTATGGGTATCAAACGAAAGGTGTTACTGAGCATTGTAAGAGGGAGTGGGCATTAGGTCTATAGGTGGACGCCTTTTCGAGATATCGCCATTAGGGTGGGCCAGGGTGACTCTAGAATGTGTTTGTACGATATTGGTATCAAATGAAAGGTGGTAATGAGTATTTTAAAAGGGAGTAATCCTTAGTTCTATAGGTGGACGCCTTTTCGAGATATCGCCATTAGGGTGGGCCAGGTGTGACTCTAGAACGTTTGTACGATATGGGTATCAAACGAAAGGTGTTACTGAGCATTTTAAGAGGGAGTGGGCATTAGGTCTATAGGTGGACGCCTTTTCGAGATATCGCCATTAGGGTGGGACAGGGGTGACTCTAGAATGTTTGTACGATATGGGTATCAAACGAAAGGTGTTACTGAGCATTTTAAGAGGGAGTGGACATTAGGTCTATAGGTGGACGCCTTTTCGAGATATCGCCATTAGGGTGGGCCAGGGGTGACTCTAGAATGTTTGTACGATATGGGTATCAAACGAAAGGTGTTACTGAGCATTTTAAGAGGGAGTGGACATTAGGTCTATAGGTGGACGCCTTTTCGAGATATCGCCATTAGGGTGGGCCAGGGTGACTCTAGAATGTGTTTGTACGATATGGGTATCAAATGAAAGGTGGTAATGAGTATTTTAAAAGGGAGTAATCCTTAGTTCTATAGGTGGACGCCTTTTCGAAATATCGCCATTAGGGTGGGCCAGGTGTGACTCTAGAATGTTTGTACGATATGGGTATCAAACGAAAGCTGTTACTGAGCATTTTAAGAGGGAGTGGGCATTAGGTCTATAGGTGGACGCCTTTTCGAGATATCGCCATTAGGGTGGGCCAGGGGTGACTCTAGAATGTTTGTACGATATGGGTATCAAACGAAAGGTGTTACTGAGCATTTTAAGAGGGAGTGGACACTAGGTCTATAGGTGGACGCCTTTTCGAGGTATCGCCATTAGGGTGGGCCAGGGGTGACTCTAGAATGTTTGTACGATATGGGTATCAAACGAAAGGTGTTACTGAGCATTTTAAGAGGGAGGGGGCATTAGGTCTATAGGTGGACGCCTTTTCGAGATATCGCCATTAGGGTGGGACAGGGGTGACTCTGGTATGTTTTTGTACGATATGGATATCAAATTAAAGGTATTAATGAGGGTTTTAAAAGCGAGTGGCCCTTAGATGTATATGTGAAGGCGTTCTCGCGATATCGACCAAAATGTGGACCAGGTGATCCAGAAAATCATCTGTCGGGTACTGCTAATTTATTTATATATGCAATACCACTAACAGTATTCCTGCCAAGATTCCAAGGGCTGTTGATTTCGCCTTGTAGAACTTTTTCATTTTCTTCTACTTAATATGGTAGGTGTCACACCCATTTTACAAAGGTTTTTCCAAAGTTATATTTTGCGTCAATAAACCAATCCAGTTACCATGTTTCATCCCTTTTTTCGTGTTTGGTATAGAATTATGGCATTTTTTTCATTTTTCGTAATTTTCGATATCGATAAAGTGGGCGTGGTTATGGTCAGATTTCGCCCATTTTTTATACCAAGAAAAAGTGAGCTCAGGTAAGTACGTGGGCTAAGTTTAGTAAAGATATATCGGATTTTGCTCAAGTTATTGTGTTAATGGCCGAGCGGAAGGACAGACGGTGGACTGTGTATAAAAACTGGGCGTGGCTTCCACCGATTTCGCCCATTTTCACAGAGAACAGTTACCGTCATAGAATCTATGCTCCTACCAAATTTGAGAAGGATTGGTAAATTTTTGTTCGACTTATGGCAATAAAAGTATTCTAGACAAACTAAATGAAAATGGGCGGAGCCACGCCCATTTTGAAATTTTCTTTTATTTTTGTATTTTGTTGCATCATATCATTACTGGAGTTGAATTTTGACTTAATTTACTTATATACAGTAAAGATATTAAATTTTTTGTTAAAATTTGAATTTTAAAAAATTTTTTTTTAAAAAGTGGGCGTGTTCTTCATCCAATTTTGCTAATTTTTACTTAGCACATATAGAGTAATAGTAGTAACGTTCCTGCCAAATTTCATCATGATATCTTCAACGACTGCCAAATTACAGCTTGCAAAACTTTTAAATTACCTTCTTGTAAAAGTGGGCGGTGCCACGCCCATTGTCCAAAATCTTACTAACTTTCTATTCTGCGTCATAAGTTCAACCCATCTACCAAGTTTCGTCGCTTTATCTGTCTTTTGTAATGAGTTATCGCACTTTTTCGGTTTTTCGAAATTTTCGATATCGAAAAAGTGGGCGTGGTTATAGTCCGATATCGTTCATTTTAAATAGCGATCTGAGATGAGTGCTCAGGAACCTACATACCAAATTTCATCAAGATACCTCAAAATTTACTCAAGTTATCGTGTTAACGGACGGACGGACGGACGGACGGACGGACGGACGGACATGGCTCAATCAAATTTTTTTTCGATCCTGATTATTTTGATATATGGAAGTCTATATCTATCTCGATTCCTTTATATATGTACAACCAACCGTTATCCAATCAAACTTAATATACTCTGTGAGCTCTGCTCAACTGAGTATAAAAACAAGCGCCTAAAAGTATGTTACATCACTCTTTATAGCGCTGTAAATCCTTTGATCTACATGTTTTGAGCAGGCTTAGGTAATATTGAACAGCTGTTTGTTACAATTTTTTATCATTCTCTATATTCGTTTATGAAATTCCAAAAAAAAATCCGGTAAATAAACATTACTGAGCATTCGAGCTACATATTTTTAGGCTACGCAAATATTGCATTTAAAGCTTTTATGCCCCTGACTGTTCTTCGTTATGAGTCGCTGAGCAAGTGGTAGGTGTGCGCGACAAAAAACACAAAAGTAGGATTAATTTTGATTTTTTAAGTCGCCACCGCACAAAATAACAAAAAAAGCAGTAGGCTTGGCAAAGGAATGAGACAAAAAACCAACATCAAAAGGTTAAGCATTGAAATTGTATGACTCTTTTGAGATTAACTTAACAACTATCATACAACGGGTTACAAAGTAGATTTGAGTAGACAAATTTCGTAAACGAATTTAAGAAAATCGATCAATATCCTTGTAATGCCGTTTTACCTGCATTACAAGTATTTTCTACATGCACCCCACTGCAACCAATGCGCTGTCCTATTACATACGCCACCACTGCAACAGCTGGCTGCAAGTGAATGACTGGCAGTGACAAATGCAAGTAATAATGGGCAAGCATTTCATTCGCGCACCGATCGTCTAGCTAAGACGGCGTTTAGCTCTCAACCTTTTCATGTCCACTTCCACTTAAGTACAAATAATCTGCATTTCATGATTAGAGGTAGCTCAGCCTTCAGCAAGGTAAGATCCGTACCCCATGCGCGTGAGCGGATACCATTACCTTGTCTGGTACTTTCGATCCTGTGCGAAATGAGCGACTTTGGTCGCTTCCTTTTTGGGTGTGAGGAGAGCAGTGAGCGAGGACATTCAATTTCCACCTCACAGTTCCCTCCGACAACCTTCGGTTGCTTGGAAATCGATCCACCTTCGGCTGTTTGGAGACCGATCCAACGGTCCACCTCCATATTCACAGATCCGCCGGAATCCACCAATTTGTCAACTAACGACGTGTATCGGTATTACCAACCTTCCGTTGCTTGGAAATCGATCCAACGATCTCCCTCCGTATTTACCGATCCGTCGGAATCAACCAAATTGTCAACCAGCGACGTGTATCGGTTTCACCAACCTTCGTTTGTTTGGAAACCGATCCAACGATCCACCAACCATATCCACCGCCCCCTACAATCCACCAGCTGCCCACTTGTGACATGCATCGATTCCACCGACCTCCGGTTATTTGGGGAAATCGATCCACCCACTCACCAGCCTTCGGTTACAGTCCACCTTCCATTCCTCGGCCAGGTCTACCTCTCTGCAACGGTGTGCGTGTGTTTCACCAAAACACCAAAAACAAATCGACGTGTGTTCATTTCAAAAGGAAATAGGTGTTCTTTTTCGACTCTGGATTGGCTGAGTGCTACCGCAGCCTTCGACGAAACCCACCTTACATAATACATGCAGTATAGAAATTCGCTCCCCAGTATTAGAAAGGAGCTGTACAACCAAAATTGTTGTTGCTGTAGCAGTGCTTCACCCCATCCAGCAAGTGCTCCTACTTCGAAATTGCCATTAATATCCCTAAACGGGAGTTCGAGGAAACTTGCTGTCAGGGTCAGACCAGAGAGATAAAGTTGGTAGTTAGTGCCATTTGGGGACATGTTACAAGCAGGATATTCATTGGGTATGTCAGGGGTTGATTCTGGACATGTAAAAATTTAACGTATTACAGTATCCTCAGTGCCTCAGGAGAGGTTGCTTTTCTCAAAAGCGAGTTCAGACTTCTTAAGTTCTTAAGTTCCAAGAAGGTGAGACCTCTTCAATCAGAACTGTTTATTAGCATTTCGTTTATCTCCTCTATGGGGAGTGTTCTCGCTGATTGTTTGGAGACATTAGAAGACCACTCGTGGCAGTAGCATACCAGTGGTTTACGTAGCATTTGATCATAGTGGTATCCTAAGACGGCAGGATTCATCCTTAGAAATTTTTCTAGAGGCGACGCAATCCATAGGTAGGACTTCATTTCACTCTATAGCTATATTTACCAGTTGGTGTCGCTGGTTCTTCCAAACAACTGAAAGTCGTACTTTCCTTCATTCTACGATACGCAGGTTGTATCTGCCAAGCAGAGGTTCCAGCAATAGAGATTAATTACCGCATCCTTAGAGGATGACCGCTTATTATTTTAGAAAGTTGATACGCAGACCAGCAGACTCATTTGTATATATAGAAAAAAATATCGGCTTTTAAGTTTGCCGTTCTCCTGATTTTTGAGGAACAACGTGATCTGTATTACAGTGGTTTTTATCCGGACTGTGAATGACTCAGAACAAATACCTCAACACCGGTAATCAAGTTTTTTTTTTTTTTTTGAAGCCGTTGATTTAGCATTGAATATCGACTATTAGAGAGGACGTTTGCACCTCCGCATCTGTATCATTTTGTGGGACGTTCAGTAACTTGCTCATTTTCATTGGTTGATAGGCTAGCAGCGAATTGTTCCTGTGACGAGAGCTAGGTCTGAGCCTCTGATTGATATTTTTAGTAAGAGTGATTAGGAACGGGAAACAGATACTCTCACAGTTCGCTTGTTATGATTATTCCTCCCAAGCTGTCGTTGTCAGTACTGTGATCTTTCAGAAAAAAAAATAAATAAATGTAAGGCGCAATAACCTCCGAAGGGATCTAAGGCCGAGCTTCTCTTCCAATTTGCGTCGTGCTCCTCTTGATTTTTCCCTAAAAATTGGCCGGACGGGACCTACCTGTTTCATGCCGACTCCGAACGGCATCTGCAAGGCAGATGAGTTTTCACTGAGAGCTTTTCATCGCAAAAATACGCCCGGAGCGCTTGCCAAACACTGCCGAGGGGCGACCCCGCTTAGAAAAATTTTCTTCTAATTGGAAAACCTTATTTCTAAAATTTTGATGTTGCTTTGCCTGGGGTGTGAACCCAGGGAATGCGGTGTGGTAGGCGGAGCACGCTACCATCACACCACGGTGGCCGCCGTGAAGAAGTTGTGACAAAATCACAGGTACACGAATATGTGTCAATTCTAAAACAGATGCTACTACAGTCAGTCATGGTTATTCCTTCCAAAATGTCACTGAAACTTACTTTTATCTTACATGTTTTTTTGGCAACACTAATCGACTGCACCAAAAAACTTTTTAAGTGGAAAAAACTTGGAATTTGGCAGCACATGCAAGATAACAGCTCTTTGAAGCTGGTATTCTATTGATTTCGGAATAATCTTGACTTGATTATGATAAGGTTTTCTTACGAAGATCACGTAACTTATTTTCAACAACATGTGTAAGAGCAAAAGTGATATAAAATGCTTACCCACTTTCTCTAAGAATATCCAATACCAGCAACTTTAGGCAAGTTTCTTCTACCGGAATTGACTGCAAAAAGTATCAATATGTTCCGTCATCAGGTTATAGTATAGTAATGTTATTGTAACGAACCAACAAATCACATATGACAACTTCTGCCCACCTAAAATGTTTATGCATTTCACTATACCTCGGTTTTCCTGCTTTTTATTTTTGTACTTGTTTAAGCACACCTGTTCGTACACGCATTTGAAGTGTCATATACGGCCTTGAACAAGGAAAGAAAGCAAACAAACAAAAAACGAAAGAATGGCCTGAATGCAGCACACCAACACTAGCAGCAACAACAAGTTCAGAATAGTTGCTATTACAACAACAACCAACTACATTTACCATAAGTTTCTGCATGCTCGACTCACATGAATAAATGCAATGTTTTCTTATCTGGATTATGCATATGGCAGGTTAAGTAAAGTACGCCACAAAAAAGGATGAAAAGAGATATTTTCCACCAATTTTTTTTTTTTTTTTTTTTTTGTTGGGGTTTTCGTGCAAATATGTTCAACGCAAAACCTTACACATTTCAAAAAGTTTGGGAAAAAAGAGATATTATTTTTGCAAAAAATTACGTAAGTGCTTTTCGCATAATTATTTTCTTACTGAATGCAGCAACGAGCTGAAGGACACTTGATATTCGTAAAGGATAAAAGTGATACTTATTCGGTTAAATAAAACGTCGATGTGGTGAGCAAAGTACTTTTTAAAATAAAACTTAAATAAATAAATAAAAAAAAAATTTACTACAGATACAGCGAGGATATTAAGGAGACTGCAAGCTGGGTTGGAAAAAGTTAAGAGAAAAAATTACTGAGATTTCATTTCGAATTTTATTTAAAACACGTGTGAGCGTAGCTACGGAGATTCAACAAAGAAATCAGTCTATCAGTATTCAATTGTACTTCAAGCAGTGAAAATCTCATGCGTGGACCCAAGACTGGGTCGAAAAAAAAAGTAGCTAATGTCCGCCCCTAAATTTGAAGATTATGTTGAGAGGGTTTGGGAAAAATTTTTTTACATTTTTTTTTATCCTTCGAAATACAGCCGAAACGGTTTTTTCATTGTAACTTGGCTATTTGACGTCCGATTTTTAAAATTGATATGTCATTATTTTGAGAAGCTTCACATTTCCATTTAATGTCATTTTAAGCTATGAAGTCGTTTTCACATGATTAGGTCAGCTAACAAAATTTTTCCCCTAATGTATGTTTTTTTCCTTACCAAACGAAAGTACTTAAAAATTCAAGAAAATGTTGCTTTGAAACCATATCACTAAAATAATAAACAAAAACGTTACAGCACTTTCAATATTTATTGCAACTGTTATTTTACCTGGTTCTTATTATACTTAGACCTGAAACTCATCATATTTTTGGAGGAAAAATTGCAGGGTTTGCATTGAAAAGTTAATAAAGATATGCCAAATATCATGAATAGGGGAAGTCAAAGTAAATAAGTGAGTCAAACCTGTAGTTTCGTATTTATAATAATAACGCTATGCGACAAAATCAACTTTTTTTCTAAGTAGTGGACAAAACCCACTTTTTGTAGAGATTGAGGCTTAAGTAAACAAAGTACTATCTCCGTTTTTCGAACTTAGCCTCCAAAAAGTAGATATCGGCTTACGAAGTTCGAAGTTCGAAATTCTAAATTTCGAAATTTTATTCTTTTTTTAACGCGTTTTATTCTTTTGTTAACGTGTTAGCTGACCTAATCATGTGAAAACGACTTCATAGCTTAAAAGGACATTAAACGGAAATGTGAAGCTTCACAAGGCAAAAATAGTGACATATAAATTTAAAAAATCGGACGTCAAATAACGAAGTTACAACGAAAAAACAGTTTCGGCTGTATTTCGAAGGATCCAAAAAAATTTTTTCGAAACCCTCTTAACATAATCTTCAAATTTAGGGGCGGACATTAGCTACTTTTTTTTTTGTATGGGGGCCAACCCAGTCTAGTGGTCTCTATGCTTAACTTTTCTCCTTGTACCACAAACCAGTAGAAAAATAGTTGCGTTTGCCTTGGGAGCTCTGCTGGCTTTCTGATTTTTGACATGCGGGTGAGCGCCGAATAGTTTTCCGAAGCTCTTTGTAAATCTGGTGGGCATCTCTGATTAGCTTAAGAGCATTTCACCGCCAGCAAAGGAGTTTCTAGAAACATATTTTAAGCAGATTTCAGTTTATGAATTGCTAGAATTTGTCCATAACGATAATGGTATTACAGCAATGATTCTCAGAAAAATGTTAATTAACTATCTTGTTGGGTTAAGTAAGTTCAGGTTGGGCGACAGTTGTCTAGTTAGGGAACAGCTAACTCGTAAATGGCGAAATTGGCTTCCAGTTATGTAGCGAATCGTTGCATGGCAGCGATCAAGCTACGAATAAGGTACACACCAATCTTTGAAATTTTCGCCGGATTGTTGAATAAGTCTCGACCGAGATCTTTACGCCTCGTCCTCGCAAAAGGTGAACAGCTGAACATAAAGCGACTGGATTAATATACCGCGTGGTTTTCTAAGATTTATGGGCTTTATGTATCCACCGATCGCACTGCTACCACAACAACAACCGATCGCTTTGAGCAAGAGAGCAAGTAGCAAGTACTATTCAAAGTTTTCACTGACACAAACCTTCAATTCACACGTGCTTACCCGGGCTGAAATATTATCCAAACAGTTGCAAGGAACAAATTATGTTCTGGCGCTCAGATAAAGTGAGGCCAAACAATTCCCCACAGCCCTCGATCTATAGGTGGCGCTTTAACAGCCGTCGAGTAGATATTCAGTTCCTGGAAGATGACCAGTGATCGGACAGTCTAAATTTCTAGTCAGCATTGAAGTTATATCAGAACACGCAGCCTCTAACAATCCCATCCAGCCTGAATTAATTCGTGAACAGGTTCAATTGTCTTCCGTACCATATTTTTTCTCACTATTTTCCTCTCTTGAAGGAACATAAGTGGTGAATATGCCAGGAATGGAGTCGAAGTGGGTACGAATGCTGTAGTGCCCGTAATTCATAAACTTATCACAGCCAACCTCCAAACTTTTGAGAGCCTTCCAAGAAAAACAGGTTGTTTTGGCAAGAGGCTATAAAGTTAAGGCAATAGGGAAAAGCCAGTCTATTTTCACTTAACGAGGCTGCGTTCATGTGGAAAACGGAAAAGACAAACCCGCAGAGCCAACAAAAATTACGTGTGCGGATGATTTAGTTAAATTTTGCTAGCCTTAAGATATGTTTGTTTCTTGTTTTTTGTTTGTCTATTATGCTTATGTAAAGACGGAATTAGAAGAACCTTTTTCTAAGCGGGGTCGCCGCCAGCAGTGTTTGCAAGCACTCCGAAGAAGAAGAAGAATAGTCATCTGCCTTGCAGATTTCGTTTGAAGGAGAACGACGTAAATTGGAAGAGAAGCTCAGTTCCAAATGCAAACGTAACTCGCGTGTTCATATTCTTTTCACTTTAAAGTTGATTTTAGAAGAAAAAATCATCGCATTCGCGTCTTGCCATCTACGCCACTGTTGAAAGATTTAAATTCGAGACTGTGATGGATTTCCGCTATTTGTTAGCCAACATGGACGGTGTCGAAAGACATAAAATTGCTCTTGGAGTGCTGGAGAGAAAAGCTCTTCTGAAGGCATAAAGTTCTGTGCTGTCTGACAGCGAGTATTGAAGGAGGTATAGTGACGAGCTCTTTTAGCTTTATGCAGACATGAATATGGTGAAGCGAGTGAAACCCTAATGGCTTGCCAGGTCATGTTATGCGAATGTATGAACACACTCCGGCCAAGAAAGTATTTCTGTCAACATCACAGTTTGGAAGCAGACTGAGTTTGAAAAAGCAGGTGCAGGAAGACTTGATCTTCTTGGTGCTCCAATTCCGGAACTAGATATATATAAATAGGTCTTAGCAGGTGTTTGGAATTAACATTTGAGATGTAAAATAAATATGTCAGTAATACATCGCAATGTTTAAGCCTCCATACCATATTCAATGCAATAATTGCACATACATACACACATACACATACAAAATTTAAATTGAAATGAACACACATACATACCTATTTTGTGCAATCGCCCCATAACTTTGTTTTCGTGACACACTTATCGCATTTATGTACCATCCTCTTCATATTGCCAGTTGTCATTTGCCATGGTGCACCTGCAACGGTGGTTCAACTTAACCCGACTTAAAGCAGAGCACAACTCGACAGCTGCACTGAACCCGACACGATAACACAGTTCTTACAGAATGCTTTTAACTACTATTGTTGTAGTAAAAATTATTTTTATTATCGTTGTTGTTCTTGTTACTGCTGCTGCTGTTTTTGTCATTGCGACATTTGAATCGTTTTAATTTTTGTTGCTGCTATTGTTGGTGTTTGTTTTTTGGTTGTTGTTTGTTGGAGTTATTGTTATCGCTGTCAGTGTATTGTCGCTGCGTCGAGTGCTCCAACATTTGACATGACCACTTATTCGCCATTCAAATTGTTCTCCAAAATCACAAAAACAATAACAAAACTTCCAGTGTGTGCACACACGCGCTGAATGTCGTTACAAGGAAAAAGTAGTCGAGTGAAAACAATGAAGCATACATATACAAACGTATCACTCTGAAATCCTTCTTGGAAAGTCAAAAACGAGTGTCCAATAGCACGTCTTGTTAACTGCGTGGCGGACTAAAATATTGTAGTCTTGCCAGTTGCCTACATTAAACTTACGAAGTTATTTATATTAGTAAAAGGAGAAGACTACAGGCTCATTATATGCGAACTAACTGAGCACTGCCATTTCGCATCACATTCTTATCGGTTAGGTACCGTCGGTCACAGCACTTTTAGGAAGTGCAGGTTGCAGGAAGATTTGGTTGTGTCGTGTGCTAACTATTTAAGGACTACAATTATAAGTAGAAACACATCTACGAGCTCTGGAGAAATAGCATAACTACTGATTCTCGATAGGGTTTTTGGTACGGCTGTCGTCCAAAATTTAGTCTATGTACTATAAGCTATGCAGTTAACCTACGATTAATATTTCTCTCGTCCAGTAAACTTGCGGTTCGTGAGGATTTTTCCAATGTCATAGAAACTTAAATGAAAATGGCTTATTCAGAAGTTCTGGCATACTCCAGCCACCAGACCTTTGAATATATTTAAACCATCTTTGTTGCGTTTTTTATCTCTACTACTAAATTTTAAACTTCCTATACTCGTGCGTTGGTTTCTGAGACCGGCGAAACACATTTTCGTAATTAATTTTATGCACGAAAATCTGGAGAAGCCGAGCTCTATGATAGCTGTCGGACTTGTGGCTTACTTCGTTTTAGTGCACGCTGTGCATTTGTATGAAGTGAACGTGTTGTAGCATTTGGCGCCAATCGATCCGTGAGACCGACGCGAGTATGCCCTGATTGTTATGGTGCGGCTCAAAACTAAGCCAAACATAGATAAATATATACTTTGATATGCATTTTTGTATTACTAGGAAGTGTATTTTGCTTTTAAGAAGAAGTTCAGATTTTATTTTTGTTTTCCTATTACTTAAGAAAAATATCTCAAATTTGAAGACTGATTTGTGATAGACTGAAAGTCTGTAAAATAACTAATAAATGAAGTACTATGCACACTGTTTTGTTTCATTATGCCCATAATAATTATAATATTTAAAAAAATAGTATGTAATAAAAGATATTGTAGAGGGTATGAACTATCGGTCTGTGAGACCGTGCGCGAGTATAGATGTTACAATAATTGGCGCGAGTATAGGAAGGTTAAGAAGGTTTTTGAGGAACCAAGGTGCCACAAGCTGTAACAGTGTGAGCGCATGCAATTCACTGAGCTTCCTATAGGCTGATAAGATTTTTGTTCTCCGGATGAACTGCTTTACCTCCACTTCAGCCACTCATTGAACCTTTTTCAGTTTCACAAGAAATTTCGCAACAAATATAGATTTATGAGAGTAGAAATTAAGGCAGCCGTTTTGAATTTGATAGTGAATGCATATTTCTCAGCTTAGTTAACATCGATTTTTGTGCCTAATTAATAAATTTTAGCACCGTTCTTTTCTTCATTTGCGTTCTACTAGGATGCTACTAAGTACTTATGGTGATATGCTTCAGCAGAGTTAAGAATACTTCCCCTTGTGATGTGCCTCTAAATTATTGGTCACCAAAATTTGAACTTTGGCTGTGTTGTAAAATAATCTTCGTGAGCCTCGACGTATCTGTTAAATAAGATATATTTTTGCTAGGAAGCTTATTATCGAAAAAGCACACTTTTGTTGTTTTCATTATAAATAACTTCTCACGGGTTATATCCAATAGTGAAAACTAAGCTAAATGGATATAGCCTAGGGTCGCATAGAACTCTGAACTAGTGGGACCTTAGTAAAAGCCAAATTTAAGTTTTCTTCGTGTTAAAATCACGACTTCCTTGCATGCAAAATAAAAGAACTTTGTAGAAGTTGTACCAAATTATCTGTTAGTCAACTCGTTTTTCATCTGAGATTTTTCCTACAAGGTCCCGTGATAAATTCAAGCATACATTCGGAGTACATGCTTGAGTATGTAGATTTATAATGCTTTATTCTGCAAGTCATATAAATACTCAAAGGAAGCATACCATATTTGTTATACTAAAGCTGTTGGTAAGGATACACTTGACCCAAATTGGTGCAGGAAAATGCCTACACAACAACACACATGCATTCGCTTACAAATACATACATAAAGTCAATACTCCCTGCAAAAGAGTTGGATATAATTGTCGCTTTGGGTATAAAATACAATACTAGTGCGGGTACCTGATGGATGTTTTAACTATATGGATCGGCTAAATCTTAAATTTTAGGAAGAATACATTACAATGGGGGTGAGGCCATGAAATCAGTGGACAGAAGCGATCCGCAGGCCGTGGTAT
Organism: Eurosta solidaginis; assembly: GCF_040869045.1. Lineage (NCBI taxonomy): Eukaryota > Metazoa > Arthropoda > Insecta > Diptera > Tephritidae > Eurosta > Eurosta solidaginis. The sequence goes on along the minus strand of NC_090319.1, from coordinate 271,670,329 downwards.
TATTACCGCTAATTGGAATCAGAGGCGACTCGCCATACTTAGCTACCCCAAGCACTTGTATATATTGAAACTGTAAGAGTTAATTTAAGAATTTTTAGAATCTTTTGACGTTTGAAGGATTTAAAGTATATATTTGAACTTAATATATACATACATACATATATATTTACAGTTATGTTCACAAAAATAGCTGCAAATTAACGAACTTTCGTGGTAATTTTTTTATTAAATTATTATTTAATTTTTTATTTTAAATATTTGTTAAAATATTTAAACACTCTCAATGTATTCCTGCGACATAAATATAAGCAGCAAGAACGATTTGCAAATTTTGTTAAATAGCCTTTTTTCTGTAGTTTTATAAAAAAAAAATGTATGAATTTTGTACAGAAAAATATAATGTAACCCAATTTTGAAAACGATTTCGAATAATGTGTAAAATTCTTGAAACTTCCGACCATCTTGCAGAAAATTAAGAACTTTTTATATACAATTTTAAAAAGCATTTTTTGTATGCAGTTTGATTGTACAATTCATTTTAGTCCGACAAAGTGCAAGTTTAAATTCGCACGAAACTCGCATAATTTTTGTCAATTTTTTTTTTAGAATGGAGTTTTAGCTTTTCTTTCATGGAAAGTAAACAATTTTATTTTTTTTTTTTTTTTGAAAGAAACTAAAAAAAAGTTTCAAGAATCAAAGTGTGTGTGATTTTATACTTTGGACTTTCTCAGATTAAACTTGATTGTACTACGAACTTCTAAAATTTTTGGAAAACGTTTTCGAAACTGATTTTGCTCATGTTAGCTATTTCGTTAAATTTTTATTTTAAAACTAACGAAATTAAAAAAAAAAAGTCAAAAATCAAAAATAAATAACAGAGACAATTTGAAAATCATTGTTTCTGCTATTATTTTTCTCGCAGATATACGCTTCAAATTTTGAGGGCACCCTGTAACTTATTTATTTCGTATTTGAGAGCCGATTAAGTACATGCAGGTTTTTCAAAATCAAACAAAAAGAGTGCGCATAGAATATTTCTAATTTTTACTGCTATTTTTGTGAACGCTGCTGTGTCTACTAAATACCATTAATTCATTACATACAAAAAATATATCTAATTAATTTCTTCTTAAAAAGAGCAAATCCTAACTAATTATTTTCTATATATTTTCCAACACGCAAAACAGATGCTGCCGGCGGTAAATTGTTGTTCTACTTTTAATAATACGTATTTTAACCCATCATACATAGTAAACCAATAGCACATTTTTTCAAATCAATTTTTTATAAAAATAACAGTTTTTTCACAACTTTAAAACCTTTTTAAAATAATGCTTATTTTGACTTAAATTTTTTTTTGATTATGTTATTATTGCTTTGTTATAGCAAACACGAATATAGCAGTGCCAATTTTTATCAAAACTTAGCAACTAAATCCCCTCTTTTCATTTTCTATAATTTAAGGGAAAACTTGTAAATGAACTTCACGAAAATTTCTTTAGAGCTCCCTGAATTTTTTGGGTGTGATTTTTTTAGCCCCACTCACTTTAGTCTAACTAAGCGCAAATTATAAGGCCCTCCGCAGAGAAGTCGGCTCGTCATCGCATCGTACTCGTATTTTCCATAAAGCGGCGATGACGTCACGCTGACAGATTGAATAACAAAGCCGGAAAGGATATTTAAAATTTCGAGTGGCTATAAAACATTTTCCCGAAATTTTCCCGAAACAGCAGTACTTACCGAGGACGTTCTGCAGTTGTGAGGGCCACAAACGATGCAATGAAACTTCCGACATTTCCAGACGACAGAGCTAAAATCAGTAGATTCGGCACGCTTCGCCAAGGCATGTCTCGGCTTGGTTGGTTCAACCGCCTGGTACTCTCAGTCATGCTATGATTTTCCAAACAGAATTCCTCCTCCAAACTCCACATACTTCCAATAATAAACACAAAGCAATTTAGCAGAATTGCGGCCGTCATGGTGTAGTGGTAGTGTGCTCTGCCTACCAGGCCGAAAATCCTGCATTCACCCTCCGGCCAAAGTAACATCAAAAATTTAGAAACATGTTTTTTCAGTGGGGTCAGCCCTCGGAATTGTTCGGGCAAACACTCCGAGCGTATTTCTGCTATGAAAAGCTTCTCAGTGAAAATTCGTCTGCCTTGCAGATGCCTTTCGGAGTCGGCGTAAAGCATGTGGGTCCCGTTCAGCCAATTTGTAGGAAAAATCAAGAAGGAATACGACGTAAATTGGAAGAGAAGTTTGGTCTAAAATCTCTTCCATTTTTATTTTTTATTTTTATAATTTCTTGTATTCCAAAGGCACAAAGAAATTTCATATGAGCAATCGTACATGACGAGAAATGGACGTCAATGCAGTACGATTTGTTGTAATGAAGCAAAATTTTTGTACTAGCACGAGAAGCTTTGAAGCTTTGTGCTCTTGGTTTGAAAGAAAATATAAAAAAAATTTAAAAAATTTCTTTTACGAAATTGGAGAGACCTATAACTTGTACTCTGTTAGCCTTTAAAGAGTTGGGCTACAAAACTGGGTTCGTATCATGTTATACAATACCTGATCGAACTCAATTTTTCGAATCACAGTAGCAATGAAATTATATTTGGGATTCAGAAAATACGTGAAATAGTGGCTACAAGTAAAGATTAAATGCATTATCTGTTATGATTTTTACAAAAAGCCTGACAGATTCATATTTATCATTTGAGTGAAATTGGTTTTTCATCCGTGATCGTATAACACGGGCACTGTTTACTTCAAGTTTTCTCGAAAACGTTTTTGAGTTTCGTCTGCATAATTTCAGTGACAAAGTTATGGAAACTTTTATTAAAATTAAAAAAAGGACAAAATTTTCTAAAAACTGCGACTGTTATTTTCGTGTACGCTACTGCATTTATGCAGAACACTTTTAAAAATTGTCTACAAAAATTCATAGTTAGTCAATTTCAATATACAAATTCCGTAATTTTTGTTTCATATAACTAGATTTGTGTTAAATTTCATAAAAATTTTTGCTAGTTTTACACTCAATTGTTTTTATTTTTCTTGTTTGTTATTTCTCTACCACCAAAATTTGTGAAAAAAAAAAACAAACAAACGTGCACAAATCAAAAATTAAACGAAAAATTTCGATGCAGTCAGAATTAAATGAATAATCCAAGTATTAATGTTGTTTATTATTAAACATGATTTGCATTATAAATACATTTTCAATTTATTTGCACTACTTTATTTATTTACATAAAAAATACGAATGTATATATGTATGTAGGTAGACATGTACATAATTTTCAACGCTACCATATTTTCTACAACCCAAACAAAAATGCTAAACGAATTTAAATGATTTAACAAAAGTATTAATTAAATACTTCCAAATTGAAAAAAAAAAAATTATGCATAACAAATAAAACAACAACAAAAATGTATGCCGCTTTCGCTCAGCAAATCATAATTGTATGCACAAAATGCCCCTGAGAGTGTTTTTTTTATATTTAGATATTCACATATTTGTGAACTAAAACACATAAACATATTTTTTTATAAAGAAGATTTATTTAGATACAACAGATATACTTTTAAGCTGAAACATATACATATATTTGTACAAATACAACAACATAATCACCAGTAAGTATACCAAATAAAATAGTAAAAAAAGAACTTATTCAAATATTATAGAATTTATGTATTTTTGCATGCAATCATGCTAAAATATTAAACACTAATTACACCATTTAGAGGTCGCATTATGAACGTAATAATTAATAAAACAACAGCTTTAGAAAATAAATCAATTTAATAGAGACGTTAGCATTTATTTAACGGAAAATTAACAAACAATTTGTAATATTTAAAAAGTTTGCTTAGTTTATATTACTTGTTATTAAATTGTTCCTTAATAAGCTAACTGAAATATTGTAGGAGTAACAAAACATCAATTGATATTTTGACCATTTCAAATAGCCATAAGGTCAATTGAATTTGTATTAGGTCGAACTTGAAAAGGGCGCAAAGTCGAAGGACCTTATAGTAATTTGAAGTGGTCATAAAGCCAATTAACATTATCTCCATTTGAAGTGGTCATAAAATCTGCTGACCTTATGGCCATTTGAAGTGGTTATAGCATTAATTGACGTTATGGCCGTTGACCTTATATCAGCTCAACGAAATAATACTCAAAGTTGGCTCCCGCTTTTGTTAATATATTAATTTTTCAAGCGTTCTACAGAAACCACAAAATGTTGTTCAAAATGGTAAAATGTTCTTCACAATAATTATTTGCAATTCAGGTACGATAAATTGGACTTCAGTGTAGTCAAATGCACGACAGAAGTCTTATAATTTACTTCAGGGTAGTCAAGTGTATTTCAGAAAGCGTAATATGCATTTGAGAATAGTGAATTTCATTTCAGAAATCGTAAATTGTAAATCCAAATAGTAATAAAACAGTTTATAAAATGTAAATTGTATTTGAGAGACCTTAATTGTACTTCAAGTCAACTTCAGAAATCGTGAAGTGTATTTAAAAAACCACTTATTGTACCTCAGTTGCACTTCTAAGTATTCTGCTTTAATGAGCTATATGTTAATCCTGAAACACATTTTATGGTATCAGAAGTACAACTGACTGTTCTGAAGTACAATTAACGCTTTCGGAAGTACAATTCCAATTCCTTCCCAATTCTTTATGACCATTTTACGGTTTATGATATATAATTTGCGGTTTATAAACTATAATTTAGTATTTTGACTTACAATTTATGATTTCTGAATTGAAATTCTCTATTCTCAAATGCATATTACGCTTTCTGAACCACACTTGACTAGTTTCCCTCCCTCTCCAAAATATGTAAAAATTCCTGCCAAGTCTTCGTAACAATTTTTCGAAATAAATCTTAGTTTTGTTACTGTTTTGCTCTTCGAAAATTTGGCTTACGCTTATGACTTCATACTTCAAAACAAGTTTTGATTTCAGTTTAAGGTTTTGTTTGTTAAAACAAGTTTCAGATTCTATTTCGGTTTAGTTTTTCTCCTTCCTTAATTTTGTATCGAATTTCAGTTTCATTCTTCTTAATTTATTTCGTCTTTGTTTCTATATTTTTCGGAATTTATCTTTAAAACTAGTCTTGATTATATTTCCGCTTATTTTCTTGATTAATTTCTCAAACTTTGTTTGTATTCTGTTTTCAGTTTCGTTCCTTATTATTTGTACGTTGATTCAGTTCCGGTTGTTAATATAACTTGTATGTTGGTGTCAGTTCATTTCGGGTTTCCAACTCATTTCGTTGTCGCATATGGTTCATTTTCGAACCTAGGCTCCTTTGGCTTCAATTCGCTTCCGTTTTCATCACGTTTCAAGTTTGATGTATTTTAGTTACAATTTCAGTTTCGATTTATTTCCGTTGTCGTCCGGATTTCGGTTTTGCAAATTTAGAAGAATGAAAGGTGAATGACCCCGATTTGAAGAAAACCGATTGGAGCTGGTTTCATTTGGATTTCATTCTTTTAATTAGCAAAGTTATAACGGTTTGGTTTTTGGTTTTAAAGAATAAATTTGGTTTAAAAAATTTGGGTTTAGTTAGATTTTACTTTCTAAAAGTTCGCGCCTATATTTTTTTTAAATTTTGTTTTAATATGTTTTTTAAAAACTCCCATACATAGCAAAATTGTAATACTTAGGTAATTTATGAAATACTTTACTTAGTTCTATGGACAAAACTGTTCTGGTTTCCTTAACCGTAGGTAGGTAGGTTGAACTGGCCGGTCCATGAGGACCTCACATAGACTGATTGAGTCCGTAGTGTTACCAGAAGTTTGTTTTAACGAACAAACTGAAAAACCCTATCAAAAACCAGGACCTATGTTATAAAATATCTCCGTCGTCTTGGCAAATACTAGAAGCTTCCTACGACTTAAGCCACTTGCTGCTTCTAGATCTGACAGCTGTATCACTCCTAATAGCTGGAGTCTTAGCCTGGCAAGTGCAGGGCACGAGCACAGAACTTGCTCGATCGTTTCCTCCTCCAACCCGCACTTCCTACAATTGCTATCACTGACCAAGCCTAGTTTAAAGGCATGTGACGCCAGAAGGCAGTGTCCAGTCAGAATACCCGTCATGAGTCTACAGTTCTCTCTTTTTAATGATAGAAGCAACTGTGTTAGTCTAAGGTTGTAAGACCTACACATAATCTTCGACACTTTACAGCCCCGCGCTTAAACCCACACCTTTTTCGCTTGGTCGATCATGTGCACCTCTCGCCTTCGCTTAATCTCGTCCAATCTAATTGGGATATCTACGGAACAAGCTTCAAGGGATGCGCCCTTTTTAGCTAGTTCGTCAGCTTTTTCATTCCCATCTATCCCCATATGCCCTGGGACCCAATATAGATGTATGCTTCTCCCTGTCCCGATTCTCTCCAGAGACTGCTTACACTCTAACACGCAAAGTTAACATGGTTGCAGCTTAAGCTATTATCCTCCAGGGTTTCTACTGCTTTGGTTACGGCTAATATTTCCGCTTGGAAAACGCTACAGTAATCCGGCAGCCTGTAGGATCTGCTTATTTCCGGATCAGCGCAGTATGCCGCAGACCCTACCCCCTCCACTAATTTGGAACCATCGGAGTACACATGTATCGCCTCGTCCGCCATTTTCGCACCCTTGCGCCAACCGTCCACCTCTATTGTGGCCTTAAGATCTCCCTCGAAGCGCAGATAGGGAATCATGTAGTCTGTTCGCCTTGTGAAGATTCCCCGAAGCACCGAGCCTGGTTGCGTTCATTAACGCTTTGTTCTTTGCTACCAGGTCTACAGGTGGGATGAGCAGAATGGCATACAGTGCAGCCGTCGGGGTTGTTTTCAGGGCTTCCGTAATGCCAAGCATCGATAGTCTTCATACCCCATCTAATTTTTTGAAGGTTGTTGTTTTTTGTGTGGCTTTCCACCAAACAAGAACTCCATAGTGTAGAACAGGGCTTACAATCGCTGTAAAAACCCAATGAGAAAGAGAGGGCGATAGGCCGCACGTACACTCCAGCATTCCTTTACATGCATAGAGTGCCGTTGAGGCCTTCTTGACCCTCTCCTCCACGTTGCGCTTCCATGACAGCTTACTGTCTAGGATGATTCCTAGATATTTTGTGCAAGGTTTCTCCTGTAAGGTCACCCCTCCTAACTTAGGCCTGGTCCAATTTTGGACCTTGTACCTCTTTGTAAATAAGACCATATCCGTCTTCTCCGCATTGACTTTCAACCCGACATTAGATGCCCAGGTATGAATATCCCGAAGCGCCCGATCCATCAAAGAACTAATCGTTGGAAGGTACTTTCCACTTATGACAATTGCAAAGGTGATAGCACCTCTCCCTGCGGCGTGCCCCTGTCCAGTGATTTCGTGGCCTCGTACAATCCCCATTGTGATGTAATCTAACATGAAGCCGATCCATCTGATTAAGGCAGGATGTACTTTAATGTAATTAAGGCCATCCATAATCGCCCATTTTGCAACATTATTGAAAGCCCCGGCAATGTCCAAGAAGACTCCTAGAGCATACTCCTTATATTGCAGGGATTTCTCTATGCTTATTACCACCCTATGCAATGCGGTGCTACCGACTTGCCTTTGGTGTACGCATGCCGTGTTGTAGAGAGCAGCTTTTCCTCCACGCTGGACTTTATGTACACATCTATCAGCCTCTCAAAGGTTTTGAGCAGAAATGATGTCAAGCTAATGGGTCTATAGTCTTTGGGATACACGTGACCGATCTTCCCCGCCTTTGGTAGAAAAGTTACACGAGCAGTTCTCCAAGAGTGCGGTACATGATTCAGTCGTATGCACCCATCGAATATTATTTTAAGCCATTCCCGACCGCCCTACTTGAGACTTGTAGCATGGCCGGGAATATACCATCTGGGTCCGGCGATTTAAACTTAGAAAACGTCTTCACTGCCCACTCGATCTTGGTATCGGTCACCAAGCCTGGCACAAGTAGCTCCGTGATCGAAGTGTGAGTGATGTCTGCTGGCTCTTTTAAACCGTATCCCGACGGGAAATGTGTATCGAGAAGCACCTCAAGGGATTCCTCACTATTACGTGACCATTCCCCGTTCTCTTTCTTTATTAGTCCCTGGACTATGTTTCCCTTTGCTAGGACTTTTTTCAACCGTGCTGTTTCGCTGGAGCACTCTATGTCCGTACAGAAACTTTTCCATGAGTTTCTCTTCGCCCTAGTAATTTCACGCTTGTAGATCCTCAGTAGATCCCTGTACTCATCCCGACACGCTTCGCTTTCCGCGGTCTTTGCGAGCTTAAATATTTCTTTTACCTGTCTTCTTAGAAGACTCAGCTCATTGCTCCACCATGGCGGCTTTGCTTTTTCTCTGAATCTTCTTAGAAGGCAAGCTTTGTTATACGCAGTCATAAGCGTCCTTGTTAGGAATTCATTCGACTCCTCCAGTTCCTCTACATTAGCAATCTCTTTGGGTTGTCCCAGTTTTTTTCCACATGTTTCTGGAATTTAGTCCGGTTCGTTGACCTAGGGTTTCTAGAGGTTCCTCCCTTCTCTACCCTCTTTAGGGGGATGCTGAAGCTGATATACGCATGGAGAAGGATGGTCTCTCAAGAACCATCCAATCATACCTTGATATATCACGCTCGGAGCTCAATGTAATATCTAGAACATTGCTGGATGTTGGACCAATGTATGTAGGGACATTCCCCCTGTTGGCTGTCTGCAAATTGGTTTGCAGGATGTAACAAAACAGAGATTCGCCTCTCTCGTTCATATCTGCTCCTCCCCACGCATTGTGGTGCGCATTTGCATCTGCGCCTATGACCAACCGCCCTTTGCGCCCTTCCTCCTGTACTAACCTTTTGCACTCCATCGGTGGAACCTCCGCAGCATGGGCCATGTAGCAGGACGCCAGGATAAATGCCTACTTATTCTTTTCCTTAACGGCCACCGCTACGAGATCCTCAGTGGTGTAATTAGGCAGTATATATTTATTTATTTTTTTATTTATTTTTATTTATTTATCAGTCTACAAATTAAACAATTATACAGACCAAATATACCGACACTTAATTCATATGAATGCAGCTGTTTCCTTACCATTACTACAGCTCGCACCCGTCCTTCCGTTTGCACGTAGTAAACACCAAACCCGCGCGCGCTAAGTCCAGAAACCTTTCCTCCCGATGAGAGCCACGGCTCCTGGATCAGCGCCACGTCAAACGAACCCTCCTCAAGGGTTAGGAGGAGTTCACTCGACGCCACTTTACTGTGTTGGAGGTTTATCTGTAGGACTCGCAGCACCATTAGGCTATTTGTCCCCCTCCAGCACCTTCTTCTTGACGTCGTCGTCCTCCCCTTGCCATTTTGGTTTAGAGTATTCGAAACCCCCTTCAGCCTCTCACGATTGTTGTGCCGGGTGTTCCTCTGTGCGAGTCACAGCACCATTAAGCGGTTGGTCCTCTTCTAGCACGTTCGTGGTGACGTCGTGGACCTCCACCTGTCTTTTTTCTCTTAGGCTTTTGAGGTCCTTTTCGACTTCGCCCTTTTCGAGTCGCATGTAAATTTTGCCAGCATCAAAGGATATTTTGCCAAGCTGCGTGTACAAAATATCCTCCGCCTGCTTGTTTATTTGGAAGATGTAGAACTGACCATCCTCGGTAGGCCGAGATACAGTAAGTACCTTCCAATCCTGTGTCGGTATGTTCGGATTCTGATTCTGCAGAAGTCGCAGTGTATCCTCAGACTTCATCATGCATGGTATCCATACCTTAACTTTTGGTACCGTTGGGATTTGCGCTTTATCCACCACCTCAAACCGCGCGTTCGTGCCTTGTCTTTGGACGTTTGGAACCACTTCCTCCAGCTACTGCAAACTCGCTATGTTGTCGCACGCTATCATCTTCACACCATTATACCATCCCCCCGAATCAAAGGTTGGAAGGGGCTTACTCGCTTGTTCCCGCAACACCTTAAGCATCAAGGTAATAAGCTCCCGACAGCCTAGCATATTGAAATCCAAAGACGTATATGTCAAATACATAAATAAATATGTAGATGACATATTAGCAATTGTTAAAATACAGGACGTGGAAGAAATATTAAAAACTTTGAATGCTGAACATAATAAAATCCAGTTTACTGCAGAAAGAGAAAATAACGCTAAAATATCCTTCCTAGATATAGAAATTATAAGAAAAAATCGAAAAATTATAACGAACTGGTACGCAAATTCAATAACATCGTCGAGAATGATAAATTATCACTCGAATCATCCCTGGACCCAAAAGAAAAATACTGCAATAAACTTAATTGAAAAAATATTCAAACTCAGTCATCAGGAGTTCAGAAATGAAACAGGCGAAAAATAAAAAACATACTCTATAAAAATGGGTACCCTAATGCAGTATCAGAGATGCTTATAACAACAACAATAAACAAAATTAAAAATTATAATAGAAATGCAGCCACAAACAACGAACAAGAAAATACAATATACAGGAGAGTTACATACATACCAGGCTTAACGGACAACAAAACATTGAACAAAATAATGGACAAGAACAATACATGCTTTGCCTACAAGCCACACTCAACACTTAATAAAATATTTACAAGAACAAAAGACAAAGTAGAGAAGGAACAACAACACAACGTTATATACGAAATAAAGTGCAATGGGAATGTTGAAGAAAAGTTCAACAAAATATACATTGGCACTACAAAGAGAGCTTTGGGTGTCAGAATCACCGAGCACAGGGCAGATGCCAAAAATGGAAAAAACTCAACTGCGCTTTCTCAACACATAACAAATAAACAACACTCAGCTGATTTTGAAAATGTAAAAATTTTGGATGTAGAAGAAAGAGAAAAAACAAGACTGACACTGGAAGGCCTTCGAATACAGCAAAGAATAAAAAAAGCTGTCAATTTTAAGGACGATGTGGACAATATGAGTTGTGCTTACGCCACGGCGATCAAGGAAAATAAATAAAATAAATAGTTCAGTAAATTAATATGTTTTAGGTGAAAAAATTTTAAAATACAATTAATGTAAGTGTTTAGTAGAAAATGCTATATACTTTGTCGATGTTATGTTTATAAATTATTTTATGGTTTTTGTCCAATAAACAGACTTCCTGAGGAGGTGCAAAATAGCACCGAAACATGTAGAAGAAAAAAGAAAAAACTTTGTTTTTTTGCTTTAAAACCAACGGCCGAAAAGCTCCATAAGACACAAAAAATTAATAGTTATACGTTTAGGGTCGTTTTATCCACAAACATATTTCATATTGATAAGATATAATTAAATAAAAAATTTTAACGTTTTTAAGAATTATTATTATTTAATATTATTATCAGTATCAGATATAATACAAATTGGTTACGTCTCGAAATCGGTTAAATCGATTTAAATTCGAGCAATCAACTTGTTAAATGTTTAAAATGTATTTAAACTTTTTTCGAGTAATGTCAAAAAACCAGAACAAGCATGATCATTGTATATAATAGCGAAAAAGTTTTAAAATAAAATAGTAATTACAAAATCTTAATATCTGCGGTTATAATTCATAAACGCCTAAGTCGAGATAGGTTGGTTAAATAAGTGAAACTAACTTTGCATTCAATACATACTAAATAAACCAGAAAGAATTTCTATAAACTGGATTTATCATTGAATATTTATTTGGACTACTGATTTCGAATTATCAAAGACAATATATAGAGCTGATTCGAGATTTGACAATTTTGACATTTATTTAAATTTGCATGGTATTGAGAGGCGATAATGAATTGTGACCACAGCTACATATATATATGGTGCGCTTCGAGTGTTAGTCTTATATATATATATGCGCGCGAGAAGAATGAAATATTTTTAAAGTGAAATTAAATTTTTTTCAAATCAAATGAAACTGTTTTCTAATCAAATTGAATTTTTTTCCAACCAAATGAAAAAATTTTCAATCAAATAAATTTTTTTAAATCAAATTGAACTTGCTTCATATCAAATTAAACTTTTTGCAAATCAAACGAAACTTTTTTAAAACAATTGAAACTTCTTTCAAATGACAAACAAAATTAATCTCCTTTCAAATTAAATAAAAATTCAAGGTTCGAAACGAGCTCAAGGCCAGAACAATAATTTTTTGTAATGACCATTGTTTTTTAATTTTTCTATAATTGAAAAATTGTATTTTGTTTTTGGAATAGTAAGTAGAAAATTTTTCAGACAACCTGCCATAGCTGCGCTCAAATGAACCGCCGCTGTATAGCTAAATGGTTAGCGCAGCGTGCCTAAAGCGTACTGATGATGAAGGCTTAGCACCCTTCGGAATAGATCTATTTGCGCAGCTATGGCAAGTTGTCTGAAAAATTTTCTACTTACTGTTCCAAAAACAAAATACAATTTTTCAATTATAGAAAAATTAAAAAAAAAAGAATAATGAAGGCTAAGTTCGGGTGTAACCGAACATTACTTACTCAGTTGAGAGCTGTGAAGACAAAGTAAGGGAAAATCACCATGTTGTAAAAAGAACCTAGGGTAACCCTGGAATGTGTTTTTATGATATGTGTATCAAATGGAAGGTATTAAAAAGTATTTTAAGAGGAAGTGGGCCATAGTTTTATAGATGGACGCCATTTAGGGATATCGCCATAAAGGTGGACTAGGCCTGACTCTAGAATTTGTTTGTACGATATGGGTATCAAATGAAATGTGTTAATGATAATTTTAAAAGGGAGTGGGCCTAAGTTCTATAGATGGATGCCTTTTCGAGATATCGCCATAAAGATGGACCAGGGGCGCCTCTAGAATTTGTTTGCACGATATGAATATCAAATGAAAAGTGTTAATGAGTATTTTAAAAGGGCGTGGGCCTTAGTTCTATAGGTGGACGCCTTTTCGAAATATCGCCATAAAGGTGGGCCAGGGGTGACTCTAGAATTTTTTTGTACGATATGGGTATCAAATGAAAGGTGTTAATGAGTATTTTAAAAAGGAGTGGGCCTTAGTTCTATATGTGGACGCCTTTTCGAGATATGGCCATAAAGATGGACCAGGGGTGACTCTAGAATTTGTTTGTACGATATGAGTATCAAATTAAAGATGTTAATAAGAATTTTAAAAGGGAGTGGTGGTAGTGATGGCGTTTTCGAGATATCGACCAAAATGTGGACCAGGGTGACCCAGAACATCATCTGTCGGACACCGCTAATTTATTTATATATGTAATACCACGAACAGCCATGATTCCAAGGGCTTTTGATTTCGCCCTGCAGAACTTTTTCATTTTCTTTTACTTAATATGGTAGGTGTCACACCTATTTTACAAAGTTTTTTTCTAAAGCTATATTTTGCTTCAATAAACCAATCCAATTACCATGTTTCAACCCTTTTTTCGTATTTGGTATAGAATTATGGCACTTTTTTCATTTTTCGTAATTTTCGATATCGAAAAAGTGGGCGTGGTTATTGTCCGATATCGTTCATTTTAAACAGCGATCTGAGATGAGCGCCCAGGAATCTACATACCAAATTTCGTCAAGATATCTCAAAATTTACTCAAGTTATCGTGTTAACGGACAGACGGACGGACGGACGGACGGACATGGCTCAATCGAATTTTTTTTCGATACTGATGATTTTGATATGTGGAAGTCTATATCTATCTCGATTCCTTTATACCTGTACAACCAACCGTTATCCAATCAAAGTTAATATACTCTGTGAGCTCTGCTCAACTGAGTATAAAAACAATAGTCATTACAAATAATTATTGTTCTGGTCTTGAGCTCGTTTCGAACCTTGAATCAATAGGCCGATAAAACAAAAACAATTGTTATTAAATAAAATTTTTTTTGTAACAAAGTAATCTTTTTTCAAACCAAATGAAACTTTTTCAAGTCCAATTTAACTTTTTTCAAATAAAATAAGCTTTTTTAAAATCAATTTTCAAATTAAATTAAACAATTTTTAAGTCAAATCTTACGTGTTTTCTATTAAATTACAGCTTTTTTAAGTAAACTAAATTCCAATCAAACGAAAAATCTTTCAACTCAAATTAAACTTTTTCAAATCAATTTACAAATTAAATTAAACATTTTTAAGTCCAATTAAATTTTTTCAAATTAATTAATTTTTTTTTTTTTTCAAATCAATTTAAGCTTTTTTTAAATTCAAATTAAAATTTTTCAAATCAAATGAAACGTTTTTCGTATCGCATTAAACTTTTTTTAAATCAATAGAACCTTTTTAAAAAAGTTTAATTTTAAATAGAAAATTTTATATTTAATTTCAAATAAGGGTTATACTTAACTTTAGTTCACAACTGCTAAAACTCGTCCAAAAATATAGGGAGGGTTATCATCAGAAGCGCTTTGGACCTAATACTACTAATACGATAACGGAAATTGAAAACTTTAATGTGGTTGTTGTAGTTTTGTGTTGCACAGTAAACAAAACTACCTTTCGGTGCGGTAGCGTGGTAGTTATCGGTTTTTTAGAAAAAGCTTTTGCCAGAAACGAAATTTTTAATTTTCGCTTTAGGATTCATGATACTGGGTCCAAGAAGCATCTTACGACATCCCTCTTTAGCTGCTGTGAGCTAAAGTAAAGAATCGCCGAAAAGGTTCAAGTTTAAATGAGAACACTTTAATTTAAAATGCCAAAAAGTTTATTTAACTTTCAAAAAGTTTGATTTGACATGAAAAAAACTTCATTTGTGCTTCATTTTTTTCGGAAAAATGTTCGAAGACGAAATATAATTTTCGTTTTGGAAAATTTGTGTATTGGAAAATCTACAACTATTCCAATTATATATTTTTCGTATTAATTATATGTTATTACAATAGTTTAACCTATGCTTAAAAGCCAAAAGCTTTTACAAATTAGAACTTGTGTTTAAAACAAAATACTTATGTATGCTTTAAAACTCACGCTATGTTTGTAAGCTCGACTCTGCCACCTTTGCCGCCTACCTTCTTATTCACACTTAGCAGCACTTATACTGATACAAACACGAGAAAAAAGGTTTACTCGAACACTTTTCATCCGTTTGCAAATTTTTGTTTTTGCAAGCCAAGTTTCTTTTTTCCTTCTGCTACTTTTTTCACCAGTTTACACTCTTTATAGTACTTTCAATATTAATATTAACTATTGTTCAATATTTTCTCCTTTTATATTTACGGCAGCAAACACGAAAATACCAGTGGTATTTCTTATCAAATTTTGTAAACTAAGTACTATTTTTTTTTATAATTAAAGAAAAAAATACCATGAATTTCGTAATTTTGAAAAAAAATTCGAAAAAATGTTACCAACATTTCGAACTTTTTTTGGTGTTCTCTAATTTTTCTAAGTATGCAGTTTTGTACTGCAATCAATTTGAGTCAAAGAAAATGTTAATTATAAGTCACTCACAATTTGCATTGATTTTTGAAATTTTTTTTCCGAATTTGTTTCCAATTTTCCTCCATACAAAGTGTTGGACAAATTTTTATGGCAAAAAATTTGAAAAACTCAGCAAAAACTGAACAGAAATTTTAGATGATTTATTATTTGTACATTTTTAGGCTAAAATTGATTGGGCTACAAAACTGCTTCCCGAACATTTCGTGAATTTTTATCGAATTTTCTTTTTTTTTTTTTTTGAAACATTTAGCTTGGCCAGTTTAGTAGATTATCGAAAATTGAAATATAAAACTTTTTATAACGAAATTTGATAAAAATTGCTGCTGCTATTTTTGTGTTCGCTGTTGTATACTTTTTTTCAACTCGCTATTTAGCTTAAGCGCTTTTGTTTGTTAAATTTTTTTTAGTTATCCTTTTTTTAACATTAAATAGTAATTTTTTTATATATCTTTATTGCTTATATTTTAAAAACTTTGAAATATAACTTTTTCTTATATACAAAGCATATTCTCGTACCTTTTTCAAATAAATTTTCATTACTATTAACTATAACAGTTTTTTTTACTTTCTTCATTTACTAACTAAAACAATATTTCAAAAATTAAATACCTCACTCAATAAAGTTTTCATATTCATTTTATTACTCAAAAACAGTATCAGAAATTATGATCATTCCAAATTTGACTAAAGACTAAGAATAAGTTATATGGATTTACCTTCGAACTCAGAAAGGAAAAAATTAAGCACTCATGTTTTGTAAATTAGCATTTGAGTGTCAAGAATTTTCCAATAAAAAAAAAAAAATAGAATATAAAATTCTTAAAAATTAACACAAATATTCGTCTCTTATTTTTGATGAGTTCGTGGGTTAAAATCAAATTTTTTTTGATTGAAAATAAAATAATTTATAATAATACTGTGCGACAGCCATAATAAAGCAATATTACGATAGACGAATTATAAGCGGTAAAGAGCGCGTAAAACTGGGCTGTCTGTTGAATTGTTTTTAGCTTTACACTAATTTTTACAGTGTAGTTGCTGAAATTATTCCAACTTATTTCTAGAAAGAGTTGACTGTACCTATATGAAAAATCTCGTTAATAGCTACATACTTCTCCTTTGCGCTTTAGGATATCCCAATCATAGTTGGGCACTTTGCAATTAGCTTTCAGTTCCACTACCACTAAATTTCTAGTGGTGCCCAATTATGCTTGGCAATTGGCGTTGCCGAGTTTGAATTAAACAAATAGGTCTGCCCCTAAACTTCTAGTGAGAGATGGAATTGGAAATTTTGTGCACTATGCTCAATTATGGTTCTAAAAAAATTGTAAGTTGTTGTTGTAGCGATAAGGTTGCTCCCCGAAGGCTTTGGGGAGTGTTAACGATGTGACGGTCCTTTGCCGGATACAGATCCGGTACGCTGCGGTACCACAGCACCATTAAGGTGCTGGCACGACCATCTCGGGAACGATTTATGTGGCCACATTAAACCTTCAGGCCATCCCCTCCCTCCCCAACCCCAAGTTCCATAAGGAGCTTAGGGTCGCCAGAGCCTCGTCTGTTAGTGAAACAGGATTCGCCGCGGATAGGTGAGGTTGACAATTGGGTTTGGAGAACCTATATGTTGCGCTGGCAACCTGCAGGGTTGCGCTACACAGCCCCTTGAATCTGGTATTTTAGTCGCCTCTTACGACAGGCATACCTACCGCGGGTATATTCTGACCCCCCCTAACCCGCTGGGGGGAAAAATTGTAAGTGGAAAATTTGTATGTAATGGCAAGCCGGTTTTTTGTCACCAGTATAAGCTTTTTACACTTATGTGGGTATAAAAATATAATCTTTATTCTCGGAGTGGAAAGAACCAGAAAAATTATCAGACTCTTTGAAATCTATATTCCATATTTTTTAGATCTTAAGAGACTTTTGTTCTACCAATCTTCAGACCCTTCTTTTTTCACCATGTGTATTTTACAAAATGTTTTTTTTTTGTTTAATATGATGTTATCGACGTCAGGAAATCTGACTAAGCTTCGCGAACTCACATTTCGCCGTTTTCAAATAAGCTGACCCCGAAGTCTCCTTTGAATTTCCTTACCTAATATTTCAAATTACAACCCTTGCTTGTAGTGCTCCCAGTCCGAGAGTAGTCTACTTCCTTTCGTCTTATTGAAGAGCCGCCTACTGGAAGCTCTGAAGTTTCTCAGCATCTCAGCGCACCACCAATATTTTCCCCTAATCATGTGCGTTTTAAGTGAGCTGGAGAAATCGAAACGCTCTTTCACAAGCCGCAGTTAACTTATCCTCCACGACATCTACATAAGTTTCGGATAACAGCTCTCTTGCCGCTTGTGCTCCAATCATAATTTCATCCAGCTTGCACCGATACGAACCCCAGCTAGTGGCTTTGGGACTCTTAAACATGATCTTCTTTGGACGTGACTCGTCAAGAGAGGACTTTATATACTGATGGTCAGAGAAGGAATGCTCAAGGAGAACATTTAAAACTATAGGCTAACTGCAGTAGCAAAAGTGGGGTCACCGCTCCTATTACAGATATCAATGATACTTGAACTACCCCTTGTGTGATTGTAAGCATAAGCATCGGTTCCGTTTTCTTCTTCTTATAGTATATTTAACAAATCTCCCCGGGGAGTTTGGGGTGTTCCATGTTGATGACCCTTTTCCGGATATAGGTCAGTTACGTTCCGGAACCACTAAACTGCACGACCATCTCGGGGCCATTTGATATGACCAAGTTGAATATTCTAGGACATACCATTCTCTAATGCCTAGTTCCTTCAATTACTTGGAGTCGTCAGAGCCTCGCCTGCTGAGTAAATTTATAATGCTTTCATATTTGTAACAAGATTCGCCTCGAGTAGTTGAGGTTGACACATCAGTTGGGGAAGCTGTGAAAATATATGACTTTGTATTCAGGCTAACAACCCCCTGAATCCGCGATGATCGTCGGCTCCAATGATAACTTCTGCTCTCCGTCATATTACCTCAGCGGTAGTTATACGCCGAGACTAGCCACAAAGCCATTTCGCTACTCTGCAGATAGAACGTCGTCATTACAGAAAATATGCTTTAATCTCTCCTTTAGCTAGTACACAGGATTTCGGCTTACATGCCTCCCCATGTCCCATGATATTAAGTTTTGATGTCCTAAGTCAAGAAATTGTGTAGCCGTGTTGTAAGCCTTTTTCAAGACAGAGCACCTCTGGCCATATTTAAACAATTTCTTCAATGGTTTCTTGCTGGAGCGACGTCTGGCCCTGTGTTCTTATTTATTTCTGAGCTCAAGTTGAAACTCTTCAATACAAAATGGATATATTTTTATTGTATACAACTCTGCTTTTGATGTCATAGCTCTAATCTCAGGGTCAACTTTTGCTCATGTAAATCGAACTTTTTATAATTATCTAAGTGACAGTAAAGCACAGCGCCCTTTCGAATTATTAGGAACTATTTAGTGGTGAATTTCATTATAAGTTCCAAATTTCTGGTACATACCAAATGATAAATCTTAAGGTTTGCCCCGAACTGGTGGTTGGTCCAATTTAATTCAGCGCCCTTTAACCTCAAGTCCGTTTATCTCATACACTTTTGTCGCACAGTACAGTTAACTCTAAAATGTTTTATAATAAAATGTGTGTTTTCATATATTTTCTGTTTTGTCTTTTTTCTCTTGGTTTGTGCTTTTTGCTGGTTTTGTTGAACTGCTTCTTCTTCTACTACTGCTACTGCTACTACTACTACTACTTCTACTACTACTTCTACTGCTACTACTACTATTACTACTGTTACCACTACTATTACTACCGAGTAACAAATGATATGCGGAAAACAAATTTACAACACCAACACCTCTCTACAACAACATCTTCTACCAACTACAACTACAACAACAACAATTCCAACAACGGCAATCACAATGAGGTAAAGTATAAAATATGCATCCAATATTTGTATTTTTTATATTTATTTATGTGTATGTAAATGTTTTAAAAGTTTAACTGAACAACTTAGCTAAGTATTTATGTATGTAGTTGCTTAATAGCAAAAGTAGCCCACGCTCTTTATAAAGTAGTCATGACAGAATATATACATATACCTAATATATATAGCCGCTGTGGTGCATTGAACAATCTACTCGTAGTGCTCGTAGTGCTGAGAACTTTTTAGAGGTCAAATTTTTTCAATAAGTGAAGTTTTAATAAATTTAATTTAATTTAGTCCTCGACTGAAGGACACCCTTATTTCTTCATGGGCTACCTACTAAAACCTAACCTCCCACGGCGCGTGCATTTTCTACATATAGACACCGCGGTTTGGCATTACTTCGGGTACGAAAGCACTTTGGCTACTCTCAGGTGAATACTCCTCATGTATCTGTTCACCATATCCCATCTCTCACTTCCGCAGGTGAAAATTCAGAAGTCTGACTTTTCACCTCGTATAACAGCTGTTATACTAAATTTCTCAAAAAAAGAATTCAACCCTTCAAATAAGGGAAAATAGCGGACCACGCCCACATTTTTACTCTTTCAATTTGCTGAACGCGTTAACAAAAGAATAAAATTTCGAAATGTAGAATTTCGAACGTCGAAGTTCGTAAGCCGATATCTATTGTTTGGAGGCTAAGTTCCAAAAACGGAGATAGTACTTTGTTTACTTAAGCCTCAATCTCTACAAAAAGTGGGTTTTGTCCACTACCTAGAAAAAAAGTTGATTTTGTCGCATAGCGTTATTATTATAAATACGAAACTACAGGTTTGACTCACTTATTTACTTTGACTTCCCCTATTCATGATATTTGGCATATCTTTATTAACTTTTCAATGCAAACCCTGAAATGTTTCCTCCAAAAATATCATGAGTTTCAGGTCTAAGTATAATAAGAACCAGGTAAAATAACAGTTGTAATAAATATTGAAAGTGCTATAACGTCTTTGTTTATTATTTTAGTGATATGGTTTCAAAGCAACATTTTCTTGAATTTTTAAGTACTTTCGTTTGTTAAGGAAAAAAACATACATTAGGGGGGTAAAATTTTATTAGCTGACCTAATCATGTGAAAACGACTTCATAGCTTAAAAGGGCATTAAACGGAAATGTGAAGCTTCTCAAGGTCAAAATAATGACATATCAATTTTAAAAATCGGACGTCAAATAACCAAGTTACAACGAAAAAACATTTTCGGCTGTATTTCGAAAGATCAAAAAAAAATTTTTCCGAAACCCTCTCAACATAATTTTCAAATTTAGGGGCGGACATTGGCAAATTTCTTTTCTAATATATATTCACTTATTTTAAATGTTTTTTAAAGAAAAATATTGTTTTGTTAATATATTAAAAATTAAGTTTGACTTGTCTTGGGCTTGTCCTTACAAAAATCAGAATTTTTCGAAGGACCTCAGTTTATAGCAAACAAATTTAAATAAAATACATTTTTTTGTTCTTCAATTCATTCAACTGTTTTAAACTATATTAAAAAAATATTAGCTAAAGTTACTATTTTAGGCAAAAATTACATATAAAATTTGTAGTCACGTAAAAGATAACGATGCGTCTCTTAGACGTATTTTAAAAAAAACATCGTATATATTTCAGCAAACAAAAAAGTTACTACTGAAAAACACCCCCACTGACAAGCTGGTAATGGTAGCTGAGAAAACTAAGAATGGGAATGTTATCTCTTTACGATTGTGGGAGACTGAGAGCTAATTTAAAACGACGTACATCTCACAGACATAGGTTATCTCACTAGGGTTAATGTAGCAAGTAGATAAAGGGTACCTTGAAAGTGTATTTTATTGCGTCGAGCACTTCGTCACGCTTGACGGAGTTGAAAATATTTCTCACGTCCAGCGTTACCAAGACAATAAATCGGCCTTATTCAAAACCGATGGTAATTACCTCCTCTATCTGCAATGGCAGCTACCAGTCATTGCTTTAGGATTTGTATAATTTTCCCGGGGTGCGTATTGGCCAAAAAGACGACAGGGCGTCCAGGTCTCCCTTGCCTTTTGGCATATGCACAAGGTGCGCTATCTTCCACCTTGTGGGAAAGATCTTGGCTTCAAGGCGTTTGTGGTACATATGAAGTAGCAACCCTGGACTGCTATAAGCAACTAGCCGAATTGCTTCTCCAGGTAACCCATTTTTCCTGGGAACTTTTTCGGGCTTCTCAATGTGAAGTTTCGTTCTTAGCTCTCTTTCATTGAGTGGTTGCACGTCGATGTCTTCGTGAACGGTGTGATCACATTCTCTGCTTGTTCGGGTGAAGAAAAGAGAATCTATTAATTTTGGGATCCTGTTCTCATCCATCGGTGGGCGAATTTTCCCAATTACATACTATCTTACAACCTTTTACGCAACAGTCATGATCCACATCTTTGGAAAGCTTTTTCTAGCAGTTAAGTTTGCTTTGCTTTATGACGGCACCGACAGCCTGTTTTTCTCTTTTTCTCTGGAGGGTCAGATTTGTGGCGTGGTCGGGTTGCTCGCCTTCGCAGTCTGAAGCATACTTTAGGTAGCTCACCAATATCATTGCTTGCACTTCTTTTTTACCTCTCTAAGTTCCGTTTCGTTGCATTGAGCTGTTGCATTCACCGTTTCGGCACTGTCGTGCACCCGCTTGTACAACAGGGAGAACTTTTATCATCAACCTTACAGGCATCCGATATGGTATACGCGGCGCTCTCGCTGTTTGGCTTTGTTCTGAATCATTAAGGTGGAAAGTGATGTAGTTCTGGTCACTACCCGTAAGATCGTCCATCACCCTCCATTCAGCCGCATTTGAAATACATTTTTAAAAATCAGGAATTATTCAGTTAGCGCAGCCCAATTGCTTTAACACTTTTGTGTTTGTTTATTAATCAGACGACAAACATATTTTTCAATATTAATTTAAATCACTTTATACGATCCAATATAAATTATTGAAATTTATTACAGCTTTTTATACAATTTATAAGCCATTTTAGAAATACGATAGCTTTGATAAATTAAAATATACTTTAATAAATATCTAACGATTTTTTATGTGTGTCATATGAACTTTGACCGTTATAACAATTATTTCAACGTTATTTACGCCATTCCCTAAAAGGATTTATTTTTGGAGAAATGCAAAAAATTTTTTATTGTAATTTGAGGCGAAATGCCAACACCATTCCAAATTGGTTCTTTTATATAACGATGCAAAGATATAAATCAGTGAGGCAGTAAATTTGTGTTTATAGTCTTTTGCCGCTCCTCAGCGCTGGATGCTGGTAGGGTTTTAAAAAAACAAAAGAAGAAGACTATTTAATAGTAAATGAGTTGTTTGCATTTTGACTTCTTTCTGTACCCATAATATGCACAAAAATATGCAAGAAAAATATACAAAAAACGTAGGACACAAAGTATTTTTTGCAATAGAGTTATACATTTGATGAGTAAGTCCTGCAAGCTGCAAGTGGACCTTAAGATAACAAGTCCATGGGGTCAGACGGCATCCCCAACAAAACTTTTAAAGTGGCTTTTAGTCATAAGACGCCAAATTTTGTGAACTTATTCAATGCATTCTTAGCTGATGGGAGATTTTCAATAATCTGGAAGATCCAAACGCTGGTACTTTTACCAAAGCCTGTAAAACCCGGTAGAGCCATAAAGCTATTGAACCATATGCCTGCTCTACTGTATTGTTAAATTCCTCGAGAGAGATTTATTTACAATCGTCTTGAAAGGAAGGCGGATGAGGTAGATGGTATATCCGAAAACCAGTTTGGATTTAGAAAACAAAATTCACCACTGACGCGGTTAGACTGGCAAGAGGCCATTAGCGGCTTTCATTGGCTCGAACGCGCGTGCTTTGCATATGAAGAATACCTTCAGCAACTCTTAACTGGACAAATATTTTATATACACTGGATCGCATGGGTGTATCCCTTTATGTCAGCCGGACCAAAAGCAGGTACTTTTAAGATTGACGGAAATAACATGAGACGTCAAGTGGTACGAAAAAGCTTCAGGTCACAGGAGCCGTTTCCCAATGGTCAGTGCTAGTCCTCTTCTCTACTACATTATGTATGATGGAGTGTTGCGGAAAGGTCAGCGTTCCACCTATGCACGCTCCGAGTATGCAGTGCATTTGGAATCGAACTAAATCGTGATGGTACAATCAATTATATGAGCGTACAATAACTGATATATACCAGTGATATTGGCATTAATAACCTTAGCAAACGCGTTGTGAGTTCAGCGCTCTCGGTATTAGATGAAGAAGTAAAAAAATAGATCCAAAATTTAATCGCCTTATTTGCGCCTTAACAGCCACGTCACTGTTGACAGACATCAATTCGAGACTGTGAATGATTTCGTCTAAAAATAATTCAAAATTCAAATGGAGCATAACCCCCGCCAACCAGTGCTACTTTGGACTCAGTAAGCAAGTAAAAATTAAATTTCTCTCCCCACGAAAAAAACTCACGCTCAACAATTCGCTCATCATACCTGTGTTGATGCATGACTCGAAATCATGTACGGTGTCGAGAGAAAATAAGATGGCTCCGGGAGATTTATAGTCCTGTCCTGTCCGTAATGCAGATGGGGAGAGTTAAAGGAGGTACAATGATGAGCTGTATGAGCTTTACACAGATATGACGATAGTGCAACGAATAAAAACCCAAAGGCTTCGTTGGCTAGGTCATGTTATGCAAATGGACGACGGTGCTCCAGCCAAGAAGGTACTAAAGTTGACACCGTTGTTTAGAAGCAGAGGAAGGTGCGAGTTGGAGCTCCCAATCGGCGTCAGTTATCGCGAAACAGTATTAAGCGCTAGATAATGATGATCAAGATTAGAACCGTTTTAGACATTTTGTCAATTGAGGCCGCGATGATTTCTATAAAGGAAAATACGCGATCCGAAACATGAAAAATCAGCTTTGTAGCTCCAGCTTAGAAGGGATAACGCTTCAGAAAGGCACTGAATACATCGGTGCATCCCAGACCTGAATCTGTGGCTAACATGAACGCACGACGAAGTGGATTTCTTTCTTACTTAATTCTTTACTGGACACGGATAACACATGCGACTTCTGAGAAGGCGAAACAATAGAGGATTTGTATCACATCCTTTTGAATGCTGAAAATCTTATATAATAATATATAAATGTGGACTGCGCATCATATTCCGCGAAGATGCCGCAGCCAACACAATCGTGAGTCATATGCAACAAAGTATCGGGAAATAAATGGAAGCGTACGTAAGAAGCCTGTAAATACAATGGTGGACAAATGGTCCGCAAAGCAGAACTTCCTGGATAATTTGTATTTTTGTTATAACGGAGTTCTGCAAAAAAATGTCTATACCACTAGTGAGATAACGTACGTCTGTGAGTCGTACGTCCTTTTAATTTTGCTCTCAGTCTCCTTCAATCGTAAATTGAGAACATTCTCATTCTCAGTCTTCTCAGCTATCATTACCAGCTTGTCAGTGGGGGTGTTTTTCAGTAGTAACTGTTCTGTTTGCTGAAATATATACGATTGTTTTTTTAAAATTACCTCTAAGAGACGTATCATTATCTTTTACGTGACTACAAATTTTATATGTAATTTTTGCCTAAAATGGTAATTTAGGTAATATTTTTTTAAGCATAGTTTAAAACACTTAATTCATTCGACTGAAGTACAAAATAATGTAGTTTGTTTTAATTTTTTTGCTATAAACTGAGGTCCTTCGAAAAATACTGATTTTTGTAAGAACAAGTAAAACTTGATTTTTAATATATTAAAAAAACAATATTTTTCTTTAAAAAACATTTAAAACAAATGAATATATATCAAATAAATGATAAAAAAAAAACAGAAAACAATGCAAGTTTTTTTGTATATCTTTAGGGTCCTTAAACTTGAACACGTCTCTCAGACGTACGTTATCATTCTAGGGTAAAAAAATAACGTTATCTTTCTAGGGATACTAAAGAATGTATGCGTATATCGGAACACATGCGACAGGTTGTGGAACAAATGAAAGCATATTGCTATTGTTCTCACGCTCAACGCTACGATGGGAATTATTAAATGCTTAAACAGAAACTATCAAACGTGAAGCTGAAACATGATGGAGCTCCAGAATAAAAGCGGGTAGTGTTATCGTCGATGGGCTGGAATGTAGTAGAACACTTAGAACAATTAGAAGAGGACACTAACACCACAAGGAACACCATAAGCTAAGCTACAGTTCTGTTTCAAAATATACTAAATTTTAGTTTCAACATTCTAAAATTAGTTAAAAATTAACATTAGTTAATTTCTGGTATGAAATCTTATGTAGGATGGATCGTATGCAGCTTAGATTACAAGATCCATGCATGAATTTTAGAAAAGCGTATCATGACCTTAAATCATTAGCGACTGAATTATCCGAAATTCGAGACACTGTCTGTGAAGAAGCCATAGAAAAAGCGAAGTGGGATATTGATTCAGTAAAGCGTGTAGGAAGGCGCCGCAAAATGCCCGCAGAATCGGCTAGAGATGTTGGTCTATGTGAAATTTCTCGTGTTGTGAAAAGTATTCTCGATAATCTCCAACAAGATTTACACGACTAAATGACCTTAATTGTATATGTGGGAATAACTTCGGCGTTAGTAAACAAGGATAATAGCGTCTTAGAGAGAAATTGTAAGAAATTGGTGAATTTTATATCGATATATGTGACTGCAAAATACTACTTTGCAGTAAAAAACAAATTGAACATAAAACTCCGTTAGAATTACTTAATTTTATAATCTCGTATGGAGAAGATGCGAGAAACTTGCGAGTGGCACTTCAAATACTGTTGACTATCTCAGTATCAATTGCTAGCTGCGAACGTTCACTCAGCAAATTAAAACTGATTTTGACATATTTACGATCAACGATGGGACAAGGCCGCCTAAGTGACCCAACATTATTAAGTGTGGAAAAGGAACGAATTTGAAATGATAAATTTTGATTATATCATTGATATATTTGTTTCCTCAAAGGCATACAAAATTTGCACATAGATATTTTTCCCCGGGCGCAAGAAAACCTCACTACGCCACTGACTTTTTGTTACAATATTTCCTATTTTAGCGTATCTTCATTTTTTCCTTTTTTTTCAAATACTTAATACTGTTGGACCTATGAAAATCACTGAATTTATATATTAATACATCCCTTTTTTTTACTCAGCTGAGCAGAGCTCACAGAGTATATTAACTTTATTCGCATAAGGGTAATCCGTAACGGCATAAACTAATCGAGATAGATGTAGACTTCTATATATCAAAATGATCTGGAAATTCATTTAGCCATGTCCATCCGTCCGTCCGTCCGTCCGTAAACACGATAACTTGAGTAAATTTTGAGGTATCTGATGAAATTGGTTTGTGGATTCCTGGGCGCTCATCTCAGATCGCTATTTAAAATGAAAGAAATCGGACTACAACCACGCCCACTTTTTCGATATCGAGATTTCGAAAAACATATAAAGTGCGATAATTTATTACCAAAGACGGATAAAGCGATGAAACTTGGTAGGTCAGTTGACCTTATGCCGCAAAATAGAAAATTAGTAAAATTGTGGACAAAGGGCGTGGCACCGCCCACTTTAAAAGAAGGAAATTTAAAAGTTTTGCAAGCTGTAATTTGGCTGTCGTTGAAGATATCATGATGAAATTTGGCAGGCACGTTACTCCTATTACTATATGTTTGCCAAATAAAAATTAGCAAAATCGGATGACGAACACGCCCACTTAAAAAAAATTTTTTTTAAAAGTAAAATTTTAACAAAATATTTAATATCTTTACAGCATATAAGTAAATTCTATCAACATTAAACTCCAATAATGATATGGTGCAACAAAATACAAATATAAAAGAAAATTTAAAAATGGGCGTGGCTCCGCCCTTTTTCATTTAATTCGTCTAGAATGCTTTATGGCCATAAGTCGAACAAAAATTTACCAATCCTTGTGAAATTTGGTAGGGGCTTAGATTTTAGGACGATAACTGTTTTCTGTGAAAAAGGGTGAAATCGGTTGAAGCCATGCCCAGTTTTTATACACAGTCGACGGTTTGTCCTTCCGCTCGTCCGTTACCTCGATAACTTGAGCAAAAATCGATATATCTTTACTAAACTTAGTTCACGTACTTATCTGAACTCACTTTATCTTGGTATAAAAACTGGCCGAGATCCGACTATGACCGCGCCCACTTTTTCGATATCGCAAAGTACGAAAAATGAAAAAAATGCCATAATTCTATACCAAATACGAAAAAAGGGATGAAACATAATAATTGGATTGGTTTATTGACGCAAAATATAACTTTAAAAAAAAACTTTGTAAAATGGGTGTGACACCTACCATATTAAGTAGAACAAAATGAAAAAGTACTGCAGGGCTAAATCAAAAGCCCTTGGAATCTTGGCAGGAATACTGTTCGTGGTATGGCATATATAAATAAATTAGCGGTACCCGACAGATGATGTTCTGATTCACCCTGGTCCACATTTTGTTCGATATCTCGAAAACGCCTTCACATATACAACTAAGGGCCACTCCCTTTTAAAACCCTCATTAATACTTTTAATTTGATACCCATATCGTACAAACACATTCCAGAGTCACCCCTGGTCGACCTTTATGGCGATATCCTGAAATTGATTGCACCCATAGAACTATGGCCCACTCCCTTTTAAAATACTCTTTAATACCTTCCATTTGAAACCCATGTCAAACCAACACATTCCAGGGTTACCCTAGATTCATTTTGCTAAATGGTGATTTTCCCTTATTTTGTCTACAAAGCTCTCAGCTGAGTATGTAATGTTCGGTTACGCCCGAACTTAGCCTTCCTTACTTGTTTTTGATAAATAATATCTACAAATAATACAATATGTCAACACATCTGTTATCTTATTTGGTTGTTTCTTCGTGCCATTAGCCATCTCCATCGCTAAATATATGTTTATGGCGCGGTCCTTTTCAAACAATATTTTTTTGCAAATGTCCCATTTAAGGTCGGCATATGTCATTTCTTAAATTGCATGTACATATATATATATTTGTATGCAAAGAAAAAAACGATAAAGTAGTAAGAACATTAATTTCTGACCCTTGCGTCATGTGCAAATAATTGAAAATAGAAACGGTTGTAATAAATTTAAAAAGTTCACAAAAAAGGGCACAGTCATTAAAATGACATACTTATATTGATATAAATGGTAGAACATGCAAAGTGATTTATATATGCAGTAAGGCAAATTTAAAATAAGTTTAGCCAGCATAAAAAATATAAATTTATTAAACAATAAGGAGAAGATAAAAAATTTTAAGAACTTCCTTTATATAAATGTAGCAGAAGAAATGAAAAATATTTCATTAAACAAAGACATAATTTTTTTGAACTTTGATGTTCAAATTTTATCATAACCACTGTACAAATTTGTATAAGAAACAAAAATATAAAAGTGGAGTACAATAAATAGACTATCGATAAAATCTTTACCTATGTCCGGCAGTGTTTGCTCTGCCTTACTAGTTTTGTTTGTCATGAAAATATTTACAGTGGATATGTGAAAATTTGGGTATCAAAGTTCAGAAAATTGTGTCTTTTTTTAGAAGACATTTTTTCGTTTCTTCTGCTACATTTATATAAAGTAAGTACTAAAAAATTCGTTATCTTCTTATTTTCGCCTTTGCTTGCAGTGTCAAGGTGATCTGAACTATTTTTCCGATTTCATGTTTCTAGCTTAACGAGTAGTTACTTAAAAAGCGATCGCAAGATTCCACAATTATCTCTCGGTTATCGGGTAGTTCTTTAAAACTCGAAAGTAACATTTCCAAGTTTGGAAGGAATTTTTGAATTTTACGGGAAGTTACTCAAATAGCGGTCACAGGATTCCACATTTTAAAAGTGCACTTGCCGAAAAACACAAATATCTCGCTCTCCGTCCCATCCGGAAAACTTTTTATCTATAATATTACAACCTAATAAAGCCCGAAGTTTCGTTCGAAAGTTTCAGTTCCTTGGATTATCGGGGAGTTCGTAAAAACTCGAAAGCAAAATTCTCTGGGACGTACAACTATTTTGCATTTTCATGGTGCCTGGACCACTTAGCGAAAACTTGTTTTCCCTTTATATTGCATTGTCATGGTGTTCTTAAGCAAGTTTTTAGTTTCAAGAATATAGCTCTACAGGAAGTTTTTTCAAGAGCAGTCGCAAGATTTCGCATATTGTAAATAGACTTTCTAAGTATCTCATTTCTTGTCCAATAAAGAAAACTCTTTTATTCTAAATATTACAACCTTACTAAGCCCAAAGCTTCGTTCAAAGTTTCAGGTCTCAGGTTTGTTCGGATGCTCCTGAAAGCTCGAAAGAAGAGAAATTCAAAGTTCGAACGATTTTTTGCATTTTCACTATCTTTGGACCACTTGGCGTCAATTTTTCCACTCAGGTTACATTGTCATGAAGTGCTGAAGTATGTTCTTGGTTCCAAGATTCTATCTCTACGGGAAGTTTCTCAAATAGCAGTCGTGAGATTCCGCATGTTGTAAATGGACTTTCTAAATATTTCGAACCATTTCACATCTAGAAAACACGTTTATCTTAAATATTAAAACTTAAAGCACCCAAATCTTCATTCAAAGTTTTAGATCTATGAGTTTCCCCTTACGTTAAGTTGTCACCAGGTTACGATGTGTGTTTGAAGTTTTCAGACCCTACCTCTCCGGAAAGTTGCTCAAAAATGGATTGCGAGAGTCTCCAATCTTTTATGGAAACTGACGGAAAAATATCAAACGAAACTAATATAAAGGAAGTAAAAAAGGGCTATGAAATATCAAATCAAAAATTGTTAAATAAAATCTGAGCTAGACCAGAGTTGTTTCATTAAAAATCAACAGATTACACAGAAAAAACATCCGTAGCACTAGAAAATACGGATACGGGGCACAAATATATATGAAGCAAATATCAGCATGTTAGAAAGGCTTAATGTAACTTTTCGTCAATGCGGAAGTATAGGTGATGCGTTAGATATGCTTACTTACTTACTTAATTGGCGCTTAACCGCCTAAACGGTTATGGCCGTCCAACAAGGCGCGCCAGTCGCTCCTTCGCTCCGCCAACCGGCGCCAATTGGTCACACCAAGGGAGTATAAATCGTTTTCCACCTGATCCTTCCAACGGAGTAGGGACCGCCCACCACCTCTGCTTCCATAGGCGGGTTCCGATAGAAACACTTTCTTGGCCGGAGCATCATCTTTCATTCGCATAACATGGCCTAGCCAGCGCAGCAGCTGCGTTTTAATTCGCTGGACTATGTTGATGTCTGCGTATAGCTCGTACAGCTCATCATTAAATCTTCTTCGGTACTCGCCATCGCCAACGCGTAGAGGTCCATAAATCTTTCGAAGAACTTTTCTCTCGAACACTCCCAAAGCCGCTTCATCTGCTGTTATCATGGTCCATGCTTCTGCCCCATATAGCAGAACGGGTACGATAAGTGACTTGTAGAGTATGATTTTCGTTCGCCGATAGAGGACTTTACTTTTCAATTGCCTACCTAGTCCAAAGTAGCATTTATTGGCAAGATTGATTCTTCGCTGGATTTCAGTGCTGATGTTGTTGCTAGTGTTGATGCTGGTTCCCAAATAAACGAAGTCTTTTACTATTTCGAAATTATGGCTGCCAACAGTAGCGTGGTTGCCAAGGCGCGTATGCGCTGACTCTTTGCTCGATGACAGCAGGTACTTCGTTTTGTCCTCATTCACCATCAAACCCATCTTTACCGCTTCTTTTTCCTGTTTGGAGTAAGCAGAACTAATAGTGCGGGTGTTTAGGCCGATGATACCAATGTCATCAGCATATGCCATTAATTACACGCTTTTATAGTATATTGTTCCAGTGTGGTTAAGTTCTGCAGCTATTATAATTTTCTCCAGCATCAAATTAAAGAAATCGCACGATAGGGGGCCACCCTGTCTGAAACCTCGTTTAGTTTCGAACGGCTCGGAGAGATCCTTCCCAATTCTGATTGAGCTGATAGTGTTGCTCAACGTCATTTTGCACAGTCGTATAAGTTTTGCGGGGAATCCAAATTCAGACATAGCGGCATATAGGCAGCCCCTTTCGTGCTGTCGAAGGCGGCTTTAAAGTCGACGAAGAGGTGATGTGTGTCGATTCTCTTTTCACGGGTTTTTTCCAAGAATTGTCGCATTGTGAAAATCTGGTCGATGGTAGATTTACCAGGTCTGAAGCCCCACTGATAAGGTCCAATCAGCCGGTTCACGGTGGGCTTTAATCTTTCGCACAATAAACTTGAAAAGTCCTTACATGCGATATTAAGGAGGCTGATTCCACGATAGTTGGTGCATTTGGCAGTATCCCCCTTCTTGTGGACTGGGAAAAGAACACTTAGATTCCAACCGTCGGGCATGCACTCGCACATGCGTTAGACGTGCTGGTGATATATTTCCCTCTCTCAAATTCAATTAAATTTTACTTTTTTTTTAAATTTCTCTTATAAAGTGAGGTAGGCAGAAGCTTACGAACAAAATGAGTTACCTTTCTATAAGTTTACAATGTAGGCTTAACGGAAAGGATATGCCTATAAAACAGCAATAACCTAGGGTTGAGCATTAGATCCACGTATAGGGCACCAGTTGAGTGAATTGAGTAATAATTCCAACTGAATTTTACATGATAAAAGTTATTCATTGCTATGCATTTCGTTTTACATCATGCGGACCAGGGGTTAATATATGATCACATTGGAATTCTGTTCTCTGCGAAAAAAAGAACTATATACAGGCAACAACTACGGATAGCTCAATGTTACAAATCTCTTTAACTTTCACCGTTTCTATGCCATATAATTTTTTTATATTGCTTTAAAAATTTGTAGCTCGTGTAATTAGTTAACTTCAATATTGAGTATAAACTTACAAATAAAAGTTGCATTATCATGGCTTAATCAAGGAGACACTGTTTGCTACTTTATTCAATTAACGTTAATTGAATTCAAGTTTCTTGATGCCCGGCACGTACGAGATGGATACTTAAGTTATATGCACCAGTGCGGGAAAATAGACAGTATAGCAGACAGACAAACAAAACACAAACAAGGAGCAGTGCATGTATGTATACCCAATCAACAATTTGGCGATCGCTCGTTTGTCTTCGATTTCCTCCAATTGACCTTAAACGTTCCGTTCCCTTTATGAAAATTATACTTATTTCAGTAGTGCCAATGCTTAAACTGGAATACACCTATCTTGTGCTAACAGCTAGACGATTGTTAATCTGTAGTGTGGGCTTTCGAACCTTTTTCCAAAACTGATCTCGAAACCGCGATCGTGTTATGAGAAAGAAGAAAGCCAAACTGAAAAAAAATTGTTTTTTTAAATATTAACATTTTCATTAATCCAAACTCATAACATGCAGCGTCAATAAGAGCTGCCCTAAAGTGACATGTTCTCCAGGCTACACAGATGATGTAGTCTGTATTAAAACCGGCCCTTGTTGTTGCTCCGAAAGTTTCGAAGCGTCTTATCGATGTTAATTGCCCTTTGGTGGATATAGATCCGGTACGTTTCGGTAACATGCACCATTAAGCTACAAGCACGACCATGTTGTGAACGATTTAATATGACCTCATTTAACCTTCTAAGACATACCGTCCTCTCTCCCCCCTCAATGAGGAACTTAGGGTTGCCAGAACCTTGTCAATCAAAGAAACAGGATTCGCCGCGGGTAGGCGTGGTTGACAACCCCTTGAATCAGTTGGGAATTTAAGTCGCCCCTTGCGACAGGCATACCTGCTGCGCGTATATTCTCTGCCACCTAACTCGCTGGGCCCTTCTTTTGCAGTAGTTTGGCTTAAATCTCAAATTAATCTGAATATGACTAACTAATGTAGTGAGAATTGGATATCTTTTTACAATGCACTAAGGTTGGATGGGCTCCCTTTACATATACTTAAAGTTGTAAAAATTCAGAATATTAAGTATCTTGAAGTAATCTCAAATCCTGATATTATTATTGCAGTCAAATTTTCGGAAAACGTGCGGTCTGCCTTTCAGAGTGATGTTATTAATCTACACCCCTTTGAACAGATCATTTATCGACTATGTATGTGGGGTTTAGTGGAACAGTCTCTCAATAAAAAGCGTAGAAAATCAGAGAGCCAAATTGGCAAGAACGATTTGTGTGTGTTGTACGCCTAGTAGCCCTCTTGTATCTACCAACCTTATGGTCACATGTAGGACAAAAAGGAATGGATGGTTATACAATATAGGCTGAGCTAAATTCTTATAATTTACTAATTTTTCTTCCTTTGCTTCTTTTGCGGTTGGAAAGGCCACGTTACAATCTACATCTTGTATATTTTTATGTCATGTAGCCCTTCAGGCTTCTTAGCTACTTCATTATATTTGTGATAACATTGAACGTCCTGGTCCATTTTTCGTAACTCTTCGCATCTGCTTCACGGAGCTTCCAGCTTTGGGGCTCTGGAAATACGAAAAATAAATTGTCTACACCCTCTTCTGATTCACCTCCACAATGGTCACATGTGTTATTCCGTTCATGTTTGAAACGGTGGAGATAGATATTCCTTACGCTATTGATACATACCTGTGGCCAGAATGCATGACAACGCAACCTACTCTTCGGGTCTTGAGAAAAACGAGAAGCCTGATTTTTTTCTGTACGCCTGCCCAGCCTTTGTTGGGATCAGGTTGAGGCCTTTGGTAGACATGTGTTGGTATAGGAAAATCTGAACTCTGTAGCAATCAAATATTTGCCCCTGTTAATCCGCAAACTAGTTACATTCAAAATATATTTATATAATACGGCAACAGCACAATAAATTATATGTGGTATGAGTTTCTGCACATTTTTTTCTGTAACAATGTGAACCCCTCTCTTTTGTAGCTTATACTTATTTTTTATTTTTAGATATCTTGATAGAATTTGGTGAGCGGATATATTTAGGGGTCCGATTGGACGTTTGTCGGAACCGACTGGATCGGACCACTATAGCATGTATCCACCATACAACCGATTTTCCAGAAAAGATGATTTTTCTCATATCTTCCTCAATTTATCATATTGAAGCTTCAAACTTCACCATATGTTTTCGTATATTCCACAAAGCTA
Source organism: Eurosta solidaginis (assembly GCF_040869045.1). Taxonomy (NCBI): domain Eukaryota; kingdom Metazoa; phylum Arthropoda; class Insecta; order Diptera; family Tephritidae; genus Eurosta; species Eurosta solidaginis. Next base: position 271,635,709 of record NC_090319.1, on the reverse strand, counting down.
TTGTTGTCTGAAAAAATTGATGAGATCGGTGGTACATATATAAAGCATATATCTCCCCCAATAGATTGTTCAGATACGAAACTTTTCGTAATTTCTGCCCCATTTTAACAGCTAGAATTTTACAGAATGGTCACGTCTATAGTATATATTGTTATCTGAGAATTTCGAAGAAATCGGTCGTATATATAGCAAATGTTCCCTACAACCAATTTTTCAGATAAAAAACTTTTCGCAATTTCTACACTATTTTAACTTCTTCAAATTTCTCCAAATGCTTACGCTTACTTCTTAGAATAACTGATTCAATGTCATGGTTTTTACATGCAGACCACAAAAAACCTGAAACCTTGCATCCTCACCTCACACAGAGTACATATCTATTTTTTAATTTATTATTATTTGGATATTACGAATGGCATCAGATTACTATTCAGCCTCATTCATTAAAGGTGTGAAGTCAGCCGAAGGCAGTCCCGTTTTTGTCGTAGAATGGTAGCAATGCATTAGTGCCCTAAAATGATAACTGGGATGCATACACACAGCAGCGAACGTTAATATTGCAGTGGATCTAATTTCGCCATTTAAATAATTCTTTCTTCAACTATCTGCAAACCAATCTTAAAAATGTCTTCGAAAAAATTCGGATGTTCGAAAAAGCTCGCAAAAATTGTTAACATTTTATTTGCAGATCACTGACTTTCTTTGTTTTTACAGTTTTTTAGCCTAATAAATTTTAGCGTATTCAAGAAAATTCAGAGAACCCTAGCAAAAAGTTCGAAATGTTTATAAAACTTTTCGAATTTTTCGGAAACGGTTTTTAGATTGGTTGGCATAGATTCAGTTACAAAATTCATAAACGATTTTTTTTTATATAAGGTAACTAAACAAAAAGAAGAATGTGGTTGTAAAAATTTTATAACAATGGTCACTGCTATTTTTCTGTTTGCGGCTGTACATGAAACTATAAGTACTCATATTAATATTGAAATGAATAATCTAAATATGTTGCGTGCACTACATTAACTATATTACTTGTAGCAATGAGCAAATGTTTAGGACATAGAAGGAGACAGATCGAGCTATACACAGAGAAAGAGAGTAATCTAAAGACCCATTGGTTCCAACTGTCCAACGTTTGCTATGTGATGAGTATGATGAACACTACGCATAATTGCTATTGAATTTGTGACATTGGCATCTGCCAACTACTGTGAAATACTAACTAAGCACTAGCCACAGCAATCAGCAGCAAATGATGTACTACTTTGTCTAGTGTAAATGCCAATTTAGACAATAAACAGTTGATAGGTACGAAATAATGTGTTTGTGTACTCTCTAAGGAAGGATGGATGGATGCATTTAGCACAATGACCAACGCTGAACGCTGTTAGCAATTGGTAAATAACGAGCGACAGCAAACATGATTACCCGCTATCAAAAGGTTATGTGTGCATGTGAGTGTGTGTGTGTATATGCAATTTATACTTCCACATCACATTGTCAAACAGAAGTGGCCTATTCACAGTGATTTAAGTATGTCACTTGCAAATATCCACGCTTAGTGTATAAAGTGTTAAGAGATAATTAGATTACGTTTTGTTGATGTGACGTCAGTGGTTAAGTAGGAGCTTGAGAGTTGGTAGCTTTAAAACTGCTGCAAGAAAGTTACACAAATAATCGGTTGTGTTTGATTTGATGATTAGTAAAAGATTAGACTGATGTTAATGTCAACTTATTTCTTAGTGGAAATTGGAATAAGAATTTTAAATAATTTCAAATTTCAAAACTTGTCTGTGAACTACACTTTCAAACACTTGCGGTTCCTCAACAGAGCCAAGGCTGTAAATGAGCCTCAGACCTTGTACTCTAAAAGTTGAGTTTGGGGCTGTTCAGGTATAAAACTAGCTGAATTTGCGTAGAATTTCCTTTTTATATGGGGAGGACGCCACTTCCCCACTAGGCTGAAAAAAAATTCCCTGAAGGAATAGCGGCCTTCTTTGTGGTAACTGCGGTATCCTTGAAGCTATATTTTTCTTCTAATAACTCAGTTGCAAAAAAATCTCTTTCTACACCGTCCTACCACCCGAAAACGCCAACATATTAGGGTTGTTAATTATGACGATGTGAACAACTTCGAGCGCGGATGACATTATTTATGCAAAACGTCAAAGTATAAAGTATAGATAAATTTTCTGCCGTCATTCACATCTTTTGCCATAAAAAGAGCTACCTAACGAAGTCTTGTTACATTTTTAAAGCTACTTTTATTTAAATGGCCGTTATCACCTCTGATTGATATATGTATAGAGAACAGGATTTCCCGACAACTAATTGACGTTTTAAGAATTCTGGACTATTCTTTGTCTTCTTGCCAAATGATATTTATTCGAGAATACTATGATCGTAGAACTTCAAAACTTCATGTATTCGCGTACTTTATTTATAAAGTGTTATAATCAGAGTGATTTATCAATCCTGCTATGTGGTATATACTTAGTTGGTTTGTCATTATTTTCTCCCAGGATCAGACCTTTTGCGAACGGACTTTCTCCCTCTACTATGTTTTGTATACACTCTGACTAAATACATCTATGTGCTAAGTTTATCTAACGTCGTCCTAAGCTGACTGCGTACATCTTCGTTGTGTGTGTTGTTATATCGTCTGCTTACATTATTATACTCAGCTGAGCATACCCACAGCGTATATTAATTTTGTTCGCAATACGGTACCCCGTAACGACATAAAGTAATCGAGATAGATCTTTATAGCAAAATAATCTGGGCGAAACAATAAATTAATTTAGCCATTCTTAATTCCGCCCGTCTGTCCGTAAACACGATAACTTGATTAAATGTTGAGATATCTTAATGAAATTTGGTATGTAAGTTCCTGGGCACTCATCTCAGATCGCTATTTAAAATGAACGAAATCGGACTATAACCACGCCCACTTTTTCGATATCGAATATTTCGAAAAAATGAAAAAGTGCGGTAATTCATTACCAAAGACGAATAAAGCGATGAAACTTATGACGCAGAACAGCATATACTTTCTGCTTCATCTGCATACATTACTGTCGTTGTTGTGCAGCATTTACTTACAAGCGACATGGTGGTGGGTTCGATAAAAAACAAATGCCAGTTTTCATCGATAAAATGCCAATAACAAATCGACAACAATCCGATAGTTCAGCGCATATTGGTTGTTGTCGACTTAAATCCAAAAATACTTCGATTAGAAAGAGACAACTTGTCTTTATTCGTTATTGTCTAGAAAACACCGAAAGCAAGGCGAAAAGATTTTTCTCAAATAGTCCAGAAGTTATCGCGATACAGCCCTAAAATATTCAATTTGGATTTCTACAAATTCGTAAAGTTGATCTGAAATAGCCTTGATATGTATTGGAAACAGCCCGAGTAGTCACAAAAAAAAATTAAAAATACCAGTAGTTCCCGAGTTGGTCAAGAAATGTTCCCGATAAAATTTCAAAAAACTCAGGAAATAATTCTAAAGCGGTCTTAAAATAATCTTATTAACAACACTTCGCCAATGGCTGCTGAGCTACGATTTAAATCAACGAATATCTCTCTAATCTTTGAACTTTTTTCACCGACCAAATATACGGCGACCTTATTCACAACATCAACATGGCAAATGTCGACCAAACTGGACACGCACATCTATGGCACTACGCTGCTGATTGTCCTACAACCAAAAATATTTACCCTGACATTCGATCAGGATCTACATTTTGGCAAGCATGCTGTCGCCAAAGTTCAAACCTGAAACAAAATCCTCAAGTCTTTTGCTCTCAGCACTTATCGCAAAGATAAATAAACGTTCATAACCAGCTATAAAGCAGTTGGACGGCCGCTTGAATATGCAAGCCCAATATAGTCACAGAGTCTAAAATTAACACCCTGGATTAAACTGCAGGCCTGACAAAATACCGCGCTCAGAACTTTCAGGGGTGTCTTCAAACGTCCCCAGATCATCATCACCACATTGAGATGAGAAAACAAACAGTTTCTGCTGAAAACCCAAAACCCTGGGCATTCCAAAAGGCATCTGATTAAAGAGGCCCACCTCCACGGAACTTAAAAAGTCAACTCCTTTAGCGCTATTAAGAAATGTGCCACCAAAGAACTAAGCCGTTTAATAAACAGGATCAGGACATGGCCACCAGAAGCTACCATAAAAGAGCATTGGACCATTAGGGCTGGAGCTTCTCGGTAAACCCCGTTTTGAAAGACAAATACCCTTAGCTTGCTATTGAGGAAAGCAACCTCCCCAAGTAGATGCTCGTCACTCTAGCGCAACTTCTGTCTGGGTATTGTCATAGGATAAGCTCTTACTTAACCAGAATCAACCCTGGCATACCCAATGTATGTCCCCCTTGACACCAACCATCTTTTCAATTGCAATGTGGAACTAACACCCTTATCTCTCTAGTCCAATCTTATTGGAACTGCAAGTTTCCTCGGACTCCCGTTACGTGACATTGATGACGATTTGGGTATTTCACGTTGCATTTCTTTTATATTTTTGTCTAAACTAAGCTAAGATTTTGCTTAGATTTCCTGCGGCACGACTCAATACGGGTATGAATTGCTCTTTAAAGACGTACAAATTTATTGCAGCTGAGTAGGTATTGAGAACTAAAGCCTTCCTCTCCAAGTATGCTATTGTTCTGAGTTTATTTTATATAATAATAACGAATTGTAACGAACCCAAAGTATCCCACTTGTATATCTATTGAAATAATTTTTCAGGCAACATTTTACCGTTATTTCTACTTAAACAATGAAAGGTGTGAATGTGTGCCACAATTTGTGGTCAGCTACCTTAATGTTTGGGGTTTGTGATATTTGGTTCACATATTTAAATTTGCTGAAAATTGCTGTCAAGCAACGGAATGTGGCAAATTTGCAATGTTCTCTTACAATTTCACAGAAATTTCCATAGCGTTGAGCGCTCCTCGCACATGTATTGTATAATATGTAGATCCTTTCAGTTGTATGTGTGGATGCCGCATTTTAATTCGAATGGCTGCAGAGTTGCAATGATTACCCATCAAAAAGTTTCAACTAAGGCTATTTCGGGTGGAGGTTTTTTAAACGGTTTTATTTAGCTTGACTTGACAGGCCGGCCTTTGTGAACGAGTTTTGTAATTAAAATTTAAGTAACTTCCCGACAAGCTACAAGCTTAAAACTTGGAATATAGTTCAGAACCCGATGACAATGCAATAATAAGATAAACAAGTAAGGAAGACTAAGTTCGGGTGTAACGGAACATTACATACTCAGTTGAGAGCTGTGGAGACAAAGTAAGGGAAAATCACCATGTTGTAAAAAGAACCTAGGGTAACCCTGGAATGTGTTTGTATGACATGTGTATCAAATGGAAGGTATTAAAGAGTATTTTAAGAGGAAGTGGGCCATAGTTCTATAGATGGACGCCATTAAGGGATATCGCCATAAAGGTGGACCAGGCCTGACTCTAGGATTTGTTTGTACAATATGGGAATCAAATGAAATGTGTTAATGATAATTTTAAAAGGAAGTGGGCCTAAGTTCTATAGGTGGACGCCTTTTCGAGATATCGCCATAAAGGTGGACCAGGGGTGACTCTAGAATTTATTTTGTGCGATATGAGTGTCAAATGAAAGGTATTAATGAGCATTTTAAAAGGGCGTGGGCCAAAGTTCTATAGATGGACGCCTTTTCGAGATATAGCCATAAAGATGGACCAGGGGTGACTCTGGAATTTGTTTGTACGATATGAGTATCAAATGAAAGGTGTTAAAGAGTATTTTAAGAGGGCGTGGGCCCTAGTTCTATATGTAGACGCCTTTTCGAGATATCGCCATAAACGTGGACCAGGGGTGACTCTAGAATGTGTTTGTACGATGTGGGTTTCAAATTAAAGGTATTAATGAGGGTTTTAAAAGGGAGTGGCCCTTAGTTGTATATATGAAGGCGTTTTCGAGATATCGACTAAAATGTGGACCAGGGTGATCCAGAACATCATCTTTCGGGTACCGCTAATTTTTTTATATATGTAATACCACGAACAGTATTCCTTCCAAGATTCCAAGGGGTTTTGATTTCGCCCTGAAAAACTTTTTCATTTTCTTCCACTTAATATGGTAGGTGTTACACCCATTTTACCAAGTTTTTTTCTAAAGTTATATTTTGCGTCAATAGACCAACACAATTACCATGTTTCCTCCCTTTTTTCGTATTTGGTATATAATTATGGCATTTTTTTCATTTTTCGTAATTTTCGATATCGAAAAAGTGGGTGTGGTCATAGTCAGATTTCGGCCATTTTTTACACCAATACAAAGTGAGTTCAGATAAGTACGTGAACTGAGTTTAGTAAAGATATATCGATTTTTGCTTAAGTTATCGTGTTAACGGCCGAGAGGAAGGACAGACGATCGTGGGCGTGGCTTTAACCGATTTCGCCCTTTTTTACAGAAAACAGTTATCGTCCTAGACTCTAAGCCTCTACCAAATTTCACAAGGATTGGTAAATTTTTGTTCGACTTATGGCATAAAAAGTATCCTAGACAAATTAAATGAAAAAGGGCGGAGCCACGCCCATTTTGAAATTTCCTTTTATTTTTGTATTTTGATGCAACATATCATTACTGGAGTTGAATGTTGACATAATTTACTTATATACTGTAAAGATATTAACTTTTCTTTTAAAATTTGAATTTAAAAAAATTTTTTTTAAAAAGTGGGCGTGGTCGTTCTCCGATTTTGCTAATTTTTATTAGGCAGACATATAGTAATAAGAGTAACGTTCCTGCCAAATTTTATCATGATATCTTTAACGACTGCCAAATTACAGCTTGCAAAACTTCTAAATTACCTTCTTTTAAAAGTGGGCGGTGCCACGCCCATTGTCCAAAATTTTACTAGTTTTCTATTCTGCGTCATAAGTTCAACTCACATACCAAGCTTCATCGCTTAATCCGTATTTGGTAATGAATTATCCCACTTTTTCGATTTTTCGAAATTTTCGATATCGAAAAAGTGGGCGTGGTGAGCTCTGCTCAACTGAGTATAAAAAACTCCGATAGGTGGAGCATGGATCGCAATTTTTAAAAAAATCGTATTTGTATTCCGATTTGGTTCATATTTGGCTCACATAATACATACAAGTATAGAAAGCGACCTATAAAAAATCGCCGCTGGGTGGCGCAAGGATCGAGATATTCACAAAAATCGTATTTGTGGTCCGATTTGGTCCATATTTGGAACACGTAATACATGCATTAATAGAAAGCGACCTATGAAAAAATTGCCGCCAGGTGGCGCAGGTATCGAGACATTCCAAAAATCGTATTTCTGCCCCGATTAGGCTCATATTCGGAACACATATTACGAGATATATGAAACAAATTGCCTCCAGGTGGCGCAAGGGTCGAGATATTAAAAAAAATCGTATTTGTGGTCCGATTTAGCTCATATATAGAACACACATTAGGTGCGGCAAAGATCAAGATCTTTGGAGTTCGAGGAGGGAAAAGCATACGTGGCGCCGTGGCGAGTCGAGTAAAGTATTTGGAAGGATTATGTGTTGAGGACTTAGATTGTAAAAAATTGTCAGGAAATAGTCCTTGTAATAATGAGTCACTAAATGAACTATATAGAATGAGAAATAATAGGTATTTAAATAAAAACTAAAAACTTGAAAATAAAATAATTAAAAAAAAATTGTTTGTTAAACGGTTTTATTGAAAACAATACCTACATTAAGTAATAATAATACAAAAAGCTAGAAAATAATTAGCAAGCCCTAGGTACTTGTCATCGCACTCCTCATCAATCTAGGGCGTTAGGTTAGGTTAGGTTGAACTGGCCGGTCCATGAGGGCCTCACATAGACTTATTGAGTCCGTAGTGTTACCAGAAGTTTGTTTTAATGACCAAACTTAAAACCCTATCAAAAACCAGGACCTATTTTATAAAATAGCCCCTCCTCTTGGCAAATACTAGAAGCTTCCTAGGACTTAAGCCACTTGCTGCTTCTAGATCTGACAGCTGTATCACTCCTAATAGCTGGAGTATTAGCCTGGCAAGTACGGGGCACGAGCAAAGAACGTGCTCGATCGTTTCCTCCTCCAACCCGCACTTGCTACATCTGCTAATTTAAAGGCATATGACGCCAGAAGACAGTGTCTAGTCAGAATACCCATCACAAATCTAAAGTCCTCTCTTTTTAATGATAGAAGCAACTTTGTTAGTCTAAGGTTGTAAAACCTACACAAAATCTTCGACACTTTACATCCCCGAGCTTGAACCCACGCCTTTCCCGCTTGGTCGATCATGTGCACCTCTCGCCTTCTCTTAATCTCGCCCAGTCTAATTGGGACGTCTACGGAGCCCTAGATTGATGAGGAGTGCGATGACTAGTACCTAGGTCTTACCTAATTATTTTTTAGTATTATTATTACTTAATGTAAGTATTGTTTTCAATAAAACCGTTTAAATTAAATTTAATTTTTTATTTTTTTTTTTAATTTAATTATTTTTCAGTTACATTGATTAATCTACGTACTTAGTTACCTGCAGCAAAACTGATGTTGAAAAAAATGCTGCAATACTCTCTTCTAATTGATTTCGGCACATACAATTGAACTGTTTTTGAAAGCATGGGTTTTTTTAATACTAAGCGGCGTATTGGCTTGTTTCATATATTGGTTGGTTACTGTGCCGCCCGGATACCAAGGGCCCAAGCCCAAGTATCGTAAGGGTGCTATTTTGCCATTTTCGATGTTACGTTAAAACCAATTTTCACACACAATAGACCTAGTGATATATTGTACAGATCAGTAAGCTATTGTCCGAAGTTCCCGGTAGTAAATAACTGCCCATGGTTATAAGCGTAGTGTGAGCTAAGGCTGGGGTCCACAAAGGTAGGGCTGTTGTTTCTTTCCTGCCTACCTCGCCGCAGCTCCTACAAATGCTATTGAAAGATATCACCATGCTCTCAGTTGCAGTGATACTAAAGAGTTTCGTCACCTATAAGGTAAGTCCCCTGTTCTCGTACTATTGAAGTTCGGCCAGGTTTGCTTGATTATCATGCGGATTCTCGAGAAGTACCAGTTGGAAACTGCCAACTCCTTGAGTCTGCAATGCATTGTTTTTTTGATTGATGTTAGTGGATGGTGCTTTCGGCTGTTAAAAGAAAAGTACGACGCGCGATAACCTGCGAAGAAATTTTAGGCTGAGCTCCCTTCAATTTTCGTGGTTATCTTTTTTAACTTTTCCAACAAATTTGTGAGACAGAACCTTCTTGTTTTACACCGAGTACGAACGGCATCTGCAAGGCAGATAAGATTTCACTTTTCATTTCAGAAGTACACTCGGAGTGTTTCCCAAAGCACTGCCGAGGTGCGACCTAGCTTATATAATTTGTTTTCTTATTGAAAATACTTGTTTCCAAATTTTTGATGTTGATTCGCCTGGCGCTTGAAAGCGGAACCATACCACGGCGGCCGCAGCTTTCTATTAAATAAATATTTTAGTCGCAGCAGCTATAACAAGACTCAATATCAGAAACCTCGATAACACCATAAATATGTATGTGTGTGTATGTATATGCGTATTTGGATCAAGAATGGTTTGCTATCGGCTTGTTATCTTCATCGGCTTATTACTGGTATCATATCGATTTTTTATCGACCGGCTACGACGTGCCACCTATTTTAAATTAAGGTTTCATCAGTACCAGTGTCAGAACAAGGCGATGAGTGATCGATACCCAGTCTATAAGTCGCCGAAAGCCCATTTTTAACAGTCTGAGAGAAAATCGATAACCGTTCAATATCAAAACGGTATTATCTGAAAACAAATCGATAAGTTTTCGATAACAACGATAACTTTTCTATTGTAAATCGATATATTTTCGATAATAGTCCGATATGTTTTCGATTATAAGTCGATAAGTTTTCGAACACCAATCGATAACTTCATTTACCCTCAGCAAAGTAGTAACACTCCGATTTCATATCTACAAATTTTTGATAACACATCGATCACTTCCCGATAGATAATTTTTCGGTAACAAATCGATAAATTTTCGAAAACAAACCAGTAACTTGGCGATATAAAATGTATAACTCATGGATAGTGGGTTTTTAAAATTTCGAAAACAAATCGGTAACACGCATATACATTGTCGATAACAGATACACCGGTAAAAAACCAGTAAATTTTCAACAAGAAATTAATAACACGCACGGAATCCGCTAATAAATACCGTTAGGTTATCGATAACAAAACTTTCCTTTTCCCTTCCGTCTTGCCTTTTTTCCTTCCTTTCTGTTCCTTTTGCTTCCTTCTGTTTCATTTTCTCTAAATCTTTTTCTTTTCCTTTGTCCTTTTTCCTCTTCTTTATATATCATAGATTTTCCTTTGTTAATTTCCAATAACTGATTTGCTGTCTGATTTCGTTCATATCAAATCTACCACAACTAGATTACTTTTACTTTTTGTATTTTCCCATGTTGCATACCACCATTTCCAAAGAACACGCTTCAAAAGGTTGATAAGCGCAATCACACTTTCAGCAACCCTGTTGCTGACTTCACCAACGTGAGGCGAATCCTATATAATATAAGAATGTATCGTACACATATTTAGGAGGCGAGGCTCTGGCGACCCCTCATTTCCTGATTGAATTGGGGGGTGTGGAGCAGGATAGCCTGGAACCTTCGGGGAATGTCGTTATCACTACACCAACAGCTACGCTTATGCTTTACTTCCGCAAACGCTCTGGACTCACCCATACTGTGATGTAGATGTTTACACGCAAAAAAGTCTGGTATCATTTTAAAAAATTGATTTCAGCTGATTCCTTATCAATAGACCGTACCAATCTCTGTTTTTATTGTGATATATATTGTGGCGATTATTAGCATCACTATGCTGTTAGTAAATAATCACAACAACAAATACAGCAAGAAGCTGAACTTATGTACATGCACACACATAACCAGCAGCTCGAAGTGAGGAGATATCTCACAGACACATATGTAGTCATCAGCCGAAGTTGTTACTCACGCATACACACGCATATAGCTAAATTACCAAACAGGAGATACAACAGTTCTAGAAGGTGAAACGTCTAGACCTTAGGAGAAATATGCGGACGAGCCAACAGAGAGTAGAAAAGCAGCGCAAACTGAGGAATGATTAATCAGTTTGATTTAAACACGCTTTTGTGAAGTGAATTATAATTGTGAATTATAATTGTCCTACTCCCAAAGTAGGCTAATAAAGACCATTTGCAATACTGAATATTGGAGTTATTTATTCGACAATTCAGCGATTCGAACGTAAGCAGAATTTGTAAAATTATCAGAAATTCTCAAAATTCGTTACAATATCATTCTGCTTAAAACAATTTACCTTGGTTTTTTGGTGGGTTTCAATGCAAATTTTTGCAAACCTACACAAACCAGCCACTTGCAAATACATACAACAACATGCGTAAAATTTTGCGTGGGATTTTGCCTTTTTAATGTAATTACTTTCCGCTGTCCGTTGCGTGTTTAAGGCGGCTTTAAAGTCAACGCTCCTGCTCACATAAATGTCGCTGTCAGTTATGATAATAATGAATTTTAACTCTTTGAAATTGGCGTTTGTGTTGCAGACATTTTAAATTTTTAATTATTATTTTAATGACAGCGTATCATAGTGGGGGTAGCGCATTAAATTCTGAGTACATTTTACTTTCATTATTACTACTCTTTTTTGGAACCGTTTGAGCACTAGGCATACTTTAAAATTTTTGTTTAAGATTGATTTCAAGATGATGACTATTTTTTAGGAAAACTCAACTTAAAATTCAGAATGTAGTCAAATGAAGAAAAGAATCAAAATAAAAAATATATATCAGAAAACACAAAACAAAAATCGGAAATATTTGTACAGAATTTACCCGACGAATGAGGACAGCTTAATTTAAAAAGTTTCCTTTCAAAAGTTTGGAACGCATTTTGTTTTTAACTCGAGATTATGGCGACAGGATGATGTACATCGATCAACTGTCCATGCTCTAGGGATGGGATATAACCATTACCTCACTTCCCGAAAACGGCTCTTCTTCATGGATAGACACGCATTTCTGTTGAAATGTGCAGAGCGGACACGTCGGTTGTTAGACAAGATTGGATACAAATTTTCAATTAAGACCCCAACCAGTAGAGAGCTTGTTCTTGATGAAGACTTTTCGAATAGCAATAACATGCTTGGATGGTTGATTCAGCGAGAATGGCGCTCACATTATGACTTAAGTATATTAACAACGTACAAAATGAGAACGCGTAGAAACAAGCATTCATACTTCGATATATTGACGTCTTCACTAAATGATAAATCCAACAAGCGGACGGATGCCAATCCTTGTCATAGAGTGATTGATACCAAGAATCTAGACTTCATTTCTAAGACCCACATTGAAATCTGAAACTGTCGTTGTAGTCGATCAAAACGTGGTGATGATAAGGCTAGCTGTTGAAAGGCGATATGGAGATTCTGCTCCACTTACTTGTAGGCAATTGGGTAGGATCTCAAGCTGGAGGTCTTTCTACTGTGGTCTGCCTTTAATGCCGATTCCTTTCCTAAAAATATATCTTAACATACACAATTGTTGATCGTAGTCTGTTTCAATCATGTTTACAAACTTCAGGTTATCAAAACACACATAACTTCGTTCCCTTCGGACGCTTTCTAGAACCTATGTATGCCACTTACTGCTTCTATGTAGATCTGACTGCCGTATCATTTCTAATAGCTGAAATGTAAGCCTAGCAAGAGTTGGACATGAGCACAAAACGAGGTCGATCATTTTCGCCTCCAAAATAAACTATACTACGAGACGAGTATTCCGTTCATCATTAAATTTCTTGTAATTCTCATTGATATGCTTAGGTATTAAATGTCTAATATTTAATATTCCTTTAACCATCAAAAGAGTAAGAAAAATCAAAATCCTGCTGAAAATTTCCAAACGATTCCCGCGCAAGATTACTTTAACATTCTTGGAACTGAACTATTTTACATTCAGTATTTCATATTTAAATACGTACATACATATTTATTTGCTTGCCACACCTAGGCAAATATTTGGGGTGGTGCTTATAATTTGTAAATTTTATTGCGCCTCTCAAGTCATATTTACTACCCACCAAGTTATGCGAACAAATTTTCAAAGTCCATTCATTCTCCACCCACTTCATTGTTGTAGGCACTCTTTTATAACTATTTTTTGTTCTTCTTCTTCTTATTATATTTTTCCCTTGCTAGTTGTTATGCATACAATTTTCTGTCCTTTTGTTTCTTAACTTTGACGTCAAACATATTTTAACTAACATTCAACCGTGTTGTAGATGGATGCTCTCAACTTTACAACCCAATTCCACTTGCTCCTTTGAATATCAACACAGCTCACTTCCTGTTCGTCACTACATTCCGGCTATTGTATGTACCGCTTTCTGTGGGCAAAAGTATTTGCATTTTTGTCATGTTCACGATTTAAGAAAAAAAATTGCTAAACTAAAAATACAAGAATTAGAAAAAAGAAAAAAAAAGAAAAATTATTTTAATAGCATAAAATGAAATGAGAATGACTTAGAAAACAAAATGCTGGGTGTTTATTAAATTCCTTTTACATAACAAAAGGCGTCAGCAGTTATCCTTCCGGTTACTTGACTCATACACTCCAATAAAATTGCCATTTATGCTCTAATGCCTTCAAATTTTATTGCTTTTGTTATTGCTTTTTTCTCTGATCTTTGCTCCTTCGACTTACTTAGGTGTCTCTAATGGATTCGAATTTGTAGCATCAAAAAGTTGGTGTGAAAGTTGTCGGTTGCGTTTGCGGTGAATGTTGGAATCTATCAGACATTACAAAATGTTGACAACAACAACAAAAAAGCAATTCAAGAAATTAAATAAGTAAACAAATAATATCTAAATGTGTTAGAAAATTGCTTGAACTTTGCAGAAAATTTTTTGCAAATTGAAAAGTTTTTTTTGTATGAGTGTGCGTATATAAAATAATTTTAATATATATTTAAATAATAGGCCTTCAGGGGAAATACCTGATTAAATTAAATTCAATTAATTTAATAATTTGGGAAAAATTTAAACAACGTGACATCAGGACGGACAAGGCGACAGCTGTTTCGATTATACCTTGTAAATCTCTTCAAAGCCTTTTCTCCCGGGAGTGGGAGTCGAACTCGCACCCCTACGATAGTTGAAATGGTTGTAAACGCATTCAGCTACGTCATGCCTGTTGTGAAGTCTTTCCCAATTGCCTTCTTTTTTGCATATTTTAATCTTTTACACATTGCATAGTTCGTATGCAATTATGTGTTAAAGCTATGCTTGGTACGGCGGTTTTCAAAGAAACTTTGGTTTTTGTTGCTGTTTTCGTTCTATTTATAGAACTACAACGAATTAACCAATTTTGTCTGTTTGTATGATTTTTAATAATCTCGTTGTTTAAATTTTTCCCAAATTATTAAATAAATTATAAAATTAAAAAATTGCTTCAAATAAATGTTTTCATACATTTAAAAAAAAAAAAAAAAGCAATATGGGCAATCCCCGATTATTAAAAATCATAAATTCAATTAAGTTCGTTTTAAATAGAAAAAATTTGTGTTAAAATTGCTTATAACTAGTTAGGTTTCCAGGAAACGAAGATTTTTGCATTGGGTTTTCATACATTTTGGAGTTTTAGAAATAATCTTTTACAATTTAGCAATTAAATAAATAAACACAATGCAATTTTTCCAAAAGAAAATTCAGTTATATTCTAAAAGAAATTAAAGACGTTCATAAGCTTTTATGCGGAATTATATAATTATTTATATTAGAAGCTTGAACGCAGACCATGTGACCCGCGAAATATGGTTTCATCAAATACTGGGTGAATCGACAACCAACACTGGTATCTGCTCTTCGATGGCGCTCTTGAAGCTTTGACAAGCTAGAGCACAACATCTAAGAATTGAGCTCTGGTTCGCGCATGCATCCGAATTTGAGTACACTTTTTATGTCAGAGAGCCAGACAGCCTTGCGTGCCTTGCAGTAGTACCAAATTATTTCTAATCTAGTGAATGAGTGCACAGGAATGATACGGGAGCCAAAAAAATTTTTTAGGGTTTGGTTTCCGTGGCATCAGGAACTTAAAAGTAAATAACCTGCAGAATACCTATCCAAACAAAGTCCTATTGCGACATTTGATGATTCATAGGCTGGATTGAATGCTTAGGACAAAGACAGGTCGATTCGTTAATACTGCCATCAAACGAGATTATCAACCAAATTCATAATTCTAAGTAGAAAAGACCTACGAACTCTCACTGGGTACTGTACGAAACTCTGTAACCCATGACTTCTCGTTAGTCCGCTAAATCTATCCAACTCACAAATCTTTCGCTTTTGTGAGCCGGAGGATGAAACGCCGGCTTACGTTCTCTGCATAGAGTCTCCCATCTAAATGGCGCGAGTTTAATCGCTTCGTTGTATGGAGTAAAGTGCCTGAAGAAGTAGGTCATCAAAACTAGAATACTGAGGAGTGTGAACGAAGAGCAAGGACGAAGAGAGGACGAGCGAAGGGGACAAAATTTGGCTGAGGAGCATATATGTAATACTCCTATATTGCTAATAGAAAATGCTCGCAATGTGTTTTGAATTCGAAATCAAAACAAGACATCCTATAAAATGTTTGTGATTGTGACAAGAAAAAATTTAAATTTAGTTATATACGATTATTGAATACAAAAACAAAAACGTTTAAACAGCAATATATCGGCACTCTGATGTTTGGGAATATACCTAGCCTTTTGTATCAATATACGAGTATTACATATATGATGAGAAGAAAACTTAAATATATTTTAGAGAAAGCTTCGAATGGAACGAAGTCTTCCGATGCTGCCAGTAATGAAAAAACAAAAAACAGATTTATATTTTTCGTCACTTAGGCCCACTTGCAGAACGGCAAATTAAATTTTCAATTAAGAGGTAACCTGCACGAGGGGCTAAATTTATACATTTTTGAGAAATTTTTGAAATCAGCTCTGATCTAAAAAAAAGAACTCGCTTCTTTGTAAATGAGCCTTAGCTATTAAAAACAGCTTTTATAGGAAGTATAAAGAGATTCATTCGGTTACTAGATCATGAGATTTATATATTATTTGCATACAAAATATTTTTTATTATGGAACCACACCAGCAAAAAAAACACCCTTGAATCAACACCAACGTAACCAATGTATTTCCCGTTTGTAATATGTCCCCAGAGGATAGCAACTATCCTTTCAATTGCAACGTCTCTAACACCATTATCCCCTATTGAAATTGCAGGTTTCCTCGGACTCCCGTTAGAGGGCATTGCATTGAGCGGTCGCAGCTATTGCACTGCTACAATACCGACAACAACACCCTCGATCGAAAACTGGCAATAAATGTTTGTCTTTCAATGTGTGAAAAATGTGGGGAAGATATACTAATCCTCTAGAGGTCCAGTTTTTTGTTACATCAAAGTAGCTAGTTTACATTTACTCATACTTTGGGTGCCTCCAATGAATTTTTTTCACCTGTCACAATCTAAAATGAGCATAGTTTCTTCTTTTTTCTTTGTAAAAAAACAAGCTTGGTTTAAATACAAATTGGATCTTGTTTTTCCACTAAAATATATGGTATTACCAAATTTGAGAAAATGTTTATAGTTTATCCGAAACTGGGTAGCCAATTCGTGCACTTGGGCAGGTAGTTTCGTAGACCCTGATTTGCTAGTCAAAGTCGAACCAAAACGTCGCACTTTAGAACACATCGTTAGTTTGACATTTGATTTCAAAGATTTATATGTCATTATTTTGGATGTAAGAAACTTAATATTTCCCATGACACAATAAAACCAGACAAGTAAAGTCATTATTGCTAGAACAAAAATTTGCCGGCCTTCACAATCCACACAATTTTAAGATAATAAAATAAATAAATACATGTAAGGCGCGATAACCGCCGAAGATATTTTAGGCCGAGCTTCTTGTGTCGTGCTCTTTTTAATTTTTACTACAAATTGGCGGGACGGGACTTACTTCTTTATGCCGACTGCGAACGGCATCTGCAAAGCATTTGAGTTTCACTGCTTTTCATGGCAAAAATTAGCAGGTGATACCCATGCATTGTGTGGGAATCAGTTTTTGCTGACGATAGCGCCTGGTGAATTTTCGGCAGAAGCTAAGTACTAAGCATTCGTAAAGATTCCCACGATTTGTGTGGCAAACCGTTTTTGCTGATTTAGCGTCTGGTGAGCGCAACGCCTTAGCGGCAGCGATAAAGCAAGCAAGCGCAGTCGACAGCGACAACAACAACAACAACAACAACAGCGATCGCGGCAGCGCCAACGGGAAGGTTGGGGCTAGGATTAAGTTATGTTAGCTTTGTAATGCCGTTTTACCTGTATTACAAGTATTTTCTACATGCACCCCACTGTAACCAACGCACTGTCCCTATTACATACGCCACCACTGTAACAGACGGCTGCAAGCGAATGACTGGCACTGACAAATGCAAGTAAAAATGGGCAAGCATTTCATTCGCGCACCGATCGTCTGGCTAAGACGGCGTTTAATTCTCAACCTTTTCATAACCACTTCTACTTAAGTACAAATAATCTGCATTTCATGATGAGCGAGAGCTCAACCTTCAGCAAGGTAAGATCCGCACCCCATGCGTGTGAGCGGATACCATTACTTTGTCTGATACTTTCGATCCTGTTCGAAGGGGGCGACCTCGGTCGCTTGCTTTTGGTCTGTCCAGGGAGTAGTGAGTGAGGAGATTTAATTTCCACCTCACAGTTTCCCTCCTACACTGGTGAGTCATCTCCCCATCTACGGGAAGATACCACCGAATAAATTGAGTTCAGTAACTAACTCCCGGTTCACCGGAACCCACCAGTTTGTCAACTAGTGAGTTCCACCTACCGTGTCCATCGACTCACCGGAATCCACCGGCCGTATTCACCGGCCCGCAGTAATCCACCAACTTGTCAACCAGGGACTTGTATCGGTTTCACCAACCTTCGGTTGCTTGGAAATCGATCCAACGATCCACCTCCGTATTCACAGACCCGCCGTAATCCACCAACTTGTCAACCAGGGACTTGTATCGGTTTCACCAACCTTCGGTTGCTTGGAAATTGATCCAACGATCCACCTGCCGTGTCCACCGACTCACCGGAATCAACCGGCCTTATTCAACGACCCGCCGTAATCAACCAACTTATCAACCAGGGAATTTTATCGGTTTCACCAACCTTCGGTTGCTTGGAAATCGATCCAACGATCCACCTGCCGTGTTCACCGACTCACAGGAATCCACCCTCCGTATTCACCGACCCGCCGCAATCCACCAACTTGTCAACCAGGGAATTGTATCGGTTTCACCAACCTTCGGTTGCTTGGAAATCGATCCAATGATCGCACCCCCCCCCCCCCGTATTCGCCGACCCGCCGTAATCCACCAACTTGTCAACCAACAACGTGTATCGGTTTCACCAACCTTCGGTTGCTTGGAAACCGGTCCACCGGTCCACCAGCTGCCCACTTGTGACGTGCGTCGATTCCACCGACCTCCGGAAATCGATCCACCGACTCAACAACCTTCGGTTACAGTCCACCTTTCACTCCTCGGCCAGGTCTACCTCTCTGCAACGGTGTGTGTGTGTGTTTTACCAAAATACCAAAAAGAAATCGACGTGTGTTCATTTCAAAAGGAAATAGGTGTCCTTTTTCGACTCTGGATTGGCTGAGTGCCTTCGATGAAACCCACCTTACAGCTTTAAGTAAGTTAGTCTTCGTAAGATACTCAACGTAAATAAATGCATTTATAAAATTGGCGTCCAACTCTGGGCAAGTTCAACTACCAAAGGATAACAATCAAACCAAAGGATAACAAAAACCCAAAGGACCCTGAGGATACTAAACATTTAAATAAGTTTGTGTTTAAAGGATATATTATAATTGTGAATACATTAAAGAATTTTTAAAGTTAACATTTTTTTTAAGTTCGCTCATTAGTATTGAATTGTTAAATTAAATGAATTACAATAACTAAATAGAATTGAGAACCCATAATAGAAATTTTTATAAGAAAATTTGTTTAAGTAAAATTTTTTTTTGGCTCATTGCTATTGCATTGTGAAATAATAACGAGTAATTTCTAGTGTCTGTATGTGTTGTGATTGGCTGATTGTACATTGAACGCGGTTAGATTGCCTCAGAGTAGGAAACTTTTAGTTCATGAGGGACTCTGAATTAGGGAACCTTCTGGACAAGATTTCTAAATTGCAAGTTACGCAAAAAATGGATACGGTTCAAGTAACTTCGTTAGTTCAGGCGGCCGTTACAGGCGCCCTCGAACAGCAAAGGCAGGGTTTTGAAGCTAAAATAACGCAACTGACAGATCAGACGACTACTTTAACTACAGGAAAAACACCAAAAGTATTCGAAACCCTAGATTTGGTAAAATCATTTCCAGATTTTGATGAGCAAATTAGTTCATATGTGTCCTGGCGACAGGCAGCATATGAAGTGTTCAGGAACTACCAGGGTAGCTCCAGACATTATCAATCGGTCGGCATAATTAGAAATAAAATAAAGGGGTCTGCTGATGCCAGTTTGGCATCATTTAATTCAGTTCTGAATTTGGACGCAATAATTGCGAGGCTTGATTTCACTTGACCCATGAGGGAAAAATCGCGGAATCCATATGCCAAAAATATCGGGCAGATGCTTTAAGAGTTTTTGTGTCGGGCCTAAAAAGACCGGTACGTGACATATTACTTTCATCTGGCCGTAACGACCTACCTAGTGCTCTAGCATTAGCCCAGAAGTAGAGTCCAATAGGGAAAGATACTTGTTCGCTACCAATTACGCCACATCTATGGAACAACAAAGTAGACTAATAAAAGACATGAACTCGGATAAAAAGATGCAGTCCCAACAATATCAGATCTCCCATGGATCAGTAGAACCATAGGTAGAGAAAATAGGCATATTAAGCTATTAGTAGACACAGGTACAGCGAAAAACTATATAAAAAAAACAAGTAAGGAAGGTTAAGTTCGGGTGTAACCGAACATTACATACTCAGTTGAGAGCTATGGTGACAACATAAGGGAAAATAACCATGTAGGAAAATGAACCGAGGGAAACCCTGGAATGTGTTTGTATGACATGTGTATCAAATGAAAGGCATTAAAGAGTATTTTATGAGGGAGTGGGCCATAGTTCTATAGGTGGACGCCATTTAGGGATATAGCCATAAAGGTGGATCAGGTTGAATCTAGAATGCGTTTGTACGATATGGGTATCAAATGAAAGGTGTTAATGAGTATTTTAAAAGGGAGTAATCCTTAGTTCCATAGGTGGACGCCGTTTCGAGATACCGCCATAAAGGTGGACCAGGGGTGACCCTAGAATTTGTTTGTACAATATAGGTATCAAAAGAAAGGTGTTAATGAGTGTTTTAAAAGGGAGTGATGCTTAGTTCCACAGGCGGACGCCGTTTCGAGATATCGCCATAAAGGTGGACCAGGTGTGACCCTAGAATTTGTTTGTACGATACGGGTATCAAATTAAAGGTATTAATGAGGGTTTTAAAAGAGAGTGGTGGTAGTTATATAAGTGGTCGCCTTTTTGAGATATAGCCATAAAGGTGGATCAGGTTGACTCTAGAATGCGTTTGTACGATATGGGTATCAAATGAAAGGTGTTAATGAGTATTTTAAAAGGGAGTAATCCTTAGTTCCATAGGTGGACGCCGTTTCGAGATACCGCCATAAAGGTGGACCAGGGGTGACCCTAGAATTTGTTTGTACAATATGGGTATCAAAAGAAAGGTGTTAACGAGTATTTTAAAAGGGAGTAATCCTTAGTTCCATAGGTGGACGCCGTTTGTAGATATAGCCATCAAGGTGGACCAGGGGTGACCCTAGAATTTGTTTGTACGATATGGGTATCAAATTAAAGGTATTAAGGAGGGGTTTAAAAGGGAGTGGTGGTAGTTGTATAGGTGGTCGCCTTTTTGAGATATCGCCATAAAGGTGGACCAGGGGTGACTCTAGAATGCGTTTGTACGATATGGGTATCAAATGAAAGGTGTTAATGAGTATTTTAAAAGGGAGTAATCCTTAGTTCCACAGGTAGACGCCGTTTCGAGATATCGCCACAAAGGTGGACCAGGTGTAACCCTAGAATTTGTTTGTACAATATTGGTATCAAAAGAAAGGTGTTAATGAGTATTTTAAAAGGGAGTGATGCTTAGTTCCACAGGTGGACGCCGTTTCGAGATATCGCCATAAAGGTGGACCAGGTGTGACCCTAGAATGCGTTTGTAAAATATGGGTATCAAACGAAAGATGTTAATGGGTATTTTAAAAGGGAGTAATCCTTAGTTCCATAGGTGGACGCCGTTTCGTGATATCGCCATAAAGGTGGACCAGGTGTGACCCTAGAATTTGTTTGTACGATAAGGGTATCAAATTAAAGGTATTAATGAGGGTTTTAAAAGAGAGTGGTGGTAGTTGTATAAGTGGTCGCCTTTTTGAGATATAGCCATAAAGGTGGATCAGGTTGACTCTAGAATGCGTTTGTACGATATGGGTATCAAATGAAAGGTGTTAATGAGTATTTTAAAAGGGAGTAATCCTTAGTTCCATAGGTGGACGCCGTTTCGAGATACCGCCATAAAGGTGGACCAGGGGTGACCCTAGAATTTGTTTGTACAATATGGGTATCAAAAGAAAGGTGTTAACGAGTATTTTAAAATGGAGTAATCCTTAGTTCCATAGGTGGACGCCGTTTGTAGATATAGCCATAAAGGTGGACCAGGGGTGACCCTAGAATTTGTTTGTACGATATGGGTATCAAATTAAAGGTATTAAGGAGGGTTTTAAAAGGGAGTGGTGGTAGTTGTATAGGTGGTCGCCTTTTCGAGATATCGCCATAAAGGTGGACCAGGGGTGACTCTAGAATGCGTTTGTACGATATGGGTATCAAATGAAAGGTGTTAATGAGTATTTTAAAAGGGAGTAATCCTTAGTTCCACAGGTAGACGCCGTTTCGAGATATCGCCACAAAGGTGGACCAGGTGTAACCCAAGAATTTGTTTGTACAATATGGGTATCAAAAGAAAGGTGTTAATGAGTATTTGAAAAGGGAGTGATGCTTAGTTTCAGAGGTGGACACCGTTTCGAGATATCGCCATAAAAGTGGACCAGGTGTGACCCTAGAATTTGTTTGTACGATATGGGTATCAAATTAAAGGTATTAATGAGGGTTTTAAAAGGGAGAGGTGGTAGTTGTATAGGTGGTCGCCTTTTCGAGATATCGCCATAAAGGTGGACCAGGGGTGACTCTAGAATGCGTTTGTACGATATGGGTATCTAATGAAAGGTGTTAATGAAATTTTAAAAGGGAGTTATCCTTAGTTCCATAGGTGGACGCAGTTTCGAGATATCGCCATAAAGGTGGACCAGGGGTGACCCTAGAATTTGTTTGTACAATATGGGTATCAAAAGAAAGGTGTTAATAAGTATTTTAAAAGGGAGTAAATTTTAGTTCCATAGGTGGACGACGTTTCGAGATATCGCCACAAAGGTGGACCAGGGGTGACCCTAGAATTTGTTTGTACAATAAGGGCATCAAACGAATGGTGTTAATGAGTATTTTAAAAGGGAGTGGGCCTTAGTTCTATAGGTGGACGCCGTTTCGAAATATCGCCATAAAGGTGGACCATGGGTGACTCTAGAATGTGTTTGTACGATATGGGTATCAAATTAAAGGTATTAATGAGGGTTTTAAAAGGGAGTGGTGGTTGTTGTATAGGTGGTCGCCTTTTCGAGAAATCGCCATAAAGGTGGACCAGAGTGACTCTAGAATGCGTTTGTACGATATGGGTATCAAATGAAAGTTGTTAAAGAGTATTTTATGAGGGAGTGGGCCATAGTTCTATAGGTGGACGCCATTTAGGGATATAGCCATAAAGGTGGATCAGGGTTGACTCTAGAATGCGTTTGTACGATATGGGTATCAAATGAAAGGTGTTAATGAGTATTTTAAAAGGGAGTAATCCTTAGTTCCATAGGTGGACGCCGTTTCGAGATACCGCCATAAAGGTGGACCAGGGGTGACCCTAGAATTTGTTTGTACAATATGGGTAGCAAAAGAAAGGTGTTAATGAGTATTTTAAAAGGGAGTAATCCTTAGTTTCATAGGTGGACGCCGTTTCGAGATATCGCCATAAAGGTGGACCAGGGGTGACCCTAGAATTTGTTTGTATAATATGGGTCAAAAGAAAGGTGTTAATGAGTATTTTAAAAGGGAGTGGGCCTTAGTTCTATAGGTGGACGCCGTTTCGAAATATCGCCACAAAGGTGGACCAGGGTGACTCTAGAACGTGTTTGTACGATATGGGTATCAAATTAAAGGTATTAATGAGAGTTTTAAAAGGGAGTGGTGGTAGTTGTATATGTGAAGGCGTTCTCCAGATCGCGACCAAAATGTGGACCAGGGTAACACAGAACATCATCTGTTGGATACCGCTAATTTATTTATATATGTAATACCTGCCAAGATTTTAAGGGTTTTTTATTTCGCCCTGCGGAACTTTTTCATTTTCTTCTACTTAAGATGGTAGGTGTCACAACCATTTTATAAAGTTTTTTCTAAAGTTATATTTCGTGTCAATAAACCAATCCCATTTTTTTTTTTTTTTTATTATCTTCTTTTAAAAGTGGGCGGTGCCACGCCCATTGTCCAAAATTTTACTAATTTTCTATTCTGCGTCATAAATTCAACTCATCTACCAAGCTTCGTCGCTTTATCTGTCTTTGGTAATGAATTATCGCACTTTTTCGGTTTTACGAAATTTTCGATATCGAAAAAGTGGGCGTGGTTATAGCCCGATATTGTTCATTTTAAACAGCGATCTGAGATGAGTGCTCAGGAACCTACATACCAAATTTCATCAAGTTACCTCAAAATTTACTCAAGTTATCGTGTTAACGGCCATGCGGAAGGACAGACGGACGACTGTGTATAAAAACTGGTCGTGGCATCAACCGATTTCGCCCGTTTTCACAGAAAACAGTTAACATTATAAAGTCTATGCCCCTACCAAATTTCAAAAGGATTGGTTAATTTTTGTTCGACTTATGGCGTTAAAAGTATCCTAGACAAATTAAATGAAAAAGGGCGGAGCCACGCCCATTTTGAAATTTTCTTTTATTTTTGTATTTTGTTGCACCATGTCATTACTGGAGTTGAATGTTGACATAATTTACTTATATACTGTAAAGATATTAAATTTTTTGTTAAAATTTTACATTAAAAATTTTTTTTTTTTAAAAGTGGGCGTGGTCCTTCTCCGATTTTGCTAATTTTTATTAGGCGTACATATAGTCATAGGAGTAACGTCCCTGCCAAATTTCATCGTGATATCTTCAACGACTGACAAATTACAGCTTGCAAAATTTATAAATTACCTTCTTTTAAAAGTGGGCGGTGCCACGCCCATTGTCCAAAATTTTACTAATTTTCTATTCTGTGTCATAAATTCAACTCATCTACTAAGTTTCGTCGTTTTATCTGTCTTTGGTAATGAATTATCGCACTTTTTCGGTTTTACGAAATTTTCGATATCGAAAAATTGGGCGTGGTTATAGTCCGATATCGTTCATTTTAAATAGCGATCTGAGATGAGTGCTCAGGAACCTACGTACCAAATTTCATCAAGTTACCTCAAAATTTACTCAAGTTATCGTGTTAACGGACGGACGGACGGACGGACGGACGGACGGACGGACATGGCTCAATCAAATTTTTTTTCGATCCTGATTATTTTGATATATGGAAGTCTATATCTATCTCGATTCCTTTATATATGTACAACCAACCGTTATCCAATCAAACTTAATATACTCTGTGAGCTCTGCTCAACTGAGTATAAAAAATTAAAAGAACTGCAAGGCATCCGACTGTTTTCTTCTCCGTTTTTGGTAAAATCCATCAACGGATTTAATAAAATAAAAAAAATGTAAGATAAATATTTTCGGTATCGATTCCGATTTTTTCATTCTATCAAGCTTGTCAACTTTTGACGGCATTATAGGGCTTAACCTTTTAACAAAGGCTAACGCAAAAATAGACTTGAGTCAGAAATTAATAAATTATGATTTGGGTACAGAAAAAATTTTACTCTTGGAATGTTGCGAAGTGAACGTGCTAAAAATTCTAAAAGAGAAAATTCCAGAAGAAGTAAGGGAAAAGTTTATTAATACGATTAAAAGTCAAAAAGATGAATTTGCCGACGCAAAGAAAAAACTGCCTTATAATACAAATATCTTCGCTACCATTCGAACTACAAACCAAGACCCGGTCTACTCGAAATTATATCCCTATCCAATGGGGGTGGCAGACTTTGTAAATTACGAAATAAAACAGCTTTTAAGGGATCGCATAATTAGGCCATCTAGGTCTCCATACAATAACCCGGTATGGGTAGTTGACAAAAAGGGCACTGACGACAAGGGAAATAAAAAGACACGTCTTGTCTTAGATTTCCGTAAACTTAACTCCAAACATAAGATGGCAAGTATCCCATTCCTAACGTAATAGCAATATTGTCGAATATGGGAGAGCGCAATTTTTCACGACCATTGATCTTAAATGAGGGTTTCACCAGATAGAACTAAAAGAGAGTGACAGGGAAAAAACTGCATTCGCGTTAAATAATGGAAAATATGAATTTTGTTGAATGCCATTCGGACTCAAAAATGCACCAAGCGTCTTTCAGCGAGCCATTGATAACGTGCTTAGGGAAAAAATAGGCAAGACCTGCCATATCTACGTGGACGACGTCATAATTTTTTCAAAATCGAAAAAGCAGCACGTTCATGATATTCAGTGGGTGCTGCAGGCTCTTTGTGATGCAAAAATGAGGGCTTCGATCGAAAAATCGAAATTTTTCAAAACAGAAGTTGAGTATTTAGGCATTTTGGGTTCAACAACTGGTATAAAAACGTGCCCATAAAAGATCGAGGCAATTAAGGATTACAAACAACCAACCAATATGTTTGAGGTTAGATCGTTTCTTGGACTAGCCATTACAGGTGTTTTATCAGGGATTTTGCTACAATTGCTAGACCCTTAACAGAGCTGCTCAAAGGAGAAAATGGTAAAGTTAAAGCATCTCAATCAAAAAAAATTTAGATCCAGTTTGATGAAAAACAAGTAAATGACTTTAACAAGTTAAGGGAAATTTTAATATCAGAGGACGTAATTTTGCAATATCCAAATTTTTAAAGGGGTTTGATTTAACGACGGGGAGCTGCACTTTGCTACTAACGAAAAGGAATTACTTGCGATTGTGTGTGCTCTAAAGACCCTTAGGAATTATTTGTATGGTGTGAAATATCCTGGCATATTTACTGATCACCATCCGTGGACTTTTGCGGTTTCGGACAGAAACACTGACGCAAAGATTAAGCGTTGGAAAGCTTTCATCGACGAACATAACGCTAAGTTACACTATAAACCAGGAAAGGAAAACTATGTGGCAGATGCTTTGTCGCGACAGCCAATAAATGTTTTGGAGGAAGACGTAGCCTCGGATTGTGCAACCGTGCACATCGAGGAATCTGACCTTCACAATTGAAGGAACCAAATTATAATTGAGGAAGCTGAATATCCTTCAAAGCGAATTCTTATAATGTTTGGGAAGAAAACCAGATATATTTTTAATATTGTTGATAGGCATAATCTATTGGACTTGCTTCGGGATGCGGTGGACGCAGATGTGATGAATGCAATTCATTGCGAACTACCGATTCTTGTCCATATTCAACATAACCTAGTAGAGGCATTTCCAACTACAAAGTTTGTGTATAAAAAGAGGTTTGTAATTGATATAGCGGACCCTAATGAACAAGGGGAAATTATACTAACTGAATATAATAGGGCGCAAGAGAACGTCAAGCAAATGTTAAATGCCTATTTATTTCCAGAAATGAGCAAGTTGGCGAGGAAGGTGGCTTCAGACTGTAAAATTTGTTCACTGGCAAAATATAATACACATCCGGTGAAACATTCTATTGCCAGCACCCCGATTCCTACCCATCCTGGCGAAATACTTCACATTGATATTTATTTTACGGACTCGAGGCATTTCCTAACTTGTATTGATAAGTTCTCAAAGTTTGCTATTGTAAAACCAATAGAATCGCGGACAATTGTAGATGGTAATCCAAAATTGTTGCAGATATTGAATTTTTTTCGGGAACAAAGGTGATCTACTGCGACAATGAGCGATCATTTAACTCGAACACAATAAATTCAATGCTATCTAACTATTTCAGTATGGAAATTGTGAACGCCCCTCCACTTCATAGCACGTCAAATGGTCAAGTGCAAAGATTTCATAGTACTTTAAGGGAGATGTCCCGATGTTTAAAAATTGAAAAACATATATAGGACACAACAGAGCTAGTCCTACTTGCTACAATTGAATATAATAAAACAATCCATTCCGTGACCAACGAAGCCCTACTCAATTTTTTTCACTCTGAGTTATGCAAAGAAAATAAAGGGATAGCAAATAGGCTGAAAGTAGCTCAAGAAAGAATGCTTCAATAGCATAACAAAAAGAAGTGGTCAAGGTCCTATAAGGTAGGCGACAGTGTTCTCGTCAAATCAAATAAAGGATTGGGGAATAAGCTGACCCCGCTGTATTCTCCAAAAATTGTAGAAAAGGATTTAGGTACGACCGTTCTTATTAAGAGGAGGGTGGTCCATAAGGACAAACTCAGAGATACTGGCAAAATTCCGTAACTGGTGTGTTTGTTTTTAGGTTGATGCTGATTCTGATCCTCTTTGCCACACTCGCAAACGCCAAGGCGATCGATTATACGCACTCTAATTATATACCAATATCTGATGGCGAGGTCATACTGTGGGAGGCCTATGGTCACTTAAAACACGTCATAAATTTAACAAGGTACTCAGTATTAGTGGAGGAATCACGCACATTTCTACAAGTTTTTCCAACGTCCCCTATGGCTCAGCTACTAGAGGTCGACTTTAACCAAACTCGTCAATTACTGAATACAATAGGCATTCAACATCGACAAAAGAGTAACTTGAATTTTCTGGGAACGACACTAAAGGTAATAGCGGGAACAACGGATTTTGATGATTTTCAAAAGACAACGGTAAAAATAGAAGAACTAGTTGACGCGAATAAATAAATAATAAAAATAAATGTAAGGCGCGATAACCTCCGAAGAGATCTAAGGCCGAGCTTCTCTTCCAATTTGCGTCGTACTCCTCTTGATTTTCCCTAAAAATTGGCCGGACGGGACCTACATGTTTTACGCCGACTCCGAACGGCATCTGCAAGGCAGATGAGTTACAACTGAGAGCTTTTCATGGCAGAAATACACCCGCAGCGCTTGCCAAACACTGCCGAGGGGCGACCCCGCTTAGACAAATTTTCTTCTAATTGAAAAATCTTATTTCTAAAATTTTGATGTTACTTTGCCCGGGGTGTGAACCCAGGGCATACGGTGTGGTAGGCGGAGCACGCTACCATCACACCACGGTAGCCGACGCGAATAAATACCAAATACAAATAAACGCTCAGCTTCAAGAACAGATCAATAATATAACAGATGCAGTAAATAAAATGGTTGCGGAGGTAGGGAAGGACATTGAGACGGGTCAACTGTTTGGAATGTTGCTTGCCCGCAACCGAGCAATGTTAATTGATTAGATAATATAATTTTTTCAATCACTCTGGCAAAGATAGGTGTTTTGAATCCTCTGTTGCTTCATAACCGTGAAGTTAATGCATTGATGGAACATGAACAGCTCACAGTCACAACAATTACCGATTTAATGTTGGTCTCTAAGTTCAAAGTACTACAGAATAATGATGTATTACTTTTTCTTATTAAATATTCCAAATCTAAATTAGTGTGTAAGAAACTTTTAATTTTCCCGGTGGCCCAAAATCATACGATGCTTTACATGGAGGAGAATTCACTTGCCGTGTGCGGAAAAACTTCATATTCTGTGAATGGCTGTGCTGGAGGGAGAAAACAATTCTGCAAATTATCACCAAAAAGAAGCTGCGCACAACAATTAATGACGATTTCAAAAGCCCAATGCGGAACAACTTTTAGTCGCCTACCCCCCATCGATGAAGTCAGTGAATGTCTTGTTATTATAAACGACTTACCTATAACAATACAATTTGATAACCATATTACCAATTTAACTAAGGGACTTATGTGATAATATTTGACAGCCATATAATTCTTAAGGGAGCCCAATATTTCAATAGAAAAACTATGCCGGCTAGAACAGCGAAACTTCCGTTTAACGTAGAAATAGATTTTGGCCAATACAAAGAAATGATCAGCTTGCCGTACTTGAAGCACGCACCATAGTATGCAAAATAGACAACTTATTGAAAGCCTTTACTCACATATATAGAGAACAACAACAAATCTTAGGCGTCGTGGTCGCTTCCATATTTTTCTGGACAATTAAACAAAAACAGAAAAAACGATCCGCAAAAATACTAAATATGGCAATAGATAAGGCACTGGGAAGAAGCGAGGGCGGCCCTCACTTTGTGGGGGAAGAGTTATCGTCAGCTACGAAATAAGCAGGTGATACCCATGCATTGTGTGGGAATCTGTTTTTGCTGACGATAGCGTCTGGTGAAATTTCGGCAGAGGCTAAGTACTAAGCATTCGTAAAGATTCCCACGATTTGTGTGGGAAACCGTTTTTGCTGATTTAGCGTCTGGTGAGCGCAACGCCTTAGCGGCAGCGATAAAGCAAGCAAGCGCAGTCGACAGAAACAACAACAACAACAACAGCGATCGCGGCACCGTCAATGGGAAGGTTAGGGCTAGAATTAACTTATGTTAGCTTTAAGTAAGTTAGTCTTCGTAAGATACTCAACGTAAATAAATGCATTTATAAAATTTACACTAGGAGTGCTTGCCAAATAGTGCCGAGGGACGAACCCGCTTAGAAAAATGTTTTTATACTAAGTTGAGCAGAGCTCACAGAGTATACTAACTTTGATTGGATAACGGTTGGTTGTACAGGTATAAAGGAATCGAGATAGATATAGACTTCCATATATCAAAATCATCAGTATCGAAAAAAAATTTGATTGAGTCATGTCCGTCCGTCCGTCTGTCCGTTAACACGATAACTTGAGTAAATTTTGAGGTATCTTGATGAAATTTAGTACGTAGATTCCTGGGCACGCATCTCAGATCGCTATTTAAAATGAACGATATCGGACTATAACCACGCCCACTTTTTCGATATCGAAAATTTCGAAAAACCGAAAAAATGGGATAATTCATTGCCAAAGACGGTTAAAGCGATGGAACTTGGTAGATGGGTTGACGTTATGTCGCAGAATAGAAAATTAGTAAGATTTTGGACAATGGGCGTGGCACCGCCCACTTTTACAAGAAGGTAATTTAACAGTTTTGCAAGCTGTAATTTGGCATGCGTTGAAGATATCATGAAGAAATTTGGCAGGAAAGTTACTACTATTACTATATATGTGCCAAATAAAAATTAGCAAAATCGGACTCAACTTCAGTATTGATATGATGCAACAAAATACAAAAATAAAAGAAAATTTCAAAATGGGCGTGGCTCCGCCCATTTTCATTTAGTTTGTCTAGAATACTTTTAATGCCATAAGTCGAACAAAAATTTACCAATCCTTATTAAATTTGGTAAGAGCATAGATTCTATGACGGTAACTGTTTTCTGTGAAAATGGGCGAAATCGGTGGAAGCCTTGCCCAGTTTTTATACACAGTCCCCCGTCTGTCCTTCTGCTCGGCCGTTAACACGATAACTTGAGCAAAAACCGATATATCTTTACTGAACTTAGTCCACGTACTTACCTGAACTCACTTTGTATTGGTGTAAAAATGGCCGAAATCCGACTATAACCACGCCCACTTTATCGATATCGAAAATTACGAAAAATGAAAAAAATTACATAATTCTATACCAAATACGAAAAAAGGAATGAAACATGGTAATTGGATTGGTTTATTGACGCAAACTATAACTTTAGAAAAAACTTTGTAAAATGGGTATGACACCTACCATATTAAGTAGAAGAAAATGAAAAAGTTCTAATAGGCGAAATCAACAGCCCTTGGAATCTTGGCAGAAATACTGTTCGTAGTATTACATATATAAATAAATTAGCAGAACCCGACAGATGATTTTCTGGATCACCCTGGTCCACATTTTGTTCGATATCGCGAAAACGCCTTCACATATACATCTAAGGCCACTCGCTTTTAAAACCCTCATTAATACCTTTAATTTGATATCCATATCGTACAAACACATTCTAGAGTCACCCCTGGCCCACCCTAATGGCGATATCTCGAAAAGGCGTCCACCTATAGACCTAATGCTAACTCCCTCTTAAAATGCTTAGTAACACCTTCCGTTTGATGCCCATATCGTACAAACATTCTAGAGTCACCCTTGGTCCACCTTTGTGGCGATATCTCGAAAAGGCGTCCACCTATAGAACTAAGGATTACTCCCTTTTAAAATACTCATTACCACCTTTCATTTGATACCCATATAGTACAAACACATTCTAGAGTCACCCCTGGCCCACCCTAATGGCGATATCTCGAAAAGGCGTCCACCTATAGACCTAATGCCCACTCCCTCTTAAAATGCTCAGTAACACCTTTCATTTGATTCCCATATCGTACAAACACATTCAAGAGTCACCCCTGGTCCACCCTTATGGCGATATCTCGAAACGGCGTCCACCTATGGAACTAAGGATCACTCCCTTATAAAATACTCATTAACACCTTTCATTTGATACCCATATTGTACAAACACATTCTAGAGTCACCCCTGGTCCACCTTTGTGGCGATTTTTCGAAAAGGCGTTCACCTATAGAACTAAAGCCCATTCCATTTTAAAATACTCATTACCACCTTTCATTTGATACCCATATCGTACAAACACATTCTAGAGTCACCCCTGGCCCACCTTAATGACGATATCTCGGAAGGGCGTCCACCGATAGATCTAAGGTCCACTCCCTCTTAAAATGCTCAGTAACACCTTTCATTTGATACCCATATCGTACAAACAAATTCTAGAGTTAGCCCTGGTCCACCTTTGTGGCGATTTTTCGAAAAGGCGTTCACCTATAGAACTAAAGCCCATTCCATTTTAAAATACTCATTACCACCTTTCATTTGATACCCATATCGTACAAACACATTCTAGAGTCACCCCTGGCCCACCTTAATGACGATATCTCGGAAGGGCGTCCACCGATAGACCTAAGATCCACTCCCTCTTAAAATGCTCAGTAACACCTTTCATTTGATACCCATATCGTACAAACATATTCTAGAGTCACCCCTGGTCCACCTTTGTGGCCATTTCTCGAAAAGGCGTTCACCTATAGAACTAAAGCCCATTTCCTTTTAAACTACTCATTACCACCTTTCGTTTGATACCCATATCCTACAAACACATTCTAGAGTCACCCCTGGCCTACCTTAATGACGATATCTCGGAAGGGCGTCCACCGATAGATCTAAGGTCCACTCCCTCTTAAAATGCTCAGTAACACCTTTCATTTGATACCCATATCGTACAAACAAATTCTAGAGTTAGCCCTGGTCCACCTTTATGGCGATATCCCGAAATGGCGTCCACCTATAGAACTATGAACCACTCCCTTTTAAAACACTCTTTAATACCTTCCATTGGATACGCATGTCATACAACCACATTCCAGGGTTACCCTAGGTTCATTTTCCTACATGGAGATTTTCCTTATTTTGTCTCCATAGCTCTCAACTGAGTATGTAATGTTCGGTTACACCCGAACTTAGCCTTCCTTACTTGTTCTAATTAAAAAATTTGTTTCTAGGATTTTGATATTGCTTTTTCGGATGCGTGATATTGTTCCAGATCGTTAGTTATCTCATTGACGTCAACATTATCTTTCCTTATTCCTTAGTTATGGACAATGTGATACTCTGAAAATTCAGCCTTAATAGTTCTGTTTACCAAAGATTTTCCATTTCCTTTCAGGAAAATCAGATAAACTATCCCAACAATTTATGAGGGCTAGTGTTTTCAAATGTGTTTCCATTTAGTAATATTGACGGGTGAATATCTGATTTTATTACGTCATGGTAATTTCATGATAAATTTTATTTGCAATACAAGTTTTAAACGACCTCAGCGGTTTAAAAATGTTATAATAAATACAAAGTGATGGGACTGGACGAATGTCGTTACATTTCGTCACTGAATATCACATGCTTTATATCACGAGTTTCGTTTTGTTTTACAGGTCTCCGAACCCATAAGGTTTCCTTCTAAAACGAGCTTGTTATTTTTTTGTAGTTTTTTTTTTTTTTTGCCGAAAAGGCTGATTTAGAATAGTCCGTCGAATGTTAAACTGGAATGCAACCCCAAGAAATTCTTTGGTAATCTTCGCTGCCAAAGCCATTGCAGATCTGCCTTCATAGTAAACTTCAGGCCAGCCTCTGGTATCACATAAGGGTCAACAATATTTGCTAGTTTAATTAGTCCCTGTGAAGAGAAGCCCGTTTACGAATTACATACGACCACATAAATTTTACTTATACTAAGAATGGTAAAAAGCTTTTAGAACCTTCATTGTATATTTAGTGACCTCAAATAATTATGTACAATAAACCTTTTACAACAGATGTCGCAGTGGTGTGAATATCAATTGGCACGAACCAGAATAGAAGTAGGATTAATGAAGACAAACAAAAAACCGCTGTGATGGCTGAATGGTTAAAGCAGCGGCGCCTAAACGTTGCCGATGAAGGAATTTAGCAGTTCCCGAAATGGATCTATACAACGAGCTATGGCAGTTGTCTAAATTGTTTCCTTCTTCTATTCTAATTTAAAAATTTTTTCAATTAAGAAAAAATTTATCATAACAATAATAATGATAAAAAATTATTGGTAGGCCTTGAGCTCGATTCGAACCCGCAACCTTTTACATATATAGATACCAACTCCAAACAATATAAAGAAAAATCACAGCATGCCTAAAATATATATAAGCTAAATTTATCGCGTTGGCGATGGCGAGTACCGAAGAAGATTTAACGATGAGCTGTACGAGCTATACGCAGACATCCGCATAGTCCAGCGAATTAAAACGCAGCGGCTGCGTTGGCTAGGCCATGTCATGCGAATGAAAGATGATGATCCGGCCAAGAAAGTGTTTCTATCGGAACCCGCCTATGGAAGCAGAGGTAGAGGGCGGCCCCCACTCCGTTGGAAGGACCAGGTAGAAAACGACTTAAACTCCCTTTTTGTGACCAATTGGCGCCGGTTGGCGGAGTGAAGGAGCGACTGGCGCGCCTTGTTGGACGGCCATAACCGTTTAGACGGTTAAGCGCCAATTAAGTAAGAAATTTAATGCACCGAAAAATATTGACTTGAATATATACTTAAGAAAAAAACAAGTAATATATAAATGTAAATGTACACATTAATATATGTATGTACGTTTATTTAAAAGTGGTCCATTCGAATGGTCTCAACGAAGAGATTGCTTTAGCACAGCTATTCTGTATAGCTAAGTGTGTGTGTAACTTAATACATATATGCGTAATTACACATTCACCCGCTAAGTAAATGTACAAATATATACAAAAACTGAGTATGCATATGCTACAACAAAAAAATTTATAGCGCATAATTTCTAATTGCCCCTAATAGTATTTGGCGCGCAAAATTAAGCAATGAAAATGGTAATGTTTACGCCATGGTGGGTTAACTCAACACCACACTGAGTAGTTGCAAATTGTACAGCCCTACACACTGAGATCATATGCATTTGCATGGGCACGGAGATATTTATATGGAAACTAAACAGCTGTTCACGCTTTGCGACTAAACTTAATTGTATACTCGCATATGAATATTTCTGTATATACACAAAAAAGCCTTTAAATGCTTACTCCAACATTTGTGGCAAGCAATTAAGGTAGTAGTCTAGTACCTTACTCTTGTTCAAAGAAGTTTTTGGCATAGTTTCTGATTTTTTTTTTTTTTTTCTTCTTTTTTTTAGTCTTTGTAATACCAGCCATTGTCTTTAAGTGCTAGATTTTTATCAATATTGCTTTGTCTTATTTTCACTAGCAAAAGGACTTATATACATTTATATATATGAATAGTTTAGATGGTACACACAAGTGATACTCTTATTAGCTTTTATCTATGAATGAAACGTATAAAGTTGACTAAAGATATAAAATTGTACTACATTTAATTTCTATACAGTTTTATGTGGAATATACTAAGGTTTTGGGTTTTCTGCCTGTTTTTCGCGCAAAGTCTATATAACGATCCTTGTATGTAATTGAAATTTAGTTTTCGTTTCATCGAGGAATATGAGGTACAGATATTACACTTCGATTAGAGATACATAAGATCCAACGGTATCTCGGAAGGTGAATACTACAACTAATCTGAAAATCTCGCATTAAGTATAGCTGAAGGTCATACTCTGCAGAGTAACCAGTGCTTCGTTCAGTGATCCTGTGTCACGGTAGCTGTCTCCGCTTCTACGAAATCAAAATGCTAATCCTTCCAAACTATCTCACCGGCTATTTCGCGATGCCACCGCATGGCAGTTAAAGAAATGTAATGCCGACCCACAATATTTATAGCTAACTCTTTAGAATGCATAACCAGACAAGCGTTATCACAGCTGACCGGGAAGCTCGCCTTGGTTGAAAAGAGGAAGTTAATACTGTAGGGATTTAAGTAATTTTCGATTCTTTCTTCCAGGCTTATACGTTCATTTCATAGCTTAGGTGAATAATCATTTACCACAAAAATGGTACTAAAATTTCACAATTTAATGTATTTGCTTACTTCAGATAGGAGTCAAAATCAAACTGATTATTCATGACTTCTCCGATTTTATACTACTCAATTGTTTCGTGACTATTTCTCCCATAGTTTTTGCAAAAAGCCTCCCTGTATAGTTGCTTACTTATCTACTTCTTGTTCTTCTATGTCTGATATTCGTTGTATTGTGTCTGCCATCTTGTCATCTTAAGCTGATTGCGCTTGCTGTTGTTGCATAAATGCAAGGCATTATGTGCATCGAGTGTAGTTGCATGTGTAGCTCTTGTTATTTCGTTAGCTTATATTTTTGCTTTTGTTGCACGGCATTGACTTACTTGCGGCGTAGTGAACACATTGGATTGGTGTCTGCTTACTAAGCACGGGATTCGCGTTGATGTGGATGTCAGCGACTGTCGTTAACGTAAAACATAATACGCTAGTGCCCTTTTGTATGCTCCAGCCCAAGTCTCAACAGCCTTACAAAATAAAATCGATTGGTTGAATAGGGCTCGAAATAATCGCCCATGTTGGCGGCCGCCGTGGTGTGGTTGGAGCGTACTCCGCCTACCACACTGAACATTCTGAGTTCGATCCCAAGTTTAAGCAACTCAAACATTTAGAAACACGTTTGTTCAATTCGGTCCGGCCAATTTATTGAAAAAAATTAAAATGGAGCACGTCGCAAGTTTAAATTCTCTTTCTTTGCTAATATTTGCCTTTCCCTCCCATCTTTTTCTTTTGTCCTATCGATTCCCTTCATAAACTAATAAACTTTAATATGCACTTAATCATTTCTATTGCTATACTAGAAGGATACAAGTTTGCCAAAAATTCCAACTAGTATGAATTCTGTAATTTTTCCATATTAGCAACTGGTATTTTTAACATGGCGATGTCCTACGAAATATCAATTGCCAGTCTCTGAATCAGCATCATACCAATTGACAAACTAGTCATTATGTACACCAACATCGTACCACTAGTCAGCATACCCATCAGGAACATACCAATTAACATACTAGTCAGCCTTTGCGCCAGCATTATACCAGATGGCATACTAGTTAGTTATTCAACATCAACATACCAGTTGGCATACTACTCAGTCTATGCATCATTGTAACGCCAGTTGACATACTAGTTCATATTTGCATTAACATCCTACTAGTTAATATCCTAGTCTCAGTCGAGTTGAAAAAATACTTGAAAATTGATAAATTGACTCAAATTCATTTTATTCACTATATTTTATATATATAAAAAGTGTGTATATATATACATATGTATATAACTTTAGAATTTATCACTTCCTTACATTATATTTTGGAATAAATTTTAATAAAAATACGTACATATATATGAAAATTAAAAAGTATCGGAATAACACATGCCGATTTTGTGATCGATCAGTAGAGACGGCGGACCATATCCTCCTGGAATGTGATGCAATCCCAAACGCAGGGCTAAGTTTATGTGTTCCCCATGGCCAGAACATTACCACATTAAATCCCTCAAGCCAAGAGAACTGCACGGAAGTCGGATGGGATGAGTGCAACCCTCAATAAATTATCTATATATCTAACGGAGAAGGAACGAACTAGTAATGGTTGACTGTATCAAAACAGGCAAGCTGCTCTAGCTCCGTCCTATTATGAGTATTAATGGAGTTCAGAATGGTGGTAGTGATAAGCACTTTACGGAAGTCATGCTGATGGCTGGATAACCGAAGAATTTCATTTAGTTGAGGGAATCATAACGGCTTTAAACGTTTTCGTTACTAACTAAAGGGATAATATCGGTAGATACTGGCTGGGTTTCCAGTCTTTCTCTGTTATTCAAGAATAAATAAATAAATGTAAGGCGAGATAACCTCCGAAGAGATTTTAGATCGAGCTGCTCTTCCAATTTGTGTCGTGCTCCTTTTTAATTTTTCCTACAAATTGGGCGGACGGGACCTACTTGGTTTATGCCAAATCCGAACGGCATCTGCAAGGCAGATGAGTTTTCATTGAAAGCTTTTCATGGCAGAAATACACTCGGAGTGCTTGCCAAACACTGCCGAGGGGCGACCCCGTTTAGAAAAGTTTTCTACTAATTGAAAAATCTTGTTTCTAAAATTTTGATGGTGTTTTGGCCGGAGCGTGAACCCAGGATCTTCGGTGTGGTAGGCGGAGCACGATATCATTACGCTACGTCTGGAATGGCATAGGCTTTTAACGACAAGTAGAAAAACTGTCCTAGGTTACTGATAACCTCACGGCCAAGGTGTTTTGGCATCAGTATAGGTTTTGCGTCTGTGACTATTGATATGGAAGGCTTGGCCTTTTGAAAGGCTTCTTTAACCTCTGTTGAGGTAACGGTGAGGGTCCACTCGTCATGCTTGTGTTTATGTGTCCGTTGATTTGGACGATATCTAGCATTGTCAACTGAAGTATGAATTGCAAATTGGCTACAGAAAGCACTGGCGCAATTCCTCGAGTCCAACAGAGGAAATTATGGACGAATAAATTATTTAAAGTATGTATATATTTAGTATGAATAACACAAGAAAAATATAGCCAATGAATTATTCAAAATTAACATTAATTCGTTGCACAAATATTAGCAATTCATACACGCAATCGAAATGCCATCACTCATACTTACAACAATTTTTTTTCACTAACTAAACAATTCACAGAACTAATAAAAAGAACTAATTACTATAATTATATCATACTAGCAGATCCGGCAGACGTTGTTCTGCCTTAAATTTGGTCTATCTGCATACATTTTAATAAGCTTTTTCCGTCTAACTCTGCCCTCGCCCCTCTACACTTTTTCCTAATATTTGTATTCACTCCTCCCTCCGTATTTTTCGCTTCATCTATCTCCATCTTCGTCTCATTCTATCTCTTTCTCAGTCTCCTTCTCTCTTTTCTCTTCTCTCAAGTTTTTCTCATTCTTCTTCATATCTTATTGCCAGTCCCATACGGTGGTATGTATTTTGTTCCAGTCCCACTCCGAGTCTCAGTCTCAGTCTCAGTCTCAGTCCCAGTCCTAGTCATAATCCCAGTCCCAGCCGGTCTCTGGTCTACTTCCCGGAAAAAAGCATCGTAAATACTAATATAGGCAAACTTATATACCAAATTTCAGGCAAATCGAATAGGACGTATGTAAATAGGTATGTGGGTATTATTAATTCATGTCTTTATTTCGGCTTCGCATGCATATTTATCAGTTTTGCCAGGTTGATACGACTAAATCTTTTTTTTTTGATATCCATAGTACACAAATTCCTGGGGCATCCGGGTCCATGTTTTGGCCTATATCTCGAGGCCCTAGTCACCCAGCGGTGTAAAACTTACTCTGTACTAAAGCATACAGCAACAGCTTCAATTTGATACCCATAATGTAAAAACACATTCTAGGTGTATCCGGGTCCACGTATTGGCCTATATCTCGAGAACCTAATCACCAATAGGTATGAAAACTACCCTGTACTAAAGCACTCATCAACAGCTTCAATTTGATACCCATAATGTAAAAACACTATCTAGGTATTCAAGGGCCTAATTTTGGCCTATATCTCGAGACACTAGTCACCCAGGGGTATGAAAATTACCCTCTACTAAAGCACTAATCAACAGCTTTCATATGATATCCATATTCTATAAACACATTCTAGCGGTACCCGGGTCCGCCTTTTGGCCTATATCTCGAGACCCTGGGCGTCGATCCTGATCCCGTGGAAACCGGTTCGTGCGTTCTGGAGTTATAGCATCAGGAATGGAAACCCGACTTATTTTTATATTATAGATGAAATTAGCGTGCAATTTAACCCGCAGCTCGGCCCAAAATCTCTTCGGAAGTTATCGCGTCTTGTATTTTTTACAATGCAGGTCGCTTGTAAAATATAATGAAAATAATCTCAAGTAGCTAACATCAACTGCCTTTTATCAATGAGTTCTTCCATCAAGACATATTGAAGAATAGCTTGGCCTAAATTATTTGTTAAGACCGTCAACGTTTACTTTCTTTAATGACGCTTACCATCTCCTTTACGGCGATACTTTTAATCTATATGACTAAAAAGAATTTTACAAGCTCCGTAATTACTGTTTACAATAATATCTATTGCTAAAATTTTAAAATTGAAATTCATAAACATTACTTATCTGTTTAAGGACACACTGTTTGTTGGTTTTCTAGTTTCTCTGTGCCCCGCAGTAAAGTTAGCTAACAAGTTTGTAACTTAATGGAAAGTCGTCTGTCTAAACATTGATCGAGATATTTGATCTGACCATTAAAATTTATCAAAAGATTAACGTATAACTACCCAAGCTTTTTGTAAATATATAATGCTTTTCCATTGGCCTCTGAATCACGATTGATATTTCAAATCTATAGCTTACCGGAACGCTACTTAAAAGACAATTGCAAAATTCCAAAGCTCTTACAAATTTTCTCATTAACTCTATGAGTAAACCAACCGGTGGAATTTTTTTCTCCTTTTTCTTCATTGCGCTCTCAACTAGGTATGAGACACAAAGTCTCTAGCTTAGTGGGAGTTCCCTCAAACATCGTTCGAAAGATTCAACCCAATCCCTACAGTTCAGATATCCAGACACGTGTCACACTTGGTCAAACACTTTACCTTAACCTTTTGAACTTCAAGTCTCTAGCTTACCGGAAACTGACTTAAAAACTCAATGTGAGGCGTAGCATAACCTGATTAAGGTTCAGTTGGTCTTATATATGACTATCAATAAAAATATGACGCGTCCAACGCTTTTATTTAATTGTCTGATGAACGCGATAGATTGATGAGGAGTGTGATGACTATTATCTGGACCTAGCTAATTATTTTATAGCTTTTAGTATTATTATTACTTCATGTAAGTATTGTTCTCAAACAAACCGTTAAAAAAATTTTTTATTATTTTATTTTCAAGTTTTTAGTATTTATTTAATTGCCTATTATTTTTCATTCTATCTAGTTAATTTAGTGACTCATTATTACAACGACTCTTTCCTGACAATTTGTTACAATGTAAGTCCTCAATACATAATCCTTCCAAAGACTTTACTCAACTCTGCGCCACGTATGCTTGCCCGTCCTTGAACTCCAAAATATTTTGGTGTCACTTCTACCGGACTGTATGTAATATTTATTCCAAATATGAGCCAAATCGGACATTATAGGTCGCTTTCTATTCATATATGTATTATGTGTTCCAAATACGGACCAAATCGGACCACAAATACGATTTTTTTGAATATCTCGATCTTTGCGCCACCTAACGGCGACTTTTTTCTTATTATTGCATCGTCATCTGGTTTTGAACTATATTCGAAGTTTCAAGCTTGGAGCTTATCGGGAACTTACTTAAATTTCAATTACAAAATTCGTTAAAAACGGTCGTGCATGCGGCTGTGCGGCCTGCCTGTCAAGTCAAGCTAAATAAAACCGTTTAAAAATTAAAAGTAAGTAACTTATCAGCCAAGACGATAAGGCAAACACTTGCATGCCGGTCT
This sequence comes from Eurosta solidaginis, assembly GCF_040869045.1. Classification (NCBI taxonomy): domain Eukaryota; kingdom Metazoa; phylum Arthropoda; class Insecta; order Diptera; family Tephritidae; genus Eurosta; species Eurosta solidaginis. The sequence goes on along the minus strand of NC_090319.1, from coordinate 271,594,140 downwards.
AAGTAAATTTCATGTTTGTAAACAATTAATTAGTGTACTTGAGACTTTGGAGTGTATTGTGTGGCCGAAACGATTTTTTTAATTAGTTTCTTAAATAAAACCCGAATCTCATATCTACTTATAATTTTAATACAGGAATTGTACTGTTGTTTAACTGCTTATAAGTAGATTACGGTAAACAGATATGAACAAATATTTGTATTTGGCTAATTCTTCACGCGCCATTGATAAATTAGTTGGTGAGTGGTAACACTGAATGCAATTTGGTATAGGGCTACTTCCGTAAATAGCTCATTATTTGAGAAACTTTTCTTTGCAGAAGGGGGGCCTTGTAAAAAAAAAACTTATTTGTGGTGCGATTCGCTTGAAATTCCTTATATGGGTATCTCTTTGAAAAAATGATATTTGAGAATTTGCTCATTCCTGGAAGTTGACTAATAAAAAATCTTATCTATGGTCTGATTATTTATTACAGTCCGTTACCACCAGTGCAGGGGTAGTAATTAACCCGTGATGTGAAGTAATCCTATACCTCTGAATGACGTGTGAAATCTCGCTTAAATTTAGCAGTTTCCTCTACAGAATTTTTTATCGCAAATGTCGCTAATGAAGTTACATCCGTCTGCATGAATCAACATATCTACTGATGTATTTGAAAAATAACAAAAAACAAGCTTATAAAAGTTTTAACTATCTTATAATCCATCACCAATTTTGTTATCAAATTTATAATAACACAAGTGACAAAACTTTGGTTGAGTTTGAGGTTAAAGCAAATGTTTATGTACAAAATTAATATCGATATGAGTGTGACCTCAACTGTTAAATACATCTCATAATTTTGTATATATACCCTGTGGTGCTAGAACAAATTAAAAAGGCAAACTTGTTAAAATAACAGCAGCGTACAATAAAAAATTAAAGAAAAAAACTTTAAAAAATAAGATTTTATTATTGGTTAATAAAGCTAACTAAAAAGTAAAAAATAAATTGACTGTAAAAAAATATAACACTTTATAAGTTCATTGTAACCTTTAACGATAATTAGGCTTTTTTGTCTGCGACAAAAAAATTCCATATTTTACATAATTATATATTTTTATCATTAAAACTTTACACCTAAATTATTAAATATTACAGTTTATATTTTTATTATAATTATTCTAATAAAAGCGTGTTAAATTGTGATGGTATAATTAAGAACATTTAGGACCTCCTTTTCTTGCTATCACAATGTAACACGCTTTTATTATAACAATTATAATAAAAATATAAACTGTAATATTTAATAATTTAGGTGTAAAGTTTTAATGATAAAAATATATAATTATGTAAAATATGGAATTTTTTTGTCGCAGACAAAAAAGCCTAATTATCGTTAAAGGTTACAATGAACTTATAAAGTGTTATATTTTTTTACAGTCAATTTATTTTTTACTTTTTAGTTAATTTTATTAACCAATAATAAAAGTTTATTTAAAAAAAAAATTTTTTTCTTTAATTTGATTTTTTACTTTTTAATTCGTTTTATTAACAAGTAATAGAAGCTTGTTCTTAGAAAAACTTTTTTCTTAAATTTAATTTAAATGTGATTTTTTTTTAAATTTAGTAGGGTAAAATATTGTTTAAATTAGTTATGTAATCTTTACTTAGTTATTTGTAACGTTTCTCATCCTATCCACTTATTTTAATGCATCAACATTACAAGGTTTCTTCGAAGTCAACTTTGAACAGTCAAGTTCTTCTATTCGAGTGTTAACTAACTTAAAATCATATTTTATTTTGACTTTGCCTATGTCGCGTTCAGTTTACAACTACTGATTGCCGATCTCTGCTCTGTTCCATCGCCAAAAATCTGTAAAACAAAATCAAGTGCGCAGAAAAGTATGCAACAAAAAGTACGCAACATTTAGCGATAACAGCCTAACTTCTACGTTTGCTGCATACACAAACAAAGCGAAGTTACCTGCGTTCTTGAGGACTTAGGCTTTCATTCCCTTGTGAATACAAATCTTTACCGATAACTCTGTTATCGATTAATTTATCGAATCCTAGCAAAGTTATATTGCATTGTCGTCGGAGTTATACATGTGTGCAGAATTTCAGCTCAATCGGACACCGGGAAGTGTATCAAATTTAACTTGCAAGATTTGATTACAGACAACAGCCAAGTGAAAGTAAATAAAAGCTTATAATAAATAGCAGTGGCAATTTTTATTAAATTTCGTCAATTGAACTATTTTGAACAAACCATCTATGAATTTTCAAACTGAAACTATGGAAACCAATATCATCGATTCGAACCCGCGATCTTAAAATCAGTAGGCCGATATAACAACAAACATTGTTAATACATCCCAGAGCACGGGGGAAAAAAAAGTGTCAATAAAATATGACACTATGGCAGCATTGCCAACAAACAAGTCCAATTTTCACAGCCATTCTGCAACAGATGTCGCAGTGTTGTGAATATCAATTGGCACGAACCAGAATAGAAGTAGGATTAATGAAGACAAACAAAAAACCGCTGTGATGGCTGAATGGTTATAGCAGCGGCGCCTAAACGTTGCCGATGAAGGAATTTAGCAGTTCCCGAAATGGATCTATACAACGAGCTTTGGCAGTTGTCTAAATTTTTTCTTTCTTCTATTCTAATTTAAAAATTTTTTCAATTAAGAAAAAATTTATCATAACAATAATAATGATAAAAAATTATTGTTAGGCCTTGAGCTCGATTCGAACCCGCGATCTTAAAATCAGTAGGCCGATATAACAACAAACAATATCAACAACGGTTTAGAAAAAACTCGAAAATTCAAAAAAAAATTTTAAAAAATTTTGATTTTTTTTTTAACTTTTACAATTTGTTGCAGTTTTTTAGTACAATCAATTTTATTAAAGAAAAGTACAAATAATAGGGAAGAAGAGGAATCATCTGGTGCAGGGGACCGGTTAGTTTCTTCATGGATGGGTCGAAGTTTGACGAAAAGGTTGGTAGGGGGGGGGGGGGGTCTTTTGTCAAGAGCTAAATCTAAGCTGCAAGTTTAAGTTGGCTGATCACTGCAAAGTTTTCCAAGCGGAAGTTGCTGCGATTTAGGATGCGGTGGATAAAATTATATCCAGTGTTACTACGTTTAGGGAACTTAACTCTAATCTGATAGCGAAGCGGCTATCAGGGCCTTGAGTTCAACTACAGTGCGATTGAGGGTGGTCTAGGAGTGCCTGACCTCGCTTGCGATTGCATCGAACTATTTTATAATTAAGATTATCTGGACCCGGGCCATAGTGATATCCCCATAAACTGTCAAGCGGATCTCATAGCCCGCATCGATACCACTGAACCGGATGAAGATGGCTCTAGGTATTTGGGGATTCCGCTGACCACCTATGGTTTGCTTCTCCATAGCTGGGCCTCGAGTCAGCTCAGCAATCGTTGGGCGGACACCACCTCTTGCAGGGTAGCAAGATATTTCTGGCCAAAAGTGGATGACAGGTCTGCCGAAGTAATTAAGTTCACTAAGACTCACCTATAAATGGTCATTGGGATTTTGAAAGGGCACTGTCCTATGGGTACCCATGCGGTACGTCTCAATATACTGGAAACTCCATCCTGCTGCGGCTGTATGAAGAATGATGAGGTCGAGTCATCACATTACTTTCTGCTTGACTGCCCAGCTTTTGCCAGTACTTGGCGAAACTTCTTCGGTCGCGACTCACTTGGATCTATCAAAGATTTATCCAAGATTGAGATCGGTTTCATTCGGAACTTTATCGTTGCTATCCAACGATTCTCTAAGTAGCTATATCCACGTCAACGTTATTTTATTGTATGCGGTATCACAACGGACCTTCATGTTGACCAAGTGAGCTTCTCTTATCAGGGCAGCTACCATCTAACCTAACCTAACAAGTAATAGGTATCTCGAAACTGGCATTGATTTTTGAAAAGTTTATTTTTCGTAAAGTGTTAGAAATTTGTTCGTTATAAAAAATTGTATCAAAGTTATGAAAGAAACACCCTTCGGAAGAAAAGTTTTCAAAAATATATGCAAACTTTTTGTGACCAACAACTTTTATTTTATTTGACTACACAACTACGTACTCCAAAAATTTCTGAAAAGTCTAATAAAAAATTCGAAATTTTCGCAAAATTTTCCCGATTTTTCGAACACGTTTCTGCTTGCACAGCTTCAGTTACAAAACTCATACAAGATTTTTGGTTGAGTTTCGAAAGTATTAGCAAAGAATAAATTGAATAGTTATGATAGAAGTTTGCACTGCTTTTTTATTGCTCGCTGCTGTTTATATCAGCAGGATTTTTTTTTTTCAAATAAAGTTACCTTTTTTTTTTCTTGATATAAATAACTTTATTACAAAGTAACTAGCCGCATTTTCTAATCGCTTTTAAGTCGTTTGCATATTTATAAACACTTTTCGTAGTACCTTAAGGGAATTTCCCTTGTTTTTCTTGCAAACTGATTAACCAATTTATTTAGCTGTTTGTTTTTGAAAATTATTTATATACAAACTGTTGGACATAAAAATCCCTTTTCCAATTACATACATTATTCTAACTTAACAGGAAGTAGGCTTGAATGGAAGTTGAGAATGTAATTAAAAACTTTAAATGTTCGATGTACCGGAATTTAAATTTGCTAACCGCATTAAAAGTAAAAGGGCAGCAAATTGCTTATGTTCAAAAACAGTAGAGTAACCCTTGCTCAACACAGGAAAACTCAAAAAGTGGAAAGGCTTTACAATAGTAATTTTATTTACAAATTTAAAATACAACTCTAGATGTCCGAACTTATATCACACCCTAACTGTTTTGCTTATAGCTTTAACGGAACCTCCAATTTAAAATCCACACTTATTCAACACGCAGTTCAATGTTTAAGTATAGACTCCATATAATATTGAAAACAAACACACACAATGTAATGCAGAACGAGAGAGCAAGGTGAGCCGGTCTTTCGGTATGCGACAAATGGAGGATTTGAGGGCAGACGTTGTCGGACATTATTTATACGGTGGCATGAGCGGTACTTGGCAACCGTTATAGCAGAGGGAGTATCGCGTAGCCAATAGCAGGGAGTCGATATGGCAGAGGCTGACACTTTGAAGTTAGTATCAGTAGCAGGGTCGCAGGAATGGGAGTATCTGAGACAACGCAGGGGTTAAGGAATTTCACCTTCTGCTATCGTGTTATCCTTTGGCTGCAGAGAAATTGATCTTGCGGGTATTTGCCTGAAAAGAAGACAGTTTCGTGCCGCCTAGTGGAGCTCCCATACCTTCCAGCTTGTCATCAGAAAGAAATGAGTGTCCTTAAATAATAAGGTGAGGGATTCTTTAAACTAACAGAAACTCAATGGACAATGTGCTCATTTTAAATTCCGTACATTGTGGCCCAGCAGAGAAAAGAATGTTTAAATTGGACTTTAGAGAATAGTCTTTGGCTGTTGGTTGTTAGCTTATGCTTAATCAGCTGCTTTTCGTTATACCACTGTAATGCTTGAGTATAGTGTGATTTTAGGCGCACGCAGAATTACATCAGAGGTAATATTGTAACGTTACATTACGAGCATTGGAAATTCCACGAATTCGAGGAAATTTCAAGCATTGTAGGTAATATTGAGCGGTAATAGGTTTCGGAGGAATTCGAGGAATGATTTTCGATATGAAACAGTACCAGCGTAATAATAGCGCTGTACGCTAGTAAATTTTCGTATGGAGAATCAAAGACTTTTCAGCCTATTACTGTTTGTGAAGGCTTTCAATGTATTTAAGTAACTTTAGGCTTTTTACTCTAGATTACGAAGGGATTAAGAATCATGCCGCCTAACAAAGTTTTATTTTTGATTCCCACATCATTAAGGACTCCTACGTATTCATCCACTAGCTTAAACGTAATTGTGTAAGACTGCCGGCAGGCACGGCTGCCTAGCTAACTGAGATATTGAGGATATTCCTCGAAGGTAAGCTCGTATTGCATGGATTTCTGCCTGAACAACAATGAAGTTTAATTCCATTAGATTTTTTGAACACTATACTCTTTCTGCACTTAAGCTCCGAGTTATTTTGAAGTCTTAGTGCAGCAAGTGTTGGCTCTTTCTCTATTAAAGTAGGGAAGGGAAGTATTCCCACTAAAGTATTAAGTGCATCAACAGGGGATGTTCTCATGGCACCCTATATGCCAGTACAAACTAGTTTGCAAAATGTTGATATTGTTGTTCTTTGCGTGGTCATCGGCACCCAACTTGGAAACCACAGGTGATTTTTGACGTCACAACTGTATTGAATGCCCAGTATAATTGGGAGATAGCAGCCGATGAACATTCCACGTGAGGGTTCTGTCCAATTAACCCCTATGTATTTTGCTTCCATTGAAAATCTGATTTTGGTGCCACCAGGGGATGGTTCTGGCATGGATTATTTTCTTCTCCTGGTAAAATGCGCCAGGAAAAGTTTTTTAAGATTGATAAAAATTCCTGGTTATCTGAATATCCTTGTGTACCAAATCCATTGGATTTCATTAACTGAAAAAGGTCATCCATGAATAGGGCCCACAATTAAAAAGAGAGTATACTAGGGTGTTCGATTATTCGATTATTCGAAAAATGTTAATTACAAAAGAACCGGTTTCATGTTCTCAAACCCGGGGAAAGCCGGATAAACCGGGTTTTTAGTACTTACCCAAAATAATAAAATTTCCATTCAGCTAAAAATAAGAGGTTAACAAACCAATAGGTAAATCGTTCATTAAAAACAAAACAAATTGAATGTGTATTAAATACAGTTACAAACAAAAAAATTTATATTACTATAGAAAATCTACCTTTATTATTTTTTATTTTCATTATTTTTTCTTTTAGCTTGGATAGCTTTGGAATATAAAACCTATCGATATGCTCCCATATTGTCGACTCAGTTCGTTGTTCCCCGAAGGCTTTGGGGAGTGTTATCGATGTGATGGTCCTTTGCCGGATACAGATCGGGTACGCTCCGGTACCACAGCACCATTAAGGTGCTGGCCCGACCATCTCGGGAACGATTTATGTGGCCACATTAAACCTTCAGGCCATCCCAACCCCAAGTTCCATAAGGAGCTTAGGGTCGCCAGAGCCTCGTCTGTTAGTGAAACAGGATTCGACGCGGATAGGTGAGGTTGACAATTGGGTTTGGAGAAGCTATATATTGCGCTGCCAACCTGCAGGGTTGCGCTACACAGCCCCTTGAACCTGGTATTTTAGTCGCCTCTTACGACAGGCATACCCACCGCAGCTATATTCTGACCCCCTAACCCGCTGGGGGAAAGTTGGTAATATAGTTTTATGATTGCAAATATACAAATACCACTCGTGATTTTCTCAACGCTTTACGGACATACCATCTTCTGCAACACAGCGTGCGAATATTTGCCCTATAGATTCTTTTTTACCCAGAAACTTTGCAAGCGGACCTGTGGAGATATTTCTTGAAGTGGCTGTGAACACACTTTATATGATTAAGTAGCGTTGAAGTTGAGGAACCTTTGTAGCTTAAAGTTTTGTGGCAATTCAGGCATTTGGCTTTCTCATTTTCTTAGCGCCTAAAACATAGCCACACTCTTCAAGACATCTGCTAAAAATTATTATTAGGTATTATAAATGTTTAAAATAGCTGTTCTTGATTCCACCATACAACGCATAAGCTCACACATATGTGTATTTTGGTTGCCGCTTCAATAAAAACAAAATGATAATACAATTACACCACGTTCCAATTGATAGTGATCCAGATATCGATAAAAATGTAAAATGTTGCCGTATTCCGACAAAATTTCAAAGGTCTTTATAGTCCTGAAAAACCGGTTAACCGAAGAAAAAACCGGGTTATTCGATTTTCGAAATTTTAGGATAAAACAAAAACCGGCCAAAACTGGTTCGAATAAACCGGGTCGATCTCTCTAGAGTATCCCCAAAAAAGCGCGATAATTCTTTACCAAAGCCGGATAACGGGATGAAACTTGGTAGGTGGGTTGACCTTATGACGCAGAATAGAAAATTAGTACCTTTAAAAGAAGGTAGTATTTAGTACCTTTAAAAGATGTAATTTGGCAGCTGAGTATGTAATGTATGTTTGGTTACACCCGAACTTAGACTTCCTTACTTGTTTACCCTTAAAATCCTTTTCAGTTTTTCCTATGAGACCTTGAAATTGTTTGCGTGGACTTTCCTGTCTAATAGTCAAATTTACTTCTACACACGGGGTATTTGTTTAGGTTGACCTCCCTAATGTGCTGGTCCAAAGCTCTTTCATAATATTTAGGGATATGTATTAGATAAAACAGCTGGTTAGTAAGTAAAAATATAACTTAGAAAATATGTTTTTTTACAGTAATAACTACGTCGGCCTTTTATACAAGAATCATTTTATAAGGTTCAAAATGAGCAACAAATTTAAAACCCCATCACATATTTTTTTAAATTTAGGTGGATGTTAAAAGATCAACACGCATTTTTCTATCAAAAAGAACTTTAAGCCAAACATAGTTGCTTATTGAAGAACAGAGCTTAAATTTGTACTACCACAGAAATTACAGTGCATAGGGCAAATTCACTTTCTTCTTTAAATACATTAAAGATCTTCTTCAAAGAAAAGTTTCCTGCTCGCGCCATATGACATTCACTTTCGAAAGAACTTATCTTTTAGTGCCCTTTCCTTATGCTCACAAATATTAAAATAAGCAATACGAATTAAGTCATCAAGAAACTGTTTGACCGCTGAACCAAACATCGTATTCGTACTGAGCAACCACCATACTCACCCAAACATTGAGCTGTTATTACGTTTTATCTTTTTTGAGCGAGGGCTTACTTCAATCAACGAAAAGGAAATTCATTTGTATTTCTCCCCAGTACTTCTGCCTCCATTGAACAGCATGTTTGCCCTTTTTACTATCATACTTACCTTATTTTTGAATGGTTTGTTACGCACGTCTACTTACACCCTCAGCCGGTAAAACGCACCTTCCCTTTAGTGCCGTTTTTTCTTTTTCACTTCATTTTACTTTGGCTCTAGCACTTTTTTTCTTCAAAAAGTCTTTCATTATTTTGCATTTATTTAACGGCTTACTTCCGCCCAAGCAGGACGTTTTAGTGGTGCTATCAACTTTAGTACTTTACTCGTTTTCTCCTCAAACTGGATGTCAATTTACTTACTGCTACCCCTACCGAAAGGTCCTTTGTGCATATTTTGTATCCTCGTCTCATTATCTGACGCAGTCTTCCGCTGTTTTTTTTTTTTTTTTTTAATGGGTTTTAGTTTCAAAAGCTGATTTTCTTATCAGCGAATTTTAAAAATTTGTTTTTCTTTTCTCTTTTGTTGCATAGAACAATTTTTTTACACCCCACTGATTAAAGGTGATGTTGAAGAAAGAATCCTAAAAATTTTTTTAAAAAGGGCAGTTTTTTTTCTGAGATAGGATAAGCCACGCTTTTATTGCAAGATGTAAGCTTTTTGAAGCTTCTATTCGGACTTTATCAGTCAATGAAGTGCTGCAAATAATAGAAGCGTAAAAGAAACTCTACGCCAAATACTGGTTTTTTAAGTATAAAAATTTAGCTATAGGTTTGAAAGAGCTAAATAAAAAAAAATGTAGGCGCTATAATCTTTGAAGAGATTTTACGCCGAGCTTCTCTTTGAATTTGCGTCGTGCTCCTCTTTAATTTTTCCTGTACATTGGCGGGACAGGACCTACTCGTTTTATGCCGACTCCAAACGGCATCTGCAAGGCTAAAAAGTCTATGATCCTAGTAAAAAGGGAGAGAAACCAATAAATAGCTTCACCGTCTAATCTTTCCAAAACGTAGAAAGCATAAGATCACCGTCAACTAGGGAGACGGATTTCGATACGATACCATATCTTTTATCTCTCCATGCTAATTTTTCATTTCGATGCTTTAATAACGACATTCTTAGGTATCAAGTATCCAAACCTTGGTATTTTATCGAGTAAGGGGAAGTAATTTGTCGTATTTGAGACTTTCTCTCATGAAATAATTTTTAGGCATTCAGAATTTCCGGCCTGAAAAGACACCGAAGCATGCAAAATATGGTATTGCTATTTTGTGCTCTTTTTGCTAAAAAAAAAAACAAACAATGGAATCTATCAATTTAATCGATTCCAAACTGTTTTATCAATGACTATTTAGGTAGAGTCCCTTTCTAAGACATAATATTGTAATATTCTATAAATACCATCTGTGCGGAAACGAATTTGGATACCATAATATATCAACTCTCTCCTCTCCCTATATCAATTCTTTCAACCCTATACTTTTACGACGGTGTTTTTAGATATAGAGTTTCGAGAAGTAATCGCAAAACAAATTTCCTTTCTCCTAAAACACCATTTACTTGGACATTTTGCTCCGAAAGATCATCCATCCATAGAAAATCTGGTTACTTTGATTTCATGGTCGTTTTCAGAAAGCTACCGGATAAGTAGGCATAATCAATATATACAATTTTGCCTATACAGGTATCTGCAATACCTGAAAGTCTGTGGGAGTCTCCAGCTTTCAACAAGTTTGCAAACAAAGGGCTGTAACGCTAAGGGTTAGTAACGCTATCTTAGGTGAAAAATGTGTTACATTGAAATCGAAATTTTCTTAAATCGGTTCTTTATGAATTAGTTCAAAGTCTTGTTGACGTATTAAGTCTAGCCTGACCTTATGGTCCTGTAAACCAGAGATGGATGGATAGACTTTGACTATTTGCGAGCTGATATTATAAGAGAAAACAATGTTAGCAAAAAAAAATTAAACGATATATCATTCTTGCTAACAAATGCTTGTACAGCGAACAAAAAATACGCTCCAGGAGATATTTGTCGAACCCGGTTTTATGAAGATACGTTTCGTAATCATTGTCGGCGTCGAAAGAAATTGTAATGACACTTGATTTATTAGTAAATAAATGTTTTTTTTTTCTCGTTTTCGAAACAGCAGCCAAATTAGTGCTCTAAGCAGTCGAAATTTTCATGGAACAGGAAAAGCAATAACTGAAGAAATACTTAGGTTTTTTATAAGATTTTCAAGTAATAAAGAAACCTTCCTTGGAATTTGTGCAAATGTGCAATCTGGTGGCAAAAAACGGAACTGGATATAAATGTGCAATTTAAGCTCGAATGAAGTTAGACTTCGTACATATTTTTTTTAAATATTTGTTCGTCTTTTTCTAACTTTTATACTCAGCGTGCTTTGCACACAGAGTATATTAACTTTGATTGGATAACGGTTGGTTGTTCAGGTATAAAGGAATCGAGATAATATCGAAAATTTTGATTGAGCCATGTCCGTCCGCCCGCCCGTTAGCACGATAACTTGAGTAAATATTGAGATAAATAAATAAAATGTAAGGCGCGATAATCTCTGAAGAGATCTAAGGCCGACTTTCTCTTCCAATTTGCGTCGTGCTACTCTTGGTTTTCCCTACAAATTGGCCGGACGGGACCTACATGTTTTACGCCGACTCCGAACGGCATCTGCAAGGCAGATGAGTTTTCACTGAGAGATTTTCATGGCAGAAATACACCCGGAGCGCTTGCCAAACACTGCCTAGGGGCGACCCCGCTTAGAAAAATTGTCTTCTAATTGAAAAACCTTATTTCTAAAATTTTGACGTTGCTTTGCCGGGGTGTGAACCCAGGGCATACGGTGTGGTAGGCGAAGCACGCTACCATCACACCACGGTGGCCGCCAATAAATATTGAGATATCTTCACCAAATTTGGTACACGAGCTTATTTGCACCCAGAATAGATTAGTATTGAAAATGAGCGAAATCGGATGATAACCACGCCCACTTTTTATATATATAAAATTTTGGAAAACACAAAAAACCTGATAATTTAGTAAATAATACACCTATAATGTTGAAATTTGACACGTGGACTGATATTGAGACTCTTGATAAAAATGTGGAAAATTTTTTTAAATGGGTGTGGCACCGCCCACTTGTGATAAAATCAATTTTAATAAAAAAAATAAAAATCAATTTTACAAATATTATTAATCATAAATCAAAAATCGTTAACCATATCGTAACAAAATTCGGCAGAGATTGCCGTTACTATAAGGAATGCTTTGGAGAAAAATTAACAAAATCGATTATGGACTACGCCCACTTTTATATAAAAGATTTTTAAAAGGGTCGTGGACAAATAAAATAAGCTATATCTTTGCAAAAAAGAGCTTTATAGCAATAGTATTTCATTTCCCAAGTGGATTTATATCAATAAATTGGAAACACTTAAAATTTAAAAACATGGGCGTGGCTGCGCCCCTTTTATGACTAAGCAATTTTGTATGCTTCGGGAGCCATAAATCGAAGGAAAATTAACATATCGTAATGTAATTGTGTACACATATTTTCCTTATAGCAGAAAATATTTCTAGTAAAAATGGACGGGATCGGTTAGAGACCACGGCAACTTAGATATAAAACAAGTTTAAAAGGTCGTAGACTAGTATAATAACCTATAACATAGTTTTGAACCAATGATATTTCACTTACCAAGTTTTATTGTAAGAGGAAATGGAGAGATTTTTTTTTAAACGGACGGTGCCACGTGTTATGTAGAAAAGTAATTTATCTGAAATGAAATGTACAATTGAAGCTCACGCTGAGTATATAATGTCCGGTTACACCCGAACTTGACACATTTCCTTGTTTATTGTACTTATTGCGTCTCAAAAGACTCGATTGTTCGCTACCTACCCCCTAGGGTCAGTTCATGACTGCTAATATCTGGTTGTGCTGCAATTTGCCTTAGGTCACTTGACATAAGTAAGTAAGTAAGTAACTTGACATTTTCGTGGTTTTTAATTGATTCGTTTACAATTGCGCGAATATTCGCTGAAAAAATATATATATTTTTATACTCAGCTGAGCAGAGCTCACAGAGCATATTAACTTTGTTCGCATAGCGGAAATCTGTAACTGCATAAACTAATCGAGATAGATATAGACCTCTATATATCAAAATGATCTAGGCGAAAAAGAAATTCATTTAGCCATGTCCGTCCGTCCGTCCGTCCGTAAACACGATAACTTGAGTAAATTTTGAGGTATCTTGATGAAATTTGGTATGGGAGTTCCGGGCGCTCATCTCAGATCGCTATTTAAAAGGAACGAAATCGGACTGCAACCTCGCCCACTTTTTGGATATCGAAAATTTCGAAAAACAGAAAAAGTGCGATAATTCATTACCAAAAACGAACAAAGCGATGAAACTTGGTAGATGGGTTGACCTTATGACGCAGAATAGAAAATTAGTAAAATTTTGGACAATGGGCGTGGCACCGCCCACTTTTAAAATAAGGTAATTTAAAAGTTTTGCGAGCTGTAATTTGGCAGTCGTTGAAGATATCATGACCAATTTTGGCGTAAGCGTTCCTCCTATTACTATTTGTGTGCTAAATGACAATTAGCAAAATCGGACGACGAACACGCCCACTTTAAAAAAAAAATTTTTTAAGTCAAATTTTAACAAAAAATTTGATATCTTTACTCTATATAAGTAAATTATGCCAACATTCAACTCCAGTAATGATATGGTGCAACAAAATACAAAAATAAAAGAAAATTTCAAAATGGGTGTAACTCCGCCCTTTTTCATTTAATTCGTCTAGAATACCTTTAATGCCATAAGTCGAACAGAAATTTACCAATCCTTGTGAAATTTGGTAGGGGCATAGACTCTATGACGATAATTGTTTTCTGTGAAAATGGGTGAAATCGGTTTGAAGCCACGCCCAGTTTTTTACACAGTCGACCGCCTGTCCATCCGCTTGGCCGTTAACATAATAACTTAAGCAAAAATCGAAATATCTTTACTAAACTTAGTTCACGTACTTATCTGAACTCACTTTATCTTGGTATAAAAAATGACCGAGTATGACCACGCCCACTTTTTCGATATCGAAAATTACGAAAAATTAAAAAATGCCATAATTCTATATCAAATATGAAAAACGGGATAAAACATGGACAGGTTTATTGACGCAAAATGTAACTTTAGAAAAAACTTTGTAAAATGGGTGTGACATCTACCAAATTAAGTAGAAGAAAATGAAAAGGTTCTGCAGGGCGAAATCAAAAGCCCTTGGAATCTTGGCAGGAATACTGTTCGTGGTATTACATATATAAATAAATTAGCCGTACCCAACAGATTATGTTCTGGGTCGCTCCGGTCCAGATATTGGTCGATATCTCGAAAACGCCTTCATATATAAAACTAAGGGTCACTCCCTTTTAAAACCCTCATTAATACCTTTAATTTGATGCCCATAACGTATAAACACATTCTAGAGTCACCCCTGGTCCACCTTTATGGCGATATCCCGAAATGGCGTCCACCTATAGAACTATGACCCACCCTCCATCCCTTTTAAAATACTCTTTAATACCTTCCATTTGATACCCATGTCATACAAACACATTCCAGGGTTACCCTAGGTTCATTTTCCTAAAAGGTGATTTTCCCTTATTTTGTCTCCAAAGCTCTCAGCTGAGTATGTAATGTTCGGTTAAACCCGGACTTAACCTTCCTTACTTGTTTTGCACTGCTTTTGCCGCTGCTACATTAAAATTGTTGAAATTGCTCGTTTTACTGTGTGTGCAATGAAATGGAATGAGCAATCAAATATAAAGCTGATAGTGTTCATTTAAAAGTACGTGCATAGGTATATATCTATGTATGAATATTTCTTTTCACTTCATTTTCAAGTTTCGTATTTGCTTTTGATGTTAATTTTATTTTTAATTAGCTTAATTGCAACGAATTAACCATGAAACGAAGATGGCCCCTATACTCGTGATACCGTTGTTAAATAATTCCTTGTTGTATTTCTACTCCTTTTTGTTGTTGGTTACTAATTTTTAAGCATTTAGCACAAATGTTTAAATGTTTGATAATATGTTTGTGCACTGTGTGTGAAATTATTTTCAATTGCTTAATTGCAGGTACTCAAATATGCGGAATACTCCCAGAAATAGCTAATTAAAAACAATTTTATTGGAAAATTTAATTATATCGACGATGGCAAACGGGTATATGTCCTGCATATTAAATGCTCCATAACTTCAATGCTTACTTAAACGTAGCCGTTCTAATTTCTTAGTTTAGCAATTGAAGGCAATAAATATATGATGAAATTACAACTTTTAAGAGTAGAATTATATTGAAATGAAGTTTATGCTAGAGCTCATAGCTTAAATATTATCTTTTTTGAAGATATTTTGAAGGTCTTAAATGTAATTAAAAGAAATTAGCAAAAAATGCGATTAGTCTACAATAATTCCAGGATGAATTGCATAGGAACGTACGAAAATAGCCAGATTTGATCTCTATATATGAGTTGCAGTCATACCTTTTATTCGAGTATGTCTTGAGAGGAAACCTATTGCACATGTTAATGCCTGAACAGTAGTGTCAGACTGATATTTTTATAGCCATACAGATACTGTCGCATAGATCCCCTTCGTACCCCTATGCGCACCATCGGAAAAGTCATTTTCCCGCATGGGTATTATTACAGATTTAATAATTTTTTGAAACTCGAATACATTATTTTTTGGCGGCCGCCATGGTGTGGTGCTAGCTTGCACCGCCTACCAACCTGAAGGTCCTCAGTTCAAATTCCCGGCAAGGCAACATCAAAAATTTAGAAACAAGTTTTTTCAATAAGGCTCCGAATTTTTTCTTAAACAATATCATTTATTTTTGTTATTTTACCCATTTCGTTCACCTTTTTTTATATCTTCTTAAATAAAATTGGCTACATAAATTTGAAACAGACTAATCCCAACTGTACCCATAATGGACTAAAGGGGATGAATTATACCCGGATGTAGACAAAAGAGTTGAATCACATCCAACGCTATTTAGGAACTAATTCCTCTTTTAGAGGAGCTACAGTGTGGAATTTTTTTACAATTTGCTGAATCGTATGCAGTATTCGATATTTAAATGTACTTCGAAATGTTTGAACATTTGTAAATTTCATATGGAGTTTTTGAATAATATTTTTTTCTGCATTATTCTTTAAGTTAAACTAAAAAAATTGTATTGTTTAATTTTATGTCCTCAGCGCTAGGTTCTTGGAAGGTTTAGTCGCCATATGACAACGCTAGTTTCATGGTCTATATAAAGCAAAAATACATCTAAAGAGATTTGATACGCGCTTCTCCTAAATTTTTGTCGTGCTCCTTATTTTTTATTTTTTTTTTTTTCTTTAGTTCAAAAATACACAGTGTGGGTTTTTATGGTTCATATTTACCGCCACATCGCGGCAGCCGCCAGCAAACTGAAGTTGCTTTGTGAAAATTCCTTAATATTTTTGCCACTTAATACTTTGCAATATGAAAAAACAAGCAAAACTGTAAAACTAAGCGATTTTAAACCGACGTACTGATGTCGGACTTTTAAAGAAGTAAATATATAAATTATCGTTTTAGCACATTCACGTACATATGTGTTAGCCATGTTTTTTTTTACATGTGTATACATCTACATTTGCGACTAAAAAATGCCCTTCGAAAATCACACATAGGAGTAGTGTAAAGAGGAATAGTTGGGACACAAAACTTTTCTGTTATAGGGTATAACGCATACCGAAATTGAAATTGGAAAATAGTGCAGGCACACACTTTTTAGTACTAATTTTATGCGCAACAACTTCATAGGTGTAGAGAAAATTATGCACTTAGCATTATTGGCATAGCTATTATTATGTTACGAGGCGACCCCGTGCGCATCTTGCGCAACGAATATAAAAGTATCATATCAAATATCAAAGGAAATCAGCTGTTATATCAATCAAACATCTATAAACTTACATGCGCTTACTCTGCCATCTGGCGAATGTTAGCAACTGCCCTGCAAAAATCTCGGGTACTCCATGCATGCATGTATGGAGTACTCGCTATGGACCAAGCGAGTGCTCCAAAATTAACCACAATTCATACAAAAAATATAGTCCAGTTAACATTGCGATGTCCTAGGACTGGACCATATACTCCAGCTCCGCATTACATCAGAGTAATCCATGGAGTACCCACAGTAGTACCCACAGTGTAGTGATTACAATCGTTAAAAACGAGCAGTAATCGGCTTATAATATGTTCGTGTAGAAACATGAGTTGGTCCATTGCTGCATTACAGTGAAGTATAATGGTATGTACTCCAATATGACACAAGTGGACCATATGATCCAACGATTTTTGCAGGGTGTCGGTAATGCAGTGTTAGTTCTAATCAAATATTCACAATAGTACCATAGTACAAATGGATTTCTTTGTATGCTCACAATCGTTTATTTTTAACAAATTACTGTAATAAAATATAGCTAAACAAAAGCACTACGAATAATAATGCCCAATCTCGCTAATAGCATGAATCCCCATCTTTACAACCAAAACTTTATTTGTAGATTTGAATTCCAAATAAAAGCGAAAAAGAGACAAAAAAACAGCAATTAGAAATAATATATAAGATATTATTCATATAATCCAATCAATAAAAATCATAATTATATACTCAAATGTGTTAAATTTTTTTCTCTTTGCAGGTAAGCAATGATAATTTTTTGAGAAAAAACTATTTACGTCTTTGAAAAAAGCAAGTAGTAAGGGATTCATAAAATAGTAAGTACAAAAAGTAATAAGAAAACAAGTATAATTTGCTTTCATAGACTTGAATGCTACATGCTTACACTCGTATCTACTTATCCTCAAATTGTTGGGGATGGTTCTGGCCGTAGGAAAAAAATATCGGCATCTGTAAAATTTGTTCATAATTACCGATTGACGAATGCAAAAATGTATGTGCCCTTAAACATTCTCGGAGAGCTCATAACTTATGGATCCAAAATATATTAGAAAAACTAGACTCAGACACATGATCTTATAAGAGTCTTTTATGACTCCGTTATGATGAACAATATGAGTCGTTTGCTAGGAATGTATAGTTAACAAAGCAACTTTTAACAAATATTCATATTTGATCAAACAATTTTTAGATTTGATTGAAAATTATTTTATGTACTACATTTGTTTGAACGTTCCCTGCTTCTTTATTGAACATGGATATGGACTTGGTTCATTTTAGTGTCGCTGACCGTCTCGATTCATTGGACCCCGAAGTGTAAGTGCTCAAGGCATTTTCTGGTAGTTTTTCAAACATTATTGTATCCTTGGTATGCCGCTCACGTGGTTACTTGCCACCTTTTATTCCAGGGATTTTATACAACTAAGTGTTTCTACCATTGTCCCAAACAACGTTTTGAATATGCTTCCTCATTAAGTATCGTTTAATATTCTTATCCAAATATCAAAAAGATGTGATTCAAAACCAAAAATGGTAGTATGCACATGTATACGATTTTTAAGGCTCTTGAATGGCTCCAAAAAAACCGAAAATTGAGTCAATATGTGTCATATATGAGTCACATTAAGTTTCATATCGTATATGGAAATTGACTCTGATCAGACGATCATCACCTAAAGGGAATGCCATTCATAACGAACTACTAAATAAGCTCATGTTTTTGTTGTTGTGTTAATAGTGCTAAATGAGCTCATAAAGAGCGTAAACGCTCCCATTTCGGACTTCTTTTTGATTCCTATATGACTCAAAATGTTTGCTGGGATGAATAAGGATAAGGATTTTTATACAAAAATGAAGATAATCTAGTTATATTTAAATAAAAGATAATAAATGGTATTATTATCTATGCTAGATTTTATCCTTTTTTTATACAAATCTCCTTCTACTAAATAAAAGTAGTTTGTTCTACAAAAACTTGTACATAAAGGAAAAAAATTGATTTGCATTTAAATATTTGCTCATAGAAAGAACGAAATAATATAAATTTAAACATGTTTCAAAACTTTTTCATCTCTTCATGCTGCTTTAGGGTTTCACAATTTATGCGATTTCTGAGCTGCTTTTTTTGGTGATATGAAGCTTTATACCCGTTTAAAATATCACCAAAATCAGACATATCAATCTAAGTGATAGTTTATTGTATATGTGGGTGGTATATTTAAATACTGTTTTTATATGAAATTATATAATAATGAAAATAACAAAAATCAGCAAAACTGTCACAAGCAGGCACAAAGAATACATTTGCACTTGTTACATTTTCTAAAAAGCTACATATAAGTACAAGCAAATATATATATATATAAATGTAATAGTGCAAATAGTTGAAAACTTCAATGTGATATTGTTTGGACAAAGGATACCATCATCAGCAAATATCCTGTGTATCGCATGAGTATGGCTTTGAAATATGACATATCATCTAAGAACGATAAATACATAAGTACATACGTACGTACGTACGTACGAGTACAATAGCCATTGACAATGATGTTGGTGAGTGATGTGGCGATAAGTCCATTACCTATATAATCTTACATACATATAAATATATGTAGTTATTCATACAAGTTTTGTTACATACTTTTTCCTCATATGATATGATTCTATGTAAGCATATATGAACTAAATATTTTTATAGAATGACAATACATTTACTGAGAACGATATTTCAGTTGACGATGTTACAAAAAATTTATATAAAAGTTGATTATAAAAAGATGACTAACTGAAGTAGCAAAAAAAAGATATACTCCTACATAAATGTGGTTATCGACAATGCATGAAACGGATACAACTGACGCATGTCTAGATATAATCACATACAAATCATGATTGGGGAAATTGAGTGCCTGTAGCGATAAACTAAGATAGTTAAAATTGAATTTGTTAGCGAAAGAAGTTTTCTGATATTTTTGCGAGAAAATCTTTTCTTGGAATATTTGCACGATTCAAAATTTAAATTGAAAAATTTATTTTAAATAATTACAGCACCCGAATCTTAAGCAAAAATAAAATGAGATAATCATATTCGGGCTTTAAATTACACTATGCAACAGCAGTTTAGCAACAAATTCCACATTTTAGGTTAAGTAAGGTTGAATTGACCGGTCCGCGAGGACCTCACATAGACTGAATGAGTCCATAGTGTAAGCAGAAGTTTGCTTAACGACCAAATTGAATACCGCTATCAAAAGCCAGGACCTATGTTTTTAAATAATCCGCTTGACATATACCAAAAGCTTTGTAGGACCTACGCCACTTGCTGCTTCTAGATCTGACAGCTGTATCACTCCTAATAGCATAGGGCACAAGCATAAAACATGCTCGATCGTGTCAAGCTCATATTCCTCGCTAATGTCCATTTCGGAAACTTTCTGTACTTCCATACTATCCTTGAGCAGTCTGACTGCTCTTTCGATGGCATATACCACCTCCTGGGACACACTCTAGTGGGTAATCGCTGAGGTATAGACGATTCATTGATTTATAATCGAATCGTTATAAGTTTGCTACCGACTGCAAAAGTTATAAATGTGAAATGAGTCACCATTATCTGAGGGACGAACTACCGATTTTTCAGCGACGAGTTAGCGATTTGTTATCGTAAAGTTAACGATTATTTCTTGAAAATTATAGCTATATTATAATAAGATAATTAATTTGCTTTCCAAAAACTTGTCGATTTTATATCGAAAAGTAATTTATTATTAACGAAAATTTGTCAACATTTCTTTACAAATTTATCGAAGTTATTGATTTTTAATCGACAATATATCGATTTTTACAAGAAAGTTATGACTTTGTTATCGAAAAATTATCGATTTCTTATCGAAGTGCTACCAACTCGTTATCTCCTTGTTATCGACGACTCATCAACGAATTGCTGAATCTAAACAAGAAAACAGGTATCCAGCGTCTATATGACATTTTTTTCCAGCATTTTGCTATTGCTGGGTAAAAGAAACGAAATTTCGGAAAATAGCACAGTACCAAATAATTTTGTCTCAAATAAAAGCTGTTACTGTATTTAATTAGCTAGCTTTGCTCATATTGCTTTATACAATGGTTTTTGTAATCGATATTAGAGAAAAATTGTACAGCGAACAACGGGACATTCATATGGCTTAGCAGCTAAAGGCTTGCACTGATATGAATGTTGTATATTCGAATTCAACGCTCAGCTCCCGAAAAGCTAGCTGATGAAGAAGTGAAATTCAGAAAAATGTCCTAGTAACCATCTCCGTTTGTAAACTTACAATTTTTCTCTAATTTAAATTACAAAGCTGTTACTGTTACAGTACAGACACATTCAGTTCACGTGATATCCTCACGATTCAGGACAGTTCAAGCTACCAGCTGTTAGGTTTATTTTGAAGTTTTCCAATGAAAGCATAATTAAATATATTTATTAACATAATTAATATTAGGTTAGGTTAGGTGGTAGCTGCCCTGATAAGGATAGCTCACTTGGACAACACGAAGATCCGTTGTGATACCACATACACCTAAAATAACGGTGACCTAGATCTAGCTACTTAGAGAATCGTTGGGTAGCAACGATAACGCTCCGAATGATACCGTTCTCAACTTTGGATAAATCCTCGGGAGATCCAAGTGAGTCGCGACCGAATTACTTTCGCCTAGTTCTGGCAAAAGCTGGGCATAATTAATATTAATTACTGCTTGATATTTAATGAATTTGCTCAGCATTGCCATACCAACAGAAGTCACATGCATCAATGCCTCTAACCTGAATGAATTTCTTTCTGTCTGTTTTTCTTTTTCGAAAACATGTATGTCATCATAAATAAACTTGCACATTGAAAACTATGTTTGAAAAAGAATTTGTGCCTCGCTCACATGTCATTCAAGTTTCTCAGTATTCACTAACTTATATGTATATACAAGCCACAACACATTCTGGTACTTATGTGAAATAAACAAGCAGGCGGAGGATATTTTATACACGCAGCTTGGTAAAATGTCCTTTGGCACTGGCAAAATTTACATGCGACTCAGGAAAAGAAGTCCCGAGGATAAAAACCCTAACACGCTAGAGGTGGGCGAAGTCGAAAAGGACCTCAAAAGCCTAAGGGAAAAAAGACAGGTGGAGGTCCCCGACGTCACCACGAACGTGCTAGAAGAGGACCAACCGCTAAATGGTGCTGTGACTCGCACAGAGGAACACCCGGCACAACAGTCACGAGAGGCTGAAGGGGGCCTCGAATACTCTAAACCAAAAGGGCAAGGGGAGGACGACGACGTCAAGACGAAGGTGCTGGAGGGGGCCAAACGGCCCAATGGTGCTGCGAATCCTACAGATAAACCTCCAACACTGTAAAGTGGCGTCGAGCGAAATCCTCCTAACACTTGAGGAGGGTTCGTTTGACGTGGCGGTGATCCAGAAGCCGTGGCTCTCATCGGGAGGAAAGGTTTCTGGACTTAGCGTGCGCGGGTTTGGCGTTTACTACGCGCAAACGGAAGGACGGGTGCGAGCTGTAGTAATGGTAAGGAAACAGCTGCATTCATATATGCTGCCTAATTACACCACTGAGGATCTCGTAGCGGTGGCCGTTGAGCAAAAGAATAAGCAGGCATTTATCCTGGCGTCCTGCTACATGGCCCATGCTGCGGAGGTTCCACCGATGGAGTGCAAAAGGCTAGTACAGGAGGAAGGGCGCAAAGGGCGGTTGGTCATAGGCGCAGATGCAAATGCGCACCACAATGCGTGGGGAAGAGCAGATACGAACGAGAGAGGCGAATCTCTGTTTTGTTACATCCTACAAACCAATTTGCAGACAGCCAACAGGGAAATGTCCCTACATACATTGGTCCAACATCCAGCAATGTTCTGGATATTACATTGAGCTCCGAGCGTGATATATCAAGGTATGATTGGATGGTTCTTGATAGACCATCCTTCTCCGACCATGCGTATATCAGCTTCAACATCCCCATAAAGAGGGTAGAGAAGGGACGAACCTTTAGAAACCCTAGGTCGACGAACTGGACTAAATTCCAGAAACATGTAGAAACAAAACTGGGACAACCCAAAGAGGTTGCCAATGTGGAGGAACTGGAGGAGTCGAATGAGTTCCTAACAAGGACGCTTATGACTGCGTATAACAAAGCTTTCCCTCTAAGAAGATTCAGAGGAAAAGCAAAGCCGCCATGGTGGAGCAATGAGCTGAGTCTTCTAAGAAGACAGGTAAAAGAAATGTTTAAGCTCGCAAAGACCGCGGAAATCGAAGCATGTCGGGACGAATACAGCGATCTGCTGAAGATCTACAAGCGTGAAATTACCAGGGCGAAGAGAAACTCATGGAAAAGTTTCCGTATGGACATAGAGTGCTTCAGCGAAACAAAAAGTCCTAGAAAAGGGAAACATAGTCCAGGGACTAATAAAGAAAGAGAATTGGGAATGCTCACGTAATAGTGAGGAATCCCTTGAGGTGCTTCTCGATACACATTTCCGGAAGACGGTTTAGAAGAGCCAGCAGACATCACTCACACTTCGATCACGGAGCTAGTAGTGCCGGGCTTGGTGACCGCTACCAAGATCGAGTGG
The DNA here is from genome assembly GCF_040869045.1 of Eurosta solidaginis. Classification (NCBI taxonomy): domain Eukaryota; kingdom Metazoa; phylum Arthropoda; class Insecta; order Diptera; family Tephritidae; genus Eurosta; species Eurosta solidaginis. The sequence continues at coordinate 271,570,637 of NC_090319.1, read as the reverse complement.
ACAGTGAAGACGTTTTCTAAGTTTAAATCGCCGGGCCCAGATGGTATATTCCCGGCCATGCTACAAGTCTCAAGTAAAGCGGCCGTGGAATGGCTTAAAACAATATTCGATGGGTGCATACGACTGAATCATGTACCGCACTCTTGGAGAACTGCTCGTGTAGCTTTTCTAGGAAGATCGGTAACGTGTATCCCAAAGACTATAGACCCATTAGCTTAACATCATTTCTGCTCAAAACCTTTGAGAGGCTGATAAATGTGTATATAAAGTCCAACGTGGATGAAAAGCTGCTCACCACAACACACCATGCGTACACCAAAGGCAAGTCGATAGACACCGCATTGCATAGGGTGGTAATAAGCATAGAGAAATCCCTGGAATATAAGGAGTATGCTCTAGGAGTCTTCTTGGACATTGCCGGGGCTTTCAATAATGTTGCAAAATGGGCGATTATGGATGGTCTTAATTACATTAAAGTACATCCTGCCTTAATCAGATGGATGGGCTACATGTTAAATTGCAGAAAGATTACATCACAATGGGAATTGTACGAGGCCACGAAATCAGTGGACAGGGGCACGCCGCAGGGAGGTCTGCTCTCACCTCTGCTGTGGACGCTGGTCATCAACCAATTGCTCAGGCAATTCGATGAGGGACCCGTAAAACTTACGGCTTACGCAGATGACGTTGCAATTTCATAACGAGTGAAAGTGCCTTCTAACGATTAGTTCTTTGATGGATCGGGTGCTTCGGGATATTCATACCAGGGCATCTAATGTCGGGTTGAAAGTCAATGCGTAGAAGACGGATATGGTCTTGTTTACAAAGACGTACAAGGTCCCAAATTGGACCAGGCCTAAGTTAGGAGGGGTGACCTTACGGGAGAAACCTTGCACAAAATATTTAGGAATCATCCTAGACAGTAAGCTGTCATGGAAGCTCAACGTGGAGGAGTTGACCCTCTCCTCAGGAAGGCCTCAACGGCACTCTATGCATGTAAAAGAATGCTGGGGTGTACGTGGGGCCTATCGCCGTCTCTTTCTCATTGGATTTTTACAGCGATTGTAAGCCCTATTCTGTACTTTGGAGTTCTTGTTTGGTGGAAAGCCACACAAAAAACAACATACCTCAAAAAATTAGATGGGGTATGCAGACTATTGATGCTTAGCATTATGGGAGCCTTGAAAACAGCCCCGACGGCTACACTGTATGCCATTCTGCACATCCCACCTGTAGACCTGGTAGCAAAGAACAAAGCTTTAACGATCGCAACCAGGCTCGGTGCTTCGGGGCAGCTTGAGCGCTGACCATATGGCCATAGTAGTATAGCGTCATCAATCATAAGACGAACAGATTACATGATTCCCTATCTGCGCTTCGAGGGAGATCTTAAGGCCACAATAGAGGTGAACGGTTGGCGCAAGGGTGCGCAAATGGCGGACGAGGCGATACATGTGTACACCCATGGTTCCAAAGTAGTGGAAGGAGTAGGGTCTGCGGTATACTGCGCTGATCCGGAAATAAGCAGATCCTACAGGCTGCCGGATTACTGTAGCGTTTTCCAAGCGGAAATATTAACCGTAACCAAAGCAGTAGAAACCCTGGAAGAGATTAGCTTAAGCTGCAACCGTGTTAACTTTTATATTGACAGTCAAGCAGCAATTAAGGCAGTAATCTCGCATAGCACAGCATCTAAATGCTTGTTAGAGTGTAAGCAGTCTCTGGAGAGAATCGGGACAGGGAGAAGCATACATCTATATTGGGTCCCAGGGCATATGGGAATAGATGGGAATGAAAAAGCGGACGAACTAGCTAAACAGCGCGCATCCCTTGAAGCTTGCTCCGTAGATGTCCCAATTAGATTGGGCGAGATTAAGCGAAGTCGAGAGATACACGTGATCGACCAAGCGGGAAAGGTGTGGGTTCAAGCGTGGGGCTGTAAAGTGTCGAAGATTACGTGTAGGTCATACAACCTTAGACTAACTCAATTGCTCCTATCATTAAAAAGAGAGGACTGTAGACTCATGACGGGTATTCTGACTAGACACTGCCTTCTGGCGTCACATGCCTTTAAACTAGGCTTGGTCAGTGATAGCAGATGTAGGAAGTGCGGGTTGGAGGAGGAAACGATCGAGCACGTTCTGTGCTCGTACCCTGCACTTGCCAGGCTAAAACTCCAGCTATTAGGAGTGATACGGCTGTCAGATCTAGACGCAGCAAGTGGCTTAAGTCCTAGGACGGAGTTATTTTATAACATAGGTCCTGGGTTTTGATAGGGTTTTTCAGTTTGGTCGTTAAAACAAAGTTCTGGTAACACTACGGACTCAATCAGTCTATGTGAGGTCCTCATGGACCGACCAGTTCAATCTTCCTACCTACCTATGTGAAATATAAAAATTCAAGGAAAAAAATTAAAACATTTTTTCTTTTTTTCAAAAAATACGTGCACTCATTTATGTACATTAGACTGGGTCGATTTATTAACCGATCGATCGACCTTCGATTTTTCGCTACGATTTTGGCTCAGGAAAAAAATTCCACTACGCATACCTAAAAAAATATTTTTCCAGCTTGAGAAATTTTTATTTTTTTATTTTAAATTTTTTTTTTTGTTTTTGATTTTTAAGTTTTTTTCATGACCTTCTAAAAAAATTTTCATATGTATAACCTGTCTGAACGAAAAATGTCCGCTAAAAACTTTGGCGATAACAGTTTTTTGAAAAAAAAAAAAAACATATGCGGACATTTTTGGGTCATATATGAATTTTTGGGTATACATATGAAATTGTTTTTAATAGGCCATAAAAAAAACCTTAAAAATCAAAAACCAAAAAAAAACCAAAACAAAAAAAATGTCGCTCGAAAATTATTTTTTTGGGTGTGCGTAGTGGAACTTTTTTCTCAAATCCTATCGAAAAATCGATGGCGCGATATCGATTAAATTTGGTCCATACAAATCGACCCAGGTTAATGTACATACATATTTATGATATGTTAGAGTATTCATGCATGAAATAAACTGTCAATTTTATATATGTGCGCCCTGTAGGAAAATGTTTAAATCACCACATAGCAATGGTGGGAACATGCAATTAAGTGGCACATGGCGCCTATCGCCCATATCTCTCATTGAGTATTTATAGCAGTTGTCAAGCCTAAACCATGGCATCATAGTTTGGTAAAGAATCAAACGGAAAAATGTGCCAAAAAACTTGAGGTGCTATACGGAAAATTTGGCTTTGTTGGTGAGTGGGGACTAAATGAGTACCTGCTGTCATCGAGCAAAGAGTCTTGGCAGTCACGCTACAGCTGGCAGCCATAATTTCGAAATAGTAAACGATTTCGTTTATTGGGGAACCAGTAATAACAGAAGTAACAAAATAAGCTCCAAAATACAGTGAGGAATCACTCTTGCCAATAGATTCAACTTTGGGATAGCTAGACAATACTGAAGCGTAAGTTCCTCTTTCGACAAACGAAAATCATGCTCTACACATATTGTAACCATACTGTTATATTGTGTAGAAGCATGGACCATGCCAACATCAAATGATGCGGCTCTGCGTGTATTCGAGATAAAAGTTCTTCGAAAGATTTACGGACCTCTACGCATTGGCTTGGCCATATTATGCGATTGAAGGATGACGCTCCGGCTTAGAAAGTATTTTTATCGGAGCCGCTCTATGGACGCAGAGGAAGAGGACGACCTCCAATCTGATGGACGGACCAAGTGGAATACGATTTAAGTTCCCTTGACCAATTGACACCAGTTAGCAGAGGGAAAATGCGACTTGTGCGTCCTCTACGCATTGGCTTGGCCATATTATGCGATTGAAGGATGACGCTCCGGCTTAGAAAGTATTTTTATCGGAGCCGCTCTATGGACGCAGAGGAAGAGGACGACCTCCAATCTGATGGACGGACCAAGTGGAATACGATTTAAGTTCCCTTGACCAATTGGCACCAGTTAGCAGAGGGAAAATGCGACTTGTGCGTCATTTTGGACGGACATAACCTTTTAACCAGTTAAGCGCCAATTAAGTAAGTAAGTAGGTATGCATTTTGTCAATGATTAGCATAACTGGAGCCCTGAAAACTACTAATAAACATTGGTCCATCAAATAACTGAACAAGATATATTTTTAAACACTTGTTAAATCTAATTGTGTATTATATTAATAATGGAAGCCGCACTCTTCTTCTTCTGTTCCTGGAATTGAATGGTTTTGCCTCTGTCGAAGCCCTTCTTGGTATCTTATTAACTTAAAATAAAACAGATTTTCCTGCTACAACTTAATTAGTTGTTTTGCAAAATACAGGGCGTGCAATGATGATAATATCTTCTTCGTTCTTCCGTTACCTGATAGTTGGTCCAGTAGTTCGTTGGCTATTAGGCCTAACCGTTAGAGCGATGAGATTCCATCCGTGGGCAGCCTATTATAGTTCTTAGTTCTATCATACCGCTTCCAACTGACGCTTCGGATATCCAAATGCGAAGTGGAGCATTCACCACATGATGAGCAGCTAGCCATCCCTTAACGATTTGCACTATTATGGGCTCCGTTGTCGACTGCTTTCTGCATGTTTAAGAGGGCCGAAAGCACTAGCTCTAAACCTCCGATATTATTTCCCGATTTCTGTTGTCAGCGGATGAAATGGGACCTAACGCACACCAAAAGAAAAATTGTTCTTTCAAATAAGCATTCTAACGTAAACTTTGTGCCTATGCTTTCATTCGATTCAAAAACATCAACTTTTATCGTAACTTTATTTTTCCTCACAATGCCTCTCCACATTCAGCCATAATTCTATGGCACACTTGTTTAACTATGCACTCATTCATTTCATAATTTTTCTATGAACAAGAAATGTTTTTTTTTTTTGCTTTTTTTTGCAAAATTTTTATCAGTCAACTTTTGCTTTGTCAACAACAAGTCAATGTCGTTGAAACATTCAATGTATGCAACTTTAGCCAACATATCAATGCTTGTAACTAGTTGGACTTGTAGTTGTACATAAATAAGCAGAGGCTCGATTGTGCTATGGGCTTTGCATTGTCACCATTCAAGTTGAGTAGTTATGCAGAAAGTTACATGCAAAGGTACAAAAATGTTGGTCGCCAGTCAGTTTCTATGATAACATTTTGTTGGTTTGCCTAACTTTACTTGAATTTTTTAAAAACTTTTGCTACATACATTTTGTCTGTATGGACATTCATGCATCGTGATGCCTAATAGCAAATAGTGGCTGAAATGTAAATAAATAGAGACTAAACAAAGTAGTTGTAAGCATAGAAAAGTTATCATTTGTAAGTATGTATGTGCAGTAGAGATGGATTTCGATTCGATTCTGAATCGATTTAATCGTTCTTTTTTTTAGAAATGTAGAACCGATTTTTTTTTTAAATCGTTCGATTCTTTAGGCGTCGAAATTTCCATCACTATATACTTTACGGACGCTTGAGGAGATGGATATTCTGTAATTTTTTTTTTATAAATTTAGCTTTATTGTGTTGGTGGCTTCGAGAGAAAGGAGAAAGATGAAGAAATTTCTTCGCACTTCTGGCAAGCACTATACTGAACATGTGTTTATCTATTTTATGGTATGATATTGTGTTCAGTACGAAATGAAAACTAATTAATACCACATTTTTAGATTCTAGTAAGCCAATTGAAAGTAATCTGAAGGGGAATTCAATCGTATAAGTAATCCAAAGATTCGCAGATCTATTGTCTGAAAGTACTTTAGTCAAGTGCAGGGCGATTCTGCAAAATGCAAATCGTGCGGAAAAAATGCAAAACAGGTGGAAATATAACCAATTTGTTAAATCACTTGAAGCGGTCACATCCAACGTTAATGGAAATGTCTTCATCAACAGCTCCTCTAGAATCCTTTTTTGAACCTAATTACAACAACATAAGGAAGTCTGAGTCTGTAGTTGATCGAAAAAAAAAAACAACTGGATTGTTCTTTGATTAGAATGATTGCCAAAGATATTTAACCTTTTAGGATTGTCCCAGATAACTGATTCAGATCTTTTAAACAATGCTTGTACCCTCGGTATGTTTTGCCTTCACGAGTAACATTAAGAAACACACTTTTAAAAAATATATAAAATCAATACTTTTATGACATAGACAGCAGCAAATACGAAAACAGGAGTGGCAATTTTTATGAAATTTCGTCAATTAAATTCCTTATTAATTAAAGGCATCTACCTTTGCACTGATATGAATGTTGGAGATTCGAGTTCAACGCTCAGCTCCCGATAAGCTAGCTGATGAAGAAGTGAAATTCAGAAACATGTCCTAGTAACCATCGCCGTTTGTAAACTTACAATTTTTCTCTAATATCAATTACAAAAACCATTGTATAAAGCAATATGAGCAAAGCTCGCTAATTAAATACAATTCCTTATTCCTTTTTATTATCAATAAGCTAAGAAAATACTTGCATAAAGTTTTTAACTGAAACTACGCAAACCATGACACAAATTGCGGTATATTGTCAATTGACAGTTCTGTATACCTAATTGATTAAAAAGCTACAAAACGTATACTGAGAACATGTGACCTTACGTATGTAATAAATACTTCCTTTTGATATGACGCTGAACATAGATCGATTCTAATGTCGTAAACGAAGCGAGAATATTATACGTATTGTAATAATAAGTATTAGGGAAGAAAGTGTATTGGTTAATGTTCCTAAGGTTGGTTTCCCTACATTTTGAAATAAAATATTCCAAAAAACGCAAAAAATGTAACATTTCGGTAAGGACTATACTAATTATTTCACACCGATGAAAGGATCAAGTGAAGATCCATGTGGTGTTCCTTGATGCTTCCAATTTTTTCGACAGAAAACGAAACGAGAGAGAAACTGTCCAGCTTTATTTGTCAGGAAAAATCGTGTAAATGGTTAAGTACGTAAGCAAGTACACTTTTACAAAGAAAATTTAAATAAACTTTGTTTGGCTCGATTTAATCGATTAAATCGATTTTTTTCTAGAATCGAATCGAAAAAATCGATTCTTAAAAAATTCGAATCGAATCCAGCTCTAATGTGCAGTATATACGTATGAAGAAAAGTAAGCCAAATTTTTATTTCGCATAGATACTAAAAGTTTTCATTTTATAAATTTACTAACTTATGTCCGTGGGACTTACTCCACAATTCTATAAAAATATGCGAAATAAATAAAAAAAATTTTAAACTTCTTTTGGGGTTGTATATTTGCAAATTTAGGTATTGCTGAAAAGCACAGGATATATGATATTTTTATATTCAGCTGAGCAGATCTCACAGAGTAATGTAATGTTCCGCTACACCAGAACTTAGCCTTCCTTACTTGTTTGTAATAGTTTCAGTATACTTAAATAAAAAGATTTTTCGATGAGCCAACTCTGAAGCAGGCTACGTATAATTGGCCATGATTGAAACATGAGCTGTTAAAAACTGTCCTTGAGCTTTATTGAAATGAATAGGAAACTGGAGGTCGGGCTAGTACCTTAATGGTTTTTATTACCGGAACGTACGGGATCTGTATCCGGCTAAGAACCATCAACATCGATAACACTCCCCAAGGCCTTTGGGAAGTGTCTTTATCGCTACAACAACAACAACAACAACATTACAAACTCCAAAAGAATGGTCCTAAATATAGTCCCTAAGTAAGAACATTATAGCAAGGAAATGAATAAAAGTTCTGAATGAAATAAAGAAATTTGCCCAGGCATGTTTCTGAAAAAAAAAAAAACATTAGTATCATGTTACTGGCCACTAAAGTTGAGTTCAGAAACTTTTCTCTTGCATTCCTAAGACCCAGAAAAAAAAACTTATGGGAAAAATCTTTTGGAACTCATTTTTCCGTGTTAAAGCGCTAATTTTGACCGATTTTCACTCATCAAAAACGAACTTCTTTTGTATTTGTATAGCACCGAATAGACTCCAGAAAATTTGAAAACATGTATATTGTTGACCATTATTTTATAATCCTACACAAACATTTTTCTCAGACGAATCGGAAAGTTCAGAAATTTTTTTTTTCAAACATGCTTTTCAAAGATTTCAATATCAGTGACCAATTTAACCAAGATACAGCAAAGAGGACATGCGTATATACATATATGGCTCACCTTTCGTTTCATTCATATAAAACCAGAGTTCCTATCCAAATTCATACTATTCAAAATATATAAAGTCATTATAAATATCGCTTATGTAGTTAGAATTTTTGTTTTGTTTTGTTTTCATAGCCGCAATTTTTGTGCTTATGACTTTTTTGTAAATATCTCGAGATTTTGAAGGTGTATTGGCAAATCTGACATTATTATATTTACTAGCGTTGCAAACCATTATTTTTTTGTTGTGTCGATATTTTTTATGGTTAAATTCAACTAGTATTTATCGAAGTGTTTTGCAAAAAATGCATTGATATTGTGGCGATTATTAGCATCACCATGATGTTAGTAAATAATGGCAACAACATAACTAGCAGGCAGCCACTTTTATGTACATGTACACATTAAAGCACATATGTAGTCATCAGCTAAGAAAAGAAGTTATAGTCACACATACACACGCATATGGCTAGAAGAAAAGAATAAACTACAAATATACATGTAAATAGCTGACTAATCAAGTATGTGATACAGCAGTTCTAGAAGGTGAAACATCTAGACCTTACGAGAAATATGCGGACGAGCCAACAGAGAGTATAAAAGAAGCGGAAGCTGAGGAATGATTAATCAGTTTTGATTTAAACACGCTACTAATTGTGAAATATAAGTGAAGTACTACTGAGTATTGGAGCTATTTATTCGACAGTTCAGCGATACACAAGTTAGCAGAAGGGGTAACATTTTCAGAAATCGCCAAAAATCGTTACAATATGTTGTCAAAAAGTTACCAAAAAGTTTTCGAAAATTTATCAGTGGGTTATCTAAAAGTTATCGAAAATGTATTAATTTAATATCGGATTCATTATCAAAAAGTTATCGATTTGTTATCAAAAAGCTCGATTTTTTGTAGGAGTGTTATTGGCGTTATCGGCAAGTTTCCGCTTTTTTATCGACGGCCAATCGGTTAGCTATGAAGCAAGTACCCATTTTCCTTCAGAGGGGATAACCAATATAAATTAAACGGGGAGAAATGGGGATATCCTAAAAACCAAAGAGAACCAAAGGGCAATAGGAGAATGCAAGATATGGCAAGAGAACAATAGAGATGGATAGTGTTAAGGAATATAACGTTTCAGTGATGGTATGTGCAAAAGAGTGCACAGTATGGCGAAAAAAGTCAGTAGACGGAATCGAAGAGAGATAAAGCAAATGCAGCGTAGTTAGTTCACATATCAAACTCAAGAAACACCGTGTGCCGGACCAGTGCGTACTATTTTTATTTTGAAAAAATTTTTGTCGATCTTTTTTTATTATTGGCACGGCGGTGTAAATACTTTGATGTTGTATTAAAGCAGTTAAGTAAAATTTTGTTCGCCTTATGATAACCCGAAACAACATCATACCCCCTGTTTTCATCTTCTTCTGTTCTGAGTTAAAGTAACTAAGTTTTTTAAATGCTGAAAAAACCCACACATTGAAATTCCCAAAATCAAAACCAAAAAACTTTATAAGCTACTGACAGCTTTTTCACCTTTTTCTCCCAAAGTGACTTAATGCAAAAGTATGAATAATAGCTTCGTACATTAACAAAATTTTTCTTTAAAATGTTAAGGATATCACCTGCATTTTTGAAGTGTTCAAGTCACTCAAAGGATTTTCTGTTGGCGCAAAGTAAACATTGTTTGACAACTTACCTGCCAGTTGCACGTACTAAGGGTTTATACATGCATACATACTTGCACACACACATACACACACATATAGAAATGTAATTTTGTGTGACACAGAAAATGCACATAATACTCGTTTTGTAAAAGTATGCAGCTTCACGCAGTGACTATTTTGCAAGTGATACTTGTTCATTTGCTAGTAAGCAGATATATTACAAAATCCTTTGTAAAATTGGTGTTTTTACCATTTTATATATTTGCACAAATTGGATTACATGCTACTCAAAAAACATTCCTTAGTGCCTTTGATATTCTTAAGTACGACAAATGAACATTTGGTTAAAAAAAACTCACAATTACGAAGTGAAACTGTTATAATGTGAAAGATTTTTACACGATTATATAGATAAAGTTGAATATTTTGTTTCGTTCGGGTTATTAACTGTTATTTTGGATAGTATCGGTAATTCTTTTAGTTTTTATACTCAGTTGAGCAGAGCTCACAGAGCATAATAACTTTGATTGGATAACGGTTGGTTGTACAGGTATAAAGGAATCGAGATAGATATAAACTTCTATATATCAAAATCATCAGTATCGAAAAAAAATTTGATTGAGCCATGTCCGTCCGTCCGTCCGTTTACACGATAACTTGAGTAAATTTTGAGGTATCTTGATGAAATTTGGTATGTAGGTTCCTGGGCACTCATCTCAGATCGCTGTTTAAAATCAACGATATCGGACAATAACCACGCCCACTTTTTCGATATCGAAAATTTCGAAAAATCGAAAAAGTGCGGTAATTCATTACCAAAGACGGATAAAGCGATGCAACTTGGTAGGTGAGTTTAACTTATGACGGGGAATAAAAAATTAGTAAAAGGTTGGACAATGGGCGTGGCACCGCCCACTTTTAAAAGAAGGTAATTCAAAAGTTTTGCAAGCTGTAATTTGGCAGGAACGTTACTCCTATTACTATATGTATGCTTAATAAAAATTAGCAAAATCGGAGAACGACCACGCCCACTTAAAAAAAAATTGTTAAAGTCAAATTTTAACAAAAAAGGTAATATCTTTACAGTATATAAATAAATTATGTAAAAATTCAACTCCAGTAATGATATGGTGCAACAGCGCCGGTACGCTTGCGTTTCTGCACGAACTAGCTCACCGGACTGTGGGGTGGTTCTTGCGCCGCCCCCTATCATGCACCGCACCGTACAAAAAAACTCGTACCGATCTACACTTTTTCACACCCCACGGATGTCACATCATCCTGGTCCCCCTTGCCTCACATCTGTTCCCGAACCCCTCCGCGGACCGCCCTGAGACCCCCCCCCCCCGCTCAGCCATAGATGTTACTTGGCCAACCGCTCTATACCCACCCTTCCTTGGTCGGCTGCGGCGATGCTGCTGTTGTTTTTCCGACCACAAGACTCATCCCTCCTTATCTTTTCAATCCTCACCCGCCCATGTCCCCCCATGTCCGTCCATCCCCATCTCATCTGAAATAAGAAGTCAACCATTTTCAATATTAAATTTAACAATGCACTATGGTTTTATTTCCTCATTCTTACGATAAGTATTAATGTAGATAATTTACACGAGATTTATTGTTTAGGTGCGCCTGCCCTTGCTCCGATGCAGCAGAGCGCCGATATCAAAAATGATTAAGAAAAAGGAATGTCGCGTTCGTGCGACTTTAAACGTACTGGGCATCTGGGTCAGACATAAACATTTGAATTCAAAAAAAAATTCATTTACCGACGCTGTCTGCCCTTGTCCCGCTTACATCTAACAATGAACTCCGGGTTCAAACAACCTATCTATTCTTACGTTCGCTTAACCTAGGCAATGAGTATATGTATGTCCATTTCTATACGTGTGTGACTAGTATCACGAAGGACTTTGTGTGTGCATGGGTGTGTACGCTTCCACAGCCCCCCTCAATAAGTTTCACCAAGTGTGTTTATGCTCCCTCCGCTAGTTACATGGGCTTATTCTTCCCCCCCCCCCCCCCCCCCCCCGTACACGTGCATGCATCTACTCAGCTCCACACAAGTATGGCTTTATTAAAAAAAAAATGACAATATGATTGGTCAAAACTGGTATGAAGGTAAATCTGACATGACCTCTAGGTCGAGGTCCCGTCTAATCCCTACTCCTCGTTGAGTGGCAGCGGCCCAAGACAGGCTTAGATTACAGTTTTTTATTCCCGCGTTCCCTGGCCTACAAGACGTCTTGGGTTACAGGTGAATGGGACTTGGCCTCATTACGCCAATGGTGAGATGTTAATTCTTTCTTTGCCTACTACTCCTCTTGGGAGTCGGGTGGCGACACCACTGACTTGAGGCTCATGCCTCACAATAATCTTAAATTTAATATGGAATCAAAGTTCTTTAAGTGCAACCGGATTAATGTATGCGTAGGCATGCACGTCCTCTCACAATAAGTTTGCACTTTCTGTTTTATCACTATTACGATTGAATTTACATGTGCACAGGCACACACGCCCTCGCGCTCCCCTTACAACATACACTATTTATTCACTACCCCTCTACGCTTAACCTACGAAACATTGTTCCTTGCGTTTCCCGAGTCCGCTGCGCTGGCACCCCGAGATGCGGTGGCGCATCCACTGTTGTTCGGGTGTGTTTAGTGCTGTTGGTTGTTGCGATGATGGGGTTTTAGTCCTACAGGTGATGGTGACGGTCGTGGCGATACTAGGGTATGCTCTGCGCCTTCGCCGCGATGGTTATCGTCACAGCAGTATGGTGTGCAATGGCGATGGCTCTGTCGCTATGTAGTGGGCTGTCGGGCCACGCCGTCGTTGGCGTTATATATGTATGCTGGCGTTATATTCGTATGGTGGTCTCAGTTGTGTAGCCGGTGTTGCTGCCTGTGCTTTTGGAAGACGTGGGTGAGTCAGCTCAATCATATACCACCACGTTGCCGACAGCTAAAATCGTCGGTGTGGCGTCTGTTTTCCGCTGAGGACGTCGGCCGACACTTCCTAATAATGATATATTTGTTATCTTAACTTTCCTTGCTCGCAAGGTATCTACTTACCCGCTACCAATTTAATTTTCGGTATAACTGCGATCTGAAATGATCGAATGAACTCCTACTTCTCTAGTTGCTATTCACGGTAAGTCACTGGTATTTCTCAAATTGCCGCGTCTTTTATTGGATGCCGCTGGATTTACTATCGAACTCTTGGCTTTCTGTTGGTTTAATAGTGACCTGAATCCCACGATGAAAAGGAGGAAATAGCGATGACCGAGATTTAGCTGTGGTTGCCGCCTGACAGCTGTCATTCTTGACACGGCTCGCAAGTAGAGAAGTTGCCAGATCGTTTCTTGGCTTAACCCCATAGTGTGACCGCAACAAGTCTAGAATACTTTTAATGCCATAAGTTGAACAAAAATTTACCAATCCTTGTGAAATTATTTAGGGGCATAGATTCTGTAACGATAACTGTTTTCTGTGAAAATGGGCGAAATCGGTTGAAATCAGGCCCAGTTTTTATACACAGTCGACGGCCTGTCCTTTCGCTTGGCCGTTAACAAGATAACTTGAGCAAAAATTGATATATCTTGACTAAACTTAGTTCACGTACTTACTTGAATTCACTCTATCACGCCCAATTTTTCGATATCGAAAATTACGAAAAATGAAAAAAATGCCATAATTCTATATCAAATATGAAAAAGGGTTGAAACATGGTAATTGGATTGGTTTATTGACGCAAAATATAACTTTAGAAAAAACTTTGTAAAATGGGTGTAACACCTACCATATTAAGTAGAAGAAAATGAAAAAGTTATTCAGAGCGAAATCAAAAGCCCTTGGAATCTTGGCAGGAATACTGTTCGTGGTATCACATATATAAATAAATTAGTGGTACCCAACAGATAATGTTCTGGGTCACCCTGGAAAACGCCTTCACATATACAACTAAGGGCCACTCCCTTTTATGACCTTCATTAATACCTTTAATTTGATACCCATATCGTACAAACTCATTCTAGAGTCACCCCTGGTCCACCTTTATGGCGATATCCCGAAATGGTGTCCACCTATAGAACTATGGCCCACTCCCTTTTAAAATGCTCTTTAATACCTTCCATTTGATACCCATGTCATAAAAACATATTCGAGGTTTACCCTAGGTTAATTTGCCTAAATGGTGATTTTCCCTTATTTTGGCTCCAACCACTCAGCTGAGTATGTAATGTGCGGTTATATCCGAACTTAGCCTTCCTTTCTTGTTCTATTTTTTTCTTTTTACTTCGGTACAAAAATAATAGTTTTTCATTTCTTTCGAAAAATAACAGTTATTATTTTGTTTTTTTTTTTCGCTTGGAAAATAGAGGTTTTTTTTGAGTTTTTATTTCGATCAAGAATTTACAGTTAATTTACCAGTCTTTTATTACGCTTTGAAGGTTAAACTTAATTGAGAAAAATTACAATGAAGAGAAATAGGATTAGGAGTAAGAATAGGAATAGGAAGGAGAATAGGAAGAGGAGGAAGAGAAAAAGGATAGTAACAGGAATTGGAATAGGAATTAGAATAGGAAATAGAAAAGGAAAAAGAATAGGAATTTGAATGGGATTCGTAATCGGAATAGGGAAAGGAACAGGAACAGGAATATGAATAGGAATAGGAGTTGGAGTGGGAGTAGGAGTAGGAGTAGGAGTAGGAGTAGGAGTAAGAATAGGAAAGGAATACATAAAAAATAAATGAAAGGCGCGATAACTGCGAAGAGATTTAAGGCAGAGCTTCTCTTCCAATTTGCGTCGTGCTACTTTTTAATCTTTCCTACAAATTGGCGATACGGGACCTACATGTTTTATGCCGACTCCAAACGGCATCTGTAAGGCAGGTTAATTTTCACTGAGAGCTCTTCATGACAGAAATACACTCGGTGTACTTGCCAAGCACTGCCGAGGGGCGACCCCGCTTAGAAAAATGTTATTCTAATTGAAAAAGACTTCTTTCTAAAATTTGTATGTTGCTTTTCCCGGGGCGTGAACCTAGGATCTTCGGTGTGAAGAAAGCAAAAGAGGTGCAAGAAGATGAATTATATAAATGTAGAAGCAAAGAAATCAGCGCCGTAATATTGTACAAATTAAAGCAATATGATTTAGGGGCTTTGCAATGTCATTCGGGCCTGCTTACTTACTTACTGACCGTAATGGGTCATAGCCATGTCCAAGGCGACCCTAGCTGGAGCCAATTGATAACACCAAAGGAATAGATGTAAGTGCTGGTCGCGCTCTTCCTTTGCTTTCGTATGTGGTTTCATATAAAAAAAAATTCATGGCCAGTGTATCGTCTTACATTCGTATTGAATGGCCAAGCCAGATAAGACATGCCTTTGCACCATAAAGCTGGACGGGTACGATAAATGACTTGCAGAGTATGACTCTAGTTGCAGAAAGAATACTTTACCTTTCACTTGCTATCGAATTCAAATTAGCATTTATTGACAACAGTTATTCTTAGGTGGATCTCAAAGCTGATGGTGTTGTTTGTGTTAATGCTGGTTCCCAAATAAATGAAGTCTTTTACTATTTCGAAGTTATTGTAGTAATTTTGCACAGCCGTATAAAATTTGCTGGAAACCAAATTATGATATAGCGGCATATAGGCAGCTTTTTTTTTGTGCTGCCGAAGCGGTGATGTGTGTCAATTCTTTTTTTGCGGGGTTTTTCAAGTTTTTGCGCATAGTTTTCCAGGACTGAAGCCTCACTGCTAAGGTGCAATCAGTTGACTCACGCTTAAATCTTCCCCACAATACACTTGACAGAACCTTATATGCGATATTTAGATGGTTGATTCCGCCATAGTTGGCTCAATTTGCAGAACTTTCTTCATGCACACGTCGGACGATATTCTGCAAAGAAGATGATACATGTGCCTTACCAACTCCTCGCCGCCGTTTTTTCAAAAGTTTTGCAGGCAATCCATCAGCGCCCGTAACCTCCTTGTTTTTTATCTGTTAACTAATATACTGACTTCGTCATAATCGGGTGGGGACAATAATTTTATCATCATCAATTTCGGCACCTCGCTCTCTCCATTTACGAGGCAGAGAAGTTATGCGTAGTTTTAAATGAAACAAGTAAAGGTGTCTAAGTTCGGGTGTAACCGAACATTATATACTCAGCGTGAGCTTCAATTTCACATACATTTCATTTCAGATAAATTACTTTTCTACATAACACGTGGCACCGCCCGTTTAAAAAAATGTCTCCCCATTTCCTCTTACAATAAAACTTGATAAGTGAAATATCATTGATTCAAAACTATTTTTTGCTAAGTTATAGCTTATTATTCTAGTCTACGACCCTTTTAAATTTGTTTTATATCTAAGTTGCCGTGATCTTTAACCGATCCCGTCCATTTTTACTAGAAATATTTTCTGCTATAAGGAAAATATGTGTACACAATTTCATTACGATCCGTTGATTTTTCTTCGAGTTTTGGCTCCCGAAACATAGAAAATTGCTTATTCATAAAAGGGGCGGTGCCACACCCATTTTTAAAAATTTTTGTGTTTTCCAATTTAATGTTATAATTCAATTTAGGAAGTAAAATTCTATTGATACAAAGCTATTTTTCGCTAAGTTATAGCTTATTATTTCGTCTACGACCCTTTTAAAAATCTTTCATATAAAAGTGGGCGTGGTCCTTAACCTTAATTTTTCTTCAAAGCATTCCTTATGGTAAAGGCAATCTCTCTGCCGAATTTTGTTACGACAGGTTTAACGATTTTTGATTTATGATTAATAATATTTGTAAAATTGATTTTATCACAAGTGGGCGGTTCCACGCCCATTTTAAAAATTTTTTTCTAATTTTTATCAAGAGTGTTAATATGAGCCCACACGTCAAATTTTAACATTCTAGCTGTATTATTTACTAAATAATCAGGTTTTTTGTGTTTTCTAAAATGTTATATATATAACAAGTAAAGAAGGCTAAGTTCGGGTGTAACCGAACATAACATACTCAGTTGAGAGCTATGGAGACAAAATAAGGAAAATCAATCTGGGGTAACCCTGGAATGTGGTTGTATAACATGTGTATCAAATGAAAGGTATTAAAGAGTATTTTAAGAGAGAGTAGGCATTAGGTCTATAGGTGGACGCCTTTTCGAGATATCGCCATTAGGGTGGGCCAGGGGTGACTCTAGAATGTTTGTACGGTATGGGTATCAAACGAAAGGTGTTACTGAGCATTTTAAGAGGGAGTGGGCATGAGGTCTATAGGTGGACGCCTTTTCGAGATATCGTCATTAGGGTGGGCCAGGGGTGACTCTAGAATGTGTTTGTACGATATGTGCATCAAACGAAAGGTGTTACTGAGCATTTTAAGAGGGAGTGGGCATTAAGTATATAGGTGGACGCCCTTTCGAGATATCGCCATTAGGGTGGGCCAGGAGTGACTCTAGAATGTTTGTACGATATGGGTATCAAACGAAAGGTGTTACTGAGCATTTTAAGAGGGAGTGGGCATTAGGTCTATAGGTGGACGCCTTTTCGAGATATCGCCATTAGGGTGGGCCAGGGGTGACTCTAGAATGTGTTTGTACGATATGGGTATCAAATGAAAGGTGGTAAGGAGTATTTTAAAGGGGAGTAATCCTTAGTTCTATAGGTGGACGCCTTTTCGAGATATCGCCATAAAGGTGGACCAAGGGTGACTCTAGAATGTTTGTACGATATGGGTATCAAACGAAAGGTGTTACTGAGCATTTTAAGAGGGAGTGGGCATTAGGTCTATAGGTGGACGCCTTTTCGAGATATCGCCATTAGGGTGGGCCAGGGTGACTCTAGAATGTGTTTGTACGATATGGGTATCAAATGAAAGGTGGTAATGAGTATTTTAAAAGGGAGTAATCCTTAGTTCTATAGGTGGACGCCTTTTCGAGATATCACCATTAGGGTGGGCCAGGTGTGACTCTAGAATGTTTGTACGATATGGGTATCAAACGAAAGGTGTTACTGAGCATTTTAAGAGGGAGTGGGCATTAGGTCTATAGGTGGACGCCTTTTCGAGATATCGCCATTAGGGTGGGCCAGGGGTGACTCTAGAATGTTTGTACGATATGGGTATCAAATGAAAGGTGGTAGTGAGTATTTTAAAAGGGAGTAATCCTTAGTTCTATAGGTGGAAGCCTTTTCGAAATATCGCCATTAGGGTGGGCTAGGTGTGACTCTAGAAAATTTTGTACGATATGGGTATCAAACGAAAGCTGTTACTGAGCATTTTAAGAGGGAGTGGGCATTAGGTCTATAGGTGGACGCCTTTTCGAGATATCGCCATTAGGGTGGGCCAGGGGTGACTCTAGAATGTTTGTACGATATGGGTATCAAACGAAAGGTGTTACTGAGCATTTTAAGAGGGAGTGGACACTAGGTCTATAGGTGGACGCCTTTTCGAGATATCGCCATTAGGGTGGGCCAGGGTGACTCTAGAATGTGTTTGTACGATATGGGTATCAAATGAAAGGTGGTAATGAGTATTTTAAAAGGGAGTAATCCTTAGTTCTATAGGTGGACGCCTTTTCGAGATATCGCCATTAGGGTGGGCCAGGTGTGACTCTAGAATGTTTGTACGA
The DNA here is from genome assembly GCF_040869045.1 of Eurosta solidaginis. Taxonomy (NCBI): domain Eukaryota; kingdom Metazoa; phylum Arthropoda; class Insecta; order Diptera; family Tephritidae; genus Eurosta; species Eurosta solidaginis. The sequence continues at coordinate 271,552,214 of NC_090319.1, read as the reverse complement.
TATGGGCATCAAACGAAAGGTGTTACTGAGCATTTTAAGAGGGAGTGGACATTAGGTCTATAGGTGGACGCCTTTTCGAGATATCGCCATTAGGGTGGGCCAGGGGTGACTCTAGAATGTTTGTACGATATGGGTATCAAACGAAAGGTGTTACTGAGCATTTTAAGAGGGAGTGGACATTAGGTCTATAGGTGGACGCCTTTTCGAGATATCGCCATTAGGGTGGGCCAGGGGTGACTCTAGAATGTTTGTACGATATGGGTATCAAATGAAAGGTGGTAATGAGTATTTTAAAAGGGAGTAATCCTTAGTTCTATAGGTGGACGCCTTTTCGAAATATCGCCATTAGGGTGGGCTAGGTGTGACTCTAGAATGTTTGTACGATATGGGTATCAAACGAAAGCTGTTACTGAGCATTTTAAGAGGGAGAGGGCATTAGGTCTATAGGTGGACGCCTTTTCGAGATATCGCCATTAGGGTGGGCCAGGGGTGACTCTAGAATGTTTGTACGATATGGGTATCAAACGAAAGGTGTTACTGAGCATTTTAAGAGGGAGTGGACACTAGGTCTATAGGTGGACGCCTTTTCGTGATATCGCCATTAGGGTGGGCCAGGGGTGACTCTAGAATGTTTGTACGATATGGGTATCAAACGAAAGGTGTTACTGAGCATTTTAAGAGGGAGTGGACACTAGGTCTATAGGTGGACGCCTTTTCGAGATATCGCCATTAGGGTGGGACAGGGGTGACTCTGGTGTGTTTTTGTACGATATGGATATCAAATTAAAGGTATTAATGAGGGTTTTAAAAGCGAGTGGCCCTTAGATGTATATGTGAAGGCGTTCTCGCGATATCGACCAAAATGTGGACCAGGTGATCCAGAAAATCATCTGTCGGGTACTGCTAATTTATTTATATATGCAATACCACTAACAGTATTCCTGCCAAGATTCCAAGGGCTGTTGATTTCGCCTTGTAGAACTTTTTCATTTTCTTCTACTTAATATGGTAGGTGTCACACCCATTTTACAAAGTTTTTTCCAAAGTTATATTTTGCGTCAATAAACCAATCCAGTTACCATGTTTCATCACTTTTTTCGTATTTGGTATAGAATTATGGCATTTTTTTCATTTTTCGTAATTTTCGATATCGATAAAGTGGGCGTGGTTATGGTCAGATTTCGCCCATTTTTTATACCAAGAAAAAGTGAGCTCAGGTAAGTACGTGGGCTAAGTGTAGTAAAGATATATCGGATTTTGCTCAAGTTATTGTGTTAATGGCCGAGCGGAAGGACAGACGGTGGACTGTGTATAAAAACTGGGCGTGGCTTACACCGATTTCGCCCATTTTCACAGAGAACAGTTACCGTCATAGAATCTATGCTCCTACCAAATTTGAGAAGGATTGGTAAATTTTTGTTCGACATATGGCAATAAAAGTATTCTAGACAAACTAAATGAAAATGGGCGGAGCCACGCCCATTTTGAAATTTTCTTTTATTTTTGTATTTTGTTGCATCATATCATTACTGGAGTTGAATTTTGACTTAATTTACTTATATACAGTAAAGATATTAAATTTTATGTTAAAATTTGAATTATAAAATTTTTTTTTTTAAAAAGTGGGCGTGTTCTTCATCCAATTTTGCTAATTTTTATTTAGCACATATAGAGTAATAGTAGTAACGTTCCTGCCAAATTTCATCATGATATCTTCAACGACTGCCAAATTACAGCTTGCAAAACTTTTAAATTACCTTCTTGTAAAAGTGGGCGGTGCCACGCCCATTGTCCAAAATCTTACTAATTTTCTATTCTGCGTCATAACGTCAACCCATCTACCAAGTTTAGTTGCTTTATCTGTCTTTTGTAATGAGTTATCGCACTTTATCGGTTTTTCGAAATTTTCGATATCGAAAAAGTGGGCGTGGTTATAGTCCGATATCGTTCATTTTAAATAGCGATCTGAGATGAGTGCTCAGGAACCTACATACCAAATTTCATCAAGAGACCTCAAAATTTACTCAAGTTATCGTGTTAACGGACGGACGGACGGACGGACGGACGGACATGGCTCAATCAAATTTTTTTTCGATCCTGATTATTTTGATATATGGAAGTCTATATCTATCTCGATTCCTTTATATATGTACAACCAACCGTTATCCAATCAAACTTAATATACTCTGTGAGCTCTGCTCAACAGAGTATAAAAAGTGGGCGTGGTTATCATCCGATTTCGCTCAATTTCAATACCAATCTTTCTGGATCCAGGTAATCTCGTGTACCAAATTTGGTGAAGGTATCCTAATATTTACTCAAGTTATCGTGTTAACGGACAGACGGACGGAAGGATGGACATGGCTCAATCAAATTTTTCTTCGATGTTGATGATTTTGATATATGGAAGTCTATATCTATCTCGATTCCTTTATACCTGTACAACCAACCGTTATGCAATCAAACTTAATATACTCTGTGTGTAAAGCACTCTGAGTATAAAAATGAAAATGTTGGAACAATTTCCAACTATATTCTTTATACATAATGCAGCTGCGGTAATCTCTATGTACTTCTGTATATATGCTTTGGAACATGGCATTATGTATAAAACATAGCTTAGCATCGCAGTGACATAAACTACATAAAATCCATAAAGCAGTTGCGTCTCACATCTAAAATGCGCAAAAATAATTTACTTACAACGTGCTTGGCATACAATTGAGATATTTGTCACGTATATAATGTTATAAACGCCGACAAGGCGACGTCTCTAGTTCTATGGGCATATGTGCGTGTGTGTGGTTGCCAAAGCGATTGACTGACGGCTCAGCGCTAAAGCCACAGACACGTACACTTGCACACATTTAAAAGGATAAAAAAAAATTACTCCCTGCTGTGCTAAAAGTTTCCGTTTGTAAGTGGGGGGAGGTAGCGTGCCAAAATAGCATTCTGTCATATAAAAGAAAGGTTACTTTTGTGTACATATTTTATGCAATTTTTAAGGCATACTCTAAGGCGTTCACTGCTACAAAACTTTAAGTAATGAATGAAGTTTCTGCCACAATGCACTCCACCGCCTGGAGAAAATTTTCAAAAATTTTAGATTATGAGATCAGCACAAAAACGGGAAACGTCTCCCGAATGTATAGATCAATAAGTTGGTCCGATATTTTTAGCATAAAAGAAGGGAGAAAAACTGGTCTGAAATCTTAAGGCGTTAGGTGAAAGTTCTTGAAAGCTTTTGGAATGAACCAAGGTTTTGGTATTAGGCTCACTATAGAGTTGCTAATAAAAATCCAGGCAAACATCATTAGTTTGAAGCAAATATATTGGAGATAAATAGCCTTGTCATAGCCAGAGAGAGGTAGGATGCACGTGTGGCCTACCGGTCTATCTCTCTCAGTGTATATTTTTACAGCAATTGTAAAGTCTTGCCTAAACTACGGAGTCCTTCTTTGGTGGACGGACACACAAAAAGGAACTTCCCGAAGCCTAGCATAATACGAGCCTTGAAAACAGCCTTGACGGCTACGCTGTATGCCATTCTGTACATTCCAAGTGTAGACTTGGTGCTAAAAACAACAGCGTGAACAACTGCAACGATACTCAATGACTCCGAATAGCTTGAAGGCAGACCATACGGCTATAGCAGTATACCGTCATTCCCTATCTGCGCCTCGATGAGCCTCTTAGAGCCACAATAGAGGTGGAAAGTGGCGAGGCGATACACTTATACAACGATGGTTCCCAAGTAATGAAAATAGTAGGTTCTTCGGTATACTTTGCTGATCCGGAAATAAGCTAGACCTACAAGCTGACAGATCACTGTAGTGTTTTCTGGCGAAAATAGTAGGCGTAACTAAGTCAATGTTACTGGAGGAAAATGGCTTACATTGCAGTCGCGTAAACCTTTACGATGACAGCCAAGCAGCAATTTAGGCAAAAATATCTCAAAGCACAAAGTACAAAAGTGTGTTATATTGCAATCAATCTCTGGAAGTAATCTGGATAAGGAGAAATATACATCTATGTTGGGTTCCTGGGCATATGGGAATCGATGGAAATAAAAAAACAGAAGAGGTAGCTATACAGGGCACATCCCTTGAAGCTTGTACCGTAAACGCCCACATCAGATTGCGCGATATTAAGAGAATGCGATAGCTGCGCGTGATCGACCCACAAGAAAAACGTGGAAGCAAGCGCGGGGCTGCAAAGTGTCATGTGCTGGTCTTACAACCTTACATTAAAAGCTTAGTCTTATCATGGAAACAATGGGACTGTAGACTCACAATGTGTATTCTAACTGAACATCGCCTTCTGGCGTCACATTATTTTAAATAAGGCCTTGTCAGTGATACCAGATATAGAAAGTGTGAGTAAGAAGAGGAAACAATCGAGCACTTTTTGTGCTCGTGCTCTGCGCTTCCAAGCTGAAACTCCGGGTATTATAAGAGGCACAACTATCGAATCTAGGATCACTAAGTATCATAGCTCCTAGAAAGCTTCTGGTATTTGTCAAGAGGACAAAGTGTTTTGGCATAGGTACTGGTTTCTGATAGTGTTGTTCAGTTTGGTCATTAAGCAAACTTCTGGTAACACTATGAACTCATTCAGTCTATATGAGATCCTTACGGACTAGCTAGTTCAACCGTACGTAACCTTTGTGTGCTGGTTTTAATACATTTGCAGATAATTGGTTGTTCCATTGCTCTAGCAGCTTTTAGCGACTCGGAAACAAAACAAGGAAGAAAACAGTAATCATTGCCGCATTGTTGGCTTGCATATGCATGAAAATTTTATTTGTATGTAGTGTCATCAATTTTCATTTTGTTGTTGCTGCTCATACATATACTAGTCACGTCTTCAATATTTTGTTGTTTTTGTTTGCCTCACTCCTCATTCTACTTTGAACATCACTCATACTTTAATATTCGATCATAACTAAAATTCCTACGCAAATTTTATAATTCACATACCACAAAACTTGATTAAATTTTTTTTTTTTTTTTTTGTTTACCACAACCTACAACATTTTTATGCTTGCAATATATTGACAACCGCGCCTCACCCCGTAGCATCTGTGTACTCATTAAGCACGCAAAATATATTCGGTGTTTTTATTTATTCATAAAGAAATTCATTGAGTTACTAAGGACCGACGTGTAAAAAAAATATCCAAGATGGAATTCATATAGAAAACTTTTTCTTTTAATTACTATTTTAATAAAACCCAATTACAAAAGTTTATTTGTTTGTTTTCTTGTTTATGTTTGCGGTTTTCGTTTGCTCACTGCTTTGGGGGTTGCATTTAATTGTGCCTCGAATAATGCAATTAGCGCGCAAAAGCGTAAGCTGTCACTGTTGTTGTTGGTAGCAACAATTACAACAACAATAAGTAATTACGTAAATGTAAAAATGCATTTTCATAATAATAAAGTTATTCATGTATATGTAAAGAAACACATATCTACTATATATTTAATTATACTTAAATTTTTTTTTTTTTTTTTTTGTAAAATCCCTTGCCTGTGCGGAAGTTACTGTACTGATTGGGTTTAATTAAAATAATTATAGAGATACTTGAATAAAATCGATTGAATTTAAAACTTTAATTATAAATAGTATAAAATTATATTGGTTACTATTATTCCTGTAGTAATGAAAATTTTTTCTGTTTGCATAATTTTAATAAATGTAAAACGGAAATTAACCGCAGAGCCAACTCTTTTACTGTAAATATGAACTCGCTTTTGTGCTGACATCACTATATCCTTGCACACTTGGAGAACATTGTGGTCGATATTTTTAGAAAGTTTTTATTAGGATAGGGACTTAAAACTTAAGGAAATGCTCAGAAACTGATAAAGGCGCTAAATCTATATATATATATATATACATACAGTCAAGTTGAACATTTTGCTCCCCTTTTACAGCCAGACTACAATTCTAAGGTATAAACAATTGTACATAAATATAGAGTTTTCTAAAGGAACAGTGCAGGATATTAAAAATATGACAAAAAAAGCTAAATATACCGCTTATACATATATTTGTCTGAAAATGACACCACTACAAATGCCAAACACATATTTTAACTATGAGCATGTTTACATTCACACTACGAACACAAGCTTTGTATGCAAAGAATCATTTTGTTGTATTGAGAAAACGAACAGACCTTACGCAAACAGAGTATTACTCAGATTTGATCTCACGAGCAACTGAACGATGATAGTTGGTTTGATGCAAGTATAGCGCGAGCACGAGCAACTATGATTGAATGTGTAATTTTCTTTGCTGATACAAACAGTTTTTAAAAACTCGAATTAAATAAAATAAAATTAAATTAAATAAATAAAACTTACAGACAGAAGTATCGCCGATAACAGGCCGGATATAGTCCTATCAGAAAAGAAAGAAAAGAACGCGTATTTGATTGATATTGGGGTTCCCAACACGCACAACTTGAAAGACGTGCATACAGAAAAGAAAAGAAAGTACATAGGACTTGCTCAGGAAATGAAGCAGTTATGGCACCTTGATAAAGTAAGCATTGAGCCAGCAATGATTTCATCAACAGGCGTGGTACCCAAAACACTTATGACGACCCTGGAGAAGCTACAATTAGAAGATAAGCTTCGACCTATTCAAAACACTGTAATTCTATCAACAACATCCATTGTTCGTTCTTTTTTAGAGATTGACATGTAATTTATAGATTATTATGAATGTACCTATATTTAGTACTAGCTTATGCCCGTGGATTTTACCCCACGTTTCTATAAAAATATGCAGGCTACTCGCAACTGGCCATGGGTAAAACATGAGTTGAGTATATTGGCTCGCGTAGGTGAGGTTGACGATTGAGTTGCAGCAGCTCTGAAGCTATAAAGGTTTGTATTGCGCTCATCAATCCTTTGATTCGCAGCTAGTGATCGTCCTTGAGCTTCATTGAATAGGAAATTTGAGGCATTTAAAACTGAAAAGACAAATCTATCGGTATCAATGAAATCCTTGGTTTGAAACTTTTTTGTCTTCGAAATTTTCCGATAAACTGAAATAGTTTCAATAACATTCGTAAAAGTTTTGTGAGGAAAAGCCTTGTCCTTCCGACTACATAAGCATGGAGAATCGAAATAACGAAGTATAAATATTATGATATTATGGGCCCCCTTTTAAGGATCAATCGATGAGGAGATATTTCTGATGGCTCAAAAGAGCTAATAAACTCAATTGGATATGCACAGCTTGAGACTCTTCCACGACTGTGTTAAAATAGTGATAAGTTTCTTGGTTCTAGTGGGATTAACCTCCCCATTTTAAGGTGCCTAAAATGCCTTTTCTCAAAGCTATTTATAGTTTGTAAAGATAGATTCAATATTTGGAAGAAACATTAGCTTTAAAGCTTCAGGTGGTGTCATAATTTCTCAAAAATTTTCAGGAAAAGAAATCAAATCTTTTAGTGAAGAAAGAGAAATTTTGCCATAACTAATTTCAAGAAGTTGGCTAGCAAAAGCTGCTGCTAAAGTGTTTCCGCCAAAATTGCCTCTCATATTTCTAAAGAGAGTAAATTTTTGTACGTAAAGCCGTCTATAGACGAAAAATCACGCATTTTCTTCAACTACGGCTGTTCCAGCAAGTAACAGGAAAGAACCACGTTTGGTATGATCATTACACCTCGAATTCTTAAGGGTTCGGTCTTAAACTTGCAGCGACTGTTAATGAGTTATGGTGCACACATCGCACACCCTGACTTTGGCCTGACCGTTTGCTTATGATGCACATCGGTGTATCAGATGTTTGCAGACAGTGGTCATTTAAATGCGGAGTTGTACATCCACTGCACAAAGGGTATCCGCGGTATCTGAGAAAGCAACTTCCACAGTGATTTCTCTTTTTGCTCTTACATCAACTAATATTAAATTAAACAGAATTGCTTTTTTCCGGTTCCTCCAGGCGTCTCCAAAAATACCAACCCTAAAGAGTTCTAAAGGTATAACAGTCAAACCCAGCTCTGCAATCAAACTTTACGTGGTGAAATAACCTAATTTTTTAAGGCAGCCATAGTTCTGAAAGTCCCATTTGTCTTGTTTTTTTTTTTTTCAATTCCATATATTGCTGGTGCTGTTAGGACTTAACTTCATATAGCTTCTTACCAATTTTCATTATTCCATTTGTATTGGAGGTGTCACACCCCTTCTTACTCACCCCTTATTTTCTTAGTGGTGTTAGGGGTTCTTGGAATACTTCCAGCCTTGTGCTGTATCAAACATTCCATTTGTATGGTAGGTGTCACTCCCTTTGTTTATATTGATGTTATGTTTAGCCTATACCATATTTGGCAAGATTCTAGTGGGTTATGCAAATTTGGTTGTGATCGGTGGATCCGTTTAGGGCGCAACCCGATTTATACGTATATACAAACATTCATAATTTTAACTTTATATATATATATATAGATAGAACATGTGGATAGTCTGAAGCTAACAAAAAATTTAATAAACATCCAAATGGAATAACAGCCAAACAACTCTGTAGTCAGACTTTAGCTGTTATAATTATATAATTTTGTACGGCAGCCATAGTTCTGAAAAATCCCATTTGTAGGGAAGGTGCCACACCCCCCTTTCTCCAACTCCACATTTTACTGGAGGTGTTAGGACTTAACCTCATATAGCTCCCTACCAATTTCCATTATCCTACCATTACTACATCCAGAGATATGCAGTAGGATAAAAACCATTTATATGGGAGGTGCCACGCCCCCTTCTCCCCAACCCCACAATTTCTTGGTAGTGTTAGGGATTGATCTCATATAAGTCCTTACTGAATTTCCATGTTCTAGCTTGAATACTTTCAGAGTTATGTAGTACCAAATATTTATTTTTCATGGGAGGTGCCAAGCCTATTTTATATATCGATATTATTTTTAGCCTATGACCATCCTTGGAAGGTTTCTAGTGGGCTGTGCAAATTTGGTTGTGATCGGACCATCCGTTTAGGACCTTAGGAAATGAAAGGAAAGGAAAGGGAAGGAAAGGAAAATAAGGAGAAGAAAAGAGAGGAAAGAAAAAAAGAAAGGAATGGAAAGAAAGGAAAGGAAAGGAAGGAAAGGAAAGGAAAGGAAAGGAAAGGAAAGGAAAGGAGAGGAAAGGAAGGAAAGGAAAGGAAGGGAAAGGAAAAGAAAGGAAAGGAAAAGAAAGGAAAGGAAAGCTAAGGAAAGGAAAGGAAAAGAAAGGAAAGGAAAAGAAAGGAAAGGAAAGGAAAGGAAAAGAAAGGAAAGGAAAGGAAAATAAAGGAAAGGAAAGGAAAGGAAAGGAAAGGAAAAGAAAGGAAAGGGAAAGGAAAGGAAAGGAAAGGAAAGGAAAGGAAAGGAAAGGAAAGGAAAGGAAAGGAAAGGAAAGGAAAGGAAAGGAGAGGAAAGTAAAGGGAAGCAAAGCTAGGAAAGCCAGGAAAGTAGGAAAAAAAAAGAAACGAAGGGAAGGAAAAGAGGGGAAATATTATTGACGATCAAAGATTGTAATTTATAAACCACCACAAGGGTTTACTAGGACCTTTTTAATGACTAACTCGAGATTTGGCATTTTTGTCGCTCCTTGTAGCAGAAGCTTTGACCTGGTGAGTGCAGGACATGAACACAGGATGTACCTTGCAGTTTCTTCCTCCAACTCACCCTTACTATATTTGCTGTTACTGACCTGTCCTGATTTCTACCCATCTAGCTTCAATTCGTGGAGTGCTACACCCCTCTTTGCCATTTCATCGGCATTTTCGTTACTTTCTATCGCACTTCTTGATGAAGAACTGTGTGAGATTATTGTTTTATTCGCCACGTAGTTATCAATATATATATTCACGCGATTGCAACTAGAGCAACCTTCCTCCAGAATTTCTGCTGCTACAATTTCCGCTCGAAAGACACTGCAATGATCTGGCAGCCTTTAATATCTACATATTTTCAACCTTTTCTTTGCTTAGTTCATCGTTATACGTTTTAGCATGCATGCCCTCATTCACACGCATTTCGCAAATATGCGAATACTCTTTTTCCTTTTTTGTAAATTTAATACTCTTTTTGGTCTTCATAAACCTACATATTTATAAATCGCTATGCATAGTGCGTATCTATATAACCTGCACTACCACCACATTTTTTAGCACTTCGTTAATAATTCTAAGCATTTTCACGCCATGCACATTGGCGCACGTACACTTCTACACACAATGCTTTTAAATACAAAATGTAGTGCATCTTTAGGCGTCATAGTCGTGGTCGCAAGTGGAACAATGTGTGGTTATCAGTTTGTTATTGGTTTTTAGTGCTTTAAGTTATATACATACAAACATGTGGTCGTTCAATACAGATATGAAGAATTTATTGGAAAATTAAATAAGAATTCATGCAAAATTAAATCAAAACATTTAATCTACAATTTATGTCAAATCTAATAGGTTCTAAAAAAATATTTCGGAATAAATCAAGCTTGAGTACAAATAAAAAATTAAAGGCGCGATATTCCTTCAAAGAGAGTTCAGGCCGACTTCTGCCAATTTGCGTTGTTGTGCCCCTTTTTAATTTTACCTAGAAATTGGCGGGACGGGAGCTACAAGTTTTACGCCAACTACAAACGGCATCTGCAAGGCAGACGAATTTTCACTGAAAAGCTTTTTATGGCAGAAATACACTCGGAAACTTTTTTCAAATTGAAAAAAATAACCTACATTTTTTTGAGATTGCATTGCCCCTGATTTAAGCCCAGGATCTTTGGCGGCCAACATTAAAAGTTTTTCAATAAAATTCTACTTTTTTCATTTTTGATACTTTAAGAAAATACTTTAGTGAATTTCGCAATAGAAACTATGAAAACTTAAAATTCGAGAAATTTTACGAAAATTTCGAACTTTCTATTTGAAGTTCTCTGATTTTTTTGGGTATGCTGCTTTAAGGTCAGTTAAATCTAGTCTGAAAAAACACGCGTTGTTTTTGACAATTTGTTTTTTTTTTTTGTCAAAGGGCCTTAATGTTTTTTATTTTTTCTCTAATAACAATAACAAAAAGAAAAAGATTGTGTATAGGAAGTAAAATACATAAAATAAATACATATGTATAAATAATGTTGATATAATTGTAAACAGCGAAAGCATTGCTCCTAACGTAGTGTGTCAGTTCAAGTTCTGATGAACGAGCCTTAAAATATTCCCCACGATTTGGGGTTAAAAAGATATAGCATATGTGAACCAAATTGCTATAAAAGGAATAGCAACAAATGTTAATACTATATAAAAATTATAAAGTGTGTGCACCGGGGCTTTCAAATGGCTGATTGGATTAAGGCATCAGTCATAACGCCATTATGAATGCAGGTGATTTGGAATTCTAAATTCAGCACCCTAAAAGCTAGATGATGAAAAAGTGAAATTCAGAAATATGTCCTAGTAACCTTTGTCATGTGCACTGAGTGTAATTTTTCTCTTATATTAATAACAAAAGAGGAGGAATTTAATAATTAGCGAAATTTTTTTAAAATAGCCACTGCTACTTTTCAGCTCGCAGCTGTGTAAATTGCCAGTTCTGGGTAGTAATGATTACTTTAGGTATCCAATTACCGTCGATTCCCCATTACATGTACTTGAGGAAAGTAATCAATAACTTTCCTAAACAGAAAAGGAATTGATTACGTTTCAATTCCAAAAAAATACCAAAAGTTATTTCGTTTTTTTGAGGCTCGAGTACAACAATTTTTTTGGTTTGTAATTGAAAACAAATACTTTGTTCAAATATAATTTCTGCCCCAGTACTTTCGAAAGGAATTGCCAATGAAATTGAAAATTTTCCAATTACATTACAAGAAATGCCAAAAAAACAAATAATTTCCCCATTCCTCAAAGGAATTGCAAAATTAATTGAAAAATCTTAGCGTAAAAAATGTGTTTGCAATTCAAGCGGTGATTTTATGAGGCCATAGTAACTCTTTGGACCATAAAAAATTTTTTGCAAAACTCAAGCACCGTCTTCTATGACTGGCAATTCATTTTTCCTTGCCATATATGAGGAAAGGTATGGTAAGATTGTATCACCGTAGTTTATACTTGCTGTTGAGCGGCCGGCCAATTTCGTTTCTACATCTTTTTCCCAAGTGCTACTGGCAAGCGACTTGAGGATTTTGTTGTGGCTTTTTACTTTAGATACAAATTCGATGGCATACGCTTTGAATGTGAGAGTGTGACCGAATATTACCCCTAAGATTATTGGATGAATGTTAATCGGTAACCCAACACCATCGACGTGAACGTCCAATATTCCACGTCGCAAAACAGAGTGGCTGTGGATTTGGTCAGCTAGGTTCAGATAATTTGCAGTCTATCCTTTTATACAAAGGGGAAAGGGTGAACCTTCTATATCTTGGAGTAGAGTGCCCTGTTTAACTGTGTCAAAAGTTTTTGACAGCGCTGGTAGTGCTATGCATTTTGCGGAAGCCATGCTGATGAGTGGCTAGGCGAAGATTCGCAATAAACTGACGAAGCTGGAAGGTTTCCAATGTCTTCGCTAATGGCGAACGGAATGATACCGGTCGTTATGACTCAACTTCGTTAGCCGGTTTCCCAGGCTTGAAAACGTGCGTCAGGTAGTTGCTACCACGCTATTGGGGCCATCTGTCCTACAGCTTTAGGCCTAATGGTCTTGTCTATGCGGGTTACCTGCCTCGCGGCTCTGGGACAGGGTCCTTTCTGCCTCTTGAAAACAGGTTTACTGCCTTCCTCCTAACATTTCCTCTTCATTCTGCCCTTCGACGCTTCTTCCTCGCTGTCGCTACAACAACAACAACGCTTCTTCCTCCTCGTACCGGTTGCAGTACCGAGGTTTTCTCGCAGCCTGGCGTAGATGCCAGTCCTAAACCGCTCAGAAGAGGCAACTATAGATGGACCAAAAGATCAAGAATACGAGAAAAAAGTTTTCCGGAACATTAATGGTGTTTACGTTATTCCAGCTGAATGTATCAAAGAAAATTAAAAATTATGCTGCTTTCCTGTAGCCAGCACACTTTGATAGCGGAGTAAGGCGAGGAGATGCCCTTACTTAGCTGCAAACTTTAAGCGGCTAATTATTTGATATTCATTGGTGTTTCAAAATGCCATCAGTTAGCACTCACAAGAAAAAATCTAATGAAATAATGAAAAGTGTGACCCGAAAAGTCACTCAAATCAACCGGAGTAAGTTCTTATACACAGACTAACTCCCAGTTTTTCAATTACTTTTGTAATTCCTTTAAGGAACGGAATGGGAAATCCGAAAGTACGTTTAATGTAATATAATTGAAAGAAATTTCGATTACATTTCCCATTCCTTTCGAAAGTACTGGGAAAGAACCTACAATTGTGCAAAGTATTTTTTTTTTTTTTTTTTTTCAATTACAAACAATATTTTGTACCCGAGCCTCAAAAAACGAAATTACTGTTGGTATCTTTTTTTTTTTTTTTTTTTTTTTTTGAGGAATTGAAATGTAATCAATGCCGTTGCTGTTCAGGAAAGGAATTGATTACTTTTTCCAATTACTGAGGAATGTAATGGGTAATGTAATGAAATTGAATTTACCCAGCTCTGTAAAGTGCTTAAAAAAATAATGGATGATAACTATTAATTTGTTTATACATATGTGTGTATTTACTTTGATTTGCATATTCTTAAAAATGTTTATATGTACAATCTGTAAATATTGGAATATTAATGAAGGGTGACTAGGTATAAAGAGCAAATATTGGCAAAAGTAAGAAGGAAGCGGGGTTGTTGAAATGCTGCTGTTTCTATTGCTGCATGTCTAAATATCATTTGCTTGGAACATCACGTTCTTCGCATTGAATGCATTACTTCAAAACGTGACTTTTAGTCTCAGATTAGTATGGGCAATGTAAGTGTTGTACGACAGCAACAACACAAGGAAATATAAATTCTTAACAATTTTCTATACCACAAATTTCACCAACTATTTTGCGGCCGACCATGTCATACAATCATCGCCACCATTGTCTATTCCAGCATCCATAGTTATGATTATGATTAAAGATTTGTTTGCATGTATTCGTTTGTATTTGTGCCAGCGTGTGTGTGTGTGTGAATACTTTGGTATTCTACGTTTCTGCTAACGTCACTCGAGCAAGTAGTGTCATTTATCTAAAAGACAGCAACATTCAATTTATTTAAACTTATCTTGTGGATACTCACCAGCACGCCTAGATGTTTGACGAAAGTCTACCATCCCTAACTCATACCACTAATGCTCGCTAAATCTTTTTCTTTTTTATTGTACGTAAAAAATTGAATTTATTTTTATTTCATGAACATGAAATGGTATATTAACCTTGGTCCGATGCTTGTAACGTTGAGAAATGTAGAAGATAGACTCCCCAGTAAGTATACCGAATTGATCAGGGCGACGAACTGAGTTGATATAGCCATGTCCGTCCGTCTGTCTGTTTGAACGCAAACTAAACCCTCAAATTTTGAGATAAATAAAAAAATAAATGTAAGGCGCGATAACCTCCGAAAAGATCTAAGGCCAAGCTTCTCTTCCAATTTGCGTCGTGCTCCTCCTGATTTTACCTACAAATTGGCCGGACGGGACCTACATGTTTTATGCCGACTCCGAACGGCATCTGCAAGGCAGATGAGTTTTCACTGAGAGCTTTTCATGGCAGAAATACACCCGGAGCGCTTGCCAGTCACTGCCGAGGGGCGACCCCGCTTAGAAAAATTTTCTTCTAATTGAAAAACCTTATTTCTAAAATTTTGATGTTGCTTTGCCCGGGAGTTGAACCCAGGGCATACGGTGTGATAGGCGGAGCACGCTACCATCACACCACGGTGGCCGCCAAATTTTGAGATATCTCAATGAAATTTGGCAAAAGGATATATTTTTGTATTATATTAGACATTTGTCGGATCCGGTAGGATCTGACTCCTATAACATATATCTCCCATACAACCGATCGTTCAGATAAGACAATTTTGGTCGTTCCTGCCGCAATTTAGAAAGTATAAACGTGAAACTCGGTGATATATATTCTAATATATCATAAAAGATATCCTGAAAAAATCACTTTGATCGGAGCTATATATAATATATATCCTATACAACCGATCGTTCAGATAGAAAGATTTTTGGCCATTTCTCCCTTAGTTTCCAATATAAAAACGTGGAACTTGGTGATATATATTCTAATATATCATAGAAGATTTCCTGTAAAAATCATTTCGATCGGAGCTATATATAATATATATCCTATACAACCGATCGTTCAGATAAGGGGGTTATTGCCATTTTTATTTTATATTTATCTTAAAAATCGTTTAGATATGTACATCTGCTCACTATATTTTTCTTATCTTATACATCCGATTATTTGGAGATTGCGAACGGGATAAGATAATTGTTCAGCTCCATTCATGAAAGGTATGAAGTCTTCGGCACAGCCGAACACAGCCCCGTCCTTACTTGTTTAATCTATTTTATTGCTGCCAAATACTAAAGTTTTTTTTCTCTTTTCTCTTAATCTTTTGCATTTATTTCTTGTCAACTCGTTTGCCAAATCTCTGGTATACAAATTATCTTCTTATAAAAAATTTACGCAAATAAATATCCTTAAACACACATATATACATATATAGATATTGTTACATTTATGCAAAATTCGTAGCACCCTGTGGTTAATTTGTGTCATACCTAAGTACTTACAAAGTGCTCCACTATCCTAAAGAACAGAACACTTTTTTTGTGACTATATCTCGTGTTTGAACTAACGTGGTTAGTATACTGCAAGTACTGGGCTGCTGAAATATCACAGCGGGGTAATGTTTAATCCAGGAGGGTTGTCTTCCTCGTAACATTACACTTTAGAAACGCTTTCAACAACGCGAGATGTGCAGATATGCTAACCGCCTTAGAGCACGATAACAAATACTATGCTACCTACAGCACGTCATCAGAATCTATCTCATTGATTGCATCCGTAAATATCAAACCTCGGAGGGTCCGCGTACCATGAAAGTCACATGTGGAGTAGCACATTTTTAGTTGGATAGGTATACGACATTTCTGCAGCCATAGACGTAAGAAGCACAAATAAAGCCCAACCTAGTCATGATACGCACAAAGAAGTGGCTAGACTTGTGCGGACTCTCGTTGATAGCGGAAAAAAGTAGTTGATACGCCTAACAAAACAGCATATACTGCCAGATGTTAGCTTTGAAATCTTTTCCTGAAATATAGTATCAAAGAAGGTTGTCAATTATTTAAAAGTTAGGTTGGACTCCCAACCAATATATTGGACGCAACATGCGACTGGGAAGGTGTTGTTGTTTTCATTGTTGTTATATTAATGACACAGACAATCCCCGAAAGTTTTGGAAAGTGTTATCGATGTTGATGGTCCTTTGCCGGATATAGATCCGGTACGTTCCGGTAACAAAGCACCATTAAGGTACTAGCCCGACCATCTCGGGAACGATTTATATTACCACATTAAACCTTCTAGGCCATGCGCCCCCCCCCCCTCCCCTTCTTCCATGAGAAACGTGTGTTCGCCATAGCCTCGCCTGCTAAATATGTGTATGATACATTCATATTTGTAACAGGATTCCCCTCGCGTAGGTGAGGTTGACAATTGGGTAGCGGAAGGTTTGAAGCTATAAATCTTTGTATTGCGCTTATCAACCCATTGAACCCCACTGGGAAGGCGTCCAAACAGGTATTGTTGCTAAACAGGCGCTGGTAAACATCAGCGGACCAACATAAAGTAAAGAAAATCTGATTTTGGACATAACCCTTTCCTCTTAACTGTACAGCTCAGAACTATGGAAAAACACACTCCGTAAGAAAAATCGTTGTAAGCTTCTTACAGCTGTGGAGCGAACATCAAATCTAAGAGTAAACTCCGCTTATCGCACTGTATCAGAACCGGCCGTACAAGTAACTAGAGGAATAATTTCCGTCAACCTTTTAGCGCTGGAAAGTTATCGAAAACAAAAACGCAAAACAATCAAGACACTTTTAGGTTTTGGCAAGAACGGTGGGAAAATAAAAACCGAGGCAGACGTACAGCGAAACTAACAACAGATATTGAAGCATGGACCACCAGAGGCTTTGACAAGGCAACCTTCTACGTCACCCAAATGTTCTTCGGGCACTGGTAATTCAAAAAATATTTGCACGGAAATAAAAATGCTGAAGATCTTTAATGCGTTTACGGCGATGCAAACGAAGACAATGTTGAATACACTTTTTTCAAATGCTCGCGATGGAGCCAGAACCGACAAAAGCTCGAGGAAAGAGTCGGCCAAATCACTGTCGGTAATGTTATAGCAATAATGCAGAGCGGCGCGTAAGAGTGGAAACAATCAGTAAATTCATAGAAACCACAATCAGAGAAAAAAGCGGGACCTGGATGCAGGAAAAACAGAAGGCTCTTAAAAAAACAAAAGCTATGGAATGCAGCTTTAAAGTTATGCGAAGCGGTCTCAGGATGGGCTATGATTCCAAACGGGGTGGTTTTTAGTCCACAGACACACGGTTGCTGCGACGGCAGCAATTATGGTGCATATGGCATTTTCCATCCCAACCCGCAAAAACAAAAGTGCGATGACGCAGATTTCATCGGTGATGAGTTGAAATAAAAAACTATAAACATAGATAGAAATCCGCAAAGTGCCCTTGCGAAAGTCAAAGAAAATCCCTTCGGCTTCATAATCTTCGATTTTTATGCAAAAATCTTTACATGCGCATATGAAGCACTTGATATTTTGCAAAGTTCTCATATATTTTTCTACATACTTTTGTATACATATATACATATGTACATATGTAGGTACAAGCGTAAAAACGTAAACACGTGCCACCAAAAATATTTTGCGGTATACCCTGCTGCTCATATTTTGTGGTGCCTTTTATTTGTTCAAATGACCCTTTGACCGAGTGTGTTCTGTGCTTGTCATTTGACTAAGATTGATTGCCAAATTGTGTGACATTGGATTTTTACTAGTGACGCTGTTTTTTTTTTTTGCAAAACCAAAGACGACAAATACACAACGACCAGCATCCGCTGCTGCAATCAATTTCAAAGCAATAGCATGCGAACTGAGCTTTTGATGTTACCACAATTAGGTGATAATGAGTTTTTTAATTATTTAGCATAAATTATTTTTGAATATAATGTCTTAATAAATTTTGTAAGGATTAACTGGTTTTATTGGAACTTTTTATTACTTTTACTATCCCCGAATAATGTGGCTTGAAAAGGAGCTGAACTCACGTCACTTAGTGGGGAAAGTGATTCAACCGCAATTTGTGTAGGACTGTGAAATTAGCTGACATCGCAAGTAGTAACATTGAAATGATAATCCTTATCTAGATACAAATTCAGTATGCTTTAATATTAGCACTTGCAGGAAAATAGTTGTCTAACGGAAAATGAGAATTGGACGAAGCTTTTTCCCTTACCAATGAAAATCCAGTTTATTTTCGATGATATTTTTATCTTACCTTAGAATGAGCGTGAGTACTAAAAGCTGATACTCTTTCAAATGTGGAACCGACTCTAAGTATTATTCAATAGGTAACTAGTTAATATACCCCACTCCTACTTCATGTTGTCAAGGTCCTGACTTTGCGGGTAGCAGCATATCAATGAGAGAGACCAGTGACTGTATTGCAGATATCAAATGCAGAATTTCTAGGCATTTATAGTTGCATTCCTATATTTTAAGAGATGTAATTCTAGGGACAATTTAAATATCACTCATTTTTACAATTCACTAATAATAATATGAATTTAAACTTCTTTAAAAAATTATATGCATATTATCCTTGTTGTTGTTGTTGTTGTAGCGATAAGGTTGCTCCCCGAAGTCTTTGGGAGTGTTACCGATGTGATGGTCCTTTGCCGGATACAAATCCGGTACGCTCCGGTACCATAGCACCATTAAGGTGCTAGCCCGACCGTCTCGGGAACGATTTATGTGGCCACGTTAAACCTTCAGGCCATTCCCTCCCTCCCTAACCCCAAGTTACATAAGGAGATTGGGGTCGCCAGAGCCTCGTCTGTTAGTGAAACAGGATTCGCCGCGGATAGGTGAGGTTGACAATTGGGTTTGGAGAAGCTATATATTGCGCTGGCAGCCTGAAAGGTTGCGCTACACAGCCCCTTGAATCTGGTATTTTAGTCGCCTTTTACGACAGTCATACCTACCGCGGGTATATTCTGATCCCCTAACCCGCTGGGGATGTATATTCTCCTCGTTTGTGTTTATTCACAAGTCAGTTTCTTTAACAAGTCAGTTTCTTTAACTACCAGAGAGGCTGGTGGCCAAAGACCAAGCAAAGAAAACCAATAACAACAAGTAAAGGTGTCTAAGTTCGGGTGTAACCGAACATTATATACTCAGAGTGAGCTTCAATTGCACATTTCATTTCAGATAAATTACTTTTCTACATAACGCGTGGCACCGCCCGTTTAAAAAAAATGTTTTTTCCTCTTAAAATAAAAGTTGATAAGTGAAATATCATTGATTCAAGACTATTTTTAGCTAAGATATAGCTTATTATTTTCGTCTACGACCCTTTTAAAAACCTTTTATATAAAAGTGGGCGTGGTCTTTAACCGATCTCGTCCATTTTTTCTGGAAATATTTCCTGCTATAGGCAAAATCTGTGTACCCAATTTTATTACGATTCGTTAATTTTTCTTCGAGTTATGGCTCCCGAAACTTAGAAAATTGCTTAGTCATAAAAGGGGCGGTGCCACACCCATTTTCAAAAATTTTAGTGTTTTCCAATTTAATGTTATAATTCAATTTAAAAAGTAAAATTCTGTTGATACAAAGCTCTTTTTAGCTAAGATATAGCTTATTTTATTCGTCCACGACTCTTTTAAAAATCTTTTACATAAAAGTGGGCGTAGTCCTTAACCGATTGCGTTAATTTTTCTTCAAAGCATTCCTTATAGTAAGGGCAACCTCCCTGCTGAACGACAGGTTTAACTATTTTCGATTTATGTTTAATAATATTTGTAAAATTGATTTTATCACAAGTGGGCGGTGCCATACCCATTTAAAAAAAAATCTTTCAAAATTTTTATCAAGAGTCTCAATATCAGTCCACACGTCAAATTTCAACATTTTAGGAGTATTACTTACGAAATATTAATAATATAAAAAGTGGGCGTGGTTATCATCCCATTTCGCTCATTTTCAATATCAATCTATTCTGTGTCGATACAAGCTCGTGTACCAAATTTGGAGAAGATATCTCAATATTTACTCAAGTTATCGTGTTAGCGGACAGGCAGACGGACGGACGGACGGACATAACTCAAACAAATTTTGTTTCGACACTTATGATTTTGATATATGGAAGTCTATATCTATATCGATTCCTTTATACCTGTACAACCAACCGTTATCCAATCAAAGTTAATATACTCTGTGTGCAATGCACGCTGAGTATAAAAATTAGGCAAACTATTTTATATTGGCATAGCGTGTGTGATGCAAACGTCTCCTGCTGATGCATTTAGTGCTTTAGTGGGAATAATTCCCTTCGTGATTCTAATAGAGGAAGAAGCAACACTTGCTGCAATAATACTTCAAAATATTTTTGAACTCAAGACCGAAAAGATGACAAGGCATATAAAAGTAATAGGAAAATTCATAGGAAATCCCATATTGCCGCCCTACGCTCAGAATCTCACCAAATTTCAGGGCATTCATTGTGGACAGAACACATTGGAAAGCAATCCATCTAATTCAGTGGTTTGATTCACAGATGGATGAAAACTTTACTACAAGGAAACTGCAGCTGGAACTTATAGATCGAATTTCAAGAAATCGAACCAATGGAATGCTACCCTATTATTTTTCTGACATAAATTCATGCAGCAGTATAAAATTGTTATATGAAATGTCTGCGGAGAGGCTCATCTTCAAGGGGAATCCTGAAAATGTTAGACAACTAGTCAGCCTTGCGTTCCTTTCAGTCTTAGGACAGTTTATTTAAGCTAGTCATGGGTGCATGATCTGAAAGCCAAAAAGTCTGTAGACTCAGCAGGGT
This sequence comes from Eurosta solidaginis, assembly GCF_040869045.1. Taxonomy (NCBI): domain Eukaryota; kingdom Metazoa; phylum Arthropoda; class Insecta; order Diptera; family Tephritidae; genus Eurosta; species Eurosta solidaginis. The sequence goes on along the minus strand of NC_090319.1, from coordinate 271,531,113 downwards.
GATATTACAGCAGTCTATGAACTGCGCCGTACTCTGCACCATGAACCTTTTTATACCTTTCATGAACATGAAATTGTATATCAACTTTGGTCCGATGTTTGTAACGTTGAGAAATATAGAAGATAAAACCACCATTAAGTATACCGAATTGATCAGGGCGACGAACTGAGTTGATATAGCCATGTCCGTCTGTCCTTCCGTCCATCTGTCCCTCGGTCCATCTGTCCGTCCGTCCGTCTGTCTGTTTGAACGCAAACTGGTCCAAATTTTGAGATATCTCAATGAAATTTGGCACAAGGATATATTTTTGTATTATATTAAACATTTGTCGGATCCGGTAGGATCGGACCACTATAACATATATCTCCCATACAACCGATCGTTCAGATAAGACGCTTTTGGTCATTCCTGCCGCAATTTAAAAATTATAAACGTGAAACTAGGCGATATATATTCTAATATATCATAGAAGATATTTTAACGAATTTACTGCAATTCCCCTATTTGCAACCTTCTGCAAACGTTCGAATCACTAAACTGTTGAATAAATAACTCCACTATTCAATAATGCAAAATGGCCTTTATTAAAGTGCTTCAGAATAACACTACTATTGCTCCCCAGATAGCGTCTTAAATCAAATTGATTGTCGCGCCTCTACTATTGCTGTCTTTTATACTCTGCGATTTCTCGTTCGCATACTTCTAGGCGCTTCCAGGCTTAGCTACTGCTATAAAATTATAACTACAGGTGGACGTGTATAGCTTCTCATATGCGCGTGTATTTGTGAGCGACACTTCCACAATTATAATTGCCAATTTTTGGGAGCATCTCAGATAAGATATCTGCATGTGTTTGTATGTGTGAACGATACTTGCACAACCATTGCATACTTTCGGGAGTATCTCAGATTTATGCAAGTGGTTGTGCGTTGCTTCTCCGCTGCATGTACGTACATATGTGTAGACATAATGATTGAATTATTGATGTGCATACAAGTCATTGCCTAACATCGGCTTAGAGATGATAGTATCCCTAAGTGCTGTTAATATTCGTTACAATATCCTGAACTCACTTTGATCGGAGCTATATATAGTTATATCCCATAAAACCGATCGTTCAGATAGAAAGATTTTTGGCCATTTCTCCCTTAATTTAGAAAGTATAAACGTGAAACTCGGTGATATATATTCCAATAACTCATAGTAGATTTTGTGAAAAAATCACTTTGATCGGAGCTATATATCGTATATATCCCATACAACCGATCGTTCAGATAGAAAGATTTTTGGCAATTTCTCCCTTAATTTCCAATATAGAAACGTCAAACTTCGTGATATTTATTCTATTATATCATAGAAGATTCCTTGAAAAAATCATTTCGATCGGAGCTATATATAATATATATCCCATACCGATCTTTCATATAGAAAAGTTTTTAGCCATTTCTCTCTTAATTTCCAATATAAAAACGTTAAATTTGGTGATATTTATTCTAATATATCATAGAAGATTTCCTAAAAAAATCACTTTGATCGGAGCTCTATGTATATAGTATATACCTATCCCATACAACCGATCGTTCAGATAGAAAGATTTTTGGCCATTTCTCCATTAACTTCCAATATAAAAACGTTAAACTTGGTGATATTTATTCTAATATATCATAGAAGATTTCATGAAAAAATCATTTCGATCGGAGCTATATATAATATATATCCCATACAACTGATCGTTCAGATAAGGGGGTTTTTTGCCATTTTTTTATATTTATCTTAAAAATCGTTTAGGTATGTATATCTGTTCACTATATATTTCTTATCTTATACAACGCATTACTTGGAGATTAAGAATAGGATAAGATTTTTGTTCAGCCCCATTCATGAAAGGTATGAGGTCTTCGGCACAACCGAAGACAGTCCCGTCCTTACTTCCTATAGACTCACAAAGGCACACAAGAAGGATACCATAAGTAACCAAAGCAGTATAAAGTGATATGAAATAAAAAGCACGAAGAGGTTTCTTAATACCTTAAAATCTTTGACATACACAAATAGACTCGCGCGTTTTTTTGTTTTTTTTTTTTTTTTGTTTGTATTGTTCAATTTTTATTTGGATGCACACATGGACATATGAAGCAAAGACTACAATATGATGCAATTTAGTGATAATTAAATTTAAAATTGCTACCCATATTTCTGACTCGCGCGAGGCCTGTGAGCATAAAAATATATTATTTGAAAAACGACAAAGAATGACAAATTAAACAACACATTAATGGGCGGCCACTGTGGTATGGAGGTAGCGTCCTCTGAATACCACACCGAAGATCCTGGGTTCAATTCCCTGGCAAAGAAATACTAAAGAATTTTAAACAAGTTTTTTTCAATTAGAAAAACTCTCCGAGTTTGTTTCTGCCATGAAAAGCCTCTCAGTGAAAACTCATCTGCCTTGCAGATGGCTTTCGCATTCGGCGTAAAACATGTAGGTCCCATTCCTCCAATTTGTAGGGAACATTAAACGGAGCACGATGCAAATTGTAAGAGAAACTTGGACAAAATTCTCTTCGTAGGCATTTGCGTCTTACATTTTTATATATGAGGATGACAAAGAATAATAGATACGCACTTACTTATTATGAGGATGGCTTTTTATTATTCAAACAAATATTTTTAACACTCCGAACTAAGTAGGTCTTTCTAGTTATTTTTTTATTATTTTGTTTTAAGAGCAGCGTGTGTAAAGAGGTAGGGTTAATGCGGTTTTGAAAATTTTACAAGTTGTAATTAAAACAGCTGTCGCCTTGTCCGTCCTGATGTCATGTTGCTTAAATTTTTCCCCAAATTATTTAACAATTTTTTTTAAAGAATTTTTTTATTCAATTTAAGCTGTTCTTGTTAAAGAACGGGGCGTTCCAAGCGTCTGTAACACCTTTAAAAATATTAAAAAGGGTGAGCGGCTTGACTATGAAATATTCTACTGGATGCTGACACCTCATCTTACCATGAAAGATCCTATTTGTGATTATGAACGTGATCAATATCTAACTCTGGTCTATAAGAAATAAATTATTCATCTTTAAGACCTTATTATTTATAGGGAATGACTAAATTAAATATTTCATAAGCCAGTTGAGAATTACAAGTGCATGCAATGGACAAAGAAAAAATGGATAAGATCACTTAAGCAAATAAAAATAAAAAATAAAAATTGGTAAGCTACTGCTTTAAATTATTTTATTAAAATTTGCATATTTATGTGTTAGCACATCTAATACTACAGTCACATTGAGTCTTTGTTACGTTCTTACGAACCGACTTAGGTATGTATGTAAATAAATACATTTGAGTTAATATTTCACAGTCTGTGAAAATGCAATTACCATTTCTTTGGTTCTCAGCAAATCATTTCATTATCACTTTTTTCTTGCTCACAATCCAAACATACTTCTCGGGATTCAATTCCCAATCTCAACAGCTTAAAGCGCACATCTCCATGTGAACCAACAACAATAAATTATAATCAAATAGGGAGGTCAGTTTTTAGTCGGATTAAGTTGGATTTATGCCTATTACTCTTACGAAAATTGTGAATACAGGCATAAAGGAAAAATTAAATAAATAAAATAATTTGGTGTTCGTGCCATTTGCAATGTCTGCTCTTATGCCCAATCTCCAGCAGCAAAACTCAAGATTTTCTATACTATTTTAATACCTTTCATGAACATGAAATGGTATATTGACTTTGGTCCGATGTTTGTAACGTTGAGAAATATAGAAGACAGACTCACCATTAAGTATACCGAATTGATCAGGGCGATGAACGGAGTTGAATAAGCCATGTCCGTCTGTCCGTCCGTCCGTCTGTCTGTTTGAACGTAAACTGGTCCCTCAAATTTTGAGATATCTCAAGAAATTTGGCACAAGGATGTATTTTTGTATTATATTAGACATTTGTCGGATCCGGTAGGATCGGACCACTATAACATATATCTGCCATACAACCGATCGTTCAGATAAGACGCTTTTGGTCATTCCTGCCGCAATTAGAAATTTTAAACGTGAAACTAGGCGATATATATTCTAATATATCATAGAAGATATTTTACCGAATTTACTGCAATTCCCCTTATTTGCATCCTTCTGCAAACGTTCGAATCACTAAACTGTTGAATAAATAACTCCACTATCCAATAATGCAAAATGGCCTTTATTAAAGTGCTTCAGAATAACACTACTATTGCTCGCCAGATAGCGTCTTAAATCAAATTGATTGTCGCGCCTCTACTGTTGCTGTCTTTTATACTCTGCGATTTCTCGTTCGCATACTTCTAGGCGCTTCCAGGCTTAGCTACTGCTATAAAATTATAACTACAGGTGCACGTGTAAAGCTTCTCATATGCGCGTGTATTTGTGAGCGACACTTCCACAATTATAATTGCCAACTTTTGGGAGCATCTCAGATAAGATATCTGCATGTATTTGTATGTGTGAACGACACTTGCACAACCATTGCATACCTTCGGGAGTATCTCAGATTTATGCAAGTGGTTGTGCGTTGCTTCTCCGCTGCGTGTACGTACATATGTGTAGACATAATGATTGAATTATTGATGTGCATACAAGTCATTGCCTAGCATTGGCTTAGAGATGATAGTATCCCCAAATGCTGCTAATATTCGTTACAATATCCTGAACTCACTTTGATCGGAGCTATATATAGTTATATCCCATACAACCGATCGTTCAGATAGAAAGATTTTTGGCCATTTCTCCCTTAATTTAGAAAGTATAAACGTGAAACGCGGTGATATATGTTTTAAAATATCATAGAAGATTTCCTGTAAAAATCATTTCGATCGGAGCTATATATAATATATATCCCATACAACCGATCGTTCGATAAGGAGGTTTTTTGCCATTTTTATTTTATATTTATCTTAAAAATCTTTTAGATATGTACATCTGTTCACTATATATTTCTTATCTTATACATCCGATTATTTGGAGATTGCGAAAGGTATGAATTCTTTGGCTCAGCCGAAGACAGTCCCGTCCTTACTTGTTTTTTTTATCTTTGGACTTGCAGCACTCATGCCTATGTGGGGCTTTTGCAAATTATATTTGTTTGTGTGTATTTTGTTCATATGTATTTCCAACAGAGCTCTTCATTATGCTTGACTTCTTGGAATTTGTAGAATAGCAATGCAAATTATTTATGATTCTTGTATCTGCGTGCCTACGTTACACATACTGGCATACATGCATTGAACTAAACAACATACATACATTCAATATAATCAAGCATCACACCAAAAGCTGCTTTTATTTCTAATCGTTGTTATAGCAAAATTCAGCTTAAATTAAAAGACAGCGTGCCGTTGTCAATGGTGTTGGTCGCAGCTTAGCCATAGAGCTCATAACCTTAGTTGGGCATCAAACTGTGAAAGGCCTATGGATAATTATACGCATTTTCTTAGCATATTTTTGCTTGATTGCCCTTTATTCTATGGAATTTATTTCACTTTTGTTCTTTTGCATTTCTTCATTGTTTTTTTTTTTTTACTTTTGCTTAGAAAGGATTATTTGTGAAGGGCGACCACCGCTTGAATGTTAGTTATTGTAATCATTTATTAAGGGTGGCACAATAAATAAAAAAATAGAAAATTCATTGATTCAAAGCAAAGAAAGTGTTGAATGGTTGTTTGAATATCAACATATTCAGCATCTAAGTGATTTCATCACCGATATCACACGCAACAAATGTTTGAAATACATACACAAAAAAGAGAGGAAATAACAATGAGAAAAAACGCGTTTATGTATCATTATCGAGTCTTGAATGTGCAAATGTATAGAGACAGTGAAATTTATTATTTTTCATACTTAAACTGTCACCGCCCGTGATCGAAAACACGACCAATCCAATTATTTAGATAAGAGATATGAAAACTAAAGCCTTTACTCTGATTTCTATAGACATTTTTCTGTATTCGGGATGGGCTAAAATTCTTTTCCACAAATTCTACTCTCTTATATAACCGGATATTCATGCTGTGTAACTCCAATCCAACTGTCACTTACCAGTTGTAACTCTTTAGTATTTTATAGTGTTTGTAATTTCAACTCTTTGTAGAAAATTTACAACCTTTGCACTTTTGTTGGCATTTTCTTGAAATCGGAGAGTAATTAAATAAAATATGCTTAACCATGCCAATGGGCTTAACTTAAACAAAGTTGAATATCATTGGTTTTACTTATTAATATATATGATAGAAGAATTCTATGATTTCCCTATTAACAATTTCCCGCAATTGTCAGTGATATAAGTGCTTATATATATGCACATGGAGTATCGAGTTTGCATGGAAGGTGCCACACCTCTCTTTCTTATATACCCACATTTTCCTTAATGCTTTGATAATAACAATATAGGCAATTATGCTGCGTTTCAGAAACATGAACTAATCAGTATAGGAGATATGCAATATGGTCTAAAGAATTCGATGATCCATATATTACTAAAACTCACTTTACATCTTTTCTCAGACCAATATTGGTACATGCTTCGATAAACTGGACCCCACGTTATTAGATCCCCTGCGACAAATTAAAATCGGTTCAAAAGCAATTTCTTCTTTTGCGCCTTGGAATTTGCCGTGGGATTCCTCAAGGTTTCTTAATTCCTACTACTGTCGTTTCAAATTAATTCAGCTCTCTACGTATCAGAGTAACAGAGATATGGTAGATGTGTAAGTTTAGTAAAATTTATTAGAAGGATGGTAAATAGCCCGTTTCTGCTTGGTGAAATTTTATTTAATGTTCCCTTAGGATCATCTATATATTTTCAACCACTACATATAAATTTATGCAGATCGAAATTTTGAAATGTACTCACTCTTCGTAGTAAAAAATATCTCCTGACTATCATATATATATGCAATGCTATGGGCGGGTGCCTTGGATTCTCCTTTCCAACCTCCCAGACAAGATTGCTGCACTTATTGTGTGTCAGTATACACCAACTGCCCTAAATCATGTCCATTCCGACAGCACTAATAATTATTTCCCATTGCTTGACATCACAGTCCATCCCGACAACTCATTTAAAAATATACATACATATATACATTCTATAGTATGAATTTCGTTCATTTGGTACACTTCTGTATAGTAATTCCGTAAATATATTTAGGCCCGCTTGCAGAATAGGAAGTTATTTTTTTAATTCAGGGTTAACTTAGCTGAGGGGTTGAATTCATACATTTTTGACAAGTTTTAAATGAACGCTGATCTAAAAGAAAACTTGCCGTTGTACAAGTGTGCCTTAGTCTGATTAATTTTTAAATTTGTAGGCTGATAAATAAATAAAGACATAAATAAATTTAAGCCATTTATTGTAACAATATGGAAACTAAAATTGTATGGGAGGTGCCACATCCCCTTTTCCAAATATTCCACTAATATCATTGTTGTTATTTTAGCGATGAGGACATCCCCGAATGTCTTGGGGAGTGTTATCGATGTGATGGTCCTTTTCCGGATGCAGATCGCAGACCATCTCGGGAACAATTTGCTATGACCACATGCAACTTTCAAGGCCATACCACCGTCCCACCCTCTAGATCCATGAGGATGTTGTGCCTCGGCTGTTAAAGAAACAGGATTCGCCACGGCTAGGTGAGGTTTACAATTGAGTTGAAGAAGCCATATATTAAACTTACAACCCCTTGAAAGTGTTGCGCTACACAACCCTGCCGCGAATATATTCTACGCTCTCTAACCCGCTAAGGCGGTATCGATGTTGTGCATCTGCCTGCCCAATGTGATTAATTTCGACCATAACAACATCAGATGAGGCGGCTGTGGGAGTGTTCGAGAGAAAAGTTCTTCGAAAGATTTATTGACCTCTACGCGTTGGCGACGGTGATTGCCGAAGAATATTTAATGATGAGCCGTACGAGCTTTATACAGACACTGACATAGTCCAGCGAATTAAAGTACAGGGGCTACGCTGACTAGGTCATGTTATTCGAATGAAAGATGGTGCTCCGGCTAGGAAAATATTTTTTTCCCGAATTCGGCCTATGGATAACGGGGAAGAGGGCGGCCCTTACGACGCTGGAAGGTTAAGATGGAAAATGATTTAAATTCTCTTGGTGTGACCAATTGGCTTCAGCTGAACCATCAAACATGCCAACCTAATAAAACTGCACTGCGTTTTTTTAGCGCACGCAAACAACCGGCGTTTTTTGCCCTAACCCAAATAATCACGCATTGTGACAATCGCGCAGAACAAAAATTGGAAATCTGGTTAGGTTTTCACGCAGCGAATTCAATTTGGGTTGCTCTTATACAAGTTGTATGTGGTTGACATTTTTGACAGAAAATTACTTGCGTGCGTTTATATTAGGTTGGCATGAAAGAGATGACTGGCGTGTCTTGTTGGACGGCCATAATCCATTTGAACGGCTAAGCGCCAGTTAAGTAAGTGATTAAGTATTTGTTGAGTATGCTGGTTTGGTTAGGCGTTACCAAAAGGTCTTCAACAGTATTAGGGGCAAAATCATAAGAGACTATAAATGTGTCACCTTACGCCTGATTGGCGGTATTCGAGGAGACCAATCAATTGTACCATGTAAAAATGCTTACATCTTTGCTCGTGCTGAATTTGTTATGTCCAACGCAGTTTTTAAGCAAAAAAATGGTGGATTGTTGCTTGTCCTTTGGAAAATCATTTTTCTCAACTCAGGGAAAATCGAATATAGTCTACTTTACCGATTTGAGGTATTTTCCATTACTGTTTACAATTATGGGATATTTTCTCCACACACATTATTTCTAAAAACAAGGAGTCTACTAACAAGTGGATTGCTTCAGCAAATATGCATGTATGATAAAAAATTATGTTTAGCTTATGAAACAATTTGAGTAAGAAGAAATTCAATTGGGTCCCCTTTCTGCAGCATCACTCAAGGTCTTATAGAAGTTAGCCTGCTTCTTGGAAAAGTGATAGAGATATTGATTTTCTTACCACCGATTAGCAACGTAAATTTCGAAAACTCATATATCAAAGTAGATATGAAAAGAGAATATGAGGGGAAAAATTTAACGGTTTTTGTCAGAAAATGCATATAGAATGAAGGTTGAACTTTTACCGAACTACCATGAGGAGCTTATCTAGACCATGGTGTTTTCAGGAATGAAGAGTAGTGAAGAAAAATTAAGAGTTCGGAAATTTGTATACTAATCTTTCCCGAAGAACGAACACAGAAAAAAGGGTTATCTATCATACCAATTATAATTAAAAAATTTTTATTGATAAGGTATTGAAATTTACTCTCCGATATGAAATAGTTCAGCCTTAACTTAAAACTTAATGCAATAACATTTGACTTTTTCTAAATGAGTGAAAATATTTAAAGCTCATTAATTTTTTATTTAAATAAAAATACTCAAAAAGGCATAAATGAACTTTTTACTCAACTCGAACCACATTTATCATGCAACCGACTAACTTTTACGCTCATCCTCAGCACCAAACAGCTTTTGCGCCTAAAAGCAAACTCAAATTACTAAATTTGCTAGTACCACGTGTCAACAGTGCGCCAAAAAGCGCTCATGAGCACACTATTACCTGATAAAAGAGTAATCCTTAAGTGCGCCGGCGCTGAGTACGAAGTGGACGACAGCATTGTACCCTTTGACGTTGACGTTGACGTAGGCTTTGCTAGCGTTAGCTGGCTGTACGTTCACTTCGACGTGACGTTAAGCTCCCGTTGCGCTGCCTATGAACATCCATCCCCCTTACACATACAAAGCATTTTAATGTGCCGAGCTGATACGAATTTAGAGAATGCGCCAACACACATACTAGTTAATATATAAACGACCATGTGACTGTTAGAGTTCCGCATCAAATATTTTGTAAGACCTACCCCAGCTGCAGAAAGGTTTTATGCTACACTCCTTATTGTGCATACACGCTCTCTGGCTGTGCGCATTTTCGTTTGAGCTTTTTTTCTTTCTTTGTGGGTGAACTCCTTTGCACACCCACTAATGCACTCATTTTGAGAGCAGCGCTGTTTTTTCATTGCTGCCCTTTGCCCCTCCATTCTCATTTGTGCACTTTTTGATTGCCACCACTTTCTTCCTTTTCTTACAACCCTAAATCATCAGCTGCACATCGTTATCACTCGTTTTATCAGCGTGCACGATTGAAGTTTGATGAACGACTTACTTCCGACAACAAAACGTTCACAGTAGCAGTCACGTCAACATCTTTAACTTTGTATGTAACTCCACAACTACGACTGCGACGTTACGCTTTTCCACAGACTCCGACTGCGAATGGCTTAAACTTCGTCGGGTTTGCGTTATAAGCATGAGAATTCGAAAGGCACCCAAAGCGTTAGCACACAAAACTCGCATTGAACAGTTGAAGTTTGAAGTTGAAAGCTATCAGTACAACAAGTAATCAGTTAACGCCTAAAAGTATACAACAAATTTTCAAGTTTTACATAAAGTGTTAAAGCGCCATTAAATATACTCAAAAAAAAAGTGCCAATTAAACTTCAGTTATCTATCAGGAAGTAAACTCATAAACTCAAACTTCAGCCAGTATGAAATAGTCACCTACATTTTTAACAATTTCCCACTTACTTTAAAAATTTGAACGTGCAGTCGGTCGCTCTGTCAGCAAGTCACACATACAAAACGCACTAGGTTGGTGCCGTCGTGTTTAGCAGGTCCAGTCGTCGGCCTTATTTACACACCTTCGCTGATCTACTTTAGCAAAAATTATTTCGCTCTCGTCAGCCACACCGACTTCAATTCCGATAGCGAACTTCGGCATGCTGTTTCGTGCGCTAATCATCAAAAGCGTATCAACAATGCTCCGTAGATGTGATTTCAAATCTGTGCTACAACAGTCGTTGGACATCCCTCTGGGTCGCCAGTTGTCAACCAGTGCCATGGTCGTACGCAGTTCAGTGCACAAAGTGCGTCAGTTCGAGTTGTACCTGGTGGCAGTAGTAGAAGTTGCCAAAACTAAAACTAACCATAGTAAAATTAACCAAACAATAAAAACAACAGCAAAAACACAACGACTTTATAGCGCTGTAGTGGTCGTCGACGAAAGTAGCGACAGCGACGAACACAAATACGACGATGACAACGAATACGGTTGAATGTTTCTTCGAGGTGTGACACTTGCAGTATAAACGACACGACGGTATAATTCAGTGGCCTTAGTGACAGACAGTCAGTTAGACGGTTGGACGCCAACGTACAAGGCATTGCAGTAGCACACAGCTCGATACATACACATCACGGCCTATGACAATATGTCATAGAATTATATTGCATTCGGGTGTTAGAGTGCACAGTGCATTAACGTGATTACGACGTATGCTTCCTAAAAGTAGGCTACAAGGCTAAACGCAAAGTGGCATAACGTAACGCACCGAAAACAAAAAAAAGCAAATAACATACAAAACGGAAGCAGCGGCGAGATAGTATTTAGTGAAAGCGCCAAGAAATCATGAATTTCATTGGTAATAATTGAAGATCAAAAATGTTGAAAAAGTGTTTTGCGTGAACGTGTTGAAATTGTTGTCAGTGTTGGAGAGTGGTTTCTTTTTTGTATAATAATTTGCGGACCCTCTTTGGTGCCTATTTTTAGGCAGCCGACTTAAATATGCTTTCGAGTGGATCAATTTAATTTTTCTTGGCTTTTAATTTAATTAAAAGGTGTTAGACATCAAAAACATAAACAAAAGCTACATAGTTTTTTACTCTTAAACACTCGTTGAAGAAAAATCTTTCAAAATTTTAAGCGAAATTTCACAAAAAAAAATAAAAAATATAAACTGCCTTGGGAATGCATTTTTTATGCGAAATATTTGATATTCAAGAAATACTCAAAATTGAATAGTAAAATTTTTACACCTTTACAGAAATACGGAAAACCCAAGCTAAGAAATATTTTCAGAGAATTCATGTTAGTAGATTGCAACATTTATTATAGCAAACTTTCGAAAGCTAATTTGCTATCCCAAAAATTTAAAGTGTTCACTTTTTTATTTTGAAAACCGGATCAAATCGGATCAGAACGACAGAAATATTTCATAATTTTCATTCTCCAAAAAATTTAATTTGTAAATATTTTCCATAAACAAAAATTGCAATGCGCATTTATTATACACATTCTTAATCCGGTGAAACGATATTTTTTTTCTTGTTGAGTCCTTCCTTGTGTTGCAAACTCAAAAGGTTATAAATTGCGTACAAAGTTTTTCAAGGTTTTCAGTTCAGTCACTTTAAGAAGTAGCTTGGGTTTGCGAGTAACCTTTTTTTAATGGCAAACTTTTTTTATCGCAAAATTTTTTGTGGCACAAAATTTTGTTAATTGCAACGCTTTCAGTCAAATAATTGTTAAGCAAAATAGTTTATAGCTTACATTTTATGGCAATCTATTTTATAGCACACTTTTTTGCAATTATTTTTGAAATTTTTTTGCTGTTTAGAGCGCAATTCAGTAAAGCTGTGTTTAGCACAATTTTGTAGAAAAAACGTACGAAAGTACTACGTTTAGAAATAACTTTGATTTCATAGCAAACTTCATTTTATGGAAAACTTGTCTATACACAATTTTGTGTACCACAGAAATTCGAAGATTTAACGCTTTCTAATATATGGGACTTTAAGCGAGTGGACTTCTGTGGTTTGTGAATAATTCAATATGTTCCATTGAAGCTAACCATATGCTAATTGTTCGACATAAAGTAATGTGGGCAGGAATACTGAACTGATTCGTTAAAGAAATCACATTGAATTTATAGCAAACTTATTATTGCAAATTTTTTATAGCAAAATTTTTTAAGGCACACAATTTTTTCAAATTTTACGCTGACTAACGCTTACAGACCAAAAATTCTATGTCAAAATACTTTAAAGCATACATTTTTGTGGCATACTTTTCATAGCTAATTTTTATAGCATAATTTTCGGTCATTGGCTGAAGTGGATTTTTTCACATTAAAATTGTTTTCAAAATTCGTTTTTGAAGTAAATTTGGGTAAATTCAAAACTATTTCTGTTTAACTTTTATAACAAAGTCTTTGCTATTTCCATCGAATTATGCCAGTTATTAGGCTTTCAAAAGGATTAGAGATTTTTTTATCAAAGTCCAGTAACAAAAAATGTTTCACTAATTCCGCGCCTCTTTATAAATTGTCTTTCTTTAGTTCTTAAACAAAAGTAACTAGGAAAAATAAGTGACGATTTCATCAATTTCCAACGCCACGTATTACACTTTCTTCAAAACAATTTCTACCAAACAAAAACAATACACAAATTTAAACTTCATTAATATTCCTTTAAATATCAACGTTACCTGCTACTTTCGTCGTTCTCGAACAACCAAAAAATTGCGCATCAAACAACAAAAACACTGAAAAACAACTTTGGTATAACAAAATGTAAGTGTTGGTGATAAATATGCTATTTTTTTAACAAAAGGAACTACTTATGTAAACAAAAATTCAATAAAAGTAGGTCAGCATATATGTTTGTATGAATTCTTTTTCCAGCAGCCTAAAAGTAGGCTAGCCAAAATGGTTTACAATTTTTTAGTGCTCTTATATATATGAAAGTCAAAGCAATGTAGATAATTCGATATTTATAAGTAACGCAAAACAATTATTGCAAATGTAAAACGTTGAGGTAATACACTGCAAATGATACATGCTTAAAACTGCAAAAGAAACGTAGCGCACTTTTAGGCGCTAAAAAGTTGAAAATAAGAGTTTTGACAGCATAATATTATATTATACAGCCAATTTACCTCATTTAAAGCAATCTTACATTTTTGTGTGAAAACAAACTTAAATGCAAAGACAAAAATTTGCATATGGCAATAAAACCCATTTACTGCCGTGTTGATCTTACGCGCAAACACACTAAAGTAAATAAGCATTGCCGCTTATAACGCAACCATGTGACTGCTTGCGCTCATTTCATACACAACATTTTGCTTGTTTGTGCCCCTCTCGTATTATTGATTTTTTCTTGGCACAAATTTGCGCCTGACAGTCTATGCCGCATTTATTTGTATGTTTGCTGTTGTCGAAAGAGTACAACTTGCCAAAGTGTATGTATGCCCCTATATTTGTATGTGTTTTTGCTATATATGCAAAGAACAAAGCCACAAAGCACACACACAGAAGCTCTCAACAGAGAGGCGTTAACACAAAAGCCAATACAACAAAGGTTCAAGGCTCGTTACAAAAGTTTAGCACCCCAAAGTCTTGGCGCCAGCTGAGCTGTGTTTTTTTTTTTTAATTTTTTCAATTTTTTTTTTTTTTTTGTTGTTTTTCGTTCAGCTCATTTTTATACTCAGCTGAGCAGAGATCAGAAAGTATATTTACTTTGTTCGCATAACGGTAATCCGTAACGGCATAAACTAATCGAGATAGATATAGACTTCTGTATACCGAAATGATCTGGGCGAAAAAAGAAATTCATTTAGCCATGTCCGTCCGTACCTAAACACGATAACTTGAGTATATTTTGAGGTATCTTGATGAAATTTGGCATGTAGGTTCCTGGGCGCTCATCTAAGATCGCTATTTAAAATGAACGAAATCAGACTATAACTACGCCCACTTTTTCGATATCGAAAATTTCGGAAAACCGGAAAAGTGCGATAATTCATTACCAAAGACGGATAAAGCGAAGAAACTTGGTAGGTGCGTTGACTTATGACGTAAAATAGAAAATTAGTAAAATTTTTGACAATGGGTGTGTCACCGCCCACTTTTAAAATAAGGTAATTTAAATGTTTTGCAAGCTGTAATTTGGTAGTGGTTGAAGATATCATGATGAAATTTGGTAGGCACGTTACTCCTATTACTCTATGTGTTCTAAATAAAAATCAGGGAAATCGGATGACGAACACGCCCACTTTTAAAAAAAAATTTGTTTAAGTCAAATTTTAACAAAAAATTAATATATTTACAGTATATAAGTAAATTATGACAACATTCAACTCCAGTAATGATATGGTGCAACAAAATACAAAAATAAAAGAAAATTTCAAAATGGGTGGAATTCCGTCCTTTTTCATTTAATTCGTCTAGAATACCTTTAATGCCATAAGTCGAACAGAATTTTACCAATCCTTGTGAAATTTGGTGGGAACATAGATTCTATGACGATAACTGTTTTCTGTCAAAATGGGCGAAATGGGTTGAATCCACGCCCAGTTTTTATACACAGTCGACTGTCTGTCCTTCCGCTCTGCCGTTAACACGATAACTTGAGCAAAAACGATATATCTTAACTAAACTTAGTTCACATACCTATCTGAAGTCACGTTATATTGGCATAAAAAATGGCCGAAATCCGACTATGACCACGCCCATTTTTTCGATATCGAAAATTACGAGAAAATTAAAAAAATGCCATAATTCTATACCAAATACGAAAAAAGAGATGAAACATGGTAATTGGATTGGTTTATTGACGCAAAATATAACTTTAGAAAAAACTTTATAAAATGGTTGTGACACCTACCATATTAAGTAAAAGGAAATGAAAAAGTTCTGCGGGGCGAAATCAAAAGCGTTTGGAATCTTGGCAGGAATACTGTTCGTGGTATTACATATATAAATAAATTAGCGATACCCGACAGATGATGTTCTGGGTCACCCTGATCCACATTTCGATCGATATCTCGAAAACGCCTTCACATATACTACTAAAGGTCACTTCCTTTTCGAAGCCTCATTAATACCTTTAATGCGATACCCACATCGTACAAACACATTATAGAGTCACCCCTGGTCCACCCTTATGGCGATATCTCGAAAAGGCGTCCACCTATAGAACTAAGGCCCACTACGTTTTAAATAATCATTAACACCTTTCATTTGATACCCATATCGTAAAAACGAATTCTAGTCACCCCTGGTCCACCTTTATGGCGATATCCCGAAATGGCGTCCACCTATAGAACTATGGCCCAATCCCTTTTCAAATACTCTTTAATATCTTCCATTTGAAACCCGTGTCATACAAACACTTTCCAGGGTTACCCTAGGTTCATTTTGCTAAATGCTGATTTTCCCCTATTTTGTGTCCAAAGCTGTCAGCTGAGAATGTAATGTTCGGTTACACCCGAACTTAGCCTTCCTTACTTGTTATTGCTGTTCTTAATCTTTTCATGCTTAGTTAGCTGTTTTTTTTTTTTTTTTTTTTTGCGAATGTACAAGAAAAAAAGAAGAAAAAATATAGCGCTTTAGAAAAGTTTCTTCAAACAGGCGCTAGGCATGCGAAAACCAGAGGAAAAAAATAAAAGAAACTTCAAAAGCATCCAAAATTTTAGCCGCATAATTTAGCGTACAAACTTTATTTCTTCTTATAATTTTTTACATAATTTATGCAAAATACGATTTGTCGAACATAAATCTTTTCACTACCACACTTCCAAAACAAAAATAAAAACAAACAAATTTTGTGACTTTCATAATTGTTGTTGCAAATATCCAGTTATGTGCACATTTGCGCATATATGCTTGTGTGGAGCCTAGATTGGCACAAAATTTTTAGGCAACATGGCAAAAATTTTAGCTTTTTCAATATTATTCATGCAGCTGCGACCACAATGGCCGTCGTCAATGGCGTACCCAAAGCTTTGACTTATGTATCTACTTTTTTGTGTTGTGCTATTACTAGCCTTGTGCTACTTAAATAATGCTTTTGAATATGCTAATATACAGATATAAGATAGAAAGGCTGACTTTGTTTGAAAGCACTTTTTTACACAGTTTTGGTATGAATCAAGACTAGGAACGATACGTGACTGTAACTTTTTCACTTTTATGTTGAAAAGTTCAACAGCATATCAATGGCATTTCAAGGAGAAGGGTTTTGTGAAATACGGATCTGGCAGACTTCACTTGAATCTTTATTTGTATAATGAAATTTTTTTCTTTAAAAATTTTCTATTAATACACTAGACTGGGTTTGTCTCCATACAAAAAAAAAAAAGTTGCTAATGTCCGCCCCTAAATTTGAAGATTATGTTAAGAGGGTTTCGGAAAACTTTTTTTAATTTTTTTTTGATCCTTCGAAATACAGCCGAAAAGGTTTTTTCGTTGTAACTTGGTTATTTGACGTCCGATTTTTAAAATTGATATGTCATTATTTTGGCCTTGAAAAGCTTCACATTTCCGTTTAATGTCCTTTTAAGCTATGAAGTCATTTTCACATGATTAGGTCAGCTAACAAAATTTAACCCCCTCCCCCCTAATGTATGTTTTTTTCCTTACCAAACGAAAGTACTTAAAAATTCAAGAAAATGTGGCTTTGAAACCATATTACTATAACAATAAACAAAGAAGTTATAGCACTGTCAATATTTATTGCAACTGTTATTTTACCTGATTCTTATTATACTTATACCTGCAACTCACGATATTTTTGGAGGAAAAATTGCAGGGTTTGCATTGAAAAGTTAATAAAGATATGCCAAATATCAGGAATAGGGGAAGTTAAAGTAAATAAGTGAGTCTAGCCTGTTGTTTCGTATTTATAATAATAATGTTATGCGACAAAATCAACTTTTTTTCTGGGTATTGGACAAAACCCACTTTTTTGTAGAGATTGAGGCTTAAGTAAACAAAGTACTATCTCCGTTTTTCGAACTTAGCCTCCAACAAATAGATATCGGCTTACGAACTTCGAAATTCTACATTTCGAAATTTTATTTTTTTGTTAACGCGTTCAGCAGTGTTAGGTGACCTAATCATGTGAAAACGACTTCGTAGCTTAAAAGGACATTAAATGGAAATGTGAAGCTTCTCAAGGCCAAAATAATGACATATCAATATTAAAAATCGGACGTCAAATAACCAAGTTACAACGAAAAAATATTTTCGGCTGTATTATAAGGATCAAAAAAAAATTAAAAAAAGTTTTCCGAAACCCTCTCAACATAATCTTCCAATTTAGGGGCGGATATTGGCAACTTTTTTTTCGACTCAGTCTATAATACACTAACAAAGGTAAATGCTTTTTAGGCATGAATTATATCATGTGTGGTTTCTAGCAGCCGCAATGGTGGTAGTGGAAGCATGCTCCGCTTTTTTTTCAATTCGACAAAGATTTAGGAAATATTCCGAGTGTCTTTCTGCTAATAAAAGCTTACCTACTTAATTAATTGACGCTTTACTGCTTTAACAGTTATGGCCTTCCAACAAAGCGCACTAATCGCTTTTTTATTGTGTCAACTGACGCCAACTGGTCACAACTAGGGGATTTAAATCGTATCACCTAGTTGTTCCAGCGCAGTGGGGACCGCCCTCATACGCATGGCATAGCCGTCGCCAGTGCGTGGAGGTCCGCACATCTTTCCAAGGACTTTTTTTCTCGAACACTCCCAGAGCCGCCTCTTAAGATGTTTTCATGGTCCATGCCTCTGCGCTTTTCTCTCAAACACTCCCAGGGCGCCTAATTTGATATTTCCATGGACCATACTTAGTAGTTTATTGAGCATGATTTTCGATTGACGAGAGAGAATTTCACTTTTTGATTATCTACCCAGGACAAGTTGCATTTATTGGCAAGAGTCACTCCTCGCTGGATTTCAAAGCTGGTGTTGTTTTTTGTATTAAAGCTGGTTTCCAAATAAATGAAGTCTTTTCAAATTTCAAAATTATGGCTGCCAACAGTAGCGTGATTGCCAAAGCGCAAATGCGCTGGATCTTTGCTTGATGAGAAAAGGTACTTCGTTTTGTCCGCATTCCGCTTCCCGTTTTCTCTTTCGAGAACTTACGCGGGTGCTTAAAACAATAATATGAATGTCACAAGCATACGCCAGTAATACGTGCTTTTATAGAAAATTGTTTCAGAACTGTTTAATTTTTTAGCTTGTTTTGTTTTCTCCAGCATCAAGTTAAAAACAGCGCACGATAGGGGGTCACCCTGTCTGAAACCCCGCAACAGAAAGGAGGTTTTACATCTGCGGAAAACTTCTGTGAGAACGAATACGATGACCTTGTAACCGATGTCCAAATAGCACCTATATTATGAAGAGCACACTTCTCTGCTCTCTTATATGGAGAAAGTAAGATAACGACGCACCACTCAGGGATTATGAACCCGAACCCGCAATCGATGATGAGAGAATGATGTACCTCCACACGATTTGGATAAAGTGCCAGAATAGCAATAAAAAAATTCAAAAATAACAAGTCCGCGGGCACTGATAGATAGCCTGTGGAGCTATCCAAATGCGGAGGAGTTGGTAGGGCGCATGCATCAGCTTATTTACAAAATATAGTCAGACCAGTGCATGCTTGACGATTGGAATCTAAGTGTTCTAAGCTCAGTCCACAATAAGTGGGATCCTGCAAACTGAGCCAAAAATCGCGGAGCCAGGCTTCTCTATATCGCATATAAGGTCCTGTCAAGCGTATTGTGGGAAAGATTAAAGCCCGACGTAAGTCGAATGATTGAATCTATCCAGTACGGCTTAAGACTTGGTAAATCTACCAGATCTGGTCAATTTACTATGCTCCAAATCTTGGAAAAAACCTGCAAACTAAATTGCCCCACATCACCTCTTCGTCGATTTTAAATTTGCCTACGTCAGCACGATAAAGGGATGCCTATGTTCCGCTATGTATGTCTGAAATTGGTTTCGACGAAAAACGTATAAGGATGTGCAAAATATCGTTGAGCAATACCTTCAGCTCAGTCAAAATTGAGAAGGACCTCTCAATAATTCACTTATTGATATAAAGGGAGTCCCCGCACTACATCAATCTCGCAATATTTTAGCCTTTTTTTTGAAGTGATAAACAATAGTAATTTTATACCAAATTTTTATAACTTTTAATGCTGTTATGTGCTTAAAATGTTGTTTATATTACAGCGTGTGGATTTTGCAAATGAAATTGAAATTAAAATAAATAGAATTAACCAAACGGCCAATCTGCCGCAAATTATGCAATGATTTAAAATGCTGCGCTTTTGTGAAGCAAATACGCGCACACGATCCCTGTAGGGAAGTCAGTAACTTGTGATACAAATTTCTGGTTCACAAATAGACCTGAAGTAGTACTAGTTTGATAGCAACTCAATTTTTTCCTGTTCGAAAATCGACAGTGTGGGCTTTTATATTTCATATTTAATATTTATTTGATAAAAAATACAATTTTCAAAAAAAAAAACAAATTTTAGCTTTAAGGAGCTTCCACTATGAGTATTAGACTGGTTAGATTTATTAACCGATATCGCGCCAACGAGTTTTCGATAGGATTTGGGCTCATGGAAAAAGTTCCACTACCCAAAAAAATAATTTTCGAGCCTGCGAAATTTCGTTTTTTTTTTATTTTTTTCGACTTTAATTTTTAAGGTTTTTTTTTCATGAACTATTAAAAAATTTTCATTTGATTGTAATATTTTGATGTGTACCCCGTCCGAACCAAAAATGTCGGTAAAAACGTTGGCGATAACAGTTTTTTGAAAAAAAAAAAAATTTTTTTTTTTAAACTGTTATCGGCAACGTTTTTGGCGGACATTTTTGGGTCGGACAGGCTATACATATGAAAATTTTTTTAGTAGGTCATGAAAAAACCTTAAAAATCAAAGTCGAAAAAAGTAAAAAAAATTAAATTTGCAGGCTCGAAAATTATTTTTTTGGATATGCGTAATGGAACTTTTTTCCTGAGCCCAAATCCTATCGAAAAATCGATGGCGCGATATCGGTTAACTTTCCTCCATAAAATTGACCCACCCTAATGACTATACCTTCTTTCTCTATACTTTGAAGCCATTCGCCATAGATTCAACAGAGCACGTATAGACCATGACAAGCAACTTATATTTGAGTCAGTTCGTATTAAATATGCCTAAGTCTGCCTTGGTGTGATGGTAGCGTGCTCCGCCATCCACAACGAAGATCCTGGTTCACTCTCGGAGAAAAACAACATCAAAATTTAAGAAACAAGTTTTTTCGATTAGAAGAACATTTTTCTAAGAGGGGCGCCCCTCGGTAGTGTTTGGCAAGCACTCCGAGTGTATTTCTGCCATGAAAGTCTCTCAGTGAAAACATATCCGCCTTGCAAATACCGTTCGGAGACTCAATAAAACATGTAGGTCCTGTCCCGCCAATTTGTAATAAAAATTAAAAGGAGCACGACACAAATTGGAAGAGAAGCTCGCCCTAAAATCTCTTCGGAGGTTATGACGCCTTACATTTATTTTTTTATTTTTTTAAAGTCCTTCAGGCGGCAATTTCAGGGAATCTAAAATACTTATTGCCTGAACACATACACACCTATGAACGATGTTTCAACGAATCTTAATTTTTTGCCTAGATCAGAATTATCTTAAAAAGGGAGTTGATATTTTCATTGCCGATATTTATAGGGTGGTTTGCAACTATCGATAAAGCGGATAAAATCGGGTTATTTTATTTTTTTATTTAACATGTGGATCTCCAGAGTTGTTCGGAAACAACTAAATAGAACCAGCAAAAGAAATAGATCTGAATCTTTATACTAGTTCGGAACTATCGGAAAAGTAACAATAACCAAACTAGTTTAATAGCGGAAATTTCTGCAAGGTTCGGAACTACGGGGACAATTTCCACCGCTTAAAACATCGCCATGTTAAAGTCGGCGGTAACGTAAAGCATGCAAAAAATATAAAGAGCGAACTAGTAGGAGTTCCGAATGCACTCGAAGCGCACTAATTTTGAACTAGTGATTTTCCCTATAAGGACCGTATGGATGGGACTTGTGCCAATGTGAGCTCATTGACATAATGCGGAGCTTTATTTATTGTCAGGGGCATACTACTGCTTTCGCATATAATTGATTTGTCGCTATACAAATTTTGTTTGGGCATTCTTGGCCTTTTAATACTTAAAGTAAATTAAGGAAATGTTTATTAAGAAAATATAGTGAGCCCTGAGTTTTATGCTTTCATGGCTTCGTTGCTTTGTCCCATTCTTCTATTATGATAAATAAATCTAAAAATATGAATCTTACCTCTTATGTTGTTGTTGTTGTGTTAACAGTGCTTCGCCCCATACAAGGAGCACGACCACTCACAAATTTTCATCAAAGTCCTCAAAGGGGATTCCAAGGAAATTGGCTGTTCCAGCAAGGGCGAACCATAGAGAGATTGGTGTTAGAGGCGTAGGTTTCACACTACAATTGAAAATATGGTTGGTGTCATGTGGGGACACATCGCATGCAGGAGATACATTACGTATGTCGGGGTTGATTCTGGACAAATAAGAATTTAACCTGTACAGTATCCAGAACGAAGTTGGGCCAGGATGAATGGTATCTCCCTTAGTAGTGTGCTTTCATCTTCTGCAAGGGTAAGATATTGCATATTAATAACAGGGTTCACTGGGCGCATCCTGGCAAAAGCGTTTTCCTATTCTGGGTGTATTGGCTCAGGGCCTGCTTATCTTTATCTGGATCAAATGGCTGTGTTAGAAGGTGCCAGATGTTCCCTAAAGCCCCGTGGAGGCGGGGATAGATCAAGCAGTTATTTGCTAGGATGCCATGGTTTGTGACAATTTAGCAAAAGCTGCCTATTCTGCATTTCGTTGTGCTATTTAATGTGGCGCTCTTTGGCCATATTATGTTGGTGGTTTGCGGGGGTCATAAGGAGACATACCTCTTATAACCTGCTTAAGCGTGAGCTAATAAATGTTTTAAAGTAAGTTACCTTTATTTTGAATTTCCAAAAATAAATTGAATGTCAAACTTGATATTTATATGCAACAGCTATTGAGTGCTAAATTCGTGCATCCAACCAACTATTTTACATTCGCAACTTGCTCGATGCAATACGTCAACTATCAGCTTGACATAAAACGTGCGATATCAAATTAATGCTCTCAGCAAAGAAGCAAGCTCAGCACACTAACCCAAACAACATTATTACCATATGCACATATCAAATGAACACTCTCGTATATGTACATATAAACGCGCGCATATACATATGCAATTTTTTTTGCGTTTTTCAATATCACTAACTTTTCGGCACAAATTTTGTATTTTTCATTTCTATTCTTCTTTCACAAAACATCTTCGACTATGTCAGTACAAATTTTCCGCCACAACAATAGTGACAATAGTAGCAGCAAACAAATGTTGACAAGTAGTAAGAGCGTATGTGTATGTTAGTTGTTGTATTTGCATACGAATAGTAGCATCTATTGTTCCCTTGAATGAGCCCTATGTTTTGCTAACAACAATGTTAGCTGGCAAATTTGTTTGCCATTGAATTGGTTTAGCTTGACTTATGTTGCCACATATTGCTTGTGATTCTTTCTTCGTCTACTTCAGTTGTGCAGTGCAGTGTGATGTTGGATGAAAAGATTGTGCACGTTTGCTTATTTCTGTACTCAACATATATGTATGTAGCACTCATTGCGATTTGATTGTTCCTATGGGCACTTATTGGTGAGATTTGTCAGATTATCTGTACTTGTTAGTTTAAGTATGAATATTTTCTGGAATGTTGCGTTAATTAAGTCAATTGATGGGGAACAGACTTGATTTGAAATAATTTACAATTTTTGTTGTTATATCGGCCTACTGATTTGAAATAATTTATTTGAAATGCATACTTATAGGAGATTTTAAAAGCATAATTTTTTACAAGAATTCAAATCTTTACAAAAGTAAGCAAACCATTACTTAACATAGCATGTTTGCAGAACATAACACACCATAGCTGAATACTTCATAACGTACCACAACATAAAATGGTAAATCTTTCATACCATAACATAACCTAACATAACATAAAATAACATAACATAAGATAACATAACATAAAATAACATAACATAACATAACATAACATAACATAACATAGAGAAAGCATGCACTAACAGCTCGTTCTGCAGCCACGCAAAAAAAGTTGAGTAAAACGAGATTATACTCGAAATACTTGAACGATATTAGCCAATCCGATTACACCTATTTCCAAAACATTCTCGGCAAATGTTTACCTTCTTTGTTTTCTGAAGTTAATATGGTAGCGCGGTTGTTTAAATAGGGACTATTGAATAAGAGAAACATATCTGGTAATATTTGTTGAGCTCAGAAGAACCAGTAAGCTGCAACTTACATGTATTTACGTGCTCTAGTAAAATTTGTTTTCTTCGCTGTCAGTCATGCAGTTACCATGAAAATGTACCCAGCGAGAAATCGGATGTGCTGTGATAACAAACATAAAATAAGGCCAAAGGACGACTTACTGCCATGACCGAAATTGTAAACAAATCATTGATCTAATGAGTACGAATAGCTCACTTATGTTATTAATCTGATTCACCATTTCAGCGCTATTGCGATTTTAAAAATTTATTTGATCACGGACATACGGCCACGACACTGGCCATGTTCTTATTTCAGTCTGATTTCGATTCCGGTTTTGATTCCTGTAAGTTTCCAGTTTCGCTTCCTGTTTTGGTTCAAGATCGATTCACGATTTTGTTTGGTTTAGTTAGGTTTTGGCTCTTGCTTTGGTTCCTACCCCGGTTTCAGCTACGTTCATTTCTGAAGGCAGTTCAAATCCGGTTAAATTCCGGTTTCATTTCCGGTTACCGGTTTCAGTTCCTGTTTGGTTCCAGTTCCGTTTACCATTTTGGTTTCAGTTCCTGTTACTATTCCGGTTTCGGTTCCGCTTAAAACTCCGGTTTCTGTTCCGGTTTCCATACTGCTTTCAGTTCCGTTTACCATTCTGGTTTCAGTTCCGGTTACCAGTGTCATTTCAGTTTCGATTACAATTCCGATTTCGGTTCCGCTTTAGGGGTCGAAAGAAAGCCTTTTTTGTTTTCTGCGGATTAGTAGGCTTGTGTCAAGTCCTTCCTTCTATCTATTTTATTTTCTTCATCATATTCTCATTTATTTTGATTTCGTTGATTGTCAATAACTAAATAAGTGTCTGATTGCGCCTACATCAACTCAACTTGTACTTACACTTACACTATGGGTTCCACCGAACAAAGGTGCTTACACATCCAAAAGCAGATGATTACTTAGCTTAACTTTCGTATTTCGTATTTTCTTAAAAGAGGTTCCAAGCATTCTTTTTTTAGGAAGGGTAATGCATGCAATGCGGCGGCCGCCGTGGTGTGATGGTAGCGTGCTCCGCCTACCACACCGTATGCCCTGGGTTCGCACCCCGGACAAAGCAACATCAAAATTTTAGAAATAAGGTTTTTCAATTAGAAGAAATTTTTTCTAAGCGGGGTCGCCCCTCGGCAGTGTTTGGCAAGCGCTCCGCCAGATGCCGTTCGGAGTCGGCATAAAACATGTAGGTCCCGTCCGGCCAATTTGTAGGGAAAATCAAGAGGAGCACGACGCAAATTGGAACAGAAGCTCGGCCTTAGATCTCTTCGGAGGTTATCGCGCCTTACATTTATTTTATTTTATTTATTTTTAATGCATGCTTTTTCCCACAGGAAATGAATAATTGCATGTATATGTGTGTTTGTATGTACATTTGGTATTCCCACACACCAAGCAAAATCTATTTTCACGACTCAACAAATTGTTAATCATACGTCATGGTGGACGAGCGCGAATGCTTTGCTTCCTTCCACCTATTATTTTCAGCTAAAATGCCATAGCAGCGTGAATTTATACAATTTTAGCAACTTTTGTAACATGATGCCATTTTGCATAACAAAGCTGCAATTTGGCTTTCTTCAAAGATGCATAACTTCTTTGGCAGAGCATAGAAAATTGCTTTTTAACTTCTTGCTTTATGTGCACAACTTTTCGTGCGTTCAAGTTTGCGCTCTCTCTTTGGATTATTACGAAATTTTGTGTATGCGAAAAGTTTACGCTTTAACTGACAAGCGATTTTATTTCAACTTCAGCAACATGCTAACATTTGTTACGCTGCCACCTCTGAATTTTGTTGCCTCCCGCTGAGCGTTGACTGTGGTCAACAACAACAACTTTTGCACGTTATGCGAGCAGCCGTTCAAGCAACGTTTAATTAAAGTTTAACAACATGTAATTTTGATATGCATTTTAAGCGTGTTTTTTACTACTTTTACTTGCACGAGGTAGGTGTAAGCTTAGCATATTTATTTTTAATTTATCGTTATTCGCTCAATGTTGATGTGAATTTTAGCGCAAATTATCTGCAGCATTTTTGCTACTTCACTTTTCACAAATAACCAGCTGTTAAAGTTAACGAAGTTCTAACGTCAAAACGTTAATCTTCAATTTTTTGTGTTAAGTAAACGAAAAAGTACTTTTAAGATCTCGTTAAATGTTTGTAAGCAACGTGGAAGTTTAAGATTCGTGATGGTACATTTGTACTTAAGGGAGCAATAAAATATCATTAATTTGACATATTCTTGATCTGCGATTACAACGAAACATAAAAATAAAAAAATAAATATAAGGCGCGATAACCTCCGAAGAGATTTTAGGCCGAGCTTCTCTTCCAATTTGCTTCGGCTACTTTTAAATGTTCCTATATGTTGGCGGGACCAACTTGTTTTATGCCGACTCCAAACGGCATCTGCGAAGCACATGAGTTATCACTGAGAAACTTTTCATGGCAGAAATACATACGGATTGCTTGCCAAATCACTGCCAAGGGGCGATCCCGCTTAGAAAAATTTTCTTATAATTGAAAAACGTTGTTTCTAAAATTTTCGTGTTGCTTTGTCCGGGGCTTGAACCCAGGATCCTCGGTGTAGTAGGTGGAGCGCACTACCATCACACCACGGCGGCCGTCAGAAGGAAACTCAGCCAGCAATACTTTAAGGAAAATCCACGACACATTAAAGTGGCTCTTAAATCCAATTTTTTTTATCAGTCTCACCCACCCAAACTTACTACCACTTTCACAGATTTTACACATCAATCCTGCGGCTCTTATTTCCTGTATTTGCTGTTATTGACGGGACCTAGCTTAAAATAATGTGACATAAGATGAAATGTGCGATTTGTGGTCATGAACCTTTGATCTTCTTTGTTTGGAGGTTTGAGCAATTTTGTTAGTCTAACGTGGTAGGATTTGCACATGAGCTTATAATTTTTTCAGCCCCACGCTTCTGTTCACGGTTTTCTTACTCTATGGATTATATGAAACTCGTGTCAAATTTTGATTCCTTCGAAATATATTGGAACGTCTACCGTCGATTCATCGTGTGCAGCACCCTCCTTTCTCAAATGTTCTTGTTATATTATGTTTATAAAGACATTCCCCGAAGGTTTTGGGGAGTGCTATCGATGTCGATGGTCCTTTGAAAGTTTAAGATCCGGCACGTTCCGGTAACAAGCACCATTAAGATACTATCCCGACCATCTCTGCCTTTTCGTAATGTTCTATCCATTTGTGACAGGGACTCAGCATAGATGTATGGTGCGGACTGAGCAAAGTCTCTTTATAGCTTTTTGGCCTTCCAGGACACTTCTTGATGGAGTACTGTGAGAGATTATTGTCTTTATTTTTTACTGTTTCCGACTACAATTTCCGACTGAAACAAACTACCGTGATCTTGCAGTCTGTAGAATTTACTTATTTTAGGTTTGACACAGAAAACAGAAGACCCAACCCTGCCGTTTATTTGAAAACATTTGTATACAAGGGTATCGTATTTTTGCCATTTCCACCTCACCCTCCGACTCTGCTGTGGCCCTTAAATCTCTTTCGAAGCAAAGACACGAGACCATATAGTCTGTTCTCCCTATGTTAGAGGGCGTTATACTGCTATGTCCATACAGCCTGCACACAAGCTTCCACCACGCCTTGTTGTTGTTCTTGTAGCAATAAAGAACCTTCCCGAAGGTTTGGGATCCGGTAGGTTCCGGTAATAAGCACCATTATGGTATAAGCTCGACCAGGTCGTAAAAGAATTTATATGACCACATTGAAGGTTCTTGGCCATACCGCCCTTCCCCTCCCACTAGTACAATGAGGAACTTGGAGTTACCAGAGCCTCGCCTACTAAATATGTATATGATGCAAGCATACTTGTACCAGTATGCGCCTCACCTTGCGGTTATCAACCCCTCGAACCCCCTTAAGCCTTTTTGCAATTGCTTACGCTATATTCTTAGCCATAAAAACATTTGCAGGCAGGGTAATCAGAAAAACATACAAAGGTCGGTTTGCCATAGGTGTGCTATGACGGAGGTATAGACGATTTATCGAATTGTTATCGAAGTGCTATACATACTATCGATAACTAAGGTAATGAAACAGTAATCAATTTTTATCAACAAGTTAGATGTTTATTGAAAATAATTTGGTTTATTATCGACAAGTTATCGCTGATTTGTCAAACAGTTATCGATATTTTATCAACAAATTAATAACTTTTCATCCAAAATTTATAGATTTGTTACCGAAAAGTTATTGAGTTGCTATCAAAAAATTATAAATTTTGTATCGAAATGTTATCGAAATGTTACGGAAAGTTATCGATTTATTTTCGAAAAATTAGCAACTATTTATCGAAAGTTATCGATTTGTTATCAACGCCATCGACTCGATATAGAAATGGTATATATTTCTTATTGGAGTAATACCAATTAGTTTTCGTTTTTGCTATCGATTTGCGCACCCATGCTGAGATTCTAATTATTAGGTGTGATACAGCTATCATATCTAGAAGCAGGAAACTGCATAGGTCCTAGAAAGCTTTTAGTGTTTACCAAGAGGACATAGTTATTTTATAACAAAAGTCCTGGTTGTTGGTATGGTTTTTCATTTTGGTCGTTGAGTAAATTTATGGTGCCATTATGGACTCATTCAGTTTATATGAGGCCCACACGGACCGGGCAGTTCGACCTGACCTAACCTAATATCGCTTTCTAACGACGACTATTTTAGTGAAACAGATACTGATTAAACTTCAGAATAAAACCGGTGAGAATAATAAAGATCTACTCTAATTGTCAATTGTTAATAAAGCTACCGTTAAAACATTATTTTTCTAGACAAACACCTTTATAACATCGAATTTTCCGAGTACTTGGTACTCACCTTTTTTTAATTGCTTATTTAATATTTCGAGTTTGGTATCTGGAAATAATAAGAACCTTAAATAATAAAAGGAATAATAAAAGATTATGTATTGGGGCGAATACTAGCAACACCAAGGGATACTCTTATCTCTAAGCCGATGCTAAGCAGTGACTTGTATGCACATAACCAAATTAATCATTATGTCTACACATATGTCCATACAAGCAGCGGGGGGAAACGCACAAACACATACATATATCTTATCTGAGATGCTCACAAAAGTAGGTAATCATTTGTGCAAGTATCACTCACATATACACGCGCATGTGAGAAGCTATAACGTGCATCTGTAGTTATAGCTAGTAATTTTATAGCTGGTAACTAAGTAAAATTCTATAAATGCCTAGGAGTATGCGAACGATGAAATCACAGCGTTTCAGTTTGATTTAAGCCCGCTATCTGTCAAGAAGTAGAAGTGTTATTGTGAATTACTTTAATAAAGGCCATTTTGCACTGTTGAATATTGGAGTTATTTATTCAACAGTTTAGCGATACGAACGTTAGTAGAAGGTTGCAAAAAAGAGGAATTGCACTAAATCCGTTACAGTATGAATTAAGCGGAGGTTGCCCTCATTTATTTTTAAATATATGAAAATATTTGTTTGAAAAAATTTTTAATTTTTAATTGATTTAATAATTTTTGAAATTTTGAAACAACGTGACATCAAGACGGACAGGGCGATAGTTGTTCCTAGTATACCTTGTAAATCTCTTCAAAATCGTTTCCCCAGAAAATGAGATTTAAACCCGCACCCCTACGATGGTTGATTGAAGTGTTACAAACGAATTCAGCTACGTTATGCCTTAGTTGTTGTAAACGTATCCCAATTGCCTTCTTTGCACATTTTATTCCTTGCACAGTACATACTTCGTAACAACTAAGGCATGACATGCCGCTTGTAACACTTCAACTATCGTAGGTGTGCGCGTTCGAATCCCACTACCGCGAGAAAAGGCCTTAAAGAGATTCACAAGTTATATCGGAAACAGCTATCGCCTTCTCCGTCCTGACGTCACGTTGTTTAAATTTTTCCCAAATTATTAAATAAAACAAAAATATATATTGTAACGACTTTAGGGAAATTCTGCTTATTTGCAACTTTCTGCTTACGTTCGTATCGCTAAACTGTTGAATAAAACACTCCAATATTCTGTATTACAAAATGTTCTTTATTATACTACTTTGAAAGTACTTCACAATTAAACTTCACTTCGGAACTGATGGCGTATTTAAATCAAACTGATTAGACATGCCTCAGCTCGTGCTGCTTTTATACTCTTCGGTTTCCTCGTTCACCCATTTCTCCTAAGGTCTAGTAATTTCGTGAACGTTATGCTTGTTTACCAGCGATATACACGTATATTTGTAATTTGTATCCATATGCTTGTGTATATGTGAGGAATACTGTGGCTGATGATGACATGCGTTTGTGAATATCTCTCTACTGCCTTGTATGTATGTGTGTAGATGATCGATTTGTTTACGTACATACTGCTTAGTATTGGCTTAATGGTGGTAGTATCGCTTAGTAATACTAAAGCGCCAAATACACGACACGAACATATCCGCGAACATTCCCGTTATGTCATGTTTCTGCGACCTTTTATGTCGTGTATGGTGGTGTTTGCCAGTTCGCGCAAATGTTCGTGCGTGTATGGCGAAATAGCTCATAATCGTAGTAATTTCTGAACGGAACAGACGTGCGCGGAAAAGTAAAATGGACAATAAAAAATTTCTGAGTGAATTTATTGAAATGTATAAATCTTTGTCATCATTGTGGCAAGTAAAAAGCAAAGATTATTGTAATAGAATTAAAAAGAATAATGATTATGCGACTTTAATTGCCACAGCGAGCAATATTGCTGCAGCACAATTGTAGTCCGTATCCATCGCTGTCTGAAAGAGAACTAATGTTCGGCCAAAAGTTCGTATGGTGTATGGCCAAAGCTGCGAGCAAGATTGCGGAATGTTCGCGGAAATGTTCGTATCGTGTATTTGCCGCTTAATATCCGTCACAATATCTACAATTATTCGTGAAAATGTTCGCCATTAGAAAATATTTCGCATATAGAAAATATTTACAAAAAAAAAACAAATTAAAAACATGTTATTGTTGCGTAAAGAAAAAAACAAATATTTAAACCTTTTCTTAAAAGCAACTACTCGCAGCAATAGCCACGTTGTCATTGCTGAAATCTGCAGAAAATAAGTTGCAACCAGCTGCTATGCGTTTTTTCTTGTTCACACAGCCAAGTATACAACAACTGATTAATATTTTCAACATAAAGCTGACAATGAGATGCTTTTCTAAGCACATACTTTTCATCAGTGTTGTTGTAGTTGTTGCTGCCTTAACTTTAAGAAGTAGTTGTCGTTGTTACAACAAATACTGGTCAACAGCTTAAACACATTTCCCTTTGCGCTTAGTACTGTACATTTGTTTTTCTTTTCTGTTTCTCATGAAACATTCCTCCCTATGTGACATTTATAAATGTCGCTTGTATCTCAATTTTACACCTTACAACTTGTGTGTTTTCTCTTAGAAATTCCACTTAAATAATATAGAAAAAAAATAAATTAAGTCGTCTTCTCTTTTCTCGGCACACGTCTGTGTTTGGCCCCTTTCTTAAGCACTTTACATGCGCTTGCAGTTGGTCGTGTTTTAATGCCTTTGAGGTTGTTTTGGTACGTGGATATTCCTTGTACCTTTGTTCTTATTTTAGTAATACCACAAACCGTTATTTAATATCTTATGCTACTCTGTAATAAATTCCTTTGGGACTAGCAGCCGCTTTCAGTGCTGGAATTAAGCTGACAATGGAATGAACTGACAGCCAACAACAGATTTCCTTTTGAGATAATAAGAAATGAATTACTGCATTCCATTAGGGAGTATAAGTTTGTAACACATATGTATGTATGTATTTGGTTCTTTGTATGGGCACGAATATTTACAAGCATTCGTGGGAAAGCAAAACTACATAGAATGTTAAGTTATAGCGCGACATCAACTTAGGAATTGCTACTTGCACTCCATTTAAACGCTACTTGCCGATACGAGTTCGCTTAAATTGGCTGTAATTCATTTAGATTTTAGATAACAAAATTTTATTGATTTTACTGGAAAAGACCTAAATTTATGATATAATCGAGAAGGAACATCCTCTAAGGCGTAGGTCCTAGGCTCAATTCGCACGGAAGGCAATCTCAAAATATCTAAGAAAATATTTCTAAGCTGGGTCGCCCCCATTATTAGGGTTTGGCAAACACTAGGAGTTTATTTCTGCCATGAAAAACTTCTTCGGGAAAATTATACATATGTAATCATGCAGCAAATTTTTTGGAAATAAAGGTGTGAGTACCGAGAACTCGAGAAGTTAAATGAGTAAGGTGTTAGGGTATAGGTGTTGAAAACTAAAGTTTCTAAGTTAGCTTGAGCTCGCCCTGTAGTTTAAGTTCAACATAAAGAGAAGCAAATTTACCAGAAACAAATAATTTCGGACAATTAAAAAGTGCTTCGTCGGATTATTATCGAAATAGGCGATACTGTTATTTATTGTTTCATTATCGGCTATCTATCGATATCGAATTACAATAGTTGGGTATTCGTTTTCTTTTCTTCCTTGATAGCGCCGATACGGCTTCTTATTGTTTCTTATCAGCTTTTTATTGACGGCTTACAGATGCGCCATCGATCCTGTATTAAAGTTTTATCGCTACTTTTTTCATAACAAGCCGATGGTAAATTTGATAATGTAAAAAATTTCGATAAAAAATCGTTAATTTTTCGAGAACAATTCCACAGTTTTTTGCTAATATATTGATAATTTTTGATAAATCATCGATAATTATTCGATAAAAAAAATCGATAAATTTTCTATAGCATGTAGATAAGATAACTTTTTTATGCCATATTCATAAATAATCGATAGTTTTTTCAAAAAAATCGACACCTTTTTAATACCATCGATAAATAATAGATAACGTTTACAGTAAATCAATAAAAAAAATTGGTATATTTTTCTACAACAAAACAATTAATTTCTAATAAAAAAATGATATCTTGTCAATAAAATGTCGGTTACTCCATAATCTTTATTATTAGTAGTTCTTCTACATCACATCGATAAACCGCCTGTACCCTTATTGACAACAGGTTCATAACCCGTCGATAAAAAACCCATAACTCGACGATTATATACCGTTAACACTTCGATAAAAAATTCATAACACCTCGTCCGGTTTCAGTACTGCATTCGCTTGATGCTTCCAACATAATATTTTATTTTCTGTTCCTTCCTTTTTCTCATTTCTTTTCCCTCCTCTCCCTTTTCCTTTAATTTCCGTAATTTTTTCCTTTATTTTGCTTTAAAACATCAAAAATTTAAGAAAATTTATTTTTCTTTTGCATTTAAAACAAAGAGTGAATTAAGTTACCAAATGTATTATTTATCCAAAATTACTGCGCACATCAATCAAATTTCTCAATTGTCCCTACAGCCAACAAATATAGCCAAGAAATTCTTATAAACTTTCACTACACAAAGAACGCTGTCAAATGAGAATTTACTGACTCTCACACAAAAGCAATCAATATCAAACTCTAGTAAAGCAGTCAAAGAACTGCTGATGAACTAACAAATTGAAGAGAGAAGGCAAGCAGTCATGCAACCAACACAACAATAAATTCGCTGCATGTACCAGCCCATGTATATATGTACATATATAACACACTTATCCCCCAGAAAATACGCACACACACATGGATACATCCATCAACCAATCAGTCAATCAAGCAACCTGCACCGATGGCCAGTTAACAAAATTGCTTGCAGCAGTAAAGAATTTAACATATTGAAAATGTATGTGTGTTTGCTTTTTTTCTTGTTTAGATTTAGCAACTTCAGAACTGAACAAAGTTTTAGGTCATAAAAGCCAGAATAGCGTAACTGCAAAAAATTTAAAACTTAGGTATTCGAGAAAGGGGTAGTCAGGTTTTAAAAAGTCCATATATACTTCATTAAAAAATGATTCACAATAGAGATTTTACAACTGTTATAAGTATTTTATATTAGTGAGCCTACTTTGTCTTTTAATTCATTAAATTTTTTACTTTTTCTAAAATGTCAATAACCCTGGTGGCCATAACAAGGAGAACTACAAAATTGTAATATCATTGTCAAATTTATTAACCATAACATACATACAACAACAAAGTTTGAAGTTTGCAAATACATGTCTAAAAAAACTAAACCAATAACTGGCGCTACCTGCCTCATAGAAGATTAAGGCCAAGCTTCTCTTTCAATTTGCGTCTTAGGCCAAGTAAGGTTGAACTGCCCGATCCGTGAAGACCTCGCATAGACTAAATGAGTAGGTAATGTTACCAGAAGCTTGTTTAGCGACCAAACTGAAAACACACAAACACTGCATACTGAGAGTGCAGTCAGAATACCCGTCATGAGTTTTCAGTCCTCTCTTTTTAATGATAGAAATAACTTTGTTAGTCTAAGATGGTAAGACCTACACATAATCTTCGACACTTTTCAGCACCGCACCTGGGATCACGCCGTTCCCGATTGGTCAACCGTGTGAACCTCTCGCCTTCTCTTAATCTCACTCAGTCTAATTTGGATGCCTACGGAGCAAACTTCGAGGCATGCGCCATTTTTAGCTAGTTCATCCGCTTTTTCGTTCCCATATGCTCTGGGAAATAATAAAGATGTACTTTTTCCTGATTGGAAAACCTTTTTTTTAAGTTGTTGGTATTACTTAGCGCGGGACTTGACCCAGAGCAAGCTACCACTATACCAGAACGGTCACTACATATCACCTTTATGCAATACTATGTATGCATGTCTTTCTATCAACTGACAGCAAGTCAAAGCGATGAGTGCTTTCGAGTTAGCTAGAGCAATGGCAATATGTAAAGTGGGGCTGTCAGAATTTATTGTGCTCATTCAGCTTTGTTGTTATACGTTTTTAGTTTGCGTGGCAACCACTCACACAGGCAAGTAATTTTTTTTTTGTTTTTTTTTTTTTTTGACATAAGCTTTAAAATTTCAATTGTATTTTTATACCCCATTGTACTGTAACGGAATAAGGCCATCGAAATTTTAAAAATTTATGTTCACATGAAAAATTTTAAATCGTTAAAAACTTCACAAGACATAGAAAAAAATACAATTATTTATTAACAAACTAAAAAATGGGCGAGGCAATGCCAATATAATATGAGAAATCCGACATTCAAACAAATGTCTATAGACCGTTCCACAGCGAAAGCATCCTACACTTCCAGTCGAAGACATTTTTGTTCACTATGAGCTTCATCGACTGGGACCGGTTAAGTGCATATAAGTAGAGCCATAAACTTTCTGATTCTTAGCCAAAAAATGAATTTCCCATATGCACGAGAATCTCTGAAAAACCCCGCGCTCAGAGAAATCCTCAAAGTCAATGTGGCACTCTAATTAAACCCCCTACCATCTAAATCGATCAGCCGCAAACAAAAAAGTGTATGTATGTGTATGAACTGAGAGTATTTTTATAATCAGCTGAGCAGAGCCCACAGGATATATTAATTTTGTTCTCATAACGGCGCCCCGTAACGACATAAACTAATCGAGATATATATAGACTTCTATATATCAAAATGGTCTGGGCGAAAAAAGAAATTCACTTAGCCATGTCCGCCCGTCCGTCCGTCTGTCCGTAAACACGATAACTTGACTAAATTTTGAGGTATCTTAATGAAATTTGGTATGTAAGTTCCTGGCCACTCATATCAGATTGCTATTTAAAATGAACGAACGATCGGCCTATAACCACGCCCACTTTTTCGATACCGAAAATTTCAAAAACCGAAAGAGTGCGATAATTCATTAACAAAGACGGATAAAGCGATAAAACTTGGTGGGTGGCGCAGAATAGAAAACTATTAAAAATTTGGAAAACGGGCGTGGCACCGCCTACTTTTAAAAGAAAGTAATTTAAAAGTTTTGCGAGCTGTAATTTGGCAGCTGAGTATGTAATGTTCGGTTACACCCAAACTTAGCCTTCCTTACTTGTTTCCATTGTTTTTAGGCCATTGGCCAGATTTTCACCGCTCTGGTGATTGATAGAATTCTTTATGATCACGAAAAATTCAACTGTAAGCTCCCGAGGCCATGTCTGCAATCCTTGCCCTCACACTTTCATATCGTTCTCAAGAACCTGAAGGTTGCAAGTATTTATTTTTGATATGGTCGAATTTTCGTTATAATTTTCTCACAGTGAACTTGCATGCTGCTAAAGTAAGCTTCGGCTGCCTCCGCTCAAAATAACCTATACTTATTTAACCCTTACTAAGATGTAATGTAAACTGATTCTGAAGGTTTGTTCTAATCTCCCACATTGATATGGAAACCCTCCAAAACATTTTCTTACCAGACGTAGTTAAAGGCAAGTTAAAGATGTGTAGCTTCCGCCAATTTTAAGGAAATTTTAAAGTAGCGTACAAATAAATAAGAGTGCCGTAAAAACTTCAGAAAAAATACCATTTCATTCTATCATACGGCAAATGGTTCATAGAGCTGCCTTCTGCCACAGTTTCTATCAACTTTCACTTTTCCAGTTTTGTGTCAAATTTTCGCATGAAGTTATATAATATTCCTTTTTTAGTTGTGTACATTTCTGCACGTCAGCCAAGCGTGAGTGACAGCTAAGTAGTAAATTGCTGCGGTAGTGGGCGCTATCCACTATCCAGAACACTCAGGAAGATACTGAGTCAGGGAACAAGTGAGTTGAATTTTGAATTTTAGTGCACTCCAGTCTTCTGGCCCTTGACGGTACGCAAATCAATTGAAGTGGAAAAGAAAATTATTGACTTACTATAAGGTGGAACTATTCAAGGGGGACTTCAAAGTAATAGCTTCCTAATGAAAGCGCAACGACAAAAAAATGAGCGCAACAACAAAAATAATGCAACATTTTTGATCCTTAAACTACAAAATGTGAGCATAAGCTTACTTACGAAAACACGTATCTATACATAACATGTGTTAGTATGTTCATTTTTGTGGGTTTCTAAGAGCAATTTAAAAATGAGCAACTCAAGTATAAAGTACAGTCAAGCAATATTCTCACATACGAAATTCTATGTGCACGTATAAGTATTCATGTATTTATTTAGAACACATGTAGGTGAGTTCGAAAAGTACTTACTTTGATAGTTCAGTAGATAGGAAAAAACGAGACAGATTTTGTTAAACAATTAGGTGAGGTTACGTTGAAATAGCTGGTCGGTGAGGAACTCACATAGACCAAATGATTTGAAAGTGCTACCAGAAGTAACGACCAAACTGAAAAACCCTAGCTTTCTAAGACATGTGCTACTTTCTACTTCTAAATATGATAACTGTTCCTTTCCAAATAGCCTGTGTCTCTTAACCTTGCGACCGCAGGGAACGAGCTCAAAGCATGTTCGATCGTTCTCTCCTTCAAAGTTGACGCGGCTGCATTTTAAGCTATTTTCTTCCAGTCTTTCTACTGCTTTGGTTACGCGTGCTACTTTTGCCTGAAAAACGCTACAGTGATCTGGCAGCTAGTAGGATCTGTTTTTTTTTTCAGTACAACGCAAACCCTTTACCGTTCACTATTTTGGAACCATCGATATACTCGTTTGCCATTTGTGTCAGCCAATGCAAGAAAGGAGCTATATGTCCAATATTTCATCACACTATACTACCATGGCCGTTGGGTCTAAGTTCGAGGTGCCCCGAGGCACTGTGTATCGTTGCAATTATTAAAGCTATGTTCTTTGATACCCAGTCTACAGGTGAATTGTGCAGTATGACATTGAGTGCAGCTGTCGGGGTTTTTAAGGGATCTCGTTATGCTTAGTATTGTTAGCCTACATAAACTCTCTAGGTTTTTGATGTATTCAAGATCTTAGACCTTCTTGTAAGCAACACCATATCCATCTTCCCCGCGTAAGCGCTCAACCTAACTTTAGATGCTCAGCGCCCGATCCATTAAGCAGATATTTGTTGAAAGGCACTTTCCATTTATGACAACTGCAACGTTATCTGCGTACGCCGTAAGATTGACGGGCCCCGTATAGAACTGAATGAGCAATTAGTTCATTACCACCGTCCACAGCAGAGGTGGCAATACCCTGGCCTGCAGCATGCTATTGCCACCGAATTTGTGGCTTCATATAGCCCGCATAGCGAAGGTATCTTCCTACAATTTAACATGCAGCCGATCCATCTGGTTAGGGCTGTATGCGCTTAAGATCCACCATGATTGCTTATTTAGATACATTGTTGAAAGCTAAGGCAACGTCTAAGAAGACTCCAAAGTAGCACTCCTTACATTCCAAGGCTTTCTCTATATTTATAACTACCCTATGCAGTGCTGTATCAACATAAAAAATGTTGTTAGCAGCGTGCGCCATGGCGTATGAGTAATTTTGTTTTGAATTTCGGTTATTCGTTTCTTTGTTAACTCCCGGACAGAACGGACTATTGTATGCCGATAAATGCTCCCTATACAACCTTCACCCCAGTCATTCCAGAGAGAGAGGAGTGGGGAAGAGGAATTATCTGGGGCATGGGACCGGTTAACTTGTTCACGGATGGGTCGAAGCTGGATGGAAAGGTTGGTGGGGGGTCTTTTGTCAAAAAGAGCTAAATTTAAGCCGCAGGTTTAAGTTGGCTGATCACTGCAGTGTATTCCAAGCGGAAGTTGCTGCGATTAAGGATGCGGTGGATGGAATGCTATCCAGTGCTACTACGGTTAGGGAATTTAACATCTACTCTGATAGCCAAGCGGCTATCAAGGCCTTGAGGAGCCTGACCTCGCTTGCGATTGCATCGAATTATTTTACAATTAAGATTATCTGGGTCCCGGGCCATAGTGATATCCCGGGTAATTGTCAAGCGGATCTCTTAGCCCGCATCGGTATAACTGAACCGGATGAAGATGGCTGTAGGGATTTCGGGATCCCGCTGGCCACCTGTGGATTGCTCCTCCATAGCGGGCCTCGAGTCAGCTCAGCAAACGTTGGGCGGACACCACGTCTTGCAGGGTAGCAAGATCTTTCTGGCCGAAAGTGGATGGCAGGAGGTCTGCTGAAATAATTGGGTTCGCTAAGGCTCACCTATCAATGGTCATTGGGGTTTTGACAGGGCACTGTCCCATGGGTATCCATGCGGTACGTCTCAATATACTGGAAACTCAATCCTGTAGCAGATGTATGGAGTATGATGAGGTGGAATCACCAAATCACTTTATGCTTGAATGCCCAGCTTTTGCCAGAACTAGGAAAAAGTACTTCGGTCGCGACTCACTTGGATCTCCCGAGGATTTATCCAAAGCTGAGATCGGTATCATTCGGAGCTTTATCGTTGCTACCCAACGATTCTCTAAGTAGCTAGATCTAAGTCGCCGTTATTTTTGGTGTATGTGGTATCACAACGGATCTTCGTGTTGTCCAAGTGAGCTATCCTTATCAGGGCAGCTACCACCTAACCTATCCTATCCTATCCTTATTAACTCCTACCATTTAGCCTACTTCTCACTGTCAATTTGTTAATTTATCAACTTAATGATACCAAGTAATGTTACTTCGATACAGTCGTAATTTTTAATATTTGTTTTTAACTTAGCCATATTACCTCGATATGTCTGCACAGCACCATTTGTCAATTATTTGCTTGGGGGTTTGTCATTTATGTTGCGTTTTAGGAAATTGACTTAAACTGAGGCGTGTTCACTAATTTTACGTCTTTACTGCCTTTTTTAAGGTCGTTCCCTTTTTTTTTTTTTTTGATATACATTGAAGTTTTTTTTTCATAAATTTTTAATGCCATGAAATTGACAACAATGTTGATAGCTGCAGGTGGAATGGTCGCGGAGTATATGACATATTAATGGCATTGTTCTAAAATTAGGTACGTTTACCCTTTTTCGTTGTTGTTGCTGTAAATATGCAGCTATTGCCTGCAACTTTTAGTTCACCAACTATTTTAATAGCCACAATAAATAGCCATACTTTTGTTATAGACTTTGTAATCGTGGGTAAAAGTTACATTGAAACACTTGCAAGGCAGCTCAGTGCGTTTGGGGATTTCAAAAGTGTTGCGCGATTTTCGTAAAAAAATGAGAGGTGTGTTGTTTGGAAAATTTTGTGTAAAACTGAATAAATTTCAACCAGAATTTTCCGTTTTTTTTTTTTTTTTTATTGAGAGTCCTAAAAGCTAAAATGTATCAAAAAATAATAAAACCGATTAATATGTGGAAATATATGTTATTCATATTTCTTTTGGGCTCAATATAGTGGATATAGAAAAAAATATTAAAATATCCAAATAATTTGATTTATTTTCAAACAAATAAGCAAAAAAATTGTATCATAACCTACAAAGTTTTATTTGTATTACAAAATCAGCAAAAACTGTTTAGCCAAAAAGCCAAGCATGTCATCGAAATGTGTATTTTATGAGAGTTGACTATTACAGCATGTGATCACAGAACTATCAACCCGTGATAATGTTGAACTCAATTGATGTAGGAATCAGAATTGAAAGCAGCGAATTTTTCGGTGACCTGTGGTATGGTTTTACCAATCACAAATAACGAAAATAAGACTATGGCTCATCCAATCTGGTCTATTACCCGCCGAAAGCAAGCAACGCTGGGGTGGTTTGTCACTTGCGCGAGCCTATGTCGCTGTCGTATTAACAGTGCGATCGTATCATTCCCGCGGGAATCAGGAAAAACAGTTGTGATCTGCAAATACTGTATCATAAATACTTGTATACATGGCTCATCTTCTGGGCCTGGGTAGGCCCCTGTAGTGGGCGTATGTTGTTTTTGTTGTATTTACAATAAAGACACTCCTCGAAGGCTTTCGGGAGTGTTATAGATATTGATGGTCCTTTGCCAGGTATACAGATACGGTATGATGCGGTAAAAAAGCACCATTAAGGTACTAGCCCGACCACCTCGGGAACGATTAATTTGACTACATTAAACCTTCTAGGCCATACCGCCTTCCCCACCCTCTTGTTCCATGAGGAACTTGGATTCGCCTGAGCCTCGCCTTCTAAATATGTGTAGGATCCCCCTTACGTAGGTGAGGTTGACAATTAGGTTGGAAAGCTTTGAAGCTACAAAGCTTTGTATTGCGCTTATCAACACCTTGAATCCCGGGCGTATCGCGTGGACTGTGCCTTCACCTCGCATACGAGGGAGTTCGCGTTTGAAGAAGTTGACAATGAAGCATACGCAATGGAGCCTCTTATCCGGTGAAGTTGACAATAATATATATTCTATTAAAAACAATGCGGTCCTTTCGTTAGAAAGTTGGCGATAAAAGTTAGCTCTTGAAGGCTCTTCCGCCAAGTTCTGACTGGTATTTTTACCTTAGAATAGCTAAGCATAAATTTTTAAATTGATTATTCTGCGGAAGTTCAAGGAAAAATTTTTCTGAATTAGTGGTTATCAAAGAAGATGGCCATCATTTGTGGATAACAGTTGATAATTGAAAGGATGGTGTATGTGCTAAATTTTATTTTTAAAATTTTTTAAAATGTGTTATTCTATGCTAAACTTTGGAATCGGATTTTGTGTAAATGTGTCGTGATTAGTAGCTGAAACTTTATGTCGTAGATCCAGACAGAGATTTTGATTCCATGTGGCAAAAAGTTTGTAAATACATCCCTAAATTATAATGAAGGTTATTTCTGGATATAATGGATATACAAGTTGTTTGTATTCCCCTGCTAGCTTTGTGTTAGTTTATGGTTCTGCCTGGCAACTTTATTGATGCTTGGCTGTCAGAAAAAATAAATACTTTGCCAGTTATGTTTTGACCCACGTGTGATTTAAAGGTCTGCCAAATTGCCAGGACTTCTGCTTAAAATACACTACAGTACGACGGTGGTTTGAATAACGTAGAAATCTCTGAGTCCATTCTGGTGCCATCGGTGTAGATTAGTATCCCGTTATTGGCAACAATTATGGCCCTCCTCCTATCATTGCTACTTGGGTCGATAGTGTAAACACAGTCCTCAAACTGCAGTGTGTGGAGGTTAAAATCTTTTTCTTCTTCTTCTTTTGCCTCATACAGACACAACACCATTTCTTCCCTAAGACCCCATGTCATACTGAATATCGCTTTGCAGATGTATAAAGCAATGCAGGCCTTCCGTATTTGTTCCTCGATGCACACTTTCGAGTTGAGTTTAAAATCGATTGTTAGTCTCAGATATTTGGTACTACGTGATAGGGTTAATTGCTGGGCTGGCGTTAAGACTTTCCCATATAACTTTAAAACCTATTCTACCACAGCCACTTCATTAGCCAAATTGTTTCTCTACGTGAGAAGATGTAATATAATACATTAATAAATGTTATTTCGGCTCACTAAATTCATTCTACTCTCAACAATATGCAATTAATTTCAAATGAATAAGAATATCTTGACAGTTGTCAGAGAAAACATATAAATAAAAAATGAAATACAACCAATGTTATCTTCGGTAGTACAAGAGGTCATATTTATATATGCTGAAGGGGTTTAAAGCAAACACATTTATAAAATTATATTTTAATTTCATTTTTAATAAGAATTTCTCATTACATTTTTTTATTATTCTCTTTGCCTCTTAAGCTTTAGTTGCCATAAAAGTACCACTAATCACTGAAAAAAACTAATATCGGCGCATTTTGAAATTCCTCCTTATCCCCTTTAAGACATCTTAAATATTACAACACCTTGCATGTATTACTTTCATATAATTCATCAGTTAAACGGCAACGAAACGTTTGACGAAATTTCACTGAATTACGCAAATATGATTTCATCAACTGCTTTTGCGGGCCACTCTCCAATTGCCTGCAATCTGCCAACATTGAGCCAATAAAATACAATTTATTCATTGATAATTGCAAGCGACCTGAAGCCAAAAGACTATCTAAGCGATGTACTAAACGTTCATTACGTTCCTGCCATTGTTCATAAGTTTTCAAAGCTAATTGTTGTGCCAACAATTTCACCAATAATTCATTCAAATTGTATGGCAGCTCTGTAGTACCTGATTGCTGTTGTACGCATTGACGTAGCGTTGCAAATTCACGTTCGGATTCCATGCTACGCCAGGCACCCAAAATTTGTGATGTACTCCCACTAGCAATCAGATGCTTAGCAAAGTGTTCACCCACTAGCATATGGTTCAGGGGTGCAGTCAGATTTTGTTGTTGCATAAGTGCACTAACAGCAACGAAGGTACGCATAAAATTGCTAGCAATTTTTGTTGTATCTGCAATAGCGGCATTACCCACATGCGTAATTGGACGTTGGTTGTTGGTTTGTTGCGTTAGAGCGCGTTGTAGTTTCTCAAGATTGCGATAGAAATTGCGATTACTAATTTGTAACTTTGCGTAGTTGGCATCTAAATTATCGTTA
Source organism: Eurosta solidaginis (assembly GCF_040869045.1). Taxonomy (NCBI): domain Eukaryota; kingdom Metazoa; phylum Arthropoda; class Insecta; order Diptera; family Tephritidae; genus Eurosta; species Eurosta solidaginis. Next base: position 271,487,557 of record NC_090319.1, on the reverse strand, counting down.
CCATTCAATGTGATGTGCATAACACGACCATGAAAGAGATGTGAATTTTGTTGTGACATTTCATCAATCCATGCTGTAGATGGCAGCAGTTGATCGTAGGCACGCCCAATGCTGGCGTACAATTGTGCCATTTGTACTTTGTCGAGAAAAGCGTGCTCGACTATGTGCTGATAGACAGGTTCGAAGTATTGTTGTGTTAACTTTTGACAATCACCGGCACTTTTGTCTACGAAATAAGAGATAAAAGAAAACTGTTATACCTTCATGTAATGTTTAATGGTTTAGAATGATTGAAATGTAAATTGCTTCTAAAGTAATTTTCAAATATAAACATAAGAAGAGAATTTTTCATAAAATAGCATAACATAACATAATACAGCCAAACCATAACACAACACAATATAACATAACATTATACAGCCAAACCTTAACACAACACAATATAACATAACATAACATAAAATAACATTACAAAACATATCGTAACATAACATAGCATAACCAAGCATAACACAACATAACATGACATAACATAACATAAAAGTTTGGCCCATTGAATTCAACTTCCATTTTTTCGTCATTAAGTTTAGATCCAATCTGAGTCAAAATCAGTATGTGGGCTAACTCTTTCCCATAAGCCACGGCCGCCTACCACACCGAATTTCCTGAGTTCATGTCCCGACAAAATCAACCTCTAAAATTTTATTTCCCCTTACATTTTTTTATAGAGTTCTGTTCTGATTTTTCTTATTACTTTCATGTGCCCATTCAGGTTTCTGCGCTTTAACTCAGAGATATTTTGAAGTCTTAGCGCCGCAGGTATTGCCTCTATCGCTATAAGAATAGGGAGGGGAGGTTAAATCTATTGTGTTTCAAATGTATTGAATTTCAGTAACTTAAGGTGGTTATCTGTGACTAAAGTCCTCATAAGAGGAGAGAATACACCCTCTTGAGGGCATCCCCAGTGGGCATAGATGTCCCACCCAGCTTAAAACTGATTTTATTCTCTTTAGCATGGATATCACCCAGCGAATTATCATTGGCCTTATGCCTTTGCGAATATCATAACATAACAAAATTAAGAATAGTATAACATAACTAGAAAAAACATAACAAATGAAAACAAGTTTACTGCACCTTACTTACGCAATTAGGTTCAACTAAACTTAATACAAAAATAACTCTAAATAAATACCCAATGTGCTTTACACCAACTCACCCATCAAATAATCAATCCAAATCCAATTCAACAAACGTGTCATTGCAGTTTGTTGCAAAAATTCAAAAACTTGCATCAATTTACTCTTCTTGTGTATAACAACAATATCACTCGGTTTCAGTGGCTTTCCCAGAGCGCTCTTAAAATATGCATCCCAATCGACAAGTAAGCGTGTACCGAAAGAGGAAGCTTTAAATTCCTCATAACTATACTCAGTATCTTCTTCTTTCAACTCGTCGTCCTTTAAAATTTCACGACGATTACGTTCAAAATTTAATATTTCCAAAGCAACAAGTCTACCACGATCCATATCCACACCATACTCCAACAATACATCACCAATTAATTGCTCAAATTTACGCAGCGTATAACGCATAACATTCGCATCTACATTCAAATAGACTAAACGTTTATTGGATTTAATCTCAATTTGTTGTGTGAAAAAATAATTTACGCCAGCCTCATGAAATGCGCCGACAACATCCAACCATGTCATGCTACGTCGGCGACGTAAAATTGCTGCCGTACTATCAATTGCTGGCCAACCGCCACTATGACGATACATAAACGAAGCCTTCAACTCTTCGATAGAGCGTGCATTCTTGCAGGAGTCATAGAATTGTTTGAGCTTCAATTCAGCATCTAAAAGCTGTTCATTGTTGTTGGTTGTAAGAAATGTATCGAATTTTTGTTGTTCGCGTTGTATACGTTCTTGTAGCTGTTCTTTTGTGGTATTCGCTGTTTTGCCACAAACATAACTGTAAAAATCATGACAAGGACGTTTCTCAATGTCCAACCAACGTTCGAGTTCATAAGAGAAACGTAGAACTTCGGTTTCTACGTTGACTGCAATAGTAGCGGCTGTAGGTGCAGTGGCTGTAGCAGCTGATGAGGCTGTAGAAGCGGTTGCTGTTGGTGCGAGTGAGGGTGTTGCATAAACTCGCACAAAAGCGTGCAAAGTTAAAAGCAATGAAATCCTTTGACAATATATTGATAACATTTTCATAAGGGTATTGTGGGTGAGCAGCTGCGTTGTACGAATATTAAAAGATTTGGCGAAAACTTTGAAATACGCGCAATCACGAGTTCAATAAAATTACAGCCACAACTGCAGCGTTGCTATAAAACCGCGTTTTTGGTGTTCTCAGCGTATTTTACGAGTTTTTAAATTAAAATATTTTGCAGTTTTTTCTATAGATTTTTATGTATTTTTATTTTATCTTTTATATATATTTTATTTTACTGTTCCATTAAGTCACAAACGCCTTTGTAACAAAGCAAAGTGTTCAAATCAAATTTAATTTTGCATCACACTTGCGACCACAGCACAGCTGGGTTGTTAGCCAGCGCATAACAACAACGTCACAAAAGCCAAAAAAGTAATAAAACCACGACAAAATATAATGGCTTGCGAAACGTCGCTTGGGCGCCGAAAGTTTTGTCTTGCCTCTTGGAACGTTTTTGCAAAACTAATGAAAAATTCCGCACTACAAATATTTCTTTGGTTTTTTATTTATTTTAGTTTTAGCAAAAGGGTGAATTTTTGTGGCCTCATCACCACCAATAACAACCGCACGTCAAACAAACCAAATCATGCGGGTGGCACACAATTTAAATTTAAAAGCTTTTTTTGTTGGTGTAGCCCTTAGAGCAGCGAAAGCGAAAGAAGGAATATCGAGGTTGCCACTTCCGCGTTGAGTTACATTCAAATGGATTTGAAAAAACAAAAAACAATTTTTGTTTTAAATTTTTTTTTTCACTCTCTATTTGTCTCACTGCAAAACTTTGTTTGTTTGTGCGGCTTGATTAAATTTTCATCAGATTGTCGTTGTTATGGTATGATGGCTTATATGACACTGAACATAGCTCAGTTTTATTTAAATCCCCTTGCTTAAGTATTAGCGGATTACTTAGCGAAATTGTTTGCCTTATTTAAGGCTTATTTCATGTGGCTAAAAGGCGTATAGCATCAAGCCTTAATTTTATACGGCACATTAGTTATATGGCGTATTCCTTATTTATCGTCTTATATTCCTGTACTTATTTCATCAGGTATATGGTTTACGTTATGCACTAGGCTTATAGGCCATATTTAATAAGGCTTGCAAAAGGAATTATTATAAGTCATTAGGTAGAATATAACAACCTTATTATAAGGCTTAAGGCTCTATTATGAGACAACACTTGCTGTATTGTACCATTTAATATAAGATGCATAACCTACTCAAAATTAGGCTTATATAAGGCGTCATAATAACATTATACATTAAGTACAATAAACAAATAAGTAAGGATGGCTCTGTCTTCGACTGTGCTGAAGCCTCTATACCTTTCATGAGTGGAGCTGAAAGATAATTTTCTCCCATTCGTAATATCCAAGTAACGGCTGTATTAGATATGTAATATGTATTGAACAGATGTACATACCTAAGAAAATTTTTAGATAAATTTAAAATAAAAAAAAGATAGGCAGTTAGTGCGAGGATACAAAGTTCCATGTTTCTTGTGATCTGCATGAGATATCCATAAGCAGAAATACTTATCCGAACAATAATGACGTATATGTAAGTATTTGGTGATATATGAAGCTTCTAGCCATTAAAGTGGGCAGGAATGACGGTTTATACGGGTTTTATACTATATAAACGACAGATCTATACGATGTTTTTCAAACAAAAATAAATGCTAAATACTTTAGCATTTGGTGAATTGTGAAACTTCTAGCTGTTAAAATGATGTAGAAATTGCGAAAAGTTTCTTATCTGAATATTGATGAAATTTGAAGCCTCAATCTGATAAATTAAGCAAGATATGACAAAAATCCTCTTTTCTGAAAAATCGGTTGCATGGGTGATATATGCTTTAGTGGCCCGATCCGGCTGCTTTCCAAAAATGTTTAATCAGACACCTAAATATATGCGCCCGTCAAATTTTATCAATATATCGCAAAAACTGCAGGACAAGTTTTGGTTCAAACAGACAGATAGACGGATATGTCTAAATCAACTCAACTCTTCATCCTGATCAATTCAGTATGCCTATTGGTGGGTCTATCTCTCCTCAATTTTGAGATTCATTTCATTTTCATGAAAGTTATAGAAATATATTATATGGCTTATCAGTGAGGTAGAATAGTAATGCCATATTATAAACTAATTATAAGTCCTATTGCACATATAAAATCCGGTTTACAAAAGATTTATAATAAAACACCATTTCACTTTAAACTCGTTTATTTGTCTTTATAATCTTATCTATCATCAAAAAATCATTTTCAATTCCTCCGTTGAAGTAACGGGACAAGTAACATTAAAAATACTTTTTGAAAGTTTTTCTAAATGGCGTCAATCCTCAAGAGTGCTTCAGCAGCCCAGAAATGTTTATCATTCTCTTCAAAAATTTATTTTCCAGAGGTCAATTGGAGTCCGCGTGAAACCCTTACCACTCGCAAATATGTAGGAAAGATAATAAAGCAGTTTATCAAAAACTTGAAGCAAATAGAGCTGCTCAGGAAATGCGGAATATAAGATTTACGTATTTAATAAATTTTTTGAAATAGATTTACTTATTGAAAGAAGTTTTATAGGCGTTCCAATTTTTCAAACAAAACGAAAATCCAACTTCTTTTAAAATATTTAAAAACTTACTAAACTATAGTTTGACTTCATTTATCGTATATTCCGTTTAAATTTTGCAAAGTTTATTTTTTATTTTTATTTATCTTATTGATAAGGCTCATTTGTAGCACAAAAAGTCCAAAATAATTCATTATTATAATTTTAATTTTGTACTTTAGCTTTGTCTCTCAGAAGTATTCTTTATTGCTTACAACAGCTTATGCCATTTTTTGTTAGGCAGTTTGATGTTAGTTACTTTATACATATATACATATGGTACTAAGTATGTGAGTAACATTGGAACAATATATCGCTTAAATGCTGGAAATATATTTTGTTGCTCTGACTTTAATCAGTTGTGAGCATAAGCTGTACTCAATATGTTTATGAGATTTGTATTTCTTCTGAATACAAATTATTAATTTCAAATATTTAAATAACTACATTCGTATGTTATTAGTATGACTGCAAAAGCTATGCGATAATTGTCGACTGCAGTGATAACCCCAGGTTGTTGCAAGTCAAGCCCGTGTCTAATACAATCTTTATACATTTCATGAACACAAAACTTTTTACTAGCTTCCTAAGTATGAGAAGAGAAATATATAGACTCGACAATAAATATACGACTATTGAACGGCGTGCAATAAAAAAACAGGGACCCAAACTGTTATTCCTTTTATAATAAAAGTCCTCCAGAAACAATTATTTTAGTCCGAAAGAACTATCAAGTCCGGGATTTTATTTTTTTAGTTTGTAAATAAAAGTTAATTCAGACTTTGTTTTTTTAAGGGCAAAATAAAAGCCGGCCTTTTAACTATGGAACGGTTAATACAATTGAAAGGAATTTTTTTTTTCATACAGAATCCTTTTTGTTTCACCAGAAAATGGTGTAACAAATTTCAAGGAAATATGTCTATTGGATCAAACTAAATGGCGAAAAAATAAGTAAAGGTTTACTATGGAAAAGTACAAGTTTACTAAGAGAAACGTTAAAATGCACATAAATGTTTCAAATCTAGACATTAAAAACACTATTTTTTTTAAATCGATTTGAATTAGTAGTTCCATAGTTATTTGTCCTCCAAAAACAACAATCACCATTAAGGTACTAGCCCGACCATCTCAGGAACGATTCGTAAACCTAATAACTATCGCCTAACTCTGTGCTAGTGTTAACTTAAAAAAAAATTGTTATGCTCAGGCCTTATAGAAATTAAAAACAAAAATGACCTTGACTGAAATTTTGATTTGAAGCTAAGATTTAAATTAATATATTAGCAGGCGAGCATTCAATTATAAAAATATACTGTATTAGAGGTTTTAAACTGATAACCGCAAAGATAACAACTGCAAGTTTAATGCATACTTTCAGTTTTATGATTTTTTGAGCGTCCGCTTTATTTTTTATATTTTACAACAATAAATATAGCGGCCGCTGTATATTGCGTTGCCCATTTACCTGCCAGGGGTATAGAACATTATGCTATACCGATATTGCCTAAGGTAGTGTTTTGCAAACTCCTTGATTGTATTTCTGCCATGAAAATCTGCTCAAAAAAACACTCACCAATATTACCATACACCATTTAGAGCCGCCTTTGTGAGAAAATTGGAACAAAAGCGCAATCGCAAACCGGACGGAAACTTAACTCTGGCTAAAATTCTACAATGAATGATCTTAGAGTCGGGCAGAGTTCTATTATTTCTTGTTATATTGCAGACCATTATTGGCTGGTTGTTGCGTAAGGAACAATTCGAAAACAAGATAAAGATGCAGAGAGTTGATATAAGCCAAATCAAATCGATAGAATAGTGAAGAATAAGGAGTATAAGAAAATGTGTAAAATATTAGTGTAAATTAAATAAAAAAAGACAGCTTAAAGATGATTGAAGAGAAAATTGTGATGAAATCGGGAGAGGGATAGTTATGATAGTAATGATCATAATGAGACGATGGTGTTTATAATAATGAAGATTATTAAGGGTATAATGCGAGTATATATATGCTCAGATTAATGTTTGTGAGTAAAATGCGTCTAATTCAGAATCTGTATTATAAGCAAAAGCTAACTTTTTTTATGTATGAAAATTTATATTCTTAAATCATTATTCACTGTTAATCGGTTGTTACTAATATCTAATACATATTTAAGTTTACTACTGAGGTAAAAACAGTGTTTATTATTACGGATACGTTAATATTAGCCTTAAACCTAGTTTACACATAGCGAGATTGTTTAAATATTCCCAGTTAACTCATAGACCGGTAATTAAATAAATATATTTTCTATATAAATTTTTCCCTCCGCTAATTTGTATTTATGAACATAGCTTTGAGTTGCTCTTATCAAACGTGGTTTATTCTTGATTTTTTTTTTTGTGGTAACGTTAACGGTGATCGGACTAATTTGGTGAGAAGTGCAGTTAACATTGAGATTATGACTTCGACTGTGGTTACTGTCACCGATACTGTAATGGTTATGGAAGAGGAGCTCAGTTTGTTAAAGTTTTTTTGCTAAAAATGTTTGAGTTAGAAGCAGTTAATTGAAAATTATTCACGCGTTATGTTCATCCAATGTGATTTTTTTCCATCTGTCACAAGCAATATTAGGCTTATATTTTTTCTATAGCTTGCGATTACTTCTCGAACAAAACCGAGAATTTCGATACCCCAGAAATTGAGAACTCGGCTTCTCGCGAGATCATCGTTTTTTGAAATATCCGTAAACCTAAAGAACTGCTCGACATTCAATTAAGTCGCTGTTTTAGTTGTGTTCTATGTATTCCGGTGTCGTTTATTTGTTGTTTAGTGGAAGTTTTTACTTTTTCTCTCTATATAAAATTGTCAGTGCAGCTATTAAATTGAATGTCGAGAAGCTCGCATGCTTTACGAGTGTTTCGAGATTCGAGGATATGGCGGAAGCCGACGCTCGAACAAACTAGAATATCTGTTCGTAAGCCCTAACCTTTTCAACGTGACATCAGGACGGACAAGGCGACAGCTGTTTCGATTATACCTTTTTTAAATCTCTTCAAAGCCTTTTCTCCCGGGAGTGGGATTCGAACCCGCACTCCTACGATGGTTGAAATGTTATAAACGCACTCAGCCACGTCATGACTTAGTTGTTGTAAACTTTATTCTATTAGCCTTCTTTGCATATTTTCTTTATTCATAGTCCATATTTCGCATGGCATCATATGGTAAAGTTATGCGTTGGTAAGGCGGTTTCAGAGAAACTTTGTGTTGTTGCTTTGTTCTATTTATAGAACTACTACGAATTAACACCAATGTTGTCTATTTGTATGAGTTTTTAAGCGGGGATTGCCCTTATTGCTTTAAATGTATGAAAACATTTATTTGAAGCAATTTTTAATTTATAATTTATTCAGTAATTTGGCATGACGTTGCTGAATGCGTTTATAACACTTCAACCATTGTAGGAGTGCGAGTTCGAATCCCACTCCGGGGAGAAAAGGCTTTGAAGAGATTTAAAAAAGGTATAATCGAAACAGCTGTCACCTTGTCCGTCCTGATGTCACGTTGTTTAAATTTTTCCCAAAGCAATAAGGGTAATCCCCGCTTAAAACTCTAACCTTTTCTTTGTAAAATTTTAAATTTGGGCCAAAGCACATTTATTTTAAACAGCAAATTTTTGAAAAATAAAATTTTGAGTTTTTCTGAAGTTAGGTAATACACATATCCAATTACGTGGTCGGATGATTTCGAAGTAATACTCCGGCACTCCTTTAAAATGGCATGTTTTAGTGTAAACGCGGGCAAAGCAACGTCAAAATTTTAGAAACCGGCTTTTTCAATTTGAATAAACTTTTTCTAGGCGGGGTCGCCCCTCGGCAGTGTTGGGCAAGCACTCGGAGTGTATTTCTGCCATGAAAAGCTTCTCAGTGGAAATTCGTCTGCCTTGCAGATGCCGTTCGGAGTCAACATAAAAATCCTAAAATCTGTTCGAAGATTATTGCGCGTCACAATATATACGGTTACTCACAAAAATAAATACACACTTGGTATACACTTGGTTTATGCTGAAAAAAACTAAAATGCAGTGGCTCACACCTTAATTGATAATTTTCATCTAAAATATCGCAAATTCCCTAACAGAAACCACATTCAAAAAAATGCCAAAGGTTATTCAAAAGTAAGGAGAGTTAATCAAAATTTCAAAAAAATTCAGGAAAAATTTTGAACTATTTCTAACTTGCTCATTATTATACTAAAATTTATTGGTCTACCAAACTGCATACACAAAAATTGTCAAGAAATTCTGAAAAAAAAATTTAAAAATTTTGATGATCATTTTTGAAATTTTGATTAACCCTCCATGCTTTTGAATAACCTTTGACATTTTTTAACGTGGTTTCTGTTAGGGAATTTGCGATATTTTAGATGAAAATTATCAGTTAAGCCGTGAGCCACTACATTTGAGTTGTTTTCAGCATAAACCAAGTGTGTACTTTTTTTTGTGAGTAACTATGTATAAATAATTTTCGAGCTTGCGAAATTTAATTTTTTGACGTTTTTTCGACTTTGATTTTTAAGTTTTTTTCATGCCCTACTAAAAAAATTGTCATATGTATACCCTGTCCGACCCAAATATGTCCGCTAAAACATTGGCGATAACAGTTTTTTGAAAAAAAACAAATATTTTTGCGTCGGACAGGGTATACATGAAAATTTTACAATCAAATGAAAATTTTTTTAGTAGGTAATGAAAAAAACCTTAAAAATCAAAGCCGAAAATTGTCAAAAAAATTAAATTTCACAGAATCGAAAATTATTTTTTTGGTATGCGTAGTGGAACTTTTTTCCTGAGCGGAAATTCTATCGAAATATCCATGGCGCGATATCGGTTAATAAATCGACCCCCTCTAATATATATACTTGAAATTTGAAACAAATAGTTACTACTATAATTTAAAGGATAGAAACATTGAAACAGCAAGGGACTAAACTGCATTCGCAAGTAAAATTCCAAACTTTTACAATTGCTTTTATCTTCTCGCTATACGTTTTTTTTTTTTGTTTGTTTGTTTTTGTTAGGACACTAGTGCGCAGACTTTTAATTATTCTTTTTCTTTAAAATATGTGACTATATTTTTTTTACTCCTTTTTATGAGTAAAACAATATTTCTGTTTTTTATTTATATTTTCATTAAAATTACCATTGTGGGTAATTTTTTTTATTCAACCACATATTTACTTTTTGCCTACAGAAAATAATTGTTTTCTTTAATACTTGCTCATTTTTTACGCTAATTAAGGTACGAAAATCTCTTTTAATTAGTTTGTAGTTTTTTTTTATTGTACTTTTGTTTTATTATTCTAAATTTTTCCTTTTACTATGCTTTTAATGTACAAATACAGTTGCGGTCATTCATAATGCTATAATGATGGAAGGCATTAAAAAGTCTAAGTTAAAAAAAAATGTTTATGTTTTTTCCATTTCTCAAATGTTTACATCATTGCCAGTCAAGCAATCAAATGGCCTGCATTTTGTTTGTGTTTGTTTAGCGTTGCTGTTTTTGTGATGCCTACAGGATTTTCATGTTTTTATGCGTTGCTATTTGTGTAATTCTGTTCGTGTAATATTTTTCATACAAATATATAATTAATATTTTTAGTGTTACACAATAATTGTAGTTGTTTTTGCTAGTTTTGTATATAAATTAATATTATTAAGGTACTTATATCAACAAATTGAGTTTGTTGTTCTTCAACTAACGGTAGTTCAGTAAAATTGGTCACATTGTGGTTAATTTAATAGAGGTCTTTGACAAATTTGTAAAGCCCTTTCAGCAAAAGAAGACCTTTTGGTCACAAGTTGACAATATTCTGTAAAAATAACAGATTTTAAATAAATGTAACTGATGTTTCGTTTAAAATTACTGATTTCATTGGTCACTTCAACTGCGAACAACTGTCAATGCATCAGCTAATTTAAAAGAGAAACTTGCGCTCACGGCGCTCACTACATTCGCTCCTAGCAAATCTTGACTGAAAATGAAGCAGGCAAAACCAGAGCGTGTTTTCCTTTTTTTAAGACAATTTCAACCTCTCTGGAAGTGTAAATGAGACACATACATAAATTGTTATTTAAGATCTTATACAAAGGTGCATATAAGAGAAAGCATCAGAAATATAGAGAGATTGCGCTTTCTTTGCGGAGGTAATTATATTTTGCTCGACATTCTCACAAAATTTACAAAGTCCTCCGTATGGCTTCTAACCAAGATTATAGTCAAGTGTGTCAGTTTTGAAACTAATCAATTAACCCGAACTATTCATATTAGGTTGTTCCTATGACTATCGTGTACCAGATATCTCTGTAATGTCAACACCTGCTGCTATATTTTAACAGTTTGTATTGGTATTTCAGGTTCGGTTTTTTAGAAATTTGTTAACTATGCTTAAACTAAGTTTGCTTGAATTCTAGTCAAATTTGAAACCCAGTTAAACTATAGAGTAGTTTTTCAGTCATAGTTCAAGGTCGCCTTTGGGGTTGGCTTTTTTGTACGGCAATATTGGTTCTTCATTGCCTAGCCAATTTTAAACTTTGTTTTTAATTTAAACCTTTGAGAAATATATATCTGGTTTTGAAGTTGATACACACCATTATTCTCTAATTATTCTTAAGCTTGATAGTTCCAAGTTGATATCCATCAATCTCATATCAATATCCAAACTTTGAGAATATTTTGTAAAATTTATAGTTCTCGAGTTGATCTCAAATGTCATTCTCAAATTGTTCTCCAAACCTTGAGAAGTTTTGAAAAATGTATGGTTAATTTCCAGCACATTTCTCCAGCGATAGCCTACATTGGATATCCAATTGGGGTGTAGTTGAAAAAACAAAAAAACTGTCTCCAAGGTGGTTTAATCTTATTTTCATGAAAACAACGTAGCATTGGAATTTTGCAGTCGAGTCCAATTAGAGAACCACACTCGAGTACAAATTGAGAACTAAAAAGCTCCCTTTTTTTTGATTCCTAAGAATTTTCCATTTTTGCTGAAAACGCTATGATTCTCAATTTTAGCAACTGCTTTGCAACAATGTTTGTGATTTTAATGGTTTGCTAGCTATCAACTTGAGTTCCAGTTGTAGTCAAGACCAAATCCTTTTTGGGTATATCTACTCGGTGCATTTTCGAATGAAAGCAAATAACTGATAGGTTAACTAGAGATTAAATTTGTCAGATAGGCCGCTTCAGCTAAAGCTTCAGTTAAAGTGGACTAAAAAAACTACATGAAAATCTTTAGAATAAAGTACTTTTATTAATATTTTTTTTTAACGGAGCTGTAGCTCACACGTGTTGAAATTTTTTTTGTTGATTTGACTGTTAAAACGGTTAATACAGAATCAGCAACAGCAATGTTGATTCAGCAGCTATTTGCGATGGATAAAAATTGACAGAAACATCTGTTAATTGACCAGTAACTTGAATGATTTTAGCAGCCATTTTCTTTCAGTGTCATTTCAAATTATTTATCAGTTTGAGAACTATATTCTTTTATTTTTTAACTCTTAGGATTACCTATGTTGCATGTTGGACAACGTTAACGACAGTAAGAGGCTACGTATATCCATCTGCGATTGTGGTATATACCCATTTCCTCTTTTTGGTTGGTTGGTGGATTGCTGTGCTGCCCGGTTTGCAAAGCCAGGCCTAAGCGGAGCTCTAGGTTCCATTTTAATGCACTTTCTCTTGGCAGCAATTAGTTATTATGTATATGAAATAATTGTACATTTAGCTTATTTTTGCTTCAACCATTTTATGAGTTCATGTCATTTATCGAGCATCCTGATATCTCTCTTAGATCGGTGGGCACGAAAATTCGCCACGGCTGAGCTTTCGCAGTGAAAATGCTTAAACGTTTCTTTGCAACCCCTGCATGTGTCGTTTTTAAGACAATGTATTTTCTTTTATTATTACTCTTATTCGTAACTACTTCGTGGACTTTTCTTCAAGCCCTTGAATATTTTCTTGTACTTTGTACGCTAATCACTTTTAATATTAATTACCATTCATCTATTGAGGGTTTCTTTTGCATTTAACCTTCTTCTGCATTTTCTTTATTTTACATTTGTTTGGCCTTTTTAATAGCAAAGCCAACAAATACCAAAGCTGTTTGCAAACATATGTACTTACAAGCAAACTATCGTTCATCTAAGTTTATACTATCGTGTGTTTATTGAGCGGCCACTTCAACTTATACATACTATCGTGTAGCAAAAAGCATATTGTGACTTGAGTTGGTGGCTTATGCCCATTCAATGACGATATTTATTTCTGCCAATTCAATACGAACCATTAAGTTGAAATGCAAACATTTTATGCTTCTCCAAGATCGAGGCGGATTTTTTTTTTTTTGTTTGCCAAATACTTAGTTACTTATTTGGCGCTTAACCGATTAAATGGTTACGGCCGTCGAACAAGGCGCGCCAGTCGATTCCTCGCTCTGATAACTGGCGCCAGTTGGTAGCCACTGCATTTTAGTTCGCTGGACTATGTTGATGGCTGCGTAAAGCTCGTACAGCTCATCATTAAATCTTCTTCAGTACTCGTCATCGCCAACGCGCAGAGGTCCATTTTTTTTTTACCATTATTCAGTTTAAATAGTGTGGATCGAACTGTGGTTAATGGTTCCATTTTAATAATTTACAACGGAATACCTTGGGGTATTTAATTTGTTCTTTTCTAAAATAGACTGTTGTTATTGCAGCCTACAAAAGAGCCCTCTAACTATATTGCCTCCGCCACACGCCTTATCTACGCAATTTCCTGAATTTTCTTACTGTAGATTCGGCTCAGTCCCATCAATTTATTTTGTAAAGTAAAGTCGCTAAACATTTAAGTTAATGTAATAATACCGCTTAAAACGATTTTTTGAGTTTTAAAGCCAACGAATGTGGTACGGTTTTTTTTTAGATATGTGTATTAAGGTGGGCCGATTTGTATATACGAAAGTTAACCGATATCGCGCCATCGATTTTTCAATAGAATTTGGGCTCAGGAAGAAAAGTTCCACTACGCATACCCAAAAAAATAATTTCCGAGCCCGCGAAATTTCATTTTTTTTTACTTTTTTCGACTTTAATTTTTAAGGTTTTTTTCATGACAGACTAAAAAAATGTTTATCGCCAACGTTTTTAGCGGACATTTTTGGGTCGGACAGGGTATACATAAAAATTTTACAATCAAATGAAAATTTTTTAATAGGTCGAGAAAAAAACCTTGAAAATCTAAGTCGAAAAAAGTAAAAAAAAAAATTGTATTTCGCAGGCTCGAAAACTATTTTTTTGGGTACGCGTAGTGGAACTTTTTTTCCTGAGCCCTAATCCTATCGAAAAATCTATGGGGCTCTATCGGTTAGTAAATCGACCCAGTCTAATGGGTATAAGCAAATCATAAAATAAACCACAAATCAAAAACCCATCCCTCACTTGCAATATTTGTTGTTTTGCAACTAATCTTAGAAATATTATATTTCGTTTTACATAACAAAAATAGCTGATTTCACTCCTATATAAATTAAATTGATATTACTCAAAATAGAAATCAGTTTGTATGTTTGCTCGTGGGGTACCCAATATTCAAACCTCCATCACATCGCATATGTGGAAGGGTATTTATTTTCTATTTTTTTTATAAAATGTTAAGTGTCTTAAAGTGTGTGGAAACTTGCCAAAATATGTTACTGATATTATGCAAAATATGTTGACAAATCATAAGGTGACATAATGACTAATCGAAAACCAATCACACAACTTAAATATTTTGTTTTTTATGATTCACTTTGAAAATAAAAAGTTTGTATGTTTGTTCGTTGCCACCCAAGCGTTAAAGGACCTGTACAGCCATGGTTTAATTTCACATAACAAAATTCCCTGTATTATAATCCAAATCGACGTTAATTTAATATTTTGCGAAAATTTTAAACAAAGCGACATAAGAACGCAAAAGGCCACAGCTGTATGGACTAAATCTTGTTAATCTATTTAAAGTCTTTTCTCACGGTACTGGGTTTTAAACCCACACTGCTGTGATGATCAGACTGTTGACATACAAAGCTAATCCGTTGATTCTGTGCAACTTTTCCCAATTGGCTTTTGCGCATTTATTCATTCTTCCCTAAAGTAAATACTTTCCATATCTGCTTATAAATAAAATATGCTTGTTTCGGGCACGTTTTCTTATAAACAGGTTTGCATTGTGCTTCTTATAGAGCCACAATAATAAACCTATGAACATAAGGCGTTGCTGTTGAGCGGTTAGTACATTGGCATTGATTAAAAAAGCAATTTGCTTGTTTGTTCGTTGCAAACCAAATGCTCCATTAGATGAAATGGTATATGGCATGTTGAATTAGATGAAATGGTATAGCGGGCATGCGTTTGGTGACAAAAGCACATTAAACTTACATGTTTTAAAACATACTTTTCTGTTAAATGATCCCCAGATATTGCTTTTCAAACAAAAAATTACGAATATTTGGAAAAAATATAATTCATGACAGTGTTTAGACATTTATTTTCTGCTCACTATACTATATTTTTTGGCACTCTTACTATAAGAATAAATCGTTTTCGCCACATAATAAATTTTGAAAAAAAAGTTTTGTTTAATTTATCATGGAATTACATGAAGCTTTGTAAAACTCTCTGCTAAAATATTATGAGGTAAAAAAGCAATGAAAAAAAATAATAAAATGAAATAGAAAAAAAAACAGAATGTAAACCTTGTTAAAATAAATATTCACGGATAACCAAAAATCTCACATTAAAGCACGTTTACGCAGTTAAGTGCATGCAAATCCATTTCAAACCGAAATAATCATAAAAAGTTGTTAAAAAGTACAACATAGTACGAAATGTAATAACATAGATAAACAAATACCTTTCATGTGTAAAAAAACTAATATTCGTTTTTTTTTACTTATGTGCAATAGCAGCAGCTATGATAATACCATTGTAGTTAGCATATTTTGTGTACATAAAACATGCGTTGTTTAATATTAAGGATGGTCATAAAAAAACTAATAAAACTAATACGGTCTATTAATAGTGCTGCAGCGGGAATCAATTTTATTTAACAAACCTTTTTTTGCAGAGCAAATAAATACAGTCATAAAAGGCATGTAAATCAATATTGTGGAACAATGCTTGACTAAAATACAAACGTTTTGAAATCCTACTTATAGTTGATTGTGTTTATGAGTTTCCAATTTCGAACACTAACCGCCAAAATAATTTAAGAGGAAAAATAAAATTTTACGGGAAACAATATTTTTTAACAAAAGGTCATTTTATTATAAAAATTTAATGGTTTTGGGCTTACCCCTTGCATCAGGTGCGCAAATTATTACCGCATTTTGTTGGGAAATGCTGAATTATCTAAATAAACGCATAAAAAACTGAAAGTTTAGAACTTTCCGGCATGTCGATTTATAGTCAACTCTTCCGTACTTCCATGTGCGCAGGAGAGAAATATATGGAATTGTGTTCAATAAATTTAAATCCAATGCTTAAGCACGCTTTATAAGCTATGCTAGGCGGTAAGAAACTTTTCTTTTCATGTTTTTTAAAAGCCTCAAACGTGTCTAGCACTATACAATCTTTTACAATTTTCCATAAGGAATAATTGGCATAGCTTGTTTATCTTTATACTATAGCAACTCTTCCCTTATCCACTCTGCTGTCAGCCTAGATAAGCTAGCGAAAGCCGAAAAGACAAATTCCCGAATAAGTGAAATATGTATGGAAGCTTCAAGTTAAAAAAATGTCGATCTTTTAGACTACAGCAATGAATGGAGCTATACAAGTAACAACTTTTATCAATTCCGTCAAATAAATTTTCATATTTTACATTTGATATTTTTTAAGAAAATACTTCTATAAATTTTGTAAATAAAACATACAAATCCATTTTCGAAAAATTCGAAAATACAAAAATGTTTACGAAACTTTCGAGCTTATTATTTGGAGTTCCCTAATTATTATTATTTTTTTTTTTGAGATTCTCAGCTGATAGCTTCTTAATAGACTCTTATTTAGACGCTGAAGTTATTATTTATGATGTTAGTAAAGATCTTCATTTTTCTCCTGCATGGTATTCTTCAGTCTTAATGCTCTGAGATATTAACAAACCTGAGTGCCATTGAATATTTTGTAACGAATTCTACGAAAATCCTTGGTTATTATGCGCTTTATGATCGAATCCCTGAACTTTCGTATAAATAATTAAAACATTTGGCAAACAAAAATTTATTTATGTACAACACTACTATGGTAGTAGTACTTCACAATTAAACTACTCCAGTTCCCTACTTGCATAGTCTTAAAAATAAACTGATTGACCATCGCAGAAACTGCGTTGCTTTTATACTCTCAGTCGCCTCGTTCGCCTTTTTCTCCTAGGGTCTAGAATTTTCACCAACAGCCTTCTCAAATAGTTGTTTATTTATTTCTCGTTTATGTATCTCCTATTGGATTTGCCTATATGCATGTACATATATCTGAAGTTTGTGTTAGGTCATATGTGCTCTTAATTGCTATGTACATATCTGCATGCCATATTCTTCTATGTTTATGTGTGTATATGCCTCAGTAACATGCGCTCTTTATTGCTGTATACATGTATGTGTGGCTATTCTCTATTTGACCTGCTTTCCTTGCTGTTTATATAGTCCAGCATTTATTAATAGCGGCATAGTGACGCTATTAGTCGTCACTCTATTTTGGAAATTAGGTGGAGTTAAACTTCACCAAAAACATTGGCAAACTCTTTATCTACTTCAGTGCTGATTCGAAAGCATAATTTCTGAGTCACGCCATACTAAACTTGGTAGCCCAGGTACATGTGATTTTACTCTGATCTAGTTTCAAGCATCTACACTCAATAAAAGTTTCCTTAAAAATGAGGGAAAAAAACTATTAAATTAAGAAATATATGATAATTAACAATAGAAAGATTTGCCTACATTTGGAAAGATAATTTTGTTGAAAATCAAAACTATTTTTGTTTGTTTTTTTGTTAACGGAATAATTATTTTAATAAATTAAAAGAAAGTTGCATGAAAAAAATTAAATTTTGTTGTTGTAGTCGAGGTTCATATAAAAATTGTCATTGAATATCCAATGTCAGAGCTGTTCAAACATTTTTAAATTGAAGTACAAAGCACAGTACATATACAAAATTATATGTACACTAAGAGTTTCAAAAAAGATTTTAAACATTTAAAGAATTTTGATCGTCCTCTTAATGAATAAATTTTGAATTAAATTTTTTCTTCGTACTACAATAGTTTTGATAAATTTTTTTGTTGTCAATTCGTTAGTGGCAATTTCAACATCATACCGAAGTGCCTTCGGTTCATATGGAAGTGGTTTTTTTTTGCACTTTCATATGAAATTCAGACACTTTCATATGATTCGAATTTATATGTGAGGGCATATAGCAGTGCTATGAAAATTTTTTTTATATTCAAATTTGTATTTGTGCCTATTATTCATGGCAAAACAAAAACAAAAGTGCTATAAGTGTATAGGGCCTTGGGTTCATATGGAAGTGCTTTTTCTTTGCACTTTCATATGAAATTCAGACACTTTCATATGATTCGAATTTATATGTGAGGGCATATAGGAGTGCTATGAAAATTTTTATTTATATTCAAATTTGTACCTGTGCCTATTATTCAGGGCAAAACAAAAACAAAAGTTCTATAAGTGTATGGGGCTAGAGCAGCTCTGTCCAATGAAATATGCTTGTGTGAAAAAATTTAAGACAAACTTTCCCTCTTATTAATTAAAACTTTTACACAAAAATAAGAAATTCATACTCATTACACTAAAATTTTCCTCAGTTTAGAGAAAATTAATTTAGGGCATGTTTTCTCAATTTAAGGTAAGTTTTTTTTTTCTGAGTGTTACTTAAAAACCAATGGTAAGACAAGCAATTTTCTGAATACATTGCTCCTGTCTTGTTGCCGAGTTGTGACTTATTTGCCAACATGATTATCTATCTCAATGGGATGTTACTCCTAATAAAACTAATATGAAGGTGGTATAAGATTCGTTTTAACTATTCAAACTTCACCCACCTTTGGTGCGAAAACACAGCAAACAAAATTTTAATCAGTCAAACTTTTTCGTAATAAATTCAATTGATAACGCTTGAGTTGAGAAACCGTTGACATTTATAGTAGTTGGTGTAGAGTTAACAAACGTTGAAATATATGTGACTCATGTAGTCACTCGAAACTTTTTGATGCTGGCAATGCCGAATCCTAATCAATCGAATGGGAAACTCAAACTAAATAGTTATAGCGTGACTTGGAGGATGTCATATTTGATTTGGGTATTTGCTAAAGTTTGGTTGGGTTTTTGTTCCACTTGAACATGTTCACAATTTTGTGGGAGTTTCATTACATTTCGAAATGTTTTTTTATTTTTTTTTTTTTTATATACAACTAGTTTTGTATGCGCTTCGGTATGTACATATAAATATGCATCACTCCCTTGAAAATTAGCTTTTGATTTGTCTGTTTCTTAGCAACTTTACGCTCCCACAATTAACTCCCTTTAAGCTGCAGACATTGGTGCATTTTCTTTTAACCGTATCGGTAACCTAATAACAGCTGATTCGACCAACCTTATGGGAATCAATGTAATCGATTATTGGTGCCATATCGTAACGCTATGGTCGTAACCGTATCGTAGCCAACCAATTGGTTTTTGGTTTTTCGCCATATCCATAACCTAAAAATATTTGAGCTGGTGAATTTAATAACATTTTGTAGATTTTATTCATTAGTTTGGATACGTTATGACTAAGAGACTTATTTCTAGTGGAATATGTTTGTAATTTTTTGCGTTTTCTTCATTTTTATTAAATTTTCACGATTTTTAGGTTAAATAAAAAAAATAAATGTAAGGCGCGATAACCTCCGAAGAGATCTAAGGCCGAGCTTCTCTTCCAGTATGCGTCGTGCTCCTCTTAATTTTCCCTACAAATTGGCCGGACGGAACCTACATGTTTTATGCCGACTCCGAACGGCAGCTGCAAGGCAGATCAGTTTTCACGGAGAGCTTTTCATGGCAGAAATACACCCGGAGCACTTGCCAAACACTGCCGAGGGGCAACCCCGCTTAGAAAAATTTTCTTCTAATTGAAAAACCTTATTTCTAAAATTTTGAATTTGTTGCGAACCCAGGGCATAAGGTGTGGTAGGCGGAGCACGCTACCATCCCACCACGGTGGGCGCCGATTTTTAGGTTAAGGCACCATTAATCGATAACAATATATCGTATAGGGTTACGTTAGGGATACGACTACAGCGATACGACAAACGGCACCAATGACCCCGCTTTATTTTTATACTCAGGTTATTGGTTTCAAATATTATTCGAGCTTTAATAAGTGATCCAACACACATACTTACATTCTTTAGTACATACACTCTCACACACGCCTGTGGCTCCTTTACTTCTGGTTTCATTTAGGTACTTTTGTTGCTACCGCTCATTTGAGAATTAGAAAGTTTTTTGGCACAAAAGTAAAAACAATACTTTTAATTAAGTTAAATATTGTGAAAAGAGAGAGAGAAAAGAGAAAATTACTGTGTGAAGTATAATAAAATGAAGTTAATTATAATGAATAAGAGAAGGCGAAGTGTATGCCTTTTATGTTTGTAGGGCAATTGCGTTGTAAGGAAAAAATTATTTTCCAACGAAAAGCTTTCCTAATTGATTTAGATTTTATTTGTGAAATTCAATAATAATATTGGTTAATTTATAAATAAGTACCTATATTGCATGAGAGATGGCAGAAAATCGCAAATGTTTTTAAATATTCATGAAAAATGTACTCATATACAGCAGCAAAAATAAAATAGTTAGCAGTCGAAATTAAATTGTGTTTTATTTTCCATATATGAAGAAAAAAAACTTGTATGCGTTTCGTAAGTGAAACTAACTGAAAGTTTTTTTTTTTTTTATTTCGCACTTCAAGGTTCGATTTGAGCTCAAGGCCAGAACAATATTTTTTTTATGATTATTATTGCTTTTTTAATTTTTCTGATGATGAAAACTAATCTCGGAAACGTTTTTGGAAAATTTGCTAATCCGAAAAAATGTTATGAAAACTTTGAACTTTTTTCTTGGAGTTATTTAAATTTAAAAAAATCCCACTCCTATTTCTCGTTTCGCTGCTGTATATGGATATGATCTTACCGAAAGGCCTTTAAATAATGCAACAAGTGTAAGCATTTGTTTGGTAAAGACGAATTGTTGGCTAGCATTCTTGGGGAGGAGAGGCCCATTTCTTCCCCTTCTTAGAAATATCGACAGCATGCCCGAGGTCGCCCTTCGAAACTAAACAAGACGCATTTCTCTTTTGAAGCTTCTTAACCCTTATATATCCTGTAGTCTACATTTTTACCATATTTGAAAAAAATATCAAATGAAATATAAATTTCCTAAGCAGCGCACCCCAACGCTTCCAGTACTTTCCTAATTCAAATTATAAGTCGATATAGAGCACAAAATCATTGAAACTATTATTTGCCTGACCTCCAGACGCTATCTGAAGAAAACACCACCCCTCAAGCGCTTAGAAGCATTGGTCGACACAAACGGCCTGGAGAGCGAGCGTTTCACATGGGTGTTAAAAGTACGCCGAAGGCATTTCAATAGCTTTTCTGTGCCACAGCAGCCAGAATAGGAAGGAAAAAGCTTCAGACGGTAGATTTAGTAAACTGGTTTCGAAGCGGTTTTAGATCGGTCCCTTTCTCCGATTTTGGTTGTTTTCAACGATAAAAAAAAACCCCACTCATCATGTACGTTGTCTACATTGTGAACTGATTGAGCTAACTGGAGTTTAATCCGGACTAATGGCGCTTCAACTAAAAGGATAAGTAACATTTAAGCTAAATACCCAAAGTGTCTTAAATTGAATGCACGTAAACCTGCAGTTTAAACTCGCACTGAAAACCCTGCCTTTAAATTTGTTTAACTATTTATATTTTTTAATAAAAACGTTAGGGTTATACTCGTACAAGTAAAACTATTAGCATACAAGAATTTCTACTTTAACATCATCTTAATTTTACGAGCCCCTGCATGTGCGCACAAATTTAAACTTCCTGCACCCTGCGTACACGGCTAAGAAAGTGTTAAGTCCTATTTTGAACTAGGAAAAACTAATTCCTCTCTCAATATGAAACACCTACACTCCGTAAATCTCTAATCATACCCGTTTGGATGCAAGCTCGCAACATGGGTGCTGTAGGGGCAAATCAACTATCACCAATTTACTAGAATTTACCAATCACGTTTCTAATGGATTTAGAAGAGACCTTCACCGATGTAATTTACACCGATTTCAGTAAAGCTTTCGACAAAGTATCAGACCCATTACTTATTCATAAGCTCGGTCAACTTGGTTTTCAACCCCGTTTTATATGTTGGATTTCTTCGTATCTTGGTAATCGTACGCAAAAAGTAATCTTTAAAAATGCACTTTCTGGGGTCATCAATGTTTCTTCTGGTGTTCCTCAGGGCATCCATCTTGGTCCGACTCTGTTGTTGTTGTTCATAAACGATATATCTAATACAATTAAATACTCAAAAATCTTAATGTACGCAGACGATGTAAAACTTTTCAAATCATATGCCTCGGCTGAGGAACATTCCTTGCATCAAATGGATTTAAATCACTTGGTTACCTGGTGCAATGTAAATTATATGCCGCTCAATCTTAAAAAATGTAAACTCATGTGTTTTTCTCGGAGAATTTCGCCACCAGCTTCATATACAATTAACAACTATAGTCTAGAAACTGTAAGTAATTTTGTTTACTTGGGAGTCATGATGGGTTCGAAACTTAGTTTCAATCTTCATATTAATGCTACAGTGAATAAAGGCAAAAGCGTTTTTGCATTTTTAAACGGTGGTCGAAAAATTTAACTAATTTAACTAACTAACTAAAGCACTTTATACACCATTAGTTAGGCCAATATTAGAATACAGCTCAGTAATCTGGAATCCGCGTTATCAAGTAGTTCATGCAGACAGTCTCGAATCAATACAAAAACAATCTTTACTATTTGCCTTAAGAAATTTTCCATGGGACTCTTTAACTAATCTTCCACCTCATACTAATCGATTAGAGCTTAGCAATATTCCAACTCTTGCTAGTCGAAGGGAGATGTTTGGTGTAATATTTATGACAAAACTTTTAAATGAATCAATTTCGAACCCATTCCTTCTGAGCGAAGTGAACTTTTGCGTTCCCTCTCGGACATCGAGATACCTCAAACCTCTTCTGCTGAAACAATGTAGAACTAATTTCGAAAAAAATGAACCTTTTCGGCGTTTATGCCAAGATTATAACTCTCACTCAAACACATTTGAAAGCTCGGGTTCCCTTTTTTCTATAAAAAAGATTGTTCTTACTTCTCTTAGTAATTAATGTATAATACGTTTGCTTCTGTTTTCATTAAGTATTACGCTTGGCTGATGAAATCTGTTCTGTAGCTGAGCAGTCTCAGATCGCGACACTTGACAAACCGCTGCCCATCAAAGACTCGGCAAAAGCAAAAATAAAAAATAAACAAACAAAAAAAAAATTATTCTATATATATATAAATCGATCGCGTGAACAGGATTAGCCTGGTTTCATTGGGCCACTTGAGGGCAGCGTGCTGCCTCAACGTCCATTAAAAAAAAAAATCCAGTGGTGCACAAAACTAGCAGAGCTTCGAATACAAACGGATCAATTTTTGTAGAAATATATGTGTACAAGGAGAATTGAGAAAAATATGAGCAAAGAGTTCACGCGTGAGATGTTTGCTGCTTGAAGAAAAATATTTGCTTTGCTGAAGCTTAGTCGCTCCGCTCACATGACATGTCAAGTGAACGCCGTATAAATTTCCGACGCTCTGCGAAGCTCCTTTGGGGCATCCCTGCTCTCATGCACATTGCTTGTAACAATAAAAACATAGTTCAACGAATCAAGGGTCAAAGAATAAAAAAAAACTAATCGTAAGGGGAGTTCAGGACTTTGTACAAATGGTCTAGCATCATTGTATTTGCAGTATTGTGTGGCAAATCAGTAACTGTCAAAAATGTTAAGTATAATTTTAAAATGAAAAAATTGTTCGCAATCCGCAGCTCATATTTGCTAATGCAACGTTTCCAATATTAAATGTACAAAACTCTGAGCTGCCTTATTATCAAACCTTGTGCACATTTTTGTGGTATATATCTCATTAAAATTTTTTTTATTATATACATATAAATCTTTTTTTTTTACTGCAAATGGTAGGAAATATGCACAATATATGCATAAATCAAAATCACTTGCGTAAATTAGATTTACAGATAAATATTATGTAAAAGATTTATGACAAGGGACTAAACCACACAAATATAAATTCAATCATAATAGGATTAACGGGATTACATAACAATCATGTATACATGTATGCAAATTGTTTTTGGAATAAAATTGTTTTTTCATAAGTTGAAGATATTATGCACAAAAGTATCCGCAATTAATTGAATTATTCCATATACAAATTTTTGTTTTAAGAAACTTATAGTTTAATTTAAAAGAACGTCATCAAACATTTTATAGGATGTATTTAAGGATTAGTAAATTTGTATAAAAGTTATAAAAAAAAACTTATTAATCAATTTGTGCTTAAAATATAGCCTAAAATTTTTAAAAAATTATGATATCCAATTTCATTTTACCTTCTCCAACAGGCGCCGTAGGTGGTGATGGCGGTGGTGATGGTGATGATAAGGAAAAGGCAGAGGAGGAGGAGAGGGAGCGGCAGGAGGCCATACGTGAGGCCGAAGAGCGACGAAAGGAGAAACATCGTAAAATGGAAGAGGAGCGCGAAAAGATGAGACAAGATATTCGTGATAAGGTAAGTTATAACAATCTCTCTTTAAAGCATGTTTCTAGTTAGAAAGTATCAACTAAATAAAAAGTGTGTGATGAATATAATAATCACAAACATTTTTTCAAGATCTTGATACCAATATCACACTCGAAGTATTGACAGGCCGACAAACAAAAATAATTACGACAACAAACACGAAAATAGCAGTGGAAATTTTTTTTTCTTTTTTTTCAAAATTCCTTTAATTGGAATCGTTGAAGAAAAAAATGTCACGAATTTTGTGACTAAAACCATGCAAACTAATCCCAGAAACACAAACAACAACAAAAATCTCAAAAACGTTTTCGAAAAAATTCTTATACTTGAGAAATTTCTTCAAACATGGAGTTTGGGTTTGATGGAAACGTAGCGTTAGAGCTTGGATGCCTTGAAATCAATCTACGCGCTATTGACTTTTGAAAATTTCTTTTTTTCTAAAAAAAAAATTGTTTAAATTGCACATAAAAATAAAAAATAATAATAAGAAAGTGCAAATCAAGCAGCATACAATCTGATTAAGTCATAGCCAAGCGTTTGACCCTCAGGACTAGAAATCTTTGGTGGGTTTAAAACAGAAATCACATCAGCCAATAATAATAAATTAATAAATAATATATAATATAAAAAGTATAATAATTAAAAAATTAAAACCAAAGCCATCAAAAAACTCATTAAAAAATCACTTATATATGAAAAATGAATACTAAGACGATGAAACCCAATAGCAAACAAGATATTATAATAATTCAGTACAACAAAATAGAAGCTTTTTCGTCAAATAAAATAACTATGGTTCTTTTCATAAAACGGACTTCGTACCCAACTGTTACGCTTATAGTCCGATTCGTCTGAGTCACATCTTATTTGAACTCATAGATTATTGGAAGACAACGGGTTGTTGGTCAAGTTGTAAAAAATGTGATAGAGTTACAACTTTAGGTTAGGTGTTAGTTAATATTACATACAAACACTGCAATTCTCGACGATTATTCCTTCCGTACATTTTTTATCCTAGAAGTAAAAATTCCGAGTAAATCTTTAGAAACTTTCTGATGCATCTTGTAAAAATGTAAAAAAGGGTTAGGGGGAAAATTTCTAAGTGTTAGTGTGAAATCTTACACATCTTATAAGCACCAATATTCTTTAGTAATGGCCGAAGAGCATTTTCTAACCTGTTAAGCTTTTAAATGCAAATTAAACTTAACGCCCTGGACTGTAATATTGTTCTGAACAATTTGTGTATTCGATGCCACCTTTCAGAAAAATACCAAAGTTACTTTTTTGCAACATTGTTGTTGTTGCAAGATGACTAACCCTTGAGTGTATCTGTTCATATCATGTGGGAAATGACATCAAAAAGAAAGTCTTCAAAACGGTGACGCGCCTCTGCAAAAGTCCGATAAAAACCCTCTCTTGGCTGTAAGTCTTCGTAAATACAGGACTACTAGATTATACCAAACAGTTAGTAGAAAACTTTGAGAAATAATCAGTTTTAAGTTGCTCTATCTTTTATAGAAAATCCATCGAAATTTTACAAAAAATTAAACATAAGCAAATAAAAAAAGAAAATTGAAACAAAACCGAAAATTTTTACCTAGCAAACATTAAGAGCAAAGAAAGAGTCAGAAAGGAGTCCTAATTCGGATCGTTTACGCTTATTATGAGCTCATTTATAAGTCTGGAATGAGTGCATTTCCCTTTTTTCAATGGTTGTCCGATATGAGCCTTTCTTCATACATTATATGAGCCTAAATATGAGTCCGATCAGACTCCCATTACGCTCATAAACAACAACTCATTAACTGCTTCTTATAGAAGTCTTTTCGGAGACATTTACGTGCCTTATATTAGGTATTAGGATTGCTCAACCAGGACGGACTTTAAATGCATGGCATTAAGAATGGGGAAGCACATCCTCAATATTGGTTGGGAAACAAGAGCTCCGAAGGAAACCCATAAAAGTGTTTTGGTATACTCACGTCAGCTCTAATCAAATATATAGAGGGCTCGTATGACCAACCAGGCAAACCACGGAGGCAGTTTTGTGGCTACAATGACACAGCACGAAATACTTACATTGTTAAAATGACGATTATTACGGATATGATTGGAGAGACGCGTCCATGCTTATTTAAATCGGCAAGACACTTTATAAGCTATAATTTTATTCAAATGAATATGAAAGATAATTTTTCAAAAGTTGTGTATAAAAAGGGTGGAGACACAGCAGTATAGGTTAGGTGGAACTGGCCGTCGTATAAACGTCTTGTTTGAGAATCAAACTTAAAATTATAATTTGTTGCTTGTTATAAAACAGCTCTGTCCTAATAGGAAATACTATCAGTTTTCTGGGACCTAACTTAATTGCGGCCCGGAGATTAGAGTACCCTGCCACAGCTAGTAGCTGAAGCCTTGACATCACGAACGCAGGTCGCAAACACAGAACGGTGCTCAACCGTTTTGGACTAATTTAGTTTTCAGTCAGAATACCCATTATGGGCCCGAAGTGTTATCTGCTTTGGTATGTGAGCATCATTGTGAGCCTAATGTCGTAAGATTTGCATATGGTGTAGAAAATATTGCAGTCGCGAGCTTCAGTTCACTCTTTTCCTGCTTGATTGATTGTATGCATCTCTTGTCTCTCTTGTCTCCTTTTCTCTCATATGTAACTCTTCGCGACCCAAGGCTCCTTTCGCGATTGCCACCTTTGGTCCATTTGGACCAAAAATGGTCCTTTCCAACCCCATTTGGTCCGCTGGTCCTTTTTTCCAATTTTGGTCCTTTTGAGGGTGTAATGAAGATCGTTTTCACTGAGGAAAAGATGTTCCACACTGCCCACAAAATTTTCCACACCTTCACTAACCCTTATATAATTTGTAATTTACCTCAATGGATTTCTTACAAAAAAATTGATGTCAACAAAATGTAGGGCCTAGCAGATAGTTTAGAAAAGTGTTGGATCTTGAAGCAAACCAATTTTCGTTAATTGTTGGTGAAACAAGCGGTCAATCAGAAAATCTTGTTTTGGTGGCTAGATATTTCGATCGTTTATTAAAAACTTTTCGTGATAGACTTTTGTCACTGTTTGAGCTTAAAAAAAGTTGTTGCAAATGCACGTACATCTCAAAGTAATTTGATGGAGTTGTCCACTGATGAAGACATTCATGTATTGAAAACTAAATAAGTTAATGAGACTAATTTGTTTTATATTAAGTGCACTTACCACTGTTTTATGTTCAAGTTATGCGATATGCTTCGTTAGATAATGAGAGTTTTTAAATTTTTCTCACACAGCACAAAACAAATTGATGAGTTTTAGGAATTCCAAGGCTAGTATGTTCTTCACACTGCGATGCGGATATATTTTCTATTTTTGTTTCTGGAAGTTAATAGCATTTCTGATATACAACCGTCAAATTCAATATCAGTTACAGAGTTAAAAGTTTCTATATATTTCCGATCTGCGCTAAAGAGTTCAATCAGAAAAATTAGGTCTGCTGATATTATTCCTTCAATATGAGTAATTTTAGGTGCCATGATATATTGGATATTTAAAAGATGTCTGTGTACATAATTTAGAATACTAAGTATCTTAACCCAAGAAATATTTTTATTGCAAGTAAGGCAGGAATATTTTTGGAAAGCGATAACTTAACAATTGCTCAACGTAGATCTGATATAAACGCTTTGTGCCAAATTATTCCCGTTGGAGAGCAGAACCCCAGAAACTTTAATAATAACATGGTTAATATTAACTAATTTCTCGTACCTCGTCAAATGGAAATTCGACCATTACTACACAGTTCAAACTTTTTACACTTTTCAATAGTAAATCTGAGGACTGTGGCTAGATTCAATTAATGTGAGTTTTGAAATGTAAATTTTTCTCTAACACAAATTACATGGAAATAATGTACATTTCAAAACCCATACTTACTGAATCTAGTCCATAGATGGGAAAATTGAAGCGTGAGGGTGCACTGGTAAACGGAAGAGTAAAGACTTAAATTTAAAAAAGTGGAGCACCCAGCTATTGGAAACAATTTTTTTTTTTTTTAACTTTTTGTCTGATTTTATAATAAAACTAGAAGACCCGGCAGACGTTGTTCTGCCCTAAATTTAGCCTATCCGCATACATTTTAATACGCTTTTTCCGTCTAGCTCTTCCCTCCCCCCTCGTCACTTTTTCCTAATCCTTTTATTCACTCCTTCCTCCGTCTTTTTCGCTTCATCTATCTCCATCTTCGTCTCATTCTATCTCTTTCTCAATCTCTTTCTCTCTTTTCTCTTCTCTCAATTTCTTCTCATTCTTCTGCATTCCTTGTTGCCTGTCCCAGAGGGTGGTATGTATTTCATTCCAGTCCCAGTACCACTCCCACTCCGAGTCTCAGTCCCAGTCCTAGTCCTAATCCCAGTCCCAGTCCGTCTCTGGATAATATATTACTCTGTACTAAAGCACTCATCAACAGCTTTCATTTGATATCCATATTGTATAAACACTGTCTAGGCATTCACTGGCCCACTTTTCGGCCTATATCTCGAGACCCTGTAAGTCGATCGCAACCAAACCTATGTAGTAACCACCGCGTGGGGTTTACGCAGCTTGTGTGAAAGTTTGAATAAAATCGACCAACGCATCTCTTCAAACACCGGCGACCAACTAACACACATTTCAACCTTTCTTTTTATATATATAGATTTTTATTTTTCACACTTCACTATAATATTAAAACGAAATGCAGATTTTCGTTGCTTTTGAAATTCGGCTTAAAAATTGCACATGGAACAACTAAAGACTCTCCTGAATTAAAAAAAAAATTGCATAGTACCTCTAAATCGCGGGCCCCCTCAGAAACCCCGGGTCCGGGGCTAATCCCACCCTCCCTCCCCCAACCCTCTTGGCGGGCCTGGTGATGTGCTATACTTGATATCATTCGCTATAATATTTTTTATTGATAAGCACGTTGTTTAATTAAACACCAACCAATTACACGGAAGTATATCCGCACCACATGCAAATGTGAGTGCCGGTGCGTATACATAACATTTTCTTATTACGTATAAACAAATAAAAAAATTTGCAATAAAATAATATTGCGAATATAAACTGAGATATAACGTATCCTATATTTCAAGTTTGATCAAACTACACCAGGGGTGAAAAAGAAATTCAAAATCGGTTCAGTAGTTTAGGAGTCCATCGTGAACAAACATAGTGACACGTGATTTTTATACACTAAAATTGATATAACCGAGCCCTGGATAAATTTAGTTTAAAAATACAATTTTTATGTAAATAAAACAGAACTAGTTTGGCTTACGGCTGGGGATTGCTCCAAGGATTTTCGTTAAAACAATTATTTATATAAGGCTTTTTATTAGAATGAAAGTGTGTGTGACTTTGTACTTTACCACAACCTGAAATCAAAAATTTTACAAAGAATTCGACACATTCGTGAATTGCCGAATTGTGTGTAAGCCAATTAAAACTACAAAAATTTGGTCCATTTGTTTGGATTTGGTCCTTTTTTTCGATGAATTTTGGTCCCAAATGAAAACATGGTGTGACAACCGTAGCGTCTTTATCGTTTAAAAAGTACAAAGTTAATTACAAACAAATACACAAGCATACGCCATCATTAACATTAAAATTTCCAAACAAATGTTTACCCATATATTTACTTGGTATTCCATTTATCCAACTTCACACTTTGCTATTATATACAACAAAAAAGTATCGTTAGCGCTCTTCAAACTTCAATAGAGCTACTGAAAGCACATTCCATTTGACGCATGAAAACTTTTTGACAGCAAAAGTTACCAAAATTCACTAAACACAAAAAAAATTACCCAAACCACGTTAAAAGGGTGGCGCTTAATATTGTGTTAAATATTTTATGCGCGCACACACATGGAACATTTTAGTGAGCCAGCGCCTGCAGCTTTGGCAGCGGTTTTATAGTGTTCGTCAGTTAATCGATTTTATAGTTTCTGCTGCTATTAACATTTACATAAAAACATTTAACGTACATGCATATGCTTGTTTTTGTTGCTGTTGCTCTTGTAAGCCTCCATCAACGCTTGTTAAAAGTGAGATTTAACAACTTCCGCCACAGCACCGCTGACATTACCAAACGCCATGTGCAACCATCATCAGCACCAGCGCTTAACCACTTTTTTAATAGCAATAATAACGAATACATAAGTGTCAGTGTGAAGGCATCATAGCGATGATTTTTGTGAAGCAACGTTATGTGTGGTGATGTCTATTCAATTGCAGCGACTTTTACCGTGAATGTGACCGTAGGGTCATAGAAGAGCAATCTGAATTGTGTGTCAAAATCATGCTTCCCAATAATCGAAATAACAAACAAAATGACAGCAGAATAGCTAGAATACTTTGAGAATGTCTCAGTAATTTACTGTGATATTCAGTAGCAATGACAAAATCTTAGGTACATAATGATTTTCCAACTTTATTTCGGTGCACCCTCGAAAGTATTCTGAGCGGGTGATTTTCTGTCATATTAATAATAATAAGGAGATATTTCTTCATGAATATCGTGATCTTCAGTTTTTATTTTGTTACTGGAAACAGTGACCAGTGGTCCATAACTGCTCGATTTACATTGCGACAAGCTGCAGTGATTTCTAAAATATGTAAAGTGACACTAGATACTAACTCAAGCTTGCTTCTTCAAGTAAATCCGAGTTTGTCTGGACTTAGTTTCTTTCGCCACCGACGATCTCCCAGATGTGTCCTTAGTAGATCAAGGAAGTACGCCTATAAACATAGATCTTGAAAAAAATGTTCGCGCTTCTAGAATCTCATTCTCGAAAATACTATGCTCTGTCCCTATTTGTCCAGAAATTTTGAGCATATACGGCATTGCCAACCATAGCTCAGACGAACGAATCGTCTTAAGGAAATTTCGTCTAGGAATGGTATTTGCTATCATTTTCGTTTGGCCATTTCGTACGTTTTAGGGCATAAATTAGCATATTTTTTAGTAGAAGAACTTCTTTCATCTTTATTGCTTCAACTCATACATCATTAAGGCGACTTTCCACAACTTTTGCAGATATATCTAACTTTCACATTCACTGAAAAGGCGACGAAAATTAGGAGTTCCATTGACTTTATAAGACTATTACGACGAGCGCTGTCCTTAACCCAGCAGCTGAAACTTTTTCCTTCAAGAAATTGGCTCTGTATGCAAATTAATAGATCGCTTCTTCATATCTTCCCACAGGGCAGTCAACATGCAGCGCATGATTACCTTAAGCTCTCTTTCGCTGAGTAATTGCACGTCACAGTTTTCAAAGTATGTTGGTCCAGTAGATCATCAGCTAACCTGCTTCATCTCAAGTTGCCTTGAATGAAGCTGGTCATTCCCCCTTTACCGGCTTTCGTTTTGCAGCAGCAAGTGCGCCACTTTGTAGGTACTGCATGCTTCATACCCGGAAAGATCTCTGACTGGCACAGGAAGCACTTTGGCTTTTCCGAACAAACTGGGATTTGATGGCCGTTCCGTCCACACTGTCGGTAAGCACAAGTTCTATCAGGGGCCGTTGTGCGTAGCGTAGATACGAACCAACGCTGCACATCCGCACTGTCTCAACCTATGTTGTAGTCATATGTTTCCCGTATTCTTCTCATTTTAAGAGAAAGTCTTCATCTTTGTCCATTTAAAGGGCTCACATCTTTTGACCGCAATAGTTGGCGGAAATCAGAGAAACGCAGACAGCATTATTTTGCAAGTAGTTTTGAAGAGAGACACGGATCCATCCTTGCATTACCTTACGAGCAAATTGCTTCATCAGCCGCTTTCTGCCACGTTTTTCAGGGTTTTTTAGGTAGAGCGTGCTCCATAATCTCTATTACTTTTCGCTGGGAAAAGTGTCGAGCTTCTGTTGCTTTGTCCACAGTGTTTCCTCAGCTTTTTGCTCAGCATGTATACTGCGCACAAACGTTCTTGCTTATTTTTTTTCTCACAGGCTTGCAAATCCACCGCTCCCATCACTTATATTTCTAGAGATATAAAGGGTAGCACTGATCTCGGTTGGGGTATTCCTGTCTGTACTCGAGAAGAAGTATGCTTCAATTTTGCTGATCTAGAACCTTATTCTGCCGCCACTATTAAGGTCCCTTTGGGAGCTGCTTTTAAACCAGTGCTCGGAGCACTTCGGTGCTTTTTTGAAAAGTGGTTTTACCGCCATAACTTCCTATATATTGACTTCTCAATTGAGCCCGCACCTCCAACCTAATAGTGAGTAGCTTCTAACGTACTCGGGTATCTTTAAAGGATTTTATAACACATTGACGATGACGACATTAGCCCACTTAACGTTGGAACCAAATGTCATATTTGCCTACCAATATAGCAAAACACCATAATTAACGTCCCGTGGGTAATTTTAATACAAGTTTTACCATTTGTTGCAATCAGTATCTTACATGGTTTGATCCTGAAGTTGTTTATTTAAACTTTAAGGCTGCATTCACTGACTCTATCACCGAGATACCTGGAGTATACATATACTGCTTAGCTGCATGGTCTAAGGGTGTTTCTTTGAATAGAATATTAAAAAAAAAAACTTCCTAATCCCACTTCCTTAATACTTCTTGCAGTACAAACTAAAGCAAATATATGGCCGTAAATTTTTGTCAAACCATTCGTATAAACTTTTTCATTAAAAACTTTTGGTGAATGAAAGTTTTGCACCCTAAACTTGAAACGAGTAATTTTGAATCTCTATTTCTACATTTTTTCAACTCTCTTGATACCTTAAAAAAATAAATGTTTATAGTCAAAATAAGATGGCAAAACTTTCTTGCGGCACAAAATTCTACTAAAAAAGAAAATCTTGAAAAGTATTCCACTAACACTTCTAAGGGAACGACATGCAAGATGTGAAACATTTTTACCTGCCTTCAAAGAGTAAAAACAAGAAGCTTTTTGTGTGCTTGAAGTGCGAACGCAAGGTCCTACAATTTTTTTTTAAACAAATGTACAACTTTAAAGTAATGTTGCAATGTGTCTCTTTTTTTGTTCCTTTTACTTTTTTAAAAGTCTAATAAGTGCAAAGAATGGAACGGAAAAATGTTGCATAGCGGCAGGCGCTTCCGTTTCCTCGCAAATAACTTTAAAAGCATGTCATTAACAAAGGGGACAAATTTTTGTAAGTTTATATCGTTAAAAGTGAGCGTCTTGATAGCGGCAAATGTAAAAGCTTTTATAATATTTAAATATGCAGAATTCATTACATCGCGTGTTTTAAATAGTTTAATAGTGGTGCTTAAATATTCATAGCTTAGAATTTTATGAAATAGTGATAGTTTTATATTTAATGAAGTGCAATGCTGTGATTTTAATTAAACTACATTAGTATTTGAGGGGTCCATTCAGCAATTTATATACAGTCAACTTTTAAGCTTATTTTATTTCTTGCTTCAGCGATATTATAATTATGCCTGAAGAACAATTATAATGACGGGAACTGCTTAAAAAGGGCGTGCAAAACTTTTGCAACGAAACAATTTAACATAATTCTTTATCTACACTATATTTGTATCAGAAGTGCACAACGCCGGCAATGCTTCGAATAAAAACGCAACTTTTTGTAGTAGTATGTGTTCACATGGATACTCTTTGAGCATAGGACTCTCGCATGAGATGTTTAAGGCCCGAACACATATGAAAAACCAATTTGACGATCCCCATACAAACATATTCAGTCAACTCATCTGTCTGATTGCATGTGTTTGTATGGAGATCGTTAAATAGGTTATTCTTATGTGCTCAGGTCTTTACAGCAGACGTCGGCCAACAGTGAAATAATTGTTCGCCGTCAATTCACACGTATTCTTATTCTCTTTCGTTTGTTAGTCACTAAGCATTTGTCAAAGATTTTTGGGGAATAAAGATGTTGCATGGCCGATCTTCAGTGGAAAGCAGCGGAACTTCACAAAATTCTAGTAGATCACTTCCACCACACCAGAAATTTTAACACAATTTTTAACATAACTTAAGCACTCAAAATACACTGATTGGAGTTTTATAGAGTAAAAATTTAAATTCTGAACAGATTAGCTAAATAAAAAATGTACAAATAATTGTTAAATAATAAATACAGACAGTGGTAGTTTAACACTTTCTGCTGTGGTGAGTGGTGAATGTAACCTACTAGAGTTTTTTGAAGGTTATTTCTTTATTATATTTTACTATTTTTCGGGCATGCAACATCTTTGTTCTTCAAAAATCTTTGCATTTGGTGCAGTAACATCGAATAGGTGCGTCGATCGCAATGTTCACGAATGTTGTCCATATGTATCTTAGGAGTACATATTTTGTTAACAAAAATATGTATTGGGGGGCATTTATTGTGCAAAAAACAGTATCTTAGGATAAACCTTTTTCCACTGAGTAGAATTGGCATAATTGAAAAAAATAGTAACAAAAGATTTTATCTTGTTGTTTGCTAAGAAGCGAATGAACAATGCAAAACGACGCATCAAGTGATGTGCGCGATCATCGCGCTCTCATTAACACATCTGCATTTTCATTTTGCCGACGTCTGGTTTACAACTTGAAGGTTATGCTCAAACTGATTGACTTCTTGCCTTACTGCAGCGGTCCTCACTTAGTGAAATAATTATTGGCGCCACTTCACACGTGTTATTATTTTCTTTTGTTTTTATTCGTCTTTAGTTGTCGGTGAACAAGCAGAGTAGGAACATCGGATGAGGCTATTATTTTTTAGCGCATTTGAGAAAAGATATTTTGCAAACAAACGCTCATGCGCAGAATATTTTCATGGTTTAATGTTAGCAATTTATTTTGTTTAAATTTTTCCTTAGACTCAAGTAATAAAGTAGTGTTTATATGGCATATTTTCGAATTACTTTTTGTGTGTTAACAAACATGCGTGTATATGTACGTCCTACCTCATTAATTTTTCATCAACAACTGAACCACCACCAATAAGATGATTTTAGTTTTAAGCTGCAGACATTGGTGCTTTATCGGTAACCCTATCGGTAACCTTATAACAGCTGATTCGACCAACCTTATGGGAATCAATGCAATCGATTATTGGTGCCGCTAAGGTCGTAACCGTATCGTAGCCAACCAATTGGTTTTTGATTTGCCGTCGTAACGATAAAGCTGAAGTCATTGGTGCCATTTATCGTATCACTGTAGTCGTATTCCTAACGTAATCAGCTGTTTATCGTTACAACAATAAACCAAAAATCAATTGGTTGGCTACGATACGGTTACGACCTTAGCGACACCAATAATCGATTGCATTGATTCTCATAAGGTTGGTCGAATCAGCTGTTATAAGGTTACCAATAAAGCACCAATGTCTGCAGCTTAAACAGGTGATTACGTTAGGGATACGACTACAGCGATACGACATACGGCACTAATGACTCCCGCTTTACTCACACAGCCACATTTTTCAAATTGGATACCACATGGAATAGTGTTCCGAAGCTCCCGAGTGCACCGCTGTTTTAGATTATGCGTCACTTCATACCATGTTGAAAGTAAAAACATTTTTTTGTAGACCGTCAGATAGGCACCGATACAAATTTATATCACACAATTTGTATGCAAAATTGATTTATTAAAAAATTAAAATTACTCCAGCCATTTAAAAAAAAACATGTAAAAAACACCGCTATTATTGGATAAGTGAGAAGTGATAAACTAAATGATAAACTAAATGATAAGATCGAAGTGAAAAGTATATGGAAGTTCAGTGAAAATACTTCTTTATATACATCCTTTAGTAGTTCAAATTGACTCTAGTAGGGAGTCCTTTTAACGAGTGACTCCCTAACGGAGTCAGATTGATCTCCGCAAAGGTTAAACAACAAATTAAGTGATAAAAGTGCAAGTGAAATAAAGAGAAAGTCATCGTCGAATTTGATAAATTTGAAAAAAAAAATTTAATATTTTTACAAAATAAACAAAAACAAACTACCTTATGCGCGGAAAATAAAATACTATTAGCTTAGAAATGCCAAACGTATCTTACAAATCTGAAAGTGTGATAAATTTAATGCGAGATATCTGGTGTCGAAGCATACTAAAAATTGAAACTTTTACGCTTGAAATATTTGTATATACATACATGAGAAATATCCAAAATAAAATTAAAGAAAAAAACCTTTTTTAAAAATAAGCTTTTATAATTAGTTAATAAAATTAACTAAAAAGTAAACAATAAATTGACTCTAAAGAAATATAACACTTTAGAAGTTCTCTGTCTGCGACAAAAAAAAATCTATGTTGTACATAATTATAAATTTTTAACATTAAAACTTTCAACCTAAATTACTAAATCTTAGAGTTTATATCACAGTCTTAATTATTCTAATAAAAGCGTATTAAATTTTGATGGTATAATTAAGAACATTTAGGACCTCCTTTTCTTACTATCACAATGTAACACGCTTTTATTAGAACAATTAGGACTGTGATATAAACTGTAAGATTTAATAATTTAGGTGTAAAGTTTTAATGTTAAAAATATATAATTATGTACAATATAGAATTTTTTGTCGCAGACGAAAAGGCATAATTATCGTTAAAGGTTACAATGAACTTATAAAGTGTTATATTTCTTTAGAGTCAATTTATTGTTTACTTTTTAGTTAATTATATTTTTTACTTTTTAGTTAATTTTATTAACCAATAATAAAAGCTTAATTTTAAAAAAGTTTTTTTTCCTTTAATTTTATTGTTCATTTTGTTCCCACGAGTATAGGACAAAAACGGTCCATCCCCCCAGAGGTCCATTGTAAAGGGATAAGGGCTTCAGTACAACAGGGTTCGCCCTGGTACCCTGAGGCGCAACGTTAGCGATATGAAATTTTT
This sequence comes from Eurosta solidaginis, assembly GCF_040869045.1. Lineage (NCBI taxonomy): Eukaryota > Metazoa > Arthropoda > Insecta > Diptera > Tephritidae > Eurosta > Eurosta solidaginis. Next base: position 271,449,865 of record NC_090319.1, on the reverse strand, counting down.
ATACACCCTCATATCATTCAGCCCTCGGCACGTGCTCATCTTGGCATTGGGTCATAAATACTAATAATAAATCAGAAAAAATCCACATTCATAACCAACTAATTTTCTCTGTGGCAGAGATCGGAATCAGGTAACTTTTTTGATACTATAATATATCGGCAGCAATTTGAGTATGAGTACGTATAAAACAACCAAGCGCAGCTAGCCTGAGCTATTCGTTTACATACAAAAATTTTTTTGTAAGTATAAGCTATGATGCATATGGATACAAGCTACAACGGTCTCTCACGAACTATTCTCGTGTTTGGTTTGTTTTCGTATGAAATTTTAATTGAAATACGAAGGAAAAGTTTGCTTCGAAGGGTGGATTTCAAAGCGCAACTGCTAGCTCAGCTAATCAGTTATCAGCTGAGTGAAAGAAATTGTGCTTTTGAAACGATACGTTGAGCCAACTGTCAACAACCCATCGATAAAAACGTTGAGTGAATGGAGCGGAAAATGTTTATGCTCACTAATTTGCCGCAAAGTTGCAACTGTGCGTTCCAAGAATTTATCACTAATCAACTTCGCCAGCAGTGTTGCTTTTGGAATGCGCCCTATGCTTTGTTCAACTCATTCAAATGAATTTGTATATATGTATGTGCATACACATGTTCACGTGTTCTTGCAACAACAAAACGTTAAATACATACATACATACATATGAATATACAGATTTTCGAGAAAACATATCGTATGTGTTTGTCAAAAGTAGCTTCACATCGGATATCAGCATCTTCGGTTGTCAGATCTTTCGCGTTCAACGCTAACGCGGTCTCAGGATGAAAAAAGACTCTCAACCAAATTACTGATACGAATCGCTACGTTTGAATAACCCTGACTGAGTATGAGTACACGATTTTTTATATCATGATCCGAATATATTGGGGCATATTCATAATCGAAATAAAATGTGACTAAGTTAGTTGAAGCATTTTTGACAGAGATTACATATAAAATCGGGTCAAACAGTGTTAGCTAACTTAAAATCATATTTTATTGTGACTTTGCCTATGTCGCGTTCAGTTTACAACTACTTATTGCAGATCTCTGCTCTGTGGGTTAAATTTGTTTTAAAATAATAGCCGTGTTTTTTTTTTACACGTAAACGTCTATACGCTTATACTTTATATGGACTGCTAACGCCCCGATTCTCAGCGTTACCGGTAAAGTTGTACCCATAACATTATGCAACCGAATATCGTTACCAGTTCTTTTATCCGCGATTCTGGCCAAAGTGGTAACGCTTTCATCACCGAAAAACTCACCAATGTCTGTGGAGAAATTTGGAAGGTAGTTTTCTTCGCTTTCACGGTTGCCACTTTGGACCATTTGGACCAAAAATGGTCCCTTTCAACCCCGTTTGGTCCGCTGGTCCCTTTTCTTCAATTTTGGTCCTTTTAGGCAGTAGCCACGTTTGGTAATTTTCTTTCTTTTCACTCAGGTAAAAATTCACAATATTGCCCAAAAATTCGCCACACTTTCGTTAGCCCCCATATATTTTTGAATTTACTTCAATGGAACTCTCACCATAAAAAATTGCTCAGTCAATAAAATGTACCAGAACAATAAAATTTCACCTAAGATATAATTTATGCCAGGCATTAAAAAGAAAAGTGTTGGCAAACACATTGTCGTTAATTGTTGATGAGATAACCGACTAATATAAAAAAACTCCTTTTTTACAATAATATTAATAACGGCTAGATATTTCGATCGGTTGTACCACACTGTGTAAAATATATGCAAATAAAAATTGCTTCTCGCCTAGCATAGCTTATAGCGAGGACTCTGCTGTGAGCCTAACACTTTCAAAACTTATGCAAAGAAATTCTATGCATTACTTCTCGTTTGGCACGTTGATATTTAAATCCTTCTCACCCAGCACCCCAGCGGGTTAGGGGGTCAGAATATACCCGCGGTAGGTATGCCTGTCGTAAGAGGCGACTAAAATACCAGATTCAAGGGGCTGTGTAGCGCAACCCTTCAGGTTGCCAGCGCAATATACAGCTTCTCCAAATCCGATTGTCAACCTCAACTATCCGCGGCGAATCCTGTTTCACTAACAGACGAGGCTGTGGCGACCCAAGATCCTCATGGAACTTGGGGGTGGGGGGGGAGGGGTAATGGTCTGAAGGTTTAGGGCTAGCACCTTAAAGGTGCTGTGTTACCGGAGCGTACCGGATCTGTATCTGGCAAAGGACCATCACATCGATAACACTCCCAAAAGCCTTCGGGAAGCAACCTTATCACTACAACAACAACAACAGTTCCAGGAATTCCAGGACTATCGTGGTGTTAAGCCATGCAAGGTAATTGAAAACTAAGTATCTTGGCACAAGAAATATTTTAACTCGAAGACAGAAGGAAGAGATTTGATTTCGGAAGAAATATTTTGTATAAAATTATTCCCGTAGGTGCTAGCAGAATCACTGAGGCCTGGGATCAAAACTCACACTTACTGAATCTAGGCTCTGATATGAAGGTTAAACGTTAAGGGAAAGAGTATGGATCTATAAAAATAGCACTAACAAAATTGCCTAGTTTCATTTACGATTTACTGAGTTTTCCACATAGATAGTTCGGCAACACTAGAACGCAAATTTTGACCGTTTCTTACTAAAACCTAACTCCACTATACATTTTATTTCATTGCAATCAACAACATAATGCTAGAACCAAGAGCTTTGTGCCCAAAACTATGTTCACAATGTTTGGTTGGTGAAAGGCATAGACATATCCTATGTCAAAATATAGTACCATTTTTGGTTGCATGCACATATTTTTGTTTGTTCAGCTTGAATTAAAGGAAAGTTTTCACTATGTTTAGTAAAATTTCATATGGAAACATCCTAAAATTTCGATGAATTTTGGTCCCAAATTAAAACATGGTGTGGCAACCGTGTTCGCTTTACCGAAAATGTCTCACTTGTAGATACGAGGTTAACGAATAAACGGGACGATGTGTATATGCATATTATGCATGATAAGTTTCTACATAGCTATATTGTAATTTATTCTGTGAAAGTATATAATGTAAACAAATATGTATAGTAATAGGCAACACTTTTTTACTATTATCTTTACTTATTTTCGCTTACAATTCTTTATTTTTCAGTTTTGCCTTTTTCTATACAACAGCTGTTGTGTGGTTATTTCGATGTAACCACCTACTTTTGTGGGTAAAAAATTATCCGGATACTTTCGCTGGAAGAATACCAAAAGGGTGTAAAAGTTGCCACATGATATCGTTACCGTGGTGAAGAATATTGTTACCACACTAGAATCGGGGCGTAAGCGTCAAACTTTAAATACACCTCTGAAGTTGCTGCGCATAAAATGTGTACTACTAAATTTCAATACGCATTATACTCAGATGTAACTGAAATATGTGTTTTTGTTTCATCCCCTACACTAATTCTTTGTGTTCTATGTGTGTCCAGAATTCATCGCAACTGATTTAGTTATATGTTATACACAGACATACAACAGAGGGTCGTGTCTCCGCTTTTGGGTACACCCTGTAGCTGTAGATAGTTGTGTAACCACTGCCGCAAGATGGGTCTCCTAAGCATTATCTAAGCGAGGATAGGCGTTTTTTTTTTTTCACACGCAAACGTGAACGTATACGCGTGTATAAAAAAACGGCTAATATTCCAACTTTCGCTTAGCTAAAATTCCATCGCCAAAAATATGTAAAACAAAATCAAGTGCGGAGAAAAGTATGCAACACTTACCGATAACAGCCTAACCGCCTTAGCGTTCGTTGTATCACAAAATTTTTACACTTTGAAAATGACGGCTGTTGTTTGCAAGGTTGCATTCCTTTGAGTCTTCGTTTTCACCATCTGGATTAACAAAGTCATGAGCCTGGGCATTCGCGCAATTTTAGTGATGTAAATTACATAGCGCCAGCGCCAATGCGGTGCCAGCTCAATGGTAGCTCATTGACGAAATGACTCCAAGCGAATTTTTGACGATACTTAGTAGTGAGTGCGTAGTACATTTCACTTGCTCTATAGAGTGAAATGACTTTTGTGTGTCAGGCGCGAGTTTGGTGCTATTGACGCTACTGGCAATGATGACACTGAGCTGATGACTGTAGCGCTGGTAGTTCAGCTTTTGAATCAGAGAAAGAATTGATGACCCGTGTAAATTATTATGCTGCATTTGCACCAAATAAATGCTGCGGACATAACAACCGGAGTCATTTTTGAGTTGTATATTTTAGATTTAATGCACAATTAATATGGGTGTGTTCGAGCGTCCAAATAATAACAGTAGTATTGCTAAAGTGCTGCGAAAATTGCGAAAATTGCCACATATGCTCAAATTTTCCAAGATTTTCAATTCTTGATATAACTTAAGCCAGCTTTTTTCAAATAGGTAATTGTTCCAAAAGCAAAATAAATTACAGAAAAGATTACAGAGTTAAACAGCCTTAAAAATTCAGCTATGTTGGTTATACACAGAAATACAACAGAGGGTTGTGTCTCCGCTTTTCGCTAGCGTGAAATTCACCACGTGTGACACGCGTGATTCACCACGTCTAAGTATCAGAATCCACGGTTAGATACCGGCGGGTTTGTATGGGTTTTAGCCTGTTATGCCAAAGTAAACACAAATCTTTACCGATGACTGTGTTATCGATTAATTTATCGAATTCTAACAAAGTAATATTGCATTGTTATCGGAGTTATACATGTGTGCAAAATTTCAGTTCCATCGGACACCGGGAAGTGTATCAAATTTAACATGCAAGATTTCATTAAATACAACAGCCAAGTGAAGGCAAATAAAAGCTTATAAAAAGCTTATAATAAGAATGCGTTTGCACGGAACTACAAAAATTCACCAGATTTCGTCTCGGAGTCTGGTGAAAGTTCAGTGGAACTAATAATTATTGAAGTATATTTGGTATTGTTTGTAAGGGGCACGTACGAAATTAAGTTTTAAAATTATTAATTTATTTCCCAAACATCTAAACTGATGTTGTGGTCATCGGTTATCGCAAGCGCGTTTTAATAAATACTCGATATGATTTACCTTCTCGGAATTAAAGCTGAGCATCTCTTCCAATAGGTGTGCTCCTTTTTAATGTTTCCTGCAGCTAGGCAGGACGTGTCGTCTCCAAATGGATGCTGCCAAACATATCAGTTTTTACTGAAAAGTTTTTAGTGGCAGAAATACACTAGGAGTGCTTTGCAAACCACTGCCGAGGGGGACCCAGCTGAGAGACTTTTTTTTTATTTAATTTAAAAAAATTTTCAAATTTTAATATTGGTGTTCACAGACTTTGAATTGAGGAATAAAAATTTTAGTTTCAGGATATTAAAGGTTTAGGGACAAATTGAAACAAATCTACATCAGGACGGACAAAGCGATAGCTGTTTCGATTTTACCTTGTAAATCTTTTCAAAGCCTTTTCTCCCGGGAGTGGGGTTGGAACCCGCACTCCTGAGATGATCGAACTGTTGAAAAACGTCGCTCCATTTCTATACAAAATGCTAAAGGGTGAGATATTTCGTAAAAAGAAAGTAATGCCAGTACTGCGTGATCCAAGGTTTAATAACAGGGGGACAACAGCTTGAAACCTATTTCGCCACCATCATATTAGCAATTTCTATGAAATTTTAAAAGCACTCTCTTATATAATCAAGTAAAAAATTAACTTTAAAATTTGACTTTATCAGCAGAAACTCGAAAAGTTATGAAAAAGGGCTTCACATTTTGACAAATTTTTTTGTTTTGAATTTTAACGTTTCCGAATGGAATATATGAGTGGTTTATTGGGTAAATACATACAAAATTCATAAAATATCTTAAAAAGGATTACGGAATTTTAAATAATGAAGTTTTTTTCTATATAAAAATGTTAAAAGCTTAAAATCGGTTGAAAACTTCATAAGCTATAGTCGTATTAGGCAACAATTGCCAAGTAAACTTTTCTTAGTCGTATTGATACAATTCTATTTTAATTTTTTCAAATTTTGTTTTCATGAAAATTTTAATAACTCAATCAGTTCTGAATATATATAATAAAATCAAAACTCACTGAACTCATAATTAATTTTCAATTCTTATGCAGTTAGGGTTAGTGCAGTCTGCATATAACTTAGTGCATAAAGATAGCACCAAATTTGACAAACCCTAAAAAGACGTGAAAAAAATTGGTTCATTGGAAGATGAAATCTAAACCTCTTCTTATAAGATCCAAAAAGAAACTGAGAAGCGGTATATAACCAAAAAAGTTATAGGTTCGTAAGTGTCCAAAGATACGAAAACCCGATTTTTTACCCCTAACTCACGATCTTCAAGATGTACTAGAAAAATGTTATCACTTCCCAGGTATTTTTTTAGTGTCACGCAGTGCCAATGAGCTCATGGATATTACAACAATAAAAGTTATAATAAAATAGCTTAAAAGTTTAAACAAAATCAACAATCATTAAGGGAATAAAGATTTTGTGCAAATGGTCTAGCATCATTGCGTTGCATAGCTCCCAAGCATATTTTTTACAGTACACTAACTAAATTCACATCTGTGCATTTGCTATGTCATTGCAAAAACGCAACATCAAAAACCGTAGTTTTTTTTTTTTCAATATTGAATAGAAAATCATCAACTTTCAAAACAAATATATACATATGTATATTGATATAACGTCAAATACACAAAATTCTGAACTGCCTTATTATAATTTTGCCCTATCAATGTTCCCACCTTAGTGAACAGTGAAAAATACTACATCATAAAATTAAATAAATTCAGCATAAATTTTCAGAAAGCCACCAACCTCCCTTAATTTATAAATTATAATGGCAAAGTATATACACATATAAATATTTATTAAAACATTAATCTTGCTCTTTTAGTAACTTGCTGCTTAATGCACAGCTTCATAGTTTTCTGCTTTAATCACTGTTTTCGGTTTGCGAAGCCACTTTGCACAATTGCTGCTGTGTTCGCTCTTAATTAATCGTATACGCATTTAATTAATCTCCACAAATATGCATTTAAATATGCTATGTTTATGACTTGAAATACTACATAAACCAGCAAAATCTTTATACAGGAATTCTTCGAAACAATTTTACCGTGAGTAAGTGAAGAGCTCTGGTGGTAGTAAGTACCTAAGTTGATTAGCAAAATTATGCCGGAAGGATGCTAATAAGTACGTACTACATAGGTATAACGGTATAATAAAAACAAAATACAATGGTGATGTGACAAAGAGGTTACACAAATAACAACAAACTAATTATTTAGATAGAATAAATGAAATATAGCAGCAAAAATAAATCAATAAACCATGCTTTTAATACAGACAAACAGCAGACGAAGCATAACCCTCGAGGAAGGTGATCAAATTTATAATAAACTATGTTAATAATACCACGAAATCGCTTATAAAGTGTTCAAAATACAACCAAGTGAGGTGAGCTTAAAATTATTTTAATTCACAATAGATTTTGTTGTTTGGTGTATTTAATTGGGTACGGGATAAATCGTATGTATTTTTTCAGTTCGGTCTTAGCTTAGACAATCTTTAACTTTTTGAGACAAACTATTTAGGGCATTTATATTGTGCTGTACATGCAATCTGCATTTGGAATGGCCAAAATAAGCATAATTTTGTACGGGACTGCAAATATTCATCATATTTTGTGGTTACAGTGCGTCTAAGGACATCAATTTCAATACGATACTTTACCATATCGATACCGATATTTCACACTCGATACTTTTTTGAATACACTTTTTGGCATCGGGTTCTTCTACCTCATCGCATTTGACGTATTTGCACTTTATTTCCTTCAAATTTCATCTAATCAAAACTTGCATATTTAAACTTGTTGATAGTTTAGGGAAGGGAGCAAAAAATAAGTCTTGTAATTTCACAGGGTTTTCTTTTTAATAGCTTTGATTTACTCTTGTACACTTTTTTCGAGCAAAGTAGTCTTTGACTGAATATATATATGAAGTATTCCATCCAATTTCGACCAATTTTGAACCCGACCCCTTTAGAATTGGCTGAAGGTTTTTCTTCTTTTTCTAGCTTACGAAAGACGTTTTTCAGAAGTTTTACAAATTTTTTCATCCAACTCAAAAAAAGTTATGAATTTAAAAAAAAAAACACCGTTTTTGTTTTCAAAATGCTATAACTTTTTCAAAAATTTACCGTTTGGGATCTTTTTTTTTTTTTAATTTGTTTTTAAGTGTGCTTTTCGGAAAAAATTCAAAAAAATGTTTAAAGTTTTTTTTTGTAGTTTTTCAGTTTTTCGAGATTTTTCGAATTTCGCCCTTTTTTTCTCATAAAAAACTTCAATCAATTCTGCAATCATGCCCACTAATCCCGGAGTGGACCGAGAATCTTTTTTTTTTTATTTAATTGGAAAAATACTTACATATTTTTTTTGTATTTTTTCCGAAAAGTACATTTAAAAACATATTTAAAAAAAAATGATCCCAAACGGTCTATTTTTGAAAAAGTTATAGCATTTTGAAAAAAAAAACTGTTTTCCAACTCAAAATAAGTTTTAAATATTTTGAAAAAAAACGGTGTTTTTTTTTCAAAATGCTACAACTTTTTCAAAAATTGACCGTTTGGGATCATTTTTTTTTTTTTAAATATGTTTTTAAATGTACTTTTCGGAAAAAATTGTTAAGTTTTTTTTTTCAATTAAATAAAAAAAAAAAAAAAAATTCTCGGCCCACTCCGGGATTAATGGGGATGATTGCAGAGTTGATTGAAGTTTTTTATGAGAAAAAAAGGGCTAAATTCGAAAAACTTAAAAATTACAAAAAAATAACTTTAAAAATTGTTTTGAATTTTTTCCGAAAAGTACATTTAAAAATATATTTAAAAAAAAACGATCCCAAACGGTCAATTTTTGAAAAAGTTATAGCATTTTGAAAACAAAAACGGTGTTTTTTTTTAATTCATAACTTTTTTTGAGTTGGATGAAAACGTCTTTCGTAAGCTAGAAAAAGAAGAAAAACTTTCAGCCAATTCTAAAAGGGTCGGGTTCAAAATTGGTCGAAATGGGATGGAATACTCCATATATATTTTTTTATTGCCAGCGCAATATATAGCTTCTCCAAACCCAACTGTCAACCTCACCTATCTGCGGCGAATCCTGTTTCACTAACAGACGAGGCTCTGGCGACCCCAACTTGGGGGTGGGGAGGGAGGGAATGGCCTGAAGGTTTAATGTGGCCACATAAATCGTTCCCGAGATGGTCGAGCTAGCACCTTAATGGTGCTATGGTACCGGAGCGTACCGGATCTGTATCCGGCAAAGGACTATCACATCGATAACACTCCCAAAGCCTTCGTGGAGCAACCTTATCGCTACAAAAACAACAACAACAAGTTCAATACTCAGCTCCCGAGAAGCCAGCTGATGAAGAAGTGAAATTCAGAAACATGTCCTAGTAACCATCGACTATTGTAAACTTTTTAATTTTTCTCTAATATCAATGCCAGAGACCAAATTTGGTCAAAATAAAGCTAAAACGATATTTTGTGATAGAAAGGTGTCAGACGTTACTGAAATCATCCTCGATTTTATTTTTTGGATAAAGTAGCCTAATGTGACTGTTAAAGGTTTTACTTCAGCCTCTAGTACAAAACTTTAACTATAAAAGTAATTGTTTACCAATTTTCTTATTGAAAATGACCCTGGAAGGTGTGGAGTTATATCCGTCGGTTAAACGCAAAACTGGAGCAAGAAAACATGTTTTCATTAATTTTCTCCTTTCTAACTCAATAACCATTTTCTGTCATCAAACGTTCATAGGGTTTTTGTGCTCCATGTATACATAGAATTATATTAAGAATTAACAGTTCCCCAACGGGTTAGGGGGTCAGACTATGCCCGCCGTAGGTATGCCTGTCGTAAGAGGCGAGTAAAATACCAGATTCAAGGGGTTGTGTAGCGAAACCCTTCAGGTTGCCAGCGCAATATATAGCTTCTCCAAACCCAATTATCAACCTCACCTATCCGCAACGAATCCTGTTTTAGTAACAGACGAGGCTCAGACCCCAAGCTACTCATGGAACTTGTGGGTGGGGCGGGAGAAATGGCATGAAGGTTTAATGTGGCCATATAAATCGTTCCTGAGATGGTCGGGCTAGCACCGTACCGGATCTATATCCGGCAAAGGACCATCACATCGATAACACTCCCCAAAGCATTCAGGGGGTAACCTTATCGCTACAACAACAACTAGAATTAACACCTTTTTTAGTTCTTTGAAACGACAAAAAAAGATTTATTTGAAATTTTTTTTTTGCCATGCTAATTTTTCAAATAAAAAGAAAGTCAAGTTTCCTAAAAATTATAATACGATACATTTCGTCTAGAGTTACGTTTTATTTATCATTTATCCCCTTTAAATTTAGACAACTTACATTTTTTATATTTATACCTTTATTTATATTTATTTATTTATTGTTTGTCCCCTCATTTTCGTACGAATTTTTGACCCACGAAAAAGTCTTTTTCGGTAACTTCCCGTTGAGCTGGACACTTGATACATAGAACATAGTTGAGGTCTGAGAGACATTACAATGCAAGTGAAAAAAATCCGATAGGTGGCGCACGGATCGAGATATACAGAAAATTAATTTTAAAATGGAAATTTTGCGATCGACTTTTAACTAACTTCTCGGTGATCCAGAGACTTGAAACTTAGCACATAGTTTGCGAGTCGATGGCACTACAATTCGTGGGAAATAAGATGCCGCCAGGTGGCAGACGAATCGAGATAAATAAAAATCCCTGAAAATCCCTCAAAAAACGCAGGGAATCTTGCAATCGATATTTGAGTAACTTCCCGGTGAGCTGGAGATACGAAACTTGAGGCGTAAGTCAGAACCCGGTGCCAATGCAATATTTCACCAAAAAAATTCGCTAGGTGGCACGCGGATCGAGATAGTAAGAAAACAAATTTTAATTTGGGAATCTTTCAATCCATTTTTAACTAACTTTCCGGTTACCTAGGACTTGAAACTTGGCACTTAGTTAGAGGCCTGGTGGCAATACAACTTATAGAAAACAAAGTTCCGCTAGGTGGCGCGCTAGTCAAGATAACAGCAAATCCTTTAAAAACAGGGGGAATCTTGCGATCGATTTTCGAGTAAGTTCCCGAAGAGCTAGAGGCATGAAGCTTATTCCGTAAGTCAGAACCCGGTGACAATGCAATATTTTATTAAAAAAAATTTCGCTAGGTGGCGTATGGGTCGAGATATATAGAAGACTAATTTTAAATTGGGAATCTTGCAATAGATTTTTAACTAACTTCCTGGATATCTAGATACTTGAAACCTGAAATATAGTTTAAAACTCGGCGAGAGTGCAATGCTTGATCAAAAAATTTGACCTACGTAACGCACAAGTCGAACTATTTAGAAGATTAGGCCATACCTTCATGGCTAGCCTCCTGAGTGTTGCAGGCGTTGTAGAATTCCACCTCGTTGAAGGCCCAACTCAATGCACGTCCTTGCATACTTTTAAGCGTACGCGACTTTCACCACGATTCTTTTAGACTTCCAGGCGTATGCGAATTTCACCACGATTTTCAGCTGTGCAAATTAAGTAGCTGACAAACGAGGTGAAATTCTCTGGTTATGCTTCGAGGTGGAATTCTGTTGTTTTCGCCAGTGTTGTCAGCGAAAATTCCACTAATTCTATTAAATCTTGCTATTTTGAACAAATAAATAAAAATAAGAAATTTCACTTAGGAATTACTTAAATTACTAATCAAAGTTGCAATTGCCTTTTTGTAGGCAGTACTAAAAAATTTAAAATAAAAAGATGATAAAAAATTTAAGGACTACCTTTATATAAATGGACCAAAAAATAGAAGGCAATTTTTCCTTTAATACAGACATAGTCTTGTTGAATTTTGACTAAAAAACTTTAACAATAGCTCTTGGAAAAAAATTTTGGGATTTAAAGTTATAAAGGTAGAGCGTGTGTTTAAATTTTAAATAATCAATTAGTTAATCCCAAGTACATGGTTTGCCTTAAATTGAAAGATTGCGCTCCACCTTTATAGTTTTAAATCCCAAAATTCTTACAAGAGCTATTGTTAACGTTTTTTAGTCAAAATTCAACAAGACTATGTCTGTATTAAAAGAAAAATTGCTTTCTATTTTTTTGGTCCATTTATATAAAGGTAGTCCTTAAAATTTTTTATCACCTTTTTCTTTATTTTTTTATTTTTTTATTTTTTTTTTGGTGAGAGATAAGGCTTATTTGTAGTGTAAATAAGCCCTAAAGAAGACGTTATTATTAGGCGTTTGGTGCACTTCATTTACATTAATCTAAGGTCTATCTATCAATAGTAAGACCAGTATTCCTTATTGCTCACAACCGCTTATGCCAGTTTTTGCTGGGAGTGAGCGCAGACGACAGTACACACACATGTAAACGGCAACAATGGGCGGAGATGACAACACACATGTATTTACACACCAATAGAGAGCGTACATGCCATAACATAAACAACACACACATGTATATACCTACAGCAAATACCTATGAGACACAGAAACGAAAATTAAATAAGCAACTTTTCGGGATGTTTGAAAGCAAAGATTCTAGAGCATGAGAGAAAAATAATGACAAACGAAATTAATAATATAATAATAATAACTCGATTCAATTAATAATAATGATTTAGTTTAATTTTAACATGTATAAGTGAAGTACGCAAACATGTAAATTGTAGAGTTCTAGTACCATTTTCGTGGTATATAAAGAATATTTTGATTTACGGAATATTGGAGCTTATTTATTTGGTAGTTCAGTGATCCTCACCTATAACGGAAAGCAAAGAATAATCGAGAATTCTTAAAATTCATAACGGTATCATAAATTTACTACCGAGACTTTAAGTGTACAATCTTTTTTCATTCGATATTATCCGGTGCTCGTTAAATGACGAGCAATAGCGGTAATATCTATACTTTGCATTCGATATTGTATTTTCGTAACAGTGCTTAGTTAGCATTATACTCTGTTTAGTGTAATTTTTCTAAATAAATTCAAAGGTGAATGAATCCAACTCCTCAAACAAAAGAGTAACCCTTAAAAGTGAATCTGTCTAAATACGAGTACATGAAGTTAATATCTTTGTGTTGCCATCAAATCGATCACCTTTTCTTGGAAAATTGTAAAGTGGCACGTTGACATTGTGCAGTTACAATCTGTGCATACTTGTCAAATATAGTGGTTTACATTTCTAAAAAAAAAACAAAAAAAAATATACATAAGGACATACTTTCATACCCCGACGATTGAGCAAAGCCAAGATACGAGTATAACTGAATAAATGAATTGTCATGCACCAAGGAATGAAGGGTCACAGATAATACTGGGTTAAATAAAATTGAATTGAGAAAATATACAATCATATTACCAAGACAGCAAACAAAAAAACAACAATAAACACAAAGCGCACCTGACATAACAGCAACAAATGATGACTGCATACACATACATACATTCAATCAAACGTACATATACATAAATATATTTGTCTGGATTCAGCAAATCATCCTCACTCTTGAACTCTTACATCTCTAGCTAACCCGATTCGTAAGATACTTGTAGTTGACACGAACTGTTTTTATGTAATTCAATTTATGTCAACGTAAAATTGACATCAAAAGAAGGGGGACACTCAATTTTTTTGCAAACTAATAAAGATAAGTAGGTAAATAGAATGCTGTCGTCGACAAAAATTATTTGTAATTGGATTTCTAGATATTTTGTTTTACTTATTTATAAAAGAGGATTTAAAGTTTTAGTGGAACTTTATTTAAGATGAATAAAAAGAGGATTTGAGTGGTAATTTTTCATTTCTATTTCGAATACTTGCTATTAGATGTATGAAATAAATATAACATTTATGATCACTATTGAAGGTTTCTCAGCAAATAGCGCTTGTGATAATTTCTAAGGTCATAATTTCGGTACACTTCTTGATGAGTCCAACACTTCTTATTCTTCAGCTGTACGAACTTAATAAGTATATCATCTCTTATTCACGAAAAGTATGAAAATGACAAAGAATCTATCAAAGACAATGAAAAAAAAAAAATTACAAATTAAAACAGCAACTAAAAGATAACACAAATTTATTAAAACTTGTAAATCTAAAATATGCTGTTTTCCTTTTAAATCACTCATTACAGTACAATATCAAGAAAAAAGAAGAAATCGTAGAAGCCATGCCTCAAGAAGAACCTAATCCGCTGATGCGAAAGAAGAAGACACCCGAAGAGTTAGCTGCCGAAGCGGAACAGGAAGAGCTGGACGATTTTACAAGTAAGTTGCAAAGTTTATGATAAATTATTATCTTTTCCGCATTTTTTTAACATCGCATTAAAAAAAAAAAACTATGAAATTTTAATACTAAAAAAACCGTGTTGAATTTTAACGCACAATAATAACAAGTAAAATTCTTTATGAAACACAACCCGAAAAAAGTATAACAAAACTACTAAAACCTTCGACTATTCTACACAACTTTCTACTACTACTTCTAATATACTACACATGTATAAATTTAAGACATAAATACTAATACTACAAAACTACTACTAATGCTATTTATTACATGTCTTACACTTCAATGTTAGCGCTAGTTTTGATGTGTGTGCTGCAAAATAGTTCTTATTTCATGCTTTTTTGTTTTTTAGTTTTGATGTCGTGGATTTTTGTGTTTTTTTTTTTTTCTTTTTGTTTTGTTCTAAAAAAACTATGTAATTAAGATTTTTTTTAACTGTATATAAACCTAAAACATGAAGAAATTAATTCACATATATTTTCCAACACGAGCAAAAAATCTAAATATTGCAGGATAGACTACGTTTAGTAAAAACGCTAGAAAAAAAATCACATTTGTATACACAAACGTAGTAGGCTTAACGGTTAAACTATTTAATTACCTAAGAGCTCGAGAAGCATTAAAAATAATTAACCAATAAACCAATCATAAACGACGATAATTGCTTGTGGAACAACGCAGCCATGGAATATTTAATATGTTAGATGTTGAAAGACTTCGCTGAATGGGGTGTAGTAAAAAAACTCATCGTAGTCACGTAGGCTAATCGACGTTATTACAAAAAAAAAGTATACAAAAATTATTTATATAGAATTATATACACTCGTAAGAAAAATAATGCTTTTTTCACTTAGAAAGCAAATTTGAACTTATTTTTTATAAAAGTATATACAAATATGTAATAGATAAGGCTGGGTGGACTGACTCTCCACTCAATAACTTATCTGAAAAACCTTTTCAGGACCAGGACCAGGACCTATAAAATATCTACGTTCTCTTGGCAAATACTAGAAGATTCCTAGGACCTATGCTACTTGCTGCTTCTAGATTTGATAGCAGTGTCGCTCCTAATAGATGAGGCTTTAGTCTTGGTAGCGCAGGGCATGCGCATAAAACGTGCTCGATTGTTCCCTTCTCCACCCACACTTCCCAAAAGGCGTAATCAAAAAATAAGTGACGCTAGAAGGCAGTGTTTAGTCAAAATACCCATTATGAGCATCGAGTCCCCTCTTTTCAATTATAGGAGTAGCTTTTTTAGTTTAAGGTTGTAAGACCTGCAAATGATCTTCGACATTTTGCAGCCCCGCGCTCAGTCCACGCCTCTCCCGCTTAGTCAATCACGGTAGGGTTTCGCCTTCTCTTAATCTGGCCCAATCTTATTGGAATGTACATTGGAACGTACAAGCTTCAAGCGATGCGATCGTTTAGCTAGCTCATCCGATTTTTCATTTCCATCTTTTAGATGTATATTTTTCCCTCTCCCGATTCTTTCCAGGGACAGCTTAATATCTAACATACTTTTATATGTTGTATTTTGAGAGATTAAAACCTTCATCGGTGCTTGGTTGTCAGTGTAAAAATTTATGAGGCTGCAGTTTAACCCATTTTCCACCAGTGACACCAGTTTTTCACCTATGTTGGACTTTATAAAGACATCTATCAGCCTTTGAAAGGTTTTGAGCAGAAATGATGTTAAGCTAATAAGTCTGTAATCTCTAACAAAAAAAATATAAGGCGCGATTATCCCCCCCCCCCCCCACGAATAGATTTTAGGCCAAGCTTCTCTTCCAATTTGCGTCGTGCTCCTTTTAATTTTTTCTAAAAATTGGTGGGACAGAACCTACATGTTTTATGTCGACTCCGAAGGGCATCTGCAAGGCAGATGAATTTTCACTGAGAATCTTTTCATGGTAGAAATATACTCGGATTGCTTGCCAAATCACTGCAGAGCGGCGATCGAGCTTAGAAAAGCTTTCTTGTAATTAAAAAAGCTAGTTTATAAAATTTTGATGTTGCTTTGCACGGGGCGTGAACCCAGGAACTTCGGTGCGGTATGCGGAGCACGCTAAAACCACACCACGGAGGCCTTTGGGATACATATAATTAATCTTCCTCGCCTTGGTAGGAAATCGATAGCAGCAGTTCTCCAAGAATTGGGTACATGATTCAGTCTTATGTATCCAACCATTGTGTTATAAGCCATTATTTGATCGCTCCTCTCGAGGTTTGAAGCATGACAGGCAATATACCATCTGCGT
The DNA here is from genome assembly GCF_040869045.1 of Eurosta solidaginis. Taxonomy (NCBI): domain Eukaryota; kingdom Metazoa; phylum Arthropoda; class Insecta; order Diptera; family Tephritidae; genus Eurosta; species Eurosta solidaginis. The sequence continues at coordinate 271,433,203 of NC_090319.1, read as the reverse complement.
CAGGCATATTAAGCGTAGCTACAGGTTCAATGCCCATTCGATCTTGGTATCATTCACCAAGCCCACCACTACCCGCTTCGCGTTGGAAGTATTGGTGTTGTCTGCTGGCTCTTCTGCATTATATCGGGATGGGAAATGTATTTCGAGAAGCGCTTCAAGAAACTCTTCACTACGGCGTGACTATTTCCCGTTCTCTTTCTTTATTAGTCTCTGAACTATATTTCTCCAAGCCGAGGCTTTCGTCAACCGCACTGTTTTGCTTAAGTACTCGAATTACGTCATAAAAATTGCCCCTGAGGCTGTCTTCGCCCTGTGGACTTTGCGCTTGTAGCTCGCCAACAGACCCTGGTACTCGTCCCTGCTGATTTCGTTTTCTGCGACCTTTTCCAGCTTGAACATTTATTTCACCTGTCTCCTAAGAAGACTCAGCTCCTTTCTCTATAATGACTTAGCTTTTCCGCTGAATCTTCTTAGGTGAAAAGCTCTATTGTATCCAGTTATAAGCGTCTCTGAAAGGAAGCTATTCACTGCTACAACAACATAGGAAGTTATTGGATTCCTCCAGTTCTTCTAAAGTGGCAATTTCTTTGGGTTGCCCCAGTTTCGTTTCTAAATATTCCTTGAACTTTCTCCAGGCCGTTGTTCTACAGTTTCTAAATGTTTTCCCTTCTCTACCCTCTTTTGCGGAGTGCTGAAGCTAACATACGCTTGGTCTGAGAAAAATTACCTATCAAGGACTCTCCAATCATACCTTGCTATAGCGCATTTAGAGCTAAATGTAATATCAAGAGCCTTGTTGGATGTGGGACCAACATACATACTGACACTAGACCTGTTAGTTATCTGCAAATTGCTTTGCAGAATGTAATAAAATAGAAAGTCGCTCCAATAATTCATAGTTACACACTCAGAAAAATTCTAGAAATTCTTAGTGAAAATTTTACTGAAGATTCTTATATCGAATTTTATCAAATTTTGTGTAAGATCTTGCAAATTAGTTTATATTGCTTGTATTACATATTTGTACATGTTTTTTAAAGAAAATAGCGAACACTATTTTTCTTAACCTAAATGTTTTGAAAAAAGCAGAAAGTCTTTGTGCCAATCCTTTTTTCCGTGAGTGTACAGTATGCACGTATGAGCGAACATCGTCAAAGTAGTAATATGTCTCATATACCCCGTAGTTTAAATTATTTATTATTCCGCGCTCAAAATTATCCTTTGATGATCGTCAATATGTATGTGTGTGTATACCAAAACGTGTCATCGATTGCTTCAATTTAATATTCCTTCTACTCTTGGCTAACAAATTAACTAGTTACGTATGCAGGTCATCTAAATAAAACGAAGTCAACACAACCCACATACAAAAAAGGAAACAACATAGCAACGATAAAGTATTGAATAACCAATCAATCCTTTCGAAGTAGTAAAAAAGTGCTTTTTGTTAGCTTTACAACTTTTCAGTTTATACAGTAAACTTTCATTTAAACGCTAAACTCTTTTCGTGTGTTATTCTACGTTAGTTTGATAACTTTTTTCATTTCTTTATCACTTTTTTTACTATAATCTTATTTTTTTACTCTCTACTTTACCAATTCACTTAAAACCAAAAAGAAAAAAGAAAAAAGTTAGACAGAAAATAACAACATTCACTCAATTAACAACCAACTAATAATAACAAATTAAAAATAAAAACTAAATAACACTAAAGGCAACTGGTGTAATATTATATTTATAAACAAACTAATACACACACGTAAAATGAAATCACGAAAATGGTTGTTTTTAAAACGGTTAACGGTTAATAAGTTGTTACGTTATTTCATTTCATTTATTAAAAGAAATATATATTAGTACAATAAGATCATGTACGATCTTTTATAGTACAACAGATATTAAATAACAGCATAATAATAAAACATTCAAGTTTTAAATTTAACACATTAACCTAACATATTTAAGGTATATAAAATAATATATGATGGAAACCAAAACAGATTCATAACAGAATATGCTCACTACAATTCATAAAGAAAAAAAAAGTTTAACGTTACCAAATATTCGCTCCCAACGCTTACGAACGCTTACGAAAAACAATTAAACAAATAAAAATGAACTTAGTATTAAAATCGGTTATATCTAAATATACGGTAAGCCATTTTCGGAAACAGAATTGCTAGTTGGGTACCAGAATACTTAAGATAATAATAATAATAATTGACTAGAAGATATGTAGGTAAACTCAGTTTCAAGTCAAGACATTCATTGACGAAAGAACGAATATATAACATTCTTAAAGTTGGCTTTACTTAAGCTATTGCGAATTGTATGTTATCTACTGTAAAATCGTTAATTGCGCTCAATTTTTCATTCTATTTCTCTTTGCCATCTAAACTTTATTATGTATTCGTATGTACTTTTTTGTGTTGATTACTATTTTAATTTTTAATGCACGTATCTACATCGTTTACATTGATTGTAATTGCATTTGAAATTGTCGAAATCGTATTTGAAATAAAGTCAATTAAAATTATTTTGAATCGGATTGCTAGTATACGCTTTGTGTTTATTTGAGTTTTTATGTGCTATTTTTATTTCTCTGTAACTACGTTGTGAACTCGCTTATAAGTTTTAATGTGAAGAAAATCACAGAAGAAGGAAATAAAGGTTAGTTGTGAATACACAATTATTGCTTATTCATGTATTTAACCACTGTTTTCTAGGTAGAGAAAAAAGTATCAAACTCAATAGGAAGAATAGGTACAGTTTATATCCACAAAAATTTTTGTAATATCTTTGAAACTGACTTCGTGGCAATGCAAAATGTAGAGCTCTGCCAAGGTTTTTTGGTTTTTGCCTAAAAAGAAATTCCACTTACTCACACTCCCATACAGTGTGCCTCCCCATAAAACCTATATTAATGTCTCCCGATTTCGTTGATATTTTCTATTGGCCCTTTTTAATGTGAGAAGTGGAACATACAAAAATTTCATTAACATATCACTGTTGGTTCTATATTATATTCAAAGAGGTAAAATCTATCCCCAATTTATTTCACCATTTTTGGCGAAAATTGTGAAAAATGTTTTTTTTTTTATATTTACATTGGAAATATTATATATGTAATATACTTTATATTAGGAAAATGATTCAAATACTACAAAAAAGATATCTTATATCCCTCAAATGTTTAAAACACGCAAAATCCCCAAGCATAATTTGAGATAAGAAGCTAAAATACTGCACTTAATTACTTACTTAATTGGCGCTTATCCATCTTAACGGTTTTGGCCGTCCAACAAGGCGCGCCAATCGCTCCTTCGCTCCGCCAACCGGCGCCAATTGGTCACACCAAGGGAGTTTAAATCGTTTTCTACCCATATAGCAGGTAGGGTACGATAAGTGACTTGTAGAGTATGATTTTCATTCGCCGAGAGAGGACTTTACTTTTCAATTGTCTACCTAGGCCAAAGTAGCATTTATTGGCAAGATTGATTCTTCGCTTGATTTCAGTGCTGATATTGTTGCTAGTGTTGATGCTGGTTCCCAAATAAACGAAGTCTTTTATTATTTCGGAATTATGGCTGCCAACAGTAGCGTCGTTGCCTAGGCGCGTAAGCGCTGACTCTTTGCTCGATGACAGCAGGTACTTCGTTTTGTCCTCATTCACCATCAAACCCATCTTTACCGCTTCTTTTTCCAGTTTGGAGTAAGCAGAACTAACAACGCGGGTGTTTAGGCCGATGATATCAATGTCATCAGCATATGCCAGCTAGTATAATTTTCTCCAGCATCAAATTAAAGAAATCGCATGATAGGGGGTCACCCTGTCTGAAACCTAGTTTAGTTTCGAATGGCTCGGAGAGGTCCTTCCCAATTCTGACTGAGCTGATGGTGTTGCTCAACGTTTTGCACAGCCGTATAAGTTTTGCGGGGAAACCAAATTCAGACATAGCGGCATATAGGCAGCTCCTTTTCGTTCTATCGATGGCGGCTTTAAAGTCGACGAAGAGGTGATGTGTGTCGATTCTTTTTTCACAGGTTTTTTCCAAGATTTGGCGCATTGTGAAAATCTGGTGGATGGTAGATTTACCAGGTCTGAAGCCGCACTGATAAGGTCCAATCGGCCGGTCCACGGTGGGCTTCAATCTTTCGCGCAATACATTTGAAAGGACCTTATATGCGATATTAAGAAGGCTGATTCCACAATAGTTGGTGCATTTTGCAGTATCCCCCTTGTTGTGGACTGGGCAAAGAGCACTTATATTCCAACCGTCGGGCATGCACTCTTCCGCCCCTATTTTGCAAATAAGCTGCTGCATGCGCCTTACCAACTTCTCGCCGCCGTACATGAATAACTCCGCAGGCAATCCATCAGCCCACGGCCTTGTTGTTTTTCAATCTGGTTATTGCTATTCTAACTTCATCATAATCGGGCGGGGGGACATATATTACATCATCATCGATTGCGGGATCGGGTTCATCATCTCTGCTCGGTGAATCGCTGCCTCCGTTTAGGAGAGCAGAGAAGTGTTCCCTCCATAATCTAAGCACTCTCTGGACATCACTTAGAAGGTCGCCGTTTTCATACCTACAGGAGTTTGCTCCGGTCTTAAAACCTTCCATCTATCGCCGTATTTTTTGGTAAAATTTTCGGGCGTTATTCCTGGTGGCTAGCAGCTCAAGCTCCTCGCACTCACCCCTTTCTGCTTCTGCTTTTTTCTTCCTGAAAAGGCGTGTCGCTTCCCTTTTCAACTCACGATAGCGTTCACACACTCTTCTTGTCGAGCTCGCTTTTAAGGTAGCCCTGTAGGCAGCTTCTTTTCTTTCGGTTGCAACGCGGCATTCTTCATCGTACACGTTGTTTTTTCGTGGCCGCCGGTAACCAATTTTTTCCTCGGCGGCAGTACGAAGTGCTTTGGAGATGTGCTCCCACTGCTCCTATAGTCCTTCAGGCTGAGTTGTGCTCTCAGAGAGCAGATGTGAGAGTCGAGTTGCGAAATCATTGGCAGTGTGTTGTGATTGAAGCTTTTCGACGTCTAGCTTTCCTTGTGTTTTTTGTTCCTTGGTTTTAGCCGCGCTGAGGCGGGTGCGTATTTTGGCTGCAACGAGATAATGGTCCGAGTCGATATTAGGTCCTCGGATCGTGCGCACATCTAAAACACTGGAGGCATGCCGTCCGTCTATCACAACGTGATCGACCTGATTGCGAGTATTTTGATCAGGAAACAGCCATGCAGCTTGATGTATCTTTTTATGCATTAACCTTGTGCTGGATATGACCATGTTTCGAGCACCGGCAAATTTAATCAGCCTCAGTCCGTTAGGAGAAGTTTCATTGAGTAGGCTGAACTTTCCGACTGTAGGGCCAAAAACACAAAATACTGCACACACTTTTAAATTTAAATTTGGATTTGTCTTGCGTTAAACGGAGCGAATTCGCTGAAATTTTGTATTTGGTATAAAATTGGGATAACCCGCAAGAGGTGTAGAAAGTTTTGAAAAATGGGCATGTCACACTCCTGTATTGGCTCTAAAGCTAACAACAATTCGGAGGTTGTAACTCTGACAAAAATTACGCACCTACACATTTTATGACATAAACACTATTATGAGAGAGTCGTTTTTTTTACTACTTTGAACGAAATATATTAGAAGAGAGAGAGGATAAAAATAAGCTTTAATCCCTCAAAAATGCAACATATTTTTTATTTTAATCCCCCTTGTATACAATTTTTTTTTTTTACAAGAGTGTATTAGTGGTTGGATATGCACTAAGATAGAGGTACCCTCGTTGAACATCGGAAAACGATTCGGCCTTAACCTACATGTCACTTGAATGCAGCGACAGCGAAGCCAGCAGTATGGTCTCCTCAGAATGGATTTTCTCATGTACGTGAGTTTTATTCCAGAAACGAACATCGCCAAAAAGATGCTGCGTGTGTAAATATGAAAAGCAATTCATACTTAGCACGTGAAACTTACTTCGACTTGCCTATTCATATACAAAATTTTGCGAAAAACTGTTATAAACATTCTCACTATTCATGAAAAATAGGTAGTGACATATTTTGCCTCCTATTCATTTGCTAAAATGTTGGCATTAATTGTGAAAAACCTTGGAAAAGTACTAAATAACAAAGTCTCTTGTGATGCGCTATTTGCCGCTCCCCATGCAAATATATGCAATCAACTCATCTGTCTGCGTACAATGCTGCATCAAAAATCTTATGTGTCGGGCCTATGGATCAGTTTCCGCTTATACTTCAAGCAGTAATACGTCAATGTCTATGCTCAAAACTGTTGCATACTTCAAAGCAGAAAACCTAATTTGTTCTTCTCTGTGGTCTTACACGTCTTCTGGGACACATTAGCTTTGTAGTTACCGCTTAAATGGTAGGTTAGTATAATTCACAAAAGTAATCTTCGTAACACTGCGTATTGTCATTCGATATATATTTTAGCCCCTTGTCTCGCCTATTCTAAAATCACTTATGCAGAATATTGCAATTTTAAAATGATCAAAGCAAAAAAGATGAGCAAAGAAAGCATAGCGGGTGTGAGTTTCTACTACATATTGTGTAGTGGTCCTTCATTCGATTTCGTAGTCATTGCGTCCCCTTATTGCAGTTGCATAGTGTAACTTTAGAATATGTCAAAAAGCAATGGAAATAGTATTATTCAGTAAAAACTCAATCGTAATGTAATATTATAATAATGTATATTTAATGCTTAATTCCATTGACAAATATTAAAGATAATAAGGCCGTGCTTCTTTTAAAAAGTGTTTATGCTTAACATTGACGAACTTACATCAATTTTCCAAAATCCTATCCAATTTAACATGCAAGACTTATCGCCTTTTTCTCACGGTTTTGAATAAAAATGGAAATATTTTTGAGGTTTGACAACTCGCTTTGAGTTTTTAGGCAAAAAATTTAAGAAGCGTCCAAGTTTTTATAGTTGTTCCTCATTTGCAGCACTAGGTCAGATTGTAACCTTGAAATATAAGAATTGGAAAAATATCTAAAACATCCAAATAACGCCTGAATGAAACTTTAAAATTGAGTAAAGTTACTTGAATGGCCATCTCAAACACTAATTGCACATCAAGTTAGAGAAGTTTGGTCAGTAATAAAGCTTTTGCTTATCGAAAAATCGAAGCAATAGGATGGCTGCTCACTAGAAGACAGAAACAGATAAAGAGTTTGCGAATATTCTTTCAAAAATTGTATAAACTTTGTTCTGGAAGATCCCATGATATTGCTGATTTTCCGTTCGTTTTCAAGGAACTGACCAACATGTTGTTAATGTTGCTCAATAAAAAATGTACAGACTCTATTTAATTCACTTTAGCATCGATTAAGTCACTTTTATTAGCAACGATTCAAAACCTAACATTTGGGCATTTGACTTCCTTTATCTTACACTCCGATTTTTGTTTTTTTTTGTTTTTAAATTTGAGAATATAAATTACTCCCAAATGAATGTGCACGTCTTTTGCCTTGAGCCCGATTTATTATGTAAAATGCTGCAGCAGTGTAATAATGAAAAATAAATGAGTTTCAAGATCTTAGCTACCAAAAATTTAACAAAGCGAAAGAAGGAAGGACAATTGTGTGAAGATGCTACACAAATTTCCAAAGAACGAAATTTAACCATTTTCAGTATTCTAATGGAACACGATTAAAGAGCAGCTATTAGTTAAGATAAACCTAACAATAAAAGCTGTTAAAATCTAACACAAAATGGCCAAAAATTGCAGAAGGAGAAGCAAAAATGCAATTTGATGTGCATTTCATTTTAGTTTTTTTTTTTTTTTTGTCTATTTCCACACACAATTATACATGTTTTTATCTCTCTTAAGATTATCTTACTGTATATATTCACACAGGCATTACAAGAAGTGTTTACTTGTCACATACATACATACACACACAATCACAGATATCCTTATGCTGTTTTTGTGTAATCAGAAACACTTTGTTTGCTTGCATTTAAATTGAAAATTTGCATTTGTTAACTGTGCAGAACACAAGCGAAAAAAAAGAATAAGTAGAATATGCTAACTTAAAAAAGAAATTCTCATTTAATGAACAAGCAGAGCGAGCGAAGTACCGATAATCTTAAAAGCATAAAAAGCAATGACATACAGTAGCGAACACAAAAATTGCAGAGATAGTTTTGATCAAATTTCATCACTTTAAGTTACTTTTTCTATATTTTATGAAAAAAAACTTCTATGAATTTTGTAGCTGAAATTATGCAAAACAGTCTCAAAAATTTTTGCAATGATTTTTGAAAAATTCTCTCCCGAAGGTTGTTATAGATGCTGTCTGAAAGAAATAATGCCCGAAAATTATTCCAAAAAAAATTGGCAAGTCTTTGGAAGTTTTCAAGACCGAGGCAGATTCCGGCAGGAATGATATTGGTGAGTTAATACCTGATGTACAGGGTTTCTTTAAAATGTGTAGGAAACATTTATACTCATTTCTAGCCAGCGAGGGAGAAAAACAACCCCCTAATAGCCGATGATAAAGAACATTTTCCGGCAGCGGACTATGATTGAGCTATAATGGCAATATCCCGGCTAAAAAGCACCAGCCATCAGGTTATGAATGGTTGGTAAAGAACATGCATCAATTCCTATGCAAAATATAGTCGGATGAGCGCATGCCTCCAGATTGGAATTCTAATCTGTTCTGCCCAATTAACATGAAAGACGATACGGCAAAAAGCGCCAGATCCTGGGGAGGACACACGATAAGGAAATCGGCTCTCACCGTATTTTCGGCAACTCCGATGTAGCCTTTGACACCGCGAAAAGAACGAGGCTTCAGACAAGGCGACTCCCTTTCATGCGATTTCTTTAACAAAGTACTGGAGAAGATAATTCTAGCAGCAGAACTAAGTAGTGATGGTACAATCTTACTATTATAAAACGTAGAATTATGGCGTATGATGCTGATATTAAAATTATTGGCCTTATGAATTCTGCCTTCTCTGGACCAGATAATTTCAATGAGCAAAATAAGTGGGTTTTTCATAAACAATGAAGTATGCGGTACAAGATGAAGTACTTGCTGTCACCTAAAAAAATAAAATTTCCACATTTGCGCCTTGGCATCCCCGTCACTGTCGACGGATATAAGTTCGAGACTATGTATTATTTCGTCTAATTGAAATCCAGCTTTTAAAGCAAACACAACGTCAGCTTAGAAATCAATAAGTCTTGCCAACAACTGAGTAGACAATTAAACAAAAAAGTTCTCTATCGACGAAAAAACTCGAGCTCTACAAGTCGCTCATCCTACCTGTCCTGATGGCTCGAAATCATGGACAGTGTCAAGAGAAGATGAGATGACTCTTGTAGGAATCCATATAAATTTTTTCCAGAAAATGTATTGTCCTGTTTTAATGCTAACGGAGAGTATAGAGAGGGGTTCAGTGATAAGTTTTGTGAGCTCAACGCAGTTATAAAGATAGTGCTGCTAAAAAAAATTCCAATAGCTTCACTGGCTAGGCCATGTTATGCGAATGGACGAAGACTCTCCGGCTAAGAAAGCATTTCAATCAATATCGCAGTTTGGAAAGGGGAAACCTGCACTGAGTTTGAAAAGGCAGGTGGAGGAAAATTTGATCTCTCTTGTTGTTCCCAATTGGCGTCAGTTATAGCGAAAAAGTTATAGCTGGCGTGACCTGTTTCGAAACGGGCAAAATCGCTTTTGCGGTTAAGGGTTAATTGTTATGATGTTGTTGATGATGTTAAAGATTTTCCTCCAATAAAAGAAGGTCAACAACCTTTGGAGGGAACCTATGACTTTTATTTTTTTAGACGGAAATTGATTGGGATATAAAACTTAATACTAAAAAAAAAAGAACCTTAAATAAAAAGTTTGAAATTTTTTTCAGATCGCGATTGGTTTGCATTCTCAGAATAAAAAATTCAAATTTTCTTGAATTCTCAAATTCTTTCGAAAACGTTTTTGTGTTTGTTTTGGCAAGTTTCAGTTTCTTAAAATATCGAAAATAAAAGAAAGGAAAATTTAATTTACGAAATTCGATGAAAAATTGCGCTGCTAATTTTTTATTCACTGCTATACATACATATGATAAATGTTGGCTACTTCAAATTTTATGTATTTCTTGAAATATATGTATATCTACTTAATTTCACCGCTCTCCAATCCATATGCTTCTTCTTGTTGGCACTTTAAGCCCTTTAACTTACTCAACAGCTACTTGTTGTAGAATTTTAACGTTATCTCAAATGTTGTACAAATTAAAAGTTTTTGTGGTTGAGTGAAATTCAACAACGCGCAATTAAAAATTTGTATATAAAGTCTTCTGGTTTTTGTTCGGCAAAACCGCACTTATTTGCATTTCTGAGCTGTGGACACCCTGACACCAAGCAGAACTTTTTGCTTCGCAACTAACTGGTTAAATAGTGCAGCTCGCTCTTTCGTTTGCATATTCAATTCAATTAAAATTCAGAAGCTTGAATATTTTTTGTTTTTCAATGAGCTTGCTGCAAGCTTTTGCTTATTTTATACGATTTAAATCTCGGTAACACTAATTTTAAGCAAATATTTCAATCAAATTTGTTGGACCTTTTTTTATTGTTTCTTAGGAAGAGATAGAGAAAGAAACCTTGAAAATAAAATAAATAAATTATACATGAAGTTTAAAAATTTTTAGTTTCCCTAAGTACTTAGTAAAAAAGTTTAATTGCTTAAACCGCAATAGCACTCACCCCAGCTTATAGGGATTGGTTCCTGGGTGACAGACTTTGGTCGAACAGTTTCCGTACAATATCGAAGTTGCCGTTTGTTAATTCAGTAAATGTTTTTCAGAAATAGCGGACTTAATATTACAGTCAATTCGTTCGCTTTACAATAATGAGTATGTATTAGTCGTATTGCACTCATGCAGCTCAACTCGCTTCATTTAATGCAGTGGTCATCGAAAATGAAACTCTGGCTGTGTTGGTAGAAGAGAAATGATCGTAGTGGCGGTATGTTAGTCGTTGATTAACGAGCAATTTTGTTCACCACCATATTAAACGAAGCGAGTTGATCCCGTACTGTATGATGAGTGCAGTAACGCGAGTGTTTCGCTTGCCGCGTTGCTTGTTAATCAACGATAGAATCATCGCCTATTTCTTGGTCAGTATCGCTTGACCGGACGGCTATACCTCGATATTCTAAGGTATTTTCTCTGCAAGCAATTTTGGGTTCATTAGGTTGAACTGCGTTACACAATATTTCATGGCATGCTAAGAACACGTCCACATTCACAGACAAACTAACTTTCAAAACCAAAAACAAATACCAACCGCTTAATTTTCAAAACTCATTTGACAAATTAAATAAATAAATTTAAGGCGCGACAACATCCGAATCAATTTTAGACCGAGGTTTTCTTCCAATTTGCGTCGTGCTCTTTTTAATTTTTCCTACGAATTGGCGGGCAAAACCCACTTTTTTATGCCGACTCCGATCGGCATCTGCAATGCAGATGAGTTTTCTCTGAGAGCTTTTCATGGACTGCTTGCCAAACACTGCCAAGGGGCGACCCCGTTTAGAAAATTTTCTTCTAATTGAAAACAAATAAGGAAGTCTAAGTTCGGGTGCAACCGAACATTACATACCCAGCTGTACACTTTAAATGCTGTTGTTGTTTGTTTTGTGTGCTTAATAGTGTTTCAAGGCTGGGCAATAATACACATACATATGGCTCTATTCTGAACTAATTTTCGTTTAAAAGACGCAAAAGGATACAGAGGCTATCACCAATGACCTTGAGCGGGTAATAATACAGTTTTCCTTCAGAAATGGGGATTTCCCTAAATAAAATAAAGATATAAATAAAAAAAATAAATGTAAGGCGCGATAACCTCCGAAGAGATCTAAGGCCGAGCTTCTTTTTCCAATTTGCGTCGTGCTCCTCTTGATTTTTCCCTACAAATTGGCCGGACGGGACCTACATGTTTTATGCCGACTCCGAACGGCATCTGCAAGGCAGATGAGTTTTCACTGAGAGCTTTTCATGGCAGAAATACAATCGGAGCGCTTGCCAGACACTGCCGAGGGGCGACCCCGCTTAGAAAAATTTTCTTCTAATTGAAAAATCTTATTTCTATAATTTTGATGTTGCTTTGCCCGGGAGTTGAACCCAGGGCATACGGTGTGATAGGCGGAGCACGCTACCATCACACCACGGTGGCCGCAAGATATAACAGAACAATAAAAATACTATTGGTACAAAACTATTTTTCGCTATGATTTAACTTGTTATTTTTGCCTACGACGCTTTTTAAAGACATTTATATAAAAGTGGGCATGGTCCTTAACCAATCTTATAAATTTTTACTAGAAATATTTCCTGCCATAAGGATAATATATGTACCCAATTTTGTTACGATATATAAATTTTCTTCGAGTTATGGCTCCCGAAACATTGAAAATTGCTTAGACAAAAAAGAGGCTGTGCCACACCCAGTTTCAAAAATGTTAGTGTTTTGCAATTTAATGTTATAATTCAATTTTGAAAGTACAATTCTATTGATACCAAGCTCTTTTTCGGTAAGATATAGTTTATTATTTTCGTCTACGACCCTTTTAGAAACCTTTTATATAAAAGTGGGCGTGGTCTTTAACCGATCTCGTCCATTTTTTCTGGAAATATTGCCTGCTATAGGGAAAAGTTGTGTACCTAATTTTATTATGATCCGTTAATTTTTCTTTAAGGTATGGCTCCCGAAGCGGCCACCGTGGTGTGATGGTAGCGTGTTCCGCCTACTACACCCGATTCCCTGGGTTCAAACCCCAGGCAAAGCAACATCAAAAATCTTAGAAATAAGGTTTTTCAATTAGAAGAAATTGTTTCTAAGCGGGGTCGCCCCTCGGCAGTGTTTGGCAAGCGCTCCGGGTGTATTTCTGCCATGAAAAGCTCTCAGTGTAAACTCATCTGCCTTGCAGATGCCGTTCGGAGTCGGCATAAAATCATGTAGGTCCCGTCAGGCCAATTTGTAGGGAAAATCAAGAGGAGCACGACGCAAATTGGAAGAGACGCTCGGCCTTAGATCTCTTCGGAGGTTATCGCGCCTTACATTTATTTTCTTTTTAATGGCTCCCGAAACATAGACAATTTCTTAGTCATAAATGGGGCGGTGCCACGCCAATTTTTTTAAATTTTAAATTTTTCCTATTTATTGTTATAAATCCACTTGGGAAATGAAATACCATTGATATTAAGCTCTTTTTTGCAAAGGTATGGCTTATTTTATTCGTCCACGACCCTTTTAAAAATCTTTTATATAAAAGTGGGCGTGATCGTTAACCGATTTCGTTAATTTTTCTTCAAAGCATTCCATATAGTAAAGGCAACCTCTCCGCCGAATTTTGTTACGATAGGTTGAACGATTTTTGATTTATGATTAATAATATTTGTAAAATTGATTTTATCACAAGTGGGTGGTGTCACGCTCGATTCTTTTATACCTGTACAACCAACCGTTATCCAATCCATGTTATAATATCCTGTGTACAAGTACAGGGGGCATAACAACTGTTTCTAAAATTTTGATGTTTTGCGTGAACCCAGGACCTTCGGTATAAATTCGTCATCCACGCTACCATCACACCACGGTGACCGCCAATTTGACAAATTACTTTAGCATAAATTATCACAAAAAAGTCTTTGCTTTATTACATTAGATCTTTATTGTTAACCACGCCTGGCCATATGTACATATGAGTAATTTATAGCCAGTACATAAACAAAATGTGCGCGCATAATAAAATTATTTATGGGGCCATTACTAGAACGCATTTATTAATTTAAAATTCATGACTTGCCCCTACAGCAAAAATAGTGGTTACTTTTATTTTTAAGGAAGAAGACAAAAATTTTGGCAATTTTTAATAACAATGCTTGTAAATAGGTTGCCTTTTTACAAACATCGTGCGGACACTGCATGCAGTAGATACCATATATATTTACTACAAATTATATCGGGGTATAATGTCGAAAATCTTTAGATAGCTATAAATTACAAAAAGTATAACATGCAGTGCAAATTAATTACCATTTTTCATAATTTTGATGTAGTATTAAATTTATTAGCCTACAGATGACCATTCTCGAATTGATAAAGAAAATAAGAGAGCGAAACTTAAAAAAAAAACGTACGAGTTCACTATATGGCCTCCTCCATGTAGGATACTTTTTCAATAGCCTTTAGCGCAAATGCTTCATTTGTCTGTAGGCATATTGATCATAACTAAAAATGCAAGGTGCGACATACGTCCGAGGAGAATTAAGACCTAGCTTCTCTTTCAATTTGGGTCGTGCTTCTTTTAATTTTTCTTACATATTTTATGACGACTCCGAACGACATCTGCAATGCAAATGACTTTTCACTGAGAAGCTTCTCATGGCAGAAATACACCCGCTTAGAAAAACCTGTTTTCTAATTGAAACAACTTGTTTCCAAATTGTTGATGTTTCTTTTACCGGCACTTGAACCCATGATTCTCGGTGTGGTAGGCGGAGCACGCATATCGATTGCTGAGTGGAATATTAACCTTTATCAGCTGTTATTACGGAAACGCTCTATCTACGAAATTTTTTTAATGATTTAAAGGATGGTGGTAAAGTAAAAAAGAATGATATGATATGATATGATATGATATGATATGATATGATATGACATGATATGATATGATATGATGTGGTATGATAAGATATGATATGATATGAAATGACGTGACGTGATATGGTATGATATGATATGATATTATATGATATGCTATGATGTGATATGCTATGATATCATATGAAATGATATGGTAAGATAAGATGATATGATATTGACGACTGAGTGGAATATCAACCTATCCCTGCTGCCATTTCGAAAGTACATTATTTCAGAATTTTTTCATAAACGCCTCATCGGCGGTTAATCCTCCAACTCACAACGGCGAAAGATTTGTTTACCGGATAAATTTAACTTACTTAGGATATCGTAGACTATGTCCCGTATAGTAAGAGCTCGTTTCTGGAAGTATAAACAACTTTTCATGTGAAGTATAAACAACTTTCCAGTGTTGTCTGATCTACTTTATTTCCCAGTTATTTCTCGTTTCCTTGTAAGTTCACACAAGGCTCTGGACCAAAGAATTATTCTAAAGCACTTTTCTTGGTTAGATAGTTTGCCTGTTCATTTCCCTCATGTTCCTTATACCCAGAAATCCATCAATTCATCTGTATAAATACATTTGGGTATATTACCATTTCTATTTCGAAAGCGGCTCACCTGATTTAGGTGAAATTTGACATACTCTTTTGGAGGGGCTTGAAAAGGGACATCGGACATCTCGTAAGATTTAGGAAACATGCACAGAAATTTTAACCAGATAGCTCATCAATGCACTATTTTTAATACGACTATTAGAGACATGCACCCGCAGGCATGGAAGGTATCAGAAATTTTTTTAAGTAGTAGAATCAAATAAAGGTTTATGCGCAACTATGTGACAACTTAAAGTTGTATTTCAGGTCCAGATGGCAAACTTTTGGGGCCATGTCAAGACTAAGTCTCAGTCGAGATCACTTTGCTAACTTTTTGGGCTCCTTTTGTGGTGTAATCGGGATCATTCCCACTAAAGGGCAAACACTTCTTAAAATGGCAGGAATACGCCTAGTTTCTCCTTGCTATCTAACGGACAACTTCACGTTGGATGATCGTGAATATGAAAAGACAGTAATATTTTTATATGTTATTTACAGAGATGATTTTCAGTAAAATAAAAAATCATTTCTGATGATTTATGGTCAGTGTATTAATTCTAATTATTTTATTTTAAAAGGCTTTAAGAAAATATTTAAGAAAACAATAATTATAATTCGTTCTACTTTTCTAGACGTTTGGATGCTTTTCAAGCATCCACAATAAATTGTACTTACTTACTTAATTGGCGCTTAACCGTCTAAACGTTATGGCCGTCCAACAAGGCGCGCCAGTTGCTCCTTCGCTCCGCCTACCGGCGCCAATTGGTCACACCAAGGGAGTTTAATCGTTTTCCACCTGGTCCTTCCAACGGAGTGGAGGCCGCCCTCTACCTCTGCTTCCATAGGCGGGTTCCGATAGAAACACTTTCTTGGCCGGAGCAACATCTTTCATTCGCATAACATGGCCTAGCCAGCGCAGCCGCTGATTTTTAATTCGCTGGACTATGTTGATGTCTGCGTATAGCTCGTACAGCTCATTATTAAATCTTCTTCGCCATCGCCAACGCGTAGAGGTCCATACATCTTTCGAAGAACTTATCTCTCGAACACTCCCAAAGCCGCTTCATCTGCTGTTGTCGTGGTCCATGCTTCTGCCCCATATAGCAGGTAGGGTACGATAAGTGACTTGTAGAGTATGATTTTCATTCGCCGAGAGAGGACCTTACTTTTCAATTGCCTACCTAGGCCAAAGTAGCATTTATTGGCAAGATTGATTCTTCGCTGGATTTCAGTGCTGATGTTGTTGCTAGTGTTGATGCTGGTTCCCAAATAAACGAAGTCTTTTACTATTTCGAAATTATAGCTGTCAACAGTAGCGTGGTTGCCAAGGCGCATATGCGCTGACTCTTTGCTCGATGACAGCAGGTACTTCGTTTTGTCCTCATTCACCATCAAACCCATCTTTACCGCTTCTTTTTCCAGTTTGGAGTAAGCAGAACTAACAACGCGGGTGTTTAGGCCGATGATATCAATGTCATCAGCATATGCCAGCTAGTATAATTTTCTCCAGCATCAAATTAAAGAAATCGAACGATAGGGGGTCACCCTGTCTGAAACCTAGTTTAGTTTCGAATGGCTCGGAGAGGTCCTTCCCAATTCTGACTGAGCTGATGGTGTTGCTCAACGTTTTGCACAGCCGTATATGTTTTGCGGGGAAACCAAATTCAGACATAGCGGCATATAGGCAGCTCCTTTTCGTGCTGTCGAAGGCGGCTTTAAAGTCGACGAAGAGGTGATGTGTGTCGATTCTTTTTTCACGGGTTTTTTCCAAGATTTGGCGCATTGTGAAAATCTGGTCGATGGTAGATTTACCAGGTCTGAAGCCGCACTGATAAGGTACAATCATCCGGTTCACGGTGGGCTTCAATCTTTCGCACAATACACTTGAAAGAACTTTATATGCGATATTAGGAAGGCTGATTCCACGATAGTTGGTGCGTTTTGCAGTATCCCCCTTCTTGTGGACTGGGCAAAGAACACTTAGATTCCAACGGGCATGCACTCTTCCGCCCCTATTTTGCTAAGAAGCTGCTGCATGCGCCATACCAACTCCTCGCCGCCGTACTTGAATAGCTCCGCAGGCAATCCGTTAGCGCCCACGGCCTTGTTGTTTTTCAATCTGGTTATTGCTATTCTACTTACGTACTTACTTACTTAATTGGCGCTTAACCGTCTAAACGGTTATGGCCGTCCAACAAGGCGCACCAGTCGCTCCTTCGCTCCGCCAGCCGGCGCCAATTTGCTATTCTAACCTCGTCATAATCGGGCGGGGGACATATATTCCATCATCATGGATCGCGGGATCGGGTTCTTCATCTCTGCGCGGTGAATTGCTGCCTCCATTTAGGAGAACAGAGAAGTGTTGCGTCCATAATCTAAGCACTCTCAGGACATCAGTTACAAGGTCGCCGTTTTCGTTCCTATAGGAGTTTGGCCCGGTCTTAAAACCTTCCGTCTGTCGCGATATTTTTTTGGTAAAATTTTCGGGCGTTATTCCTGGTGGCTAGCAGTTCAAGCTCCTCACACTCACGCCTTTCTGCTTCTGCTTTTTTCTTCCTGAAAAGGCGTCCCGCTTCCTTTTTCAACTCACAATAGCGTTCACACACTCCTCTTGTCGCGCTCGCTTTTAGCGTAGCCCTGTAGGCAGCGTCTTTTCTTTGAGTTGCATTCGTACCAGTTGTATTTTTGTGGTCGCAGGTAACCAATTTTTTCCTCGGCGGCAACACGAAGTGCTTTGGAAATATGCTCGCACTGCTCCTGTATTCCTTCACGATGAGTTGTGCTCTCAGAGAGCAGGTGTGAGAGTCGAGTTGCGAAATCATTGGCAGTCTGTTGTGATTGAAGCTTTTCGACGTCTAGCTTTCCTTGTATTTTTTGCTCCTTGGTTTTAGCCGCGTTGAGGCGGGTGCGTATTTTGGCTGCAACGAGATAATGGTCCGAGTCGATGTTAGGTCCCCGGATCGTGCGCACATCTAAAACACTGGAGGCATGTCGTCCGTCTATCACAACGTGATCGATCTGATTGCGAGTATTTCGATCAGGAGACAGCCATGTAGCTTGATGTATCTTTTTATGCATGAACCTCGTGCTGGATATGACCATGTTTCGAGCACCGGCAAAGTCAATCAGCCTCAGTCCGTTAGGAGAAGTTTCATTGTGTAGGCTGAACTTTACGAGTGTAGGTCCAAAAACATCTTCTTTGCCCACCCTGGCGTTAAAGTCACCAAGCACGACTTTTATATCGTGACGAGGGCAGCGCTCGTCTGTGCTTTATAATTGTTCATAAAAAGTGTCTTTCACCTCATGGTCTCTCTCCTCTGTCGGCGCATGGGCGCAGATGAATGATATATTAAAAATTTTGCTTTTATTCGGATAGCGGCGAGACGTTCATCCATAGGTGTGAACGCCAGAACTTGACGACAAAGTCTCTCTCCCACCACGAATCCGACGCCGAAGCTGCGCTTATTCGTGAGGCCACTCCAACAGATGCCACAATTTTTGATCTTCTTTCTTCCTTGCTTCGTCCAACGCATTTCTTGGATGGCGGTGATGTCAGATTTTGCTTTGACGAGGACATCAACCAGCCGGTCATCTGCACCAATCCCATTCAGGGAGCGCAAATTCCAGGTACATGCCCTCAATGCATTGTCCTTCAAACGTGTGCCATGGTCATCATCAATAGAGAGTGCATTTATGCGAGGCTTGTTGTTATATTTCATTGGAGTATGGTTTTACGTGGCGGGTCCCAAGCCCAGCGCACAACCCGCTCAGCGGGGGTGAAAATATTACTTGCTCCAAGACAGACGCCCGCTTGCAGCCGCACCTAGAGGTGTACAGACGCTGCCGATGAGATCTCCCACGGCTAGCCCTTTCAACCGATTATGTCAGAGTGGCCTAGCCAGGTTGTCGCCTTCTCACATTAGCTCACCGCTAAACGGATGTTTAGCGGCTACCCAGAGGATACTTGGCCGCAAGCGACCGGCAGTAGTGAGCTGCTTGAACCGCATGCAAAAGAATCGCTCTGGCCATTCCCAGGTGAATGGCGGTCAGAAGCTTTCCCCACTTTCGTGGACTTCTACACACGGCTCCACCCTCCAATAAATTGTAGGACAATAGAAAAAATTCAAGTTTTTGTCTTATTTATATCGACCTTAAAGCTTCTCAAAGGAAAATCAAAAATAAACCTTTTTGTATCAAAGAAAAATGCATACGAATTTCTATTAAATTATTTTCCTTATTTCTTCCACGCGGGGGTAGCATTGCGTAAAATATAGTTTGACATAAAAACGAAGTTACATTGATATAAACATACAAGCGAAGCTAATATAAGCCTGCAAAGAAATGTGGAAATACGACCGATTTTTGTGTACAAAAATAATATCTTACTATTATAATTTAAAACAAGCAGCATTTTAACAGGCTCATAAAATATCAACAATTAAACTTCTCTTTGTAGCCACTCCAGTCTGCATGCACAATTTAAACGCATTTGCTTCCCTTCCCTTTGGAGAATTAAATTTTTTTTATTTTACGCATATTTGCAGGTGTTTATATATAACCAGTTGAGTTTAACTATAATTTTTATATGCCACTATTTTTCTGTGTCCATTGTTTGCTGGTTAATTGTCTCACTATCTGGTACATACTTCGTCCTGCTAATTGCCTTGCTGGTGTTGTTGTGATGGATCCCAGCATAAAATCCACTACTAATGACATAACGAAAAAATTGCCTGTACAACGTAGCCAATACGTATCTACTAACAAAAAGTATTAAAAAGTTTTGTATTGCGCGGCAAGCAGAAAAGTGTGCACTTAAATACTGTCAATGTAATAAAATCACTGGCTTTAATGTCTCGTTAAAAGATCATTTACTGTGAAAAATTACACTTTTTTACTACTTAGTTTTATAACAACTTTGTGTACTATGAAGTTTGTAAGCTTTAGCGTTGAGCCACAAATGTGTTCAGTTAGATTAAAGTGAGTTTAAAATTGTTTTACCATTAATTTGCAATTGTTTGGAAATAATGGTAGCAGATATTAACTCTAAACTGCTTTTACGTTATGATTTTCGAACGCTAATGTTGGCTAAATTTAAAAGTCGCCAATTTAAAACTCGCAGTAAGCAAAGAAGGTCACTAAGATTCTTAAATTCGAACTTTTTCAAGTATATATTGCAAGTATCTTTGTATGATGCTACAGTCCATCTGGCACCGTTACGCAAATCTCTTTGAAATTTACAAATCATGCGTTTTGGAATATTCACAGAAGATCAATGTGGATTTTGAAAATCAATTTTAATACTTGTTATAAATTTGGATTAACTAATTCTGGTATTCAATACGAAGAACCTCCCTCTGTGAAATACCAAGGGAGATCAAGTTTTCTTGGTGAAGATTTGCCCCTTCATATGCTTCCAAATACGGTTGCCGATAGGAATACTGTCTGTGCCGATGCTTCTTCGTGCCTTCCCTAGCATTGACCTAGCAGTTGATATCATGGAGAGGACCATAAATCGTCGGCAGGACTTTTCTATGATTCTGACCCATACTATGATAAGCAAAGTCCTAATCTGAACCGCCATACAGTCACTAGGGATCTTAGATTTCTTTTATTCTCTTATGGTATTTTTGAAGTACGCGGCCCTGAGAGCAACTGGGTAATGTAGAGGTTTATCTGACCGAAGTCCCTAGTGCTCCATTGTTTAACAACAGTGTAAAGTCTTGCCGTATACCGGTTTTTCAAAACCCATTACATACATATTTTTTACGTTTCTTTATTCCCAAACCTCCTTCTTTCCCAAAATAGGGGGGATAGGGTCTGTTCCAGTGAACACTTAGAACTTTTTTCGCTTGCATTCGGCTGTTTTTATGTTAACAACCAGACAGCCTTAGGTACCTTGCAGTCTTAAACAAATACTTTGAATAGTATGCTTCTTATCATGAGGAATATGAAATTAATAAACAGGCAGCCAAACAGAAAACCTTGAAACCTTAAGAAACTTTTCTACATACTAATATTTGTGGCTTTTCCGGCAATAGAAATTTTTATGTATTTGGTCTTTGGATCAAATTTAACTCAATGTTAACAAACTATTTTTTTAATAGAATAAGAGTGGAGTTCCTTGTTAAACAATCATATTTATGGAATTCCTTTTAACTAAGGGTTTTAAATAATACATTATATAATGTATATCATACTGCAGTCAAATTAGACCCGAAGATCTTCAGTGACGATAATTTCGAAGAACTTGTAAGGGTTAAAAACATTTGAATACTATTTAAACTCATTATACTCCCTATTAACTCTAAATGATTACTTGATAACTAATCTAAATCCATAGAATAAAAACCTGTATTTACTCGAATTCGATCTCACGGTCTTAACAACAATAGTTTTGTAATAATAATCGATCGTTATGCCTTAGCTACGCGCATAGACCCATTTTCATTTTCCTCCATCGTGAGTACTCATTTTGCATTAAATTTTTAAAATAAATTTAAACTGTATCTCTACTAACAAAATTTCATAAGCTCTCATTATGCTGTGTAACATCGAGGAACAAGCTTTGAAATTTTTCACAAAAAGTAAGGATCGATATACAAGGTTTACCTTTGTTAATTTTGGTAATAGCGTTTATTTTTATTACTGTAAAATAATAATTTTCTCGAATAAATAATTTATAAGATGCCTCCATTTTTCCGGAAAATTAATTACAAGAAAATTAAAAATGTTTCTTTTGTGTTTTTCTCTATTTTACTTCATTCTGGACAGAAAAAAAAAATGGGACTAATAGCCACTTTCTCACTTATAAGCGAATTCTAATACTTGAATAGAATTAAACAACACTTTTTTATATATCTTTTTTTAACTTATAGCTATAATGTTACAAAACTAACCCACTTATTTAAATATTTTTTTATTTAATAACCACCTACTTATATAAAACACTTTTTATATTCTCATAGCTTATTCTATATACAATCAATTATTATTTGTTTTTTTTTTTTTTTTTACTAACTGCATTCTAACATTTTATCAATTAATAAAACACATACTTCTTCATACAAATAAATTAAACAAAAGATATATCTGTAACTGAATAAACATACGTATTTATAAATAGAAGAAAAAAAAAACAATTTTCTTAAAATCAACACCTTCTATTTTCACTACAACAACTGAGCTTTTTCCCTCTTTGCAAATCTTTAACATGTGTGTGTGTACTATCCACTATCGCTATTATCACTACTATTAACTGACTACATTTTCAATACTCTTTGCTACTACTTTTGCTATATACCACTCACTTTCCTACTCTTGAAAAACTACCAAGCGCTCAAAACATTTGTGCTAGCCACAGGCCACCAGAGGTGGGCCAAAAGGCTTTTATACCAAAAAAAAAAAAAAAACACTTTACAGCAAAGGTATACGATTTAAACTGCATGAATGCATTGAGTGCATGGACAAACAAAAACAAAGTATACGATTTCTCTTCATATAAATATTTTCTTGCTGTGCTCTATACGACACACTTACTATGCTCTTTTGTATAAATGTATGCAAAAACAAAAATATTTTTTTTAAATAAAGTACACCACATTAAAAAAGAATATTTAACATTTTTTAGTATTAAAAAAATAAAAAATTATGAACACAGTATTTGCTAGAAAAACAACAAATATTAGAACATATTTTGTTAACTATATAGTATTGTAGTCTATCCTACAATAACACGCTTATTTATTGCTGTTTCCATTACTCAATTTCTTCTTACAGAACTGAAAAATCAAATAGAAACGCAAGTAAATGAGCTAAAAACTCAAATAGAGGGAAAATGTGTCATGCAGTGATCATCATATGATTATGAAAAAACAGAAAGATATATATATATATATATATTATACCTACACATATATATATATGCATAAATATATATATAAAAAAATATATATAGCATAAATAACAACACAAATCAATAAATGAAGCCATTGCAGTAAAATAAAAAAAAATACGCAGAAAAACAAACCAACATTAAATAATTGAAAGCATACTTAATAACGGTACTCAAAATTCAACAACAAAAACAGCAAACAATACTTACCAAACTTTCCCACTATTCAACATAATAAAACAAAATTCAAAACAAACAATTATATATATGCATACATATTAAAACGTCAAGCGCAGAGAGGAAGACAGAAAGCAGCATAAATATGAAGTAAACAAAAAAGGACATATAAAAACAAACAAACAAAAAATTCTGGTAGTATATGATAAAAAAATATATTAGCATATATAAACATATACACAACAACAAACATATATAGCAAAAATATAAAATAAAATGCATACTTATATACAAGCTTATAAACTAAAAAAAAAGTAATAAATAATTAGTTGATTAAAAAAAAGTAATTCAATAAATTATTTAAAGATAATTTCAACAATTTAATAAAAAAACAAACACTTTACATTAACGTGAGTAAACACTTATTTATATATAAATATAGTTTAAAAAAAATATATATATAATAAAAATTCAAGCGCAGAACAATGCAATACATCCAAACTGAATAAAAACGTACACAAACTGATTTATAAATTAAAAGAAATACAATGCAACGTACATACATACGTGGAAATGTACATACATACATAGAATATATTGGAAAAACAAAATTAAAAACAAAATCATGAAGAAAACACAGCCTAAAAAATTAAAAGAAAAGCTAATATCTTAGCGAAAAATTTTATATTTATTAAAAAAAAAATATATATTTACCTAAGAATTATAAAAAAAAATTAGTTATTTAGCAAAAATAACAACAACAACAAACGTAGGCAATAACAACATGCTATACAAAACCCCGACTACATAACTTTGTTATATAGTATAATAGCAATGATATATTAAAATACAAACAAATATGATATAGTTAATATATAAACATGTAAATTCAACACAAGTCGAATATATATGAAGTGACACACAATGCTGGAAAAAAATTACTTAAAACAAAAACACTGTCAAGCACACAGTGCACAACGCAAGCACGCGTCTTTCATGCATAAGTGCGCGGTGCCAAATCAACAGCGCAAACAAATAATTGCGGCAGCACACAGCACTACTGGACGAGAGATTGACGCATAACTTAAGGTTCATATTATACGACGCGACATGTAGCGACACGTTCCGAAAAAATATTCGCGGCATTTTTGCCTAATTTGTCAACTTGGTCGTGTCGTGTCGTACGACTGTCGCTAGATGTGCAAGGTTCCATAAGAATACATGCAAAGAATATTTTGTCGCTACATTTCGCGTCGTATAATGTGCATGAACCTTGAGGTTGCACGAGTAAGAGGGTTGAGTACATGCGCGACAATAACAAAGCAACAACAACAGCGAGTTGCATGAGGAAGAGCGTCGAGTACATGCACGCCAAATAACAACGCAACAATAAAAGCGTATCATAATATGCAACTTAACGCGTTTCCAGAGAGCAAGCAGTAAACTCAACGCAAACACTTGATATATATATAATACACAAGCAGAATAAACAAGTAATAAAGTAGTAAACAGAAAAATAAGCAAAGAAATGAGAGAGAGATTAGAAAGAAAAAGAAAGTAAACCTAAAATCGAAAATGCCTTCAAAATTTTAATAAAATATTATTAATATATGATAAATAAATTAAAAAAAAAAAAACACTATGATTTATTCCAACATGTACGTGAATTTTGGCATACAACAACACAATAACACAGAGTTAATATAAACAAAAATAAAAAAATAAAAACAATACATATTTAGTTAAATCTTAAAATAAATAAAAAATAATAAAACCACATTAAAATACAGGAAGAAGTTGAGCAAAAAGTGGCACACAATTCATTACAAACACAGGAAAAGTATATAAACGAACAACAAAAATTTAAATGAAAAATAAAAAACTTTACTCAATATGTCTCTACATTTAATAAACCTATAATCTCAAAACTTTGCTCCGTTTATTAAGACAAATTCAAAAAAAAGCTTATTATATACTACTTCATATGTACTCTCAACGAACTTCACAAATCGACTTCACGTGTATTAAAACAAAAACGTAAAAGAGACCTACCATAATATATTTCTCAAAAAAAGTGTTGCTCCCTGAATTTATCTTATAACATATACAACATATTTTTGTATGGATCATACATGCATATACGTATTTATACTAAAGTAAATATATATGTATGTATGTAACCACCAATACAAACTTACAAAAACAACGTTGCTGCATCTTGATTGTAAAAAAAGAAATTTGTATGCAAAAAAGCAGTTTGAATTGCATTAATTATGAATTTAGTTAAACGAATTTTAGTTACAAAATCAAACAAAAACAAACAAAATTATGTTTTCTTATTGACAAATTAAATAGTATTTACATGAAATCCACATTCTATGAGACACAAATTTCAACGAAAAAACAACTGGCTAATCTTTTCAATTTCTTTCTTTTACTCGATTACCCCCTCAAATAAATTTGCAAAATAACACTCACAATGAGCCCAAAATCTATGAGATTATACAGTACAAACGATGAAAACAGCAAATGTAAGTAAAACTCAAGATTTTTCATAAACTACTCGTATACTAACATATTTATAATATTAAGACCCGGTTTTTCAGTACAAGTTCAACTTGGCGAGTCAGTGTAACTAAGCTCAAAGCGGCCAATCTGGCACCGTTAAACTCTAGTTAGCCTATCAGCTATTTAGGCTTGCTCCAACAAGCATTTGGGTAGCATTAAAGCTAAATTTTATAACTAACATATTTTTAAAATCTCAATGGTTGTTCCGAAAGAGTGGCTCAACTTGAGAATCATAGCGATCTCAGCAAAAAACGGAATTTTTCGTAAAGAAAAAATGCGTAATTAATTTTTTTATTTACACATAACGTTTCATTACTGCTACCAAACAGCTATTTTTTTATCACTTTAAACTGCTGCTGGCTTTTGTGGTACGCACTTGGGGAAGTTTTTTTTTTGTCAACTCCACCTCAACTCTATATTTAATGTAGGATATCAACTGGTGAAATGTGCTGGATATTCCTTTAAAAACTGTACATTTATTTAAGGTTGGAATGACGTTGGAGATCTACTAAAGAGCTATAAATTTCACAAAATTTTGTAAAGATGATGTTGGATATCAACTCTAGAGCTAGATGTATATTTCTCGAGAGCTGGAGAAATATTGTTTCCATGTTTGTTGGATAAACAAAATCCACCTGTTTCCGTATCAAAAAATTATCTAGTTAATACAAAAACCAATGTTACCGCACAAAAAAACCTACCCCAAAAGCGGCCTTAAACTATGACCAACAAACTGCAGTTTAACTGGAATTTAAATTTAGCTAGAGTTTAAGCAAACTTAGTTTAAGCTTAACTTAACCAACTACTGAAAAACTGGGCCTAAGTACTTACATATACCGCACCGTAGTATTTTGCTAGTAATTTTATAATTTTGATTCTTTTTTACCAAACTTTTTTTTTTTTTAATTTTCGAAATTTTTTTATAATATTAAAAATACCATACAATTGCATTTGTATATATAGAAAGCCATATTAGGATTAGCACACAAATTTATATGCATATATGTATGTATATGTCATAAATATTCAACACAAAAATAAGTATGCATATCTATCACTAGATTTTGAGATACCAAACCAAGGTCAAAGTCATTTGCTTACACATAAATACTATTCACTATTTTAAAAATATTGAAATAAAACTACTTGATTTTTTAAACCATTTCGTGAAAATTAAAACAAAAACACTTGCACGTTCTTAAAAACTTTCAAGATAAAACTCACCAACGAATATTGGCAAAAAGTAATCACCTTCTTAAAGAGTAAACTATAGTCGATAACATCGCTAGTTTTACTATCGTAACCGACTTGCAAAAGAACTGTCCCATTAAGTCTATGTATACATATTTGCCAAAAGTCAAATTTCAAATGAAACGTGAACAAAATATCTATTAACCCATTTGCGCTCTCTGTACCATATAAAGGACACCAATACAAGCTATGCCTAAAACTCTGCTACGACTTTTATAACAAAACTATTTAGATGTGCAGCCACCTTGTAATATTATCTTCATTTTGCCTAAGATTACAGATAAATTGGCATAACATCTGGCTCCAGATCTTGACATTTGCACATGCAGTTTTCACATCGGAGTTAGTCAGAAAAAAAATTTGCGATTTTTCATTAATATATTGGAATTACCATTTAAATATTCATAATTTTAAAGTGTAAAAAGACAAAGCTAATCTTATTTAGTGCGGTGAGTGTAAATGTTTGTGATTTGTAGGATTTAGGAAATCATTTTGTCAACTGTGGCTCTCTTAGTACAATGGGCACATGTGATATGTATATGATGAACGTTTTCTTTTTTTAGGATCTGGAAGAAAATGTTGAAATTCAAAAGTGGAAACAGTTATTTGGGTCTTGAAGAAGCTGTAAACGCTTTTATGGAGGAAGAAGATGACCATGAATATGACATCATTATATTGCCGCCAGATCTTCATGAACTAACCGACGAAGAAAGTGATGAAGAGGATTTGCAAACGTCAACTTTACCAACAGACATTCCTGGGACTATTGAGGTC
This sequence comes from Eurosta solidaginis, assembly GCF_040869045.1. Taxonomy (NCBI): domain Eukaryota; kingdom Metazoa; phylum Arthropoda; class Insecta; order Diptera; family Tephritidae; genus Eurosta; species Eurosta solidaginis. The sequence continues at coordinate 271,405,245 of NC_090319.1, read as the reverse complement.
ATGCACCGTAATGCGAATTTTGATGACGATTCTGAATGGGACGATAGTGATGACGAACCCTTTTGTAGCAAAAGAAGACGTTTAAATCCGTCTGACTCACGGCCAAAATGGAAAAAATGCACGCCGTCTTACTCCTCCCAGTTTATGAATAATGATTGCTCATCGCGAAAAGTCGAAGTTATTGAACAGCTACGTAACCTTTCGCCGGTAGAGCTTTTTGAAAAAATATTTGATGAGGAGGTACTCCATTTGATCAAGAAGAACACTAACCTGTATGCTGCCCAAAATAATAAGCATGACTTCGTACTGGACGATGATGACCTACGGATATTTTTGGGTATCCTAATACTATCTGGCTATCATAGACTACCACGTGAGCGCCAATATTGGAGTTATGACGAACATCTTGAAGTTTCTATTGTGTCGAACTGTATGTCACGAAAACGATTGATAATAGCCTCTCAACTACTTCCAATGATAAGATGTTCAAAATTAGACCCTTGTGTGACCTATTGACTCAAAAGTTTTGCCAGAAGGGGATATTTCATGAGGACATTTCGATCGACGAATCAATGATAAAATATTATGGCCACCATCCCTCTAAGCAATTCATTCGAGGTAAGCCAATTATATCCGGTTACAAAAACTGAGTAGCAGCCAGATCTGATGTTACTGCTATGTTTTTGATGTATATTGCGGAAAAACAACTGTCACCTCAAAAGAACCTCTTGGCCATAGAGTTGTCAAATCGTTGTTACTAAAAATGCCTTCGATACCTGAGGAACATACAATTTATTTTGACAATGTTTTTACTAATTGTGATTTACTGCGAGACTTGAAAGAAACTGGATATAAAGCAACTGGAACAATGCGTGAAAATCGCACCATCGGTGAAAGATATGAAAAAGTCACCTAGAGCTGAGTTTGACAACAGATTCGATACTATGAACGAAATATTGGTCGTAAGGTGGAAAGATAATAGTGTGTGCACAATAGAAACCAATTTTGATGCAATTGAACCTATGGTTAAGGTAAAACGCTGGTGTTCACAGAATAAGAAAAAAGTAGATGTGAGTATTCCATACTTGATTCAAAACTACAACAAAGGAATGGGCGTTGTTGATGAAATGGACGGATCTATTTCTCTGTACCGCGTTAGTATTCGTGGTAAAAAATGGTGGTGGGTTATCTTCACATACATGCTTGATATGAGCATATCTAACGCTTGGCGTCTACAGGCACATTGCGTGGAGCTACCTTAAGAACCGTAACGTCAACAAAGCTCGTCCATCCGGCTCTATCGTAGCAGGTCCAAACAGGAACAACGGACATAACAGCTAAGATGTGTTTTGTGTCATACGCGAATAAAAAGGCAATGTACAGGATGCCAAAAAACATTATGCATTGACAAAGAATGTTTTAAAATATATCGCTTATAAGTGCCCTCTGTACTAAATAAAGTACACCCTCAAAAGTCAACTTTTATCACTTTTTCGTAAATTTGTAATACTAAACTTAATTAAAGTGATTTGTCAGATGACAAAACTGCAAATAAATATAAAAAAATGCTAACGGTCTTTGTTTGGGCGCAAATGGGTTAATTGCAAAAAGAAATTACAAGGAAATGGTAAACATCACTCTTTATACAGTAGAAAGACAATGTAACTTCCCGTACATCGCGATAAGCAGTGTTGGTTCCTTGATTGCGTTGACTAGCAAACGATTCTAGCATTAATGAGCGTTATCGTGAAGAATGCAAACTTCTACATATCTCTTGCCTCTCACACAGACGTTAGGCCCGAATACATTAGGCTACCGACTACAACGACAGAACAGAAAAGCTTGAGAGGACTGTAGTCCTCTACTTGATTACATTGACTTTGGTATTCCCATATATAATTCAATTATATCAAACAATAATCAAAAATCTAGAAATAATGATGCAAATGATGATTTTGATTGTTTTTAGCAACTGCTTCTTCTTCCTGTAGGGTTGTTAAAATTAGAATAAGATTTAACTTGTAGACGGCTTGGTTGACCATGAGGACCTCATATAGACTGAATGTGCCCATAGTGAGAACATGTGTAAAATATATTTGACAAATATCGCTTTGCTGCCGCTGTCGTCAATGTAATCAGCGCCAATTTTCAGTGTTGAGCACTTTGGCTCCTTTTTTTGGAGAATAAATACAAATTCCCTTACTTTAACACCCTAGTGAGAGTCTTCAAATTATGAATTAAAATTATACGTCGTGCGTCAACAAAAAGCCTTAAGCGCACAATACCCAATCTGTGTCAAATATAAAAGCCTTAACCAGCGCGAAGCAAAACGTTAAAAAAGTGTGATAATCACAACTGAAATATGTGACCCGGTCTATGAAAAGGTGGCTTATGACTCAAAAAAAAAGAAGAGCACAAACGTCCTGAAGGAATGCATTGTTTATCTTAAACAGCTATTTCTCGCAATTTGTTCTTTGAGTCATAAGCCAATAGACCGGGTCACATGCATCAATTTAGAAGAGAACCATTGCTGGTATAGCTAAGTGGATGCTCTTTGAAAAGGAACATTCTCCTACACCAATTACTATAAACGCCGTAATCTCTTTGCATATGTTCTTTGAATTATTAATTAGTTTGTTATCATAGTGGATCTAGCAAGTTGACACATGTTGACATGGATTGAGTACCCCAAATTTTAGTCACTTTTTATCACAGATATGCCTTACCTGGAGTAGACTATCGGCATCAACCTCCAGGGGGCAATTTTTTGCGGAATGCATAAAATTATGACTCATCGCACAATATGCCCGCCAAGGCATTTCCTAATGTCATTGAGACAGACAAAAGTTTGTGAGACTGTGCGGTATAAAGTGGATGGACTGGGGTGCGCGGGAAAATCAAACGCTTCTCTCGACGTTTCGTAAAGGCAGACACCATCTTAAGATAATACCAACTGTTCCATTTTCAGCAGAGATTTTGTATGACTATATGGTTTAAAAAAGAAGAGTAAAAATGTTATGTAGAAAGAAAGGGCGTTCTTCAACCGAGTCCAAAGCTTGAGCGTTCTGAAATAAATTTTTCTTCAACCGAGTTCAAAGCTTGAGCGTTCGGAAATAAATTTGTTTGGGATTTCTTCAAACTAATTCATAGATAAAGAGTTTTTCAACTGGCGTCGATTTAGTTTAGACAGCTTTGGCCATATTTAGTATATTTGAGGTCATATTGAACTGGCATTTTCACTTATGTCTGTCTTATATTATACATGTATCATTAAAACGATTATCGCTGAGAAAAAAACCTCCATTAGACGGAGAATTTGTTAGTGGTGTACGAAAAACTATATACCCACTTAATTCCTTCAAATATGTTGTCCAATTTTCTCAATTTTCAATATGCTCGTATGAGTCACGTATGACTCATTGGCCGAAAAATTGCTTAAATCTTCAAAATATTTCCGTTTTCCCTTTTCTCGCATTCCTTGGTTATCTGATGCAGACGCTACCCTCAGTGCAAAATTTAGCTTGCAAAGTTAAGCATCGACTAAACCCGCTTACTCTTTGCATAGCCAGTCAATTTTTCCTTGTTCAGAGCTCGTACCATATGTTCTTTTGCAAGTCAGTAAAAAAAAAAAATTGTGCTCATAAGATTAACTGGCAAAGATCTTACACTCACTCTCATTGTATGATAAAATCGATTGTATTTCGATTGTTGAGATAAAGTTATCTCTATTTGACTGACATCGGCGGCTGAGTGGAATATCATTTCTATCTAGGCTTTTATTTCAAAAACATGCCAGGTCAGAATATTGTTCAAAAACGCAGCCGAAAAGACAGCCGAGTTAGGATGATTTTCCACACAACAGTCGATATGCCAATAGACGATAGTTTTCTTCGGAGCATAGCTCAACCCGTGTCATCATTACGCTGCACTACCTATGCCTTAGTTTAAATTGATCTGATGATATCTCATTCACAAAACAACACATTATCATTAGATAGTTATCCAGCAAAAAAAAAATTTATAGAAAATATGTATGTACGTATATTTAACAATTAAACAATTTATAGTTACAATTCTGTTACTGCCAAACATATAAAGCTCTTAACACACACGCCTGTAGTGCAGCAGAATGTAAGGCGTATAAATAAGGCTGGAGCGAATGTTTCGAATGCAGCAAGAAAACAGATTTAAGCATATTTGTGATAGATAATAGCAGAACAACACATCCAACGAATCAAAAATTGCACCATTCAATAAGACCCCACTTATATTAGCTAAGTTTTTGAAAACCAGTTTAATTCAAGCAAGCAAAAACAAAAAGTCTTAGAAAATTCAACACCGCCAGCAACCCATATTAATTAAGATAATTATTTATTGGTCGTGTTTTTTTTTTTTTTTTCAATGTTGTAATATATTTCATGTCTAATAGTAATATTAAAATAAAATAATGTATACGTGTATTTATAAATATATATATGATGAAAAAAAAAATTTTTTGAATTTTGTAATTGCAAACAATGAAAAAAGTGCATAATAAATAATTCAATACATCAAAATAGTTAGGTAGTAAGTGTGCAGGTGTTAAGAGCAAAATTGTAGCTGTGATAGGTTTAAGTGAAATTTCTTGTTAATTTTCCACAAAAAAAAGAGTTAGGTGTTTATGTATAAATTAGTAAAGAGTAGCATACATTCGGAAAGTAATTGAAAATTCTTGCATTACATTTGCTTAGGACATTCTAAATTTCATTGATCCTTCAAAGTCTGCTTTCTTAAGCGAGAAAATAATAGCCGTGGTTTTTTACACGCGTATACGTTTCGTTTGCGCGTGAAAAAAAACGTCTATCCTCGCTTAGATAATGCTTAGGAGACCCATCTAGCGGCTGTGGTTAAACAACTAGCTACAGCAACAGGGTGTACCCAAAAGTGGAGACAAAACCCTCTGTTGTATTTCTGTGTATAACATATAGCTGAATCAGTTGTGATAAATAGTGGGCGCGCATAAAATATATAAAATTAGTGCAGAGGGTGAAACATAGACACATATTTCAGTTACATCTGAGTATAATGCGTATTGAAATTTTGTAGTACTAATTTTATACGTAGCAATTTCAGAGGTGTATTTAAAGTTTGTCACTTAGTAGTCCATATAAAGTTTAAGCGTAAACGTATATAGATGAAAAAAAAAAACACAGCTAATATTAGGCTGCCACAAAGACACACAACACTTGTTATAGGTAACATATACTGAACTGCGATGAAAAGCGAGAAACAGAAAAGATTTTACCTATACATTACTTTTTCCTGCGAATGAATCTTTCGATGACTTTTTTAATATGAATATAGTTAAATGCACGCAGCTTATGCATAGATTCTAATTTCGCCTTTACAAGAGCTAGCTTACCTTTACTAACCTCTTTGCACTAGATTATGACCTGCGGACATTTTTTAAGTCGTATTCTGGAGACGTTCCGAAAATTTTCCTATGGTCAGATAAATCACAATACTTTTGTCAAAAATGAACGAAAAGAGATTTTGATGCCCACAGCATGGCAGCGGGTTCTTATGGAACTTTAATGCTACCTTAGAATCACGCGTGTATGAAATTTCACAGATTCACTGCAAAATTTACCGATTTATCTATTCACATATTAGTTATATATTTCGAGCTTGAAATGATCTTAGAAAGATTTCTTTGAATCAAATTGTGATCGAAAAAATATACTGAGATGTAGGAGTGCAAGCATACTTAAGTAAGTGTTCTTCAAAATAAAACATTCGTAATTGTCATTTAGACAGGCCACAGTTGCCACCTTATGAGAGTGAGGTATAAATTAAAGCAATCTTCAGCAAAAAAAATGGATATCATTTCTTAAATTTTCTAAACACCTGCAATTTAATATTATACCAACCGATTGTATTTGAAAGGACATAGCAGAAATATTCCGCTGTGAAATATCAGCCGGAAATTCGAACAAAGTAGTAGCGTAGGAGTAGCACATCTCATCTCGAATTTTTTTGATTACGTTTGATGATATATGAAAAATTCATAACCACTTTAATTCTTGATTATTCTTGGAAAAGGTAGAATTTAGTTCCCAGCAGGAAAATAGGTTAAACCTTTTAGGTAAATTTACTTCGTTAAAAAATAAATGCAATTCTGCATCCTTTGGATGAATATATTTTGCACAGCTGGTTGAATTGGAACGATTTGATGCAACTATTCATCCTTATGACGTATTTTATACGTATTTTGTATTAAACCCATATAATTTCAGTTTAGTGCAACTTTACATCGACTTGGAAGAACTAGTTTCATTAAGAGGTTCAGTGCACGGTATAATTTAAATTTGGTGGAACTTTGCATCCATTGGTTGCACTACTTTTTAACTGACAATGTTTGAAGCCTTTATTCATTTGATGAATTTTATGCATTTTTCGTAAGAAGCCCATATAACTTCACGACAAAACAACAATGACGAAAAAAAATTCGAGTTTTTGATTTTATGCGTGTTCTAAAGTTTAGTTTATATACTTATTAATAAATTGTCTAAGGCTGTAGCACCAAACCAATAATCGCCCCGTTTCATAAACAACGAATATTCTACTAAATTTTTTCATTAAACTATATATACGTATGTATGTGTTTGTGTAGTATTAAAAAAAATTAACTTTTTCACTCACCAACTCGCACATTAACATAAAACTTTTCATATACATATAAGTAAGTAAGTAAGTACTCACACACATATCAATTTTAGTAGTTTTTTACAAAGCGAAACTAAACAACTACATTTATAATATGTATTCTATTCATTCATATTTTATTTTAGATAAACAATTTTTGTAAATTCGAAATTATATTGCAATTTGCAATTCATTCGCATGTTGGTTTTTGATCCATTTTTCACATTAACAAATAAAAAAATAAAAATCTCATATTTGTATGTATATATAATTTGAATCATTTAGCAATGTTATATTACTTATTCGTATGCATTTATATTATATACATACTAACACTTACATAAAAATATTTACATACAAATATCTAAATGTCACTTACTATCTCTTCTTTCTCATTTTCTTTCTATTTCTATTTCTCTCTCTTTCTATTTTTCTTGCTGTCTCTTTTTATTGATTGTTTTACAAACTCTATTTGTAAAAAAATAAACAAACAAAAAAAAGCACAATAACAAAAATAAAAATAATATTTTTGTATAATTAAATGTTTTATAAATAAATGTGTATTTGCTTGCCGTTAAACACTTAATTTATCTTAAGGAACATAAATTATTAGCTTCACACAAATTGTACCAAAAAATTAAAAGGAAACCAAGAATTTTCTCCAATTTAGTAATACTTTACATAAAAACGAGAATAGCTCTATAAATATCATTTATTATGCACATATGTATGTATAATTGTTGTAATGAGTAATAAATAATTTCGTCGACGTACACCAAACAACAAATACAATAAGTCACAACTAACAACAACCACAAAAGTCACATCATCAAGTCTTACAAGCCACCAAAAGCTGGACGAGCTGACACGAAGTTCTGTAAATTCGACATACTTAATCTGGTAACCATTGTAACAACAACTATACATGAAATAAGTGAAGACGATTTATGAAATATAAAAACAACTTACATACAAATTTTTTACCCATACTAAAGGGAATATGTGCATATATTTGTATAAGTTTATATGTTATTGGTGTTTGTATGTCAGTGTTAACAATAAATTTAGGCGGTAATTATTTCCCTCAAAATTTTGAGATCGGCTAAGAGAATTCATACTTTGAAAGCTCTTAAAAGCATACTTTACGCAAGCTTACATACTCTCAGAGGTTTTTTGAATTTGCAAATTATTTTAAGCGTTACGAGCTTTTGCAATGACTGGTTTATACAAAATAGATCAAAGCTCATAACAGCTTCGCTTCTACGACAAATAATTTTGCATTGTTTTCGTTGAATGATTTCATGCATAGGTGAGCTTTAACAAATGGAATTTTTTGTGCTACAAACTCCAAATTTCATAATCAGACTCGAAACAAATATAACCGCTCCAAGGAATGTACGTGAGAGGGCGTCACGAAAATAGTATTCAAACTTGTTTCCAAGAAATTTAGGTTTATATTTTTTTAATTCATGTTAGTAATAACAAAAATGTTAAAAAGAATATGCCAATATGAGATTGCCCTAGAAGAATGCTTCTAGCAGTTCCTCAATTTAAATACAGAGATGTAAAATAATAATTTGATTATTTATCTAACAATTATTTGGTACTACTAACGACACGTTTGCACTATGGGCTGTTTTACTTTATTCCTAAAAAATATTTCAAATGAACCAGTTCGAGCCACTGCAGTATGCTCAAATCAAACCAACTGTATCAAATTAAGCCAAAGAACCTTTTTTTAAGGGGCGCACAGAATCGAACCAAGCCTCTAGCCATTCTGTAAAACCAAATCCGTGCAGAACAGTTGTCGATTCCCACTTCTATCAATAGTTGTGCTCCCTTGGCCCGAAATATATATACCATATGGGTAAAAGTTCTAAACTTACGCTCTTTTAACAGCAAACTGGTTTGTTTTTCTCGAATACAGCAATTTCCCTTTCTCACAAAAAGCTGTCGGCGTTCAATAAGGTTCAAGCTGGCGAGAACTAATGCCACACCCAAATTACTCTCAAATTTTTTAAGCCCGAGTGTTTAAGTAAAGAACAAAGCATATATTTTATTAGCCGATCTCGAATGCAAAATGAACGAGCGCATAAGAAAATAATGGCTATCCTAAAAAGTTCAATTTGTACCAAACCAAAGCTACCTCGTACCAAAACTTGTCCTTGTAATTGAAAGAAGCTGTTCCCTACAATATAAATTGAAGTTGTTGAGACATTATAGAGGCTAAGAAAACAAATATTTGCTGAAAATAAAAAAAAAGTATATAATATGGTCTGCGAAATCACAGAAACTTAAAAAAAAAACATTATTCCTATTTCTTGGAAGGAATGTTTCAAAAACGAACTTCAAGCCAAAACCTTCAATTATTCTTGTATTACAAAAGCAAAACTGACATTTTTATATAATGTGAACTAGAGTTTCGGGTTTTGATTATCAGTAGCTTACACGCCGCTTCAAGAGCACTCATTAGTCTCAAACCTGATGCAGTTTTAGCTATAGATTGAACAACATGTTAGCATTATACAGTTGCCACACATTTATGTCATCGGTCCCTTGTGGGAACCCAGCGTAGACATAGGTAAGTGTGACGACTGGTAGAAAACATGTTAACTAAGGAGCAGCTCACTTCAAATACAAGATATACAATACAGCTGGTAATACAGCGTCTAGAAGACAAATGCGCAGAAAATCAGAAATTAATGGTTCACATAGTAGTTCTTGTTTAGCAGATATAGAATTCGATCCATACCGATACAATTCTGTTACTCTGGCTCTTTGCCTTTTGTAGCAAATCGAATTTGAATTTTAGAAATTTCAATTTTCTTGAGATAATATTTTGTGGCAATTATGTTGGCTTCATCACTTCTCCCCTCTCAAACATCAAAAATTTTATTCTATGAGCCAGATCGTAAAATATGTGCAGTAAACCCCCTCAGAAAATACATCGCAGTCTTTAAGCATTAATTTAGTACTCATTTATTGTGAAAACCCACTTCTTGAGTGATCTACAGTTACAGTCTATGTTGAAAAATATTGTGTTATTTGAAAGCTAATTTACTTAAACACATCTGTTTTACAATTCTGAGACAAAAATTAACAATTCAAGAATGCAATGATGATCCAAGAAACATGTTCCATAGAGCATACTGTTGTACAAATACAGTACAACAACAAGTTGTGAGAAAAATTTGTGCAATTTCTTAATTAAAATGTATGTTAGTTTAGAAAATTGTTTAGGTAAAATTAGTTTTTAACTATTATTATTGTTAAAACACAAACTGTTTGTTATGTTTCATTAAATATAAATTGTTATTTAGTTTGATAAATTAAAAAAGTATATTTATTAAAATAAAGTCAGTTGTCTAAGTTAAAAACTACATAGTTTATCACTTACGCCCAACAACAAACATTCCAAAAAACAAATAAAACAAAACTTATCAAACACAAAAATTAAAATTATATAAAATAAAATACACCCACAATCGTATACCAATGGGGGGAATAGGCAGAAAATTACTTACAAAAAACATTAATAAACTTAATTTTGTAATAAATACTTTGTACATTTTTTATATGCATTTTTGTTTTTTCTTAATTTACTTATTTTTTTTGCAATGTATATATTGACGAATATTTTGCCCTCTTATCTAAGAAATATATAGATTTACACAGTCTATTAGTGTTAGTAGTAACAAGTAACAGAAAAAAATTTGTTTGATGTTTTATTGTTTTTTTTTTTTTTTTGTTTGTTCGCAAGAAATTCATAAAAATACATTTTTTTTTTTATGTAAGAAATTTAATAAATTTTTTGTAGAGAATTTATCAAAAACAATTTTAGTTTCTTAAAAATTATTTGTTTATATATACTTGTTTTGGACAAAAGTCAGCAGTAAACTATTTTTTTATTTCTTAAAATTTTTTTATTTGTAAAAAATTTAACATAAACCATATTTGTTATTTCTTACATTTGTTCTGGAAGAGATTTAACAAAAAAAATCTTTGTTTGTTAAAAAAAAATTTTTTAAGATTTTTTTTTTTTAAGAATTAAATTTTTTTTTTTTTTTGATTTTCAAAAGTATAATTTAAAATTTCCGAACATTTAAGTTTAATTTTTTTATATATTTATTAACAAAACTTCTTTATTTGGCTTGTTTTCTTACTTTAATTTACTATCACGCGTACCGTTGAAAATTTTCCCCGCTTTTGCCTTTGCCTCAATAGACAATTTTTACTATGCATGTATATTTGTCACTGCAACAGAAAGAAATAAAATAAATAAATAAATAAAGAAACCTTATATCTGTATATATTCATTGTATTGTATTAACTAATACGGAATTCTATAGAACAATATTTAGAATTGTTGTTTATGGCTTTGTGATGTCATGTCGATATTTTATATAATAAAAATATGTGAAGTATAAACAAAAAATCAACAAAAAACAAACAACATATACCTTAACAAATCCAACGAATTCAGAGAAAAATCCCACAAGCTATATGGTACTTAAAAACATTAACCAAATTTTCTGCAGCTTTATATAAATCTTTAAATTGTTTTGCTAGTTCTAGCTTTTTTTTAATAGACAGTTTAAAGCTTGAATATAAACATGCTCATAAAATAAATAACAAATTGTAAATAGTTTAACTAACCTCCTTCCGTATTTTATTACCAGTAATACAAATTTTTCGTCATTCAACGATTTCCACTTAACACAATTTTAAATCCCATTCAAAATATCCTTATTAACAAAAGAAATATGAAATGTTTCAATGAAAAAATATTGACATACTTTCAAATCTAATTAGACAAGCATCTTAACGACTCCTGCTGCTTACTAGTTTATAATTTTTTAATAGATAATTTAAACTCTCCTGCAATTTATCAAAATCTTATGAATCTAACTTTCGTAATAAAAAAATAATTGCAAGTCCTTAGTAAATTAGAAAATGTATCTAAAACAATTACGGCGATTTAGCAGAAAGAAATTAAAAAATACTCGTTTAGATGTATAGCAACAAATAAGTAAACAAGTTCTAAACTGATTTAGTATAAAAGAAGCAAATGCTGAGTTAAAAAAAAAAAACAAAAAATATTCGTAACACTAGAACACACACAAAGAAACAGAGCATTTGAGAAAAAAATTTGAGTTAACAAAAACAAACACAAAATAAAACTATCAAACTAACTGCGAATGTATGTAAAATAGCAAAAATTGGAATGCACGAAGCGCGATAAAAACAAGAGTATACATGATAGTTGAAAAGAAAGGAAATTAAAAAACAAAAACATAAACTACCAAAGAGCATGTTGCAAACATAAAAACAATGACTTGCAAACATACATGCAAAACAAAATCATATACAAAGTAAACAAAACAAAAAGCAGAGAAGAAAAAAGTACAGAAAAAAACCAGAACACACCAAAAACAAATTTCAAACTTGAATGAGACCAAAATTATAAACAACAAAAAACATTTATATACACCAAACATACACTTATATATTATACATTATGTTGCGTTAAGTGACAAACATTTAAGACAAATGCAAAAAATATAATAAATTTAAAAAACAAAAACCAAAGAGAAAACCAAAATAATGTTACATTTATTAAATTGTTACTTTGAAAATTTGACGAATGAAAAAAGTAAAAAAAAAAATCAAATAAATAAAAATTATATTAACTTAAACAAAAAGCTACATGTTGTTCTTTTATTTCTTGTTGTCTTAGTAATTTGCTATTTACTCTCTAGCTATCTCTTTTTAATATATTTTTAAATATGCGCTCCATAAGACATACACTTCCACCAACAAGGCAACAAATCTTCTTCTACTTAGTAATCTCGTCATCACAGTCGTTGGTTTCACTTACACAACAAATCCAAAGTTTATAGAAATGCATATAAAACATTATAATTTTTAGAGGTTGGCTCGTAATATCACTGTTACTCACACTCAAGCGACATAATATTGGTGATGGTGTTGCTTAAGGAAGATGTGACATCATGCTCAAAGATGATGTTTCAAAGTTATTTTAGGACCTTGACAACGAGTTCTATGATAAAGATCGAGTAGGATATATTAAAGTTACATCTATTGTGTAAAATGAAAGGATAGAACAAGCCGGTTGCCGTATACGGGTAGCGCTAACGTAAGCTGGAGCCCTCCTTGCTTTAAATTTGGAAAGTAGTTAAACCATTCCATGTGTAGAATGTAGCACAGACTTTTCTTAGTTTCAACAAAACGTAGCTCGACAGTGCGCTGACAGTAAAATACTGTCTACATTAGAGTGTACCTGCGACTGAGTATTATGAGTTTTTAACGCCGTTAAAGTAACTCCCTTCGAAAGTGTGATATTTAGATAGTCGCCTCGTTTTTTCACATTAGCTCAGCCTGTAGAGTCATAGATCTTTCGAGTAGCGAAGACTTAATGATTTTTATATAGAAGTTGTTACCTGGAAATCAAGGCAGCTTAAAAATAAATAATTGTAAGGCGCGATAACCTCCGAAGATATCTAAGGCCGAGCTTCTTTTCCAATTTGCGTCGTGCTCCTCTTAATTTTCCCTACAAATTGGCCGGACGGGACCTACATGTTTTAAGCCGACTCCGAACGGCATCTGCAAGGCAGATGAGTTTTCACTGAGAGCTTTTCATGGCAGAAATACACCCGGAGCACTTGCCAAACACTGCCAAGGGGCGACCCCGCATAGAAAAATTTTCTTCTAATTGAAAAACTTTATTTCTAAAATTTTGATGTTGCTTTGCCCGGGGTGTGAACCCAGCGCATACGGTGTGGTAGGCGGATCATGCTACCATCACACCTCGGTGGCCGCCGTGGCAGCTTAAAATACTTAAATAAAGAAAAATGGTCGTCAAAGAACTCATAATAACAGAAGTAGTTACCGAGAGAGTCGAAAAAGTGAAGTCTGTCTCCGTACACGGTGTTCGTCTACTTCTTTTTATTGTATGATCCGTAGGAGCTGTTGCCGCTTTAGGGAATTGTGTAACTGCATTGAGATTGCCCAGCCACGCATGAAGAAAAGTGTCGTTACTAGCCCACTGTAGCCATTCTGTAGAAGCTCTTTCTTCTTTTTTCGAATCTTAAAACTTTAACTGATAGTACCCCAAATCAAATCCCAGAAGAAAGTTTAACCAGGGCTTAGTGCAAAAGCTTAGCTGAAACTTAAAGACCGAAATCGAGCTCAAAGCTAAATGCAATACTTATATCAAGAGCCGTTTTGATCTTAATCCCGAATAAAAATTAAAACCCGAATAGCAACCGTTACCGGAACCGAAACCTTAATCGAATACAGCAGAACCATAAACGGGACCGTTATCGGAACTGAATGCATAACGAAAACCCAAACGAAACCAAAACTGAAACCTGAAGATAATTTTAAAACGGAAACAAAATTGGAACCAAAACCCAAATCGGAGCCGAAACCAGAACAGAAAGGGGAACCGATTCTAAAAAAGCCACAACTTGAAAAAAAATTAAAACGAAAACAAACGTAAATATGTTTAAGAACATACAAAGTTATCGAATCCTGAGCAAATTCTGAAATTGAACGAAACTAGGAACGTAGTTAAATCCAAATCCGATTCTAGGACGGAAACCAAAGTATGTATTCCAACGGAAAATATAATCAAAGCAGAGGCTGAGTCCAGAACAAAATCGAAGCTGAACTTATATTAAAATAAAGTCGGAAACATAAACCAATAGCGAAGCAGGTCCGAAAGAAATGCCAGTAGATAATGGGTATGGTCATACCATGGAGCTCAAATCGAAAATAAACCAACGCTTACAGCAAAACTAATCCTAAAACAATCAGAAATTAAAACTGAAATATTTCCGAAAGTGAATGAAAAATCGTCTCGAAATGTTTCCATTATACAACTTTTCTCTGACAACCTTACTTGCATTATATACAAATAAAGAAATTTTATTTACATTGTTTAACAGCAAATTTTCAAAAAAGCAACCATAGTATTTTTCTGGAAGGTGGCTTCTCGCAGATAAACTTATCTGAACAATTCTCTAGTCCAGCTTGTCTAGTTTAGAATAACTTACGATCGTGTGGGTGCAATTCTGAAGAGTTAAGTCTTCGAAAATTACGTATACGACCTACTTTTTATGAAGAATACCAGTTGTAAGAAACAGTGATTTTGTTGTGCTGTGTTATTAAATATTTTGTTTACGGGTTGGGATGAAAATGTATAAGGTACCATGATTGCTGCCATCGCAGCAACCGTGTTTCCGCGGACTAAAAAACGCCCCATATAGAACCGCCGCCCACCCCTTTCACATAACTTCAGGATGGCCTTCAATATTTCTCCTTTTTTAGGAGCCATCTGCTGTTCTTGCATCAAGGTGCCGGCGGGCAAAACTCTGAGTGTAGTTTCTACGAAGTTACTGATTTCTAACCATTAGCGACCATGATTCGGCTGACCCTTTCTTCGAGCATTTGACGGTTCTGGCTCCATCGCTAGAATTTGAAGAAAATGTTTTCGACATCGTTCTCGTCTGCATCGCCGTAAACGCGCTTAAGATTTGCGCTCTTGATCCGTCTGTTTTTTTTTCCGTAACCTTTTTCTTCCCAGAGCTAAAAGATTGATGCAGATTGTACCGCTAGTAACAAGTGCGGCTGGTCCTGATACATGAGATATTCGCTTTAAAGCTGTTAGAAGCTTACAACCATTCTTCTTGAGAAGTGTGTTTGCCCACAGTTCGCAACCGCACAGTGACGTGGATGGGGTGATGTCCATCAGCAGTTTCCTTTTGCCCTTCGTTGGTCCTACGATGTTTGCATTGACAGCCTGATTAGCAACGATACCTGTTTAGATGCCTTCTCAGGCACATGTTGAATTTGCGCCCAATATGTTGGTCGGGAGTCTAACCTCACGTCTATAATGTTAACTACCTTCTTTGATGTAATATTTCCGGAGAAGGTTTAAGAGCTAACTTCTAGCGGAATATTCTCTTTTTTGAGGAGTATCAACTCTGTTTTTCCTGCGTCCAACTGGAGTATTTGCAAATCTAGTCACTACTTTGTGAGGTTTGATATAAAAGGATGCAATCACTGACACAACTTTAGATGGCACGCTGCAGTAAGCATGGTGTTTAAAAACGCTACTCTAATGCGGCCAGCTTGTCGACCGATCTATATCTGTTGAAAGCGTTCCTTATATCTTACTTGCAAGGAGGACAACTCGCTTAGATTCAGCATTACCTTTCTGTGGTATATCCAAGCTTATAAGTACGTCTTCAATTGCGTCTAAAGTGTATTTTATCGGCATGAACCCATGCTGCACAGGTGTTAGCCCTCCTCTTTTTTCTACGGCTTCTGCGATACGTGGTTTTAGGAGCTTATCGAGAAGTTTTGGTTGGTATACCATGGGTTAATTCGAGTCTCCTTAGCCTTTACCAATTAACACAAGCTGCTGCTTTCCCGTATGACGGGATTATTAAACATAGCACTAAGCATAAAATTACACATACATAAGTACATACCATGCCATGAACTATTTCTATCGATCTGTTTTCAAAACCATTTTTCTTTTCCATGTTAAAAAAGTCAACATTTCATAATCGAGCATTCAAGCATATTCAGGTACATAAATACATATATATAATAACCATTTACATATATGTACATCCATAGATAACATTATAAAATGCCTGCAGCCTGCAACAAAAACATGGAAATTTACCAACAATGCACACATTCAACGTAAATGCAATCAAAACTTAAACACTTACATATTTCACAATTTATAAGATTCTTCATCTATATGTATATATGTATGTATGTATATGATAGTTATTTCTTCTAAACTGTATATAAGGTAAGTTTGTATGTGTGCGTTTTATAATTTCAGCATGTATGAAAAAATTATGGCATTTCATACGTAAAAAGTGTAGTTGCATTTTCTAATTGGTAAGTTGGTAAGTTATATGGATGCAAGCAATCTCTACGGGCAGCAGGTGCAGATGATGCCAACAAAATAATGATGGACGGCCTATAAAAATTCTAAACCTACTTGGTTTTAATTGCGCTGAGAAAAAATGCATCAAACTCTAAATGTTTGGAAAATGGATAGATAACAGGAGTGTCGTAATTTTAGCAACTAAAATGAAATATAAAAAATTGCAGTATAACATATTTTCATTTAAAACCGTTTGTCGATATTTGTATGATTAACTGTTGCACACAAATATGTACGTACTATTTATGTAGCCAATGCATTTTAAGTCTATAAATCTCAGTCATTTACTCATCACATATTTACTATCTACATTACTATGTACATATGTACTGTAGTCAGTTGCACAAATACTATATGTATGTGTGAATACTACGGCACAGGAATGTTATTCGTCGATACTAAATTAAAAAACAGACATACATATACATTTTTTTGTTTCATTCTATATTACGTGTATTGGTGTAATTTAATATTGCTGAAAACACTTTGATAGCGTATGAAACACACATACATGGTTTAACATGTTCCGCAAAATTATTACGAAGACAAGTTATATATAAAGCAAAAGGCTATACTAATGCTAATTTTCTCATGCTTTAATCCTTTATCAAGAAGTCTGATCTAATAATTGTACTATACAACAGCAAATTCGGAACTTTGTAGCAACCATGAGCATTTTCTGAAAGCTGGCATCGCACAGATAATTTCTTCTGGAAAAACTTGTAGTTCATCTCGTCTAGTTTACCTTTTTATCCCATGGGCCATGTGCGCAAAATCCTTAGTGCTAAAGCTTCGGTTCTTAAAGACTATTGGAGGAGAAGTCTACACTTGCAGTAGTAACAAAAATATAAAAACCTAGTGGGCGGTAGCCTGGTTACAAACCGATGTGCCGCGGATTTTAGTAGATTGCTCCACCTACTGAGCTATCACATTGTTGTAAGGAACAATATTATAACTCCTCAAATGTGTAAAGAAATGTTTCGAAGATGAATCTATGACTTGCCGCACTTTTCACAAATTTTTTTTTTTTTTTTAATTTTCAGCACCAAATTTAAACTCCTGAGGCTTGGTTTACAACCAGACGTGACTACAAGTCTCTATTTTTTAAATGTCTGAAACTTTATTGTTTTAGGTTTGGTTAGGTTGAACTGACCCGTTCATGAGGACCTCACATAGACTGAATAAGTCCGTAGTGTTACCAGAAATTTACTGAAAACCCCTATCAAAAACCTGGACCTATGCTATAAAATAGCTCCGTCCTCCTACTAGAAGCTTTCTAGGACCAATGCCACTTGTTGCTTCTAGATCTGACAGCTTTTTCACTCCTAATAGTTGGAGTCTTAGCCTAACAAACACAGGGCATGAGCACAAAACGTGCTCGGCAGTTTCCTCCTCCAACCCGCACTTCCTACACCTGCTATCACTGACCAAACCTAATTTAAAGGCATGTGACGCTAGAAGGCAATTGTCGAGTCAGCATACCCTTCATGAATTTACAATCCTGTATTTATTTGTTTTGTTTTAAAATAATTTTAATATTTTAGACTTTCAAATAAGTTTTAAATTAAAACTCAATAACAACACAGAAATAAATTGAGAGTTTACCAATTTAGTAAAAAAGTTTTCAAAAATTGTTTAAAACGATAAATGGCTTACAATTTAGATTCAAAGTTCTTACTGCGTACTTGGAATTTCCACCATTTCTCCTTCAACCAATTTTTCACAATTTTTTGGTAGACGTTAAGAAAATGCTACGAGTTCATGCAACATGTTGCACTTACATTTCTACGGTAATAAAATCAATGAAAGAAATCATATGGTGGAGAATTAAAGTGTTAGTATGAAATGTTAAGCTTTGTACGATTATAGCGAAAGAGAGTTATACAAAGCTTTAAATTCTGAGAAGTTTAACAAGAATGGTGAGACTTTATTAGAGGGATTCAAGGGGTTGTCAACCTCAACTATCCTTTAGTAGCCGAGGCTCTGGTTACCCCAACTTCAGTGTGGTTATATTAAATCATTTCCGAGGTGGTCGAGCTTGTACGTTAATAGTGCTTGTTCCCGTAATTCACCGGATATATATCAAGCAAAGGACTATTAACATCGACAACACTCCCCAAAACCTCCGGGAAGTGTCTTTATCGCTACAACAACTGCAAGGTTTTATTTGAAATCCTTCGGGTTGCAATATTTACATTTCGAATTCTTTGATCTATGACTTAAAGATTTATGCACATGTAGGTATATTTAAAATACGTTCGCAATAATATACATACCTAACCACAAAACAAAAGCAACTACTCTACAATGCACTCAAGGTAGGTAATACGTAATAGGTGTAAATAAACATACACATACTTACATTACACAATATACATAAAATTTTGTAAATGAATATATATTCTACACAAACAATATACAACGATACAAATTTACAAAAATACTTACACTCACGAAAAAAATATTTTCACAAAGACTTTTTGCAGTTTTCATTTAACTTGTTATGCTTAAGAAAAAAAATTTCGAATGCTAAACGCGAGTATTCGGTCAAATTTAATTATTTTCACTTTGAATTTTAAGAATTTTTCAGAGCATATCGTTTTAAAAATCATGAAATTTCCAAATTCAGAAAATTTATAAAGAGGATTTAAATTAACACTTTGTTATACTAAAATTCAAAAAACTGCATGCCAAAAAAATTCTTATTGAAATTTTTAAAAATTCACTGAAGATTCGTGTTTCGAATTGAAATTTTCACAAATTTTGCGAACTTGAACTTTAGTTTACATTGATTTTATTATATATCTGTGTATTTTTTTTATGAAAAAAACTGCAAAAATTATTTTCTTAAGCAAAACTAAGTGAAAACTGCAAAAATTCCTTGTGCCAACACTTTTTTCCATGAGAATGTATAAAATTCTCATTCTTCTCATAAATTTTAAAGCAAATATATTTTGATTCATCCACGCTAATATTGATTTTTCTTTTCATTACTTTATTTTTGTTTTATTTTTTCCAAAACCTTTTTAAATTTCGTAAGCAAAAATAATTAAATCAAGATTAAGGCAGTTTTTAGCGATTTAATAAAAATTAATAAAAAATGTAGACCAGTAAATATGTCCCAATAAAGTGATGGAACACTATGACGCCTGAGTCATCGAAACATAACTTGAAATCACGTTCCTGTCTGTGAGATAATTTACGGCCACAGGTTGGCTCATCTGAAGCCAACAACTTGGACTTCTTCCTCAGTCGTCTTACATAAAAATGAAATTGTATACTGGGTATCTATGATTGAAGCAATCACCCAACTCCAAAGCCGTACTTTTAAACAAAATTTAACCGTTGATCAATAATATTCCTACATATTTGTTCAGCTCCTAGGGCTCTAGATTCCTTGGGTCCGTATTGTGTATTACGATCCGTTATAGAAAACTATTTTTGAAATCACAATTGCTTATCATCAGCTCCAGCTTTTCGAACTTATTGACAACAAGCTACTATGTAACGTAAATGATAAAAAAAAGTCTGAGCTTTATATCATCTGTTAAATTGTTGGCAGCTCTCTGTACAACCTGTTGGCTGTGGGTCAAAAACCAATTGACGAAAAGTATTACTAACGGTCCTGTCATGCTCAAAAAGTGCATAATATCTGACTAGTATCGTCGGTACCATCTATGTGAGCGTTTTTTCGAAGCTGAGTCGCATGCAGTAGCAACGGGGGAACCGCCAAAAAAGGCACTAAAGTTAAATAAAAATCCAATAAGGCCCTCTGTCGGAAATCTCCATATGATAATAGCCATGTATTCACAGGCTTCCGTAACCAAATCCACACTTATTGCTATTTTATTATGTAAACTTCAATAATTTCTTTGTGGAGCCACTGCTATGAAGAAACGGGTACTTTAATATTGATTACATTCTTAACATCAAAATTGAACCTTATTCATACTTTTATAGTCAGAGCTTAGCATTGTACTTATGTACTTTAAATATCGTTACTACACAACCCCTAAAACAATAGATTATTTTGAAACTTCTAGAGAAGTAAGCTGTTAAATCGCCTTATTACTCTATCATCGAAAATAAAAATTATATTTTAAAATAGCGCCCAAGGTGGGGCTCATTAATCTGGCCTCAATGAAGTAGGCATATCTTGATGAAAAAAAAATCGTTTTTTCAATGGGTTATAGTAAAAAGGGTGTACAAAAAAAGTGTACAACACACCTTTAGTAGGAGTTTTTTGTTGGTTTGTAAGAAAACTCTTACGTATAAGCCTTATATAGAAGAAAAAGACGAATAGTTTCGAAGCAAAGGGCAAATACACAATAATCACCCGGATTCTCTTATTTTAATGTCCAAGGAATAAAATAGGTATCGAGAAAATAAACAATTGCCCTTTATAGTCTGGATAGTGCGGGTCATATCTTCGCCTCGTTTGTACGTCGTTTGAAATATTATAGGCATATTTTAACTTTATGAATTTTTTTAAATTAATTTCTTCAAACTTTTGCTTCATTATCACATTTATTCTACTTTGATGCATACACACCTTTTTATCATTATTGCATATTTGTTTTATAATTTTATATATTTTTTCAGCCAACTTGAAAAGACGTCTGAGTAATGCTTTAAAACTATTCCATCGAGAATAAATAAATTTTTCTAATTACATAAAAACAATACGTAACAATCCAGGCAGCAACAGCAACAAACTTACAATAAAGTATAAATGTGCGATATTTTTTTTTGCTTGATCTCCACACACACACACTCACACATGTATGCAATGCATTGCCAAATGAAAAAAAAAATTATGCAAAAAGAACTTTCGGAATGCGGTTTCAAAATTTCCAAAGAAAAAAACACTAGCTATATAAAACGTGTAGAGAAATTAGCAACAATAATTTACATAAGAAAATAAATTTTCAAATTAATTTAGTTCTTTTAATTAAAATTGTTGAATTAGTTGATAAGCAAATAAAGCATAAATAGCGAAAAAAATTGAGAAAAATAATTTTGTTTAAAAGGTAAAATTTTTAAAAGCTTTTTTTTATTTCCCTTCTTATATATAGCTTACTTAGTGGTTTATGTTGTTAAATTAGACGCATTTCCATTGAGCTGTAAATAATTTAATTACAACAAAAGCAGCCACCAATACATTAGAGATTCTAATAAGTATACATTTAAATATATATAGTATAAATAAACAAAAATATTTAAAACTTAAATTTACACTTAAAAATAGCAGTTGGTTGTATATATAATTGAGCTTAATACTAGGAGAACCTTAAAAAGATTAAGAAAAGTATTTTTGGCTAAATAAAAAAAAAAAAACAAAAAATTAATAATCTATAAATATTTTCCTATTTCATTGAATCATATTTTATTATAATAGTTTTGGTAAAAACAATAATTTTTTTGTTACCAATTTTTGATTTTTTTTTATGTAAACATTAAATACATTTTAGTGAAGCTGAAGCTTTCGTACGAAGCTTGCAAACTTTCGCGTACTTAATGCAAACTGAACTCTTGAGAATTTGTGTTACGAAAAATGCAGCTTCTTGTTCGAGTTTATAAAAGCTTACTGGCTTCCACTTAGGCACAGAGCTACTTTTTTCTGAGCTTTGATCCTTGTGAAGGAGCAACTCTACTATAATCGCATATTGAGAATTACTCAGAGAGCTAGACTGATTTTAATTTGACTTTGAAAAGGCTAAATTAACAAAAATTAGCTCTCAAAGGCTTATAATTAAGCAAAAAGCACAGAATACATTTTTTGAGAGCCTTTAAAATTATGAAGTCACAACTTAACTATAAAAGCTCATTCAACAAAAAATATGGGAAAACTGTATTTTTTCAGAATTTTGAGATTTTGAGCTTTTGATCGCCTATGATTCACCCAAAAATAAAATTTGGGTTTTGGGAACTTTTGGAT
Organism: Eurosta solidaginis; assembly: GCF_040869045.1. Lineage (NCBI taxonomy): Eukaryota > Metazoa > Arthropoda > Insecta > Diptera > Tephritidae > Eurosta > Eurosta solidaginis. The sequence continues at coordinate 271,382,629 of NC_090319.1, read as the reverse complement.
CTTGTGGAGCTATAACTTTATCAATCCAACTTTGTGTTACGAAAAATGTAGCTTCTTGTTCGAGTTTATAAAACCTTACTGGCTTCCACTTAGGCACAGAGCTAGTTTTTTCTGAGCTTTAATCCTTGTGAAGTAGCAACTCTACTATAAACGTATATTGAGAATTACTCGAAGAGCTAGACTGAGCTTAATATGACTTTGCAAAAGCTAAATTAACAAAAATTAGCTCTCAAAAGCTTATAATTAAGCAAAAAGCACAGAGTACATTTTTTAGAAGCCTTCAAAATTACGAAGTCGGAACATAACTGTAAAAGCTCATTGAACAAAAAATATGGGAAAACTGGGCCCTTATTAAGTGTTACGATCAGTGACTGAAAACCATTTTCACTCAAGCGATAACTATGCAACTGTCAAGCTTTTTCTAAAAATTATAATAAGTTATGAATCTAACGAGTACTATTTGTCGCTAGTTCAAATATGCCATTAATCCGATCCCCCATTTCATAGCTATTGTGATTTAAAAAATGAGTTTCGATCACGGATCGAATGAATTATTACTGAGCTAGCTCTTTCAATCTTAAATCGATAAATCTAAAAAGGCGAAAAAAGCTTTTTGTGAAACTATTTAAGGGTTTGTTTTTGCAAAAATTCAAGGTAAGCTTTGCGAAGACTACAAAATTTCGTTGCATTTAAGATATTTTTTAAAGAAAACAAAAACTATAAAAATATCTTTTTAAAAACGCACAAAGAAAGCTCTTACGATACTTCCCTGATATTTAGATTACAATTTTAAAATAAACCACAATAAACCAAAAAAGCTTTCGGAAAGACTTCCAAACTTTTGGCTTACAGAAGTTCAAAACCAATTTATACGAAGCTTTGAAAACTTAATGAAAACACATATATGTGATTTCATAATGCTTTTGAAAGTTTGACACAAATTTTTTCGAAGCTTAAATAATTTCCGTAATGCAGATTTCATATTTTATCCAGAACAATAAAAAATCCTATCCAAACATGTTTATTAACAGCTTGAAAAAAAAATATTTGTACAATTTCTTATTTTTTTTTTAAATCTAAATTCTATAAGTACCCAGTAATAAGAACAGCTTAATAAAAGAAGTCAGTTCATTATATACACAATTTTCGTGCTCCAAAAATTTCAAACAAATATATACAAAGTTATTGGATATTATACCATTCGAATAAAACAAAAAAAGCGCGACGAATAAAGTAAAATTCTGTAGTTAGCTATGAGGATTGGTAAATATGACATTGGGAATGCCATTTCAATAAACAACGACATTAGCATAAGTTCTTAGCATTATATAAGGATAATATAATGTATATACACTCACTTAATTACATACATATATATATATATTAAAATTAGAAGCTTATACATGCCTAAAAATATGTAATTTGTATAAAAGCTATGATTAAATAAATAAAAAAAAATTATGATAATTTCTTTAAAATAAGCAGCTGTTAAAATATAATTTTAACATAAACAAATTAAATGTGTAGCTAAAAAACATGAAAAAAAAAATATTTACCATGAGTCAAATGAGAGACATTAGTTAAGTGACTAAACTTTTGATGTCACAAATATTCATAAAAGTTTACACATTCATCAAACATTTCATAAACTGATCATAAATAGGTACTAGTGTCCGACCGAAGCAGCTCGACCACCTGGGAGCACATATTACACTTATTATTTTGTAACAGAATTTTTCAACTGGGTTACAAATAAATGCACTGGAAAACGCGTTTTGTTTTGGGTATAACGGTTTAATCGGTACCTTAACTCAATTTCTGCAAACATTCTGTAAACAACTTCATTCCTTAGCTTTGGCTTTTTTTTTGAAGAACCGAACATTCGCGTTTGATTACAGTTGCTATGTCGGTCGTATACTAATAAGTCCATACGTATATACGCATATATTTAACTATACCAGAGGTGCCCATGACAGCTTCGTAGAACAACCAAACACTATTCGCTAAGAAATTAGTTTTCGCTTGAACTACAAGCAGCAAATATCTCATGCACAAGTTTTATGCTGAAACTTATTTCGCTTTTCTCCATTACATACATACAACTTCAAAAAGTGTTACATTTGTGTTCGAACCTCTATTGGCGTTGTGCATCGCTGACCTAGGCAACAAACAAAATCTACTTGGCGCTGCTCAAATTGCATGAAGCGCCCTCTAAAACCTTCGCATTGGGACTACCTTACAGGGGGTAAACGTACTTCTTTTAAAATAATCTGGCTACCTAAACCCATATACGTACATACAAATATTTATAAATATTTATAAATATATATTGCATAAGCTGTTTGCTATCAAACAAATACTAATTATAAAAAAATATTTTGTCACTTTAAATAAATATTATTTTCTCTTTTCAGTTAATTTAACGAAAAAAATTTAAGCTTTCAAAACGCTCTTGAGCTTAAGAAAACTTATGGGAAAAATATTTCCTGAGAAGGCTGTGAAAATTTCGCAAACAAAATTTCGTCTTAACAAAGAAAATGAAAAAAGTGATTCGCTTATTAAAACTTTTCGCGGAAAACATTAAGTTTTCTATGCACACAAAAAAGAAACTTCGATAGCTACATATGCATACACAAAAGGTTTTACTTTCATGAGTTAAAATTTCGCTGAAAAATTACAATGGCCCCAAAACTAAAATCAAGTTTATACTTTCTTCATAGTTCTATCATTCATTTAAATTTTACCAAAAAGCTTTATTAAAAAATAATAAACAGCTCTAAGGGACATGAACAAAAAGATTTCAAAACTTTTACTTATACTGTTTCTATTTGGCAGCAGGTTACCAGGCCAACTAATTTTATACCCAAAAATGCGTCTTGAGACACACTAGTGTCTAAATTTGAATATGGTGCTAGACTTATTGATTTGATTCCTAGTTTTCGAGATATTCATCCTTGAAAGCTCACCATGCGAATTTTTTGGTTTAATAACCATACTTTTCTGACGTGAAAGTGACAGTGTAACAGTTTCCCCTCAGAAATCAATTTTACTTTTTGACCGACAGCCTTTAGTCTACTTTTAGGCACGTTGGTCATATAATACCTACATATAAGCGGCTGCAGCAAACTATGCACATTTGAAATAAAATTGTACTAAATTATCCAATAGAAACATTAAAGTTAAAAGGAATTATATTGACTGCTTCATCTGTTACACAAGCTTAAAGCTAAAAGTATGCCACAAATATTGCTTTTGTTTGAAGCTTACCAGAAAAGGAGAACAAATATGAGCACATGAAAAGGAAGCACTGGGAAAAATCAAAATCGGCGTTTGTGTGGGAAATGGCTGTGCTTTCGAAAGGACTAAGTGGTTTTCAATTCCAAATAAATGTTTGGGGCCAAATAAGCAGTACAAGCGGCCGAGAACGAGTTGGTCGTACATTCTCTTAACGTGAAAATATGGCGAAAACCAGAACTAAATTAAAAAATCTAACTTTTTTATCTATTTCATACTCGGAAAAGATGTTTCCCTTTTGATACTGGGCCATTGAAATAACAAAGTTTTTTCTTTCTAAAAGCAAAAAAAACTACGAACACAATAGCCGGGGCTATCAGGTTCGCGATATACAATATTCAAAGCTTTTCGCTATATTAAGAAAAACTCTATTATTCACAGAGTGACAAGATTTTATCAAAACACACAAAAACTCTCGGAAAAAAATTAAAATAAATAAGCTTGCTTGAGTTCATATGAAATCGTTTTTATAGAATACAGCAGAACGTTTCTTATAAAACCAGCTTGAAAATTTACTAACTTATTATTACAGAAGCTATCAGCATTCTACTTCTCTTGTTTTTTATAAAAAAAATTATATAGAAAACACAATATATAAAAAAATTATATAGAAAGTAAAATATATAAATCTATATAATCAAACAAGAAACAACCATAACATAAAATATTATGCAAAATAAAGATTGACTGAATTATTGTTAAAAAAACAAAATTTTTGTGAAGATATAATCAAGTATTCAAGAGAACAAAACAAAAAAAAAAACAAAATGTATACATAAATAAGAAATATACTTTGAGCTAATCATATAACTGAAATTAGCAGAAATAGTAATGCTTATAAAAAAAAAATTATATACATAAAAACACACACAAACAGAAGGCAGCTAGCGATGAACCAAATTATAGAAAAGTTTTTTTTAATTAATAATATTTTTTTAATTTCGTTAAAAATATTTTTAAAAAGAATAGGTATAGTAAATTTTTCACGAAAGCCATTTTTGTTTATAATTTTTATTTTTTTTTTTTACGTTACTATTTCGTTAGTCAAAGCTGCCCTACACTTTTAAAACACAAACGCACACTTTTACACAAAAAAAAAACTCAAAATAAAATTGCTAAGGAATGCAAATATTATACATATAAACATAAAAATAAATAAATAATATACAATTAAAAAAAATATATACATTTATACATTGCAAATAAATGAAAGAAAAATTAATCAGATATGCTGTTTTCATAAGTTTGCGTTTGTTTCATGTATAGAAAATATTAAAAGAAAATTGATTGCAAGCAACACATTTTACATTTACATTTAAGAAATAAAAAAAAAAAAATTATGAAACAAAGAAAAAATTAAAAAGCAAATGCCTTAAGGCGTACCAAAAAAACTTTGAGTTATAATTAATGTAGTTAAATACACCTTTTTGTGCATCTATTTGCATATTTGCATATTTGCGTATTTGTATTTATTGTTGATATGTAAAATTGTTTAAAATGAAAACACAAAAAAATTAAAGTTAATACCTATCAAGAGATAAGAAAGAAAATTATAATAATAAAATAAAATTCCAGATATAAAACAAAGTAAAAATGTTTTGAAAGAATTATTATTACAACAATAAATTCTCATAAAAGCCATTTAATAAAAAAAGTTTTTCATTTCAAAAATAGAAGCTTACTAATTGTAAGTATCGATATAAATATTTACTATTTTTGTTCATTCCCTGCAAAAAATAGTGTAATTAAATCCTAAAGACGGTGGTCTGCGATTGATCTCTGTTTTCTAGATTGGGACATAATTGATACCCGCTAGTCCCTTTTAGCTACAGTTGGGATTAGTCAACTTGAAACTTCTGTAGCGGGTTTTAAGAAATAACAAAACACGAAATAAATGAAATTAAAAAAAAATTAGGTAGAATGAAAGCGAATTATTTTAGTAAAATACGAAGCGCTATCACAATCCTAAAATACTAGGACCATATGTTCTGTTCTTGTTTTATTTTGGTTTTTCTAGAAGGCAAATACGAATGAAAAATGAAAGTTAGAGTTTTAAAAAATAGATAAAATCGGCAACACTTCCCATTCAGGTAGAGGGAGAACTTGTCCCATTGTGCGAACAAATAGGATACCTCAGACATTAGCTGTAGCGGTACAAAGTCGAACAGTATCCGTAAGGGTATAAAGAAGAGTAGAAAAGAATGCATCCTCGACTCTTTTCAGGTTTGTGAGTGCCGCCAGAAGATTCCTCCAACCCCACAATGTCATTTAAATTTTCACTTATATACCAACTTTCCAATATTAGCTTAAAAAAATATGAGCTTAAGCAGGATAGAAATATCAACCTCCCTTACCTCTGCCAAAGAAATCCTTATTCTTATTCTTCTCCTTCTTGTACCGATAACGAGAATCTCTTTAGGTTTTGAGGAGTTTTATCGATGTTGGTATACAAGTCCACCACGTTTCGAAAAATATCACAATTAAACTATATTCCAACCATCTCAGAAACTATTTGATATGGCCACGTTGAACCTTTTAAGTCATCCAACACCATAGTTCCGTGAAGAATTTGGAGTCGCCTGAGCTTCGCCTGCTAAATAAACAGGATTCATCGCGGTAGGTGAGGTTGGCAAATGGGTTGGTGAAAATATAATTGCGCAGACTACCCCACGAAATGCTTAAGCTACACCAATATTTCAATCTTCATCTAAGTGATGACATCTTCTGTCGAGGGGACTTGTTTCAATACGCCATCGTTGATGAATCAGTGCTATAGCACTGTGAAGAGTGTTAGTATTTACTCTTACTGCAAATTCGTTTAGTTTGAGAATCCCTGCAAAAAATGTGAGATAGTCAGTGCGAAACACTTGTTATTCTTCTTCTTGTGGCGACGGAGAGATTCGACGAGTTTTATCGATTTCAATGGTTTTTTGCCGATGATTGATCCGGTATTCTTTGGAAAAAAGCATCATGAAGGTACTAGCCCTTCCAACGTGAACACGTTGATTCTTATGGGTCAACCTCCTCTCTATAGGGTCATGAAAGCCTCACCTGCTAGATATGGTCGATGAGTTAAACAACTGTATTGGATAAGTTATAATTTGCGTTGGCTACCCCTTGAAATCTTTGCACTACACAATCCCTTGAGTCCCAGCGAGACTGCTGGTAGCCATATTTGTACCAACGGCGTTTTATGTATTCAAATTAGTTAATAAAGGGCAGGCATATTGCGGAGGTAGCGTGCCCCATCTACTATATCGAAGTTCCTGGGTTGAAATCCCAGCCACGATAGCAACAAAAATTTAGGCACAAATTATTAAATTAGAAAAATGTTCTTCTAAGCAAGGCCATGCATTGGCAGTGGTTTAACAAAAACTCCAAATGTAAAAGAAATAGGCTGCTCTTCGAAACGGGCATGAAAAATGTATATAGTCCCGCAAATTTGTGGACTTAAATCTCTTGTGATGTAAATCGTGCAAGGTATATTTTTTTTTTATAAAAGGCAGCTACCATTCCAGAGCTTCCTACGTTTGAATCTGTTAAGAAGGATGCGAACAAAAGGGTGAAGATGCCATCTTGTAGTTCGGAGCTAGTGTCACTCGCTGCGGAGATGAAGACTATTCAAACATGGTCCTAGTCCAGTAGAAAGAGTGGATAAGTAAAGCCAGCATTACTTTCTACGTTTGGGTATTGAAAGATTTCTGAGAAATAGCCTACTGCAGGGGGAACACTAAGCTCCAAAATATATTATTATGCCCGCAAACTTCAATTTGAGGGCAGGGCTAAAATTATCCTTTTAGGTAGGAATAATTCTAAGCAGCGAATGATTCGAGCCGATAACTCACACAAATCTACCCTAACGGAACTCAATCAGTGTATGTGAGGTCCCCATGGACCGGCCAGTTCAACCTGACGGGCTGTCCACTTCATACAAACTTTTGTCATAATAAGATCTGTTACAAGCAGAGCTCCTTGCAAGTTTACAAATCACTAGAGTTGCGGAACATAACTGGCAACATACCTATCATATCTTGCAGTCAAGTAGGAATAAAAGTGTAGCTAGCTACGCCATATACCAGCTCAAAGAAATCTTTTAGCAACACTCCCGAAAAATCTATTAAACAAATCGAGGCGAATGCTTACTTGAATAAAGCTTGGAAAAATTAGAAATTACCACGGACTAACCAATATCGTAATTAAAGAATAACAATAAATCTACCGAGTACAACTGGAGTCTATACATATAAATTTTAAGCGGTCTGCACTGATCATATTTTGACGAATATTAGCAACACTAAGGGATATTATCATCTCTAAGCCGATACTAAACAGTGACTTGTATGCATATCAACAAATCAGTCATTATGTTTACCCATATGTCCATACAAGGAGCGGAGAGTAACGCACCAACACGTGCATATATCTGAGATACTCCCGAAAGTTTGCAATCATTTTTGCAAGTATCACTCACATATACACGCGCATGGGCAATGCCAGAAGCTATAAAATCGTGCATCTTTAGTTATAGGTGAGAAATTTTATAGCTGATAACTAACTGGTAAATTCTAGAAATAGAAGGACCTAGCAGTATGTCAACGAGGAAACGAAACAGTATAAAAGCAGCAACAGTTTAGGCACGATAATCAGTTTGATTTAAGCAAGCTATCAGTTGCGAGGTATAAGTGTTATTTGCAAGTAGTCTAATAAAGGCCATTTTGCATTATTGAATAGTGGAGTTATTTATTCAACATCTTATTGATTCGAATGTTAGTAGAAGGTTGCAGATAAGAGGAATTTCAGTAAATTCGTTACAATATCTACACTGCATGCATGCGGAGGGTATGCTAATTCTGCACTCTGCAGCAGCTGCAAAGACGTAACAACCAACGATGCCACCGAGCACTTGTGTCCGGCCCTAACTGAAACACGTCCAAAATCGCATTTTGGGGAATGTGGGTCGGATATCAGAAAACAGAAAGGTTCATACCTTTAAATACTACTGTTGCGGTATATATTCGAATTAGCCAGTAGCGTAACTCTACCATCTGGGGCGCATGGCAAATTCTTTTGATGGGACCCTATCAATAATAATCGTCACGTTGTACTCAGTTTAATTTTATTAAATTTCCAGATTTTCAGCGTAATCAATTACACGTTGTATGTGTCCCACTAATGGCCATAGGCCTCCTCTCTAAGGCAAGAGTAAATGGTCTGTAGATAATGCTAGCCTATTGTGGAAACCTGAATGCATTTATAGTGAATTAAAAATAACCATTTAATTTCAATAAGATAATTATTAAAAAAAAAAGTTTTCAAGATTTCCCTTCCGCAAAAGTGTTTTTAACATATTCAAAGTTCAGGTTATAGAATTTTCAATAGATAGAATAGCCATCTCGACCTCTTGGTTTGGGGCCCGTGGTATTTTGTTAGCCCTAACACCCTATTGTACGCGACTGGAACTAGTTTTCTGTACGTTGTTTGGGTCATGTGAAGAAACATCACCTGCCTGTGATACACAGAGGGATGTACGTATCCCTAGGAGGACGACTTACCTCTTTTGCTACAAATTGGCTGCACTGAACCTATGTGTTTTATGCTGATCCCGAACTGCAGCTGCAGAGCAGATGAATTTTCATTGATAAGCTTTTCATGACAGAAATACACTCAAATTACTTTCTCAATATTTTTAATGCTGCTCTACCCTGGACTTGAACCCAGGACCATCGGCATGGTAGGCGGAGCACACTATCACCACGGCGGGTGTCATCGATTTTATCGAGGTTATAATTTCACAAAGTTCAGCACTGACCATGCATACTTTGTTAATTTTTTTAAATTCTACCACTCGAATAGGTTTTGAATAATGGAATGAGGTTTGACACAACTAAAGTTCGCTACACATTGTCCTACCACAACGCTGTTCTCTGTTCCCGTGACGCAGGAAAAATATGTATGCCTTATTTTCATATAAGCGTGTGTGTTTAAAAATAGTTACTTCAAAATTCATTAATATCAGTTAGTCAATGTCATTGATATATAAAATTGCTGCCAAAACTAACAAACCTTGAAGGTTCGCTCACGCAATCCATTAAATCTAAAAGCAGCTTTGTACCAAAACCACGATTGCGCAATATGTCAAAACCATCGAAAATTATGCATCAAATGAAGCAGATGCTACCACTTTTATATGTAAGTGCTTGACTGCCAGACATATGTCCATATGTATATATATATATATATATTGGTTAATTATGTATGTATGAGCCCATGAGTATGTGGTCCTTGAAACAATATTTTAACTTGGTTCAGTATACGCATTGCTGCCATTGAATGCAGCATGGCAAACGAAAAAGATAGAAACCAAAACGATGCCAGCACGGATGGTTGCACTCTGATTAAGAGTGTGAAAATTGGAAAGCATGGCAATGAATGAAGTGGGTGAATAAAGTAATAGTTGATGGCTTTTCTAGAAAGCTCTAAATACTTTCATATTAATTTTCTTCCATATGTTGCCAGTTGATAACAAAACGTTAAGAGCGCAAACCCGTCTGGCTGACTGACTGACTGGCGGTTGTTTACTCAAACGCTATTATTCTTATTCAGTTGTATGCGTACTTATGTATGTATGCTGTTATGTATGTATGTATATAAGAAGATCTATGACTTTAGCACATTCAGTGCAAATTTACGATATCTTTGAGTTTTCGCAGAACGTTTTATGAGCGCCACGCATACTTTTGCGATTACACACTAAAACTTGTGGCAAATGCTCCGCGGTGCTTGCTTTATGCCACTAAAATGTTGTTGTTTCATGCACAGCGATACGTATTATAGATAAAATCACTCATGGGTGGTGGCGCATGTAGTCAGTTATGGACTTATGGATGGATGTCTTGCGCAGCTATTCAAATACTGTGGCGAGGAGTTGGTAAGGCAAAATATGGTCGGACGAGAGCATGCCCGACGATTAGCGTCTAAATGTTCTCTGCTTAATGCACAAGAAAAGGTATCTTGCAAACTGCGCCAACAATGGATCATGAAGGGTATTCTGAATGTACACTGCCTTCTGGCGTCACATGCTTTTCACTTAGGGTTTTTCAGTTTGATTGTAAAATAAACTTCTGCTAACACTACGGACTCATTCAGTCTATGTGAGCTCCTCATGGATTGGCCAGTTCAACCTAACCTAACCTATCCAATGACGGAGTTTATCTTCTTAACCTTCATGTGCCCGGTAGTCTACATTTGTAGCAATTTGGGGAAAAAAGTAAAATAAAACAAAAAGTTCCGAAACAACAATGCCCAAGATTTTCAGTAGCTTCCTAATTATCAATTCTAAGTCGATTAAGAGCATAATATCACTCGAACTATTATTTGCCTGACCCCCCGACACTACTTGAAAAAACATCATCTTGCAGCCGGTAGTCTACATTTGTAGTCAGCATATAAAATGTATGCCTAATATCATTATATTTTTGACTTCAGCTTGTCGGAACATGATTTTTTGCAACTGTCACTACGCTTGCCTTACCCATGCATGTTTTTGTTTGCGCATGTTTACATGCATGGAAAATTTTAACGCGATTTCGCAATAAAATAGCACAATCGTAGTATATTTTGTATGTTGCCTTCAGTTTTGTTTTACGTACATTACATACCCTCTAAGCCTGCCAAGTAAGGGATAAGGGTTTGGTTTGCGTGCGATGCTAGATCGTTCTATCCACTCAAAAGTGAGATATATACCGGAAAGAACTCAAATGCTAGTCGAACAACCAACGTAGTAGAAGGCGTTGGGAGAACACCGGAAGAACTATAATTTGTGACGATTTTTTCACATCGCTAATCTTGGGCAAGTATTTAATATCCAAAGGTCTTGCTCTTCTTGGTACTGTTCGCCAACATAAGACTTTCGTACCAAATGAAATGAAGGCTGACCGTAATCGAGCAGAAGAGTTTAGCATGTTCAGGTTTCCCGATGGAAAGTTTTCTTTGGTATTGTATGTTCCAAAAAGAGGCAAAGCAGTCATAATACTTGCCAGTACACCTTTGACAGATTCAATTTTAGTTGAAAAGAAAAAAAGCCACAATATATCCTTGATTACAATGCAAATAAAGGAGGCGTCGACGTAATGGATAAAATGATTTCTGCATATTGTAATATAAGGACCCATATGCTCTGTACATACTTTTATACATACATATATTTACATACTTTTAACAAATAGTACATACATATTTCTCTTAACTAAGTTACATAGTTTTAAGAGTAAATATACTAAGACTAAGGAGAGTAATTTAAAGAGGAGAAATTAGTCGTAAGCTTTAGATAACTAACGTTTTTTATAAAATTTACTGAAATAAAGAAGCCGAGTTATTTTCCAGATAGCAAAGAGTGCGTCTGTGTTTTTAATAACGTTAATATATTCAACGAAACGCAAAACTTTGCGTTGGCCCTTGGCCATGTTTTATAACATGCTAGATATAAGTGCACTTGCATCTTTCATCATTTACCCGGAAAACAATCCATATAACCGTCGTACAGACGCAGGGCGAAAGTTCTTAATGAGCTTGGCCATGCAGCTTTTTACGCCAGCAATTGAACAACGCTCTAAAGGTCCGCGGTGGTGGGCACATCCAAACACGTAAAGCTATCGATATGGCACTAGGTGGATCCCTTTCTGCCACTTCTAAATTTCCAACGATAAACAACCAGCATATCCTGTTCGTTGTCAACACGGTGAAATGGGAAATTCTGTAGTTGGTGTAAAAAAGCAGTGTGCGATGCTCATGCCGAAATATATACTTTGCGAAAATGCTGTTCAGTTTCTGAAAACTAATATATTTTTTTACTTGAAATTATTACTTGAATTTAATATTTTAAATAAAAACGTTAGTTTATATGTACATGTCAAATAATCACCATACAAGTCTTTTCCTCTAAACATTATCGTGGTTTTATATGCAGTTACATGCTTGCTACAAATGTAGACTTCCGACCGTGTGCGTAAGTTTTATATCCCGGGCACATGAAGGTTAATATCGCATATAAGGTCGTGTCAAAGTCCCGTGAATCGCCTGGCAGGATCTTATCAGAGCTGCTTCAGACCTGGTCCGTCAACCATCGACTACGCTTTCACCATGTGTCAAATCTTCCAGCACCTTCTCAAAGCTTTGGTTCTGTAGGCTTTATTCGACTTACAGGTAGTGTGCTAGGATGCCCGGCTCAAGTAATGAGGCAACTTTTAAGAGATACTTGAGAAAATGTTTCCAAAAATAAAGTCCCATCTCGGCAGTGATTTAGCAAGCCCTTCAAAAATATCTCTGCTATGGAAGCTTCTCCGTAAAAATGTATCCGCTCTACCAGATTCCGTCCAAAGCCGACATAGAAGATTTAAGGCTTTAATCCTCTTTGAATTTGAACTTTACAACGATCTGCCATGAATGCATAGAACTTGCTGTGATAGCAATCTTGATGTCGTTTTTACTTTGAATATTTGATTTAATTTTACTAGAGATTCTCGTTTACAACTACATACAAGTACTTCGTTTTGTATACATGAGAAACAAACCTCTTTGCACATACAAAGTCAGAAGTAATTCATGTAGCAATTTGCAATATCTATCGAATTTAAGAATGGAATAATACGTGTCAACCCAAAACTAGCCCAAGCAAATGTGATATGGATCACTTTATTCATTACTTTCGTATTGCAAATTTGATTTCAGTATGCAATTTTTAATGCAGTTCTTTGAAAACTCGAGAAAATCTAAATAACCACACAAAGTACTGTACTTTTTCAGTCTTTATAATCCTTTTCTAGTTTGAGTGAGAAAAAAAATCAAATAATTCCATTGAAATCGTTTTTCTAATTTAAATCCAAGTTTCAATTTCATTTGAGTGGCATACTTGGAAATATCAAGATTGCAGCTCTTAGAATTTATTGCATTCGCTTTATCGCCTGCCTCAACTTGCGGCATGCAACTTACAACAAACAAAAGCAACAAACAACATGCAATATATTACACGCTTGTACGTACGTACTTAAGTTTGTATGTGCGTATATGTACGCATTCGAATTCATCTAAACTCCACTTCATCGTCTCTTTTGTGTTCAGTCAATAATGTGACGGCATTCAATGTCTATAACAATCTCTTATTATTATTTTTTCTTCTGGCAGCATTTTGTCCGATTGTTGTGTCATTTGTCGTGATACTGATTATTGCATTTCTCAACCGAGCACTAACAACGTAATGCACTTACTACGCGTAATAGTAATAATTGTGATGTTGGCAACAATTCTACCTCAAATCTGATGATTTAAGATTTTAGGTAGAATATCGTATAGTTGAAAGATCATTTTACATTTTTAATCAAAGTTATATGGAAGCGCAGCCTAGGTTAGGTTGAACTGACCGTTCAATAAAGATCTCACATAGATTGAGTGTGTCCATAGTATTATCAGAATTTGTTTGACGACCAAATTGAAGATCTCCAACTAGGTGCCAGGACTCATATAATAAAAATTCTCCGTCCTCTTGACAAAAAGCAGAAGTTTTCTAAGACCTGGCTTATTGCTGCCTTGCGATCTGGCAGCCCTGCGCCTCTAATAGCTGGAGCCTTGACCTATCTAGCGCAGGCCATGAACACAGGATGTGCTCGACCATTTTTTCCTGCAGCTCGCACTTCCTACGTCTGCAGAAACTAGCGAGTCCCCACTTTTAGAGATATGAGCCACTTTATGAATCTAATATCGTAGGATCTCCACATGACCTAAGAAATTTAGCATCATGCTTTTCATGCTGAATTGATCATATGCAAATTCTGTCTTTTTAGGTTAGCTTAGGTTGAACTCGCCGGTCCATGAGGACCTCAAGTAGACTGAATAAAAACCAGTACCTATGTTACAAAATAACTCCGTCCTCTTGGCAAATACTAGAAGCTTCCTACGTTTTAAGCTACTTGCTGCTTCTACATCTGACTGCTGTATCACTCCTAATAGCTGGAGACATAGCCTAGCAAGAGAATGTGATCGATCGTTTCTTCCTCCAGCCCGCACTTCCTACATCTGCTATCACGGACCAAGCCTAATTTAAAGGCGTGTGACGCCAGAAAGCAGTGTCCAGTCAGAATACCCGTCATGAGTCTATAGTCCTCTCTTTTTAATGATAAAGCAACTTTTTTAGTCTAAGGTTGTAAGACTTGTACGTAATCTTCGACACTTTACAGCCCCTCGCTTGAACCCACGCCTTTCCCGCTTGGTCGATCACGTGTACCTCTCGCCTTCGCTTAATTTCACCCAGTCTAATTGGGACATCTACGGAGCAAGCTTCAAGGGATGCGCACTTTTTAGCTAGTTCATCCGCTTTTTCATTCCCATCTAATCCCATATGCCCTGGGACCCAATATAGATGTATGCTTCTCAACTATCCCGATTCTCTCCAGGGACTGCTTATACTCTAACTCCCATTTAGATGCTGTGCTATGCGAGATTATTGCCTTAATTGCTGCTTTACTGTCAATACAAAAGTTAACACGATTGCAGCTTAAGCTATTTTCTTCCAGAGTTTCTACTGCTTTGGTTACGGCTACTATTTCCACTTGGAAAACGCTACAGTAATTCGGCAGCCTGTAGGATCTGTTTATTTCCGAATCAGCACAGTATACCGCAGACCCTACTCCTCCCAGTACTTTTGAACCATCTGTGTACACATGTATCGCCTCGTCCGCCATTTGAGCAACCTTGCGCCATCCGTCCACGTCTATTGTGGCCTTAAGATCACCCTCGAAGTGCAGATAGGGAATCAGGTAGTCTGTTCGCCTTGTGATTGGTGACGCTATACTACTATGGCCGTATGATCGGCGCTTAAGCTGCCCCGAGGCACCGAGCCTGGTTGCAGTTGTTAACGCTATGTTCTTTGCTACCAGATCTACAGGTGGAATGTGCAAAATGGCATTCACTGCAGCTGTCGGGGTTGTTTTCAGGGCTCCCGTAATGCTAAGCATCGATAGTCTGCATACCTTCTCTAATTTTTTGAGGTAGGTCGCTTTTTGTGTGGCTTTCCACCAAACAAGAACTCCATAGTATAGGATAGGGCTAACAATCGCTGTAAAAACCCAATGAGAAAGAGAAAGCGATTGGCCCCACGTACACTCCAGCATTATCTTACATGCATAGAGTGCCTTTGAGGCCTCCTTGACTCTCTCCTCCACGTTGATCTTCCATGACAGCTTACTGCCTAAGATGATTCCTAGATACTTTGTACAAGGTTTCTCCTGTAGGGTCACCCCTCCTAACTTAGGCCTGATCTAATTTGGGACCTTGTACCTTTTGCAAACAAGACCATATCCATCTTATCCGCGTTGACTTTCAACCCGACATTTGATGCCCCGGTATGAATATCCCGATCCATCTGGTTAAGGCTGGATGTACTTTAATGTAATTAAGACCATCCATAATCGCCCATTTAGAAACATTATTGAAAGCCCCGGCAATGTCTAAGAAGACTCCTAGAGCATATTCCTTATATTCCAGGGCTTTCTCTACGCTAATTACCACCCTATGCAATGCGGTGTCTACCGACTTGCCTTTGGTGTACGCATGTTGTGTTGTGGAGAGCAGCTTTTCATCCACGTTGGAGTTTATGTACACATCTATCAGTCTTTCAAAGGTTTTGAGCAGAAATGATGTTAAGCTAATGGGTCTATAATATTTAGGATACACGTGACCGATCTTCCCCGCCTTTGGTAGGAAAGCTACACGTGCAGTTCTCCAAGAGTGCGGTACATGATTCAGTCTTATGCACCCATCGAATATTATTTTAAGCCATTCCACGACCGCCCTACTTGAAACTTGTAGCATGGCCGGGAATATACCATCTGGGCCCGGCGATTTAAACTTAGAAAATGTCTTCACTGCCCATTCGATCTTGGTATCGGTCACCAAGCCCGGCACAACCCGCTCCGTGATCGAAGTGTGAGTGCTGTCTACTGGATCTTCTAAACCATCTCCCGATGGGAAATGTGTATCGAGAAGCACCTCAAGGGATTCCTTACTATTACGTGACCATTCCCCGTTCTCTTTCTTTATTAGTCCCTGGACTATATTTCCCCTTGCTAGGTCTTTTCTCAACTGTGCTGTTTCGCTGGAGCACTCTATGTCCGTACGGAAACTTTCCCATGAGATTCTCTTCGCCCTGGAAATTTCACGCTTGTAGATCCTCAGTAGATCCCTGCACTCGTCCCGACACGCTTCGCTTCCCGCGGTCTTTGCTTGCTTAAACATTTCTTTTACCTGTCTTTTTAGAAGACTCAGCTCATTGCTCCACCATGGCGGCTTTGCTTTTCCTCTGAATCTTCTTAGAGGGCAAGCTTTGTTATACGCAGTCATAAGCGTCCTTGTTAGGAATACCGTAGATTCCTCCAGTTCTTCCACATTGGCAACCTCTTTGGGTTGTCCCAGTTTCGTTTCTACCTGTTTGTGGAATTTATTCCAGTTGTTGTCCTACGGTTTCTAAAGGTTCCTCCCTTCTCTTCCATCTTTAGGGGGATGCTGAAGCTGATATACGCATGTTCGGAGAAGGATGGTCTATCAAGAACCATCCAAACATACCTTGATTAATCACGCTCGGAGCCCAGTGTAATATCCAAAACATTGCTGGCTGTTGGACCAATTTATGTAGGGACATTTTCCCTGTTAGCTGTCTGCAAATTGGTTTGCAGGATGTAACAAAATAGAGATTCGCCTCTCTCGTTCGTATCTGCTCCTCCCCACGCATTGTGGTGCGCATTTGCATCCATCCTTCACTTTGCGCGTAGTAAACGCCAAACCCGCGCGCGCTAAGTCTCCTGGATCAGCTCCACGTCAAACGAACCCTCCTCAAGGGTTAGGAGGAGTTCGCTCGGCGCCACTTTACTGTGTTGGAAGATTATCTGTAGGATCCGCAGCATCATTGGGCTCTTTGTCCCCCTCCAGGACCTTCGTCGTGATGTCGTCATTCTCCTCTTGCCCTTTTGATTTAGAGCGTTCGAAGCCCCCCCCCCCCCTCCCTAGCCTCTTGAAACTATTGTGCCGCGTGTTCCTATGTGCGACTCACAGCACCATCTGGACGTTGGTCGTCTTCTAACACCTTCGTGATTACATCGGCTACCTCCACCTGTCTTTTTTCCCTTAGGCTTTGAGGTCCTTTTCGACTTTGCCCACTTCCAGCGTGTTTTATCTTGAGGACTTCTTTTCCTGAGTCGCATATACATTTTGCCTGTACCAAAGGACATTTTTCCAAGCTGCGTGTATAATATATCCTCCGCCTGCTTATTTGTTTGGAAGATGTAGAACTGACCTTCCTCCGTAGGCCGAGATATAGTAAGTACCTTCCAATCGGTATGTTCGGATTCTGATTCTGCAGAAGTCGCAGTGTATCCTCCGACTACATCACGCATGGTATCCATACCTTGCCTTTTGTTTGGAACCACTTTCTACAGCCACCGCAAGCTCGAGATTTTGTCGCACGCTATCATCTTCACACCATTATACCATCCCCCCGAATCAAAGGTTGGAAGGGGCTTACTTGTTTGTTCCCGCATCATCTTAAGCATTAAGCTAATAAGCTCCCTTTCTACAGATCTCCACCTTTCACTAGTCATCTGTCCGAAAGGACTGCTACGATCAACCAGCGCCACAGTAATTGACTGCTTTGCCATAACACTCATCATCTCGGGAAAAGCCGCAGTGTTAGTGTTATCTCCCTTTGGCACCTCCGAGGAAGCCGGAATCTTAGCGTTAACTCCCTTTAGCACCTCCGAGAAAGCCGGAATCTTAGCGTTAACTCCCTTTGGCACCTCCGAGAAAGCCGAAGTCTTAGCGTTATCTCCCTTTGGCTTATCTCCTACTTCCGTAGTTGGAATTTCCCTTTGACTCGCAGCTTTCGATGTAGTTGCTACCTCGCTATTGGGGCCCATCTGTCTTACAGCTTTTGGCCTACTTGTCTTGTCTATGCGACAGCCCTGCCTCGCGGCTCTAGGACTTGATCCTTTCTGCCTCTTGAAAGCAGGCTTGTCGGCTTCCGCCGAACGTTCCCTCTTCATTCCACCATTCGACGCTTCTTTCTCCTCGTACCGGTTGCAGAACCGAGGGTTTCTCGCAGCAAACCTTTTGAACTGCCTTCGACCTACTTCTACCGCCTCATGGGCCCATTCCAAGCGCTCGATCTCCACTTCTGTTGGGTCGACTACTGCTCCAAGGCATTGGACAATTCATAGTGTTGCACGGTACTGCGAGAGAGCTCTTTTACTTCCTCTGCTCCGCACCCCTCTCCACTCTTCTACGCCGTTTTCATTTGTGTGCTTTTCCAACACGGAGTTCACTGAATCAGCACTACTCTCGCTCCCCGAGTCCAACGCACCGCTTAATGCGTATTTGGCGTCCTTGGCTTGCGACTCAGTCCTCTTATCATCCTCCTTATTACAATACGGTAATGAGTCGTTCATCTTGGTCCAACGACCACCTGCCCGATAAGGCGGGCTCAGCGGTCCAGTATTATATACGGGGAAAGAACCGTCAGTCACAGCAGCGCCCCTTACTGTGGTAAGGCCATCAATACTTCCCGAGGTGGCCCGGTATCGGGAAGGCTCCGTTCGAATACAGCCGAATTTATCCCCTGGGTGCAAATTGTCCAATAGGCACGGTCCGCAGAACACCCTTCTTAAGATGTCTCACAAACGAATTTGGATGTCTACCGTCGATGCAGCGAGGGCAAAGGAGTGTGCGTATTTTGCCATCATGGGCCTTTTCGTTACTTTGTATCCCTTTATGACCGGGAACTTAGTAAAAATGTATGGTCTGAACTGAGCGAAGTTTTTCCAATTCTTATTTGCATTCCAGGACACTTCTTGATGAAGCACTGCGTGGGACTATTGCCTTAATCGTCGCCTGATTATCAATATATACATAACAACTTATTTCTTGATCAACAAGCAAACAGCAGACCCGTCCATGCACGAGATAATCAGCTTAACTTTAAAAACTTACTGAACACTGCTTGGCCTATCGCAAAGGCTGTGCAACTAAGAATAAAGTCAGTAGCTCAATTTTGTTAGTCCTGGTCATCCTACAGACAGCAAATATATCAAGACATTTTAAGGGTACTATGGCACTTCATATCAATTTTCGCAATGCCCCTTTTAGATTTAAATTACCATTTATAGATGGAGTTTAATAAGCCTAAAGTCCCCTCGAATGTTTGGAGTTATATACGGTCAAAAAATTGTGATAGCTTGCAAAAGGTTGTTTAGCTGACCCTAAACCGACCAGAAGTAAATAAAAACTAAATCTCTGTAGCCTCGTCCAGTCCGCAAGTTCCCGCCTGTGCAAAGAGATAAATTCTAATTACTTTGCCATCCTTGTAAAGGTCAACGCTTTGATAGCCGCTTTACAATCGAACTGACACGCTTGGTGGTCGAGCAGCCTTAGTTTCCATCTCTCACCCACATTTATTTACCACATAATTTCTATCTCAGCCAGCACAGTAATGTAATCTGCTAAGAATGAACACGATTGTGGTCAAAACGCTGGATTGACAGCATGGCGAAGCCTTATTCCCACACGGGAAAGAAAGAGGGTACAAAATTCTTATAGCATTTAGGGTCAGTATAGTTATTATATGACGGATACAGCTTATAAATTCTAGTTATGTCTGCTAGACCACAAACTCCAACATATAGTATATCCAATGTACCACTATTGGGGAGTTTTATCAATTGCACTCCGGGACAACCGATCACTGTCCTTCAAATTTAGCTTCAAAGACAGTTTGCTGTCAAATACAATGCCATGAGACTTAACCCTATCAGACAGTAGTAGGGTGGTATAAATTGAATGATATTTTCGCTTCTCGGTAATAGAATTACCTTCGCTTTACTAGGTTTAACTGTTAATCTTCCTTATTTATACCCCGGTCACGAAACCGAGGTACATAAGGAAAACGTCCCTTAGTTTATTATACTCAGCTTGCTTTGCACACAGAGTATATTAACTTTGATTGGAGAACGGTTGGTTGTACAGGTATAAAGAAATCGAGATAGATATCAAAATCATCAGTGTCGAAAAAATTTGATTGAGCCTCGTCCGTCCGTCCGTCCGTCTGCCTGTTAACACGATAAATATTGAGATATACTCACCAAATTTGGTACACGAGCTTATAATGACATAGAATAGATTAGTATTGAAAATGAGCGTAATCGGATGATAACCACGCCCACTTTTTAAATATTTAACATTTTGGAAAACACAAAAAAACCTGATTATTTAGTAAATAATACACCCAGAATGTTGAAATTTGACGTGTGGACTCATATTAAGACTCTCGATAAAAATTAAAAAAAAAAATTTTAAATGGGCGTGGCACCGTCCACTTGTGATAAAATCAATTTTACAAATATTATTAATTATAACACAAAAATCGTTAAACCTATCATAACAACATTCGGCAGAGAGCTTGCCTTTACTATAAGGAATGCTTTGAAGAAAAATTAACGAAATCGGTTAAGGACCACGCCCACACTTATATAAAAGATTTTTAAAAGGATCGTAGACGAAAATAATAAGCTATATCTGAACGAAAAAGAGCTTTGTATCAACAGAATTTTATTTCTTAAATTGAATTAAAACATTAATTTTGAAAACACTAAAATTTTTCAAAATGGGTGTGGCACCGCCCCTTTTATGACTAAGCAATTTTCTATGTTTCGGGAACCATAACTCCAAATAACCAAATAAGATTAACGGATCGTAATAAAATTGGGTACCCAAATTTTCCATATAGTAGGAAATATTTCTAGTAAAATTGGGCGGGATCGGTCAAAAACCAAGGCAACTTAGATATAAACCAAAAGGGTCGTAGACTAGAATAATATGCTATAACTGAGCAAAAAATAGTTTTGAATCAATGATAGTTAACTTATCAAGTTTTATTTTAAGAGGAAATGGGGAGACATTTTTTTTTAAACGGGCGTTGCCACGTGTTAAGTAGAAAAGTAATTTGTCTGAAACTAAATGTGCAATTGAAGCTCGCGCTGAGTATATAATGTTCGCTTACACCCGAACTAAGACACCTTTACTTGTTTAGAAATGCTTCTTGATAAGAATTGGCAGGCCATCAGCAAATACTACCATATGGCAAACCCCTAGTTATAGGTTCATAACCACAACCCAACGTAGGCCGGAAAAACACTCCAATGTAGAGTACATCTTCACACCAGTATCTGGGATGTTATTCTACCAAACTATACTTAAAATTTAAGGATGGACCAGAGGCGACGGTACAGGGAATTGTTATTACATATCAGTTGTTAATCATACGCCACGGCACTATGGATCTGAGTGACTGGTAACACAGTGTTACAAAACAGACAAAAGTGAAATACCTTGGTTTTAAACTATCTTTGGGGTCCGCATCATTCCAATCTATTTGGAAACAATCGTTTATTATACCTTTGCATAAAAAAGGTAGTAGGTCTAATATTGAAAACTACAGAGGCATATCTAAGCTTTCAGCTATCACTAAAACTTTTGAGCAGATAATTAAATACCAGCTTCAATATATGTGTAGCTCTTTAATATCACCTTGTCAACATGATTTTGTACATCGGAAATCAACAAGTACCAACTTGCTTGAATTTATGTCTTTTGTTATGAATGGTTTTTTAGATTGCAAACAAACAGATGTAATTTACACCGACTTTAGTAAAGCATTTGACTCGGTTAATCACGAGCTCTTATTTCACAAGCTAGATCTTCTGGGCTTTCCAGAGTCTTTATTAAGTTGGATTTGAAAATAGCACTCAACGAGTTTTCTTCAATAACAATCTTTCAAAGTCGTTTGATATAACTTCTGGCGTGCCCCAGGGTAACCATTTAGGCCCATTACTTTTTACCCTCTTCATTAATGACTTACCACAGGTTATTTTACATTCTAGAGTTTTTATGTATGCAGACGATGTAAAACTTTGTTACGTATATCTGCCTTCAAACTCGGTCTGTTTTGATTAGCTTCAGGCCGATCTTGACTCATTTCAAAGCTGTTGTACTGCAAATCTACTGTTTTGGATTATTCTAAATATAAGCAAATGTTTTTTAACCGGGTGAAGCAGGTCCTGGCATCTTATATACTTAACGGCAACACTATTGTAACTGATCAAGGTGTTATTTTTGATCCAAAATTAAGTTTTACCATACATATTTCAACCACTATAAACAAAGCATCTGGTGTACTAGGATTTATCAAACGTTGGGTTAAAGAGTTTGATGACCCCTATTTCACCAAAATTCTTTATATCTCGCTGGTACGTCCTATTCTCGAGTACTGTTCATATGCTTTGTCTCAAATCTATCAAATCCATATAGATTGGATTGAGTCGGTTCAGAGACAGTTTTAAATTTTTGCATTACGAGGTCTCAACTGGGAATCAAGTACTCATCTTCCACCATACAGGAATATGCTTCTTCTAATTAATTTGCCATCTCTAGAGAATCGTAGAGTATTACTCGGCGTTATGTTTATTCACAATCTCATCATCGGCGTGATTGACTCCCCTGACCTAATCAGTCAACTAAATTTTGCTATTCCTACTAGGGCCTCCAGACATTTTGTACCTTTTCATTTACCCCTATTCCGACAAAATTTTGCAACAAATAGTCCCTTGCGTCATTGGTGCTCGCGTTACAACGATTCGCATTGGCTTTGAATGTTCGTTTGCCGCTTTACATACTCTTAGATTTAGCCTGATATTTTAATTTTATTTCTTTTTATGCGAAGCGATGTCAAATTTTTATAACATACTAATTTTCTATGTACCTCTTTTAAACTTTTTAATTTTAAGGATGGCTCTGTACTTACATATATATATGTTCTAATACAATAATTAATCGACCGCTCTGTGTTTGCGTCTACTTTAAATAAATAAATAAATAAAAATAAAAATAAAAGTGATGCCATTTTACCTTTTAGATTTAGAAAATCTTAGGATGAATGCAAATAAGATTTTCCCCGGACACCTCCAAAATATTGAGTTACGGGTAAAAAACGGTTTTTCGTACCTTTGGACCCTTACCAGTCTACAACTTTGTTGGTTATAAATGGACTCTCATAGCACAGCTTTGTAAAATATTCCAATGAACCAATTTTTTTTCCATAGCACAGCATCTAAATGTGTGTTAGAGTGTAAGCAGTCTCGCGAGACAGGGAGAAGTATACATCTATATTGGGTCCCAGGGCATATGGGAATAGATGGGAATGAAAAAGCAGATGAACTAGCTAAAAATGGCGCATCGCTTGAAGTTTGCTCCGTAGACGTCCAAATTAGACAGGGCGGGATTAAGCGAAGGCGAGAGGTGATCAACCAAGTGGGAAAGGTGTGGGTTCAAGCGCGTGGCTGTAAAGTGTCGAAGATTATGTGTAGTTCTTACAAGCTTAGACTAACAAGGTTCCTTCTATCATTAAAAAGAGAGGACTGTATACTCATGACGGGTATTCTGACTGGACACTACCTCCTGGCGTCACATGGCTGTAAATTAGCCTTGCTTAGGAAACGATCGATCACGTTTTGTGTTTGTGCCCTGTGCTTTCCTGGCTAAAACCAGCTGTCAGTTCTAGAAGCAGCAAGTGGCTTAACTCCTAGAAAGCTTATTGTATTTGCCAAGAGGACGGAGTTATTCTATAACATAGGGCTTGATTTTTGATAGGGTTTTTAGTTTGGTCATTAAAATCAAATTCTGGTTATACTATGGACTCATTCAGTCTATGTGAAGTCCTCATGGGCCGGTCAGATCAAGCTAACCTCATTCAGAAAGATTTATTTGCCAATCGTTTTCTATTATGACTGTAAATTACGTTGTTCTCCACCGATTGTAAGCCCTTTAACAGTTTTAGATAGAAAAAACACTATTCTTTAAAATAACATACACACTTTTAAGGACTTGCTATGAAATTTGTGTGTATTTACCCAACAAACATCTTTAAAAAAAAATGGTTTTTTGGCTGAGCACATAAAAATCCACTTATATTCTTAAAAGGTTTCCGGGGAAAATCTTATAGGTAGTCATCCTTAGATTTTCAAGAAATGTTTAATAAATGGTACCGCATTCCAGGTATTTTTTTTTGTTGTCACTCAGTGTAATTATAGTAAAAAATTTCAACTTTTCTTATAATTTATGATGTTTCAATGAAAACAAAAAAAAACAACAATAGAATATGGGTGTAATCGAGTTTTATATGACATTTTCCACTAAAAAAATTGAAAATAGTATATTTTATATCTCTGTAACCATATGGTAATTGCATATTGGAGTGAGAATTGCAAAATTTTTATTAATTGGGTACTTGGCAGTTGTATGTTTAAACAAATAAGGAAGGCTAATTTCGGGTGCAAGCGAACATTACATACTCAGCTGCCACATTACAGCTTGCAAAACTTTTAAATTACCTTCCTTTAAAAGTGGGCTGTGCCACGCCAATCATCCAAAATTTTACTAATTTTCTATTCTGAGTCATAAGGTCAACCCAGCTACCAAATTTCATCGTTTTATCCGTCTTTGGTAATGAATTATCGCACTTTTTCGGTTTTTCGAAATTTTCGATATTGAAAAAATGGGGGTTATAGTTCGATTTCATTAATTTTAAATAGCGATCCGAGATGAGTGCCCAGAAACTTACATACCAAATTTCATTAAGATACCTCAACATTTCCTCAAGTTATCCTGTTTACGGACCGACGGACGGACGGACGGTCATGGCTAAGTAAATTTCTTTTTTCGCCCAGATCATTTTGTTATATAGAAGTCTATATCTATCTCGATTAGTTTATGCTGTTACGGGGTACCATTATGCAAACAAAATTAATATACTCTGTGAGCTCCGCTGAGCTGAGTATAAAAAAATATCTCTCGACGCATCTTCTATCGCTTGACATCTTCATACTGTGTAGCACACTTTATAGTCAAAATATTCAACAACAGAAATGTCAATTACTATTCACGAAATGTTTAGCATTCTTCCATATAGCGCGCTTTTAGTTCCCTTAATAATTATACCCACATGTACTTGAATGACCAAAGTGCACCAAAGAAATCCCCAGTCAACTTTTAATTAAGATTTTCAATGATTGCAGCGAAATCAAAGTGACAACCAAAGCCACAAACGTAAACAAGTAAACATGCACCCACATACGCTCTTATTTAGTAACAAACACATGCACATTTGTACAAAGTAAGTAAATAACAAACTAAACAAAAGCCATCAAATGCATACACGATGATGCCAAAAATGCACAGAAAAAATGTTAAACAGAGGAACATGGTCTCACCATTTACAAGCGCCAACAACGGTCATACATCCTGCGTTCTTAATATCCTTGCAGTATCCTGTTGTATAAGTACAAACCGCCAGCATCTAAAATATGCTACTACAACATCCGCACAGCGAACTAGAGTGTTCTACACCTGCGCTGACAGCTACAACTCTTAGCGTAGATTACTACTTTTTTTTTTTTTTGTACGCTAAATTGCACTGTAATGTGCAGTACTGTAATGCAAAAAGCGTTAAGTGCACATATATGTGCGTGTATCAAGTGTGTCCGTTGTTGCTTATTTGCTGTCCTGTTGTGACTCTCTGTCTGGTATTAACATAATTTAAGTGCTTGTAAATACCATTGTTGGTGGAAAATAAAGTCGAAATGATATAATAATGCTTAAGCATGTAAGCATATGGACATAAATGCCACATAAGGATATGAGCAACTGCAGTAGAGTCTTTTGCTAACGCTGGCATACTTATGTATGTATACTTACATATATGTATGTTGCAAATAGACAAACATGTATACCAAGCTTGCAGTACAGCAATGCAATGTTTCATAGTCATTTGGCGCCATTATTGGCTTCCATTACCAATTTTCCGCACACAATGTGGAACAAAGAATTTAAAGGAAGCATCAGCTACATTGCATTTAAATACGTGTGGATGAGATAGTTTTTTGTCCAAGTTCGCCATTGTTGTATGCAATTGCATGTTTTCACTGTACCTTGTCTTCTTTTTCTCATTTCCTTTTTCCTCATACAGCAACCTTTTCAGCGCAAGCCATATGGTGTTAATTTTCCTGCATACACTTTATACTTTTTTGTGCTATTAAACAATATTTTATATAAATTTTAAGCGTTTATAAGTACATATATAAAACTGTTCCAAAAAACTATTGATTTACTTTTTTAAACGTAAGTGGTTTTTTCTCAAAGTATGAGAATAATTAAAAATATACAAGTAAGGACGGGACTGTCTTCGGCTTGTCGAAGACTTCATACCTTTCATGAATGGGGCTGAACAATAATCTTATCCCATTCGTAATCTCCAAATAATGCGCTGTATAAGATAAGAAATATATAGTGAACAGATGTACATACCGAAACGATTTTAAGGTAAATATAAAAAAATGGCAAAAACCCCCTTATCTGAACGATCGGTTGTATGGGATATATATTATATATCGCTCCGATCAAAGTGATTTTTTCAGGAAATCTTCTATGATATATTAAAATATATATCACCGAGTTTCACGTTTATACTTTCTAAATTGCGGCAGGAATGACCAAAATCGTCTTTTCTGAACGATCGGTTGTATGGGAGATATATGTTATAGTGGTCCGATCCTACCGGATCCGACAAATGTCTCATATAATTCAAAAATACATCCTTGTGCCAAATTTCATTGAGATATCTCAAAATTTCAGGGACTAGTTTGCGTTCAAACAGACAGATGGACGGACGGACAGAAGGGCATGTCTATATCAACTCAGTTCGTCGCCCTGATCAATTCGGTATATTTAATGGTGAGTCTATCTTTTATATTTCTCAACGTTACAAACATCGGACCAAAGTTAATATACCATTTCATGTTCATGAAAGGTATAACAAATCTCGGAATACATTTAAGGTCGTGCTACTCATTCAACTTACGTAGTGCTCCTTTTAATTTTTCTTACAAATTGGTGTGATGGGATCTACATCTGCACGGCAGCTGAATATTCACTGCGAAGCTTTTCTTAGTAAAAGCATAAACGGAGTGCTTGCCAAGTTACTGCAGAGTGGCGACGCACCTTAAAAAAAAAACTTCTTTCTTGAAAAAGCATGTTTCTAAATTTTTGATTTTTCTTTGCACGGGGATGGGAACCAAGATCTTTGGTGTGGTAGGCGGAGCATGCTACCACTCAACCACGGTGGGCCAGGAGAATTAAAACGTATGGTAAATTTTTAGGTATATTTATGGTGCATGAGTTAATAAAAGACGTAAGTTTAGGATCAGTGTGGGCGTGCTGTTTGAAAGTGATGGCAGGAAAGAAAAGATGTGAAATTAAAACCGAACCCGGAACATAAATCGTATAGAGTGCTATCGATTTGTTCTTTAGGTGTTAAAAGTTTGTGTACTATAACAATCATCATCGGCGAATTTTCCCACACCATAAGCAGCTTAACTGGTCACAGCTAACCAATTTACCTCCTGCAGTGTAGGGATGTTAGTTCAGGAGGCTGAGTTTTCCTCCAAAGTTACCAAAGGCAACCTAACACTATGGATACATTCGGTCTATGTGAAGTCTTTATTGACCGGCCGGTCCAAACTACCAAAAATTATTCTTTTTCCATTTTGGTGTTAAGTTGTAAAAATCATTATGATGGCACGCTAAAAGCAGTGCCCGTATGTCCCTTATAGTGAGTTGTGACGAAAATCAAACAAAATAAAAATTTCGAGGTTCACACAGAAACACTAAATCTATATATATTAATTTAACTTATAATTTACTGCAGATCCCTTCCCTTTCGAAAAAGATAATCGCAAATTTTAAAAATGCAACCAAGACTTCACTTCCTTGATTTGGAACAATCAACAAAATATTAATCATCCAACTACCAAAGTCGCTAAACTGGAAGTTATATAATTTTTGCAATAATTTTATTTTTTCCTATTTCTATGGAGATTCATATGACTCATTTGCGCACTGATCGCACCAAAATGTAACACTTACATTTTTTAAAGCTTATAATGGCTAAGGGCACAAATTAATCTAAAAGTTACCCCTTCGTTTAATGCTTGTTAAAGCAAACTTAAAAAATGAATACCAGACGCGATAACCTCAGAAAAAGAGATTTTATGCCGAGCACACGAGAAGTTTGCGTCGTGCCCTTTTCTTAATTATACTCAGTTGAGCAGAGCTCACAGAGTATATTAACTTTGATTGCATAACGGTTGGTTGTACAGGTATAAAGGAATCGAGATAGATATAGACTTCCATATATCAAAATCATCAGTATCGACAAAAAAGTTCGATTGAGCCATGTCCGTCCGTCCGTCCGTCTGTCCGTTAACACGATAACTTGAGTAAATTTTGAGGTATCTTGATGACATTTGGTATGTAGGTTCCTGGGCACTCATCTCAGATTGCTATTTAAAATGAACGATATCGGACAATAACCACGCCCACTTTTTCGATATCGAAAATTTCGAAAAATCGAAAAAGTGCGATAATTCATTACCAAATACGCATTAAGCGATGAAACTTGATAGGTGAGTTGAGCTTATGACGCAGAATAGAAAACTATTAAAAGTTTGGACAATGGGCGTGGCACCGCCCACTTTTATATGAAGGTAATTTAGAAGTTTTGCTAGCTGTAATTTGGCAGTCGTTGAAGATATCATGATGAAATTTGGCAGGAACGTTACTCTTATTACTTTATGTCTGCTTAATAAAAATTAACAAAATCGGAGAACGACGACGCCAACTTTTTAAAAAAAATTTTTTTTTAATTCAAATTTTAAAAGAAAAGTTAATATCTTTACAGCATATAAGTAAATTATGTCAACATTCAACTCCGGTAATGATATGGTGCAACAAAATACAAAAATAAAAGAAAATTTCAAAATGGGCGTGGTCCGCCCTTTTTCATTTAATTTGTCTAGGATGCTTTTAATGCCATAAGTCGAACCAAAATTAACCAATCCTTGTAAAATTTGGTAGAGGCTTATCTCCTAGGACGATAACTGTTTTCTGCGAAAAAGGGCGAAATCTGTAGAAGCCACGCCCAGGTTTTATACACAGTCGGCCGTCTGTCCTTCCGCTCGGCCGTTAACACGATAACTTGAGCAAAAATCGATATATCTTTACTAAACTCAGTTCACGTACTTATCTGAACTCACTTTGTATTGGTGTAAAAAATGGCGGAAGTCCGACTATGACCACGCCCACTTTTTCGATATCGAAAATTACGAAAAATGAAAAAAATGCTATAATTATATACCAAATACGAAAAAAGGAATGAAACATGGCAATTGTATTGGTCTATTGACGCAAAATATAACTATAGAAAAAAACTTGGTAAAATGGGTGTGACGCCTACCATATTAAGTAGAAGAAAATGGAAAAGTTTTGCAGGGCGAAATCAAAAGCCCTTGGAATCTTGGATGGAATACTGTACGTGGTATTACATATATAAATAAATTAGCGGTACCCGACAGATGATGTTCTGGATCACCCTGGTCCACATTTTGGTAGATATCTCGAAAACGCCTTCACATATACAACTAAGGCCCACTCCCTTTTTAAATACTCATTAACACCTTTCATTTGATACCCATATCGTATAAACAAATTCTAGAGTCACCCCTGGTCTACCTTTATGGAGATATCTCGAAAAGGCGTCCACCTATAGAACTAAGGCCCACGCCCTTTTAAAATACTCATTAACACCTTTCATTTGATACCCATATCGTACAAACAAATTCTAGAGTCTCCCCTGGTCCACCTTTATGGCGATATCTCGAAAAGGCGTCCACCTATAGAACTAAGGCCCACACCCTTTTAAAATACTTAGTAATACCTTTCATTTGATACCCATAACGTACACAAAAATTCTAGAGTCTCCCCTGGCCCACCTTTATGGCGATATCTCGAAAGGGCATCCACCTATAGAACTAAGGCCCACTCCCTTTTAAAATACTCATTAACGCCTTTCATTTGATACCCATATCGTACAAACAAATTCTAGAGTCACCCCTGGTCTACCTTTATGGAGATATCTCGAAAAGGCGTCCACCTATAGAACTAAGACCCACGCGCTTTTAAAACACTCATTAAAACCTTTCATTGGATACCCATATTGTACAAACGCATTCTAGAGTCACCCCTGATCCACGTTTATGGCGATATCTCGAAAAGGCATCCACATATAGAACTAAGGCCCACGCCTTCTTAAAATACTCATTAACACCTTTCATTTGACACTCATATCGTACAAACAAATTCTAGAGTCACCCCTGGTCCATCTTTATGGCGATATCTCGAAAAGGCGTACATCTATAGAACTTAGGCCCACTCTCTTTTAAAATACTCATTAATACCTTTTATTTGATACCCATATCGTACAAAATAAATTCTAGAGTCACCCCTGGTCCACGTTTATGGCGATATCTCGAAAAGACGTCCACCTATAGAACTTAGGCCCACTCCCTTTTAAAATTATCATTAACACCTTTCGTTTTATACCCATATCGTTCAAACAAATTCTCGAGTCAGGCCTGGTCCACCTTTATGGCGATATCCCTGAATGGCGTCCATCTATAGATCTATGGCCCACTTCCTCTTAAAATACTCTTTAATACCTTCCATTTGATACACATGTCATACAAACACATTCCAGGGTCACCCTCGGTTAATTTTCCTACATGGTGATTTCCCTTACTTTGTCTCCACAGCTCTCAACTAAGTATGTAATGTTCGGTTACACCCGAACTTAGCCTTCCTTACTTGTTTTTCCTACAAATAAGCCATGCTAAACTGCATCTTCGAAGCAGATGAGTTGTCACTGAGAAGCATTTCATGACAGAAATACACTCGGAAGATTTGAAAAATCACTGCCAGGGGCGACTCCGCTTTGGAAACATGTTTTCTATTTGAAAAAAACTTATTTCTTTGGACAACAAAGATTCATACGAATACAAGAAAAATTGTGCTGCTCGAAAACGGAGCTTTTTCTCGAAACTGGTTCCGGACTCGCATTTGGTTTTTAAAACTTTTGCTGAACTCTCAAAGCCACGATTACTGAAAATGTTTTTCGTTCTTTGAGTTATAGGAGTTTGAGTCATTTTGTTTGACTCAAATTTAATTCAGTGTCCATCAACCACTGATTGCAATACCGAAATTGTATGTAACACTAAACAGTGCGTGAAATGCTTCTTTATTATTATTTAAAACACCCTTATATATAGCTTTACCTGTATGTTTGTGTGTAATCGACTCTTTTGGACTCGATTTTAACCCACTTTAAAGTGACAGATTTATTTATTTCAAACTATGTACACTTAAAATACTCTTTCAGATGTCATTAATGTTCCCTCTGGCGTCCCACAGGGCAGTCACCACGGTCCAATTCTGTTCTTGCTATTTATTTATGCTATGATATCTGTACCATAATAAAATATTCCAAAATTTTAATGTATGCTGATGATGTAAAACTTTTTAGGTCCTATGCGTCTATTGAAGAACGTCCTTTGCTTCAAGCGGATTTATACTGTTTAGTTGCTTGGTGCACCGCGAATTCAATGCCGCTGAACATCAACAAATGTAAGTTGATGTGCCTCTCTCGGAGATCTTTGCCAGCAGCCTCTTAAGTAATTGATAATTTTTGTCTTGTATCGGTAAATTATTTTGTTGACTTGAGAGTCACGATGGATGCTAAACTTAGTTTAAACCTTCATATTATGACTACTGCCAATAAGGCTAGAGGTGTTCTATCATTCGTGGAGAGATGGTCTAAAGAATTTAGTGACCCTTATGTAACCAAATCCCTTTTTACCACATTAGTTAGGCCGATACTAGAATACGGATCAATAGCCTGGAATCCTCGATATCAAGTTCAGGCAGATAGGCTTGAGTCAATACAGAAGCAATTTTTACTTCTTTCTTTAAGGAATTTTCATTGATACTCTACATATAATCTTCCCCCTTATACTAGTCAGCTAAAGCTAATCAATCTTCCAACATCTCGCTAGTCGTAAAGAAATGCTAGCCGTATTATTTATGGCTAAACTACTGATTGGACTAATTTTTAGCCCTTTCTTTTGAACGAAGTAAACTTCAATGTCCCATCACGAGCATCAAGACACTACAAACCTCTTCGTTTGAGGCAGTGCAGAACTAATTTCGAATTAAGTGAACCTTTCCGGTATTTTTGTCATGATTTAAACTCTCATTCGAATTCGTTTGATATAACGGATTCACTTTTTACTATAAGGAAAACTGTCCTATCCTATCTTAACTCGTAACAAACTAAAAATAAAACAAAATTTTAAAAATAAAAACCTTTATATGCTAAATCGTTAACTTATTTAACAATTTACTATATGTATAATTTTCAACTGTTATGTATATAAACTCAGCTGATGATTTTTATTATGTAGCTGAGCAGTTTTAGATCTCGACGCTTAACAAACCTTCGCCTATCAACGACTCGGCAAAAACAAAAACAAATCCATGCGTCATGCGGATGCGCCCCTCGTGTCGGTTGGGCGGGCTTTGCAGGGTATTAATCCGTTGGGTTTATTATTATTATTATCAATGAACTATGACATTGAAATAATTTGATGGCGAGGTGAAATAAGGCCTACAAGCTCATGGTCAATTGACCTTGTGACCACTTAAAATGGCCATAAAGACAATTTTACCTTTGCGCACGTACCAAGGACCGAAAAAAATAATTTGATGATAAGGTGACTTAAATTCAATGAACATTAAATTAAATCATATAACAATCAGTTAACTTTGGACATCTATTATGGACCAACGGCGTTGCAATAATTCAATGCCGGAGTGACACTAAGACAATATAATCAATTTACCATTATGACCACTCAAAATTGGCATAAGGTCACTTGAAACTTTGCACATGTAGGGGAAGCCCACTTGGACAACATGAAGATCCGTTGTGATACCACACACAATAAAATAAAATAAAATAAGTGTGACGTAGATTTAGCTACTCAGAGAATCGTTGGGTAGCAACGACATAGTTCCGAATGATACCGATTTCAACCTTGGATAAATTCTCGGGAGAGCCAAGTGAGTACCGGCCGCAGTACTTCGCCTTTTTCTGGCAAAAGCTGGGTAATGGAGCATAAAGTGATTTGATAATTCCACCTCATCATCCTCCATACAAATGCAGCAGGATGGAGTTTCCAGTATATTGCGACGTACCGCATGGATACCCATGGAACAGTGCCCTGTCAAAACGCCAATGACCATAGATAGGTGAGCCTTAGTGAACCCAAGTACTTCGGCAGACCTCATGCCATCCACTTTCGGCCAGAAACATCTTGCTACCCTGCAAGGGTGATGCCCGCCCAACGCTTGCTGAGCTGACTCGAAGCCCAGCTATGAAGGAGCAAACCACAGGTGGCCAGCGGAATCCCGAGATCCCTACAGCCATCTTCATCCGGTTTATTTGTACCGATGCGGGCTAACAGATCCGCTTGACAGTTGCACGGGATATCACTATGGCCCGGGAGCCAGATAATGTTAATTATAAAATAGTTCGATGCAATCGCAAGAGAGGTCAGGCACTCCCAGACCACCCTCGATCTCACTGTAGTTGAACTCAAAGCCTTGATATCCGCTTGGCTATCAGAGTAGATGTTGAATTCCCTAACCGTAGTAAAACTGGATAGCATTTAATCCACCGAATCCTTAATCGCAGCTACTTGCGCTTGGAATACACTGCAGTGATCATCCAACTTATACTTGCGGCTTACATTTAGCTCTTGACAAAAGACCCGCCACTGACTCATAAAAATTAACAAGTCTTTACAATAATGGTCTAATGTACCCTCGTAGGTACATATCTATATATTTGTAATATGAAACCTACGCAAGCGGTAACGTTACCAACAACAAATCAAATTTTAATTAAATTTTGCAATATTTTAGTTCATTGCATTGGCAAGTTTTGCCTTTGTATGGCAACTAGTATAAATTAAGCATTTAATATAAATACCACAAGCGAAAATTCAAAATGCCAATAATAAATTTTATAAACCTAAATAGTTGTTTAAGTGGGGCATTTCTTATTGCATATTTCAATAGATAAAACTTTTCAATTGCTAAGTTTTTAGATATGGTTCGCGAGAAATCAGAGACTTACTTTGAGCCTGTGACTAAGTCAGCTATCGCTCATCTTCTCGCAATACAGACAATATACAACCATTTTAAAGATTGCCTACGGTGTATGCGTAACACATTGTAACGAATTTCGGGGAATTCCTCCTATTTGCAACCTTCTGCTCACGTTCGTATCGCTAAACTGTTGAACAAAACACTCCAATATTCTGTATTACAAAATCGTCTTTATTAGACTACTTTGATAGTACTTTGCAATTAAACTTCACTTCACAACTGATAGCGTGCTTAAATCAAACTGATCAGTCATGCCTCAGCTTGTTCTGCTTTTATACTCTTCGGTTTCCTCGTTCACCCATTTCTCCTAAGGTCCAGTAATTTCGTGAACTTGATGCTTGTTTACCAGCTATATACACGTATATTTGTAATTTGTATCCATATGCGTGTGTATATGTGAGTACTACTTTTGCTGATGATGACATGCGTTTGTGAGTATCTCTCTATTGCCTTGTTTGTATGTGTGTAGATGATGATTGATTTGTTTATGTACATACTGCTTAGTATCGGCTTAGTGATGGTAGTATCGCTTAGTGATACTATTATTCGTGACACTGCCCTCCACTTAAGTCGGATCGTCCCGATCAGACAAATTTCCTGATATAAACGCTGCCAGCCTTTCCAAATGAACCACTTTCATTTTGGTTCGTGGTTTGCCAATGGTTTGTATACGGTAAACTACACCATTGATCCGTTTTGCAACTTTGTATGGGCTTTCCCAATTACGCTGCAATTTCGGAGACGAACCTTTTTTCCGTTGTGCGTTGTATAACAGCACCAAATCTCCTTCCCGAAAACCGACCGAATTATTGCTTTATCGAATCTCGCTTTCATCTTGTCACTCATAATCTTCTTTCGTTGCCTTACAAGATCGTGTATTTCTCTCATCTCTTCTTCCAAGGCACCAGTGGATTTCTTGGCATTTCTCTCCGTATCGGCATCTATCCCTAACTTCAAATCAGCTGGCGGTCGAAGGTCATTGCCAAAAACTACTTTTGCGGGAGCTTAGCCGTTGTCTCACGCACTGCCGATCGGTAAGCCATCAATAATGGTATGCGTGTATCCCACTCTTTATGGAAATTGTCCACTACTTTCCTTAAGTGCTCCTCCAATGTTCTATTGAATCGTTCCACCATATCATTGGACTAAGTATGCAATGCAGTTGTCCGAGTTTTTCGAATGCCCAATTTCTTACACATTTTATGAAACACCGCTGATTCAAAAGCTCTCCCTTGGTTAGAATGTAAATCCATTGGTACACCATACCTTGCAACCCTATTGTTCATGAACACTTCTGGTACTGTTTCCGCTTCTTGATTGGGTATATATCTGGCCAGTTGCTAGTAGGAAATGGACCTGCGACATCCATAGCGATCCTTTTAAATGGTGCACCTGAGTTATATTGCTTCATCTGGTAATGACTTCGGGTTTGGGCCCTTTTGCTCCGCTACGAACTTCGCAGTTGGCAATCCACTCAGCGACCGACTGACGGTAACAAACCCAATAGAATCTCTGCTTATTCTTTTCGATCGTCTTCGTAATTCCAAGATGACCTCCACTTGGACCATTATGTAGCTCACTGAGAACGTCGGAAATCCTTTTCCTTGGAACAGCTACCAGTTTTCTCTTACTTTGACCATCCTCACTCTCCCATATTCGATGCAAGCAACCGGATATCAATTCTAAACTATTCCACTGTGCCCAATATGACTTCGAAATAAGACTCTCTGCTGAAATCTCCTCTCTATTTGGGTTTTCGTTTCGTTCGAGCCCTCGCATAACATGGGACAGATCTGTATCTTCTAGATGACACTTCCTTAGTTGTCCCATGTCCCATTCATCCGAACACATTATAGTCATAAGCCGAACATCTATGATGTCTTCCTTAGCCTCAGCTTTCGAGCAGTGTTTGCATTCCAAATTACACGGTCTTCGTGACATTGCATCAGCATTCCCATGGGTACTACCTTTGCGATGCTCAATTGAGAAGTCAAAGCTTTGTAATCGCTCGATCCACCGTGTCAATTGTTCTTCTGGATTACGGAATTCAGAAGCCATTTCAGCGCTGCGTGATCTGTCCTGACGCGGAATCGCTGGCCGTAGAGGTAATTGTGAAAATGCACTCTACCAATGCCAACAGCTTCCTTCGTGTAACGCAATAGTTCCTCTCTGATTTTCCAATTGATCGGCTGTACCTTCTCCTGTCCATCGACCAGTTGCGATAAAACGCCTCCTATAGCATATCCACTCGCATCGGTATCTAGAATAAATGTTGCTCCTGGACTCGGATATGCCAACATTGGGGCAGTGCACGAACGCTCTTTCAATACTTTGAAAGCCACTTCTTGCTCCTTCTTAAATTCAAGTTTTTTTTTTTATTGTAAGCTCGTGAAGGCTATGGGCTACGCTGGCAAAATTTGGTACAAATCGGCGGTAATATGTGCACAGCCCAAGTAAGCTTCTTAACTCCTGCAGATTCTGTGGTATTGGCAAATTCTTTACTGCTTCTATCTTTTCATTCGCGGTGCAGATGCCCTCCGTTGTTACTTTATGACCCATGTAACTAACTTGCTTCTTGAAAAAAGAACACTTTTTGGGACTAAGTTTCAGACCAACACCAGCCATTCTTTGGAAAACCTCCTCCAAGTTCTTCAGATATACTTCGAAGTTCTTTCCCAATACGATGATATCGTCTAGGTACACTAAGCATGTTTTCCAATGTAGTCCTTTCAGTACCTGATCCATAAGCCTTTCAAAAGTAGCTGGTGCATTACATTGTCCAAAGGGCATCACTGTAAATTGCCAAAGACCATCACCGACACTGAATGCTGTTTTCTCTTTGTCTTCCTCCTTTACTTCCACTTGCCAGTAGCCGCTTTTCAAGTCCAGTGTGGAGAACCATTTCATACCAGATAACGAGTCCAGAGTATCGTCAGTCCTTGGAAATGGGTAGCTATCCTTTTTCGTGACGTCGTTCAGCTTGCGGTAGTCCACGCAAAACCTCACTTTTCATCGTTATTTTTCAAAAGTACCACCGGTGAGCTTATTTCTTGTATGAATTGACTCTCCACTTCCCGCTTCGCTAATGGAACACTACGAGGAGCTCGACGGATCGGCCTCGCATCTCCAGTGTCAATTTGATGTTTCACAACTTTGGTGCGGCCTGGTTTGGAACCATCCTGGTCAAATATGTTGGCGCACTTTAGGAGCAGTTGTTTTGCCTTACTCTGATAGTCTTCCTCTAGTCCCTCCATCCATGCCATGATGTCATCTGAAATATCAATATTGCTAGTTGAAACATCTTCCTGAAGCTATTCACAATTGATTACTACTTCAGCCTCTTGGCATATTCCCAAAATAGCTCCTATGGTCAGTTTGAGTGGTGACTTGAACTCATTGAGTACTCTTACCGGGTTTTGCCAGGGTTTTGCCTACAAGTACGTTAGCTGCTGATTTGTTTGCTGCTTCGACAACCCACAATTTGTTTGTCCCACAATCTCCATCAACCTTTGCCCAGATGACTGCTTCTGATTTTGGTGGTATTTGCTGACTCTCTTCCACCAGCACTCGTTTGCTGCTGTAGTCTCTCTCGTAGCCGAAATTTAGTGGCACATCCATGTTCTTATATCACATCGCCTTACTTTGCATGTCGATCTTCATGCCTTGGTTGATTAAGAAGTCCACTCCAATTATGAGTTCATCAACAATATCTGCCACTATAAAATTGTGTACCACCGTGACGTTCCCAATTACGACTTCGCATGCTACTTCTCCAATTACCTGGGTGTCTTCTCCAGTGGCTGTACGTAATCTTGGATATACGTGTCTCCTGTGATTCCATCTTGGATGTTAAACGTGTCTCCTGCGACTCCAGATGAGATGCCATATATGTTTTCTGTTCTGCCAATTGAGATGACACTGTCGATGTTTGAGCAGATATTGCAGTCAAAATCATGTTCAACTGTAACTGTCTGCCATGTTACGTTTTTCTCTTCAATTTTTGTTGTTGTCTCGTCCCCATCTGGATGAAAGACTTCATCATCGACATTAATTCCTTCCGACTCCATTGCTTCTCGTAGCCGTGCTTGAAGTTCGATCTTTTTGCCGGTTGTATTCAATCCACTGTTCTCCACCTCCTTTTTCAGTTGCTTAGACAACTGCCAAAGCTCGTTGTCTAGATCCATTTCAAGAACTGCTAAATTCCTTCATAGGCAACGTTTAGGCGCCGCTACTATAACCATAATATTTATATAAATAAAATAATTATTGTTAGACCTTGTAACTGAAAGTATGCAATCTAATTCATATTGTAAACTTTAACCAGTAGCGCAACTCACAGCTCGAAACCGGCACATACACACAAACACGACCGACTTTGGAAAAAAATTGTCGGAAATTAATGCTAGTTTCGAGAAAGCGGTAACTTGTTCTATAGCGCGATAGTTTGAATAGTATCGTAACTTTTCGAAAATAACTGGAGTATTTCGTACTCGATACTTTTTCCAAGTAGTTATTTTACCTCAATACTTTTCTCCGATACCTTGCCAAGTTCCAATGGTCTACAAGTTTAAGATCAACAGAGTTCAGTTCATTAACACATAACTTGAGCATAAACTGGGATCGTCGACAATACGTTAAAAGCTTCGCATACAACTTAAACCGACTTTTTGATAAACAGTAATATGCATATAAAAGTAAAGGACTGCATCGACATACAATTTTTAAGACTTAATATCCATTGTGCAGATCAGTTTGGTTTTAGCAAGGTGCAGCTGAAATAATTTCGGCTATGCTGCCGCCGAACTATAAGCATATTCTCTTTCCTTTTCTTACTAACTTTTTTCTAAATTGCTGGTAGCAGGGCAGCTCTTTATCAGGCCTGTGGTTAAAGTGCAATGGTCTTAACGTTTTCCACTTTGTAGCAATGGAATATTGATTCAATATTTTTATACTCAGCTGAGCAGAGCTCACATAGTATATTAACTTTGTTCGCATAACGGTAATCCGTAACGGCATAAACTAATCGATATAGATATAGACTTCTATATATCAAAATGATCTGGGTGAAAAAAGAAATTCATTTAGCCATGCCCGTCCGTCCGTCCGTCTGTCCGTCCATCTGTAAACACGATAACTTGAGTAAATTTTGAGGTATCTTGATGAAATTTGGTATGTAGGTTCCTGGGCGCTCATCTCAGATCGCTATTTAAAATCAAGGAAATCGGACTACAACCACGCCCACTATTTCAATATCGAAAATTTCGAAAAACCGAAAAAGTTCGATAATTCATTACCAAAGAAGGATAAAGCGATGAAACTTGGTAGGTGCGTCGACCTTATGACGCAAAATAGAAAATTCGAAAAATGTTGGACAATGAGCGTGGAACCGACCACTTTTAAAAGAAGGTAATTTAAAAGTTTTGCAAGCTGTAATTTGGCAGTCGTTGAAGATATCATGATGAAATTTGGTAGACACGTTACTCCTATTACTATATGTGTGCTAAATAAAAATTAGCAAAATCGGGTGACGAACACGCCCACTTAAAAAAAAAAAAATTTTTTTAAGTCAAATTTTAACAAAAAATTTAATATCTTTCCAGTATAAAAGTAAATTATGTCAACATTCGACTCCAGTAATGATATGGTGCAATAAAATACAAAGATAAAAGAAAATTTCATAATGTGCGTAACCCCGCCCTTTTTCATTTAATTCGTCTAGAATACTTTCAATGCCATAAGTCGAACAAAAATTTACCAATCCTTGTGAAATTTGGTAGGGACATAGATTCTTTGACGACTATAACTGTTTTCTGTGAAAATGGGCGAAATCGGTTGAAGCCATGCCCAGTTTTTATACACAGTCGACCGTCTGTACTTCCGCTCGGCCGTTAACAAGATAACTTGCTCAAAAAACGAGATATATTAACTAAACTTAGTTCACGTACTTATCTGAAGTCACTTTATATTGGTATAAAATATGGCCGAAATCCGACTATGACCACGCCCACTTTTCCGATATCGAAAATGAGAAAAATGCCATAATTCTGTACCAAATATGAAAAAAGAGATGAAACATGGTAATTGAATTGGTTTATTGACGCAAAATATAACTTAAGAAAAAACTTTGTAAAATGGGTGTCATACCTACCATATTAAGTAGAAGAAAATGAAAAAGTTCTGCAGGGCGAAATCAAAAGCCCTTGGAATCTTGGCAGGAATACTGTTCGTTGTATGACATATGTAAATAAATTAGCGGTACCCGACAGAAGATGTTCTGGTTCACCTTGGTCCACATTTTGGTCGACATCTCGAAAGCGCCTTCACATATACAACTAAGGGCTACTCCCTTTTAAACCCCTCATTAATACTTTTAATTTGATACCCATATCGTACAAACACATTCTAGAGTCACCCCTGGTCCACCCTTATTGCGATATCTCGAAAAGGCGTCCACCTATAAAACTAAGGCCCACTACGTTTTAAATAATCATTAACATCTTTCATTTGATACACATGTCATAAACACACATTCCAGGGTTACCCTAGGTTCATTTTGCTAAATGCTGATTTTCCCTTATTTTGTCTCCAAAGCTCTCAGCTGAGTATGTAATGTTCGGTTACACCCGAACTTAGCTTTCCTTACTTGTTTGTATAATTACTATGCATATATTACTCAAAATGGACTTGAAATGATGCTCAATTAGATGATACACGGCAGACGAACTTTTCCTGGTTGAAACTCTTTATCCATGGTATGAATATCACCACGAACTTACAGGAACCAGGCTAGAAAATATAGCGGAATCGCCTCCCACTGCTTCTCAATACGTAAGAAAACGAGTAACAGAAGGTCTAAGTATTAGTATGGCTTAACACCACCATAGTCGTGAAATTCCTTGAAGTCACATTTTAAAAAGAGATCCTGTACAAAAAATTTTCAAAATGTTTTTTTTTTCGTATGACACGTCTATATATTCCTAAAAAACCTCTATATATCTTCGGTATGCTTGAATGCATAGCTTGAACATAAATGGTGTGAGTTGCACTTAATGTAAAATTTATCTTTTCAATTAATTTTTTCGCGGGCCATCATATTGGGTCCATTAATAAGTTTTAAATTCAGTGTTGTATCATTATCGAAATCACCAAAACAAAATCTTTCGTTCTGATGTCGGTTGTTTCATTCACTTCAAACGGAAATTGGTTTTGTTTAAAAGACGAAATTGCTCCTTTATGTGTGTGTATTTGCCTAAATTATCTGCTGACAGAGTTGCATTTTTTACTAAAATTTAATGATTAAACGATTTTTGAATCTATGCAAAATATATGTATGTAGCTAGGAATTGTGGGAAGAAGTCCATTTATGTAAATGGAAGATTGTATATGAAATAAAAGAAATCGATTTTAAATGAAAAACTGCTTAATCAGTAAAGTCTTGGGACGCGTTTTGCATTTTTACCTCTGTTAAAAAGAAAACAATCTAAATCTTGGATACTTGCCTAAAGAGATCTTAAATTGACAAAAAGGGGACCAGCAGATACAACGGGGTTGGAAAAGACCATTTTTGGTCCAGATGCATCAAAGTGGCCACAGTAACAAATACTGATGATGTGGTGAAACTTGATGAGTGGATAAAAAAAATTACAATGTGCAATATATATTTATTACAATTTTGTAAAATGGGTGTTTAGGCGGAATGCCTAACTTTTCTTTTTTGACGGCGCCCCTTCCTAACATTTTCAATGACATTTCCCGTCACCCACACTATCGCGCCTGTAGTTGAGAGCATACCTGCGCACGCATGTGTTTCATGCACTTTCATGTATATGTGTGCAGTTTGTCAGCACCTCTACATGTATATGTGGGTGTGATTGTGTGCGTGACTTCCCCGTCTTTAAAATCGGAGGACTTTTTCGCGGCTTAGCGGTTGTCATTAACGGGACAACCGGCCTCTTTCAAGAACAACTATCGACGAATACACATCGTACAGGGATCAATACTGTCGTTTGTACATCCAGGTAACCTAATCACACACCATTTTGCATTGTAACTCCCTTACACTTTAATTAAATCATATTATAACGAGGAAAACCTTCCTGTGTTTATTTATTTCGTTTTGAGTGAACCATCAATCCCGAGATCGACCCGTGTGCGTCAACCCACTGCCGGTTTCCGACGCACTCAGGCCAAACAATGGGCGTAGCACTGCCCACATTAGCAAAATAAGTTTTAAAATAGTGCAAGCCATAAATCAAAAGCCGTTGTTATCACTTTTCAATTTGGTGGAAATATGGTGCTTTGTATTATATATAGTTCCGATCAGAAGCGGATAAGTACCACGTCTACTTTAGAAAAAGGCGCTTACAGTTTAAATCTTAACGAAATTTCCAATAGGTATGTAACAATACTACCAGTAGAGATATGAAACTCAAAGTACAAAAGTTTAATAAAAGGGGAAAATCATTCTGATCCTCTATTTAGTTAATCTCTCCACAAAACGTTTCATGCCATAAAAATACTTTCACTGGGAAGCTTTTCATGGCAGAAATACACTCAGAGTGCTTGCGAAACCACTGTCGATGGGCGACTCCGTTAAGAAACCTTTTTATACCTTTCATGAAAATGAAATGGTATATTAATTACGTCACGAAACCGAAAATTGTAAGTCCTTAAAGGAAAATAGATAGACCCGCCATTAAGTATACCGAAATAATCAGGTTGAAGAGCTGAGTTGATTTAGCCATGTCCGTCTCTCCGTCTGTCCGTCTGTCTGTCTGTCTGTTTGTATGCAAACTAGTCCCTCAATTTTTGAGATATCTTGATAAAATTTGGTGAGCGGATGTATTTGGGTGTCCGATTAGACATTTGTCGGAACCGACCGGATCGGACCACTATAACATATATCCTCCATACAACCGATTTTTCAGAAAAAGAGGATTTTTGTAATATCTTACCCAATTTAACAGATTGAAGCTTCAAACTTCACCATATACTTTCGTAAATTGCACATATTGTTGCCTGAAAAAATTGATGAGATCGGTCGTATATATAGTATATATCCCCCACAACCGATTGTTCAGATAAGGAACTTTTCGTAATTACTGCCTCATTTTAAGAGCTAGAGGCTTCAAATTTCAACGAATGTTTAGGTATATAGCATATATTGTTGTCTGAAAAAAGCATAAAGATCGGTGGTATATATAGTATATATATGGTGGTATATATAGTATATAT
The DNA here is from genome assembly GCF_040869045.1 of Eurosta solidaginis. Classification (NCBI taxonomy): domain Eukaryota; kingdom Metazoa; phylum Arthropoda; class Insecta; order Diptera; family Tephritidae; genus Eurosta; species Eurosta solidaginis. The sequence continues at coordinate 271,338,841 of NC_090319.1, read as the reverse complement.
ATATAGTATATATATATATATATTTTTGGCAAATTTTAGCCCCATTATAACAGCTAGAAGCTTCAAATTTCACCGAATACTTACGTATATAGCATATATTGTTGTCTGAAAAAATCATAGAGATCGGTTGTATATATAGTATATATCTCATACAACCGATTGTTCAGATAAGAAACTTTTCGCAATTTCTACCCCATTTTAACAGCTATAAGCTTCAAATTTCACCGATTGCTTACGCATATAGCATATATTGTTGTCTGAAAAAATCATAGAGATCGGTTGTATATATAGTATATATCTCATACAACTGATTGTTCAGATAAGAAACTTTTCGCAATTTCTACCCCATTTTAACAGCTAGAAGCTTCAAATTTCACCGATTGCTTACGTATATAGCATATATTGTTGTCTAAAAAATCATAGAGATCGGTGGTATATATAGTATATATCTCATACAACCGATTGTTCAGATAAGAAACTTTGCGCAATTTCTGCCCCGTTTTAACAGCTAGAAGCTTCAAATTTCACAAAATGCTTACGGATATAGCATATATTGTTGTCTGAAAAAATTATAGAGATCGGTGGTATATATATTATACACTTCATACAAACTGTCATTTATGCCCCTTTTTTACGGCTAGAAGCTTCAAAATTCATCAAATTTCATCAAATAGTTACGTTTACGTCATATATTTTTGAAATACGTGATTCGTAGTCATAGTTTTTACATGCAGACCACAAAAAACGTGAAGCTTTGCATCCTCACACAGATTACCTACCTATTTTTTATTTTATATTTATCTTAAAAATCGTTTTGATATGTTTAAATTTCACTAAATGCTTACGTGTATAGCATATATTTTTGTCTGAGAAAATCATAGATACCGGTTGTATATATAGTATATATCTCATACAACCGATTGTTCAGATAAGAAACTTTGCGCAATTTCTTCCCCGTTTTAACAGCTAGAAGCTTCAACTTTCACCAAATGCTTACGTGTATAGATTATAGTGTTGTCTGAAAAAATCGTTGAGATCGATGGTATATATAGTATATATCTCATACAACCGATTGTTCAGTTAAGAAACTTTGCGCAATTTCTGCCCCTTTTTAACAGCTAGACGCTTCAAATTTCACCGATTGCCTACGTATATAGCATATATTGTTTTCTGAAAAAATCATAGAGATCGGTGGTATATATAGTATATATCTCATACAACCGATTGTTCAGATAAGAAACTTGGCGCAATTTCTGCCCCGTTTTAACAGCTAGAAGCTTCAAATTTCACAAAATGCTTACGGATATAGCATATATTGTTGTCTGAAAAAATCATAGAGATCGGTGGTATATATATTATATACTTCATATAAACTGTCATTTTTGCCCCTTTTTTACGGCTAGAAGCTTCAAAATTCATCAAATTTAATCAAATAGTTACGTTTACGTCATATATTTTTGAAATACGTGATTCGTAGTCATAGTTTTTACATGCAGACCACAAAAAACGTGAAGCTTTGCATCCTCACACAGATTACCTACCTATTTTTTATTTTATATTTATCTTAAAAATCGTTTAGATATGTTCAAATTTCACTAAATGCTTACGTGTATAGCATATATTGTTGTCTGAGAAAATCATTGAGATCGATGTTATATATAGTATATATCTCATACAACCGATTGTTCAGTTAAGAAACTTTGCGCAATTTATGCCCCTTTTTAACAGCTAGACGCTTAAAATTTCACCGATTGCCTACGTATATAGCATATATTTTTGTCTGAAAAAATCATAGAGATCGGTGGTATATATAGTATATATCCCATACAACCGATTGTTTAGATAAGAAAATTTGCGCAATTTCTTCCCCATTTTAACAGCTAGAAGCTTCAAATTTCACCAAATGCTTACGTGTATAGCATATATTGTTGTCTGAAAAAATCATTGAGATCGATGTTATATATAGTATATATCTCATACAACCGATTGTTCAGTTAAGAAACTTTGCGCAATTTATGCCCCTTTTTAACAGCTAGACGCTTCAAATTTCACCGATTGCCTACGTATATAGCATATATTTTTGTCTGAAAAAATCATAGAGATCGGTGGTATATATAGTATATATCTCATACAACCGATTGTTCAGATAAGAAACTTTGCGCAACTTCTGCCCCGTTTTAACAGCTAGAAGCTTCAAATTTCACTAAATGCTTACGTGTATAGCATATATTGTTGTCTGAAAAAATCATAGAGATCGGTGGTATATATATTATATACCCCATATAAACTCTAATTTTTGCCCCCTTTTTACGGCTACGTTTACGTCATATATTGTTGAAATACGTGATTCGTAGTCATAGTTTTTACACGCAGACCACAAAAAACCAGAAACTTTGCATCCTCACACAAAGTACCTACCTGTTTTTTATTTTATATTTATCTTAAAAATCGTTAAGGTATGCAGATCTGTTCACTATATATTTCTTATCTTATACATCCGATTATTCGGAGATTACGAACGGGATAAGATTATTGTTCAGCCCCATTCATGAAAGGTATGAAGTCTTCGGCACAGCCGAAGACAGTCCCGTTCTTACTTGTTTCTAACTAAAAAAGTTCTTTAATTTTAATGCCCGTCGATCAAAAATCTTTTAAATCATCTAATGTTCGTGACGTTTCTCTTAAAACATATTCTTGTGATATATATGAGAGCACACAAATGTGTTATAATGTTCGATGTTAGGAAATTTAAGAAAATTAGCAAAAACTAAAGTTAAATAAATACTAACTAACTATATCCAATCAAGAAATATATACTGTCATAACTTATTAATAAAAGTAGTTTAACGGTTGCTTAGCAGTTGCGCTTTTGTCACTAATTACTTGACTCTAATGGTTAAACACAGGACAAAGACGCTTAAATGCTGGACATTATTTAATGCAGTTAGCGGAAACATCATTAAATTAATAACAGAAACATTAAAGCCAAATACAAACATTCTTACATACGTATGTATGTATATGTATGAAGTTTAGTGCCTTTGAAATATGAGTTTGAAAGCTTATATAAATATATAAAAATTACACAAAAACACCACCACACACAATCTGTGTAGTAGCTATGTGACCATTTCAGCACAAGCATTAAATGATACCCAGTTAATACGTGGGCATGGCAAAATTTTCATTATGAAATAAAGAAGTAGCGAACAAAAGAACTAGAAGAAAAATTTCTTAATGAAAATAATCCGAAAAGAATTGACATAAGTCGAAATAAGTCATTTAATTAAATGAAATTTTTATGCCGTTCTGAATGTCAAGAAGCAGATAAAAACATCTAAGAATGCTGTTGACAGTTCTCAGCAGCATAGCTTGGCTAACTTCACATTGACTAAGATTAAGTATTGGTGCCCTTTTTATAGCGCATATGCAAGCGGCGTTTTAGGAGAAGGGCTTACTATTAACATAAAAATTATGAGATTAAATTTGTGCTTTGCCCTCATCAGCAAAAGTTGAGTTGGAATTACTGTTGTTGGTAAATATATATTTCTTATCCATGCGATTTGATGATGGGTCATTCCATCTCGTATTGCGTATGTGTTGTCACTCCTCATACAAAATAAATGTAAGGCGCGATAACCTCCGAAGAGATCTAAGGCCGAGCTTCTCTTCCAATTTGCGTCGTGCTCCTCTTGATTTTCCCTACAAATTGGCCGGACGGGACCTATATGTTTTATTCTGACTCCGAACGGCATCTGCAAGGCAGATGAGTTTTCACTGAGAGCTTTTCATGGCAGAAATACACCCGGAACGCTTGCCAAACACTGCCGAGGGGTGACCCCGCTTAGAAAAATTTTCTTCTAATCTAAAAACCTTATTTCTAAAATTTTGATGTTGCTTTGCCCGGGGTGCGAACCCAGGGCATACGGTGTAGTAGGCGGAGCACGCTACCATCACACCACCGTCATATTTAAACTTAACTACAGTTTTAACATTTGATACAAGGTAAATTTTAAAGTGCGATATTTTAAGCCATGATACTTAATTTATCTTGTAAAACCATTAAATACTATTCAAAACGCAATTTTCTTTTTTTTAACGATTGGAATTTTTATAATAAAGTGGTAATTTTTATCATTTGATTCGCTTCAATAAAGGGAAAAATGCTTTCACCTGGCCCTCTTTTTGTTAGTGATAGCGCACATTAAGGCGACAAACATATAATTTATTAGAGTACCCGGCAGACTTTGTTCCGCCCGGAAATTGGTTTGCCTACATTCGAAAAATTAGCTTCGCTTCATCTCTTCTCTATCTATTCCGTTTTTTTCTACCTTATCTATAATTTTTCTTATTATTTTTGTCTATCTCTTATTCCATTTGTCTCCCTCTAATGCCCAAACCCATTTCCAGTCCCACTGCCACAGATGTTTCATAACATTTCAAGTAAATCAGATTTTCAAACTAGTTTACTTCTCAAGTATTAAGCTAGACAAAGAGGTACACCGTTACAAAATCTTAACAAACTCGCGACTTATATACGATTTATTACAATAGGTCGAGCCATCGTGCACTTTACGAAAAGCAAAGCTTCTCGAATAAAAAAATTTCAATCAAACAACGGAACGTAAATGCAATTTCTTGGAATAGGTTGACCCGTGGTCCACTGCAGAAAAGAAAGAGCCCCAAACATTTAGATTGTACTCAATTTCAAGCAAATCGCACTATAAATGCGATTTTTAAGAAAATTTGCGCCCCTGGTATTATATCAGCTTTGCAAAAAAAGAAGGTGCCATAAATAAGATTTTTTGGAAGAGGTTGTTCCCTGGTTAATTTATCGAAAAGAAAATCTTTCAAATAATAAACTAGTCAAGGAAGTACCTTTGTATGCCATTTATAGGATATCGCACCATAAATTTTTACTAAGAATAGGTCCGCCCCTGGTTCACTTCCCGGAAAGTTAAAAAAGAAAATAAACCATATAGTAAATCCAAATCATCCCCAAATGCCCCTGAACACACATACAAAATTCAGTCACAAACAAACACAGAGAAGAAATAAATATATTAAAATTCGTGATTGTGACCAACAGAGATAGTCAATTTTTTTATTTTTGTTAATTGATATTTTTATAAAAAACTAAATCCCAAAATAAAAGAAAATATTGGTAACACAGAGGTAGTAAACAATTTTAAGTTTTTATATTTTTAAATATTTCTTTATTTATTTATTTATAACGATTGTTAGGGCGTACTTCAAAACTTGAAAACATGATTGCACTAATTAACAATGTGTACTTAGTCTAAATTTTTAAATTAAACAAGTAAGGAAGGTTAAGTTCGGGTGTAACCGAACATTACATACTCAGTTGACAGCTTTGGAGACAACATAAGCGAAAATAACCATGTAGGAAAATGAACCGAGGGTAACCCTGGAATGTGTTTGTATCACATGTGTATCAAATGAAAGGCATTAAAGAGCATTTTATGAGGGAGTGGGCCATAGTTCTATAGGTGGACGCCATTTATGGATATCGCCATAAAGGTGGACCAGGAGTGACTCTAAAATGTGTTTATACGATATGGGTATCAAATTAAATGTATTAATGAGGGTTTTAAAAGGGAGTGGTGGTAGTTGTATAGCCTTTTCGAGATATCGCCATAAAGGTGGACCAGGGGTGACTCTAGAATGTGTTTGTACAATATGGGTATCAAACGAAAGGTTTTAATAAGTATTTTACAAGGGCGTGGGGCTTAGTTCTATAGGTGGACGCCTTTTCGAGATATCGCCATAAAGGTGGACCAGGGGTGACTCTAGAATGTGTTTGTACGATATGGGTATCAAATTAAATGTATTAATGAGGGTTTTAAAAGGGAGTGGTGGTAGTTGTATAGCCTTTTCGAGATATCGGCATAAAGGTGGACCAGGGGTGACTCTAGAATGTGTTTGTACGATATGGGTATCAAATTAAAGGTACTAATGAGGCTTTTAAAAGGGAGTGGTGGTAGTTGTATAGCCTTTTCGAGATATCGCCATAAAGGTGGACCAGGGGTGACTCTAGAATGTGTTTGTACAATACGGGTATCAAACGAAAGGTTTTAATAAGTATTTTACAAGGGCGTGGGGCTTAGTTCTATAGGTGGACGCCTTTTCGAGATATCGCCATAAAGGTGGACCAGGGGTGACTCTAGAATGTGTTTGTACGATATGGGTATCAAATTAAATGTATTAATGAGGGTTTTAAAAGGGAGTGGTGGTAGTTGTATAGCCTTTTCGAGATATCGCCATAAAGGTGGACCAGGGGTGACTCTAGAATGTGTTTGTACAATATGGGTATCAAACGAAAGGTTTTAATAAGTATTTTACAAGGGCGTGGGGCTTAGTTCTATAGGTGGACGCCTTTTCGAGATATCGCCATAAAGGTGGACCAGGGGTGACTCTAGAATGTGTTTGTACGATATGGGTATCAAATTAAATGTATTAATGAGGGTTTTAAAAGGGAGTGGTGGTAGTTGTATAGCCTTTTCGAGATATCGCCATAAAGGTGGACCAGGGGTGACTCTAGAATGCGTTTGTACAATATGGGTATCAAACGACAGGTGTTAATGAGTATTTTAAAAGGGCGTGGGGCTTAATTCTATTGCTGGACGCCTTTTCGAGATATCGCCATAAAGGTGGACCAGGGGTGACTCTAGAATGTGTTTGTACAATATGGGTATCAAACGAAAGGTTTTAATAAGTATTTTACAAGGGCGTGGGGCTTAGTTCTATAGGTGGACTCCTTTTCGAGATATCGCCATAAAGGTGGACCAGGGGTGACTCTAGAATGTGTTTGTACGATATGGGTATCAAATTAAAGGTACTAATGAGGCTTTTAAAAGGGAGTGGTGGTAGTTGTATATGTGAAGGCGTTTTCCAGATATCGACCATGAACCATGGTGACCCATAACATCATCTCTTGGATACCGCTAATTTATTTATATATATAATACCACGAACAGTATTCCTGCCAAGATTTCAAGGGTTTTTTATTTCGCCCTGCAGAACTTTTTCATTTCATTCTAGTTAATATGGTAGGTGTCACACCCATTTTACAAAGTTTTTTCTAAAGTTATATTCTGCGTCAATAAAGCAATCCAAATACCATGTTTCATCCCTTTTTTCGTATTTGGTATAGAATTATGGAATTTTTTCATTTTTCGTAATTTTCGATATCGAAAAAGTGGGCGTGGTCATAGTCGGATTTCGTTCATTTTTTATACCAAGATAAAGTGCGTTCAGATAAGTACGTGAACTAAGTTCAGTAAAGATATGTCGATTTTTGCTGTAGTTATCGTGTTAACGGCCATGCGGAAGGACAGACGGACGACTGTGTATAAAAACTGGGCGTGGCTTCAACCGATTTCGCCAATTTTCACAGAAAACAGTTAACGTCATAAAATCTATGCCCTTACCAAATTTGAAAAGGATTAGTAAATTTTTGTTCGACTTATGGCATTAAAAGTATCCTAGACAAATTAAATGAAAAAGGGCGGAGCCACGCCCATTTTGAAATTTTCTTTTATTTTTGTATTTTGTTGCGCCATATCATTACTGGAGTTGAATGTTGACATAATTTACTTATATACTGTAAAGATATTAAATTTTTTGTTAAAATTTTACTTTAAAAAAAATTTTTTTTAAAGTGGGCGTGGTCCTTCTCCGATTTTGCTAATTTTTATTAAGCATGCATATGGTAATAGGAGTAACGTTCCTGCCAAATTTCATAATGATATCTTCAACGACTGCCAAATTACAGCTTGCAAAATTTTAAATTACCTTCTTTCAAAAGTGGGCGGTGCCACGCCCATTGTCCAAACTTCTACTAATTTTCTATTCTGCGTCATAAGTTCAACTCACCTACGAAATTTCATCGCTTTATCTGTCTTTGGTAATGAATTATTGCACTTTTTCGGTTTTTCGAAATTTTCGATATCGAAAAAGTGGGCGTGTTATAGTCCGATATCGTTCATTTTAAATAGCGATCTGAGATGAGTGCTCAGGAACCTACATACCAAATTTCATCAAGATACCTCAAAATTACTCAAGTTATCGTGTTAACGGACGGACGGACATGGCTCAATCAAATTTTTTTTCGATCCTGATGATTTTGATATATGGAAGTCTATATCTATCTCGATTTCTTTATACCAGTACAACCAACCGTTATTCAATCAAACTTAATATACTCTGTGAGCTCTGCTCAACTGAGAATAAAAATTGTATTATGACACGTGTAATAGAAATGTATTTAAATCTCAATAACTGTATCATTTAATCGGCCGAGGTTTGGTGTAATCATACAACCGACTCTAAATAAGTTTCTATCACAATTTCTAATGTATTCAGGTTGTTCGTTGAAGCATTTTAGCCCTTTTTAAAAAATACTATTTTGTTCCGATTTGGTTTTATAATAGGGCAATTTAAAATCATTTTTCTGGCTTTCTTTTATATCATGGATCTCGTAGTTAAATGTAATACCTGTTCTGAGATACTGTGTTCAAATTTCCGTGCTTTATATTATAAATAAATGTATTGTGTCGAAGAATATTTGTTGTTTAACGCTCATCCAATTTAAACATAGAAGCATGTCTTTTATAGGAGTGTCATAATGTTTGCTTAAAATAAAGCGCATTGCTTTATTTTGCATATTTTGGTACTTATCAATTTGCGAATCTTTCATAATAAGAAATATTGTTGAGCAATAAATAAAGTAAGGCCCAACTGTGGATCTGTAAACCTTTACTTTCTAATAATTACTTAAGCTTTCACAAGTTTTTTGAATAAACCATATTTTTTTTTGCTATTTTACGTGTGAAATTTCAATATTACTTATTGTAATAGTTTCAAAATTAGCAATGTCTGTTAGTACACAGCCAGACATAAAGGGTGTTTAAGTTACTTTGTAACTTTATTCTTATATCGATTCATTTTTGCCATTAATAGAAATTAGAGCATCATTTGAAAGCAGAATTTTTATCATTGATACAAAGGTTGAATAAAATGTGAACAAGAACAGAACCTTGGGTAGTCCAATATTAACATCCACTTCATCTGATATTTTCGAACCAATTACTGTTCTTTGTTTGCGATTTGTTAAGAAATCTTTAAATCAATCCAGTACAATATCTCTAATGCCTATTCCTTCCAATTTTTCTAATAATATTTTTTGATCTATAGTTTCAAAAGCTCTTGTAAGATCAACGAAAACTGCTATTATCGTCTTTTTAGTATTAAGTTTCGTCTTTCCATTCAGCTAAAACCATATTTAAAGCTGTTTCACAGGAATGATTTTTTTTTTTTTTGATTGATATTAGGGAAAAATTGTTGAAATTGCACACGGCGCTGGTTACTAAGACATATTTCTGAATTTCTCCAAATCTTCATAGCTTTTCGGTTGCTGAGTTTTGAATTTCAAATCACTTAAATTTATACTGGTGTAAAGGCAGATGCCTCTAAATATTTTAAGGCTCGTTCAAAAAAATTTGAAAATATTTTTTTTTTTAGTGCAGTGCATTATTCTAAAATCATTAAAAAATTTCGAATGAAAGATTCTAAAACACAAATTCCGATAAAGGTTTTTTCTCTGGGGGCACAACGCATTGTTGTGTTCGGAATATTTGGTAGTAAATTAATTTCAAGACTGTTTCTGGATCATTGTGCCATCTTTTGAGCACTATCTTCGTATTCTGGATTATTTCGGGACTATTCGCTTGCCAATTTTCGGGATAATTTTGGTCATTTTATAACTATTTACAAGGCTTTGATTTTTTGGAATTCTACTGGAATCATTTCCATACTTTCTTGTTATTAATTCGGAATATATACAGAATAGTTTCACAATTATTTATTTATTTTCCGAACTGTTTTCGAGTACAATTCTGGATTACTTCAAACTCATTCGGATACTTCGCAAGATTATTTCCGGCAATCTTTCAGCTCTATTTCGATATCAATTGTTTTTGTTTTTTATCGGCCTATTGATAAATGATTCAAGGTTCGATTCGAGCACAAGGCAAGAACAATAATTTTTTCTAATAATAATTATTGTTTTTTTAATTTTTTCTGTAGTTGAATAACTATTGTTTTTTTTTTTAATTTTTCTGTAATTGAAATTCGTAATCGAATCGGACATTGAATCTATTTCGGGATCATTGCGGTTTCTTTTTTCGAGATCATTCAGTGGTGATTTTAGGGACCAGCTGAAATAGTCCCACCCTTTGGTAAAATTTACATTGTCCAACCAAACATTATAGCTTAACTTTAAAAATTTAACACAATATTTTCACTTTAATTTTTACATAACCCAAAACAAAAATATAAAAAAAATATAAAAATATAAGGCGCAATAAGCTCTAAAGAGATTTTAGGCCGAGCTTCTCTTCCAATTCGCATTGTGTTCCTTCTTAATTTACAAATTAGTGGGACGAGACCTACCTGTTTTATGCCGACTCCGTACATCATCTGCAAGACGGATGAGTTTTCACTCAGGAGCTTTTCATGGCAGAAATACACTCGGAGTGCTTTCCAAATCACTGCCGAGAGGTGACCTCGCTAAAAAAAACTTTATTCTAATTGAAACAACTTGTTTGTAAAATTTTGATTTTGCTTTGCCTGGGGCGTGAACCCAGTATCTTCGGTGTTGTAGGCGCAGCACGCTACCACCACACTGCGACAGCTGCAAAACCAAAGCATTGAGGAAATACGTTCATTTCGGTATGCTGGAAACAGAATGGCCCAAAACTAAGTACATAAGTATACACTTCTGTATATTAGAGTTGCCCTCATTTTTTAGAGCAAGATATAGATGAAATTGCTTTAAAATGGTGTAAACGGGTAAAGGAATTTGAACACTTGAATTGGTTAAAATTCATCCTTTTCGCTTATATCTAGGGGATAAAATCGAAAATCAAAACACTATTTTTTCCCCCACACAATTAAGTAGCACCTTAGTGTACCTACTTATGGTTTTAACCACTTTCTTATATTCAATGAAAATCTGAATCTTCTTCCAAGATAATATTGCACTATTTTCAATTTATTCTTAACCGTTGCTGGTATTAAAGTGGTTGATGTTCAGTAGAAGGATGTTCAGAGACTGGTGGTTTTGGGGGTTTAAGCCCCCCTTGCCTCAGGATCATTTGATTTTTTAGGTCGTTACAATTCAAATATTTGATGTTTTTATGTCTATGTTAATAAATTTCTTTATAATTCTGCACGTATTTACTTTGTTGGTGATATTATATTTTTAATATGTAAGCATATGTATGCACGAAGTGAACACTTATATATTTTAATTATATTCTGTTTCATCATAATTCTGCAATTTATTATATATAAAATTTACATGCTAACTTTTACTATAATTTCATAAAGAAGTTTCCTTTTAAATTTGCCTAACGACCATCTACATTAGACTGGGTCGATTTATTAACCTATATCGCACCATCGATTTTTCGATAGGATTTGGGCTCAGGAGAAAAATGTTCCACTATGCATATCCAAAAAAATAATTTTTGAGCCTGCAAAATTTCAACGATTTTTTCGATTTTTCATGCATTTTTTTCATTTTCAAGGCTCCAAATCATTTTTTATGTATTTTTTTCGTCTCAACTGGTAAATGCAAAATTGGTAAATGCAGTTTTTTGAAAAAAGGATCACTACCGTATTCAAATTTCTATCCAATTTCTAGACTCAGCAACTCAGAATTTGGAATTACGATTCAACATTTTAAAATGTACAAACACATTAGTGTTTGTTCCGTGTAGATATGAATTTTTATACCCAGTTGAGCAGAGCTGACAGAGTATATTAACTTTGATTGCATAACGGTTGGTTGTACAGGTATAAAGGAATCGAGATAGATATATATCAAAATCATCAGTATCGAAAAAAAATTTGATTGAGCCATGTACGTCCGTCCGTCTGCCCGTTAACACGATAACTTGAGTAAATTTTGAGGTATCTTGATGAAATTTGGTATGTAGGTTCGCGGGCACTCACCTCAGATCGCTATTTAAAATGAACGATATCGGACTATAACCACGCCCACTTTTTCGATATCGAAAATTTCGAAAAATCGAAAAAGTACGATAATTCATTAGCAAAAATGGATAAAGCAACGAAATTTGGTAGGTGAGTTGAGCTTATGGCGTAGAATAGAAAATTAGTAAAGTTTTGGACAACGGGCGTGGCACCGCCCCCTTTTGAAAGAAAGTAATTTAGAAGTTTTGCAAGCTGTAATTTGGCAGTCGTTAAAGATATCATGATGAAATTTGGCAAGAACATTACTCCTATTACTATATATATGCATAATAAAAATTAGCAAAATAGGAGAGCGACCACGCCCACTTAAAAAAAAAATTTTTAAGTCAAATTTTTTAGTATATAAGTAAATTATGTCAACATTCAACTCCAAGCATGATATGGTGCAACAAAATACAAAAATAAAAGAAAATTTCAAAATGGGCGTGGCTCCGCCCTTTTTCATTTAATTTGTCTAGAATACTTTTAATGCCATAAGTCGAACAAAAATTTACCAATCCTTCTGGTAGGGGCATAGGTTCTGTGACGTTAACTATTTTCTGTGAAAATGGGCGAAATCGGTTGAATCCACGCCCAGTTTTTATACACAATCGTCCGTCTGCTTCCCCTCGGCCGTTAACACGATAACTTGAGCAAAAACCGATATATCTTTACTAAACAAAAAATGGGCGAAATCCAACTATAACCGCGCCCACTTTTTCGAAATCGAAAATTACTAAAAATGAAAAAAATGCCATAATTCTATACCAAATACGAAAAAAGGGATGAAACATGGTAATTTGATTGGTTTATTGACACAAAATATAACTTAAGAAAAAACTTTGTAAAATGGGTGTGATACCTACCATATTAAGTAGAAGAAAATGAAAAAGTTCTGTAAGGCGAAATCAAAAGCCCTTGGAATCTTGGGAGGAATACTGTTCGTGGTATTACATATATAAATAAATTAGCGGTACCCGACAGATGATGTTCTGGGTCACCCTGGTCCACATTTTGGTCGATATCTCGAAAACGCCTTCACATATACAACTACCACCACCCCTTTTAAAACCCTTATTAATACCTTTAATTTGATACCCATATCGTACAAACACATTCTAGAGTCACCCTTGGTCCACATTTATGGCGATATCTCGAAAAGGCGTCCACCCATAGATCTAAGGCCCGCTCTCTTTTAAAATACTCATTAACACCTTTCATTTGATACCCATATCATACAAACACATTCTAGAGTCACCCCTGGTCCACCTTTATGGCGATGTCTCGAAACGGCGTCCACCTATGGAACTAAGGATCACTCCCTTTTAAAATACTCATTAACACCTTTCATTTGATACCCATATCGTACAAACACATTCTAGCGTCACCCCTGGTCCACCTTTATGGCAATATCTCGAAAAGGCGTCCACCTATGCAACTAAGGTCGCTCCCTTTTATAATACTCATTAACACCTTCCATTTGATACCCATGTCCTACAAACACATTCCAGGGTTACCCTAGTTTCATTTTCCTGCATGGTGATTTTCCCTTAGTTTGTCTCCAAGCTCTCAGCTGAGTATGTAATGTTCGGTTACACCCGAACTTAGCCTTCCTTAATTGTTTAAATTAAATTTTTTTCTATTCGGTCAGTGTCTTTCTTTTGAATTTTATATACGATAATTTAGATCTCATACATAGGCTCAAAAAGCATGAATTCTACCTATTCCTGAAGGAGGTACTTCGGTTTTTTTGTTTATCAATTTATCTATGATTAATATTACAGGAATACGATTCTGTGGCTTTTCCTAACGTTCACATGTTGCTGAAAATCTTGTGTACGCTTCCAGTAACAACGGCAACGAACGAGAGATATTTTTCAACTCTCAGGCTAATTAAAAACTATTTGAGAAATACGATGAGTGAAAATCGATTGAATGGCTGTGCATCACTAAGCATCCACCGTGATCAAGTTATTACCGTTGATGAAGTTTTAGATGAAATGACAAAGAAAAGCCGACGCATGCGCTTGAGTTTTTAATGTAACCTTTTTCATATCATATTCTAAATACACGTACTTTAATGTTAAAGCTAAAGATAACACTTTTTTTATTTATTTAACTGAAAAAAAAAATTGTTTTGAACCTCCCTCAGGGCAATTTTCTGGCACGCCCCTGTTCAGTAGGATTTATTAAATTTCGTTTTGACCAGATATATAGTTTTAGCATGCTTTGGAAATCTTAAGATTAGCATACGTAATTATGCTAAACAAGTAAGGTAGGCTAATTGCGTGTGTAACCGAACATTATATACTTAGCTGAGAGCTTTGGAGACAAAATAAGGGAAAATCACCATGTATGAAAATGAACCTAGGGTAACCCTGGAATGTGTTTGTATGACATGGGTATCAAATGGAAGGTATTAAAGAGTATTTAAAAGGGAGTGGTTCATAGTTCTATAGGTGGACGCCATTTCGGGATATCGCCATAAAGGTGGACCAGGGGTGACTCTATAATGTGTTTGTACGATATGGGTATCAAATTAAAGGTATCAATGAGGGTTTTAAAAGGGAGTAACCCGTAGTTCTATATGTGAAGGCGTTTTCGAGATATCGACCAAAATGTGGACCAGGTTGACCCAGAACATCATCTGTCGGGTACCGCTAATTTATTTTTATATGTAATACCACGAACAGTATTCCTGCCAAGATTCCAAAGGCTTTTGATTCCGCCCTGCAGATCTTTTTCATTTTATTCTACTTAATATGTTAGGTGTCACATCCATTTTACAAGGTTTTTTCCAAAGTTATATTTTGCGTCTATAAACCAATCCAATTACCATGTTTCATCCCTTTTTTCATATTTGGTATAGAATTATGGCAATTTTTGCATTTTTAGTAATTTTCGTAATTTTCAATATCGAAAAAGTGGGCATGGCCACAGTCCGATTTCGGTCATTTTTTATACCAAGATACAGTGAGTTCCAATAAGTACGCGAACTAAGTTTAGTAAAGATATTTCGATTTTTGCTCAAGTTATGGTGATAACGGCCGAGCGAAAGGACAGACGGTCGACTGTGTATAAAAACTGGGCGTGGTTTCAACCAATTTCACCCATTTTCACAGAAAACAGTTATAGTAATAGAATCTATGCCCCTACCAAAATTCACAAAGATTGGTAAATTTTTGTTCGACTTATGGCATTAAAAGTATTCTACACAAATTAAATGAAAAGGGGCGGAGCCACGCCCATTTTGAAATTTTTTTTTTTGCACCATATCATTACTGGAGTTGAATGTTGACATAATTTACTTATATACTGTATGGATATTAAATTTTTTGTTAAAATTTGACATTTAAAATTTTTTTTTTAAGTGGGCGTGTTCGTCATCCGATTTGGCCAATTTTTGTTTATCACGTATATCGTAACAGGAGTAACGTTCCTGCCAAATTACATCCTGATATCTTCAACGGCTTCCAAATTACAGCTTGCAAAATTCTAAATTCCCTTATTTTAAGAGTGGGCGGTGCCACGCCCATTGTCCAAAATTTTACTAGTTTTGCATTCTGCGTCATAAGGTCAATCCATCTACCAAGTTTCACCGCTTTATCCAGCTTTGGTAATGAATGATCGCAATTTTTCTGTTTTTCGAAATTTTCGATATCGAAAAGGTGGGCGTAGTTATAGTCCGATTTCGTTCGTTTTAAATAGAGATCTGAGATAAGTGCCAATGAACCCACATACCAAATTTCATCAAAATTTACTCAAGTTATCGTGTTAACGGACAGACGGACGGACGGACGAACGGACATGGCTAAATTAATTTCTTTTTTCGCCCAGATCATTTTGATATATAGAAGTATTTATCTATTTCGATTAGTTTATGCCGTTACGATTACCGTTATGCGAACAAAATTAATATACTCTGTGAGCTCTGCTCAGCTGAGTATAAAAATAATCTGCGTTATAGGTAGAAAAAAAATAATAATTAAAAATTCACTCTGACTTACATTTTTCAGCCGCGTGTGGCAAGAAATATATACAAAAGAAAAAGCTGTAACATTTCGTCTTCGCTAAACTTTAGCTGAAATTGAAAATGAGAAATTTCAATTGAAACTTCACCAAAAGTTGTATTCTGGTATTAATTCGTCGTGTATATATATATTGGACTACAATCAATTACATAATGTTTATCCGTATGTTTTGGCGTATTTGAAATTTATAGTTCTGCATTCGCTTATAGCGAATTCCCACTTTTGATGTTCGACACACAAATGTAGAATTTAAGGCGAATTTTAATTCAATTGACTACAAGTCAAAAAGACATAAACAAAGAAAAAAAGATAAAAGTGCGTAAAAGCAAAAATAAAGATGGCAATATGCACGAAAGCAAAGCTTTTGGATTTCAGATGTAGCACAGTGAAGCAAAACGACAAAAGAATACTGAGAAAGAAAAACTTTTAGATGAAAGTCTAGCCTACCACACAGTGGCGGCCGCAAAGTTCTATTGGAACGAAATGTACAGAACTGTTAAAGTTGAGCTGCCTAGCTTCAAGGTATATGGGGGGAAACATTGATGCAAAATTCGTGTATTGCGACATTGAGTTTGCTGTAGAAGATTAAAATCTCGAACTTCCCCTTAACCTTAAAGGGGGTGCGCAATGTAACGCTAGTCCATGATCCATGACTCGCATTTAGCAATTTCGGCGTTTAATACGCTTAATTAAAGAACATATTGCCCGTTTTATTTTAAAAATATAAATATGTTTAATGTATGTATTTAAATATGTAATTCAAAATTTTAATTTGCTTGGGAGAACGCAAACAAAAAAAAATTCTTTTCTTAAAGTTTAATTACCAAAATTTAATTAGACCACTGGGCCGATCATCTTTGCCCCTAGCATTATTCTATGTATTTGAACATAATCTTACCAGTCGGCTGTTGTGGGGTATCTTTAAATCTCGAAAAACTAGAATTTTGGATAACATCAGTTAAGAATAAAACAAGCAATATTGATACCCCCTGAAAGTATTGTGGATTTTTATAGATGCTCATGGTCCGTTGCCAGATATTCATCCAGGACGTTCGGGAAATAGCACCACTAAAACATCAGTGCGACCATCTCGAGACCGAACCTTCTTGGTCCTTCAACTTAATCCTTCCGTGAGGACCTTGGGGATATATTACCTGCTCAATAATCTGGGTTATCCCCTGTAGGCATATTGACAGAGACCATAACGCAACGGTGTAAGAACGGGGCATAAGCAATGGCTCTTCATAGGCGTAGATGGTTACTTTTTTCGAAACATTCTACAACTAGCCAACTGTTTTTAAGGTAGGATACAGGACTTAGTTCTCAAAAACGACTGTAGAAGAGTTTGAGGAATCAAACAATATCCAAATAAAGACGCTAGCAAATGTGACATATTAAGGTCCTGTTTTTAAAAAGATGCAGACTTATCAGTTGGTAAAAGTTGAATAGAGTGATATGTTAAGCATCTGGAAATTGAAAAAGTAACAATGTGCTGGTGGTAAATCTACAGTGCAATGGAAATTGCCACCTAGGGGCGAAATAGTTCAGACAATGATGATAAGTAATGAGACTTTCCTTGAAGTCAATTGACAGACCGATTTCAGAGTGACTAGTGTCGACTGAAATTTGTTCAGGTATAAATCTCTAGATCGTGCACATTTTTTACCACCCCACAAATATGGAGATAATACGTTCATGTAAATAAGTGAATTCAATCACAACAGACTGCCAATGATTTCGCAACTCGACTCTCACACCTGCTCTCTGAGAGCACAACTCTCCTGAAGGAATACAGGAGCAGTGGGAGCATATCTCCAAAGCACTTCGTACTGCCGCCGAGGAAAAAAAATGGCTACCGAGGAAAAAACAACTGGTACGATGAAGAATGACGCGTTGCAACCGAAAGAAAAGACGTTGCCTACAGGGCTACGTTAAAAGCGAGCGCGCTAAGAGGAGTGTGTGAACGCTATCGTGAGTTGAAAAGGGAAGCGAGACGCCTTTTCAGGAAGAAAAAAGCAGAAGCAGAAAGGCGTGAGTGCGAGGACCTTGAGCTGCTAGCCACCAGGAATAACGCCCGAAAATTCTAACCAGATTGAAAAACAACAAGGCCGTGGGCGCTGATGGGTTGCCCGCGGAGCTATTCAAGTACGGCGGCGAGGAGTTGGTAAGGCGCATGCAGCTTCTTGGCAAAATATGGGCGGACGAGTGCATGCCCGACGGTTGGAACCTAAGTGTTCTTTGCCCAGTTTACAAGAAGGGGGATACTGCAAAATGCACCAACTACCGTGCAATCAGCCTTCTTAACATCGTGAAAAGAGAATCGACACACATAACCTCTTCGTCGACTTTAAAGCCGCCTTCGACAGCACGAAAAGGAGCTGCCTATATGCCGCTATGTCTGAATTTGGCTTCCCCGCAAAACTTATACGGCTGTGCAAAATGACGTTGAGCAACACCATCAGCTCAGTCAGAGTTGGGAAGGACCTCTTCGAGCCGTTCGAAACTAAACGAGGTTTCAGACAGGGTGACCCCCTATCGTGCGATTTCTTTAATTTGATGCTGGAGAAAATTATACTAGCTGCAGAACTTAACCGCACTGGAACAATATCCTATAAAAGAGTGCACTTACTGGCATATGCTGATGACATTGATATCATCGGCCTAAACACCCGCGCTGTTAGTTCTGCTTACTCCAAACTGGAAAAAGAAGCGGTAAAGATGGGTTTGATGGTGAATGAGGACAAAACGAAGTACCTGCTGTCATCCAGCAAAGAGTCAGCGCATACGTGCCTTGGCAACCACGCTACTGTTGGCAGCCATAATTTCGAAATAGTAAAAGACTTCGTTTATTTGGGAACCAGCATCAACACTAGCAACAGCATCAGCACTGAAATCCAGCGAAGAATCAATCTTGCCAATAAATGCTACCTTGGACTAGGTAGGCAATTGAAAAGTAAAGTTCTCTCTCGGCGAACGAAAATCATACTCTACAATTCACTTATCGTACCCGTCCTGCTGTATGGGGCAGAAGCATGGACCATGACAACAGCAGATGCAGCAGCTTTGGGAGTGTTCGAGAGAAAAGTTGTTCGAAAGATTTATGGACCTCTACGCGTTGGCGATGGCGAGTACCGAAGAAGATTTAATGCTGAGCTGTACGAGCTATACGCAGACATCAACATAGTCCAGCGAATTAAAACGCAGCGGCTGCGCTGGCTAGGCCATGTTATGCGAATGAAAGATGATGCTCCGGCCAAGAAAGTGTTTCTATCGGAACCCGCCTATGGAAGCAGAGGTAGAGGGCGGCCCCCAATCCGTTGGAAGGACCAGGTGGAAACTGATTTAAACTCCCTTGGTGTGACCAATTGGCGCCGGTTGGCGGAACGAAGGAGCGACTGGCGCGCCTTGTTGGACGGCCATAACCGTTTACACGGTTAAGCGCCAATTAAGTAAATAAGTAAATAAGTGAATCTTGTTCCAAATTATAAGAGACTGTCACTTGTTCAAAGATCAGCCATTTTTATGCTAAGACTATGGTTTCAGTTTCACTGAAGCATATCTTGCCTTCATTAGTTGGATGGGTTTCAACTTGAATCGATGTGTACTGCCTGGTTTTATTCCTGCGCATCTGTGAAGGCATTCTAGAGCTTCAGTAGATTAGGGACCTACACAGGTTAGGTTAAATTGGCCAGTCTATGAGGACCTCACATATACTGAATGAGTCCGTAGTGTTACCAGAAGTTTATTTTAACAACCAAATTGAAAACCCGTATCAAAAACCAGGACTTATGTTATAACATAACTCCGTCCTCTTGGCAAATACTAGAAGCTTTCTAAGACTTACGCCACTTGCTGCTTCTAGGTCTGCCAGCTGTACCACTCCTAATAGCTGGAGTCTTAGCTTGGCAAGTGCAGGGCACGAGCACAGAACGTGCTCGATCGTTTCCTCCTCCAACCCGCACTTCCTACATCTGATATCACTGACCAAGCCTAATTTAAAGGCACGTGACGCCAGAAGGCAGTGTCCAGTCAGAATAGAAGCAAATTTGTTAGTCTAAGGTTGTAAGATCTTCACATAATCTTCGACACTTTACAGCCCCGCGCTTGAACCTACGCCTTTCCCGCTTAGTCGATCATGTACACCTCTCGCCTTCTCTTAATCTGGCCCAGTCTAATTGGGAGGTCTACGGAGCAAGCTTCAAAGGATGCGCCCTTTTTAGCTAGCTGATCTGCTTTTTATTCCCGTCAAGGGCATACGGGGCCCTGGGACCCAATATAGATGATAGAGGGCTACAAATGTAGCAAAAAATATGATACGCGTAGCTTCTCACTAACAGAAAAGTAATATCCACGGTACTCCTTTCTGATCATGTAATAAGCGGGTCGTAAAAATTGGACATATTGATTACCAGTACATATATGTTCTGAATCCAGCGCCCCTAGCATAGCCTCACTCTACAGAATAATAGTAATTTTGGCTTTACTGCTCCATTTTCGAAGACACGCACTGACTTTATTACAATATCGATACCTTCGGGCTGCATTGAAATTTTAAGGTATTATATGCGTACATACACTTAATGGAAATCCATGTAAAATTTGTGCTAAACATGTTTCGCGTAACCATATTGTGCCGAGGAAATAAACATAAAACTTGAAGCAGTCAGCACTTTGACCATGCCCATCCATAGACATATGTAATTTCGATGTGCTTAGCCCGCATCAGTTTTTTCCGTGAGTCAAGTTTTGTGAGTGTATTAAGGTTTTTCGATGGTGAATTTTTTTGTTTTGATTTAAAATTTTTTGAATTAAGCGGGGACTGCCCTCATTGCTTTTAAATGTATGAAAACATTTATTTGAATCACTTTTTAATTTATAATTTATTTTAATAAAGAACAGAATGGAAAAGAAAGGAAAGCAAAGGAAAGAAAAGAAATAGACTTGATGCATGATCAGCTACATATGTATTTTTGTTTAATTTTTATTTTGTACAAAGCAACTCCTCGGCCATGCTCACGATTCAGCATAGTACACAAAAAGCAAGTACACACACAGCGTGTCTATAGTATGAATAAGTGCATGTGTAGTGGTGTGACCTTTATGTTAAATTTTTTATATTTAAATGATTTTTCAAATTTTTTATATTTATGGATAACACTTCACCTCAAAATTTCCTATCAATACATTTATAATTTGTATACCTTAGAATTATAGTTTAGCAGAAAACGGTTCCACATTTTTTCATCTTGTCTATTTATTTATAAGATAATTTAAAATTTTTTGGTTGACATGAATAAATAAAAAAATTGTTGAATATCTTCCAAAATTCGATGTTTTTCGAAGTTGTTGCTTTTTTTGCTTTTCTTGAACAAATCAAACTTTTTTTCAAAATTCATGGTGGCGTCGACGGATCCTGCTCATTTTTGTCACACTTCCTATAAAGTTTCGAGAAAAAAATTCAATTTCGAAAAAAACATCAACATAGTTTTTTTTTTCTTTCATTTATTTGTGTGATAAAAGGTAAAACCAAAAAAAATTACACCATCGAGAAACTCTGCTAAACTTCAGAAAATGTAACTCTATATCTCTATTTGTTAATCTTATTTGCGACTTACAACCTGATGACCTACTAAATCGCTTAGCTTTGTATGTTTCATTTTAAAATTTAAATTATCTTTGCTAAAACATTCTCAACTATCCAACCTAATGTGGTTAAACTATTTTTAAATTTACCACTGTTGATACCTTTCACCACTGTTCCACAAAAAGGCAGCACGCTGTACATTGAAAAATGTCTAAGGATGAACAAGAATCGGCCACTTGCTATGTAAATTGGTATGAGAACGACTCAAAGAAGTGCGGTGAAAAGTTTTCTAATTACCATAGAAATGGCTGAATAGACAACTAGTGCGGAGGGTCAAATGGATAACGACTAAAGCTAAAGCATAACAGCTTGCCATCAACATCAGAAACATATCCGCTCCCCCTCAGCGAGAAAGCTTACGGCTCGTTCAACACTTTACTCTATTCGTAATTTGCATGCAATTGCCGTTGTTCTAAAGTTAACGAACCAGATATAGTTTGTACCGTGTGATGGCATAAAATCATGTCATCTCGAACGTGCAACTATTGCCTGAACAACTAAACGAAACATACATATGTATGTACATACATACGGGCAGTGTCGTATGGATGTGTTGGTTTATATGTGTAAAAACTACACTTTTTTTGTTTAACAGTTGTGTTTGAGTAGTGCATTTGTATGTATGTATGTATATGTGAATGCAAAGTCAAATAAACCGCACATGCCTGAAAAGTGTAATCAAAGTTTTATGAAGTCAACTTCGTTGTTGAGTCGCCATTGGCAATTGATTCCTTAACCACTGGCGTTATCACTATCGCTGTTTCTACGTTGTATTAATGTTGTTATTGGAGTTGACGTCGTTGACATGGCTGCTTACCTTTCAATATACCAAAGCTGATGGTTATATAGTTTTATGTCGTATATAATTGTTTGCTTTTAAGTAAGTCACACGTTCACACGTTTATATGAAATGTACAGAGGCTTGACGCTTTCATCACATAAGAGTTGGCATGGATGGTAAAGTGGGCATGGTCAGCGGTACTCATGGCCATGATAATTTACTTCATATATTAATATGCAGGAATTTTGGTTTCTTCAAACTTAAATTGCTTCAGAAATGGATTTTCCAAAACGATTTCACTTCTTTTTGCTGGTCTAGTTAACTCTCCGAGTACTTTCTGCCATACAATGCTTAAAAAAAAAAAAAAAAATAAATGTAAGGCGCGATAACCTCCGAAGAGATCTAAGGCCGAGCTTCTCTTCCAATTTGCGTCGTGCTCCTCTTGATTTTTCCCTACAAATTGGCCGGACGGGACCTACATGTTTTCTGCCGACTCCGAACGGCATCTGCAAGGCAGATGAGTTTTCACTGAGAGCTTTTCATGGCAGAAATACAATCGGAGCGCTTGCCAGACACTGCCGAGGGGCGACCCCGCTTAGAAAAATTTTCTTCTAATTGAAAAATCTTATTTCTAAAATTTTTTGATGTTGCTTTGCCCTGGAGTTGAACCCAGGGCATACGGCGTGATAGGCGGAGCACGCTACCATCACACCACGGTGGCCGCCATACAATGCTTACCTGTTGAAATTATCCGTTATCTGTCACACAGCCGTGTAAACTGTCTTTGTACATATCCAATTCGTATATTGCTCATACCAAAAATTTTTTCATTATCGTTGGAAATCTATTATTTTCCTCACAGAAATCTAAAATCTTTTGAAATCTCCAAAAGAATTGGAACGATTTTTGAAACATTTTAGAAACTTGTTAACTAATAAACTTAATCTGTATTAAGACCATATTTATTTAAGTAAATTCCTATAGCGCCTCATACTTGAAGCCTTGAATGTGGTTTCAATCCCAGTGAAAAAAAAAAAATTTTTCTCTAGGTGGCGCACGACCTGGGATCAACATGAGCAGCTACGTACTTTATGCATTTTGTTTTGTTCATTTTCCGACAGGGTGGATATTTGAATTATACTGAAACGATTTTTCGTCACACCATGTCAAATCTAATTTAGAAACAAGGCGGTTCTTGCATTGTGCCATCTTCAGTGTCGTTTTTCGTTGACTTTTTTATCTTAATAAACTTTTGAAGTCCAAACTAAAAAAATAACTGTAGGGAGGGATAATTTCCGAAGAACAATTTAGTTCCGAAGAGCCTGAAGGTTGAATGTGGCCACATAAATCGTTCCCGAAATGGTCGGGCTAGCACCTTAATTGTGCTGTGGTACAGGAACGTACCGGATCTGTATCCGGCAAAGGACCATTAAATCGATAACACTCCCCAAATCCTTCGGGGAACAACCTTATCGCTACAACAACAACAACATAATTTCCGAAGAGATTTTAGGCGGAGCTTCTCTTCCAATTTGCGTAGTCCTCCTTGTTTAATTGTTTCCGCAAACTGGCGAGATGGGACCTACATATTTTATGCTGACGCCGATCGGTATCTGCAAAGCAGATGAGTTTTCACTGAAAAGCTTTTCATGACAAATATACACCCGGCGTGCTTGCCAGATTACGACCGAGAGGTGACCCCGCTTACAAAAACTTTCTTCTAGTTGAAATAATTCTAATATAGGGCAAAAAACACTTAATAGCGTGTTCTTCAAACAAATTAGAAATTGAGCTCTTTCGATCGGCGAGCTGAGTTGATATTCTACATATGCAACGATGTGCATTGGACAAGAAGGCAGAACTAATACAGATTCAGATTGCTTAAAGAGTACGTAACATAGAAATAAAGATATTTTTAACCTACATCCTTCCACACAAAATGTTCTTCCAAGTAGGAATGGTTGAAATAATTACGGCCACCTTAATCCTATTGGTAATCGTAACCAAATCGCTAACTGCACCACATACAACGAAAAAGTATTTCAAGAAAATACTCATGCCACTGACCGGTTTCTGTTGACGTCGCATTTCTGACATCGATGGTGGAGGAGTACGAACGCTTCCAAAGGGAGCACCCGACTCCTCATCAACGTAGAAAACCAGGCTCGGCTGGGGACGTTTCTCAAAAGAGAAGCAGATCCGGCCATAAAAATTGCAGTGAGGCTGTTTCGAAAAAGCCCAAATGGGCGGTCACGGAACAGACATCCATGAGACACTTCAGTGAAGTCGCCAGAGACCACCTGCAAGAGGTCATGCTTGCTGACAGGCGATCGCCATCAAGAATTCAGCAGTACTGGGTGGAGATCGATATCGGGTTATCGAAAATTTCCATGCGGCAGGTGCGCGACAACCCGACTGGACCTCTCCCAGTCTTTGACTTCTCCGAGATCCTGAGAGGATATGGGATCATCAGGTGCGCGGACCAGGGCTCGTTGGAATTTTTGACAAGGTGTGTAACACAAATTGGCGGAGAGGTAAACAACCTCCACCTAAGTCTAATACCTGCCTCAGAGGTTGCGGAAAGACCTCGTGCGCGCACTTGGCTCCCCCCACCCTGGAGGACTCGGGAGAGGAGTTGCTGGACTGCATCAAGCTTTACAACAACAACATTCCGGCCATTGTAGAATGGCAGTTAATATAAGAGGAAACGCCGTCGAAAACCAGCAAACAAATCCTGGTGGCCATTTCCGAGGAGTCCCTAGAGGCTCTGGCCAAGGCGGACTATTAAATCGCATTTGCTTTTCGCATGGCCAAGGTGAAGGTATTCCGCGGCGACATAATCCCTGCTGAAGACGACCCTGATGAAGCTGAAGGGGCAGGTAATCTGTTGCAGGGTGTCAACATAAAGGACGGGGACACAACAGAAGTCTAAGAGTATGCAGATTAATCTGCAGCACTCTAAAAGTGATACAGATAATCTTAAAATCCTTCTCGATGAGAAGGACATCAACATCAGCCTAACCCAAAAGCCCTGGGTCCACAATCAGGAAATCAGGGGGTTAAACATCAGCACACACAATCTGTTCCACAAAACGGATGCAGGTAAGCCAAGGGCAGGCATTTTAATCAAAAAAGGTATAAATGCTTTTTTATGTTCAAATTACAGCACAGCAGACCTAACAGTGGTAAAGCTAGATGGCGTGTCCAACCAGGTCATCTACGTGGTCTCGGCCTACATGGCTCATAACAGGATGGCTCCACCTTCAGAGCTGGCACATTTTATAAATAATAGCGGCTGGTGCAGCATAATTATCGGCTGCGACGCCAATGCAAGAAACACGATATGGGCAGCTCCTCAACCAATGAGAGAGGTGAGTCCCTTCTACACTTTATTCTTAATTCCAACCTCAGTATTTGCAACAGCGGCCACAAGCCCACTTTTATATTCCCTTGTTCAGACAGGTTTCAGGGCTGGGAGGAAGTCCTAGATCTAACTTTGACAACCGACGATGACCCGGCGTTAGTGGAAAACTGGAGAGTGCCAGACAAAGCCTCTCTCTCGGACCACCGCTGGATCTTATTCGACATCAAATTTGGATCTGGCCAGACAAACAAAGTGGGATACATTTGTAAGGCTAACTACGCCAGCTTTAGAAATAAGCGAACCTAACATAAACTGCCAGCAAAAGCTCGATGATCTAGTCGGCAAGGCGGAGCTCGCGATAAGTAACTCTTGCAACAAGTGCACCCCATTTAGTATTCGTAAAAAGAAGTCCCCACCCTGCTGGAGCGGGGACCTTAGTAAACTTAGAACGACAGTATAGAAGGCATTTAATGCGTGCCTCATAACCAAGGAGTGGCAGCTATATAGGGAGGCGCTCAAAGCATACAAAAAAGCTATAAGGGTAGCAAAGGCTATGTCCTGGAAATCCTTCTGCTACTCAATAGAAAACACTCGTGAGTCCTCCAGACTGACTAAAATTCTGTCCAAAGAACACCACAACAATCACTACGTAAGGAGTGAGGCAGGCCTCTGAACAAACTCAGCAGAGGACTCCCTGGGCACACTCATCAATTTTCACTTCCCTGGATGCGATCTAGCACCCGTAAAAGAATCTCTCTGCAGGAACTATCAGCCAGAAGACTTACTGGACAGGATAATAGACAGCGAAAAGTTCAGGTTTGACATAAATGGCTTCTCTCCATTCAAATCGCCCGGCCTGGATGGCATTATCCCGGTAATGCTACAAAAGCTAGGTGATCCAATTATACTCTAGCTGGAAAAGGTATACAGAGCAAGTATCGCCCTGACCTATATTCCACAAAGCTGGATAAAAACAAAAGTAATATTTCCGCCAAAAGCGGGCAGATGCACGCACGAAAATTCCAAAGATTACAGGCCAATAAGCCTCACATCCTTCATGCTCAAGATCCTTGAGAGGCTTCTGGATATACATATGGGGTCCTCACACCACTACTCTGGGTTAATGCATTGAACGAGATATTACTCGAACTCGACAAGAATGGTGTTAAGGCATAGCGTACGCAGACGATGTGGTCTTTGTAGTCTCGGAGGTTTTTCCCTCCATGCTAAGCGACATTCTTCAAGGTGCGCTAAGCAGGCTACACACCTGGGCGGCGTCGTGCGGCCTCAACATCAACCCAACAAAACAGAACTGTTACTGTTCAGCAACAGAACGAAAATACCAACATTTACCAACCTACTGCCACTGGGCCTCCACGTCAGATATACAGCGATCAGCACAGCCATCAGGATAAAGGAGTATAGATGCTGGAAAGAAAAACGATATGGCCACAGTGACATCCAACAAGGCTCGCCTCTGTCGATTCGACAACAGATTACCTCTCAAAAACACTGATCTTCGACAGGAATTACAAGGTGCAGATACCCTCTAGAACAGATTGGTCGGCCCACAAAGTTGGCAGGGAGGGGGTCACCTCACTCTACACTGACGGATCCAAAATGGACTGCGGCGTCGGCGCATGTGTCTTCTCCAAACAACTAAAAGTCGCAATCCCCATCCGCCTTCCAAACATAGCTAGCATCTTCCAAGCAGAGCTGCAAGGAATATAGAGGACCTGCATCTTCTTGCTGTAAAACGGAATAGACGGTGAGGTTGTCATATACTCCGACAGTCAAGCGGCGCTAAAAGCGCTAGAATCACCTTACACATCCTCTAAAGCCGTCGATAACTGTAAGAGGATGCTACGTGAAGCAGCTAACCAGGCAGCTATCACACTCAGCTGGGTACCGGCCCACAGGAACATTGACGGCAACGAAAAAGCGGATGAAATAGCAAAGGCAGGAGCATCATTAGAAATCGCGGAAGCAGTCGCGGTGCATCGTTCACTCACATTAATTAAAAGAGATATTCTCACCTATCTTAGGAAAATAGCAATCAGTGATTGGTACTCTACGGACACCTGTAGAATCACCAAACTAATCTGGCCAGAGTACAACCAGAAAAGAACCGATAATCTACTAAATAGGTCTAGGAAGGAAATATACAGAATCACGGCCACTATTACAGGGCACTGGCCATTTGGCCCGCACGCGAATGGGTATCCTCTACAATGAGAGGTGTAGGAGCTGTAGACAAGAGGGTGCCGAGGAATCGGTTACTGATTTCCTCTGCGAGTGCACAGCCCTCGCGAATTTTCGGTCCCGAACTCTAGGCAACTATGAGTTTCCGGCCTTAAGGGCGGTATCAAACTGCCGCATCAAGGACATCAGTAGGTTTATTATTTTAACCAAGTGGTTTGATTAAAACAATAACCAGGGCACATCAGCCAAAATATAACTGGTTCCAGGAGAAAGTGCATCAAAATGGCGCCTAGAGAGCTAACTGGGCCCGGCTCCATAGCCGGGCAGCACAGCAACCAAACAACCAACCTGATTAGCTCAGACTACATAAAAACAGGAAAGTATTTTAGGAAAATACTCATGCCCATGTAAAACTTATGTTTCGATGA
The DNA here is from genome assembly GCF_040869045.1 of Eurosta solidaginis. Taxonomy (NCBI): domain Eukaryota; kingdom Metazoa; phylum Arthropoda; class Insecta; order Diptera; family Tephritidae; genus Eurosta; species Eurosta solidaginis. The sequence goes on along the minus strand of NC_090319.1, from coordinate 271,310,331 downwards.
AAGATGAAATACAGAACGGCTAGTTTTCTTTCTAAAAGGGACTCCAACTCTTCACCGTCCTACTGAGGACTGGGTATTTTGGACACCGCAACAAATTAATGAAGAGCCTCTTAATGCAACCCTTATGGGAGCAATAGAGGAAGAAAACCTGTCAGATAGCATGGTTTCCACACAAGGCACTTCAAATTAGATGCTATCGTAGAAGTGATAGACACGGTGAAGTAAATCAATAGATCATGCCACAGAGATAGACCTATAGTCTTGCACATCAAAAACGCTTATACCTCAGCCAGGTGAGGCGACATGCTTGAGGTACCAGAAAGCTCTTTCCAGGCACCGAAACATCCACTAGAATTATAAACTTATTACCTTAGAGATCGGTTTCTAGCGTACCAAAGCAGCCGTGATCGGATATTTTCATCCTCACTAAGAGGCGGATTCCCACTAGCAGTAGTTTGACAATTTTCGGCAGCAAACAGAAATACACAGCTCCATCTGGAGGTGAGGTACGACAGTAAACCGATCTTTTTGACCACATTAGAAGAGCCTGAGAAAGGCGAACCTGCGATGCATAGGAAAGATGCTTTCAAAAGCTTTGTTTTATATACTAAAATTTAGCCAGGTGCAACTGTATCACCGGTCAGTATGTAATCGATTTGTTATAGAAGAGTTAGCGATTTGTTATCGATTAATTATCGGCATAATATAATCGTGTTATCTTTTTCTTGTAGAGGAATTATTGGTTTGTTTTCGTTGCGTCAACGAAGAAGTATACATATTTTCGCTGCTCGCCGGTTTGGTAAAGCAAACACCGATAAAACCTCAATATAAGTAAAATCGAAGACGCATCTGTAACACATCGATACCAAACCAGTAAGAAACTAATAAAAAACCGAATACTGGGAGATAACAAGGCAATAACAAATCGTACCGACGACAATTTTGTTTTAAGAACATGTATCCTGAGTACTTAGTTATGACGCCTTATTCTAATTCAGTGAGGTGATGGATTTTACCTTACCTTAATTTCCAATTTTATTAAATTATTCGCCGTAGTTTGAGGGAAGCGTGCTCCGCCTACCACACTGAACACCCTAGGTTCACGCCCCGGGCAAAGCAACACGAAAATTTTAGAAACAAGTTTTTTTCAATTAGAAGAAAATTTTTCTAGTGAAAATTCATCTGCCTTTCATATGCCGTTCGGAGTCGGCACCGTCCCGCAAATTTGTAGGAAAAACTAAAAATAAAGGAACACGACGCAAATTGGAAGAGAAGCTCGTCTAAAATCTCTTCGGAGGTTATCGCACCTCACATTTTACATTATTCAATATTAAAGACAAACAAATATGCAGCAGCCCTTATATTTAAATATATATTAAGAGCTTAAAGTTAAATTCGAAAAAAATTTAACAAATAATTTATATTCACATACATAATTTATTGTTCAAACTTTGCTTGAATAATTTTTTAACATTTGTTCAAAACCATTAACTTTCTAATACACTCAACTTTTTTGCTTGCAACTCATTCACATGCAAAACGCACACACACGCATCAACTGGCAATAATTCACTCTGTTGGCAGCATTAGCCCACACTTTGGTCACTTAATCGCAGTGCAGTGACTTGCAGTAGACCAAAAGAAACGTATATAACGGCTCCACTAAGCAGCCATATATGCATACACAAGTAAAAAATGTGTGTGTTTGAGTGTATAAAATAAATAACAGTAAAATAACTATTCATTGTAGTTAACAAACCATAAAATATCTAAAGACTACGCTGACAAGTCATTGTTGCAAACTAAGCGAAAGGCAAGGAAAGCAAAAATTGCAAAAAATTCGAGAAGCAGCAAATATTAAATGCAAGCATTCATATGCGTATATATCTAAGGATGTATTGTTTGTATGTAGATACATGTGTGAAAGAAAAAGCAAAAAATACGAGCAAAATGTTTAAATGGGATATGGGCACTTAAGCGCTCTCCTACAACATATACACATAAATATATTTTCTTGCACGCAATTTAGATTTGATTCTATGGCTGTATACATACATACATACATATGTACATGTACTATAAAGATATGTTAATATATATATTTTTAGTTTACTCATATGTCTGCCATACTCTGCGTATGAGTAATATTTTATAATATCAAAACCGCTATCGTCCTGACCCGCTTCCGCTGTTTAATTATCAAAAGCAGCAAAGTGCATACCATACTTATATGGCGACGGGTTATTAATGCATATGCAAATCGTTAAACACATACGTACAAACATTCATACGCAAATTTAAAACTGCAAAATTGAAGCCATCATAAAAACTATGTTTTAAATAATAAGCACATTTGGGCGCCTGGAGTGGGTGTGGCATTAAACGACTGCAACTGCAAAGCGTATGTCTATACACAAAACAAACAAACACATGCATACATATGTACATATACGCACATAAAAGCATATCTAAAGCACATCCCCTAGAGAGTCACTAAAATTGCTCGTAATGCGCTGGTAGGCATGGGTAATACAGCTTAAAGCCCGCACTTATAAATACTTTTTTTATAATATTTTCTTTAATACAATATAAAAAAATGTCACTTCAAATTTAAATGTATATACCAGATTGCAAATATTAGCAAAAACAAGTAAGGAAGTCTAAGTTCGGGTGTAACCGAATATTATAAATTCAGCTGAGAGCTATGGAGACAAAATAAGGGAAATCACCATGTAGGAAAATTAACCAAGGGTAACCCTGGAATGTGTTTATATGACATGTGTATCAAATGGAAGGTGTTAAAGAGTATTTTAAGAGGGAGTGGGCCATGGTTCTATAGGTGGACGCCGTTTAGGGATATCGCCATAAAGGTGGACCAGGGGTGACTATAATGTGTACGTTATGGGTGTTAAATTAAAGGTATTAATGAGGGTTTTAAAAGGAATTGGTGGTAGTTTTCGAGATATCGATCAAAATATGGACCAGGGTTACCCAGAACATTATCTGTGGGGAACAGCTAATTATTTATATATATAATACCACGAATAGTATTCCTGCCAAGATTCCAAGGGCTTTTGATTTCTCCCTGCAGAAATTTTGCATTTTCTTCTACTTAATATGGTAGGTGTCACACCCATTTTACAAAGTTTATTTCTATAGTTATATTTTGCGTCAATAAACCAATCCAATTACCATGTTTCAACCGTTTTTTCGTATTTGGTATAAAAATATGGCATTTTTTTTTTTTCATTTTTCGTAATTTTCGATATCGAAAAAGTGGACGTGGTCATATTCGGATTTCGGTCATTTTTTATGCCAACACAAAGTGAGTTAGGATAAGTACGTGAACTGAGTTTAGTAAAGATATATCGATTTTAGCTCAAGTTATCGTGTTATCGGCCGAGCGGAAGGACAGACGGTCGATTGTGTAGCACAACTCAGCCTGAAGGAATACAGGAGCAGTGGGAGCATATCTCCAAAACACTTCGTACTGCCGCCTAGGAAAAAAATGATTATCGGCGACCACAGAAAAACAACTGGTACGATGAAGTGTGCCGCGTTGCAACCGAAAGAAAAGACGGTGCCTACAGAGCTACGTTAAAAGCGAGCGTAACAAGAGGAGTGTATGAACTCTACCGCGAGTTAAAAAGGGAAGCGCGACGCCTTTTCAGGAAGAAAAAAGCAGAGGCAGAAAGGCGCGAGCGGCTAGCCACCAGGAATAACGCCCGAAAATTTTACCAAAAAATTCGGCGAGAGACGGAAGGTTGTAAGACCGGGGCAAACTCCTGTAAGAACGAAAACGGCGACCTAGTAACTGATGTCAAGAAAGTGCTTAGATTATGGAGGGAATACTTCTCTGCTCTCCTAAATGGAGACAACGATTTACCACACGGAGATGATGAACCCGATCCTGCAATCGAAGATGATGGAATAAATGTCCCCCCATCTGATTATGACGAAGTCAGAATAGCAATAACCAGATTGAAAAACAACAAGGCCGCGGGCGCTGATGGATTCCCTGCGGAGCAATTCAAATATGGCTGCGAGGAGTTGGTAAGGTGCATGCACCAACTTCTTCGCAAAATATGGGCGGACGAATGCATGTCCGACGATTGGAATCTAGTGTTCATTGCGCAGTCCACAAGAAAGGGGATACTGCAAAATGCTTCAACTATCGTTGAATCAGTCTTCTTAATGTCGCATATAAGGTCCTTTCAAGTGTATTGTGCGAAAGATTGAAGCCCACCGTGGACCGGCTGATTGGACCTTATCAGTGCGGCTTCAGACCTGGTAAATCTACCATCGACCAGATTTTCACAATGCGCCAAATCTTGGAAAAAACCGTGAAAAAAGGATCGACGCACATCACCTCTTCGTCGACTTTAAAGCCGCCTTCGACAGCACGAAAAGGAGCTGCCTATATGCCGCTATGTCTAAATTTGGTTTCCCCGCAATACTTATACGGCTGTGCAAAATGACGGCGAGCAAAACCATCAGCTCAGTCAGAATTGGGAATGGCCTCTCCGAGCCGTTCGAAACTAAACGAGGTTTCATAGAGGGTGACCCCCTATCGTGCGATTTCTTTAATTTGATGCTGGAGAAAGTTGTTCTAGCTGCAGAACATAACGCTCTGGAATAATAATATATAAAAGCGTGCAATTACTGGCGTTAATTCTGCTTACACCAAACTGGAAAAAGAAGCAGTAAAGATGGGTTTGATGGCGAATGAGGACAAAACTAAGTACCTGCTGTCATCGAGCAAAGAGTCAGCGCATATGCGCCTTGGCAACCACGCTACTGTTGGCAGCCATAATTTCGAAATAGTAAAAGACTTCGTTTATTTGGGAACCAGCATCAACACTAGCAACAACATCAGCACTGAAATCCAGCGAAGAATCAATCTTGCCTATAAATGCTACTTTGGACTAGGTAGGCAATTGAAGAGTAAAGTCCTCTCTCGGCGAACGAAAATCATACTCTACAAGTCACTTATCGTACTCGTCCTCCTATATGGGGCAGAAGCATGGACCATGACAACAGCAGATGAAGCGGCTTTGGGAGTGTTCGAGAGAAAATTTCTTCGAAAAATGTATGGACCTCTACGCATTGGCGATGGCGAGTACCGAAGAAGATTTAACGATGAGCTGTACGAGTTATACGCAGACATCAACATAGGCCAGCGAATTAAAATGCAGCGGCTGAGCTGGCTAGGCCATGTTATGCGAATGAAAGATGACGCTCCGGCCAAGAAAGTGTTTCTACCGGAAACCGCCTATGGAAGCAGAGGTAGAATGCGGCCCCACTCCGTTGGAAAGACCAGGTGAAAAACGATTTAAACTCCCTTGTTGTGACCAATTAGCGCCGGTTGGCAGGGAGAATGAGCGATTGGCGCTCCTTGTTGGACGGCCATAACCGTTTAAACGGTTAAGCGCCAATTACGTAAGTAAGTAATACCTAAACAGAGTGCGCTTCGACGAATGCTTTTTGTTTCACTTATAATTGATCCCCTCTTGCCCTTTATGGGAATAGTTGGGACTATTCAGTCTTAAATTTATGTAAAGGAGATGCAGTCTGTTAAAATTTAAAAAATTTAAACGGAAATAAAGAAAAGTATTTTTTAATAATGGGCAGATCCACATCAAACCATAACACCTTATTGTAATTTTAGATAGATTAAATCGACAAGCATTTCGGTAAAAATTGTCCAACCATGCCCATATATGAAGAAACAATATTACTATGGGTACGAAAAAAACCTGTCGGACAGTACCGGTCAGGGTACAAAGTGGAATGAGAAGAGAACTTGTCCGACAGAGCCCAGAAAGAGGTGAACCAGTTCGCATTCAGGTACAAACAAGTGCAACTGCTGCGTCTTTAGTCCCATGCTTATTCATTATAGATTTGAAATATTTTTACACGGTTCAACAGACAGTGATCAAATTGGGCTCCTATTATATGAGCAAAGTAAGGCTACTGTAAACAGTTTATCTCAACCAACTAACTAAAGTGTGGGGGGAGAAACCCAAAGCGGATTGGTATAGGAGGGAAAATAAGAAGTAGGGAGATACAGGTTATTATGTAAAATATAGGGTTATAATTTAGGCATATAATGGGGGCCGCCGTAAGTTCTGGCTTTGCTGGATGAACGAAGAGGGAAAAAAGTTAGTCTTGCGTTAAAAGGGCACAAAGACAAGTTTAAGCTGTCAACCAAAAAAATTATATCCCCGCGACCACATTTTGGGACGAAGGTTGTGCAGGAAGAAAAGTGCAATTGCTACCAGATTCATGTCACGCGAATTGGTAAAAAAAAATGCTCCGAACATGAAAGTTGTTTCTACCGACACCCGTTTTTGGAAGCAGAGGAGCGGGAATACCTTCACATAGCTGAAAGAGGCAGGTGAAATAAAAATTTACATTCTGTTTGCTCCCAGTTTGGGTCAGTTAACGTGAAATAGGTATAAATGGCATGACCTATGAAGCAAAGGCCAAAACCTTCTGGGCGATTAAGCGCCAAATATTTCTGATGAATAACGAATTATTGGCTAGAAATGGAGAGGGATATAGAAATAGGGTAAAGGGAAGTGAAAACCGTTTGAAATAGACAGCTCGTATTTGGACTGAATTGGTCATTTGAAAGATTATCAAAAAGTAGTATGCAATTTTGAAAAACTGAGTAGAGCTGAGAGAAATGAATAAAAGGAGAATAGGAATAGAGGAAATGAAGATGGAATGGGATGAACGAATACCGAAATAAGGGAAAGGAATATTTAGATAAATAGGAAAACACGGCAAAAGTAAAGGAAAGGGAAAAGGCAAAGGAAACAGGGAAGAATAAGCATGGGAACATGAGGGAGATGGGTTTGAAAAATGATAGTGGAAGGATATTAGGATATATGTAATAAGGAAGGAGATAGGAAAAGGAAAGAGGCTGGGAATCGAGGAGGAAAAGAAGGGAGCAGGGGTAAGAACCCGCAGAATAGGATAGGATAGGTTAGGTGGTAGCTGCCCTGATAAGGATAGCTCACTTGGACAACACGAAGGTCCGTTGTGATACCACATACACCAAAAATAACGGTGACTTAGATCTAGCTACTTAGAGAATCGTTGGGTAGCAACGATAAAGCTCCGAATGATACCGATCTCAACTTTGGATATATCCTCGGGAGATCCAAGTGAGTCGCGACCGAAGTACTTTCGCCTAATTCTGGCAAAAGCTGGACAATCAAGAATAAAGTGATTTGGTGATTCCACCTCATCATCCTCCATACAGCTGCAGCAGGATGGAGTTTCCAGCATATTGAGACGTACCGCATGGATACCCATGGGACAGTGCCCTGTCAAAACCCCAATGACCATTGATAGGTGAGCCTTAGTGAACCCAATTATTTCAGCAGACCTCCTGCCATCCACTTTTGGCCAGAAAGATTTTGCTTCCCTGCAAGACGTGGTATCCGCCCAACGTTTGCTGAGCTGATTCGAGGCCCAGCTATGGAGGAGCAATCCACAGGTGGCCAGCGGGATCTCGAAATCCCTACAGCCATTTTCATCCGGTTCAGTTGTACCGATGCGGGCTAAGATATCCGCTTGACAGTTACCAGGGATAGCACTATGGCCCGGGACCCAGATAATCTTAATTGTAAAATAATTCGATGCAATCGCAAGCGAGGTTAGGCACTCCCAGACCACCCTCGATCGCACTGTAGTTGAGCTCAAGGCCTTGAAAGCCGCTTGGCTATCAGAGTAGATGTTAAATTCCCTAACCGTGGTAGCACTGGATAGCATTCCATCCACCGCATCCTTAATCGCAGCAATTTCCGCTTGGAATACACTGCAGTGATCAGCCAACTTAAACTTGCGGCTTAAATTTAGCTCTTGACAAAAGACCCCCCCACCAACCTTTCCATCCAGCTTTGACCCATCCGTGAACAAGTTAACCGGTCCCATGCCCCATGCAGAGTAAAACGCAGGCAAATGAGAAATGGAAAGATAAGAAGAAAAGTCGAAAATTAAGGGTCCAATTAAGAAAGTAGAAAGCGACAAGTAAAGGGCATGGAATAAAAGAAAAGTGGGAAAATGAAAGGAAAGAGAAAGCCGAATAAAAAAAAAGAAATATTTAGCGAAATATTACTCCAAAGAGACTAAAGCCGATCTTCTACTACAATTTGCAGCTTGATGCTTTTAAATTTGATTCACAAATTGACAGGGCTGAAGCTACATGGTTTATAATGACTCCGGACGTCGTTGAGAATCTTTTCGTACATTCTTAGTATTTACCAAACCACTGCCGAAATGCGACGTGACATATTGACGTGATGCTAATTATTAGCCGCGTCAAATGCCATAAACTGTCACATAAATTTCAATTTGATCCAAAAACCCCTACTCCCTTCGACTTAGTCTAAAAAGGTCGAGGCAAAATATGTTGATGGTCGGTAGGCATCGGTGAAATTTACAAATGTCATATCAAAGCTATTAGAACTAAACAAGAGATGCAGCAAGGTGGTGTCGCGTCCCCACTTTCGTTTGACTTTTACTCATCGAAACTACTTTTTCCACTAGAAGATGGTACCATGGCAACAGGTTCTGGACCTTCCAATGATTAACTGTGCTGAAAAATTGGCAACTATCTCCTCAGTCTATTTCCAACTGTTTTGCCTCGATTTACTTGACACTGTCACCGGCCCAGGTCTTCGGCGCCCTTTTTTACAATGGCGATGTCGATTTTATTACATTGCCAATAGTCCGGCACCAAAAAAGACAGCGTATGACGTTCGATAATGATCTTAAGTTCAGAGACGTGGCAAAATTCTCAAATCCCATGCTGATATGACGTTAGGAAAAGCCAAGGAAACGCTCATAGCTACTAATAAAGCAATAAGCCAACCGCTTTTATGCTACTCATCTTAAATTTGGTCGTTGAGCTTAAAAGAAATATATTGTGGGATGCTGCAGGCCTGTCAAAAACACCACGCTCAGACACCGTGAGACAGGAATAATCAATATAAATGTTAGCAATGAACTGAGCAAACAGTTTCTGTTTAAAACTAAGAAACTAGGACACCCAACTGATTTATGAGGCTGCGCCTCACGGGAACATAAGGGGACACATATGCAAGCACTACGAGGAGAGATGGCACCCAAAAACTCAACCATTTGAACTAAATGGGCATAAAGAGGCTTACAGCCTCATACACAGTGAGTAGGCAAAATCCTGTGAGAGAAGCAGGCAGCTTTATCTGCATACTATAATAGGTTAAACTGCATGTTTAAGTCTCCAGTTGACATCAACCACGCTTTCAGTTGCAGTGTGAAACCATTGCCTCCGAAACACATGCCTCTTTGGTCCAACTTTATTGAAACTGCAAGTCCTTGGACTCTCTTTAGGGAATAGCGATGACACTGCTATGACAACAACAACAGCAGTTTCCTTTCACAATATTGAAGCTGCAAGTTTCAAGACCACTTTTTCTAAGCGGTGTCTCCCCTTTGCAGTGATTTGGCAAACACGTCGAGTGTATTTGTAGTCGGCATACAACATGTAGGTCCCTTCTCGCCTATTTGTACGAAAAATGGGCTAAATTTCGTCGGATTTAAATGGTAGCAAGTAAATATTTTATATTATTTTACTAAAGTTATTGTAAAGTTGAGTTCCAATGATTTAAAGTTACGCTTCAATATGAATATGCCACAGATTGGTATAAAAGCAAATACACACATATTTATTCATATGATATATCTGCTTATATTTTTTACTATGTCTTATTCCACAAATTTCTGGTACTAAAATATTAGAGTTAATAGGGGGACTCATGTAACCGTATAAATGCCTTATAAAGTGTGTAAACGTATAAATTTATCTAGTTTACGCACGAGCTGTCAAATTTTGTATGAAAAATCATTTACACAATTTGTATAAATTTACGCGCACATTTCATTGTGTAAACGCGGTAAACTCAAAGGAATGCAACCTTGCAGACATTACAGACGGCATTTTCATCAAAAATCTCCAACATCAGCAAGTAAAGACGTTTTAGTTTTGATTTTTAACTTAATCTTGGTATTTTTTAATTTGTATAACAATCAAAAAATGTTTGTTTGGCAATAATACAGCTGATAAACAATCAAGAGCATTTCTAGGTGCGTTCATATAACAGCGTGTGTAAATGGATATAATTTTACACCTTATAAGTTTATATGCTTTCATGAGTCCCCCTAATGTTAACTGGCACCAAAAGGACTAAGCGTCAAAGTTGCAAGAGTTGAATTTGTATATTTATCAAAAAATTTCACGCTCCGTATGTCAGCTTAACTACAATGCGTACAACAATGTATGCAAACAGATTTGAAATATACAAGTATATATGCACATATGTACATACAAACTTATGCAAATATGCATTTGTGAGTATATTCCCACCAAGAAAAATAGGGCTTTTTCAAACGTTATTGCATTGCAAATAGCGTTAGAATAAAGTTAGTCTAAGGTAAGACAAACATACGCATTTTTATAGACAATAAAAGGGCTATAATTGTTATTACTTAGTTTGAAGTTCGACATGTAAACATACAGCTTTGCCAGCGTTTTAATGTGTGTCACAACGGAGATAAGTTTAACAGAAACAAATAATTTGGGGTTTTTTGAGAAGAGCCTCGACCGCTTCTTGTCAGTGAGAACCCCCAGCAGGCTTATAATATACACGCGGCACCTGTCGTAATGCGTCAAAAATACCAAACTGATTCAAGGAGCTGTGTCGCGCAACACTTGCAAGGGGTTTTCGTAGCAATTTATACCTTCTCCAACCCAATTGTCAACCTCATCTACCCGCGGCTAATCCCGTTTCTTTATCATCCCATGCTCTGGCGACCCCAAGCTCCTCATGGATATAGAGGGTGGGAGGATGGTATGACATAAAAAGTTTCACGTGATCATACTAAATTGTTCCCGAAATGTTCGGGCTAGTACCTTAATGGTTCTTGTTACCTGAACGTACTGGATCTATATCAGGCAAGGCTCATCAGCATCGATAACACACCCCAAAATCTTCGGGGAGTGTCCTTATCGCTGGAACAATAACAAACTTTTTTTATTGGCAGGGAATAATTATCGAATTATTAGTTTGTTATTGCTTAGTCATCGGCTTTTTATTTGCTGCTTATCAGCTTGTTATCAACTAGCTAAAGATGCGTAATCGATTTTTATTGAAATTTAATCTGCGTGTGTTTCATAACGAATGGAATAGTCTTGACTAACATATTGGCAGCACTCCGATAACTCATCGAAACCAATTTAATATAAAATTGATTTATTTTCGATAACAAATCTTTAAAACCACGATAAAAAATTGATAAAACATCATCAGAAAATCGATAACAAATTCGAACTAAAGCTTTCTTCCAAAATATCGATACTTTAAATAACCGATAACTTTTCGATACAGATGTGACATCGGTTCTGTTTTGTAGTTTAATAAGTATGTGTTTTGTTAACACCGATGGGTCATATAAAGGAAATTCTCAACACATTTGATATGAGACGGATAAATTTTGGATAGCAAATCGCTAAAACGCCAGTGTTAAACTGACAGCACTCCGATAAAAATTCAATAGTAAATCAATAACTTTTTAATAATCTATCGGGAAATTTTTATAAATAGTGGATAAATTTTCGATAGTAAATGTGCTACCTTGCTGTATTATATCGATAACTTTTCGAGAACAAAGCAACAATTCTTTGATAATAAAACTTTATAATTTTAATAGCAAATCGACAACTTTTCGTTAGGAAACAAAATATTTATAACTCGCTTGTAACCAATGTAAAACATTTCGACAACAAATCGATAACTTCTTGTTAACATATCGAAAGCTTTTCGATTAGAAATCGATAGCTTTTTGATAACATGTCGATAACATTTCTATAAGTAATCAATAACTTTTGGATAATAAATCGATAACTTTTCGAGAACATAGCGATAGCTATTTGATAACAAATTGGTTACTTTCTAATAAAAAATTGATACATTTACTATATTAAATCGATAGCTGTCCGAAAAAAACCGAAAGCTTTGTGATAATACATAGATAACTTTTTGATAAAAAGTCGATACATTTTCTGAAATAAATCTATATAACAAACCTATAAATCGTCGATAAAAAAACGAGCAATTTTTTTCTTAATATAATATTTATACTTACTTACTTAATTGGCGCTTAACCGTATAAACGGTTATGGCCGTCCAACAAGGAGCGCCAGTCGCTCCTTCGCTCCGCCAACCGGCGCAAATTGGTCACACCAAGGGAGTTTAAATCGTTTTCCACCTGGTCCTTCCAACGGAGTGGGGGCCGCCCTCTACCTCTGCTTCCATAGGCGGGTTCCGATAGAAACACTTTCTTGGCCGGAGCATCATCTTTCATTCGCATAACATGGCCTAGCCAGCGCAGCCGCTGCGTTTTAATTAGCTGGACTATGTTGATGTCTGCGTATAGCTCGTACAGCTCATCATTAAATCTTCTTCGGTACTCGCCATCGCCAACGCGTAGAGGTCCATAAATCTTTCGAAGAACTTTTCTCTCGAACACTCCCAAAGCCGCTTCATCTGCTGTTGTCATGGTCCATGCTTCTGCCCCATATAGCAGGACGAGTACGGTAAGTGACTTGTAGAGTATGATTTTCGTTCGCCGAGAGAGGACTTTACTCTTCAATTGCCTACCTAGTCCAAAGTAGCATTTATTGGCAAGATTGATTCTTCGCTGGATTTCAGTGCTGATGTTGTTGCTAGTGTTGATGCTGGTTCCCAAATAAACGAAGTCTTTTACTCTTTCGAAATTATGGCTGCCAACAGTAGCGTGGTTGCCAAGGCGCATATGCGCTGACTCTTTGCTCGATGACAGCAGGTACTTCGTTTTGTCCTCATTCACCATCAAACCCATTTTTACCGCTTCTTTTTCCAGTTTGGAGTAAGCAGAACTAACAGCGCGCGTGTTTAGGCCGATGATATCAATGTCATCAGCATATGCCAGTAATTGCACGCTTTTATAGTATATTGTTCCAGTGCGGTTAAGTTCTGCAGCTAGTATAATTTTCTCCAGCATCAAATTAAAGAAATCGCACGATAGGGGTCACCCTGTCTGAAACCTCGTTTAGTTTCGAACGGCTCGGAGAGGTCCTTCCCAATTCTGACTGAGCTGATGGTGTTGCTCAACGTCATTTTGCACAGCCGTATAAGTTTTGCGGGGAAACCAAATTCAGACATAGCGGCATATAGGCAGCTCCTTTTCGTGCTGTCGAAGGCGGCTTTAAAGTCGACGAAGAGGTGATGTGTGCCTATTCTCTTTTCACGGGTTTTTTCCAAGATTTGGCGCATTGTGAACATCTTGTTGATGCTAGATTTACCAGGTCTGAAGCCGCACTGATAAGGTCAAATCAGCCGGTTCACGGTGAGCTTCAATCTTTCGCACAATACACTTGAAAGGACCTTATATGCGATATTAAGAAGGCTGATTCCACGATAGTTGGTGCATTTTGCAGTATCCCCCTTCTTGTGGACTGGGCAAAGAACACTTAGAGTCCAACCGTCGGGCATGCTTTCGTCCGCCCATATTTTGCTAAGAAGCTGCTGCATGCGCCTTACTAACTCCTCGCCGCCGAACTTGAATAGCTCCGCAGGCAATCCATCAGCGCCCACGGCCTTGTTGTTTTTCAATCTTGTTATTGCTATTCTAACTTCGTCATAATCAGGCGTGGGGACATATATTCCATCATCATCGATTGCGGGATCGGGTTCTTCATCTCTGCGCGGTGAATTGCTGCCTCCATTTAGGAGAGCATAGAAGTATTCCCTCCATAATCTAAGCACTCTCTGGACATCAGTTCAAGGTCGCCGTTTTCATTCCTACAGGAGTTTGCCCCGGTCTTAAAACCTTTCGTCTGTCGCCGTATTTTTTGGTAGAATTTTCGGGGTTATTCCTGGTGGCTAGCAGCTCAAGCTCCCCGCACTCACGCCTTTCTGCTTCTGCTTTTTTCTTCCCGAAAAGGCGTCTCGTTTCCCTTTTCAACTCACGATAGCGTTCACACACTCCTCTTGTCGCGCTCGCTTTTAACGTAGCCCTGTAGGCAGCGTCTTTTCTTTCGGTTACAACGCGGCATTCTTCATCATACCAGTTGTTTTTTCGTGGCCGCCGGTAACCAATTTTTTCCTCGGCGGCAGTACGAAGTGCTTTGGAGATATGCTCCCACTGCTCCTGTATTCCTTCAGGATGAGTTGTGCTCTCAGAGAGCAGGTGTGAGATTCGAGTTGCGAAATCATTGGCAGTCTGTTGTGATTGAAGCTTTTCGACGTCTTTTCCTTGTGTTTTTTTGTTCCTTGGTTTTAGCCGCGTTGAGGCGGGTGTGTATTTTGGCTGCAACGAGATAATGGTCCGAGTCGATGTCGATGTTGGGCTCTCGTATCGTGCGCACATCTAAAACACTGGAGGCATGCCGTCCGTCTATCACAACGTGATCGATTTGATTGCGAGTATTTCGATCAGGAAACAGCCTTGTAGCTTGATGTATCTTTTTATGCATGAACCTCGTGCTGGATATGACCATGTTTCGAGCACCGGCAAAGTCAATCAGCCGCAGTCGTTAGGAGAAGTTTCATTGTGTAGGCTGAACTTTCCGACTGTATGGCCAAAAACACCTTCTTTGCCCACCCTGGCGTTAAAGTCGCCAAGCACGACTTTTATATCATGACGGGGGCAGCGCTCGTATGTGCGTTCTAATTGTTCATAAAAAGTGTCTTTCAGCTCATCGTCTTTCTCCTCTGTCGTCGCATGGGCGCAGATGAACGATATATTAAAAAATTTTGCTTTTATTCGGATAGCGGCGAGACGCTCGTCCACAGGCGTGAACGCCATCACTTGGCGACAAAGTCTCTCTCCCACCACGAATCCGACGCCGAAACTGCGCTTATTCGCATGGCCACTCCAATATATGTCACAATTTTTGATCTTCTTTCTTCCTTGCTTCTTCCAATGCATTTCTTGGATGGCGGTGATGCCAGATTTTGCTTTGACGAGGAAATTAACCAGCCGGGCATCTGCACCAATCCCATTCAGGGAGCGGACGTTCCAGGTGCATGCCCTCAATTCATTGTCCTTCAAACGTTTGTCATGGTCGTCATCAATAGAGAGTGTATTTATCCGAGGCTTGTTGTTATATTTCATTGGAGTATGGTTTTACGTGGCGGGTCCCAAGCCCAGCGCACAACCCGCTCAGCGGGGGTGAAAATATTACTTGCTCCAAGACAGACGCCCGCTTGCAGCCGCACCTAGAGGTGTACAGATGCTGCCGATGAGATCTCAAGTTGTCGCCTTCTCACATTAGCTCACCGCTAAACGGGTGTTTAGCGGCTACCCAGAGCAGAGGATACTTGACCGCAAGCGACCGGCAATAGTGAGCTGCTTGAACCGCATGCAAAAGAATCGCTCTGGCCATTCCCAGGAATGGCGGTCAGAGGCTTTCCCCACTTTCGTGGACTTCTACACACGGCCCCAAAAAAAGGACAACTGCAATTGAATCTAATACAAAGCACGTCCATTACACATCGATAACAAACCGATAACATATCGATAACAAAACTTTATCACCTCGTTTACAGATTTTGAATACTAATTTTATCTTTCCTCTCCACCACCTTTCTTTTTTCATTACATTTTCGATCTTTTAATTTTCTTTCCCCTTCCTTCCCTTCTGTATTTTCCATACCGTAAACAAAAATTATTTCATTTTAAAAGAAAAAGGAGTAAATAAAGCTGCCACAAAATTTTTGTATTTCCTTCTATAGCAAACATCACTTTTTGTGGCGTTCGTATGTACAATTGTGTGTTAATGTATATTTGTTTAAGCTTCTGTGCCAATTTACATTATTTAACAACAATGTCAGCGAAATAAAAACAAAACGAGAAATTATATTGTGGAAATTGCAGTAGAAACCCAACTGAAATATACACAAGAACAACTTTGTCTATAATACGTGTGGCTAGATATGGGTGTATGTGTGTGTATGCAGATGTAACGGAGCATATTTATTGTACAATATTCTATTGTTTGTGGCTCGTCTGAGCCAGGAAACCCACATATATACAGAAATTAGAAAATCAACTGAAGCGTTGATCCACCAGCCATGCATTTAAAAGAAACTTAGCTGAGCAAACGCATTTCTGCCACTTTTAATATATTTACTTTTAGACATTTATAAATTTCTCTATATATAAATTTTTAGCATCACATACTTATCTAGTCATGAGTATATATTGTAGTGTGGTGTAGCACGCATAGGTTTATACGTACATATGTATATGCTTAGTGTAAGTTTTTAACTTTAAAGAGTAACTCAATCCCATGCTGCAGTGTCGAGTAGTCGCCACAACTTTTGCCATCGTGAATTTTGAAAAAGCCATCCAACCAACCAACTGGGTTAGTCGACAACCAAACTTGAAAATAATGATGAAAATAAAATAACATTAAACTAACTATAATAGTGTTCGCATAATCACAGAGTACTACGCGTTCTATATACCAAATACACAAAATTTGTCACCAAAGCACGCACTTTGCACTTCCCCTCTTCACATGCATCTGAGCTTGCTTGTGAATTCACTGCGGAATAACCGCATCCCCACAAGCACCATAGTTCACAAAATATTAAATGTGAATCCACAACATAATTACAAGCGTATTGAGTGTGACGTTGGTGGTAACATTTTCTTTGCATTTTATTAAAGTTTTTGGTCTGAAAATGCGTTTTGCTGAAAGGCTCAAAACACGAGATTTTTACATAATTTACAAGATTTACCAATCTACATCGTATTCTCTTATACTTAGGTCATCAGACAAAAAGTAATGTCTTTAATATCCGCAAACTATCAGGAATGTAAGCTCATGTTCCTTAAGTCATGGTTGCAAATCAGGGCTGTTCAATTAACTGATAACTCAAAAAATTTCTATACTTCATCTTTTCGCTGACAGCTGTATAATATTTTGTTAAACTGATTTATTAGTTCTTTTAGAAGCGCGAGGCTAGAAGGTGTCGAAATCATGCAGAGGTTTTACCGTCTTAGAATAATAAAGTTACCTTATCAGTCCAAAGTGAGGATCATGATTGATATTCTAACTAGACTTTGCGCTATGAAGTCACAATAGTGACACAGCTACCAGACCTAACCCAAAACAAGCATATATCCTAGAAAGCTTCTAGTATTTGCTAAAATAACAGAGTTACTTTTCATATATTGTAGTGAATTTAAGGAATAATTGATTACTCTGCAGCTTCGGTTATAGTACGAATAGTTGAACTGTCGAATAAATAACCCAAATATTCAGTTTTATTTTTTCACAGCACTACTATGGTATTAGAACTGCACAATCACAATTACTCGCGTACTTTACGTATATCATATTAAAGTTAAACTGATTGATTATTCCTCAACTTGTGCTGCTCTTATATTATATGTTGCCTTGTTCGAATATTTCTTCAAGGGTCTATACTTTTTAGGAACAGCTGCTTATTTATTTCTCAATTATGCATCTGATATTCACGTTTTTCTTCTAGTTATATGCTTGTATATATGCGTGTAATAACTTCTGCACTTATAAATTATAGCTTATTATTCTTTTAAATTTGTTTTATATCTAAGTTGCCGTGGTCTTTAACCGATCCTGCCCATTTTTACTAGAAATATTTTCTGCTATAAGGAAAATATGTGCACACAATAATTTCATTACAATATGTTCATTTTTCTTCGAGTTATGGCTCCCGAAACATAGAAAATTGCTTAGTCATAAAATGGGCGGTGCCACGCTCATTTTTTCAAATTGAAGTCTTTCCTATTTATTGTTATAAATCCACTTGGGAAATGAAATACCATTGATATAAAGCTCTTTTTGCATAGATATAGTTATTTTATTCATCCACGACCCTTTTAAAAATCTTTTACATAAAAGTGGGCGTGGTCGTTAACCGATTTCGTTAATTTTTCTTCAAAGCATTCCTTATAGTAAAGGCAATCTCTCTGCCGAATTTTTTTAAGATAGGTTAAACGATTTTTGATTTATGATCAATAATATTTGTAAAATTGATTTTATCACAAGTAGGCGGTGCCACGCCCGTTTTAAAAAAAATTTTCAAATTTTTATTAAGAGTCTCAATTTCAGTGCACACGTCAAAATTCAACATTGTAGGTGTATTATTCACTAAATAATTAGTTTTTTTGTGTTTTCCTAAATGTTATATATAAAGTAGGCGTGGTTATCATCCGATTTCGCTGGATCCAGATAAGCTCGTGCACCAAATTTGGTGAAGATATCTCAATATTTACTCAAGTTATTGTGTTAACGGACAGACGGATGGACGGACAGATGGACGGACGGACATGGCTCAATTAATTTTTTTTTCAATACTGATGATTTTGATATATGGAAGTCTATAGCTATCTCGATTCCTTTATTCCTGTATAACCAACCGTTATCCAATCAAAATTAATATACTCTGGTTGCAAAGCACGCTAAGTATAATAAAAGGGGAGAGGAAAGGAAAAATAAGAAATCGAAAATGAAGCCGGAGTCGAAACCAGAAGGCATGTTATAAATTTATTATCTAAGTGTTAACGTTATCTATCGACGAATCATCAGTTTTTATCAAAGTGAAAAGCGAGTGCTGTCAATTTTTTTTTCGGCAAGTTATCAGTTTGTTGTCTGTGTTATCGAAGTTTTTTTAATTTTGCTAAACTAACAGAGGCTATCTATGGGTTATCTATCGAGCTTTCAATTTGCTATAGATTAAAGTGTTATTGAAGAGTTTGTCAATTATTTATCAAAAATTGTCGATATGTTATCAAAACATTTCTGATTTCTTATCGAAGTTTTGCCAATATGTTGTCGGCGTGTTATCAAAAAAATGTAAAATTATCAATTTCTAGAGAAAATTTTATCGATGTACTATAGAAAAAATATTGATTTGTTATCAAAAAGGTACCAATTTTTCAGCGCGGATTTATCCCATCGGTTGGCTATGAATCAAATACCGGCGACAATTATTTGTTGCACTGCTACAACAGCAACAATGTTCGTTGGCGGTTTTGGAAGTAGTACCTTCGAAATATGGCAGAAAATGTGTATACCTAAAGTGTACTTGTGCACAAGCGTGATTGGATAACGGTAGTATTTAATGGCCTTAAGGAACAGAGATGGATAGGACTTTCATATATAAAAATTGTCAGCTTCGAAAAATATTTTGAATTAGCAATGTCCTTCCGTCCCACGAAATTTGATATAGTGCCCTGTCAGGGTGAAGTATAGAGATGTTCGAAAAATTAACAAAATCGCGATATCGAAACTTTCGAAAAATTGTGAATATTCTATGTTTCATTACCAAAGACTGATGAAACTTTATATGTGGGTTGATCTTATGATAAGAAATAGAAATTCGGATAATTCTCCATTACCAAATACCAATACAGCGATGAAATTTTATATGTTGGTTGACTTAAAAAAAAAATCAAAATGGGCATGGTGCCTCCCACATTTGAAAAACGAAAATCTTAAAATTTTTGAAACTGTAAATCAAAAGCTGTTGAAGATCGCGAGTTGAAATTTGGCATGAAGGTTTTATAGCTTATTATACTTATATGTAAATAAATAAAAAAAATGTATATATTATATGTACTTTATGGAAATTTACTAAATCAGTTGCCGACCCTGCCCAACTTGAAAAAAAAACGTTATCGAGATTTGGAATAATATGCGATACATTACTATATATAGATAAAGTGATAAAATTTGATATGTGAGTTGACTTTTTGACATAAAAAAGAAAAGTAAAAAAATGTTGAAAATGAGGCGTGGTAACGCCCTCATTTAGAAAGGGATATTTTAATAATTTTGAGAGATTTGTTAGGAATATCCATTCTATGACTGTAACTGTGTTATAGCTGCTTTAGATAGACGATATTTATATATATATAGGCTGCATATTCCAAATTTAATAACATTAAGTAATCGTGAAAATTTAGCCGTAAATTAGCTTACTTCATTTTTCGCTTTTTTCATACATACTAAGAAGAAAGATATCGAGGCAAGTGAAGCAGAATTGAAAATGGCATACTATTATACAGCAGCGAACAAAATTGCGCTGTGTTTATTTCGATTATTTGGAAAAAACAAACATCTATAAATTTTGTAACTGAAACTAAGCAAACAAACTTCAAACATATTTTCGAAAATTTCGAATTTTTTATTTTGAATTTTCTTAGCTTTTTTGAGTATGCCGTTTAGTAGCCCAATTAGCTTTAGTTCCAAAAAGTGTGAGTCATGGTTCTTTTAAGATTCATATTGATTTTCGACAGTTATTTTCGGAATTTTGATTCCCTATTTTTTTTTTAAGAAAATGTGAAAACTCATTTAAAAAATTTTCAAAAATCAATGCGAATTTTGACAAACTCATAACTTATACTTTATTTGACTAGAGCTGATTGTGATGAGAAGCTGCAATTAAAAAAAAACGATATATTTTAATAAAACTTAGAAGTTTTCGAAAACTATTTTCCAATTTTCGAATTTTCTAGAAAACGTTTTTACATAGGTTTTCATAGTTTCAATTATTTATAGACACTTTTTCTTAAATTTTCGAAAATTAATAAAAAAATTTTGTTACTGAAACTATGCCGTTTCGGAAAAATTCGAAAATTTCGAAAAATTGTCTCGAATATTTGGTATTTTCGTTATTAATTTGAGTTATAGGTTTTATAGCCAAATAACTTATAAAAACCCAATTCATATTGATTTCTGACAATTTTTTCCAAAAGATTGTACTATATTTTTTGGCACACGAAGTGCGCATATCTTTTTTATACTCTTAAAGGAAATCTGAAACATCTTTTAAACAAAATTTTCAATAATCTAAGCGAAGTTTGAGAGACTTATGTATAACTTCCACGTTCAAAGACTAGAACCGTATTTCAAAACATAACCAGAAATATTAAAATACGAGTTCGAAATTTTTTAAACAATTTTTTGATTTTCGAATCTTTCCGAAAACATTTTTCAGATTGGCTTTCATAGTTTCAGTATTTTATAGACATTTTTCTTTAATTTTCGAAAATAAAATAAGAAGAAATTTATTTAGGAAATTCGCTAAAAATATCCACTGCTATTTTCGTCCTCGCTGCTGTACATATAACAGCATGGAAAGCAACAGCATTTCAAATTTATTTGAAGACTACAAAAAACGTAAGCATGCAACCATCAAGTAGGCGAGACTCATTTACTACTTTCCTGAAATCCAAGATTCTCGAACGTGTCGTATTACGTGTAATGTAAAATAAACATTCAAATAAAAATCAGTGTTCTTTCCTACATTTTCAGTTTTGTTACAAATGGTATTTCATAAAGGAGTCTGACCAAGTTAACAAATGACAACAACAAAATGCGGCACATTTTCAAAAGATATACTCCAGTGATGCGTTGAAAAAAGAAGAAACATAAATAAATGAAAGCAATGAGCAACAAACAATAGCAATATTTACAAAGAAAATGGCGTATTTTCGGAAAAACAAAAAGTCGACAAAACTAAAAAACAAGATTCATTTCCGCTAACAAAGTGAAATGGCAATCAAAAGATATTTGCAATTTAATGCTTCAGCAGAAGAATTCGAAAATTTTACAAGGAAATATATAAAACGAAATAAGGCAGAAATGCCACACGAATGAAAAAAGTGATTCGTGGTAAAAAAAATGGACAATGGAAACTTCAAAGAACTTTAAATTTCAAAGGGCATTGCAAGATTCAACGGAATAATTAATGGAGTGGCAATTGAGGATGTATATTTTTGCTAATTGACCGTATGCAAACTGTGGTGTATAAAAGAAGCATTTAGAGTGAAAGGACTTCCCGAGGGAATAACGTTT
Organism: Eurosta solidaginis; assembly: GCF_040869045.1. Lineage (NCBI taxonomy): Eukaryota > Metazoa > Arthropoda > Insecta > Diptera > Tephritidae > Eurosta > Eurosta solidaginis. The sequence goes on along the minus strand of NC_090319.1, from coordinate 271,288,385 downwards.
AAGGTTATTTCGAAATTTATGTCGAAATGTTACTGATAAGCAAATATTTTCAATTACTATCTACCATTTATCAATCAAAATTATTAGGCTTGTTATACTCACCGTGTTTTGCACACAGAGTATATTAACTTTGATTGGATAACGATTGGTTGTACAGGTATAAAGGAATCGAGATAGATATAGACTTCCATATATCAAAATAATCAGGATCCAAAAAAAAATTTGTTGAGCCATGCCCGTCCGTCTGTCCGTTAACACGATAACAAACAACAAACAACAACAAATTTGGTACACGAGCTAATCTGGACCCAGAATAGACTGGTATTGAAAATGAGCGAAATCGGATGATAACCACGCCCACTTTTTATACATATAACATTTTGGAAAACACAAAAAACCTGATTATTTAGTAAATAGTATACCTAGAATCATATATGTAATACTTCTATATTGCTACAAAAGGCTAGGTACATTCCCAAACATCAGAGTGTCGATATATTGCTGTTTAAACGTTCTTGTTTTTGTATTCAATAATCGAATGTACCTATAAACCTATCGTAACAAAATTCGGCAGAGAGGTTGTCTTTACTATAAGGAGTGCTTTGAAGAAAAATTAACGCAGTCGGTTAAGGACCACGCCCACTTTTAAATAAAAGGTTCGTGGACGATTAAAATAAACTATATCTTTGCAAAAAAAGAGCCTTATATCAATGTTATTTCATTTCCCAAGTGGATTTATAACAATAAATAGGAAAAACTTCAAATTTTAAAAAATGGGAGTGGCACCGCCCCTTTTATGACTAAGCAATTTTCTATGTTTCACTAGACATAACTCGAAGAAAAATTAACGGATCGTAATAAAATTTTGTACACAAATGTTCCCTATAGTAGAAAATATTTCTAGCAAAAATGAACGGGATCGGTTAAAGACTACGGCAACTTAGATATAAAACAAATTTAAAAGGGTCGTAGACTAGAATAATAAGCTATAACTTAGCAAAAAATTGTTTTGAATCAATGATATTTCACTTATCAAGTTTTATTCTAAGATGAAATGGGGAGACATTTTTTTAAACGGGTGGTGCCACGTGCTATGTAGAAAAGTGATTTATCTGAAATGAAAGGTGCAACTGAAGTTCACGCTGAGTATATAATGTTCTTTTTTACCCGAACTTAGACACCTTTACTTGTTTTGAAAATAGCTTTTGAAATCAATGGCTTTCGTGTAGAGTTTGAATGCAGCGGGAAGCTTTGGTGTATGGTGAACAGCATTCGCAGAACACGGCTTCTTTCTTAATTTTGATTAATGAGTTAATATAAACCCATTGATATTGAAAAATGGCGAAGTCGAACAATATCCTCGCTCTCTTTTCAACATCGAATATTTCGGAATCAAAATAAAGTGGCTCTATTATAATGGCGCTGAAATTATGATATACTATTTAAACATGGGAAGTGAATCAATTCTAACGCAGTTCGCAAAATAAGCTTGGACTCAGAAGATATAAATGCAAGCCTTTACAAGCCATAAGTCAAAAACTATTACAGATATCATGTTAACTGCAAGCAGGATTCAGTCCGGGATCAAGAGGCTCGCTACATAAATAGATTACCATTTCTTATGACCATCAGGGAAAAGTTGTAAAATACTATGATTTAAGAGCATATACTATGGGGTTTGACAAAGGGTCAACTTCAAAGTCAATTGAAGTTATAACCATATGAAATGGTCACAACATCAAATTTCAAATAGTTAGAATGTCAACGATATTGATATTGTGACCAACTTGCTATCCGAATTTATTACACTCAGAGAAAAACGCCGTTCTAAAATCCAGCACCACCGGACTCAATTCAAGCTCTTCATGTTCTTACTTTTTTGTTCTTAAAAAACGAACGACCTGTTCTCAGAACAATAACCTTATTCTTGAACTGTCAACCATTTTCTTGAAAAGAGAACGGCTGGTCTTAAAATATGAACAAATCTTCTATTAATGAGAGCAATGTTCTTAAATTAATTAAGAACAATGTTCTTAAATTAAGTTCAAGAAAAAAAAAACGGTAAAACTCGTATATACTACAATGTTAAATACAACATTTGGCTACCAAGCAGTTGCATTGGCCCAGCGGTTATGATGTTGCGGTTGCGATCGGGTGGCGCGAGTTCGATCACCTTCAAACTCTAAATTTTTTTAAAACAATTTTTTATGTTCTATTTTTTTTTTTTAACTCTTATTTTTCGTTTAGTTCCATTCACATATGCACAGGTAATTCTCAAACTTGTTATGAAATGTTTTAAGTATATATTCAAATTTCATCATCAAATACGAAGAATTTCTCAATAAGAGAAATTTATGAAAAAATGTATATTGTGCATTTTTTCTTAAACTTTTGAATTTTGATAAACATTTTTTTGTTATAAATATTTTTTTTTATGACAAAAAAATTATTATTAATAAAAAATAAATGGGTGCCTATTGAAAAAAATAATTTTGCTTCCCACCAAAGATCAAGCACGAACCGTTCTTGAATTGAGACCGAAAAATATTAAATCGACCCCAAATCGTTCTCGAAATGTGAGAACGAAAAATCTTAAATCAAGCTCAAGTAGTGCTTGAAATTAGCACAGAAGCAGTGTTGCCAGGTGATGCAAAAAAATAAGCTAGATTTGCAAAAAAAAAGGTTAGAAAAGGCTAAATTTAGTAAAAAAAAGAAGCTAAAAAAAGGTCAGAAATTTTTTGGTTAATTAATTAAATTTTTTTTATATTTTAGTTTACACTTTTGTAAATAAAAACTTATAAACATAAATTAAGCATAACTTCCTATTTCAACCATATCAGGCACATTTTCATTGACTAGCACATGGAATTACTTTAAATGATTGCATATTTGTATATACATAAAAAAAATATTAAACACGAATTAATTATATAAAATATTCCCCGTCTGAAGAATCAGAAGGGCTTAAGTCTGGGTATAAAGTTTGGCTATTTACCATAGATATGAGATCATCGGCAATATCGAAGTCATTACAACATTTAGATAAGCGTTTTAACGAGCATCTAATATTAAGCAGCGCTTTAAGTATTTTAATTTTTAGTTTGTTCCTTAATTTAGTTTTCAGAATTTTCATGCCACTAAAAATTCTTTCAACCTCCGTGTTACTGAGAGGTAATACTAAAAAACTTAATATGATTTCGACAAGTTCTAAAAAAGGAGGTTCGTTTAATGCATTTTTATGTTCTCGGACTTCCGACCAAAATTCCATGGTGGAGTGTACATTTTTCCATTGTAGAGTTATAAGTTTTCGCCACTGCAGCTCTATTAATGCTATTTGGCTTGAAGCATAACTATACTTCTCTTTTTCAAAGTAAGAAAATATATCTGGCTTTGAAATTTTCAACGAATTTTCTGCAGAAAAAGAATTAATCTTTTGTAGAAAACTCATATGATTAGGTATTAGGTGTTCACAGGAACTATTGAAATTATTTTATTTTAGAAATTTTTAAAAATGTATTCGGAGTAAAAAAGGCTAGAAAAAAGTCACGAAGCTAAACCCAAAATTTTGAGGCTAAAGGCAAAAAAAAAGGCTAAATCTAGCCTCGAAAAGGCTAACCTGGCAACACTGCACAGAAGTTTCACACATCAATACCAAAGTGGTCATAAAATACGAGCGGTGTGCTTGGAAAAACTGTTCTTAAAACAAGCCCATCGGTCACGAGTTGAGAAAAAACGTAATTAACAGACTTTTGTCAATGAATGTTCTTAATTTTGAACTTGTTTCTTTCGTTTTAGAACTACTTTTTCTCTGAGTGTATATGACCAACGAATTTTACTCAAGTGTAATAAGACCATATATTTTTTTTTGCACCTTTACGTATATTTTGGTCCCATCATGGTGAAAAATTCGATAAAAAACTGACCTGACTGAAAAGATCCTGCGTGAGACAAGAAGAACACATTTCGCATTCTCACTTGCGGCGCATATTTTCTATATTCCATTCTGATTTCATTGGTACGACGCTGTGACACTTCGCACTCACATACATTCACAATCACGAATATATAATACCAAAAATTTAATAAAGGCATTCAGGTTTACTGTCACTCACAGAAATGAATGAATGCTCTTATATGATAGGAAGTTTGGCTCACATGAGAAATGGTGACTCGTTGCGCTATACATAATTCGCCCCTAAGTACTAGTCCTAGTTATTTAAATGAAAATTAGTGAAAATTTGGAATAAAAAATCGGCGCTACTTCCTTAAACATTTGAAGTGGTTATAAGGCCAATTAATATATATTTTACGTCGTACGAACGTCAATTTATCTTTCGACTCCTGCCCTTATGTCACACCACCGGCAGGCTGATGTCGTCATGAAAACTGACATCACCGAAAAACCGACACCTTGGGAATTCGACCACAATGGCCACAAAGAGAGAACGCAAAGCATGGCGACGGCATTTTATTTATTTTTTTTTTTTTTTTTTTTTTTTTTTGTTGGAAATTTACTTGGCTCTGCGAGAAACAAGGAAAGATATATGATCAGTATACCCGCCAAAAACCAAAATGATGTTTGGCTTTTCTGACATCAGGGTGCGACAGAAAAACATTTTGAGGCCTTCAGTCGAATAGGGTAATCTTAATGAAATCAAACAGAAAATAACGCCGATGACGGAAGGCTTTATTAAGACTGGTGCAAATTGCTGAAGTAAGGAAGCGCCGAACTTCCAAGTACTTTCACTACACGCCTTATACAGGAGAAGATCTAAGAGAAAACTATACGCATCATCACACTTTATATAACATAACAAAAAATAACACAACATATCATAAAAAACAAACCATTTATTAATATAAAATAACATCACACATCGCAAAGCATTTACCTTGAACACATATTTCAACTTTGCTCTATATTGGGTTAAATAAAATTATTTTGGCCATCAAGGCGTGATTGTAACATCGCTTTACATTGCCCACCAATTAGCCAAAGCAAAATATTTTTGACCGCATGGTCATCCGCTTCCGTAGTAACATGCGCAATTAAAATTTGATTTTCGTATGTAATTTTTTTACTGTCCATCAAAAAGAAAAATATTGATGCGTAACTTTGCATTGAAAATTAAAATCTTTCGTTGACAGTTGACATTTGTTTCATCAGTCATCGCTAAAACTACCATGGCAGCTATAATCCCAATAATGATTTTTGAAGACTGTGAGCAGTGAGACACAGTAACCCATACACTGGGATTTTTTGGTATTAAATTGTAGAAATGTTCGTGTATTCATTCATTAATGTTCATTTTTTAAGATCAAGAGCTACATGCTGTTTCCTACGCTTTATTGGGGCAGCGCTGTGGGATATAGTCTTCAAGTTATTCGACGAAGATGTCATCCTCAAGGGTTAGGTCTAACATTTAAGATGCAAAGATTGCACATTCCCGGCAGACCTGTAAAGTACTGAGAACATACTTGTACTAGTACCAAATAAGTACAGTACTTATACTTCGAATCCGAAAGTACAAGAGATACATATACTTACGAAATAATTGCAAGTATAGGAAAGTACTTTTTCTGATAAAATATGTAAATTTGATTCATAAATGGAAAATGAAAATATGAGTAAAATTTATATTAGAAAGCAACAAGAAGTAAAACAACATATTAAATAAGTATAAATTGTACAACAACTAACAATATTAAAGTAGTTTTGCGTTTGCCTTCATTAGTACTAGCTTTTCAAACGAAAAGTCCGCCATTGATTGCCTTCTAGGACTATAAACAATGCCTGATTAGGAAAACTACTGGGTCGGTGGAAGCTAAGGGCGTATTCATTTTGAGTGGTAGGTCCTTCATAGCCGATGACTCTGAAGCATATTGAAATCTGTTGGTGTATCATTAAAATACCTGTAAAACTCTTCTTCAACCATTTTGTCAAACTTAGGTGATGGTAAGGGTGCTGGTTGATCCGCTTCAAAACCATTCGATACTTATCAAAGTACTTCGAAAGTACTTACAAGTACTTTACTTGTACTTCAACAATTTAAGTACATGTACTTCGATACTTGTACTCATTTTTCGAAGTACTGAGGTACTGATACTTGTACTTGTAATGGTACTTTTTCTTTACAGTTCTGATTCCCGGTAACCTTTGTGAACAGTGTTTTTTGAAAGAATAATTAAATTAAAAATCACCCTCCTATCAACCTTCTATTGAGTTTAAATAAAAAAAATTTTTTTTTTAAATGATAATAAACTGCTCTGATCTTAATTGAAAGGCACCAATACTTTTCTAGAAAATTTTACATTTTTTCTGGCAGTGCAAGAGTCTAACAACGAATTAAGAAAAAATGGGACAACACACCAAGGACTGTGAGTTCAAAGCATATAGTAATAAAAAGTTTAACCGAAATAAATTTGCGCGTTGAAAAATACGGAGAAAAATATGAATTCACAAAGTGTCACGAATATGCCGTAACAGATTAAGCGCATTGCCAGCCTGCAATAAAAATACATTAGACGGGTAAGAAAAAAGTTTCAAACAGCATCAGTTTCACGTTTACGTTATTACAATTTTCATGAAAATGAGATGGTATATTAAGTTTGGTCAAATTTTTTGAGAAATATGTGAGAAGAGACAGATTCACCTATCCGACGGGCAACGTGGTGCGATAGTGCCATGATCACCTTGAACATCGATGGTACTGGGTTCAAATCCCGGAGCAAATAATATCAAAATACCTTCGAAAAATTTTGTTCTTATTGTGATTGTCTCTCGCCACTGACCAAAGAAACACTGTCATGAAAAGCTTCTAATCGAAAATTATTTTTCTCTTCGATATCGCGCCGTATCTGATTTTAAATTTTATTAGTTTATCGAAGTGATCAAGATGACAAGCTGAGCTTACCACAGCGGGTTTAGAAAATACCCACGGCAGGTATGCCTGTCGTAAGAAGCAAATAAAATACCCGAAAGATTCAAAGCGTTGTGTATCGCAACCCTTTCAAGGGGATGCCAGCGAAATTTATAGCTTCTCCAACCCAATTTTTAACCTCACCTACCCGTGGTGAATCCTATTTCTTTTGCAGCCGAAGCTCTGGCGAGCACAAGTTCCTGATGGACCTAGGTGGTAGGAGGGCGTGATTATATTAAACTATTGCCGAGATGGTCCGGCTTGTAACTTAATGGCGGTTGTTACCAGAACATACCGGACCTCTATCCGGCAAAGGACAATCAATATCAATATCACTCCTCAAAACCTTCGGGCAGTGTCCGTATCGCTACAACAACAACAACGAGCTAAGTTGATTTAGCCAAGTCTGTCTGCTCGTCTGTCTTATTGGACGGAAACCAACTAATCCCCCAATTAGTGATATATGACATTTGGTGAGCGGGTCCGATACATTCATATATGGCATACATTGTTGTCTGAATAAATAGTGAAGACGGGTTGCATATTTAACATATATATTCACACTACCGATTGTTTAGATAAAAGGTTCATCGTCATAGTTCCCTCTTAAGATAGCAATAACCATAAAATATAAAGGGAACATTACCAATTGATTACGAATTTCATATTTATCAAAAATATCGCATCTACTGCCGAGTAAAATGTCATCCTATCTCGGCGGGCGTTTCGAAAGCGTTCTATCTAAGAATTCGGTTCTATATTACGCTATCTAAAAAATTTCTGATAAGCTCCTCATCTGATGTATAAATGTGTTGAGTTTGAGCTCAGAAAGCGAGCTTTTGAAACAAACTCTTGTAAATAGGGCGTTATTGTAAAGTTTTTTGAGATAGGGTATTTTAGAAACAGCAACATAGATATTTTGATATTCCACTCAGCATTCTAGTTATTCTTTAAATTATGTTCAGCTTCATCCATGAAAGCTATGAGCTCCAGTCCTTACTTGTTTGAGCTAAGAAGATAAGATAGGTTCGGTTGAAGTGGCTGTGCACATAGGCGACTTTCAGGTGGCCAACTGTAATACCAGCAATCCTCCTCGATAAATTTCGAGGACCTGAGAAAGAGTATCAAGTCCTTGATATCATATTCGGCGAACTGGCGGAGGTTATTCAGAAAGGGAGCGCCCTGGCAAAACTGTTTGGTAACACTTAACACATGATATGATTCATCTTTTCCTCCTTTTCGCCATCATTAAAACTTCTGCAGCAGCAGGCTCTTTGCATGCCCACCAGTTAGGCAGTGCTCTGTTAGAACTACTTCAAGAGTGGAAATTTTAGGAATACTTAGGTTACAAACGTGAGGGCTCGCTTATCAACCCATTTGGGCATGTTTGCTAAGATGTCGATATCCTGTTGTTTGTAGCTGTCTATGGTTGGCTTGACGGCAAATCGTTCTTTCTCAGGAATAGTTTTCTATGTACTGCCTAGAAAGTTTGCAATGCTTACTTTAGTACTACAACAAAGAAGCACTAACATTGCGCTGCTGGGTAACCTGCTAGATTCAAGGGTAGAATATCAAGGATGATCTGCAGGGCTTCGCTTGGCGTTGTCCTTAGAGCAGCACTTATGCTGATCATAGTAAATCTGTGCACTTTTCCCATTAAATTTATGTTTGACACCTTGCCCAGCGCCCCACATAAGGGACGCCTTACTCGTGAACATAAAAAAGAAAAAAAATCGTTTTTACAGATGTGTCTAATAGACGGCCACCGTGGTGTGATGGTAGCGTGCTCCGCCTACCACATCGTATGCCCTGGGTTCACAACCCGGTCAAAGCAAAATCAAAAAGTTTAGAAATAAGATTTTTCAATTAGAAGAAAATTTGTCTAAGCGGGGTCGCCCCTCGGCAATGTTTGGCAAGCGCTCCGGGTGTATTTCTGCCATGAAAAGCTCTCAGTGAAAACTCATCTGCCTTGCAGATGCCGTTTGGAGTCGGCATAAAACATGTAGGTCCCGTCCGGCCAATTTGTGGGGAAAATCAAGAGGAGCACGACGCAAATTGGAAGAGAAACTCGGCCTTAGATCTCTTCGGAGGTTATCGCGCCTTACATTTATTTTTTGTTTTTTTTTTGTTTTTAATAGACGTACGTTAGTCCATACCTATATAAGCAAATTAGTTGGGAGTGTATCTATATGCACTGTTCATATGTATATATGCATGTGCATATATATGATTTTTTGTTTATAAGTATATACATATATTTATATAAAAATTAAACAAAATATGTTGATTTTAAGCCAACCGACCGCAATGGAAAAGTTGTCAAGTGAACACACATGCACGGATACAAACGCCATAAGCAAAAAAACAAAGTTATTCATTCTATAAGTCAGCTGCGTTTGGACATCGCTATTGAACAAACATATTGCAAAATGCATTGCGCCGTAAGGTATGCAACGTGTTTGTACTTTTACTACATGCTGTCAATCAGTCAGTCGTCCTTCATCAGTCATTTGTTGATCTCAAAATGGCTATGCGCTGCCAAAACCACTTTGCGAAAGCTGTGGGCGCTAAATTGCAGTTTTAGTTTGTTCGGCTAAAGTTTGTATGTTTATAAGCCAAATTTTTTTGCTTTTATGCAAAAATTTTATTTTTTTATTTTTAACTAAATTTCACGAGATTGCTGTGGACCATCATGCTGTAATCAATTTTTTATTTTTGTTCCGGATTTGTTTGCCCTCTGGCATTTGCTGTTAGTTACTGTTGACATCACAAAGAACACAAAGTGGCTGCTGTAATTTTCACACACAATTTTCTCTTCTTATTTTTTTGTTTTGTAATAATTCAATTAATTCTTCTCTGGGGCTGTTGGAGTGAGAAAATTACTTGTTAGTTGCGCTTGATATTTACGAGGTGTAAATTTAATTTGTTGGATATATTTTTAAGTGTTGAAAAATGATATTGAAATTTAAAGTGGCTAAAATAGTTTAAATTGATTTAATTCAAATGATTGTAGAGCTATAAGAGATGGAAATGATTCAGCATAAAATATACACATATATATTTCGCTATGCATGAAGATATTGTGGCAGGTGTCGCCACTATAGCATATATCCCTCATACAATCGATATTTCAAAAAAAAAAAAAGATTTTTTGTCATATCTTCCTCAATATATCAGAGAGAAGCTTAAAATGTCACGATAAGCTTTTGTATGTGGCACATGCTGTTGTCTGAAAAAATCGTAGAGTTCGGTGGTATATATAGTATATAACCCATACAACCTATACTTCAGATTAAGGGGTTTTTTCCTTTCTGAAAATTCAAATTTCGCATATATTTTTGTACGAGAAGATCTTAATGATCAGTCGTATATATAGTATATACCCATACAGTCAGATAAAAGGCCTATCGTAATTCGCCCTTGATTTTAACAGCTAGAAGCTTGAATTTTTACCAGATGTTCACCTATATGCCATAAGTTATTGTGTGAAAAAAACTTCAAGGCAGGTGATGCATATAATATATATACGACACAAAAGATTTTTCAGATAAGAGGCTATTCGCAATTTCTCTCTGATTTCAACAGCTTTCTCATTCAACGAAAAAGGGACTACTCTTTTTTTTTTTATATGATAAATTTTTATGCTGAAACTTAGACCACGTTTACACAAGCCGTTTAACTCCATATCACATAGGGACTAAGAGTTACACCACCTAGATGGTAGAATCTCTGACTAGCCAGAGCGACGCATTCGCAGAGAATGTGAACCGGCATTTCATCCTCCAGCTCACAAATATGAAAAATGTGAGTATCGGATAGATTTAACTTACTTAGGTGATATCTTAGACCACAGTGTACCGTAAGTACCCAGTGAGATTTCTTGGTCCTCCCTGCTTAGACTAATGAGTTTAGCTGATACTTTCGTTGCCGTAAGTATAAATAGTTTGGCCTGTCTTTGTCCTGGGTAGTCAATCAAGCGAGGTCTGAATTGTTTTATTTTCTTAGTTTGTGCTTTTGTGAGTTCACAAAAGGGCTCTGGACCATAGAGTGCTGCTGTAGCACCCTGCTTGTCTAGGTAATCTGCATCTTCATTACCTTCATGTCCCTGATGTTTGGAAACAAATCTTAAAAACCCCTTGTTTTTGGCTCTCAGGTAATTAAGAATTTCAATTCAGTCATCCACTAACTTAGATTTAATTGATTGTAAGGCATAGAGGGTCGTCTGACTGTCCGACATAATGTAGATGCTCTTCGAGGATGAGCCTCTCCGTAGAAGTTCTCTACCGCAAGCTTCTATTGCATGGATTTTTGCGTGAAATATGGTGGAGTAACATTATATTGGTATCGATTTCTTTAACTTCGGCCCATAGATGCCAGCCCCCCTTCTTCCGTTGTCGAATTACGATCCATCCGTAACCCAGATCTCTGAATCAGGGTCATTATAAGGAGTCGCTGTTTCCCAGTGGGTCTGTCCACAATGGACACTTACATTTCGTCACGCAGTTGTAATGTGGGATTTAATATGAACTTTTTATTACTTTCATATACCTAATAATGTTTCCTAGCTTCAACTCCGAAATATTCTGAAGTCTTAGTGCGCCTAGTGTTGCCTCTTTCTCTATTAGAATAGGGAAGGGAGGTATTCCCACTAAAGCACTAAGTGCATCAGCAGAGGCCGTTCTCATCGCATCCGTTATTTCAATGCAAACTAGTCGATGCAGTTTGCTTAATTTTGCTGTTGCCGTTCTTTGCATGGCCTTCTTCCACCAAACTTGGGAGGCATAGGGGACTATTGGCTTTACAACAGTAATAAATATCCAGTATACCATTTTTGGAGATATCCCCATGTTTTGCCGTAGAGTCGAGTACAGATGAAGAAAGCTTTCGTTGCTTTGTTTAGGATAGCATACAAATGAGCATTCCACGTGAGGGTTCTATCCAGTGTGACCCCTCCATATGAAGATGACATACCAAATTATTCATCATAACATTAGGTAAAGGAGCCATGCGTGTGCATACAATTAACGGATTGTCGGAACGCGATTAAAATTTGAAAATGATGAAATTGTATTGTACACTCTTGCACCATTTTAGGACTATTTCGGAACCGTTTCGTGAACATTTCCGTAGGACTTCAAGAAGATTTTAAAATTATTATAAGAATAATTTTGAAATAATTTCCACTCAATTTTTGACAGCTTCAAGATCACAACTAACCTATTTTTGGAATAATTTCGAGAATTTTTCAGAACCAACTTGGAGAAATCTTTACGATCACTTCGGGATTATTTTAGGTAACATTTCGGGAGTACTTCATTTCATTTGAAAACTAAGAAATCACTCCAATAAGAAATCCGTTACTCTTCGATAATTCTTCGTTGTCAAACCTTTTCGATGACAAGTCAATAACTTTGCGTTTAAAAGTTTATCGTTAGGTTTCCGATTAATTACACTATGCGACAAAATCAACTTTGATTTGAGATTGAGGCTTAAGTATACAAAGTACTATCTCCGTTTTTCGAAGTTAGTCTCCAAAAATAGATATCGGCTTGCGAAGTTCGAAATTCTACATTTCGAAATTACATATATATATATTTTTTTAACGCGTTCAGCAAAGTGAAAAAGTAAAAATGTGATCGTGGTCCGCTCTTTTCCCTTATTGGAATGGCTGAATTATTTGTTTGAAAAATTACAGCACGAGCAATTCCAGTAGAGAGTATGTGCAGACATGAAGGTAGTAGCCACTATCATGGGACCATCTCACTTTTCACCTCGTATTACAGTTGCTATACTAAATGTCTTGAAAAAAGAATTCAGCCCTTCATATAATGGAAAAGAGCGGACCACGACCACATTTTTACTTTTTTAATTCGCTGAACGCGTTAACAAAAAAAATAAAATTTCGAAATGTAGAATTTCGTAATTCGAATGCCAGTGTCTATTTTTTGGTGGCTAACTTCGAAAAACGGAGATAGTACTTTGTCTACTTAAGCCGCAATCTCTACAAAAAAGTGGGTATGGTACAATACCCAGCCGGGTGTTTCGCAGTGTTATAGATACCCTTCGATAGTAAATAGATAATTTTTTGATAATGTATCGATAACTTCTTGGTAACAAATCGATAATTTTACGTAACAAATTGATAACTTTTCGACAAAAATTAACAAATTGTCGACAAAAAACCGATTACGTTTTGCAAACACTTTTCAAAATATAATGGAAAAATGTTCTTTTCGATAACAAGCCGATAAGACGTCTACAAAAAATCTATAGCTTATTCATAACTGTTGTTATCCCTAGCAAATTTTTAATTTCTCGATAACAAATCGATAACTTACCCAAAGCTCCAAGTTGGACATAGATTGGTTATGTCATGATTGATTTTTAATAAGTATGTAAATGTTTAGCCTGTTACAGTATCCAATTCGAAGTTGTGCCAGGATGACGCGTGTCTATAGAGATTCCTTTTATCAACTGCAAGTTTTGTGTTTATCATTTAGAACGGAGTTCATCGAGCGATTATCGGCACAACACTGTTTCGATTTATCATGGGTGAGATTAAGGACTTCTTTGTACTCATCATTCTTCATATTGCTTACCGAGATGACTCCTTAAGTTCCTGGAATATAGAGAATTTTCAATCAGGTATCTGTTGGGATAACCAGCTTTCTGGGATTCAAAATCTGCTTGTTCAGCAGTTGGTTTCTCTCCCTAATGGAGATGGTTTTCGACTCTCTGTGTGCGAATGGTATTCTGTTGACATAGGAAGGCATTTTATGACAGTTCTGGGCACGGTTTTTTGATAGACATGAAGTTTCGTCAAGCGTGTTTCTTTCAAGCTCGGCCGCCATATCAGAGATGCATAGCACAGAAGTAACTGACCCACTGCTTTATAGGTAGCTATGAGCATTTCCTCTAAGTATTTACACCAAGTGCTACCAGCAAGGGGCTCAGAACTAAGGGTTAAATTGCAGATGCATGCTCGCAGAAATGCACAATCCTTTTATCATATCAACTTCACTACGTTCCATCTTGTGATTTCACTCACGCTTACATTTTATAATCGCTCATACACTTCCTAAGACTACGCTTTAAACTTACCTTACGCATACGGTATTCGCCAGAACCGTAAGCAAAGATGTTTAAACATCAAAAATAAAATAATTTAAAAAAAATTTTAAGTTAAACGGTTTTATTGAAAACAATACTTACATGAAATAATAATAATACGAAAAGCTAGAAAATAATTAGGTAGGTCCTAGATACTAGTCATCACACTCCTTATCAATCTAGGGCGTTGATCAGACAATTAAATAAAAGCGTTGGGCGCGTGAAATTTCTAAAAATGTGAGGCGTAGCATAACCTGATTAAGGTTCAGTTGGTCTTATATATGACTATCAACAGAAATATGACGCGTCCAACGCTTTTATTTAATTGTCTGATCAACGCCCTAGATTGATACGGAGTGTGATGACTAGTACCTAGGACCTACCTAATTATTTTCTAGCTTTTCGTATTATTATTATTTCATGTAAGTATTGTTTTCAATAAAACCGTTTAACTTAAAAATTTTTTTTTAATTATTTTATTTTCAAGTTTTTAGTCTTTATTTAATTGCCTATTATTTCTCATTCTATTTAGTTGACTTAGTGACTCATTATTACAAGGACTCTTTCCTGACAATTTGTTACAACCTAAGTCCTCAATACATAATCCTTCAAAAGACTTTACTCGACACGTATGCTTGCCCCTCTTCCAACTCCAAAATATTTGGATGTCACTTCTACTGGACTGTATGCAATATTTGTTAAAAATATGAGCCAAATCGGGCATCATAGGTCGTTTTCTATTCATGTATGTGTTATGTGTTCCAAATATGGACCAAATCAAATCGGACCACAAATACAATTTTTGTGAATATCTCAATCCTTGCGCCACCTAGCGGCGATTTTTTTGATAGGTCGCTTTCTATTCTTGTATGTATTATGTGTTCCAAGCATGAGCCAAGTCGGACCACAAATACGATTTTTGTGAATATCTCGATCCTTGCGCCATCTAGCGGCAATTTTTTTTTCATAAGTCGCTTTTTATTCTTGCATGTATTATGTGTTCCAAATATGACCCAAATCGGACCAAAAATGCGAATTTTGCGAATATCTCGATCCTTGCGCCACCTAGCGGCGATTTTTTTTCTTATTATTGCATTGTCATCGGGTTCTGAACTATATTCCAAGTTTCAAGCTTGCAGCTTATCGGGAGGTTACTTAAATTTCAATTACAAGATTCGTTCACAACGGCCGTGCGGCCTGCCTGTCAACTCAAGCTAAATAAAACCGTTTAAAAAGGGAAGGATTGGCTAAGTACTTAACTTACAGCCGTCTAGGATATTCCATACAATTTTCAAAACGTTCTAATTAAATTTAAAAAAAATGCTATTTCGAAAATTAAATATTGGAGCTCTTATTTCAAATAAGATATTCCACAGAATATTCTTGTTACAAAAATGTGAATGTACGGCCGAAAGCATTTTCAGTTGCATACGCAACGAGGTAACGAATTACAAATTTCTTTTGCTCACTTTCATATGAAATTACACCTACAATGCAGTACCTACCCTAACTTCATTCATCGCAATGACCACAAAACAATTACAGTCACCATCATTTGCCTGTATCGCCATAATTCTCAATTATGCGACGAAATAGCGAATGGAGATGTTATGTGGCTACCGTCACATTGGCCATACTGCAGAGGCACTTAAAAGCTTTTAAACAGACCAAACTAATTGAATTGTGTGAGTTAACACAATCTGCTGAGTGGAGCGCAAACGAGCAGTCGGTCGGTCACCTAATGATGGTGTGAGATAAAAGCATAACGAATGTGACGTTTGTACATGAAAAGCGGAGGCTACAAATTGACCTATTAGTGGAGTGTTGAATTGAAACTAAATCAAGAAAATTTTCTAAACGGAATTTAAGCTGATGAAATTATGTCAGGAGATGCAAAACAAGTATACGATCGTGCTACTTCCGAATCAGAGCAATGTATATGGGAGAACCAAACCGAACCCGAACTTATCTTATAAAAACTTTAAATCTCATATGCGTATTTCCATTCATTTGATGAAAATATAAATGCCTTCTTTCAAGGTGTACTACTTTTGCAGAAACTACGTCACAACATCTTCCTCTTGCTCTCTTGGTTTAAGTCTTTCGAACTCCCTTTGACTTTCGCCCGTACCTAGCGTGTTAGGACTGTTATATTCGAGAATTTTTTTCCCTAAGCGCAAATGCTGTGTTCGAGGCTCATAAAGAAAACTCGCGGACCTGTTTCGCTGTTTTCCCCCTCACCCACCTTTCTCATGACGTTTGCGCTCTTCTTTTTGTCTACCAGTTACAGTGTCGGTTTCTCCGTTCATCTGTCCGAGTACTAAGTATGGAAAATTTTTCAATTTCTTAAAAAATAATAATTTATTTTTAATTTTTTCTTGTGACAATGACAATGACAGTGACAGAGATATTGAGAAATTTGAAAACACACACCCAGAAATTACTTTGCACTTTCCGTAAGGTCTTCTCTTCGCTTAATGTGAATATCGCCCAGATTTAATAGACAGACTTTCTTATATAGAGATGTGAGTTGTGTAGCTGATCGAGAAGTCGATATAATTATTTTTAACTAAATGTTTTGTTATATAAGACTAATATAATTTTGTTCGATCATCGAAATCAATGGTTTGCTAAAACAGCTTACAGGCAGTTATTAAGGGACCAATATGCCTAAAAGTAGGCTTCAAATTTGTGAAATAAAAGTTTGTTTGGGGAAAATATTCCAAACAATTAAAAACAATCCCAGTGTTCCAATCAACAGTTATCCAGATACCGATAAAAATTTAATATGCAAATGCAAATACAATGTGATCCGTATATAGATCACACTTCATTGAAACGCAAAAATATCTCACATCGCAAAGGGAGCGTTCAAAAAAAAACATATTCAAGAAAATTTGTTTCGCTTTCAGATTTTAAACGCTGTTTCGGTTGTTTCGTAGTTAAAAGAAGTTTTCGGGACAAAAAAGCTCAGTAAAATTTGTGGAAAATGTGTTTTTAGCACTTTCACGTACAAGTAAGTATCTCGATAACCAGCACCACCAAAAAAAAAAACAATTAGAAAAGTAAAAGCATGCTACTGGATATAAAATTTGTTGGCCTTTGTTATCCACAAAATTAATCAATTTTTTGGCATCGCAGGTTTAATTATCATTCAGCATGAATGAGAGAAAACTAAATTTTCCTAAATACACAGAAAGAAAAGACTGGTAAATTTAACCGAAATTTCTGTTAATTTTTATCCATCGCAACAAGATGTTGAATCAACTGCGCACAAATGGTTGATTCATAATTGACCGTTTTAGTAGTCAAATGAATAAAAAAATGTGTTGCGACAGCTTTGTATGAAAGTACCTATGTTGCCATATACATAAATAAATAAATAAATGTAAGGCGCGATAACCTCCGATGAGATGTAAGGCCGAGCTTCTCTTCCAATTTATGTCGTTCTCCTCTTTATTTTCCCAACAAATTGGCCGGACGGGACCTACATGTTTTATGCCGACCCCGAACGGCATCTGCGAGGCCGATGAGTTTTCACTGAGAGCTTTTTATGGCAGAAATACACCCGGAGCGCTTGCCAAACATTGCCGAGGGGCGACCCCGCTTAGAAAAATTTTCTTCTAATTGAAAAACCTTATTTCTAAAATTTTGATGTTGCTTTGCCCGGGGTGCGAACCCAGGGCATACGGTGTGGCAGGCGGAGCACGCTACCATCACACCACGGTGGCACTTACTAACCGAACTTCAATTGGGCTTACATCAAATATGCTGGCACACATTAAACATTATACACTTTATTATTTTGTTTTATTAAACGCACTTTCACCAAATTTTATATTTTATAATTTATTAATGTATAGTTTTGAACTTCGCTTTGCAAATAGAAATGAAAATAGTAGACACAAAACTGATTCTCTATTCTTTCAGTTGCAGTTCAGCTCATTCTCAATTTCTTCTCTCACATGTAGTTGCCACAATTGATTGTTTCGAACAAAACTTGTAGTATAAATGTTTGACGTAATATTTTAAAAACAGAACTTGTACGTTAGAGAAAAGTAAAGAATCAAATCGCAGGAAGGTATTTCACCACTGGAGTAACTTTACATGTAATTCGGCAAGTTTAATTTGCGTAACACTTTAAGTTGAAACGATTCCAAAACAACTCAAACTTGTATTTTGTCGGAAACATCAACATTAAAAAAGAATGTTTTTTATTATCTTATTAAATTCGTTCGCGTGAGTGAAAATTCGTAAAAACTTGAACAAAATATTACTAACTTTAGAAAAATCCTGTTCATTCAAACAAAACATTTGCAACAAGAGGGCGCAATTTTGCATTTCGCTTGGAGGAGAAGTTGCAAAATTGTACCCGATAAATATGTGTCCCGGTATCTCATAATTTTTTGCACAGTAAATTCAAAAAAAGGGTTCTCGTTTTGTATTGATAACTGAAAAACTAGTTTTTTGTTGTTTTCCCATTTTGTGTGTTTTTCGATTTTGTGGGTTTCTTATTTTGGTATTTTTTTTAAACAAGTGGCACCATCGTCATAAGTACAAAGTAGAGAGCGCAGTGAGCGTAAAATTCTCTTTGAAATTTGCTAATGTATTGACTGTTGATCGCTGTTGAAATGACCAGTGAGATCAGTTGTGTTAACAGAAAAATCAGTTAGATTGACCAGGAATTTGTCAATTTTACAGAATTTTGTTAATTTAAGAGCGACAATTTCTCTTCTGTTGAAATGACTAAATTAATTTGTTCGTTTGACAATGAACTCTGTCGAATTAACCGTAATTCTATCAATTTCACCGAATCTCCGTTAAGTCAAGAACAACAGAACCGATTGGTTGATTTTACTAGCACCATTTCTTTCAGTGTACGATATCCCTTAAACTTTGACGACGCCTTTAAATTTGTACAATTTTGAATTTTCTTGAAATTTCATATAAATACAAGTGCTTTAAAATATGTGTTAGTTCTGTCATACAAAGTGCTGCTTTCTCGCCTGCAAACTTTCTTATCTTTACAATAGAGGCAGGAGATGAACTCATAATGCCCCCTGCTCATTTTCTCCAAACGACATTCATCCCATTTCGCACCAGCCCCATGCTTGTTACCACAAAAAGGTGCGGAAATCGAAAATTGGCTGCGTCTGCAAAATGTCTAAAACTTTTTTGTTTTATGTGTCGAAATTGGCCTAAGGGCGATTAAAATTATTTTTCTAATGTGCTACACTAACAGTATCAAATGAAGCTTAGTAGTTTCTTCTACCTGCCTTAATATGTTTAGAAACAAATATAGTTTAACCTTAAAATATTCACATACTTGCTTAATATACAGATTAATAAAGTCAAGGCTGGAAGTTAAGTCAGCTCTATAAATAACTTATTTAGAAAACCTTCATTTTGGTTTGACGTACAAGTTTATGACAAAAAAGTAAACAAAAAAGGTTTAGGGATACGAGGGAGATAAATTTGTATGTTAGTTAGTTGGTATATGAAATTAAGAGTTTTAACCATAATCATGTTTAAGTTGCTGCTAAGTAAGAAACGAAACATTGAAGAAGTTTAAAACTTAATAACTTGTTAAAGATCGACACGTATTTATGGGCTTTAGAGCACGTTTGAAGAGAAACTATAAAAAAATGTGTAGGGTGGTTAAGAAACGAGAAGGGGAGGAAGCGAAGCGAAAATAGCAGAGGGATGAAAGGGAGGCCCTTCTTTAAAAACACTATCATGGCTTTCATGCCGGGAGATGAACTTACACCAACTCCCCGACTTTTAAAAACATGACATTGGCTGCAATAGAAAGCGGTTTCTCAAGTCATCTTTATATATAAAAATCACGTGTCACTATGCTTGTCCGCGATGGACTCCTAAACTACGGCACCGATTTTGAATTTGTTTCGCACCCCGTGTATAGTTTGATCTAACTTGAAATATAGGAAAGGTTTATGTTCGGGGGTTATTACCTTCGGACCCGAGGTTTCTGAGGGGGCCCGCGATTTAGAAGTACTAAGACATTTTTTTTTAATTCAGGAGAGTCTATGTTTGTTCCATGTGCAATTTTTAAGCCGAATTTCAAAAGTAATGAATATCTGCATTTCGTTTTAATATTATAGTGAAGTTTGAAAAACAAAAATCTATATATATAACAAGTAAGGAAGGCTAAGTTCGGGTGTAAGGGAAAATCACCATTTAGCAAAATTAACCTAGGGTAACCCTGGAATGTGTTTGAATGACATGGGTTTCAAATGGAAGGTATTAAAGAGTATTTTAAAAGGGAGTGGGCCATAGGTCTATAAGTGGACGCCTTTTCGAGATATGGCCATAAAGGTGGACCATAAAGGTGGAATATGTGTTGTACGATATGGGTATCAAATGAAAGGTGTTAGTAAGTATTTTAAAAGGGAGTGGGCCTTAGATCTATAAGTGGACGCCGTTTCCAGATATGGTCACAAAGGTGGACCAGAGGCGACACTAGAATGTGTTTGTACGATATGGGTATCAAATGAAAGGTGTTAATGAGTGTTTTAAAACGGAGTGGGCCTTAGAGCTATAGGTGGACGCATTTTCGAGATATCGCCATAAAGGTGGACCAGAGGTGACACTAGAATGTGTTTGCACGATATGGGTATCAAATGAAAGGTGTTAATGAGTGTTTTAAAAGGGAGTGGGCCTTAGAGCTATAGGTGGACGCATTTTCGAGATATCGCCAAAAAGGTGGACCAGAGGTGACACTAGAATGTGTTTGCACGATATGGGTATCAAATGAAAGGTGTTAATGAGTGTTTTAAAAGGGAGTGGGCCTTAGAGCTATAGGTGGACGCATTTTCCAGATATCGCCATAAAGGTGGACCAGAGGTGACACTACAATGTGTGAGTATTTTAAAAGGAAGTGGGCCTTAGTGCTATAGGTGGACGCCTTTTCGAGATATCGCCATAAAGGTGGACCAGAGGTGACACTAGAATGTGTTTGTACGATATGGGTATCAAATGAAAGGTGTTAATGAGTATTTTAAAAGGGAGTGGGCCTTAGTGCTATAGGTGGACGCCTTTTCGAGATATCGCCATAAAGGTGGACCAGGGGTGACTCTAGAATGCGCTTGTACGATATGGGTATCAAATGAAAGGTGTTAATGAGTGTTTTAAAAGGGAGTCGGCCTTAGAGCTATAGGTGGACGCATTTTCGAGATATCGCCATAAAGGTGGACCAGGGGTGACTCTAGAATGTGTTTGTACGATATGGGTATCAAATGAAAGGTGTTAATGTGTATTTTAAAAGGGAGTGGGCCTTAGTTCTATAGGTGGACGCATTTTCGAGATATCGCCATAAAGGTGGACCAGGGGTGACTCTAGAATGTGTTTGTACGATATGGGTATCATATGAAAGGTGCTAATGTGTATTTTAAAAGGGAGTGGGCCTTAGTTCTATAGGTGGACGCCTTTTCGAGATATCGCCATAAAGGTGGACCAGAGGTGACACTAGAATGTGTTTGTACGATATGGGTATCAAATTAAAAGTATTAATGGGGGTTTTAAAAGGGAGTAGCCTTTAGTTGTATATGTGAAGGCGTTTTCGAGATATCGACCAAAATGTGGACCAGGGACACCCAGAACATCTCCTGTCGGGTACCGCTAATTTATTTATATATGTAATACCACGAGCAGTATTCCTGCCGAGATTCCAAGGGCTTTTGATTTCGCCCTGCAGAACTTTTTCATTTTCTTCTACTTAATATGGTAGGTGTCACACCCATTTTACAAATTTTTTTCTAAAGTTATATTTTGCGTCAAAAAACCAATCCAATTACCATGTTTCATTTCTTTTTTCATATTTGGTACAGAATTATCGCATTTTTTTCATTTGTCGTAATTTTCGATATCGGAAAAGTGGGCGTGGTCATAGTCGGATTTCGGCCATATTTTATACCAAGATAAAGTGACTTCAGATAAGTACGTGAACTAAGCTTAGTTAAGATATATCGTTTTTTGTCCAAGTTATCGTGTTAACGGCCGATCGGAACGACAGACGGTCGACTGTGTAAAAAACTGGGCGTGGCTTCAACTGATTTCGCCCCTTTTCACACAAAACAGTTATCGTCATATCTATGTCCTATGTATCTATGCCCCTACCAGATTTCACAAGGATTGGTAAATTTTTGATCGACTTATGGCATTAAAAGTACTCTAGATGAGTTAAATGAAAAAGGGCGGAGTTACGCCCATTTTGAAATTTTCTTTTATCTTTGTATTTTGTTGCATCATATCATTACTGGAGTCGAATGTTGACATAATTTACTTTTGTACTGTAAAGATATTAAATTTTTTGTTAAAATTTGACTTTAAAAAAATTTTTTTTTGAAAAGTGGGCGTGTTCGTAATCCGATTTCGCTAATTTTTATTTAGCACACATGTAATAATAGGAGTAACGTGCCTACCAAATTTCATCATCATATCTTCAACGACTGCCAAATTACAGCCTCCAATCTTTTAAATTACCTTCTTTTAAAAGTGGGCGGTGTCACGCCCATTGTCCAAAATTTTTATAATTTTCTATTTTGCGTCATAAGGTTCACGCACTACCAAGTTTCTTCGCTTTATCCGTCTTTGGTAATGAATTATAACACGTTTCCGTTTTTCGAGCGCCCAGGAACCTACATACCAAATTTCACTAAGATACCTCAAAATTTACTCAAGTTATCGTGTTCACGGACCGAGAGACGGACGGACGGACGGATGGCTAAATGAATTTTTTT
Organism: Eurosta solidaginis; assembly: GCF_040869045.1. NCBI lineage: Eukaryota > Metazoa > Arthropoda > Insecta > Diptera > Tephritidae > Eurosta > Eurosta solidaginis. Next base: position 271,265,596 of record NC_090319.1, on the reverse strand, counting down.
TTTTCGCCCAGATTTTGATATATAGAAGTTTATATCTATCTCGATTAGTTTATGCCGTTACGGGGTACCGTTATGCGAACAAAATTAATATACCCTGTGAGGTCGGCGCAGTACGATTTTGATCATCGAGTCCATCGAATTTACAAAAACAAAGTACATGGAACTTTTATTTATGTTTGTAGGTATGTCACCATTCTGCCTCCTTTTATGGTTCCGCCATGATAAAATCGTAACGTATGCTATACATATTCGAACTGTTTCTTAATTTGAGCGAAATTTAGTAATTTAGTGCCGGCTGCGTGATGAGCATGCAAAAGAGAAGGACGTAATTTCAACTTTTTCCAACAAAAATTAATAAAAAAGCTGATATAACATTTTTTTATACCTTAGCGCCTTAAATACGTTAATAAGTAACGTTACTGCAATATTAAAAGAAACAAATTGACTGACTCGCATCTGATAGGCACAGCAAATTAAGGCATATAAATTCACAAATTACTTCTGGCCTAAAAAATGTAATTTCAACTAGATGGTGGAAAAATTTTACATAGATTATGTTATCTTATTGTTGGATTTGTATGCTAAGTATACATGCATATATATATTTACATATATATGTACTGACAGAGACATGACTGCATGAAAGTGTTATATCGCAAAATTTGAATTCGGATAAAATTTATTTATTTATAAGTCTATAAATTTAAAAATTATTTAGACTAAGTATACTTATAATAGAAAGAGTATTAAATAATTTAACAAAGTAGTAAGAGTGTTATAGACGAACGCATATACATGCTCAAAAAGGAGCTGTGTGCAAAGTAGGAGGCTGACGTGAGGTGCTCAGTAAGGAGCTGACGAAAAGTGCTTAGGAAGGAGCAGTCGCGGTATACCCGGAGCTTGCGCGTAGGTCTTTAATTATTTAATCAGAAGATTAACAGAATCTTACAGACTAGCTTTACAATAATATAAATAAGTAAAACTAATTCAGAACTTACAAAATAGGTTCAGTTACAGCATATGAATCTATAATCATATTATAGATGGTGTTGGAATTGACGTAGCGCCGAGCACCAAAGTGTAGTTTTAAACATTTGTGAAGCTTACGGGCTATTAACCATAAACAATACATCAAACATCTGTCAACGACTCTGTAGTGTAGGCAATTGTACAAGTTTTGAGCGGCTTTAGGAGGGAGAGATTCCCTAGCGGATCCCACGGCAAGTCTATCAAAGCGAAAAGTAAAAATTGTTTTTGAACCGATTCCAATTTATCACAATGAGTCTGATAACGCGTGCTCCACACTACTGAAGCATATTCTAGGATAGGTCTAACTAATTTGGTGAAAAGCGGTTTGGTAATGCAAAGGTCATTAAATTCCTTTGACCAACGTTTGACGAATGCTAAACGTGCTTTAGTGCGATTGTCACAACTTTCAATATGTGATTTAAGATCTATTTTAGGGCCACTGGAATACCTAAGTCAATGAAGTTTTAAGTCTGCCTAACTAAGTAGTCACCGATGATGTAGCTATGTGCTGGCAAAGCTCTCCTTGTGAAACACATGGACTTGGACATTAGTTTATGTTAAGTTCCATCTTGTTAACCACGTAAAGTAATTTAAATCGAATCGGAGCAGTAATCTGTCTTCTAGGGTGCGGATCAACATAAACATTTTGAGGTCATCGGCAAACATTACGGAACGGCAATGCCTCAGAACAGTAGGAAGATCATTTATAAATTATACAAACAAAATAGGGCCGATATGGCTACCCTGTGGCCCAATAGACGTAACATTTGTTAAGCGGAACAAACAGTCACTGAAGATCACTTTTGTGTTCTATCTTTCAGTTTCAGAGCACATCCAGCGCAATAAAACAAGTGAAAATCCTATACGGTCAAGTTTGGACTGTAGAATTGAATGGGGAACCCTATCAAAGGCCTTTGTAAAGTTTTTGTGGATGAAGGCAGTATATTGGTTATTCTTGAATTCGTTAAAGACCTGAGTAGTGAATTCTAACAACTTCGACACAGTGGATTTCCCACTACGAAACCATGTTGGCATGGGTTGATATATTGATTGGTATATAATTGAATAAGCCAATTGTTTTGTGCTAATGGATTTTTACAATTTAGGTATGACAATAAGCTATACAATGTCTCTAAAATTTATGATACATGATTTACTACCCCTTTTATAGAAATGTGTGATTAATGATTCCTGCCAGATTCTAGAATACATGCCCTTTTTTTAGCGACTCATTAAATAACTGAGTTAAAGTTATATAAAAAAATGTGGCACAGCTTTTAAGCATAACTCTAGGGATACCATCGCGAACACTATTGTAGAATACTCGTAGGTTTTGCAGATAAGCCAACATGTCCTGAGCAGATATTGGTGGGACTTGAATAAAGCAAGCGTTGATACTCTAGATGTGTAAGCAGGTGATAAGTCGGTAATACCACTATAACTAGATTGAAGAAAGGCCGCGAACATAGATTAAAATTTCTTATAGTCATACTAGAATAAGAAAACAAACATCACTATTCCTTCGTATTTTCTTAATTCTTCATAAAAACAGCGATTTCAGAGCTAAGACATTTTTAGATTAAAATAGAATATTTATACAAACACAGAGCATTGAAAATCCCAAAATTCCACATAACACTTTCATCCTTCCATTCTATGAATAGACACATACATGCGTAAATACTTACGCTACTCTCAGCGGGTGATATTTAAACATATGTACGCATATTATATTCAACAAATTTGACTAATTTTAAAAAAAATGTCCACACAATTTCATTAAGCTTGTTTCTAACTCCCAAGACATGATCCTTACCACCATCATCACTAACACTATCACAAATGCCAACAGCATTGCCTCAGGCATACAATAGCGGCATCGACTTTACCACCATCACCATCACCATCGCCATTAAAATCAAAAGCTCTATATAGTGCAGCTAGCATAGCTTAAACAGCAAAATGGGCATAAAAAAGTATTTGTATATGTGTGTGTGTATGTTTGCTAAATTTCCAAGAAAAAAGAGCATCAAAAAGTAAAAAAAAAACGCAAAACGAAAAACGCTTACCGCCTCAAGCGTCAAAAGTCAAGACTTTACTATCACATGTTTTTGCCGCTTTAAAACATGATTACCCAAGTTGGGTGCAAGACAATGGAGCGGTTACCCGCAGCAGCTACAGCTGCTGTTGTTGCATAAGCAAGTGCACTGCTCAAAGCAAACAACTTATAGAACAAGGAATTTCCGCATTCAAAATAACTTTATTCTCTTGAGCAAAAAAAGACGTCGACAAAATATATACTGCAATACGTATACATATATAAGAGGCGATTGATAAATTCGTTTAGAGAAAGAATGACTCCAGGGAAAAAAAGTAATTGATGATAAAAACGTAACTAGTAAGAGGGAAAGAAAAATGGAGAGGGAGAAGCATGGGAAGACGGAGGGAGAATAAGAATAAGAAGGAGAAGGAGATATGGTGAGGGAGTGGTGGAGGGGGAGGGAGAGATAGAGGGTGAGGGACTGGGAGAGAAAGAGCTAAGATTGGAAGGAGGAAAATAAGCATGAAGAAGGGAGTGGAGATTTTCCAAATATTCGTAAGCCAACTTCGGGCAGCAAAGCATTTGACAGGTATAAATAAACAAAATAAATAAATACGTGGCAAATCTCTTCCAGGAGATATTCTCTAACATAGGCCAATATTCTCTAACATTTTGTATTGCTCTCCTTTTTAATTTTGGCTACAAATTCGCGGGACGGGACCTACATGTTTTTTTCCAACTGCAAACGGCGGCTGAAAGGCCGAGGAGCGACCCCATTTAGAAACGCTTTTTCTACATATCATGCAGAAAATTCAAAGAGAGAAGTAGAGGCAAAGAAATTAAGAAAGATAAACAGTGCGAAGAGGCAGGTTGATAAAAACATAGGATGATAACAAGTCATTGAAAAATAAAGAAAGGTACATGACGAGAAGAGAAGGATAAGTTGATGCTAACAACGAGTCAGAGGTTTAGTATTCCAACAGGTACATTCGATGAGAGATTTTTGAGATATTGACTTATAGAGTTATTAGAGGAACTGAGATTACAGTGGAGAGTTATGTGCACTAAAAGGGTTTTGAGATATGCGTTCGCAAGGCGAGACTCACAAAAAGTGGTTAGAGCAAGACAGTCTTGTAAAGAGGAGAGAAAGGTTCAAGAAAATGAGGGAGAAATATTTAGTAAGAGGGTTTTGAGTTGTAGGTTCGCGGAGCGGGACTACCCAGAAGTGGTTAGAGTAGGGGAGTAAAAGAAGGAAAAGGAAGGAAAAGAAAGATAGTTTTCAATAGAAATTCTGAGGGAAAGACATAGGTTAAGTTCAATATTTGTTCATTAATGTACACTTGCCCGTAGGTAATATGTTTCGTCAGTAGCAAGGCAGGTCGCACCACACTTCCCTGTTTCGAAATAGCTGACGCCAAATAAAAGCAACGGTGACGATTAAGTCTTTATTCGCCACTCTACTCTATCTCAGTAGATTACCTCTACTGCAAAATATATTCGCAAGTAGGAGAAATTTCTGAGTTGGTAACAGCTACAGCCACTATATCTTTCATATTTATAAACCAGTCCACACTTCGCTGCTTGTCCGAGTATCAAGTTGTTATCCTTTTTTGATTAAGCAATTCGGAAAAAATCGACTTCTATAGGCCTTCCGCTACTCATTATCCTTTATTCTCCGTTATTATTCAATTCTTGAGTTGCATCTTAATTTAGAGTTTCGCACAGCATGAATGCTAGCATCGCGTATGCAGGAATGAAACAAGGCTTCTCCGGCTCAAATACCGTTGGAAAATGTAATACCTTTTGCAAGGTCTGTGCATGCTGAAGTACTCATGCTTCACGCCAGTACTGAGGGCGTCCACATGAGCTTATCCGCCGCTTTTCGTACAATATTCAACCATATTCGTAAATATATACATATCAGTGATACGACAAAAAACAAACACACAATTTCGAAAAGACTAGAATATCTCAAGAAATTCAATTTAATATATAAAATAAAAGAACAGAATGTAATTTGGTACGCAGATGCCGCTGTCGACGCAATTGCGGCTTGTTTAGCTTCATTTAAGGAAATGTCACACGCTCGATGATTTAGTCGGGACGGAGATGTATACATAAGTATGTAAATACTTACATGCAAAGCAACCATTATACAATCAACAAAGCCACAATAACGATGAAACAAAAGGAAAGCGCACCAAAAAATACAGAACAATACTTAAGTGCATAAACCTAAGGAGCGAGTGGCAAGAGCAAAAAGCACCAAAAAGTAAACAAATGCAAGCAAATGTCAAAGGACATTCTTATATGCATATTTTCGTAAGAAAATTTGTAGATACAAGCCTATCACATATATGTATATATGCACAAACTTCGTTATAATATCTATGAATGTATGCATATATCAGCTAAATACATACTCACGTATTTATATACGGCGTAGCATCCAAGATGCAACAAAAAGCTGCGCTTCAAGATGACTCAATTGAATGCGAATGCAATGCGTGGTTCAATGTGGTTCAGTAATATGAAGATACGGATAGTTTCGTCAATGTACATACATATATATGTATGTCGTTGAGCACCAAATATTGAACTTTTGGAAAAACAAGAAAAAGGAAATTGAGATCATGTGCGAGTTTAATTTTATGTAGGATTAAGCTTGGTTGCCAGTAGATATCCGGCAAATTTTCAGGTTTTTATTTGTTAACCGATAATACGACCAGATTCTTGTCAATATTAAAAGACACTCTTGATGTATTCAATTTGTTATCATCATGATACAAAAAATGGTTATCATGGTTATCACAGCACAGCAAAATTTAATGAGCTTTTTGACGCTTTTAACTATAGCTTTTTTCTGTAATAAATTTTCTTTTTTTACAATAGGAAAAACTGAAAAGAATAATACTGTCACGGATATTAGCATCACTAAGCTATACCATCACTAAGGCGATGCTAAGGCCATGCTAAACGGTGTTTACGTCTAAAATCAAATCATGTATACGCATACATAAGGCAGCGAGAGATGTCACACACAGATGCAATTACTTATACGTCTATGTGTGTGCGAGAGACTGTAAACTACAAACTCACATACATCTGAGAGACGCTGAAAAGTGGAAAATTGTAAACAAGTAGAAACTATATGAGAACTATAAACACTCGAAATAGTTGGTAAGTTCGGGAAATAGAAGAGCCTAGATGTATGCAGCGTAAACTATAAAAGCGGCACAAGCGAGCAAAAAGGAATTCAGTTTGATTTGAGATTTCAATTAAGCGCTATCTGGCGAGCTATAGCAGAATTATTTTGAATAGTAGAGTTTCATTTCAGCTATCAATCAGTTTGGTTATTAAGCCAGCTAATTGCAAAGTATAAGTGTTATTGTAAAGTACTTTAATAAAGGCCATTTTTCCATTGTTCAATATTGGAGTTATTTATTCAACAGTTTAGTGATTCGAACTTAGCAGAGGATTGCAAATAAGAGGATTTGCGGCAGATTCGTTACAATACATACTCGCTAACGTGGCAGCTGTTTCGACGCTGCCAAAAGTTTCTTCGGAGATTTGTGTTTTTTGTCTATTCAAAATTTATCTTCTTTCAAGTACCGGGCAAAGCAACATCAAAAACTTAGAAAAAAACTTTTCCAGTTAGAAAACAATTTTTCTAAGTTGGATCGCAATGATTTGGCAAATACTCCGAGAGTATTTCTGCCACAAAAATCTACTCAGTCAAAACTCATCTCCTTGCGGATGCCGTTCGATGTAAGCATAAGGAATATAGGTTCCGTCCCGCCGTTTTCGAGGAAAAAGTGAATGAGGCACGACGCAAATTGGAAGAGAAACTCGGCTTAAAATTCTTCGGAGGTATCTCGTGCTTTATTTATTTATTTATTATTATTTTTTTCATAAATGTATCTTTCTCTGGTTGAGATTAGGCCTGATAGAAAACAAAACAAAGATATCCGAATGTTTAAGTTTGGTTATCTACTATCAATCATAATTTTTCGACCTTGGGTAAAAAAAGGAAATGGGTACGCTTTGATATACTCAGATAGGTTAGAAGTAGACAAATTTCCTACTGACTCGCGTACAAAGCCTTACCAAATTTTTTTGCAAATACTTTTTCGGCCTTTTGTAAGTCAACAAGTGTAAACCAGAATTGTGAAAAAACTGAGCTCACTTAAATATTTCATGATCGTGTTCAGATTATATGAGCAATGTTCTAGCCTAGTTAATTTCAATAAGGGGGTAAGGGGTGGCTTACAACCAAAGACGTAATAGTCCGGCATTATTTTTTGCGGTAACACTTGCATACATTTCCAATACCTCACAACTCAATTTTGCGCCCTACTGCACCAGGGCAACCTATACCTGGGATTTCTAGAGGGTTTTAGCAAATTTTACCATTCAAGTGAGACCGATTCTCTTAATTTCAATAGAAATAGGCTGGCGCAAAGAACTTAATTGGCAAATGATCTGAGGCTTCGTACTAGTTCATCAATAGGTCAATTGAAGGCTTCTCTAAGCATTTCAGCATAGAAACAGTTGTGGCTGTCTTCTCGTTTTACATGCTTTAAGCAGAGACGGCCTCGAAATTCTGATTCTTCTTGCCGGTATGAACCAAAAAATAGTCCTATGACTTAGGTGAAAAACTTGACATTTGGTTACATATTAATAATATTAAATTTATTTCGAGTCATCAGGAATGGTAGGACGGCGAAGTATGGGTGCATCTGTCAAAAAATTGAGGACTAAAAATGTCTTCCAATGAACTAAAGGAAAAGAAGGCCAATTTATTACACAGGAACTACATGGAGGATATGAAAGTAATTAATGAAATTAGATTACCTGATTAAGATGTATAAAATGCATTGAAACTCATAGGAAAATGGGTGAAATTGTTGCGTACATCTTCTGTATATATGACGAAAAGAGTAATCTACTGAAATCATACACTGGCCCTAAATCTTCAATGGAAATCAAGCTAATTTTTTAGCGTGTCGCCAAATGAGATGGCTTTGTGGGCGTCTCAGTACCAGATGTAGCGGCAGCAAACGTACTAGCTCTAAACGTAGTCTATATTACTAAACTACGAACAAGTTTCAAAAATGTTTCTTTATAAAACTCAATAATTTTTGTTTTTGCTTATTTTTGAAGAGTGGATTACTGATGAATATTCCTTCTAAAAGTTGATATTGGAACAAACTGGTTCCGATATTTTATTATCTTCATTGACATTTTTCGTTCTGATTTGATATAGCTTGTAAGGACATCTTGCTCATGTCCTTACAAGCTATATTGTCATATATATATATATATGCATTCAAGAACCAATTCAATCTTATATATTATTTTTAATTGCTGTTTTTATGTACAGGTCCCATTTTCGCTCTTATTTGGAATCCAAATCTATAAATAAAGTTTTGGTTGTAAAGATGGAGATTCGTGCTATTAGCGAGCTTTGGGCATTATTGGCCGTAGTGCTTTTGTTTAGCTATATTTGTTAAAAATAAACGATTTTGAGCACACAAAGAAATATATTTGTACTATGGCACTATTTTGAATATTTGATTGAAACTAACACTGCATTACCGGCAGTTGCTGGCATTCGCCACATCGCAGCGCAACCGCATGTAAGCTTTTATTGATTGGTAGAACAGCTGATTTCTGTCGATATTTGATAAGAGACTTTTATATTTGTTGCGCAAGATGCTCACGGGTTCAGCTCGTATATATGTATTTATATATACGTAATGTGTGTGTTACGAAAGTATTCAGATCGTGTTCGTATATAATCGAAAATTGGATGGGCTCTTGCATGATGGTTTCTACCGATCAGTTTGTGCAGTTAACCGATGCAGGTAGAAGTCAGTAACCTTATTCGTAATTGTTATTTTGTGAGTTTGTTGCTTTTAGGTCCAGGTTTTCAAACAGTTTCAACTCAGTTTGTCAGTTAAACTATGCTTAAACTAATTCCGCATTTTTTCAGTCTACTTCGACTGAAGTTTAATTTCACCTTGAGGGTTAAACTCTCGTTAATATATCAATTATTTCCATTCACCTGCAATGGCATCGAGTATACCCAACAAGTATTTGGCTAGAATACCATTTGAGCCCATGTTGATAACTAGCATATATCTAAAACTTCAAGAGTTATTTCGGAAGAGTAGCTCAACTTAAGAATCATATTGTTCTCAGCAAAAAGAGAATTTTTGATAAAACAAAAATGCTGTATTTTAAGTTGAACAAAAAAAAATAGTTCCCAACTTGTATTCGTGTGTAGTTATCTTACTGAACTCAAATATATTTACAGTATTATCACGAAAATAAAATAAAACAAGAATATTTAATATCGCGGGTTCGAATCGAGCTCAAGGCCTAACAATAATTTTTTATCATTATTATTGTTATGATAAATTTTTTCTTTCTTCTTTTCTAATTTAAAAATTTTTCAATTAAGAAAAAATTTATCATAACAATAATAATGATAAAAAATTATTGTTAGATCTTGAGCTCGATTCGAACCCGCGATCTTAAAATCAGTAGGCCGATTAACAACAAAAAAAAAAACAGAATATTTAATTTTAATTTATAATGCTTTATTACTGCTACCAAACAGTAAACAGCTGTCTGTTGCTTTGGTGGTTCTAGCATGGAGAAGATTTTTTTTCAACCCCCTCAACTAGGATATCAACCCCCTCAATGTAGGATATCAACTGGAGAAATGTGCTGCGTACTCATTTCATAACTAGACATTTCTCAAAAGCTCTTAAAGGTTGGAGAGGAATTTGAGAATGAAGTTAGAGATCAACTCGAGAATTATACATTTTACAAGATTTATCAAAAGTTGGATAGTGAGTGGAGAACGATGTTGAACTTTATCTTGACAAATATCAGGTTTAAGAATAATTAGAGAACAATGTTGGAACTCTAGGACTAGATATACATATTGTGACGAATATTAGCATCACTAAGCTGCTACATACTAAATAAATGCACAAAAACAATAAAGCAGATACTCTTATGTAAAAGGCCACGAAGAGATATCTCAGACAGAGAAATATGTAGTCATCGGCCGAAGTAGTTACTTACACGTTCACACGCATATGACTATGGGAGAGGCGCGAACTACAGATATACATGTATATAGCTAACCAAGCATGAGACACGACTGTTCGCGATATTACTAGACCTTAGGAGAAATGGGTGAACGAGGAAACCGAGAGTATAAAAGTAGTGCAAGCTGAGTAATACGAATCATTTTGATTTAAACACCCTATTAGTTGATAAGTGAAGTATAATTGTAGTACTCCCAAAGTAGTCTAATAAAGGCAATTTTGCAACACAGAATATTGGAAATATTTGTTTGACAGTTCAGAGATTCGAACGTTAGCAGATGGTTTCAAATAAGCGGAATTTTCCAAAATTCGTTACAATATACTTCTCTACGGCTGGATAAATATCTTTTCCATATTTGTTGGGGAAACAAAATCCAGCTGTTGCCGTATCTAAATATTATCTATATAGTAAACCACAGCTGGTTAGGGGGTCAGAATATGCCCCCGGTAGGTATGGCTGTCGTAATAGGCGACTAAAATACCAGATTCAAAGGGTTGTGTAGCGCAACCCTTTCAGGTTGCCAGCGCAATATATAGCTTTTCCAAACTCAATTGCCAACCTCACATATTCGCAGCGAATCCTGTTTCATTAACAGCCCAGGCTCTAGCGACCCCGAACTCCTCATGGATCTAGGGGGTGGGAGGGCGGTATGGCCAAGAAGGTCGCATGTGGTCATAACAAATATTTCCCGAGATGGTCGGGCTTGGTACCGCAACGTACCTGATCTACATTCGGCAAAGGACCATCAACATCGGTAACACTCCCCAAGGCCTTGGGGAGCTGCTGTGGACGTCTTAATGCGGCATCAAAATCAAGCTCATTTTCACGAGTCAGTCTGTGTGACTAATACTAAAGTATTGTAACGAATTTAGTGAACTCCGCTTATTTTACACCTTCTACTAACGTTGTATCTCTAAATTGTTGAATAAATAACTCCAAAATTCAATTATGCAAAATGGTCTTTATTATACTACTTTGAAAGTACAATAACACTTATACTTCGCAACCAATAGCGTGCTTAAATCAAACTGACTGACTATGCCTCAGCTGGTGCTGCTTTTAAACTTTTCGGTTTCCTCCTTCGCATACTTCTAGGCATTTCTCCTTCTGGAATTTACTACTTGTTTACCAGCTATAAACTACAGATGCACGATTATAGCTTCTCGCATAGCCATATACGCGTGTATATGTGAGTGATACTCCCACCGATGATTGCATACTTTTGTGAGTAGCTCAGATATATTCATATGTTTGTGCGTTTCTCTCCGCTGCTTGTACGTACATATGTGTAGACATAATGATTGATTTGTATATGTAGATACAAGTGACTACTTAGTATCGGCTTAGAGATGGTGGTATGCCTTGCTAATGTTCGTCACAATATGTTTACTAAAACATCAAAACTGATTCTTGAATATGACTCACTGCGTGTATAACCTATTAAGAAGGAATTTTTAAATTTCAATTGATTAGTAAAATTGCTGTAGTTTTTTGTAATATTTCGACACCCGCAAAAAATTAAATATTAAAACGACTCCAATTTTTCCTCATTATTTTTGAAGTCACTTGACCATTCGCTGCATACATTTTATTATTTTCAATAGGTCAACATCACCAACTTCAGTTTCTTAACACCAATAATGCCCTAGTGACAAAACCAAAAAAAAAATCTGTTACCAACTACTGTCACCCTTTTCAATATGCTGCCTGTATTCCATTAATCTCTGCAGTCAAAATGCCTCTATGGATATGAAAAAGTCATTAAATCTCATGCATATGACCCCATAAAAATCTCAGTTGCGAATCGAGTTCGCACAATTATGTGTAAACATACATTTCAGCAAACGTAGGTTCGTTACTCGAACACGTAAGTAAGTAAATTCAGCAAAAAATTGTGCGAAAGATTATAGAAATGGAGTTAATGTGAATTTGCATTCGTTTTGAAAGCGAATGAAAAAATATATATTGTGGCAATGTGAGAGCGATTCTGGGTATTGGACGACCATTCGTAATGAAGTCGAAAGTCGAGACTGGTGAAAGTGCCCTCATTTGTAAGCTTATACCCAGCATTTTGATAGCTATGTATAAACGCAAACGCGGTCAAAATTGTATCTACAACTGAGACTCCTATTTTCACCGAGAAGAAAAGGATGCATACTGAGGGTAGCAGTGCTATACCCGCCAAATTAGGAAGCGGAGGATGTGTTGCATTCACAGCTTGGGAAAATGGGGCGCAGTTAGTATTTATATGATTCCTAATTAGAGGAGTCCTCAGAACAATAATCCCAATACTCCAAAAGCAGGGGAGGTGGAAAAGTATTGAACTGATTTCAATCAGATCTATTCGTTTGGATCAAATCTGAAGAACATTTGATTTTGAAGAGTCTTTTATTTCAAAAGATTTTCGGCGTTATGTATCTTTGGGTATTTTTGAATGCTAGTTTAAGGTCTTTTAAGAATGCTATCAGCAAACCTACGAAATCTTTTGTGGATCATTTTGGAAAAAGGATTCAAGATTCTGTAACAAATACGTGACATTTTCGTATTGATGGTGACTCTGCGATTATCAGCAGTTTTCTTCGAAATCTTTTATAAATATCTTTTTCATGATGTTTTATTTAAAAATATAACGGGCCCACTTTGGGATTGTTTGAGCTACTTTGAAACTTTTTGAGAACAGTTCCAGGATTATTTGGAGGATATTTGGGGTTTTATTGGGACTACAGAGGAATGGTTTCATTCTATTTCGGGAACATTTTGGAACTACTTTGGAGCCTCTTAGGAATCATATCGCGGAAGTTTTCGCGGTATCATTTCTGAGACTCTTTCAGAATCATATCGGCACTGTTCACATTTTCTTTCGAAATCATTTGGAGAACACTAGGAAACTTTAGAATATTTTGGAATTATTCCGCCATCATTCCGGAGCTAATTTAATAATAAATCACATTGGAACATTGGAGGGAACCATTTCTGGACCATTTCAGAATTTTTTCTGGATATAAACCGAGTACAATCCAGAAAGGTTTTATTTCGTGACTAATTTGAGACTGTTGGGATTTTTCAGGATTACTTAGAAATTACAAAGAAATCGTTTCGAGTATATCTCGAGATTATTTCGAAACTAACCGACGATCCAGCGTTCGAGCCCCGGGCAAAGCAATATTAAACATTTAGAAACAAATTTTCAATTAGAAAACAATTTCTCTAAGCGGGCAAACACTGCGAGTTCTTTTCTGGCAAAGCTACTCAATGAAAATGACGTGCCTTGCAGATGCCGTCTAGAGTCGGGATAAAACACATAGGTATATTCCCGCCTGTCTGTAGGAAAAATTAAAATTAGCACGTCGCGAACTGGAAGAGAAACTCGGCCTTAAATATCTCTGGAGGCTATCGTACCTTGCATTTATTCATTTTGTTTGCCTTTATGAACCATTGCGGTAATTTTTCAGTATTAATTGGAGATTATATGATGATAATTTTGGATTATTTTGAGAATATTTAAAAATTATAGCGGGACTATTTCGGGAGAATTTCAAAATTACATTAGAACATTTTCGAAACCAATTCGAGGATTTGTAAAGACCATTTCATTATTTTTTCGGGACTAACACATTTCAGTATTGTTTCAAGTTTTATTTCGGGACTATGTTCGAACTAATTTCAGACAATTTTGGAACTCTTGCTCCTTTTCCCTTATATTTCGGAAATGTCTCAAAACTATTCCGAAAGTATTTCGAGATTATTTCCCAGTATAACGTGAATCTATATAGAAGTATTTCGGAATTGTGTTCGATTTCATTCCACCAATATTGGAGGAATATTTCGGGACTGTAATAGTCCCTTTCCACCCAAACTAAGCTAAAATTCTTGTTCTGGCTACTTGCAAAACGACAATACACAACGCCATTGAAACGTTTTCGAAATGTACGGTAACTTTGTTTTCTTAGGTAAGGTGGACTGCTCAGAAGGTACTTCCCTTGTAAACCAAATCATAAGGGAAACAATCGAGCTATTGTTTTAAAGTTCTAGCTCAATAGCGTAGAGAATCTATATAATACTCTCAAAAGTATCGGTAATGTGTATTTATTACTACTACGGTAACAACAACCAAGCCATGCGCTGCAATATGTCCACCTTATTGGTATGTCATGTTATGTCTAGAACGCTGCATCTGACGAAAATCCCACTGAAAAGAGTCGGGTCCTCATTTTCTCTATATTAAGCTTTCTTGACAGATATATGTGAAGTAAAGTCCCTTAGGATTTTCCAACTTCTAAAATGTGAACATTTTTTTGTTGAGTTCTCATGCATCCATACATATGCGGTGATAATCTGCGATGGTGCCACCAAAGTATATCACACACTCAACGAACGAATATCCAGTGAACGCATCAAAGGCAATAACAAAAAATGAAAAACCGAAGCAAAAAATACATTAACAACAACACCAACAACAACATCAACAACATAACCAGCAACATAGCTGTTAACCAGCAATATGAGGAAAATCTACAGCAAATCGAAAAAAATCGCAACAACACTACCACAACCTGCATTTCAATACGGCAAGCATTATCCACACATTCATACAACGAAAAAAAGGCAGAATTTCCGGAGCTAAGGAGTGTGTGGCGGAAAAGTAACATTCGCATAGGCTCAAATTAGACACAGTTACAAAATCCGGAGAGCGCGATGGGAGCAATGATGGCTGCATTTCATCGAATGAAAGTTGTTAGGTTGGACCAAAAGCGTTAATTGCTATGCATGATTATTTTGCTGTGCGCGTGTATGTGTTTGGTTGTTTGAGTTTTGTGCTTGGCGGTCTTGCTTAACAAAACCGGATTTCCGCTAGTCATAAACGGATGTACCCGCTCAAATGCACAGGACACGGGGCCATAGTATGAATGCAGTCTCATGACGATAACCATTATACAAGCGAATTTAGTGGTGGATATTTATATATGTGTAAATGCATATGCGTGTATGTTACCATGTTGAATGTAGTTGCATTGGGACTATATCGATTTCAATAGCAAATGACAAAAGCCAAAGTAAAGGTGACAACGGCGCAAAGGCAATTCATTTAACGTACACACATACCAACATATGCCTGAATGTATGAGTAAGTATTGAAGTACATGTGCATTCAATTGTGAAGCATGTGTTGGTAACAATCACTAATTGGGTCATCATTTCTGTAGCTCATATATGCAAGAGAATGCCATGGAAAGCGGCTGAATTTGCGTAAGTGAATTGTGGCGATTGAAATGATTTTATTGGTTTTTAAACTTGCGTTGTTAATGGGACTGGTTTTTGTGTGGCTTTGTGTGGTGTGGTGACAAAAGCTTCAAAAAATTACCGTGACTTACTCAGTATGACAGTTGCTGTGTTCGCTTCCTATAACGCTTAAGAATTTGTGATTTGTCACGGAGACTAAATATCACAGTAAATTATTGCAACTGCTTCTAATAATCACCGTGACTTACTGAATATAACAGCAACAATGTCTCGTTTCCAAAAACGCTTAACAATTCGTTATTCGTCAAAGCGACGGAAGAATCACTGCAAGTTGTGACAAAAGCTTCAAAAAACATCGCGGCTTACTGCGTATGACAGCAACTGTGTCTCGTTTCCAATAACGCTTAACAATTCGTGATTTGGCACGGAGCCAGAAATATCACAGTAAATTGTCGCAACAGCTTCGAAAAAATCACCGTGACTTATTCACTTTGACAGCAACTGTTTTTCGTTTCCAATAATACTTAACAGTGAATCAAATAGAAAACTTCAACATTCATCACAAATGAATGCCATCGTAGGAAATGAAATATGAATAACGATCGGAATCGCAAACCAGATGATGTTGTCGCAGTCAGCCCGTCTGTATTTTGTTTTCCGAAGCTGCCGTATAACTTTACTGTGAACTTTCTGTTGCTGTTACAAAATCACAAGAACATAATTATTTTCCAACACGAATGCCTAAAATCAAATAAAACAGATAATAAATCTTACCAACTATTGCTTCTTTGGACTGAACAGGCAATTGAAAAGAAAAGTCATCCCCCGTCTAGCGAAAATCACGCTCAACAAGTCGCTCCGCATACCTGTCCTAATGTGTCATGAACGGTATCGAGAAAATATTAGATGAATCTTGGAGTGTTCGAGAGAAAAGTTTTCAGTAAAAGGTATGTATAGTAGACTGGATCGATTTATTAACTGATATCGCGCCATCGCTCAGGAAAAAAAGTTCCACTACGCATACCCAAAAAAATAATTCTCGAGGCTGCGAAATTTTATTTTTTTGACTTTTTTCGACTTTGATTTTTAAGGTTTTTTTCAAGACCTACTAAACAAATTTTCATCTGATTGTAAAATCTTCATGTTTTTTTGAAAAAACTGTTATCGTCAACGGACATTTTTGGGTCGGACGGGTATACATATGAACATTTTTTTAGTAGGTCAAGAAAAAAACCTTAAAAAGCAAAGTCGAAAAAAGTGAAAATGTAAAATTTCGCAGGCTCGAAGTTTATTTTTTGGGGTATGCGTAGTTTTTTTTTTTCCTGAGCCCAAAAGCTATCGAAAAATCGATGGCGTGATATCGGTGAACTTCCGTCCATACAAATCGACCAGACCCAATATATAGAATTGTCCGTGATGCCGACGGTGAATATCGAAGAAGGTATAATGATGAGCTGGGCGAGCCTTACACAAGTTTGATGATAGACCAATGAATAAAAGTTCAAACGCTTTGCTGGATGGTTCATGTTATGCGAATGAACAAAGCCGTACGTATTGCAAACGACAACCGCATTGGTAAGCAGCAAAAAGTGGAGACCTCCACTAAGTGGGGGAAAGCAGGTGAAGAAAGACCTGATTTCCCTCGGTGCTCCCAATTGGCATTAGACATCGGAAAACAGGGGTGGCTAGCGAACAAATTTTCAAGTTTATATTTCTTAAAGTTCCACGAACTTACTAATTGCTAGAGGTACCCGAAACAAGGTAACAGAAAAGAGCGCAGACGACATTACACATGTATATGGCCGAACCCGATATGAGATACAGACACGAGAAATAAGAAAGCAACTGTTCGAGAAGGCTGTTCGTGAAAAGTATAGACCCTGGGAGAGGCGAACGAGGCAACTGTGAGTATAAAATGGGCGCAATCTAGGGTTAGGGAGTCAGGCTGATTTTAAAATGTTGTAGATGAATTACTCTAATATTTTCAATTGTGAAGTAGTGTTTTAAATAAAGAACATCTTTATATACTGAAGATCTGAGCTATTTATTCCACAGTTCAACGATTTTTACCATAGCTGGTGGCAAGATTAATCGGGATTCCTTAAGATTCGCAACTCTATCTAGCACGAACGCTTGAATGATAAACGGCCATCGGCTGGCTACGTTTGCTAAACACAAAAAAATTTGGTTAAAGAGAAATATGTCGGCTATTCATTATCTCTAAACACTAACAACAGTGAAGGCAAGCAGTGCAAACAAGGGTTAAACTTAAAAAAAAATGTAACAATTTATATAAACATGTTTCCATTACAGTTATTGTAAAAAATAACGCGTTTTATTCTGTGACAGAGGTCTCTCCTTTTAAGACTTGAATTAGGGAAATCGGTCCAGTATAGCGACTGGGTTGTCCTAAGAATTACAGAGTCTTCAATTTTATATATTATTATAAAGCGAACACATACTTTGAACGCGAAATCCTGATTAATTTGTAAAGCTTAAACATATTTCACACTTCATGTGTTATCTCAAATTTAAATGAAATCTTTTATCAATTAAATTTCAAAGAAAAAAGCTTTAAGCCGCATATGTTTTCCAAATATTTACATAGCAATGTCTATATACATATGTGCATTAGGGCGGGCCAACTTTTTCTATAAGCAAATTTCCATTGGAATATGAGTCCTAAATTAACTTCCAGCCTGCTCAATTAAGAAAGAAAGTTTTTAACGACTCAGTAAATATCTACAAAATCGGTCGTGGCTATAGTGTTTACACTAAGCTATGTATATGGGCCCAAAAGAGTGAATCTGCCAACCGTTAATTCAAAATTTCAGGAAAATATGGATTCAAATGTTAGCCAGTTAACACAAAAAATATGCTTTTTGATTTATAGGTACATTAATTAAAGTTCAGACCACCAAATTCCTAGGTAATATCTTTCGACCGTGGAATAATCATTTCAAGGAGTGTTTCTGAAAAAAATCTCTTATTCGATTTTTCAAAGACAACCTTAATGTGCTTATATATGAACATTACACAACGTTGTTTGTGTTTAAGTGCTAATCTGATTTTTACCTCTTTAAGTCATATTGCGTAAAAGCTCGGTTGTTCAAATAACCAAGTGTTAATATCCCGCAGCGATTTGGTTATGAGGCATGAACAGCAAACAGCAAACACAAACACATACATAATCGTATCTCATTGTTAAGTAGCTAGACTGTACTAAGTAATTACCCTGCAGCCAAAATATAGCTTTAACGCACTTATTTCTGCATTTGAATATTATGGCTATTCAGAAGAGCGCCATGGACGTACGATAGTCCGAGACCATTCGTAAAATTTGATATATGTGAAAATTCACAGTATCTTTATGAATTTATACAAACTTTTCCAATTTAAACTTATTAGTAATAAATAAATTATACACGGTGGGGAGCTTAAGAGAAAACTAAGATGCTTACGATGCGAGCCTTCAACTCCGCCTGATAGGACGTCATGCTCAATGCGCTAAAACACCCTTTTAAGGTATCTACCGCCCTATTTACTAGCCATATTAAGGGTCTTGCTAAAGGATCACTGGCTCACGTAAGAAAAAATTAAGGTCAAAGAAAGGTGAGAATAACAGGCGGAGCGGCCGAGGGATCGGCGTTAGGTTCCGACTCTGTAATACTTTCTGTGACAGCCAGCTTTGCTTACACATGCCAGGAAGCACCTTTCCTTTCACTTTCGCAGATGGCGTGGCTGCAGTAATTGCAGCGCAGAACTACTCCGAGCTGGCCCAGCTTAAATTTAACCAAATAATGCGCAAAGTAAATTTAAGGAGGAGTTCCGTTAGCGAGAGCGGGAACTGAGATCGTGATCCGCACGAAGAGACGAATTCCCACCAGTATCAATATGATAGTTGTGGAACAGGAAGAACGAACACATACATAGCTTCACAAAATTCCTTGGACTGAGGCTAAAGCTGGAGACATTGGTGCTTTATCGGTAACCGTATCGGTAACCTTATAACAGCTGATTCGACCAAACTTATGAGAATCAATGCAATCGATTATTGGTGCCGCTAAGGTCGTAACCGTATCGGAAACGGACAAGTTTAGAAGTAACACTAGATGACCTATCCCTGGGTAGTGTCACCCATAATATGACCGCGAAAAAAAGTCTCCTCGCGAAACGACATGATCTTTGCAAAATCGACTAGGTAACCGATGCCTAAAGTAGGTGGGGCTATTTATGAAACATTTCTCTGATCTCTTAAAGGGGGGTAAAGATGCAGTACCCAGCGAGGATGCTGAACCTGAAATATGCGGTTATATTAAGCGCATTGTGCAAAGCCAATCGACAACATTCGACAACTGACTGGGCCTTATCATTGCGGCTTTAAGCCAGGTAAACCAGGAGCCATCTTATCTCCTCTTGACAACTTCGATGATTGGTATAATTAGCGACTTGTAGAGTATGATTTTTGTTCATCGAGAGAGAACTTTACTTTCCAATTGCCTACTCAGTCCAAAGTAGCACTTGTTGGCAAGAGTTATTCTTGTATTGTTTTTGCTGTTAATGCTGGTTCCCGAATAGGTGAAATCCTTCACAGTATCGAATTTATTTGCGTCAACTGTAACGTGGCTGCCAGGGCGCCAATGCGTCGATACTTTCTTGGATGACAGCAAGTACTTTGTCTTTCCAGTTTATATACTTCTTTGTCTTATTCAGAGAAGGCAGAACTCAGCGCATTTCTTCAGGCCAATAATATTAGGATCTTCAGCATTTGCGATCATTTGTAAGCATTTGCGAGCAACTGTTAGCGGCTCTGAAGCCGCACTGATAAGGTATAATCACTTTGTTGACTATAAGCTTCAGTCGTCCATACAAAGCTAATAAAATATATAACTTACGTATGCTATTTACATAACACTTTATAAAAGTGACGGGTAGGACTACGAAATTATACGCCTATATACATAAGTGGATGACTTCTCTTTCCAATTTCAGTCAAACTATAAACATCCTTTCAAAATTTGCTGTACTATACATTTTAATGAGAAACAAACATCCAATTTGTACCTCACCCTGAGTTGTATATTTCACAAAGAAAAAAAAAAACTCAATTTAGCATGTGACTGTTGTGACAGGTTGCATTGAAAACACGTAATATGTGAATATATATAAAAATCAATTCTATGTGTGTGTGTGTTCCCTATGGAAACGTATTTACACACTTCAATCATCAGCATATTTTGGCTATAGGCTCTCTCGATCAAGGCGCAGGTTTTTCATATTTCAGAACTAAGAATTGTAAAAAAAAATTTTTTTTTTTTTCAATTTCACGTGCACCACTGGGTGGTGCGATAAATTTTGTACGTCAGCAAAAGTTACTCATACGCCATGTACGTACTTAAGTGCAGAACTTTTGTTTGGTCATAGCATTGAATTCATGAATATTTAAAGCGATTGCATTGAGCGATTTAATACTAGGTTCAAACACACACCAAATTGGCAATTTATACTCTTTGGGCAATTTATTACGCAATTTGTCATATAATAAATTGTAATAATAAATTGCCAATTTAAAAAAAATTGCGTAATAAATTGTTTCAACCTGCAAATGCAACATTGTAAAGTGTGTTTATTGAGTATATTTAAACGTCACTTACGCATGGCTGAACTATATGGTTGGCTCATTTCATCAGCTGATTTTATGTCTTTCATTTCACTGGAGTAGGGACTGTCAAAAGAAGATGGCAAAATCAAAATGAAAACAAAACACTGAACACATTTTCTTACAACACACAAAAATTTCAAAGTTTTATGTTTTCATTCCATTCTATTCACCTAATACCAACATGCACATTTTGACAGTCTCAACAAAGATATGTTGTTACTGTAGAGATGAGCCAACCAGCTATCAAATTACTATTGTGTAAGCTAAATAGAGTTGTATGAACACCACTCAATTTATATCGAAATAGCCTCAATTTATTTTTCTGTTTGAACATAGTATAAAAGTTTTTATTAAATTTAAACATTCCATTGTAAAAATAGGTGTCTATATGAGATGATAGACAAAAATTGTGCACCTAAAATACTTTGATTAAGTTATAAGATTTTGAGTATGAATTGTGTGTGACAAAATAAAACGTTAAGAAAAAAGAAGGAGAGAGGTAGAGGGTGTAAAAAAAAGAAGAGGGAAGTATAAGGAAATTATAAAGGGTATGAATGAAAAAAATTGGGAGATATATTTTGAAGAAGTTCAAAAAAATCTTATATACTGATTGCTTCACTTTTAGTAACGGGAAGGAATGCGTTAAAATACACCTTCTTATTTAGATTAGTATCTACCCAACCCGAGCATTGCCGGGTAACCTGCTAGTATCTGAATAGACATCAAATGACTGCTTTGATTTGTTTGAATGCTTCACATTTTTCATGCTTCAAAAGACAATCATTTGATTCCAGTTTTTTGTTCGTGGTGTCTTTTCCGGCGGAATGACCCATATATGAATTTTCTCGTTTTTGTTTGTTTTAGTTCCTGTTGGTATATTTTAGCTCGAAGCGTTTGTTTAGCTTATGTGCATAAAGGAAATTTATATTCATACATACATATATGCGTATAAAAAATATTCTGACTACGCGTTATTGTGACACCAAATTTCAAAGGAAGTGCTCGTAAAATGTGTGATCTTTCACACAAACTGTGCACACCAATAAACATACATATGGTATTATGCCTGAAGAAGTGTGAATTGTATATTTTATAATTTAGGTCAACAATTAAATTTTAAAACGAAAAGCCCGATTTTGATAAATTTGTCTGACCTGAGCTTCTGCGATAAAAATAATTCATTTAAGTATTACATTATTTAATGGTGAAATATTTCTCATTTTAGTAGTAAAAACAAGTCTATTAATCATCATAATTTTATAATAGAACACGAACACGAAAATAGCAGTGGCAATTTTTTCTTAAATTTGTTTAATTAAATTCTTCTTTTTCAAATTTAAAAAATTTTAGAAAAGAATAATTGAATTAGGTAACAAAAACTACGCAAGCTAATCTCAAGCACATTTTCGAAAATATTTGAAAACTCGAAAAAATTTTTTTTAAAACTCAAATTTTAATTTACAAATTTCAGAATTTTTTTGAGCAACCATTTTTGCAACCCAAAGCATTTTAGTCTAACAAAGTGCAAGCTATAACTCCCTGAAAGTTTAGTTTATGAAAATTGTTTTCCAAAAACGCCCTTCGTAAAGAAATGGTCTTAAATCAATCCGAGTTGCGAGAGGCCTATAGCCTGTATTTTGTTAGACTAAAATTGATTGGGCTACTAAACTACATTTTTCTCAGATTGGTTTGTATAGTTCAAATTACAAAATGATCGGAAAATTTTCATAAATAATAGAAAATAAAAAGGGGAAATTAAGTTGAGGAAATTTGGTAAACCTTCTACTACTATTTTCGTCATCTTAACTGTATATGTATGTTATTAATTATTTGGGTTTTTTGGAAGAGAAAATACAAAATTGTTAAAGAAGCTTTTCATAGCTACTTGTTTCATTCAATGACAAATTTTTTGATTTCTGTATTCACTGTATTTAAAACTGTTACCTGAGTAACAAGCCAGCCTAATAAAACCGCACTGCGTTTTTTTAGCGCACGCAAACAACCGGCGTTTTTTGCCCTAACCCAAATAAGCATGCGTTGCGACAATGTAAAGCATGTGTGCAAACGTCAAATCTAAATGTCACGCAGAACAAAAATTGGAAATCGAGTTAGGTTTTCACGCAGCAAATTCAATTTGGGTTGCTCTCATACAAGTTGTATTTGCATGAGACATTTTTGACATAAAATTACTTGCGTGCGTTTATATTAGGTGGGCCTGTAAACGACTACGCCGGAGTAAAAATTAAATTTTCGCAGTATATTTTTTCTTCCTTTCTGAAGGCGGGCAACCAACTGACATCAAATTGATTTGGTGGCTTGCCAACCCTTTCGATTTTGTTTTTGCCATGAAATTTTTCTCAGCTAAAAAGTTATCTGCTTTATCAGATGCACATGGAGTTGGCATAAAACGTGTAAATCGACCAATTAGAGCTGTCATTAATACATCACATTCTATTTCCCCGGAAATTTATCGCGACAAAATATTATTATTATTATTTTCGGTTTTCCATACATATTTCATGCTCTTTTAATGACAGAAGGTATCAAGACGGGGTAAGATTCCTGTAGGAACGATAATGGCGACCTGATAACTGGCGTATAGAGTGTGGGGGAAGGGGAACCCGATACCCCGATAGTCGATGATGGAAAACACTCCCCGGCATCCAATATCAAAATCACAAGGTGCCAAGAAATGACGGGGTACTCGCCGAGCTGTTCAAACATGGAGGTGAAGAGTTGGTATAAGATAAAAAAGCAAAAAAAGTGGATCTTGCAGTAAATTTGGACAAGACGAAGTACTTGCTGTCATCGTGGCCTTTGTGGCTACATCACTGTTGACGGATATAAATACGAAACTGTGAAGGATTTCGTTCATTTGGGAAGCAGCGTTAAAAGCAAAAACAATGTCGACCTAGAAATCAAACGGAAAATAACTCTTGCCAACAAGTGCTTCTTTAGGCAATTGAAAAGTAAAATCCTCTCTCGACGAACAAAATTCTTGCTCTACAAGTCACTTATCATACCTATCCTGATGTATGGCTCGGAATCATAGAAGGTGTCGAGAGAAGATGAGATGTCTCTTGAAGTATTCGAGAGAAAAGTTTTCCGGAAGGTTTATAGTTCTATCCGTAATGTCGACGGCGAGTATCGAAGAAGGTATAATGATGAGCTATATGAGCTTTACGCAGACATGACGATAGTGCAGCGACTGAAAATCCAAAGTTCCATTAGGGGGACAGTTGGAGGAAGATTTGACCTCGGTTGGTGCCCCTAATTGTCGACTGTTATCGCAAAACAGGGTTAGCTGACCTCACTGAATCAACGTACTTCATTTTTATATAAAACTTCAAGAAGTGCTGTATGTTGAATTTTGATAGACTTTACAGATCGCGCCGGAACACATTTTTTGCTTACATGTTACTCCTTCTTTTCTCATTCTGTACGAAAAAAGTAAAAAAGCTGTGAATAAAATGTGAACAAAGAGACATTCCTAAGACAAAAACAATGAATTCACGTCATTTCATCCAATCGTCACTGTAAACAATCAGCTTTTCATACGCATACAATAAAAACTGCAACTAAATGACATTAGGTAGTAATACCATTTAGTTTTCAGCTCGACCAAAATAAACCTTTGAGATAAAAAATGTAGTAGGAGGTAGGAGCGGAGCAAAATACTCCAATTAAAATAAAGCCTGAGCACTGCGTCAGCAATGAAACATGTTATCAAAAGCGTGACGTCACGCCGAGAAAATTTATTTCACAGCTAACTATGATTTTTAGCTCTGTCATTTTTTAATGCGTGATCTGTTTATTGGTGCATGAGGTTCGTTTGATTCATTTGGCAATTACAACAAAATAAATATGCTTTATATTTATATATAAAAAAAATAATAAATAAAAGGCGCGATAACCTCCGAAGAGATTTAAGGCCGAGCTTCTCTTCCAATTTGCGTCGTGCTCCTCTTGATTTTTCCTACAAATTGGCCGGACGGGGCCTACATGTTTTATGCCGACTCCGAACGGCATCTGCAAGGCAGACGAGTTTTCACTGAGAGCTTTTCATGGCAGAAATACAATCGGAGCGCTTGCCAGACAATGCCGAGGGGCGACCCCGCTTAGAAAAATTTTCTTCTAATTGAAAAATCTTATTTCTAAAATTTTGATGTTGCTTTGCCCGGGAGTTGAACCCAGGGCATACGGTGTGATAGGCGGAGCACGCTACCATCACACCACGGTGGCCAATTTATATTTGTTATGCTATATATGCTTTATATTTATATATGCTTTAGATTTAATGATTCAGTGCGGTTTCAGACCTGGTAAATCTACTATCGACAAGATCTTCACGATGCGCTAGATCCTGGAGTAAACTGACGATAATAGAGTCGATACTCACCATCTTTTTGTCGACTTCAAAGCAACATTTGAAAATAAGCATGTCTGAAAATAAATTCCCTGCAGAGTTAATAAGGCTCTGCCAAATGGCGTTGAGGAGCGCCACGAGCTTCGCAAATATTGGGATGGACCTCACCGAGCCATTTGAAATTAAACGGCGACTCCCTTTCGTGCGATCTTTTTAACATAATGTTGGAGAAGATAATTTCAATAACATATCTCAACTAATCAATCTATTATACGAGCACAAAAAACTTGCGTATGCTGATGACATTGATATTAGTGCCCTGAACAAACTTGCTTTGAGTTTTGCCTGCTCGGAGCAGTAAATGAGGACAAAACGAAGTACTGGATGGGCGCATTCTTACCTTGGCAGCCGCGTCACTCTCTACAGATATAAATTCGTGAAGTATTTGCCTATTTGGGAACCAGCATTAACAGCAAAAACAATTTCAGCTTAGAAATCAAACGGATAATAACTCTTGCCAACAGCTGAGTAGGCAATTGAAAAACAAAGTCCTCCCTCGACTAACGAAAATTACGCTGTACAAGTGGCTCATCCTACATATTTTAATGGCTCGGAATCATGGACAGTGTCAAGAGAAAGTGAGACGGCTCTTGTAGAGATGGAGAAAAAATGTTTCCGGGAAATTTATGGTCCTACTCGTAATGCTGACGGGGAGTATAGAAGGAGGTATAATGATGAGCTATACGAGCTCTACGCGGCTATGCAGATAGAGCGCTGTGAATAAAATCACAAAGGCTTCGATGGCTAGGTCATGTTATGTGAATGGACGAAGACGCTCCGGCCAAGAAAAATTTCAGTCGACACAGGCGGTGTTACTCTCACTCCAACCACCATTTACACTCCCAAACCATTTACCTCTCAAGATCGGTGTAGTACTTTGGACGACCATAGGACACACATACATTCAGTTATGTTTACAAGACATGGAGGGCATGGATCTTTGACCCTATACTCAGAAAATTCAGTCTCCACGGTATAACACTTCCGAATCGTTTGTGAGTTATCGCCTTCATTGCAGGTCTAATTTTGATCATTTTTAGTGCCTGTTTCGAGCATAAACAGATCCATGAAAGCACTTAGAAGTCTCCTGATAAAAAAACCGAAGCCCAGCTAATCATCTCGTGACTCAAAACAGGTCTATGACCTATGTTCCAGATGTGCCTTGTATACAAGGTCTCAATATCAACTCTAACTAATATTTTATGCAGCTATAGTGAAACTTTGCTGTGGAAAAGCTTGCCTTGAACCAGAAAGCTGATGACTAGTTCACTGGCTCTATCATTCGCTCAGACAGTTCCGAGTCACTGCGTACCATCATGACGTACCGTCGGGTCAAAACTCATTGTGTATGAGTGCTTTCATAACGTAAAGAGGCAGTGATAGTGATGAAAGGGTTATTAAAACAAACTCAAGATTAAATGGCGAGAAAGCTTTACAAACTGGGTGATAGGAATAATGGCCACAAATTTTACCAGAAAATCCGGTGGATTATTGAAGTAAATTTCTATATAAACGATCAATGATCTGAAGGCCGATGCGGAGAGCAAGCTTAACTCTTGGATAGCAGCGGGAGAGATGACGAAATCCCTCTTTGTATCACAGACAACAAAATTTATTGCATTTTAATTTCCAACGTCGCCTTTTTGATATCGTATGAAATGTTATATCCAGAGTTTTGTGTGAACGTCTACAAATTTATTCGACCTTTGCTGGCAACAATAACAACAATAACTGGGCGGGATATACCGCCGAGAAGACTAAAGCCGGAGTTCCATTTGTGTCATGCTAAAAATTAATAGAAAAAGTTAGCTATGAATCGATTATATTCTTAAGCGACCCAAATAAAATCTTAAAAGTGGTTTCTTTCTTCAAATACCTTAAGCCGCCATATTATTTTTGAAACTATTACTTCAGTTATCAACAAACATCACAAGAGCTTTATGTGCGAGCTTAAATCTAAGTGCATACAAAGCCTATCTATCAAGCTGATATTACATCCCTTAATCTCGTACTCATATCAGTAAATCCTCACAATTTTTCAAAATTTATTTTCACAAAAATGTCACACCTTTTCGCTATTTGTTATGTCCGAGTGCACATATGTATACATGTTTACCTCATCACACACACACACATCCATATACCCCAAGCACTTCCTTCCGCATACCCACATAAATTACATTAGTATTAGTATTCTTACATAGTATTCTTCTGTTTTCAGCACAAAAGTTAAGTGTTTGCGTGTATTAAATTGTCATTGTGTGTGAGTGTTCATAAAATTTATTAGCGTCAACTGATTGGCCAAGACAAATCTGCAGCAATAAAAGTAGAAATGTATTTTTTTAGTCTAAATGTATGTGCATACATAAATATTAATATGATACGAAAAGTAAGTATTGTGAATGCGTGAGGCAATAAAATTCCACTTAGCCGAGAGTCTAATATGTTTTTCTAATCCTCTTATCTGCAAACAATCGAAGAAGCAGACAAATAAAAAGCAAACTTACACCAAAACGGTACAATAGAAATGACAGCAGTGCTAAACCTTTTAACATATATAGTCAATTACGTTTTGACGTTTCTTCTATTTCTCCTACTTTGCAAATTATATATGGATAACTGCAAGATATGGAGGATATCTGTAAAATAGCATTGCTCAATTGTTCGAAAATTAGATATGGCTGATGTACGTACATATATATGTATGCGTTTAAATATATAAATCAACCATCATATATAAAAGTATATAGCTTACACGAGGCTTATTCCTTTTATCAAAAACCTTCCTGAAAAGAGCTTGAAATTTGTATAAAGAACTTATCATACACAACATTATCTTTGGTGGATACGTGGTAAGAAACCAACAGCCTAGACGTAGATTTTGTAGCGTAGTTTCTCCGAAGGAGATGTTCTGGGCTAACTCTAAGACTCGTCGTCGGCACGATTTCTTTAAATCATTTAAGGCTTCACGATGGTCACGCACAAAGGTGATTTACAGTTGCTATCAATTATGTACTAATAGCATGACTCTCGTGTCACAGTTTTAAGGATTATCATCAATTCTGGCCTATTGTTGATCGCGCCAAAGGGCGCCTTCAGTTTTTTTCGGCTGTTTCCGAGAGCTACAATTCCCCGACGTGCGAACAGTAGCAATCGCGACCACCGGTCGCTACCACGAATCCTGGCTCTCAAACCATATGACAGCATAGAAACTATAAGAATGTGACTTCGAACTCAAATCTTCGTCGACGTCACTTCCCTAGAAGCTCAGGTGTTGCTCAGAGGACTTTCTGATGGATGGTTTTGTCGCGCTATGCTGCTGAGCTATACCAAAGAATTACCTTGAAATGTTAGGGAGCAAATATTCGGACAAGGATGCCGCCCTCGAAATCATAAGCAGTCTAAGTGGATATCATTGCGTAACTCATGGGTGAACATCGTATAATCCTTGGCGCATCTACATGATTTAAACTTCACAAGGACCGTGGATAAACGTTTTAAAATGTAGACCAAAATTAGCAGACGTTTGTGTTCGAAACATTGACTTCAATAGTCTTCGTAAGAGCTCGTTATGGATTACCGTCTTCAACTTTCAGACTAGTTCGACTATCCCCTACGTTAGAGTAATAGAACACCCGGTAATTTGTTCAACTGTCATGGGAAAGCTTTTGCTTCACCAGTTTGAGTGTTCTTGCGAAGAATAAAGCCTAGCCTGGTTAAAATATGTGCCTACGTATTCACATTTGTAACAGGAGCCGTAACGTGTAGGTGATATTCAAACACGGTTGATAGGCTATATCCAATGTGATTCACTCCAAGGGACTAGTTGGGAATATGGCCGCCAACTTTAGGAAATGCCAAACCGGGAGACTTGGGTCTTGAATCATGAAGCGTGAAAATCAAAATTAAAATTAAAATTAGTCAGCACCTTTTTCGGGTAACTTGTTTTTTTAACAATTTGAGGACAATTTGAAAACATGTTCGACTTGAGTTATTTTATTTAAATTCATTGTTCTTTATTAATTATCGAATTGGACATTTAAATTTATTATATAACTTTTACTTTAGTGTTGTGTTTTAATAACTTGGTGAATTCGGTGATGCAAAATCCGTGTTAGCTCGCCTTGAAAGCGCCTATCTTTTCAAATAACTTTTGAACGGTTAGAAAGTGTTAAATTTGATTTTTATAATTGGCAGTGATGCGCATCCCTTTATACCCCTTTCGACTACATCGGGCGAATTTTCGAAATGAACAATAAATGGCCTTGAAAAAAAAAATATACGGTCCAAAAAGAGTAGAAAATATAGTACCACGCCGATATTTTTGACATTCGGCGGCGGCGTGCGAAAAACGACGAAAAGCGGCGGCGTTTATCGGCGGCATATATCTCTAATACTCATGCCTCTGCGTGTCCATTCGTTCGTCTGAGATTTATTGCTGAGAGAACATTATCAATTTTTATTTAATTTTGTGGATGATATAGCCCATTGTAAAGGTCTACAAGTAGGATATGTAGCAACACGCACATACACAGCCACGCTAAGCTGATAAAATCCTTGTTCTTGTTCGTTTTTTTTTGTGGATGCTATTTGGCACTGTTGTACTTCTTATGTAGGTGCAAAAAAGTGTATTAGCTGCTAACGAAAACTGCGTAAAATTTTTATTGTTATAATACAAAGAAATATCCTTATTTACTTTCAAACGAGCACCTAATTACATCTCTCTTTAAAATCCATATGTTTTTGACAATTTTAATTCACAAATTCTGATACTTTGTTACCGGGGACGATTGCTAAAACACGACCAAAACCGTCGGGGTGGTACTAAAATACGCGTTTTTGCCTCGCTTCCAATAACCCGAATACTTTTTCCCTTTGGACTATTGATAACAGGACAAAACGCGTCTTTTTATTTCTCTTTCCACATTTTTGAACGGGTTATTGTAGTCGACCCCGGTTTCAAACTGTTTTTCGCGGAGAACTTTTGAATGGGTAGAAAAACTTAGCACCCGTGTTTGTATTCTTAATCTTTTGTATAATTTTCTGTAGGACCCATTTAGGTGCACTACATTTTCATACTAAATTCGTTCAAAAAAATTTACCATCACAGGATCCCATATCTGATATTCCGCTCCTTTTTTTGTTTCCCTGCGCCGCTTTCCACGGCAGCAACCCCGGTAATTTTGACACTTCGTTCAGTGTCAAACGCATGTTCCACGCAGGTTCCATTGGGTTCTGCGCTAGTTTGACACTGACCGAAGTGTGTTAGAAAGAGAAAGGAATTGTTTCCTTCTCATACATACATATGTTACTTGTAAACCTGTACTATGAATACAGCCATAGATTTCGCTCAGTGTTATTTCCAATCCCGAATTTCTATAATCGTATACGCTTAACAATAAAAGTAATTAATTTTAGTAATTAATTTTTATTAATATTTATTATTTTTAAAATATCATTTAAATATCTGTCACATTTGTTGTCATTAAATGCTTTAACAATTTGTGTTACTGTTTTATGCATTCTGGTGTAAACAATTATAAATACATTATAACAGGAAAATCATGAATTAAATCAACAATCTGGATAACAACAACCAAGAATGAGAACAAAGTCAACAACAAAAACAACAACAATTTCTCGCAGCTGTGCCAATAATCCCGTTGAGGGAATAAGAACAACTCACAGAAGGAATAAAACTAACAACAGCAAATAGCAACAGTAACCACAACAACAACAACAACATTGATATTGACAGCCCCTAGAAAAGAGGACAACAAAATGGACATGTGTTAAATGTTGTTGACACAAAATCAATATTAGCTTATATGGCACATGTGTTGGACTACAAATAACAGACCACGCATAAGTTTGTAAGTATGTGTGAGGTTGATGCGGATACGGATGCGTGCATGCATAACAAACCATATTAACAATAAGCACATAATCATATGCAGATGTATGTATGTATATGTATCTTAAATGCATTTGCGTAGGTAAGAATGTAGGTATAAATTCTTTCTAGAGTGATCATTAATGCATTGGAAAAAATTTAAAAAATATGCATTATGTTACCAAAAGTGCGTATGGCGTAGGTTGGTTGAGATTTGAAATACCCCGCTTTTGCTCAGAAATACGACTCCGAGCTCTCTTTTTATGTATGAGGCATATTATATGACCATCTGTCAAATAAAGTGATTAAATGTTTTGTGTAAACTAACACCACAACCTGGGTCAAAGTTTGACAACGTACACTAAATTTCTATATCCGCTACCACCGGCAAACGTTGTCATTTTCGAAAGATGAATTTCTTAGATTTTAAAGACTAAGGAATAGAGCTCTTGCCTGGTATAAGGTGTTGGACAAAAAAAAAACAGGAATGGACAGCACACCGCAGGAGAGATTTAACATAAGTTTGCAATCGATGCCTCTACAGGTGGTTGTGAAGGATTTGAACATGAGAGAGGCTCAGTGACTAAGAGAATCATGTGGACATCAAAATAATACGGACAAGGGCAAGGCAGGACAACAATAGTGGCGGCACTACAGAATCTAGCTAGCCCATAAAAAAAAACAAATGTTACGATGAGAATAAGTAGCTGTCGTCCTAAATATTTATTTTCTAGAAAATTTTAATAAACCCTCTGGTTTTCAGGAAATTGTTAATAATGACACTTTTTATTGGTGCAAGCGGTCGATATACCACAATTGCTTGATGCACCGGCTTTTACCAACTCATTGGCTTTTTCATTGCCCTATTTTTATACTCAGTTGAGCAGAGCTCACAGAGTATATTAACTTTGATTGGATAACGGTTGATTGTACATGTATAAAGGAATCGAGATAGATATAGACTTCCATATATCAAAATCATCAGTATCGAAAAAAAATTCGATTAAGCCATGTCCGTCCGTCCGTCTGTCCGTTAACACGATAACTTGAGTAAATTTTGAGGTATCTTGATGAAATTTGGTATGTAGGTTCCTGGGCACTCATCTCAGATCGCTATTTAAAATGAACGATATCGGACAATAACCACTCCCACTTTTTCGAGATCGAAAATTTCGAAAAATCGAAAAAGTGCGATAATTCATACGGATTAAGCGATAAAACTTGGTAGGTTAGTTGCGCTTATGACGCAGAATAGAAAATTTGTAAAATTTTGGACAATGGGCGTGGCACCGCCCACTTTTAAAAGAAGGTAATTTAGAAGTTTTGCAAGCTGTAATTTGGCAGTTGTTGAAGATATCATGATGAAATTTGGCAGGAACGTTACTCTTATGTCTGCCTAATAAAAATTAGCAAAATCGGAGAACGACCACGCACACTTTTTAAAAAAAATTTTTTTTTAATTCAAATTTAAAAGAAAAGTTAATATCTTTACAGTATATAAGTAAATTATGTCAACATTCAACTCCGGTGCAACAAAATACAAAAATAAAAGAAAATTTCAAAATGGGCGTGGCTCCGCCCTTTTTCATTTAATTTGTCTAGGATACTTTTAATGCCATAAGTCGAACAAAAATTTACCAATCCTTGTGAAATTTTGTAGAGGCTTAGGTCCTAGGACGATAACTGTTTTCTGTGAAAAAGGGCGAAATCGGTTGAAGCCACGCCCAGTTTTTATACACAGTCGACCGTCTGTCCTTCCGCTCGGCCGTTAACACGATAACTTGAGCAAAAATCGATATATCCTTACTAAACTCAGTTCACGTACTTACCTGAACTCACTTTGTATTGGTGTAAAAAATGGCCGAAATCCGACTATGACCACGCCCAATTTTTCGATATCGAAAATTACGAAAAATGAAAAAAATGCCATAATTATATATCAAATCCGAAAAAAGGGGTGAAACGTGGTAATTGTATTGGTCTATTGACGCAAAATATAACTTTAGAAAAAAACTTGGTAAAATGGGTGTGACACCTACCATATTAAGTAGAAGAAAATGAAAAAGTTTTGCAGGGCGAAATCAAAAGCCCTTGGAATCTTGGAAGGAATACTGTTCGTGGTATGACATATATAAATAAATTAGCGGTACCCGACAGATGATGTTCTGGATCACCCTGGTCCAAATTTTGGTCGATATCTCGAAAACGCCTTCACATATACAACTAAGGGCGACTCCCTGTTAAAACCCTCATTAATACCTTTAATTTGATACCCATATCGTACAAACACATTCTAGAGTCACCCCTGGTCCACCTTTATGGCGATATCTCGAAAAGGCGTCCACATATAGAACTAAGGCCCACGCCCTCTTAAAATACTCATTAACACCTTTCCTTTGCTACACATATCGTACAAAATAAATTCTAGAGTCACCCCTGGTCCAACTTTATGGCGATATCTCGAAAAGGCGTCCACCTATAGAACTTAGGCCCACGGCCTCTTAAAATACTCATTAACACCTTTCATTTGATACACATATCGTACAAACAAATTCTAGAGTCAGGCCTGGTCCACAGTTATGTCGATATCCCTAAATGGCGTCCATCTATAGCACTATGGCCCACTTCCTCTTAAAATACTCTTTAATACCTTCCATTTGATACACATGCCATATAAACACATTCCAGGGTTTCCCTCGGTTCTTTTTACAACATGGCGATTTTCCCTTACTTTGTTTCCACAGCTCTCAACTGAGTATGTAATGTTCGGTTACACCCGAACTTAGCCTTCCTTACTTGTTTCCTCTGACCTGGTACCCATGTGAGGGTTATGATCACTGAGTTATCTGCATTGCGCAGCATTATCTTACTTATTGTTTAAGCGACTTAAACTATGAGTTTTTTTCTTTCGTTTGTTTCATAAGCGCTGAAATTCTCATCCGGCTTATGAAATATTCTAAAGACATAGTTTTAGTTTTTAATTTAAAATTGAGGTTCTTCGAGTAAAAGATGGGGTGCCAATACCTCAGAGCCCAGTGCTCGCCTCCACATCACATTTTGAAAGGGGTCTTCAAATAGAAGATGAGGTGGCTCATTAGAGCGAAACCTCAGAGTTCCCTGTGCTCGCCTCAAATTAAATAAATAAAGGTGTACCGATGCTTTGCATCGCCCCCTGTTTTAAATACACCATAAATAAAATTAAAAATAATAAACTCAATGAAAATAAAATACAGTCCATTAAAATAATAATTTATAAAATTATAAATTTAAAAACTGCTTGGTTGCAATGGGCTTCGAACCCGCAACCCCAAACGTTTGAGTCGGGTACGTCATCCACTGTGCCACGACTCATACGCCTACAAGCACATCAAATTACTCCCTTATAACTCACATTAAACTGCTCGCCCTCAACTGCCCCACGCTTAGCTACTTATGTATATCCATGTGTGAGTCCAACGCCATGAGCGCTGCTTGGATATCTGAGAATATGCATACCTCTCGACTGTTGAAAGCGTTCTTCAAAAGGAAGCAACAGACCTTCTAGAGTAGTCAGTTGGATTTTATGAAATGTCAATTGCAGTTCAGAAAATGAAAACAAAAATATGCTCACGCTGTCTAATCTGACATATACTAAAATCTAATTGACTGTTCGTTGCTGTTTCGAATCGATCATAAAAACACAAATTGGATTTCTGGGTGGGTATATTTGGTATCCTAAATCTAACTTATACCTCCTGACACTATATAAAATATAATTGGCAGTTCTCGAATCCAATTAATGCTTTCGAAAAATCAAATGATTATTCGAAATTCTAGCTGAGTTTTAGAACCCCCAGTGGGCTAGGGGTTTAGAATTTTGTAGCGCAACCCTTTCAATCCAATTTCCAACCTCGCCTACCAGTGACAAATACAGTTTCTTTAACAGCCGATGCTCTGGCGACCCAAAGTTCCTCATAGATCTAGGGGGTTGGAGGGCGGTATGGCCTTGAAGGTTTCATGTGGTAATACTAAATCGTTCCCAAGATGGTCGGGCTAGTACCTTCATGGTGCTTGTTACAGAAATGTAGCGGATCTGTATTCGGCAAAGGACCATCAACATCGAAAACACACTCCATCTCTACAAAAACAACAACAAAAGCTTTCGAGGTGTCCCTATAGACCAATGAGAAGTTGATAAATTTTCAAATTTTTTTAAAAAACAGATGACGTATTTCAAATGTATTTTTATCCTCTTTTGAATTTAAAACTGGGCGACACCCCACTGGCCCCTCTCTTGCTAGCTACGCCTATGTATTACGAAACCCCACTTATGTGTAAGTATAACTGTGTTTATACAAATACATATTTATGACTCTAAGTTCCAGCGACTTAAGTTTCTCCAACGCCAGTTTACGTACTTCTTTGCCAAAACTTATTGAATTGCAAATCAGCACGATAAAGTAGCAAATCCGTTAATACTCACTGCCCTATTATCTACACCACCCAATGGCGCTTAAGTACACATTGACAATGTACAATAATGGCAAAACATTAGTTAACAACAAACATACTTTATATGTGCATACGATATACATAATCAAATAAGTATGTTATACATACATACATACATACATATGTACTACATACAGACGATATGTTGGTTTTCTTGGTCAACAGCACTGTTGGGTCGCAACAAACTGTTTAAGCTTAAACTTTTGACCAAGTTGTACATTTCTTACTTCCACATTATTATTGATGCTGTTGCTTTTATTTTTGTTATGTATTGTTGGTGTAGTATTAGTTGTTCTTAGCTGAGTGCAGCATGTGTTTGCAATGTGTTAAGAATACATTTTCTCGAAAGCTTTTTAGTTTGCCACTCCCAAAGTTTTTGTGGTGTCAAATACATGACAAATATCGAGGTCTATGATATTGGAGTTTGTGATTTTCTGTAGCAACCAAATGATGCTAATAACAGCAATTGGAAGCTTGGCAAGGATAACACAGCAATAATTCACATTTGTTCGGTATAAAATGCAGAAAACAACAAATCTAAGTCTGCTGTTTTACCGCACTTGTAATAAATTTATAATGCGCATGAAATTTTTAGTTTGAAATCAATGGGCTTGTAATTTGTTCAGTGATTGCAAGCTAAAAGTTTTCATCCACAAGTTTCAACTCCTAAAAGTTCATTAGCAAATTGTATGATGTTGCTTATTTATTGAACATAGAAGCGTTGACACACAGCTCAAGTTAATGCTGATTAACTATATATTTAAGGCGATTGAAATGCGTCCCTGGTGGCATATATATCCTACTACAGGAGAGTCAAGGGGCTTTGCGCGTTATGCTTGACTCCTTCTTCGAATCTTATAACTATTATGATCCCTTATAAATTCCTTGCCTGGATATAAATTCCTTGCCTAGGTCAACTCAAACTTGAACGCAACGCTGGTGAAAATGCCAATGCGAAGCAGGGATGTTGTGACTCTGTACCCCAGCCATACACACAAAACTGTAGTCCAACAACAAGGTTGTGATAAAATTACCCATCTTCTTCTTGAAACAGAGCTTCCACTCATATAGATATCAGTGTTAGATGGTGTCATCTGGAGACACAATACATGCGGGACTTTTGTATTGCGTATGTTGGGGTTGATTCTGGATATTTATGATTTCAGCTCATTAAAGTATCCAGCTCAAAGTTATGCTAGAGTGACGCGCATCTTGCCTGAGTAGGTTGGACTCTGTGAACTGAGTTCGCCTTGCACGAGACTTTTCCGACTTGTCGTGGATGAGGTTGGTGGCCTTTTTACACTTCAAATTACTGAGTTCTTATGAGCCGAGTTCTTATGAGCACAACACTTGCGCGGATGATTCCTTATGTCCCTGGCAGGCGGGGACCTTTCAATCATATGTTTGTTAGGATGCCCAGGTTTCTGAGTATTTAACAGAAACTGTTTGCCAATAGCTTTAAAAGTAGCTTTGGGCGTTTCTTTGCTTTTGCTTAAAGTTCTGCCAGAGAGGGACTTGAGGAGTTTGTTACAGTTCTGAACTTCAGATACAATTGCGTCAAGATGCAGGTCATTATCAAACATCGCACCCACAAGTTTGTGGTTCCGGCCAGTCGTTAGCTTAATGACATCTAAATCATTTACACTAAAGCTTATCAATGGAAGGCACAGAGCCTGTTGTCATTATCGTGCAAGTCAGAGGAAAATTTTGTTTCATTTCAAAATGTTTCACTTGGTTTGAAAGAAGTTTCATTTAAGCGCGGCTAAAACCTCCACACCATTAGGATTAAACAGCATATAGAAATATATGTACCTACATGGTGAATAAAAAGGAATAACAACAAAGGCAACACTTAGAGACCAATTGCAAAGCGAGCAGCGGGCCATTCATATGGCTGAGTGCTAAAAGGCATCTATCTGCCTTTACACTGATATGAATGTTGGAGATTCGAGTTCGATACGAAAAGCTAGCTGATGAAGAAATGAAATTCAGAAACATGTCCTAGTAACCATCGCCGTTTCTAAATTTTGCAATTTTTCTCTAATATTAATTACAGAACAATGGTATAAAGCAATATGAGCAAGACTCGCTAATAAAATACAGATATTAAATTTAACATGAAAAAAGTTTCATTTGACTAGAAAAAAGTTTCATTTATCTTAAATTAAGTTTAAAATGACTTGAAAACTCTTAGTTTGAATAGAAAAAAATTAATTTGACTTGGGGAAAGTTTCATTCCATTTGAAGAAAATTTCATTTAACCCGAAAAAACTTTAATTTGATCTAAAAATACTATGACGTATCGAGAGCCCGCGGCTAAGGCGAATAAGCCATCTCTGACAGCATTACGATAAACATAACACTTATCTTTGATCATACAACAAACCATAGGCCTTCAAGGGCAACTCCACCAGAAAAGTTGAAAAGGCAGAGCTCAATCCCCTTCTATAGCAAAAACAAAACTTGATTTACTTAGAGTTAATACAGTGAAGTCATATACGGACAAAATCCATGAATGACTGTGCTGATAATGTAGGAGGAATTAAACTGCTACAACAAATACAACTACAAGCGCTGGGTCATATGTAGACACATTTGTCCAGCAATTTTCTGACGCTGCTGAGATACAAAATAGGTGGGAAATTGCAAGATTTATATTGGATTTATTAAAGTTAGTGGCTTGACTGGTATTTTACTATTATACCTGGAAATATATTTTAAAACGTGTACAATGGGGTGGTACATATAAATCAAGTAAGCAATTTGTTCCAGTCCCATTAAAGTAGTAAAGCCCAGGGCAAAGATATCACACATTAATTCTGGCCCCAACTGAAGTCGGTTAGGGCGCGTCGCACCAGGGGCAGAACTGAAATTTACCTATGGAGACTGCAAAAAAAAATTTTTTTTTTTGATATTGCCAATAATAGTGTTATCGATTGAACATTAAACAACAGCAAAAATTTAGTGTTTTAAGACACCCCTATTATGAGACACCCATTACATGTAATTTAATCGCGTTTCTAAGCATATCACCACGAATACCATTGGATTGGTGAACAGGTAGCTGGTGTTCTGACTATGAATATTTTGATATTGGGTGATAAGTGATAAGTGATGAACCGTTCACTGGTGGGCAGTTAATGGTTAGCGGTGGATGGTGTAAGATTGACTGGTTAATGGTGGTGTCATTAGAGAAAATATGATGGGAGGGGTGAGATATCGTGGGTGCTCGGTGTACAATGGAAACCTCGAGATTCCATGACATATTTTAGTAAAAGGATTGGCTTGAAATCGTATATTGATTCTTTTAAAAATTATTTTTTTGTCATATTACAATTAGTGATGTTTGTTACATATATTTAAAGGGAGAAATATAATGTAGGGGATTTTCCTTAGCCACGTTTTGCAGAAATATTTTGGGTGACATTGACATTGCTTGAATATTCGCTGAAAAGCTTTGCATGGCAGAAGTGAAGTCAATCGGCCACAGGCCATTGGTTACCCCGTTTATTAAGAACCTTATTAACGCATCATGTGTGGCCTCTTTATGATGTGTAAACATCTTTGCCCACGCTAGGGGTGAATCTAGAATATAAGCGTTCGTAATCGAGCATATATCGAAATATATCGACGGGATATCGGGTTGTTGGCAAGTTATACATTTTTATCGAATTGATATAAACTTGCAATTGATAACAAAGGTTTGATAGCTGTCGATTATTAGAGCCGCGTTATAGGCTAGTTATGGAAGAATAATCGATTGGTTATCGAAAAATTTTCGATTATTCAAAGAATAGTTATCGATATTTTATCAAAATCCTATCGATTTTTAGACGAAAAGTTATCGACTTGCGATCAGCGTGTTATCGATTTGTCATCGATTTACAATCGAAAAATTTTCAATTTGTTACCGATTTGTTTGTGCAAATTCTACGATTTTTTCCAGAAATTTGTTATCGAAACTTATTATCGAAATTTTAAAGATTTGTTACCGGAGTGTTATCAGTTTGTTGTCGTCGTGTTTTCCATTTGTTATCGATAACAAATGTGTTTTTTATGAAACACATACCGATAAAACTATATCGTAAAATCGACGATGCATCTGCAACCTGTCGATAATAAGTCGACATCCAAACCTATATTTACATATGTATGTATATAACTGCGGATACTTAACAGTACATGTAACAACTAAGCAGTTGCTAACACTCAACTTGCTGCTGCTCTTATTGCTATGTTGTTTATCCCTCCGGATAATTGACAATAGATGATGTGATATTGCTATTGTTGTTTTACTAGTTTTTGTTGCTGTTCAAGTTGTTGCAAAGTTAACCTTTTAACACGATTTATTTCTGCACACAAGTCACTTCCGAATATGCTTGCAACATTGAAGGCAACATTTGCCCACAGCATGCCACAGACTTAATACCCGTAAGTGTAGAACAAACGAAATGTGTGTGTAGGAAAGTGTGAGAGCGTGTGCGTAACAGCAGGAAGTCTGCTAAGGAAATGAATTGCTGAATTGTTACATACTTAAATGATGTATAGTATTTGGACTACGTATAAGCAATTTTTATAAAAATGTATAAACAGATATGTATGTGTATGTCATTGAAAATATGCGGGAGGGCAACTTCCACTTGTTAATGGATATGAGTGCTTGCGTGTACGGGTATGTACACATATGTACCTGAATTGACTCTATAACAATTCTACCCAAAGTATCTTTACAATGGATGTACATATGTATATACTTATGTAAAGCAGCTTCTCCCCTCCAAAAATTGTATTCTTTTAATACCCTTCTTGCATTCTCAATCATTGTTTCCTACTTGAAATTTTATTTTATCTACCATTTTGCGTTGCCTTTTCTACATGCATACATATTTACGCATATTTTCTTGTTTTCTCGGTAAACATCCAATTTGCATTGATAATGAGCATTGCAGCACAATTTGGCATTGAATTTCATTCAAATGCAATCGCATTTACTTAAATAATTGACTTAAACCAATGTCAGAGGGGAGGTGGATGGATCAAATGAAAAAGCGTTTTAAATTATTTGCATACCATTTAATAGATGGTTTTTTACTCATGTTTTGTAAGAGATAAAGAGAAATGTTTTCATATATTTTATATTTGTAGGGACATACAAGATATTTATAGTGTGTTTCGAAATAAATGGCGATATCTTAGAAAAAGCAAGTAAGGACGGGACTGTTTTCGGCTGAACCGAAGACTTCATACCTTTCATGAATGGGGCTGAACAATAATCTTATCCCGTTCGTAATCTCCAAATAAGCGGATGTACATGATAAGAAATATATAGTGAACAGATGTACATACCTGAACGATTTTTAAGATAAATATAAAATAAAAAATGGCAAAAAAAGCTCTTATCTGAACGATCGGTCGTATGGGATAGGTATATACTATATACATATAGCTCCAATCAAAGTAATTTTTTCAGGAAAACTTCTATGATATATTAGAATAAACATCACCAAGTTTAACGTTTTTATATTGGAAATTAAGGGAGAAATGGCTAAAAATCTTCCTATCTGGACGATCGGTTGTATGGGATATATATTATATATAGCTCCGGTCAAAGTGATTTTTTCAGAAAATCTTCTATGATATATTAAAATATATATCACCGAGTTTCACATTAATACTTTCTAAATTAAGGGAAAAATGGCCAAAAATCTTTCTATCTGAAGGATCGGTTGTGTGGGATATAACTATATATAGCTCCGATCAAATTGATTTTTTCAGGATACCTTCTATGATATATTAGAATATATATCGCCGAGTTTCACGTTTATACTTTCTAAATTGCGGCAGGAATGACCAAAATCGTCTTATCTGAACGATCGGTTATATGGGAGATATATGTTATAGTGGTCCGATCCTACTGGATCCGACAAATATCTAATATAATACGAAAATACATACTTGTGCCAAATTTCATTGAGATATCTCAAAATTTGATGGACTAGCTTGCTTTCAAACAAATTTAAACCTGGTATACAACTATTGACCAGATCCTCATGGTGCGCCAGAGCATAAAGAAGACTAACGATAAGAAAATCGATACTCACTATATTTTTCTCCACTTCAGTCTTTGGCATTGCGAAAGAAATTAACAAGTATGCCGCTTTGTATGAATTAACGTTCCTTTCGGAGTTTAAAGCACACTGTGGGCTGATGTTGAGCAACATCACTAGCTCTTGGGAGCCTCTCCGAGCCATTCAGACCAAACAAGGTTTCAGACAAGGCGACTCCTTTTTGTTCGGTTTTTTCAATCTAATGCTGGAGAGGATAATTCTGGCAGCAGAACTAAACTTATATAATAAGATGGTACTATTGTTGACATATGCTGATCATATTAGTCTAAACAAAGGTGCCGTGAGTTCTGCCTTCTTTGGATTAGGTAAAGCGACAAAAAGTTGGTCTTCCGGTTAAGAGGACAAAAAGAAGTACTCGCTGTCATTTAAGAAAAAACTTGCGCACTCGCACCTTAGTGGTCGCAATGCTGTTGACGGATATAAATGCGAGACCGTGAAGGACTTTGTCTATCTGGGAACAAACATTTACAGCATCAGCGAGAATGATGCCAGCTTGAAAATCAAAAGGAGATTAATTCTGGAAGTCATGGATGGTGTAGAAAAAAGATGGAATAGTTCTTGGAGTGCTCGAGAGATGATGCCAATGGCGAGTATCGAAGTAGGTATAAAGATAAGCTGTATGAGCTTGACGCAGGTATGATATAAGTGTTTCGAACGAAATCGCGGTTTGAAGGCAGAGGAAGAGGAGTTGAAAGATGCTGATGGAAAAATATTGCTTTGGTGCTGCCAATTTGTGGCAGATATTATGAAGTAGAAATGGCTGGCGGGAAGCGGTGCGTAAGCGCCAATTAATGATGTTGAGATGTATCTAAAATACCTTTGTAGTTTTGTCTCTGATAAAATGTTTACAATATCTGTTTCAAACTAATCTATGTTATTTCTGAGTTTAAAGTCAGATTTAATTTAAAAGGAAGTGTTTAAATTATTTTTTATCACCATTTTATTTCATTTTATTATAGTAAGTTTCTGAAGTCATTATTTACCGATAATCAAGCTGAGTTTTCCAATGCACACCGCATTTCACCACATTTCAATGAAATTCACATATGATATTGGTGCTTTTTGGATTGCAAAACAAGTTGGAGATTAAATAACAGCAGCGATTGTGAGGCTTTCTGGAAAATGTGTAAAGCACTTTCATTCATTTTAATGAATATAATGAAATTCAATTTTAATATTTTATACACACACTGAGAAAAAAACATACAGTTAATTTTAGGAAATAAATTTAATTACTGCTAAACTCAAAATTGGGTAATAAACTCGAGCTTATGGTACAAAAATACTTCATTTGTTACTTTTGCAATTTGGAGTTTTATTTCTGACAGCGTTAAAGTAATAAGAATATTTATTGTTTTGTTGCATGTCGCAACTTAGTGACTGAAAAGACCGAGCACATTTTTGAGAAACCGTTGCCTTTTGAATCAACTCATTGCTGGTGCTCAATCATAATCTTGGCCATAACAAAAAAAAGCAGTCAAAGCCAACTTTGAGAACATAATCAATTATTGTTTTCGCTAACCCTTCCCCAGAAGTTTCTATGACAGAGACAAAGAGTTAGTGAAAAATATTTTTCTGTATCCGTCACTGCTTTAGATACTTCACCCTACAGTTTTGGACTTGTTTTAAGCAGTCGACCCCTCATGTTAAATTTTAACTTTTGGTTACACAAAACTCGTAATTTAGGAGTTGCTAATCTATCTATCTATTTTTTTTTTTATATTTTGGCGAATATTAGCAGTTCTATACATCACTATGCTGCTGGTAAACCCACAACAACAATGAAGCAAGCAGCCAAACTTATGTACATGAACACAGCAGCCAAACACATAACCAGCAGCTTGAAGTAGAGAGATTATTTCCTATACACATATGCAGTCAGAAGATAAGGGCGAAGAAGAAAGAGAAACAATCACACATCACGTTATCATCAGCTAAGAACAGACGTTGTTACTCACACATATACACGCAGATAGCTAGATTACCAAGTATGAGATACAACTGTTCCAGAAGGCATGTTCGTGAAAAGTCTAGACCTTAGGAGATGTATGATAATGAGGCAACAGAAAGTATAAAAGCAGCGCAAGATGAGGGATAATTATTCAGTTTGATTTTAACTCGCTTTAGTGAAGTACGTAATAATTGTGAAGTACTTCATTCAAAGTAGTCTAAATAAGGAACGTTTTGTTATGCTGAATATTTGAGTTATTTATTCGACAGTTCACAGTCAGAACTTCTGTGACTTTGCAGTCAGACATCGTCTGCATATTCTAAA
This sequence comes from Eurosta solidaginis, assembly GCF_040869045.1. Lineage (NCBI taxonomy): Eukaryota > Metazoa > Arthropoda > Insecta > Diptera > Tephritidae > Eurosta > Eurosta solidaginis. Next base: position 271,221,285 of record NC_090319.1, on the reverse strand, counting down.
TCCCCCAGCTGAGTGAAAGGCGTCCACTGTACACCGTGTCCACCATTTTCTGCATTCCTCATAATCTCGTCTAATACCAAGATAAACAAGAGCGGCGAGAGTATGCATCCCGGTCGCACCCCGTTTTTAATTTCGAAGGGTTCTGAGAGGCACCCATCGTGACGGACCCGGCACTTAAATTCGGCATACATTGCCTTTATAATGTTAATTATTTTATTGGGCATCCCACGTTTTCGTAGTATTTCCCAAATATATTTCCTGTCGAGACTATCAAAAGCTTTTTTAAAGTCGATAAAAATTAATACAGTATTGTTCAACAATTATTCGGACGGTATTCATTAGATCAACACAGGATCGGTTTTGTCTAAAGCCTAACTGATTTTCTCTTAGAGTTCCGTGCACCGCCTCTTGAATTCGGGACAGTAAGATCGTGCAGAACACTTTGCTAGGAATCGAGACTAAGGTGGTACCTCTGTAGTTGTTACAATCAGAAGTATCTCCCTTTTTTGCGACTTATATAAGTATGCCTTCATTCCACTGATGAGGGTAGGATTCTTCTTCCCATACCTGACGGAAGATTGGAAGTAAGGTTTCAGCTGCGGTATCTGGATCTGCTGAGGTATTCAGCATATATGTCATCAGTTCCTGAGGCCTTGCCCTTTTTTAAGGACTTGATTGCTGAAATTATTTCATTTTTCGTAGGCGGCGCGGTGTTTACTCCATTGAAGTGGGGTTGGTTTTTGTAGTTTGCAGCAATAGTGTTGGAATTCAAGGCCGCTTCACCTACAGGATTATTTAATACTTTCTTGAAGTTTTCCACCCATACACTCATTTGTTGTTCGCTTTCAATAAGAAGATTTCCGTTTAAGTCTTTTACTGGTTTTTGGCCACTCCTGTATTTTCCGGTGAGTTCCCTACTAATCTCACAGAGTTCCCTCATATTATTTAATCTGGCTGCCGCTTCTGCTCGACTTGCTAATGTGTCAGCCCATTCCCTCTTGTCTTTTCTAGCAGACTTCTTGATTAGCTTGCATTTTTCTTTATACCTTGCGGATAACTGCCTTGCTTCCTCCGTGTCATTGTTGTTCGTCCGTCCGAGAAGCGATTCTTTAATTTTCCGGCGCTGTTCAATAAATGTCCACGTATTATTTGTTAGCCATACTTTATTTGCTTTGTTTTTGTGTCCAAGGCTACTACTACCTAGTTTTTGGTAGATATTATTAACGGAGTCTAGCCTGTCACCTGTACTACCACTCGTGTTTACCTGTTCAACACGTTCGACATGTTCGCGTACTGCGGCATTAAAGGCATTTATATATTCTTCATACTTTAGTTTCTCAATATCAATTTTCTTGCTCATTTTTTGAAGGTTTTTCTGTACTGCGGCTACCTTAAATCGGAAACTATCAGCTACAAGGCAGTGATCGCTACCAATATCTGCTCCTCTTTTAACGCGCACATCTAGCAAGGATGACCTCCATCTGCTGTTTATTAGTACGTGATCAATTTGGTTATTGGTACGTTGATCCGGAGACGTCCATGTTGTTTTGTGGACTAATTTATATGGGAATAAGCTTCCACCGATCACCAGACCGTTTTCACAACAAAATTCTATAAGCCTACTCCCATTGTCAATCCGGGTACCAGGGCTGTTTTTACCCATGTATATATCTAGAATAACGTTATTAAATTAAAGTTAGGCCTCTAGCGAATTAAAACGCAGCGGCTGCGCTGGCTAGGCCATGTTATGCGAATGAATGATGATGCTCCGGCCAAGAAAGTGTTTCTATCGGAACCCGCCTATGGAAGCAGAGGTAGAGGGCGGCCCCCACTCCGTTGGAAAGACCAGGTGGAAAACGATTTAAACTCCATTGGTGTGACCAAGAGGACTTTACTTTTCAATTGCCTACCTAGTCCAAAGTAGCATTTATTGGCAAGATTGATTCTTCGCTGGATTTCAGTGCTGATGTTGTTGCTAGTGTTGATGCTAGTTCCCAAATAAATGAGAGTTCATTTGCTTTAGCATTTTAGCATCTAGGTGATAGCGATTTCTAGATTCCGGTTGCATGTTATATTTCTGGAAACTTAATTTCATTGATTGAGGAAGAAACTTTTATGATGAAAAATCATGCATATTATTTCTGATTTCAACAGCTATTTGCCACAGTTATGGCAAATTTTCTTTTGGGTGTCGCAAATAGAAATTTAACTACGTAGGAGATACCTGCGAGTTTCAATTCAACTGTGGCGCTTTTGATGGCTCGAGGTCAAAAACAAAAATCAGCAAATGATAATATTTGTTACAAAAACTCAATATCATCACTTGCCTGCCATTCATGGGCATATCATTCACCATAACCGGATGTGTAGCATATCTTTCCAACGTATGTGCATATGTATGTGTGCAGTTAGCTCATTTATTTGCATTTTATGAAAGCCACATTAGTGAGAGCTACTCACATGGAAACAAAGCGCACTTTGGTGGATACATTAGCATATTTTTGGCGAGTGGTCATTGCAAAAGTGAAAACCCTGAAGCGCTTTTCGCGAAATGTTGATTAATCTGCTATTTTTCATTAGATATAAACAGCGGTGAACTTGAACATATTGATATTTCATGGGGAAAAGAAACTAAGCTTGCCGAATGTATGGTATGAGGTCGTTGGAATTCATTGGAAATATGAAATGCTGGTAGGTCCAGTCCGATTTTAAAAAACTGCAAACTTAGATATGCAAATTTACTATCAAGCTTTGGAGTCATGAGCCAAAACCTTTAGCTGAAAACTGTGTTTAATATGTCTATGACAGACCAAAATTTTAAATCCCGTTTTAAATTTGCCAATACGTACGGCTTCACAATGTTGAAAAATTCAGCTGATAGCAGTGTAAGAGGCAGCACTAAAACTAGTTTCGTCTCTTAACGCTATTGTTCAGTGCTAGTTCGGAACTAGTGCAATTCTCTGCAGGGGTGTGCCCATTGAGAAACCGTCAGATCGTGTTTATTTGGAACAGGCAGTAACTCTTCGTGACTGTTTTGAGTTCACGACAGAAGTCTTTCCGTATCACTTGATTGATGATTACGGAATAATTTAGAAACTATCTCCAGGCAAAGAAGAGATTTCATGTGAACCACTTTTGATATTGGTCCGTTGTTGTTTTTGAGGTGAAACCGGATCACTTTGGGACTAACCCCGGACTATCTGTTTAAGAATCAGTTTAGTACTTTAAGTTAATTATAAGGAGCTTTAAGATCGGTTGGATGCTATTTAGGAAATTTAAGGGAATTTTTGAGGGCCACTTTAAATTGTTTTTGGATCTTCATTACTTTCAAGATAAATTGGGGATTATAGTGGGACTATTACTCCATCACTTCGAGATTGTTTTCGGAATAATTAGGAAACTATTACGGAGTCATGATGGAATGGCTTTCAGTATTAAGTCGGGCCGTTTTGGGATTAGTCCGGGATAGACTCACTTTCGTCATCGATTCGATAAAGGCATGGCACTTGGGTTGATATTTCACTTAGTCCGAAGCTAGTACCAAGCTAGATCGAAAATCGTACATATTTTTTAAAAGGACTTAATCCGATCTCCAATCTATGACTCCGAACGAGTTTTCGGTTCAAGACAACTTTGCAAAAATCGGTCTGATTGACATCAAAACTTAACTATCGTCAAATAATCACCGGAACTCTTAGCAAACTAAGCATTCAATATTAATATTTAATTACCCTCTCTTTGAAGCAACACCTTTCAATTCTGCCCAGCTTTCCTACAAAAATTTATTTCCCACAGATTTGGTATGACTTCAGAAAAACGGTTTATTTTCTTAAAAATACAATCTTACAAAACCCGAAACTAATTCAAAGTGTTTATAAAAATGTGGTGTTAAAAAAATTTACTAAATCAAATGAGAATAAAACCTACATATGTACGTATATATGTAGCTAGTCACAGTAATCCATTTTTTCATTTAATGGCCGGCCGATCCACCAGAACCTCCAGCTCCACCAGCAGGTGCAGCACCACCGCCGCCGCCGCCACCACCAGAGCTACCAGCAGCACCACCGCCACCGCCGCCAGCCGCACCACCACCACCAGCAGCACCACCACCTCCACCACCACCACCACCAGCGCTATTGGGCACAGCAGGTGCACCACCGCCTCCACCACCACCAGCGCTATTGGGCACAGCAGGTGCACCGCCGCCTTCTGCGCCAAAGCGTCCTGCGCCACCTTCTCCACCAGTCGGCACAGGTACGATCTTAATTACTGGCACGGTTGGCACCGACACCACAATGGGTGCATGTGGTGAGAGAACATAAGGGAAAATGCTTGCGTTGCTCTGCGTCACGAAGGCTAACGTAATAACAGCTAACGCCAAAACCTAAAGTAGATTAAAAATGAAAATCCTTTGTAAGCTAGTAAAAAATAGTTTATGTCTGATATAGACTTACCAATGAATGCTTCATCGCAGTATGTTTGAGACTGTTCACCACAGCTGATAGAAAGCTTTGTGTCTGCACTGACCATTACCAGGCACTTTTATAGGTACCTGTCCCCTTCATAAGCGCATGAGTAGGTGTTATAAGAAGTGTCAGTACCTTTGTTTAATTAAATCTAAACATTCCGCAGAAAAATAATAAAAAGACAAACGAAAGATTTTATGCAACCCAATATTCAAATAAGGTAACTTCGGCACAAGCTTTCACATAAATATTTGTTGTAATTCAAACGCTTATACATATGTAAGCTATAATACCACGCAAATCAATTATTATAAGTTAAAATTTAACAAATATCTCCTCGAAGATACAGATTTAATAGTAGCCAATATTTTTTTTTTTTTTTTGCTCATATTTATTATTTATGTCAGTTGCTCTAATTATTCACACCTAATTTGGTTATGGTGTGCTAACTTTTAATTGCATCATATGCAAAGCGCATGCGCGAACGTTGATAAGTAGGTATGTATGTTGATTGTGTGCGTGTGGTCTTGCATAAATAGAAATTTATTTTTACAAATTTGCATAACAAATTTATGTACTGATTTGTTTAATCGATTGATGAAGTTGTTTTACTAGTTTAAGTTATTTATTACTCAAAACATGATCGCGTTTATATTTAGAACTTTGTACGTATTAAATATATTTTATTATTATTGTAAATTTATTCATATAATTTCTCGCTTTCAAGACTGGGTATCTAATTTTTGTAAAATGCATTAGAGCTTACGATTTCTTCTCGAACACAAGCGAGAATTCCGAGCTCCGAGAAATCGAGAACTCGGCTTCTCGCGATATTCTCGTGCCTCGAAATACTGCTAAATCTCGCGAGCTTCGCGACAACTTAGTCACTGTATTGACAGTTTTGACACTCTTTTTTCAATTGTGTTTTTTTTTTTTTTTTTTTTATTAAACTTCCTTTCTCGCGAGCTTCTCGACATTCTGTTAAGTTGCTGCAGTGGCAGGACTCTACGCATTTTGGTGTTTTTAAATTGTAGTTTTGTGCAAATTTTCGCTCCAGAATAACTCGTAAAATCTTTATAAAACAGCCAGCGCATTGATTAAATAGAATTTCGAGGAATTCGCGAGCTTTACGAGTATTTCGAGATTCGAGAATCTCGCAAAAAGGCATATAGTAAGCTCTAAAATACATATTTAAAAGTTATTTTATATTAAATTATAATAGGTGAATTCAGAGTTTTGTGCAAATTGTCTAGCATCATTGCATTTGCTAACTGGTGTAGTATATTTGCACAATGCACAAACAAAATGTACGACTATGGATTTGCTACACCGAAAGCCGTAGCATATTTTTTTTTCAAATCTGAATAGCAATTGAAAAACTGTCAATAGAAATTAAAATGTGAAAAAAAACTTAAAAATAAAAAAAATTGTTCACGATCCGTAGCTTACATTTGCTACAGCAAGGTTTACAATAATATAAAATACACAAAGCTCTTAACTGTCTTATTATATCGTCGGCTTTAAGTGCAAAACTGCTAAGCGACACAAAAAAAGGATTCATGGCAGAAAAAAACTCGAATACCATTTACACAACACCCTGTCTCAGAAAACTTTTAAAGAAAGCCCCACTTCAGAATTTATTCCAAAAATGCCCTATCTGAGCATAAATTCGAAGCATTTGAGGCTTCGACCGATATCTAAGGTAAGACGTTTTTGATATAACTAGTGAGTTCTGAGTGATACTCTGAGAATAGATGGTTTCGAACTAGCAGCGGAGGTAGAGTGAGATCAACTAAGGAGTGTATAATAGAATCCGGGCTTACAAAATCCCGAAGTGCAAAAACACCTTTCTGCATAGGCTTTCGGCCGCGCTTCAATCAAATAACCTCTAGCCACAATAGAGAAGTGTACTGCGTAGAAATTATTTGTAATAACGAAATTTTAGTAAAATTTTCTAGATTGTGTATTGTCGAAATTTGTAGTTGTTGGGTTTTTGCCTTGTCGTGATATTGCCTTCGAAAATCATGCTCTACAAGTCATATATCGTACATGTCCTGCTATATGGTGCAGAAGCATGGACCATGACAACATCAGAAAGGGCGACTCTGGGAGTGTTCGAGAGAAAATTTCTTCAAAAGATTTATGGACCTCCACGCGTTGGCGATGGCGAGTACCGAAGAAGATTTAATGATGACCTCTACGAGCTTTGCGTAGTCATAAACATAGTCCAGCGAATTAAAACAGAGCGGCTACGCTAGCTTGGCCATATTATGCGAATGAAATATGACGCTCCGGCTAAGAAAGTATTTTTATCGGAACCCGCCTATGGTAGCAGAGGAAATAGGCCGCCCCCACTTCGCAGAAAGGACCACGTAGGAACCGATTTAAACTCCCTTGATGTGACACATTGGCGTCAGTTGGCAGCGCGCCTTGTTGGACGGCCACAACCATTTAAACGGTTAAGCGTCAATTACATAAGTAACTCCGGTGTTTGTGGGTTGTTTTTAAGGTGTGGGGATTGTTATAAAAGGTCCACAATCGAACAATTTCAGCAGTATGCTTGGGGACGTTGTCGTGCTGAAAGTGATAATCGGCTATTATGCCTTGCCCTTCAGCGCTCTTTGCCACATTTTCTTTTAGTACACTCAAATCGGCATACTTATCCATTGTATTTTCTATAAATACGAGTTCTCCGACCTAAGCAGACGACATACAACCCCATACCATGACTCCACCGCCAACGAGTTAAGCAACTTTCATTTGCTTAAGAGCATGTATGCAAGAAAGTTGAGTTTTGGGACAAGGTGATTTTCCCACAATCACCGGACTTAAATCCCATAGAACATCTATGGGATCATCTTGACAGAAATATCAGAGAACGCCATATAACATCAAAAAACTTTCTAAAGGAATTTATAAAGAAAGAATTTGGAAAAATCGGTCCTGATATTATAAAAAAGTTGGTACACTCAATGCCTAATCAGTTGAGCAGGGCTCACAGGGTATATTAACTTTGATTGGATAACGGTTGGTTGTACAGGTATAAAGGAATCGAGATAGATATAGACTTCCATATATCAAAATCATCAGTATCGAAAAAAAAATTGTTTGAGCCATGTCCATCCGTCCGTCCGTCCGTTAACACGATAACTTGAGTAAATTTTTAGGTATCTTGATGAAATTTGGTACGTAGATTCCTGGGGACTCACCTCAGATCGCTATTTAAAATGAACGATATCGGACTATAACCACGCCCATTTTTTCGATATCGAAAATTTCGAAAAACGGAAAAAATGGGATAATTCATTGCCAAAGGCGGATAAAGCTATGAAACTTGGTAGATGGGTTAACGTTATGACGCAGAATAGAAAACTAGTAAGATTTTGTACAATGGGTGTGGCACCGCCCACTTTTACAAGAAGGAAATTTAAAAGTTTTGCAAGCTGTAATTTGGCAGTCGTTGAAGATATCATGATGAAATTTGGCAGGAACGTTACTACTATTACTATATATGTACCAAATAAAAATTAGCTAAATTGGATGAAGAACACGCCCAATTTTTAAAAAAAATTTTTTTTTAATTCAAATTTTGACAAAAAATTTAATATCTTTACTGAATATACATAAGTAAATTAACTCAAAATTCAACTCCAGTAATGATATGATGCAACAAAATACAAAAATAAAAGAAAATTTCAAAATGGGCGTGGCTCCGCCCATTTTCATTTAGTTTGTCTAGAATACTTTTAATGCCATAAGTCGAACAAAAATTTACCAATCCTTCTTAAATTTGGTAGGGGCATAGATTCTATGACGATAACTGTTTTCTGTGAAAATGGGCGAAATCGGTGGAAGCCACGCCCAGTTTTTATACACAGTCCACCGTCTGGCCTTCCGCTCGGCCGTTAACACAATAACTTGAGCAAAAACCGATATATCTGTGGCGAACATCGTACACTTTCACGTATGTAGTATTGACGGTCCGAACAGGGCATAATAATAGTATTACGCACCGAATGTAACACGAACAATGTATCGATTTTAAGATATACATATATTGTCAGCGCTAATTTTTGTAATTATTATTCCAACCCGACCTCTTGAGTAAACCACGCGGTCACGATAAAGTTTTTATTAAATATATAGTTTAGTGATATTAAACTCGCCTTTTATTGTGGTAAACAATGCCACAAACTGGTGACCCCGACGGTGCAAAAACATCGAACACTGGACAGCCCGCTGTAGGAACAGCAACTAGCGCACACGTGGAATACCCAATAGTTAACAAGGTATCTGTGAAGGTACCCCCATTTTGGCCGGAACAGCCGGAAATATGGTTCGCCCAGGTAGAGGCGCAATTTGGAGTTTCTGGTGTCTCCAGCGACAGTTCCCGCTTCAACACAGTTGTGGCCGCGGTGGAATCGAATGTTTTAGCTCAAATTTCAGACGCCATTTTGAATCCACCTGATAGCGGAAAATATGCTAACCTAAAAAAATGTATAATCGAAAGATATTGCGAAAGTGAGCAGAAAAAGGCTCAAAAGCTACCATCTGAAGTTGATTTAGGCGACAAACGACCAACACAGCTGTTAAATGAATTAAGCGCTTTGGCAAAAAACAAAGTAACTCAAGAATTTTTAAAGTCACTTTGGCTGCAGCGACTACCACCGCAGGCACGAGCAATACTGCAAGCATCAGACGCACAACTCCCGGAGTTAGCTAAGCTGGCCGACAAAATTCTTGAGGTTGGTGACTTTCAGCACATATCAGCAATCTCTACACCAAAATCAGCTGTGAGTGAATTAGCAGACATCAGCCAACGAATTGAACGGATCGAAAAGCAAGTAAGTAAATTTATTCAAAACTGCGATTATAGACAACACAAACGATCGCGATCAAGTTCTGCAAGGCGCCGTAGGCGATCGCCGACTCCGAAACGTGACAACGGCGAGTACTGTTGGTATCACGAAAAGCACGGGGAAAATGCCAAAAAATGTCGCAGTCCTTGCTCGTACCCAAAAAAGTCTCCAAAAAAACTAAACGCATCTTCTGATCCCGCGAGCAGGTTGGAAGAAAATACTCCTAGTATAGCTCGCCTTTTAGTCAGAGACAATATTTCGAAAATCAACTTTTTAGTAGACACAGGTGCTGACGTATCGGTTCTTCCAGCGCGCTACGCAACATCAAATATAGTCCGTCACACTCCGAAGCTTTTCGCAGCTAACGCTTCCCCTATACGTACGTACGGCGAGAAAAGAATTAAAATCTCTTTGGGTCTACGGCGCGAATTCCCCTGGACCTTCGTGCTGGCCGACGTCAACTCACCTATATTGGGATCCGATTTTTTAAAACATTATGACCTACTGGTTGACATTAGAAAGGGGGTGTTGCTAGATAGAAAAACCCTGCTTCAATCCAAAGTGTTACTACTCAAGCAGATATTAAACAAATTTTCACTTACAATGTGCACGAAAACTTCGGTAAACTACTTCAGGAGTACAAAGACCTGCTAACCATAAATGCAAATAAAGGGCCAACTGACTGTAAAGTCACGCATTATATTACGACAACTGGACCTCCCGTTTTCGCACGCCCACGAAGGCTGTCAGGGGAGAAGTTACAAGCGGCCAAGAGGGAGTTCGACTACCTCATGGAGAAAGGTATTTGCAGGCCGTCCAAAAGTAACTGGGCTAGCCCACTGCACCTGGTAAAAAAATCTAATGGGGAGTGGAGGCCCTGCGGTGACTACCGCGCTTTAAACGCGATAACGGTGCCAGATAAGTACCCGATACCGTATATGCATGATGTGACTAGCATTTTGCACGGTAAAACAATTTTCTCCGCCATCGATCTTCAAAGAGCGTACCACCAAATCCCGATAGAACCGAACGACATACCAAAAACGGCAATTTCAATGCCATTCGGTCTTTTTGAGTTCGCGTTTATGACATTTGGCTTAAGAAACGCCCCTCAAACCTTTCAGCGCCACATCCATAGTGTGCTTAAAGGCCTCGATTTCACTTTTTCGTACATCGACGATATCCTGGTAGCTTCCAGCTCAGACGAGGAGCATGAAATGCACTTGCGAGCCGTCTTCGAACGCCTTCGTAAAAACAACTTAACGATTAATGTGGCTAAATGCCAGTTTGGCAGAAACGAGTTGACTTTCTTGGGGCATGCAATCAGTGCATTAGGTATTAAGCCACCCCCCGAAAAGGTGGAGATTATACGCAAATTCCAGTTACCAGCCGTAGCGAAAGACCTAAAAAAGTTCTTAGGCATGATCAACTTTTATAGAGCGTTTATTCCTAATGCGACAAAAAATCAGCAAACTTTGCAGCAATTAATACAGGGTAATCGAAAAAATGACAAAACGCCTATAAATTGGTCCGCCGAATCAACAGCTGCTTTCAACGCTTGTAAAGAAGAGCTAGCCAACGCTACTTTATTGAATTATATGGCACCAGCTGCGCAGTTGACGCTTAGCGTCGACGCCTCCGCCGAAGCTGTAGGTGCCGTATTACATCAAATCATCGACGGACAGGTACAACCATTGGGTTTTTATTCGAAAAAGCTCACAACAGCGCAAATAAAGTATAGCGCCTACGATAGAGAGCTGACCGCCATATATCAGGGAGTACAACATTTTAAATACGTTTTGGAAGGCAGAGAGTTTGTGATATTTACTGACCACAAACCCTTAATATTCGCCTTTCAGCAGAAGAGCGATAAAGCTTCGCCAAGGAGAGCACGACAGCTGGATTTCATCAGTCAATTTTCAACTGATATACGACATGTGCACGGCCGAGATAACAACATGGCTGACATGCTGTCACGTATCAACGAAATACAAACAAACATCATCGACTTCGAACAGCTGGCGACAGAACAAGAGAACGACGCTGAACTTAATGTTTTGCTGAATTCAGGTGAGAATAAATCAATTATTTTGAAGAAAGTTTGTATTCTGGGTTCAAAAAAGGCCATTCTCTGCGATCTATCTAAGGATAACGCACGACCTTTCGTACCCAAATGCTTTCGAAATGAAGTACTACTAAAATTGCATAATCTTTCACACCCCGGCATCAGAGCAACGCGTAAGTTAATTGCAGAGTGCTACGTATGGCCTGGCATGCACACAGATGTTGCAAAGTTCGTTCGTGGATGCATGGCATGCCAAAAAGCGAAAACACAGAGACACACAAAAGCACCGCTGGGTAATTACGCCATGTGTGACGGGCGATTTCAACATATCAATATAGATATTGTGGGGCCATTGCCGACATCCAATGGTTTCCTCTATTGCTTGACGTGCATAGACCGATTTTCACGATGGCCTGCGGCCATACCACTCACCGACATAACAGCAGAAAGCGTAGCGAACGGTCTTATTGGTGGATGGATAGCAATGTATGGTGTGCCACAGAAAATCACCACAGATTTAGGCCGCCAATTTGAGTCCGGCGTTTTTCGAGAGTTGACACGTTTATTGGGCGTTCAACATTTACGTACAACACCCTATCATCCACAGGCCAACGGCATAATCGAGCGTTGGCACCGTTCTTTAAAAGCTGCTATTAAGTGTTGTGATACGAAGAATTGGAGCTTCGTTTTACCACTCATTCTCCTCGGTATGAGAACTACGGCGAAAGCTGATATTGGGGCAAGTCCAGCCGAAATGATGTATGGTTGCACCTTGCAGATACCAGGAGAGTTTATACAACCTAAAAACCTACAAAGCAGTGAAACTGAGTTTTTGCAGTTATTACGTAAAGCAATGGGAGAGCTTCCTATGACTAAAGCATCACGCCATTGCAAAGATAGTTCGTACGTGCAACCCGCATTACATGATTGCAAATTTGTATTCATCCGCGTTGACAGAGTACGATCTCCGCTAGAACCCGCATATGAGGGCCCGTACGAAGTTATCGCCAAAAACGACAAATATTTCACGGTGAAAATTCAACAACGCAGTTCAAAAATCTCCATCGATCGGCTAAAGGCTGCATACTTTTACGATGATTCTTCAACCACCCGAAGCAGATCAAAAACTCCCACGAGCAATAACGAAACGCAAAGGGAGTATAACGAGAAGGAACAACCAGCGCGAACTACCTCCTCCGGACGACGAGTAAGGCTGCCGGTTCGTTATCGTTAACTTCGTAACTAGCAGGGGAGTATTGTGGCGAACATCGTACACTTTCACGTATGTAGTATTGACGGTCCGAACAGGGCATAATAATAGTATTACGCACCGAATGTAACACGAACAATGTATCGATTTTAAGATATACGTATATTGTCAGCGCTAATTTTTGTAATTATTATTCCAACCCGACCTCTTGAGTAAACCACGCGGTCACGATAAAGTTTTTATTAAATATATAGTTTAGTGATATTAAACTCGCCTTTTTACTAAACTTAGTCCACGTACTTATCTGAACGCACTTTATCTTGGTATAAAAAATGGCCGAAATCCGACCATAACCACGCCTACTTTATCGATATCGAAAATTACGAAAAATGAAAAAAATGCCATAATTCTATACCAAATACGAAAAAAGGGATGAAACATGGTAATTGGATTGGTTTATTGACGCAAAATATAACTTTGGAAAAAACTTTGTAAAATGGGTGTGACGCCTACCATATTAAGTAGAAGAAAATGAAGAAGTTCTACAAGGCGAAATCAACAGCGTTTGGAATCTTGGCAGGAATACTGTTAATGGTATTGCATACACAAATAAATTAGCAGTACCCGACAGATGATTTTCTGGATAACCTGGTCCACATTTTGGTCGATATCGCGAAAACGCCTTCACATATACATCTAACTCGCCACTCGCTTTTAAAACCCTCATTAATACCTTTAATTTGATATCCATATCGTACAAACACATTCTAGAGTCACACCTGGCCCACCCGAATGGCGATATCTCGAAAAGGCGTCCACCTATAGACCTAATTCCCACTCCCTCTTAAAATGATCAGTAACACCTTTCGTTATTTACCCATATCGTACAAACATTCTAGAATCACCCCTGGCCCACCCTAATGGCGATATCTCAAAAAGGCGTCCACCTATAGACCCAATGCCCACTCCCTCTTAAAATGCTCAGTAACACCTTTCGTTTGATACCCATATCGTACAAACATTCTAGAGTCACCACTGGCCCACCCTAATGGCGACATCTCGAAAAGACGTCCACCTATAGACCTAATGCCCACTCCCTCCTAAAATGCTCAGTAACACCTTTCGTTTGATACCCATATCGTTCAAACGTTCTAGAGTCACCCCTGGCCCACCCTAATGGCGATATCTCGAAAAGGTGTCCACCTATAGACCTACTGCCGACTCCCTCTTAAAATGCTCAGTAACACCTTTCGTTTGATACCCATATCGTACAAACATTCTAGAGTCACCCTTGGTCCACCTTTATGGCGATATCTCGAAAGGGCGTCCACCTATAGAACTAAGGATTACTCCCTTTTAAAATACTCATTACCACCTTTCATTTGATACCCATATCGTACAAACACATTCTAGAGTCACCCTGGCCCACCCTAATGGCGATATCTCAAAAAGGCGTCCGCCTATAGACCTAATGCCCACTCCCCCTTAAAATGCTCAGTAACACCTTTCGTTTGATACCCATATCGTACAAACATTCTAGAGTCACCCCTGGCCCACCCTAATGGCGATATCTCGAAAAGGTGTCCACCTATAGACCTAATGCCCTCTCCCTCTTAAAATGCTCAGTAACACCTTTCGTTTGATACCCATATCGTACAAACATTCTAGAGTCACCCTTGGTCCACCTTTATGGCGATATCTCGAAAGGGCGTCCACCTATAGAACTAAGGATTACTCCCTTTTAAAATACTCATTACCACCTTTCATTTGATACCCATATCGTACAAACACATTCTAGAGTCACCCCTGCCCACCCTAATGGCGATATCTCGAAAAGGCGTCCATCTATAGACCTAATGCCTACTCCCGCTTAAAATGCTCAGTAACACCTTTCGTTTGATACCCATATCGTACAAACACATTCTAGAGTCACCCCTGGCCCACCCTAATGGCGATATCTCGAAAAGGCGTCCACCTATAGACCTAATGCCCACTCCCTCTTAAAATGCTCAGTAACACCTTTCGTTTGATACCCATATCGTACAAACATTCTAGAGTCACCCTTGGTCCACCTTTATGGCGATATCTCGAAAAGGAGTCCACCTATAGACCTAATGCCCACTCCCTCTTAAAATGCTCAGTAGCACCTTTCATTTGATTCCCATATCGTACAAACACATTCTAGAGTCACCCCTGGTCCACCTTTATGGCGATATCTCGAAACGGCGTCCACCTATAGAACTAAGGATTACTCCCTTTTAAAATACTCATTACCACCTTTCATTTGATACCCATATCGTACAAACACATTCTAGAGTCACCCCTGGCCCAACCTAATGGCGATATTTCGAAAAGGGTCCACCTATTGACCTAATACCCTCTCCCTTTTAAAATGCTCAGTAACACCTTTCGTTTGATACCCATATCGTACAAACATTCTAGAGTCACCCTTGGTCCACCTATATGGCGATATCTCGAAAAGGAGTCCACCTATAGACCTAATGCCCACTCCCTCTTAAAATGCTCAGTAACACCTTTCATTTGATACCCATATCGTACAAACAAATTCTAGAGTCAGCCCTGGTCCACCTTTATGGCGATATCCCTAAATAGCGTCCATCCATAGAACTATGGCCTACTCTCTCTTAAAATACTCTTGAATACCTTCCATTTGATACACATGTCATACAACCACATTCCAGGGTTACCCTAGGTTCATTTTCCTACATGGTGATTTTCCATATTTTGTCTCCACAGCTCTCAACTGAGTATGTAATGTTCGGTTACACCCGAACTTAGCCTTCCTTACTTGTTTTTATACTCAGTTGAGCAGAGCTCACAGAGTATATTAATTTTGATTGGATAACGGTTGGTTGTACATATATGAAGGAATCGAGATAGATATAGACTTCCATATATCAAAATAATCAGGATCGAAAAAAAATTAGATTGAGCCATGTCCGTCCGTCCGTCCGTCCGTCCGTTAACACGATAACTTGAGTAAATTTTGAGGTATCTTGATGAAATTTGGTATGTGGGTTCCTGATCACTCATCTCAGATCGCTATTTAAAATGAACGATATCGGACTATAACCACGCCCACTTTTTCGATATCGAAAATTTCGAAAAACCGAAAAAGTGCGATAATTCATTACCAAATACAGGTAAAGCGACGAAACTTGGTAAATGAGTTGAACTTATGACGCAGAATAGAAAATTAGTAAAATTTTGGACAATGGGCGTGGCACCGCCCACTTTTAAAAGAAGGCAATTTAAAATTTTGCAAGCTGTTATTTGTCATTCGTTGAAGATATCATTATGAAATTTGGCAGCGACGTTACCCCTATTACTATATGTACGCCAAATAAAAATTTGCAAAATCGGAGAAGGACCACGCCCACTTTTAAAAAAAAAAATTTTTTAAGTAAAATTTTAACAAAAAAGTTAATATCTTTACAGTATATAAGTAAATTATGTCAAAATTCAACTCCAGTAATGATATGGTGGAACAAAATACAAAAACAAAAGAAAATTTCAAAATGGGCGTGGCTCCGCCCTTTTTCATTTAATTTGTCTAGGATACTTTTAACGCCATAAGTCGAACAAAAATTAACCAATCCTCTTGAAATTTGGTAGGGGCATAGATTTTGTGATGCTAACTGTTTGCTGTGAAAACGGGCGAAATCGGTTGATGCCACGCCCAGTTTTTATACACAGTCGTTCGTCTGTCCTTCCGCATGGCCGTTAACACGAAAACTTGAGCAAAAATCGACATATCTTTAATGAACTTAGTTCACGAATTTACTTGAACTCACTTTATCTTGGTATGAAAAATGAACGAAATCCGACAATGACCACGCCCACTTTTTCGATATCGAAAATTACGAAAAATGAAGAAAATGCTATAATTCTATACCAAATACGAAAAAAGGGATGAAACATGGTGAGGTAATTGGATTGGTTTATTGACGCGAAATATAACTTTAGAAAAAACTTTATAAAATGGTTGTGACACCTACCATATTAAGTAGAAGAAAATGAAAAAGTTCTGCAGGGCGAAATAAAAAACCCTTAAAATCTTGGCAGGTATTACATATATAAATAAATTAGCGGTATCCAACAGATAATGTTCTGGGTCACCCTGGTCCACATTTTGGTCGATATCTGGAAAACGCCTTCACATATACAACTACCACCACTCCCTTTTAAAACTCTCATTAATACCTTTAATTTGATACCCATACCGTACAAACACATTCTAGAGTCACCCCTGGTCCATCTTTATGGCGATATCTCGAAAAGGCGTCCACCTATAGAACTAAGCCCCACGCCCTTTTAGAATACTCATTAACACCTTTCATTTGATACCCATATCGTACAAACATATTCTAAAGTCACCACTGGTCCACCTTTATGGCGATATCTCGAAAAGGCGAACACCTATAGAACGAAGACCCACTCCCTTTTAAAAATACTCATTAACACCTTTCATTTGATACCCATATCGTACAAACAAAGTCTAGAGTCACCCCTGGTCCACCTTTATTGCGATACCTCGAAAAGGCGTCCACCTATAGAACTAACTTTTAAAATACTCATTAACACCTTTCGTTTGATACCCATATTGCACAAACGAATTCTAGAGTCACCCCTGGTCCACCTTTATGGCGGTATCTCGAAACAGCGTCCACCTATGGAACTAAGGATTACTCCCTTTTAAAATACTCATTAACACCTTTCTTTTGATACCCATATTGTACAAACCAATTCTAGGGTCACCCCTGCTCCACCTTTATGGCGATATCTCGAAACGGCGTCCACCTATGGAACTAAGGATTACTCCCTTTTAAAAGACTCATTAACACCTTTCTTTTGATACCCATATTGTACAAACAAATTCTAGGGTCACCCCTGGTCCACATTTATGGCGATATCTCGAAAATGCGACCACCTATACAACAACCACCACTCCCTTTTAAAACCCTAATTAATACCTTTAATTTGAAACCCATACCATACAAACACATTCTAGAGTCACCCCTGGTCCACCTTTATGGCGATATTTCGAAACGGCGTCCACCTATAGAACTAAGGCCCACTCCCTTTTAAAATACTCATTAACACCTTTCTTTTGATACCCATATTGTACAAACAAATTCTAGGGTCACCCCTGGTCCACCTCTATGCCGATATCTCGAAACGGCGTCCACCTATGGAACTAAGGATTACTCGCTTTTAAAATACTCATTAACACCTTTCATTTGGTACCCATATCGTACAAACGCATTCTAGAGTCACCCCTGGTCCACCTTTATGGCAATATTTTGAAACAACGTCCACCTATGCCACTAAGGATTACTCGCTTTTAAAATACTCATTAACACCTTTCATTTGGTACCCATATCGTACAAACGCATTCTAGAGTTACCCCTGGTCCACCTTTATGGCGATATCTCGAAAAGGCGACCACCTATACAACAACCACCACTCCCTTTTAAAACCCTAATTAATACCTTTAATTTGATACCCATATCATACAAACACATTCTAGAGTCAACCCTGGTCCACCTTTATGGCGATATTTCGAAACGGCGTCCACCTATAGAACTAAGGACCACTCCCTTTTAAAATACCCATTAACGCCATTCGTTTGATGCCCATATTGTACAAACAAATTCTAGGGTCACCCCTGGTCCACCTTTGTGGCGATATCTCGAAACGGCGTCCACCTATGGAACTAAGGATTACTCCCTTTTAAAATACTCATTAACACCTTTCATTTGATACGCATATCGTACAAACGCATTCTAGAGTCAACCCTGATCCACCTTTATGGCTATATCCCTTAATGGCGTCCACCTATAGAACTATGGCCCACTCCCTCATAAAATACTCTTTAGTGACTTTCACTTGATACACAAGCCATATAAACACATTCCAGAGTTTCCCTCGGTTCATTTTCCTACATGGTTATTTTCCCTTATGTTGTCACCATAGCTCTCAACTGAGTATGTAATGTTCGGTTACACCCGAACTTAACCTTCCTTACTTGTTATTAATTAATTCAAGGTGACGAACACTTTTGTCCACATAATTTAGTACCTATTTTACTTAAATCGTATTTATTTAAAATATTGAAGCGTTGATTAAAAAGTTTTCAGTACTATAATAAAACAAATACATTGTAATAACTAATAAGATTTGAATTTAAAATATTTCAATAAATTTATGGGCGTGGCATATTATTAAAGAGCACATACGTTAAATGACGAACACTTTTGTCTATCTGTATGAGAAAAAATCTTTATTCAATAGTGTGCAGGTAGAGAGTTTTCAATTCTCAACATCAAAAAAGAATAAAAGATTAGAAACTAATTTTCAAATATATCGAAAAACATTTTCTACGGTTTTTCGAATACCGTCCATTCCGACAACCTCAACAATACAATTTTAAGATCCCGCCTCCCAGGAACTTAATAGTCAGTTGAGGAAAGCACCCTCCCATAGAGGCGCGCGTCACTTTACCCCAACTTCGATCTGGATACTGAAGTATGTTAAACTCTTACTTATCCAGAATCAAACCTTACATACCCAATGTATGCCCCGCTTTTCTCCACATGACACCAACTATCTTTGCAACCGCAATGTGGAATCAAGGCCTCCCTTATTTTTCTGGCCAAACTCCCTTAGAGGACATTCATGAGAATAAGTAAGTGGTCACATCTATTAGATGGGGAAGCTTTGCTACAACAACAACAACAAAAAGATTTTTAACGGACAATTTTAACTCCACTTTAAATCATATTAAATTCAAATTCTATATATGAAATGGTAAGTGTAATTTCAATTACAGAACCTACGATGCAATCACTGGCTAAAAAAACTATTTAAAGAAAACACCTGAAGGAAACTATTATGATTTAATTGCACATCAAATACAATAAAAACACTTCCAAATTAGCAAAGTTATAGCAAATCCTAAAACCTACTTATAGACAAGCTAAGGGGCAAATTGTGTTGAACGCAATGAGTCTTTCTTTGTCGTGTGAACCAAAATTCGTGTAATTTTGTATATAATAAGCTGGTCTGATCTATTTATGTGGGGTGCGAATAAGACAAAGCTTTTTCCACCTTACAGCTCAACGTTTCGCTAAGATGTTCTTAGCATCTTCAGGAGCGTAACTGTAAGTTTATTTAGAAATCCATAAAAAACACAAAAACAACATTAGTAGGTGTTGCATATAGGTGCACAAAGTTTAAAACACACATTAAACATTTATATCTAACTTACACTGAAAATGGTAGATTTTTGTTGCACTAAATATTTACGTTAAAAAAACTAAACAATGATATTGTTGCATTAAATTTAACAAAAACATAAACATACAATGTTGATACCATCATTCGTGGTACTCTTGTCATACTAAACTAAACTATAAACATAACAAATAAGTCGCGGCTATTTCATCGGTGTCTTCTTTCTTGTTAATCGTATATTCCCTTTTCTGCATTATACGTAGGCTCTCTAAAGTATATCTCGTCTTTTCTCTTCGTTCCTTATCTAGTATTCTTGTGTTGGCAAAATCAGCTGAGTGGTTGTTTGTTATTGCATGCTGTGATAGTGCTGTGCTGTGTTTTTGTTTTCTTATATCAGCTTCGTGCTCTGCTAGTCTGGTGCTTAAATTTCGCTTCGTAGTCCCGATATAAATCTTGT
This sequence comes from Eurosta solidaginis, assembly GCF_040869045.1. Classification (NCBI taxonomy): domain Eukaryota; kingdom Metazoa; phylum Arthropoda; class Insecta; order Diptera; family Tephritidae; genus Eurosta; species Eurosta solidaginis. The sequence continues at coordinate 271,200,968 of NC_090319.1, read as the reverse complement.
TGCAATTCTCGTTGTTGTTGCCTTTGCAAGTTACTTCGTACACTACATTACTTTGTTGTTGCTGGTCTATTGGGCTTTTTGTTTTTGTGAAGCATGTCGCTAGTGTGCAATTCGATTTGTAGGCTAAGCATAAGTTTGGTTTTTGTATAATGTTTGTGAAATTTTCTGAGAGCCTGGGAACGAATGTGACGCTAAAGTATCTTTTGAGTTCATTTGTCATATCTGTAGTTGGTGATGGATTTATTATATTTTGCATTTCTATTATTTTTTGTTGAATTAAGTTATTGGTTAAGTGATCTGGGTAATTATTTTTCTTTAGCGTTCTTTTAATTAATTTAATGTTGGCGTCATGAAATTTGGGATGACTTATTGTCAGTATTTTGTGTATGAAGTTTCTCGCAGTATTTACTTTGTATTTTTTAGGCTGTGAGGATAGGAAGTTTATTAGGCGTCCAGATGATGTAGGTTTGGTGTACCAGTCTAATATTATATTGTTGTTGTTCTTGTGTATTCGGACATCGAGAAATGGGATATTGCCGGTTTCCTCCATTTCCATGGTGAACTTTAGTCTTTCATGATATTTATTAAGAGTTTTTAAGATGAGTCATTTCTTTTGATTATAGCGAATATGTCGTCCACATATTTCACTAAAAATTTTATGTTTGTGTCATTTTGTTGTTTTAGTTCTGAGAAAGTATTGTCAAGTATTTCATCCATTACTATATCTGCAATCGTCGGGGAAAGGGGGTTACCCATGGGCATTCCAAATGTTTGAGTATATATTTTATTGTTGCAAACGAAATAGTTGTTGTCCTTTAGGCAAAAGTCTAATATGCTTTGAAATTTATTCTTTGGTATATTTGTTGTTTCTTTAATTCTGTCCCATTTTTTCATTATTATTTTGGAGGCTAAAGTGGTCGGTATATTAGAGAAGAGAGAAACAACATCAAACGACACCAACACATCTTCATCACATATATTTACATTAGATAACCTTTCTTTTAGGTCATACGCATTGTTAATGTTGTATTTCTCAGATATTAAAGTTTGGAGAATTTTTCCAATATGTTTGGACAAAAAATAACACGGAACATTAGTGGACGATACAATAGGACGTAGCGGACATTCAGGCTTATGTGATTTGGGTAATCCATAAAGTCGGGGGGCTATGGCTGTCGAGCTTGTCATTTGTTGCTTTTCTTTTGCACATATGAGTTTTGCCTTATGAAGATGGTATACAATGTTGTTGTTTTTTCTCTGTAGAGTGTTCGTTGGATCATTACGAATTACCTTGTAAGTTTTCTTGTCTCCTAGTAGCTGGTCAATCTTTTCGTTGTATTCCGTTTTGTATAGAGCAATTGTTTTATTCCCCTTGTCTGTGTCTGTGATAATTATTTCATCTTTGTGAAGTTTAAGGAATGTTTTTGTTTTCTTGTATGTTTCAATTATGAATTTTTCTGCTGAGTTATGACGTATGTTTCGCTTGTAAAGTAAAATTCTGTTGCTTAACTTATTTCTTGCTACTTCTTTATCCTTTTCATCCTCTATTGTTTGAAATATTTGTTCCATTTCAGCTATCGTGCGTATGGGTGAGAAATTTTGGTTTGTTGTTGGCAGTGTAAATTTTCTGCCTAGTGAGAGGAGCCATTTAACCTCTTCGGGAAACACAATGTTCGTTCTGTTAACGAACCAGTCGGTGTTTACGTTGATTCCCAGTATTCGTAATTTTGCGCGCTTAAGATCATTTATTTTTCCTTTAAGTTCTGTTTCTTTTCCTTTTCTAACCTTTTCGTGTATTAAGTTTTGTTTGGTGATAACCGCATCGAATTCCTCTTTTGTCAATTCTCGATGTATTTGTTGCTGTGCATTGCGTAGGCTGTCATTGGTACCTTTTATATCGATGTTTGTTTGTGTTATTTCTATATTTAATATTTTTCGTAGGAAATTTTGTTTTGTTTTTTCCATTGTTTGTGTTACTTTTTCGGAAGTTGTGTTAATAGTTACATTTTTTACTGAGTATGTTAAGTGGTTTGGAGTTAAGTCGTATCTCTTACATTCTAATAGAAACTTTAGTTGTTCTCTTTGTTTCGCTAATTTGGTTTTCTGCTTACTGTAATGCTTCAGATACATACAAATGTTTTCGCCATATTTATACTTCATATGCTGATAAAAGTTTTTCATTTTGCTGGTTTGTTGTTTTTGTTCTCGTTGTTAGAGAAAGAGTGGCTTATGGATACTAATTTACCGGCAGGCTTTCCGGATGTGAATATTTTCGTATTTATCCGATCAGTTAATTTATCTAATTTTCGTGTGATATAAGAGCATGCCAGAATACATTTGTGAAATTTTTTGTACTAACTAATGGTAAGAGGGAATGAGGGTGACTGCGACGCAAAGTGTCATCACGTCTCCTACATAATCTGCCTTTAAGTGCAAAAACTATTAGAAATGAACACTTACTATGCTCCCTCTTCCTTCTTCAATTACCTTCACCTTTAGCTTTGGGAAACTTATATTACATTTTCGGAATGCAATTAAAAGCCTTTGCTGCAGATTTGCAAACTCTGAAAACAAAGGAATGCAAATTTTGCCAAAATCAATAGTTTAAGTAGTTATAGCAGCAGGAGCAACAACAAAAGCATCAGCATCAGCTTGCAGTCAAATTTTGGCTGCAGGCAATTCACTGATATGATTGATATATGGAATTTCTTTTGATAAGCTTATGAAAAATTCTTATAAGTACATGGCGATATTATTGGAAAATGCATATACGTAAATGTTGCCGAGCGGTATATATATAGGTACATAGCTACGAAATGTAATAGCAACTCATATAAGGATTTTTCACATGCTTAAAGTTGTGAAAGATATTTTGATATTTAAAGAGTGATATAGGATTTTCTGATACACGAAAAAAAGATACCCATCATAGTCCATTTCTATGACATGAAAACGACCGGCATCTTTGAAATGTAGTTGACATTTCTGGTAACCAACTGCTATATGAATTTATGATGCCAGGCCGGCAATGCGTCATTGATAACACATACAAATAGCGATGATTTAATTTTAATCTTTTATTGTAATCACTCACACAGTTCCCTGTTGGGGACTTATAGTGCATAGAAATTCTTACGAATATTGTAAAATTCCCTTATAGTGCTGGTATGGGAAGAAGTTTTTTGCACTTCAACTGTATCGCAACATTTATCAAATTGTTTCTAAACAAAAAATTCAATAAATGGCTTCAAAACATTGCGTTGTCTTTGTCTGATATTGTAGAAAGGAAATTTGTTGGATCTTTTTTGAGCAAGCTGGATTTTTCCTCAGCAATGAAAACGAAACCAGTGATGCAGATCTTGCAGTGATTGCGACATCTCGTGAAAGAACGATGTTGTACACAGACCCACACGAGAGAAGAGAAACATCTGGATAAGAAAACAAGTAAGGGTGTCTCAGTTCGGGTGTAACCGAATATTATATACTCAGCATGGGCATCAATTGTACAGTTCATTTCAGATAAATTACTTTTCTACATAACACGTGGCACCGCCCATTTGAAAAAAATGTCACCCCTTTTCCTCTTACAATAAAACTTGGTAAGTGAAATATCATTGATATTTTCGCTAAGATTTAGCATATTGTAACGAATTTTCTGCAAATCCTCTTATTTGCCCTTTTGCTAAGTTCGTATAGCTAAACTGTTGAATAAATAACTCCAATATTGAATAATGGAAAAATGGCCTTTATTAAAATACTTCAGAATAACACTGAAACTGTGCAACGAATAGCTTAATAACCAAACTGATAACTTAAAGGAAACTGACTTTCAAAATAATACTGCTATTGCTCGCTAGATATCGTCTTAGTAGTAACTGCTTGACAACTCAAATCAAAACTGAATTCCAGCGCCTCTACATCTGCGGCCTTTTATACTCTCTGGTTTCCTCGTTCGCATCTTCTAGAATCTACTAGCATTGTCCATGAGCTCTCAAACTTCTCAGCTGTAACTACAATTACACAATTTTATACATCTTCTATGCGCTTCCAGAATCTACTAGTCCAGTAGCTCTCAAACTTCTCAGCTGTAACTACAATTGCACAATGTAATAGTTTTTCTCATTGCATACTTATAGGAGTATCGCAGATATATGCATGTGTTAGTGCATTGACTCTCCGCTGCTCGTGTACGTACATGGTACATATATGTAGACGCAGTTATTGTTTCGTTTATGTAGATACATAATGATTGAATTATTGATGTGCATTCACGTCACTGCTTAGCATCGGCTTAGAGACGGCAGCACTCCTTAGTTTTGCTAATATTCGTAACACTGCCCTCCACCTAAGTCTGATCGTCCCGATTAGACAAATCTCTCGATTCAACCGCTGCTAGCCTCTCCAAATGAACCACTTTCATTTTGGTTCGTGGTTTGCCAATGGTTTGTATGCGGTACACTACCTCGTTGATCCGTTTTACAACTTTGTATGGGCCTTCCCAGTTACACTGCAATTTCGGGAACAAACCTTTTTTTCGTTGTGGGTTGTATAACAGCACCAAATCTCCTTCCCGAAAACCGACCGAATTATTGCTTTATCGTACCTCGCTTTCATCTTGTCACTCATAATCTTTGCTCGTTGCCTTACCAGATCGTGTATCTCTCTCAGCTCTTCTTCCAAGACACCAGTGGATTTCTTGATATTCCTCTCCGCATCGGCATCTAACTCATACTTCAATTCAGCTGGCAGTCGAAGGTCATTGCCAAAAATTCCCTTTGCGGGAGTTTGGCCCGTTGTGTCATGTACTGCCGATCGGTAGGCCATCAAGAATAACGATATGTGTGTATCCCAGTCCTTATGGTACTTGTCTACTACTTTCCTTAATTGCTCCTCCAATGTTCTATTGAAGCGTTCCACCATACCATCGGACTGAGGATGCAATGCAGTTGTCCTTTTTTTTCGAATGCCCAACTTCTTGCACATTTCTTGGAACACAGCTGATTCAAAATTCCTGCCTTGCTCAGAATGTAACTCCATTGGTACACCATACCTTGCAACCCATTCGTTTTTAACCACTTCTGCCACTGTTTCTACTTCTTGGTTTGGGATTGGGTATAACTTTGGCCATTTACTGAAATAATCCATAACTACCAGTACGTATTTGTTTCCGCGGTTGCTAGTAGGAACTGGACCTGCCACATCCATGGCGATCCTTTCAAATGGTGCACCTGAAATATACTGCTTCATCTGGCCATGACTTCGGGTTTTGGGCCCTTTCGCTCTGTTGCATACCTCGCAGTTGGCAATCCACTCGGTGACCGACTGACGGCAACCAACCCAATAGAATCTCTGCTTAATTTTCTCGAGTGTCTTCGTGATTCCAAGATGACCTCCACTTGGACCATTGTGCAGCTCGCTGAGCACGTCAGGAATCCTCTTCCTGGGAACAACTATCAGTTTCTTCTTGCAGTGACCATCCTCACTCTCCCATACTCGATGCAAGCAACCGGATATCAATTCTAAACTATTCCACTGTGCCCAATATGATTTCGCAATGGGACTCTCTGCTGACATCTCCTCTCGGCTTGGTCTTTCGTTTCGTTCGAGCCCTTGCATAACATGTGACAGATCTGCATCCTCTAGCTGACACTTTCTTAGTTGTTCCTTGTCCCATTCATCCGTACACGTTATAGTCATTAGCCGGACATCTATAATGTCTTCTTTAGGCTCGGCCTTTGAACAGTGCTTGCATTCCAAACTGCATGGCCTTCGTGACATTGCATCGGCATTTCCATGGGTACTACCTTTTCGATGCTCAATGGAAAAGTCATAGCTTTGTAGTCGCTATATCCACCATGCCAATTGTCCTTCCGGATTACGGAACTGCAGAAGCCATTTCAACGCTGCGTGATCTTTCCTGACATGGAATCGCTGGCCGTAGAGGTATTTGTGAAAATGTTTAATGCACTCTACCAATGCCAACAGCTCTCTCCGCGTAACACAGTAGTTCCTCTCTAGTTTTCCAATCGAACGGCTGTAATATGCAACTACCTTCTCCTGTCCATCGACCAGTTGCGATAAAACGCCTCCTATAGCATATCCACTCGCATCTGTATCTAGAATAAATGTTGCTCCTGGAATCGGATATGCTAACATTGGAGCAGTGCAAAAACGCTCCTTCAATGTTTGGAAAGCCACTTCTTGCTCCTTCTTCCATTCAAAAGCTTTGTTTTTTCTTGTAAGCTCATGGAGGTTATGGGCTACGCTGGAAAAATTTGGTACAAATCTGCGGTAATATGTGCACAGCCCAAGGAAACTTCTCAATTCATGTAGGTTCTGTGGTCTTGGCCAATCCTTTAAAGCCTCTATTTTTTCGTTCGCAGTGCAGATGCCCTCTGTCGTTACCTTGTGACCCAAATAACTGACTTCCTTTTTAAACAGCGCACACTTTTTGGGACTTAACTTCAGACCAGCGCCAGCTATTCTCTGGAAAACTTCCTCCAAGTTCCTAAGATGTTCATCAAAATTCTTGCCCAATACGATGATGTCGTCCAGCATGTTTTCCAATGTAGTCCTTTCAGAACCTGGTCCATGAGTCTCTCAAAAGTAGCTGGTGCATTACAAAGTCCAAAGGGCATTACTGTAAATTGCCAAAGACCATCTCCGACGCTGAAGGCTGTTTTCTCTTTGTCTTCATCCTTCACCTCCACTTGCCAGTAGCCGCTTTTCAAGTCCAGTGTGGAAAACCATTTCGTACCAGAGAGCGAGTCCAGAGTGTCGTCGATTCTTGGCAATGGGTAGCTATCTTTTTTCGTAACGTCATTCAACTTCCGGTAGTCAACGCAAAACCTCATTTTTCCATCGTTCTTCTTTACAAGTACTACCGGTGAGCTCCAGGGACTAGCTGATGGTTCGATGACGCCGCTGTCGCTCATTTCTTGTATAATTTGACTCACCACTTCCCGCTTCGCTAGTGGAACACTACGTGGAGCTTGACGTATCGGCCTCGCGTCTCCAGTGTCAATTTGATGTTTCACAACATTGGTGCGGCTTGGTTTGGAACCATCCTGGTCAAATATGTTTGCGTACTTTAGGAGCAGTTGCTTTGCCTTACTCTGATAATCTTCCTCTAGCCCCTCCGTTCATTCCGTGATGTCATTTGAAAGATCAGTGTTACTAGATGAAACGTGTTCCTGGAGCTGTTCACAGTTAATAATTACTTCAGCCTCTTAGCATCTTCCCAAAATAGCTCCTTTGGTCAGTTTGAGTGGTGACTTGAACTCATTGAGTACTCTTACCGGAATAAGTCCATCTTGTTTTGTCATAGCCAGGGTTTTTCCTACAAGTATGTTCAGTGCTGATTTATTTGCTGCTTCGACAACCCACAATTTGTTTGTCCCACAATCTCCATCAACCTTTGCCCAGATGACTCCTTCTGATTTTGGTGGTGTGCTCCGATAGTAAGATTGCTTGACCTTCTTCCAATTTGCGAGATAGAGATTATGGGGCATTCAATTGAGGGAGCCAGCAGTCGCCCCTTGCGGCTGACTCTCTTTAGTTTAACGATTGAGTGGACTTGGAGATTTGCTCATCTCCTTCAGCTCTGCGTTTACGACCACCCACATTGTTGGAACTGGGTTGGTGTTGCAATGTCGTGCAATATGACCTGGGTTGCCGCACTTGAAACATTTAATAACTCCGGTATTTTTCTGTTGTGATCCCTTCAGTGCTTCCAAAATTGTGTCTACCCAATCTGATCTTTCCACTTCCACACGATGAGCTTTTTATGCTGGTTTACTCAATAGTGAGGCGGTTTCCTACGTCAATGCATGTGATACCGTCTCTGCAAATGTTGGCTTTGGGTTTGCGTATGTGGCTTGCTTCGTTTCCACGTCCCGTATGCCATTTATAAAGCTCTGCATTTTTACTCTTTCGGTGTATTCCACGGGTGCGTCGGCATTCGCCAAATGTGCAAGCCTTGCGACATCTGACGCAAACTCCTGCAAAGTCTCATTAGCTTTTGGGTAGCGGTTTTGCAACTCTATTTGGTGTATCAGCTTCCTGTGTTCGCTTCCGTATCGCATCTCTAGAGCGCTCATCAATGTTTCGTAGTTGTTCCGCTCTCCCTCGGGAATAGTCAGTAGGATTTCAGCAGCAGATCCTTTCAATGCCACGAATAGTGCAGCAATTTTATCTTCCGCACTCCAGTTGTTCACTGCTGCGGTCTTCTCAAACTGAATCTTAAACACCTGGAAAGGAACAGAGCCGTCAAAAGTTGGAGTTTTTACCTTCGTATTGCTTGCTGAAACAACTGGGCGAATTAGTTGCTATTCCTGTATACGACCTCTCAAAGCATCCACCTCTGCCTCGAATTTTTCTTCAAACTGCGTTATTTGCTCGTCCATACGCGCTTCGAGTTTTGATGATATACGTGCCTCTTGCTCTTTCAGTTGTGATTCCAGCTGGGATGCCATATATGTCTTCTGCTCTTCCAGTTGAGGTGACATTTGCGACGACATTTCGGATATACGTGTCTCCTGTGCTTCCATCTTGGATATTATACGTGTCTCCTGCGATTCCAATTGTGAGTTCAAGTCTGTGCTGGCAATTGTCTGCGATGTTTCGTTTTTCTCTTCAATTTTTGTTGTTGTCTCGTCCCCATCAGGATAAAAGACATATTCGTCCACATCAATTCCTTCTGCTTCCATTGCCTCTCGTAGCCGTGCATGAAGTTCGAGTTTAACGCCGCTTGTATTCAATCCACGGCTCTCCAACTCCTTCTTCAGTTGCTGGATCTTCAATTCACTGAATTTTGCCATGTCCAAGTTGTATTCCCAACCTTCGGAATTTACTCAACAATTCCTCTTCTGACACCAATTGTAACGAATTTTCTGCAAATCCTCTTATTTGCCCTTTTGCTAGGTTCGTATCGCTAAACTGTTGAATAAATAACTCCAATATTGAATAATGGAAAAATGACCTTTATTAAAATACTTCAGAATAGCCAAACCAAACTGATAGCTTAAAGGAAACTGACTTTCAAAATAATACTGCTATTGCTCGCTAGATATCGTCTTAGTCGTAACTGCTTGACAACTCAAATCAAAATTGAATTCCAGCGCCTCTACATCTGCGGCCTTTTATACTCTCTGGTTTCCTCGTTCGCATCTTCTAGAATCTACTAGCATTGTCCATGAGCTCTCAAACTTCTCAGCTGTAACTACAATTGCACATTTTATACATCTTCTAGTCGCTTCCAGAATCAACTAGTCCAGTGGCTCTCAAACTTCTCAGCTGTAACTACAATTGCACAATTTTATAGTTTTCTCATTGCATACTTATACGAGTATCTCAGATATATGCATGTGTTAGTGCATTGACTCCCCGCTGCTCGTATACGTACATGGTACATATATGTAGACGCAGTTATTGTTTGGTTTATGTAGATACATAATGATTGAATTATTGATGTGCATTCACGTCACTGCTTAGCATCGGCTTAGACACGGCAGCACTCCTTAGTTTTGCTAATATCCGTAACAATATTTTTCTAGTCTACGACCCTTTTAATTTTCTTTTATTTAAATTTAGTCGGGTTTTTAACCGATCCCGTCCATTTTTACTATAAATATTTCCTACTATAAGGAAAATATGTGTACCCAATTATCTTACTATATGTCAATTTTTCATCGAGTTGTGGGTCCCGAAATATACAAAATTGCTTCGTCATGAAAGGGGCGGTGCCACGCCCATTTTCAAAAATTTTCAAATTTGCTTTGCACACAGAGTATATTAAATTTCATTGGATAACGGTTGGTTATACAGGTATAAAGGAATCGAGATAGATTTAGGGCCTTATGCATAATAAGCGAGCATTTGCTCAGACTTGAGTTTTCGAGTAAAAGCTAGGTTTGGTATGCATAAAAATTGTTGAACTCGCTTGCTTTTACTCGGCGCATGAGAGAGATCTCACATGTCGAGTTTGAACTCAAGTCATGAAATGTTCGTGAGTTAGAGGTCACTTTGGTATGCACAAAAGCAAGAAGTTGCTCACTTTTATGAGATCGATCTCACAAAAAGGTGAGACTGTCTTTTAGTTGACTCGCGTGCATACAAGTATAAAGATGGCCGAATATTTTGTTCCTCTTAGACAAAAAAAATTATATATCAAGAAAACCCGCTATTCAAAGCGAATATAAAAAAATGTACCGGTTTGATTTTGAGCACGTAGACTGGCTGACAAACTATTTCCTTGGTGAAAGTAGTGAAAGAAAGGGTGGCGCGATTCCCAACAGGGAAAAGATGTGTATATTTTTAAAGTTTTGTGCCGATCCGGTCTTCCAAAGTGGAACTGGGGAAGATATAGGAGTTCACCAAACCACCGTGTCAAAAGCGATTGGCGAAATGGCACAGATTATATCAAGGAGGGCTCATGAATGGATTCAATTTCCATCCACAGATGAAGAAATCAGAGCTGCGCAAAACCAATGGGAAGCAAAAAATCGTTTTCCGTTTGCGATTGGCATCATTGACTGCACGCACATTAGAATACAAAAACCGTCCTCGCAAAGTGATGTGTACATATGTAGAAAGGGCTTCCATTCAATAAATGTGCAAGCAACATGCGATGCTAATGAATGGTTCACCAGCTTGGATGTATCCTGGCCAGGTTCGGTTCATGACTCTCGAGTGCTAAGGAATAGCAGCATATACACGATCATGGGGAATGCTCAAAGTAATGCCTTACTCCTTGGACATGAGGGTTATGCTCTCTCTCCTTGGCTAATGACTCCATTTCGAAACCCACAAACAGAAGCAGAACTAAACTATAATAGAATATTTAAGAAAGAAAGATGCATCATCGAGCGGTGTTTCGTCAGGTAAAACAGCGGTTTGCAATTTTGCAGTTCAAGGTGCGAGTAGCAACAGAATTGGTGCCAATGGTCATAACGAGCTATTTTGTTTTGCATAATATTAAGTTTATAAAAGACGATTTTATTTTTGATGAAAGTGATACGCCAAATGACTCGCCGCATTCGGAAAGGGACGAATCTGTGCGAACCAATTCTAGAGTTTTGGAAGCGGGAAAAAGAAAAAGACAGTTAATTTCGAATTTATTAAACTAAATGTTTACAGATGTACATACATACATACATGTATTTGTAATTCCTTTTATTTTTAACAGTTAATCTAAAACTAAAGAATTCGACTTCATTTTATTTAACTTTTTTGAAAAAAAATTTCTGATTTGGCAAAAGTGCAAAACCGCGCATCGCAATTCTGCAAAACAGTTGTTTTAATTCATCATAAAATATAAAAGCTATAACTATAAACTCTTTGAAAAACAAGAAAAAAATTTATAAATAACTTAGTTTTAAATATATTAAAAAAACAGAAATTCAGTAAGAATAAGTAGATATAATGAATTTTATGTTTTAATATTCGTCCAAATTTAGCTCCTTTTCTGCAACCCGATCTTCTAAAACCTTTAATTTCAATGAAAGAGCTTTGCTTCAACAAACCAAACACTTCATATTAGCAATTTTCTTCGCTACATTTTTTCGCATATTTCCACACCAGTTTTTTCTTTATATTCGCCACAAAGTTTTCTAAGTATTTCTTTTTTTATTTTTTACACCGGGGAGTTGGCTTTTTTCCAATAAAGTCTTATATTTTTTTAAGTATCCAACTATGAAAATTGATAAATTCTCATTAGCATCAAAATGTAAATTTTCACTTTCACTTTCACTATCTGAACTCATTTTTGCAACTAATCAAACAAGCGGTTTGATCTCAGCTACCTCGAGTTCAAGGTATTTGCTCGATCTCATTTTTATGCACACCAAATTGAGCACGAGCTCGGTCGGTTTGCTCGAACTCACCTACTTGAGATAGATCTCTCCAGACTTGACTCGAGCAAATGCTCACTTATTATGCATAAGGTCCATAGACTTCCATATTACAAAATCATCAGTATCGAAAAAAAATTTGTCCGGCCGTCCGTCTGTTCGTCCTTCGAAATCGGATGATAACCACGCACACTTTTTATATATTTAACATTTTGGAAAACACAAAAAACCTGATTATTTAGTAAATAATACACCTAGAATGTTGAAATTTGACGTATGGACTGATATTGAGATTCTTGGTAAAAATTTTAAAATGGGCGTGGTACCGCCCACTTGTGAAGAAAGCAATTTTACAAATATTATTAATCATAAATCAAAAATCGTTAAACCTATCGTAACAAAATTCGGCAGATAGGTTGCCTTTATTATAAGGAATGCCTTGAAGAAAAACTAACGAGATCGGTTAAGGACCACGCGCACTTTTATATAAAAGACTTTTAAAAGGGCCGTCGACTAGGATAATAAGCTATATCTTAGCGAAAAAGAGCTTTGTATTAATAGAATTTTACTTTTTAAATAGAATTATAACATTAAATTGGAAAACAATACAATTTTTGAGAATGGGTGTGGCACCGCCCCTTATATGACTAAGCAATTTTCTATGTTTCGGGGCCATAACTCCAAGAAAACTTAACGGATCGTTATAAAATTGGGCGCACAAATTTTCCCTATAGTAGAAAATATTTCTAGTAAAAATGGACGGATTAGGTTAAAGAACACGCCCTCTTTTATACAAAAGATTTTTAAAAGGGTCGTAAACTAGAATAATAAGCTATAACGTAGCAAAAAATAGTTTTGAATGAATGATATTTCACTTACCAAGTTTTATTGTAAGATGAAATGGGGAAACATTTTTTTTAAACGGGCGGTGCCACGTGTTGTGTAGGAAAGTAATTTATCTGAAATGAAATGTACAATTGAAACTCACGTTACGCCCGAACTTAGACACCTTTACTTGGTTTGTTATAAATCCACTTTGGAAAAGAAATATTATTGATATCAAGCTCTTTTTTGCAAAGATAGATCTTATTTTATTATTCCACGACCCCTTTAAAAATTTTGATATGAAAGTGGGCGTGTTTCTTAACAGATTCCGTTAATTTTTCTTCGAAATATTTCTTACAGTAAAGGCAAGCTCTCTGCTGAATTTCGTTATAATAGGTTGAACGGTTTTTGATTTATGATTAAAATATTTGTAACATTGATTTTATCACAAATGGGTGGTGTGTGCAACGTCCATTTTCAAAAATATTTTCAAATTTTTATGAAAAGCCCCAATATCAGTCGACGCATAAAATTTCAACATTCTATGTATATTATTTAGTAAATAATACGGTTTTTTGTGTTATCCAAAATGTTATACTATATATGAAAGTGGGCCTGGTTACCATCCGATGTCACTAATTTTCAATACCAATATATTTTGGGTTATCTACTGTTTACCGAATTTGATGAAGATACCTCAATATTTGCTCAAGTTATCGTGTTAACGGATGGACAGACGGACAGACGGAAGGACGTAGCTTAATCAAAGTATTTGTCGATACTGGTGATTTTGATATATGGAAGTCTAAATCTCGACTCCTTTATACCTGTACAACCAACCGTTATGTTACCGAAGTTCAGGGCCGTAGAGAGAAAATCCGGGCCCGCGACTAAACAATTTGTGGACCCCCTATAAAAATCCACTAATACATTTGATTAATTTAAATTAATGAAGTCTCTTTCATGAATTATTATTGATGGATTATATCAAAAAAAATGTTTGCCACATCAACTAAATGATTTTTGTACTAAGAGCTGAAAATAAAATTAGCACAGAATATTTTCTATTTATACTATTTTATTGTAACGTAGAAATAATATTCTCTTTTAACCGTCACATATTGTTTCAAATAATCTTTTCTAGTAATTTAACATTTAATACATTTCTGATAAACTTAATGATGATAATAAATTTTAATTATTCAATATAGAAGGTTCGGATATCAAAGAGTGGCTTTTCTGGCTGCAAAATTTTTTATAATAATATCAAAATTTAACTGTCTTGCCAAAACAGATTCAACACAAAATGTGGTAAGTCCTGAAACTCGCTCTTGAGATGAACACGATCTATGAAAGTTTTTGATTCTTGAAAGGACGCTGAAGGAACGTTCTGCACTAGCTACAGTGCAGGTATAGTGCAAAAGATACGTAAAGCAACACAAATGTTGGAGAAAATCATATACAGATTTTGAACATATGTAGATGGCATTTAACAATTCCAACGGTGAAAAAGACCTTTATCAAAATTTGCTTCGTAAATGTGTTTCAAGTGAATTATTTCGCATTCTAAGCTTTGAGAAATGTCCGACTTGTATTTTTCGACAAATTTTGCTGCGCTCGCCCGAACCGTAGTTTCATTCATGTCTTCAAATTGCCACAAAAGGGAAAACGTCTCGACCAAATTTCTCATAGCTGCAAATCGTTCAGTAATGCCAATGATTACCGAATCAACGATTACCAGGAATGTATTGTTTTTAAAATCAGACTCTCAATCATCCATAATCAACTCATTTAAATTATCTTCAGAACGTCTTTTGGGTTTTCTCTTTCGAGTGTCCGGAAACTTTGGCAAGATGTTCAATTGAAAAGCAACTGTTTTGCATTCATTTAAAATTGTTTCCCATTGGTTTTTGATCAACTTCAAATCAGCCAATAAGGCATCTAGATGTCGGAACTCAACATCTATGGAGGCGTCTCTAGGTTGGAGGACCACGTTTCTTTCATTAATGGTAGTGCGAATGTCTGGGAAAGATAGTGAACTTGTAAACGTTTGTGCTGCTGTTGTGAAATCCTAACCTCCTCCAAATGATCTCTAAGTATCGGATCATAATGGCTTAAGATGCCCAAAATATGTCCATTGTTTCGTTCACCAAGATATATACATTCGCCTTTGAAAGCTAGGCCCCTTTTACCCAAAAATAAAATAGTTTCCAAAATTCTATATAAAATTTCTTTCCACTTTTGAGTTTCAGTGATTAGCTGTTCATTGTTATGTGTATCAATTGTAGCCTCCTTTTGAATTAGATTTTGTAAAGATCGCCGTTGAATATAACATTTAATGTGATTTTGAGTATGGGAGTTTATCGTATAGCTTTTTCCATACCTGGAATTTCGAATATCCGCCAGGACAACAAACTTTAGGTCGATTTAAAGTATTGGTGCTTAATAGACGACATGGTAGGCACCAAAGACATTGCTACTGGCACTCCACACTAACCAGTCACGCTCCACTTTCTCTCCGTTTGGCCAGATTCTGTTTAACAACGAGGTAGGGAATGCCTCGTCATGACAATCACGTGGAAAAATAACGGGACACTTTTGATGACCTCGACGAATTATTTCGTTGACTTCTTCAGATCGCAAAAACTCATTATTCACGGTACCGATATCGAAGTCGTTTATATAATCTAGATTTTCATACAGAGTTGGTGGTATTTTTGGAAGGCTTTTTGAAGATGAACCTTCATCAGTGTCACCACGAAAACTTTACGATTTCAGATTCATGTAAACATACATTGTTGTTTGATGTTTTTATTGTCTCTTCAGGCCCAGGCAAAAAATCATTATCAATATTCGTTGCTTTTGAAGTTCGGCTTAAAATTTGCACATGGAACAACTAAAGACTCTCCTGAATTAAAAAAAATGTCTTAGTACCTCTAAATCGCGGGCCCCCCTGAGAAACTCCGGGCCCGGGACAATCCCCCCCCATTCCCCCTCCACTGCAAAGCACACTGAGTATAAAAAAATCGTTGCCGAAACAAGTTCAGTGCGAATAGTGTCAAGTGTTGGCCAATTGTGAAATTCTACAAAAAAAAAACCGATAGATAATGGAAAGTTTAAAGAACATTCAGGTATTATAATAACGACCATGTTACCGACGAAAAGAGTTTAATTTATAAATAAAATAAATGTAAGGCGCGATATCCTCCGAAAAGACATTAGGCCGAGCTTCTCCTCAAATTTGTGTCGTGCTCCTTTTAGTTTTTCCTACAAATTTGCAGGATGAAACCTACTTCTTTAATTAAAAAGCTTTTCACAATAGAAGGGAACTCGGAGTGTTAGCCAAACACTGCCTAGTGACGACCCCGCTTAGAAAAAATTTCTTCTAATTGAAAAAACGTGTTTCTAAAATATTGGTGTTGCTTTGCCCGGAGCGTGAACCCAGGATCTTCGGTGTGGTAGGCGGAACACGCCACCATCACACCACGGTGGCGACCAATGCTTAATTTATAAACAGAAGAATTCTTCTTATTGCAATAAAGGAGTCTTTTGTATTACATTTAATAATGAGCCGTATGATCTTCACCTCCACTGAGTTGGAAAAACAGGTTCCAGAATGCTTAATCTCCTTCTAATATTTTCATATTTATACTCAGTGCGTGCTGTTCATACTCAGCTTGTCCATCCGTCCGTCTGTCCGTTAACACGATAACTTGAGAAGCTTTTGAGGTATCTTAATGAAATTTGGTATGTAAATTCCTGGGCACTCATCTCAGTTCGAAATTTAAAATTAACGAAATTACGCCCAGTCATTCGATATCGAAAATTCGAAAAACTGAAAAAGTGCGATAATTCATTACCAAAGACGGATAAAGTGATGAAAGTTGGTACGTAGGTTGACCTTATGACGCAGAATAGAAAATTAATAAAATTCTGGACAACGGGATTGGCACCGCCCACTTTTAAAAGAAGGCTTTTTAAAAGTTTTGCAAACTGTAACTTGGCAGTCGTTGAAAATATCATGATGAAATTTGGCAGGAACGTTACTCGTATTACTAAATATGTTCTAAATATAATTTAGAAATCGGATGACGAAACCCCCCACTTAAAAAAAATAATTTTTAACTCAAATTTTAACAAAAAATTAAATATCTTTATAAGTAAATTATGTCAACATTCAACTCCAGTAATGATATGGTGCAACAAAATACAAATATACAAAAAAATTTCAAAATGGGCGTAGCTCTGCGCTTTTTCATTTCATTTGTCTAGAATACGTTTAATGCCATAATTCAAATTTAACCAAATTGTCATATTTAAAAAAAATATTCAAATAAAACGAATTGATAGCTGAAGAAAGATAGCAAAGGTAAGTTGCTCCACTTTTTAGTATTACCATTTCTATGTATCCGTGAAAAGGACAATTTTGTCTCTAAAGCTCTCAGCTGAGTATGTAATGTTCGGTTACACCCGAACTTAGCCTTCCTTACTTGTTTAATAGATATTACTGTGGTTGTTTAACTTGTTAAAAGATTAGTAAAAACATTGGAAGAGAAAGTAGAAATTTCATATCAATTTTATGCTATATGCGCGTTTTGAATTTTAATAAGAATTTTTTCATCTATGAACATATGAATATGGGTATGTTGTATGTGTGTGATTGCTGTTGTTATAGTAGCAGCTCTCCTTG
The DNA here is from genome assembly GCF_040869045.1 of Eurosta solidaginis. Taxonomy (NCBI): domain Eukaryota; kingdom Metazoa; phylum Arthropoda; class Insecta; order Diptera; family Tephritidae; genus Eurosta; species Eurosta solidaginis. The sequence goes on along the minus strand of NC_090319.1, from coordinate 271,183,604 downwards.
CAGCCATTCATGCTATGACTATCAGCACGCTTTAATCGAACTTAAATTTACCAAAAATTTGAAAAGTTTTATACTCAGATGCGCACAGCTATAATGCTAACACAAAATTTTAGGTCGTAAAAGAGCAGTTATGTATATACAAGTCCTTTTAAATAGTTAATAGCTAATAGTTTAGAGCTAATAGGTAATAGTCAAAAGTTAATAGTTAATAGTCAAAAGTTAATAGTTAATAATTAATAGTTAATAACTAATAGTTAGTAGTTAAATTTTAAAATTAATAATGGCTTCACCGTTTTTACGACTTAACTTTTGTTGGTGAACTTGCGCTTTTCTTGGCATATTCAGATGGTCGTCCAATCCCAATGTCATGCAGATCGACGTTTTCACTTTACAGCAGATTTGTTGGGATAAAACAAGAATCACGTCACCGTGCACCGTCTGATATGCACCACATATTAGTATAGTATTTACGTATTCGGTGCGTTCCTTGCATGTCGTTTTGGTGGGTCAGTTTAGGTCCAAGGTACACTGGTACCTCGTTTGGGACTTGGATGTTAGGCACTACCTGCATTAATCTTACATCTTTTCCTGTCCTGAAGTGGTCCTTATAAGTCCATTTTAAATGTTTTTTACCCTTAAATACTCCAAGTATGTCTTTGAGGTTATTTGGTAATCCCCGATGATTGGAACTAACTCATCCACAGTCTTCCTTGAGCTCACCAACACCACTTCTGTCTTATTGCTCCTGTCTTAACCTCCTCAGGGAAGTAGGCGGTGGAAAGCATGATGGCCCAGATGGCATAGATCACACTTTCTCGATTACACTCCCCCAAGACTTCGGACACTGTTTTTATCGCTACAGCAACAACGACATACTTAATGGCTTAGATATTTTAACCGACACGTCCTTTGAATTGAGCAATCATTCTATACAATATCAATTGTTTTTGTTTCAAAAATATTATCTTTTTTTGTAGTTGATTGGAACCCATACTTGGTAAAGTTTCCACTAGCTCTAAGCTAAAAGCTTTGGGATCACTGTGTTAGTAGACTTTACTGAGGGTTCCCTTTGTTCGTGTAGCTATTTCGCTACTAGGAGACGTAAGATCTGTAATGAAGCATTTATCTGATCTATATTTTTCGGGTTCACTTAGAAGTTCCAGCTTTAGAGGTATACAGCTTTCGATAAGAACTCAAACTCTTTCATTGGTTCGACTAACATGCATTAAGTTCTCCACATATTCATAGCTGTAAACATACCCTGTGTTTATGGTCACTCCAAGCACATGTTCTTAAACACTGTGCTAGTTAAGCTCGGAGGTGCATAACAACTAAAAATTTATATTTTTGTCCACGTGAATCTAGCCACCGTCGGTGCCATCTTTTCCTGAGAAAGAAGTTTGCGTGTCGTCAAAATTGCGGCTTTCCCTGCTCAGAGTTGCTGTGTCAATTCCTCCTTTAAACATTATTTTAGATAAGAGGTCTTCAGGGGGTTTATTGTGGTTTAAATTGTGTCGCAACACCTTTGTTAGGCAAACTGATTGCTTAATAGCACTCTATTATCTTTAAAATACTCATTGTGAGCTGAAGTTAATAAAACTGTTCCATGGTTTTGTTCACATGAACATCTAGGTATATGTTGCTCTGTTCGATTTAAACTTAGATCGGCCATTTTGTGGTTTTGTAATTTTTCATGTTTATATAATTGCATTTTTTGCTCCTGTTTCAACGCACACACACATACACACAAATATTTCATACATTCGAAAGGAATGTATTTCTAATCGCAAAAACACGAAATCCCAAAAATTTGAATATAAAAGCGCCAACGATAGCAACAAAACCCGCACATGCGTTGTCTATCATATCCGATTATAATTTTTATAACATTTACCCACAAAAAGTTGTTTTTATTTCCTTTTAGGCTGCGGCATGTGAACTTGAGGCACTAGCAACGAGTGTGGGGGATTGTCTGTTGGGAATGACTAGCATGTTTCAAAGGGTCAACAAAAAAATGCTGCCAGAGTATTAAAATGTGTTTTGGGATTTTGAGGTTTGAGGTGTAAATGTTGCATAACCGACGCATTGCTGTAATTTTCGAATTTTTAAAATATGCTGAATAGAGAAACATCCTTTTTGTGTTTGACTAAAATTTACAATGTGAGTTTACACGCTCGTTTTTTTTTTTCTACCGTCATATTATAAACGCATTATGTCAAACCCATGTACACTTAAATTCATACACACAAAGATACGCACGTACTTGCCTAGATATTGAGTGTCGAGCTCAGCATTTCTATCAGGCTTCCTTTGAAGCTTTGTATGCGAATGACATTATCTCATTTTCTATTTCGAACTATGCGCTCCGCATATTCCAATGCGTAAACGTAGTCAAATAGAAGAGCTATACAATTTATGAATTTATATTTTTTTGTAAAGGTTTTTGTACTATGTAATGCTCGAATGAATTTAAGGAAAATAAATTTCCCTCGCTCGTTTTTATACTTCAATATTGTTAGTGTAACTTTTTGTGTGCATATTTTGACACTTGATAAGGGTCGCCACATTACATGCAAACATAGCCATAAAGCGAGTGGATAACAAGAGCACCACAGGCAGCTTTTCACTTGCACACCTACGCTTTTTACTCCATTTAGTTGTATGTGTGTTGGTATGTATGTAGGTGTGTGCATAATTTAAAAGCTATGGACAGTTTATCCAAAAATTGTCCATTTGCAGCTTTCAGTTTATTTTACTCACATTTTACGTATTATATTCGACTGCACTTCGACGTTTTGTATGTGCCATGTTTGCGTGCATATGTATGTATGTATATGTATGTACATACCTGTATCAGTTTTGATTGACATATATCCTTGTAGCAAGCTAGCGATCAATTCTACGATAATATCAGAATTTCAACGCCTTTTATTTGGATGAACGATTGTATTCTTTGTCGACAATTTGGCAATCCTACAGCGTGACTGCTGCGCCTAGAAAATACATCCACATACTACATCTACGGCAAATATATATACACACGCGAGTACATAGATAGCAGCACAAAGTTTTAACATAATTGAGCATTTATTTTTCATACAAATAGACAACATTGGTCAATTCTTTGTCTTTCTATAAATAGAACAAAGCAAATATCAGTGCCTTTGAAACTGCCAACAACAAAGAGCATAACTTTAACACATGATTACATACAAAGTATGTACTGTGCAAAGAATAAAATATGCAATAATGGCAATTGGGATAGGTTTACAACAACTGAGGCGTGATGTAGCTGAATGCGTTTGTAAGACTTCAACCATCGTAGGTGCCATCACATACACACAATATTTCATACATGGTTTGAATCCCACGTCCGGGAGAAAAGGCTTTGAAGAGATTTACACGGTATAGTCGAAACAGCTGTCGCCTTGTCCGCCCTGATATCACGTTTTTTTTTAATTTTTCCCATATTATTAAGTAGGTTATTTTTTTTTCTTTTCTTTAATTTCAAACATGTTTTTGAAAAACTTCAAAAATTAGAGAATTTCAGAATCTTCGTCTGAGTTCTATAAGAAAAATGTATGTAAAGTAACTTCGAAACTGTTTTCGAAAAATATCGAATATTCGAAATATTTTAAAAATCTTCGTTAACATTTGTAGTAATCAATGAAAACGATGAAAACAAATTTCGAACATTTATTTAATAATTTGGGAAAAATTTAAACAACGTGACATCAGGACGGACAAGGCGACAGCTGTTTCGATTATACCTTGTAAATCTCTTCAAGGCTTTTTCTCCCGGGGGTGGGAGTCGAACCCGTACTCCTACGATAGTTGAAAGGGTTACAAACGCATTCAGCTACGTCATGCCTTAGTTGTTGTAAAGTTTTTCCCAATTGCCTTCTTTCGCATATATTATCTTCTACACATCACATAATTCGTATGTAGTTATGTGTTGAAGTTATGCATGTTTGTAAGGCGGTTTTCAGAGAAACTTGGTATTTGTTGTTGTTTTTTTTTTCTATTTATAAAATTAAAAAATTGCTTGAAATAAATTTTTTCATATATTTAAAGCGATACGGGCCATCCCCAGTTAACTCATATAAATTTCGAACATGTTTTCGATTAAATTCGAACCGATTTGAAATACGTTCATGAAAATCTGAATAGTATATTGCAAATTACGTTACCCCAGAACCCTTTTCCGAACAATTTGCAAATAACAGACATTTTCAAAAGTTTTAAATTTATATGTAAAATGAATAAATTTCAAAACCATTTACGTAAAACTTCGAAAATTTAGTAAGCTTTCATCAAATCTTCTGAACAACAAGAATAAAATATCGAGAATAATTAAATAAAATTGAACTCTGTTTTAGAAAAATTCGTTAAGTTTTGAAGAATGTTAATTAAAACTTAAATTTTATAATGAAAGCTATGTTAACAAAAACTCTTTTCGAAAAAACTTTAAAACAAGAGAACTTTTTACAAAACTTTAAGTAAGTTTGCACTGTATAATGCAAAGTACGTATGTAAATCAATTCTAAATTTATTTCAGTTGTCAAGGAGGTGACATATGTGAACGCCTAGATTTACTATTATAGATTAGTGAATGTGTAAACGTGGCCTTACGTAATTTTTGTAACACAATTAATTCAAATTTTTGTATTGTTTTGCTACTTTTTTACACGCAAGTTTACATACAAATGCGTGATGCAAATAAATTACAAAAATTGTAAATCTCAGTGGTAAAAGGCTTTCAATAACTTCGATGAATTATTAAGTGGAATATACATATATGAGCACGAAAGTGTGAATAGCTGGCAAAGATTCATCAAGAGACTTATTTAGTACAAATTAACTGCACTTTGACAGCTTAAAGTGCTTAAGTGCTCTTACGTATGTATGTTGAGTTTTTGCATAAATTGTTAACTTATCCCAATTAATCGAACAGCGAAACTTTTAAATAATTTGCATACAATTTGTACTGTGCAAAGAATAAAATATGCAGAGAAGGCAATTGGTACAAGTTTACAACAACTAAGGCATGACGTGGCTGAATGCGTTTGTAACACTTCAACCATCGTAGGAGTGCGGGTTCACTCCACTCCCGAGAAAAAAGGCTTTGAAAAGATTTGCAAGGTATAATCTAAACATCTGTCGCCTTTTCCGTCTTGATGTCACGTTGTTAAAATTTTTCCCAAACTATTAAATATGTACCAGATACCGATTCCTTTGAAAAAATCCTATTTAGGGTGTGAATCTTTAAAAATTTTTGAGTGATAGGGAGAGATAGAAGCATGAGAGGGAGAGTTTCAGCGGCAGTGACAGTAACAGTCACAGTGAGAATGATAGCGAGAACGAGAGTGAAAGTGAGATTAAGAGGCAGAAGCAGCGACGGACGCAGACGCAGAGGGGGATAGAGAATTGCAGAGATATATTTTACTTGTACATGTGAATTAGAAATTAAGGGCGAATTTCCAGTCCAACTTGTTTGGTGCTGTCTTTTAATTATCCTTAAAAATTGGAAGGCCCACATGTCTTATGCCGACTCCCAACGGCTGATCATCGAGAGCAAACCAGCACACTGATTCCACGCCACGGCAGCCGGCGAATATACACTTAAACGTATATAAAATGTAAATAAAAGTTAAAAAGAAGAAAGTAACACAATTTTAAGCATTTCCTTTATATAAATGGACAAAATCATCGAAAACTGTATCCTTATATAAAAACATATTCTTGCTGAACTCTCATTTTAAAATTTTGACATAGAAATTGTAAAAATATTTATGAGAAATAAAAATATAAAAGTGGAGCGCACTTTACTTGGATTGGAAGTTTGGCAGAAAAAGAGTCAACTTATCATTATGTATTGCGCTCCACCTTTATATTTTGCTTTCTCATAATTATTTTTACAGCTTCTATGACAAAATTTTAAAATTAAAGTTCCACAAGAAAATTTTTTTTACATAAGGACACATTTTTCGCTGATATTTGTCCATTGACATAAAGAAAATGATTGAAATTTTATTATTTTCTACTTTTTAGTTTTAGGTGGAAAATTTAAAAAAAAAAATTAAAAAAAAAAATCTATTACAAAGTGAAAAACTTACTTTTCTTAATTCAGAATACATACAATACTTGTATTTATACAATATGGTTGGTTGGTTGCTGTGCTGCCCGGCTATGGAACCGGGCCCAAGTAGCGCTCTAGGCGCCATTTTGATGCACTTCCTCCTGGAACCAATTACGTTTTGGATTGATGTACCCTACGTATAGTTTTACTCAAACCACTTTGTTAGATCAATAAACCTAGTGATGTCCTTAATTCGGCAGTTTGACACCGCCCTTAAGTCCGGAAACACATAACTGCCTATAGTTCGGGACCGAAAATTCGCAACGCTGGGCACTCGCTGAGAAAGTGTGTAACCGATTCTTCGGCAGCCTCCTGTATACAGCTCCTACACCTCTCGTTGTAGGGGATACCCATTCTATTCGCGTGTGTGCCAAACGGCCAGTGCCCTGTAATAGTGGCCGTGATGCTGTATATTTCTTTCCTAGACCTATTTAGTAGGTCATCGGTTCTTTTCTGGTTGTAGTCTGGCCATATTAATTTGGTGATCCTACAGGTGTCCGTAGAGTGCCAATCGCGTATTGCTATTTTCCTTACATAGGTGGGAATGTCTCTTTGAACTGATGTGAGTGGTCGATGCACCGCAACTTCTTCCGCAATGTCTAGCGATGCTCCTTCCTTTACTATTTCATCCGCTTTTTCGTTGCCGCCAATGTTCCTGTGGCCAGGTACCCATTTGAGAGTGACAGCTGCCTGTTTGGCTGCTTCACGTAGCGCCTTCTTACAGTTATCAACGGCTTTAGAGGATGTGTACGGTGATTCTACCGCTTTGAGTACCGCTTGGCTATCGGAGCAAAAGGAAGATACTGGCCCTCTCTATTCCTTGCAGCTCTGCTTGGAAGATGCTGGCTGTGTTTGGAAGACGGATGGGGATTGCGACTTTTAGTTGGTTGGAGTAGACACCTGCACCGACGCCGCAGTCCATTTTGGACCCGTCAGTGTAGATTGAGGTGGCATCCTCCCTGCCAACTCGGTCGTCCGCCCAATCCGTTTTAGAGGGTATCTGCACCTTGTAATTTCTCTCGAAAATCAGTGTTTTTGAGGGGTAATCTGTTGTCGAACCCATCGGTGAGCCTTGTTAGGATGTCACTGTGGCCATAACATTTTTCTTTCCAGTATTTAGACTACCTTAGTCTGATGGCTGTGCTGATCGCTGTATATCTGATGTGGAGAGTCAGTGGCAGCAGGTTAAGTATAACGTTTAGTGCATCCGTCGGTCACGATCTAAGTGCACCTGTTACCCCTGCGCATGCTGCCCTTTGTATTTTGTCTAGTTTTTTAGTGTTGTATTGCTTGTTCAGGGCAGGCCACCATGCTATTGCTCCGTACGCCAGGATGGGCCTTATGACCGCCGTGTAGAACCACATCATACGTTTTTGCTTTAGCCCCCAATTTCTGCTGACTATTCTCTTGCACGAGTAGTATGCGATATACGCCTTCTCTACTCTTTTTTCGATATTGGTTTTCCAATTTAACTTGTTGTCTATTTCGACGCCTAGGTACTTAACTCTAGTAGAGAGCGAGAGTTTCGTTGCATCTATTGAGGGTAGTCGAAAAGTTGGTATATTTGTTCTGTTACCTAACAGTGTCAGTTCTGTTTGCTAGGGTTGATGTTGAGGCTGCACGATGTTGCCCAGGTGTGCAGTCTGCTTAGCGCGCCCTGAAGGATGTCGCTTAGCGTGGAGGGAAAAGCCCCCTAGACTGCAATGACCACATCGTCTGCGTATGCTACTGCCTTAACACCATGCTTGTCGAGTTCGAGTAGTATCTCGATCAGTGCAATGACCCAGAGTAGGGGCGAGAGGACCCCTCCCTGGGATGTACCTCTACTCACTTTGGTCATTGTCACTGAGCCCATATCCGCTTATATGGTTCTGTTTTCCGGCATTGATTGAGTTCACCCACAGATGGTGTTGTCAACTCCGGCCCTTTGGGCTTCCACAATTGTGCCGGTTTCGATGTCGTTGAAGGCGCCTTCTATATCTAAGAAAGCTGCTAGTGTGAATTGTTTGTAGTGTAGTGATCTTTGCACAAAACCCGTTAGCTCATGGAGGGCGGTCTCCGTAGATCTACCCTTCATGTAGTGTGCGTGCCTTTGACAGATTTGGTCATGTTATTATTGATGTAATATAGATATCCAGAAGCCCCTCAAGGCCCTTGAGCATGAAGGATGTGAGGCTAGCCATATAGGTCAGGGCGATGTTCGCTCTGTATACCGTTTCCAGCCAGACGATCATTGGATCACCTAGTTTTTGTAGCATTACCGGGATAACGCCATCCAGACCGGGCGTTTTGAATGGAGAGAAGCCATGGATAGCAAAGCTGGTCTTTTCGCTGTCTATTATCCTGTCCAGTAAGCCCTCTGAGGGCTGAGAGAGATTCTTTTACTGGTGTTAGATCGCATCCAGGGAAGTGAGTATTGATGAGTGTGCCCTCGCTTCTTACGAAGTGATTGTTGTGGTGTTCTTTGGACAGAATTTTACTCAGTCTGGAGGACTCGCGGGTGTTTTCGATTGAGGAGCAGAAGGATTGCCAGGATACAGCCTTCGCGACCGTTATAGCTTTTTTATATGCTTTGAGCGCCTCCCTATATGTCTGCCACTCCTTGGTTGTAAGGCACTCATTAAATGCCTTACGTACTGTCGTTCTAAGTTTCCTAAGGTCCCCGCTCCACCAGGGTGGGTACTTCTTTTTACGAATACTAAATTGGGTGCACTTGTTGTAAGAAGTATTTATTGCGAGCTCTACTTTGCCGACTAGCGCATCGAGCTTTTGAGGGCAGTTTATATTTGGTTTGCTTATTTCTAAAGCTGGCGTAGTTAGCCTTACAAATTTATCCCACTATGTTCTTCTTGGGTTTCTATAGCGGTGAGTCTGGCCTGATCCAAATCTGATGTCGAAGAAGATCCAGAGGTGATCCGAGAGAGAGGCTTTGTCTGACACTCTCCAGTTTTTCACTAACGCCGGGTCATCGTCGGTTGTCAAAGTTAGATCTAGGACTTCCTCCCAGCCCTCAAACCTGTCTGAACTAGGGAATATAAAAGTGGGTTTGTTGCCGCTGTTGCAGATACTGAGGTTGGAATTAAGAATAAAATGTAGAAGTGACTCACCCCTCTCGTTGGTTAAGGAGCTGTCCCATATCGTGTTTCTTACATTGGCGTCGCAGCCGATAATTATGCTGCACCCGCCGCTTTTATTAATGAAGATTTCCAGCTCTGGGGGTGGAGCCATCCTGTCATGGGCCATATAGGCCGAGACCACGTAGATGGCCTGGTTGGACACGTCCTCTGGCTTTACCACTGTTAGGTCTGCTGTGTGTGCTGATGTTTAGCCCCCTGATTTCCTGATTGTGGACCAAGTGCTCTTGTATCAGGCTGATGTTGATATCCTCCTCACCGAGAAGGATTTTAAGATTATCTGTAGCACTTTTAGAGTGCTGCAGATTAATCTGTATACACTTATAGCGTTTTCTTTTCTGGCAAAAGTGTTATGCTTTTTGTACGCCGCGCAAGGGTTGTAAATATTGTAACGAATTTACTTGCAAATCCTCTTATTTGCAACCCTCAGCTAAGTTCGAATCACTAAACTGTTGAATAAATGACTCCAATATTTAATAATGCAAAATGGCCTTTATTAAAGTACTCACAATAACACTCAAACTTTGCAACGAATAGCTTGGCCAATAACCAAACTGATTGATAGCTCAAATGAAACTCTACTATCGAAATAATACTGCTATTGCTCGCTAGATAGCGTCTGAATCGAAACTTGCCCATAGCGCCTCTACCGCTGATGCTTTTATACTCTATGATTTCTTCGTGGCATCTTCTAGGCGCTTCCAGAATTTTACTTAGTTATAAATTTCTCAGCTACAACTACAGATGTATAATTTCTTATTTGAGTAATACTTGCACAAATTATTGCCCTCTCTTGTGACAACTCAGATAAGATATATGCGTGTGTTTGAGCATTGTTTCTCCGCTGCTCGTATACGTACATATGTGTAGACGCAATTATTGATTCGTTTATGTAGTAGATACATAATGATTGATCTATGGATGTGCATGATATCACTGTTTAGCATCGGCTTAGAGTTAGCAGCACCCCTTAACGCAAAAGCGTTACACTTTCACGTTGCAAAAAATGGTGGTGTGGCAGTGCAACTCTGCTAAAACAGCTGATCGTGACAATTTATTTTCGTAACTTCACAAATTCTTAGCGAAGAAAATTGAAACGAAGTAAATAATTCCCAATGTATTTTTATTATCATTGACAGCGCGTTTGTGAAAATCAGCTAATACACTGGGTAGCCATTTATGTTCTTTGCATGCACTATAAATATTGAAAATTTTCTGGGGTAGGAGTAACTCTATTAAAGCTTTACTATTTACTTAGGCAACAATTTATTTCAGAAAAGAAAACGCTATTAGTGTTTTGTTGTGTCCCCGTCCTTGATGTTGACACCCTGCAACAGATTACCTGCCCCTTCAACTTCATCAGGGTCGTCCTCACTAGGGATGGTGTCGCCGCGGAATACCTTAACCTTGGCCATGCGAAACGCAAAGGCGATTTTGTAGTCCGCCTTGGCCAGAGCCTCTAGGGACTCCTCGCAGATGGCCACCAGGATTGGTTTACTATGTATACAATATAGTACATATCAGAAAAATACGTCAAGCTACATTAGTTTTTAAGCTACTTGAAAATTGTTAATATATGCCAAGCTTGAATTGTTACAAGTGAGTAGCAGTTCCAAGATTGTAGCTCAATGGGAAGTCTCTTAAAAATTAATCGCAAGATTCCCCCCCCCCCCTTCTGACCGATGTTTCTAAATATATCGACCCGTGCGCCCTCTAGCGAACATTTTTGTTTTTTGGTTTATACTGTCATTTGTATTTGTATTTTTGTATTTTATTATATTTTTCCTAACACAACAATTTGGCAAAATTATTTTAAAGTGCTAGTCAGAACAGTGACAGAGAACAAACGCGAAAATTCAATGCATCTGAATAAAGTTTTAAATTTCAAGCCTCTAGCTCATCGAGAAGTTACCTAAAAGCCGGATTTTTATTGAAAATGTGGACAAACATACAACAGACCTAATATAAAGGAAATAAAAAATATCTCTATGGCATAGCAGTTAATGTATTTACATTTTGCAACTGATCTGAGATAGACTTATTGTTATTAGTTCCACCCATACATATACAATCGTATGCGTTATCTCGCAAAGCGTATGCATGAGTTCATTATAATCAGCTTGCTTTGCATACAGAGTATTGTAACGAAATTGCTTGCAAATCCTCTCATTTGCAATCCTCTACTAAGTTCGAATCACTAAACTGTTGAATAAATAACTCCGATATTGAATGATGGAAAAATGGCCTTTATTAAGTACTTCACAATAACACTTATACTTTGCTACTCGCTGGCTTAATAACCAAACTGATTGATAACTCAAATGAAACTTTACTATTGGCCGCCAGATCGCGTGCTTAATCAAACTGATTGATAGCTCAACTCAAACTGAATTGCATCGCCTTAGTGATGGGATAACTTAGTGATGCTAATATCCGTGACAGTATATTAACTTTGATTGAATAACGGTTGGTTGTACAGGTATAAAGGAATCGAGATAGATATAGACTTCCATATATCAAAATCATCAGTATCGAAAAAAAAATTGATTGAGCCATGTCCGTCCGTCCGTCCGTCTGCTTGTTAACACGATAACTTGAGTAAATATTGAGATATCTTCACCAAATTTGGTACACGAGCTTATCTGGGCCCAGAATAGATTGTTATTGAAAATGAACGAAATCGGATGATAACCACGCCCACTTTTTATATATATAAAATTTTGGAAAACACACAAAACCTGATTATTTAGTAAATAATAGACCTAGAATGTTGAAATTTGGCGTGCGGGCTGATATTGACACTCTTGATAAAAATTTGAAAAAAATTTTTAAAATGGGCGTGACACCGCTCTTGTAATAAAATCAATTTTACAAATATTATTAAACATAAATCAAAAATCGTTAAACCTATTGTAACAAAATTCGGCAGAGAGGTTGCCTTTACTATAAGGAATTCTTTGAAGAAAAAATAACGAAATCGGTTAAGGACCACGCGCACTTTTAAATAAAAGATTTTTAAAAGGGACCTGGAGGAAACTAATAAGCTATATCCAGCGAAAAAGCGCTTTGTATTGATAGAATTTTAATTTCTAAATTGAATTATAACATTAAATTGGAAAAATCTTAAATTTTTGAAAATGGGTTTGGCACCGGTCCTTTTATGACTTTTTATGACTAAAGAATTTTCTATGTTTCGGGAGCCATAACTCGAAGAAAAATTAACATATCGTAATGAAATTGTGTACACATATTTTCCTTATAGCAGAAAATATTTTTAGTACAAATTTAAAAGGGTCAATGATATTTCACTTGTCAAGTTTTATTTTAAGAGGAAATGGGGAGACATTTTTTTTAAACGGGCGGTGTCACGTGTTATATAGAAAAGTAATTTATCTGAAATGAAATGTACATAGACACCCCTACTTGTTTTCTTACATATTAATAATTGAGTTAAGATGGTACTACATCAGGCTTTGTCATCTATATTTTTTTATTCTAGTTATACTCAGCTGAGCAGAGCTCACAGAGTATATTAACTTTGTTCGCATAACGGTAATCCGTAACGGCATAAACTAATCGAGAGAGATATAGACTTCTATATATCAAAATGATCTGGGCGAAAAAAGAAATTCATTTAGCCGTGTCCGTCCGTCCGTAAACACGATAACTTGAGTAAATTCTGAGATATCTTAATGAAATTTGGTATGTAGGTTCCTGGGCACTGGTCTCAGATCGCTATTTAAAATGAAAGAATTCGGACTACAACCACGCCCACTTTTTCGATATCGAAAATTTCGAAAAACCGAAAACGTGCCATAATTCATAACCGAAAACAGGTATAGCGATGAAAGTTGGTAGATGCGTTGACCTTATGACGAAAAATAGAAAATTAGTAAAACTTTTGACAACGGGCGTGGCACCGCCCACTTTTAAAAGCAGGTAATTTTAAAGTTTTGCAAGCTGTAAATTCGCAGTCGTTGAAGATATCATGATGAAATTTGGCAGGCACGTGTGCTAAATAAAAATTGGCAAAATGGGATGACGAACACGCCCACTTTTAAAAAACAAAATTTTTTAAGTCAAATTTTAACAAAAAATGTAATATCTTTACAGTATATAAGTAAATTATGTCGAATTCAACTCCAGTAATGATATGGTGCAACAAAATATAAAAATAAAAGAAAATTTCAAAATGGGCGTGGCTCCACCTTTTTCATTTAATTCGTCTAGAATAATTTTAAGGCCATAAGTCGAACAAAAATTTACCTATCCTTGTGAAATTTGGTAGGTGCATAGAGCTATGACCATAACTGTCCTTCCGCTCGGCCGTTAACACAATAACTTGAGCAAACATTGATATATCTTTACTAAACTTAGTTCACGTACTTACCTGAACTCACTTTATCTTGGTATACAAAATGGCCGAAATCCGACTATGACCACGCCCACTTTTTCGATATCGAAAATTACGAAAAATAAAAAAATGCCATAATTCTGTACCAAATATGAAAAGAGATGAAACATGGTAATTGGATTGGTTTATTGACACAAAATATAACTTTAGAAACTTTGTAAAATGGGTGTGACACCTACCATATTAAGTAGAAGAAAATGAAAAAGTTCTGGAGGGCGAAATCAAAAGCCCTTCGAATCTTGGCAGGAATACTCTTCGTGATATGACATATATAAATAAATTAGCGGTACCCAACACATGATGTTCTGGGTCACCCTGGTCCACATTTTGGTCTATATCTCGAAAACGCCTTCCCATATAAAACTAAGGGCCGCTCGCTTTTAAAACCCTCATTAACACCTTTCATTTGATACCCATATCGTAAAAACACATTCTAGAGTCACCCCTGGTCCACCTTTATGGCGATATCTCGAAAAGGCATCCACCTATAGAACTAAGGCCCACTCACTTTTAAAATACTCATTAACACCTTTCATTTGATACCCATATCGTACAAACACATTACATTGTGATTTTGCCTTATTTTGTCTGCAAAGCTCTCAGCTGAGTATGCAATGTTCGGTTACACCCGAACTTAGCCTTCCTTACTTGTTTTCATTTATAATTATAATGACTAAGCTTATCGCAAATTTCCTATCAAATATTTATTTTATTCGCATAATCAATATTAGTATTCACTTGTCGTTAGTCTCATTACTTTACAATAAATTTTTACTCGCGATTCGGCAAGAAATTATGAAAAGTATTTATTATTTATTAGTATTATGCATTTGCTTTCATTTTACTACGGCAGATATGACATTTCTGCAACCAACGTCAGTGCATATGGACTTTATGGTTTTTGAGACGAGAGCACGACCAAATTGCCCAAAAGCCGACCATCGTGGAAAATGCATCAGCAAAAGAGCAAGATTGAGTGTTTTTCCGAAAATATTTTAATCATATCTAAGCATGTTTTTATATTGCCCAAACGGAAGTGCAAAATTTTTAACTTATAAGAATCACGCATGTAATGTATTTACTTGAAATATGTGTATACGAATATGTGAATTTAGAATACATTTGTGCCACTATTAAAATTTTATTTTATTGCTATCATTTGACGTTAAACAATGAGTCATATCTCAAGACAGTTATGATAAAAGACTTATAGAGCTTGATTTTGAGCGCGAACTTCTCAGCTCAAAGAAAAGTTATAAATAAGTTCAGCTTAATAAAATATTCCTCTCAATACGCACTTCCCGTAGCCGTGAAAAGAAAAGGCCGTACTTACTTAATTGGCACTTAACCGTTCCAAATCGTCACACTAAGGGAATTTTAATCGTTTTCCACCTGAGCGGAGTTAGGGCCGCCCTTTTCCTCTGCTGCTATAGGCAGATTCCTATAAAAATACTTTCTTAGCCGGAACATCATTTTTCATTCGCATAACATGGACTTCCCAGCAAAGCAGCTGCAATTTAATTCACTGGACTGCCTTAGTGTCTGTGTAAAATTTTCTTCGGCACTTGCCGTCGCCAAAGCGTATAGGTCCGTAAATCTTACAAAGACCATTTATCTGGAACACTCCCAGAGCCGCTTCATCTGATGTTGTCATCGTCCATGCTTCTGCACCAAATAGCAGGACGGGTACGATAAGTGACTTGTAGATCATGGTTTACCTTTGCCGAGGGAGGCCTTCCGAGTCCAAAGTAGTATTTATTGGCAAGAATGTTTATACGCTGGATTTCATAGCTAATACTTTTGTTTGTGTTGATGCTAGTTCCCAAATAAATGAAGTCGTTTACCAGTTCGAAATTATGGCTGCTAATATTGGCGTAGTTGCCAAGACAGGTACTGCGTTTTGTCCTCATTCGTTATCAAACCCATCTATTACGCTTCCTTTTCCAGTTTGGGGTAAGCAGAACTGACGGCGCGGGTATACATGCCGATGGTATCAATGTCGTCATCTACTGGTATGTATGAACTCTTTTGCAGAATATTTTTCCAGAGCGGTTAAGTTCTGCAGCTGAAAGGGGGGCCACTCGGTCTGAAACCTCGATTAGTCTCAAACAACTCGGCGAGGTCCTTCCCAATTCTGAATGAGCTAGTGGTACTGCTCAACATCATTTTGCACAGCCTATACGTCTTGCGGGGAAACCAAATTTAGACATAGCGGGTAATAGGCAGCTTCTCTACCTGCTATCGAAGGCGGTTTAAAAGCGATTGAGGAGGTGATATGTGTCAATTCTTTTTTTTTTTCAGATTTTTACCGCATAGCAAAATCTAGTCGATGGTATATTTATCGGGTCTGAAGCAGCACTGAAAAGGTTCAGTCACGGTGGACTTTAACATTTCGCACAATACGCCTGACAGGGCCTTATATGCGATATTAAGAAGGCTAATTCAGCGATAGTTGGCGCAGTTTTTGCAAAGAAGCTAGTGCACGTGCCTGTCAAAGGGTAGCGCTCTGAAAACAGGCTAACAAATTTAAGTCTCATTCCATTCAAGACAGGATCAATTTACTGAGTTAAGTGAAATAAAGTTGCACTTACAATTACGTCCTTAAACTTGTGCACATGTGGAATTTATTTTTATCTATCATTTTGAAAATCGGTGCCTGGCTATTCTGTTAGCAAAAGTTTCTACGAAATAACTCAAACCAAATGAAAATAGAAAATCTTAAATAATTTATTTGCCAACTTGACCCTTCCACAAAATACATTAATAAAATTCCCATTTATTTAAATTGTATTTGAAAATACTTGACTCACATTCGCTTTTTAGCTCTTACAGTTTTTAACCCAACGTTCCATTAACCACGCACACACATAATTTTATTTACTCAAAGAAAAATAAATAGCAATAAGAAATTCGATACCATTTTGGGCTTAGTTTCTTTTTTTTTTTTTTTGAACAACCCTCGGCGCGTTAAAAATGGATAACCAATGCTAAGTGGAATGTCCACTTAGCCCAACTCATTCCCCTGCAAACATGGCGTTTCAATGCGTGCGGTTTGACTTTCTGGCGAATCTTAGGCCAGAAATGTTCAGCTTTTTAATAAAGTATTCATTCACTTTGCACAAAAGAACTATTAACTCGCAAAAGAATTTATTTGTACGAGAATGAAAAGATGTGAATATAAAATATTTACACAATACTCAATGTATTGTACAAATGTTTGTTGTAGGATGTGTAGGAATTGAATAGCTTTCAATATACATTCTTCAGAATAAGTGGCGATTGGCGATGCTAACAGTCGCTTTTCGAAGCATTCAACGAGGAAGTGGCAATTTAAAATCACGAATACAAGAAAAAGTAATATGAGCGCCCTGAAGGATAGTTGCCCTGTAGGGAAGTCAGTAACTAGTGATGCAAATGTCTGGCTCAGAACTAGATCTTAAGTACCAAGTAAGTACTAGTTCGATAGTAACTTGATTTTTTCTATATATTTATTTATATTTCATACTCAAAACATATATATTTGAGAAATACGCTATTTACAAAAAACAGATACCAACTTTAAGGAGCTTCCACTATGAGTATGCCTTCTTTCCTTACACTTTAAAGCCTTTACATTGCGCAAACTGCACATCTAATAGGCAAGCAAATTGGCTCGAAACGGGTTCCTCTAAGAAAATTTTATCGCCATAGATTCAGCAGAGTACCTTTAGACAAGGACAATTAACTTATATTTGAGTTAATTCATTTTAAACATGGCTTCAGTCCTTCAGAGCACTGTTTTGGAGACCCCGAAATACATGCAAAAGATTAGTGTTTATTTTTCATTAAATGATTACAAATTAAATATCAATGATAACAATGTGTACGTTTTTTAATGAAAATGAAAGAGTTAGAGTTTTAGGTATGTGAATATGTAAATTAATGATTACTAAATTCGATCTTGAGGAATAGTATAGGACCGACGGTTATCAACGTATTTGTAGCAACTTCGCTTCGGCACTGCACTTAAACGACTCCTGATAACTACTGACTGCCGCTCCCATCTGTGTCTTCTCATGATAGCATTCTCACAATACTCTTCGGCTCATACGACTTCCAATGCCTAACGCTTTTACTTATGTGTGGTGCTCACTTTACATACATATTGCTTGTACTATCACACTTATGAAAGCGTTTCCCCGCGAAAAATACAGGGATTTTCTTATAAATCAAAGCCCGTCAATGCAGAAAGGTAGTTGCTA
The DNA here is from genome assembly GCF_040869045.1 of Eurosta solidaginis. Taxonomy (NCBI): domain Eukaryota; kingdom Metazoa; phylum Arthropoda; class Insecta; order Diptera; family Tephritidae; genus Eurosta; species Eurosta solidaginis. The sequence goes on along the minus strand of NC_090319.1, from coordinate 271,165,676 downwards.
AAATATTTCCAGTTGTGGCCTGAATCCGAAGTATCTTAAAAACGATGATATTTGCATTGCAGGTACTTAGAGAGTGATTTGGCAATATCGAACAGGGGATTACATTGTATTGGAAGCAATATGTGGAGTTTTTGGATAACAACACCTGCTTCTGAATTCGCCTTGTGCTAAAGCTTTTGAAAAAATAGTTAAGTCCCCTATTAATCACTTATAAAGTGTTTCTTAATTTAACAAATTCCTGCAGGGTAGACACCCATTCAAATTCCAACCAAGGCGGAAGCATAAAAGTATGTTTATGTTCACAATGTCACACTTGGACACACACGAATTGTAGAGTGGCTTGGTTTAACGCAGTCCGAGGACTTCACTTCATTTGATTTTAAAACGTTTCAGGGTATAGAAATTGTACGAAGAAAAGGCAAAAAGCTAATACCCTTAACATTTGAATTAATAATAAAATAACATTTTTGAAGAAATTTAACTTAACAAATTTACCAAGCAACCAATTTTTGTAAATTTCAAATTTTACTATTTGATTGGATGGAACTATTACGTTTTGGCATCAAAGTTCTGCTTTAATGTTGGCAGCATTAATCAAACTTGGAGAGTGAAAAACCAGGATTCAGAATTTAAGCCACCCCATTACAGAATTTTAATAAAAATTTGATAATTACCAAAAAATTTTACGGCTTGGTATATTCACAATCGATAACACGACCATAATCGATTGACAGCATTGCGGTAAGAAATCGATACCTTTTCGTTAACAAATCTATAAATGTAAAAATGTATGTCTTTACGATAATAAGTCGATAACTTTTCCATAACATTCTGATAGCTTTTCGATAACAAATCTATAAACTTCGATAACAAGCCGATAACTTTTGATAAATAAACGGACTTTTCGAGAACATATTGATAGCTTATCGATAACAAATCCATTACTTTTGTTAACAAACCGAAAATATTTTGATAAAGAAAATCGATAAAGGTTCGATAGTAAATCGGTAACTTTGCTATAAAAAATTGATAACTTTTCCATAACAAATCGTTAATTTTTTAACAAGAAATGGATAATAAGTCGACAACGGTTTGATAACAAATCGATAATCTTACAATAACAAATCGATATATTTTTGATAACACAAATTTCGAAAAGATTTTAATTATACCTAAGTACCTAAATGTTCGATAGCAAACATATGACTCTTCAATAGAAAATCGACTACACTTTGTTATCGAGAGCAAAAATTATAACATTTAGATAGCAAATCGATAATCCGTCTATATTTCGTCGATAACACAACTATAAAAATCCGGCAACTCTTCGATAAGAAATGGATAACACGTGCATAACTCACCGACAACAAGCTGATAACAAATTGATAAAATGCTGTCTGGTCTTAGTTTTGGCTTCTGTTTTTACTTCTAGCTATTCCTTTCCTCTTCTTTCCTTTCCTTTCCTTTCCCTTCCTTTAATTTCCTTTCCGAACGGCATCTGCAAGCAGATGAATTTTGACTGAGAAGCTTTTCATGGCACAAATATACTCGGAGTTGGTGCTCTCATCATCTGTCACGAAACTGGGATAAATATACTGACTTTGCACGCAACGATCTAAATCGAAGGCTGTTAAGTACCAATAAATGATGATGATTGAGGTGGTGTCAAAGGTTGTATTAAATGGCCTGTGAAGCGCAATTTTTCAACCACAGCTACACCATGTTGATCTTGTTACAATCCATATTTGGCAATCAACACTCTAGTTCTCTCAAGTCCTTTACGGCAGTGAAGCTATGACGCCCTTAAAAGCTATATTTTGTCTTCTGAAAACATTTACACGGACAATGAGCTCAACATCAAAAATTGCTGGTGCCCTCGTGTGGCGGACTCCTGTATTCTTCTTCCTCTTGTAGATATAAGGAAACCCGCCGAAGGCTTTGGGGCATTTTATAGATACTGATTGTCGTTTTCCGTGTAAAGATCGGGTACGTACCGAAAAAAATACCAATAAGATATTAACGCAGCCATTTCAGGAACGAATTAATATGGCCGCGTTGAGCCTTCTAGGCCATTCAATCCTTCTTTCCGTGAGAAGCTTCGAGCCACCGGAAACTCGTCTGCTTAATAATCTCGCCACGGGTAGCTGAGGTCAGCAATTGGGTTGGATAAGCTATAAGATACGCTGGCAACCCCTTGAAAGGGTTATGCAGCAAAACCCGTTGAGTCCCGGCGGATTTCTGTACGTAGTCTTAAAACCACTGCCAAAGAGCCAATTGAACCTTATAAGAGCGGCTTCTGAGATCATTTTATTTTATTGAACTTAAACAAGACCATCATCCACCATCTTTTGGCTACTATAGAGAGCATAATAAAATTTTACCTCCACATTTTTAAAGTTGGTTTCTGGTTAATTTTGAGATATATAGATTTTGATTCGATATGATTGCCAAAAATTTAAAAAAAAAAGTTTCTTAATTGCTATGATATGCACAAAAGCTTTTGCTTCCAGCGTATGTCATTTGCAGAGCCGTCATCCGACATGAACTTCCTTTCCTTTGACTATCTAAGCAGACTTAAGCTACTTCTTTTGTTTGACCACATCTATACACAGTGGTGCCTGGAGATCCCATTAGCTAATCTCAACAGAGAATGCATGTACCAGCTGAGCAAGGGCTTAGATCTTCTATAGCAAAATAACTGTTTTCAAATATCGGAGCAATCTAAACAAAAATAGCAAGTATGGTAGGGCGACCTCTACAATCAGGAAATATAAATCGCTACCCACCGAATGAATGTTAAGGGTATAAAATAACAAAACCAAACCACCTCTTAACTATACGAGCCTTTACCATCAATGATATTCCCACCTATTGTTGAACCACGTCACTTCAACAGTTTCGAAGGTAAACTTAACACATCAACAATGTGTATGTGTGAATGTGTTTGTATGCGAAAAAGTGTTTTTGTTTATCTTCATGCAAGTGAATTGTGAATTTTGCAATCAACCATGCGACTAACCGTTCAAACGGTCAAGCATACAACCAACTGACGGAAAACACATACATACATAGGTATGTACAACCAAATAGCATATACGTATGTACGTATTCATATGTACTCAAGGACACGAGGATAAACGTGTAAACGGTTGCGACATCGAAGACGAATGGAATGCAATTCATTTTCAAGTGGTTTTTAAACGAAAGCGCAAACCGTTGAATATCCGCTTGACTAGCTGCGGACAGAATGCGTTGTATGTATTACGTTTATACATACATATGTGTGTATCAACGTATTTAGCAACATCAATGCCACCTGGCTATTTAGGCAACTACATAACCTGAGAAAGATGGGAAGAGAGCAGCAAAAAAAATTTACCCAATACCTACAAGCCGGTAATGGAATTGGTTGACGATACTATGGAAATTGGCTAGAAGCAGTTAAACGGCTGCATACAAATTCATTGAAAGCGTAACTAAATGTACTACATACATATTTCATTTCATTTTCATTGGCTGCCGCATTTCATTAAAAGTGCCATTTTTATTGCGTTGTTCGAACGATGACGGCTCTCGGGTTAAATTTGCTGATAAATGTGGTGTAATGCTTAAAAGCATATGCGTGGGTAACATAAACAAGTATGTAAGCGTGTGAGTGTTTCCACATACATACGTATACAAGTAGGTACTAATATGACCCGCTAAAAAATGTTGACCTAATATAAGGCTGATTGCGTTTGATTAAAAGTTTTACAATAAGAGTCCTGAAATTTGCAAAGAAGTCTGTTTTATGAATCCCTGGCCATGCGCTCATCTTTGGACTGTTAAAAGATAAAACCTTTTTTTAATTACGACCACGACAAACGTTTAATAACTAATATATGTATGAACACCAGAAACTTCCGGATTCCTGGAAGAGAAGATGCATTCCCCCTGTTTGTTGTTCTTGTAAGGGCTGAAATACTGCCATTCGTGAAGAATAATGAACCGGGCCAGACGAAAGGGCAATAGAGGATTACAATATAAATTACACTCAGAGAAAAAATCGTTCTACAACGAACAAAACAAGTTCAAAATTAAGAACATTCGTTGACGAAAGTCTGCTAAGTAAGTTTTTTCTTAACTCGTGACCAATGGGCTTGTTTTAAGAACGGTTTTTCCAAGCACACCGTTCGTATTTTATGACCAGTTTGGTATTGATGTGTGAACCTTCTGTGCTCATTTCAAGCAGTACTTGGGCTTGGTTGAAGATTTTTCGTTCTCACGTTTCGAGAACGATTTGGAGTCGATTTAACATTTTTCGGTTTCAATTCAAGAACGATTTGTGCTTAATCTTTGGTGGGAGGGGAAAGTATTTTTTTCAATAGGTACCCATTTATTTTTATTAATAATAATTTTTTTGTCATAAATAAAAAATATTTATAATAAAAAATTGTTTACTAAAATTCAAAAGTTTAAGAAAAAATTCATAATATATATATTTTCATAAATTTCTCTTATTGAGAAATTCTTCTTATTTGATGTTGAAATCTGAATATATACTTAAAACATTTCATAACAAGTTTGAGAATTTCCTGTGCATATGTGAATGGAACTGAATGAAAAACGAGATTTAAAAAAAAAGATACAAAAATTGTTTTAAAAAAATTCAGAGTTTGACGGTCATCGATCTCGCGCCACACGATCGCAACTGCAACATCATAGCCGCTCGGCCATTACAACTGCTTGATAGTTTGTGCCAAATGTTGTATTTAACATTGTATTGCACATGAATTGTACCGCTTCTTTTTTCTTGAACTTAATTTAAGACCATTGTTCTCATTAATAGAACATTCGTTCTTATTTTATGACCAGCCGTTTTCTTTTCAAGAACATGGCTGTCAGTTCAAGCACAAGGTTATTGTTTTGAGAACGAGTCGTTCGTTTTTCAAGAACAAAAAAGTAAGGACATGAAAAGCTTGAATTGAGTCCGGTGGTGCTGGATTTTAGAACGGCGTTTTTCTCTCAGTGTAGAGTGGATACAATAGGGTAAAAGAGCTTTGAAGGCATGGTGTCTGTTTTGCAATGAAAAGAGACTCTCAAGTACTGTCGTTCACTCGGGATTCAAGGGGTTGTTAAGCGCAATTCAAAGCTTCCGCAACCCAATTGCCAACCTTACCTACGCGAGGTGAATCTTCTTACAAATATTAAGCAGGGCGAAGTTCTGGCGACCACAAGTTCCTCATGGAACTAGGGGGTGGGTGACGGAACGGCCTAGAAAGTTCAATGTGGTAATATTAAATCGTTCCCGAGATGGTCGGGCTAGTATCTTGATGGTACTTATTACCGGAACGTACCCTTATATTCAGCAAAGGACCATCAACATCGATAAGACTCCCCAAAACAACAACATGATCTCGCCACAATCCGCAACAAAGAGTAGTTTTCCAGTATAACATTTGCTTACTCTTATACACGAATTGATGATGTGACCGATGCGGGTAAACACTTTTTCTTTGAGAAGCTAGGGAAAACTTAGTATGGCTGCTCCCACCATAACATGAAAATAATTTGGTATAATAATAATAATAATAATAATAATGACAATAAAAATAAAATTGCGGTCCAGACTCTTTTCAAACTTGCATCGTGCTACTTTTAGATTTTCATACAAATAGGCAGGACGGGTCCTATACATTTTATTACGGCAGTTAATTTCTCAGTCAGACATTTTTCATGACAAATATATACAGATATTGTTTGCCATGGCCCTGCAGGAGGCCGACGCCGCTGTCAAGGCGAAAAATTGAAGTTGCACAATATTAATCTCTCAATGGATTGATCTTGAGTAACTCCGCTCGATTCTAATTAAAGTGTTCCACAAATATCCACTCGTTTCATTACGCTGTTAAAGTCAAAACACACCCACTCTTCTGCATTGCTAATTAAGTGCTGCTCACGAAACCGGCAGTTGATGATAAGTCCACTCGGCTCTAATGCCTACTCACTTAGTCCTGCAAGAAGTAGGGTCATATTTCTTATTTACCGGCACAGCGGGCAGCATAGATTTCCAGCGAACGCAGAAAATCAACTTGTACGATGTAGCGGATATACCACCTTTGAGCTAGTTGGTACAGGGATCGGTAAGGTTAAACTGGCTGGTCTATGGGGACCTCACATAGAATTAATGAGTCCGTAATACTACCAGAAATTTGGTTACCAACCAAAATGAAAACCCCTATCAAAAATCAGAACCTTTGTAATAAAATAACACTGTCCTCTTGGCAAAAACTAGAAGCTTCCTAGGACTTAAGCCACTTGCTGCTTCTAGATCTGACAGCTGTATCACTCCTAGTAGCTGGAGTCATAGCCTGGCAAGCGCAGGGCATGATCATAAAACGTGCTCGATCGTTTCCTCCTCCAAACCGCATATTCTTCTGTCACTGACCAAGCCTAATTTAAAGGCATGTGACGCCAGAAGGTAGTGTCCAGGCAGAATACCCATCATGAGCCTACAGTCCTCTCTTTTTAGTAATGTAACGAAGCTTTTTCGTTCCCCGTTGCTTCTTTGATATTTGCTGGGGTATACTCGCCGTGCTCAGGGTTAGTTTACAATAAATTTGTATTAAAAGGGGCACCTTGCAAATCGATTTAATATAAAAAACTTCACTCTCTTTATTGGTTCTAAATTCTATAATATAAAATAAAACGTGTTTGTATTCTTCATTTTCAAATTCACTTGGATTATCTTGCCGTATCCTTGATTGCGGTGGCGGGCCTTAGCGGTCCGGCCGTATTCCCTTAGCTGGGTCCCGTTAGTATGTGGCATCGGTGCCTTGACGCGCCTTATGACGGCGTCTCTCTCTGCTGCGGTGCTCTGTCGCGCCTTACGTCGGCGTCTACTTGTATTGCTGAGGCGATGCTCTGTCGCCGTGTTCCGTAAGACGGATCCCGTTAGTATGTGGCGCCGGTGCCTTGACGCGCCTTACGTCGGCGTTTACTTGTATTACTCTGCTGCGGTACTCTGTCGCTCCTTACGTCGGCGTCCACTTGTGTTGCTGAGGCGATGCTCTGTCGCCGTGTTCCGTTAGACGGATCCCGTTAGTATGTGGCGTCGGTGCCTTGACGCGTCTTACGTCGGCGTTTACTTGTATTACTCTGCTGCGCCTTGCGTCGGCGTCTATTTGTATTGCTGGGCGATACTCTGTCGCCGTGTTCCGTTAGACGGATCCCGTTAGTATGTGGCGTCGGTGCCTTGACGCGCCTTACGTCGGCGTTTACTTGTATTGCTGAGGCGATGCTCTGTCGCGCCCTACGTCGGCGCTTACTTGTATTACTCTGTCGGCGTACCTCTGCTGCGCTCTGCCGCCGCGCTTGGCGCTGGCTTACCCTGGCTGCGCTATGCGTCGCCGCGTTGACGTGACCTCTGTCGGCGTACCTCTGCTGCCGCGGTTCGCGCTGACTTACCCTGGTTACGTTGTGCGTCGGCGGACCTCTGCTGCGCTTTGCTGCCGCGCTCTGCGCTGGTTTACGTGCGTTGCCGTTCTGTTGCGGCCTCTGCCGGCGTACTTCTACTGACGGAGGTGAGCGGGTGTCACCTGTCGCGGTTGCGCGTTACTGTGGCGGGGCCTTTGGTCTCTGGGGGTGATGCGTAGAGAAGATCACCGCAATCACCATTCCACGACCCGCTCCTATGAAGTGGATTCCTATTGCATAGAGAAGGTCAACTGCAATAGGGATATACTTCACTAGTAGCTCTGGTCACGACCACAGCTCCGTGCTGACTGACTGCTGGTTTACGTGCATTGGCGCTCTGTTGCGGCCTCTGCCGGCGCACTTCTACTGACGGAGGTGAGCGGGTGTCACCTGTCGCGGTTGCGCGTTACTGTGGCGGGGCCTTTGGTCTCTGGGGGTGATGCGTAGAGAAAGTCAACCGCAATCACCATTCCACTACTCGCTCCTATGAAGTGGATTCCTATTGCATAGAGAAGGTCAACTGCAATAGGGATATACTTCGCTAGTAGCTCTGGTCACGACCACAGCTCCGTGCTGACTGACTCTGGTTACGTTGTGCGTCGGCAGACCTCTGCTGACGGAGGTGAGCGGGTGCCACCTGTCGCGGTTGCGCGTTACTGTGGCGGGGCCTTTGGTCTCTGGGGGTGATGCGTAGAGAAGGTCAACCGCAATCAGCATTCCACGACTCGCTCCTATGAAGTGGATTCCTATTGCATAGAGAAGGTCAACTGCAATAGGGATATACTTCGCTAGTAGCTCTGGTCACGACCACAGCTCCGTGCTGACTGACTGCTTTGCTGCTGTGTCGCTCCTTTTATGGCTGTTGTGTTTGGTGTTGCTGGCTCAAATGGTTGCGTGCGCTCGTTGTGGTGCTGAGATTTGTTGGTTGGCCGTGTTGCTGTTAAATGTTGCGACCGCTCGTTGTGTTGCTGAGACTTGTTGGTTTATCGTGTTGCTAGAGCCTTTTGTGGCCACTTGTTGTGTTAATGTCGTGTCAAATATGTTGTGGGGTGTGAGGATTTATTTGGTCCTCACACTCCCCCCCCCCCCCCCCCCCCCCCCCACTTCAGAAATTTAGCCCTCGGTGCCCAGTATTCGTATGCGGGCCCTGCCTTTTATCACCGTGACGGTGTATTCCGTGTGCGAAAACTTACGCGGGAGCGTCCTTTGCCTTCGGCGATGCGTCGGAAAATGTCTCGCACGCTTTCTGCAATTTTCGGGAATTGGTTTAGTGTTGGTCCATCCGCGTCGTGGGCCTCGATTATCACCTCTTGCCGGCCTGCTGTTGTTTGTTGTGGCTCTGTTTCGGCGTCTGGTGCTACCGGTTCAGTGTTGTCTTCCGGGATTGGTTGTTTGACTGTGTAAGGATTGTATGTGGTGGTTATGGTTTGGTGCGTGCGACGTCAGCGTACGTGTTTGCGTGTGTAGTTGCACGCATGATGTTGACGTCGCCGCCTGTGGTGTTCGGTGGTGTGATGATACGTGCGACGTCAGCGTACGTGTTTTCGCGCTTAGTTGCACGCGTGTTGCTGACGTCAGCGCCAGTAGCGCTTGGTGGTGTAACGTTGCGTGCGACGTCAGCGTACGCGTTTGTGCGTGTGGTTCCACGCCTGTTGCTGACGTCGGCGCCGGTAGCTCCTTCCAGCAGTACTACCCTGGGGCGCTTTGCTTCCTCCTCGTAATGCTGGCGCATAAGCTTGGCGCTGTTGTTTAGTTTGGCGTTATAGCTCTCCATCTTAGGTTGTTGGTTATTTTTTTTTCGTAGCAAAAGAACGTGTTGTCACCTCGGTGGTTTGCGATAGAATGACCTGTGCTTGCTTATCCTCCCATCCTTGATATTAATTAGATTATTTTCCCTGAATTTATTTTAATTTCCCGCGATGGTCTCTGCTGCATGATATGGCTTTAGCTCCCCAATATTGACCGTTTTCTCCTTCCCGCCGTTGGTTTTTCGTACATTGAGTATCACTGGTGATACATATCCTAGGATCTGGTAGGGTCCGTCATATTTGGGGGCCAACTTTGCCGCGAAATTTTCGCCGGCCTTGGAGAGATGGTGTTCCTTTGCGAGCACTTGTTCGCCGACTACTGGGGTCCATTTTCTTCGCCGTAAATTGTAGTGCCGTGTTTGATCTGCCGCTGCTCGTTCCATGTTCTGCCTCACTATTCTGAATGCCTCTTGCATTCTGTCAGATTTCTCTTCTGCCGTTGTGGTAGCTGTGCCCGTCCCCAGGTTGACCTCGTCAAACAATGCCCCTGGTAGTCGCGGTTCCCGTCCTTGTACGAGGAAGGCTGGACTGTATCATGTGGACGCGGTCACACTGGTGTTGATGGCCAGCTCGATTTCTGGGAGACGGTCGTCCCATCTGTTGTGCTGTGATCTGGTGAGTTGTGCTATGATTCTCTTGATTGTCCTGTTCGCCCGTTCCGTCGGGTTTTCTTGCGGGGTGTAGGGCGCCGTGAATTGTTGTCGTATCCCCATTTCCCTGAGGTAACGCTGCCACATTGTGCTGGTGAACTGGACGCCGTTGTCCGATATCAGTATCTTGGGAGCACCAAATCTTGCGAGGCTGCGTTCTCTGAACGCACGGCGTAGGCCTTCTGCTGTCGCACGCCTCATGGGGACCAGTTCCACCCATTTGCTGAAGCGGTCGAAAAATACTAGTAGCATCTTGTTCCCGTGTGTGGATCGTGGGAGTGGTCCAACGAAATCGACGCATACCGTGGCGAATGGTTCTTGGGCCACTTGTGTGAGCATCTTTCCGGCCGACTTTTGCTGTCTTTCCTTGTACTTGTGGCAAGTCTCGCACTGTCGTACGTATCGACTGATGTCCCGAAACATGCCGGGCCAGTAGTACCGGTTGGCAATCCGCGCTACTCTCCGGCGGATGCCCATGTGTCCAGCGCTTGGTATATTGTGATTTTCTTCTAATACTCGTTGTCGCAGTGGTGTGGGTACACAGAGTTTCCAAGGTACCGCTTCCTCATCTTGTGACCGGCAGGGAATATGGCGGTACAGTTGTCCATCTTGTATCATATAGTCAGAATATTTCTCGGGGTTAGTGCGCACTTCATTCGCGCGCTTGTACCACCACTTGCATGGTCGCTCTGTTTTCGTTGCCAGTCGTAGGGTCTCCAGTGGCTGTCGTGACAGTGCATCCGCTACCAGGTTCAGCTTTCCTTTCCTGTACTCTATGTCGAAGGTGTGCTGCTGAAGTTCCAAGGCCCATCGTGCTATACGGCCGTAGGGGCTTTCGATGGAGTTTAGCCACTTTAGAGACATATGGTCCGTGATTACCCTGAATCGGTACCCTTCCAAGTATGGCCTCATCTTGCGTATTCCCCAGACGATCGCGAGGCATTCCTTCTCGGTAGGCGAGTAGTTGGTTTCCGCCTTGTTGAGTTTCCTGCTGGCGTAGGCGATCACGCGTTCCCCGCCTTCCAAATCCTGTGTCAATACGGCGCCTAGCCCGAAATTGCTTGCGTCCGTTTGCAAGGTGAAGTTCTTGGTGAAGTCCGGACAGGCAAGTATCGGTGCTTCCGTTAGTTTTTGCTTTAAGACCTCGAAGGCTTCCTGTTGTTCGGCTCCCCACTTCCAGTGTTTGCCCTTTTTCAGCAGGGTTGTGAGTGGCTGGCTGATCGTCGCGAAGTCGGGCACGAATCGTCGGTACCAAGATGCTATACCGAGATATTGACGCACCTCCTGCGCGTTCGTTGGTGGTTTCAGGTCTTTGATGGCTGCAACTTTCTCGGGGTCGGTGTGAATTCCCCTGTCGCTTACTACGTGTCCTAGGTATCGAATTTCTTTCTTGAAAAACTCGCATTTCTCCGGATTTATTCTGAGGTTGGCGCGCTGTAGTCGTAGCATCACTTCTTTCAGGTTGCGAATGTGCTCCTCCAAGGTGGATCCTACGATGATTATGTCATCGAGGTAAGCGAAAGCGTAGGGTTCCATCTCCGGTCCAATAACCTGATCTAGTGCTCTTTGAAACGTTGCAGGTGCGGAGTGTAGGCCGAACGGCATAACGCGCCACTGGAATAACCCGCGTCTCGGTACCGTGAAAGCTGTATAGGGACGGCTCTGGGGCTCCAATTGTATTTGCCAGTAGCCATTTTTCAAATCCAAACTGCTAATATACTTCGCCCGTCGTAGCTTGGCCAATATATGTTGTATTCTGGGTAAGGGATACGCGTCGGGTACGGATCGGGCGTTAAGCTGCCGATAGTCCACGCATAACCTCCACTTCCCGTTTTTCTTCTTGGCTAGTACGATTGGTGCGCTGTGTGGGCTACAGGATGGCTCGATGCATCCTTTCTGAAGTAATTCATCAATTTCGTTGTTGATGATGGTCTGCATAGCTGGGTTGCGTGGGAAGTAACGTTGCTTGATAGGGCGGTCGTCCGTCAGGATAATCCTGTGCTCGGCTATTATCGTCACCCCACTCATGCTCTCGAATTTTCGGAGTTCCTTTGCTAGAAACCGCGCACTCGTTCCGCTTCTTCTTGTATGTCGTCGTCGTTGTTTTGCATAATGCCGTCGTGCTTGAAGTTACTGCTGCTCGGTGCTGTTATACTCTGAATGGTTCCAGATGAGGCTCCAGGGGTGTCGTACCCGGCGTTACCCTTTCTCGCTCGTGTTATACTCTGATTAGTCCCCGGGGTGTCGTACCTGGCGATATCCGTTCTTGATGATGTTGAATTTTGAATAGTCCCAGGGCTGTCGTACCTGGCGATATCCGTTCTGGCTGATGGTGTATTTTCAATAGTCCCAGGGCTGTCGTACCTGGCGATATCCGTTCTTGATGATGTTGAATTTTGAATAGTCCCAGGGCTGTCGTACCTGGCGATATCCGTTCTGGCTGATGGTGTACTTTGAATAGTCCCAGGGCTGTCGTACCTGGCGATATTCGTTTTCGCTGGTGGTGTTCTCTGAATAGTTTCTGGCGCGGCTCCCGGATTCGGTGTGTGCTGGGCAAGGGGTCTGGTTAGCACGAGGTGGCCTTATCCACATGATATGGTGGCTCCCATGCTTCCTAGCGTATCTAGGCCCAGTATGATGTCGTCGATCGCTCTGGACATGACGTGTAAAACTGTGTGGAGTGACGCTTCTCCGAGGCGTACCTCAGTCCTTATGGCGTCGAAGATGGTAGTACTAGTCCCATTTGCCATCGTTATTTTGATGGCCACTCTCACCATTTCTCCGCTTCCCGAGTTCACCACACGTTCTGCTAAGCTGCTCGAGACGAAACTTCTTGATGCCCCTGTGTCGATGACCACCTCGGATGATTCCGCGCCGAACTTGGCTACGGCGTAGAGGCGACCATGCTCTTGGTACATTGTTACTGCCGTTTCAGCGCTGGGTTCCTTGGGAATCGTTACTGCCGTTTCGGCGCTAGGTCCCTGACGTCGGCGGCAGCATTCGATGGTTCGTATATCGTTGCGGCCACAATCCCAGCAAAAAATTGTCTGTGGGTTTCGGGACCTATTGGTGTCATGTCCTCGTTCGCCGCATCTCCTGCATACGCCGTTGGGGTCGTATCTCTGATTGCTTGGAGGCGTGCGGTTCGTTAGGTTCGGTGGTGGTGGTGGTTGTGTCTCAGGTTCTGATGGTGACACCCGGGTTGTGTCACTGGCGATGTGTCGCGTAACTTCGCGGTGATGTCCGCCTGATGATCTTCGATAGTCCTCCCGTATGTTCTCGTATTCTTCGGCAAGTGTCAAGAGCTCTGCGAGATTAGTGAAGTCCCTCCGACGGATGTAAAGTTGGTAATCGGGGTGGCTGTTACCGAAGATTCGTTCCAGCCGCTGTTCGCTGGTGTACCCTGCGTGTCTCATCAAGCTCTGGATTCCTAGTACGTAGTCCTTATACCTCTCCTTGTTGTGCTGCCTTCGTTGGCGTATGTCATCGTCGAGCCGCTCGAAGTACCTTACTGGTAGGAAGAAACGTAAAAAATCCTTTTTGAAGCTTGTCCACTCTCCCCAGTGCGCATTGTTATTGCGGTACCATTGTAGCGCGGCTCCCCCTAGTAGCTCGGGCATGGTTTTTGGCAGGAGGTCCACGTTTAGCGCGTATACTTCTGTTAACTCCTCTAACCGTTCGATGAACGCTAACGGGTCCCGTCCACCTTCATACTTTACGGACCACTTTCTTACCTGGTCGATGATGGGCGCGAACACCACGGTCGGTGCTTGAGTTACCTGGCCTGTATAGTTCATGGCTGGTGTCGTCATTCCCGCTGGTAAGTACGGTTTCGTGGGTTGAGATGTGCCGGTTGATGATGCCGTAATTTCTGATGGTACGTGCTGTCATGTGGGTACTGTACTCCTGGGAGGTGTCTGAGATGTACCGTTGGGTGGTACCGCTATTCCTGATGGTAAGTACTGTTGTGTGGGTACTGTACTCCTGGGAGGAAATGCGAATTGAGTTTGTTCTACTGTTGTAACGGCGACCTTCGGTATGCCTCCTCCATTCGACGGAGTCGGTGTCTTAACCTCATTTACGTCGCTCATGTGCGTAGTTTCCTTGTAGGTGGCTTGTAGGGATAAAAATTTTTCGTGGATTTCCGAGTCCGTATTTGCCTTTGAGGCCAGTGCTGCTATGCGCTTTCGGATTTCTCGGGTGGTACCTGTCTGCTCAATACCCAATTCCTGTGTGATGGATATCAGCTGCTCCTTTGAAATTGTGTCTAACCACGTGGTATCGATCTGGTCGACCATTCTACGGTTAGTTTTCTCGTCAGGAATGTTCCTTCTGATGTGGTAACGATTTGCAGGGTCCCTGCTCGGGCGCCAATTGTAACGGAGCTTTTTCGTGCCCCGTTGCTTATTTGATATATGCTGGGGTATACTCGCCGTGCCTAGGGTTCGTTTACAATAAATTTGTATTAAAGGGGCACCTTGCAAATCGATTTAATATAAAAAACTTCACTCTCTTTATTGGTTCTAAATTCTATAATATAAAATAAAACGTGTTTGTATACTTCATTTTCAATTTCACTTGGATTATCTTGCGGTATCCTTGATTGCTATGGCGGGCCTTAGCGGTCCGGCCGTATTCCGTTAGCTGGGTCCCGTTAGTATGTGGCGTCGGTGCCTTGACGCGCCTTATGACGGCGTCTCTCTCTGCTGCGGTGCTCTGTCGCGCCTTACATCGGCGTCTACTTGTATTGCTGAGGCGATGCTCTGTCGCCGTGTTCCGTAAGACGGATCCCGTTAGTATGTGGCGTCGGTGCCTTGACGCGCCTTACGTCGGCGTTTACTTGTATCACTATGCTGCAGTGCTCTATCGCGCCTTACGTCGGCGTCCACTTGTGTTGCTGAGGCGATGCTCTGTCGCCGTGTTCCGTTAGACGGATCCCGTTAGTATGTGGCGTCGGTGCCTTGACGCGTCTTACGTCGGCGTTTACTTGTATTACTCTGCTGCGCCTTGCGTCGGCGTCTATTTGTATTGCTGGGCGATACTCTGTCGCCGTGTTCCGTTAGACGGATCCCGTTAGTATGTGGCGTCGGTGCCTTGACGCGCCTTACGTCGGCGTTTACTTGTATTGCTGAGGCGATGTTCTGTCGCGCCCTATGTCGGCGCTTACTTGTATTACTCTGTCGGCGTACCTCTGCTGCGCTCTGCCGCCGCGCTCTGCGCTGGTTTACGTGCGTTGCCGCTCTGTTGCGGCCTCTGCCGGCGTACTTCTACTGACGGAAGTGAGCGGGTGTCACCTGTCGCGGTTGCGCGTTACTGTGGCGGGGCCTTTGGTCTCTGGGGGTGATGCGTAGAGAAGATCAACCGCAATCACCATTCCACGACGCGCTCCTATGAAGTGGATTCCTATTGCATAGAGAAGGTCAACTGCAATAGGGATATACTTCGCTAGTAGCTCTGGTCACGAAAACAGCTCCGTGCTGACTGACTGCTGGTTTACGTGCGTTGCCGCTCTGTTGCGGCCTCTGCCGGCGCACTTCTACTGACGGAGGTGAGCGGGTGTCACCTGTCGCGGTTGCGCGTTACTGTGGCGGGGCCTTTGGTCTCTGGGGGTGATGCGTAAAGAAGGTCAACCGCAATCACCATTCCACGACTCGCTCCTATGAAGTGGATTCCTATTGCATAGAGAAGGTCAACTGCAATAGGGATATACTTCGCTAGTAGCTCTGGTCACGACCACAGATCCGTGCTGACTGACTCTGGTTACGTTGTGCGTCGGCAGACCTCTGCTGACGGAGGTGAGCGGGTGTCACCTGTCGCGGTTGCGCGTTACTGTGGCGGGGCCTTTGGTCTCTGGGGGTGATGCGTAGAGAAGGTCAACCGCAATCACCATTCCACGATTCGCTCCTATGAAGTGGATTCCTATTGCATAGAGAAGGTCAACTGCAATAGGGATATATTTCGCTAGTAGCTCTGGTCACGACCACAGCTCCGTGCTGACTGACTGCTTTGCTGCTGTGTCGCTCCTTTTATGGCTGTTGTGTTTGGTATTGCTGGCTCAAATGGTTGCGTGCGCTCGTTGTGTTGCTGAGATTTGTTGGTTGGCCGTGTTGCTGTTAAATGTTGCGACCGCTCGTTGTGTTGCTGAGACTTGTTGGTTTATCGTGTTGCTAGAGCCTTTTGTGGCCACTTGTTGTGTTAATGTCGTGTCAAATATGTTGTGGGGTCGTTTTGTGTGGGCCAAATTAATGAGGATTTATTTGGTCCTCACAGTAATAGAAGAACTTTGTTAGTCTAAGGTTGTAAGACCTACACATAATCTTCGACACTTTACAGCCCCGCGCTTGAACCCACGTCTTTCCCGCTTGGTCGATCATATGCTCCTCTAGCCTTCTCTTTAACTCGTCCCATGTTATTGGTACGTTTAAGCAGCAGGATTTAAAGGATGCGCCCTATTTAGCTAGTTCATTCACTTTTTCATTCTCATCTATTATCACATGCCCTGGGACCCTGTCTCGTTTTGTTTTCTGGTACTGTTTACTTGGCTGTAAATATAAAAGTTGACACGGCTGCAGTTTAAGCTATTTTCTTCCAGTGTCTCTACTGCCGTGGTTACGGTTATTACTTCCGCCTGAAACACGCTACATTGATCTGGCAGCCTGTAGGATCTGTTTATTTCCTTATCAGCACAGTATTCCGGAGACCCTTCTACTTCCGCTTTTTTGGAACCATCGGCGTACACTTGTATCACCTTTTTCGCCATTTAGACTCCTTTGCGCCAACCATTCACCTCTATTGTGGCTCTAAGAGCCCCCTTTCGAACCACAGATACGTAATCAGTTAGTTTGTTCGGCCTGTAATTGATTACGCTATACTGCTATGACCGTATGATCTGCGCTCAAGCTGCCCGAGGCACTGACCTTCTTTGCAGCTGTTAACACTACTAAACATGGATGACTGGCATGATTTTTGATGGAACGGCCAACACCGCCTTGAAGGATAAGTGTCAATTAAAAATTGAAAAATTATTATGAAAGCTTGTTATAAAAGTATTTCTTATTATAGGGTTAATCTATAATTCGAGCAAGCAGCACTGCTGCCGTACTCCTTTTATTTTATAATCTCTGACATCACTTTTTGTTGGGAATATGAGCACATGAACTGCCTGTGTACCTGCATACATATATAGCGTAGATAATGTAATTTAATATTTGCTTTTGCTAGCAAGTGCAATATTGCTAAGAGCACTTTAAGCAACAATTTCAGCTCAACACGAATACACACATATGCATATATAAATCTTTATAAAAGGTGTTCTTCTTTGAGCGCTATGGAATAAGGATTAAGAAACATGTGATTTGGCGAAGGAACATACATAAATGTATTAGTGTATTTTAAATTTTTCGATAGGCTATGATAGCCTATTAAAAGTTGACTGCCATCGAAATAATGCTAACAATTTAGTTAATTATTTTTACATTTTCTATACTACTTAACAGAGCACCCAATATATCACATACGAATATACATTTATATATAAATATATAGGATAAGTAAATGTATGTTTTTGTTTAATATGCGATTCAGCAGTATTATAATGTTGTCTTACGCTCTGCTGACCAACCAAACTTCAGTCACCCTTTGCCCTCCATTGTAAATTGCCCGAATATGTTGCATTATTTATAAGCTCAAAACTCAAGTCTTCAAATTAATGGGCAACTTTTGTGGTGTAACACATGATTGTAATATTTACTTAGTTGATTTTGGCTTAAAATGATATGAATGATCCTGACAAGATACACGCTTACGAACACATACACAAACATCACTCACACAAATTGTATGCATATTTTAAATTGAAAACCGCCAATCCACTTTTCCTTGCCCAACGTTTGCTTACCAAACATGAATTTATCTTTTGAATTCCATTTGTTTAGAATGTTGTAAATTTGCGAATTATCTACTACATAAGTAAATGATGTACATACCAGCAAACATACATGCATATATATGTAAATATCTTTTCTACTAGCGGTACCTGTAAATTTGCAACATATTTGTCATACATACTTGAATGGAAATTTTCATGCAGAAACGCTTTTCTCTTATCTTGTATGCATTATATTTGCTTTGTATATATGTATTTGCATACCTTTCTATGTATTCTTGTCGTAACACAAATATATTCACAAGCAAGCTTAAGGACATAAATGAAAATGATTAGTAGTGATTAACTATTTCGAGTGATGGGGTGAAGTGTAACACTTTGATTATTTTATTAGCGTATGCAAAGTTATTGCTTTTTGATTTGCTGAAATTGAACTATCGGAATATACCAAAATATATACGTATAATACTAGAGTACCCTGCAGACTTTTTTCTGCCCGAGACTGAGTCCCGCTTCCCTTCTTCACTTTTTGCTCTTATTATTCTTGGAAATCCCTTCTTCCAATTGTCTCCCTCTTACTCCCAGGCCCTTTCCTGGTACCACTGTAATTCCTATTCTCACTCCCAATACGACTAAACTTCTCATTCCCATTACCACGTCGACTACTAGTCTCACTCCCACAACAACTTCTTCCAACGTTCCCATTCCCTCTGCCTTTCTCTCCTAATTTCCTCATATATGGAATTTTTATACCAAATATCGAATACCTGCTTCACCTGAGCATTTGTCGTATTCTCGATTTTTCTCTCTCCTCCCCCCATTTTCTTTTCTCACCCTAAACCTCCCTCTATTTTTCTACACCTCATTCTTTTCACTTGCTTCCGCTCCTTCCTATCTTCCCCCCGCCCTTTCTTAATTTTTATGTCCATTTCCCACACAAGCTTGCTTTCATCTCCTGTTGTTGTTGTGATATAAACGATAAAGACACTCCCCGAAGGCCTACTTGCAAAAACATGTACCGGTGCGTATACGTAACGTTTTATATATTGAGAGTGAGAGTGCGATTTAGAGTGTGCTGCCAGCTAGATTAGGTTAATTTGAGTGATAGCAATCGCGGTGTCACGCGAAGGTACATTGGAAAAAAATTATAATCTCTGCGTAATAAATATGCAGTTTCGCATAGGGCTTGTAATGGCCCTGGATAAATCCTTCGGACATCCGACAACGCTTATACGAAAGCTGAACGGAAAAAGTTTTTGTTCTGGCTTACATTGAAAAATAGCCAGCAATGGAATTCCACTCAAACTTTAACCCATGATTGAATCCGTCCAAGGAAAAGGAAATCATCGGCGCATCATATTCTCTCCTGCCTGGGATAGTCCGCAGTCAAATGTGAAATCGGCATTCCATTGATGATCATGGGTGTTGTGGATACTAACCGGAGCTGTTCACTATACGGAAACCAGCTTTTGGTAATGCTTGCAGTGCCCAGTGGGTTGCACTACACCAGCACCCCTTAAAGGAATATTGGTTTAACTGCCATCTCGCAAATCCAAGGTAAGATCCTTGACCATAAATACAAACTCCGATGGCTCCCCTGCAAAATAACCAATACATTCCTATCCCAATGCCCAATATTGAATTTCCAGCATTGATTGTTAAACCTATGAAACCTCCCTAGTTGTACTCTCCAAAACGATGGAATCCTGGAAGCAGTGATCCAATGTCTCCTTGTAAAGAAAACTACTTTCTTTTTTCTTATATTGAGTAGCAATCCACAAGGCCCAACTCAGCCAATGACTTTGTTAAAACAGCCCTTCGGAGCATCGGAAGTAGTGTCCAAAAATTGAAACCTGACCAGCGTTTCCAGGCGTGCGCACCACTCTCTAGCCAATGTCTTAGCAATCCACCGGAAACTACTACTACAAACCCAATTAAAGGTGTAAGAACATTCACTTGTGGTATATCTTTGCACATTCTTCTATTGATTGTGGTTCCATTGAATTCGGCTGCGATAATTTTGTTTCATAGACGTTTGTTAATGAACTCAGCCAGACAGCCGTTAATTCCTACACCAATCTAGGAATTCGAGACCGCCACGCATAAAACCGTTCGAGTTATAAGGAGAGACCAATAGCAAATTATCTGTGTTGAAAATAAATTTGAAAATACTTAGGTCAAGCTCTATCTCCATTTTCGTCTTCCTATTTTTTAAATTTTCCTACAACTTTACATGCGGAACCTACATATTTTATGCAGACTCCGAATGGCATCTGCTAGGCAGATGAATCTTAGCTTTAAATTTTTAAGGACAGAGTAGTACACAGATAGTGTTTTCCAACCTTCAGCCGTGGGGCGACCCTGCAAAAGGATATTCATATGCCCCAGGGCTTTCACACCACCGCACCCAAAATGACTCAAGATTTATCCGACCACTATCTCATTGGGATGGGAAGATTCCCCACGGGCCCAGTTTTTCTCTTGGGGCCAGCGATTTAGAGGTACTAAGACATTTTTTGTTTAATTCAGGAGAGTCTTTAGTTGTTCCATGTGTAAATTTTAAGCTGAATTTCAAAAGCAACGAATATTGGTAATGATTTTTTGCCTGGGCCTGCGGAGACAATAAAAACATCAAACAAAAATGTATGTTTACATGAATCCGAAATCATAAAGTTTTTGTGGTGACACTGATGAAGGTTCATCTTCAAAAGGTCTTCCAAAAATACCACCAACTCTGTATGAAAATCCAGATTATATAACCGACTTCGATATCGGTACCGTGAATAATGAGATTTTGCGATCTGAAGAAGTCAACGAAATAATTCGTCGAGGTCATCAAAAGTGTCCCGTTATTTTTCCACGTGATTGTCATGACGTCGACGTGATTGTCCTACCTCATTGTTTAACAGAATCTTGACAAATGGAGAGAACGTGGAATGTGACTGGTTAGTGTGGAGTGCCAGTAGCAATGTTTTGGTGCCTACCATGTCGGCTATTAAGCACCAATACTTTAAATCGGCCTTAAATTTGTTCTGCGGATATTCGAATTACAAGTATGGAAGAAGCTATACGATAAACTGCCAGCATACGAAAGTACTCAAGATCACATTAAATGTTATATTCAATGGCGATCTTTACAAAATCGAATTCAAAAGGAGGCTACTATTGATACACTTATCAACGATCCGCTAATCACCGAAACTCAAAAGTGGAAAGAAATTTTATATGGAATTTTGGACACTATTTTATTTCTGGGTGAAGGAGGCCTAGCTTTCAAAGGCGAATGTATATATCTTGGTGAACGAAACAATGGACATATTTTGGGCATCTAAGATCTCATAAGCCAGTATGATCCGATATTTAGAGATCATTTGGAGAAGGTTAGGATTTCACAACAGCAGCACAAACGTTTAGAAGTTCACCATCTTTCCCCATACATTCAGAACGAGTTTGTAGAAATTTGTGCAAAGCATGTGAGGGAAACTATATTAGATCAAGGCAAGAAAGCCAAGTATTTTGCTATTATCGTTGATGCTATGTCTGATGCTAGTACCGTTGACTACGTTCATTTTGCGGTAAATCCATTTCAATTCGAAAGAAACAAATTTTACAATTCAAGAATGTTTTTTGGCTTTCGTGAATTGTAACCAAAAAACTGGTCAGAAAATCACTGATCTAATTTGCCATATTTGATTGAAAATTGTCGTGCACAAGGGTACGATAATGGCCCCAATATGAAAGGATCTTACCACGGAGCACTACGTCACATTCTCGATAAAAACTCGAATGCTGATTACTCGCCTTGTGCAACCCACAGTCTCAGTTTATGTGGTGTTGTTTCTGCAGAATGTTGTACGGCTGCAATTACTTTCTTCGGAGTTGTACACAAATGTTTTACTATTTTCAGCAGCACTCCACAACCATGGGACATCTTCAGAAAAATGTACCGAGCTCTCTTCATAGTCCTTCAGCCAAAAGCCAAATTTGAATGCGCAAGCAACTTGTTGTGTACCGGCATTCTCAAGTACATCAACAAGTTCGAATGTATCTTGCTGTCCTCAAATTATTTCAAAATACTGACTACCATTAATGAAAGAAACATGGTCCTCCAAGCTAGAGACGCCACCATAGATGTTGATGTCCGACATATAGATGCCTTATTAACTGATTTGAAGTTGATCAGGAACCAATGGGAAACAATTTTAAATGAATGCAAAACAGTTGCTAAAGTTTCCGGACATTCGAAAGAGGAAACCCAAAAGACGTTCTGAAGATAATTTAAATTAGATAATTACGAATGATTCAGAGTCTGATTTTAAGAACAATACATTCCTGGTGATCGTTGCTTCGGTAATCACTGGCATTACTGATCGATTTGTAGCTATGAGAAATTTGAGCGAGACGTTTTCCTTTTTGTGGCAATTTGAAGATATGGATGAAACTACGGTTCGGGCGAGCGCAGCAAACTTTATCGAAAAATACAAGTCGGACGTTTCAGAAAACTTAGAATGCGAAATAATTCACTTGAAACACATTTACGAAGCAAATTTTGATAAAGGTCTTTCACCATTGGAATTGTTAAATGCCATCTACATATGTTCAAAATCTGTATACGATTTTCTCCAACATTTGTGTTGCTTTACATATCTTTTGCACTATACCTGCACTGTAGCTAGTGCAGAACGTTCCTTCAGCGTCCTGATTTTCCCTCTACGGCCCTGTGTGTCCGCTTTATGTAATTTTTGCTTAGAATATATCTGTTGGCTCCCCGCCATAACCAAAAAAGTCGCTTACAACTTGCTTCGAGAAAATCAGCTTTTAAATCACACTTAAAAGTGTAGTTTTTTGGCTGAGAATTGTCGATAACATGGACTGAACGTTAGATATTGCAGAGAAAATTTATATTTTCTGGAAAAATCAACATTAACAGATATCGATTCGCGCACTACTCAATTTCGAGAAAAATGTTACTTTTTCGGTTATGCCAGGAAGCTACAAATATAACTACGCAAATATTTTCAATTAAGACAAATAAAATATTTGTAAAATGCAGCCAAATGTAATAATATTATTAGCATGAAAAATTGTGTAGAAAGAAATGCTTAAAGCAATATGCTGCCAATTCTACTAAATAGTACTTAATTACAATTACAATTTGCACAGTTACTATCACAACAAATCACAACTGCTGCTGGGCGTGCATATTTAGCAAATTAACATTTATTTGGAATTTTGGACATAATTATGAGGAAATTTCTGATTTGTTTCCATTATCATATACCATATATCACTATATACTTATTTAATGCGAGAAAAACGGTGTATACATAAAGAGATATAAGTGACCGGAAAGATATATTCAAGTTACTCAAAGTTTTATATATTACTAGCCCATACAAATCCATACGCCTCCCAGTTCGCACGTAGAAAATACAACACAAAATTATTGCGATATATCCCGATATTATCCTGAAAATAGCTCGAAGATTGTCCAGAAAATAATCTTGAAGCAGTCCAAAAAAAAAAGGTTCCTGAAACAATCCTGTAACGGTTTCTAAAGTGACCTGAAGTAATTTAGTAATAGTCCCAAAACGAGTCCGAACACAATCCCTCTTTGCAAATACTAGAGGTTTTCTAGGACTTATTGGGACATCTACAGCTGAAGCTTTGAAGGATGCTCCCTCTTCAGCTAGCTCACGCTTTTCCATTCCCAAATATTTCCATATATCCTGTGACCCAATATATGTAGATATATATTTCGCTCTATCCCGATTCTTTCCAGGGATTGCTTATATTGTAACACACTTTAAGATGTTGTGATATGCGAGATTATTTTGTTAATAGCTGCTTGGCTATCAGTATTTGATGGCGCTACACCACCAGGGCCATTTCTTCTGCGCCCAAGCTGCCCTGAATCATTGAGCCTCGTTGCAGTTGTCAACGCTATGTTATTCGCCACCATGTCTACAGGGTGTTGCGTAGAATGGTATGCAGTTCAATCATCGTAGCTGTTTTCAGGGTTCCGTTACGCTATGATTGATAGCCTGTATACTATTCACATTTTAAACTTTTCGTTTTTTGGGCAAACCTGCTTCAATTTTCCCAGATAATCATAATCGCGATGTGTATCTGTTAAATTTTTAGTACCCCAGCAAATCGACCCTACTGCTAATGGTTGAAACGGTCGATCAACAAAGTCCTTACAATGTGTCCAGCCCTACTGTAAGCAAATTTTTTGAGGTAGGTCCTTTTTTGTGTCGCTTTTTATCAGACCAGGACTCCATAGTATAGAATAGGCAATTCCTGTAAATACCCATTTAAAGAGAGAGGGCAATATACCCCACGTATACCCCCAACATTCTAAAGTACCATCGAGGACTTTATCCCTCTATCCCTCAAGTTGAGCTTTCACGACAACTTAGGTTAGGTTAAGTTAGATTCGCCACCGGTGCGAGCACCAGTGCACTTAGGCCCATAAAGGTCCCGCTGTGATACCACGCGGATCTCTACCCTACTCAAACCAACAGGTCGATGTAGACAAACGTCAGGAATTTCACAGGTTCCAAGTTTACCAGACCGTCAAAGAAAGGAGATCCCAGAGGTTTGTTGCTCTTTTGTCAAAGCGCAGGACAATCGCATAGAAAATGCTTGACTGTTTCTGCCTTCTCTTCGTCTTTGCAGTAATCATTATAGGGAGCACACAGCCGTTGTGCATTCCTCCCGATTGCTATGTGACCGGTTATAAGTCCAACCACCAGAGATATCCCCCTCTCCTTCCAAGAAGAAGAAGGCGTCTCGCGTCCCGTTCAGGCCACAGGAGCTTAGTGTGGTAGCAGGATTCAAGATTGCTCCATCTCACACCCGCTTCCCCAAGGAAAATCCCTTTCAAAATGAGCTTACAGGTAGCGGCATTCTCAATCCCTTCCAAGACGACAAAAGTGGAACGGATGTGCCCTCCCTTGCAAGTTCGTCAGCAATCTCATTGACCGGTATATCTGAGTGTCTACACTCAAAGAAAAAATCGTTCTAAAACGAAAGAAACAAGTTCAAAATTAAGAACATTCGTTGACAAAAGTCTGTTAAGTACGTTTTTTCGGCTTGTTTTAAGAACGGGTTTTCCAAGCACACCGTTTGTATTTTATTACCAGTTTGGTATTGATGTGTGAACCTTCTGTGCTCATTTCAAGCACTACTTGGTTTGATTGAAAATGTTTCGTTCTCACGCTTCGAGAACGATTTGGGTTCGATTTAACATTTTTCGGTCTCAATTCAAGAACGGTTCGTGCTTGATCTTTGGTGGGAGGGGAAAGGATTTTTGTCAATTGGTACCCATTTATTTTTATTAATAATAATTTTTTTGTCATAAATAAAAAATATTTATAACAAAAATTTGTTTACCAAAAATTCAAAATTTTAAGAAAAAATGCATAATATATATTTTTCATAAATTTCTTTTATTGAGAAATTCTTCTTATTTGATGTTGACATCTGAATATATACTTAAAATATTTCATAACAAGTTTGAGAATTACCTGTGCATATGTGAATGGAACTGAATGAAAAACGAGAGTTAAAAAAAAAGATTTGTTTAAGATTGTTTTAAAAAAATTCAGAGTTTGACGGTCATCGAACTCGCTCCACACGATCGCAACTGCAACATCATAGTCGCTCGGACATTACAATTGCTTGATAGTTTGTGCCAAATGTTGTATTTAACATTGTATTGCACACGAATTGTACCGTTTCTTTTTTCTTGAACTTAATTTTAGAACATTGTTCCCATTAATAGAACATTCGTTCTTATTTTATGACCAGCCGTTCTCTTTTCAAGAACATGGCTGTCAGTTCAAGAACAAGGTTATTGTTTTGAGAACAGGTCGTTCGTTGAAAAGCTTGAATTGAGTCCGGTGGTGCTGGATTTTAGAACGGCGTTTTTCCCTGAGTGTAGGCATCCATAACAGACTAAGGGAAGTTTGCTGAGCGATCTCGTTGAGAGATTTTCAGCACTTCTCTACTGTCCTGGACTTACATGAGACCGATCCAAACGCTTTTAGTGCAGCCTGGCTGTCAGAGTAAATAGAAATTTGGTTATAGCCAAGAACAGCCTTTCTCAGGTGTTCAACGGCCTCGCTAATAGCAGCTTCTCCGCCTGAAAAACGCTGCAATGAAGGCTAAAGGATAGATTCCACGCTAGTTGAGGTACAAAGACACCGCTACCCACCTTATTATCCAGTTTGGAGCCGTGAGTATATATCTGTAGGCTGTCGCTAAGGTCTGGCGGCACCTTCAAACAATAATCCCTGTCCAGGATAACAACCTCGTACTTCATATCGAAAAAGACAGTCGGAGTGCAATAATCCGACGAAGGCGAATCCAGATCCTTAAGAATGGTTGCATGGCCATCCTCATTGTCTCTCCAGCCAGATAACTCTCACAGCCGCAGGGCAGAAAAGGCCACACAATGCTTGACCAATAAATCTATTGGCAACACACTAAAAAGAGTGTCCAGTGCCTCCGCAGTGGTGGTGTGCAGTGCACCCCCCACGAAGACTAGAGAACTTCTCCAATGCTTGACCATTAAACCTATTGGCAACACACTAAAAAGAGTGTCCAGCGCCTCCGCAGGGGTGGTGTGCAGTGCACCCCCACGCAGACTAGAGAACTTCTTTGTACCTTCTGGAGTGCCCGTAGATTTGGTTTAGTATCTAGGCTCGTCCACCAGGCCAATGCCCCGTATAAAAGGATAATATCCGGTGATAGCCCCATCTTCGCGCAACAGCACCCCTACGGCTGTACAGTGCCACCTTTGCTTTTTTCACAAGCTCCTGAGCGTTTTCCCTCCAGGACAGTTTCCTATCCAAAATTACTTCTAGGTATTTGGCAGAGTCCCTCAGCGTCAGGGTAGTACCCGCTAGCACCGGCAGCTGCAACGCAGGCATCTTATATTTCCTAGTGAACAGAACCAATTCAGTTTTGGCTGAATTGACCGATAGACATTTACTCCTGGTCCAGTTCTCCACCAGTCTAAGCTTAGTTTGCATTAGATCGCATAGTGTCTGCGGAAACTTCCCGCTAACTAACAGCGCGAGGTCTTCTGCATATGCGATTACCTTGCCGCAACCGTTCTTCCCAAGAAGAACCAAGAGCTCATTAAGTGCGGCAACCCATAGCAGCCGAGAAAGTACCCCACCCGTGGGGTACCTCTTCGTATGTGTTTGACCTCCATATGTGTTTGACCACCTTTCTTCGCAGCAGTAACTGCTGAACGAGTTTCTCTAGCCCCGAATCGGCGGCCCCAAGCCAATTAGTGCATCAGTTATCGCAGAGGGCGTAACGTTGGTGAAAGATCCCTCAATGTCGAGAAAAGCTATGAATGCGAAGTCATTGTATGCCAAGGATTTCGCGATCTGAGAGACGACTGCATGCACGGCCGTTTACGTGGACTTCTCTTTCATATACGCGTGCTGGGATGTCGATAACTTTCCCTCCAAGGACTCCCTTAATTTAGGGTCCTTTAATCTCTCGAACGTCTTCACCTGGAAGGATGTGAGTCAAATCCGTCTGAAGTCTTTAGGGGTCACGTGACAAGTCCTTCCAGCTTTTGGTATAAAGGTGACCTTTGAATCGTTCCAACCCTGTGGAATATGGTTAAGAGCACAAACTCCTTTGAAAATGTTATACAACCTAAAAGAACTCAGCTCGATTGTTTTCTGGAGTTGGTCCGGGGCCAACCCATCCGGCCCTGATGCGTTGAAGGGCTTGAACGACATTGGAGCCCTTTTCATTTTACCCATAATAATGAGCTTCCCCTCATATGGTTCGCCAGTATGAGTCTCCCTCTAGTTCACTACTTCATCACTAGCGCCCGCAAAGTGCATACTCAGGAGCAGGCTAAGGGTGCTCTCCGCCGAATCCACCCATGTCCCATCAGATCTTTGCAGGCATCCCATGACACTTTTTGGAGCTCCAGAGGCCACCTTTCTGAGCCTATATCCCTAAGACACCGTCTCAATTTCGCTACAAAACTTCCGCCAAGAGGTCCTCTTCGACGACCTTAGCAGTTTCTTATAATCCCCGAGAAGCATTTTGTATGAGTCCTATTTTTCAGCCTCCCTGGAGGCTTTTGCAAGATTGAATGCTTTCCAACAAGCCTTGCGCAGATTATCTAGGTCCGCGTTCCACCATGGTGGTTTGGTTTTACCCCTAGACTTCTTCCTTGGACCGGCCTTATCAAGAGCCTACCTGCATGCCTTCATGTATGTGTGAACCATATTATCCAGCTCTTCAGAGTTCTGGGGAATATGAACACTAAATCCTGAGAGGCGCTTTTGAAGTTCCTCATTGTAGATACGCCTGTTGCCGTTTTTAAAGTTGCTATGCCAGACAGTTTTGAGCACCATCCTGCCAAGGTCGAAGCGGACAAATCCATGACCCAAAAAAGAGTGGTCATCAAGCACCATCCTATTTTTTTTTTTATCATAGATTTCCCGCTGTTCGTGATCAGTGTGACGTCCGCAACCTCCTGTCTGCTCTTAGTAACAAACGTGGGTGCCGAATCCCTAATACAAAGCTTAAGGTTATGATAAATAACAAAATAAAGGAGTGACTCACCCCTTTCATTCGTGTCTCCACTTCTCCACGATTCATGGTGCGCATTGGCATCTGCCGCTAGTAGTAGTGGCCCCTTCGCATCCTCGTGAGGAAAGTAAAATGACGTCAGTGTAACATCAGTACCACTGACCGTCAACGTACAACTATCATCCTCGTCGCTAAACTGGCGTAAAAAAGGAAAATTTGTGTATGCTTGTTTAATGGTGTGTTCAGTTTATACTTATATTTAAGAATTCATGAGCTTAACACCGGCTTATAATAATTGAATTTCAATTATTATGTTTCCTAAGAAAAACTGAAAAGAAAAACCATTTACTGGCATATTACGATGGACCCATTTCGAAAACCGCCAACGTAAAAAAACAAATTTAGTTCAGAACTTACCAAGATGCAAGCTCTCGATTTCCCGTGTGTGGCACCACTCACCAACGTCCGCCCTGTCGCATTCAGCCCGCATATCCTATGCCCTACTACCCAAGGCTCTTGGATAAGGGCTATATCAGCCGCGCCACTGGAACTGGATCAGCAGCGCAGCAGATGCTGCTTTATAGTGGTGGAGGTTGATTTGTAAACCCGCACTGAGCTGAGCACCGACCACCTCCACCACTGTCAAATCACGACAACTTACTGTCTTGAATGATTCCCAGATAGTTTGTGCAATGTCTCTTCTGCAGGGTCACCACTTGCAGCTTAGACCTAGTCCAATTAGGCGACCTTATACCTCTAAGTAAGCAAGACCATATCCGTGCCCTCTGCATTGGCGGTCAACAAGACATAAGATGTCCAGGTATGTGCATCCCGAAGCACCTGATTCATCAATGAGCTAACTGTTGAAATACACTTTCCTCTTATGGCGACTGCAACGTCATCAGCGTCTGCCGTAAGTTTGACGGGTCTCGCCTCGAGCCTCCTGGGCAACGGGCTTATAACCACCTCTGAGAATTTTTTTTTATAAAATGTTTTTACTGCGCTTATTGACAAAAAAGGAGTCCCCAAAAAACACCCAGCGTGTTCCGAAATATAACTCATGCTCCCCGTGAATTTGTTGGTCAAGTTCCATAAAAATTTTGGCTTTGCACCAGTGTTGCTTTAATTAATATAAGACAAAAATAAACTTACACAAGCTGATCGTATTCGTTCATTTAAATAAAGTGCACCCAATAAATTTTATTACTCTCGCTCCGCTCCACCACGAATGTGCATGGGTTATGATGTTATCTACGCACTAAGTACCTACATAGCTGATCTGAGCATAAAAATAAATCTTCACAAAAAAATACTGTTTAATTACAATTCAAGCTTTCTAAGCTGGCTTTTGCACTCGCTAAAGATATAGAGATTTCAGAGTTGCACTTAATTAGAAATAACTAACAAACGCACACATACTCATCTGTGCCTGTGGGTGTATATTTGCTACTAGAACAAACGCGTGATGACTTTACTTATATTCGCCTAATCGCCAATTCGCATTCATTGCCTTTTACATCGTTGCTTCAGCTGCATTTTGTGTGTTACATCCCAACATCACCCTCGCACATCATTTGTGCCAACAGCGCTGGTGGTGCGCTTTCGATTTTAGCTGAACAAAAAAACACACGAGAAAAAATGCTTTTGCTATCACAGCAGCATCATTCATTACATTGATCCAAATTACTTTTCTATTACTCAGCAATGAACTTGGCGTATAACCCGCGCCATGCGTATACTCCCCTCCTACTAAAACGTTGCTACTGCTCTCTAAGCTGAACACTGCAGAAGCTGCAGTAGCAGCAGCATTGACTGCTAACAACATTATTTTGCTAACCTTATTATCTTTCATTCTATTTCCTTTTCTTTTTTAATATAATTTAGCATTTCCTTAATTTTCACTACAATTCGAGTTCAGGCTTTTCAAGTCTTTTTTGTTTGCTTTTTTTTTCTGTGTGCATTTCTTTTCAGCGTTAAGAACTGAAATCTTGGGTGTCTGTTCCTGCTGTTTCACTTATTATGCTTTTGTGCAGTTTTGAAGAATAGCTATTATTTTGTTCTATGTTTTATGTATGTATGTATTTATGTATGTTTGCAGTTTTTGCTAAATTCAAAGAAAGAAACGTCCCAATGTTCATAGTTATTGAAAATCAAGATGTCATTGTATTCTAATAGGGTCTACACACAAAGAGCCAGAGTAAAGAGTCAGATTCGGTGTATTAGTAAAATTCTCTTAGCATACGTAACTCACACAGATATGACTCTGGCTGCCTCGTAAAAATTCAAATGAGGCGAGTGAACGCGTATGTTTACAGCTGATTCACAAGTCAAGCACACCGCCCTGCAAAAATCGTTGGACCATGTGGTCCACTGGAGTACTTACTATTCCCTGCAAAAATCGTTGGACCATGTGGTCCACTGGAGTACTTACTATTCTACTCAACTGTAATGCAGCGATGGACCAACTCATGTTTCTACACGAACATGTTATAAGCCGATCATTGCTCGTTTTTAACGATTGTAAACACTACACGATGTTTATTGGACTGGGGGTACTCCATGGATTACTCTGATGTAATGCGGAGCTGGAGTATATGGTCCGGTCCTAGGACATCGCAATGTTAATTGGACCATATTTTTTGTATGAATTGTGGTTAATTTTGGAGCACTCGCTTGGTCCATAGCACTCGCTTGGTCCATACATGCATGCATGGAGTACTCGCGATTTTTGCAGGGCGCATGTAGACCCTGCCAAGAGCCTGAGTTTATTATGGTTCATGTTCGACCAACTGCAGAACTAGGTCAATTTGGATGACATGTGCATAAATCTGTAGGAAACTTGGTTTTGAATATACATAAGTGGCATGGCATCTATATAGACCTAATCAAATAACTCTGACGCATTAAAATGCACAAAATCAGCGAAGTAATTTGGAAGAATTTGAGAAGTGATTGTGATGTCTCTTATGCAAATTTTTTTTTCCATATCACATTTCTCTTTAGCCGCTTAACGCTAATGAAGGCTGCGAAAGTTGCCAATCTTAAATATGTCAAAGTTTTAAGGAAAATTCGGGTAAGTTGTCTGGCACTTTTCCGTACAAATTCCTTTCCCATACATATCCGTAACCTCGGAGTCTTATATGAGAAGTCGTGCAAAGGGAAGTTTGTATTATATTGAGTTTGTCCCCATACAAAAAAAAAAAAAAAACAAAAGTTGTAAATTCCCCTTCTAAATTTGAAGGTTATATGATTTAATAATCGGGGATTGCGCGTATTGCTTTTTTTTTTAAATGTATGAAAACATTTATTTGAAGCAATTTTTTAATTTTATAATTTATTTAATAATTTGGGAAAAATTTAAACAACGTGACATCAGGACGGACAATGCGACAGCTGTTTCGATTATACCTTGTAAATCTCTTCAAAGCCTTTTCTCCCGGGAGTGGGAGTCGAACCCGCACTCCTACGATAGTTGAAATGGTAATAAACGCATTCAGCTACGTCATGCCTTAGTTGTTGTAAAGTTCTTCCCGATTGCCTTCTTTTTGCATATTTTAATCTTTTACACAATTATGTTTAAAGATATGATTGGTACAGCGGTTTTCAAAGAAACTTTGGTTTTGTTGCTGTTTTTGTTCTATTTATAGAACTACAACGAATTAACCAATTTTGTCTGTTTGTATGATTTAATAATCGGGGATTGCCCGTATTGCTTTTTTTTTAAATGTATTGTAACGAATATGAGTGACACCAGGTGATACTCACATCCCTAGTCTGATGCTAAGTAAATGAAGTCACAACAACAATAAAGCAGACAGTCACTTGTATCTACAGAAACGGATAAAACATTATGTCTACACATATGTACGTACACGCAGCAGAGAAGAGATGCTCCCAAAAGTATGCAATTGTAATTGTTGAAGTGTCGCTCACAAATACACGCACATGAGAAGCTATATACGTGCATCTGTAGTTATAATTATATGGCGGCAACTAAGTAAATTCTGGAAGCGCCTAGAAGATGCCACGAGGAAATCAAAGAGTATAAAAGCACCAGCGGTAGAGGCGCTATAATCAGTTTCGATTAAGACGATATCTAGCGAGCAATAGCAGTATTATTTTGAAATTCAGTTTCATTTAAGCTATCAGTTTGGTTATTAAGCCAGCCAATTGCAAAGTATAAGTGTTATTGTGAAGTACTTTAATAAAGGCCATTTTTCCATTATTCAATATTGGAGTTATTTATTCAACAGTTTAGTGATACGAACTTAGCAAAAAGGCAAATAAGAGGATTTGCAAGCAAATTCGTTACAATTGGTGTCAGAAGAGGAATTGTTGAATAAATTCTAGAGGACAACAAGGACATGGCAAAGTTAAGTGAATTGAAGATCCCGCAACTGAAGAAGGAGTTGGAGAACCGTGGATTGAATACAACCGGCATAAAACTCGAACTTCAGGGACGACTACGAGAGGCAATGGAATTAGAAAGAATTGACGTGGAAGAGTATGTCTTTCATCTTGATGGCGATGAGACAACAAAATTGGAGGAGAAAAATGAAACACAGCAGACAATGGCGAACACAGACTTGAACATGATATTGGCTGCAATATCTGCACATATGTCCGAAATGTCATCACAAATATCCACCAACATGTCATCTCAACTGGAATCGCAAAAGACATATATGGCATCCAAGATGGAAACTCAACTGGAAGAACAGAAGACATATATGGCATCCCAACTGGAATCGCAGGAGACACGCATAACATCCAAGATGGAAGAACAAGAGGAGCGCTTATCATTGCAGGTGGCACAAATGTCTTCACAGTTAGAAGCACAGGAAGCAAGAGTAACATCAAAGCTTGAAGCGCAGGATGCAAAAATCGCTCAATTTCAGGCAGAATTCGATGATTTGAAGGGTCGTATGGAACAATTTATTTCAGAAAAGAAAACGCTATTAATTCTGCATAACAATGCCTAACAGAGCAAATAGCATAACAATTTTTTTTTTTTGCTCTCGCTCCACTACGATTGACATTTCGTTTAGAATTTACATTTTGCTATTTTGTTCGCTCTTAAGCATAACGTAGCTCATATCAGAGCATAAGATATGCTATCAATTTTTTCTGCTACGACTCTGCTCTATGCTCCGTTCGCGTTCAAAGCAGGAGCAGTAGCAGAGCATATTTTTCATTGCTACTGATGATGTGGAGTAGGAAATACTAACACTGCCATTTAGAGTAATACAATTATTAAGTGAATAAATTATTACTGCAATTCGCTTTTATGCAATTTGTATTAAATTTGTTTCCAGCCAATTTGCGCTAAAGGCTTTTTGATGTCCTTTGAACTGACTGAGATGTTTAAATTTATTGGCTTTTATGTTTATTTTTTTAAGTATTAGAAAGGCAATATTAAATGGCTTCATAAGCATTTTCCAAAATGCGTAAAAAAATAGAAAAAATTTAACATCTGTAAAGCTTCATTTAATTTAAATCATAATAGTATTAAGTTTCTTTTAGAATGTTCTCCAATAGAATTCCCCATAGTTAAATCTAGGCATTTATGTATATTTTTAAATTGCTTGTAATATTATTATTCATTATTTTTCATTTAATATTTTCCTTATTCTTCATAAGCCAATTTGGTAATAACGGTACATACATACCTACCATATCTACCTAACGACAACAGCATCAACGTTATCACGAAACATCAAACCGCCAATCAAAAGCTGTGTAGAGAGGAAAACAACGAAAAACAAGTAAGGACGGGGGCTTCATACCTTTCATGAATGGGGCTGAACAATAATCTTATCCCGTTCGTAATCTCCAAATAATCGGACGTATAAGATAAGAAATATATAGTGAACAGATGTCCATACCTAAACGATTTTTAAGATAAATATAAAATAAAAAATGGCAAAAAACCCCCTTATCTGAACGATCGATTGTATGGGATATATATTATATATAGCTCCGATCGAAATGATTTTTACAGGAAATCTTCTATGATATATTAGAGTATATATCACCAAGTTTCACTTTTTATATTGGAAATTAAGGAAGAAATGGCTAAAAATCTTTCTATCTGAACCATCGGTTGTATGGGATATATAATATAGATAGCTTCGATCAAAGTGATTTTTTCAGAGTATCTTCTATGATATATTAGAATAAATGTCACCTAGTTTAACGTTTTTATATTGGAAATTAAGGGAGAAATGGCTAAAAATCTTTCTATCTGAACGATCGGTTGTATGGGGTATATAATATAGATAGCTTCGATCAAAGTGATTTTTTCAGAAAATCCTCAATGATATATTAAAATATATATCACCGAGTTTCACGTCTATACTTTCTAAATTAAGGGAGAAATGGCCAAAAATCTTTCTATCTGAACGATCGGTTGTATGGGAGATATATGTTATAGTGGTCCGATCCTACCGGATCCGAAAAATGTCTAAAATATAACAAAAAACATCATTGTGCCAAATTTCATTGAGATATCTCAAAATTTGAGGGACTAGTTTGCTTTCAAACAGACAGATGGACGGACAGACGGGGGACGGACAGACGGACATAGCTATATCAACTCAGTTCGTCGCCCTGATCAATTCGGTATACTTAATGGTGAGTCTATCTTCTATATTTCTCAACGTTACATATATCGGACCAAAGTTAATATACCATTTCATGTTCATGAAAGGTATAAAAAGAATGAAGACCACAACAAACAAGCAAAAGCAAAAACTCCTGTGAGCCGCTTTCGAGAGAAAAAGTCAATATTTCTTTTAAATTAAATAAACTGAACTGCTATGCGTGATTGGCTTGATAATAATAATTAAGGTGACTATGATGACATCACGTACCCGTAAAATTAGATGAACCAGACAAAACAAGAACATTGAGTGGGTTTTTAATAGGATAGCAATTGGAACTTTGTCTTTAAGTCTCATGGGTAACTTAAACAAGTAAGAGGTTGTAGGTAATTTTAGGGAGATATTGGATAGTTATAAGAAACAAATTGATAAACCATCTACATAGTATTAGTATCTTTAAGCTGCCTAGAAGATGGTTATGCTTCCGAAAACTGGAGAAGTGTACGTGGGGTGGTGTATATTCCTAAAACAGGCACACCAAAGCACTCGTAAGCCAAGGAGTACAGGTTAATAAGCCTCTCGTCCTTTATTCTTGGAATAGTGGATAGACTTATCGACCAGCATAGAGGAGATAACGTCAATTTCGGCAGGATGGACGCAGCTCAGCACGCATACCGAAAATGCAAATCAGTTGAAAGTGCCTTGCACAAGGTATTCAGTGTCCTTGAGAAATCATGGGACTGCGAAGAAAAACATTAGCAGCCTTCCTTGACATTGAGGGTGCCTTCATGAACGTACCAATTGCAAGGCACCTAAGCGACGTAAACGCACTACTCTATAGTTTCATGGATCGATTCTATACTCCGGAGTTGCGTCCTCACCGCAACTTTAGGAGCTTACCCAGTTGGTTGCATCTACCATGTGCTCCCTCGCAGGGTGGCGTGCGTTCGCCTCTTCTGGGGATACTTGTAGTAAATGAGATAGAATAGAAATTTATAAGGCAGGTGAATTTCTGCCAACGATTAGCGAGTTCATGGATGTATTTCAATATTTCTCGACGGATAGCACAAAGTGAACTGGCTGTAAATTTAACAAAAAGGGAACTTGTCCTCTTCACAAGAAAACAAAACTCCTCTCCTTTAATTTACCGCGCTAAACGGCACAATTAAAAATCTGTCTTCTGAAGCCAAATATCATAGACATGTAACTCGACTCCAAATAAAGCTGGAGAAGAATCTTTGAGGTGAGATCAAATAAAGCAGTGGCAGCATACAACACTTGCCAAGGGCTTTCGAGAAGAATTGATCATCCATGGCTTGTACAATTCAGTCACTCGACCTATACTAACAAATGGATCTCTTATTAGGTGGAAGTCGCTAGAAAAAAGGAGCAACCAACAGAGGGTTGGGAATATGCTAGCATACAAGGGAATGCCAAGCGCAGAGAGCAGCAAACCGCAGGAAGGGTTAAATCAATCAAATATTGGCACGTCACGATACTAAATGATATCACAAGGAGACGGTTAATCGGAATCATAACTGACCTAACATCTCATTCCGAAAATATTACGGTATCTTGAGGTGCAGAGCGTACGATATCCTTTAAGGGAGGATGTATGCAAGGAAGGCCTAGGAAGTGGTAGGGACATTACAATTCATATCGAAGGGTCGATAATGGAAAGGAAAATAGAATTTTCTTAAGCCGTCTGCAAGCTAATCAATCATATCGACTTCCTGACTCGTGAGGGTCTTCCAGGCGGAGATATATGACATAGAGGGGACAGCCAGACTGCTCCCGGATACAATGGTACCAGACACCAATGGAACGATCTTTGCTGACAGCTAGGTTGCCTTAAAGGCATTAGTTTCCAACATTTTTTTAGTATTACATATTTTTAGATTATATAATATTTTATTGAGAGAGCATGCAAGGGATCGTTCATCTTTTTTTGACACTTTATGAATGCTCTCGGTGTGGGCCAGATTGGGCACATTTCTCAATCAGTTACGTCCTTATAAGTCTTCAATAAATTTGTTTCCCCTTGTGAACTTAAATATCAGCAAAATATCCGCCTTCTATCTCCTCATTCAGATATCTTTCGCAGTGTGAACTTGATGGTATACATCATCGTCAATGCATCGGTGCAAGAATATAGTGATCCCTAATGCTGCTCGTATGAGCTGGCACTGCAGATTTGATAAATTTTTAAAGGAATCTTGTTTTTTTCATGCAAAGTTGAAAATAAATACCTTGAGTCCCCATTTTCTTACCGTTTGGGCCAAAGCAAGTTCGTTGCCCTGATAGTGTTCTCTACAATTATTTTGTGAGTATATCCCATTGACATTTGTCTGTTTGATTTATTTCCATTTGAGAGCCTTTCCTCTTTAGCAGTTGTATGGCCGGGTACCCAGTAAAGAAAGACATTCAAATGCCTTATGCATGCCAGCGAAGCTCGACACCTAAGTACTTTATCTATATTTCAAAAATTGGATTTAAATGGTGGTGGGGAGCGGGATGGCCTGGAAGGTTCAACGTGGGCATATTTAATCGTTACCAAGATGGTCGCGCTTGTATCTTAATTGCGCTCGCTACCGTAACGTACCTGGCCTATATCTGACAAAGCACCATCAACACCGATAGATAACACTCCTAAAAACCTTCGGTGAGTGTCCCTATCGCTACAATAACAACAACAATGATGTGGAGCTGAGCGCAGTTCAGCGCAATATGTAAGATCGTGTGAAAGTCTTACTATTATACTAAACTAGCAAATCTGTCATCCTGCATCAAGTGAAATAACGCCAGTAAAATCAACAAATGAGGTTTGTTGTTCTTGTATTAAAGGACATTGTGCAAAATTTATTGCCTTATGATTAATTCAACTGAGTTATTTGTCAAGAGTAGAAATTTGTTTAGTTATTTTAATAGAGGAGAAACTGCTGGTATTAAACGAACAATATGCTCTACAAATCACAGATTCTCAATTAATCTATCTGATTTTTCTTTCAAAATATTTTCAAGATATTCTTACGTTCACCGCACTCACTACTTTGCTCTTATAACCACAGAAATCTCGGGAATATCAACAGCCCTCACTGATATTTAAGTTAACGGAAATCTATGGATTATTTTAACATTTTTCATTAGTATTCTTAGAGTGATAGTAATAACTGTTGAAACTTTTTTGTTTATTTAACTGTTGAACCAGTAATTCAAATCTCAAGCGGGAGAGGTCTTTACTACTTAACCCTTGTTGTTGTTGTTGTACTAATGATACACTGAAAGAAATGGTGCTAGTAAAATCAAAATCTCGGTTCTGTTTTTCTTGACTTAACGGAGATTCCGTGAAATTAATCGAATTATGGTTAATTCTACCGAGTTCTTTGTCAAGCGAACAAATTAGTTTAGTAATTTCAACAGAAGAGAAATTGTCGCTCTTAAGTTAACAAAATTCTGTAAAATTGAGAGATTCCTAGTCAGTCTTACTGATTCTTTTGTTAAAACAACTGATCTCACTGGTCACTTCAACAGCGACCAACAGTCAATACATGAGCAAATTTCAAAGAGAATTTTACGCTCACTGCGCTCTCTACTTTGTACTTAAGTATGCTGTGTACTATATGTATGCACATATTTACGTATGTATATGATGGCCGCCGTGGTGTGATGGTAGCTTGCTCCGCCTACCACACCGAAGACCCTGGGTTCACACCCCGGGCAAAACAACATGAAAATTTTAGAAATAAGGTTTTTCAATTAGAAGAAAATTTTTTTTGACCCGTATTTCGGTTGATTTTACCAGTCTTTTTCTTTCAGTGTAAGGAATTATCGATGTTCATGGTTCATACCGTATACGTAGATCTGGTACATTCCAATAACAAAGCACCACTAACGTACAAGCCCAACCATTGCGGGAATGATTAATATGACCACATTAAAACTTCTAGGTCATCCCTCCTCCGCCATCTAGCTCCATGGAACTTGGGGTCGCCAGAGCCTCAATATGTTTACGTTACATACATTAGGTTGACAATTGGGTTGCAGAAGCTTTGAAGCTATAAAGCTTTGTATTGCGCTTATTAACCCCTTGGATCCCAACTTTATTCTTTACCCAGTCTATTGTCTTCCATACCATGTGAATGGCCGTATGGCAGCTCTTTTGAACCAAACATTCACATAAATTTGAAGGACTTTTGATTTTCTTTTTACCTGTCATTGCTCATATTAACAAATTTAACATACATAAGTACATACCAATATACAAATGTATTTAATTGAATGAATTAAATAATGATTCATTGTTCATTGGTTTGTACATTATCTCATTATACGCACGCCAAACTTTAAATGTTTTACTCTTAATGTCATTAAATTTACCTTCACCAGCTCATTCGTCACACCGCTGTCTGTAATAGCTGCAATAAATTATTACGTGTTGAAATGTATTTCCGATATCGAATCAATTGTTCATATCAACGAACTTTTTTAATTAAAGAAAATAACGAAACAAAAATTCGACAGACAATTCAAAGGAACGCAAAAGAATGCATAGAGATGAAATGGAAGGGAAAAGGAAATGTTACAACAATGCTCTGTGAAAGAGCAGCGCGATACGTAGTTGGAAATTTGATTGTGCGGGTGTAGTGTTAGAGTGGGTGAAAAAAAAAATTGGAAAAGACCTACAGAAAGTTTGTTGTTCATGTCGAGAGGATTGCGCAAAAAATGTTTCGCTATGAAACATCTTTGGTCACGGTATGGGGAAAACGAAAACGGTGAGTAAGCATAAGCACAATCATGAAACCAAAACCGAAACCGGGACGGGGTGTTATCGATTTCTTGTCGTGTGGCCGGGTTGCTATCGATGACGGCAAATTGTGGCATTGTTATGGACAAGTGATGGAAGTGTTGATCATTTCATTTCGAAAAGTTATCGGTTTGTATAGTTGTAAGCTTACCGTGTGAATATGGCGAAAGGAAAGTAAAGTAATTACAAGGTTAGGAAAGGCAATAAAATAAGAAAAAAAAGAAAAGAAACCAACACTGGAACCGTATGGGCTGTTATTGATGCCTTGTCGAATTAAGACCAGTTCGTTATCGATGACAACCTGGATCATTTCATTTCAAAAAATTATCATTTCCATACTTTATCTGTATGTTATCAGTATGCTATCTAAGGGATATAGACAAGTCAATTTGTTTTAGAAAAGTAATCGGTATTCTATCGAAAAATATTGATCAGTTATCGAAAATTTAACGCATTGTTATCGAAATACTTAAACTTTTTTTCGGTTATAAAAATTTTCCAGGTCACCTATCAGATCCTGTTTTATTACCTATTGAGATCGACACAGTCTAGTGTAGCTATGATATATGTAACTGTGTTCATGAATATACATACATATATATCTAATTACATATCCCAGCAAAATAAATGCCCCATGTGATTTAGAAAACTACGAAATTGTCTACATTAACTGGACATATCGATTCGCTCATATTACTTAATAAAGAAATAACCCAAGACCATAGTTTTCGCAAAGTAAAGTGTAAGTACGTTCTTTGAAAGCTGCCTTTTGGCTAGTTTGAACCGGGTCCAAATTTTCGATAATAAAGTTGAACGATTACAAAAGGCAATAGTCTTCCCTCTGAAGAAGTACAAAACGTGTTCTTTACTGATGAGATCCTGCAGTTAATTTATTGATTAATTAAAATACGTCTAGCTTAAATCTATACTGCCCTCTGGCGTCACACGCTTATAGGTTAGACCTCATAAGTAACAGCAGATATAGAAAGTGCGAGCTGCAGGAAGAAGCGGTTGAGCACGTTCTGTGTTCGTGTCCTGCACTCGCCATGTCAAGGCTCCAGCTATTGGGGGCGGCAGAGTTGCCAGGTCTCGAGGTAGCAGGTCCTAGAAAACTACTAGTATTTGCCTAGAGGACGAAGTTATTCTATAAGGCCTAGCACCTGATTGAGCGTCTTATATTTGGTCCTCAAAAAAATTCTGGTAACACCATGGAAACATTCAGTCTATGTGACGTCTTATTGACCGGTCAATTCAACAAAACCTAACCTAGCTTAAATTGTAGCATTTCTCCTTTATCTATGTATGTGCATTCCACTAAGTATGTGCAATAAAAACCAACTCATAAAAGCTCCAAGTTTTTCAGTATTTGCATATTTTTTTTTAATTTAAACATCAACTTTTGATTTATATTTCAAACCATAAACTATTTTGCAATGCCATGCCAATAAACAGATAATATGGGGCAATAAAAGCTCCTGAAAAGTTAGAAGCAAAACTGCTTCCTTCGGTGGATCTTGGTTCGAAATCATAAAATATACCACTTCCAAGAGAAAACGTATCTTCTTTCCACTGCGGGGCTTTTATGTATAAATATACACAAAACGTATTGAGATGAGTTGGCGGCCATCATTGCATGAGCTACAAATAAGGACATTCCTTTCATTACCGATGATTACATTACAACAACATCAACAAAATTATAACAACTACAAAAGTATGACTGATAAATATAACATTCCGTTAGAGACAGGCATTGATGATGATGGCAACAATAATACTAACAACAAACAACAAAAGCGGCAAAAAAATACTGGCAGCAATAAAGATGACGAACGCAGCATAGAAAACGACAAGAACAACTTTTGTGCTCCATTAACAACGTCTTGACATTCCTTTGCAATAGAGAATTTCATCTATACACGAGCAATAATGGCAAATGACACTAAAAGGATGCGGCATGGAATAATTCAAAGCACAACTACGACTACAACAAATGGCAGTGGTGGGCATAGGAGAAGAGCTGAATGGAAAATTTATGAAACTGAATACATTGAAAATTGAAAAAATTATATATATTATTAAAAGATTTTTCTAAAAAAACACCAAGTAAATCAATTAAAAAATAAGTCAAATCAATTCCAATTGAAAACAAATAAATTTGAATTAATTATGAAATACTTAATTTAAATAAAATAACGAATATTGTGTTGCTTTAATAATTGTCAAATTGTCAATATTGCAAGTGCGACGTTTTTGAAATTAATTTCTATTGCATTCATTTTTGAAAAATTTCAAATCAAAACTCTTCTTGTGTTTAGTCTAAAATACAGACTTCC
Source organism: Eurosta solidaginis (assembly GCF_040869045.1). Lineage (NCBI taxonomy): Eukaryota > Metazoa > Arthropoda > Insecta > Diptera > Tephritidae > Eurosta > Eurosta solidaginis. The sequence continues at coordinate 271,123,558 of NC_090319.1, read as the reverse complement.
TGATTAGTGCTAGAAATTGCGTGGAAACGCGTAGGAAAACATAATTTTTTTTTGTCCCCTTTTATATTTTTATTTCTCAAAAATATTTTTGCAATTTCTATGTCAAAATTAAAAAATCAAATATGTCTTTATATAAGTAGACATTTGTTTATTTTATTTTTTTTTTTTTGTTCAAGATCAGTTTGAAATCACTGGAAAACAATTTCAGTAACAGTTCTAGGTTGTTTTCCGATTGTTTTAAGAAGAATTATATACAAATCAATTCAGTAGAATATTTTGGACATATCCTGTGTCATTTTTAGAGTGTTTGCGGTATCCTTCGTCATGTTCCGCAATTGTTTAAAAACTACTTCGGGAAAATGTCGGAACTCTTTCGGGACTATCTCTCAATTGATTTTGGACCAATGTGGTGTTTTTTCAAAACTGCTTCGGAGTGGTTCGTTTGAGCTCAATTCAGTATTTTGGGATTGTTTTCGGAATAATTTTGGAATTATATCCGTATCATTTAGGGATTATGTTTTGGGTACTATCGACTTTATTTGTTGATATCTACAGGAATATATTTAGACTCATTTCAGAACTGTTTTGCTTTAAATTTAGTTCAAGTTAAAACAAGTAAGCACGGGACTGTCTTCGGCTGTGCCGAAGAATTCATACCTTTCATGAACGGGGTTGAACAATAATCTTATCCCTTTCGTAAACTCTAAATAATCGGATATATAAGATAAGAAATATATAGTGAACAGATGTCCATACCTAAACGATTTTTAAGATAAATATAAAATAAAAAATTACAAAACACCCCCTCATCTGAACGTAGTTTGTATGGGATATATGTATATTATATAAAGCTCCGATCGAAATGATTTTTACAGGAAATCTTCTATGATATATTAGAATATATATCACCAATTTTCACCTTTTTATATTGGAAACTAAGGGAAAAATAGCCAAAAATCTTTCTATCTGAACGATCGGTTGTATGGGATAAGTATATACTATATACATATAGTTCCGATCAAAGTGATTTTTTCAGGAAATCTTCTATGATATATTAGAATAAATATCACCAAGTTTAACGTTTTTATATTGAAAATTAAGGGAGAAATGGCCAAAAATCTTTCTATCTGAACGATCGGTTGTATGGGATATAACTATATAGCTCCGATCAAAGTGATTTTTTCAGAAAATCTTCTATGATATATTAGAATAAATATCACCAAGTTTAACGTTTTTATATTGGAAATTAAGGGAGAAATGTCTAAAAATCTTTCTATCTGTACGATCGGTTGTATGGGATATAACTATATATAGCTCCGATCAAAGTGATTTTTTCAGGATATCTTCTATGATATATTAGAATATATATCACCAAGTTTCACGTTTATACTTTCTAAATTTCGGCAGCAATGACCAAAATCGTCTTATCGGAGCGATCGATTGTATGGGAGATATATGTGATGGTGATCCGATCCTACCGGATCCGACAAATGTCTAATATAATACAAAAATATATCCTTGTGCCAAATTTCATTAAGATATCTCAAAATTTGAGGGACTAGTTTGCGTTCAAACAGACAGACGGACGGACGGACGGACAGACGGACATGGCTATATCAACTCAGTTCGTCGCCTTGATCAATCCGGTATGCTTATTGGTGAGTCTATATTCTATATTTCTCAACGTTGCAAACATCGGACCAAAGTTAATATACCATTTCATGTTCATGAAAGGAAAACTGAATTTAGTCCACTTAAACATTAAAAAAGATTTTGATGAATTTATAGATTTTAAGTGAAACCATCACAGCTGAATGAATTGAAAAAGGTCAAATTATGAAGTTGAAAGTTTTGAGACTAAAATAAGTAAATTTTTATATAAACTATATTGAACTTAACTAATTCAGAAAAATAGTTCTCTTAATTTAAAGGAAAATTTTGTTGAATTTGTAAATTTTATGTTAAAATCAATTAAACTAAGCTAAATTTAATTGGCTGACATTGAATTTTTTTAATTTGAATTAATTTAATTTTTCTATAAATTGAGTTGAACTAAGCTAAGTCAGATAAATAGTTTTCTTAATTAGAAGAAAGTTTTAAACAATGTAAGGTGAAAATCAGTAAGACTTAGCTGAATTAAATTTAATCAGATCAATTAAGCAATTAATGATAAGATTAAATAACGTGAATATTTTATAAAAATCATTTAATAACTTTCTTTACGTTCAACTAGATCAAATAAATATTTAACTTTTCAACCTTTTGGAGATACTACATTTCGCTCTCCCATATACCACATCACAGACGTTGGTAAATGATTACAGAATTCCAATTTCAAAAAATTATTCAACGAAGTCATATTGCAATATGGCTGGGAAACAAGCTCCGACATAGTGAGTTGTTATCGAAGTACTTTTTTTTTTTGTTTTTGTTGTAGCTGCTCCTATGTCAGTTTCGGGCATATCTATGCAGTCTGTTGTTCTTTGGCGAATGCGCAATGTTCACACATATGTTGGCGTTATCAATTTCAAACGGCAACAAAAACACAAATGCAACAACAACTTTTGTTATCAACCAACGCCTTTTTCAACTTTCAGACAACTTAGACAGTACCAGGAATACTCTAACCCCTCCTATTACCGCTGATTTAATGATTTCGCCTTCGACTTCTTCTCTAGCCGAATTAAAAGAATTACGGAGGGGATGGTTCTATAGAAATCTTGTCATTCCCAAGGCGACAATATTCACCAGATGGCAGCCATCAAAGTAATTAAAGTACACATTTCCGTCGCATCCGCAAATGTCGATTTGCAGTCATTAACGATTGTGGTATGTAAAAGCGCTTGCATGTATTAGTTGTTGTGCAAATACGAGTATGTGTGGCTGTGTTTCGTGATATGAATTTGAGTCCCCAGAGTATGTGGCTTGTGATTGCTTAGATGGCTGTCTATTGTTTTTATATTCACTTGCTTGTAATTGAAATACGCGTCATACGAAGTTTTGTTTCAAACATTTATGCAATATTACTGCAAATAATGTGGTATTTCAGTTGTCAACGCCTTTGCTTCGCTAGTCATGCGTTTTGATTTGGCAGTTCGGTATTTTTAATATCACAAAATAAATTAATACATGTCAACACGTGTGCGGTGTTAAATCAAGTATTTTTTAATATTTGCACTCTCAAACAGGGTTTTAAATTTTTTAGGGCCGCTTTCTCATGTGAACTTTACAATTTACCTTCCCTATAAAAACAAATTTTTTTATCGGAAGGATAAACCTTAAAGCTTAATGAGAAAATGGCCCTTAAAGTACTAAATTTAACGAACGCTTGACTTATAGTACCGCCAGACAAAAAAAAACGTCAGATCTCTTAATGCAACACATGCACACCTATGATTTTGTATGCGCTAAATCTGGGTCCGCTAGCGGAATCTACCCAACTGGTTGTGGTTCGGCCCTAACCTCAATAATCGGACAAAATATCACTGGCGATTGAAAGTGTTTCAGGCTGGGCTAAACAGGTACCCACGATGGGTCCCCATTCCGATAGCGGATTCGGATTCAACGCATCGAAATGTATTGGAATACATGTGTAGCATTACCAGATTCGGGAATCCTTTTTTTCGCGTGGCGGTATTATTTCGTAAAGCAGGTAATACGTGCGTATACCAATCAGTCAAAAATAAGATCACGAATTTAATCCGGATATGTTCCCGAAACATTACCATACGGCAAATTGCATTATGTTCAAACTAGGACAGAACTGCCTCGCTAAGGGACGATACTAGTTTAAATTCTGTCCCCTCGCAGTGCTTTCAACTAACACTTAATATTTTGATGTCCTACGAATCGTCAATTTCCTACTTTGCGGACCTTTTGATAGCGTCTTTAATTATCGGTCATAAGTGGGACTGAAAAAGTCGCTGCCTTTGTGTAATTAATTTAAATTCACAGAGCTCAAATCTTAGCGCTGTATGTACAAGTGACGCTAGAAGGCAGTCAGAATACTCATCATAAGCCTACCTTTAGGGGACCTTTTCAATGATAAGAGAAACTTTACAGCCCGACAGCTGCAGTCTAAGCAATTTTTCTGCAGTGTTTGTACTGCTACCGGCACGGCTACTAGTTCCGCCTGAAAAAACACTACAGAGATCTGGCAGCTTATAGGATTTGTTTAGTCTATATCTGCGCAATATAAAGCGCAGACCCTCCTCCTTCCATTACTTTGGAACCAATGGTGTACACGTGTATCTCCTCGTCTGCCATTTGAACGCCCTGTGCCAACCTTCCACTTCAATTTTGGCTCTAAGAGACCCATCAAAGCACAGGTAAGTTACTGAGTAGTCTATCCGTTCAATATTTTATGGCGCTGTTATTTTATGAAAACATTTTACATACATATATCCTGTTTTTGTAAATGTTGTGAATAGGGGGTATTGAGTATAAGTTGACGATTTGCTTGACGTGAGAAAGTCGAAAATCACCGGATATATATGTCATAGATGTGGGTCTGAAAATATTAGAGGTTGACGTGGGACGCAATCCTGATGCCGATTGACCTGTATAAGGATATTTAGCAGAAAATAATGTTTTAATATATCTTAAGTCTTGAAATGACACTAAAAGAAGCTGATTTCAGTATTATAATTTTTAACACTATAGACTCATTCAATCTATGTGAGGTTTTTATTGCCCAGCCAATTCAACCTATACAAATATTAATAAGCTGAGCGATTTTGTGTGAGGAGTGTTGGATCAAAAATCTTTGGTATCCTCCACGTTTCGATATTAAATACTCATCTGGTATTCCAATTTTTTTTTGTGGCTATGAAATGTGTTAGTGGCATATTTGGCAAAGATTTTAAAATATGAGCCATAATAAGTAACCTTTCAACGATAGGAGCAATGCACTATTGACTACATACACACCTACGTGTATATTCAACTTCCCTGAAACGCAGCTTACTTTCACTTTTACGCCCCCCCCCCCCCCCCTCACTTATCAAAGCAGTCAGCGAAATATTATGATGTATTGATAGAATGTGGGGGCATCAATAATAGGCTTAAGCTGAAATTTGATATTGGCAACGATTTATTATCTTTGCTAGCAATACCACATGTGCAGATCATGAATGTACTCAAAAAAGAACTAAAGGGCGTGGTGTGCTATATGTAAGGAAATTTATTTCGAGATAGGTAAGGTACAGGTCAAAATAATTGTAAGTTGTAATTTGAAGTTCTGTTCTATTCGAATTAAGATGTCTTTAGGAAGCAATTAAGCAAGCAGTGACTAATCTACTTCATTTCTATATTTAAACATCTTCTCATACTCACTCGAACATGGACTTGGAATTGGACTTGGACTTGGACTTGGACTTGGACTTGGACTTGGACTTGGACTTGGACTTGGACTTGGACTTGGACTTGGACTTGGACTTGGACTTGGACTTGGACTTGGACTTGGACTTGGACTTGGACTTGGACTTGGACTTGGACTTGGACTTGGACTTGGACCTGAACTTGAACTTGGACTTGGACTTGGACTTGGACTTGGACTTGGACTTGGACTTGGACTTGGACTTGGACTTGGACTTGGACTTGGACTTGGACTTGGACTTGGACTTGGACTTGGACTTGGACTTGGACTTGGACTTGGACTTGGACTTGGACTTGGACTTGGACTTGGACTTGGACTTGGACTTGGACTTGGACTTGGACTTGGACTTGGACTTGGACTTGGACTTGGACTTGGACTTGGACTTGGACTTGGACTTGGACTTGGACTTGAACTTGAGCTTGGACTTGGACTTGGACTTGGACTTGGACTTGGACTTGAACTTGAGCTTGGACTTGGACTTGGACTTGGACTTGGACTTGGACTTGGACTTGGACTTGGACTTGGACTTGGACTTGGACTTGGACTTGGACTTGGACTTGGACTTGGACTTGGACTTGGACTTGGACTTGGACTTGGACTTGGACTTGGACTTGGACTTGGACTTGGACTTGGACTTGGACCTGAACTTGAGCTTGGACTTGGACTTGGACTTGGACTTGGACTTGGACTTGGACTTGGACTTGGACTTGGACTTGGACTTGGACTTGGACTTGGACTTGGACTTGGACTTGGACTTGGACTTGGACTTGGACTTGGACTTGGACTAGGAGTTGGAGTTGGACTTGGACTTGGACATGGACTTGGATTTGGACTTGGACTGGAACTGGGATTGGGAATAAGTGATGGATAATAATAAGAATAACTAGAGAGAAGAGACAAGAGGGAAGGAGACAGAGGCTGAGAAAGAAATAGAGTTAGACAAAAATAGGGAGATATGGATAGATAGAGCGGAAAGGAATTGAAAGAAACGACTGAGAGGGAGAAAAGGATGCAGAGAAAGAGAAAGGCAGAGGGAGAAGTGAATAAAAGGATAAAGAAAAGGGAGAGAGAGGGGGAGAGAGAATAAGAGGTAAAAACTTCTTAAAACTTATGCAGATAGGCGAAAGTTATGGCGGAACAACGTCTGCTTCTAGAACAACTCACAACCTGAGAACCCTGTATTGGGAATATTGTATCATTAGTATCATCATCATTAGCCTTGGTCCGCTGGGTGCGGCTATCACAGAGGTGATTTGTACTACAGCAGTGATAAGGTTACGAGCTAAGGATGATGCCGGTTAAGCAATCCAAGAAATAGTTCTAAATAACCAGTACATTGCAAAACACGTGGACTTAAAGTAATCATGCTCTTGGAGTTCGCTATAAGTTCGGCAACTGGCGCAAATGTAACTTCGTTTTTAAAATTTTTGAAGTGAACAAACACAGAATACAAATCTGCATAAAATGGTTTCCACTTCAAAAACGTGTGCAATATTCTGAAGGAAATATTGCAGCGTCGGTTAGTCTCTTCTTTTAAGGGTTTGCACTGGCCGGCTAGAATAACCCATTTTAACCGTCTCAGACTTCTTTTTTTGTTTTTTTTTTTTTACGTTGAAGCTTATGTGAATACAAACCTCAGGCACTTGAAGCCCTTCAGAAAATTATTCGATACTCATAATATGAGCTGCCACCTAAGTTCTAACAAGGGTAAAAGAATTACTATAAAACAGGTCATCAAATCTGGCGGCGACGACTTGGCCGATGTTATTTTCTTGGTTTTATGGAATAGGTTCTTATTGATTAATTGAAAGCATTGCGTACGCCGAACCCAAATTTTTCATTAAAAATATAAAAGAAAAAATCACCGGCTGAGCCTTGTAGATTTCAATTTGGTAAAGACGCCAACACTTTCATTGGCTCTCCTAGCTTCGACGTATACAAATTGAGTTTAAATATTTTTCATACAATTTCAAATATGCATTTATGTTCAAATATGAGAAACGAGCTACAATGTATAGCTCAAACTGCATATTTTTGTTTGTGAAATGTATGCATATTTGGTTAGTTATATAGTTACAAGTCATATAGAAGATACTCTGTTGTACACCTTGGGTTGCCCTGCTCATAACAAATTTAAATTTTTTGATCCAATGCCAGCTATATTGAATAACTACTTAAAAGAGTGTACCAAGATGGAACGTCCGTATCTTTGGAAATACCCATATACAATTATTTTGTATAAAATATAAATGTTTATGTAAAGAGAAATTGTATTATTATAATTGACAAAAACTAGTATGCGGGAATTTGAATTTAGAAAGCATCTTTACTAAAGGGCAAAACATATGCTCGCAAATAACTAAAATATACATCTAAAATAGTGCTTAATAAATTTTAAATTTACTAAATTCAATGGTATAAACTGTGTAAGTATATGCGAAACTACATAAGGACACCTATACATTCACATAAAGTTGTCTTAGATATTTATATAAAGAATGCTTCAGCGAAAATTGGTGAATGATGATGAATACCTTTTTCCATAATTACTTTCTTTTTCGGAGTTTTGTCTCAAGAGGTGATTGATGATTATTTTCAATTAGGAAATTTAATTTATTTATATATAAAATACTTTCGCATCTCATACACCGAAATTAAAAGCACAAAAGGGGGTATTACATATAATTATTTAGAAGCTACAAAAATATTTATGTGCTTTTTATTTACTTCATGAATCATGATATATACATATACACACATATAAATTGCGGTCGCCGTGGTGCGATGGTACCACACCACATACCACACCACTGAGTTCACGTCCCGGGCAAGGCAACATAGAAATTTTAGAAGCAAGTTTTATCAATTAGAAGAAAATTTCTCTCAAGCACTCCGAGTGCATTTCTGCAATTAAAAGCTTCACAGTGAAAACTCATCTGCCTTGCAGATGCCGTTCGGAGTTGGCATAAAATAAGTAGGTCCGGTTACGCCAATTTATAGGAAAAACTAAAAAATGGAGCCCGACGCAATTTGGAAGAGAATCTCGGCCTAAAATCTCTTCTGAGGTTATCGCGCCTTACATATACATATAAACAAATTTCTGTCTTCTTTTATTGCTCCATGCATTCCGTAAAACTAATTAGCTAATTACTGTTTATTAGGGTTAAGTTGTGATTGATTATGTATGCTGCACTTTAGCAAATTATGGGTAGCACTAAAATATGAACATATAATTTTTAAAGTCTATATATGTATATCATATATAATCTGCTTTACTCTCATTAAAAAATTATTTAGTGTCACGTTACTTAATTTACACACGAACGACCTAAAAGGCTAAATAGTTTCACCTTGTGAAAACTGTCGTGGAAATAATAATAAAATAGATCGATAATCTGCACACTAAAGGCGTTTTCTTTTCAGTAAAAAAATTTCCCCGCACGTGGCACTCTTGAATTTTATCTTTTGAACCACAAAGGTCACCTGCCGCTATGCAAAATGACTGTATTTGTACGTGATGAAACCCCTTTTTGTTATTAATTGGAAAACATTTTGTGAAAGGAACACACAAACGCACGAGTGAGGTGAGAAAAATCTTCAGGGCGACATTATTTTCAGAAAAGAAAACACCATAAGTTTCACGTTTATTATTGTCTGCATGGCTATCACATGCATGAATGAATCACTTATCTGAACTATATATGCCATATTTGTAAGTATTTTATATAATTTGAAGCTTCTAGCTGTTGAAATAGGGCAGAAATAACGAAAAATGTCTTATCTTAACAATCGGTTGCAGGGGATATATGCTGTATATACTACCGATCTCTTCGATTTTTTCAAATCACAATATGTGCTATATACGAAAGCATATGGTGAAGTTTGAAGCTTCAATCTGTTAAATTGAGGAAAATATGATAAAAATCCTCTTTTCTGAAAAGTCAGTTGCATGGGGTATATATGTATGCTACAGTGGTCCGATTTGGCCGGTTCCGAAAAATGTCTAATCGGACTTCTGGTTACCAAATTTTATCAAGATATCTCAAAAATTTAAAAATTGAGGGACTGGTTAAATTCAAACAGACAAAAGGAAAGATAAAGAGACAGACGGACATGGCTAAATCAACTAAGCTATCATCCACATCGTTTCGGTATATTTATTGGTTGGTCTATCTCTTTCCCCTTATAGACTTAAAATTTTCGTGATATACATAATATACCATTCCATTTTTATGAAAGGTGCAAAATATAATAAAATATAATAAAATAAAATTAATCAAAATAAGATATAAAAAAAAATAATAATAAATAAAATAAAATAAAGCAAAGTAAAATATACGCAAACGAGATTAAATAAAAATAAGAATAAACTAAAAAAAAAATAAAATAAAATAAAATAATACAAAAAAAACTAAAGTATAATGCACTAAAATAAAATGAAATAGAATAATAAGAAATTGAATTATAAAAAATAAATTTAAAAAATATATAATAAAAAAAAAAAATCACCAAATAAAAAAAAGAAAATAAAGTAACATAAAATAAAATAAAATGAAGTAATAAAATAAAATCAAATAAAATAAAATAAAATAAAAGAAATAAAGTAGAACAAAGTAAAAAAATTAAATAATATACCATTTAATTTTCATGAAAGTTGCAAAAAAATATAATAAAATAAAATCGAATCCACATAAAACAAATTAAAATAAAGTAAAATAAAATAAAATAAAATAAAATAAAATAAAATAAAATAAACCCAAAGGAAATAAACAAAAAATAAAAACGAACTAAAAAAATAAAATAAAATCGTATATTTAATAATTTGGAAAAAATTTGAAAAACGTAACATGAGGACGGACAAGGCCACAGCTGTATCGATAATACTGTCACGGATATTAGCATCACTAAGCTATACCATCACTAGGGCGATGCTAAGCGATGTTTACGTCAATAATCAAATCATGTATAAACATATATAAGGCAGCCGAGCGATGTCACACACAGATGCATTTGCTTATACGCCTATGTGTGTGCGAGAGACTGTAAACTACAAACTCACATACATCTGAGAGACGCTGAAAAGTAGAAAATTGTAAACAAGTAGAAACTATATGAGAACTATAAACACTCGAAATAGTTGGTCAGTTCTGGAAATAGAAGAGCCTAGATGTATGCAGCGTAAACTATAAAAGCGGCGCAAGCGAGTAAGAAGAAATTCAGTTTGATTTGAGTTGTCAAACAGTTTCGACTAAGACGATATCTAGCGAGCAATAGCAGTATTATTTTGAAAGTCAGTTCATTTAAGCTATCAGTTTGGTTATTAAGCTATTCGTTGCACAGTTTGAGTGTTATTGTGAAGTATTTTAATAAAGGCCATTTTTCCATTATTCAATATTGGAGTTATTTATTCAACAGTTTAGCGATACGAACCTAGCAAAAGGGCAAATAAGAGGATTTGCAGCAAATTCGTTACAATACGTTGTAAATATCTTCAAAGCCTTTTCTCCCGGGAGTGGGATTTGAACCCGAACTCCTACGATGGTTGAAGTGTTACAAACGCATTCAGCCACGTCATGCCTGGGCCATATTATTAAATAAATTATAAATTAAAAATTGCTTCAAATAAATGTTTTCATACATTTAAAAGCGATAAAGACAACCCCCGCTTAATTCATACAAATAAAATAAAATAATATAAAAAACTTAATTATAATACAATAAAATAAAAGGAAATATAATAATATATATTATAAAAAAAATTTACAAAATAAATAAAATAAAATAAAGTAGAATTAAGTTAAGTAAAATGAAATAATATAAAATTAAATAAAAACATAAATAAAGAAAAGAAAAAAATAAAAGAAAAGAAAAGAAAAGGAAAGTAAAGAAAAAAAGATAGGAAGAGAAAGGGAATCAAGGGAAGGGAAAGGAAATGAAAGAAAAGAATAGACAAATGCAGAAATAAAGGAAAAGTAAGAAAGTCATGATGTCTATAGTTTTATGTATTAAATACTTTGTGACCACTGCAGTAGTTGAATATCAATCACTGGGCGAACTCTAGCTTATTTAATTTTGTCTTTTGCACACAGCAAAGTTAGGAGGCCACCCACAACGATAACAAATCTTAAAATACTACGCCACCTAGGAAGAAAAGTGTTTGGACTTGCACCTAGAATTTATAAGAAATGCGTTGAGCTGAGTGTATCCCCCTCAAAGGAGACTATCGTGGGAACAAAGTCGAGTTTCGCTAAAAAAAAATTTGTTTTCTTCTTTAGTTCAAATATGTCCTTTTTCACACATGTGTTACATATTAAATGTAAAAATTCAGTAGCAGACCAAAATTTTAACTCTTTTATTCATAAAAAAGGAAAATGAATATCATAAATTTATAAAGCTCTTATGACTGGAAACTTTATGGAGGGGCATTTTAAAATGCTTTATAAACTTTTTGTATTGTTTGCTAGTAAAGCTAAAAGTAAATTAAATTTTCAAAAGCTGCAAATGTAGCAAACAATGTAACTAATAAATCTAATTTGGCATTAAATTCAATATGCAATTTCAAAAAAGTAAGCGAGTTAAATATTGTAATTTTAAATGAAAACATTTAAATTATGTACTAAAAAACTGCTTGAATCAATAAATAATTTATAAATTTTTTTTTTTTCATTTATGAGCCATTCGTTTGCATTTTATTTCGATTACTGGCAATTGAAAGCAGCTGTGCCATGAACAAATTTACTTGAAAGCGTCCGTACACAATGGAAAAAAATATATTAAAGTATACATACATATATATGCAGTTATATAGTACTTTTTAATATATGTAAATAGATATGATAACTACATGCACACATACAACACTGGGTTCATAAATTATACAGCAAATTTGTTTCCTTATAAAAAACTTGCCGTAACTGATTCCCCAAAAAGAAGATAACAAATTTAAAAGTACTGAAGTATTTTGGGTTTACTTAACGAATGAGTGAATTGATAACTCTATCGCAAAAGGATGGAGGAAAACTATTAATGTTTTACAGACTAAAGAAGTATTAAACTAGAAGTATATGGGTAGCCCACACAATTCTGATGTGCAACGATGACCCAGAGCTGTTAATAAATGTTTTAAGTTATTTGTCATGTCAGACTATTTTTAGAAATGTTTTTGAATCTAAAAACCGATTATTCGAAATCAAATTCAAGTTAAAACAAAGTAAACTGACTGGTTCAAAACCAAATAAATGTAAAAATAAACAATGCTTATCTTATGTCATCTCTTTGCTGTAAAATTATCTCAGCGTACGATTTATGTTCGGTTAGGTCAGAAAATACTCCTAGACTCTTAATATTTCCTCCGCGGACTCATATACATACATCCATGCTGAGACATTTACAACTTGTCCTTGCGAAAACGGAGCAGTTAAATACGAAGTGACAAAAAGAGTCTAGCTAAGCATGCCTTTCATCATATTATTTTTCTTCCTTACAGCTGTTGGCGCCGAGGTAGTGCTGTTATTTTCCAGTTTTTGTATATTTATGTAATTTAAATAAAAAATGATTTTCAGTTGTCATATTCCATTCCACACAATTGGGGCTTCCATAGGGCAGTGACCAATGAATACTTTCATCAGCACAGAGAGAAAGGCATTAATAAAACCTTGTAGGTTCGCTTAGCGGCCAGCTTTTCAGTTTGAGCTCTGGCAATCAGGTAACGTTAATAGAAAAGTAGTTTAATGCGACTCCAACGAGCTCAGAACCCTGCTCGACCGTAAAGTTTTTCAGACAAGCACTTTTGTAGCCGCATGATATATAAACATAATATGTTATTATCGTTAGTATATGACGCGTTGGACATATCGTCGGGCATCCTTATAGAGGCTATCTCCGCTTGGAAGATGATGCAATGTAGGTGTAGCATACATTTCCGATAAAGCACGAGTCTTTGACAGAATACCCCGCCAAGGGGCTATTTTATATATTTGTAGAATGACTTGCTCAATTGTATCTGGATTTACAGCTAGTCCGTAAGATTTGGAACACCCAGCCAATTTACCTGTATATAACTGGCGAGAACCTTCCAGTCGGCAGTGTGTACTAACATTTGTTTGACCTTGCATATAAAGTTTTGGAGTAGTTAATGTAAAATAAGGATCCTAAAAAGAAAAAGAAAGTCTTGAACTGGTCCGTAAATAAAAATTTCGTAATAACTGAATGTGTCCATAGTGTTAAGATGATGTCCAGGGAATGGGTATGTCTATACATGCTCCAAATGAACGTCGATCCCTAAAATTCCTTCAAATCTTTTGTGACCAGTTGCTGTCCCCGTTAAAGCGCGTCTTCTTTCTTTTTCCATAACAATGCTGCTCAGCAAGCCAACATAGGTAGTTGCTGTTGATCTGATACATACAATTAAAACATAGTATGAATAGGAGAAATACCAATTACCGGCCACATTTTCTACATTCGCCAACAATAGAGCCAGCATCACCTGGTCCCAGAGCGGCAACGCCTTCCCCTTCATATAAGCCTTAACTATAACCATAGTGCGAACAGTAAACGTAAAATTAAGCGTTACTTTTGCCAACCTTACTGTAACTGGTGGGTTATCGTCGAGGTTTGAAAGAATATCGATATTCTATCGAAGTGTCATGAGTAAACTATCGATGACAAAGTGACGGCACGTTGCCAAAAGTTATCGGTTTGCTAAGGCTTATCTTATAGAAAATTTGTCGATTTCCTATCAAAAAGTTATCGAATCGATATTAGAAAGAAAATGTAAAGATATGATATCAAAAAATGTTCAGTTTGTTATCGCAACACTATTAAAATATTATTAAAATAATATCAAAAATTACCGATACATAAAATATAACGATTTATTATCGAAATTATATGGATTTTATATCAAAAATCTATTGAAAAATTATCGATTTTAATGAAATCTTCAACATAAATTCAATGACACAACCCGATAATAACCCAACCAGAAGTCGATGAAACGGCGATAATACTACGATGAAAATTCGCTATCGATAATAATCCGGTAGAGAACAATAAGTTGTCACTGTTGGTTGCTACGCATAAGAAGCCGCCGAATCTTTTATCAAAAAGCTTGAAATTATTCGTTTCTGAATGTAGTTTAACTTTTACTCCGACTTAGCTCTAGTGAACGCAAGAACATTGGTTTCCTACTTTTCTTTTCGGCTGTACCATGTAGCTACGCGTAAAAAGTTACACGTAATTTGCTGATTTACGCCACACTATGAGTAAATATATTTACTTATAAAAAATTGAATCATGTGCCATAATGAATGAGCGCACTGTACTTAAGTAGATAGCAGGAAGGAACTCATGCATTAAATGCTGATTGTGGTAATACATGACGTATACATAATCAAAATTGTACATATGTACATAAATAGTAGAATACGCCCAAACGCAGCTGCGCTACTAAATAAGTACAATCAAGCAATTTAAATGAAATGAAATGAAATGAAATGAATATAATGATGGACTAGAAATTTTACTGACTAACTACACTAAATGAATGACTGACTGAATGAATTATTGTATGATTGATTGTCAGTCACGAGGCTGCGTCTGCTGTAGATGGAGTAAAAACCGCTTTAACCAGAACTGCTATTTGCCAACTGTTTTTGATGCTGGTGCGATTTAGCTGCTTTGAATTATTAAAAAGGCTTTTCAATAAACAGCTGATGCACTGGGAATAAAATAAAACAAAGCATGACATTTGTAAAGCTCATTGCGGTTAAATATTACTTAAGAGCTTAAAAATAATTTACAGCAAATAATAATGCGAAAATAAAGTTAACAGCTTTTCTATATTTTATATTGAAATTCGTTTGTTGATGTTGTTGTTGTTGCCGCATTTTATTTATGGCTAACTAGCCGAATCATTGTCATTCATATACCACCGAACAGTGTTTTATGTGGTTATGGGTATGTGTGAGTGTGCAATAGCAATTTAAGTGATAGAAGCTTTAAAAAATTAAGGACAGGAAACAATAAGAAAAAGTTAGGAAAAAACAAAACAGGACGGCTTACAAAAATAGTGAATGACAAGTGGATACATTTTTATGATAATTTTATTATCTTAGAAGCTTATTAGAGTCCATCAGCGACCACACCAGCAACGGCCACTGATTATTATCTTTTATGCGGTACAGCGATTATATTTGCTGCTTTGCTTGGGGCTTTGGGGAATTATGACTTTGTGCTTCCATTTTTTTCACCATTTTTTATTTATCTGTATTACTTACTCTATTTTTGTTTTGCACCGTTTTCTTTGGTTTACTTTCGCAACTTGTATGCCTGCGGAGTTTTTTTCTGAGGAACAAAACAAAGTTTCGCACTTTGATAAGTTAGCAAATTTGCTGAGCCACAAACAAAAAAGAACAAAAAAGGTAAAAATTAGAAATAAAAAAATTTTAAAAAAACCTTTGAAGGAAAGTTTGAAACTTACAAAAGCGGAAAGTGCGTGCAAATAATTGTATACGTTTTTGAATGACTGGTTTTTTTAATAAGAGTTGGAATATGCTAACTTTAGGGATGTTAATAGTAGGCTACATGCAGTTTGTACACAGAAAAAAAGGTAATGTTAGATTGAAATTGCAACAAACGCAAAGTCCTAATTTCCTATTATTTTAATCCAAAAGCGTTTTATATGCGGAAATCGCATGGAAAAAATATGCAACACCCTATTTTTGATGTGACTTTAACACTACAATAATGTAATGTTTGCATGGATTTTCGTGTAAATTTAACTCCAATTTAATGTAAATTTTACAAATATTTAATGCAAAATCTATAATTCTTCTTCCGATCATTTTAAGTTGACCGCATAAGCGAAAACATAAAAATGGCCGCCGTGTTTTGGAGGTAACGTAATCTTCCTACTACACCGATGGTCCTGGGTTCAAGTTCTGAGCAAATCAAGATCAAGAACTTATTAAAAAGGCTTTCTAAGTGGGGTCGCCCCCGATAGTGGTTTGACAATACTCCGAGTATATTTCTGAAAAGCTTCATAATGAAATTTCATCTGCATTACAGTCGCCGTTCAGAATTGGCATAAAATATGTAGGTTCCATGTCACCAATTTGTAGGTAAAATTAAAAATAAGCACCATGCAAATTGGATGACAAGCGTGATGTAAATCTCCTCTTGATAAATAGGGCTAATTTTTTTCTTTTTTACATATTACCCATACAAAAAATGTACTGGAACTTTTTTTCTCAATGTGTTGCTCTTCGTACGAGGATTTCTTCCGTCGAAGCTTGATCCCGGTGCCTATAGATTGTAATTACGTTTTTGGCATGGCGTGGTTAGGTTGAACTGATTAGCCCGTAAGCACCCCATATTGACGGAATATGTTTACAGTGTTATCAATAGTTTATTCGACAAAAGTCTAAATCCCTATCAAGAACCAGATAAATGTTAAAAAATAACTCTGTCTCTCTACAAATACTAGAGCAAATTTCTGTCTAGAACGGCTCAAAGAAATTTTGCGATGTGTTTCCTTCACAGGACTACCTCTCTTGGCCTAGGCCTAGTCCAATTTCATGAGCATCGTGTCCATTTCAATGATCAGCCAGAGGCGATCTATCTTTCAGAAAGCATATTGCTGGTAGCCGTTTGCCTTTGTTCAACCATTGAAGCAATTGCTTGATGACCAACGCCTAGCATAAGTAATACCATCTTACCTTGCCGCGTTCTCCTGCTCACTGATTTCCCAATCCAAAATAGACCGCACGGCAAAGTAATTTTTTCCGCCTTGGTTAGGAAGAGGACGCAGGCCGTCATACAACAGCACGGCAGATGATTCAATTTTATGAACCCATCTAAAATTATCTTGAGCCCTTCACCTAACATTTGCAGTATAGCAGGGAATGTTTCATTGTAAGCAAGTAAATGAATTCTGGACAATTCTTAGCGGCACACTCCCTTTTGGTATTACTTGCTTTTCCTGACACGTAATCAGATTGCTTATCAATCCTTTAACGCCACATCTTGAAAGAAACTGTACGCCGACAAGCGCCCTAAGGAACTTTTCACTACTACCTGTCAAATTTCCATTATCTTCTTATTTCGTTTTTAGAACTATTTCATTCTTAGGTTAGAGTTCCTATAATCTTGCACTTTTGCTAGAGATTTTCCATGTGGTTCTCTTTGTACTTTCAATTTTAAGTATTTATATCCTCAGTAGATCCCGTTATTCAACTCAGCACTTGTCACAACCCATGACCTTTGCAGGTTAAAAATATCCCTCACCTATTTCTGGAAAGCCCCAGAGCTTTGATTTGCCTCTAGATCTTCTTAGTGGGCATCCAAACTTTATTAGTGCATGCCCCCAGCCCTGTGCACTTCTCTAAAAGCTCGACTCTTGTCCACCCTCTTTAGATTTAAAAATGCAAAGCAGTCGTTTTACGTTTTTTTTTTAAAGCTAAGGAAATGTGCACTGTTCTAAGGTCTAGGTAGCGGAAGAAGGTTCCGGTTCGAAAAATGAGCTAGGATATAAAAAGTACAAGAATTCGCAAAAGTACCCGGCTCTTAATTCCTAATTCCTTTTAATATCTTGATAACAACAAAAAACAATTTCGGCTGTATTTGTAAGGATCGGTGAAAAAAAGGTTTCAAGATGCTCTCAGCATAAGCCTCAAATTTTGGGGCGCACTTCTACAGCTTTTTTTTGCACAGTATAATATACATACACAAACATATACGTACCACATCTTTGTTACGTAAAAGCCTCCAATAACATCTCAAGTTGCTAGAGTAGCCCTCCCTTTATAGCGCAAAGAAATATGTTTAACTGTTTTTCAGACACACAACCCTTGGCAACTTTTTTTCATTTCATCATCTGCTATCGCTTTAAAAGAGAATAGCAACACCTTGGTTTCATTTATTTATCTTCAACTGTCTGCAAACATTTTCGGCACAACAAATTGAGGTAAGTGGCAATACTCAAGGTCTCTTGCACAATGTACTCATGTGAAATGCTAGGTTTTTTCGTCTACTTGTTATACTCAACTGAACAGAGCTCACAGAGTATATTAACTTTGTTCGCATAACGGTAATCCGTAACGACATAAACTAATCGAGATTGATTGACTTCTATATATCAAAATGATCTGGGCGAAAAAAGAAAATCATTTAGCCATGTCCGTCCGTCCGTCCGTCCGTAAACACGATAACTTGAGTAAATTTTGAGGTATCTTGATGAAATTTGGTATGTAGCGCCCAGGAAGCTCATTTCAGATCGCTATTTAAAATGAACGATTGGGACCACAACCACGCCCACTTTTTCGATATCGAAAATTTCGAAAAGCCGAATAGTGCGATAATTCATTACCAAAGATGGATATAGCGATGAAACTTGGTAGGTGGGTTGACCTTACGACGGAAAATAGAAAATTAGTAAAATTTTGGGCAATGGGCGTGGCACCGCCCACTTTCAAAAGTAGGTAATTTAAAAGTGTTGCAAGCTGTAAATTGGCAGTCGTTGAAGATATCATGATGAAATTTTGCAGGCACGTTACTCCTATTACTATATGTGCGGTAAATAAAAATTAACAAAATCGGATGACGAACACGCCCACTTTTAAAAAAAAAATTTTTTTAAGTCAAATTTTAACAAAAAATTTAATATCTATCTTTACAGTACATAAGTAAATTATGTCAACATTCATCTCCAGTAATGATATGGTGCAACAAAATACAAAAATAAAAGAAAATTTCGAAATGGGCGTGGCTCCGCCCTTTTTCATTTAATTCGTCTAGAATACTTTTAATGCCATAAGTCGAACAAAAATTTACCAATCCTTGTGAAATTTGGTAGGGGCATAGACTCTATGACTATAACTGTTTTCTGTGAAAATGGGCCAAATCGGTTGAAGCCACGCCCAGTTTTTATACACAGTCGACCTTCTGTCCTTCCGCTCGGCCGTTAACACGAGCAAAAATCGATATATCTTTACTAAACTTTGTTCACGTACTTATCTGAACTCACTTTATCTTAGTATAAAAAATGGCCTAAATCCGACTATGACCACGCCCACTTTTCCGGTATCGAAAATTACGACAAATAAAAAAAATTCTATAATTCTATACCAAATATGAAAAAAGAGATGAAACATGGTAATTGGATTGGTTTTTTGACGCAAAATATAACTTTAGAAAAAACTTTGTAAAATGGGTGTGACACCTACCATATTAAGTAGAAGAAAATGAAAAAGTTCTGCAGGTCGAAATCAAAAGCCTTTGGAACCTTGGCTGGAATACTGTTCGTGGTATTAAATATATAAATAAATTAGCGGTACCCGACAGATGATGTTCTGGGTCAGCCTGGTTCACATTTTCATCGATATCTCGAAAACGCCTTCACATATAAAACTAAGGGCCACTCCCTTTTATAACCCTCATTAATACCTTTAATTTGATACCCATATCGTACAAACACATTCTAGAGTGACCTCTGGTCCACCTTTAAGGCGATATCCCGAAATGGCGTCCACCTATAGAATTATGGCTAACTCCCTTTTAAAATACTCTTTAATATCTTCCATTTGATACCCATGTCAAACAAACACATTCCAGGGTTACCCTAGGTTCATTTTGCTAAATGGTGATTTTCCCTTATTTTGTCTCCAAAGCTCTCAGCTGAGTATACAATGTTCGGTTACACCCGAACTTAGCCTTCCTTACTTGTTTTCTTTCTTTTTACCTACGGCTCCACGCTTTCGTATGCCAATTTGTAAGAGTTTTATATGTTGCGAATGGTGCATGCATTGTTTACAAATACATACAAATTTTTCGCAGTACGTACATTCATATATTTAATGCTTTTCATCAGCTCATGTGAGCCAGAGGGTAGCTTGTTTTTAAACTTGCCAAAATATTTTTAAGTAAAACATATCGTCGACGAAAGTAAACCGACGCGTGGTTTTTCGGTACAGAAAAAACTTTCAGATGTAATAACTAAGACAGCTAGTAATATTTGGTATCTATTTTACGGGATCCCATAACCATAGCAATAACCTCCACAAGAAACAACATTTTGGTTACCATGTCTTGGATGTGCAACTACCCGTGACTTTTTTTGGGTCATCGCCATACAAAAGTAATGAGCTTTTTGAGAGAAAATAATTGAATAATAATGTGACCTTGTTTATTTGGCTTATTTAGCACTAACTTGGAGTTAAGTTTTAGTTAGTTTATTAGCTTAAACTAAGTTCAGAACACCGTGAAAATGTAACAATCTTACAATTGTTCTTCTTCATTTTTGTTGTCTTCTATTTTTGTACATTTCTCTGACTCTATCCACACATCTTTATCTCTTCCCCAATTCTCTCTTTTCAACGGTTTTCCCCTTGATAACGTTCTAACCCTTAGCTTCTCTTTCTCCCTCTTTCTCCATCTACAACAACCAACCCGCGCAATAAAATGAATTTTTCAAACAGATGGGTCCCTCTATTCCATTTACCGAATTATTTTGAAACAACTTTCCGACGTCCCTTGTTAGCTTTGGTTTAAAGATAAACCCATCTCGCCGTTGTGTCATCTTCAGTACCCTTTATCGTTTTGTTACGTTTTCCTAGTGCAAGAGCACATGCTTATACATTAGGGTGAGCGCGAAGGTGGAGTATTTTTTCCTTTTGGTATGGTGGAAATATATTAGTAGGCATCCAAAAAAAATAAACTGTTAGGCCCACTTGCAGAACGTCAAGCTAACTTTTTAACTCAGAGTTAACCTGTTATGAGTGGTTCAACTCATACATTTTTGACAAATTTTCATGGCTAACTCTGAGCTAAAAAAATAACTTGCCGTTCTGCAAGTGGGCCTTAAAATTTCAGCAATTTATATATATGTTTAAAGGTATATCACCCGTTTGAAGTTTTTCTATACAAATCGTATGGGGATTTGCAAGTTTTCATAAGAATGGTACTTTAGCTCTAGCCTTGCGTACCCAAATCAAAGTTTCAAAGTTACGCTTCAAATTGGTAATATTTCAATTTGTCAATTCCATATTATTTTATGATTATTTAAAAAACAGTTTTATAATATTTTGGCAAGCTTCCGGAGCATTCAGGAAATTTAAAATTATTATATCACATATGTAGGTAAGCTTTGAACTCAACAAAAAGTTTTCAAATCGGACTATCCTGTTGTACAGCAACGAACATGAAATTATCAGTGGAAATTTTTACGAAATTTCACCAGTCAAATTCTTGGCTTTTACTTTAGGTAGTTCAAGAAAAACCTTGAATGAATTTTGCAAATAAAACTATGCAAACCAATTTCAAAACTCGCACTGATTTTCGACAGCCCCGTTGGGAAAAAGACTGTAGAAAATCAACGCGAATTTCGAAAGACCAGTAGCTTGATTGGGGCTACAAAACTGCATACTCAAAAAAATACAATAATGTAAGTTTAGTGAAATGTAAAATCAGTTTTATATGTAATATATTAATTTGCCTGTATTTAATAACTTTGTTTTTCGTATTTTCTAAAAAATAAATTAGAATCCTGATGAAGATGCGAATATGCGTCGAAACGCGTTGATTGAAATAAAAAAGTAGATTTTATTGAGATAAACCGACCGAAAAGCTCCAAATAAAACAACAAGAAGTTTAACTAAAATACTTGGCCCTACAAAATTATTTATCCAAATTATCGGAGAGCTACACCGAACTAACAAATACAAAAAACAAAGGAAGTACAACAAAATGAAGCAATTTTCCCAGCACATAAGGCAAAAATACAACATAAGTACCTGCAACACTATCAAACAATATGGTAAATACCATAAAAATTTGGTAAAACAACAACAACGATTAAAATTCCTGCTCCAATGCAAGGACTATGGAATTCTACCACCACACTTAAAGGGTAAGACTGGTAAAATGACACATGAATTTAGGCTTGAAAAAACCATTAAGCAAATACAGAAAATTGAAAACCAATTCTTGATGAAGGTTTTGAACTTGGAAATTAAAGAGACACACATAGTACATATTAAAATTGCGAATGACCAGATAAGAAAAATTAGGCAAATGTTATACGAAATTTTAGAAGAAAATGAATTTACCTCAGTAGCGGATACCCAAAACAGATTTTTAAAAGATATGAAAAGGAAAACAGAAGAGAATCTTAATAGAAAACTGCAAAAATCGATAAGAAACAATTTTGAGAAATTTGACCTAAAATACAACGAAGAGTGGTTTATGAATAAAACCAGAATAGAGATTCCAGTAGAGTGCCAGTGGTTACTCTCCCTAGGAAATAAATTCGCTCTCCCAATTTCTGGAACAAGTTTTTCCCCCATACACCTCATAACAGACATCGAACAAGGTATACAAACAATAGAAAATGACAAAGAAAAAGACATGGTTAGATCCAAGTTCGCAACGAGGGTAAATACGTATAAAAACAAGCTAAAAAACAGCCCCAAAGAAAAATTCATTCTTAAAATATACAAAAAAAACCAAGCAATTCATAAAGCGGCACCAAGAATCTATCATAATTACAAATGCAGACAAAGGTAATAGGACAGTCATGATGTACAGATCTGACTACAAGGGAAAAATTAAAGACCTACTGAGCGAAAAAACCACATACAAAACTATTAAAACTGACCCCATACAAACTCTATTAAGAAAGATAAACAAAATTGTGAATGACCTCTACCAAGCCCGAAATATAAATCAGAAGGAAAAGCAATATTTGGCATATCCAGCCGCTAGAGCGCCAAGACTATACGGGTTACCAAAAGTGCATAAAGAGCACACTCCACTTCGACCGATATCCTCGTCGTTAAATGTACCATGCTCGAAGTTATCAAAATTCATAGGAAAGATCCTAAAAAATATTATATCCGAAGAATACAATATAAAAAATTCTCTGCAACTAAAAGATCACCTAAGGAATACAGTCATTGATGACGATGAAATCCTTATATCACTAGACGTTGTATCTCTTTTTACCAACCTACCGATACACCTGGCAATTGCCACAATAATGAAGAAGTGGCCAATTCTCCAAACACAAACCAAAATACCCAAAACCCAGTTTCCTAAAATTTTAGAGTTCTGTTTGAGAGAAAATAATTACTTTTTATACGATGAAACGTACTACCAGCAAATTTATGGCATGCCGATGCGCAATCCCTTGTCACAGACTATATCTGACATAGTTTTAGATAAAATTATAGACGACAGCCTCACGGAACTGAGATCCAAATACATAAATATCAAATACATAACCAAATATGTAGATGATATCTTCGCTATAGTTAGGATTAAAGACGTGGAAGAAATTCTAAATACATTCAATGGACAACATACGAAAATTCAATTCACCCTCGAAACAGAAAAGTCCAGGAAATTAGCTTTTTTATATGTGGAGATTCACAATTCTCCAGATAACAATATAAAAACCAACTGGTACAAAAAAGCCGTAGCATCATCAAGAATGATACATTTTCAATCAAATCACCCATGGAGTCAAAAAAGGAATACGGCTATTAACTTTATAAATAAAGTTTACTCCCTGAGTGATCAGGAGTTCATGAAAGACAACGAGGTGCAAATAAAAAACATACTAAGAAATAATGGGTACCCTAATAATGTAATCGACGCACTAACAACAACAGCAAGAAACAAAACTAAACTTAAAATTGATAATGCACAAGTAAACGAAAACAATAAGAAAATATACATCGGACTTACATATATAATAAAGCTAACGGACAACAACACTTTGAGGAAGATAATAAAAAATACCAATATTGGATATGCACACAAACCACATCACACAATCCAAAACATTTATACAAGAACAAAGGGCAAAATTCACAAGGAAAAACTACACAATGTAGTATATGAAATAAAGTGCAATGGGAAAGAAGGAGAAAAATGCAATAAAGTGTACATTGGAACAACGAAAAGATCATTAGAAACGAGAATATACGAGCATAAGCAAGATGCTAAAAACAACAAAAGTTCCACGGCACTATCACAACACCTGACGGAAAGTAAACACACAGCCAATTTTGATGAAACAAAAGTATTAGACGTGGAGAACAGAACCAGAAGAAGGATGACATTAGAAGGGTTGCGCATACAGCAACAAATACACACAGCGATGAACTTCAAAGAAGACGTCGACAACATAAACTGCGCTTATGCTACAACGATCACAGTCAATGCAAAAGGTTGACGAATAAAGACGTGTTGTGCGGTTTAGTTTTTTTACAAAATGTATCTGTTTGTTAATGTTATGTGTATATATGTTTATATGTGCTCAACAACTAGACGAATTTAATGTTGTAAATAATGTAAGTTTAGTGAAATGTAAAATCAGTTTTATATGTAACATATTAATTTGCCTGTATTTAATAACTTTGTTTTTCGTATTTTCTGAAAAATAAATTAGAATCCTGATGAAGATGCGAATATGCGTCGAAACGCGTTGATTGAAATAAAAAAGTAGATTTCATTGAGATAAACCGGCCGAAAAGCTCCAAATAAAACAACAAAAACAAAAAAAAAATATAGAAAACTTTAAATACAAAGTTCGAAATTTCCATGATAATTTCTAGAATTATCGAATATCTTGTAAATGGGGTTTCATATTGGTTTGCATAATTTCAGTTATGAAATTCGTGAAATTTTTTCCTTAAATTATGAAATATAAAAAAGGAACATTTTACTGACGAAATACAATTAAATTTACTGCTTCTATTTTCGTGCCCCCTGCTGTATATCTATCACACAAAACACCAAACTGTGGGGTTTTCATAGACAATCTTCGACTTGATATACCTGAACATAGACTTACTTAGTTATTCCTTTTATTTGTTTTAATGCTAGTTGAAATTTTTTCCAAAATAAAATATGACTACTTGTTCCAAAGTTGCTTTGTTTGCTGAACACTCTTGGTATAAAACTCATAAATCTCATCATATCGGAGTCGCAAAAGACTCTTGCATGATCACATTTCTGAGGCTCATATTTTTCATATATTTCTGACTCATTTTGGAATCCAAAGCAATGAGCGCTCCCAGTATATCTGAGGGGAACGTTATCATAAGGTTCTTGCTGTTCTCTTTGTAAATTTGTAGGGACACTTTTTCGTTCAAGTACTCTTCGCCTAATAATTTCTTAAATATTCGCATATCAACAATGGTTGTAAGAATTTTGGAGTTTTTTATTGCAGCAACGAATTACCCTGCGTAGTACACCCCTTGGTATATCGAGCCGTCGATTAGCACTGACGTCGCAATGGCAAACCTTTAAGGGGTTTCATTCTAAATATCGTACTTTTCAACAAGGCTGAGGGTTTACACTCTTTATGTGCTCACTTGGGAGTCTGAAATGAACGCATTTCTTTTCTTGCAATAGTCGTCCGATATGAGTCTTAATTGATGTATAGTATGAGGCTGAATAGGAGATATATGACAATTATTGCATTCATAAACAGCGTATTTTTTGAACGCATTGAACTCCGGAAACTCTTGTAGGACGATAATTAGAGGCATACATATGAATATACTTATGTAGGAATATACCTCTAGATAAGTGCAAGGAACGGTGGGAGGCCTCGAGTAAAGGGCGTTGGATCTTTACGCTAGTTTTGGACGTAGCTCAATGGAATGAGCAGCAGCACGGCGAACTGAACTACCATCTCACGCAGATGATGAGTGGGCATGGCGGTTTCAAAAAGTATTTATGGAAGCGTAGGATAGAGAAAGATCCTGTTTGCCCAATGTGTACCATGGAGTTAGAAAACGCAGATCACGTTATGTTGCACTGCCCCCGTTTCCACGAGAAAAGACTCGCTTGCATAGAGTTTTTGGGGAGGAACCTACCACGAGATATTTAGTATCACAAATGTGCAACAGAAAAGAGTGCTGGACTGCAGTGAGCAAAATGGCATTTACAGTCATGACACGCCTGATGGATGCTGAGAGGGAGCGCAGAGAAATGCGCAGGCGAAGCAGTGGCGATTAAATAGACACTCAGAGCAAATAGCGGGCCTACTTGGCTGCTTCTGGAGTTGGCAAACTAACTTTATTTGAAGCCAGAATGGAGAAAAATTTGTATTTAACCTTACGAAAGGCAATTTGTTGCGAATCTCCCTAATTTAGGTGTACGTGATCGATTTCGCAATAACCAAGACAAGTCCCCTTAACACATATCCAGGATTGTGCCATAACATGGAACTGCCCGCACCTCATAAGTTTACTTCCACTTCTCAATTTTGGAATCGGCTACACGGCAAAGGCAGATTAGTAAGATTAGCGATTTAAAAACTACTCTTATCGAAGAAAGGCATAAGGTACCACCCAAAGCCGCTCCAAAACTATTTGCATCTATGCGAAATCATCTTGAAGATGTTATTTAATAAAAAAGTGGTCATACGAGGTACTAAACTAAATAAAAAGTAGTTTTTTCTAAGGCAGGGCACAGTGCACGAAATAAGCTGTAACCTTAGTTTTTGAGATAATTTTAGTTTTTATTAAATAATTAGCACAAACGTGTAAACACATGAAAATTAAGTATTTGTTCAAATAAAAGCATATTTTTATTAAAATTTTGCATTTGAATTTTCTTGACACCGTCACTTGTTTACTTTCTATACAGCTCTACAATTTTTTTCTGTAGCTGCTCGAAATAAGCTTTGAGCAATTGTATTTCGAATTCATTTTTAATTTTTTAATTATTATAAAAATATTTGCGTAGAAGAAAACTATTTCACTTAGTTTATGCCCAAACGCAGCAAACACCCAATATATTATACTTTTCTATGAAGATTTATACGGATTATTATAACTTATTAAATTTAAAGCTAGATAATTAAAGCATTAGGGTATCATTCATCATAAGATCTACAAGCTTAGAAAAATTTTAAAACTTTGTGTCGTTTTTTATTTATGTATATTTGTTATTCTTTCTTTATAAGTCATACCTTTTTCTGACCTTTTTAAAAGATCTCAAACCTTTTAAGTAGACAAGGAAATATATTTTATTGTACATAAATATGTTAAACAACACTCCGAAAACTACTTTGATGTTGCACTCCCTTTGTGCTTTGGCGCACCTATCCACTTAAAGTGCAAATAAGTTTTTTCTTTTGGAACTAATCGAAAACGCAAAAGTTTCTATACAAACTTTCGATAGAGAGTGAATATCCAAAAGGCCCCTAGCCACAAGTAGGTTAAGTTTACAATTATGTACAATACGTATGTGTGTACGTGCGCGTGTGAAGCCGCTAGTGCCCCTCAACGAATGTACGTACATCTATGTATACTTTTGTCCCTTTGAAGGACGCTTAACAAGTGGCCTGCCAAATAAAATTGAAGCAACTTACTTCAATACTGTTCCTGAATTAAATAACATTAAATATAGAAAAGCTTTATAAATGAAAAGGTAAATTTAAAAATAAGATCAAATTAAATAAAATGAAATGAAAAAAAATTATTGGAAATATATGCAAGCTTTAGTAAGAGCGTAAAACCCGAATAGAATTCATAAAAATGGTACAAAATCTATGGTAACAATCTAGTAGTTTCGCACTTGAGAAACCATTAAGCATGCCTTTGTAAACATAAAATCATTTCATTATTCTCTGTCTCTGTTCTCCCATTTCTCCTGATCTCCCTCTTTGCTTGTGTGGGTTCTTACTGTTCTTTTTTTTTATTTTATACCTTTATATTAAGTCCCTTTCACGTTTGTACCCTCATTACCATACGAATTTTTGACCCACGGAAATGTATTTTTCGGTAATTTCCCGTTGAGCTAGACACTTGACACTTAAAACATAGTTCAGATCTGGGATACATTACAATGCAAGTGAAAAAAAATTCGCTAGGTGGCGCACGGATCGAGATATACAGAAAATTAAATTTCAAATGGAAATTTTGTGATCGACTTTTAACTAACTTCTCGGTGATCCAGAGACTTGAAACTTAGCATATAGTTTGCGAGTCGATGGCACTACAATTCGTGGAAAACAAAATGCCGCCAGGTGGCAGACGAATCAAGATAAACGAAAATCCCTGAAAATCCCTGAAAAAACGCAGGGAATCTTGCGATCGATTTTTAAGTAACTTCCCAGTGAGCTAGAGACTTGAAACTTGGGCCGTGAGTCAGAACCCGGCGACAATGCAATATTTGAGCAAAAAAATTTTGCTAGGTGGCGCATGGATCAAGATATTAAGAAAATTAATTTTGATTTGGGAATTTTTCAATCCATTTTTAACTAAATTCCCGGTGACCTAGAGACTTGAAACTTGGCACACAGTTCGAGGCTTGGTGACAGTAAAATCTACAGAAAACTAAATTCCTCTAGGTGGCGCGCTAAGTGAGATAACTACAAATCCCTGAAAAACGAGGGAAATTTTACGATCGATTTTTGGGTAACTTGCAGTTGAGCTAGGGACTTGAAACTTGGGTCGTGGGTCAGAACCCGGTGACAATGTAATATTTTGTCAAAAAAATTCCGCTAGGTCGTATGGATCGAGATATTAGGAAAATTAATTTTAATTTGGGAATATTTCAATCCATTTTTAACTAACTTCCCGGTTACCTAGAGACTTGTAACTTAGCAATGCAACATTTGATCAAAAAAAACCCGCTAGGTAACGCATGGATTGTTAAGAAAATTAATTTTAATTTGGGGATATTTCAATCCATTTTTAACTAACTTCCCGCTTACCTAGACAATTGTAACTTAGCACATAGTTCGAGACCTGGTGACCATACAATTTAAAGAAAACAAAATTCCGCTAAGTGGCGCGCTAAGTGAGATAACTAAAAATCCTTGAAAAACGAGGGGAATCTTGCAATCGATTTTTGAGTAACTTCCCGGTGAGCTGGAGATATGAATCTTGAGCCGTAAGTCAGAACCCGGTCACAATGCAACATTTGATCAAAAACAAAATTCCGCTAGTTGGCGCATGGATCGAGATATTAGAAAAATTTATTTTAATTTGGGAATCTTTCAATTCATTTTTAACTAACTTCCTGGTTACCTAGAGGCTTGTAACTTAGCACATAGTTCCAGACCTGGTGATAACACAATCTACAGTTCGAGGCTTGGTGACAATACAATCTACAGAAAACTAAATTCCGCTCTAAGTGAGATAACTACAAATCCCTGAAAAACGAGGGGAATTTTACGATCGATTTTTGAGTAACTTGCAGTTGAGCTAGAGACTTGAAACTGAGGTCGTTGGTCAGAACCAGATGACAATGCTTTTAATTTGCGAATATTTCAATCCATTTTTAACAAACTTCCTGGTTACCTAGAGATTTGTAACTTAGCAATGCAACATTTTATCAAAAAATTCCGCTAGGTGGCGCATGGATTGTTAAGAAAATTAATATTAATTTGGGGATATTTCAATCCATTTTTAACTAACCTCCCGCTTACCTAGACACTTGTAACTTAGCACATAGTTCGAAACCTGGTGACAATACAATTTAGAGAAAACAAAATTCCGCTAGGTGGCGCGCTAAGTGAGATAACTACAAATCCTTGAAAAACGAGGGGAATCTTGCAATCGATTTTGGAGTAACTTCCCGGTGAGCTGGATATATGAAACTTGAGCCGTAAGTCAGAACCCGGTCACAATGCAACATTTTATCAAAAAAATCCCGCTAGTTGGCGCATGGATCGAGATATTAGGAAAATTAATTTTAATTTGGGAATCTTCCTGGTTACCTAGAGATTTGAAACTTAGCACATAGTTCGAGACCTGGTGATAATACAATCTACAGAAAACAAAATTTCGCTGGTGGCGCGCTAATTGAGATAACTACAAATTCTTGAAAAACGAGGGGAATCTTGCAATCGATTTTTGAGTAAATTCCCGGCGAGCTGGAGATATGAAACTTGAGCCGTAAGTCCGAACCCGTTGGCAATGCTACATTTTATCAAAAAAATCCCGCTAGGTGGCGCATGGATCGAGATATTAGGAAAATTGATTTTAATTTGGGAATCTTTCAATCCATTTTTAACTAACTTCCTGGTTACCTAGAGACATGTAACTTAGCACATAGTTCGAGACCTGGTGATAATACAATCTACAGAAAAGAAAGTTCCGCTGGGTGGCTTGCTAATTGAGATAACTACAAATCCCTGAAAAACGAGGGGAATCTTTCGATCGATTTTTGAGTAACTTGCCGGTGAGCTAGAAACTTGAAACTTGGGCCGTGGGTCAGAACCGGTGACAGTGCAACACTTGATAAAAAAAAATTCGCTAGGTGGCACGCGGATCGAGATAGTAAGAAAACAAGTTTTAATTTTTGAATCTTTCAACCTATTTTTAACTAACTTCCCGCTTACCTAGAGACTTGAAACTTTGCACTTAATTAGAGGCCTGGTGAAAATACAACTTGTAGAAAACAAAGTTCCGCTAGGTGGCGCGCTAGTCAAGATAACTGCAAATCCTTTAAAGACGGGGGGAATCTTGGGATCGATTTTCGAGTAACTTCACGATGAGCTAGAGACATGAAACTTGGGCCGTAAGTCAGAACCCGGTGACAATGCTAAATTTTATGAAAAAAAATTCCGCTAGGTGACGAGGATCGAGATATTGAGAAAACTAGTTTTAAATTGGGAATCTTGCCTTCGATTTTTAATTAACTTCCTGGATATCTAAATACTTGAAACCTGAAGTGTAGTTTAAAACTCGGTGGCAGTGCAATGTTTGATCAAAAAATTTGAGCTCCGTAACGCACAAGTCGAACTATTTAGAAGATTAGGCCATACCTTCATGGCTGGCCTCCTGAGTGTTGCAGGCGTTCTAGACTTCCACCTCGTTGAAGGCCCAACTCAGTGCACGTCCTTGCATACTTTTAGGCGTACGCGACTTTCACCACGATTCTTTTGACTTCCAGGCGTATGCGAATTTCGCCACGATTTTCAGCTGTACAAATTAAGTAGCTAACAAACGAGGTGGAATTCTAATATTATTTCTCTTAAATCTTGCTATTTTGAACAAATAAATAAAGAAAAGAATTTTCACTTAGGAATTACTTAAATTACTAATCAAAGTTGCAATTTCCTTTTTGTAGGCAGTACTAAAAAATTTAAAATAAAAAGATGAAAAAAAAATTTAAAGGACTACCTTTATATAAATGGACCAGAAAATAGAAGGCAATTTTTCGTTTAATACAGACATAGTCTGGTTGAATTTTGACTAAAACACTTTAACAATAGCTCTTGTAAAAGAATTTTGGGATTTAAAATTATAAAGGTAGAGCGCGTGTTTAAATTTTAAATAATCAATTAGTTAATCCCAAGTACATGGTTTGCCTTAAATTGAAAGATTGCGCTCCACCTTTATAGTTTTCAACTTGAAATTCAATAAAAAACTATAGCTTTTGCATGAGTTTGGTTAAAATCTCTCAGTACCTTTGGCTGTGATGACCAAATATGTTAACAACCATCTGTTTTCCGTTTTCATCTAAAACAGATCTTTGTGAAAAATCAACTTCTCGATGGGTTTGAAGCTTTCTGCATAGAAAAATAAAAGCGTAGTTTTTAACTTAAAGTTACTGTGGGCATTGACTTCAGAGTATCAGGCTCAACTGTTTGCCGAAGCCCGTTGGTACTTCAGCAAGCCAATGTATTGCTGCCATTAAAAACTACCCATCTTCTGCCACAGTATTCTGTTGAACTTTACGGCTATTGATTCCTGTGGAAAGCGAATTGAACCTGAGTACTTATTTTCAACACCCAAGTCACTACAAACACAATGACGCCGTAACCACAAGAATGAAGAGAACTGAGAGTTTCAATGAGCGTAAGAAAGAGGGCGACGCTAATGCAACAGAATATATGAACTAACTTGGCCGGTCTGGAAGCAAACAAGTAAGGCAATCCTTACACACTGGAAAGCTAAATAAGCGACGTTATGCCCAGGCATGTTAGTTTAGTTTGATTTTAAATCGTTTTAGTTGAAGTGTGGTGAAGGGTTTTAATATATTTATATTAAAACTGTTTTCCTTAATTTTTCGTCGGATTTGGTTTAGAGACAAATTTATTTTGGCATTGTGCTATATATGATAGCAAATTACTTGTATACTGTATTTTTGTCTTATTTATTCAAGGGATTTGTAAAAAGAACGACTGCAATGAAAATAATTTTAAAGCTGAATAACAACAACAACATATTTTTCTGATTGGGTCATCATTTGTAGGGTTCTCAGATGTTTCGAAATATTTCCGAAAACAATCCCGAAATGGTTTCGAAAGAATTCTTAAGCTGTTACGAAATATTACTTAAAATAATCCCGAAGTGGTCCTGCAATTGGAATAGTTCCAAGATGGTCCAGGAATAACCGATACAAAATCATCCTCCTTAAAATTTTATCAAAGTTCGTCAATCCGTTCCGCGTGAAGAAACGTGTCTCATAGCCCCACCTCACTTGATAGCACACGCCCTTCCCCCTCCCTTTTTACTGAATGCTATGAAGCTTCCATCTTTAATTTAATGATTTCGCATTTCATCTTCTTATTGAAAAACAAAAAAATTAACAATTAGTCTCTGTTTTATTGTATGAATCAAAGTATAAGTTTACTAATATAAGTTTACTACTACTTGATTCCTCTATCTCTTACGTCGTCCCTCTATCTATCTCACACAATTTCCAATTCAAAAGAAAAATTTCTAATCATGCTCATGTCATTTCGGGAAACTATACATTGTCCTCGTACAATCACTTGCTTGAGCGTCTTAACTTTCCTAGTTGCGAATCAAACATTTTCCGTCCCCTCTCGGTTTCAAATTTCACTTAATTTTGAGTTCCAGTATATGGAATTTAACTGATGATTTTAAAGTCAAACAACCAAAATTTGGAAATATTTGTATTCCTTTCCTACCACATACACACATAAATATTGCCGCGTTCTGCGCCTGAATTGGCAAAATTTTATGCGCCCCCCAAGGAGTCGTCGGCTCTTCATGCTCAACTCGCTAAAATATTGTGAAGTGCGTTGAAGTGTGAAAGCAAATGTTTCCGCAATATTTTTTTTCGCTTTTTCTAGCAAATTACTTCAATTCACTCAATCAAATTGTCTACATAATACAATTACAACAACAACAGAAACACCAATATTAGTAAAATACAAATTCACCAAATACGTGTACAAATACATTTCAGATTCAACAAAAAGAACAAAAAGCAACAATACTATCTTAAATAATAATAACAACAATTGCTCAGAATGTACAATTGTCAATAAAATGGAAATCGAATTGTAAATGGAACGCGAGATCAAGCGGTGAAGACGAAAGAAATCAAATACGAAAACCGCATAGTAGAAGCGTAAAAAACTGACTGGTTTCAATTTGAAATATTATGCCTGAAATCCAAGTGTTTGGAAAATGCCAAAGTTGTTATAAACGGCAAATCCAAGCCTTAAGCCAAGTTTGCAGAGACAGCGAATAACTAAGGAAACTTTCAAAACAATCCCAAAATAATTTAAGAAATATCTCTTAAAGATTTTGGAAATAGCTTCAAAGTAATTATGATATTGTCACGGATATTAGCATCACTAAGCTATACCATCACTAAGGCGATGCTAAGGCCATGCTAAGTGGTATTTACGTCAAGGATAATGAGTAGTAAGATGAAATACATGTACGACAAGGAAAATAATTCGGAAGGTTTCCGGGAGGGAGATTTGGTACTGTTGTACAACCCTCACCGGCGGAAAGGTGTTCCTTCCAAATTTTGGTGCAGTTGGGAAGGCCCGTACAAAGTTGTAAAAAGGATCAGTGATGCCATCTACCGCATACAAACAATTGGGAAACCACGAAATAGAAGGGTGGTTCATTTGGAGAGGCTAGTAGCGGTTGGATCAAGAGATTCGTCTGATCGGGACGATCAGACTTAGGTGCAGGGCAGTGTCACGGATATTAGCATCACTAAGCTATACCATCACTAAGGCGATGCTAAGTCCATGCTAAGCGGTATTTACGTCAATAATCAAATCATTTATACACATATATAAGGCAGCCGAGAGATGTCACATACAGATGCATTTACTTATACGCCTATGTGTGTGCGAGAGACTGTAAACTACAAACTCACAAACATCTGAGAGACGCTGAAAAGTAGAAAATTGTAAACAAGTAGAAACTATATGAGAACTATAAACACACGAAATAGTTGGTAAGTTCTGGAAATAGAAGAGCCTAGATGTATGCAGCGTAAACTATAAAAGCGGTGCAAGCGAGTAAGAAGAAATTCAGTTTGATTTGAGTTTTCAAGCAGTTTCGATTAAGACGACATCTAGCAATAGCAGTATTATTTTGAAAGTCAGTTTTCATTTAAGCTATCAGTTTGGTTATTAAGCCAGCTAATTGCAAAGTATAAGTGTTATTGTGAAGTACTTTAATAAAGGCCATTTTTCCATTATTCAATATTGGAGTTATTTATTCAACAGTTTAGTGATACAAACTTAGCAAAAAGGCAACTAAGAGGATTTGCAAGCAAATTCGTTACAATATGTATGTAGATTTGAACAGTCCTAAAAAGGTCTAATTCGAAAATTTATAAATGCTTCCGAAATAGTTCCTATATAGACCTGAAAACAGTGCCGAACCGGGATTCAAGGGGTTGATAAGCGCAATAAAAAGCTTTTAAGCATCAAAGCTTCCGCAGCCCAATTTTCAACCTCTCCTACGCAAGGGAAATTCTGTTACATATATAAGTGTATCATACACATATTTAGCAGGCGAGACTCTGGCGACCCCAAGTTCCTATACGGGTAGGGAAGGCGGTATGGCCTAGAAGGTTTAATGTGGTCGTCTTAATCGTTCCCGAGATGGTCGGCCTAGTACTTTAGTGGTTCTTTGTTACCGGAACGTACCGGATCTATATCCGGCAAAGGACCATCAACATCAAAATCATAACACTCCCCAAAGCCTTCTGGGAGTGTCTTTATAATTAATACAACAACAACAACCGGTCTCGAAACTATCCCGAAAATAGTCCCGATGTGATTCGATGAAAATCCTGAAAAATGCATTTATTGATCTCGCCAGCAGTCGAAAATTACACCGAAATAGTTCCAAAACGGTCCTAAAACAATCATGAAATGCTCCAAAACTGATCCACAGATAGTCCAAAAATGAAGCCGAAATACGCCCGAATAAACTCAAAAGTTATTAAAAAACAAACGCATCTTGTTTCAAAACAGCCCCGAAATGGCGCTTAAGAAGTATTGAAATACTCCTGCAATAATCCTGAAAAAAAGTCCGAGATAATCTGATGATAGTCCCAAAAAGTCACTGAAATACTCAAGTACTAATCGAAATTATTCTGAAATGATTCCCAAGCGATACCGAAAAAATATAAAAATATACGCCAAAATGATCCAAAAATTGCCCCAGAATGATCCGAAAGTTATCCTAAAACAATCCTGAAAACGATCCCGCAATAATTCCGCAAGTAATCTTGAAATAATTCCGAGAACAATTCCAAAATAATAAGATATAGGAGGAAAATATTGCAAAATACTGCCAAATTGATTCCGAAACAATCTCCAAGTGGCCTTAAAAACATTTGAAAATAGCATCGCATCCAACCCGAAATTATGGGGAGATGGTATTACTTAATCTACATCTCAAGGTCCTATCCATGACCGCAATCGATTTTTTTAATCGTAAAACCTGTTAAACTGTGAATTGGATTAAAGAAATATGTGAAAAAACTGCTACGAGCACTCATTAAGTCAATTATTTATTACCAATTTTTTTCAAAAGTTTGCCAGATTTATATCTTTCGTTTAATTAATAAGTTAACAACACTCTTTACTTTCTCCCTCTTTCGATTTCCCTCTTGCTTACTTCTCTTTTCCATCCCTCTGCATCTCTCTCCCTGTCCTTCTCCTTCTCCCTCTACCTTCACGCCTTTATGCCATTCTCTGTTCATCCCAGGTTGCTGTCTTCTTCCAGTCCTTTAACATATACTTTTCTTTACCTTCAGCTTTAGCTTAACTTTTACCTTAACCTTTACCTTACCTTCCGTCTTCGACCCGGTTCTTTTTTGCTCTTCCCAACCAAACTATGGATACGATTTTTTTAAAAAGGTCCGTCCTTGGTCTACTTTCCGAATAAAAATTATTTATGTACAAAACTTCAAGTGCCATCATTGATAACCTCTTTTTATAATAGTTCTGTTCATGGAACGACAAAAAAAATTAAGGAAATAAGGTATCTACCTCCTAACCAAATCGGATGATTAGTTTCGGAGTAATGAGGAATTGTTCCGAAACAATTTTATATTAAAGATTTTGGTCGTTGACGCGCCCTTTATTTCACTATGATTACTTACACTTATTACGTCAACATTTTCGGTTTTCGGGTTTGACATTATTTTTTTTTTTTTTTTTTTTTTTGCAATCAGAAGAATAGTTTGGCAAATTTTTAAATAATTACGCACAAACAGACTGACATTAATTTTTATATATGTATAAGACTTAACTGCCTAGTTGGCCTTGTTTGACTAGTTTAAAACTACTTGGGGCAACTGCTGGGTAGGTATTTATATAGCTAAACAAACAAGTGTAAAGGCGGCACTTGAACACGTCGCCTTTGGCAATCATTTACCCCACTTCAAAGTAAATGTCAAATGCATTAAACAAATCAAAGTCAATAGCCAACAGCAGCAGCTGCTTTTACGTATTTTTGTGAAATCGAAGTTTGATTTCATCAATTTATTGCCAGTGTGCTTTTGTATAAAAGCAATATTAAATACATAAAAACTATTTTATGTGCACACACACCCACCCACTCATACACTTCCTATCAAAACTCATATTAATTAAGGCAATACAAACAATTCCAATTTCATCGTCCACCAACGAACGTGCATTTCACTTTAATTCCATACTTTCTTTAGAACAAACAAAAAAACCAACAACAAAAGTATTATTTCGCAATTTCTGCTGCCAATTCCCAGTGCAATTAATTACGCAGCTTCAAAAACAAAGCCACAACAACTACAACGATTGCGATAACGTTAACTTAAAAAAAATGCGTCTTCCGCGAACTGCTACAGCAACACACACACATACACATCCAAGCATACAAGGATTCGAACATTCTTAAGCTCAGTATACGCTTAGAGATCGTACGCAATTGTTCAGAAGATTGTCGAATTATATACATATGTACATGCAAACATTAGTAAAACGGGTAAGAAAGTCAACCTCAGGGTAGAATCTAATTTGATATACCCAGTTGTTAGTTTTCATAACAAAATTGTAAATGTAAAAGAAATGAAGGAGGATTAGCAGCAAGCAAGATATTTATGATTGTGTATTTGAAGCCGTTTCGAAAACATTGTCACAGAAAAAATTTGAAAAACAGTCTATTTCAGAATTTGTTTGAAGAGCGCCCTATCTGAGGATTTGTTTTGAAAATGTCCTTTGTGAACATAAACTCAATAAAATTTGGCGTTAGCAAGGGCGATCTTCGCTTTTGAAAGATATACTGAAATAGGTTGTTTTCGAACTGATTGCCGAGAAAGCATTTGATATGGTATCAAAATATTTATTGTATATTGAAAACAAAATATCAAAAAAGCTTGCCACCTATCCGTAATTATACACCATAATATGTTAATTTTTATACTCAGCTGAGCAGAGCTCACAGAGTATATTAATTTTGTTCGCATAACGGTACCTCGTAACGGCATAAACTAATCGAGATAGATATAGACTTCTATATATCAAAATGATCTGGGTGAAAAAAGAAATTCATTTAGCCACATCCGTCCGTTCGTAAACACGATAACTTGAGTAAATTTTGAGGTATCTTAATGAAATTTGGTATGTAAGTTTTGGGTACTAAGCTCAGATCGCTATTTTAAATGAACGAAATCATGCTATAACCACGCCCACTTTTTCGATATCGAAAATATCGCAAAACCGAAAAAGTGCGATAATTCATTACCAAAAACGGATAAAGCGATGAAACTTGGTAGGTGGGTTGACCGCATAAAAGAAAATTTGTAAAAGTTTGGACAATGGGCGTGGCACCCCTCACTTTTAAAAGAGGGTAATTTAAAAGTTTTGCAAGTTGTAATTTAGCAGTCGTTGAAGATATCATGATAATATTTGGCAGGAACGTTACTGCTATTACTATATATGTTCTAGATAAAAATCGGTTTGATGAACACGACCTTTTTTTGGGCGTGACTCCGCCCTTTTTCATTTAATTTGTCTAGAATACTTTTAATGCCATACGTTGAACAAAAATTTACCAAACCTTGTGAAACTTGGTAAGGGCATAGCTTCTACGTCGATAACTGTGTTCTGTCTGTCCTTTCACTCGGCCGTTAACACGATAACTGGAGCAAAAATCGATATATCTTTACTAAACTTACTTCACGTACTTATCTGAACTCACTTTATATTGGCATTAAAAATGGGTGCAATCCTGTTATGACCAAGCCCACTTTTTCGATATCGAAAATTTCGAAAAATAAAAAAAAACCCATAATTCTATACTAAATGCGAAAAAGGGATGAAACATGGTAATTTGATTGGCTTTTTGACGCAAAATATAACTTTAGAAAAAACTTTGTAAAATGGGTGTGACACCTACCATATTAAGTAGAAGAAAATAAAAAAGTTCTGCAGGGCGAAATCAAAAGCACTTGGAATGATGGCAGGAATACTGTTCGTGGTATTACATATATAAAAAAATTAACGGTCCCGACACATGATGTTCTGGGTCACCCTGGTCCACATTTTCTAAAACGCCTTCACATATACAACTAAGGGGCACTCCCTTTAAACACTCATTATTACCTTTAATTTGATTACCCTAGGTTCATTTTCCTACATGGTGATTTTCCTTTATTTGACAAAGGATGAAGGAATATCGTTCCAAAAAACGTCACCATTGGTCTACAATTTCGTCGATATTTCCCAAACATATGTCATATGGAATTAAAAACCACTTTTAAACCATATACGAAATCCTACGAAACCAACGCATTTAAGCTCTCAGCTGAGTATGTAATGTTCAGTTAAACCCGAACTTAGCCTCCTTACTTGTTTTATATTCAAATTTGCCTCGACAACTGGCAAACGAAATTCGAGTTTTTTCTAAGCGGGGTCGGAAAATTTCGAAATAACTTAAACATTTTTTGAGAACTATGTTTGGGTCGGAACGATTTCGAAGATATTGCTTTCGGGATGGATAATTTTGGGGCTATTAAGAGATAATTTCGGATATTCTTTTTCTATAATTGACTTCAATCCAGGAACGGCTGAGTATTAAGCGGATCACGCTACGACCATACTATGGTGGCCGTCGATTATTTAGGGATTGTTTTCCATACCATTTTGGAAATATTTTGGGATTTTATGTAGTGTAAAATTTAGTTGTTGCACCTGAGAGGCTCAGTAAATGTAACAAGGAGGTGACCCGACTTTTTTTAAGACGATAAGGGAGGAATCTTGGACTCCAACCTAGTAATTAAAGAAATTGTAGATTGTAGATCAGATGATGAGTTATATTGTTCCCAAGGAGCACCTCCGATATTTTCACTGAGACCTATATTGTAGATGGTAGGAGCAGTTATAATATTCGTGAAGTCGGACTTGGTCGAAGCTGCAATAGACGATCTACTCGAAAACTGCACCTACCATGTCCGATAAAGACGTATTCAGAGAAGAGCAAGACCCTTAGCTTTCGGAATCTTTCTACGACCTCCTAAGCTTATAAGGGGCTCTCCAATAGAGCCAAAAGGAGTAATTAACCCTTAGATTAGCTTCTGTTGAACAATCAATTTCCTAACGTTTCGGTATCCTTGTATTGATTTAGAAGTCCCAATGGTAGAAGCTGGAAAGTATATCACTGGCTGTGAGAGATGGAATTTAAGCCGACTGTGCGCTAGCTTTGAATGTTGTGCTGGACATACTATCGCTTGATACTGCGGGCAAGTTGGCTCCATCGCGGTCATTGATCAGGCTTCGTGGTAAGAGTTTTTGGTTTGGTGAGTGCAGCTTTGCTGGCTTTTAAAGTCTGATCTCGCTTGCGATTGCGTTGAACAATTCAAGATTAAGCTCATCTGCCATAGTCCGAACACGAACAACCATCACATGGATACCTTAGCCCGCATGGGTACACCTGCACCGGATGTAGATGACTGCAGGATACTCAGTTGTGGTCTGCTCCCATATATATAAAAGTCCCCGAGTCAGCTCAGCGAACGTTGGGTGAATGGCGAGCTACTTTCGACCAGTAGAAGTAGATAGCTAGCAAAAAGTTAAATTTTTTCGTTAATTAATTGGTTAATTTAGGCTCGTATATCAACAGTTATCCTGAAAACTTCTTTTCCATGCAGCTGCTTTTAATACCTTTTTGACAAGCTTTTTTCAGAACAAAACAACCATATTTCGATCTCGGCTAACTTAAATCTCTGAACAATTCACCCAGCCTCGATATCGGTCTTATGCGAAACTATATTGATTCTACACAACGATTATCTTAGAATCTACAGCGTACGTTTTCGATTTGTAACATAAAAGACACCTCACAACTGGATCATTAATTCAAGGTTCAATAACCTTTAGGCAATCACAGCACGCTATAAAAAATAAGTAGTTCAGCAAAAAAAAAGGGGAAGTAAATAAGCCTTCAACACCCAACCAAGTTTCATTCGCTGCTTAATTAGCAAAATTCAAGTTAAATGCATCGCTTAAGTTATCCCGCGCGACTTATTTTTAATTCCAATCGAAAAGTTTCTTTGGTCAAAGTTTTTATGCTTTCCTTGTTTCCCTTGCGCGACTTCTTCTACTTACTTCCTTTCTTACTGCTTGCATATCAGCAATGACTTTGCTCGCGTTATTGACTCTGTTGGCGCTGTTGGCTTATTGAAGCTGCAACTTAGTACTGATGATGCTTACAATACTTATTACTTTTAATCTGCACTTTCTTACACATACACACATACATACAACAGTTGCTAAGAGCATTTATGGATAGGGAAAAAAGCAACAACAACAATGGCAATTAATTGTAACAACAACAACTACCTCAATCCAAATATAGCAGTTAGGGTGAACCAACAAAGGAATGGAGTGATATAAATTTGCATGTATTTGTGTGCGTTTGCAATACCAACAATGAATTTGGCTTCTGCCCAACTAATGCAACCCTCAATTGTGAACCAATTTATCGTTTCGCCTGCTTAGTGTGAAACCGCAACTTTTCACCATAAAAGCATTTATGCAAAATCTCACTTACATTCACCCTTCAGCAGCACCACCACACTTACACTTCCCGTCACTTATTAAGAATGCACTTGTAAAGTTACCTTGCTTCGAAAACAATAGGAAAATCATGTACAACTTAACTTGTTGTAATCAACTATGTATGTATGTATATGGCAACAACGTATCGAGGATGATGCGGGGAATTGATGGTAACAAAGCGGATTTTCGTGTATTAAGAGGATTCGTTGGTAAGACTTTGCTCCAATAAATAAATTTGTTGTAAAGTTGAGGCTTTGGAGAGCTGTTGGCATTTGTTTATCAATATTTTCTTGATTCTTAATCAAGCTTTATTTTTTCTGTTGTTAGTTTGTAACTAATCACACTATTCAGATAATTGACTTAAGAGCATTAACTTGAGAGCAAAAATAAAATGCATATTTTTTGCGTGCATTGCTTTTATTTTTGTCTGCATTTAATTATACAATATAAATTTTTTAATTGATTTTGTTAAGGTTGTGTCTGGGTTCTCAACTCGCTCTGTTTTTTAATTAAGCCTCATTGCATGGCAGATTAAAATCTTATCTTTCACGGTCGTGCTTTTCTGTGTCCACCTTTTGCTGAAGCTTCCTTGTATTTGGTTGCATCTTTTTTCTAACAGGTTACTTTTTTTGACTCGGTTCTTTTGTGGTTGTTGTTGTAGCGATAAAGGCCCTCCCCGGTACGTTCCGGTAACAAGCCCCATTAAGGTACAAGCCTGACCGTCTTGGGAACGATTAAATATGACCACATTGAACCTTTTCGGCCATTCCATCCCCTAACTCCATGAGGAACTTGGGATTGTCAGAGTCTCGTATGCTAAAGGAACAGGATTCGTCACGGGTAGCTGAGGTTGTCAATTAGGTTGGAGAAGCTATAAACTGCGCTGGCTATCTTTTGTGCCCACAACACGTTGAATCATTTTAAGTCATCTCTAACGACAGTCATAGCTGCCGCGGGTATATTCTTTGCCCCTAACCCGCTGGGGGACTGGTCAACTCTCGAAATCGGCTGTTCATTTAGACCCGTTTCCTTTTTTTTTTGGATTCGGTAACTTTTACAGTACAAGCCACTTTATTAGAAGCGCTTACTTTTTTGGCAGCGGTTACTTTTTTGGATCGATTGCTTTATTTAAGTCTTTTGATTGATTGCACTTTCCTTTATGGGTAACTTAATAAAACACGTAAATATTCTGCAGTCGGTTATTTTTCTGAACAGATCAGGTTGCTTTGTCAGACTCACTACGTTTTTGGGTCCGGAAATATGTTTAGCACCTTACTTCTTGCAACCGGTTTCTTTTTTTGTAACCGGTTACTTTCTTATAACAGGTTCCTTTTTTGAAACCAAATACTTTTTCGGAATTGATTGCTTTATTCGATTTTTTATTATTACCTTTTTACCTTTATATTAAGTCCCTTTCATGTTTGTCCCCTAATTTCCATACGAATTTTTGACCCACGGAAAAGTCTTTTTCGGTAACTTCCCATTGAGCTAGACACTTGATACTTAGATAGTTTACGAGTCGATGACACTACAATTCCTGGAAAACAAACTTGCCGCCAGGTGGCAGACGAATCGAGATAAACGAAAATCGCTCAAAATCCCTGAAAAACGCAGGGAATCTTGCGATCGATTTTTTAGTAACTTTCCGGTGAGCTAGAGACTTGAAATTTGGGCCGTGGGTCAGAAGCCGGTGACAATGCAACATTTGGTCAAAAAAATTGCGCTAGGTGGCGCA
Organism: Eurosta solidaginis; assembly: GCF_040869045.1. Classification (NCBI taxonomy): domain Eukaryota; kingdom Metazoa; phylum Arthropoda; class Insecta; order Diptera; family Tephritidae; genus Eurosta; species Eurosta solidaginis. Next base: position 271,080,145 of record NC_090319.1, on the reverse strand, counting down.
AGGATCGAGATGTTAGGAAAATTATTTTTAATTTCGGAATCTTTCAATCCATTTTTAACTAACTTCCCGGTTACCTAGAGACTTGTAACTTACATAGTTCAAGACCGGGTTACAATACAATTTATAGAAAACAAAGTTCCGCTAGGTGGCGCGCTAAGTGAGATAACTACAAATCCCTGAAAAACGAGGGGAATCTTGCGATCGATTTTTGAGTAGCTTGCCGGTGAGCTAGAGACTTGAAACTTGGGCCGTGGGTCATAACTCGGTGACAATGCAACATTTGGTCAAAAAAAAATCAGGTAGGTGGCGCATGGATCGAGATATCAGGAAAATTAATTTTATTTCGGGGATCTTTCAATCCATTTTTAACTAACTTCCCTGTTACCTAGAGACTTGTAACTTACATAGTGCAAGACCGGGTGACAATACAATTTATAGAAAACAAAGTTCCGCTTAGTGGCGCGCTAAGTGAGATAACTACAAATTCCTGAAAAACGAGGGGAATCTTGCGATCGATTTTTGAGTAACTTGCCGGTGAGCTAGAGACTTGAAACTTGGGTCGTGGGTCATAACGCGATGGCAATGCAGCATTTGGTCAAAAAAAAATCCGGTAGGTGGCGCATGGATCGAGATATTAGGAAAATTATTTTTAATTTGGGAATCTTTCAATCCATTTTTAACTAACTTCCCGGTTACCTAGAGACTTGTAACTTAGCACATAGTTCGAAACCCGGTGACAATACAATTTTCAGAAAACAAAATTCCTCTAGGTGGCGCGCTAATTGCGATAACTACAAATCTTTGAAAACGAGGGGAATCTTGCAATCGATTTTTGAGTAACTTCCCGGTGAGCTGGAGATATGAATCTTGGGCCGTAAGTCAGAACCCGGTGACAATGCAATATTTTATCAAAAAAATTCCGCTAGGTGGCGCATGGATCGAGATATTGAGAAAACTAATTTTAAATTGGGAATATTGCAATCGATTTTTAACTAACTTCCTGGATATCAAGAGACTTGAAACCTGAAATATAGTTTGAAACTCGGTGACAGTGCAATGTTTGATCAAAAATTTGAGCTAGTAACGCACAAGTCGAACTATTTAGAGGATTAGGCCATACCTTCATGGCTAGCCTCCTGAGTGTTGCAGACGTTGTAGAATTCCACCTCGTTGAAGGCCCAACTCAATGCACGTCCTTGCATACTTTTAGGCGCACGCGACTTTCACCACGATTCTTTTAGACTTTCAGGCGTATGCGGATTTCACCACGATTTTTAACTGTGCAAATTAAGTAGCTATTGTTATGATGATAGGTGGAATTCCGTTGTTTTCGCCAGTGTTGTCAGCGAAAATTCCACTAATTCTCTTAGATCTTGCAATTTTGAACAAATAAATAAAGATATGAATTTTCACTTAGGAATTACTTAAATTACTAATCAAAGTTGCAATTGCCTTTTTGTAGGCAGTACTAAAAAATTGAAAATAAAGAGATAATAAAAAAAGTGTAAGGATTCCCTTTATATAAATGGACCAAAAATAGAAGGCAAATTTTCCTTTAATACAGACATAGTCTTCTTCAATTCTGAATAAAAAACTTTAACAAAAGCTCTTGTAAAAGAATTTAGGGATTTAAAATTATAGAGGTAGAGCGCGAGTTTAAATTTAAAATAATCAATTAGTTATTCCCAAGAACATGGTTTGCCTTAAATTGAAAGATTGCGCTCGACTTTTGTGATTTTAAATCCCAAAATTCTTTTACAAGAGCTACTGTTAAAGTTTTTTAGTCAAAATTCAACAAGACTATGTCTGTATTAAAGGAAAAATTGCCTTCTATTTTTTATTTACTTACTTCATTGGCGCTTAACCGTCTAAAAGATTATGGCCGTCCAACAAGGCGTGCCAGTCGCTCCTTCGCTCCGCCAACCGGCGAACACCAAGGGAGTTCAAATCGTTTTCCACCTGGTCCTTCCAAAGGAGTGGAGGCGCCCTCTACCTCTGCTTCTATTTTTGGTCCATTTATATAAAGGTAGTCCTTAAAATTTTTTATCATCTTTTTATTTACTTTTTTAAACCTTTCACATATTTGTACTTTTATAGCCGTCATAGCCGGGTCATTAACTGCACAGGTAAATTTTCAGGAACCGGTTGCTTTTATTCCTTTGGATCGGCTACTTTTTAGAACTACTCGCCTTTTTGGTATTCTTTACTTTTTGAATAGGTCATTTTCTCACAATCGGTTGCTATTAGGGAACCGGTTACTTTTTGGAACCGGTTTCTATTTCGAAGCATGGCCCATACAGTGTTAAACGATAATGTATCGTAAAATAAATTCCCTGAACCTAAAAAATAGGAATCTGTCAAACTATTCATAAAAAAACAGTAAATTATGTATCTAATGAGTACTAGTAGCCAATATTGTACATCTTTCTTTAAACCGAGTGACCTCTTCTGAACTAATAAAAAAAAAATAAATAAATGTAAGGCGCGATAACCTCCGAAGAGATCTAAGGCCGAGCTTCTCTTCCAATTTGCGTCGTGCTCCTCTTGATTTTTCCCTACAAATTGGCCGGACGGGACCTACATGTTTTATGCCGACTCCGAACGGCATCTGCAAGGCAGATGAGTTTTCACTGAGAGCGTTTCATGGCAGAAATACAATCGGAGCGTTTGCCAGACACTGCCGAGGGGCGACCCCGCTTAGAAAAATACGAATCAAAATTTGGCTTCGATCATAGACCGTATAACACGATACTGGCACAGGCATCCATTTCGGAACCGGTTGCTTCATTAGAACTGCTTACTTTTTTGGACCTGATAATTTTTGAAGAACCTATTTCGGTTTTTAAAATGATTAATTTCATGCAACCGGATATTTTTTCGGAACAATTTATATGTTTTGAATACGATTACTCTTCGGAATCGATTGCACTTTAAGAAAAGAAAAGAAAAGAAAAGAAAAGAAAAGAAAAGAAAAGAAAAGAAAAGAAAAGAAAAGAAAAGAAAAGAAAAGAAAAGAAAAGAAAAGAAAAGAAAAGAAAGAAGAGGAAAGGAAAGCAACCGCTGTCGATGCGTTAACGTTTTGTTATATGGGAGTGTTATACATTTCATGTTATTTATTGTCCAGAGGTTTTAAAGTTGTTATCGATAGCAAGCGCTATTGATGAACTTTCGGTTTTTTATCGATTTTTAATTGAAAAAATATCGATTTATCATCGAAAATTATCGATTTATAATCAAAAATGAGCTATCGAAAAAAGATCGATTTGATACTGAAGAATGACGATCTGCTGACGTAAAGTTGTATGAAAAATCAATTTTTTATTTGTTATCGAGAAACTATGGTTTTGTTATTTAAAAAATAGAGATTTGTTACCAAATACATAATTATTAGGGTCGATTTAAAAATCGCTCATTTCTCTGTGAAAATCGTATTCTAGGATCAAAATAAGAAACTTTGCCGAAGGGACCATACCTCTAAAATGAATTCTGATGTCCCCCCCTTTGGATCGAACTTTTGGGTAGGAGCAATTTCAATTCTACCTGCTGTGTCTTGTGGTGGCTTAAAAAAAACAACACAAGCAGTTTTACGATCTGCAATTGTGTCACAGTGATACCTTAATTTTTTAAAACAGTGGAATAAAAAACCCACACAACTATGTTTACGACATGCAAATGCATCACTGTGATGCATTTGCATGTCGTAAACATAGTTGTGTGGGTTTTTTATTCCACTGTTTTAAAAAATTAAGGTATCACTGTGACACAATTGCAGATCGTAAAACTGCTTGTGTTGTTTTTTTTAAGCCACCACAAGACACAGCAGGTAGAATTGAAATTGCTCCTACCCAAAAGTTCGATCCAAAGGGGGGGACATCAGAATTCATTTTAGAGGTATGGTCCCTTCGGCAAAGTTTCTTATTTTGATCCTAGAATACGATTTTCACAGAGAAATGAGCGATTTTTAAATCGACCCTAATAATTATGTATTTGGTAACAAATCTCTATTTTTTAAATAACAAAACCATAGTTTCTCGATAACAAATAAAAAATTGATTTTTCATACAACTTTACGTCAGCAGATCGTCATTCTTCAGTATCAAATCGATCTTTTTTCGATAGCTCATTTTTGATTATAAATCGATAATTTTCGATGATAAATCGATATTTTTTCAATTAAAAATCGATAAAAAACCGAAAGTTCATCAATAGCGCTTGCTATCGATAACAACTTTAAAACCTCTGGACAATAAATAACATGAAATGTATAACACTCCCATATAACAAAACGTTAACGCATCGACAGCGGTTGCTTTCCTTTCCTCTTCTTTCTTTTCTTTTCTTTTCTTTTCTTTTCTTTTCTTTTCTTTTCTTTTCTTTTCTTTTCTTTTCTTTTCTTTTCTTTTCTTTTCTTTTCTTTTCTTTTCTTTTCTTTTCTTTTCTTAAAGTGCAATCGATTCCGAAGAGTAATCGTATTCAAAACATATAAATTGTTCCGAAAAAATATCCGGTTGCATGAAATTAATCATTTTAAAAACCGAAATAGGTTCTTCAAAAATTATCAGGTCCAAAAAAGTAAGCAGTTCTAATGAAGCAACCGGTTCCGAAATGGATGCCTGTGCCAGTATCGTGTTATACGGTCTATGATCGAAGCCAAATTTTGATTCGTATTTTTCTAAGCGGGGTCGCCCCTCGGCAGTGTCTGGCAAACGCTCCGATTGTATTTCTGCCATGAAACGCTCTCAGTGAAAACTCATCTGCCTTGCAGATGCCGTTCGGAGTCGGCATAAAACATGTAGGTCCCGTCCGGCCAATTTGTAGGGAAAAATCAAGAGGAGCACGACGCAAATTGGAAGAGAAGCTCGGCCTTAGATCTCTTCGGAGGTTATCGCGCCTTACATTTATTTATTTTTTTTTTATTAGTTCAGAAGAGGTCACTCGGTTTAAAGAAAGATGTACAATATTGGCTACTAGTACTCATTAGATACATAATTTACTGTTTTTTTATGAATAGTTTGACAGATTCCTATTTTTTAGGTTCAGGGAATTTATTTTACGATACATTATCGTTTAACACTGTATGGGCCATGCTTCGAAATAGAAACCGGTTCCAAAAAGTAACCGGTTCCCTAATAGCAACCGATTGTGAGAAAATGACCTATTCAAAAAGTAAAGAATACCAAAAAGGCGAGTAGTTCTAAAAAGTAGCCGATCCAAAGGAATAAAAGCAACCGGTTCCTGAAAATTTACCTGTGCAGTTAATGACCCGGCTATGACGGCTATAAAAGTACAAATATGTGAAAGGTTTAAAAAAGTAAATAAAAAGATGATAAAAAATTTTAAGGACTACCTTTATATAAATGGACCAAAAATAGAAGCAGAGGTAGAGGGCGCCTCCACTCCTTTGGAAGGACCAGGTGGAAAACGATTTGAACTCCCTTGGTGTTCGCCGGTTGGCGGAGCGAAGGAGCGACTGGCACGCCTTGTTGGACGGCCATAATCTTTTAGACGGTTAAGCGCCAATGAAGTAAGTAAATAAAAAATAGAAGGCAATTTTTCCTTTAATACAGACATAGTCTTGTTGAGTTTTGACTAAAAAACTTTAACAGTAGCTCTTGTAAAAGAATTTTGGGATTTAAAATCACAAAAGTCGAGCGCAATCTTTCAATTTAAGGCAAACCATGTTCTTGGGAATAACTAATTGATTATTTTAAATTTAAACTCGCGCTCTACCTCTATAATTTTAAATCCCTAAATTCTTTTACAAGAGCTTTTGTTAAAGTTTTTTATTCAGAATTGAAGAAGACTATGTCTGCCTTAATTTTTTAAAACAGTGGAATAAAAAACCCACACAACTATGTTTACGACATGCAAATGCATCACAGTGATGCCTTGGTTTTAAAAGGGGGTTGTAAAAACGCTAATTTCTAATAACTTTTTTTAATTTCTTTTCTATTACTAAGTTAAATTCATATTTTCATTTACATATGTTCTGACTAAATAAATTTCTAAAGAGAAAAATAAACTCCAAAAAGAAAAAAACATAGGCATTTCAAAGTGGGATTTTTCAAAATTTGCCCCTACTACCCAAAGGGGGGACATCAGAATTCGTTTTGGAGGTATGGTTCCTTCGGCAAAGTTTCTTATTTTGATCCCTGGAACATGATTTTCACAGAGCAATGGGCGTTTTTTTGACTCCCCACAAATCGACCCGGCTTAATGATTATCCATTTGTTATCGGGAAACAGTCGATTTGTAGTAAAAAAAATATGGATTCGGTACCGAATAAATATTTTGTTGCAGAAAAATTATCGATAAAAGTTCCAAGTTTTCATAAAATCTTCTCGAACATTTTTGAAATTGATTTGCAAAGTATTTGTTTCAAAATTTAAAATGTCTTCTCTTAAATTATTGATAACAGAAAAATTTACGAAATTTTTTCTTTTTTGCTGCTGTATATTAAAAGTAATTCCGTTTTCCCTCATTCCTATCAAGGAGTGTTGCTGAATACTCCCCTGTTTACTTTAGCTACTTCTCGACCATCAAATATTCATGCCTGAAAACAAAGTATGAATAAATAATTCTCAGAAAAAGATCTTTAAATTCTCAGGAATTCTCATCACGGAAGCGTATTATTTTTCCAAAAAAAGTTTTTTTCAAGCTTTTATCACTTAATGAAATAACTATGCAAATATTTCGGAGAACCTTCCGAGTATTTAGAAAATCTATTTACAATTGCTCGAATGTTCACAAATAGGGTAAAGCTTTAATTTGCTAACGATTGAACTAGTCGGGCAAGAACACGCATCATTAAACTTCGAAAATTTAAGGTGCAAAACGCCATCAGCTGCATACTTTTGCTTGTAAAAAACTACACAAATTTTTTTGTTATTTTGCTCTTTGCATAAGTTTCTGTTTACCTTCGATTTCCATTTCAATGCGAAACTGCAATAGTAAGCTTCATAGCAAATTTGCTACAAACAAAAAGTTAGATCACAATTCATTCTTTGCAGTTCTTTGGCGCTTTTTTTTTTCTTTTGCAATACTCATTTTTTCATCAATTGAATTCTTTCTCGATAACAAACAAATTTTGTGACAGAATTTTTTTCACTCTGCTATCTTTTTTTCATTATCAATTCAAATAAAATGCTTTACGACAAAATTCTAGTGAAAGCATAATGAAAGAAATAAGGAAAAAGAGAATATAACAAAAAATTATTCGAACTTCAGCACGAGCACGCTGACAATTTTTTGTTACCACAAAACATATATATGAAAAATTTGTATGTTTCAACTAGAAGTAATTTTTTATGTTAACTTCCTTCCGTTTTTCTATGCAGACAATGGTAACAGGAACATATTACTTTTTTTTTATGCACGTACAGCAACGAGCGAGAAAATAACAGTGACAATTTGTATCAAATTTAATGAATTAAGTTCTTCCATGAATTTTTTAACTAATACTCAAAGACATTTTCCAAAAAATTGGAAAGTTTTATTCTGAAGTTTTGTGGTTATGCAGCTTTCTAGTCCAATCAATTCTAGTTTGCCAAAGTAAAAGTTAGAGGTCTCTCGAAATTCGCATTGATTTTTGACACTTTTTCCTGAAAGCTGTTTCTAATATTCAGCCAAATAAAAAAAAGCTATGCTCCCTCGATGAAAGAAATGTAAAACACTTTTTCGGAAAAAAAATTTCAAAAATCAATGCGAGTTTTGAGTGCTTTTTGAGAAGAGCTTCGTCGGCTACTCATTAGTGAAAACCCATATGGTTACATAATCAGCTTATTATCGATGAGAAATAATTATCGCCGACTTATCGGTTTGTAATCGGCTTATTATTGCCGAGTTTGATAAAAAATTTATAGCTTTTCGAAAACTAACTGATAAGTTTTTGATAACGAAATCGATAAATTTTCTATAACACGCTGATAACAAATTGGTAACACTGCGATAAAAAAATCTATAAGTTTCCTTAAATAAATTGATATTCTTTTTGTAATATATCGATAATTTTTCGAGTCAGTTACCGATAACTTTTTTCATAATAAATCGATAACTTTTCAAAAACACTCCGATAAGAAATAAAACAACCGGATAGAAAATGGAAAATATATTGATAAAATATCAATAATTTTTCGATGATTAATCAAAAACTTTTCGATAACAAACGTACAGCTCATCAATCAAAAATGGATTTAATTTAATTTAATTCAATTTCATTTTATTTTATTTTTTTATTTCACCTTATTCCTTTTATTTAGCTTTTTGTTTTTATACTCAGCGTGCTTTGCACACAGAGTATATTAACTGTGATTAGACAACGGTTGCTTGTATAGGTATAAAGGAATCGAGATAGTAATAGACTTCCATATATCAAAATCATCAGTATCGAAAAAAAATTTGATTCAGCCATGTCCGCCTGTCCGTTAACACGATAACTTGAGTAAATATTGGGATACCTTCACTAAATTTGGAACACGAGCTTACCTGAACCCAGAATAGATTGGTATTGAAAATGAGCGAAATCGGATGATAACCACGCCCATTTTTTCATATATATAAAATTTTGGAAAACACAAAAAGCCTGATTATTTAGTAAATAATATACCTACAATGTTGAAATTTGACTTGTGGACGTGATATTCAGACTCTTGATAAAAATTTAAAATGGGCGTGACACCGCCCACTTGTGTTAAAATCAATTTTAAAAATATTATTAATCATAAATCAAAAATCGTTAAACCTATCTTAGCAAAGTTCGGCAGAGAGGTTGTCGGTTAAGGACCACGCCCTCCTTTTATATAAATGATTTTTAAAAGGGCCGTAAACAAAAATAATAAGCTACATCTTAGCGAAAAAGAGCTTTGTAGCAATAGAATTTTACTTTCTAAATTGAATTATAACATTAAATTGTAAAACGCTAAAATTTTTGAAAATAGGTGTGGCATCGTCCCTTTTATGACTAAGCAATTTTCTATGTTTCGGGAGCCATAACTCGAAGAAAAATTAACGGCAACTTATATATAAAACAAGTTTAAAAGGGTCGTAGACTAGAATAATAAGCTATAACTAAGCAAAAAATAGTTTTGAATCAATGATATTTCAATTATCAATTTTTATTGTAAGAGGAAAAGAGGGGACATTTTTTTTTAAACGGGTGATGCCACGTGTTGTGTAGAAAAGTAATTTATCTGAAATGAAACGTACAATTGAAGCTCGCGCTGAGTATATAATGTTCGGTTACACCCGAACTTAGGCACTTTTACTTGTTTTTATTTAATATTATTTTACTTTATAAAATCAAATAAAGTTTTTTTATTTAATTTAATTTGATTTAATTTTGTTTTATTAAAATTTTTTTTATAATTTTTATTTTTTGTCAATCAAATAATATACAAAGTTGTTACAACCAACAAAACCCTAAAAGAAAACTAACTTCCCTTGTATACTCTTTTTTGGGTGGGATTTCACTCATATCAAATCTACCACGTACCTTGCGCCCACACTACACTACAGTGTAGTGCTTATGCTTACGCTCTAATTCTTTATTACTCCATACAGCTTACCATTACCACACACTACGCCTACGCCTATACATTCTCTAGTACTCCATATAGTACATATACCAATACCACACACTACACCTGCATTTACATTCTACTTGTATCCCCCATTTAGTATACCTCCTACTAAGACTACTCTTACGCTTATACTTATATCTTACGCTTACATTCAATACTCCACCATACCGTGAGCAAAGATGTTTACACATCAAAAAAAGGATGTACTTCATTGATGAAATTTGTTAAACATTTTTACTGCTATTTTCGTGTTCGCTGCTGTATGTAACTTTAGTATAACAAACAACGAAACCAATATTTAAAAGTGTCATGATACAATTTCTCCACAATTATTATGGATCATTATTATTTATTTCATTATACATATTCATAAGACATAAATTCATTGTCGACATCATATTCGTGCTACATGGCGTATGACTAACCTTGTGAATTCTCAAATAAAATATCTCAAATATTCGCGTGAACCCACTTTACATTTCCCTATACTCGATTACTTTACGTTGCTGTTTTCGCTGCTGAAAACCAACTTTACCTGCTGATTTCTTCTCTACTTACGAATTTGCTCATACCTTATTACGTTGCTCTCCAACCATAACAAATTGAAAATTACGCTTATCGACAGAATTATCACGCATCCTTTGGCATAGAACTCATTTTACGCATTACACACGTAGCACATCAACGTCAGTGTTGCCACAAGTAAAGGCTGATTTTCAAAAATGGAGATCTTTTTAGCGCTATATCGTACTTTAATGAGCCCACAGAGAAGCTGGGAATCCCAAAATACTGCTGTTTGCTCCTTATTAGGCAAAGTGGTCTGCTTTTCCATGACCTTCAATTTCGGCACGTCCGGGAACAAATACGAAGCCAATAAGAAAGCTGGTTCATATGACTGTGGGGTACGACGAGCCTGTTATGTTTGCCTTTATACCAAAACTTAGCCATGGCTGTTTTAAGAAGAAGAGGGCAGCTATCGCAATCATGGTTCTACCATCAACATATTTTTTCCAGTTTTGTGAACAACCCTCTACTAAGTTTGGCCTAGAAGGTCTAATGTGATCATATTAATCGTTCTCGAGATGATCGAGCTAGTAACTTAATGGCGCTTGTTACTGGAAATTACCGGTAAAGGAACATCAACATCGATAACACTCCCTTTAACCTTCGGGGAGTGATTAGATAACCAATCGTGACTAATACTTAACAAATACAAATAGTTACATTTAGATAGAAAATTATCAAATATTTTTGATGAGTCCGTGGACTGGAAGTGAATGCAATCTTACCTTTGACCAATCCACCGGTAAATTGGTATTGTTTAGTTTATTAGTTTTTTTGAACTTTGTTTATGGATCCACTTGCTAGCTGAACACCGACTCGCCCAGTTTACAACATGGTGTAATGTTTACTAATCCGCCGGTTATTTGGCATCCATCTATCGGTCATATAGACGTTTACCAATTTAGCTGTTATTTTTCATAGATCCATCGCTCTAATTGTACTTCAACGCATTGGTTACCAATTTACCGATATTTTAACAGCGGCTTACGGCTCACCAAGCTTTTCTGACGTCGATACTCTTCTATGATTCACTGTCCAACAATCATGTCGGTTCCTTTGTTCACTCGTAACCATTCTCCAAACACCTGTTTCGCCGCCTTTATCCCCACCGCTCTCCTAGCCGTCTACCGTTCCCCCTTCCATCATAACGACAAATTATAAGAACGGAAAATGGCAAGGTATGACGGAAAATCGTTCCAATATACATCGACAATTATTACTCTCTGCAACTCAGCCATCTCACAAATAAAGGCCATTCCTTCATATATTTGCATACTAGCCTTTACCCGCGGCCCCGTCCGCAAGGAGAAAATAAAATATATGTGCTATTCACGTTAGCCTGCTTATCAAGTTGTCTGTTTAAAAATTTTTTCTGTCAATGTATTTTATTTTTTAATACAGTAAAAAAAAAGAACTAACTGAGCTGATGGGCACGCTTACATGAATAGTACAATACACTTTTTTCGAATTAAAAAAAATACATTTTGTTTCTAAGTTAAATTAATTGATATGACAGGGGTGAAAGAATTACTACTCATAGAACAAAGGAGTGAAACTACAATTAGCTAAAACCAAAAAGAAGTTTTTAAATGAAAGCAGTGTTTCTTTTTCGGGTATTTAGTTGGTTAAAATATTACAAAAATTTTAATTATAGTTGTAATAGTTCGTTACAGGATTCATTTAAAAATAGAACGAAAAAGCTGTGATATATTAAAGATAAAACATACCGAATTTTAATTACGAATAATTTGCCGTAAATCCACGGCCATGTGTGCTGAATTACCGGTTTCGAAGAGACCTAAAATGATCCCGGAAGTGTCCCTAAATGACACCAAATAGTCACGAAATGATGCCGACGGGATCCTGGACAAATCTCGAAAACTATCCAGAAATGATGCCGGAAGGGTCCCAAAATAATCCCGAAGTAGTCACGAAAAGTCCCGAAATGACCCTGACCATCCAGATTTGATTCCTGAACGGTCCGCAAATGATCCCGATATAGTCCGAAAAAGTTCCGAAAAAACTCTGACGGGATCCCGGACAAATCCCGAAAATCGCCCAGAAATTATTCCGGAAGAGTCCCAAAATGATTCCGAAATAGTAGTCACGAAAAAGGCCCGAAATGACCCTGACGGGATCCCGAAAACCATCCAGAAATGACTCTGGAGGGATCCCCAAATGATCCCGGAAAAGTCCACAAACCATCCAGAATTGATCTCTGAAGGTTCCGCAAATGATACCGAAATAGTCCCGAAAGTCACGAAAAACTCAGACCCATCCCGAAAATCATGAAGAAATTATCCTGGAAGGGTCCCAAAATTACCCCGAAATAACTCCGACGGGATCCCGGACAGATCCCGAAAATCATCCAGAACTGAGCTCTGAAACGTCCGCAAATAATCCAGAAATAGTCCGGAAAAAGTCCCGAAAAAACTCCGTCGGGATCCCGGACAGATCCCGAAAATCACCCAGAAATTATGCCGGAGGGGTCCCAAAATGATTCCGAAATAGTGCCGAAAAAGTTCCGAAATGACCTTGAGGGGATCCCAGACCGATACCGGAAACCATCCAGAATTGATCTCTAAAGGGTCCGCAATTTATCCCAGATAAAGTCGCGAAAAAACTACGAAGGGATCCCGAACAGATCCCGAAAATCATAGAGAAATTATCCCGGAAGGGTCCCCTAAATGATCCCGAAATAGTCCCGAAAAGGCGCGAAATAACCCTGACGGAATCCCGGACGGCTCCCGAAAACCACCCATAAATGATCTTTAAGGGCAACTGACCCCGAAATAGTCGTGAAAAAGTCCCGAAATTACCCCGACGGGATCCCGAAAACCATCCAGAAATTATCCCTGAAGGATCCCCAAATGATCCAAGAACAGTCTCAAAATTCCCTGACATTTTCCCGAAAAAGTAAAAAAATAAACCCGACGGGATCTCGGACGGATCCCGAAAACGATCCAGAAATGATGCCGGAAGGGACCCCAAATGATCCCGAAATTCCCCCGATGTGATCCCGGACGGATCCCGGATCATCCAGAAATGATGCCGGTTGGTACCCCAAAATGATCCCGAAATAGGCCAGAAATGACCCCGTCGGGATCCCGGACGGATCCCCAAAAGTATACAGAAATGATGCTGGAAGGTGAAATGATCCCCTTAAAGAAAGATGAAAAATTAAATGATCCCCTTATAGTTCCGAAATGATCCTGACGGGATTCCCGACGGATCCCGGAAACTATCCAGAAATGATACCGGAAAGGTTCCCAAGTTATCCCCAAATAGTCCCGAAATTACCCTGACGGTATGCCGGACGGATACCGAAAACCATCTAGGAAAGTGGCCGGAAGATACCCCAAATGATCCCGAAAAAGTCCTGAAATGATCCAGACGGGATCCCGGACGAATCCCGAAAACTATCCATCTAGGTACCCCAAACGATCCCGAAATAGTCCCGAAATGACCCCGCCGGGATCACGGGCGGATCCCGAAAAAGTCCTGAAATGACCCCGACGGGAACCCGTACGGATTCCGAAAACCATCCAGAAATGATGAAGGTAGGTACCCAAATGATCCCGAAATAGTCCCGAAATGATCCCGACGGGATCCCGGACGGATCCCGAAAACCAACCAGAAATGATGCCGGTAGGTACCCCAAATGGTCCCGATATGACCCCGTCGGGATCCCGAACGGATCCCTAAAACTATCCAGAAATGATGCCGAAAGGGTCCCAAATGATCCTGTATTAGTCGAGAAAAAGTTCCGAAAAGACTCCGACGGGATCCCGGACGGATCCCGAAAACCATCTAGAATTCATACCGGAAGGTACCCCAAATGATGCCGAAATAGTCCCGAAATGACATCGACGGTATCCCGGACGGATCCCGAAAACCATCTAGAAATGATGCCGGAAGAGACCCCAAATGATCCCGCAAAGGTCCCAAAATGACCCCGACAGGATCCCGGACGGATCCCGAAAACCATCCAGAAATGATGCCGGAGGATACCCCAAATGATCCCGCTAAAGTCCCAAAATGACCCCGACAGGGTCCCGGACGGATCCCGTAAACCATCCAGAAATGATGCCGGAAGAGACCCCAAATGATCTCGCAAAAGTCCCAAAATGATGCCGGAAAGGTCCCCAAATAACCCCCTAATAGTCCCGAAATTACGCCGACGGAATCCCGGATGGATCCGGAAACCATCCAGAAATGATGCCGGAGGAGACCCCAAATGATCCCGCTAAAGTCCCAAAATGACCCCGACAGGGTCCCGGACGGATCCCGTAAACCATCCAGAAATGATGCCGGTAGGTACCCCAAATGGTCCCGATATGACCCCGTCGGGATCCCGAACGGATCCCTAAAACTATCCAGAAATGATGCCGAAAGGGTCCCAAATGATCCTGTATTAGTCGAGAAAAAGTTCCGAAAAGACTCCGACGGGATCCCGGACGGATCCCGAAAACCATCTAGAATTCATACCGGAAGGTACCCCAAATGATGCCGAAATAGTCCCGAAATGACATCGACGGTATCCCGGACGGATCCCGAAAACCATCTAGAAATGATGCCGGAAGAGACCCCAAATGATCCCGCAAAGGTCCCAAAATGACCCCGACAGGATCCCGGACGGATCCCGAAAACCATCCAGAAATGATGCCGGAGGATACCCCAAATGATCCCGCTAAAGTCCCAAAATGACCCCGACAGGGTCCCGGACGGATCCCGTAAACCATCCAGAAATGATGCCGGAAGAGACCCCAAATGATCTCGCAAAAGTCCCAAAATGACCCCGAGAGGATCCCGGACGGATCTCGTAAACCATCCAGAAATGATGCCGGAAGAGACCCCAAATGATCCCGCAAAAGTCCCAAAACGACCCCGACAGGATCCCGGACGGATCCCGAAAACCATCCAGAAATGATGCCGGGAGAGACCCCAAATGATCCCGCAAAAGTCCCAAAATTACCCCGACAGGATCCCGGACGGATCCCGTAAACCATCCAGAAATGATGCCGGAAGAGACCCCAAATGATCCCGCAAAAGGCGCAAAATGACCCCGACAGGATCCCGGACGGATCCCGTAAACCATCCAGAAATGATGCCGGAAGAGACGCCAAATGATCCCGCAAAAGTCCCAAAATGACCCCGACAGGATCCCGGACGGATCCCGAAAACCATACAGAAATGGTGTCGGAAGAGACCCCAAATGATCCCGCAAAAGTCTCAAAATGACACCGACAGGATCCCGGACGGATCCTGTAAACCATCCAGAAATGATGCCGGAAGAGACCCCAAATTATCCCGCAAAAGTCCCAAAATGACCCCGACAGGATCACGGACGGATCCCGAAAACCATCCAGAAATGATGCCGGAAGAGACCCCAAATGATCCCGCAAAAGTCCCAAAATGACCCTGATGGGATCGCGGACGGATTCCGAAAACCATCCAGAAAGGATGCCGATAGGGTCCCCAAATGATCCTGTATTAGTCGAGAAAAAATTCCGAAATGACTCCGACGGGATCCCGGACGGATCCCGAAAACCATCCAAAAATGATGACGGAATGGACCCCAAATGGTCCCGAAATGACACCGACGGGGTCCCGGACGGATACCGAAAACCATCCAGAAATGATGCCGGCAGGTACCCCAAATTATCCCGAAATAGTCCCGAAATGACCCTGACGGGATCGCGGACGGATTCCGAAAACCATCCAGAAATGATGCCGATAGGGTCCCCAAATGATCCTGTATTAGTCGAGAAAAAATTCCGAAATGACTCCGACGGGATCCCGGACGGATCCCGAAAACCATCCAAAAATGATGACGGAATGGACCCCAAATGGTCCCGAAATGACACCGACGGGGTCCCGGACGGATCCCGAAAACCATCCAGAAATGATGCCGGGAGAGACCCCAAATGATCCCGCAAAAGTCCCAAAATGACCCCGACACGATCCCGGACGGAAGAGACCCCAAATGATCTCGCAAAAGTCCCAAAATGACCCCGACAGGATCCCGGACGGATCTCGTAAACCATCCAGAAATGATGCCGGAAGAGACCCCAAATGATCCCGCAAAAGTCCCAAAATGACCCCGACAGGATCCCGGACGGATCCCGAAAACCATCTAGAATTGATAGCGGAAGGTACCCCAAATGATGCCGAAATAGTCCCGAAATGACATCGACGGGATCCCGGACGGATCTCGTAAACCATCCAGAAATAATGCCGGAAGATACCCCAAATGATCCCGCAAAAGTCCCAAAATGACCCCGACAGGATCCCGGACGGATCCCGAAAACCATCCAGAAATGATGCCGGGAGAGACCCCAAATGATCCCGCAAAAGTCCCAAAATGACCCCGACAGGATCCCGGACGGATCCCGTAAACCATCCAGAAATGATGCCGGAGGAGACCCCAAATGATGCCGCTAAAGTCCCAAAATGACCCCGACAGGGTCCCGGACGGATCCCGTAAACCATCCAGAAATGATGTCGGAAAAGACCCCAAATGATCCCGCAAAAGTCCCAAAATGACCTCGACAGGATCCCGGACGGATCCCGTAAACCATTCAGAAATGATCGCGCAAAAGTCCCAAAATGACCCCGACAGGATCCCGGACGGATCCCGTAAACCATCCAGAAATGATGCCGGAAGGGTCCCCAAATGATCGCGAAATAGTTCCGAAATGATTCCGGAATAGTCCCGAAAATGTCCCAAAATAACCCCGACGGGATCCCGGACGGATCCCGAAAACTATACAGAAATGATCCCGGAGGGTCTCGATATGACCCTTACGGGATTACAAATAAGGTGAAGCTAATTATAAAACCATGTTAATAAGGCAGCAGGCGCATTGGAGCGAATAAAAAGTTACATAGAAACATACAGGTAAAGCTAATAAAAGCGTGCTAATAAAAACAATTGATGGAGGGCAGATGGCGGGAGTAGAGGAGAGGACCACTGATTGTTCCTCCAAAGTTGTCTAGATCTCGTTCTGTATGTACCAGATACCAAAAACTATTGATTTAGGAGAAAATTTATATTGAGTTATAACAATTTATAGATTTTACACCAGAGGGGGAGATAAAGGGGGGGAGGCGGGCGGAAGGTATCACTGCTTACTTTGTAAGCCCTCGACTTATTTCACCCCTTGAGTCTGTGATATTGGTGAAGGCCAGTATACGTAAAGTTATAATGTGTAAAAATTATTGAAAAATAATTTCTCGAAGGGGTCGTGGGACCCCCACCCCTCTTTCCATGTTCGAAAAAAATTTCGCTAGTAGACTACTGTCTGTGTCCCAAATTTCATCAAAATCCGTGTAACCATTCTGGCGTGATTCAGTCGCAAAGACGAAAAAATATAATAATTAAATTATAACTGTTCCTAGGGGGCGGGGACCACGCCCCTTTTGAAAAATATATAGCTAGTAGATCCTTCTAGACTATTGGCTATATGTGTGCAAAATTTCATCCAAATCGGTCCAGCCGTTCTTGCGTGATTGAGTCACAAAGACAAACGTCTGGACAAACATCCAAACATCCAAACATCCAAACATCCAAACATCTAAACATCCAAACATCCAAACATCTTCACATCCAAACTTTGCCATTTATAATATATATTAGATATATGTTCCGTGGGTAACAAATGGCTTCACAACTCTATGAAACGATCAATTCGAAAAAAATACGAAATTCTTTGTTTACTGTGGCCTTTAGATTACCATTTAACATGGAGCTTCTGCCCAGTTATTACCCCAGTTCTTTTAAGTCCGCTTAAGCATCGAAAGTCCTTTGTGAAGTAAAACTTCTGCATACCTTTTTAGAGAAAATAACAGTTGCTAATTGATCGGTAATGCGAGGGCCCCAATGGGTTTCGAAACGTAGAATATTCCAGCGGTAGAGAATGCTTTTCGTACGAGGACTAAAATCTTACTGAGATATTACTTTCGAGCTTTCTCGTATTCTTCGCGAAATATACCGTCATTGCTAGTAGCTCCAATTCCAATAACGAAAGCTGCAGTTGCGTCTGTACTTGCCATTATTGATTGAGTCAGAGTCGGTCAGTCACTGGGATTTCTGTCGCTAAGATTTATAGTGATCATCCATTAGCTCGTACATGAATATTTGAAACGTGAAAATATCAATAATTGAGAATTCTTATACAAAATATTTTTTTATGAAAAAATTAAGACTACAAGCCACTCCATCTGGCAACGTTGATCTACACCCATTTGCATGCGTATGTATGCATGTATGTATGAGGATGCCTTAGCACATGAGGTACTTCTGCATGAAATATCTATGAAATTCTTTGTATAATAATCGTAAAATGTAAATTTCTTCTTCTACTTATAAACATACATATATATATATATATATTTTTTTTTTTTTTTGCTTCGTTTCATTTCATTTCTGTGAATTGCATGAATTTCATTTCATTTGGTATTGCATTTCTTACATTTGCTTTTTTTTTTGTTTAAATTTCGTTTTGCTCGTTGAATGGATTTCAGTTAAGTTTATATGGATTTTGAATTGGCAATTGCTTATGAATTTTGAATATGGTTAAAGTAAGTGTGTTATATGAGCTTAATATTGTATTTGTATATTTATTTATTAATGCTATATGTAGTTATTGGATATTTGGTTACACATTTTTATTGAGTTTTAGTTATTTAGTGCGATTTTGTGTTATGCGTAGGAAAGAATGAAAATGAATGTTTCTAGTCAAACTTGCTAATGCATTAAAAATATATTCATTTCTAAATTTATGGTTCTCAATTACATTTTAAATAGTTATGTATGTGGCTCTTCACGTCAAGGAGTGGAATATGAAACCACCAAATTTCAACGCACAAAAAAAAAATCGTACCAACTTTTTCAAATACTGCAAATTTTAATACTGCGGCCGGTTTCAATTCTTTCAGGTTTTGCCGTAAATAAAGCCCAATTACACCATTAAAAAAAATTTCTTAGTTCCTATTTAGGGCGGTTTTTTCGGTTTGAAGCTTTTGGGTTCCATTGTGCAGACCTGTACAGAAAAAGTACCAGTACAAGTACAAGTATCAATACCACAGTACTTAGAAAAATTAGTACAAGAATAAGTTTCGAAGTACATGAACTTGAATTGTTGCAGTACAAGTAAAGTATTTGTTAGTACTTTCGAAGAACTTTGATAAGTACTGAACGTTTTTGCAGCGTATCAACCAGCACCCTTACGATCACCTAACTTTGACAAAATGGTTTGAGAAGAGTTTCACGGGTATTTTGATGATATATTAACATATTTCAATATGCTTAAGAGTTATCCTCTTATGAAGGACCTATCACTCAAAATGAATACGCCCTTAGCTTCCTCCGACCCAGTAGAGCGTTTATTTTTCTTAGCAGGCATTGTTTACAGTCCTAGAAGGCGATCAATGAGGGACTTTTCGTTTGAAAAGCTAGTACTAATGAAGGCAAACACAAAACTACTTTAATATTGTTAGCTGTTGTACAATTTATACTTATTTAATATATTGTTTTACTTCTTGTTGCTTTCTTATATAAATTTTACTCATATTTTCATTTTCTATTTATGAATCAAACTGACATATTTTATCAAAAAAAAGTACTTTCAGGTACTTGCACGTATTTCGTAAGTATATCTACTTGTACTTTCGGATTCGAACTACAAGTACTGTAGTACTTATACTTTGTACTTTGATTTGAAGTACTTGAGTACTTGTACTTATTTGGTAGTAGTACAAGTATGTACCTACTCAGTACTTTACATGTCGGCCTTCGTGCCATAAGAACTTATGTTGAAACTAAAAACGTCTGCACATTTTTATAAGGGAAAAAATGGACTCTATTTGGAGCAACACTAAAAAAATCGAAATGGTTCGTATTGCCTAACGTAAATTTTTTAAATTTTCTAAACCTTTCATGTAAATGAAATGGTATGTTAAATTTGTCACGAATCTCAAAATTGAAAGTCCTTAAAATGGTTATAGCTATCTCATGCAGACCATAAGAAACGTGAACCTTTCTATCCTCATACAAAGTACCGATCTTCATTTTATTTTTTACATGTCGAAAATATTGCTTAGGTATGTACATCTCTTATCTATATTGTGACGAATATTACCATCTCTAAGCTGGTACTAAGTAAATGCACAATAACTAAAACATTAAAGGAAGCTACATAAACACATTAATCATCATGTACATATATACATACAAGCAGAAGAGAGATACTCACAAACGCATGTTATCATCAGTTACTATTTCGCTCACATATACACACGCATATGGTTACGCACTACAAATGCACGGGCGTATGGCTGGTGACAAGGTAGAGGATTCTAGAAGAAGAAACGTCTAGACATTTGGGCAGAGAGTATAAAAGCAGCAGAAACTGAGTAGTCCGTATTCACTTTGATTTAAACACGCAATTGGTTGTGAAGTATAAGTGTTATTGTAAAGTACTCTAATAAAGACCATTTTGCATTATTGAGTGTTGGAGTTGTTTATTCGACAATTTAGCGATTCGAACATTTGTGGAGGGTTGGAAATAAGCGGAGCTTCTATAAAATCGTTACAATATATTACATATCTTTGTCATCCGATTATTCTGATACTACGAATAGGGTAAGATTATTGTTCGGCTCAATTCATTAAAGACATTAAGGGCTCGGCACAGTTGAAGACAGTCCCATCCCTCCTTGTTTTATATTATTTATTATTATCTTTTATTTTTTTTTTGTTAAGTACGATCCGATATTTTTTTTTTTGTTGCAGTTTTGCTTATGATAAAGAATTGTTCATTATAGCATGCACCTGGTACCGGACTGGTACTGAAATGAGCTAACGCTGAAACTGCAGGTTTTCACCGAGTACAAGATGAATGAAGTTGCCAAGCAGTCATTGACAATGTCATTTACAGATTGCAGTAACCTTAAAGGGCAGACGTCTACCGAAATTGGAGATCCCTACAGGGGGAGCTGATTACTATCATGATCAAAATTATGCATAGTGAATCAAATATTAAACTAACAGCTTTCGAAACAGCTGGATGATACAATGTCGTTAAACAGATAGCCTGCACCGATAACGCGACTTAAGAACGGCTGCTGAAAGCTGCTTCAGACTTTCAAAGGCAAGAAGCCACAAGGTTGAAGGTGATGAATAGAGCGTTGATTCAAACGATACCAAAGGCCAAGGCTTGGACACCACGTAAGTTGAAATATATATTACGATATAA
Source organism: Eurosta solidaginis (assembly GCF_040869045.1). Taxonomy (NCBI): domain Eukaryota; kingdom Metazoa; phylum Arthropoda; class Insecta; order Diptera; family Tephritidae; genus Eurosta; species Eurosta solidaginis. The sequence goes on along the minus strand of NC_090319.1, from coordinate 271,058,745 downwards.
AATCACTACATTATTTACGGTTGTAATGAGAAAGCGCCAAATGAAAATGAGAAAAGTCAATGATATATGCGAAAGCTTCACTTCGGTATGAGAATAGTCACTTGTAAATGAGAAAGCAACTAATAAAAATATGAAAACCGTATTTGTAATTGAGAATATAATTAAGACAAGTCAAGTATGCGACAACGGCCGTATATTGTAAAGATACCATCAATTGATTTGAAATCTCTTATGTCCTGATTGACATATTGTTGTATCGCGTGGAATTCACCTCACTTCAAACACGCTTAACGTTACAAATATACGTTCGTTGGCCTAGGGAACTACCATGAGTTCATTCGCATTTGCCAAGTCGCCCAATGTATTAACGCGACATACCAAACTTGCAGGAATCATATTGACAATATGTAGGTCAATATAATAATTTGCTGACAAACCATTCCTCACTATTCAGTTATGCACCTCTAGTATGTAAATATTAATGTAAGTATGTATAAATGTATAGGCTAAGAACTTTTTTATAAATAGTAATCAATTTCTTCAATAAAAAAGAATCAGAAACAGAATCAACAAACAGTTCGCTAACTGCCAAGAATTTTAAAGATAGGACTATAGGTCCTGCCAAACTAAAGATAAAAAGTAAGTAGTCCTGAACGAAACAGGATACAAAGAAAGGAGACATTTTGCGCTACAAAGAAGATTCCCAGAAAATTGCTAACATCATCAGTTAAGAAGAGCTGAGCAATTAATATCGAAAATATTCAACATCAGTTATGAAGATCTGAACAAATTAAAATCGAAGCTGAACAACATTCTGATCGGCAATAAGGATGACTGACCAAATAAAAGCATAAAGAGAGGTGGAACAAACAACATTCTGATCGGCAATAAGGATGACTGACCAGCAACAGCAAAAATCCACAGCAAACTGCATTCAGACTGGCCGCAAGGAGTTATAAATGTTTAAGTATGATTAAAATTTTTTAGAATCAATTGAGCGGCCTCAGGGACGCTAAACTATGAGCAAAAACTTCGTTTTTGCTTAGAAATTTTTTTAAACATGGTAGGATGAACAAATTTGTTTTTCCAAAAGTTTGATTTCAAGGTTGAAAATGGCACAAGCTAAACCTAAAAATAGAGAAAAAGATTAAAGCCCAATGTGGCGTAGAAAAAAAAAATAATAACATAGAATTTAATTTTAAACAATATTTACTTTGTAAAATAAATTCAACAAAAAAAATAATAAATTTCAATTTTAAGAAAACTAGAAATGTTAAAAATATTAACTTTAGGAAATTTTTTAAGAAAATCAAAAATTTTAGAAACAAATTTTAAACAGTAATTTCTGTAATATTAATTAAATAAGGAAAAATAAAATTAACAAAGTCCTTCTTAGATCTCAAACAAATCAGGGAAAAATAATAAAAGCAAAATGGCATAAAAATTAATTTTTAAAATATTTTGTAAATTGAAAAAAAAAAATTTATTTTCTAAAAATTTTTAAATTAAACAAATTTTTCCCATTAAGAACAAACTTTTTTATACTTTAATAGCGTTAACTAAATAAAAGAGTAAAATGGAATGCTTACACAAAAGCAAAGAAAATTTTGTTAAAGTCTAAACTTAGTAGACGTTTTCGTGTAAAATTGTTTTACTCGTAGGAGCAGGAAGATAATTATATTTCAAAATGTCGTGGTGGACAAAGGTAGCACACGGCATAATAGCATTAGCCGGTTATGAATTAGGGAAGGAAAATTCAGGAAATTCAGAAACAAAAAACAGGATAGTTAAATATGAACCGCCAGCTGAACCAGAAACAAAAGCTGCTCCAAACATTCCTGAAGTTTGGCTAGCAGTTTTAATCTGCGTAATCGCGCTATTAGTCATTGCAATAGCCACTACAATCAAAAACTATATGAAATTTAAATATAGGCAATTGAATAACGTGCAACAGCGCGTATAAATTTTTTTTGCCCAAATTTCGAAACCCATACTGAGGAAGAGCAAAAAATAATTAAAAACAAGTAAGGAAGGCTAAGTTCGGGTGTAACCGAACATTACATACTCAGTTGAGAGCTATGGAGACAAAATAAGGAAAATCACCATGAAAGAAAATGAACCTAGGGTAACCCTGGAATGTGGTTGTATGACATGTGTATCAAATGGAAGGTATTAAAGAGTATTTTAAGAGAGAGTAGGCCACATAGTTCTATGGATGGACGCCATTTAGGGATATCGCCATAAAGGTGGACCAGGGCTGGCTCTAGAATTTGTTTGTACGATATGGGTATCAAATGAAAGGTGTTAATGAGTATTTTCAAAGGGAGTGATCCTTAGTTCCATAGGTGGACGCCGTTTCGAGATATCGCCATAAAGGTGGACCAGGGGTGACTCCAGAATGTGTTTGTACGATATGGGAATCAAATGAAAGGTGTTACTGAGCATTTTAAGACGGAGTGGGCATTAGGTCTATAGGTGGACACCTTTTCGAGATATCGCCATTAGGGTGGGCCAGGGGTGGCTCTAGAATGTTTGTACGATATGGGTAAATAACGAAAGGTGTTACTGAGCATTTTAAGAGGGAGTGGGCATTAGGTCTATAGGTGGACGCCTTTTCGAGATATCGCCATTAGGGTGGACCAGGGGTGACTCTAGAATGTGTTTGTACGATATGGATATCAAATTAAAGGTATTAATGAGGGTTTTAAAAGCGAGTTGCCCTTAGATGTTGTATATTTGAAGGCGTTTTTGCGATATCGACCAAAATGTGGACCAGGTGATCCAGAAAATCATCTGTCGGGTACTGCTAATTTATTTATATATGCAATACCACTAACAGAAATCCAAACACTGTTGATTTCGCCTTGTAGAACTTTTTCATTTTCTTCTACTTAATATGGTAGGTGTCACGCCCATTTTACAAAGTTTTTTCCAAAGTTATATTTTGCGTCAATAAACCAATCCAATTACCATGTTTCATCCCTTTTTCGTATTTGGTATAGAATTATGGCATTTTTTGCATTTTTCGTAATTTTCGATATCGATAAAGTGGGCGTGGTTATGGTCGGATTTCGGACATTTTTTAAACCAAGATAAAGTGAGTTCAAATAAGTACGTGGACTAAGTTTAGTAAAATATATCAGTTTTTGCTCAAGTTATTGTGTTAACGGCCGAGAGGAAGGCCAGACGGTGGACTGTGTATAAAAACTGGGCGTGGCTTCCACCGATTTCGCCCATTTTCACAGAAAACAGTTACCGTCATAGAATCTATGCCCCTACCAAATTTAAGAAGGATTGGTAAATTTTTGTTCGACTTATGGCATTAAAAGTATTCTAGACAAACTAAATGAAAATGGGCGGAGCCACGCCCATTTTGAAATTTTCTTTTATTTTTGTATTTTGTTGCATCATATCATTACTGGAGTTGAATTTTGACTTAATTTACTTATATACAGTAAAGATATTAAATTTTTTGTTAAAATTTGAATTAAAAAAAAAAAATTTTTAAAAAGTGGGCGTGTTCTTCATCCAATTTTGATAATTTTTATTTAGCACATATATAGTAATATTCATCATGATATCTTCAACGACTGCCAAATTACAGCTTGCAAAACTTTTAAATTACCTTCTTGTAAAAGTGGGCGGTGCCACGCCCATTGTCCAAAATCTTACTAATTTTCTATTCTGCGTCATAACTTCAACCCATCTACCAAGTTTCATCGCTTTATCCGCCTTTGGCAATGAATTATCGAATTTTTTCGGTTTTTCGAAATTTTCGATATCGAAAAAATGGGCGTGGTTATAGTCCGATATCGTTCATTTTAAATAGCGATCTGAGATGAGTGCCCAGGAATCTACATACCAAATTTCATCAAGATACCTCCAAAATTTACTCAAGTTATCGTGTTAACGGACAGACGGACGGACGGACGGACGGACGGACATGGCTCAATCAAATTTTTTTTCGATACTGATGATTTTGATATATGGAAGTCTATATATATCTCGATTCCTTTATACCTGTACAACCAACCGTTATCCAATCAAAGTTAATATACTCAGTGAGCACTGCTCAACTGAGTATAATAAACCTTTACACAGCACCCTCAAAATATCGCAAACGACATTAAAGACAGCTTCATTAGACCTGCCCAAATTTAATGGCAAATCAATAATTCGCATACTTCACAGTAGTAGTTTCCATGGAAGTTATCAAGATAACATTCTTGAAGGGTGTCAAAGAAAAAATTTATACCACAGCCCTGGTAAAATTTGCGTCTGTGGACATATGAAAAAAATGCTAAAAAACCAGCCAATAAGAACAAAAGAAAAATGAGGAAAAAGTCACAAAGAGAACCTATAAAAATATATGTGAAGCGCTATATAAATTTGCAACAAAAGACTAGTCACGCTCATTTTCATCTTAGGATAGAAAAATGTTAGCGTAGAAAAATTATCAAGCAACCAGATTGTTGAGGAATTTATTGACTTAGGGCAATATTCGACCAGGCATACAAGAAATGCCGGCGATCCAGGACTTGAAATTTATAAGGAAAACACAGTTGTCCTGAGGGACAAATTGGTGAAAAATTAACTGAATATTTACTGCAGTAGGCAAATTTGAAATAAAAATAAATACCCAAGTTCTCTAAGTTCAAAAAATTGCACTCACCAAAGAGGTTGTGCATGTGACAATCCCGGTAAAAATAAATATAAATTCCTCATAAAAGTCATGACGATTCTCTCTTGGTGGCCGCCGCAGAAATTGCATGACAAATAAGATCAAAATACATTGCTGGAAAATAAGAAAAATATGGAAAAATAAGAAAAATAAATTAAAAGATAGAAGAATTTTTGCATCCACTGTACTTCTACTAACTAGCTGAAGTACTACTACTAATATAAACTACCTTGCTCTTCCGTCAATCAAAGCTCCTAAATTTCTGCATAATTAGTTACATATTTCAAATTATAAATTTCCGTATAATTAGCAACAGATTTTTTTTTGTACTAAGTTTAATGTAACCCTAATAAAATGAAATAACAATGAAAAGCTGTTATTTAATAGAAATAATTAAAGAAATAGATATAAGTATGGGGTGCTTCATTTAGGAAACCTAGCTTTTTTAGAGGTCATAATTTTAGGAAAAATATTTTTACTTTACCCACAGGTAGAATAGGAAACACTAATAGGAAAATATCTTTTATTCTAAATAGAATAGAATATAGTAATAAAAAAAATATTTTTACTTCCAACCCCCATACAGAATAGAAAATAGTAATAGGAAATATATTTACTTAAACCTACACATATAATCCACAAGAATAGGTTTTAAAACAGTATAGTACATTTGCAAGTAACACCAATGGATTTGAAAAATAAAAAACAAAAACTACCACACTATAAACATTCCAATTTGCTCGTCATTAAAAATGTGAACAAGCAAAAACAAAATACACAAACATAAAGTCATGTTGGCATCAAGTTACAGTTACTTCATAATAATTTGTAAACACATGCCGATTTTTAAGGGAGTCGACGCTCTTAAGGGTCGGCTGTGCAAAAAAAATTACTCATCATAGTAAATACACAAAAAAATAGCAAACGCCAACTTATTATAAAAAAGCGAGAATCAGCATAACGGGCACTGTATGTAAAGCAAATGCAAACGAATAAAAACAAAAAAAGAAAACACATATACTCATAATATCAAGTTACCACTATGACATAATTAATAATTACAATTAAATTTAAAAAAAATCTCTTTTGGTAACACCAAGCAAGTCGACTGGGGCATTCAACGTAAAATGAAAAAACACGGCACACTTATCACAGTGAGTGCCCGTCTATAATTAAGCATAAAATTATATACGCTCATTTAAAAGGTCAATGGTGTAGTATTGCGTGGAATTCACCTCACCTCAAACACGCTTAAAATTACAAATATTCATTCGCATTTGCCAAGTCGCCCAATGTATTAACGCGTCATACCAAACTGCTCAAGCAGGAATCATATTGACAATATGTAGGTCAATATAATAATTGATGACAAAACATTACTCACTATTGAGTCATGCACCTCTAGTATGTAAATATTAATGTAAGTATGTATAAATGTATAGGCTAAGAACTTTTTTATAAATAGTAATCAATTTCTTCAATAAAAAAAGAATCAGAAATTGCTATCCAAGCGTTCGACACACAATTATTTTTAACGTTCTTCTTTTGGGTGAGACAGAATTTCCAGGGAACCTTGTTGCAAGCTGAATTGCACCAGCGCAGTCTCCTATAGTTACTGCTCCCTTCGCTTCGTCTACCAATCATTCCAAACGTTGTAGGTGTCGCTCCACAACATACTGTCTCTTTTTTGGCGGAATTATAATGTCCCTTGCGCCTATGTTTTTACTTTTTCCTAATGAGGCTATTTAAAATATCAGCTACCGCTGACTCGGTTGAACTGTCAAGTGGGGGTCTTAACAGGAGACTTTCTAATGGTAATTCATGCCGCTTGTCTATCCGAGTAGATGTTATATTCCCTAACCGTAGTAGCGCTGGATAGCATTTCGTCCACCGCATTGTTAATCATGGCAACATCCACTTTGAAGACGCTACAGTGATCAGCCAACTTAAAATTGTTTCTTACATTGACCTCTTGACAAAAGACCCCCCCTCCCCTCAACCTTACCGTCCAACTTCGCCTCACCCTGGTAATAAACCTAGAGTACCCTAAGCTAGAAAGTCCTTGCTACTCTTGGCAAGAGTCCCCAACTTTTGCGGATAGCCCCCTTGCCAGAAAGTTCCAACGATACCCTCCCAATCGAGAGAGTTCTGAAGGCGGCCATCATATATCTCCTTGTAAAAAGAACTAGTTCCATTTTTTCCGTGTTGACTACCAGGTATCCCTGCAAAGCATCGTTCAGGGTGCCCAGAATTTGCCCCTGACTAGGATAGCCAGGTCATCTGCGTAGGGAAACATCCGACAGCCACTGCCTTCCAGCTTCATAAGAAGCTGGTTGCCTACCACAATCCAGAGCAAAGTAGGAGCTCCTGCACACCTTCCTCTCGATTACGGCCCCTCCTATGCGAAACTTCTGCTGCAGAGAAGTTTGTTAAGTAGTAGCTTAAAACTTATGAAAACCTTGTACCTTTCCCAGTGAGTCCTCATTTTAAAGCCGTTTCTCTCCTATTTGGTTCAAACAAAAACTTGCATACATATATCTACTACATACAATAAAATAATCCCCCTCTTTTTAAGTATAGATTATAAATTGAAAAGAAAATTGAAAATAAATGTGTTACATAATAAATATTTAGAAATATATAAGCACAACGTCATAACGGCTTTGTACCCAAAATGTCTTAAAAGTACACCAAGCGTTACATTGCAAAATAATCGAACACAAAATATCGAACTTGACTAGAATATAAAATTAAATTATTATATTCTGCAATGGTTGCCAAGTAAATGTCAACAATAAAATCGTTGGTTAGGGAAAAATAAAAACCGCACGGCAGGGCGGCGTATAACCGATATTTTTGGTACTACCACAAAATTTATGCTGCAGTGTGAGGATGATTTTTTTTTTTTTTTTTGTGTCAAGATATTTTAGCCGTTTATTTTGAAAGTGGCATAAGTAATTTCCAACTCATGGTCTTAAATGCATTGTTATTTTTGAACGAATGCATATATAGATGGTTCTACAATTATAAAATAATAACAAGAATTGCATCTTTTGGATATTGAACTCTAAAAAACTGGAGGCGAGGAGAGATACAAACAAGTTACCACTGAACCTAAACGACATGAAATGACTTATGCCACTTTCAAAATAAACGGCTCATTTATGGACACAGTTGCTCTTACTTAAATATATAAACATACATATGCATAGGCGGCCACCGTGGTGTGATGGGTAGCGTGCTCCGCCTATCATACCGTATGCCCTGGGTTCAACTCCCAGGCAAAGCAACATCAAAATTTTAGAAATAAGATTTTTCAATTAGAAGAAAATTTTTCTAAGCGGGGTCGCCCCTCTGCAGTGTTTGGCAAGCACTCCGGGTGTATTTCTGCCATGAAAAGCTCTCAGTGAAAACTCATCTGCTTTGCAGATGCCGTTCGGAGTCGGCATAAAACATGTAGGTCCCGTCCGGCCAATTTGTAGGGAAAATCAAGAGGAGCACGACGCAAATTGGAAGAGAAGCTCGGCCTTAGATCTCTTCGGAGGTTATCGCGCCTTACATTTTTTTTTTTTTTTATTTACATATGCATATTTTACTGGAATTGTAGCGTGAGTATGTTTTTGGTATCCTATTTAAACCCAAAAATTTAAAAAATCATATAAAATGGAATATAGCAAAAGGTGCAAATTAAAGCAGTATGCTATTTTCCAGGTTTATAAGGTTTTATGTAAACTACACAAAACAAGTAAGAAAGTCTAAGTTCTCGTGAAACCGAACATTACATACACAGCTGTTGTTGTTTGCTTTGTGTGGTTAATAGCGTTATAAGTCTGAGCAGCAATACATATATTGTTCTATTCTGAACTCATTTTCATTCAAAAGAAGCAAAACGAAAGAAGAAAAACATTTTATGTCAAATTTCGTTCGGATTGGGAATTTTTTTTTTTTTTTTACTTATGGCATTCAAAATTGTTTGGAAAGGATAGAAGATTTCTTTAAGTTTTGTTTTTAGCTCAACCATACCACTACTGAGGTAGAATATCAGTCAAATGTAGTTAAAAACCATAGAGATGTTGAAAACTATGTTTACGTTAAACCTTTAGGAAAAGGTGGGCGTGGTTTTTAAACGATTTTGATTATCTTTACTCAGTCTATATAATTTGGCAAGGATAGTGTATCTGTCAAATTTCAATTTAATATTGTAACGAATTTGCTGCAAATCCTCTTATTTGCAATTCTCTGCTAAGTTCGAATCACTAAACTGTTGAATAAATAACTCCAATATTGAATAATGGAAAAATGGCCTTTATTAAAGTACTTCACAATAACACTTATAGTTTGCTACTCGCTGGCTTAATAACCAAACTGATTGATAACTCAAATGAAACTCTACTATTGGCCGCCAGATCACGTGCTTAATCCAACTGATTGATAGCTCAACTCAAACTGAATTACTTCTTACTCGCTTGCGTCACTTTTATAGTTTACGCTGCATACATCTAGGCTATTCTATTTCCAGAAGTTACTAGTTAGTTTCGGCTACAAAATCGCCAGCCACAACTACGTGCACAAATTATTGCCCTCTCTTGTGACAACTCATGCATGTGTTTGTGCATTGCCGCTCCGATGCTCGTATACGTACATATGTGTAGACGCAATTATTTATTCGTTTATGTAGATACATAATGATTGAATTATTGATGTGAATGTTTGTAGTTTACAGTCTCTCGAGTAACATAGGCGTATAAGTAAATGCATCTGTGTGTGACATCTCTTTCGGCTGCTTTATATATGTGTATACATTATTTGATTATTGACGTAAATACTGCTTGGCATGGCCTTAGTATCGCCTTAGTGATGGTATAGCTTAGTGATGCTAATATCCGTGACACTGCCCTCCACCTAAGTCTGATCGTCCCGATCAGACAAATCTCCCGATCTAACTGCCGCTAGCATCTCCAAATGTACCACTCTTCTAATCCGTGGTTTCCCAGTGGTTTGTATGCGGTAGATGGTATCACTGATCTTCTTCACAACTTTGTACGGGCCTTCCCAACTGCACGGAAATTTGGCTGGAACAGCTTTCCGCCGGTGAGGGTTGTTTAAGAGTACCAAATCTCCCTACAAGAAACCTTCCGAATTAAAGTCCTTGTCATGCCAGTGTTTCATCTTACTACTCATTACCCTGGGCCGTTCCTTCACACTCTGTTGTTTGGTCAATGAACCACTTCGTAGAGCTTGCGCTGGACGGATTTGCTTTGCATAATCGGTATCGTTCCCACATTTCACAACAGTAGTGCGCTCCGGCTTGAAACTACCCTCGCATTCTTTCTCGGAAATTCGTTGCTTCGTTTTCCTGCGTCTTTTAGGTTTTGTCAATGCCAGTGTTTCTCTCGCAGGTACTTTTGATTTTGATTTATTTGGCCCATTCGATCTATCAACCTTTGCCTTTGACTTTCGTGGTCTTTGTCGAGTCTTTTCCACCAGTACCCGATTACTGCTGAACCCTTTTTCCAAACTAAAGTTAAGTGGTATGTCCTGATTCTTATAGCGCATAATTTTTCTCCGCATATCGATCCTGATGTCATGGTCAACCAAGAAGTCCACTCCCAATATGACTTCATCAACGATTTCCGCCACAACGAATTTGTGTAGAACCATGACTTTCCCAATTAATACCTCACATACCACTTCGCCTTGGACTTGATTATCCTCGCCTGTGACCGTACGCAACCTTGCTCCAGGTAATGACTTTACTCTCCTGTAGACCAAATCAGATCGAATCAAGGAATGAGATGCCCCGTATCTACAGTCAGTTCACGCTCTTTACCATCCACATTCCCTCTGATGGTAAGACTGCTTGATTTCCTTCCAATCTGCGACACAGATATCACAGTACATTCAATAGCCGGGGGAAATTTTCGTTCTTTACATCCGACACGCTCTTGCTCATTTCCGCCAGCTTTGCGTTTACGGCCACCCACATTGTTGGAACTATTAGGACCATGATCGCAATGACGTGCAATGTGACCTGGGTTGCCGCACTTGAAACATTTAATAACTCCGGCATTTTTCTGTTGTGATCCCTTCAGTGCTTCCAAAATTGTGTCTACCCAATCTGGTCTTTCCACTTCCACACGGCGTGCTTTGAAAACTGGCTTACACAGAAGCGACGCTGTTTCCTGAATCAGAGCTTGTGACACCGTTTCTGCGAAAGTTGGCTTTGGATTCGCATATGTAGCCCGCTTCGTTTCCACATCTCGTATGCCATTTATGAAGCTCTGGATTTTTACCCTTTTAGTGTATTCCACGAGTGCATCCGCATTTGCAAGATGAGCCAATCTTTCAATGTCCGAAGCAAACTCCTGCAAAGTCTCGTTAGCTTTTTGGTAGCGGTTTTGCAATTCTATTTGAAATATCTGTTTCCTGTGTTCGCTTCCGTATCGCCGTTCTACAGCAGCCATCAATGCGTCATAACTGTTCCGTTCGTACTCTGGGATGGTCTGTAAGATTTCCGCGGCAGGCCCTTTCAGTTCCACGAACAGAGCTGCAACTTTATCTTCAGCATTCCATTGGTTCACTGCTGCGGTCTTTTCAAAATGTAGCTTAAAGACCTGAAAAGGAACAGAACCGTCAAAGGATGGTGTTTTTACTTTTGGATTACTCGTTGAAACTGCTGGGCGATTTAGTTGCAACTGCTCGATACGTCCTCTCAAAGCATCCACCTCGGCCTCGATTTTTTCTTCAAACTGTAAAATTTTTGTATCTTGCGCCTCCAACTTCGAGGAAATACGTCCTTCTTGCTCTTCCAGTTGAGCAGAGATCTGCGCTGATATTTGGGCCGAGATTTCGGATATTCGTGCCTCTTGTGCTTCAATCTTCGATGTTATACGGTTCTCCTGCGATTCCAGTTGAGATGACATATACGTTTTCTGTCCTTCCAGTTGTGATGCCATATATGTCTTCTGCTCTTCCAGTTGTGATGACATTTGTGACGACATTGATGCTACTGTCGATGTTTGTGCAGATATTGCAGCCAATATCATGTTCAATTCTGTGCTGGTAACCGTCTGCGTTGTTTCGTTTTTCTCTTCAATTTTTGTTGTCTCCTCGCCATCAAGATGAAAGACATACTCTTCCACATCAAGTCCTTCTGCTTCCATTGCCTCTCTTAGCCGTGCCTGAAGTTCGTGTTTAACGCCGCTTGTATTCAATGCACGGTTCTCCAACTCCTTCTTTAGTTAAATAAAAAAATAAATGTAAGGCGCGATAACCTCCGAAGAGATCTAAGGCCGAGCTTCTCTTCCAATTTGCGTCGTGCTCCTCTTGATTTTCCCTACAAATTGGCCGGACGGGACCTACATGTTTTATGCCGACTCCGAACGGCATCTGCAAAGCAGATGAGTTTTCACTGAGAGCTTTTTCATGGCAGAAATACACCCGGAGTGCTTGCCAAACACTGCCGAGGGGCGACCCCGCTTAGAAAAATTTTCTTCTAATTGAAAAATCTTATTTCTAAAATTTTGATGTTGCTTTGCCCGGGAGTTGAACCCAGGGCATACGGTGTGATAGGCGGAGCACGCTACCCAGCACACCACGGTGGCCGTCCTTCTTTAGTTGCTGGATCTTTAATTCACTGAACTTTGCCATGTCCCTGTTGTCCTCTGGAATTTATTCAACAATTCCTCTTCTGACACCAATTGTAACGAATTTGCTGCAAATCCTCTTATTTGCAATTCTCTACTAAGTACTTACTTACTTACTTACTTAATTGGCGCTTAACCGTCTAAACGGTTATGGCCGTCCAACAAGGCGCGCCAGTCGCTCCTTCGCTCCGCCAACCGGCGCCAATTGGTCACACCAAGGGAGTTTAAATCGTTTTCCACCTGGTCCTTCCAACGGAGTGGGGGCCGCCCTCTACCTCTGCTTCCATAGGCGGGTTCCGATAGAAACACTTTCTTGGCCGGAGCATCATCTTTCATTCGCATAACATGGCCTAGCCAGCGCAGCCGCTGCGTTTTAATTCGCTGGACTATGTTGATGTCTGCGTATAGCTCGTACAGCTCATCATTAAATCTTCTTCGGTACTCGCCATTGCCAACGCGTAGAGGTCCATAAATCTTTCGAAGAACTTTTCTCTCGAACACTCCCAAAGCCGCTTCATCTGCTGTTGTCATGGTCCATGCTTCTGCCCCATATAGCAGGACGGGTACGATAAGTGACTTGTAGAGTATGATTTTCGTTCGCCGAGAGAGGACTTTACTTTTCAATTGCCTACCTAGTCCAAGGTAGCATTTATTGGCAAGATTGATTCTTCGCTGGATTTCAGTGCTGATGTTGTTGCTAATGTTGATGCTGGTTCCCAAATAAACGAAGTCTTTTACTATTTCGAAATTATGGCTGCCAACAGTAGCGTGGTTGCCAAGGCGCATATGCGCTGACTCTTTGCTCGATGACAGCAGGTACTTCGTTTTGTCCTCATTCACCATCAAACCCATCTTTACCGCTTCTTTTTCCAGCTTGGAGTAAGCAGAACTAACAGCGCGGGTGTTTAGGCCGATGATATCAATGTCATCAGCATATGCCAGTAATTGCACGCTTTTATATTATATTGTTCCAGTGCGGTTAAGTTCTGCAGCTAGTATAATTTTCTCCAGCATCAAATTAAAGAAATCGCACGATAGGGGGTCACCCTGTCTGAAACCTCGTTTAGTTTCGAACGGCTCGGAGAGGTCCTTCCCAATTCTGACTGAGCTGATGGTGTTGCTCAACGTCATTTTGCACAGCCGTATAAGTTTTGCGGGGAAACCAAATTCAGACATAGCGGCATATAGGCAGCTCCTTTTCGTGCTGTCGAAGGCGGCTTTAAAGTCGACGAAGAGGTGATGTGTGTCGATTCTCTTTTCACGGGTTTTTTTCCAAGATTTGGCGCATTGTGAAAATCTGGTCGATGGTAGATTTACCAGGTCTGAAGCCGCACTGATAAGGTCCAATCAGCCGGTTCACGGTGGGCTTCAATCTTTCGCACAATACACTTGAAAGGACCTTATATGCGATATTAAGAAGGCTGATTCCACGATAGTTGGTGCATTTTGCAGTATCCCCCTTCTTGTGGACTGGGCAAAGAACACTTAGATTCCAACCGTCGGGCATGCTTTCGTCCGCCCATATTTTGCTAAGAAGCTGCTGCATGCGCCTTACCAACTCCTCGCCGCCGAACTTGAATAGCTCCGCAGGCAATCCATCAGCGCCCACGGCCTTGTTGTTTTTCAATTTGGTTATTGCTATTCTAACTTCGTCATAATCGGGCGGGGGGACATATATTCCATCATCATCGATTGCGGGATCGGGTTCTTCATCTCTGCGCGGTGAATTGCTGCCTCCATTTAGGAGAGCAGAGAAGTGTTCCCTCCATAATCTAAGCACTCTCTGGACATCAGTTACAAGGTCGCCGTTTTCATTCCTACAGGAGTTTGCCCCGGTCTTAAAACCTTCCGTCTGTCGCCGTATTTTTTGGTAGAATTTTCGGGCGTTATTCCTGGTGGCTAGCAGCTCAAGCTCCTCGCACTCACGCCTTTCTGCTTCTGCTTTTTTCTTCCTGAAAAGGCGTCTCGCTTCCCTTTTCAACTCACGATAGCGTTCACACACTCCTCTTGTCGCGCTCGCTTTTAACGTAGCCCTGTAGGCAGCGTCTTTTCTTTCGGTTGCAACGCGGCATTCTTCATCATACCAGTTGTTTTTTCGTGGCCGCCGGTAACCAATTTTTTCCTCGGCGGCAGTATGAAGTGCTTTGGAGATATGCTCCCACTGCTCCTGTATTCCTTCAGGATGAGTTGTGCCCTCAGAGAGCAGGTGTGAGAGTCGAGTTGCGAAATCATTGGCAGTCTGTTGTGATTGAAGCTTTTCGACGTCTAGCTTTCCTTGTGTTTTTTGTTCCTTGTTTTTAGCCGCGCTGAGGCGGGTGCGTATTTTGGCTGCAACGAGATAATGGTCCGAATCGATGTTAGGTCCTCGGATCGTTCGCACATCTAAAACACTGGAGGCATGCCGTCCGTCTATCACAACGTGGTCGATCTGATTGCGAGTATTTCGATCAGGAGACAGCCATGTAGCTTGATGTATCTTTTTATGCATGAACCTCGTGCTTGATATGACCATGTTTCGAGCACCGGCAAAGTCAATCAGCCTCAGTCCGTTAGGAGAAGTTTCATTGTGTAGGCTGAACTTTCCGACTGTAGGGCCAAAAACACCTTCTTTGCCCACCCTGGCGTTAAAGTCGCCAAGCACGACTTTTATATCATGACGGGGGCAGCGCTCGTATGTGCGTTCTAATTGTTCATAAAAAGTGTCTTTCACCTCATCGTCTTTCTCCTCTGTCGGCGCATGGGCGCAGATGAATGATATATTAAAAAATTTTGCTTTTATTCGAATAGCGGCGAGACGCTCGTCCACAGGCGTGAACGCCAGCACTTGGCGACAAAGTCTCTCTCCCACCACGAATCCGACGCCGAAACTGCGCTTATTCGCATGGCCACTCCAATATATGTCACAATTTTTGATCTTCTTTCTTCCTTGCTTCGTCCAACGCATTTCTTGGATGGCGGTGATGTCAGATTTTGCTTTGACGAGGACATCAACCAGCCGGGCATCTGCACCAATCCCATTCAGGGAGCGGACGTTCCAGGTGCATGCCTTCAATTCATTGTCCTTCAAACGTTTGCCATGGTCGTCATCAATAGAGAGTGTATTTATCCGAGGCTTGTTGTTATATTTCATTGGAGTATGGTTTTACGTGGCGGGTCCCAAGCCCAGCGCACAACCCGCTCAGCGGGGGTGAAAATATTACTTGGCACGTTTATATAGCGAGCCGCTTGCTCCAAGACAGACGCCCGCTTGCAGCCGTACCTAGAGGTGTACAGACGCTGCCGATGAAATCTCCCCCGGCTAGCCCTTAAACCGATTATGTCAGAGTGGCCTAGCCAGGTTGTCGCCAGGTTCTCTACTAAGTTCGAATCACTAAGCTGTTGAATAAATAACTCCAATATTGAATAATGGAAAAATGGCCTTTATTAAAGTACTTCACAATAACACTTATACTTTGCTACTCGCTGGCTTAATAACCAACCTGATTGATAACTCAAATGAAACTCTACTATTGGCCGCCAGATCGCGTGCTTAATCCAACTGATTGATAGCTCAACTCAAACTGAATTATTTCTTACTCGCTTGCGCCACTTTTATAGTTTACGCTGCATACATCTAGGCTCTTCTATTTCCAGAAGTTACTAGTTAGTTTCGGCTACAAAATCGCCAGCCACAACTCCGTGCACAAATTATTGCCCTCTCTTGTGACAACTCAGATAAGATATATGCATGTGTTTGTGCATTGCCGCTCCGATGCTCGTATACGTACATATGTGTAGACGCAATTATTTATTCGTTTATGTAGATACATAATGATTGAATTATTGATGTGAATGTTTGTAGTTTACAGTCTCTCGAGTAACATAGGCGTATAAGTAAATGCATCTGTGTGTGACATCTCTTTCGGCTGCCTTATATATGTGTATACATGATTTGATTATTGACTGCTTGGCATGGCCTTAGCATCGCCTTAGTGATGGTATAGCTTGGTGATGCTAATATCCGTGACAATATCTTTAACGGCTTTTGATTTACGACTTGTAAAACTTCCAAATTTACTTCTTCTAAATGTGAGTGGCGACACGCCCATATTTCTAAATTTTCTGGAATATATGTTTTGCACCATAAACCAATTCACCCAGCAAATTTTATTAGCAGTATTCGATTTTGAATTATCTAATTTTTTTTTTCTAAATTTTCGATATCGAAAAAAGTGGGCGTGGGTATCGTCCGATGTCACTCATTTGTAATACCAATCTATACTGCGTCCAGATAAGACCGTATACCGAATTTGGTAAAGATATCTCAATATTTGCTAAAGTTATCGCGTTAAGGGAGGGGCAGACGGACGGACATGGCTTAGTCAATTTTTTTTTTCGATACGTTTTGATATATAGGAATCTTTATCTATCTCGATTCCTCTATACTTGTACAACCAACCATTATCCAATCAAAGTTATTATACCCTGTGTACAAGTACAGCTGGGTATGAAAAACGAGAAAGTTCTTTTTTATTTATATATGTAAATACATAAGCAAAATATATAAACGAAATATCAAAAAAAAAAAAAATCACGGAAGTGACCAAGTAATTAGCAACTAATAAGATTTGTACAGTTTTACGAAAGAATGTAGGTAATTAGGTAATTATTATATCCGGAATTTAATTAATTGTGGGAATGTAATTTACAAAAAAGCTGAAATATTTTTTTAGGAAAAAGTGAGCGTTT
The DNA here is from genome assembly GCF_040869045.1 of Eurosta solidaginis. NCBI lineage: Eukaryota > Metazoa > Arthropoda > Insecta > Diptera > Tephritidae > Eurosta > Eurosta solidaginis. The sequence goes on along the minus strand of NC_090319.1, from coordinate 271,041,690 downwards.
GATTGGTACTTTGATAATAAACTGTAGAACTATATTTGACCAAAACTACAGAGAATAAGGGTTTAGGTTACAAACGGGTCTATGGCAGCAAAGTTATTATTGACGGTAACAAAAACGACGGGCAGATTTTACCGCTATTAAATTTCAGGATAAAATCGTTATTAGAAAAAGTTATGGTAACAACTTAATACCCAGAAACTGCTATGCAATATTCTTTTGACAATATAACCGTGTGGTCGGCTGCCGTGGTATGATTGTAGCGTGCTGCACCTACGACACCGAAGATACTGGGTTCACGGGTCGGGCAAAGCAACATCAAAATTTTTGAAACTAGTTTTTTCAATTAATTGTGGAAATGTAATTTGCAAAAAAGCTGAAATATTTTTTAGGAAAAAGTGAGTGTTTGATTGGTACTTTGATAATAAACTGTAGAACTATATTAGACCAAAACTACAGAGAATAAGGGTTTAGGTTCCAAACGGGTCTATGGCAGCAAAGTTATTATTGACGGTAACAAAAGCGACGGGCAGATTTTACCCCTTTTAAGTTTCAGGATAAAATCGTTATTAGAAAAATTTATGGTAACAACTTAATACCCACAAACTGTTATGCAATATTCTTTTGACAATAAAACCGTGTGGTCAGCTGCCGTGGTATGATTGTAGCGTGCTGCACCTACGACACCGAAGATCCTGGGTTCACGGCTCGGGCAAAGCAACATCAAAATTTTAGAAACAAGTTTTTTCAATTACCAGAAAATTTGTCTAAGTATTTGTGACATGAAAACCTTCACAGTGAAAACTCACCTGCTTTGCCGATGCCGTTCGGAGTGGACATAAAACAAGTAGCTCGCGGCGCGTCAATTTGTATAAAATTTGTAGAAAAAGCTTATTTATTTAATTTTAACCGTGTGGGCCAGAAATGTGTTAACTAAAGGTAATTACAGTTATCTGGAACGCAATAGGGCAGTTATAGGTAGAATAAGTGCGTGTAGGGACGATGTTATTAAATACAGTACAAAACGCTTTGCAATGGATGATTATTGCCGATTTTTGACCAAACCTCTAACCACTTGTCTATAGTACATTACTTTCTAGAGCAGAAGTTCTGATTATAAGTTACCAACTTTCCTACAAGGTCACTGTAGCTTTGTTGCACTAACCGTCATAAATGTATGCCAAGAAATGTGTTGATGCAAAAGTTCAATATTAAATTGCGATCTTAATTGGAAAATATTTTGACCACAGAAATGAAATTGGTTGTACTATATGAGTAAGAATGAAAACGGCAATGGTTCGGTAATTTTCTGGTAAACACTGGGAGTGAGCTAAATTACAAACAAACAAAAAAATGCAAATGTTAGCAAAATATATTGGCTGGAGTTTAAATAGAGCAAGTTTAAGGCCTAACATCTTCTAAGCTCTCGATGTGCATGACGAGTGCGCTGAGTGTGTAACCGAATCGCCTTGAATTAAATTCGTACTTTTTCACACCCTTCGATGTGATGCTCTAATCAGAAGATCATCTGCCCTGACCGACACCAATTCTAATGCTAATAAAAAATACATGCCCCTTCAAGTTTGAGGATTTTGTGGCTTAATAGATATATGTGATTTAAATTTGGTACTCTAAGGCCCGGTTTTTCAGTACAAGTTCAACTTAGTTTATCAATGAAACTACGCTTAAACTTATTCTGCAGTTTTGCATTCTAATTTAATTGGAGTTTAAGCTGTACTTAAGCGGCCGATGTGGCAAGGTTAAACTCTAGTTAACCTATCAGTTATTTGCGTTCGTTCGAAATGGTGTCGTATATACCCAACAAGCATTTGGGCTTGAGTACCATTAGAGCTCATGTTGATAACTAGGCATACTTCACAAATCTCAAGAGTTATTTCGAAATAGTGGCTCAACTCGTACTCAGCAAAAGAGGGAATTTTTCATAAAGCAAAAAATGCTATTACTTAAGTTGAAAAAAATTTAATTACCAACTTGTGGTTCCCTAACTGGGGGTCAATTGACGTTCTGTAAAGTGATGAAGTGAAAAAAAAAATCATACTCGCTGAGAAATAAATTTTTTCATTTTATCACATCACTTTTTCATATTAGGCGATTCGTGTTCTTTGCAGTACTCGTTGTGAAAATCTAATTCCGAGTACTGTGGTGAGTAAAAAAAATGATATTTTCTGACAAAAAAAAAAATTTATTAATGAAAGCAGTAAATGTTTCCAACTTTTCAATAAGAAAAGAAGACAATGCCCAATATTCGCCTTTTGATTTCAATTGTGATCTCCCTCTCGCGACTGCATCGCATTTCATCAGGATGTGTTCTGCAGTCTCATCTTCGCGATCACAGAATCGACAGAGGCTACTAGACGATATACCTAGTTTATCTATGTGGCTCTTTAGCCTGCAGTGACCTGTGAGTAAGCCTGTTAAAATTCTAAAGCTGCTTTTTTGGAGCATAATCATGGCTTTATATCGCTTATTCTCCTATCCTGGACTTTCGCGCCAGTGTTGTTCTCTGAGGCACGCTTCTTTTGAACTCTTCCCTTATTGTCTGTGACATCATCGGTATAATGGGCTCGGGTTCTATTGGCTTTTCCACCGCCGCCAACCTGGCAAGCTCGTACCATCCACTCCTCTGTGTCTAGTTACCCAGGCTAAACGGATGGTGTTATTGGCCCCTAGACTGCGTAACCTCTCTACGCACTCAAGGACTGTTGATGATTTAATCTCAACTGAAGAAATTGCCTTGAGCGCAACCTGACTGTCGCAGAGTATAGCGAGTTCCTCCTTTGTATATCCTCGCAGTAAATTTATCTCTGCACACCGTCTGATGGCGAAAACTTCGGCTTGGAAGATGTTCGGACATTTTCCGATTGGTAGGGACCTTTTGGTTCGGGGGCCGAAGATCTCCGCTCCAATGCTCTCCGGTGTCTTCAAACCATCGGTGTAGAGGCGTTAACTTAAGCAGCACCTCTATTTCCGCCGTCGGCCATGTTCGCATAACTCCCGTAATGCAGACACATGCCAAGGGTTGAAGCTTCGTGAGTGTCTTTTGTACGGTCACCATGGTTGTCCTTGGTGCCCACGCAACTGCTTCATACACTATGATAAGTCTCACTATAGTAGTGTACATGCATCTTAGGATCTTTGGGCTGCATCCCCAGGATCTTCCTGCAATACGTCTGCACACTAATGGCTGTCTTTTTAGGATACTTAGCTCCACCTCAGTACACCATTCTTTCGTTACCCTCAATGCCCTTTGAATTATGTCGCAAAGGGTGCTTTCAAATCTGCCTTTTACAATTATAACAATATCATCTGCGTAACCCTGACATCGGATTCCGTTCTCTGAGAGCCTCTGTTGAAGTTCATCTACTACCAGGCTCCACAGCAGGGGTGACAGGACGCCGTCTTTTGGACATCCCTTCGTGTCTTGGTCTTTACTGTACTGTCCCCACTCAAGGGTTCGGCAATCCTCGTATGCAGTAGGGCCTTTATCCACATACGGATTGGACGCTGTATCCCAAAAAAGTCCCGAAATAACAACGACGCGATTCTAGACCGATCCATAAAACCACACAGTACTGATTCCTGAAGGGTGCCCAAATGATCCCGAAATAGTCTCAAGAAAGTTCCGAAATGACCCTGACGAGCTCCCGGATCGACCCCAAGCACCTTCCGGGAAAAGTCCCTTAATTATGCCGAAATGTCCCGAAATTACCCCGACGTGATCCCGAAACCCATCCAGAAATGATCCCGGAAGGGGCCCAAAATTTCCCGAAATGGTTCCGAAATGACCCGACGGGATCCCAGTTGGATCCCGAAAACTATCCAGAAATGATGCCTGAAGGATACCGAGAATGTCACGAAATAATCCCGAAAACCATCCAAAAATGATCCCGGAGGAATCCCCAAATAACCTTGACATAGTCCCGAAAAAGTGCCAAACTAACCCCGACGGGATCCCGAAGGATCCGAAAAACCATCCAGACGGGATAAAAAGTATCCTATGTCCGTCTCCTGGTTCTAAGCTACCTCTTACACCAATTTTCAGGCAAATCGGTTCATCTGTTCTCGAGTTATAATGTCACTAACACCATTTTCTTTTATATATATAGATTTTTCACGGGCAAATTCAACGGTGAAAAAATATTCGTTGAATGAAAAAAATTTGACAATAAATATCACTTTTTTTCAAAATGAATCGCATATCAGATGAAATCGTGAAAAATGCTTTCACTTCACAACTTCGTAGAACGTGAATTGACCCCCTGGACTCAAATGTAACATTACATACTACAGTATTTACACGAAAATGAAATGAAATATATATAATTTATTTTTTATTAATTACTGCTATCAACCAGGTGTTTATTTTCACAATAAGCAGCTGTTGGTTTTGGTGTGGTACCACCTTGGAGGTTTTTTTTCAACTCCACCTCAACTCGATATCCAGCGTAAAATATCAACTGGAGAAACGTGTTGAATATATGAACTTTACATTTCTCAAAATCTCTCGAAAGCTGGATAATAATTGGAAAATATTAATGACCTTGGAGATCAACTCAAAAACTCCTAATTTTACAAAATTTCTCAAAGGTTGGTAGTGATTGGAGAATGAAGTTGGATATCAACTCGAGAAATATCTGGCTTAGAAATAATTAAATAAAGATGTTGGACATCACCTCCGGAACTTGATATATATTTCGTTGGAGATTTTTTTTCCATGTTTGTTGGGTAAACAAAATCCAGCTGTTGTCGTATCTCGATATTATCTAGATAATAAAAACACCAATATTAGCCATCATCCGGTGGCAAACGCCTGAGCCAGATAAATAATTTTGCATGTAAATGCAACAACAACGATTTGAGCCAGATAAATCCAGATAGAAGTCTGGTCCAATTTGTGTGCCAGATAATTTTTTAATTACTTGTCTTTAGTTTGGCAACGCTGCCTTTAATAAACCTACTTTTTCAAAAATAGATGTCGCTGCTAAGCCTTTCGCCGTATATGTTAAATGAAAAAAAGCGGCGACATCTGCCTATCGCATTTCACGTGTGCGAAAATATCACGACATCTGCTTCTCAAGTCTCTCAATGATCCAGAGCATTCCCGTGAGAATTGAGCTTGAGCCGAAACTGTAAAACTCACTGGATGACGGCAATTGCCGCACAAAAAGCCAACCCCAAAGGCGGCCTTAAATCGTGACTGAAAAACTGCTGAGTAGTTTACCTAGAGTTTCAATTTGACCAGAGTTTAAGCAAACTTAGTTTAAGCTTAGATTAACTAACTACGGAATACCCGAGCCTAAGAATCGAACTCCTTACAATTGGCCCATGAGTCCACTATGCCCGAACGGCTGCACATCTAGCTGCATATTATTTTTGTTGAAATTTGGAAATTTAAGATTTCTCGTTTATATATATAAGTCGAGAGTTCGTGTACAAATTAGTACCATTTAGAAAATATTAATACGACTGGAGCTCAATACCCAGCTGACCTTAGTGGCCTTCTGTATGAGTACGTGCTGCAAATACGTAAATAAACAAACACAAATACACACACAAACATATTCGTATAGGTACACGTGCCTACAACTGCAGTGGGGGTTTATTAGGAAATTTCGTTTCTACTCTCATTGCCCATTTCCCTACGTGTCCACATTCCATGGCCCCCCTGAATTGCTCCGCTCTACCACTGGACATGCAACCTAGTTATTGCTGCATGTGCGCTTCGAATTTTCAACTGTCAACACCGCTTTGCACAAAAGTAATTCTCGTAAATTGTAATTTTTTCATTTTTTTTCTGGATTTGATTTTTCTTTGCCTTCCGAAGCGCAAAATCCAAACGAAAATCTAGAAAGGAATATTAAAGCTCAAAATTGTGCAAGCATTGGTTAAAATCTTTGGGCGGTTCAGAATGTTTGTTGGAGAGAAAATAAATTGTGTTTCATTTCGTTACATTTTCAAATCCAAATTGACATTTGCACTCAACTTGGCTTGTAAAATGCATGATTGACAAATAGTGAAATGGCAAATGCATGTTCGCAGGATGAAAATTGACATGGTTGGGAAATGTGGTAAATTATGCATCTATCAATATTCCTTTCTTGCGGTGTGCCAAGGTCGATATGGAAAACAATGCATATTAATGAAAATCGTTTAGTTGTGTTCAAATGTAAAGAGATCCTCCTCCCTTACTTCCACCAGACTATGGAAAAAAAGAGAAACCAGAAATCTGAGTCGACTTCTCTGACAGCACGTCAAAGTATCAGGGCGGTAGAAGAATATCCAGCTATAACGCTGGTTAGTACTCTAACTCCAGATATTTTTAGTCTGGGAAGGAAGCACTTGCTGTTCCAGTTCAAATATGGGCATACAGACTTTGAGACCAAGCAATCAATCCGTTATATTAATAAGAGCTACGTTGTATATTTCACGATGCTCCTCAAAAGATAACTCAATGGTGATCCTTCTCGTGTATTTGAACGCTTTGCTGGCTATCTAATCTGAAACTTGTAAGTCCTCAATATTTATGTGATAGGTGTTAGGTTCGCTTGGGTTAGCCCTGTGCAGTTAAAAGACCCTAAATTGGTCAGTTGTGTTACCGCATTATATATATCACAAGCAAGGCAGACATCGATTCTTGATAGAAACTCCAGAGTATCAAATACGCCTCGACTAAGATATTTATGCCTCGCCAATACTTTATAGCTTAATGTAGTATGACTAAATGACTTCACCTCGTCGTCTGCCATTCAGCTAGCAAATCTACGACTTACTTACTTACTTAGTTGGAGCTTAACTGTTTTAACGGTTATGGCCGTTCAACAAAGTGTGTCATTCTCTTCTTCTGGGGATTAACTGGCACAAATTGGTCACACCAAGGGAATTTAAAACGTTTTCCACCTAAAGGGCCAATTAACGGTGACTTATAACCATAAAAACATAATCAGATAAAACAGCTGATCGAACCTACCTTATGGAAATCAATGTAATCGATTAATGGTGCCATACCATAACGCTAACGCCATAACCATACCATAGGCAACCAATTCGTTTTTGGTTTCTCGCCATATCCATAACCTAAAAGTATTTGAGTTGGTGAATTTAATAACTTTTTGTAGATTCTATTCATTGTTTTGGATACGTTATGACTAAGAGACTTATTTTTTGTGGAACATGTTTGTAATTTTTTGCGTTTTCTTAATTTTTATGAAATTTTCACGATTTTTAGGTTAAGGCATCATTAATCGATCACATTGGAGATGGTTGTTGATATGGGTAGGGTTACGACTATGGCGTTAGGGTTACTAGCGCGGTTGCTAGCGCTGTCCACAAGACTACTTAGAATAGAAACAGCCTAACAGTACTATCTTAAAATAAAATATAGTGTTTGCCAGATGACCTTCGTCGGCAATGCAAAGAAGTCAAAGCCATCCTTGCTTTGTCTTCCAGATTCTAAACCCTGTTAGGCAGTACTAGCTGTACACTCTTTGGAAGTGGTTTAAACTCAAGGCTATTGTACTTCCTCGCGAACAGAGCGACATTAGTTTTATTAGTGCCTCAGTATATGTAGACAAGAATTTGGGGGTCATCAGGATAAATCAGCACTTGGCAGTAACTGTCACGGCATACTTCTAGTTCGCTGATTTCCTCATGTTGGATAATTTTACCATAAAATCTCTTTATGTCACCCTTCTGTGCGAAGGCATTCAAAAGCGCTAGATAATTAATGACGTTTAGTTTGCAGCCTCCCAACTTTCTTATGTTTTTTTCTTAATATCAGGAGCTTTTCACCAGACTTCGACGCCTAATATTAGCATCAGTCTAATTACTGTATTCTACATACTTAGTACAATATTAGGGTACAGTCTCAACTTCCTCGCGAAATTTTATTCGCAGATGTAGTAAGTACTTTGCATGATATTGCTTCTATTTATCCTCAACGTTCCTTTTATTACATAATTTGGTGTCGAGAATTATGCAAATGACTCTCTAACTCAGTTGGAGTCACTACGTCTCTTGGCACTATTAAATTTCTGATATGCATAGTTTAAAGTGCTCCACTTTAAGCGCATATTTTATTAAATTGATATTAAATCAGCTCATTACTCGTTTTATGCAACAATTGAAATAAACGAATTCAACCAGTTAAAAATTTAATTGCAAAATTTTAATATATTTCTACCTCTATGTACATATCAACATATTGCATTCTATATTTCACGATAAATCTCTGCGTATCGTAATTTGCTGAGAGCCAAACCAATTTTCGATTTATTTAGAATTTTCCAATAAAGCTAACACATTTTGTATCTACGCACATATGCACATTGGCTTTAGTGGTATTATGGACCATTATCACACACCCACATGCCTATATATATACAAATGTTATCCCAGCAAACATTTGATAAGGTATAGGCATAATAAATCATACATATGTGATTTTCTCTGACATCTATAAAAACTATTCACGAAGCTAACAGCAAGGAGAATATATTACATTGTACATACATGTAGGCAGCAGTTGAGAGCAGAATTTATTGCTCACACAAACACACGAATGCAGAAGACAAAACGCGCATCCCAGGGTAGCCGGTTCTATGTACCGGAGCGACTCGGGATTTTTTTCCCGACCAAGGGCTGTCATTTCAGTGTAACTCCATTTAATCATTCCATTTTTTGCGTCCCTCCCACAAAACGTGAAATCAGATACATACCGGAGAAATAAATAAGCAGCTGTTCTAGATTTTAGGCGAATTGTGCGAACGATGCAACAGAGAGTATAAAAGCAGCGCGAGCTGAGGAATAATCAATCAGTGTGATTTTAACACGCTATTAGTGAAGTGCGCAAGTATTGTAATTGATAAGTTCTACTGCCACAGTTGAGTTGTAAATAAGAACATTTTGCCATACTGAATATTTGAGTTATTTATTCGACAGTTCAGCGAAAGTTAACACAAGCTGCAAAATAATCAGGAATTTCCCCAAATTTGTTACAGGCTCTATTTACAAGGTCCGAAACTCTCTCAACACAAGCTTTAAATTTAGAGGAAGGCAACGGATTTTGTTTTTTCTGACCCAATCTAATGTACTTCAATAGGAGTACTTTTAAACAAAAATTTCTTAAGTTCGTTATGACTTCGGATCTATACGATTTGGTTTCAAGATTTTAAGATTTATGTGTCTTGAAGTTGTGTTAACAGTGCTTCACTCCATTAAATGGGTGCGACCACTCACAAATTGTCATCAAAGTCCTCTAACGGAAGTCCAAGGAAACTGGCAGTTTCAAAAGGGGCGGACCATAAGGAAATTGGTGTTAGAGGCTCCTGGCTGGAAACTGCACATTACAATTAAAGAGATGGTTGCTGTCACGTGTTGACACATCGCATGTAGGACATACATTACGCATGTTGGGGTTGATTCTGGATAAGTAAGAGTTTAACCTCTTACAGTATCCAGAACGAAGTTGGGTCTGGGTGACTCATATCTTTCTTTGTAGTGTGCTTTCTTCTTCTTCTTCTGCAGTGTAGGATATTATATATATTGGAGGCGGAGCTAGATCAAGCAGTCGTTTAATAGGGTGTCCCGGTTTGTGGCACTTTAGCAATAACTGCCTGTTCAGCATTTCATTATGCTCTTTAATGTTGAGCTCTTTGGCCTCACTATATAGGTTCTTACTTTGAAGAAGTTGGCGTTTCTGGAAGAGTGGGCGGTGCCACGTCCCTTTCGGAAAAATGTCCTAATCTACCTGTATCTCCATCGCTTTCAAGTAAATGTAAAATACCTGGTGCTTTATATAAAAGAGAGAGATGCGTGGAAGCAGTGGAAAACGGAAGGGGGTGAGTGGGAGTAGGAAAAAAATATAAAATGGCAAGGGAAAACTTTTCAAAATAGAAGAAGACCACTAATTGGACAGGATTGTGCATATAAACGTATTTGTCTTGTAGATGAAGTAATATGTAATTTTGGGAACGTACGAATACGCTAGTAAGAAATTAAGAGGAGTTTTAGAGAAGGAGGACAAATAAAGGGAGAAATATGAAACAAGGAATAAGAGATATGAACAGATATCAGCATGGAGAGGTAAGGGGTAAAAAGGAAACCCCGAGAGTGTTGAGAGGAAGCATATGGAGTGAGAGTGGAAGATGACGAAGGGAAGAAGCGGGATAATAAGCCGTAATCGAGAGGAATTATATGATGTGATATTGGAAGAGGAAGAGAAAGTAGAACTAGGAGGGAAAAGAAACGTAAGATGGTAGTTCTTTATGGAGAAAGGTATCACGCCTATCAAAAGACATTATCAAAAACCCGAAAAATTACCCTTGACCGCTTGGACCCCAATGAAACATAAGATGGTAGTTCTTTACTGAGAGGGGTATCACGCCTATAAAAAGACATTCTCAAAAACCCGAAAAATTACCCTTTGCCGCTCGGAATCCAATGGTGGAATCCATAGTACTTTTACGTAGAACACTTTTCTACATTGGTGGTTTTCGACCGCTCTTTTAAAAAAATTGCTCTGGGGGGTCAAACACCGGTTGGGGGACCAAAACTGTATCCGCGCAAAACACTTTCTTCACACTTGTTTTTGTTTTTTACAACAGCCATATGAACATGTTTTATGTCTTTGTGTATCAAGAGTGTCATTCTGTCGTATAGAGTTGCCCATAGGTGCAAGAATAAAATTACAAAGAAATTGGAAAGAAATCGGCAGAACGAAATACAATATTGTGATGACGTTTGAACTATATTCGTATTAGACAAAACCGCAGCGTAGGGTTGACAAAATATCCTTAGCTAACGATTAACAAAGTACTCGTTAAAGTGTGCACAAACTATGAGCAGGAGATTGGAAATGAAACCAAAAACGTTGAACATGTATCCACGATATTATTTTTATGACTCTGATAAAACTCAAATAAAGCTAATGAAAATTATCGAATTCTCCAAATTCGTCGTATTTGACTCATTTTTGAATACATTGTTGGGACTCCTATCAGTGTGCTATCGTTGAGCAGATATTAATATTGAGGTTTTACTTACCCTGCAGTCAAACCAACTAGTTATACTAGAAGAATACATGTTTGCCAAAAATCCCAACTAGTTAGAGTTCTGTCTTTTTTCCATATTACCAGCTGGTATTTTTAACATGGTGATGTCCTACGAAATATCAATTGCCAGTTTCTGCATCAGCATCATACCTGTTGACGAACTAGCCATTATATACAACAGAATCGTACCAGATGCCGTACTAGTCAGTATATGCATCAGGGTCATACCATTTAACACGCTTTTCAGCGTCTACGTCAGCATTATACCACATGGCATACTAGTCAATATAAACACCAATATCATAACCAATTGACATACGGCGTTCATCGGGTGCGACCAAGCGAAGATATTTACTGACTCAGTGTGGATTAGGATTAGGGCCTCCTTATGTTTATCTGGATCAACCGGCTGAGGTGGTAGGTGCGGTTTCTCATCGCAGTACTTACGGAAATATTTCCTATTCGCTTTGGGAGGCGGAGCTAGATCAGGCAGTTATTTCTTGGGACTACCCGCCTTGTGACAATCCAGCAAAAACTTCTTTAAGTTGATTTCTTTTGCCTACATAGTGAGGTGGTGTTCTGGGGTCATAAAACATGCCGTGGTAAAGTAAAGTGCAGTATGTGGCACGCCTGTAACCTTTTCCAGTGTGTTATTTTTAAGACAGGTAACCAAACCTGTGACGCGTATCACATAAGCAATCGACTAATTGCTTTGTAAGTTGTGCTGTCAGCAAGCGACTTGGGAATTTTGTTGTTGCTTTTTACTTTAGTTATATACGATTTCGGGGGCAAGCGCCTTGAAGGTGAGAGTGTTATCGAACATCAACCCTAAGACGTCAACCTAAGATCTTTGAGTGAATGACATTCGGTAGTGTAACGCCATCGACGTGAAGGTCCAATATTTGCGTCATATGTTCCTTGAATGTTTGAAACAGAGTGGCACTGGACTTGGTAGGCAATAGTTTCGGATCGCGCGAGGTGAAAAAACAGAAAGTCTGGGTCGATAGCTATTTATTTGGGAAACTAAGTAGTCCATTGAGAGGCCAGGGACAGTTGCCATTATCATGTAATCGTCTGTATAACATACGTTGGTATCTAGTTCTGGTGAATAAGTGAGCTTTGATATGTATAAATAAAAAAAAAAAGAATCAGAAATGCGCCACACCTTGTTTAATGCTCCTGGGTTTCAAGATTTCGCTCTTAAATTGAACCGACGCACAGTGGCATTTTTGCATGATTTAGACGCGAAAAATTAATAACTCACTGAAAAATGAATATATTTCATTCAAACCAAGTCTACGGGTATATTTTTGTACGACTTACTCCCATTCAGTGAGTATAGGCGAAGGGGTGGTAGTTTGGGGGAGTTGGACCCCCTCCAAAAATTTTGAACCTACCCCAAACAAAAGCTTTCTTATAGCCTTATCTTGTTCTTTTGTTCACAATTGAACATACCTATATTTAAATTTCTTATCTTTTTCAAACAATGAAGCAAACTTTCCAAGAAAATTAACTTTGGTTTAATTCACTTGAATCCATCTCATACAAAGTTTGATAAAAAAATTCGAACTTTACTGCAGCATACAATCCCTCGTCTCTATTTACTCCCTCCCTAAAACAGTACACACGTGGTCTAAAACGGCTTTATGCTTTTGCTTTTGGTCAGGTTCTGCTACCCACACCTCATACAACTCCCTCATTGTGATAGTCATTATATAAAAAGGGGGACCTACGGGAATCAAGAATCATTAGAGTTATATGTAATAATATTGAGTTATTGTAGAAATTCAAAAATTATTGTGGCACAACGTGGTTCAAACTTTTGGGAGGCTTTTCTTTTCACGGTTTTATATATTTTCAGCACAAAAATAATACACATTAAAAAACTCATAATTTCGTAAAAAATACGCAACCAAAAAACCAGGGATGCACATTAACGTTAAGCTAATCGTTTATCAAAAAATTTCCACCGTTTCCGTTGAAACACTTCGAAATATTATCGATAAAGAAATTATCAAGATAAATTGTATCTCGTTTTTAACCGAAACGAAAAGCTTTCGTTAACGTTAAAAACGTTAACGAAAACTTGATACTTTATGTTTGAATTATGCTGGCAATGCTATAGCCATGGTGAAGCCGTAAGGTGGCAACAACGAGCGCACATACACACACAAACTCTATGTAATTTGTTTGTGTAATTCGTTGGTGGTAATGTCAAAAATACTCTGAGAAATGTTCGTACTGTCAAAATTCATGAGAAAAGTTGCAATCAGCTTGGATAATGCTTTCACCTTTAATGACTCCGCCATCAATCAGCTTTGCCAGCATAGTTTGAAATTAATAATCAACATAAACGATTTGATTTCGTTTTGATATGGCAGAAAACGAAACGAAATCATTTCGTTAATTTGACGATCTTAACGTTAATAAACGAAACGAAATGACTTCGTTTCGTTTATTAACGTTGATTATCGTAACGAAATGATATCGTTTCGTTGGTTAAGCATGCCTGCAAAAAACTTTTGAGCACTTGCAAAATAATGTAATTATGTGTTGATTTTAAATAACTAAAAAGTATTTTAGCTTTTGTTTCGCCACAAAGTTTTATTGAATATTAAACCACGCGTTATTTCACTTCTGTAAATTGCACTACTTAGCGCGTCATCAACAACTCACAGTTTGACAGCAGATTATTCAATGAAGAACAGTAATTATAAGAAACAAACAAACAAACTGCATTCAATTTAAAACAAAAAAAAAATTACTGGAAAATGTTTACTTTTTCGCGTCTAAACCAAGCAAAAATGCCACTGTGCGACGCTTGCCGATGACTCAGATAATAAATATGCGGGCCACCTTTTTTTAGACAATTTAGACAAGGGCTGAATATTCTATGTCTGGGAGTAGTGCGCGGTGGTTGACTGGGTCAAAAGTTTTTGATAGGTCAAGTGGCCACGAGCACCGTCCTATGATGGAGTTTTGGGTGGTTCAGTCCGCAATTTATCGGGGTGTTAATTGCGTTAAGCGCGGTGGTAGCGATATGCATTTTACGGAAGCCACGCTGATGGCTGGCTAACCGAAGATTTGCATTTAAAATGAAAGAAGCGGAACGGTTTCCAACGTATTCGCTACCGACTAAAGGAATGGTACCAACTCACCATCGTTAGTTGGGTTTTTAGGCTTTGGTAGTGGGCTTATCCGTTCGATTCTTCATTATTCTGCAATGGACAAACCAAAAACGACAAGTAGAAAACATGTGTCAGGTAGCTGATGTCCTTATGCTCGAGGTTTTCTAGCATCGGCGTACCTAGTCCGTTGCGCCTATTGATTCAGAAGGCTTCATTAATCTGCAGAAGTCACGGAGAGGTATTCCTTTATCGTAATTGTGTTTGCGTTTGTGTTTATGTTCCCGTTGATTTGTACGACGTCTAGCCTTGTTTATTGAAGTGTGCATTGCTAGAAAGCGTTCGCGCATTGCATAGAGTCCGACCGACAAAAATTTTTGTCAATGAACTATTCAAGCACTAAATAGTATGAATAACCTTACGAAATTCTAGTTAATAAATTAGAATGTTTGCAGACTACTTATGCTTTTCACTGCAGGGTAAATATATTGAGTAATGGCAGACTCCTTAGTTCGATAGACTACATCCGAATGTTTACTGGGATACCACCAGCATACATACATATATAAATGCATACTACATTATTATTCAACATATAAATTTATGTTCTCGTTTATCTATTTTAACCATCCTTATTTATTTTGCTGTCCCTATGCGATTGAATGAACGTTGTTGTTTACACTGTTATTGGCATTGTTGTTGTTGCTGTTGTTGTTGTTAAATAAGTATTACGATGTGTTTTGCCACTGTGTCTTCCATAGCATTAACGTAATTGTGTATTTATCCGCTAAACATGAAATGAAAAGTTATTGCAGCGTATGGCATTAAGCTAATATACTTCTATTCGTCTCAAAGCGCGCACGACTGCTGCCGGACCATTGTTTCTCTCTATATAAAGCTCACACCACCCACACTCCTTAGGATTCTCACTATCATACATTAAAGACATTTTATTGCACTTAGTAATAAAAGACCGATATAAATAAATACATCCTTCTAGGTCATTTGTGTGTGTGTATCAAGTTTTATGTATGGCATTTGCTGCCCTTACATAAAAAGACTTAAATTATTTGTGATTTTATGTGAGATAGCCCACGGCGCTTTTTAACACTTACTAAAAAGAACAGGAGCCACAAAAAAAATTAGGAAAACATAACGGTTGAATCACAGTAACAACAACCCGACATATGTTATATGTATATACACTTAATTGCGTACAAATTTAAGGACTTGCAAGAACCCCAATACAGCAATTATCGCCTGAATTTTATTGTAGGACCATAAAAAAAATCCCGCCAACCTTACATAAAAAGGATTAGGATAGAAGTACATACGTAAGTATATATACACATCAAGAAAAATGGAGTTGTTTTCAAAATTAAGTTAAACTGCCCGAAAGGACCTCACAGGGACTGAATGCGTGCAGGATGGGCTAGGTACATTATAGCTCAAGACTCAGTGGCAAATTTGCTAGATGGCGCACTGATCGAGATCCAAGAATTCGGGACTCGTACTTGAGTTCAGAACCTAGCGACTATGCAATATGTGGGAAAAACTTTTTCGTTAGGTGCCTTTTAGAATCCTGCTCAGCTAAATCGCTGGCTAACCCATACAGATGTTGATCGGAAAGCAGCTGATTGCTTCTTTTTTATTATGGTTCGAGTCTTTTTCGTTGTGCTTCAAGCAAATCTTATTCTCCATACTCCTTGTGCGCACATACTACTACAAGAAATGTTGAGACTGTTTTCGAAGCTCTGTTGGTTTGTTGCACCACTGACCTATTTGAAGTATATTTCACATTCCTATAACAATGCTATCAGAAAACAAGTAAGGAAGGTTAAGTTCGGGTGTAACCGAAATTACATACTCAGTTGAGAGCTATGGTGACAACATAAGGGAAAAAAACCATGTAGGAAAATGAACCGAGGGAAACCCTGGAATGTGTTTATATGACATGTGTATCAAATGAAAGGCACTAATAAGTATTTTATGAGGGAGTGGGCCATAGTTCTATAGGTGGACGCAATTTAGGGATATAGCCATAAAGGTGGATCAGGGTTGACTCTAGAATGCGTTTGTACGATATGCGTATCAAATGAAAGGTGTTAATGAGTATTTTAAAAGGGAGTAATCCTTAGTTCCATAGGTGGACGCCGTTTCGAGATATTGCCGCAAATGTGGACCAGGGGTGACCCTAGAATTTGTTTGTACAATATGGGCATCAAGCGAATGGTGCTAATGAGTATTTTAAAAGGGAGTGGGCCTTAGTACTATAGGTGGATGCCGTTTCGAAATATCGCCATAAAGGTGGACCAGGGGTGACTCTAGAATGTGTTTGTACGATATGGGTATCAAATTAAAGGTATTAATGAGGGTTTTAAAAGGGAGTGGTGGTTGTTGTATAGGTGGTCGCCTTTTCGAGATATCGCCAAAAAGGTGGACCAGGGGTGACTCTAGAATGCGTTTGTACAATATGGGTATCAAATGAAAGGTGTTAATGAGTATTCTAAAAGGGAGTAACAATTAGTTCCATAGGTGGACGCCGTTTCGAGATATCGCCATAAAGGTGGACCAGGGGTGACCCTAGAATTTGTTTGTACAATATGGGTATCAAAAGAAAGGTGTTAATGGGTATTTTAAAAGGGAGTAATCCTTAGTTCCATAGGTGGACGCCGTTTCGAGATATCGCCATAATGGTGGGCCAGGGGTGACTCTAGAATTCGTTTGTGCAATATGGGTATCAAACGAAAGGAGTTAATGAGTATTTTAAAAGGGAGTGGGCCTTAGTTCTATAGGTGGACGCCTTTTCGAGGTATCGCAATAAAGGTGGACCAGGGGTGACGCTAGACTTTGTTTGTACGATATGGGTATCAAATGAAAGGTGCTAATGAGTATTTTTAAAAGGGAGTGGGCCTTCGTTCTATAGGTGTTCGCCTTTTCGAGATATCGCCATAAAGGTGGACCAGGGGTGACTTTAGAATATGTTTGTACGATATGGGTATCAAATGAAAGGTGTTAATGAGTATTTTAAAAGGGCGTGGGGCTTAGTTCTATAGGTGGACGCCTTTTCGAGATATCGCCATAAAGGTGGACCAGGGGTGACTCTAGAATGAGTTTGTACGATATGGGTATCAAATTAAAGGGAGTGGTGGTAGTTGTATATGTGAAGGCGTTTTCCAGATATCGACCAAAATGTGGACCAGGGTGACCCAGAACAACATCTGTTGGATACCGCTAATTTATGTATATATTTAATATCTGCCAAGATTTTAAGGGTTTTTTATTTCGCCCTGCAGAACTTTTTCATTTTCTTTTACTTAATATGGTAGGTGTTACAACCATTTTATAAAGTTTTTTCTAAAGTTATATTTCGTGTCAATAAAACAATCCAATTACCATGTTTCATCCCTTTTTTCGTATTTGGTATAGAATTATGGCATTTTTTTCATTTTTCGTAATTTTCGATATCGAAAAAGTGGGCATGGTCATAGTCGGATTTCGTTCATTTTTCATACCAAGGTAAAGTGAGTTCAAGTAAGCACGTGAACTAAGTTCATAAAAGATATGTCGATTTTTGCTCAAGTTATCGTGTTAACGCCCATGCGGAAGGACAGACGAACGACTGTGTATAAAAACTGGGCGTGGCATCAACCGATTTCGTCCATTTTCACAGAAAACAGTTAACGTCATAAAATCTATGCCCCCACCAAATTTCAAAAGGATTGGTTAATTTTTGTTCGACTTATGGCGTTAAAAGTATAGACAAATTAAATGAAAAAGGGCGGAGCCACGCCCATTTTGAAATTTTCTTTTATTTTTGTATTTTGTTGCGCCATATCATTACTGGAGTTGAATGTTGACATAATTTACTTATATACTGTAAAGATATTAAATTTTTTGTTAGAATTTTACTTTCAAAAAAATTTTTTTTTAAGTGGGCGTGGTCCTTCTCCGATTTTGCTAATTTTAATTAAACGTACATATAGTAATAGGAGTCACGTTCCTGCCAAATTTCATCATGATATCTTCAACGACTGCCAAATTACAACTTGCAAAATTTTAAATTACCTTCTTTTAAAAGTGGGCGGTGCCACGCCCATTGTCCAAAATTTTACCAAATTTCTATTCTGCGTTATAAGTTCAACCCATCTACCAAGTTTCGTCGCTTTATCTGTCTTTTGTAATGAATTATCGCACTTTTTCGGTTTTTCGAAATTTTCGATATCGAAAAAGTGGGCGTGGTTATAGTCCGATATCGTTCATTTTAAATAGCGATCTGAGATGAGTGCTCAGGAACCTACATACCAAATTTCATCAAGATACCTCAAAATTTACTCAAGTTATCGTGTTAACGGACGGACGGACGGACGGACGGACATGGCTCAATCAAATTTTTTTTCGATCCTGATTATTTTGATATATGGAAGTCTATATCTATCTCGATTCCTTTATATATGTACAACCAACCGTTATTCAATCAAACTTAATATACTCTGTGAGCTCTGCTCAGCTGAGTATAAAAAAATATTCGTTAGGTGGTGCAAGGATCGTCAAATTCGGAACATTTTTTGAAAATCTAGGGAATCTTACGCTTTAATTTTAGGTAACATCGCGTTATAATCCGGAAGGTAGCGACATTTTCGAGCTTGTTATTTTACCATCGTTGGTTTTTTTTTAATAGTATTTTAATCTGCGTACATGTACGAAACAGCAGTCAGCTGCTCTGATAGCGGTGGATGTAGGCGCTGGAGCGCCTCCCACGCGTAAAAAATGTTTTTAAATAAAAACATATTTATATTATATATTATTTGTGATTTTATGTGAGATAGCCCACGGCGCTTTTTAACACTTACTAAAAAGAACAGGAGTCACAAAAAAAATTAGGAAAACATAACGGTTGAATCACAGTAACAACAACCCGACATATGTTATATGTATATACACTTAATTGCGTACAAATTTAAGGACTTGCAAGAACCCCAATACAGCAATTATCGCCTGAATTTTATTGTAGGACCATAAAAAAAATCCCGCCAACCTTACATAAAAAGGATTAGGATAGAAGTACATAAGTAAGTATATATACACATCAAGAAAAATGGAGTTGTTTTCAAAATTAAGTTAAACTGCCCGAAAGGACCTCACAGGGACTGAATGCGTGCAGGATGGGCTAGGTACATTAAAGCTCAAGACTCAGTGGCAAATTTGCTAGATGGCGCACTGATCGAGATCCAAGAATTCGGGACTCGTACTTGAGTTCAGAACCTAGCGACTATGCAATATATGGGAAAAACTTTTTCGTTAGGTGCCTTTTAGAATCCTGCTCAGCTAAATCGCTGGCTAACCCATACAGATGTTGACCGGAAAGCAGCTGATTGCTTCTTTTTTATTATGGTTCGATACTCCTTGTGCGCACATACTACTACAAGAAATGTTGAGACTGTTTTCGAAGCTCTGTTGGTTTGTTGCACCACTGACCTATTTGAAGTATATTTCACATTCCTATAACAATGCTATCAGAAAAAAAAATATTCGTTAGGTGGTGCAAGGATCGTCAAATTCGGAACATTTTTTGAAAATCTAGGGAATCTTACGCTTTAATTTTAGGTAACATCGCGTTATAGTCCGGGAGGCAGCGACATTTTCGAGCTTGTTATTTTACCATCGCTGGTTTTTTTTTAATAGTAGTTTAATCTGCGTACATGTACGAAACAACGGTCAGCTGCTCTGATAGCGGTGGATGTAGGCGCTGGAGCGCCTCCCACGCGTAAAAAATGTTTTTAAATAAAAATATATTACCATAGCTGAAACTTATGTTTTTATTAAATTGTATTATAAAATAATGAAAAATGATAGTCAGCTGTTGATATGCAAGTGGAAAATGCATCAGCTGTGAATATAAAGAGTGTAAATAAAAAATAAAAATAAAAATATTTTACCATCGTTAAAATTTGTTTACATAACAAGAATTATTATTTAAGTGAGGAAAAAGTAAGTCAGCTGGCTGTTAGGCGGGGGAAAGACCGTCAGCTGATGCAATAAACATCATTCGCGGCGAGCGAAACCCAGCGTCCCGCATTGTTTTCTTGGCATCATCTGACTACTTTTCCCTTGCATAACAAGCAGCTGATGAGTATTTTCTTTAAATACATGTTAAATAGTATAACATATTTCATTTTCAACGATGGTAATATTTAATGTACATACATATTTGCACAATAATGTACGGTACTGGAAGGTCAGTAGCGTGGGGACGCTCTCAGATCGCAAGTAACTGTTCCTCAGTGTACAACGTAAAATCAAAATGTCTAAAGTGGAACGGTTTTGTGTATTTTGTTTGCAAAAATCGGGTAATTTAATAAACTTTAATGAGACAAATTTATTGAAATGCAATGACATCTTAAGTGTGCGTAAAGAAAATAATTTTCCGTCAAAAAATGTAGTATTACCGAAACAAATAAACGACTTTGAATTATACCATGCCAAGTGTTATAGAACATTTACAGCTTTGCCGCCAAAATATCGCAAACGTGAAGAGATTGTGAGTGAAATCGAAGAAAGCGAAGCATCAACATCATCAGCAAAGGAAAATGAGTAAGTACATTGAAAACTACTGAACTGTTAATAAAACATAAATGAAGAATCAAATAAAAAAATTTTAAATTATTTTGTACTGTTAATTATATTTGTGCATTTAGTTAATCGGATTGAAATTTAAATTATTTGTGAACATTATTAAGAATTTAAAATTACCGTTAAAATAATTGCAAAATATACATTTGAAAGTTTCGTAGTCAAAGAGTATACAGTACGATACACAGCCGAGAGTATACTTGCTTATTTACCTGTGAAGACGGAGAGAAGTGCGTTTAGGGTCCGCTTGAACTCTCTACCTGGAATAACTTTCTGGTTACATTTGCCTCTAAAATCGCTCTCTAAATAATAATAGTTATTTCTTAATGTTTAGTAATATTTTTATTTTAGTAACAGATTTTATTACTAACTATTTTAGTGCATAATAATTAAAATCATTTTTAATTAAAAAAAATGTTATATTGAAGGAATTATAAAATCTTACACTTAAGCATATTTTTAATATGTTATGCTTAATTATAATTTTTTAATGATTTTTTATACAAGAAATGATTCCAAATCCTGCTGAAGATGTTACTATGGAATAATGTGCGCAAACTGAATCCAATGAAGTTGTCCAACAAGAGGAGGAGTTATTAAATGAAACTGTATGTATATTTTGCGATAAAAAACGGAAAAAGTTTAAAAGCCGTGAAGAAATATTACGCGTGTGTAACGAAGAAACAGTTGATAATTTAGAAAGTTTAGCTGTCCAATTAGACGATTTGAATTTTTTTAATAAAGTTAGTATTATTCGTAAAAATAATCACATCTATTATCACTCCACTTGCAAAAAAGCATATGAAAATAATTTATTTCGCAAAGTCTCGGCAAAACGTGAGGAGACAGACTGGCATAAAGTTAGAAATGTAAACAAGAAGGCCTATGAAGAAGTGTGCCAATTTATTTCCGAAAATATTATTAAAAACCAGCAGTCATTTTTTCTTTCTTTTTTACACACTTTATGGAAAATGTTCAAGACGTGAATAAATTAGAGTATTCGTACATAAAGCCATATCACTTGGAAAAACGATTGGAGAATACATTTACAAAAAAAATTGCAATAGTAGAAATAGACAATAAAAAAATTGTTAAACCTTACGGTGGCAGTTTACTGCGGAGTGATATTTTTAAAATAGAAAAAAATGACGTTTTGGAGAGAGCAGCCCTCATTTTAAATGCATAAGTGAAAAAAATGGAACGTAAAAAGTTGCCCAGTCAGTTAACAGCTACTGATTTAATGAAAGGGGAGTGTAATATTCCAGAATCGATTATTCAGTTTCATTTAAAATCAATTTCTGGTGGAAATTATCGTCGTGTACGTAGTGCTCATTGTCAGCGACTAGCAAAATCATTTTCTGAAGATTAAATATATGCGATTTCTAATGGAAACATAAAAACATCAAAGCAAATTTCTCTTGGAATAACCATAAATAGTTTAACAAATAGTAAAAAAAATTTAAATATTTTACACAGATATGGTCACTGCTGTAGTTACACAACAGTAGAGGAGTTACAAACAGAAGCTACTTTCACTTCTTGCCTTCGCACTGATATTTGTCCAGAAGATATTTCTCGTAATAAAAATTTAGGCACTGGATTGGCATTTAATAATTTTGATAGATTTGTAGATACAGCGACTGGAAAAGATACGTTGCACGACACTGTCGGCATTATATTTCAAAATATTAGTAATGTTTCTGAAAGTAGCGGAAGCAATGATGATACTCGCTGCGTTGATGTAGAAGAACCTTCTGAAATTGCAAAGAAAAGACGGAGAACATTTGACGTAGTTACGTCGGAGATAGAAAATTATTCAAAAAAACCGAAGCTTAGTGAATATTTGCAATCTTTATATAGTCCACTACGGTCGTTTATTCCAGAAAATTTGACATCACTGAAGCAAACACATTTTATATGGTTCGTATCGCATTTCTTAAAAATATCAAATACGCCGATGTTGGTTGGTTTCAATAGCCTCATTTTTAACGATCTATCGCCAAAACAAAAAATTTCGTATTTAACAACAATAAATTTGTCACCAACAAACGCAAGTGTTGTATTACAGATAATGAAACAGTCCCAAAAAGTGCTTTGGAGTGCGATGAAGAGCATATGCAAGTGACATTTGATTTAGCGATAGCTAAAATTGCTCTCCAAATATAGGCTTCCGAAAAAACACGTTTCGTTAATCTTTTTCTACACGTTGGCACATTTCACGTGATGATGGCTTTTTTTAAAGCTGTAGGTAAATTTATTGACAACTGCGGCCTACCAACCATTATGGTCAATAGTGAATTATTGGCGAGAGGATCTGTAAATAGTTTCATCAGTGGAAAGCACTTTAATAGATGCAAACGATTACACACAGTTTTATCAGCTTCTATTCAAATATTGCATTTTGAAAGTTTCCTGGAATTGTGCAACCTTGAATTTACGGATGAGATGAAAAATTACTTAATAGATTTTACCAAAGAAAAATATAGTATGCCAATGTTACAAAATACTGAATTAATAGAATTATTTCAATTGTATGAAACATATAAAAAAGAAACGCTCGAAGGAAAATATGGAAAAACAGCGCAATTTTACATGATATATATAAATTTAATAGATTACTATTTCATGTTGAATAGCAGCATAAGAGCGGCAAATTTCGAGACATTTCTGTATGTTTTACCAAAAATTAGTAACTTATTTTTTATATTTAACTTACAAAATTATTCTCGATATTTGGTTAAATATCATGACAATCTAATGAAGGTGGACGAATCTCATCCTGGTTTAGGAGAACGGTTCCGAAAAGGATCGTTTGGCATCAAGAGGACAGAAAAACCGTTTTACAGACAACCTGTCGATTTAACATTGGAGCAAACCATAAATGCAGATGCTGCAAATAAGTGAACAGGCATAAGTCACATGACGAATTCTATTGCAGCCCGTCAAAGATGGTGTAAAAGCCACAGTTTTAGATCGATAGATAATTGCTTTTGTTATGGAAGAGACAGGCATAAGGAAGCGCCAGGATATTACTGCTGATCTTGAAAAAAATCGTATTCAAAAAAATTATACGCAAATTTATAAGTTAATTGAAGCGATTAATGAAAATATTAATCCTTTTTCAAATAATATCACGGGTGAATCAGTACCAGATAATATTGCGACATTTTTATTGAACATCGAGAAGAATGGGAACGAACAGCAAGAAATATTTATTGAAGAATGCGCTGCAAATAAAGACAGGTTTGAAAAAGTTATAAAACAAAATAAAATTTTAAATTTCAGTAATACTGTACAGAAAAAGAAGATGTCAGTTTCTGGTAAAGTTGTAGAAGTCCGTATGGAACGAGATTTATTCGGCCAATTGCTGTCCGTATCTTTACAACAAACTTTAGATATTGATAAAGTCTTGACATATCCATTAACAACTGTACCTTTTTCATTGTGCCATTTAGATAGTACTATTTGTTCGACTGCTAAATCAGCTCTTTTAAAATTATTAGAAAACAAGTAAGGAAGGCTAAATTCGGGTGTAACCGAACATTACATACTCAGTTGAGAGCTATGGAGACAAAATAAGGAAAATCACCATGTAGGAAAATGAACCTAGGGTAACCCTGGAATGTGGTTGTATGACATGTGTATCAAATGGAGGGTATTAAAGAGTATTTTAAGAGAGAGTAGGCCATAGTTCTATGGATGGACGCCATTTAGGGATATCGCCATAAAGGTGGACCAGGGCTGACTCTAGAATTTGTTTGTATGATATGGGTATCAAATGAAAGATGGTAATGAGTATTTTAGAAGGGAGTAATCCTTAGTTCTATAGGTGGACGCCTTTTCGAGATATCGCCATTAAGGTGGACCAGGTGTGACTCTAGATTGTGTTTGTACGATATGGGTATCAAATGAAAGGTGGTAATGAGTATTTTAAAAGGGAATGGGCTTTTGATAGTACTATTTGTACGACTGCTAAATCAGCTCTTTTAAAATTATTAGAAAACAAGTAAGGAAGGCTAAGTTCGGGTGTAACCGAACATTACATACTCAGTTGAGAGCTATGGAGACAAAATAAGGAAAATCACCATGTAGGAAAATGAACCTAGGGTAACCCTGGAATGTGGTTGTATGACATGTGTATCAAATGGAGGGTATTAAAGAGTATTTTAAGAGAGAGTAGGCCATAGATCTATGGATGGTCGCCATTTAGGGATATCGCCATAAAGGTGGACCAGGGGTGACTCTAGAATATGTTTGTACGATATGGGTATCAAATGAAAGCTGTTAATGAGTATTTTGAAAAGGAGTGATCCTTAGTTCCATAGGTGGACGCCGTTTCGAGATATCGCCATAAAGGTGGACCAGGGGTGTCTCTAGAATGTGTTTG
Source organism: Eurosta solidaginis (assembly GCF_040869045.1). Taxonomy (NCBI): domain Eukaryota; kingdom Metazoa; phylum Arthropoda; class Insecta; order Diptera; family Tephritidae; genus Eurosta; species Eurosta solidaginis. Next base: position 271,016,479 of record NC_090319.1, on the reverse strand, counting down.
TACGATATGGGAATCAAATGAAAGGTGTTACTGAGCATTTTAAGAGGGAGTGGGCATAAGGTCTATAGGTGGACGCCTTTTCGAGATATCGCCATTAGGGTGGGCCAGGGGTGACTCTAGAATGTTTGTACGATATGGGTATCAAACGAAAAGTGTTACTGAGCATTTTAAGAGGGAGTGGGCATTAGGTCTATAGGTGGACGCCTTTTCGAAATGTCGCCATTAGGGTGGGCCAGGGGTGACTCTAGAATGTGTTTGTATGATATGGGTATCAAATGAAAGATGGCAATGAGTATTTTAAAAGGGAGTAATCCTTAGTTCTATAGGTGGACGCCTTTCGAGATATCGCCATAAAGGTGGACCAAGGGTGACTCTAGAATGTTTGTACGATATGGGTATCAAACGAAAGGTGTTACTGAGCATTTTAAGAGGGAGTGGGCATGAGGTCTATAGGTGGATGCCTTTTCGAGATATCGTCATTAGGGTGGGCCAGGGGTAACTCTAGAATGTGTTTGTACGATATGGGTATCAAACGAAAGGTGTTACTGAGCATTTTAAGAGGGAGTGGGCATTAGGTCTATAGGTGGACGCCTTTTCGAGATATCGCCATTAGGGTGGGCCAGGGGTGACTCTAGAATGTTTGTACGATATGGGTATCAAACTAAAGGTGTTACTGAGCATTTTAAGAGGGAGTGGGCATTAGGTCTATAGGTGGACGCCTTTTCGAGATATCGCCATTAGGGTGGGCCAGGGGTACTCTAGAATGTGTTTGTACGATATGGGTATCAAATGAAAGGTGGTAATGAGTATTTTAAAAGGGAGTAATCCTTAGTTCTATAGGTGGACGCCTTTTCGAGATATCGCCATAAAGGTGGACCAAGGGTGACTCTAGAATGTTTGTACGATATGGGTATCAAACGAAAGGTGTTACTGAGCATTTTAAGAAGGAGTGGGCATTAGGTCTATAGGTGGACGCCTTTTCGAGATATCGCCATTAGGGTGGGCCAGGGTGAATCTAGAATGTGTTTGTACGATATGGGTATCAAATGAAAGGTGGTAATGAGTATTTTAAAAGGGAGTAATCCTTAGTTCTATAGGTGGACGCCTTTTCGAGATATCGCCATAAAGGTGGACCAAGGGTGACTCTAGAATGTTTGTACGATATGGGTATCAAACGAAAGGTGTTACTGAGCATTTTAAGAGGAGGTGGGCATTAGGTCTATAGGTGGACGCCTTTTCGAGATATCGCCATTAGGGTGGGCCAAGGGTGACTCTAGAATGTTTGTACGATATGGGTATCAAACGAAAGGTGTTACTGAGCATTTTAAGAGGGAGTGAGCATTAGGTCTATAGGTGGACGCCTTTTCGAGATATCGCCATTAGGGTGGGCCAGGGGTACTCTAGAATGTTTGTACGATATGGGAATCAAACGAAAGGTGTTACTGAGCATTTTAAGAGGGAGTGGACATTAGGTCTATAGGTGGACGCCTTTTCGAGATATCGCCATTAGGGTGGGCCAGGGGTGACTCTAGAATGTTTGTACGATATGGGTATCAACCGAAAGGTGTTACTGAGCATTTTAAGAGGGAGTGGGCATTAGGTCTATAGGTGGACGCCTTTTCGAGATATCGCCATTAGGGTGGGCCAGGGGTGACTCTAGAATGTGTTTGTACGATATGGATATCAAAGTAAAGGTATTAATGAGGGTTTTAAAAGCGAGTGGCCCTTAGATGTATATGTGAAGGCGTTCTCGCGATATCGACCAAAATGTGGACCAGGTGATTCAGAAAATCATCTGTCGGGCACTGCTAATTTATATATATATGCAATACCACTAAGTATTCCTGCCAAGATTCCAAGGGCTGTTGATTTCGCCTTGTAGAACTTTTTCATTTTCTTCTACTTAATATGGTAGGTGTCACACCCATTTTACAAAGTTTTTTCCAAAGTTATATTTTGCGTCACTAAACCAATCCAATTACCATGTTTAAACCCTTTTTTCGTATTTGGTATAGAATTATGGCACTTTTTTCATTTTTCGTAATTTTCGATATCGAAAAAGTGGGCGTGGTCATAGTCAGATTTCGGCCATTTTTTATACCAATAGAAAGTGAGTTCAGATAATTATGTGAACTGAGTTTAGTAAAGATATATCAATTGTTGCTCAAGTTATCGTGTTATTGGCCGAGCGGAAGGACAGACGGTCGACTGTGTATAGAAACTGGGCGTGGCTTCAACCGATTTCGCCCTTTTTCACAGAAAACAGTTATCGTCCTAGAATCTAAGCCGCTACCAAATTTCACAAGGATTGGTAAATTTTTGTTCGACTTATGGCATTAAATATATCCTAGACAAATCAAATGAAAAAGGGCGGAGCCACACCCATTTTGAAATTTTCTTTTATTTTTGTATTTTGTTGCGCCATAGCATTGCTGGAGTTGAAAGTTAACATAATTTACTTATATACTGTAAAGATATTAAATTTTTTGTAAAAATTTCACTTTAAAAAAAATTTTTTTTAAAAGTGAGCGTGGTCGTTCTCTGATTTTGCTAATTTTTATTAAGCATACATATAGTAACAGGAGTAACGTTCCTGCCAAATTTCATCATGATATCTTCAACGACTGCCAAATTACAGCTTGCAAAACTTCTAAATTACCTTCTTTTAAAAGTGGGCGGTGCCACGCCCATTGTCCAAAATTTTAGTTATTTTCTATTCCGCGTCATAAGCTGAACCCACCTACCAAGTTTCAGCACTTTATCCCTCTTTGGTAATGAATTATCGCAATTTTTCGATTTTTCGAAATTTTCGATATCGAAAAAGTGGGCGTGGTTATAGTCCGATATCGTTCTTTTTAAATAGCGATCTGAGATGAGCGCTCGGAAACCTACATACCAAATTTCGTCAATATATCTCAAAAGTTACTCAAGTTATCGTGTTAACGGACAGACGGACGGACGGACGGACATGGCTTAATCAAATTTTTTTTCGATACTGATGATTTTGATATATGGAAGTCTATATCTATCTAGATTCCCTTATACCTGTACAACCAACCGTTATCCAATCAAAGTTAATATACTCTGTGAGCTCTGCTCAACTGAGTATAAAAAACGGACAATATACCTCCTGCACATACTGACATCATAGTTTTCGATGGTTTTTTTTTATTCTCCATTTAATGAAAAAAGTACCGTTAACGTCTGGCAACGTATAGGAAAAAATTTTGCAAATGTTTCTCATGAACAAAGCCTCTATTGTTATAATAGCATTTGACCGATACATGTTTCCATCCATAAAAGATCATGAGCATATTTTACGAGGAATGAGACGCTCCAATTTTCACATTACCGGACGTGATCAAATTCGCCCGGCCGACTTCGTAGCTGAGTTAAAAATGTTAATTTCAAAGAGGCTTTGGTTAATTTTATTATCGACGATTGGAACAGTGATTACATGGCTCCTTTTATAGCAAATAGGCAAATTTATTTAAATATTGATAAATGTTATAAATATGAGGTCGTAAATAATTGCGTACAAAGAACGGAAGATTTTAATTTAAATTGTCCAGCGCACGAGGAGGCAGATACAAAAATAGTATATCACATTTTCAAAATAAATTTTGAAGCTAATATTACTATAAGATGTTCAGATACTGATGTTGCAATTATAATGCTAGCAAATATGCAAAATACCCATAAAGACGTTAATATTTCAATGGAATTTGGCGTAGGAAATCATCAACGATTCATTAATATAACAAAATTGTACAAAAATTTGGGTCCACAGTTGAGCGCCGCATTACCAGGTTTTCATGCTCTCACAGGTAAAACTGATAAACTGTTCATTAATATTACAAAATATATCTTCTGAAAAATGCTTTTGTTATTAAATATTTAATTCTCTTATTAGGTTGCGACTTCAATCCAGCTTTCTTTCGAAAAGGCAAAAACCGACCATTTCAGTTGCTACAGAAAACACAAAAATATATAGATGCTTTTAAAAAAATTAGTAATATTTCTGAAATAGATATTAACAAAGAATTTTCAACAAATGAGGAATATGTTTGCCGCATATATGGCTTCACAAAGATAAATGAGATTAACAAAGCGCGTGTAGCGAGTTTCGTAAAAACTTACAAAATACTGGACAACGATGACGTCTTTCAACTACCAAAAAAAAGTATCGACGGATCTGCAATGCCACCATGCCAATCCGAATTGCGGCAACATTTTCTAAGAACGTGTTACATTGCACATCTCTGGGCTCATGCTTTTTGTAAAAATCCTTCTCCAATTTTTCCAGAAAATTATGGTTGGGAAGAAAAAGAAGAGAAGTACATTTTCAAGTGGTTCGAAGGCACGCAATTGCCATCACAAGTTTCAGAAATTACACTCGACTCAACTGAAGATAATACTGAAGGTATTATATTTTACGTTATATATTTTAATAAAATTTACTTAATAATTAATTTATTAATGTTTATTTTATTTATAGAAAATGATGAGAATCAACTAGACACCTCAAAAGCCTTACCTTCGAGCGACGAGGGGATAGCGGACAAAGTAATAATGAGTCAACTGATTCGGAAGATGAATAATTATTATTTAAAAAATTATTAATAATGTCATGATCAAAATGTTAGTATTGTTGTTCTCTCAAATTAAAATATTTTAATACAAAGACTTTAGTTTTACAAATAAAAAATAGAATATTTCTCATTTACTGCATATTTTAGAACCTTTGTGTGCAAATATTTAAGCGAATTAAATATTACCATCGCTGAAAATGAAATATGTTATACTATTTAACAAGTATTTTAAGAAAATGCTCATCAGCTGCTTGTTATGCAAGGGAAAAGTAGTCAGCTGATGCCAAGAAAACAATGCGGGACGCTGGGCTTCGCTCGCCGTGAATGATGTTTATTGCATCAGCTGACGGTCTTTCCCCCGCCTAACAGCCAGCTGACTTACTTTTTCCTCACTTAAATAATAATTCTTGTTATATAAACAAATTTTAACGATGCTAAAATATTTTACAATTTTAATTTTTCATTTACACTCTTTATATTCACAGCTGATGCATTTTCCACTTGCATATCAACAGCTGACTATTATTTTTCATTATTATATAATACAATTAGATCAGAAAACAAATTTCAGCAATGGTAATATAGTTTTATTCCACAAGATTTTTTACGCGTGGGAGGGGCTCTACCGCCTACACCCACCGTTAGTGTGCCAGCTGACCGTCGTTTCCTGAGCGTACGCACAACCAACTACCTTATATGTGAAAGCCAAGGGTAGTAACTTTTATGCCAAAAATGTGTCGCTGCCTCCCGGACTATTATGTTATATATCTGAGACTTCACAAGGCAATTCAACACAAGGTGAGAAAAATAATGCGCTGGGTGGCTTACGGATCGGGTAATTTGGAAAATTATAGAGAGCTTTAGAGTCATACGATCGATTTTAATGTAACTTTGCGGTCCCAGGAAGCTCGTGGTATTTGAAGAGGGCCGAGTTATTTTTAGCAAGGGTCCCGTTTTTTTAAAGGATTTTTCAGTTTGTTCGTCGACCAAACTTCTATGGACACATTCAGTCTATGTGAGGTCTTTAGATAGACAGACAATTGTTGCGACATAGCACCCTATTATGCCCTCATTCTTTCCACAGCACCTCATTCAGACCGAGTTCCCTGATGAAATTCAGAATGGCGCTCGGCTTGAGAAAGTGCATGTACCTACTTTCGATTTTAGTTATCACAGAATCCTTAGTCTTCTTTTCTCGACTCTATCGCATTCTGGAGGTTATTTATAGCTTAATGACGATTTGTGTTGTAACCTCCTATTAGTGCTTTTGCCTGCTGCAGTTCTGGACTTGGCATGCTTCCTCTTACCTGTGCTCTTCTCTTATTGTGTGTGGATTTATCGCGATGATGGACTGCGACCTTATTGATCTTTCGGTCATTGACTTCCTGCCTAGCCTGTCCGCATCCTTCCGTAGCCCATTACCTGAGCCGACGAACGGTGTTATTATCCCCAGACGATTTAATCTCTCCAAGCGTTCAAGGACTGTTGTTGGTCTAATCTCAACTGAAGGCATTGCGCTGAGCGCGGCCTGATTGTCGCTTAATATAACGATTCTCTCAAAGGAATAGCCTTGTTGCAAGTTGATCTCTGCACACACAATATTGGCCGAAAAATGCTCGGATAATTTTCAAGTGGGATAGATATTTTTGCACTGCGGCAGAATATCCCCTATTTAACAATGCTCCTCTAACTGCTCTTGTCTACCTGCTCAATTACTATGTTTTGAGGCGTTAGCTCGAGCAGTAACTCCATTGCAGCTGCTCAGCGCAAATGCATCACCAGGGTCTTTCCGCAAGTGCTCCTTCAAACCAATATTGTCTTATAGCCTCCAAAATAGTGTTGCCGGCATGCTTGATTTACAGTTACTTAGAGTCGAACATGACTCCCAAGTACTTAACCTCGGTCACATGCTCCAATCGTACTCCATCCATTACGATGTAAGTTTCTTACCGAAGGGCCTATCATAACCTCTCGATAACCTAGAGACTGGAAGCTTAAAACAAAGTTCACAACCTGTAATAACCACCCCTCCATCACTATTACTTTTCTAAGTGTACACTATACATCTCGCAAACTAAATAGGCGGCAGCAGATTAGCTATTTCCAAGGAGGTAAAAGCTTAATCAGCGACTAATTTAAGACTCTTAAGCTTATTGTCTTTTACGTGCTAATATGGCTGCATCTAATTTAATGATACAAACATACCCAAACCCTCAAATGTACGTTAGTATGTATGCATGTTCGTCTTAAGTAATAAGCTCATTGGTTGGCGCAAAAGTATGTAATTATTCTCCATATATATAGTCGTAAAATATCTGAAACTTAATAACATTCTATCTTAATGAAAATAAATTTCACTTACGCCCTTGAACCAAAGATTTAATTTCTACTATTTTATGACTAATTTTCATTGATTTGTTTTTAGCTCAAGTAAAACACATTTTGTAGCCTAACATCTTAATCAATTGTCGTAAAAAAATATGCCTTGCTTACAAGCGCAACATCAAATAGGTCAACATAGATTGCGTTGTGAACCCTGCATAGAAGTCAATAGCGAGTGATAAAAATTTCTGGTTTTGAGCTAGGCCTAATGGACCTAACAAGTACTAGTTCGATAATAACTAGATTTTCTCTAGTTCAAACACACAGCTTGGGTTTTCGTATTTAATATCTAACATATATGTAATAAATGTGCCATCTATACAAAAATAATTAACTGCAACTGTTTTCGAGGAGCTATGACTTTAAGTATGCCTTCTTTCTCCTCACTTCATTCTCTAAGGGAATTATTTCGCAATAAATTTACTTAAACTTGAGTCAATTCAGATTAAACATGCCTAAGTCCTTCAGAGAGCAATTTCAGAGAATCCGAAACATTTCATCGAAACTCAAATGAGTTTGTGATACAATCTTCCAATGCAGACGGAGTCCTTCGGAAACATCGAAAAGGGGATAAAATTGTATTGGAAGCAACATGTCGAATGTCGGTCTGGTGCGGAACGAACGAAATAGTACCGACAAGAGAACTAGATCTAAACTTAAAATTTTTACAGTAGTGCCAAAATATTTTTTTATCTGGTTGGGAACTATTAAAAAGTGCAAGTAAAAGAACTAATTCTAAAGTGGAAATGTTTATATAGTTCTCAACTACAGAAAAGGTAATATATACGGAAAACTAGTAGTGGTTCCGAATGCACTAGAAGTGCACCAGTTTGAATTAAAGATTTTCTTTACAGGGTACTTAACGAAGCATTGAAATGACGAGCGAGTCAAATTTCACTTTTGTTGCAGTAAATATTATTCCAAATACAAATAATCAATCAAATTATGTCCGGTAAAAATTTTGACTGTGCTTCACAAGATATGATGGAACTATTGAGAACTGACGGTTTTCATATATATTTTGGGTATGGTCTATATATTTAGTTACGGAATGTAGTACTCAGTTGGTCGTTTAAACGTATCACATCCAATTGTGTGTTGCTACAATGTAATTTTTTTAAATTCTATTACATAATTTATTAAGAATTGTTTTTGTTTTTATCGGCCTATTGATAAATCATTCAAGGTTCGAATCGAGCTCAAGTCCAGAACAATAATTTTTTTCTAATGATAATTATTGTTATTTTTTAATTTTTCTAAATTTGAAAAATTGTATTTTGTTTTTTGGAATAGTAAGTAGAAAATTTTTCAGTCAACCTGCCATAGCTGCGCAGATAGATCCATTTCGAAGGGTGCTAAGCCTTCATCATCAGTACGCTTTAGGCATGCTGCGCTAACCACCGCTGTATAGCTAAATGTAGGGCTAAATGGAACCTTGAATGATAATTTATTAAGTTTTTTTTTGATACACACAGCAATAACCTCCAAGTTTTTCACACCGATGGGACTAACCTTCTTCGCTTTGAAAACAATGGAGAAAATTATAGACAATAGAATAGAAGAAAGATCCTGAGATAGCAGTGATTTCACACTGTATAGCATAATTGACTGCAGGTTGACTGACTCTCTTTTGTATCAGCTGACCAATTCAGAATGCTTTAGACCTTGGTGAAGTACTACTTTGCGCCTTGCTAGATATAAAAGGGGCCCTCAACAATGTTTACTATGGTGTTAATCCAGCACTAGAGAGAATAGGATTTTATCAACCTATCAAGTTTTCTCCTAAATCAGGAGTGTTATTGCCTCTCATATGGAGTTTAGTGCTGGTTTAAAAGTTCAATGTGGTCATATTAAATCGTTCCTGCGATGGTCGGGTCAGTGCCTTAATGGTGCTTGTAACCGGAACTTACCGGATCTATATCCAACAATGGATCATCAACTACACTCCTCAAAACCTTAAATGTTCCTTTTGACCACATCAAACGGCCGTAGGATCAATTGGCTTTATGCCGTTTTTAAAATTGACTTAACGTTTGTTTTCATTATGACCCACCTTTTTTCTCAAGTCTCCATAAGGTTAATTTTTTAGTTAAATTAATATAACGTATTATTGTTTTGCTATATTTTTGTTCAGAAGAATCATAAGACATTTTTTTATTTCAAGTTTTCGGATGTGGCACTTTTTTTTTTTTGCTACATTCAAGCACAATAAGGTCGGCTCTGTGTTAAAAGGAAGATATTCAACCTACGTCCAACCAATCCAGTGGAAGACTTTTATTTTGGTGCTAAAATTGGTCTTGTTATTAAATTGATCTATACGGTTTTGCCAAAATGATAATGAGGTCAAACACAAAGAAACTAACAAGCATAGCAACGTCTTCGGATGAAATATCCATACGTGCAGACACGCGGAGAAGCTCAAAGGTTAACTGGATCTACCTGCTTTCCAGGGATAATACCCTTCAGGCGGTAGTAATGCCTGGGAGGTGAACCCAGAACCCTCGGTGTGGGAAGTGGATCATTCTACCAGCACATTACGACGGCCGCCCTAAGTCAGAAATATCACATATAAATTTTGCTCCAGATTTCTTAAGGGAAACTCAAAAAATTAAAATTTGCGATATGACGTATTAAGTTTGGACCAAATAACAAGCTGGTAAGGGGTGTCGCAGAGTGGTTAATGTTCTGATTTCAATGCATTGAGTCTACATAGGGTAATTAACATATACATATATATAGTACCAACTATCTTTTTTTTTTTGATTTTGGGTAGTACAAATCAAAGAATTCAATTTTAACCCTCTCGAATCGGGATAAGACTTATAAGTTATAGTTTTGACCAAGGTGTTTTCCTCTGAAAGGGAGAAAAGGAAAAAATATCCCCAGCGGGTTAGGGAGCTTAGAATATACCCGCGGCAGGTATGTCTGTCGTAAGAGGCGACTAAAATACCAACTTCATGCAAGGGGTTATATAGCGCAACCCATTAAAAGAGTTGCCAGCGCAATATATAGTTCATCCAACCCATTTTTCAACCTCATCTACCCGTGGCGAATCCTGTTTGTTCAACAGCCGAGTCTCTGGCGACCCCAAGTTCATCACAGATATATTCACAGAGGAGGGCGGTATGGCCTGGAAGGTTTCATGTGGTCATACCTAATCGTTCCCGAGATGGGCTATGTTACCGGAACGTACCGGATCTGCATCCCGCAAAGGACCATCAACATCGATAGCACTCCCCAAAGCCTTCGGGGAATGTCCTTATCGCTACGACAACAACAACAAAAAAAAAAATACTAACTAATAATAACTTGATTTGTAAGGACCATCCTTAGGCACCTACATCGACTAAAAGCGCCATTTGTTCTCAACTTATGAGGGAGATCGGTTGCAATGAAAGAAATGACAGCACACTCTCCATCACATATTCTGGTCTATAAATGAACGATTTGAGGGAGAGAGCAAATAGAAACCAATGATTTTCGCTTGTAATTCAGCCGTGCCACCAAACTACGAAAAAATTCCATAAACAATTCAGGAACATCTAGCGTTGTATGCTTTTATTTGCATTACAACAATGCTAGTGTACCCCTACTTTTGAGAGTGTTTACAAAAACTGCAAAATTTAATTCTATGTTTTATGTAAATTAAGTATGTACTGAATATAGCATAACAGGATCAGGTACATAGGTAGTACATCAAAAGTTTATAAATTTTTTCATGTTATTTTTTTCATGTTAAAACTTACCTGTGGAAGTGTATTTCAAGTTCATTACATTAACAATTCAGCTTTATTAAATATTTCTAACAAAAGTTTGTCTCGCATAATGACGGACGTACGTTCGTTTAATTCTGGACAGAAATTACTTCGTTTAGTCCGAACAAAAGCTTTCAATGTATTTTCAGTTACATAACATAGAAGATGACAAGGATGTCATTAAAAGTTTTGTCTATGATTTTGAAATTAAATATGATATTTATGTATGTGCGTGTGTACAGTGGCGGATAAAGTGGCATACGAAAAGGGCGATCTACCCTAAGCTTAACACCATTCAACCCTGGGAGGCTTTCACCAAAGGGGGTTTCAAAGAATTTCATTATGATAGGGTATTTCGCTGGATATACGCGCAGTCATACGCTTGATAGACCCAAGTGCTCAAGAAGCGAACTTGTTTTTATCGTTGCTTATCCGAACCTCCTGGCCATATGAGTTCAATGTAATTTCTTGCAAGCGTTCTGAATAGCGTATTTAAATACGCTAGCTAAATTCGAGAACCGCATAGATATGGATGTGGATGGAGGTTATGCAGAGACTTCCGCTCATACCTGGCAGACTATGTAGGCTCTTACGTAAAAACTAAAATGTAGAAACTCAGAACGAGACTACCATCTTCCCCATTGTTCCTAGTAGGGGAGAACACAGATCCGGATCAAGGACATTGCCGTTCGTTTTTTGAGGCAGAATGGAGTTTAATGACCGATTTTCAATATAAGGTCTTGCATCCAAGTTTGCATAAGATTCTTGCTTTCGAAAGTGTTTTACTTCAACAGCGTCTTAAAGCCGCTGTGGTATAGAGAGTATTGATCCTGCCTTCCCAATTTCGACTCCTGTTGGATTTTTATAAAACAAAGTTAGCTCTCAGAGGTGGTAGGCAAACTAGCCGAATTGATATCAGTGCTTAAAATCTTCTTAACAAAAACCCACTTACACTGGAAGAAGCCATAACGCCGTACAAGAAAAGTACGGTTGAACTAATTCTAATGTGCCGTCGAAAAGCTTTTCTCCACTCGACTCTCAAACATCCCCACCTTCTGAGAACAATCTTCGATCTGAAGATGTAAACAATCGGTGGAAGCACATTTCTCGCTCACTACGAACCACCACTGCGGCGCAATCCAGAAAGTCCGGAAAAACAATTGATACAATGAGGAGTGGCGGTATGCATCGGAAAAACAAGATGATGAATATAAGACGACTAAAAAAATGCCATGAACCAGACCAGCGTAAATACGAGGAACCGCATTTGCGCTCTGTGTGCCAAGCTATGAAGGGAATATTTCTACGCGCCGAGCTCTTCATACATGGAAGAGTACAGTTAGTAGAGAGCATGCAAAAGCTCCATTGCAAAATCCGGTTAGCTTAGATCAGCGCAATCCACCAGATTGGAGTTTACATGTACTTTGCCCAATCAACAAGTGCGAAAGACTGAAACTTAGAGTCATTGACCTGATTCGCCCCATCAAGGCGGTTTAAAACCTGTTAAATCAACTATCGACCAAATATTCATATCGGACTACAAACACTGCAGAAGACTCATGATAGGATGATGTTATGCCCTATCTTTTTGTCACCTCCAAAGCAATCTTTATTTAAGCTCCTTGCAATATGGCTAATTTTATGTGCCCTAGACAGCTTATAAGTCTTTACCAAATGACGTCGGGCAACACCTCAAGTTTTGTAAGGATTGGAAAGAGGTTTTCCGATCCATTCGAAAATACTTGAGGTTTCAAACAAGGCGACTCCCTATCGGTTGATTTCTTTTACTTAATCACAAAAATCACGCTCTATAAATCTCTTATCATAACAGTTCTGATGTATGACTCGGAATCACGGATGCTGTCGAGAAAGGGTTGGATGCCCAATTGAGTATTCGAAAGAAAGGTTCTCCGCAAGATTTATCGCACTGTCCAGCATGTCTACGTATGGTATCGACGGAAGTTAATTTATGAGCTATATGAAGTTTGTGGAAATGTGAACATAGTACAGCTAATAAATGCCCAAGAGCAAAGCTGGCTTTGTCATATTATAAAGATCCCCTGCAGCAGAAACTTTTTATATCGGCACCTGAATTTTGTAGCAAGTGGAGGGCGGTCTAGTGCCCCTATTGGCCTCAGTTAGCTCGAGGCAGGAATGACTGCAAGACTTGCTCTACGCAAAATCCCAATCTCACTTTTAGTCCCCTCCATCAACAAATTATGTATACGTTATTGTACATAATTTTGGCCATTGTAGTAAAACACGAAAATTGAAATTTCTTTTCACCTACGTATATACTTAGTACTTTCATTTACCTTTTCTATTGCCTAATTTCACGTTCGTCTTTCACTTCCTAATGCAGCAGAAAGTTTTCTTCTAACATTAACCCACCGTCCCACTGATCTCTGACGTCTGCTGTCATATTTTGTTAAATAAATATGTGCTTACACCATTTCACGGTTTTGTTTTCAAAATTTCACCCACAGTCATAGCCTCAAGTGTCCACAATAATCGCACTATTCCACCCACATCACTTCCCCCCTTGTATAAATTCGTCACGAAGCTACCTTCTCTCTTTATTATATTGGGCTTTGACAAAAGTGAAGAAATATTTTAACAACAACATAAAAGTGTCACTTTTATTGTTGTCGTTTCTAACGAGGTCTTTAAATACATATATACATACTATATATGTCAAATTTTACGACAGTGACTGTGTGAGAGGATATGCTGTCCCCCTCCTTGTCATATCCGGTGCTGGCGAACTTCTTTTGTGTCATTTAATTGCCATAATTTAAGAGCTGCATTAAGTCCTTTTTTGATGGAGGAAGAAATTGTGCTCTGAAGGTGTATTTTTAGTCTTAATTTTTCCTACTTCTTTTTTTGTGCAAACAAATTGGTCCCTAAATAAATGTTATGGAAGACCATCAACAATCGACGACATATGTACATTCATTTATACGTTTGTATAATTGTAAAGATAGTGTAAGCTATTTAAATTTCTCTTTTGATGAATAATTCTGATTTGTTAGATAAACTTTTAATAATAAAATTAGTGGTAAAATGAATGTTTTGAATGTAATTAGAGTATGTTATGTAATAATTATTATTTAAAAAATTTAAGAAAAACAAGTAAGGAAGTCTAAGTTCGGGTGAAACCGAACATTACATACCTAGCTGTACACTTGAAATGCTGATGTTGTTTGTTTTGTGTCCTTAATAGTGTTACGAGGCTGCGCAATAATACATATACATACATATCGTTAGTATAATGTGAAAATGTGCTAAGTCACATTTTTTGAAAAATTTTATTTTAATGCAGTTTTAAAAAAAAAATATTTTAATTTTTACGTGCTGTGGGCAATGATGTGTAAATGTGCTAAGTAGTCAGCTGTTAAAAAGAATGTGCTAAGTCAACCTGTCAATAATAATAATCTGAATTACTAGCCATTTCTTTGTGCGCGCATTTTATTTATTTATTTAATTCATTCAGTCTAAAATTACATGCTTTGTTGTTGTTGTTGTTTTTGTTGTATTAACGATAAAGACACTCCCGAAGGCTTAGGGGAATGTTACCGATAGTGATGGCTTTTGCCGGATATAGATCCGGTACGTTCCGGTATTAAGCTACTAGCCCGACCATCTCGAGAACGATTAAGACGACCGCATTAAACCTTCTAGGCCATCCCACCTTCTTCACCCTCTAGTTCCATGACGAACTTGGGGCCGCCAGAGCCTCGGCTATCAATGAAACAGGATTCGCCACGGGTAGGTGAGGTTGACAACTGGGTTGGAGAAGCTATATATTGAGCTGGCAGCCCCTTCAGAGGGTTGCGCAACACAGCCCCTTGAAATTAGATTCACCCAATTGAGATATGCCTTTGGTGTTTGATAAATGCTTTGCGCTGACCATAATCAACTTCAACTCTTACATGTCGATAACTACATGCTTTCTTACAGACTAGTTAAAAATATAAAACAATTCAAGCTTAAACTTATATAAGCTGTTATTAAGATGAATCGATTTGCTGGATGTATAATCCTAGTTATAGGTTCATTCATAGCATAATTCGTTTCATGAGTTATTTCGATAAATAATGATTCCGGAAACCATCAAGAATTTATCTCCCCGACGGGTTGCCGGACGGTTCCCGAAACCCATCCAGAAATGATGCCGGAAGGGTCCCCAAATGATCGCGAAATGATCCCGGATTAGTCCCGAAAATGTCTCAAAATAACCTCGACGGGATCCCGGACGGATCCCGAAAAGTATACAAAAATGATCCCGAAATAGTCCCGAAATGACCCCGGCGGGATCCCGAAAACCACCCAGAATTGATCCCGGAAGGGTCTCGATATGACCCTAACAGGATTACAAATAAGATGAAGCTAATTATAAAACCATGTTAATAAGACGCATTGAAGCGAATGAAGAGTTACAAAGAAACATACAGGTAAAGCTAATAAAAGCGTGCTAATAAAAACAACACTGGTTTACAGCCAAAATGCACCAGAGATGCCATTATGAATGTCCTTTGTAAAATCACCCCCTGATTCCGAAAATCAAGGTTATTTTTAATTATATGGTAACGTTTTTGAGATATTTACGAATTACCGTTTTAAAAAAAAAAACAAATATTGGGTCCACTTAATCACATATATTTGCAAGAACGAATTGAGCAATTCCAAAACGGTTTGAAGATTTTAAAAGCTAATGAAATAAACCGTGCATACAACACTTTTTGCTAGACCTTGCAGATTCAAAGATAACCAACAATCATTACGGATTTTTTCAATTTTTTTTTTTTTAATATAAAAAAAATTGTACTTTGCGAGGAAAGATCTCGAAAACTTTTTATTTTTTTGCAGATTTGTTTTTTTATCTCTATGATCTATTTTATTACAAAAAAAAAAGCTTTCACTCAACAAAATCGATGGATTAATACAAAAGTTATAAGCATTCAAGTAAATATATCCATTTAATTCTTAAGTACCCTACTGGTGAATGCTTATAACTTTTGTATTAATCCATCGATTTTGTTGAGTGAAAGCTTATTTTTTTTGTAATAAAATAGAGCATAGAGATAAAAAAAAACAAATCTTCAAAAAAATAAAAAGTTTTCTAGATCCTTCCTCGCAAAGTACAATTTTTTTTATATTGTTACAAAAAAAATGGAAAAAATCCGCAAGGTCTAGCAAAAAGTGTTGTATGCACAGTTTATAGGAAATTTTATTATCTTTTAAAAGCTTCAAACCGTTTTGGAATTGCTCAATTTTTTCTTGAGATATATATGATTAAGTGGACCAAATTTTTTTTTTTTTTTTTTTTTGCGGTAATTCGTAAATATCTCAAAAAACGTTACCACAGAATTAAAAATAACATTGACTTTCGGAATCAAGGGTTGATTTTACATATGAATTTTATAATGGCGTCTCTGGTGCAAAAAAAAAGTTGGAATTTGTGATCCAGTGTAATCTATTATGCCGAAGATTGTCGTAGCTGGATAACATTCGAATTACAATGTGAAGTTAATGTTCACTTTTCGCCAAAACAAATAAATTACCCAAAAGTCTAAATATTAACAAGTAAAGGTGTCTAAGTTCGGGTGTAACCGAACATTATATACTCAGCGTGAGCTTCAATTGCACATTTCATTTCAGACAAACTACTTTTCTACATCACACGTGGCACCGTCCGTTTAAAAAAAATCTCTCCCCATTTCCTCTTACAGTAAAACTTGATAACTGAAATATAATTGATTCAAAACTATTTTTTGCTAAAACATACCTTATAGTTCTAGTCTATGACCCTTTTAAACTTGTTTTATATCTAAGTTGCCGTGTGCTTTAACCGATCCCGCCCATTTTTACTAGAAATATTTCCTGCTACAGGGGAAATCTGTGTGCCCAATTTTATTACGATCCGTTAATTTTTCTTCGAGTTATGGCTCCCGAAACATTGAAAATTGCTTAGTCATAAAAGGGGCGGTGCCACGCCCATTTTCTTTAAATTTGAAGTTTTTCCTATTTATTGTTATAAATCCACTTGGGAAGTGAAATACCATTGATATAAAGTTTTTTTTTTTTGCACAGATATAGCTTATTTCATTCGTCCACGACCCTTTTAAAAATCTTTTATATACAAATGGGCGTGGGCCTTAAACGGTTTCGTTAATTTTTCTTCAAAGCATTCCTTATAGTAAAGGCCACCTCTCTGCCGATTTTGTTACGATAGGTTTAACGATTTTTGATGTATGATTAATAAATTTGTAAAATTGATTTTATCACAAGTGGGCGGTGCCACGCCAATTTTAAACTTTTTTCCAAATTTTTATCAAGAGTCTCAATATCAGTCCACACGTCAAATTTCAACATTCTATGTGTCTTATTTACTAAATAATCAGGTTTTGTGTTTTCCAAAATGTTATATATAAAAAGTGGGCGTGGTTATCATCCGATTGCGCTCATTTTCAATCTATTCTGGGTCCAGATAAGCTCGTGTACCAAATTTGGTGAAGATATCTCAATATTTACTCAAGTCATCGTGTTAACGGGCAGACGGCCGGACGGACGGACATGGCTCAATCAAATTTGTTTTCGATACTGATGAGTTTGATATATGGAAGTCTATATCTATCTCGATTCCTTTATACCTGTACAACCAACCGTTATCGAATCAAAGTTATAATACCCTGTGTACAAGTACAGCTGGGTATAAAAAACCAGCAATATGAATAGACGATCCCGATTCGTACGTCTTGGTTCGTGATCTCTAGGCAGCGCGAGTAATCTAGGTGTAAAGAGCGGTCGTTAACCCCTGTGACAGCTAGGATGGTGGCAGAACAGAGGGAGCGGTGGGGGAAGCAACTCTAGTTTTCTCGGCTTAGGGACTCGCAGAAGCTTGCAGCATATATTAAGCCGAGGATAAGATTTTTTTTTTGATCACGTCCACGGCAGATGTTTTAAGGACATGTTCTTGGAATGTTCGGACCCGTACCGATGCCCCACTGTTTGCTGTCATAGTGAAGAAAAAAAAAGTTTGATTAGCCTGATGGACAAGATAGAGGTCCTGGTATCCTAAAGTCGAAAAATGCAGACTCCGCCATCAATTATCATCCAACGAGTTATTGCTGATTGACTTGGCCGTTGCTCAAAATATACGTATCTGCAATCCAGGTTTCGGCATCAAAACATACGTACTTGGCTGCCCCCTAACGAAGCACACTAAACCAACGCATATAATTCTATGCAGCGAAGAAAGTGCACGCAGTGACACAGTAAAATTTCGTTGTCCCGAAGCTGCTCACGAAACATAGAGCTGATTCATTCTAAGCTGAGAGCATTCATACTCACTGAAAGTGATATTCGACCTGAGAATGTCACCGAGGTGTGGAAGTACATTTCTCACTCACCGCGAAAGGGGATTAAGATCCTTTTTAGTAGTAATAATGTCGGAAAATGCTACCAGGAGAATCGGCGAATGACGGAAGGTTTTAAACCCAGGGCACAGTGTGCTTAAGTTGGGAAAGGACCACTTCCTCTCATTGTAGATAGCGAGAACAATTACGAAACTGATATCATAATTCCTGACGAGGGCAATATCCCGGCAGAATCGACAGACTACCGGCCGAGCTGTTCGAACATAGAGGCGAAAAGTATACATAAACTCTTATAAAAAATATGGTCAAACTTTTGCATGCCTTACCTTAGAGCTCACAGCAACGTCCCGGCATCCGTACAACGACTTCTTCTTCTTCTTGTAGCGATAAAGAGCCTCCCCAAACGTTTTTGGGGGTTTTATCTTTGCCGGATAATTACAATGTACTAGCCCCACCATCTAGGGGACAATTTGATATGACCACACTAAACCTTCTAGGTCCCCCAACTCCTTCCTTCCGTGAGCACCTTAGGCTCGCAAAAGCCTCGCCTGTTAGAAAAAGCAGGATTCGGGTAGGTAGGGTTGACAATTGGATTGGAGAAGCGTTGATTTGTCTGGCAGCCCCTTCAATAATTTGGTTCGCTTGTTTTGATGTATAAATCAGACGGCGATTTCCGTAATTAATTTCCTTATTTGGAGTATTGCGGATTTAGTATGTGCGTATGAAGCGAGTCGAGGCCGGATCGGTGTCCCTGTGAAATTCGCGTTCTCGCTATAGGGCACCAGTAGGAATGGGAGAATGGGGATATCAGTAAAGGAGCGTTCCATACATTATTGGTACCCGTCCCTTTTAACTTTTTTTAAGTTAATGTAAAGTCGACAGGTCAATCTACAGTGGAGATATAAATAAGATTGTTGGCAATATCCCCTTGGACAACAGATGACAAGAGATATGTATGTATGTAGGTGATTAAGATTTTGAGGTCGGCATCGCCCAACCGCATAAGTATACCTTTAAATTCTAAGGTATTGCCCCTATGGGCGATGTTAAGGTCAAACAGATTGTAATGCACGGTTTGATGGATGTTAAAGCTAGGTAGTCCATACTATCTCACTGGTAATCTTTCTAGTCTTAGCCTGATGTATTGCTGTAGTACGAGGGCTATGCCTTTTCATGAAATCAGTAGTCTAAACATCTAAGTGCTGACCTACGGTGTACACGGTATGAGGGACCGGAACTAATGATCTTGTCTCATAGGCGCGCTAAACCTATAATATGAAAGTGTAGAGGAAAGCTACACTTGGTCCTCGGTATTGCAGTCATAACAGCTGCTGGTTTTATGACTAATATTAGCACAAGTTAGAGGCGGTGTCCGTCTTTAACATATCATTTCCGGAGAGGCAACAGTACTAGTCCCCAGAACCATGGTAAGCAGTTTTATGTACCGAAATGACTGGCTATTCTCCCCGACCAAGCGCTGGCATTTCAATATAACTCCGTTTATCGGCTAAATTTTAGGGCTTAGGTTGATATTTTCTTTATGAGTGTTTTATACATTTATTTTCGATGAGTTATCGGTTTATTATCAATTTGTTATCAACGTGTTATTGGCGAGGTATATACGAGCCAGCGATTTGTTATCGAAGAGTTATAAATTTGTTGTCTATTTCTATTTCAATCTTCAGTTCGATCTTTTATCGAAAATATATCGAGTTAATACAGAACATTTTCGAAAAGGTTTGCTATAAAAAATATTAATTTGCTAACGAAAAAATATTTTATTGCTATCAAAAAAATATCTTTTTGCTATCGAAAAATATCCATTTGTTATCGACTTGCTACCTACGCCTTACAGATATGACATTGATTTTATATTGAAACTTTTTCGGTATCTGTTCCATAACACTCCGACAATAAATCAATGTACTTTCGATAACAAATAAATACTTTTTCGATAGCTCACCAATAATATACCGATAGTTCTTCGATAACAGTTTTTATCGATTAAACACTGATAAAACGTCGATAACAATCCGATAACTGCTCGAAATTTTTGGTATTCATATATTCATTTTTCGTTACCCTGCAAAATGTTTCCAAAATAGCTCTGAAATAATCTTGAAATATTCGCGAACATAATCCCGAAATTATCTCGAAATGGCTCCGAAATGTTCCCTAGATTATCTCATGATCCCGAAATGGTCGCGCAAGTAGTCCCGAAATGTTTCCTAACACATTCCCAAAATAATCACGAAATAGTACCTAAAGCAATCTCGAAAAAAAATTAAAATAATTCCCAAATAATCACTGTCCCGGAATAATCCCAACATTACTACAAAAAAGTGCGAAATGATTCCAAAACTATTTCCAAACAGTCCAGCAATGATTTCAAAATAGTCCCTACATGACCCAAAAAATATACTGTCGGGACATGGTATGATTTTTCTGCTTTAAATTTTGAGAAATAGCAATTAATTGCTACTGTTACAAGAAGCTTATGTTAAGTTTACATTATGTTAGTTCTAACACAGCAGACGAGACATTCATCATTCAAGAAACCTATTTTGCCCGCAAAATACCAGTTTTAAAAAACCTTAGACAATAAGTCACATTACGATCTCAGTGACAAAACATTTGAAAAAATTAATTACTTGGAGGACCGAAAAAGTTCAAAAATGAACATAAATCATGATGTTGTTGTTGTAGCAGTGCTTCGCTCCACCTAACAGCCGCGACCGATCACAAATTGTCATCAATATCCTCTAACGGGAGTCCAGGGGTGGACCATAATGAAAGGGGTGTTAGAGGCGTTGGTTCCACATTACAATTAAAGAGATGGTAGGTGTCATGTGGGGACACATTGCAAGCGGGACATACATTTTGTATGTCGGAGTTGATTCTGGATAGGTAAGAGTTAAACCTGTTACAGTATCCAGAACGAAGTTGAGCTAGAGTGACTCGCGTTTCCCTGGTGAGTATGTGTTCCTCTTCCGCATGTTTTGGGTATTGTTCTTTGAGTACTGGATTCACCGGGAAATTCCTGGTATAAAGTTCCGACGCCTGTTTTTGGGGTTCACCAAGGACCTGCTTGTGTTTTTTTGTTTCATACGGCTGGGTTTCAGGTGCCGTATTTCCCCAAAATGCTTACGGAGATGACTCCTTAAGCCCCTCCTCGGTGTTGGCTCATCAATCAGATGTCTGTTTGGATGCCCAGGTTTCTGGGTATTCAACAGAAACTGTTTGATTAGCATCTCATTTCTCTCCCTGATGGGGAGTATTCTCGCCTCATTATGTAGGCGGTGTTCTGGGGACATAAGAAGGCAGCCCGTGGCGATTCTGAGAGCAGTATTTTGGCAGACCTGTAGCTTCTTCCAGTGGGTAGTTTTTAGGCTTGGCGACCATATGGGTGACGCGTAGCACGTCACACCCAAGATTTTGGGGTGTAGGACAGTCGGTAGCGTAGTGCCATCGACGTGGATGTTCAAAATGGTCGACAAATGGTCGAACATAAATCATCGTGTAAGCCCATTAAGTTCTTAATATCGGTTGTTATCCGTGATAAACCGAATTGTTTTTTCTAGTTAAGCATCAAAATGCAATCTCTTGTAACACCTACACATGTATATGTACATTTGCACAGGCATATTAAAAGAGAAATCTTTGTACAAATAAAACTTGTATGTATATTTTGAATTAAATGTTTTTGCCTTGCATATGAATGCATTTACAAAATGATTAGTACACTTTTTTTAAAATATATTTTGTTTAATAAATATTTATGCATATAGCTAAGTTATCAAATTAATGAATACTAAATTAATGTTAAGATAGCCTTTAATGTTACAATTCAACTGAAGTTACAGCGAAAGTACACTTGAGGTGCAAAAGTGTCTACAGATGTTTCTGTAAAACAGACGTTCATAAAAATATCAGTAGCAGCATTCAAACTTGGAGCTTCAATTCGTTAATTAGTAGACGGTGGATTTTGACATATATTTTTTTATAATTGGTAATTAAATAAAACTACCAACTATCGGCCGAGGAATTAATGAGCCAGTTATGAATGCCCTAATGTAATATATTAATATAATTTATTTTTGTTAATCAAAAGCTAAGTTCTGCGAAAACCGATTGATAAGATTTAGTGCTGAACTAGTTATATTACATCAGCATGTATTATTCTTTTTGCAAATTGTCTACATTTTTTATTTGCATTTTCGTTATCATTCTTCGCTACAGACAGCTTCACAATATGCTAATTTAATTTATGTAAATTGAATGTTGAACATGAGATACTGAAATTAATTGCTATTTTTTTTTAACACAGCAAATGTGCTTGTTTACTAAATACTCTAACACAATTAGCTTCGTCACGCGCTGAACGCTGAAATTAGCACGATATTAATCAACGCACTGCAGACGTCTATGATCGCAGCGAAGCTAAACGATTTTGCATTTCCTGTAATTCCTCTTCTTCCTCTTCGCCAGCCTCCTCTTCTGATGCATTAACTGTGGCTGCAGGTGTTTCTTGTTTTTCAGCTACACTACCTTCCGGCGGTAGTGGTGCTTCCCCAAGTTTGCCATCTGTTATTTCCCATAAGACCTTATCTACTTCTTTGGCCGCCTCCTCTTCCATCTCTTCGCTCTCTTCTAGTGAATCCATAGTTTCATCGAGCATTTCTTCAATTATGCCCGCCTTCATCATTTCCTTAGACATGTCACGCATTATACCGGCCAATTCTGGATAACGTATTAGATTTTGCATTGCCTGCATTACTTCGGTAGATTTTTGTAACGAACCAGCAACACGTAATGTAGCTTAAAAGGAAATATAATAATTAAAATAATTAACTTTATGTGTCATTAAATCGTAAAAGTATTTACACAACTGATTTTTCATTTGTAGCTGTACGGAGTTGAGATGTGCTTTCGATGTATATATACGATTTATAGCTTTACGTGCTCCTACTATCTCCTTGGCGAGAATGATGCAAGTGTCGCGATCATTTTTAGCTGCTGCTTGTTTCAGGGAACGCTTCACTTTCTCTTCCTCTCGTTGTATGCTACGTATTTGGCGATCCAATTGATTGCTTTCTTTGCGTATCTTATGCGTCCATTCTTGTACCTACAACAACAGTATCGTATGCAAATTTTAATTTGTTTATTTGTTTAGAAATATTGAGGATGTAGTTTATATACATACATAAGTATAAGTATGTTTATACACAAACTTAACTGGTTTGCCTTGGCCATGAACCGTAACACTTTTCCAAGTAGGCCAATACACTTTTTACCGTTGTTGTGCCAATTACTTACTTACCTGCTCCTTGGGATCCTTGGTATGCGTTTTGCCGAATAATCCCATTTTAACAGTCGTGTGTAGATTAGAAAGTTTGATTTTCTTGAGATTACCAATATTAATTTTTAGCAAATTTATTAAAATAAGTGACTCATTTGCAAAGTTTCAACAAATTTTGATGGGCTTGTATGTCACAGAAATGTCAATTGGTTTGTTTTGACTTCTATTTGCAAAGTGCGCAGCATGGCGCAACGATACAAGGTGGCTTAGAACAGCTGATTATAAACTTTTTTTATTTAATTTGATACATCAACTTCCGGTGCCGTACGATTTTGACATTTGTCCATCGAATTTACAAAAACAATGTACATCAAATGTTTATATATGTTTGTAGGTATGTCACCATGCTGCCACCTTGTATCATTCCGCTATGGTGCGCCGCAACTGAAGACATGGTTGTATTTAGAGTGAGGGGAGTGGGGAGGAGAATGAGAAATTTTGTAGTGAAATAAAAACAATAGTAAAGGAGAAAAACGATGGGATACCACGCCAAACACAGCTAGGGCCGTTCCAGAGCTTAAGAAACGGGCTCCTATTATTGTTAAACCGAAAGAACAAGGCAAGATCTAAATAATAAAATTAACCCTAACGAGCTAAAGATAACAGACATTAAAGCGGGCCATAATGGTATTATGGTGATCGATAGTATTAATGAAGATGAAAGAAATAAGATTAAACAAATTGTGGATAAAAAAATAAGTGATGAATATCAAATAAAGATACCACGTGACTATAAACCAAAATTATTTATAACAGGCATGCAGTTTGAAAAGAATAGAGATGACCTGATCGAGTGTCTAAGAAAGCAAAACAAATGCCTAGAACAGGGTGAAATAAAAATTATTAAGCAATATAATGTTAAAACTAGCAACAAAAACTATTACAACGCAATATTGGAGGTGGACGAGGAAATGTTTACTAATGCTTTAAAATTGGATAAGCTCAACGTAGGATGGGAAAGATGCAAAGTTTACGATGGCGTTGATGTGACAACGTGTTTCAAATGCAGAGGATACAATCACAAGGCGACTGAATGCAAAAACGAGGAAGTTTGTACCAAATGCTTGGGTAAGCATAAGACCATTGAATGTAATGAACAACCAGCAAACAAGTGTATAAACTGCATAAAGGCAAATGAGAAGTTAAATCTAGGACTAGATGTCAATCACTCGTGCAATAGCAGACAGTACCCAGTCTACCTAAAGCACTTGAATGCAAAAAAACAAAGGCTAGGATACTAGCAGCGAACACCCGACGCACTGATAAGCCCGCCACAATCCAATGAGATACCGCTGAAGAAAATTCGATACAAAGAAAGACTGCAGACTAGACACAATGAACTAAAGTGCATATACTTGAATATTTACAGCATAGTATCAAACAAATGTGAACTGGAAGTGTTGGCTGAAGTACATACACCAAGTATCATATTATGTTCGGAAACGTGTACAACGAAAGATGTTGAAGACAGCGAATTAGAAATAGCAGCGTATAATATGGTTAGATGCGACTCGCACAGCAGGCATACAGGAGGAGTACTAGTGTATGTTCATAGGACAGTGGAGATAAATGTAATTTATAATGCTAGTGTCAATATGAACTTATGGTGCATTATAATAAAATTGAAAAAGGTCGATAAAAAGTGGCAAATAGGGGTTCTGTATCATTCGCCAAGCACAAGTGATGCAGCATTTATCGAGTACCTAAATGAAATATTAATCGATAAATTTTAAAGAAGTAAATGTAATATACTAATCGGGGATTTTAATA
Source organism: Eurosta solidaginis (assembly GCF_040869045.1). Classification (NCBI taxonomy): domain Eukaryota; kingdom Metazoa; phylum Arthropoda; class Insecta; order Diptera; family Tephritidae; genus Eurosta; species Eurosta solidaginis. Next base: position 270,991,242 of record NC_090319.1, on the reverse strand, counting down.
TAAACATGAACATATCAACATATAGTACAAAATTGAATGAGATATTTTCTGTGATGGGTATGACCCAAAAAGTAGAATTTAATACTCAAATTACAGATGCAAGTGCATCTAAAATTGATTTATTATATTCAAATTCAGATGAAATTCAGTGCAATAATTTGCCTGCATACAAAATTTCAGATCACGAAACAATAATGTTCAATATTAGAACGTCTAAATCACCCCAGATGAGAATGACCAAGAAAATCACAGCTTGGGATAAATATAATAGTGAAATTTTAATAAGCATCCTGAGATCATGTAACTTCAACATAAATGAAAACCTACTAATTGATGAGAAAGTCGAATTAGTGAACAACATAATAATGCAAGCTATGGAAAGTTTAACGTATGAAAAAGAAGTTCATATCAAGCTAATGAATAAATGGTACGACAGAGAATTGGCTTAAATGAATAAATGCAAATATAATAAGTATAAGCTTGCGATACAAACAGGTGATTGGAACGAATATAAAAATATAAATCGTATCTACGAAAAGCTAGTAAAAATAAAGAAAGTTAAATATATGGAAAATAAAGTCGAAATGAATGAAAATAACGCCAAAGAAATGTGGAAACATTTTAAGCAAGCGGTTTGCTTAACGAGATATAACGAAGGGATTAAAAAGGCGATAATAGATGGTACGATGGTAGAAAATGAAACTGAGCTGGCAAATGGTCTAAATAGGTTCTTTATAAATAGCGTAATAGAAATTAGTAACATCATAGAACCTTGCCGGTGTAGCACTAAGTGATGTACAAGTCAATTCTAGATTAAAGTTTGCCAAAATAACAACAGATGAAGTTATTAATATTCTGAAAGAGTTCAAATATAAAATAGGCGGCAGAAAACTTTTATCTGATGGAGTACTTAAAGACTGTATATTGTGTACAGGATATTTCTACGAACAAATAATCAATAACAGCCTAGAAGAGGGTCTTGTACCAGAAAAGTGGAAAACGTCAACGGTGATACCAGTGGAAAAAGTTAAAAAGACAGTAAAACCTGAAGAACTTAGACCCATAAACACTCTGCCTAGTGATTGTTAACTACTTGAAGCTTATGTTAAGAACCAGTTAACGAAATACTTTGAAGATAATAATATACTAGCCCACCAACAGTCAGGCTTTAGAAAGAAACTTTCATGTGAGACAGCTCTTAATTTGGTGATACATGACTGGAAAGAAGAGTTAAATAATAAAAAAAAGTGGTTGTTTCAGTCTTCCTAGACCTCAAACGAGCTTTTGAAACAGTGGATAGGGAGATCTTAATCAAAAAAATGCAACGTATTGGTATAACTGGTATAGAACTTGACTGGTTTCGCAGCTATTTGAAGCAGAGGAGACAGAAAACGGTTATAAATACGTGATGTCTGATGAATTGGAAGTACCCATAGGGTTACCACAAGGCTCAGTTTTGGCACCGATACTGTTCTTAATTTATATTAATGATATAGTGAACGCTATTGAAGGTTGTGAAATTAAACTATTCGCTGATGATTCATTAATAATGATTAGTAAGAATAATATTAATTCTGCACTTTCTAAAATACAACATGAACTGAATAACCTGTACAAATGGTTGTGCGGAAATAGACTGAAACTTAATATAAATAAAACGAAATTTATGATAATAACAAGGAGGAACATTAATGAGGATATAATTGGTTTAAAAATCAATGACGAAAGCATACAAAAAGTTGACAGTATAAAATATTTGGGAATTATAATTGATAACAAACTCAAGTTTGAAGAACATATAAACTACACAATCCAGAAAGTTGCGAAAAAAATTGGGGTTATGCAGAGAACATCCAAATATATTTAAAAAAAAGTACAAAATAATTATATATAAGTCCATTATAGAACCGCACTTTGTAAACTGCCCATCTATTCTATTCATTGTGTCAGACAAGGAAATAGATAAACTTCAAAAGATGCAAATCAGATGTATGAGATTTATTCTTAAAAAACCTAGAGATACTCGTACGGCTGATATGCTGAGAAGTTTGAACTGGTTATGTGTCAAGCAATAGATTTTTTTCACGCTATGAAGTTTATATTTAATATTAAAAGTGAAAATGTACCTGAATATCTAAGCAAAAACGTAGTATTAGTTAAGCAAACACATAACATTAATACAAGGAATAAACACAATTTCAAACTGCCTTTATTCAGAATTGAAATAGATCAGCAAAATATTTTTTATAAAGGTCTAAAAAGTTTCAATGAACTGCCTATAGATATAAAAAGTTGTAATGAAATCGTAGCTTTTAAAGCAAAACTTTATGAATATTGTAAAACCTTAGCAATAAGATAGTAAATTGTAATATAATTTAATTTATGAATTAGGCTTTTTTGCCGTAATAAATAAATGAAATGAAATGAAATGAAATTACTTTTCTTTAAAATAAACCCTTGGCGGCAGTAAGTTGAGCCGTCTTTTGATTTCAAACACTTAATGGATGCAGCAAATAGTAAATATTTGCAGGCAGCTCGATGGATGATCTATGGATTTCATGCATTTCAACCTTCAATGAGATTAAGACCGAGCTTTTCACGTTTCCTACAAATTGACGGATCCACGTACTGTATGCCAGTTTTGAACGGCATCTGCTAAGGCATGTGACATTTCTGAGGAGCTTTATATAACAGAAAAACACTCAAAGGGCTTTCCAAAATGAGATGGGGCGCAAATTTATAGATCGAGCCCAGGAATTTGAATCGAATATGTTTTGTTTTTGTAGATAGTTGTTAAATTACGGGATGATAACGCATATTTTCATACTTCTCCCGATCTCAGTTGGATGTGCGACCTGGTTGACAAATTCAGGATACAGCTTTTAATGAATTGATGGTCAGATGATCAGTAAGATCCTCCGAGCGTTACAAATATCCTGAAGTTAACGGAATATATCCATTATTAGATTGAGGAACTATATAATTTTTTTGTTTTTAAGAAAATGATTCAATCTTATGGTACAATACTAACTTTAACACTGTACAGTTTAGAAATCCTGACCAGCAGGCCTGAACACAGATTTCCAGAATGCTTTCAAAAACAAACAGATGTGTCGAAATATAAAACAAAGTAGAATGTTGAGATGTTAGCCATCATCCCGTCGCAAAAATCCTAAGCCAGAAAAAAAATGTCCACGCAAATGCACCAACAATGATATGAGCCAAATAAATCCACATAGAAGCCTAGGGCCCTGTTCACTAACTTGAGTTTTGAAATGTACTTTTTTCTTTCATACAAATTATATGGAGAAAAAGTGTACATTTTAAAACTCACAGTTACTGAATAGGGCCCCTGTTTCAATTTGTGAGCCAGATAGTTTGTTAATTTCTTGTCTTTAGTTTGGTAAAGCTGCCTTTAATAAACCTCCTTTTTTCAAAAATAGATGACACTGCTTGACCTCTAGCCATATGTGTTAAATGATTAAATGCCTATCACAACTCATATGCACAAAAATATCACGACCTCTGCTTCCCAAGTCTCCCAATGATCCAAAGCATTCCCGTGAGCATTGGTCGTGATACGGAGCTAGAAAAAATCGGTAGATGCATCATGATAGCTGTTACTATTTTTTCGCTTTGAAGCGAGAGCGCGTCTCGGTTGTATCTAATGGCAAAGAGGATAAATATAATAAGAGCCACCAGTCTGCTATGAGTGGCGAGTAACTCGCTGGAAATTTAAAAAAAATAATACCTAGTGTTTTCCAGGAGGGACATTTTCAATTGTCTCGCATTTATGTAGCCACTATATGCAAATGTGATTTTTGGAAAGAGAATTAATTAATTAATTAAATTAAGTCGGAAAAATAAACACAAATACCCCACGAAAATGTATAGAAGACATTTATGCATATATCGCCCAAAAAAAACCATAACGAAAACTTTATACAAAGTAACGAGTGACCTCTCGTATTATATTTATCCTCTTTGCTAATGGCCATGTCCAAGCGTTGAGACGAAGCAACGCGTCCAAAGCGTTTATGAGATAGCTTGTTTTCCTCATCTATACTCACAAATCACACACAGATTATCGGCTCTGTCGCAGAATCCGATATTCTCGGTATCGGTTTTCAATCCGTCAATTTTTAGCTGGAGACATTGGTGCTTTATCGGTAACCGTATCGGTAATCTTTTAACAACTGATTCGACCAACCTTATGAGAATCGATGCAATCGATTATTGGTGTCGCTAAAGTCGTAACCGTATCGTAGCCAACCAATTGGGTTTTGGTTTACCGTCGTAACGATAAACAGCTGATTACGTTAGGGATACGGATACAGCGATACGACATACGGCACCAATGACTCCGGCTTTTCTCATTAGGTGTCGCGCAATCCGACCTTATCGATTTTAATGTTCGAATTTTTTTAATCGATTTCAGGTGTCGGGCAATCCGAGATTATTGGTTTTGTTATCGGAAACAAAACGGTGAAGTACATGCTAACGTTTTCATTTGTTTGAATTAGAAATTTGTAACATTTTGCAAAATGTAGGAATATTGATCATATTTTGTGAAAAATGCAGTTCATATTTAACACTAAAATTCTGTTTTCAGGGGAAAGCATAAAAACAGAGCTCAAAATGAAATACGTATGGAATTCATGGAGAAGTACCCGGACATCGCCAGGGGATTCACAAAAAAGGATAAGACACTTGTTGATTTTCTGTGGCACCAATTAGTGGAATCACTGAATAGCGCAGGACCTCCAACAAAAGATTTGAATGGTTGGAAAAAAGTAACAAATGGAAAAGTGAGGTAAAGAGAAAGTTGGCACACAACAAATTTGGAGAACGCGCCACTGGTGGAGGGCCATTTAATAAACAAACCCTAAACCCTGTGGAGGAAACCATAACGCGTATTTGCGTAATGACACAAAGTTTTGAAGGTGTTTCCGGAACATCGTTGGCCTTGAAGAGGAATATTTAATATCAAGCGACGATGAAATGCCTTCAACTTCTAAACGTTCCCGCCTCGAATGCTGGATGGCTCGAAATCACGTTAAAGCCGACACAACAAATGAGCTGCTTGCCAAATTTATCGAGTTGGACACTGAGTGGAAGAAAAGTGTCTCTAACAAAATGGATGATATCCTCCGGATACAAAATGAAACAAGTGACACAAATGAACGCTTACTTGAAGCCGTTGATAAGTCAACGCAGGAATTTGTATCCTTTAGCCCTAAAATTTTACGTTTTATTATCCAACGTGAAAGGGAGATATATGACCCCTTGGGCGAGTATGAGCAATCGTAAAGATATTAGATACTTTTCTTACTTAAACTTTGTTTACTTTCTCGTACTATATTCCCTGATAGACAGCTATCAGTCATTTGAGGCATCAATTGACAAATATGGCCCTGCTAGACAGCTATCAGTCATTTGAGGTATCAATTGACAGATATGGCTGATGGAAATTTACATCACAGCGTAAAGCAAAGTTTCTATCAGGTTGTTAGAAGCGACATGACAAACCTTATGTAAACATTCTGTTTACGTGTATGCATACACATACATACCATGGTTTTCCATACGAATAAAAGGAAAAATTTATGCGAGTGTATTAGTGATGTCAACAATTCTGTTAATGGGTTGGAGTTTCCGTCAGCTCTGTCTAGCAGGGTTTACATCTCATCATATTTTTTTCTCTTTTAATGTATGTAAATAATTTTCATTTACATACAGCTGTGTTCAATTTTATAATAGCGAAATTCTAAATGGCTTAGTTTAAAAACAATTTTAGTTTTTTTTAAATTTAAAAGCACATAAATAAAAATTTAAAGCTAACACAAAGTTCTAGAAAGTAAATCGAAGTTCAAAAAAATGTCATAAAAATTTTAAATTTTTTAATCAAAACTTTTACACAATTTTCGAAAATATAGTTTTGTAGCCCATGAAAATAATGTACAAGTTTACAGACTGTACAAATTACCGTTGATTTTATAGAATATTTTTTTCTAAGGTTGTTGCTCATTTTTTCCCATGTAAAAATATATTTTGTTCATGTGTTATATGGAAGAGAACACGTAACACCCCCAGCAAAAAAAATCTATAAAACCAATGGTACTTTGTACGTCTGTAAACTTGCACTTGAGGTTTCATTATTTTAATATGGGTACCATCTATACATCCTGTGATGCCAGGAATTTTATATTTGTGGTAAAAATAGTCCGTCGTCTGTCTTTTTTCATTCTCGTCCATTTTTAAACTGACCCATTGGCGACAAATATTAGTTTCTGTAACTCTTAACATTCGTGTCAAGGTTTCAGATATGGTACTTCTGCCCAAACTTATATTAATGTCGTTCCCTACAGAACGTTGATACGATCCTTCTGCTAGGAATCGAAGCAAAGCGCATAGCTTCAAAATTGAAGGAATGGATGTTGGAGGTATATACCTATCAATGGTATTCAGCACCAATTCAAATGCAACTTTGCTTAAACGGTAATGGACCACAATCCACAAATCTGCAAGGAATAAATTTTCTGAACTTGGTATAAAAATAAAACTTTAATATGTATGTATGGAAGAAGGATTGATTTCATGAAAGATCCTAAATGTTCACAAGTTGTTTGAATTAGGCAATTATAGCTGGTTCAACGAATAGCTTCAAAACGGCTTTTTACAAACGTCAAACTTAGCATAGAGACCGACATACATATATATTTAATGCTTTTTGCGCTTACACAGACTCCGGAAGTTCTAGAGGATTTGTGTGGTCTCTTAAGCGCCGTCGTTCACTCTCGCATCCCGTTTCTCTTGGATAATTAAAAAAGCAATAACAGTGCACATATTTCTTCTTTATTTATTTTTTTTTTTCTGCAAATTAATCATTGGAAAAAAGCACAAGTTAATTAATTTTATTAGCATTTGCCGCCAAATACACACAATACCAAAAGTGAAACAAAACCCAGCTGATTCGAATATCGGTTTTGTTTAATTGCGAAAAACCCCAAATCCGATCGAAATTCGCGACACCAATTCGAACAGATATCGGTTTTCATTTCCGACAAAAATCAAATCCGAGTCGGATTCTGCGACATACCTGTATATTTGTGAGATTTGTGGTGATTTATACTGTACCCTGTTTCATGTTTTGACAATTCGCTTATCAAAATTGAGGTTATGTACTACATCAGCTGTTTTTCTTTGACATAATAGAAACGCATAAACAATTGCATCACGATCATTGCACATAGCTCAATAGTGATGAAATTATTTAAATATTAAAGAATTATTAATCAAATTAGTTGTAACACATTTGAATTGTACTTCGTCAAGCGTGTAAATTATTGTGAAATATGCAAAATTCTCGACATAGTATTAATTTGCTCAACACGCTAGCTCGAAATCTTAATTTGCGTTCAACACAACATTCACACTCACCTTTGAGTTCCAGCGATTTAACATCCACCAAATATGTGCATCTCAGCTGCTTTATACAAGCGCGCAACAAAAAAACCGGGCCACAGCATGTGTCTTCTTTATTCAAGCCAGTGCCAGTGCCTAGAGAGGCAGATCAAAATGATGTTGGTACCGAAATGGTAGGCAAACTAGCCAAAACCGAACTTTTGAAAATTCTAAACAGATTCACACAAAAACGCGAAATAAAAATATTATGCATTGAAAATGGCTTGGATTGTAAGTTGTCTTGTAATTACGCTTAACTAAAGTATTTAATCGTGTTTAATTTTCACAAACACCTATCAGCTTATCTACAACAACAAGCATTCGCATCATTTCGCCGCTACTGCATCGAAGCGGATAATTTGCCAGTTGATTTGCATATAACCGTTAGTGATATAGTACAAAATGCTGGACATATTGATGACATTTTTCCTTATTTCCTGCGTCACGCCAAAACTATTTTTCCTCACTTAGATTGTATGGATGATTTGAAGAAGATTTCAGATTTACGTACACCCGCAAATTGGTATCCAAGTGCACGTACCATTACACGCAAAATCGTATTTCATGCTGGCCCTACTAATTCAGGGAAAACATATCATGCTATGGAACGTTTCTTGAGCGCCAAGTCGGGGGTGTATTGCGGACCGTTGAAGCTATTAGCCACGGAGGTTTTTAACAAATCTAATGAAAAAGTAATAATAAAAATACAATATACATATGTTAAAATAAACTGACATAATCTTTCTGTTTTGCAGGGCACACCTTGCGATCTGGTAACAGGAGAAGAACGAAAATTTGGTATCAATGAGGAAACACCAGCGAGTCACGTGGCATGTACAGTGGAAATGACATCTGTCAATACGCCCTGTGAGTAAAAAAATGCAGAATATATTAACTATGCGGTTTATGCGGGATAGGATTAAATGGGGCTACATACAAAATGTTTGCCCCGCTTGCAATGTGTCCCCACATGACACCAACCATCTCTTTAATTGTAATGTGGAACCAACGCCTCTAACACCCCTCTCATTATGGTCCACCCCCGTTGAAACTGCAAGTTTCCTTGGACTCCCGTTAGAGGACATTGATGACAATTTGTGATTGGTCGCACCTATTGGATAGGGCGAAGCACTGCTACAACAACAACAACAACAAAAACTTAGAATGCTACCGCTGTAAGGCATGGCAGTCTTAAGAGGCCTTATAAAATCATTTTATAAGATTTTGGGTAGAACTGTCGAAAGGCAAAGTTTTTGACCTTATAAAAGCCGCCGGACTTCTGGCAGCAGACTGGCGCTAAACCAATAGAACTATCTAGATTCTGTGAAGTATACTTAAAGAACCAATTTTCTTCCAGATGAAGTTGCTGTTATTGATGAAATTCAACAATTGCGTGACCCACAAAGAGGCTGGGCGTGGACGCGGGCCTTTCTAGGACTCATCGCTGAAGAGGTACATGTTTGCGGTGAAGCTGGTGCCTTAGAACTTTTGCAAAAAATTTGCGAAACAACAAATGAAACAGTAGAAGTGCATAATTACGAAAGACTTACTGAGCTAACCATTGAAGACTCAGCATTACTAAGTTTAGATTATATACAGCCTGGTGATTGCATTGTTTGCTTTAGTAAAAATGATATCTATTCGGTTTCACGCGAAATTGAAGCGAGGTGAGAGGAAAAATGTAATTACATGCTGGGGGTTTTTTGTAAATTCAACTTTTTTTTGCAGAGGCAAAGAAGTTGCTGTCATCTATGGAGGACTACCACCAGGTACAAAATTAGCACAAGCTGCAAAATTCAATGATCCTGAGAATAGCTGTAAAGTTATGGTGGCAACTGATGCCATCGGTATGGGACTCAATTTGTAAGTTGACTTCTCTCTCTGTCTCTCTGATTTTATTGGTAGTTAATATCTTATTTTATTTACAGGAGCATACGACGCATTATCTTCTTCTCAATAATCAAACCTGGAATGAATGAAAAAGGTGAACGTGAACTTGATACAATATCTGTTTCATCTGCACTGCAGATCGCAGGTCGCGCTGGACGTTATCGCACACAGTGGGAGCACGGTTATGTTACCACTTTTAAATCGGACGATCTGCATGTATTACGCAAAATTTTAGCAGAGAAACCTGAACCACTTAAACAAGCTGGTTTACATCCCACGGCAGATCAAATTGAACTTTATGCGTATCATTTGCCGAAATCTACGCTTAGTAATTTAATGGTAAGGAAATGAGAAATGCCAAATACAGAAATTTTATTAACTTCTGTTTCCTTCACATGTAGGACATTTTTGTTAATCTTTGCACCGTCGACGACTCACTGTACTTTATGTGCAATATTGAGGATTTTAAGTTTTTAGCAGAAATGATTGAACATGTTCAATTGCCATTGCGCTCACGTTATTTATTTTGCTGTGCGCCCATCAATAAGAAAATGCCGTTCGTATGCTCCATGTTTCTAAAGGTAATTTTACAAGAGACAAATAAATTTCCCTCATAGCATTTGACAGAGTAATTTTTAAAGAAAAATCACCTTACCGAGTCTCTTTCCCCCTTTTGATGACTTCAAATGGTTATAAAAAAATCTAAGAAGGCACAAACTGATAAAAAGAGGGAGTTATAAGAGGCGATGTAAAGGGTCTTTATGATCGGAAAATTAGCACATTTATGAATACGAAACTAATATAAAATGCTCTGCAGGATGTAGGAAGAACTTGTGGATATAATTTGACTTATATAAAAAAAAACATCCCAAATTGTTGAATTAAATACATTTGCATTTATTACTTTAAATCTAAAGTATTTCTTCATTTACAGATTGCAAGACAATATAGTCGTAATGAACCAATTACCTTTGACTTTATTACACGCAACTGTGGCTGGCCATTTGCTTTGCCTAAAACTATTATTGATCTTATGCATCTCGAATCTGTCTTTGATGTAATGGATTTGTACCTGTGGCTAAGTTATCGTTTTATGGATCTATTCCCAGACGCAGCAGCAGTGCGCGAAGCACAAAAGGAGCTTGATGAAATCATACAGCAAGGCGTATTTCAAATAACACGTTTACTTAAAAATTCCGAAGCGAGTCAGAGTGCGGCCGATGGTGATGTGTCGTATAATATACGACATTCAACGCATATGCGTGGTAAAAGCAACGGCTTTTTTTACTCTCAAAATTGTTTTTTTTTTTTTTTAACAAAATTTCGTTTTTAGAACCACGCATTCCCAGTGCATCACGTGGACGCCTAACCGATCGCTTATTGGCTCAAGGATTGCTAACGCCGGGTATGCTGAGTGAATTGCGTAAGGAGTGGGATGCACAACAGCAAGCTTTGGCGGATCGAATCGCCGATGACTCTACACTCAGCGATGGTGATGAAAGTAAATCAAACGCGTACGCGAAAGCGCGTCGAAAACATCGCAAGTGAACTATGACTTCAATAATATAAACGGCTATTATTTTTTATAAATTTTTGTTCTGTAGTTAAATGCAAGCGATTAACAAATTTATAATTAGTAATATGCTCATGTAGTTATTCTCTAGTTAAAATAAATTGTTTATATTAAGTGCATTAGATATGTTGTTGTTGTTGTTGTTGTTGTTGTTGTTGTAGCAATGCTCGCCCCACCTAATAGCCGCGACCGATCTCAAATTGTCATCAATATCCTCTAACGGGAATCCAAGGAAATTTGCCGTTTCAACAGGGGTGGACCATAAGGAAAGGGGTGTTAGAGGCGTTGGTTCCACATTACAATTAAAGAGATGGTTGGTGTCATGTGGGGACACATTGCAAGCGGGGCATATATTTTGTATGTCGGGGTTGATTCTGGATATGTAAGAGTTTAACCTGTTACAGTATCCAGAACGAAGTTGAGCAAGAGTGACACGCGTTTCCCTGGGGAGTATGCGTTCCTCTTCCGCGAGTTCTAGATATTTTTCTTCAAGTACTGGATTCACCGGGCAATTCCCGACATAAAGGTCCGACGCCTGTCTATGGAGTTCACCAAGGACCTGCTTGTGTTTTTTCGCTTCATACGGCTGGGTTGTCAGGTGCCGTATTTCCTCAAAATGCTTACGGAGATGACTCCTTAGGCCCCTAGGCTATGCTGGTTCGTCAATCAGATGTCTGTTGGGATGCCCAGGTTTCTGGGTATTCAACAGAAACTGTTTGGACAGCATCTCATTTCTCTCCCTGATGGGGAGTATTCTCGCCTCATTATGCAGATGGTGTTCTGGGGACATAAGAAGACAGCCCGTGTCGATTCTGAGAGCAGTATTTTGGCAGGCCTGTAGATTCGTCCAGTGGGTAGTTTTTAGGCTTGGCGACCATATGGGTGACGCGTAGCACGTAATCGGCTGGCTAATTGCTTTGTATGTGGTCATGAGCGTTTCTTTATCTTTTCCCCAGGTACTGCCAGCAAGGGATTTGAGGATTTTATTACGGCTCTGAATTCTCGGAACAATTGCGGTTGCGTGCGCACCAAAATGTAGATCCTGATCAAACGTCACACCCAAGATTTTGGGGTGTAAGACAGTCGGTAGCGTAGTGCCATCGACGTGGATGTTCAATATGGTCGACATTTGGGGCGTCCATGTTGTAAATAAGGTCGCGGAAGATTTAGTCGGTGAAAATGCCAGGTTTCGCGAGGCGAAAAAACTGGAGAGATCAGGGAGATAGCCGTTTATTTTATTGCATAGCTCATCGATCTCTGGGCCTGGGCCTGTGGCCATTATTGTGCAGTCATCGGCGTAGGAAACGATTGTGACTCCTTCCGGTGGTGAAGGTAGCTTAGATATGTAGAAATTAAACAAAAGTGGGGATAGGACACCACCCTGTGGCACCCCTTGTTTAATTCTCCTTGGTTTTGATGTTTCGTTTCTGAATTGCACCGATGCCTGTCGACCACCCAGATAATTTGCGGTCCACCTTTTAAGACATGGGGGAAGGGTAGACCCTTCCAGGTCTTGCAGTAATGAGCCATGGTTGACCGTGTCAAAGGCTTTTGATAGGTCTAGCGCTACGAGTACTGTTCTATGGCGGGGGTATTGATTCAAACCGCAATTTATCTGGGTGCTAATGACATTTAGAGCGGAGGTAGTGCTATGGAGTTTTCTGAAGCCATGCTGATGGGGGGCTAGCTGCAAATGTGCTTGGAAATAAGGGAGCAAAATGGCTTCAAGCGACTTTGCCACTGGCGATAAAGGAGATATCGGACGATATGACTCACCTACATTAGCTGGTTTCCCAGGCTTTAGTAGCGGGACCACCTTGGCCATTTTCCATTTCTCGGGTATGGCAAAGGTGGAGAGAGACAGGTTGAAGACATGCGCTAAATATTTGAAACCCTCTTTCCCTAGGTTTTTAAGCATCGGCATGGCTATGCCGTCTGGGCCCACTGCTTTGGATGGTTTAGCGCGACCAATGGCGTCCTCAACCTCTCTAGCGGTGATGGTGATTGGTGACGCGCTGAATTTGTGTTTATGTGCGTGTCTATTGACTCTCCGTCTATCTTTGTCGACCGTAGGATGCATTATATATTGTCGGCAGAAAGCGCTCGCGCATTTTTTCGCATCCGACAGCACAGTATCGCCAAAGGCGATGGAAACTTGTCTTTGTGCTTAGTCGGATTCGATAGGGACTTTACGGTGGACCAAAGTTTACCTACACCGGTAGAGAGGTTACAACCTCTTAGGTGCTCTTCCCATTTCGCCCGCTTGTGTTCGTCCACAAGCAATCTGATGCGCTGGTTTATATCCCTTATTTGGGGGTCGCCTGGATCAAGCTGTCTTATATGGTCGCGTTCCCTCGCTAAGCTCGCGGCCTCCGCCGGGAAGTGGGGCCGGATTTCGGGAATTCTCCCGGCGGGAATGAAATGTGCCGAGGCGGATTCAATGACCTTACGGAAGGCACGCTCCCCTTGGCGGGCATCAGTCGGGATAGGGAGGGCAGCAAAGCTGCTGTCTGTTGCAGATTTATATACTTCCCACTTTCCTTTTTTGAAGTTTATGAAAGTGCGTTTTTCGGTGACGATGAAGTCGGCGGTACGCTCGAACGAAATAAGTATGGGCAGGTGGTCGGATGCCAATGTTACCATCGGCTGCCAGTTGACGCAGTTTACGAGTTCTGCGCTCACGATTGAGATATCTGGCGAGCTATGACAGCTTCCTACCATACGTGTGGGGGCGTCTCCGTTTATTGTGCAGAACGTCGTTTCTTCTATTTGATCCGCCAACATCTCACCCCTACTGTCCGCCCGCAAGTTTGAATGCCATAGGTCGTGATGGGCATTGAAATCGCCTAAGATAATGCGATTGTTGCCAGTGAGTAAGGCCTCGATTTTAGGGCGGTATCCACTGGGGCAACAGGTGACAGGAGGGATGTAGATGTTGATGATTTCTAGATTTGCATCGCCTGACCGGACAGATAGGCCTTGACGTTCTAAGACATTGTCCCTGCGGTCGATGCCAGGATCAAATATATGATATTGCACAGAGTGGTGTATAATAAACGCGAGGCCGCCTCCATTTCCGCTCTCGCGGTCCTTCCTGTGGACATTGTACCCAGAGCAGGTCTGCAATGCAGATCTCGCTGTGAGTTTAGTCTCTTGAATCGCAGCAATGCGGATGTTGTGCCGCTTCATGAAATCGACTATCTCCGTAATCTTCCCAGTTAGTCCATTACAGTTTAACTGCAGAATTCTGAAGTGCATGAGGGGTGACGCCGCCACTCTAGGGGTAAGTGACGCGTGACTACGCCTAGGTTGTGGAAGGCCAGGACGCAATTGCTGTTGTGGCCTTGGGACTGGGCGCCCTTGGGCAAGCATTGGGGTACCCGGATGATTTGGGTTTGCGACCTGGCAACATGGCGCGATGAAACCCGTCGAGGGGTTGCCGTCGCGGAGACCAGAACATCTAGGAAAGTGGCACCACCCAAGGCAGGAGCTGCATTGAGCGGATGTCGCAAACCTATATATTCTGTGCTGGCAGACGGTGCAAACGGAGGCAGGGACTAAGAGTCTGTTTCCCTGACCTGCACGATTGCTGCCAGAAAAGAGGGGGGAGAGGAAGACGGGGGCAGGGGCTGATGCTCAGCATTGCTACCAGCTCTACTACGAAGGTAGTAGTTATGAGTGGTATCAGCTGTTTGAGTTGTTGGCGCCGTGGGGCGCGAGCAGCAGCGGGTACTTGTTGTGGCTTGCTGAGCAGCGAGGCTGCTGGAAGGTAGTGGGGGGGGGGGGGGCGCTTAGGCGTAGACTACGGGATGCCCTTGGGCGTGAGCAGCAAGGAGCCACAAAAGATTTATAAAAGTTACGTGGACGTCGGGTTTTGGGATCAAGCCCAGAACAACCTGTCCGATGCAACCATCCCTTGCACGAGACACACTGAACAGAGTATGACCGTCCTAAAAAGATTCTTTTCCGGCAAATGCAGCAAAACCATTTCTCAGGACCGGGGTCAGGAGACGGACCCGGATTGGGTTCGATACCTTCCCGGAGTAAGAGAATATGTAGCAGTCCTGCTGCAAGGAGCTGCTGGGAGGATGACAATTTGTGGGAGGGACGAAACAAATTAAATGGGGTCACACTGAAATGACAGTCCTTGGTCGGGAAAAATCCCGAGTCGCTCCGGTACATAGAACCGACTGCCTTGGGAAGATATGTTCATATTTGTTAATAATTTAGCAGTAAAAATTCTGAAAAATCGTTTTTACTTTACTAGTTCTCGATATACCAACAGAAGATGGATAGACTAGTAGCTGATTTTGAGGAAATACGGCACCTGAGAACCCAGCCGTATGAAGCGAAAAAACACGCTTCCCAAGGCAGTCGGTTCTATGTACCGGAGCGACTCGGGATTTTTCCCGACCAAGGACTGTCATTTCAGTGTGACCCCATTTAATTTGTTTCGTCCGTCCCACAAATTGTCATCCTCCCAGCAGCTCCTTGCAGCAGGACTGCTACATATTCTCTTACTCCGGGAAGGTATCGAACCCAATCCGGGTCCGTCTCCTGACCCCGGTCATGAGAAATGGTTTTGCTGCATTTGCCAGAAAAGAATCTTTTTAGGACGGTCATACTCTGTTCAGTGTGTCTCGTGCAAGGGATGGTTGCATCGGACAGGTTGTTCTGGGCTTGATCCCAAAACCCGACTTCCACGTAACTTTTATAAATCTTTTGTGGCTCCTTGCTGCTCACGCCCAAGGGCGTCCCGTAGTCTACGCCTAAGCGTATCCCCACTACCTTCCAGCAGCTTCGCTGCTCAGCAAGCCACAACAAGTACCCGCTGCTGCTCGCGCCCCACGGCGCCAACAACTCAAACAGCTGATACCACTCATGACTACTACCTTCGTAGTAGAGCTGGTAGCAATGCTGAGCATCAGCCCCTGCCCCCGTCTTCTTCTCCCCCCCTCTTTTCTGGCAGCAATCGTGCAGGTCAGGGAAACAGACTCTTAGTCCCTGCCTCCGTTTGCACCGTCTGCCAGCACAGAATATATAGGTTTGCGACATCCGCTCAATGCAGCTCCTGCCTTGGGTGGTGCCACTTTCCTAGATGTTCTGGTCTCCGCGACGGCAACCCCCGACGGGTTTCATCGCGCCATGTTGCCAGGTCGCAAACCCAAATCATCCGGGTACCCCAATGCTTGCCCAAGGGCGCCCAGTCCCAAGGCCACAACAGCAATTGCGTCCTGGCCTTCCACAACCTAGGCGTAGTCACCCCTCACTTACCCCTAGAGTGGCGGCGTCACCCCTCATGCACTTCAGAATTCTGCAGTTCAACTGTAATGGACTAACTGGGAAGATTACGGAGATAGTCGATTTCATGAAGCGGCACAACATCCGCATTGCTGCGCTTCAAGAGACTAAACTCACAGCAAGATCTGCATTGCAGACCTGCTCTGGTTATAATGTCCACAGGAAAGACCGCGAGAGCGGAAATGGAGGCGGCCTCGCGTTTATTATACACCACTCTGTGCAATATCATATATTTGATCCTGGCATCGACCGCAGTGACAATGTCTTAGAACGTCAAGGCCTATCTGTCCGGTCAGGCGATGCAAATCTAGAAATCATCAACATCTACATCCCTCCTGTTACCTGTTGCCCCAGTGGATACCGCCCTAATATCGAGGCCTTACTCACTGGCAACAATCGCATTATCTTAGGCGATTTCAATGCCCATCACGACCTATGGCATTCAAACTTGCGGGCGGACAGTAGGGGTGAGATGTTGGCGGATCAAATAGACGAAACGACGTTCTGCACAATAAACGGAGACGCCCCCACACGTATGGTAGGAAGCTGTCATAGCTCGCCAGATATCTCAATCGTGAGCGCAGAACTCGTAAACTGCGTCAACTGGCAGCCGATGGTAACATTGGCATCCGACCACCTGCCCATACTTATTTCGTTCGAGCGTACTGCCGACTTCATCGTCACCGAAAAACGTACTTTCATAAACTTCAAAAAAGGAAAGTGGGAAGAATATAAATCTGCAACAGACAGCAGCTTTGCTGCCCTCCCTATCCCGACTGATGCCCGCCAAGGGGAGCGTGCCTTCCTTAAGGTCATTGAATCCGCCTCGGCACATTTCATTCCCGCCGGGAGAATTCCCGAAATCCGGCCCCACTTCCCGGCGGAGGCCGCGAGCTTGGCGAGGGAACGCGACCTTATAAGACAGCTTGATCCAGGCGACCCCCAAATAAGGGATATAAACCAACGCATCAGATTGCTTGTGGACGAACACAAGCGGGCGAAATGGGAAGAGCACCTAAGAGGTTGTAACCTCTCTACCGGTGTAGGTAAACTTTGGTCCACCGTAAAGTCCCTATCGAATCCGACTAAGCACAAAGACAAAGTTTCCATCGCCTTTGGCGATAAGGTGCTGTCGGATGCGAAAAAATGCGCGAGCGCTTTCTGCCGACAATATATAATGCATCCTACGGTCGACAAAGATAGACGGAGAGCCAATAGACACGCACATAAACACAAACTCAACGCGTCACCAATTACCATCACCGCTAGAGAGGTTGAGGACGCCATTGGTCGCGCTAAACCATCCAAAGCAGTGGGCCCAGACGGCATAGCCATGCCGATGCTTAAAAACCTAGGGAAAGAGGGTTTCAAATACTTAGCGGATGTCTTCAACCTGTCTCTTTCCACCTTTGTCATACCCGAGAAATGGAAAATGGCCAAGGTGGTCCCGCTACTAAAGCCTGGGAAACCAGCTAACGTAGGTGAGTCATATCGTCCGATATCTCTCCTATCGCCAGTGGCAAAGACGCTTGAAGCCATTTTGCTCCCTTATTTCCAAGCACATTTGCAGCTAGCCCCTCATCAGCATGGCTTCAGAAAACTCCATAGCACTACCTCCGCGCTAAATGTCATTAGCACCCAGATAAATTGCGGTTTGAATCAATATCCCCACCATAGAACAGTACTCGTAGCGTTAGACCTATCAAAAGCTTTTGATACGGTCAACCATGGCTCGTTACTGCAAGACCTGGAAGGGTCCACCCTTCCCCCATGTCTTAAAAGGTGGACCGCAAATTATCTGGGTGGTCGGCAGGCATCGGTGCAATTCAGAAACGAAACATCAAAACAAAGGAGAATTAAACAAGGGGTGCCACAGGGTGGTGTCCTATCCCCGCTTTTGTTTAATTTCTACATATCTAAGCTACCTTCACCACCGGAAGGAGTCACAATCGTTTCCTACGCCGATGACTGCACAATAATGGCCACAGGCCCAGGCCCAAAGATCGATGAGCTATGCAATAAAATAAACGGCTATCTCCCTGATCTCTCCAGTTTTTTCGCCTCGCGAAACCTGGCATTGTCACCGACTAAATCTTCCGCGACCTTATTTACAACATGGACGCCCCAAATGTCGACCATATTGAACATCCACGTGGATGGCACTACGCTACCGACTGTCCTACACCCCAAAATCTTGGGTGTGACGTTTGATCAGGATCTACATTTTGGTGCGCACGCAACCGCAATTGTTCCAAGAATTCAGAGCCGTAATAAAATCCTCAAATCCCTTGCTGGCAGTACCTGGGGAAAAGATAAAGAAACGCTCTTGACCACATACAAAGCAATTAGCCAGCCGATTACGTGCTACGCGTCACCCATATGGTCGCCAAGCCTAAAAACCACCCACTGGAAGAAACTACAGGCCTGCCAAAATACTGCTCTCAGAATCGCCACGGGCTGTCTTCTTATGTCCCCAGAACACCATCTGCATAATGAGGCGAGAATACTCCCCATCAGGGAGAGAAATGAGATGCTGACTAAACAGTTTCTGTTGAATACCCAGAAACCTGGGCATCCCAACAGACATCTGATTGACGAACCAGCACCGCGTAGGGGCCTAAGGAGTCATCTCCGTAAGCATTTTGAGGAAATACGGCACCTGAGAACCCAGCCGTATGAAGCGGAAAAACAACCTTGGTGAACTCCATAGACAGGCGTCGGACCTTTATGTTGGGAATTGCCCGGTGAATCCAGTACTTGAAGAAAAATATCCAGAACTCGCAGAAGAGGAACGCATACTCCCCAGGGAAACGCGTGTCACTCTTGCTCAACTTCGTTCTGGATACTGTAACAGGTTAAACTCTTACCTATCCAGAATCAACCCCGACATACAAAATGTATGCCCTGCTTGCAATGTGTCCCCACATGACACCAACCATCTCTTTAATTGTAATGTGGAACCAACGCCTCTAACACCCCTTTCCTTATGGTCCACCCCTGTTGAAACGGCAAGTTTCCTTGGACTCCCGTTAGAGGATATTGATGACAATTTGTGATCGGTCGCGCCTATTGGGTGGGGCGAGCATTGCTACAACAACAACAACAACAACAAGCGAAAAAACACAAGCAGGTCCTTGGTGAACTCCACAAACAGGCGTCGGACCGTTATGCCGGGAATTGCCCGGTGAATCCTGTACTCAAAGAAAAGTATCCAAAACTTGCGGAAGAGGAACGCATACTCCCCAGGGAAACGCGTGTCACTCTTGCTCAACTTCGTTCTGGATACTGCAACAGGTTAAACTCTTACCTATCCAGAATCAACCCCGACATACAAAATGTATGCCCCGCCTGCAATGTGTCCCCACATGACACCAACCATCTCTTTAATTGTAATGTGGAACCAACGCCTCTAACACCCCTTTCCTTATGGTCCACCCCTGTTGAAACAGCAAGTTTCCTTGGACTCCCGTTAGAGGATATTGATGACAATTTGTGATCGGTCGCGGCTGTTAGGTGGGGCGAAGCACTGCTACAACAAGAACACCAACAACACCAGTAGCTGTTGCATTTCCACTAAAAGTTATGTATAATGGAATGATTTTTGAAGAGACACTTCAAGCTTAAGCTGTTCCAATATCCAGATCGCGATTGGCCCTCAGTTAGGAAGTCTGTTTGCCTCTTCTGCGATAGTTAGAAATTTGGCTGTCATAATGGGGACGGACAATAGTTTGACAAACGTTTTTACCAACCATGTATGGAAGCGTTTATAAGTAAAATGTGTGTTAATATTGAACGGTTTGATATTAGAGAAGGGTTCGTTTATACTGCCGGATCTCAGCATATTGCTGTAGAATTTTTCGCTTGAAATTCGCTTGGAGACGGTGCTGCAACAAGCAGTCATCTGCTTAAATGACCCTGTTTGGGACAATTGAGCATTTCCGTTTTCTTATGCAAATTGTGCTCGGGTGTTATAAAACATTCTTGTGACTGTTCTGATAACTGCGGCATAGTAGGCCTTGCAGCGCTCTCTACTTTGTTTTAGTAGGTCAGACGACCATATATTTTCCCCCAAGTATTTTGGTTCGACTCTACTTGAGAAAAGGGGATAAAGGGCCCTTTAATCGTTGCATTGCCACGTAGATCGGCTTTCTGTACCGGATAGTCTTTTAAATCCGAGCAGTTTAACCATACACTTCCAGTAGAGTTATCCATACTCTTCTTTTCCGGATGTTATTGACCAATCTTATCTCTCTTCCTTCATATGCACACCTTTTCCGCCGCACACGCATTTTTTCGCATAACATGGCTAGGCAGCTCCTAAGTTTTAATTCGAAAAGAAAAGTCCTAGTGCGGTCCACTGTTATTGTTGTATTAAGACGCTCCCCGAAGGTTTTGGGAAGTGTTATCGATTTGATGGTCCTTTGCCGGATATAGACCCGGTACGTTCCGGTAACAAAGCACCATTAAGGTACTAGTCCGACCATCTCGGGAACGATTTATATGACCACATTAAACCTTCTAAGCCATCCCGTCCCACCCCTAGCTCCTTGAGGAACTTGGAGTTGCCAGAGCCTCGCCTGCTTAATATGTGTATGATACATTCATATTTGTAACAGGATTTCCCTCGCGTAGGTGGGGTTGAAAATTGGGTTGCGGAAGCTTTGAAGCTATAAAGCTTTGTATTGCGCTTATAAACCCCTTGAATCCCAGTGCGCTCCACTCACATGACCGCCATACGATCGTACCCATGCGTCTCTGTGGTGTTTCACTTGCCACCATTTAAAAAAACGGTACAAACGCCCATCATGTTCGTACCGGACTGGAAGCGTTCCATTCTTCGTAATTTTTTTGTTTTGCATAATATTTTTTTCCTTATCCTGAGTTAGCTCAGCACATTGACCTGTGATGACGCCCGTAGGTAGTTTCGCTGCAGATTTGGTTTGTTTGAGAAGCTAGCTCGTCTTTCCTATACAAACCAAAACGACATTAAGACCTGCGGGTTAGGGGGTCAGAATATACCCGCGGTAGGTATGCCTGTCGTAAGAGGCGACTAAAATACCAGATTCAAGGGGCTGTGTAGCGCAACCCTGCAGGTTGCCAGCGCAACATATAGCTTCTCCAAACCCAATTGTCAACCTCACCTATCCGCGGCGAATCCTGTTTCACTAACAGACGAGGCTCTGGCGACCCTAAGCTCCTTATGGAACTTGGGGTTGGGGAGGGAGGGGATGGCCTGAAGGTTTAATGTGGCCACATAAATCGTTCCCGAGATGGTCGGGCCAGCACCTTAATGGTGCTGTGGTACCGGAGCGTACCGGATCTGTATCCGGCAAAGGACCATCACATCGATAACACTACCCAAAGCCTTCGGGGAGCAACCTTATCGCTACAACCACAACATTGAGACCTCGCAATCATCCCGGTTTTTCCACAGCAAGATCCGATTTTTCTCAGGAGATTTCCGAGTGGTGGTCGTACAGAAGTGTCTGGGATACACTATGGAATAGACCTCCTCCTAAAAGACACTGCATCTTAAGAGAGTAGGTACGACAGATCTATCCAGCTCCGATTGTACGTCAGTCACAGTTCTCTTTTCCACTTTTGAGCCGTCTGTGTAGCTGAGGGCTCCTCTCACCTTTTTCTAGACAGCTACTTTATATTTTGTACGTGGAAGTCGGCAGCCGCCCTAACATGTACCACTTTGAACGTTAGGACGGCTTTGTCATCGTTTAATCAACCACTTGGGATGTCTTCGTTTTGTGCCCGTATTTGACTGGTTTCCAATAGTTGGATTCTTTCAATATGAAAGCCAAAACCTGCTGCTCGTCGCACCTGATACTCCCAAGCTTCTGCACCTTTCCTACCTTGAGTTGATTTCTCGCTTTGTCGAGCAACTTCTACCAGGTTAGATCGCCATAAGTTGGTATCGGTCGAATTGTATTGTGTTGTTCACACCATATATGGCAAGGTCTCAGTTCCCCAAAGTCACTTTTCGGAGTATCATGCGCAGCAAGATCTCACCTCAACATTCCTTTTGAAGCTTACTTTGGAGCCGAGAATTATGCCATGCGATTTGGTTTCGGAAAAGATATTTATCAGTGAGCTATTCATTTTAGCAAGTTGAAGAACGGAATGTTGGGGCTTTTTATAAATAAAATAATTTAAACAATTTTTTAAGTTAAACGGTTTTATTGAAAACAATACACGTTGGGCGCGTGAAATTTCTAAAAATGTGAGGCGTAGCATAACCTGACTAAGGTTCACTTGGTCTTACTTATGACTATCAATAGAAATTTGACGCGTCCAACGATTTTATTTCATTGTCTGATCAACGCCCTAGATTGATGAGGAGTGTGATGACTAGTAACTAGGACCTACCTAATTATTTTCTAGCTTTTAATATTTTTATTACTTCATGTAAGTATTGTTTTCAATAAAACCGTTTAACTTAAAAATTTTTTTTAAATTATTTTATTTTCAAGTTTTTAGTCTTTGTTTAATTGTCCATTAGTCCTCATTCTATTTAGTTCATTTAGTGACTCATTATTACAAGGACTCTTTCCTGACAATTTGTTACAATCTTAGTCCTCAATACATAATCCTTCCAAAGACTTTACTCGACTCTGCGCCACGTATGCTTGTCTCTCCTCGAACTCCAAAATATTTTGATGTCACTTCTACCGGACTGTGTGTAATATTTCTTCTAAATATGAGCCAAATCGGACATCATAGGTCGCTTTCTATTCATGTATGTATATGTATTCCATATGTGGACCAAATCGGACCACAAATACGAAAATTTTGAATATCTCGATTTTTGCGCCACCTAGCGGCGGTTTTTTCACAGGCCATTTTCTATTCTTGTATGTATTATGTGTTCCAAATATGAACCAACTCGCACCACAAATACGATTTTTTTGAATATCTCGACCCTTGCGCCACCTAGCGGCGATTTTTTTCATATGTCGCTTTCTACTCATGTATGCATTGTGTTCCAAATATGAACCAACTCGCACCATAAATACGATTTTTTGAATATCTCGACCCTTGCGCCACCTAGCGGCGATTTTTTTCATATGTCGCTTTCTACTCATGTATGTATTGTGTTCCAAATATGAACCAAATCTGACCACAAATACGATTTTTGTGAATATCTCGATCCTTGCGCCACTTAGTGGCGTTTTTTTTCATAGGTCGCTATCTATTCTTGTATATATTATGTGCTCCAAATATGAGCCAAATCGGACCACAAATATGATTTTTGTGAATATCTCAAGCCTTGAGCTACCTAATGGCGATTTTTTTCATAGGTCGCTTTCTATTCTTGTATGTATTATGTGTTCCAAATATGAGCCAAATCGGACCATAAATACGATTTTTGTGAATATCTCGATCCTTGCGCCACCTAGCGGCGAGTTTTTTCATAGATCGCTTTCTATACTTATATGTATTATGTGTTCCAAATATGAACCAAATCGAACCAAAAACATGATTTTTGTGAATATCTCAATCCTTGCGCCATCTAGCGGCGTTTTTTTTCATAGGTCGCTTTCTATTCTTGTTTTACCAAGCGGAAATGCTAGCAATACACAGGGCTGTGAACCATCTCGGGTCTATGCCTAAGGATGGTAAACGGGTGTTTATTTTCTCAGACTACCAGGGCCGCATTAAAGGCCCTGGACTCATTCGTCGACAACGCAAAGTGGGTCACTGAATGCCGCAGATCTCTTAACGAGATGACTCAGCACTTCAGTATCAGCCTTATATGGGTACCTGGGCACAGGGATATTGAAGGCAATTGCAGAGCAGACGAGCTGGCCTGAAGAGGCACCACCGACTATATCCTTCCGGGAAATGATTCGGTAGGTATACCCATGGCCATTTTCAGGCTTCGTGTGAACACAAGCACTATAAGAATTGCAAATGGACTATGGTCAGCCATATCATCGTGTGAGACATCCAGGCAAACCTGGCCCTCATATGAAAAGGGGCGCACAGAAGCGCTTCTGATTTTAAACAAATCAGTTCTATCGTCCCTGATAAGGGTTCTAACAGGGCATTGCTTAATAGGCCCGCATGGTGCTAGAATGGGGGTAACGACCTTCGACTATTGTCGCAGCTGCAGATATACAGAAGAGGAAGAGAGTGTCCAGCACCTTCTCTGTCATTGTCCAGCGCTTAGTAGGCGTAGGTTGGCCATCCTTGGTAAACCTTTTATACATGACCTCGCTGAGGTCTCTAGCTATGAAGTAAAGGCTCTAGCAAAATGTATAATTTCCACGAGGTGGTTAGACCCGCTTTAGGCAGGGTAGGGGTCCTCTTTGAGACCGTATAGGGTATTACAATGGGCCCATTGGTGGCCTAAGTAGTGAGCTGTTACCATAGTGTCCAGCTCAGCCCTTGCAACCTAACGTAACCTTTTATTCTTGTATGTATTATGTGTTCCAAATATAAGCCAAATCGGACCACAAATACGATGTTTATGAATATCTCGATCCTTACGCCACCTAGCGGCGATTTTTTTCTTATTATTGCATTTTCATCGGGTTCAGAACTATATTCCAAGTTTCATGCTTGTAGCTTATCGGGAATTTACTTAAATTTCGTTAAAAATGCGTTCACAACGGCCGTGCAGCCTGTCAAGTCAAGCTAAATAAAACCGTTTAAAACCCCAAAGGTAATAAACATTAACCCATCAATTGAACAAGATTTTGTGAGACTCACCTACAGCCCTCCGAGGAGATTTAGGCCAAGGACCTTGGGTGTAGCTGGCGATTTCGCTGCCGTCACCACGCGGCGGATGATTTTGAATACTCAAGTGAAATAAAAAGATGATAAAAAAATTTTAAGGATTACCTTTATATAAATGGACCAAAAAATAGAAGGCAATTTTTCCTTTAATACAGACAGATAATTTTAAATCTCAAAATCCTTTTACAAGAGCTATTGTTAAAGTTTTTTAGTCAAAATTCAACAAGACTATGTCTGCATTAAAGGAAAAATTGCCTTCTATTTTTTGGTCCATTTATATAAAGGTAGTCCTTAAAATTTTTTTATCATCTTTATACCTTTCATGAAAATGAAATGGTATATTAATTTCGTCACGAAACCGAAAATTGTAAGTCCTTAAAGGAAAATAGATAGACCCACCATTAAGTATACCGAAATAATCAGGTTGAAGAGCTGAGTTGATTTAGCCATGTCCGTCTGTCCGTCTGTCCGCCTGTCCGTCTGTCTGTTTGTATGCAAACTAGTCCCTCAATTTTTGAGATATCTTGATAAAATTTGGTGAGCGGGTGTATTTGGGTATCCGATTAGACATTTGACCGACCGGATCGGACCACTATAGCATATATCCTCCATACAACCGATTTTTCAGAAAAAGAGAATTTTTGTAATATCTTACCCAATTTAAAAGATTGAAGCTTCAAACTTCACCATATACTTTCGTATATTGCACGTATTGTTGCCTGAAAAAATTGATGAGATCGGTCGTATATATAGTATATATCCCCCACAACCGATTGTTCAGATAAGGAACTTTTCGTAATTACTGCCCTATTTTAAGAGCTAGAGGCTTCAAATTTCAACGAATGCTTACGTATATAGCATATATTGTTGTCTGAAAAAATCATAAAGATCGGTGGTATATATAGTATATATATGGTGGTATATATAGTATATATATATAGTATATATATATATATTTTCGCAAATTTTAGCCCCATTTTAACAGCTATAAGCTTCAAATTTCACCGATTGCTTACGTATATAGCATATATTGTTGTCTGAAAAAATCATAGAGATCGGTTGTATATATAGTATATATCTCATACAACCGATTGTTAAGATAAGAAACTTTTCGCAATTTCTACCCCATTTTAACAGCTATAAGCTTCAAATTTCACCGATTGCTTACGTATATAGCATATATTGTTGTCTGCAAAAATCATAGAGATTGGTTTGTATATATAGTATATATCTCATACAACCGATTGTTCAGATAAGAAAATTTTCGCAATTTCTACCCCATTTTAACAGCTATAAGCTTCAAATTTCACCGATTGCTTACGTATATAGCATATATTGTTGTCTGAAAAAATCATAGAGATCGGTTGTATATATAGTATATATCTCATACAACCGATTGTTCAGATAAGAAACTTTGCGAAATTTCTGCCCCGTTTTAACAGCTGCAAGCTTCAAATTTCACAAAATGCTTACGTATATAGCATATATTGTTGTCTGAAAAAATCATAGAGATCGGTGGTATATATATTATATACTTCATATAAACTGTGATTTTTGCCCCTTTTTTACGGCTAGAAGCTTCAAAATTCATCAAATTTCACCAAATAGTTACGTTTACGTCTTATATTTTTGAAAGACTTGATTCGTACTCATAGTTTTTACATGCAGACCACAAAAAACGCGAAGCTTTGCATCCTCACACAGATTACCTACCTATTTTTATACTCAGTTGAGCAGAGCTCACAGAGTATATTAACTTTGATTGGATAACGGTTGGTTGTACATATATCAAAATAATCAGGATCGAAAAAAAATTTGATTGAGCCATGTCCGTCCGTCCGTCCGCCCGTTAACACGATAACTTGAGTAAATTTTGAGGTATCTTGATGAAATTTGGTATGTAGGTTCCTGAGCACTCATCTCAGATCGCTATTTAAAATGAACGATATCGGACTATAACCACGCCCACTTTTTCGATATCGAAAATTTCGAAAAACCGAAAAAGTGCGATAATTCATTACAAAAGACCGATAAAGCGACGAAACTTGGTAGATGAGTTGAACTTATGACGCAAAATAGAAAATTAGTAAAATTTTGGACAATGGGCGTGGCACCGCCCACTTTTAAAAGAAGGTAATTTAAAATTTTTGCAAGCTGTAATTTGGCAGTCGTTGAAGATATCATGATGAAATTTTGCAGGAACGTTACTCTTATTACTATATGTACGCTTAACAAAAATTAGCAAAATCGGAGAAGGACCACGCCCACTTTTAAAAAACAATTTTTTTTAAAGTAAAATTTTAACAAAAAATTTAATATCTTTACAGTATATAAGTAAATTATGTCAAGATTCAACTCCAGTAATGATATGGTGCAACAAAATACAAAAATAAAAGAAAATTTAAAAATGGGGTGGCTCCGCCCTTTTTCATTTAATTTGTCTAGGATACTTTTAACGCCATAAGTCGAACAAAAATTAACCAATCCTTTTGAAATCTGGTAGGGGCATAGATTTTATGACGTTAACTGTTTTCTGTGAAAATGGGCGAAATCGGTTAATGCCACGCCCAGTTTTTATACACAGTCGTCCGTCTGTCCTTCCGCATGGCCTTTAACACGATAACTTGAGCAAAAATCGACATATTTTTACTGAACTTAGTTCACGTGCTTACTTGAACTCACTTTATCTTGGTATGAAAAATGAACGAAATCCGACTATGACCACGCCCATTTTTTCGATATCGAAAATTACGAAAAATGAAAAAATGCCATAATTCTATACCAAATACGAAAAAAGGGATGAAATATGGTAAGGTAATTGGATTGTTTTATTGACGCGAAATATAACTTTAGAAAAAACTTTATAAAATGGTTGTGACACCTACCATATTAAGTAGAAGAAAATGAAAAAGTTCTGCAGGACGAAATAAAAAACCCTTAAAATCTTGGCAGGTATTACATATATAAATAAAGTAGCGGTATCCAACAGATGATGTTCTGGGTCACCCTGGTCCACATTTTGGTCGATATCTGGAAAACGCCTTCACATATACAACTACCACCACTCCCTTTTAAAACTCTCATTAATACCTTTAATTTGATACCCATATCGTACAAACTCATTCTAGAGTCACCCCTGGTCCAACTTTATGGCGATATTTCGAAAAGGCGAACACCTATAGAACGAAGGCCCACTCCCTTTTAAAAATACTCATTAACACCTTTCATTTGATACCCATATCGTACAAACAAAGTCTAGAGTCACCCCTGGTCCAGCAAGGCCCACTCCCTCTTAAAATATTCATTAACTGCTTTCGTTTGATACCCATATTGCACAAACGAATTCTAGAGTCACCCCTGGCCCACCTTTATGGCGATATCTCGAAACGGCGTCCACCTATGGAACTAAGGATTACTCCCTTTTAAAATACTCATTAACACCTTTCATTTGATACCAATATCGTACAAACGCATTCTAGAGTCACACCTGGTCCATCTTTATGGCGATATCTCGAAAAGGCGTCCACCTATAGAACTAAGGCCCACTCCCTCTTAAAATACTCATTAACTTCTTTCGTTGGATACCCATATTGCACAAACGAATTCTAGAGTCACCCCTGGTCCACCTTTATGGCGATATCTCGAAAAGGGGTCCACCTATAGAACTAAGCCCCACGCCCTTTTAAAATAATCATTAACACCTTTCATTTGATACCCATATCGTACAAACAAAGTCTAGAGTCACCCCTGGTCCAGCAAGGCCCACTCCCTCTTAAAATATTCATTAACTGCTTTCGTTTGATACCCATATTGCACAAACGAATTCTAGAGTCACCCCTGGCCCACCTTTATGGCGATATCTCGAAACGGCGTCCACCTATGGAACTAAGGATTACTCCCTTTTAAAATACTCATTAACACCTTTCATTTGATACCAATATCGTACAAACGCATTCTAGAGTCACACCTGGTCCATCTTTATGGCGATATCTCGAAAAGGCGTCCACCTATAGAACTAAGGCCCACTCCCTCTTAAAATACTCATTAACTTCTTTCGTTGGATACCCATATTGCACAAACAAATTCTAAAGTCACCCCTGGTCCACCTTTATGGCGATATCTCGAAAAGGCGTCCACCTATGGAACTAAGGATTACTCCCTTTTAAAATGCTCATTAACACCTTTCATTTGACACCCATATCGTACAAACGCATTCTAGAGTCACCCCTGGTCCACCTTTATTGCGATACCTCGAAAATGCGTCCACCTATAGAACTAAGGCCCACTCCCTCTTAAAATACTCATTAACTCCTTTCGTTTGATACCCATATTGCACAAACGAATTCTAGAGTCACCCCTGGCCCACCTTTATGGCGATATCTCGAAACGGCGTCCACCTATAGAACTAAGGCCCACTCCCTTTTAAAATACTCATTAACACCTTTCGTTTGATGCCCATATTGTGCAAACAAATTCTAGGGTCACCCCTGGTCCACCTTTATGGCGATATCTCGAAACGGCGGCCACCTATGGAACTAAGGATTACTCCCTTTTAAAATGCTCATTAACACCTTTCATTTGACACCCATATCGTACAAACGCATTCTAGAGTCACCCCTGGTCCATCTTTACGGCGATATCTCGAAAAGGCGTCCATCTATAGAACTTAGGTCCACGCCCTTTTAAAATACTCATTAATACCTTTCATTTGATACCCATATCGTACAAACGCATTCTAGAGTCAACCCTGATCCACCTTTATGGCTATATCCCTAAATGGCGTCCACCTATAGAACTATGGCCCAATCCCTCATAAAATACTCTTTAATGCCTTTCATTTGATACACATGTCATACAAACACATTCCAGGGTTTCCCTCGGTTCATTTTCCTACATGGTTATTTTCCCTTATGT
The DNA here is from genome assembly GCF_040869045.1 of Eurosta solidaginis. NCBI lineage: Eukaryota > Metazoa > Arthropoda > Insecta > Diptera > Tephritidae > Eurosta > Eurosta solidaginis. The sequence goes on along the minus strand of NC_090319.1, from coordinate 270,961,349 downwards.
TGTCACCATAGCTCTCAACTGAGTATGTAATGTTCGGTTACACCCGAACTTAACCTTCCTTACTTACTTATTTTATATTTATCTTAAAAATCGTTTAGATATGTTCAAATTTCACCAAATGCTTACGTGTGTAGCATATATTGTTGTCTGAAAAAATCATTGAGATCGGTGGTATATATAGTATATATCTCATACAATCGATTGTTCAGATAAGAAACTGTGCGCAATTTCTGCCCCTTTTTAACAGCTAGACGCTTCAAATTTCACCATATGCTTACGTATATAGCATATATTGTTGTCTGAAAAAATCATAGAGATCGGTGGTATATATATTATATACCCCATATAAACTCTAATTTTTGCCCCCTTTTTACGGCTAGAAGCTTCAAAATTCATCTAATTTCATCAAATAGTTACGCTTACGTCATATATTGTTGAAATACGTGATTCGTAGTCATAGTTTTTACACGCAGGCCACAAAAAACCTGAAACTTTGGATCCTCACACAAAGTACCTACCTATTTTTTATTTTATATTTATCTTAAAAATCGTTAAGGTATGTAGATCTGTTCACTATATATTACTTATCTTATACATCCGATTATTCGGAGATTACGAGCGGGATAAGATTATTGTTCAGCCCCATTCATGAAAGGTATGAAGTCTTCGGCACAGCCGAAGACAGTCCCGTTCTTACTTGTTTTATTTTAAATTTTTTAGTACTGCCTACAAAAAGGCAATTGCAACTTTGATTAGTTATTTAGGTACCCTACAAGAAACGCTGATAGTTTTACTAATACACTCATACTTGTAATTGACAATGCTGATCCTGCGATGACGTAAACATTGATACTCAAATTTATGTATGTTCCTTTGTTCGCTCACGCATGTCCGCATGTTCCCAATGACAGCCTATAATCATGAAAAAGGACTCAAACTGGGAAGGCTTCGGACACCTGGTATAAAACAAAAGAACATACAGCAGATACCATAATGCATGTGGGACAGATACATAATTCTCAACGGAATTTCATGTATGCGAGAACAGATTATCCGATTTAATCATGTTGTCACTACTGACTGTCATATGGCAATCAAATGATTATCACGGTTGTTTTGTTATTTTTTAAATTCCGCCATTTTCAAACGACGAAAAACATATAAAAAATAAGTCTAAAAAATGAAAAAGAGAGCATTTCAAAGCTCCATGCTAAAAGACAAAAATCTAAAATAATATTAAAAAATACCAAAAGCTGTCGGAATGTATGGGGCGCACTCAAAAAATTGATACGCGAAAAATAATAGTGGTTAGTGGTGATTCATTTTTAAATGTGTTTCCGCATGAGGAAAACGCTCTTCTGTTGTTTTGTTATTTTCTGAATTTAAATTGAACATTTTGAACTCGAATTCTTATAAAACTATCTATTTTAAACAAATAAGAAACACGTTTGCTTTTATCACGTACAAAATTAAAAACGTAATGAAATAAAGTAAATAAAAAGCAAAAAGCATGGTTTCATTTTTGGCGGAATATAACAATGGTCATTTATGATAGTATAACAGTCAAACCTGATATCTACAGTAAACTATCATTTATGACACTTTTTGATAGTTAGAGTGTCAGTACTGATCCAGGAAAAGGAATGAGAGTGAGCAGTACGGCTATATACTTAATCAGTAAGCCATGTTAGTGTATAAGAAGGAGACAAAAACTCACACGTACACAGTTGTTTACATCACATTTGCGCAAGTCCCCTTAAGTTTGTGATAGAAAGTTTGTATGAGGCGCTGATCGTTAGGTTGACATTGCTGACAATCAGATGATAGTCATATGATAGTCAGTGTTCTTGTAGGGGTAATTCCTAAGTGAAAATTCTTATCTTTATTTATTTGTTCAAAACAGGCATGCTTAACCAACGAACCGATATCATTTCGTTACGATAATTAACGTTAATAAACGAAACAAAGTCATTTCGTTTCGTTTATTAACGTTAAAAACGTCAAATTAACGAAATGATTTTGTTTCGTTTTCTGCCATATCCCAACGAAATCAAATCGTTTATGTTGATTATTAATTTCAAACTATGCTGGCAAAGCTGATTGATGGCGGAGTCATTAAAGGTGAAAGCATTAGCCGAGCTGATTGCAAATTTTCTCATGAATTTTGACAGTACGAACATTTCTCAGAGTATTTTTGACATTACCACCAACGAATTACACAAACAAATTACATGGAGTTTGTGTGTGTATGTCCGCTCGTTGTTACCACCTTACGGCTTCACCATGGCTATAGCATTGCCAGCACAATTCAAACATAAAGTATCACGGTTTTGTTAACGTTTTTAACGTTAACGAAAGCTTTTCGTTTCGTTTAAAAACGAGATACAATTTATCTTGATAATTACTTTATCGATAATATTTCGAAGTGTTTCAACGGAAACGGTGGAAATTTTTTGATAAACGATTAGCTTAACGTTAAGGTGCATCCCTGGTTCAAAATAGCAAGATTTGATAGAATTATGTAGTGGAATTTTCGCTGACAACACTGGCAAAAACAACAGAATTCCACCTCGTTTTTCAGCTACTTCATTTGCACAGCTAAAAATCGTGGTGAAATTCGCATACGCCTGAAAGTGTAAAAGAATTGTGGTGAAAGTCGTGTACGCCTAAAAGTATGCAAGGACGTGCACTGAGTTGGGCCTTCAACGAGGTGGAATTCTACAACGCCTGCAACACTCAGGAGGCTAGCCATGAAGGTATAGCCTAATCTTCTAAATAGTTCGACATGTGCGTTACGTAGCTCAAATTTTTGATCAAACATTGCACTGTCACTGAGTTTTAGACTACATTTCAGGTTTCAAGTTTCTAGATATCAAGGAAGTTAGTTAAAAATCGATTGCCAGATTCCCAATTTAAAACTAGTTTTCTCAATATCTCGATCCATGCGCCACCTAGAGAAATTTTTTGATAAAATATTGCATTGTCACCGGGTTCTCGTTTTTCAAGGATTTGTAGTTATCTCACTTAACGCGCCACCTAGCGGAATTTTGTTTTCTTTAAATTGTATTGTCACAGGGTCTTGAACTATGTGCTAAGTTACAAGTCTCTAAGTAACCGGGAGGTTAGTTAAAAATGAACTGAAAGATTCCCAAATTAAAATTTGTTTTCTTACTATCGATCGATGTTCCACCTAGCAAATTTTTTTTGATGAAATGTTGCATTGTCACCGGGTTGTGACACATGGCCCAAGTTTCAAGTCTCTAGCTCCCGGCAAGTTACTCAAAAATCGATTGCAAGATTCCCTGCGTTATATCAGAGATTTTCGTTATCTCGATTCGTCTGCCACCTGGCGGCATTTTGTTTTCCACGAATTGTAGTGCCATCGACTTACAAACTATGTGCTAAGTTTCAAGTCTCTGGATCACCGAGAAGTTAGTTAAAAGTCGATCGCAAAATTTCGATTTTAAAATTAATTTTCTGTATATCTCGATCCGTGCGCCACCTAGCGGATTTTTTTCACTTGCATTGTAATGTCTCTCAGATTTGAACTATGTTCTAAGTATCAAGTGTCGAGCTCAACGGGAAGTTACCGAAAAAGACTTTTCCGTGGGTCAAAAATTCGTATGGAAATGAGGGGACAAACATGAAAGCGACTTAATATAAAGGTAAAAATAAAAAAAAAAGTGTTGAAATTCATTGTGGAGTGAAACACGTACTTAAGTTTCACGAGTAATATTTTTGTGGACCTCTTAGCCCTCTCATGAAATGGCCTTTTCGGCTCCTTTTTAGATATACGACTAAAATGATAGTTCTAAAGTTGCGGTAGTGCTAAAATGTTCGCCGGAGAATTAAACTAAAGGTGACTTCGAAGAGAGTCCTTGAAGGACGTGAAAAAGCAGGCATTAAATAAGGGAATTTGCGCCTTTAAGTATGCAAGGTATTGTAACAAATTTACTGTAATTCCTCTTATTTGCAACCTTCTGCTAATGTTGGAATCACTAAACTGTTGAATAAATAACTCCACTATTCAATAATGCAAAATGGCCTTTATTAAAGTACTTCACAATAACACTTCTATTGCTCGCGAGATAGCGTCTTAAATCAAACTGATTCTCGCGCCCCTACTGTTGCTGGTTTCATACAGTGCGGTTTCCTCGTTGACATATTTCTAGGCGCTTCCATTTCCAGAACTTACTAGTTAGTTATCAGCTATAAAATTACTCGGCTGTAACTACAGATGCATGATTTTATAGCTTCTCTCATACCTCATGCGCGTGTATATGTGACCGACACTTGCACAACCATTGCATACTTTCGGGAGTATCTCAGATATATGCATGTGGTTGTGCTTTGCTTCTCCGCTGCGTGTAAGTACATATGTGTAGACATATTGATTGATTTATTGATGTACATACAAGTCACTGCTTAGCATCGGCTTAGAGATGATAGTATCCCTTAGTGCTGCTAATATTCGTCACACTGCCCTCCACCTAAGTCTGATCGTCCCGATCAGACAAATTACTCGATCTAAGCGCTGCCAGCCTTTCCAAATGAACCACTTTCATTTTGGTTCGTGGTTTGCCAATGGTTTGTATGCGGTACACTACATCGTTGATCCGTTTTACAACTTTGTGTAGGCCTTCCCAATTACACCGCAATTTCGGGGACAAAACTTTTTTTCGTTGTGGGTTGTATAACACCACCAAATCTCCTTCCTGGACCCCTTCCGAATTAATTGCTCTATCGTATCTGGCTTTCATCTTGTTACTCATAATCTTTGCTCGTTGCCTTACCAGATCACTCTCTAAGCTCTTCTTCCAAGACACCTGTGGATTTCTTGACATTTCTCTCCTCATCGGTATCTATCCCATACTTCACATCAGCTGGCAGTCGTAGGTCATTGCCAAAAATTACCTTTGCGGGAGTTTGGCCCGTTGTCTCATGTACTGCCGATCAGTAGGGCATCAAAAATAATGATATGTGTGTATCCCACACCTTATGGTACTTGTCTACTACTTTCCTTAAATGCTCCTCCAATGTTCTATTGATCCGTTCCACCATACCATCAGACTGAGGATGCAATGCAGTTGTTCGTGTTTTTCAAATGCCCAACTTCTTACACATTTCTTGGAACACAGATGATTCAAAATTACTGCCTTGGTCAGATTGTAACTCCATTGGTACACCATACCTTTCAACCCAACCGTTTGTAACTACTTCTGCTACTGATTCCGCTTCTTGGTTTGGTATTGGGTATACCTCTGGCCATTTACTGAAATAATGCATAACCACCAGTACGTATTTGTTTCCGCGGTTGCTAGTCGGAAATGGACTTGCGACATCCATGGCGATCCTTTCAAATGGTGCACCTGAAATATACCGCTTCATGTGGCCATGACTTCGTGTTTTGGGCCCTTTCGCTTTGTTGCAAACCTCGCAGTTGGCAATCCACTCGGTGACCGACTGACGGCAACAAACCCAGTAGAATCTCTGCTTAATTTTCTCGGGCATCTTCGTGATTCCAAGATGACCTCCACTTGGACCATTATGCAGCTCGCTGAGCACGTCAGGAATCCTCTTTCTGGGAACAATTATCAGTTTCTTCTTGCATTGACCATCCTCACTCTCCCATACTCGATGAAGGCAACCGGATATCAATTCTAAACTGTTCCACTGAAAATATGACTTCGCAATGGGACTCTCTGCTGACATCTCCTCTCTGTTTGGTCTTTCGTTTCGTTCGGGCCCTTGCATAACGTGTGACAGATCTATATCTTCTAGCTGACACTTAGTTGTTCCTTGTCCCATTCATCCGTATACGTTATAGTCATTAGCCGGACGTCTATAATGTCTTCTTTAGCCTCGGCCTTTGAACAGTGCTTGCATTCCAAACTACATGGTCTTGGAATAGTTCCTCTCTAGTTTTCCAATCGAACGGCTGTAATATGCAACTACCTTCTCCTGTCCATCGAACAGTTGAGATAAAACGCCTCCTATAGCATATCCACTCACATCTGTATCTAGAATAAATGTTGCTCCTGGAATCGGATATGCCAACAATGGGTCAGTGCACAAACGTTTCTTCAATGTTTGGAAACCCACTTCTTGCTCCTTCTTCCATCCAAAACTTTATTTTTTCTTGTAAGCTCATGGAGGTTATGGGCTACGCTGGAAAAGTTTGGCACAAATTGGCGGTAATATGTGCACATCCCAAGGAAACTTCTCAATTCATGCAGGCTCAGTGGTATTGGCCAATCCTTTACTGCCTCTATCTTTTTGTTCGCAGTACAGATGCCTTCTGTCGCTACCTCGTGGCCCAAATAATTTACTTCCTTTTTAAACAGCGAACACTTTTTGGGACTTAGTTTCAGACCAGCGCCAGCTATTCGCTGGAAAACTTCCTCTAAGTTTTTAAGATGTTCATCAAAGTTCTTGCCCAATACGATGATGTCGTCCAGGTACACCAAGCATGTTTTCCAATGTAGTCCTTTCAATGCCTGATCCATGAGTCTCTCGAAAGTAGCTGGTGCATTACATAGTCCAAAGGGCATTACTGTAAATTGCCAAAGACCATCTTCGACGCTGAAGGCTGTTTTCTCTTTGTCTTCCTCCTTCACCTCCACTTGCCAGTAGCCACTTTTCAAGTCCAGTGTGGAAAACCATTTCGTACCAGAGAGTGAGTCCAGAGTGTCAATTCTTGGCAATGGGCAGCTATCCTTTTTCGTGACGTCGTTCAACTTGCGGTAGGCCACGAAAAACCTCATTTTCCCATCCTTCTTCTTCACAAGTACCACAGGTGAGCTTCATGGACTAGCTGATGGTTCGATGACGCCGTTGTCGCTCATTTCTTGTAGGATTTGACTCACAACTTCCCGTTTCGCCAGTGGAACACTACGAGGAGCTTGACGTATCGGCCTCGCGTCTCCAGTGTCAATTTGATGTTTCGCAACATTGGTGTGACCTGTTTTAGAACCATCCTGGTCAAATATGTTTGCGTACTTTAGGAGCAGTTGCTTTGCCTTACTCTGATAATCTTCCTCTAGCCCCTCCTTCCATGCCGTGATGTCATTTTAAAGATCAGTATACAAACACATTCCAGGGTTTCCCTCGGTTCATTTTCCTACATGGTTATTTTCCCTTATGTTGTCACCATAGCTCTCAACTGAGTATGTAATGTTCGGTTACACCCGAACTTAACCTTCCTTACTTGCTTATTTTATATTTATCTTAAAAATCGTTTAGATATGTTCAAATTTCACCAAATGCTTACGTGTGTAGCATATATTGTTGTCTGAAAAAATCATTGAGATCGGTGGTATATATAGGATATATCTCATACAATCGATTGTTCAGATAAGAAACTGTGCGCAATTTCTGCCCCTTTTTAACAGCTAGACGCTTCAAATTTCACCATATGCTTACGTATATAGCATATATTGTTGTCTGAAAAAATCATAGAGATCGGTGGTATATATATTATATACCCCATATAAACTCTAATTTTTGCCCCCTTTTTACGGCTAGAAGCTTCAAAATTCATCAAATTTCATCAAATAGTTACGCTTACGTCATATATTGTTGAAATACGTGATTCGTAGTCATAGTTTTTACACGCAGGCCACAAAAAACCTGAAACTTTGGATCCTCACACAAAGTACCTACCTATTTTTTATTTTATATTTATCTTAAAAATCGTTAAGGTATGTAGATCTGTTCACTATATATTTCTTATCTTATACATCCGATTATTCGGAGATTACGAGCGGGATAAGATTATTGTTCAGCCCCATTCATGAAAGGTATGAAGTCTTCGGCACAGCCGAAGACAGTCCCGTTCTTACTTGTTTTATTTTAAATTTTTTAGTACTGCCTACAAAAAGGCAATTGCAACTTTGATTAGTTATTTAGGTACCCTACAAGAAACGCTGATAGTTTTACTAATACACTCATACTTGTAATTGACAATGCTGATCCTGCGATGACGTAAACATTGATACTCAAATTTATGTATGTTCCTTTGTTCGCTCACGCATGTCCGCATGTTCCCAATGACAGCCTATAATCATGAAAAAGGACTCAAACTGGGAGGGCTTCGGACACCTGGTATAGAACAAAAGAACATACAGCAGATACCATAATGCATGTGAGACAGATACATAATTCTCAACGGAATTTCATGTATGCGAGAACAGATTATCCGATTTAATCATGTTGTCACTACTGACTGTCATATGGCAATCAAATGATTATCACGGTTGTTTTGTTATTTTTTAAATTCCGCCATTTTCAAACGACGAAAAACATATAAAAAATAAGTCTAAAAAATGAAAAAGAGAGCATTTCAAAGCTCCATGCTAAAAGACAAAAATCTAAAATAATATTAAAAAATACCAAAAGCTGTCGGAATGTATGGGGCGCACTCAAAAAATTGATACGCGAAAAATAATAGTGGTTAGTGGTGATTCATTTTTAAATGTGTTTCCGCATGAGGAAAACGCTCTTCTGTTGTTTTGTTATTTTCTGAATTTAAATTGAACATTTTGAACTCGAATTCTTATAAAACTATCTATTTTAAACAAATAAGAAACACGTTTGCTTTTATCACGTACAAAATTAAAAACGTAATGAAATAAAGTAAATAAAAAGCAAAAAGCATGGTTTCATTTTTGGCGGAATATAACAATGGTCATTTATGATAGTATAACAGTCAAACCTGATATCTACAGTAAACTATCATTTATGACACTTTTTGATAGTTAGAGTGTCAGTACTGATCCAGGAAAAGGAATGAGAGTGAGCAGTACGGCTATATACTTAATCAGTAAGCCATGTTAGTGTATAAGAAGGAGACAAAAACTCACACGTACACAGTTGTTTACATCACATTTGCGCAAGTCCCCTTAAGTTTGTGATAGAAAGTTTGTATGAGGCGCTGATCGTTAGGGATATTTGCGACGACATTGATGTTACTGTCGATGCTTGTGCAGATATTGCAGCCAATATCATGTTCAAGTCTGTGCTGGTAACTGTCTGCAATGTTTCGTTTTTCTCTTCAATTTTTGTTGTTGTCTCGTCGCTAACAAGATGAAAGACGTACTGTTCAACATTAATTCCTTCCGACTCCATAGCGTCTCGTAGCCGTGCTTGAAGTTCGATCTTATTGCCGGTTGTACTCAACCCACGGTTCTACAACTCCTTTTTCAATTGCTGGATCCTTAATTCACTCAACTTTGCCATGTCCAAGTTGTATTCAAAATCTTCGGAATTTATTCAACAATTCCTCTTCTGACACCAATTGTAACGAGTTTACTGCAATTCCTCTTATTTGCAACCTTCTGCTAACGTTCGAATCACTAAACTGTTGAATAAATAACTCCACTATTCAATAATGCAAAATGGCCTTTATTAAAGTACTTCATAATAACACTTCTATTGCTCGCGAGATAGCGTCTTAAATCAAAGTCATTGTCGCGCCTCTACTGTTGCTGCTTTTATACTGTGCAGTTTCCTCGTTGACATATTTCTAGGCGCTTCCATTTTCAGAACTTACTAGTTAGTTATCAGCTATAAAATTACTCGGCTGTATCTACGGATGCATGATTTTATAGCTTCTCTCATACCCCATTCGCGTGTATATGTGACCGACACTTGCACAATCATTGCATACTTTCGGGAGTACTCCTGCAGGTAAGGTGTTATAAATTTAGGTAAAATTTCAGCACTAAAAATGCCCTGAAACTCAGTAAGAAATGAATGGAAAAATGGATTGAATAGGAAGGCAGTATTTCAGGCATACAGAAATTTCAGCTGAACGCGCGGTGAAACTTTCAGGACATTGAATTTTTATAAAAATTATTGCTAGCAGCTCTGCAATTAGTTGTTTCTGGAAGTTATTAGTTGAAGGGTCACTTTTTGTAAGTCGGAGTGAAAGTGTAAATAAAATAAAACATTTAACAATTTTTGTTGTTATATCGGCCTACTGATTTTAAGATCGCGGGTTCGAATCGAGCTCAAGGCCTAACAATAATTTTTTATCATTATTATTGTTATGATAAATTTTTTCTTAATTGAAAAAATTTTTAAATTAGAATAGAAGAAAGAAAAAATTTTAGACAACTGCCAAAGCTCGTTGTATAGATCCATTTCGGGAACTGCTAAATTCCTTCATCGGCAACGTTTAGGCGCCGCTGCTATAACCATTCAGCCATCACAGCGGTTTTTTGTTTGCCTTCATTAATCCTACTTCTATTCTGTTTCGTGCCAATTGATATTCACAACACTGCGACATCTGTTGCAGAATGGCTGTGAAAATTGGACTTGTTTGTTGGCAATGCCGCCATAGTGTCATAATTTATTGACACTTTTTTCCCCGTGCTCTGGGATGTATTAACAATTTTTGTTGTTATATCGGCCTACTGATTTTAAGATCGCGGGTTCGAATCGAGCTCAAGGCCTAACAATAATTTTTTATCATTATTATTGTTATGATAAATTTTTTCTTAATTGAAAAAATTTTTAAATTAGAATAGAAGAAAGAAAAAATTTTTTAGACAACTGCCAAAGCTCGTTGTATAGATCCATTTCGGGAACTGCTAAATTCCTTCATCGGCAACGTTTAGGCGCAGCTGCTATAACCATTCAGCCATCACAGCGGTTTTTTGTTTGCCTTCATTAATCCTACTTCTATTCTGTTTCGTGCCAATTGATATTCACAACACTGCGACATCTGTTGCAGAATGGCTGTGAAAATTGGACTTGTTTGTTGGCAATGCCGCCATAGTGTCATAATTTATTGACACTTTTTTCCCCGTGCTCTGGGATGTATTAACAATTTTTGTTGTTATATCGGCCTACTGATTTTAAGATCGCGGGTTCGAATCGAGCTCAAGGCCTAACAATAATTTTTTATCATTATTATTGTTATGATACATTTTTTCTTAATTGAAAAAATTTTTAAATTAGAATAGAAGAAAGAAAAAATTTTAGACAACTGCCAAAGCTCGTTGTATAGATCCATTTCGGGAACTGCTAAATTCCTTCATCGGCAAAGTTTAGGCGCCGCTGCTATAACCATTCAGCCATCACAGCGGTTTTTTGTTTGCCTTCATTAATCCTACTTCTATTCTGTTTCGTGCCAATTGATATTCACAACACTGCGACATCTGTTGCAGAATGGCTGTGAAAATTGGACTTGTTTGTTGGCAATGCCGCCATAGTGTCATAATTTATTGACACTTTTTTCCCCGTGCTCTGGGATGTATTAACAATTTTTGTTGTTATATCGGCCTACTGATTTTAAGATCGCGGGTTCGAATCGAGCTCAAGGCCTAACAATAATTTTTTATCATTATTATTGTTATGATAAATTTTTTCTTAATTGAAAAAATTTTTAAATTAGAATAGAAGAAAGAAAAAATTTTAGACAACTGCCAAAGCTCGTTGTATAGATCCATTTCGGGAACTGCTAAATTCCTTCATCGGCAACGTTTAGGCGCCGCTGCTATAACCATTCAGCCATCACAGCGGTTTTTTGTTTGCCTTCATTAATCCTACTTCTATTCTGTTTCGTGCCAATTGATATTCACAACACTGCGACATCTGTTGCAGAATGGCTGTGAAAATTGGACTTGTTTGTTGGCAATGCCGCCATAGTGTCATAATTTATTGACACTTTTTTCCCCGTGCTCTGGGATGTATTAACAATTTTTGTTGTTATATCGGCCTACTGATTTTAAGATCGCGGGTTCGAATCGAGCTCAAGGCCTAACAATAATTTTTTATCATTATTATTGTTATGATAAATTTTTTCTTAATTGAAAAAATTTTTAAATTAGAATAGAAGAAAGAAAAAATTTTAGACAACTGCCAAAGCTCGTTGTATAGATCCATTTCGGGAACTGCTAAATTCCTTCATCGGCAACGTTTAGGCGCCGCTGCTATAACCATTCAGCCATCACAGCGGTTTTTTGTTTGCCTTCATTAATCCTACTTCTATTCTGTTTCGTGCCAATTGATATTCACAACACTGCGACATCTGTTGCAGAATGGCTGTGAAAATTGGACTTGTTTGTTGGCAATGCCGCCATAGTGTCATAATTTATTGACACTTTTTTCCCCGTGCTCTGGGATGTATTAACAATTTTTGTTGTTATATCGGCCTACTGATTTTAAGATCGCGGGTTCGAATCGAGCTCAAGGCCTAACAATAATTTTTTATCATTATTATTGTTATGATAAATTTTTTCTTAATTGAAAAAATTTTTAAATTAGAATAGAAGAAAGAAAAAATTTTAGACAACTGCCAAAGCTCGTTGTATAGATCCATTTCGGGAACTGCTAAATTCCTTCATCGGCAACGTTTAGGCGCCGCTGCTATAACCATTCAGCCATCACAGCGGTTTTTTGCTTGCCTTCATTAATCCTACTTCTATTCTGTTTCGTGCCAATTGATATTCACAACACTGCGACATCTGTTGCAGAATGGCTGTGAAAATTGGACTTGTTTGTTGGCAATGCCGCCATAGTGTCATAATTTATTGACACTTTTTTCCCCGTGCTCTGGGATGTATTAACAATTTTTGTTGTTATATCGGCCTACTGATTTTAAGATCGCGGGTTCGAATCGAGCTCAAGGCCTAACAATAATTTTTTATCATTATTATTGTTATGATAAATTTTTTCTTAATTGAAAAAATTTTTAAATTAGAATAGAAGAAAGAAAAAATTTTAGACAACTGCCAAAGCTCGTTGTATAGATCCATTTCGGGAACTGCTAAATTCCTTCATCGGCAACGTTTAGGCGCCGCTGCTATAACCATTCAGCCATCACAGCGGTTTTTTGTTTGCCTTCATCCTTGAGCTCGATTCGAACCCGCGATCTTAAAATCAGTAGGCCGATATAACAACAAAAATTGTTAATACATCCCAGAGCACGGGGAAAAAAGTGTCAATAAATTATGACACTATGGCGGCATTGCCAACAAACAAGTCCAATTTTCACAGCCATTCTGCAACAGATGTTGCAGTGTTGTGAATATCAATTGGCACGAAACAGAATAGAAGTAGGATTAATGAAGGCAAACAAAAAACCGCTGTGATGGCTGAATGGTTATAGCAGCGGCGCCTAATACTAGGTTCAAACACACACCAAATTGGCAATTTATACTATTTGGGCAATTTATTACGCAATTTGTCATATAATAAATTGTAATAATAAATTGCCAATTTAAAAAAAATTGCGTAATAAATTGTTTCAAACTGCAAATGCAACATTGTAAAGTGTGTTTATTGAGTATATTTAAACGTCAGTTACGCATGGCTGAACTATATGGTTGGCTCATCTCATCAGCTGATTTTATGTCTTTCATTTCACTGGAGTAGGGATTTTCAAAAGAAGATGGCAAACTCAAAATGAAACCAAAACATTGAACACATTTTCTTACAACACACAAAAATTTCAAAGTTTTATGTTTTCATTCCATTTCATTCGCCTAATACCAACACGCACATTTTGACAGTCTGAACAAAGGTATGTTCTTGCTGCAGAGATGAGCCAACCAGCTATCAAATTACTATTGTGTAAGCTAAATCGAGTTGTATGAACAGCACTCAATTCAAATCGAAATTTCCTCAATTTATTTTTCTGTTTGAACATAGTATAAACGTTGCCGATGAAGGAATTTAGCAGTTCCCGAAATGGATCTATACAACGAGCTTTGGCAGTTGTCTAAAATTTTTTCTTTCTTCTATTCTAATTTAAAAATTTTTTCAATTAAGAAAAAATTTATCATAACAATAATAATGATAAAAAATTATTGTTAAGCCTTGAGCTCGATTCGAACCCGCGATCTTAAAATCAGTAGGCCGATATAACAACAAAAATTGTTAATACATCCCAGAGCACGGGGAAAAAAGTGTCAATAAATTATGACACTATGGCGGCATTGTCAACAAACAAGTCCAATTTTCACAGCCATTCTGCAACAGATGTCGCAGTGTTGTGAATATCAATTGGCACGAAACAGAATAGAAGTAGGATTAATGAAGGCAAACAAAAAACCGCTGTGATGGCTGAATGGTTATAGCAGCGGCGCCTAAACGTTGCCGATGAAGGAATTTAGCAGTTCCCGAAATGGATCTATACAACGAGCTTTGGCAGTTGTCTAAAATTTGTTCTTTCTTCTATTCTAATTTAAAAATTTTTTCAATTAAGAAAAAATTTATCATAACAATAATAATGATAAAAAATTATTGTTAGGCCTTGAGCTCGATTCGAACCCGCGATCTTAAAATCAGTAGGCCGATATAACAACAAAAATTGTTAATACATCCCAGAGCACGGGGAAAAAAGTGTCAATAAATTATGACACTATGGCGGCATTGCCAACAAACAAGTCCAATTTTCACAGCCATTCTGCAACAGATGTCGCAGTGTTGTGAATATCAATTGGCACGAAACAGAATAGAAGTAGGATTAATGAAGGCAAACAAAAAACCGCTGTGATGGCTGAATGGTTATAGCAGCGGCGCCTAAACGTTGCCGATGAAGGAATTTAGCAGTTCCCGAAATGGATCTATACAACGAGCTTTGGCAGTTGTCTAAAATTTTTTCTTTCTTCTATTCTAATTTAAAAATTTTTTCAATTAAGAAAAAATTTATCATAACAATAATAATGATACAAAATTATTGTTAGGCCTTGAGCTCGATTCGAACCCGCGATCTTAAAATCAGTAGGCCGATATAACAACAAAAATTGTTAATACATCCCAGAGCACGGGGAAAAAAGTGTCAATAAATTATGACACTATGGCGGCATTGCCAACAAACAAGTCCAATTTTCACAGCCATTCTGCAACAGATGTCGCAGTGTTGTGAATATCAATTGGCACGAAACAGAATAGAAGTAGGATTAATGAAGGCAAACAAAAAACCGCTGTGATGGCTGAATGGTTATAGCAGCGGCGCCTAAACGTTGCCGATGAAGGAATTTAGCAGTTCCCGAAATGGATCTATACAACGAGCTTTGGCAGTTGTCTAAAATTTTTTCTTTCTTCTATTCTAATTTAAAAATTTTTTCAATTAAGAAAAAATTTATCATAACAATAATAATGATAAAAAATTATTGTTAGGCCTTGAGCTCGATTCGAACCCGCGATCTTAAAATCAGTAGGCCGATATAACAACAAAAATTGTTAATACATCCCAGAGCACGGGGAAAAAAGTGTCAATAAATTATGACACTATGGCGGCATTGCCAACAAACAAGTCCAATTTTCACAGCCATTCTGCAACAGATGTCGCAGTGTTGTGAATATCAATTGGCACGAAACAGAATAGAAGTAGGATTAATGAAGGCAAACAAAAAACCGCTGTGATGGCTGAATGGTTATAGCAGCGGCGCCTAAACGTTGCCGATGAAGAAATTTAGCAGTTCCCGAAATGGATCTATACAACGAGCTTTGGCAGTTGTCTAAAATTTTTTCTTTCTTCTATTCTAATTTAAAAATTTTTTCAATTAAGAAAAAATTTATCATAACAATAATAATGATAAAAAATTATTGTTAGGCCTTGAGCTCGATTCGAACCCGCGATCTTAAAATCAGTAGGCCGATATAACAACAAAAATTGTTAATACATCCCAGAGCACGGGGAAAAAAGTGTCAATAAATTATGACACTATGGCGGCATTGCCAACAAACAAGTCCAATTTTCACAGCCATTCTGCAACAGATGTCGCAGTGTTGTGAATATCAATTGGCACGAAACAGAATAGAAGTAGGATTAATGAAGGCAAACAAAAAACCGCTGTGATGGCTGAATGGTTATAGCAGCGGCGCCTAAACGTTGCCGATGAAGGAATTTAGCAGTTCCCGAAATGGATCTATACAACGAGCTTTGGCAGTTGTCTAAAATTTTTTCTTTCTTCTATTCTAATTTAAAAATTTTTTCAATTAAGAAAAAATTTATCATAACAATAATAATGATAAAAAATTATTGTTTGGCCTTGAGCTCGATTCGAACCCGCGATCTTAAAATCAGTAGGCCGATATAACAACAAAAATTGTTAATACATCCCAGAGCACGGGGAAAAAAGTGTCAATAAATTATGACACTATGGCGGCATTGCCAACAAACAAGTCCAATTTTCACAGCCATTCTGCAACAGATGTCGCAGTGTTGTGAATATCAATTGGCACGAAACAGAATAGAAGTAGGATTAATGAAGGCAAACAAAAAACCGCTGTGATGGCTGAATGGTTATAGCAGCGGCGCCTAAACGTTGCCGATGAAGGAATTTAGCAGTTCCCGAAATGGATCTATACAACGAGCTTTGGCAGTTGTCTAAAATTTTTTCTTTCTTCTATTCTAATTTAAAAATTTTTTCAATTAAGAAAAAATTTATCATAATAATAATGATAAAAAATTATTGTTAGGCCTTGAGCTCGATTCGAACCCGCGATCTTAAAATCAGTAGGCCGATATAACAACAAAAATTGTTAATACATCCCAGAGCACGGGGAAAAAAGTGTCAATAAATTATGACACTATGGCGGCATTGCCAACAAACAAGTCCAATTTTCACAGCCATTCTGCAACAGATGTCGCAGTGTTGTGAATATCAATTGGCACGAAACAGAATAGAAGTAGGATTAATGAAGGCAAACAAAAAACCGCTGTGATGGCTGAATGGTTATAGCAGCGGCGCCTAAACGTTGCCGATGAAGGAATTTAGCAGTTCCCGAAATGGATCTATACAACGAGCTTTGGCAGTTGTCTAAAATTTTTTCTTTCTTCTATTCTAATTTAAAAATTTTTTCAATTAAGAAAAAATTTATCATAACAATAATAATGATAAAAAATTATTGTTAGGCCTTGAGCTCGATTCGAACCCGCGATCTTAAAATCAGTAGGCCGATATAACAACAAAAATTGTTAATACATCCCAGAGCACGGGGAAAAAAGTGTCAATAAATTATGACACTATGGCGGCATTGCCAACAAACAAGTCCAATTTTCACAGCCATTCTGCAACAGATGTCGCAGTGTTGTGAATATCAATTGGCACGAAACAGAATAGAAGTAGGATTAATGAAGGCAAACAAAAAACCGCTGTGATGGCTGAATGGTTATAGCAGCGGCGCCTAAACGTTGCCGATGAAGGAATTTAGCAGTTCCCGAAATGGATCTATACAACGAGCTTTGGCAGTTGTCTAAAATTTTTTCTTTCTTCTATTCTAATTTAAAAATTTTTTCAATTAAGAAAAAATTTATCATAACAATAATAATGATAAAAAATTATTGTTAGGCCTTGAGCTCGATTCGAACCCGCGATCATAAAACATTTAATTAAAAAATAATCTAAAGTGCTTAATAATACAGTGAATTTACTAAACTGCACAAAATCTGTGAAATGAGTGGCTTAAGCAAACAAAATTTGAGGCAATTGCCCCCAAAAGCTAAAAAAAAATGCTTCAGACTAATTTTTCATGTCCGTCCGAGTTTCCCAGCAAACACCCTGATGAATTCTTGCATGGAGATATTGCAGAATCTAGTTTCCCGGCGAATATTAAAGATTTTTGTAACCTAGAATTAAATTTGAAAGAAAAACTGATAGTGTTTTATAGAATGCTAAATCTCACACGCCTTCAACTAGATGGTTTGTTACGTCTATTGAATATTGAAGTTTCTTTAAATTCCAACGGTTTATTAAAACAGGATAAATCATTCAAATTCGTCACTTGTTTGGAAAGTAATAATTTTCTTAAAAATATATATTTCTTTTCAGATTTAACAAATACGGTCATTAATCAAAATGTAAAAATTTTAACAGCTTTAGAAAAGGTTTGCGAAAATATCCGAAGTCCCAAAGCTAAATTTCCAGTTTCAAGTCTGTTGGAAATTGAAGAACTTGAAAATAAAGTGAAAACGGATTTTGAAAGATATGTAAGGTGGTAATAATTTAATTAAAAATCCTTATTTTAATAATATAATTTTTTTCTATTTAAAGGTCATAATTTTTAGATCTATACTCATACCGGACGGCATTCGTCATTCGTATGTACATAGGATACTTTCGGAAGAATTGTATTTCGAAATGAATTCCTCTGGGCGGTCCAGCAAAAAAGAACTGCGAGACTTTGTCAACCTTAACAGAACTTTGTACGGTAAGTATCAAGGATTTATTTTTTTTACTAACATACCCAGCAGATGATGTTTTCTGCCTTCTTGTTCCACTTTCGCTCCCTCTACCATCCCACCCTAAATCCCCCTCCATCTTTATACTCATACGTTTTGCCTATAATTTTGCAAACAGTAAAGTGTTTTGTTGTTAGTCAGGTTTTTAAATAATTTGTATGTTAAAATTTTCAGAATCCATAGAAAGAGACGGTTTTTCAATGTCCGATTATACAAGAGATGTGCACAGCGCTTTCCAGAAAACTAGGAACAAGAAAAACAAAGCGGTATCATTGCAAAAGAAAAATAAATAAGGCAATATATATATTTATGCACATAAAATTGTGTACCTGAAATAAAAAAAAAATAATAACGAAGAAGGCTCCTTAAAATGTGATTTGACTGAATTTTTATACTCAGTTGAGCAGAGCTCACAGAGTATATTAGGTTTGATTGGATAACGGTTGGTTGTAAATACATAAAGGAATCGAGATAGATATAGACTTCCATATATCAAAATAATCAGGATCCAAAAAAAAATTTGATTGAGCCATGTCCGTCCGTCCGTCCGTCCGTTAACACGATAACTTGAGTAAATTTTGAGGTATCTTGATGAAATTTGGTATGTAGGTTCCTGAGCACTCATTTCAGAACGCTATTTAAAATGAACGATATCGGACTATAACCACGCCCACTTTTTCGATATCGAAAATTTCGAAAAACCGAAAAAGTGCGATAATTAATTACCAAAGACAGATAAAGCGACGAAACTTGGTAGATGAGTTGAACTTATGACGCAGAATATAAAATTAGTAAAATTTAGGACAATGGGCGTGGCACCGCCCACTTTTAAAAGAAGGTAATTTAAAAGTTTTGCAAGCTGTAATTTGGCAGTCGTTGAAGATATCATGATGAAATTTGGCAGGAACGTTACTCCTATTACTATATGTATGCCTAATAAAAATTAGCAAAATCGGAGAAGGACCACGCCCACTTAAAAAAAAAATTGTTTAAGTAAAATTTTAACAACAAATTTAATATCTTTACAGTATATAAGTAAATTATGTCAACATTCAACTCCAGTAATGATATGGTGCAACAAAATACAAAAATAAAAGAAAATTTCAAAATGGGCGTGGCTCCGCCCTTTTTCCTTTAATTTGTCTAGGATACTTTTAACGCCATAAGTCGAACAAAAATTAACCAATCCTTTTGAAATTTGGTAGGGGTGTAGATTTTATGGCGTTAACTGTTTTCTATGAAAATGGGCGAAGTCGGTTGATGTCACGCCCAGTTTTTATACACAGTCGTCCGTCTGTCCTTCCGCATGGCCGTCAACACGATAACTAGAGCAAAAATCAACATATCTTTACTGAACTTAGTTCACGTACTTATCTGAACGCACTTTATCTTGGTATAAAAAATGAACGAAATCCGACTATGACCACGCCCACTTTTTCGATATCGAAAATTACGAAAAATGAAAAAAAATGCCATAATTCTATACCAAATACGAAAAAAGGGATGAAACATGGTAATTGGATTGGTTTATTGACGCGAAATATAACTTTAGAAAAAACTTTGTAAAATGGTTGTGACACCTACCATATTAAGTAGAAGAAAATGAAAAAGTTCTGCAGGGCAAAATAAAAAACCCTTGAAATCTTGGCAGGTATCACATATATAAATAAATTAGCGGTATCCAACAGATGATGTTCTGGGTCACCCTGGTCCACATTTTGGTCGATATCTGGAAAACGCCTTCACATATACAACTACCACCACTCCCTTTTAAAACTCTCATTAATACCTTTAATTTGATACCCATATCGTACAAACACATTCTAGAGTCACCCCTGGTCCACCTTTATGGCGATATTTCGAAACGGCCTCCACCTATAGAACTAAGGCCCACTCCCTTTTAAAATACTCATTAACACCATTCGTTTGATGCCCATATTGTACAAACAAATTCTAGGGTCACCCCTGGTCCACCTTTGTGGCGATATCTCGAAACGGCGTCCACCTATGGAACTAAGGATTACTCCCTTTTAAAATACTCATTAACGCCTTTCTTTTGATACTCATATCGCACAAACGCATTCTAGAGTCAACCCTGATCCACCTTTATGGCTATATCCCTAAATGGCGTCCACCTATAGAACTATGGCCCACTCCCTCATAAAATACTCTTTAATGCCTTTCATTTGATACACATATCATACAAACACATTCCAGGGTTTCCCTCGGTTCATTTTCCTACATGGTTATTTTCCCTTATGTTGTCACCATAGCTCTCAACTTAGTATGTAATGTTCGGTTACACCCGAACTTAACCTCGTAATGGCATAAGTATATAAGAGCGATGCCACAACGAAATGTACTCATTGAGCATGTTAACTTATTCATCCCGTATGTTCGGAATATTCCTCTCCATTTAAGAATGTGAAAATGTTTAATATTTGGAATATTATGTGTATACTTATTTGGAATATTCGGACCTCGTGAGGTAGTATCAAACGTGTTCGGAATATTCTAAGGGTTTATCCGTAACACTTCCATGAATACCTAAACGGAAAAGAGATATCCGAAATTTCAGGATGAAAAGGTAAATACTTCCTGTGTAGAAGGACGGCACAAAAGTTTAACTCTTCCGAGAAAGTCAAGGCTGGAATATAAAGTTCTAAGACAATAAGCCGTTTAAACATTTTTTTTTTTCATTTCATTGCGGCTGCTGAGTAGAATATCACCCCACGTCGGGTTTCGAAATAGTCCTATCTCAAAATATTTTTTAAAAATTTACAATTTCAGGATTTCTCACAAAAAAGCCCTATATTAGAATTAATTTAAAGAACGCCTTATCTTATAATGCTTTTCATTAACTCTTATGTCAAAATGTATTGAAATTATGCTCAGATACATTTATTCTCAGAACAAACCTCTAGTAATTGAATCATGGTCCCTCAAATGAGCAAAACACTTTGAATGAAAATTTCAAAATCAGTTCGTTTCACCTTCATTTTTATTATCCATTCATTGGCAAAATGTTCAATTTGTTTATTTTAAATTTGTCGATAGTTTTTTTAGTTGGGTAGTAATATTATAATCGATTTACACCGAAAGAAAACGAATAAAAAACCTTATTTTTTCTATGTTAGCTTGGATACAAAAATGGGTTTAAATTAATTTATGTTATATACTCTTTTTTTTCTTTTCTTAATCCATGCGTTACAAACATTAATGACTAATATTATATAAAAAAAGTTTTAATAATAATATTTTTTATTTTATTTTTCTCTTCGTGCAGACAAAATTTTAAGTTTATAATAAGTAAACATTTTGATAAGCTACAAACTAATTTTTGTTTTTTAATGCAGCTATTAATTTATTTAAATTTATTTTTTATATAATTATGTATGTTTTGTTTGGAAAATTATATGCTTATTTTTAATGTTTTCGTTGAAAAAAAATTTATTTAAAGCATTTACGTCTATTTACTTAAAAATACTACTAATAATAATAATACATTTTTTTTAATTTAGCATAGGTTCCAATTTACATTTTCTCTAAATTATTAAAACTTAAAACATGTTTAGTTTTTGCACAAATCTTCAATTATTTGAAATTAGTTTGCTTATCAAATAATATTGATTTTCGTTTAAAATTACGACAGTCTCAAGACACACTTCAGTACAAGTGAGCAGCAGAATAATTGGCTTATCAACAACGTAATCATCACACCAATTACCCTGTAAAGCAACAATAAATACGAGCACTTTGCACTACGCACACACAATTATAACAAATAAATTGTTTGCGTGTGTGTGGTATTCTTTTAATAAATTTTTTTTTTTTCGCATAGAATTTATATTTAGTTTTTTTCGTTTATTTCCAAAATCTCTTATAATTTTGTTTGTTTGTTTAAGAATAGTATGCTCAAGATTAAGTCTAGTTAGTGTTATTTATGTAATTAAAGCAACAATAAAATGTGTTCATCCAAAAAAATTCATTAGGGAGGGTATTGGTAGTAGTGCTGATTATTAAGTAGGTGTTTAAGTTTTTTTTTGTAGGTATGTATGTAATATGTGAATTCATTAATGTAAATTTATATAATAAGTATTTATATATATGAATACAAATACACATTTATGCAACGTTTTACGTAAACACACACCTGTATACATGTATGGGTAAAGTTGCACATAACAGCGATAAAACATTTAGCTTTCATTCGGATCGTAATATAAAAAACACATTTATAGTTTTTTGTCTTTGTATGGAATATAAAAATAATTTTTTGATTGTTTTGTTTTTTTTTTGTTTTTGTTTTTTTTTTTTACAAAAAATTGTCATACAAAATAAAATAATGCCTCTTAATATTTCTGCTTTTAACAGCTGCGTTATAATGCTTTAGAAGTAAAAACAGATTTACATTTTTTAGTTTGTTTGGATGTTATTTTAATATTTTGCTGGCTTTTTATGTTTAACGCCACGGCAACACTCAATATAGATTAGGTGATAGTTTTTCTTTTTAAGGGATAGGTTAGTTTTTTAATTAAAGCTTTCATATATGTAAGGTACTTACAATTAATATTTAATAATACTTAATACCTTCAATTAATTCATAGACGGATTATGCTGTCACTTTTGCTATTTCGAATCGAAGAATTGAAAATACTTTCGTTTTGTCGAAAAAAATCGATAAGAAATATTAATAACTAACAAAATATCTGCAAATTTTGTGAAGATATACTAAATCTATAAAATGACAAAAAATTAGTTTAAGCTGCAAAAAATAACTAAACAAACTTACAATAATAAGAAATCATAAAAAATTTAATCATGGTCGAGAAGTAGTAATGATACAAATTTTATTTACTTTGTACATATTTGTAAAGTTTCATGAGCTAAAGAAGGTTTATAATAACTGTTATTCAGTTTCTATATTATTATTTATTATTATAGAAAATTAAAATTGCAGCAAACATATACCAGTTGATTTAATAGCTATTTCGACGCTCCCAAAGGCACTTTTCAGAAATTTGTACATTTCTGCTTGTTAAATAGAAATTACTCCTTAATCTCGAGGAGTTCTGATTTCTAATGCTTGAAACACAATGCCCTGACGCCGAAAAAAAAGCGACGAACTTCGCCTGGTCAAAAATGGAATCCCCGTAATTACATGAAGGTGAACACAATGAAAGCGAAGAGCGAAGTTTACGCGGCGTCATTTTGCGACGATAGATTTATTTCTATCGTCGCCGCCGGGCGATGACGGCAAACATCCCAAGGGTTGCTGCTGTTCAATTTTTTTAAGTAGATATAAAAAAGAAAACATAATATCCAAAAACAAATTTTTTTTTACATATAATTCTTAATTTTACTGCCAAAACACGTTCAAAAAAATTGGGAGGGATATCGAAAAACGTGTTTCGGTATCATTATTAATAAACCGCAAACTATTGATTAAAATTATTAAAAACTAAAAGGTAATTAGCACAAACATTTAAATTTTCGTATTTCAATCAATGTTTTCATCTAACCGGGTACGTACGCTGTCAAAAATTGTAACTAATTTCAAGCTTATGGAAACGTACGTAACGTACGCCGTATACATGTAAACTGTATTTTTAAAATTAAAGGGTTATAATATTAATGTTCGCCCTCCGGATTAACACAGCTGTTAAAATTTTTGGCGTGTTTTAGCAGTCAAGTGCTAAAACAAAGAATTAAAAAAGTTTTAATTGTTTCCATCTTTATTTCTAAATAATGGCCACTCTGAATCAGGCATGCTTAACCAACGAACCGATATCATTTCGTTACGATAATTAACGTTAATAAACGAAACAAAGTCATTTCGTTTCGTTTATTAACGTTAAAAGCGTCAAATTAACGAAATGATTTCGTTTCGTTTTCTGCCATATCAAAACGAAATCAAATCGTTTATGTTGATTATTAATTTCAAACTATGCTGGCAAAGCTGATTGATGGCGGAGTCATTAAAGGTGAAAGCATTAGCCAAGCTGATTGCAACTTTTCTCATGAATTTTGACAGTACGAACATTTATCAGAGTATTTTTGACATTACCACCAACGAATTACACAAACAAATTACATGGAGTTTGTGTGTGTATGTGCGTTCTTTGTTACCACCTTACGGCTTCACCATGGCTATAGCATTGCCAGCACAATTCAAACATAAAGTATCACGTTTTTGTTAACGTTTTTAACGTAAACCAAAGCTTTTCGTTTCGGTTAAAAACGATATACAATTTATCTTGATAATTTCTTAATCGATAATATTTCGAAGTGTTTCAACGGAAACGGTGGAAATTTTTTGATAAACGATTAGCTTAACGTTAAGGTGCATCCCTGCTCTGAATAAACAGCGCCAATTTTGCCCGGCATTGTGTTTTAAGTAGACGAAATGTCTGGGCGTAATTGTCATCGCCCGACGCGGCGTATATCGTCGTCGCTCAGCATTGTGTTTCAAGCATAATGCAACAATGCCGAGGATACGTCTGCATTTGTTTAAATATTGGCATATTCACAATTTTCTTGGCTAGCGAAATAACGAAAAAAAAAAACATTTTTTTAATACTCTAATATACAAGGTAATAAATGTAATTGTAAAAAACAATACCTTACTTCCGACCATATTAAGGTCGAGCGTCTTTTCGAATTTGGGTCGAGCTGCTTTTTAATTTTTCTCGATGATTTTTCGCAGAAATGCTTTGCAAGGCAAAAATACACTCGGAGTGTTAGCCAACCTACTGCCGAGGAGCGACCCCGCTAAGAAACTTTTTTCTAATTGAAAAACATTTTTTTTTAATTTTGTATCTCTTTGATGTGGTGGGCAGAGCGCGCTATCACGGCACCACGGCGACCGCTTAATAAAATTATATGAAGGAGAATAATGAACTGGGTGTGAACTAGCACCTTAGACCACGTTTACACATGCCTTAATCTACACTAAATCGTCAATAGATAATCTACGCGTTTACATCGTCACGTTTCACTTTTATTTTGTGCTTCCAATTATAGATTACACTTTATAGGTGGAACTTTTTCTATCAAAAAATTGCCACATCTCTAAAAAATTTTCATAAGTACCGATTATTTTGGGAAAAATGTATATTGCAATTAACGATTAGGAGTTAAGTACGAAAATGAAGATAATCTCGTTATTGTAAACTAGGTCTTATGCAAAGCAAGTTTGTTTGGATTATCACACTATCTACCTAGGCTTTAAGCCAGCGCTTCAATTGGAATGGCGAAAATTTTTTTTAGCATGCGCTCTAAACTTAGCAAACGCATAGCAAGTCTCCAAGGTACATACGAGTACAACATGTTTCTCTGTATGCCGATAATGGATAATGCAGAGCGCTGCCTGGCCTATTCCAATACAATCTGCTGCAAAAACCACTGCGGGTCAACAGAAAACCCAAACAAGTACAAAAAAAAATGTCAACTAGCTAAATATTTTTCCGTCATATCTGTTGGATTATGTAATCAAAAAAATAAAATTTTAGTTCAACACAACTTTTTTTTTAACATCAAAAAAAAATTTAGTTTTTTCTTCAATCCTGAATCGTACTTGAAGCCATTGTAAATGTAGTATAAGTTGCTGCAGAGAGGTGCCAAATAGATATACGTGCTGTATATGTGTAATGCCGGGTTTTTCAGTGTGAGTTTAAACTCTAGTTAAAGTTGACTAGAGTTTAACCTTGCCACTTTGTTCGATAACATAAAATTTTGCTGCTCATCTCACCTTAATCGGCCGAAGTGGCAGGGTTAAACTCTAGTTAACTTTAACTGGAGTTTAAACTCGTACTGAAAAACCTGGCCTAAATAGAAAACAAGAGTAGCATCGAATGTAACAGCGCTGCATGTAGACATTTGGTGGTACATCTATTCTAGACTTAAAATAAAATTATACAAACGGTTAAAATTTGCGAATATGCGTAGTGCTATAATCATTATTATTATGCATATAACATTATTTTATTGATCTCATTTACTCGTACGTAAATTATTAGTTCAAAAAAAAAAAAATAATAAAAGATTATCATTACATACTTCAAAAAAATTCGAAATAATTGGATATTCCAATATATTCATTTAAAACATGGGAGCTATTCAAGTAAGCATTTGATTTTTTTCTTTCTATATTCTTTTTTCAATCGATAGCAATCAACGTTATTATATTTATATATATCTTTTTCTTAGCTCTTTCTATTTTCCTAATATATTTTTATTTTTTATTACTTTAAATTTCAATAAACTCATGCAATATTAAATTTTTCAAACATCTTCCATCCTTCAAGTACAATTTTGTGCGTATCCTTTAGTTTTCTTAGCAAATGTTGCTCTGCATATGCAAATTGTCTTACCTACTAATCTAATATTTTTGTTTCTAAATATTTCCAAGGTACTAAGTTACAATAATACTTAAATAAAAATACACATATTTCTTGGTCATTGAGGGTTTAATTCGGTCACTCTTCTCGCCGATTTCCATACAAAATTGTTATTCCGATACAATGTAGTAAAAAGGAAAAAATAATCGATATTTTGCAGCAGTACTCGATTATCTCGTACAACTACTGCCATGGCTATTTGGGAACAACGGGGCACAATATAAAAATTATTCTTAAGAAAGGCTCAATATTTCTTTCGAATGTGAATGTAGTGCCCCACACTTGAATGGCGGGCACATAAGACCGAAAATGTATACCTACAGAAAAATACTAGAAAAAAACCGCCTCAGTACATACATATGTAGTGGACTTTTGAGTTCCGCTCAAGATACTTAGCAGACCAATATATACAAATTATCCCTTCCCCTATGAAAAAAGCTGGATAAGAAAATGTTAGATTTTGCAGAACTTGTCAATATGTAAATATATTTTTGTAATGAATTTCTTTTCTAAGTTTTAAGTGGGTCTTAAATAACATTTTTCAAACATCTTCCATCCTTCAACTACAATTTTTTGCGTTCTTGGGGAGCGGCTCTCCGTAATTCGATAACGAAAAACGAGTATCAGATCAACAAACAATCCTATTCTACCTCAAAACTTATGGTTAACTTATTTACGGGATTCCATAAATAACTCACTTTTTTAACTACCAGAATCCAGCTATTAACTAGTACAAAATCAATCAGCGTTGTCATAGACGTTACCGTCGCTCACTACTTTTTGCTTGTCATGTCATGCACTGGAAGTCACATCTGACTTTTCTGGCACCACAAAAGTAGTCAGCTCTTTTCGAGCAAAATATACAAACAATAATGCAAGTTATTTTTTAGGATAAATTTTCTAAAGAGTTATAACTTTAGAGGAGCCAAAAAAAGCGAAATTAGTCTGAGAAGAAAATTGTTGATTGTTACTACTTAAATACACAACATTACGAGAACTCTCAACGGGTTGAAAGAGTGTTAATTCTAAATTTGATTTAAAGCATTGTTTAACATTAGAGACTATGGCGCGTAATCATAGTCAAAATAAAATAGATTTTAAATTTAGTTGCAGCTTTTTGACATAATTTTCTATGAGCTATCTGTCGAAAAAGCTGAAACTTAATTTAAAACTTATTTTATTTTGACTATGATTATGCGCCTATACGTTTAGTCAAAATCTTTTCAAACATTTACTTTTGAATTGACTGCAAGTTCAGCTTTTGAGATGATTTTGAGAGTTACAATTTTCTCCCATTATCAAAAGTCTTTTAGTTGAACGATTACGATTACTTGAAATACATTAAAAAGTGAATATTTGATATAACCGTCAAATCCATTTAAATCGAAATTGAGCAAAAACGTTTTTGTGACTAGACTAGGTTTTCCAATTAAACCCAAAACCTTAAGAGAAATTGAGAAAAATTTTTTTATTGGACTGAAAACAAAATTTTCAAAAAGCTATTAGTACGACGTCGGTTAAATATTAACCAACAGTTAACGATTTCTTAACTAAAATTCATTCTGAATTTATTTACTTTGGAAATTGTTAGTAATAGCTCTACAAATAGATTATTTTAATATATTTTGCTAACAGTAGATACTTATTAGATAAATATGTTTCATTAGTAACTAATTATAAGATGACATCGAGCGAAATGTTTGTCGCGAAGCCATGTTAAAGACTTCTTTGATAAAAAAATAATAAAAATATTTAAAACAATATTCTAAAATCCATGCAGTTATAAGATTTTGTTCTAAATATTTATCTTAAATAATTATTTAAAAAAATTTATAAAATATAGCACATTAAGATTTTGAGCTTATTCTAAGTTTGTTTGCTTTGTTTTTTTTTCGTTAATTGATATTTATGATTTTATTTTTGTTTATACATATTATTATGTATGTTTTTGCTATTTGTT
Source organism: Eurosta solidaginis (assembly GCF_040869045.1). Lineage (NCBI taxonomy): Eukaryota > Metazoa > Arthropoda > Insecta > Diptera > Tephritidae > Eurosta > Eurosta solidaginis. The sequence continues at coordinate 270,932,794 of NC_090319.1, read as the reverse complement.
GTTTTCTGTGTTTAATTCACTTAAGTGTATGTGTTTTTTATTAAGTTCGTATAAAAAAGATATTAAACTTACATTTTTTTTTATAGTTTTTAAGTCTCTTGGTAATATGCTCGTTTTTTTTTTATTTTGCAATTTAACAAACAAATTGGATACGTTAAAATAGCATTTGTTGTGTGCTTTTATTTAATTTTTTTTTTTTTTTTTGTTTAATAAAAAATAAATTCAGTTTTTTAGGTTTTTGTATTTAATAAATTATCAATAAGGGTTTACTATCGCTAAATCTTGTTAATTTTTTCTAAATACTCGTATATAGTGTTTGTTAATTTTTTATTTTGGCTACTTTGCATATGATACTTGTTAAAATTTTTTATATAAGTAATAATATATGCATGTACGTATTCATTAGAGCATGAACCCCCACAGCCCTAATGGTGACCATGAAATTTTTATTTTTACAGTTGCCTTGACTGTGCAGCAATTTTTATTATAATGCTTTAATATATTTATGCACATAGGGGATTTTCTTCAAATATTCTGTTACACAAAGTTCACGATAGTGTTCTACACTTTTTCATCCTGTTTGAAAACCACCTAAAATGGTTTTACAGTATACCAAAAGTCGTTGTTAAATTAATCATCTAATTCATAATTTATTATTTCATTTAATGGACCATCAAGTGGCTCATCACCAAGAGAAAGGTTATCTATGACTTTCTGCAAACCTTCAACAGTATATTTGGGTGGTCCTTAAAAATTAAATGAATAAATTTTGCAGCCTCACCGCTTCATACTATAATGTTACGGTCAAAGATGTATTATATAAATTTTGGAGCAAATTCAAACCGGTTTAAGCGAGTCGTACAAGGTACAAGCTCAAAATACAATATGAAGACTCTATGAACTAGAATTACCTACATTGTTGTTTAAGCGAGGAGTGCCCTTTTAATTAACGTATTTGATTAATGTATCAAAACAATTTTTAAAGCAATTTTTATTTCATATAGATATTTTCGAAAAAGTGAAACAATATTAGGACGGACAATGCGAATTTTTACTTTTTCAATGCAATATCCGAAATCAATAACACTATTGCCAAAGGAATCACATATCAATTTTGGAGACAATTGGATAATCTGAATTTTGATCCGATACTAGTCTTCTATCGGTACCAAAATTTATATGCGAAATATTTAAGGAATGGTCATCACTTTAAGTTTTAAATAAACAAAAAAACTAAATTTTTTGGAGACGTCTTTACCAAACACAGTACTACTGCGATAAAAAGTGTATCATATACATTTCAGTCCCAATTGGAGACGGTAAAGTCAAACACCGCTTAACCGTTTCTAACCGGACAAAAATGTATATAATAAACCTTTTAACGTAGTATTAAAGTTTGAAGGAAAGAGACTAAGCCCCACTTGCAGAACGGCAGGTTGTTTTTAGTTCAAAAATAATTTAAAAATGTGTCATGTAAGTTTCACTCTGAGTAAAAAAAGTAAACTTGCCGTTCTGAAAGTGGGCCTAAGAAAATCGTTCATTTAATTTTTAATGATTATCCTAATGCGCAAATATATGATTAATATACATATAATCTCTTGGGCTCTTGCTTGTCCCTTTTAATAAATGGCGTGTTAAAGAAGGTTTGGTCGGGGCCAATTTCACCCAAATGATCAGATATCTGACTGTTTACAAACACGTTGTTTAGATTTATTTAGGGACGGGTTAGAAAAGCTGAACCCGTTCAAGAAAACCAAAATAGATTGTTCAGGAAAACCAAAATAGCTTTAATCTTGAAAATAATTCGATTTTCCACAACGCTGATTTTGAGAAGGTATACGATAAAAAAATTAGTTCGGCAAGCCTATTTCTGCCATGATAAGCTTCTCATCATAAAAGCATGTGCTTTGCAGATGCCATTCGGAGTCGGCATAAAATTTGTACATAAATCAACCAATTTGCAGGGAGAATGAGTAAACAGCACTGCCCTTTCGGCCGTTTTTACCATCTTCAGCTAGTCCCTTTTCGATAATTTATCGAAATGGTAATTTTTCCATTATAAATGAAGCCTCGACTTCCAGTTAAGTGTAAGGCAAAAGTGTAAACAAAAGTCACCTAGTTTGTTGGTTTTTGTGTATTGACAATAGATTTTTGCAATTCTGTTTACAAAATATTTACAATTATCGATTTAACTGGGGCTTCGCTACATTATTTTGGTGAAAACGAAAATTTAAAATGAAGCTATCTCAAGATATGCTTTACCAAAGTTAATATTTAACTTAAATAGAATTTCTGAGAACGGCCCTCAAAATGCATATGCATATATATTCGAAATAAAATTAAATAAAATCGTGATATTGACATACCATCTATAGTCTCTTTAGTTACGTCAACAGTTTGTACCCACTACTAATGAATATATGAAAGGCCGGCGAAAAAAAGTGTATATATTTTAAGAGTGAATATTTAAAAGCGAGATTTTTAAAATTATCCGTAAAATAGCGGTAAAAAAAATAAAAAGGTACCAAAAGCTCCCTTAAAACATGGAATTATCGGCGCATAGTCATAGTCAAAATAAAATAGGTTTTAAATTTAGTTGCAGCTTTTTGACATAATTTTCTATGAGCTACCCGTCAAAAAAGCTGCAACTAAAATTAAAACTTATTTTATTTCGATTATGCCCCATCGTTTTTTTTTTTTCACTTTGGGATTATTTTAGGTAGCTTTTCGGAAAAATTTCCAAACCATTTCGAGACTATTTCCGGACAACTTTGGGGCAGTTTAAGCGGCCTTTCATATATCGTCGCATATGTATATATAATCCACCATTTTATTGTTTATAAATTTTTTATGTTAATTTTAGTAATATTTTCAAGAAGCGATCTTATCAGAAGCGCTCATATTTTATGTTCGGCCTCATTCTGATTCTCAAAGTAAAAGTCGATCGAAAAAAGCAATTGATCGAAAAAATTAAGCTGTCATATAAGAGTCGGAAATAACAAATGAAAATACGACTGAAATGAATATGGTCAAGCAATTAGTAATATCAAAAGACTGTTATATCGAAAATCAGAATAGAACCCAATAAGTTTTTGTGATGCTCATTCAGCTCACTACAAAAAATTTACACACTTTAAAAATGTATGCATGTATGTATGTATGTTCGATAAATTCAATTAGTTAAACAAAACGTATAAGTAGATTAACTTGCCATAAATTGTTCCTTCAGCTCAGCCAAAATATTTCGGCATAATAAAGGCTACTGCTGTTTCACCTTGTGATTCGCGGTTCGAATCTCGGTGAAACCTTTGATAACATTACGAAATTGCCTGATGATGATTACGTGGCGGTTTTCGAAATGGTACCATCGCAATATGCCAGTGAATCTTCCCTTATTTTCAGTTTCTCTTAAACAAACATAATAACTGAATATTCAATTATTATAAGCCAGTGTTAAGCTCATGAATTCTTAAATATTAATTATAAATAAATACTTGCTATGAACAGTGACCAAATGTTTAAGTCTTTCTAAATAAAGGAATGTTTACATCCCTGTATGTTTGTGGTGCTCATTGTACAAGGTTCCATCCAGGCAATGTCAACCCTCCTCTGTTCATGCGGGGTTCCGGGGGGGGGGGGGGGGGGGGTTTGTATTGACTGTAATTAAGTATATAATACTAATCTACATAGTAGTTTCTTATCACACAATGGATTTTTACTAATTTTTAAGTTTTCGTGCTTTTTTACGTTATTATTACATATATTTAAAAAAAAAAGTTCCCCCCTCCCTAGAACGTAAAAAAGCAAGTAAAATTAAAAATTAGTAAAAATCCGTTGTGTGATAAGAAACTACTATGTAGATTAGTATTATATACTTAATTACAGTCAATACAAAAAGTCCCCCCCCCCCGGAACCGCGCATGCTCTGTTAGACGAATAAATTTATCTGTTTCAAAAAAGCTCAAAGGAATATCAGAAAAATGCAAATGTGTTTCAGGAAACTGCAAATGTTTTTCAGAAAATCTCAATTTTATTTCAGAAAAGGTCAACATTCAGATTAAGATCCAAACGTGTTCCAAAAAACCTTACATGTATGCCAGAAACCCGAAAATAAAAAGTACTTCTGATAAATCCAAATGTATTTCAGAAAACACCATATTATTTCAGGAAAGGAAAGGCGTGTGAAAATTCAAATTTCAATAAACTCAAGAAAAATTACTTTCCGGGTTCAAGAACTTCTATCGACTTAAGGCAACGTTTTGACAGATTTGTTCATTGTATGCGAGTAAGCAACATGTTATGCTGTGTTGTAGAAAGTCAGTTCTCAGCAACTCTTGCAATCGAAAATTCATGATAAAAATAAAATCATTCGTTAAAAGGAATATAAATATGAACCAGAAGTAATTGAAATACGTTTGTAATATACATATTGTCACGGATATTACCACCCCTAAGTTATCCCATCACTAAGGCGATGCTAAGGCCATGCCAAGCAGTATTTACGTTAATAATCAAATCAAGTATACACATATATAAGGCAGCCCAGAGAGATGTCACACACAGATGCATTTACTTATACGGCTATGTGCGCGCGAGAGACTGTAAACTACAAACATTCACATCAATAATTCAATCTTTATGTGTTTACATAAACGAATAAATAATTGCGTCTACACATATGTACGTATACGAGCAGCGGAGCGGCAATGCACAAACACATGCATATATCTTATCTCAGTGGTCACAAGAGAGGGCAATAATTTGTGCACGTAGTTGTGGCTGGCGATTTTGTAGCCGAAACAACTAGTAACTTCTGGAAATCGAAGAGCCTAGAAGTATGCAGCGTAAACTATAAAAGCGGTGCAGGTGAGTAAGAAATAATTCAGTTTGATTTGAATTGTCAAGCAGTTACGAGTAAGACGATATCTAGCGAGCAATAGCACTATTATTTTGAAAGTCAGTTTCCTTTAAGCTATCAGTTTGGTTATTAAGCTATTCGTTGCACAGTTTGAGTGTTATTGTGAAGTATTTTAATAAAGGCCATTTTTCCATTATTCAATATTGGAGTTATTTATTCAACAGTTTAGCGATACGATCCTAGCAAAAGGGCAAATAAGAGGATTTGCAGGAAATTCGTTACAATTGGTGTCAGAAGAGGAATTGTTGAATAAATTCCGAAGATTGGGAATACAACTTGGACATGGCAAAGTTCAGTGAATTGAAGATCCAGCAACTGAAAAAGGAGTTGGAGAACCGTGGATTAAATACAACCGGCAATAAGATCGAACTTCAAGCACGGCTACGAGAGGTAATGGAGTCGCAAGGAATTGATGTGGAAGAGCATGTCTTTCATCTTGATAGCGAGGAGACAACAAAAATTGAAGAGAAAAATGAAACATCGCAGACGGTTACCAGTACAGACTTGAACATGATTTTAGCTGCAATATCTGCTCAAACATCGACAGTGTCATCTCAACTGGCAGAACAGCAAACATATATGGAATCGCAGGAGAACCGACTAACATCGAAGATTGAAGCACAACTTGAAGAACAGAAGACGTATATGGTATCCCAACTGGAGTCGCAGGAAACCCGTATAACATCCAAGATGGAAACGCAATTGGACGAACAGAAGACATATATGGCATCCCAACTGGAATCGCAGGAGACACGCATAACATCAAAGGAGGAAGACAAAGAGAAAACAGCCTTCAGCGTCGGAGATGGTCTTTGGCAATTTACAGTAATGCCCTTTGGACTATGTAATGCACCAGCTACTTTCGAGAGACTCATGGATCAGGTATTGAAAGGACTACATTGGAAAACATGCTTGGTGTACCTAGACGACATCATCGTATTGGGCAAGAATTTCGATGAACATCTTAAGAACTTGGAGGAAGTTTTCCAAAGAATAGCTGGCGCTGGTCTGAAGTTAAGTCCCAAAAAGTGTGCGCTGTTTAAAAAGGAAGTAAATTATTTGGGTCACAAGGTAACGACAGAGGGCATCTGCACTGCGAACGAAAAGATAGAGGCTGTAAAGGATTGGCCAAGACCACAGAACCTACATGAATTAAGAAGCTTCCTTGGGCTGTGCACATATTACCGCCGATTTGTACAAAATTTTTCCAGCGTAGCCCATAGCCTCCATGAGCTTACAAGAAAAAATAAAGCTTTTGAATGGAAGAAGGAGCAAGAAGTGGCTTTCCAAACATTGAAAGAGCGGTTGTGCACTGCCCCAATGTTAGCATATCCGATTCCAGGAGCAACATTTATTCTAGATACAGATGCGAGTGGATATGCTATAGGAGGCGTTTTATCACAACTGGTCGATGGACAGGAGAAGGTAGTTGCATATTACAGCCGTTCGATCGGAAAACCAGAGAGGAACTACTGCGTTACGCGGAGAGAGCTGTTGGCATTGGTAGAGTGCGTTAAACATTTTCACAAATACCTCTACGGCCAGCGATTCCGTGTCAGGACAGATCACGCAGCTTTAAAATGGCTACTGCAGTTCCGTAATCCGGAAGGACAATTGGCACGGTGGATCGAGCGACTACAAAGCTATGACTTTTCCATTGAGCATCGAAAAGGTAGTACCCATGGAAATGCCGATGCAATGTCACGAAGACCATGTAGTTTGGAATGCAAGCACTGTTCAAAAGCCGAGGCTAAAGAAGACATTATAGATGTCCGGCTAATGACTATAACATGTACAGAGGAATGGGACAAGGAACAGCTAAGAAAGTGCCAGCTAGAAGACGCAGATCTGTCACGTGTTATGCAAGGGCTCGAACGAAATGAAAGACCAAACAGAGAAGAGATGTCAGCAGAGAGTCCCATTGCGAAGTCATATTGGGCACAGTGGAACAGTTTGGAATTGATATCCAGTTGCCTTCATCGAGTATGGGAGAGTGAGGATGGTAAAAACAAGAATAAACTGATAGTTGTTCCCAGAAAGAGGATTCCTGATGTGCTCAGCGAGCTGCATAATGGTCCAAGCGGAGGTCATCTTGGAATCACGAAGACGCTCGAGAAGATTAAACAGAGATTCTATTGGGTTGGTTGCCGTCAGTCGGTCACTGAGTGGATTGCGAACTGCGAGGTTTGCAGCAGAGCGAAAGGGCCCAGAACACGAAGTCATGGCCAGATGAAGCAATATAACTCAGGTGCGCCATTTGAAAGGATCGCTATGGATGTCGCCGGTCCATTTCCTACTAGCAACGGCGGAAACAAATATGTACTGGTAGTTATGGATTACTTCAGCAAATGGCCAGAGGTATACCCAATCCCAAATCAAGAAGCGGAAACGGTAGCAGAAGTTTTTATAAACAATTGGGTTGCAAGGTATGGTGTACCAATGGAGTTACATTCTGACCAAGGCAGGAATTTCGAATCAGCTGTGTTCCAGGAAATGTGTAAGTCATTGGGCATTCGAAAAACACGGACAACTGCATTGCATCCTCAATCCGATGGTATGGTAGAACGATTCAATAGAACATTGGAGGAGCACTTAAGGAAAGTAGTGGACAAGTACCATAAAGAATGGGATAGCCGCATACCATTATTCTTGATGGCTTACCGATCAGCAGTGCATGAGACAACGGGCCAAACCCCTGCAAAAGTAATTTTTGGCAATGACCTTAGACTGCCAGCTGATTTGAAGTTTGGGATAGATGCCAATGCGGAGAGAAATGTCAGGAAATCCACTAGTGATTTGGAAGAAGAGCTAAGAGAAATACATGATCTGATAAGGCAACGAACAAAGATTATGAGTGACAAGATGAAAGCCAGATACGATAAAGCAATTAATTCAGAAGGTTTTCAGGAAGGAGATTTGGTGCTGTTATACAATCCACAACGTAAAAAAGGTTTGTCCCCGAAATTGCAGTGTAATTGGGAAGGCCCATACAAAGTTGTAAAACGGATCAACGATGTAGTGTACCGCATACAAACCATCGGTAAACCACGAACCAAAATGAAAGTGGTCCATTTGGAAAGGCTGGCAACGTTTAGATCGAGAGATTTGTCTGATCGGGACGATCAGACTTAGGTGGAGGGCAGTGTCACGGATATTACCACCCCTAAGTTATCCCATCACTAAGGCGATGCTAAGGCCATGCCAAGCAGTATTTACGTTAATAATCAAATCAAGTATACACATATATAAGGCAGCCCAGAGAGATGTCACACACAGATGCATTTACTTATACGGCTATGCGCGCGCGAGAGACTGTAAACTACAAACATTCACATCAATAATTCAATCTTTATGTGTTTACATAAACGAATAAATAATTGCGTCTACACATATGTACGTATACGAGCAGCGGAGCGGCAATGCACAAACACATGCATATATCTTATCTCAGTGGTCACAAGAGAGGGCAATAATTTGTGCACGTAGTTGTGGCTGGCGATTTTGTAGCCGAAACAACTAGTAACTTGTGGAAATCGAAGAGCCTAGAAGTATGCAGCGTAAACTATAAAAGCGGTGCAGGCGAGTAAGAAATAATTCAGTTTGATTTGAATTGTCAAGCAGTTACGAGTAAGACGATATCTAGCGAGCAATAGCACTATTATTTTGAAAGTCAGTTTCCTTTAAGCTATCAGTTTGGTTATTAAGCTATTCGTTGCACAGTTTGAGTGTTATTGTGAAGTATTTTAATAAAGGCCATTTTTCCATTATTCAATATTGGAGTTATTTATTCAACAGTTTAGCGATACGATCCTAGCAAAAGGGCAAATAAGAGGATTTGCAGGAAATTCGTTACAATATGTAAATGGGGTTATTCGACTAAGAAAAAATACGGCTTTGCAACAGATGACTGCTCGCGCTATTCAACGCTCAACTAGTTTTTATAGATGCTTCGAGATAATGTAACATGTCAATTGGAATGTAAAACCATTTTTTCTAATTTTATTTCGTTCGCTACTTTTTTCATATTCTTGGTTATTATATATATTTGAATTTTTCCGAAATACTTCTATCGTCTGAAATAAATTCCATCTTCTGTAATAAATTTGTAGTTTTCTTAAATATATTTGAGGTTTTCCGAAATGGAGTTGGGGGTTTTCGAATTACAATTAAAAGAAAAAATTTACACTTTTCTAATATTCATTTAAGATTTTCTGAAATACAATTAATTTTTCAGAAATAAAGGTGTAAAAGGTGTCCTTTTCTTATAAATATATATTTTTTTTAATTGTTTGCGAAAGCTTTTTTCAGTTATTACTAATGAAAATCTATTAACTAATCCCAAACCTTATTATACCCACATGGTTAGCCCTTAAAATCTAATGGATTATTCCAGGCAAAACTGGATGAGGCTTGATATTGCTTGAGCCGCATTTTGCACTAATTTTTAATATTTTTTTGCAAATTTATCATAAAATTGATAACTTTTTTTATTTGTATCAACTTTTCAAGACATATTTAGCGTATTTCAAAAAATACGTATTCTTCCTATAAAATGTTTGCTTAAATCCCGGTATGTTTTTTATTTTCCAGTTTTTGTTATCATCCGGTTACTAGCTTTCGATTCGTTAATATATTCAAGCTTTTATTTTAAGCAGTAAATCAGCTTTCCAAGAAAGCAGTATAAAATGAATATTATTATTTTCTTAAATTCGGTTAAACATAGAAAAGTTATATCTTAACATTAAAAAAAAAATATTATAATACAATTGTACGATAAAAAAATTTTTAAAACAAGAAAGCGCTGTAAGTGAAAATATTCTATGAAAAAAACTGAAAAAAGCAGTAAACCTCATTTGTACCGCTTTCCATAGTCATTTAGTAGCTCAATATTTCTTAATCGTTGTTGTGTAGCAAAAAAAATATTTATTTAGTTAGAGCAAATGTAAAACTTGTACTAAAAATTCTTCTGATTTCAGTTTTTAAGAACCATATGAAGTTCTAAAGAAAACCAAAAAATCTATACAAAATGACACTCAAGAAATGCTAAGAAAAAACTTTCGTTTGTCAAACTTTCCTATGCAGTATGCAACTCTTATACCTATATGACACTAATTTATTTTCGTGTATTTTTTTTTTTTTGTGTTTTCTCTTATATTTTTTGTCGCCCTCCCTCCTAATACGTTTTCAGTACTGGTGTAAGTGTGTAAGCTATATTTCAATAAACTAACGAAATACAGGAAAAATACAAACTAGTTCATTAAAGACAAACGAGCCAGTTTGTATTTCGATAGGTTTTTTGACATTCGGCCGTTTTTTCTTTATTTTTTTCTAACAATTGAAAATTTTGTTTTTAGTTTGAAAATTTGGTGCATAAAACCACAATTAAAGTAAACTTTCTTGTGAAAAATGTGAACAAGTAGAGACCGAAATAATTTTCGCGTGTTATTTGCATAATAAAGTAAAATCCAGCAGCATTCAAAAACACAGCATTCAAAACATCGAACAATCTAGGGCGAAAACTAAGAACTAACACTAACTCAGAGGATCCGTTTAGCAGCCACGGCGTATACAAGCTTACCTGCGGATGCCAGCATAGTTACATAGGACAAACAGGACGGCAAATAAGAACGAGGTTCAGAAAACTTATTAGAGATTACAACAAAAAAATACGGAATCCTAACATTATACGCGAGTCTAACTTCGCGAATCACATGGTCGAGAATGAATGTTCCCCAGCAAACATCAATAAAACAGTTAGAGTTCTTCACATACAAGAAAAGGGCCGACGTCCCAGCGTACTCGAAAATATGGAAATCTAAAAACAGAAAACATTCGACGGTAGAATAATAAACGAACAGATAAACACAATTTCTGACACAATATTCGAGCCTTTAAATTTTGTTTACAGGAAACAAAGTAATCACACAGGTACAACAGGCAAACACACAACAACAAATAAACACAAAACAATTAACACACCAAAACAAAAAACCGACAAAGAAGGTCAAACGACAAAAATCACAGATTTTTACCTACCCCAGTCAGCCACACAAATCGATTAATAAACCACCCAATAATACACATAACTAAATATACACAAGCATCAATTTAACAATACCTGCTCATATACCTACGAACTATAAATACAGGACAAACGACAACAACAGATCAGAACGAAAATCGACACTGATGATGGCACAACGCCGAAACCGGTTTTTCTCAAAACCAAATTTGACAAGGGATGACGGAAAATCGTTCCAATATACATCATAAAATCCCGTGATTTAAAATCTTTTGGTTTGACCAATTGCCGCCGGTTGGCAGAGAAAAGCGTTTTGCGCGCCTTGTTGGATGGCCATAACCGTTTAAACGGTTAAACGCAAATTCAGTAAGTCATATAGGTATAAGAAATAATTGATTTTTATTGTTTCTTAAGGAAAAAGTGACATTTTCCGAAGGCAAACAAATAAAGTTAAACTTGTATTCAAATCAATTGATTTTCAATATTCTATGTGTATTGTGCATGAAGCACCCACCATGCGTCGTCAAGCATCTAAATTTCTTGGCTTAATCGTTTATTTAAGAGCGTAAAGCCCTTTACACCTTACTGCTTTTTTGCTATTTATTGCAGTATGTTTGTTTCTCTGAGACACAAATAGTGTCTCAATTCAAATTAGCAAGTAGTTTTATTATAACATTTGAGCCGAATACAATAGAGACTTTGTTAATGTTGTTTCTTCAAGAAATGAAAGTTTTACCTTTTTATATAAGTATGTAGGTATCTACAGTGACAATCAAAATTGTTACATAAAACCACAGATTTATAATTATTTTCAAAGTATTCAGAAAATTATTAAAGATGAATACCAATTTCATACAGAAACTTAATGGAATCAAAATTTTATTAAATGAAACAATTAAATTTTCCGTTTCACCAGGGCCACTTTCTTCATTAAGCAAACATCTGCCAGCAACCCCAAGAAAATATTACGCTTTAACACTAAATTGTTAAAATTGATAGCAGCCGTTTCCTTTTTAACCTTTAAGGCAATCAAAATAAAATACATGCGCAATATGCATGCTCATAGATGTCGCACCTAATCAAATACATATGTGCCTATATTTGAAAAAGTCATATAATCCTCTGCAGCAAATGCAGCGAAAAAAATTTTGACTTTTTTCGTGTTTTTTTTTTTTTTCTTGTAAATTATTGAAAATGAATAAATATTTAATTGTTATTTTTAAATTGACAATGAAATACGAAACACCAAGCAAAACCAACTAGATTTTTCACTCAATTAGGCAATCAATAAAGCAATAATAAGATAATTAAGAATTTGTTTTTTTTTTATGGAAGATTGAGTTTAATATGGGCTTTCATGTAGAAAACTTAACTAATTATTTCATTGAGCCTCTATGTGAAATTGGCATAACCATCTTTCCGTTTGCGGTTCAATTGCTTTTGTAGGGCATCGCAATTGCGGAAAATGTTTTACGAAACATTCTGAGCTACTGTGCTTAAGACACTAAGAATCTAAACCCCACTTTTCGTTTATTATATTTTTTGCAAACTTTTTTTATTCAACAATTTAAAAAAATTTAAACAACGTGACATCGGGACGGACAAGGCGACAACTGTTTCTCCAGGGAGTGGTATTTGAATCCCTCACTCCTGCGATGAGTGAACTATTGAAAAACACATTCAGCCAAAGCTATGTCTTTATTGCTGTACAACTTCTCCCAATTGCATGTTTTGCATAGATTTCTTTTTTGGACAGTACCTACTTTGCATGTTTGCAAATTTTTTTTTTTTTATTAAACTGTTTGCTTGCAGTGTTATTGATCACATCAAAGAACAATAGAGTTTCAAGTTTTTAACTTTCACGTTTTATAAAAAAATGCTTGTAAAAAATAGCAGATAAACGTTTACTTAAAACTTATTGAGATAGATTTCAGACCCATAATGTCTCAAGAAAAGTTGCCTTTTTTGTTTATGAGAATCCTTTGAAAAAAAAAAACATGAAAGCTTAACTGCCCTGATGCATAAATATCTTATTATTTCAACAAAAGTAAACGCGATAAAAACTTCGTTTTACCTTTGTTTGGTTGAGGCTACGATGGCAAATTTAGCTACATGTCGTCGTCAACGCGGTAAAAGCTGCGATCTCCTCTCAGTAAAATTGTATTTCAATTTTACTAGTTTACAGTGGGCGTATGCTAATCGGTAGCAAAGTACCTTGAAATGGAGATTTTTTTTGACAGATATGAAGTAAATATAATGTCGTGTTGCAGTTGGCTATTGCTAAAAATTCTGACGCTAGTTAAACGATTCCTCACCATAGGAAATTGCTACCGATTGACACAGCCTCACTGTGCGAAACACTTACGACCCTGCTTGTCATGCAAAGCGCCGTTGTATGGCCAGTTCAATATCAATTTAGCTACGCAGAACTCTCAAAATAACATGCATGAAGCTGTCAGGTAGATTAACTGCAGCGCTGCATGCAGAACTTCTGCACACCTATTATGCTCCGTCATATAAGCAGTTTTTCATATAGATGCGTTTAACTCAATCTTATGCATTATGAGTAGATTGCACGTATTTTTATTGAGGAACGGTGGATTGAGGGACACTGACGCCATTTGACATGAAAAAGTAGCCAACTTGCAGTTTTTTTTTGCAAGCAAAGCATAAGAAGAAAAATGTGACATTTTGACAATTTGCAGTGAAATTATATTTTCCACAATTCTAACATTTTTCGCAATTTAAAACTGCAATATAACAAATGAATATGACACAAAATATGTTAGCAAGTATTGTTGTTGCATAGGAAGAATGTTTATAACAGTGCTTTGCAAGATTTTGTATGTGAATGGGCATAGCGAAATAAACTTCAATTGCCAAGTCTAAAGTTCCTTTAATATTTATAAACACAATATCTTGTTTGATTGTGGCGATGTTACTGGAATGCATAAGCTTGTGTTAAACGCATCTATATGAAAAATTTCATTGTGCCGCGACCTTTAAGGTCTTTTTACATAAGTCGATCATTGATGTTCAACCATCAATTGCGTAAAAATTTTGGTTGAACAGTAAAAAAAATCCATCAGAAAATCAATTCGTTTAAAAGTGCTCCTAGCAGTTTTTACCGCGCTGGCATCGTTATGTCGTTTGCCGTACAAATTTCATTTATTTATTTATTAATGTTTCGTAAACACACACTTTTGTTTACATTACAAAAAAAGTCGTTAGGTTTTTTTAATAACCAATTCACTAAACAAATTCGAGCTCCAGGCCAGGTTCAATGTTAACGGTAGTCGCTTTATCCATTGCATTGCTAACATCCTCCCCTTCCTCAACCTCTAAGTTCTCTTCTCTCACCTTTTTCGATTTGGACTTATCTTTCGTCGCAAAGCCTAGTATACCTAGTGCGCTGCCGCGTCGAGAAGATTGTCCTAACTGCTCGAATCAGGAATCCACCAGCACATGCCATCGCGCCAATAGCTCACCTTTAGCCAAATCGCGTACATCCGTCCAATGCCCCACCTCTTCAGGTCCGGACGAGTTTAATCCTAAACTAAACCAGCCGACCATTTCATTTTTCTTCATATTACGTTTCGCATATACGGAAACCATAAGCGTCACATCGTTCAACTGGAAAAGTGCCACCTAAAACAAGCAAAGTTGCATTTTTTAATGTTCCTTAAAACTGTGTCCATGTCAAGTAGTTATCTATGTATTTATATAAGACTTACTTGAAAGACGAAGGTCTCCTTAAAAAGCGGATGTGGTTGGCCTCGTCGCGTCGATGTTTTCGCTCTCGATATCTCTTGTCCTATGCTACTTACTAAACATAACTTAACATATGTGTCGGGTGCCTTATTCATTGATAAACTACGAAAATGGCTACCCTTTACAATTTCTACTGTTAAACGTCCCGTAACACCATTGTAACCTAAACCTAAAAGCAATTCCGGCACACCTCCATGTTGCATCGAGGTGGTCGAGCCTGCGCTGTCTGATCTAGCCAGACTTAATAAATCGCTATTAGAGCCCAGTATCTGTAATATATTTTTAGGTTTTAGAAAGCAATTTAATTTGGAAAATTTTTAAAGCTACATAAGTTACAATACTTACAGAAGATGTACTTCTAGGCTCTAGCGGTAGCCACAAATTTGTCTCCAATTCCAAATCTATTGTAGCAAAACTAACGTACGCCTCACCGATGAGTCGTTCTTTTCGCAAACGTTCGCAGCCATAAATTCGTACACGCAGGCCCATATTATTAACTTCTTCAGGATTCACCCGATGCAGTAGAAAACTTTCCATGTATTGTGGATTTTCGCCAGCACGAATTTTGGTCTTGTGTTTTTGCTTCTTATTTGGCAACATAAGAAGGCGAACCTGACAAAAAGGCAGAGTAACACTGATTAGAAAGAATAACACTGATAAGTAGAAGGTCGAGCAGTTTTAAAAAGAGTAAAGTTTTTCCGACTTTCCAATTTAAAGGCTTATTTAGTCAAGAGTTAGCCTTAGACTTGAGATCGAACGACATGCATTAGAAATCTGAGGTGCAGAAGTTTTGAAGACAAATGTCAGGGATGAAGACTTCTGCTCTAACTCCGTGGAGTTTTGAGGTGCTTAATAGACTTGGAAAATTTCTGCGGTGGGCATGCCTGTCGTAAGAGGAGACTAAAATCCACAAGTGTGAACTAAGCTAATTTGTGCTTAAACATCCTACTGCGCAAATGCGTCTGGTGTGAGGAAAGACTTTATTTTGCCCTTGTTCACATCTAGACCTCTCCTCATCCCGTCCTGAGAAAGGACCAAGCAATTGCTCAATGTCAATTTATTCTTCGCCGATATATAGTGAATCGTTCATTCCGTCATGAGGGCACCGGTTTTCAAAGCTTATAGCGTTTTCTTTTCTGAAATAAATTGTTGCCTAAGTAAATGGTAAAGCCTTAATAGAGTTACTCCTACCCCAGAAAATTTTCAACATTTACAGTGCATACAAAGAACATTTCAACTCACCATATTCACTCATATTAACAGAGTATATGTGGAACTTAAGAGCAATTGAGAGTTTCACAGAGTTGCACTGCCACACCGCCATTTTATACAGAGTAAAAGTGTAATGCTTTTGCGTTGCGAGCAGGCAACAATTTTCACAAAAGAACGAAATACCCCGTAAAGGCGTTGCCTGTTTTTTAGAAGAGAACAACCCTTGCGTGGCGTACTAAAAGCGTAACACTTTAGCCAGAAAAGAAAACGCTAATAGTTATCCGCCAAAATATTCGGTAGAAATTTCTGGCATTATTCCATGCACAATGCGTTTCTCTTCACATCACTATAACGCTTATAACTTCGCACGTTGCTGTCACCATAACCTCTCAGTGCGCAATTGTGAAGGGCGAGTGGAGTAATCACCACCTCTCACGGACTAGTTCTTAGCGGAAAAATTTGCCTTGTGTCTTTTCGTACAATTTCTTTTATGCACAGAGTTTTGTGCATGCCTTGGCTATCTTTTGTTCCGTGTCGGCCTCGTAGATTGCGAACATCACTGACACTGCTGCTATGCCTGCCGTCGATGACGATATGATCAATTTGGCTTCGTGATCTTTGTTCAGAAGATAGCAATGTAGCTTGGTGTAACTTTTTATGCTGTTTTAGCCTCTTTCAAATCACAAAACCCATATTGTGACTTAGTTTCGCTCTTCGTTTCTTATGAATACTAAGGTTGACGTCGCAATGTCTTATTTCCCCGTCCATCGAGGTTGATATGGCGTTGACGTCAGTTTCTGCCTTCACGGGGACATCAACCAGCCTGGCATCGGCACCGCCCTTCGAATGATTTCGGTTATTAGAGCCATTACCTCAAATTCTAAAATTTACTTTTGTTACTTTTTCGCAATGGAAGGGGTTCATTTTGCGGATCCCAGGCCTATTCAAAGCAAAGAGAATCTTTAGGCCGAGAAAGTACTAAACTAACCTGCGTATGCGTCGTTTGGCCATTGCCCAGTGTTGGCAGTCCCCTAGCCTGCATTACATGCACTGTCATCTTACGCATTGGTGCATCATATAGCAGTGAGATCTCTATACTACCACTTTTGCCATAAAACTGATTTTGTACAGAAGTATCATCCGACTTAATGGAACGCAAGTCACTGGTATCGAAAAGTGGTTCCTAGAAACACAGAGAGGAAAGTTAATAAGTTTTGGTATATGGAACAATAAATATGATCTGACACTGTGTATTCTCAGTCACATGACTGTGGCTGAAAAGTGGTTGAAGATCAATATCGTGTAAATCGCCGTTTAAAATAATCCTTATTTATTGTTGCAATCACAGACCCAATCCTCACGTTCCAATGAAGCATGATCCAGATACGGATGGCAATTTAACATGCGAATGCAACAACAAATTGATCCATATGGATCACGCTTCATCGGAACGCAACAAATAACTGCTCTTCTCACATCAAAGCAATAAGCTGCGACAATATAAATCAATGTATCCGTGATTTGTGCTACTTTTTTCTGACTGCTGTAGCAGGGAAATGACGGATTCACAGATTCATTTCATCGCAGTGCCGAGCGCTGTGATTTATTCTGTAATTGTAATTATTGGTAAGCATTACTGTAAACGAGATGCAGGTGCCGTCGCAGTCAGCCAGTGAGAAAGATTTCTTCTAAGCTGGCGCTGTGATTCACTGTGATCCTTAAGTCGCTGTAATAAAATCACAGGCAAATGAGTAATAGTACTCTGCATAACAGTATACCTAATTACCACCAATACACTTACATCTTCATTATTATTACTGTTACTGCTGTTATTATTATTATTGCTATGCAAATCAGGCACATCATCTAAACTGTCTTGACGAACAGGAGTTGTTATCTTTTGATATCTACTGCTACTGCTGTTGCTGCTGGTTTTTAATAAATCAGCCCGATTGTCAATACGCGACTCCTTCAATGAGGATGAAGCGCTACATTCGCTCGATTTATTCGTACCGCCACCGTTGCTATGAAAACTTTCTGAAATTCATAAAAAGTATTTAGATAAAAAAAATTTATTTAAAGTTAATTTATTTTTTTAAATGCCTACCCTTTCTCTCACCAGTCAATATACCCATATGACTGTCAACGGACGCTTTTTCCGAATCATTTGAACTACATTCACTGTGCGAGGACGGAACACCAACTTTGCCACGTTCTGCTATTTCCAATGGATCTTTTGAAGAATCGAAGCGTGGCGTTATCGTAACACGTTGCAATTCATTTGGTGTGTAATTGAAGCTCTGTTGTGGATTTGGCGGTGACGGTGGTTGATACTGTGACGATTGTTGGTGTACACCGTAGCTATTAAAATGACCATTTGCGGAAAAATTGCGTGATTGCTGAAAACGTAAGCGACGTAATATGTCTTCTTCGGAGTCGGAGCTTGTATTATCATAACGGCGCTTACGTGCTAAATTTGGAAAATTGAAGAAGATTTATCAAAAATGTATTTATATTGTAACGAACTTAGGGGAATTTCGCTTATTCCAAATCTTCTGCTAACGTTCGAATCGCTAAACTGTTGAATAAGTAACTCTAATATTCAATAATGCAAAAATGTACTTTATTAGACTACTTGAAAGTACTTCACAATAAAACTTAACTTCACAACCAATAGCATGCTTAAATCAATCTAATTGCTGACTACTCAGCTTGTGCTGCTTTTATACTCTCTGCCTAAAATGTCTAGACGTTTCTTCTTCTATAATTTTCTTCTTGGTTACCAGCTACATGCGTGTGTATTTGTAGTTTATAGCCTCTCGCATAGCCATATGCGTGTGTGTATGTGAGTACTACTTCGACCGATGACTACATCAGTGTGTGAGTTATCTCTTCGTTGCCTTATATATATGTGGGTAAATGATGATTAATGTGTTTTTGTAGCTTGCTTTAATGTTTTTGTTGTTGTTTATTTACGCTTAGAGCGTAATTTCGTCACAATATATTTAGATTAAACTCAATAAAAGCAGTTGAAGTGTTCCTTAAGTTTTTTCCTCTTAAAAATGTGATTAAAATGAGTATATTTTCTTAATCGTCAGAGAGGCTGGCAGACTTGTGTATCTAATAGATTTGATTTGCTTAGGTGATAAAGTTGACAACAGTGCTGTCTATATTATCCATTGAGATTTCATAGGCCCTCTCTGCCTAAATGAATTCATTTGAATGAAGCTATTTCTAATGGAAGTATAAACATTTTGATTTGCGTTGGTTTCAGAAAGTTATTTAGCGATGATTGTTGGTGTTGTTGTAGCGATAAAGGCACTCTCCGAGGTTTTGGCGAGTGTTATCGATGTTTATGGTCCTTTAACGTATGCGCCTTCAAGGCCATCCCCCACCCCTACTTTTATGAGACACCAAAGCCTTGGCAGCTTAAGAAAGTAGGTGAGGTTGACATCCCATTTAAGGAGTTGAGCTACATAACCCCTCTAATCAATTGAGTATTCTAGTCGGCTCTTACGACAGGCATACCTGCCGCGGTCATATTCGAAGCCCCCTAACCCGCTGAGGTGATATTTTGCAGCTGTTCAATCGACTTACATAGTTGTATGTACATATGTATGTGTGTAAGTCATCATTCGTAAATTGATTCTTTTGAGTTGAATGAATGGTTAACAAACAAGAATTGGTGCAGCATGGCGTATGAGTAATTTTTACAGCGAACAGAAACTAGCAGTCAGGGTTGCCGCTAATTTAAATTTTCAGTAACCAGAATTTTCCAAAAAAGTTACCAAAAGTGGAAAATGGTAACCAAACCGAAAAAACTTGCGTTTTTGCTGGCAGCATTGATATTTATTTTATTTTAGCGTACATATAACGTAAACAAAGTACACAGTTAGAAACAAATTAAGAATTAATTTTTTTACATAAAATTTGATAAGACAAAAACATAAAATCATGTTATTACACGTGCTGTGTGTATGAGTATGAAAAATAATTCTTTTAAATTAGATGTAATTACGTACCTAAATGTGTAATGAGATCAAAAGCAAATGCAATTACAAATAATAATAAATACATTCGATTAAAAATAATTTTTAGCCGACCATACGTAATTCTTTTCATTTCCTTTTGGACACCACTCTATTGATAGCATTATTCTGTTTATAGTTTTAACATCTAGATTGTTTCTTAACTTCGTTTTAATTAAAGCTAAATCAGAAAACTTTCTTTCTGCCGCCGCTGAACTATGTGGTAATGACAATAACTTCATTACAAATCGCATACGATTCTTAAAGCAGGTCTCCCAATCCCATTCTTTTAACATGAAACTTTTTCCCAAAAAAACGATTATATAACCAGCGATGACAAGAATTTGGCCAAGATCGATGCTTATATTTGCTATAACGAATATCTACAGATGGCGGTGTGCCGCTTTACATAGACGCTACATCATCGAATTTTAAATCAAATTTCCCTTAATATATCAAAATCACTCTACATGCTACTCGTTGCAAAATAAAGCTCGAAAACATAATTGATAGGTATCAAAGTGGACAGTTTAAACGGTAACCAAAATAGGCAAGCGGTAACCACGGAACCAAATGAAATTTCGGTAACCAAATTTGGTAACAAGTGATCAAAAACGGCAACAATTCTTCATATTATTTATTTTCAATGTTGAAAGAAAAAACCTCTACGAATTTTGCCACTTAACTATGCAAACCAACCTCAAAACTATTTTCAAAATATGTAATTCGAAATTTGAGAAAACTGTACGAAAATTTCGGACTTTTTTTGGAGTGCTCTGATTTTCTTTGAGTATGCAGTTTTGTGGCCCAATATATTTTAGTCCGACAAAGTAGAAGTTATAGACTCATTTTGTGCTGTTGATTTTCCGACAGAAAAAGTTATAGGTCTTCCAAAACTCGCATAGATTTTTAAGAATTTTTTCCGAAAGGTGTTTCAGATTTTCTACATAAAAAAGAAATATTTACATTTTATATAGAGGACAATCTTGTATTTTCGAATTTTTTCGGTAGCAGTTTTCATAATTGGTTTGCAACTACAAAATTTATCGACAATTTTTCTTAAAACATCGAAAATGAGAAAAGAACTTATTGTACGAAATTTGATTTAAAAAAATTGCCCTTCCTACTATTTTTTCTATTCGCTGACGTAATTTAAAAAAAATTATTATTATGCTCTAGCTCTAAACCAGAAATTTTGATCACTATGTAGTTACGGATTTCATTGCAGGTTTTTTTGTCAACTCAAAAAAATCCATTTAAGAAAAATGATAGCCCATAGACCACTTGCAAATGTCCGACCAACATTTGCTGAGAGGTGATCAAATTTTCTTTTGTTTTTATACTCAGCTGAGCAGAGCTCACAGAGTATATTAACTTTGTTCGCATAACGGTAATCCGTAACGGCATAAACTAATCGAGATAGATATAGACTTCTATATATCAAAATGATCTGGGTGAAAAAAGAAATTTATTTAGCCATGTTCGTCCGTCTGTAAACACGATAACTTGAGTAAATTTTGAGGTATCTTAATGAAATTTGGTATGTAGGTTCCTGGGCGCTCATCTCAGTTCGCTATTTAAAATGAACGAAATCGGACTACAACCACGCCCACTTTTTCGATATCGAAAATTTCGAAAAACAGAAAAAAACTGTAATTCATTACCAAAGACGGATAAAGCGATGAAACTTGGTAGGTGGGTTGACCTTATGACGCCAAATAGAAAATTGGAAAAATTTTGGACAATGGGCATGGCACCGCCTACTTTTAAAAGAAGGTAATTTAAAAGTTTTGCAATCTGTAACTTGGCATTCGTTGAAGATATCATGATGAAATTTGGTAGGCACGTTACTCCTATTACTATATGTGCGCTAAATAAAAATAAGCGAAATCGGATGACGAACACGCCCACTTTAAAAAAAAAAATTTTTTTAAGTCAAATTTTAACAAAAAATTTAATATCTTTACAGAATAAAAATAAATTGTGTCAACATTCGACGCAGTAATGATATGGTGCAATAAAATACAAAGATAAAAGAAAATTTCAAAATGGGCGTAACTCCGCCCTTTTTTATTTAATTCGTCTAGAATACTTTTAATGCCATAAGTCGAACTAAAATTTACCAATCCTTCTTAAATTTGGTAGGGGCATAGATTCTATGACGGTAACTGTTTTCTGTGAAAATGGGCGAAATCGGTGGAAGCCCCGCCCAGTTTTTATACACAGTCCACCGTCTGTCCTTCCGCTCGGCCGTTAACACGATAACTTGCGCAAAAAACGATATATCTTAACTAAACTTAGTTCACGTACTTATCTGAAGTCACTTTATCTTGGTATAAAATATGGCCGAAATTCGACTATGACCACGCCCACTTTTCCGATATCGAGAATTACGAAAAATGAAAAAAATGCCATAATTCTGTACCAAATATAAAAAAAGAGATGAAGCATGGTAATTGGATTGGCTTTTTGACGCAAAATATAACTTTAGAAAAAACTTGTAAAATGGGTGGGACACCTACCATATTAAGTAGAAGAAAATGAAAAAGTTCTGCAGTGCGAAATCAAAAGCCCTTGGAATCTTGGCAGGAATTCTGTTCATGGTATGACATATATAAATAAATTATCGGTACCCGGCATTAGATGTTCTGGGTCACCCTGGTCAACATTTTGGTCGATATTTCGAAAACGCCTTCATATATACAACTAAGGGCTACTCCCTTTTAAAACCCTCATTAATACTCTTAATTTGATACCCATATCGCACAAACATATTCTAGAGTCACCCCTGGTCCACCCTTATTGCGATATCTCGAAAAGGCGTCCACCTATAGAACTAAGGCCCACTACATTTTAAATAATCTTTAACACCTTTCATTTGATATACATGTCACACAAACACATTCCAGGGTTACCCTAGGTTCATTTTGCTAAATTGTGATTTTCCCTTATTTTGTCTCCAAAGCTCTCAGCTGAGTATGTAATGTTCGGTTACACCCGAACTTAGCCGTCCTTACTTGTTATCCTTCGAAATACAATCGGGTTTGTTTTTTATTGTTACTGGGTTATTTGACATGCGATTATTGACATTCATGTGCGTCATTTTGGTCTTGAGAAGCTATTTGATTTATTTTCTGAGTTATTTGAGCTATGAAGTCGTTTTTACAAAGATTTGTCTGCTAAACGAGTTTCAGCTCCATTTAGCATGTTTCGCGCTTCACCACTTTTTAAAATCAAAGGTCTAAAATTCAGGTACAAGAACAATATCAAGAACAATTTTGAAAACTTTCGTGTGTCCGAATAAAAAAATAAGGAATTGATTGTTGTAACTCTAATTCATGGTGCAATGACCAGGCGAAGTAAATAAAAAAGACAGAAGATGTACGCTATCTGAAACGGTAGGGATGTATTTTCAACGGCCATAAGAGGGTGACATTTTTAACCGCTTTGAAAAAATAGGAGTAGAAAATGAATACCTTGCTATGAAAGCCATAAAAGAAACTGTTTTTTCGGCATATCACTGACACCTAACGACAATCCAAAAGGAGATACAACGGCCCAGTTCGAGCTTACATTACTTTTAGCTACGAATACAAATTGAAAATTCAATTTGGCCACTTTAACTTTGATGAGCAGTAAAATTTAATGGATGCGGCGAAAGTAAACTGACCTCAACTTCAACTACAGTTGAAACTTTCATTGAAAAACCGGGCATAAAAGGGAGAAGTGTTATCCATATATAGTATGTAAGTATAAAAGTTATTTAGTTGAACTTTACTGCCTTTTGCGGCACTTTGGGGTTCGATGAAATATTTTGCAGTCACACTTGGAAGTGAACGTAATACTTTAAAAGTGTCCCTAAAAATCTATTGAAATTTTCATCTGCTCTGTTTATCTGTCGTTGAGAGTCGGAAGTAAAATATATGCTCTTCTATTATACTATACAAACTTGATCAGAAGATCCCCAAAAAACTCATGACAGCAACATTGAGTCACAATTGTTTGTATATTTAGAATACCATTGTTTCGGCGAAGTTTTTATATAAATAAGGCATAATACGACAATTTTGGTGTCCTTGTTGTAGGAATGACAAAAACATTCCTCGAAAGTCTTTACTAGCGCTACACAGGGGAAAATCCTTGGTTGGATATGACGTGAATACAAAAAGTTTTTTTTAACAAAGATGCATATATATTGAAAACATCAACAATATGGGTGGAAAAGTTTAGCACGCCTCAGTTATGGAAGCCAAAACCAACAGTTAAATCCAGTAAAAGACCATCTATACTCACTTAATAGTTTATGTGAAAAAAATAGTAAAAATGGCATATTTTACTCCTGAAAAATGCAAAAAACAATATTTTTTCGGAGACAGCATTGGCGAAAAACTTTTATATAGCCGAATGACAGGAAAAAAGAGAATTTAGAGCATGGCAAAACTATACAAGGTGGCAGCATTGGACAGCTGATTTGTACTTTTTTTATTTGAATTGATACATCAACTTCCGGCGCAGTACGATTTTGACATAAGTCCATGGAATTTACAAAAACAGCTGGTTATTCCACCATTTTAAATTTTGAAGTTTTGTTCCTTCAAATGTATGTCAATTTTAAATTTTTTTAAGAAAATGCATTTGCTTATTTTTGATTCACATGACCTATTGGATTGCCATATCAATTTGGTAGTGATAGTTAATTGTAAAGTACATACTCAGAACAAATGCTATTTGCAAGGATTAGGCATATATTCCGGGCATGCTTAACCAACGAACCGATATCATTTCGTTACGATAATTAACGTTAATAAACGAAACAAAGTCATTTCGTAACGAAATGATATCGGTTCGTTGGTTAAGCATGCCTGATATATTCCAACAAAATTTATTAGACCAATAGAACGCCCCTCAAAGACACGCTAACACAAAAAGTAGTAAAATAAATTGGAATGCAGTTTCTTAGATATTACTTATTGAACCTTACGTTCATAGATACATATATGCAGGTCTTAAGGAATTGCTATAATGTGTTATTTATATTATTTACTTATGCGTCTGTATACATGCACATACATATGTACTATACTCACACTTACACATTTTTTGTGTATATTTTGATGCGATTATCTTTTCATCGCAACAATTTAGACCGTGACGAGCATGAAAGCACCATTTACGATGTACATAAAGAAAAAATAAAAACATCAAAGCAACGACACCGAAAAGTGCACCCAAAACTGTCGTTAGCTCAACGGATCCTAGAAGAAAAAAAGAAGAAAAATTTAAAATAGTGTAAGTAAGATATATCAGGAATACACATACATACAAACATATTTAATAAAGCATTAATGGAAAAAGTGAAAACCAAAGTAAAAGTCCTTGAAAATTAAAGCTTTTGAGGTAATTTCTGTGAAAGGATATACATATGTACATATATGTGCGCCGGTAGACTTAAACGTACAAATGTATGTTAATACATTTTTATATCTATATATAAATTTGTCAAAGCACTATGTTATAGTGCATTTTTCGACATGTACTCACTTCCAAACTGCTTGTTTAACATAACAAACAAACAAAATATTAACCAGACAATTCCGCGTTCAAAAAGTTCGGCTATCACTTCAAATACTAACAATTAACTGTTCTAACTAATATACCGTTCACCGATTTCAGCTGTGAACATTTTTTTAATAATGGATTTTCTCATAAATAAAGTAAAAGCAAAGCGGCGTTTGAATACATACATATGTACATAAATATATCCAAGTTTATATGTATTTTCATATTACTATTGTCACGGATATTAGCATTGCTAAGTTATACCATCACTAAGGCGATGCTAAGGCCACGATAAGCAGTATTTATGTCAATAATCAAATCATGTATAGACATATATAAGGCAGCCGAAAGATGTCACACACAGATGCATTTACTTATACGCCTATGTATGCGTGAGAGACTGTAAACTACAAACATTTACATCAATAATTCAATCATTATTTATCTACATAAACGAATAAATAATTGCGTCTACACATATGTACGTATACGGGCAGCGGAGCGGCAATGCACAAACACATGCATATATCTTATCTGAGTTGTCACAAGAGAGAGCAATAATTTGTGCACGTAGTTGTGGCTGTCGATTTTGTAGCCGAAACTAACTAGTAAGTTCTGGAAATCGAAGAGCCTAGAAGTATGCAGCGTAAACTATGTATAAAAGCGGGTCAGGCGAGTAAGAAGTGATTCAGTTGATTTGAACCGTCAAGCAGTTCGATTAAGCGCTATCTAGCGAGCTATAGCAGTATTATTTTGAATAGTAGAGTTTCATTTGAGCTATCAATCACTTTGGTTGTTAAGCAAAGTATAAATGTTATTGTGAAGTATTTTAATAAAGGCCATTTTTCCATTATTCAATATTGGAGTTATTTATTCAACAGTTTAGCGATACGAACTTAGCAGAGGGTTGCAAATAAAAGGAAATTCGTTACAATTGGTGTCAGAAGAGGAATTGTTGAATAAATACCAGAGGACAACAAGGACATGGCAAAGTTCAGTGAATTGAAGATCCAGCAATTAAAGAAGGAGTTGGAGAGCCGTGCATTGAATACAAGCGGCGTTAAACACGAACTTCAGGCACGGCTAAGAGAGGCAATGGAAGCAGAAAGAATTGACGTGGAAGAGTATGTCTTTCATCTTGATGGCGATGAGACAACAAAATTGGAGGAGAAAAACGAAACATCGCAGACGGTTACCAGCACAGACTTGAACATGATATTGGCTGCAATATCTGCACAAACATCGACAGTAGCATCAACGTCATCGCAATTGGCATCCCAACTGGAAGCGCAAGAGGCACGTATAACAGAAATGTCATCACAAATATCCACAAATATGCCATCACAATTGGAATCGCAGGAGACACGCATAACTTCGAAGATTGAAGCACAAGAAACGCGTATGTCAGAAATGTCGACACAGATTACATCCAAGGTGGAAACACAGCTCGAAGAACAGAGGACATATATGGCATCCCAACTGGAAGAGCAGAAGACATATATGGCATCCCAACTGGAATCACAGGAGGCACGTATTTCAGAAATGACGTCGCAAGTGTCATCTCAATTTGAAGATCAAAAGACATATATGGCATCTCAATTGGAAGCGCAAGAGGCACGTATATCTGAAATGTCGGCAGAAATTTTGGAACAGGTATCATCAAAACTGGAAGCGCAGGATGCAAAAATGGCTCAATTTCAGGCAGAAGTAGATGAATTAAAAGGTCGTATGGAGCAGTTGCAACTTAATCGGCCGGCTGCTTCAGCGAGTAATACGAAGGTAAAAACTCCATCTTTTGACGGCTCTGTTCCTTTCCAGGTCTTCAAGCTACAGTTTGAGAAGATCGCAGCAGTGAACAACTGGAATGCGGAAGATAAAGTTGCTGCACTGTTCGTCGCATTGAAGGGGCCAGCAGCCGAAATCCTACAGACGATTCCCGAAGGAGAGCGGAACAATTATTAAGCATTGATGGCTGCTGTAGAACGACGTTATGGAAGCGAGCATAGAAAACAGATATTCCAAATTGAGTTGCAAAACCGCTACCAAAAAGCAAATGAGACATTGCAGGAGTTTGCTTCAGATGTTGAAAGGTTGGCTCATCTCGCAAATGCGGACGCACCCGTGGTATACACCGAGAGGGTAAAAATCCAGAGTTTTATAAATGGCATACCAGACGTGGAAACGAAGCGAGCTACATACGCAAGCCCAAAACTAACATTTGGTGAAACGGTATCACATGCATTGACTCAGGAAACGGCCTCACTATTGAGTAAACCAGCATACAAAGCTCATCGTGTGGAAGTGGACAAACCAGATTGGGTAGACACAATTTTGGAAGCACTGAAGGGATCACAGCAGAAAAATGCCGGAGTTATTAAATGCTTCAAATGCGGGAAGTCCGGTCACATTGCACGTCATTGCGATCTTGGTCCTAATAGTTCCAACAATGTGGGTGGCCGTAAACGCAAAACTGGAGGAGATGAGCAAGAGCGAGTAAGAGGTAGAGATCGAACCAGCTATTGAATGCCCGGTGATATCCGTGTTGCAAATTGGTAGAAAATCGAGCAGCCTTACCGTCAGAGGGAATGTGGATGGTAAAGAACATGTACTGACTGTAGATACGGGCGCATCTCATTCCTTGATTCGATCTGATTTGGTCTACAAGAGAGTAAAGTCATTACCTGGAGCGAGGTTGCGTACGGTCACTGGCGAGTATAACCAAGTCCGGGGAGAAGTGATCTGTGAAGTCTTAATTGGGAAGGTCATGGTTTTACACAAATTCGTTGTGGCGGGGATTGTTGATGAAGTTATATTGGGAGTGGATTTCTTGGTTGACCATGACATCAAGATCGATATGCAGAGAAGGGTGATGCATTATGAGAACCAAGATGTGCCACTTAACTTCAGTTTGGAAAAAGGGTTCAGCAGTAAGCTAGTGCTGGTGGAGGAGATTCGACAGAGACCACGAAAGTCAAGGAAAGTAGATCGAGCAAAGGTTGATGGATCGAATGGGCCAAATAAACCGAAATTAAAAGTACCTGCGAGAAAAAGACCGGCATCGACAAAACCTAATGGACGCACTAAGATGACTAAAAGAATTTTCCAGAAAGAATGCAAGGATGGTTTCAAGCCAGCGCACACTTCTGTTGAGAAACGTCGGAACGATACTGAGTATGTGAAGCCAATCCGTCAAGAACAAGCTCTACAAAGTAGTTCTTCATTGGCCAAGCAACAGAGTGCGAGAGAACGATCCAGAATAATGAGTAGTAAGATGGAACACAGGTACGACAAGGAAAATAATTCGGAAGGTTTCCGGGAGGGAGATTTGGTACTGCTATACAACCCTCACCGGCGGAAAGGTGTTCCATCCAAATATCGGTGCAGTTGGGAAGGCCCGTACAGAGTTCTGAAGACGATCAGTGATGTCATCTACCGTATACAAGAAATTGGGAAATCACGAAATAGAAGAGTGTTACATTTGGCAATGCTAGCAGCGTTTAGATCGAAAGATTTGTCTGATCGGGACGATCAGACTTAAGTGGAGGGCAGTGTCACGGATATTAACATCGCTAAGTTATACCATCACTAAGGCGATGCTAAAGCCACGATAAGCAGTATTTACGTCAATAATCAAATCATGTATACACATATATAAGGCAGCCGAAAGATGTCACACACAGATGCATTTACTTATACGCCTATGCATGCGCGAGAGACTGTAAACTACAAACATTTACATCAATAATTCAATCATTATGTATCTACATAAACGAATAAATAATTGCGTCTACACATATGTACGTATACGAGCAGCGGAGCGGCAATGCACAAACACATGCATATATCTTATCTGAGTTGTCACAAGAGGGAGCAATAATTTGTGCACGTAGTTGTGGCTGGCGATTTTGTAGCCGAAACTAACTAGTAAGTTCTGGAAATCGAAGAGCCTAGAAGTATGCAGCGTAAACTATAAAAGCGGGGCAGGTGAGTAAGAAGTGATTCAGTTGATTTGAACCGTCAAGCAGTTCGATTAAGCGCTATCTAGCGAGCTATAGTAGTATTATTTTGAATAGTAGAGTTTCATTTGAGCTATCAATCACTTTGGTTGTTAAGCAAAGTATAAGTGTTATTGTGAAGTATTTTAATAAAGGCCATTTTTCCATTATTCAATATTGGAGTTATTTATTCAACAGTTTAGCGATACGAACTTAGCAGAGGGTTGCAAATAAAAGGATTTGCAGGAAATTCGTTACACTATACAAGAAAAAATCGAATTAAATGACGTGCTTGTGTAAATACAATGAATCAAATGTCGCATAAATATATTTTAACTGTAGTATGTAATGTAGCAAACTTCTGCTGACACTACGTACTCATTCAGTCTATGTGAGGTCCTCACGGACCGACCAGTTCAACCTATATAATGAGCGTTTAAGTTACTAAGATAGTTGAACTCAGCAGTAAAATACAGAACATAGATTTTTTGATGTGTAAACAAGTTTGCTTACGGTATGCAGGACTCCTGAATATAAGCGTAAGATGCAAATGTAAGCGTAAAATATAAGTGAGAGCGTCAGCGTCAGCGTAAGCATAGACTTTGTAAGTGGTATGCTATATGGGGGATATATGTATGTACATATGTAGAATGTAAATGCAGGCGTACTGTGTAATATTGGTATTTCTACTGTACTAGATAATGTATTAGTGTGTGGTATTGTTGGTCTGCTGTATGGAGTAATAAAGAATGAGAGCATAAGTGTAGTCACTAAACTTCAACTAACCTAGGAATAAGGTTTGTATGTGGTATAGTTGACATGAGCGAAATCACACAGTAGCTCAAGGAAAGCCCGTCACCTACATACATATCACTTAAAGTCTCTGATTAAATATACAATTTTTTTGTATGCAAGTGCAAGCAGAGATATATACACTGCTGCTTTGATGGAAATAAATAGACAGGAGCAAACATGAGCAAATGCGTGATTTTTATTACTGATAAATAAAGTGTTTGCTAAAACAAAGCAATTGGTTAGGTATTCAAGTTTAAGTTGAGATATGTTTTTTTAGAGTTTTGTTGGTTGTATTTGGTTATTTATATCAAGTAGTAAAGTGCAAACGAAACAAAGTAATAATAATAAAAATTACATTAAATTAATAAAAAAATAAAAAAAACATTAAATAAAATAAGTGTAAATTAAATTAAATAAGTTGAATAAAAATAAAAAAAACCTGAACTAAAACAAAAATAATAAAGTGGAAAAAAATTTTATAAAATTAAATTAAATTAGCAAAATAAATAA
This sequence comes from Eurosta solidaginis, assembly GCF_040869045.1. NCBI lineage: Eukaryota > Metazoa > Arthropoda > Insecta > Diptera > Tephritidae > Eurosta > Eurosta solidaginis. Next base: position 270,901,984 of record NC_090319.1, on the reverse strand, counting down.
AAAAATTAAATAAAATTTAAATAAATTAAATTAAATCGATTATTAATATATGAGTTATCAGTTTTTTATCGGAGAATTTTGGATTAATCATTAAAAAGTTATCGGTATTATCAATATGTTATCGATTTCTTATTTTTTTGTTATAAAAATTTATCGATATATTATCGAAAAGTCATGAATTTACTATCGGACTTTTACCAGTCTGTTATCGGTATCTTATCGATTTATTAACGACGACTCATTAGCTTTTTATGATACAGATACCTGTACCCTTCTATGTTAACCTGATAAGCAACCAATAAGAAGCCGATGACTCGGCAATAACAAGCCGATTGCAAACCGACAAGTCGACGATAATAAACTTATTATGAAACCATGTGGGTTTTTACCAATAACAAGTCGACGCAGCTCTTCTTAAAAATCTCGAAACTATTTGTGTCTGGTAACGTTACCATATTTTGGGTTAACTTCAAGCCGTAGTTAAGTTAAAAACATTAGTTTTCTAGACGTACAGCTGTAAGTGTACACATCGAAATTCAAGAGTACTTGGTACTCACCCTTTTTTTCTTTATCTCTAAACACGACGTTCGCCATTATTTGTCATTTAACTAACTAGGCGATTTTGCATACGAGGTTGCGCCAATCGTCACTATTTCGTGGTAACTGACAGAAAGGAGCACCATGGAAGATCATTTCTTCATGAATACGGGTATTTGTAGAAACAGTTTCTAAGCTACTAGAGCCACTTTGCCCACTTGCATTCCCAGACATAGCCAGCGAAATTTTTGGGCATTGACAATTCGTTGTACACTCATACCTGAATAAAGCTCCTAATTAATCTTCCTTCGATATTCACCTTTGGTTTCAACAAAGGCACCAATCTTTACTAACTAATACTAATATAACAATTTATGAAATTTTGCAAAAAAAAATTAATTGATTACCTAGACCAATAAAATTTGATATATAGATCCTATAAATCCTTATGTCTCGATTTAAAAAGTGAGCGGCAGCATCCATTCATTTCGGGATCATTTTGATACAATGCTGGATAATTTCGGTACTATTTCTATCAAAATTTTTAATTGTTTTCGGGATAATTTCGGGGCCGTTTTCGTGATTTTTCGGAACATGTTCGGAATTATTTTAGAATTAGTTTGGCACCATTTAGGAATCATCTCGGGATTATTTCGCTATAAATTCGAGAGAGCTTCGGGACTGTTTCGTCATTGTATTCGGGAAATTTTAGAATCATTTTGAAATTTAGAACTATTTCAGGATGGTTATCGGGATATTATTCTACCATTACCCAACAATTTTGAGAAAAATTCTGAATGAACTCACAAGCTTTCGGGTAAAATTGAAAATGAATTCACAATGGGTCGGGATTATTTATGCGTGAGTTTTTGGATCGTTTCGGGACTCATTCAAAATAATTTCGGGGAAATTTTATTATAATTTCAGGACTATCTCTGTATCACTCCGACATGCCCTTCGAGATATTTCGGTTTTGCTTCCACGACCAGATAAATATTATTTGAGATCATTTTCTATTGAAAAATTATACTAAGTCATGAACTTTTTAAATCAGGACGAAATGTCGATTCCATCTCAGATCCGTTTAGGGTACTGGATTCGATCCCATGATAGTGGTTCCATGCAATTTCCTTCACTCACTTTTTGCTGTAATCTATGTACTGCTGCGTTTTAAAGGTTGTAACTTTATCTAATTTTTAATAAAAAAGTTTACTTTTACTTCGTAACAATGGTTCGGGGTCCACCCTGCAATATTCCAATTGGTGGAAAACCCCATGGTTCTAATGAACGATGCTATAAAAAGAATTTTCGACACTTACTGCAAAGATAGTATGGTAGATATGAACTAGAAAAGTGAATACGAGAAAATAGTTAAGAATAGTACTATGCTTTCGTATTAAAAAGTTTGTGGATAAACCTTCAATAATCCAATTATTCGGTGACCATTTGGAATGATTTCGAGATAATTTCAGGGCTAACTTCGCTTTTCAATCAGAGCCAAAAAGTGTTATTAGGTAAGTCGACTCATAGATTTACCGAAAACTCATAGGATATGTACACTAATGTTGGCCGATCCCGTGATTTTTGAGGAACAATGTTATCTGTGATTGTGACCTCTCAGTCACAGCGGCTTTTAACCGTGACTGTGACTGAAAAAAAAAACAAATACCACGCTAACAGGAGTCAGTTTTGGTGATTCTATACGACAGCATGACACTGCTAATACGCGTCCAAAAATATCGAGAGAGATCTCAAAAGACGCGTATTGACCTCGACAACAATAATCCGAAGGCGGAAAATAAAAATGTTTGCTTTGTAAAGAGATATTTGCGAAAGAAATTGAAAACTTTCATGTGGTTGTTTTAATTTTGAATATTCTGTAATACCCACAAAAAAAATGTTTGATGATTTTGCGTACCCACAAGAAAAACTGTGAGTGTTTTGCGCGGATATTGATTTGGTCTCCAAACCGGTGTTGTATCCACCCAGGGTATTTTTTTATAAGCGCGGTCGAAGGCCGCCAATGCAGAAACGTAATCTGCGCTAAAATACTATGGATACCACCCCCGGTTTCGGAGCGCTACGGACCATTTTGCGGTTTTTTTGGAAATATCTTTTGACAGAAATAAAATTTGGAATTTCCGCTTTCGGTCCGTGGTCCTGGGATCAAAACGCGTCTTTTGGCACCTCTCCCGATATTTTTGGACGAGGTTTAGCAGTTGTACCCTAAAGTAAAAATGACCAGTGTTGGTCTCCTAACCGGTTTTGGAGCACTCCGGGGTCATTTTCTGGTTTTTCGTTAATATTTTTTGAACGAGCTAAAAATTTTATTTTTCGCTTTCGGATTATTGTTGTCGAGGTCAATACGCGTCTTTTGACGCCTCTCTCGATATTTTTGGACGCGTATGTGTCAGGCTGTCATATAAAATTAGTTCAGTTATGAGAGCTATGTTTGAGTCTGTGATTGTTAACGGGAAATAAATGCTGTCACAGGCAATCAGTCACCAATATTCCTTGTAATCTCTCGCTGAAGTGTACTGTGATTTTTCAGTAACTGTGACAAAATCACAGGTACACGGATATTTGCCAACTCTAGAGTATACAAAAAAGTTCAAAGTTTGGTAAACTTTTGAACACATATGTGTTATATTAAATAAAATAGTTTAATGTACTTGTCGACTATTATTTCAGACAAAAGAAAGAAACCCAAAGTTTTTCTTGAATATTTTCCCAAGACCTGTATGTTAAGTTTAAGCCAATTTAAAAAAGCAATAATGCATACACTGTAAACACGAAACCCCACTCACCAATATGAGTCAGTAAAATATGAAGGAAAGTCAAAGTTTGTATAGTCATTTCGATGTCTACAAGTAGGACAAAATAAAATTGTACTAGCGTATAAAACACGCAAAGCACGCACTTTTACATTCAGTAGAACACAAGTATTATTAATTTTCAATGTCAAATGTGGCACCAATTAAACCCACTTTCTGTGTCTTGTTAAAGTGAAATATTTTTGTATGTACTGACTATAAACTAAACAAATACGTGCAAGCTTTAAGAATTTATGAGTTTACTGAACTGTAATTAATAGCAAACAAAAAAAAAAAAAAAAAATACGTAGGAGGGCAGGTAGCGTACGACTACATAGGTAGGAGTTTAGGGTATGGTGAAACTAAAAATTGTACGAGTGAAACCAATACATATGGATTAGGGCGGGTCGATTTAAAAAATCGCTCATTGCTCTGTGAAAATCGTATTCTAGGGATCAAAATAAGAAACTTTACCGAAGGAACCATACCTCTAAAACGAATTCTGATGCCCCCCCCCCCCCCCCCCCAGGTAGGGGCAAATTTTGAAAAATCCCACTTTGACCCATTTAGAGTACTCCAATCGAGTCCAAATGTATGACTTTGGAGGCCGACCCACCGATGCCAGTGGCACACCCCCTGGAACCCCTCTGGGGGTTCACCATACAAACATTTCAAAAAATCGCCGGTTTTGCACTTTACATGAAAAAATCAGCTAAATGGCTATGTTTTTTCTTTATTTTTATTTATTTATTTATAATAGTATTTATTATTTATTTATAATAATATCTATTTTTTCTCTTAAGAAATTTATTTAGTCAGAACATATGTAAATGAAAAAATTAATTTAAGTGAGTTATAGAAAAGAAACTAAAAAAAATATTGTTTGAAGTATTTTTTACTTTCAAGTCTGGGAAATTTCGCAGGGCTCTCTAATGTCGTCGTCATAACAGCCTCTACATTTTCCGGTATAACCCGTTTGGAAACGCTAGCTAGCAATTGAACATGTCGTTCCGTTCCTTGTATGTGTGATGGAATTTTTGGATCATTAAACGGTGGATCATCTTCATTTAAATATTCTTTCAATGTATCGTACGGAATGCTTCGCGTGAATGGTGGTTCAAATACGATATTTATATCATTCAAATTGATCATTTCCGTATAACTTGTGCAATTAAAGTTTATATCTGGTTTTTATAAACTCTGAGTTCCATTGGCTCGTCAACATCGGTTCGATAGCGTAGAATTTTCTTGATGGCACAGTCGCGCTTTTCTTTGCTATCATCAAACAATATTGATAACAAGATATTTTCCGAATGCGCATAATATGAATTATCTTTAATTACTTCATTGACAATTTTGCGTAAACGAGGTCCTAGAAATCGTGACCAACCAATGAACTTGAAAAATAATTCACTGCCGTACACGACAGAGCTGTAATACTTGATATTGAAGTACATTGGCACATAATATTTAATTATAAATTCAACCAGAATTCTTAAATTTGCATCTGGATTTTCCGTTGTCACATATAATCGCAATAATCTAGCGGCCTTGGCGAGCTGGCGAGCCACCGAGAATGTACAATTTTCCCTGGTTTGATGTTAGCCTGATCCACCGAACCACGCCGCTAGAAATTGCATGGGCCATGTCGTATAAATACTTCGAATCGATGGAAAATTCAATTTTTTCTGGAGCAGGGGGCATATTTTGCAACTCAATTTTCTGGAAGCCGTCCACATCATGCTCGGGTATATGACTCATTGGGTTTTCGATAGTTGTTGATGTAGTTGCTTCATCTTGCGGTGTAGAGGATGGTGGATTCATTGTAAACTTTTTGATTTGGAATGGTCACTTCCGTTATTATTTTTTTGAAATATTTTTTTATCTGAAATTAGCACTTCACACTTTGAGTTCTTCACAACGACTTAATGCATTCACAAAAACTGTTGCGTTATATATGGTCTACGAGACGAGGTAATAAGAATGAAATGGTTATTTCAATTCTACCTGCTGTGTCTTGTGGTGGCTTAAAAAAAACAACACAAGCAATTTTACGATCTGCAATAGTGTCACAGTGATGCCTTGGTTTTAAAAGGGTTGTAAAAACGCTAATTTCTAATAATTGTTTTTAATTTCTTTTCTATTACTAAGTTAAATTCATTTTTTCATTTACATATGTTCTGACTAAATAAATTTCTAAAGAGAAAAATAAACACCAAAACGAAAAAACATAGGCATTTCGCTTCTTTTTTCATGTAAAGTGCAAAACCGGCGATTTTTTGAAATGTTTGTATGGTGTACCCCCAGGGGGGTTCCAGGGGGTGTGCCACTGGCATCGGTGGGTCGGGCCTCCAAAGTTAGTGGGGGTCGGTCATACATTTGGACTCGATTGGAGCACTCTAAATGGGTCAAAGTGAGATTTTTCAAAATTTGCCCCTACCCAAAAGTTCGACCGAAATTGGGTGGGGGGACATCAGAATTCGTTTTAGATGTATGGTTCCTTCGGCAAAGTTTCTTATTTTGATCCCTAGAATATGATTTTCACAGAGCAATGGGCGATTTTTTTGCCTCCCCACAAATCGACCCGCCCTAATATGGATGTACATATTAATTAAGGTTTATTTTTTTGTTATGAATAAGGGGTAAATGTGCATACATATATATTTGTATGGGTGAAATTTTTAACTTTAAACGCCAATACATATGTTTAAGAAACTAACTTCTAAAGGGGGAAGAAATTGTTACTTATAGCTCAAAAAATTGGTTTAATCCAATATACATTAAACAAAGTAATAGTGAACTTAACAGTTCTCTCTTCTTTTTTGAAATACAAATATATATATCGCACGATTTATAGTAAGCAGATTCACCCCAAAATTTTGAATTTTTTAGGTTTTATGGCCCACGAAGATAACCAGCTGACAAGATTATGCTAACGTTTATAGAATACCTAAAAAGACCACATTGTCGGACATATGTATATGTCTTTGCATCTCATTTTCATAACAGAACTCTATGAAAAAATAAATCTTCACTTGCATTTTCCCAAAAAATAAAAATTTTGCATTGCTCTGGTTATAATAAAACGTGCGATATAAACATTCTAGGAGCGCAAAATGAATTGCCGCCTGCATTGAAAAATAAAAAATAATAAAAATTAATAATAAAAATAAGAAAATAACCTCTGGCAAATCAATGAAGATTGACCTTTCAGGGATTTAGCGCTATTGATTGGCTTTTTTTGCCGATTTTGCTCACTGTCAATTGCGTTGAAGTACTGTTGCAGTTTTCCGCCTATTGTGATGGTATTCTCAATAGTCGGTGGAACCTTTTAGTCTGTGGAATTTAGTCGCTTCTAATGACCAGCATGCTGGACATCATCGAGCTATCTTGTTATCCGTTATCCCTTGAAATCAAGTTGTAAAAAACTAACTTTCAAATTGACTTGGGCTATGAAAACTGCTGGCGGGTGGCGAAAAATCTTCATACACGCCGTCTACCGGGTGCAACGTTCCATAACTTTTTCAATGGACTGTCCATTTAATATTTCAAAACACCTATATCTATCTTCGTCACCGAATGAGGATTTAAGTTCATTTCTAATTAGGTCAAAGTTGTTGTATTTGGCTACAACTTTTGCTAAAATTATTCGTCCTGGTAACCAAATAATCAAAATTAACACTTTTTGTGGTTTTAGCAAATGATTTTTGTACGACTCAAAATTTATAGTCATTCCACAAAAGGCTATCGCACTTCTTTACAATTGTCAGAACTCCTGCAATAATAAAATATTCCAGTTATCACTTCTACTATGTTTGATTTGGCTTTGTGTTGAATTTGGTCTAGAAAATTGGAATATATTTGTAATAGATTGAATTATTTGAAATGTAAACTAGATGGCACCCTTAAGTTACCAAATGCATACTTCACCACAAATGCATCTCTGTTTAGTTGTCCTTTGCTCACCCCATTTCTTTCTTCTTTGTTCCGCCATTCGCATATTCCGTTACGTTGAGCGGTATAAATTGATCTACAAAATTCCGTCATTGGAAAATTACCACGCGTAACGAACGGACGGAGAAAGATACTGGGGTAAGTAATGTGTCTAATTTATTGTCAACTTGAATGTTACATAACCTTTTTTTACACAGAAATAAACTTGAATAAGCTGGAATAAGCTTGAATATACGAACTTGAACATAGTTTCAATCTTCTGGCAATTCATGTTCATCCCAAATCCGAATTATTTTCTACGCGACATCTTTATTTCCCAATCTATTGGATAACACATAAATTGCCTGTGTATGTATGTGCAGAGGTCACCGGTACGCCGAAGTCCGCGCCTTCAGCCAGAAGGCAACAAAATGAAGAGTGCCGCCACTACTAAAGTTGAGACTGCATCGTCTAAGTCAAATGCTATGTCTAAATTAAATGCACCGACTGCACAATCAAACGTGACACAATCTAGTACTCAAAGTATATCGGTAAGCGCGCCCCTACATAGCGCTCCACTAGATGTGCCAAGTAATATGTCGTTGAATCAGTCATGTGTACTAGCCGCCGGAACTTCGATTGTCGTGCCCAGTGTACCCGTAAATGTCTCGTCATGTAATACGTCATCACATGTGTCGTGTACTCCACCTATCAGTACACCGTTTGTAGTGCCGTCATGTGTCCAGTCAAATATGTCAAGTGTTTCCAACAGAATGCCATCCAGTGCGCCGCCGTCCACTGCTACTATGTCGCCACCTAGTGCTCCCACAAGCGCGCCGCCATATAACGCTCAGCCAACCAGTATATTTTCCGCCATGCCAACAACAACAAGTACATCACATATGAATGTTAATATTTTTGGATCAAGTCCTAGCCCGATTTACCAGGTAAGCGAACTTTCCACTAATTATAATAATGCCCATGTCAGTGTTGGTCCTGGTACAACCACCCCGGTCATAGTCGACGTACATAAGATCGTCTCCTTGTCTGCCAACATATACGCCGCCGCCTCTGCCAATAGAAACGCTGCCAGCTTTGCCAACATCAACGCCGCCGCCTCTGCCGATGCTAGCGCTGTTACCAACATCAACGCCGCCGTCTCTGTTAATGGAAACACTGCCCTTCTGTTAACACCAACATTGCTTCATTTGTCAACTCCAATGCCGCCGCCGGATCCGTAGAATCCTCTGCCAACGTCTCTTCGCTGTGGAACGCCAGCAGTGCCGCTACAGCAGTGAGCACAAATACGTATAATGCATCGCAAGCTAATATTCTTTTAGCAATGCAACAACAAATTTCTAGATTGGAGCTGCAACTTAGGCAAGCAGAAGTTAAAATCGCAGATACCGAACGCCAACGCACAGTAGCAGCATCATCACATTTAATGCCACCAGCCACGTCTCCTGTTAGGTTAAATACATATACGCATCACCAATGTGTCGTGACGCCGGCTGCGCAGGTAGCCACTCCAACGCACAATAAATTCATTGCGTCGATCGGTAACATAGTATCGGGCAGTGGTACCATGGGGTCGCATAGGCCCCACGTCGGGCAACCAGTATCGACGAGTGCATCGCCAGCAAATGAGCAGCCATATATAGTGAATTCAACAGCTTCGTTGAATGAGCAGCCAGCCAACTATGCAACAATTATTCAGCCCAGCTACATTGCTACTCCTGATGGTACCCTGACCCAATTAGTAGGCGAGTCATATAGCGCCTCACATGAAGCCCCGCATACCGTTTCGTCGAGCTCCACGTCGTGCTATGGTCGGTCATCCTGGTCACCTAGCATGGCTCAACATTATGGTGTATCCAATACCAGCGCACCGGTCGTCACCTCCGCTCATAACTTACGAGCGAACTTGTCAAGCCATACCCCGCCAATAAATTACATGCCACCACCCAGGAAATTGTTAGATTTACCATTGTTTCAGGTCAAGCGGAGGACTGGCCCATATTTTCACAGAGTCGACGGCGGTCTATAATTATTCCAGTTTTGAAAATAATCAGCGTCTTAACAAATGCCTTAAAGGGGAAGCTAGGTAGGTAGTTTAGTCCCTATTAATACACCCAAGCAATGTGAATTTTATTATTGAGCAACTACGCTTTAGGTTCGGTCGTCTTGAGCAGCTCATTCGGAGCCAACTCAAAGTTATACGAGAGGTACCACCTATCTCAGAAGCTAATATTGGCAAATTAGTCTCGTTCGCAACCACAACTAAGAACCTTACAGTTTTCCTTCAGTCTATGGGTGAAGATAAACATTTGGCCAATCCAACCTTATTGGACGAACTAGTAGCGAAGCTTCCTCTTAATAAACGTTTGGATTGGGCTCGTCATTCTTCTTCTATTCGGCCATTTCCAACCATAGTAAATTTTAGTGAATGGTTAACTGAGGTTGCGAGCTTCGTACAGATGGCCCAGACTAGTGATGCAAAAGAATCTAAACGACGCGCAGTATTGCATACAGCCGGCGAAGAACGTAGTACCAAATGCATCGTTTGTCAAGGTGATCATAAATCTACTGAGTGTCGACGTCTACTCGAAGCCAATGTACCGGAGCGCTGGAAACTGGTAAAACGATTACGTCTTTGTTTTAGCTGTCTTTGGCCTGGTCACTCTACTCGCGACTGCCGCCGCCGCAAACCTTGTTCAGTGAAAGGTTGCTCTAAGTTCCACAATCGTTTGTTGCATGAGTGTCAGGGTGATCAGCCAGCCAAATTTCAAGCGCCTGAATCACCAAGCCCTAACAATCCGGTCCTCAACTGCTCCGCACGCGCTAATGCAAATCTGCTATTTAGAGTGATTCCTGTTACGCTCTATGGACCAAATAAGCGACTCAATACGTATGCACTACTCGATGAAGGATCATCGATTACGATGATGGACGACTCTTTAGTAAAGGAACTTGGACTTCGCGCCGAAAAACGTCACGTAGAAATTCAATGGTTTGGAGGTAACGCCGTAAATCAGCCCGTCGCCTTGGTTGATTTGTTTGTCAGTGGTTTGGGAATGCAGAAACGTCATATGCTACGGAACGTCCATCGTGTAGCCAATTTAAACTTGCCAATGCAAAGCCTCAGTCAGAGTGATATCCGTAATGTCGAAAGGTATCAAGGTAAAATGCCGGTACAGCCATATCAAAACGTAATGCCTAAAGTTTTAATTGGACTAGACCACTGCCATCTCGGTCTGCCTATCCGGGCCACGACGACGAACCATGAGGGACCATACGCAGCGTTTATAGATCTCGGTTGTGTCATATTTGGACCGTCGACCACCCCGCCCCCAAGGAAGCTGTCTTGCCTTCACGTCAACGCATCAGACTGCCAGATGCACAATATGATAAAGGCCTATTTCAGCGTCGATTCATTTGGAGTAAGAGCTGCACCGCCGATTGAAAGCGCAGATGATATGCGGGCAAAACGTATTCTTGAAGAAACTACATTGAAGTTGAATGATGGATTTCAAACCGGGTTGTTGTGGAAGTACGACAGGATCGAGCTACCAGACAGTTACAGCATGGCATTGAGACGCCTTGTGGGCATCGAACGACGTATGACTAAGGATAACGAATTTGGCAAGGCCTACCAAAATATCATCGAAACGTATGTCGTAAAAGATTATGCGCGTAAGCTGCTGCCACGTGAAGCCGCGGAAACAACGACAAGGACTTGGTATCTTCCGCACTTTGGGGTGGTAAACCCCCAAAAGCCAGGTAAACTGCGATTGGTGTTCGACGCAGCAGCAACATCAAATGGAGTTTCGCTGAATTCCCAATTGCTTAAGGGTCCTCAGCAGTATCGCTCTCTGGTGTCAATTCTATTTCATTTAAGAGAAGGTGCTGTCGCAGTATGCACAGATATTCAGGAGGTGTTTCACCAAGTCGTAATGCGCCCGGAAGATCGTTGCTCACAGAGGTTTTTGTGGCGCGATGGTGATGGTCAGAAGGCTCCCGATGTTTACGAAATGATAGCCATGACGTTCGGTGCGGCATGCTCCCCGTGTTCAGCCAACTATGTTAAAGTGAGGAATACTTTAGAACATACAAATCATGATCGACGTGCAGTTAAAGCTATAATCGAACGCCACTACGTTGATGACTATGTTGATAGTTTCGATACCGTCTCCGAAGCCATACACATCTCGAAACAGGTTCGTCAAATACATAAAGGTGCAAGTTTTCAGTTGCGGAAATTTAGGTCTAACGCCCGTGAAGTTGTTGCTGCATTGGATGGTGAAACCACAGCATTGTCAATCAAGTCAAAGGAATCCAACACATCGGAGAAGGTTCTGGGGATGGCGTGGCTACCACAAAGCGATACATTTACGTACCGGCCGGAATTTCATGGATACTGTGCATCTGTAATCAGTGGTGATATTACGCCAACGAAACGATTGCTGTTGAGTGTAATAATGTCCATTTTCGATCCATTGGGACTCTTGAGCCACTTAACTATAACAGCTAAGCTTATGATGCGTGAGATATGGAAGCGAAATCTAGGGTGGGATGAGCCAGTTACACCGGAAGTTAGCGCCATTTGGTTCCAGTTTCGTAGACAAATGTTGAATGTATCAGACTGCCAAATTCCACGTCACTACTTCTACAAAGGAAAGCCAGAGTCCTTGCAACTACATGTATTTGTTGACGCTAGTGAGGATGCCTTTGCGGCTGTAGCGTATTGGAGGTCGGAGACCTCATCGGGTGATATAGCCGTTTCAATCGTATTTGCCAAAACTAGAAGTGCACCTCTGAAGCCGCTCTCCATACCCAGACTCGAGTTGCAGGCGGCATTACTGGGATCGCGCATGATGTCGACAATAGTGGAGGAGCATACAGCGCGAGTAAACAAAATTGTCTTTTGGAGCGACTCGAGGACGGTCCTCAAGTGGATAGCCAGTGAGCATTGCCGCTATAAACCTTTCGCAGCCCATCGAATCGCCGAAATTCTGAGTGTGTCAAAGCCGTCGGATTGGAGATGGGTACCCACAAAGGAAAACGTTGCCGACGAGGCCACTCGAGTTCACAAAGACGTAAATGTGGGCCCGTCCTCTCGATGGTATACGGGTCCAGCGTTTTTGCATCGGCGTGAGAGTCAGTGGCCAACAGGTACTTCCAATGATATAGCTACAGAGGATCATGAAGAACTGCGCCCTAAATTTACACTTTTGGCTATTAAACAAATCGGTATTGACTTTGAAAGGTTTTCAACGTATATAAAACTGAAAAGAGCCGTCGCCTGGGTCCTACGCTTCATTAATAATTGCAAAATAACTACCCGACAAGCCAGCAATACATTGCAATACGGGTTGACTGCTTCAGAACTTGAATCAGCAGAGCAGTTATTGTGCCGCCAAGTGCAGAACGAAGCCTTTGCCGACGAGATAAGTCGGTTGAAGAATGGCGTCGCCGTGCCAGCTAACAGTTCACTGTACGCTCTTTCGCCGTCCATAGACGTTCATGGACTCCTGCGGGTCAGTGGTCGTTTGAATGAAGCCAGCTGGTTGGCATACGACGCAAAACATCCGATAATCCTACCGCCAAAACATCCCGTAACAAAGCTTATCGTCTCCCATGAGCATAGCCGTATGAAGCACTTGAACACCGAGGCGACAATTTGTATGATACGACAAAGGTTTTGGATCCTGAATCTAAGAAAGGTCCTTCGTGGAGTCATAGCAGGGTGTAATACATGCAAAATTAAGAGGGCGAAGCCGCAGGCACCGCAGATGGGACAACTTCCGGAGGATCGAGTAACTCCATATATGAAACCGTTCATGTACACCGGCTTGGACTACTTTGGGCCCGTAAGCGTCACAGTTGGGAGACGCTCAGAGAAGAGATGGGTGGGCTTGTTCACATGCCTGACGATGAGGGCTATCCACCTTGAGGTTGCACATGACCTTTCAACGGACGCATGTATCCTTGCGTTACGCAACTTTATGAATAGAAGAGGGGTTCCAAAGCGGATACGATCGGATAATGGGAAAAATTTCGTCGGTGTGGACGGCGAGTTAAAGCGCTTCAAAGATGTGTTTGATTGCTATGAATTAAAGAGCGAGCTGTCAAGTAAGAGCGTTGAGTGGGTATTTAACTGTCCTGAAAATCCATCGGCAGGGGGTGCTTGGGAACGCATGGTGCAATGCGTGAAGAAGGTACTACGTCATACAATGAAAGAGATACATCCAAAGGAGCACGCGTTTCAGAGTTTGTTGATTGATGCTGAGAATATAGTGAACTCTCGGCCACTAACGCATTTACCCGTTGACCCACAACAAGAGGAGCCTTTAACCCCCAACCATTTTTTGTTGGGTAGCGCCAACACAGCGCAAACTCCAAGCTGCATGGAGCCGCCGGAGAAGTACTGTTCCCTACGTAAGCAGTGGCATATCGTCAGGCAGATGCGAGATCGATTTTGGAAGAGATGGGTAGAGGAATACTTGCCAACACTGACCAGGCGGTCAAAGTGGTGTTCGTCTACAGACCCGCTGCGAGAAGGGGACTTGGTACTAATTTGTGACCCCAACGAGCCAAGGAAAGAGTGGCGTCGTGGCAGGATCCAAAGGACATACCCTGGCAAGGATGGTCAAGTTCGGAGGGCAGACGTGCTGACACCTACTGGTTCGGTTCAGCGTCCTGCATCAAAGCTGGCCAAGCTCGACATGGTTGTGAATCCAGGGTGATTCACGGGGGCGGGGATGTAATAGATTGAATTATTTGAAATGTAAGCTAGATGGCAACCTTAAGTTACCAATTGCATACTTCACCACAAATGCATCTCTGTTTAGTTGTCCTTTGCTCACCCCATTTCTTTCTTCTTTGTTCCGTCATATTCCGTTACGTTGAGCGATACAAATTGATCTACAAAATTCCGTCATTGGAAAATTACCACGCGTAGCGAACGGACGGAGAAAGATACTGGGGTAAGTAATGTGTGTAATTTATTGTCAACTTGAATGTTACATAACTTTTTTTTACACAGAAATAAACTTGAATAAGCTGGAATAAGCTTGAATATACGAACTTGAACATAGTTTCAATCTTCTGGCAATTCATGTTCATCCAAAATCCGAATTATTTGCTACGCGACAATATTATATTTTGTTTCATCGACATTTTATAATTTTTACTTTTTAGTTTTTTTATAATATTGCTAGCAGACCCAGCAGACGTTTCTCTGCCCTGAATTTGGTCTATCTGCATACATTTTAATAAGCTTTTTCCGTCTAACTCTGCCCTCGCCCCTCTACACTTTTTCCTAATCTTTGTATTCACTCCTCCCTCCGTATTTTTCGCTTCATCTATCACCATCTTCGTCTCATTCTATCTCTTTCTCAGTCTACTTCTCCTTCTCTCTTTTCTCTTCTCTCAAGTTTTTCTCATTCTTCTTCATATCTTATTGCCAGTCCCTGAGGGCGGTATGTATTATGTTCCAGTCCCATTCCGAGTCTCAGTCCCAGTCCCACTCCGAGTCTCAGTCTCAGCCTCAGTCCCAGTCCTAGTCCTAATCCCAGCCCCAGTCCGTCTCTGGTCCACTTCCCGGAAGAAAGCATCGTAAATACTAATACAGGCAAATTTATATACCAAATTTCAGGCCAATCGAATAGGACGTATGTAAATAGGTATGTGGGTATTATTAATTAATGTATTTATTTCGGCTTCGGATGCATATTTATCAGTTTTGCCAGGTTGATGCGACTAAATCGAATATCACAATGAGAATTACTTTAAAGCTCTCAGCGACAGCTTTCATTTGATATCCATAATACACACACATTCTAGGGGTATCCGGTTCCAAGCTTTGGCCTATATCTCGAGACCCTACACTCAGAAAAAAAATCGTTCTAAAACGAACGAACCAAGTTCAAAATTAAGAACATTCGTTGACAAAAGTCTGTTAAGTACGTTTTTTCTTAACTCGTGACCGATGGGCTTGTTTTAAGAACAGTTTTTCCAAGCACACCGTTCGTATTTTATGACCAGTTTGGTATTGATGTGTGAACCTTCTGTGCTCATTTCAAGCACTATTTGTGCTTAAAATAAGAGAGTTTTCGTTCTCAATTCAAGAACGGTTTGAGCTTGATCATTGATGGGAGGGGAAAGTATATTAATAATAATTTTTTTGTCATAAATAAAAAATATTTATAACAAACAAAATTTTATTGTGGTCCAAATATTTAAGAAAAATGCATAATATGCATTTTTCCATATGTTTCTCTTATTGAGAAATTATTATTATTTGAAGATGTAATCTCCATATATAATTAAAACATTTCATAACAAGTTTGAGAATTATCTGGGCATAAGCGAATGGAAAAATAAGTGAACGAAAAATAAAAGTTAAAAAATTGTTTTAAAAAACTTTATAGTTTGACGGTGATCGAACTCGCGCCAGCCGATCGCAACCACGACATCATAACCGCTGGGCCACTACAACTGCTTAATAGCCTGCGCCAAATGTTAAATTTAACATTGCCGTACACACGAATTTTACCGTTTCTTTTTGCTTGAACTTAATTTAAGAACATTGTTCTTAATTTAGGAACATTGTTCTCATTAATAGAACATTTGATCATATTTTAAGACCAGCCGTTCTCTTTTCAAGAAAATGGTTGTCAGTTCAAGAACAAGGTTGTTGTGTTGAGACCAGGTCGGTCGTGTTTCAAGAACAAAAAAGTAAGAACATGAAAATATTGAATTGAGTCCGGTGGTGCTCGATTTTAGAACGGACTTTTTCTCTGAGTGTAGTCACCCACCGGTGTAAAAGTTACTCTGTACTAAAGCATACGCAACAGCTTCAATTTGATACCCATAATGTAAAAACACATTCTAGATGTATCCGGGTCCACGTTTTAGCCTATATCTCGAGACCCTAGTCACCCAGCGGCATAAAACTTACTCTGTACTAAAGCACACATCAACAGCTTCAATTTGATACCCATAATGTAAAAACACATCCTAGTGTTACTCTGATCCACGTTTCGGCCTATATCTCGAGACCCTAGTCACCAATAGGTATGAAAACTACCCTGTACTAAAGCACACATCAACAGCTTCAATTTGATACCCATAATGTAAAAACACTATATAGGCGTTCACGGGCCCACGTTGTGATCTCGAGACCCTTGTCACCCAGGGGTTTGAAAATTACCCTTTACTAAAGCACTCAACAACAGCATTCATTTGTTATCCATATTCTATAAACACATTCTAGGAGTACCCGGGTCTACGTTTTGTCCCATATCTCGAGACCCTAGCCACCCAGGGGTATGAAAATTACCCTCTACTTAAGCACTCATCAACAGCTTTCATTTGATATCCATATCCTATAAACACATTCTAGGGGTACCCGGGTCCACGTTTTGGCCTATATCTCGAGACCCTAATCACCCAGGGGTATGAAAATTACCCTCTACTAAAGCACTCATCAACAGCTTTCATTTGTTATTCATATTCTATAAACACATTACAGGGGTACCCGGGTCCACGTTTTGGCCTATATCCCGAGACCCTAGTCACCCAGGGGTATGGAAATTACCCTCTATTAAAGCACTCATCAACAGCTTTCGTTTGTTATTCATATTCTATAAACACATTCTAGGGGTACCCGGGTCCACGTTTTGGCCTATATCTCGAGACCCTGAATTTTCTTTGCTATAAACCTCACGGAGCCCGAGGCCTTTACAACGAATGCAAACCCGTGGAAATCGGTCCGTGCGTTCGGGAGTTATAGCGTTAGGAAGGAAACCCCGACTTATTTTTATATTATAGATAATATTTTGTGCATATTTTAAAGCAAAAAAATGTCCTCTAGCAACAATCCAATAACATAAAAGATCTATAAGTAGTAAATTCATAATTATAATCATAGGCCAATATACGCATTAACCCGGGTCGATTTGTATGGACGAAAGTTAACCGATATCGACCGACATCGATTTTTCGATAAAATTTTGGGCTCAGGAAAAAAAGTTCCACTACGCATAACCAAAAAAAATAATTTTCACACCTGCGAAAAAAAAATGGCGAAAGGGTCAATTTTTCGACCAAAACACTCCCCAAAACCCAAAAAATATTTTTTTTTTTTTTTCAAAAAACTGTTTTAAAAACGTTGGCGATTGTAAAACCCTTGGTTGGCAATGGAGGGGGTGAGAACTTCACATCTCATCCTGCAGGCAATGGTATGTAATGTTTCATTTTTACTCTCTTTATATTAGTTTTAAATTTATATTCATTTCTGTTAATGGCGAGTAAGGTCATCTGCATAAAATGGTTTTATTTGCATATGTATGTAGATGTAAAACATTACTCATACGCCCTGGCAAACAGATCAATGTATGGAACCTCGTTGCGGCCGGTGATGTATGATAACTGTTTTTAGTTTGAATAGAATTCTATGCGTGTATATGTTCTTAATGAGCGTTGAAAGTCTTCAGCAGATCTGTATGAAATTTTCATAATAGTTTTATATGATCAATGGATGTAGCATAGGCTATATACAGTTGGAGAAAGTGAGCAGTGTCAAGTTTTATTACGCCATAAATCCGCATTTATTTAGATTAGATACTTGACTGACGTTTATACTTATATCAATACTATAATTATTATCTGGATCTTATAGATGGAGGTCTACGCGCTATCGCAAAAGTAGGCAGAAGCGTCCAGCGCCAGTCCTCTCCCTCCCCCTTTCCCTACCTACGCCATCAGAAATATTTTGGGAGTATTTCAGACTATTTCGAGACCATACGGCCATTTTCTAGATACATATCATTTGGAGATAGTTTCGGCATTCTTTCGGAATAATTTCGTAACTATCTGCTGATAATTTCGGTAATTTTTCGAAATCATTTGGAATTGTTTTCGGGAATACTTAAAATACTTTTCGGGACTTTCATCGTATAATTTCGATACTATCTTTGGGGCCGTTTCGGGAGCAATTCGGGAGTATCTTCGGATAATTTCATGACTTTTTGGGATAGTTTTCGTGTCATATCAGGATTTAGGGACTATTTAAGAATAGAAACTGTTCTTCTGACTATCTGCAGACTATTTCAGGATTTTTTAGCTATCTCTTTGATGGCTTTTTCGGAAATGGTTCAGTATTTTTTTTTCCGAATGATTCGGGAAATTTTAGACTATAATTTTGGGAATATTTCTGGCAGATGTCTACCAGATCTCTCATAGATCAGGTGCTTCGGGATGAGGTTGCGGACCTGTAGAGTTTCCAAGAGCATGTGGCCATTATATAACGAAAAACGATTTATAGCTGTCCTTAAGATGAACAGAAAGGATATACCCAGAGTAGTTGCGGTGCTCACGGGGCATTGGACAATTGAGCGTCTGCTGTGCGAATGCCCAGCACACTGTCGAAGCAGAATAAAGTTTCTTGCAAAGCCCTTTTTCTAAAGCCTTCCAGAACTCAAGGATGTTAGGCCGGGAGAGCTTCTAAAATTTATAAACTCCACGGGATGGATATAGGGGGACGGCTTTCCCGGAAGAGCTTCTAAAATTTATAAACTCCACGGGATGGATATAGGGGGACGGGTTTCCCTGACGCGCTTGGAAAATGTTTATTAGTCACAACACCCTTTCATTGATTAACTCACGAGTTTGTGCTATCAAAACTTCGTATGAGCGCTAATTAGAGTCAACTGGGACTCGCCACTCCAACCAACCAACCAACACGCCTGAGCATCTAATGTTGGGTTAACCGCTAACGCGAAAAGAACCAACCTTGTATTATTTTCTAGGAAATATAAAATCTCGAATTGGACTAGGTCTTAGCTGGGAGCGGTAACCGTGCAAGAAAAGTAAAGCACAAAATATCTAGGAACTATACTAGATAATAAGTTGTCGTGGAAACTGCATGTGGGAGAGATAGTGAAGAAAGCATCCGCGGCACTGTTTGCATACATGACGATGCTAGGGCTAACGTGGTAGGCACCATCGCCTATACTCTCGCATTGGGTTTTTGCAGCAGTTGTCAAGCCCATATAGGTATTACTATGGGATCCTTGTTTAGTGGACAGCCACACAATAAAGTACCTATACTAAAAAAACTAGAGGAGGAATGCAGATTATCAATGATTTTCATAACAGGATCCCTGAAAGCAACCCCAACGGCTGTACTGTATGCCATTCTGCACATACCGGTTGCAGACCTAATAGTCAAGAATATAGCGTAAGCAACTGCACCAAGGCTTAAAGCCTCGGGGCACCTTGAGTGTCAGCCATATGACCATAGTTGTATAGCGCAATCTAATATAGATCGAAACGAATACCGGAACCATTTGTTCACCTGAGCTTCAAAAGAGATGTTGGGGCCACAAAAGAGTTGAAGGTATGGTGCAAGGACACAGGAATGGCAAAACATATTATACACGTGTATATCGATGGTTCCAGAGGGATTGGGTCTGCTGTTTACTGTGTCGATCCAGAGACAGGTAGATCTTACAGGCTGCCATAGCAGTACAGTGTTTTTCAGACAACCACTATAGCCCTGAAGTAAGCCGCGGAAATTCTAGAGGCAGCGTGCTTAAGAAAGAAGCGTGTGGCTTTCTTGCCATGCCCTCGCGAGTTCAAGGCCAGGTCTCGAAGCAGATATTAAGCTAAGTCTTACAAAACTTTAAGTGTTTAGCAGAGGCCGAAGTTTTCGTAGAGCATAAGTTCTGGTACCTAATTGGGAGTTTTCCTTTTGGTCGTCACACAAATTCTGGTAACAATATGGACACATTCAGTATATGCGAGGTTTTTATTGACCGGTCAGTTCAACCTAACTTGGCATAAGTGGTTGTTCATTCCCCACACTCTCCGAGTTTCAACTCTGATTCCGTTCAACCTAGAACAATAATATTTGGTATGTGAGTCAGATCGAGATCCAGCAACACTAAAAAGTTTAAAAAGGAACAATCGCTACACAACTCAGAAAAATTTTCTGCATGCGTCATTTGTACAAACGGAGCACCGGGAAGAGGTGCAAGAATGTATGTATGTCTTAAGCGATAAGTTGGTATATAATACATACATGGAATTAAATCTTAAATATTTCACTTACCATTTAAAGAATATGATTCAACACCGGAAATTACTATCATCTTAGTTCAATTCCAACCTCCGAGGTTTTTTTTTCTCAGTACTAACACACGACGACTATCACGACTATTGCACTGCTCACAGCTGCATATAAAAAGAAAACTGTTTCAGAAATAACAACAAAAAATATTACGCATCTGTATAAATTTTGTGCATCTGTAAATTCATACGTGTGTATGTAAATCGTACACATACAGTAAATAAATTAAATTATGAATAACGATTTCAACTGCTGCGAGCATAGAACGAATGCTGATACATATACATGTGTGTAGATATCGTGCTTGTGGTAGTGAGGGAAATGTTTATGTTTTTCCTTAGCGTATTTGTACCGAAATGATAACAAACAGATAAGAAGGAGCCATTTTTTGTCTCTCTTGCTCACTTTCGATTTCGCGATGTTGATATTTTTACGCATACCACTACATACATACATTTCCAATGGAATGCAATCCAAAGCCTTTTAAGTTGAAAAGCTCTAAGAAAGTTTTGATATTATGTATACGATTGCGCTTAGGTATGAGTTAAATCCTTTTGGGAATCAAAATACAAAGGATACTTAGATATATGTAATCGATTTTTCACAGCAGCTACCAGATGAATTTTTTAATATTTAACAAAGGAAAATTAATTTTCTATATTATTCAATACTTTGTATTTAGCATCGCATTTCCCACCTTTTGTACTTTTTTGCAAATTATTTGAACGTTCACCAGTTTAAATACGCAAATTTCACTCCTTGAGAAAAAAATTGAACAAAATACACACAATCAAAAATTATTTTAATCCGGTTCACGTTGCTGCTTTACAAAATAATTTTCACGTAACATTTGTCCACTTTGTATTATTTTTCTTCGTTCTACACGAAAAAATTATTTTATTTTACAATTTGTATATAATTAAACTAATTTCTTTTCAATTCTAATTTTATTTTCACTCAAATCTTTTCAGTGTGTTCAAAGGACTTTGTCCGAATTGAAAGCAAAAGTGACTCAGATATGAGATTAGCAGCATATGGTGTTGCTATTCGTTCTTTACGAATAATGGCAAAAAAGCTCTGGGAAAGTTTCCAGTAAGCGCTTCGTTAAATTTGACATGTGTCACGAAAGGACAACAGTTGCGCTCGAATGGTAAAGACAACTGTTGATATAAGTAATACATATGTTTACGATTTTATTTTACCTACCACAACAACTACATTGCTATCTATATATAATCAAATATACAACATTACCCAGCTGATAAACTACATTTGGCAACAGTATTGAAAAAGTACTGCATTTAACTCTTAACCAGCCAGTATACTATTGTGAATTATTTGATCAGTAGTGTTCACTGTACGCATTAATGCTTGGTATTCATTAGGTCAAAATTACTGACATCAACAGCTGCTTCAAACTGACGCGCTGGTCAAATGGGGTCACAGCGGTTCCATTATGACACATTACTGACTCAAAGTCGATAAAGCAGTGCGTGGTCAAAATCCACTTTTATTTAACAAGGCGTTTCATTATATCGCGTTGTTTCACATTGTTTGGTATTATTTATTGATGGGACGTCTGTTGGCAAACGAAAATGAACTACCAGACCGTTGGGCGAATACCGTTTCCACTTATTTGTCAATTATATTGTCACTTTGTGTGCAAAACGGACGGTAAACGTTTTTAAAGTCGAATGACAGGCCTAGCGGAAACCAAGCACAAGTTATTGTCAAGTACTAGACTTTAAACTATATGCCCAGAAGTGTCCGATGGACACATGCATCCAAACATAGAGAGTTACTTCCAAATATTGTAAGTTTCAGCGAACAGAAATTGGCAAAAATTTGCCCACAAACTGCAAAAACAATCGTTTGCCTCGATGCTTTGTTCCGGGAGCATTTAGAGGTCTTTTATGGACTGTTTAGAGATCCTTTCGAGCATATTTTGGAATAGTTTGGGATTATACCAGACTAGTTTGAGAAAGTTTCGCGACTATTTGGGAATTTTTTCGGGTTTATTTTGATATACTCTTTCGAAATAAGTTAAGAAACATGTCGGAACTATTTGAAATTATACCGGGATTAGTTTGGAAACAGTCTGGGGTCAACGTAGTGCTATTTCGATATGATTTCGGGACTATTTTGGTGACTATGTCGGGATCGCTTCGTAATAATTCTAAAGCCATTTCGGTACAATTTCCGTATTGATTTTGCCCTTATTTAGAGTTCGATAATATCGGTGCTGTTTGAGAACAGCTTTATCTATTGGATTTTTACCGGTAACAACTAAAATTGATAAGTTATCGGTTTGTGCGGGCTTTTCAAACTTTCAGTGCATGTGTTATCGATTTGTAATGGAAACGGTTATCTACGAAATATCGGCTTATTGTCTATTCGTTGTCGGTTTGTTACTGTCTAGTTTCGAGTGTTACCGAAGTGATAGCGGTTTGGGGTTTGGTGTAGACTATTGATTCGCTATTGATGAGCTATCGACTTGCTGAAAAGAGTCGATAACACCCGGATACTTTTCTATTCTTAATCGAATTTAAACAGATCGCATATAACCTGTCGATAAAATACCGATATTTCATAGATGTCGTTGAAATGATAAACACTTTTCCCATCCTAAAAAACCTCTTGAGCACATAATTTATCGATATCGAGGTGTCAGAAGATGCATTTTGAGCCCAAAAGTGTCGACTTCGACTGTGCTTCCATCTAGGAATGACAAAATAACCGCTTAAAATAGAGAAACAAATTTATGAAAAATCTAGTTATTTCATTAACGGTTGAGAGTTAAACCTAGTTTACATATAAAGAGATTATATTAATTTACGTACTTAACTCCCAGTCGTTACTTATATAAACAGATTTCCCAAATAAAATTTTCCACTCGATAATCGATAATTATGAATAAGCTTTAGAGAGTCGAATTTTTTCTCATCGAAAAAGTTCCACCTCTAGAGTGTAATCTCTAATTGGAAGTACAAAATAAAAGGGAAACGTCAAAATTTGACAGAAAATTATCTAGTTCCCAGGGACGGTACATATATAAATAACGAGAATATCTATTGACGATTTATTGTAGATTAAGGCGGGCGTCAAAGATGACTTGATACGAAACTCTCTCATTTTTTGCGCTCTCACGAGGGATTTATCTCAAATTTGAGCTGGCAACAATCACAGATAAATCCCTCGCGCCAGCTGAAGCGGGTGCCAGAACAAAAAATGTTCCAGCTAAAACGAAAAACGGGCCAAAAATTTCGGTAAACTTTAGTTTGACCTACAACTGTAGAATAGCGTTCAAAAATTATGGGAAAAGGATTAAAATACTTGCTTTAGTGTAGATATTATTAGTTCGAAGGCGGAGAGTAAATATTATTTCCCATTCAAAAGTTATCGCTAAAAACAGGTTTTGTAAATATGAAATCCCGATGCAAGCAGGTGATTTTGATCACAGAACCTGGCACGTCAGACATGTAAGATAAGCCCTATCCACTAAATGATGTTAACTATTATATCCTTGGTCCAATTTACTCAAATTTCAAAAGAAGATTTGGGTTTCACTGTGAGTTAAATGCCTTCCAATATTTGACTAATTAATTCAATTAAAATGTAAATTTTACATAGATTTGTTTATATTTAACTCTAACTAGCCGTATTATTGTAAAATAAGTTTAAAGCTAAGCGGCTACCGTGGTGTGATGGTAGCGTGCTCCGCCTACCACTCCGAATGCCCTGGGTTCACACCCCGGGCAAAGGAACATCAAAATTTTAGAAATATGGTTTTTCAATTAGAAGAAAATTTTTCTAAGCGGGGACGCCCCTCGGCAGTGTTTGGCAAACACTCCGAGTGTATTTCTGCCATGAAAAGCGCTCAGTGAAAACTCATCTGCCTCGCAGATGCCGTTCGGAGTCAGCATAAACAAGTAGGTCACGTCCCGCCAATATGTAAGAAAAATTAAAAAGAAAAGGAGCACGACGTAAATTGGAAGAGAAGCTCGGCCTAAAATCTCTTCGAAGGTTATCGCGCCTTACATTTATTTTATTTATAAGTTTAAAGAAATGAATATTTTTCGACAATTATATATTAAATGATTGAAACTATAAAATCGCCAAAATGTATATCAAAACACCTCATATTCAGATCTATTCATTTTTGTTTGGAGTGGCATCATTGACAAATGTTATAAAAAATGTGCATTTTGACAGCGCTCTCTCGAAACAAAGACTCGCAAATCCATTCATCTATGACATGCGTAAATTTGGTCGTATGTACTGAAATGAGAGATCATTGTTTACTATATAGTTTGGCAGCTTAAGTAGAGGTTATGTTGCGAATAGAGTGGAAGGCAGTGGACTAGGCAGTCGAATGTCATATAATGAAGGAATGGTGTTCGGAGATTTTTCAAAGTTAAAAAAAAAAAATGATAAAAGCTTTAATATAAATAAAACTATTGTTTTAATAACAACAAAAACGCCATATATATTCTGTATACATAAGTTTGTAAGGATTATCTCACTTTAAAATTTGAATTAAATAATCTACAGTTTTGTTTTGAAACTGAGTCGAGAACTGTGCGTGTGAATGTGCGAATTTTCACCGATCAGCTGTTAGTTGCGCTACTTGGTAAAATTTACAATGATGAAGATAATCTTGTTGTATGTAAGATAGGTCTTTGTTGCTTATTTGTAAGCTATCGAAAATTGTATTTACTCTATGCAAATGAACCAGCGGCTTTTAATAAATTGCAAGGTAAAAGGGTAACACAAAATCAAGTTAATTTGATTGTATCATATGAGATTAAGGCTGAGTAACACAGCACTGTGCTGTGTTATTATGTTAACACTCAGTAATGTGCGGCACGCACACTTATCGATTAATTTATAACACAGTGGCACTCTCGATGGCACAAAGCTGTTTCTATAGTACAGAGAATGACACTCAGATCATAAGTGCACATTCATACATACATAGTCCATTGTGCTTGTGTGTTGATTGTACTCATAATCTTGCCTGTGTATTACGTTTAAAAGATGTGGGCACAACATATATACTCTAAGTTGAAAATGTTCTATTTAAACAAAAGTTGTGGTTATATAACGTAGATTCCCTAAACATGGGAGTATGCAAGAAGATAAATGTTGCCATGATTTACTTTTCTAAATGGCGTTAGAGGTAAGTAACACAGTATTGTGCTCTGATATTGTGCCAACGCTCATATCGACTTTCGATAATCAGTTATAACACAATTGTGTCAACACAATAGGGGGACTCATGTAACCGTATAAATGCCTTATAAAGTATGTAAACGTATAAATTTATCTAGTGCGTAAACGAGCTGTCAAATTTTGTATGAAAAATCATTTACACAATTTGTATAAATTTACGCGCACATATCATTGTGTAAACGCGGTAAACTCAAAGGAATGCAACCTTGCAGACATTACAGCGGGCATTTTCATCAGAAATCTCCAACACCAGCAAGTAAAATCGTTTTAGTTTTGATATTTCACTTAATCTTGGCATTTTTTAATTTGTATAACAATCAAAAAAATTTAGTTTGACAATAATACCGCTGATAAACAATCAAGTTTATCAAGAGTATTACTAGGTGCGTTCATATAACAGCGTATGTAAATGGATATAATTTTACACCTTATAAGTTTATATGCTTTCATGAGTCGCCCTAATGTGTTAACACTGCAAAGTGTGCCTGTGCTACTGTGTTAACACTCAAAAAATAGTGTCATACCCACCACTATAGGAGATTGTAGGAAATTGGCAAAGTATAAGGGATGCGGCGACTGTTACGTAGCCTATCTGACGTTTGCCACTAAAATAAACACAGCCAACTCTGATGTCAGTTTCATTGTGAATGAAACTAAGTGTGATATCTTATCTGTCAACTGCCTGACAGGATGTTCAATATGGCTACTTTTTAGCATTGTGAATGAAACTAAGTGTGATATCTTCTGCATAGACGTCAAAATTCCAAAGTGTTTGGATCACCTGATTTGTAATTGTCTATCGCTGTCTCATTCTGTATCTCTTTATATCACCCGCTGAAGATAGGCCCCGCCATGTTGAACACCCTGTCAAAACGCTAAAAAGTAGCCATATTGAACATCCTATCAGGCAGTTTACAGATAAGATATCACTCTTAGTTTCACTCACAATGCTTTTTAGCGTCTTGACAGGGTGTTCAATATGGCGGAGCATATCTTCAGCGGGTGATAGAAAGAGATACAGAATGAGACAGCGATGTCAATTACAAATCAGGTGATCCAATCACTTTGGAATTTTGACGTTTTCATTCACAATGGTCAATTTCTTCCTTGTCCCCCAAGTAAGAGACGTATTGTATACCATTGTGAATCAAACTAAGTGTGATATCTTCTGCATAGACGTCAAAAGTCCAAAGTGATTGGATCACCTGATTTGTAATTGACTAAAGCTGTCTCATTCTGTATCTCTTTCTATCACCCGCTGAAGATAGCCGGCCCTATGCATTGCCATATTGAACACCCTGTCAAACCGCTAAAAAGTAGCCACATTGAACATCCTGTCAGGCAGTTGACAGATAAGATATGACACTTAGTTTGATTTACAATGTTGTATATGTTTAAGGCCGGGTTTAAATTCCAGTGGCAATGTTAAACTCGCACTGAATAACCAGGCATAAGTACTTAACTAAAAATAGTTAAACCGGCCCGAATACCACGTTTACACGTAAAATACACAAGAAATTCGCCAATATTTGTGTCTAAACAGCCGCTAATTAAGCAACTGAATTTCCCATTTACGTTTTGCCTTTCCATAATTATGAACACCGTGTGTGAACGCATGTACAATTGTGGACTAGTTGTAGTTTGGGGCATGTGTAAGCGTGATTTAAGGCCCCTATTATGGGACCAATTCGATCTTCGACTGTGGTCGGAAGAGCAGATCGAACGAATTTTCATTCGGTATTATGCCGCGCGTTCGATGAAGGCAAAAGTGCACAATAGCACATTTCCAATACCCTGTCAAATAAAATAAAATAAATAAACAAAAGCATAACTAGTTAATAATAAAAATATTAAAAATAAAAGAATGACTCCGACGGAATTGTGGTTTGATGATTCGTCAGATGAAGAGGAAGGCTTACTTGAGCTAGCCAGAAGCAGAAGACTTTGGAAATGAATTCTACCACGTAAGTGTAGCTTTCTAAATAAGTTGTTAAATTGTTGAAATTATAAGTTTTGTTTATAGATTTATTCAAAACTTCAGACTGACCAAAGAAGCGTTCATGGAGTTGTTGTCCAGTACATATGAACTGCTGCGGCAATGCACAAGAGCCAAGTCTATTCCTAATATTCTAAAATTGGCAACAGTTCTCCAATTTTATACTCAGGGATCCTACCAACTGAGTATTGGAAACGAAAATGCCCTCGGACTTGCCCAGCCGAGTGTGTCTGTGGTACTATCAGAGGTGTTGAATGTCTTGGAAAATTGTATTTGTGAAAGATGGATAAAATTGAATTACGAGGAGGCTGAGATGCATCAAGCAAATTTGCATTTATATAAAATGCAAGTTCCTTTTGCTATATGGGGGTTTTGGTTCCATAATTGAAACCAGCCTTTCAAGCTGTTGTTTTGTACTCACGACCTTACATTTTAAACAATTCTTTTTCTATTCGATACAGCGTCGACAACAAATTTCTATTCGCTTGAAAATTAGATACACAACGAAAATTTCGACAGAGATGAGGTGTCATAATACCAATTTCAAATTAGATTTTCGATGGCCAGCGAAGATCGAATAATGCTCATAATAGGGGCCTAAGTCACGTTTTGCTGACTCCACCATGGTATAAATATTACCAGGTAAAACCATTTACTCTTCTTTGCGGCCATAATGGTTTTTTCATTTTTAACAAAATTTTAAAATCACTCTCTTAAACTTTGTTGAAATGCCAAACCAAAGTAAACACACAAAAAAATTGTTGGTTTAACATTTTCATTTTTTTGATACCAAAAAAATAAAATGTTTATGAAATAAGTGAAAAAATATTTCGAAAAGTTTTGAAATCGGTTTTTATGTATATAGCAATGAAATGAGTTACCAATATAATGGATGCCACAACACGTGCTGTTTTTGCAAAGGGAAAGAAGAACGAATGTTGGAGACCACCCCTATTGATTTTTCATTCATCCTTCTTCACTTGGTTGATACATCTTTAACCCTTAAATATGCTGAAACTTCACTTTATAAGAGATCACCAGTATCAAGTGTCCCCGCTACTGCGGAAAAAAATGATCTTGCAGATATTATTTGGTTTGTTTATGGTCCTTCTCCCCGCGGTTGGAAGATAAATTTTTTAATTGGCGCTTAACCGTTTAGGAGATGCTGGTCGTTGCATAACAAGACACTCCAGCTAACCCTGTTTCGCGATAACTGACGCCAACAGGGGGCACCAAGAGAGATCAAAGTCTTCCCCCACCTGCTTCCCCGAACCCAGTGGAGATCTTCCCATAACTTGCCCACGTCAGCAAAAATGCTGTAGCTCTTCGCAGCTTAGCTAAACATCATCGTTGGAGTATGATAGTTCGTGGAGGCTGCATTTACCGGCTGAACGGTTAAAGTCTGCCGTCGTGGTGTAGAGCTAGTGTGTTGGCCTATCCATCAAAAATATTTAAGAAAATTTGTATAAATGGTATTGATTGTCCCTCGCCATTACCTTGGCACCAAAAGTTCGTCCGAATTAGCAGATACATTTTTGGTTCGGTATGTAAAGTGGCATTCTGATGCCACTTATTTTTGGGCATTTAGCCACACACACAAACCTTCTTTACTTTCTTCTTTTAGTTTTTAAATTAGTAAACTTAGTTGGTTTTATTGTTTAATTACACTTTATTTAAAATTCTTATTTCCTAACAATTTCGTCTCTTGTTAAGTTTCACTTTCATTTTTCCAATGTATAATTTCTCCACTGTTAGCCATTTAGTTATAACTTCCTTTTTTTTTATATTTTACACGCGCGGCTTAAGTGACGCGTTTGCCGGCTCATTTCAAACTGAAAACTGTAGAAAAAATACTGACGCTTCAAAGCGGCCCTTCCGCTATGCCAAAAGTGCATAGCGGTAAAATCGCATGATGCAGTGGCGTGATAGAGTCGAGTAACGGAAGATTCAGCCAATCAGAATTCTCTCCGTCATTCGACTCTCTCACCCAGTAACACCAAGTGCATACATGCATGGTTGCATGTGGGGGTGATGCCAGCTATTTTAGTTTTTAGTTTTATTTTAGTTTTTAGTTGGCTGGCACTACATGACGCTACATCATCCCCCTTTGGAAAAGAAGAATTTGGCAAGGTGATCAGTCTTGCCACATTCTTCTTTAGGCTTTACTAGGGTTAAGATATAAATTTATAAGAAAATGAAATATGTAAAAAAATAATGTTTTTAGTTTGAAGTGAACCGTTACTATTTATATGCTTATTATTAAATTGAGTAAATATATATTTATTAAGTATTTCAATTTAACATATGAATTTTGTACATTAGGCCGTATTAAGAATTAACATTAATAGTTTGTTTAGTTTGGTCTTCATTGGCGTGTTCTTAAAGTAGGTTTATATTTAAAGATTATTTTCGGCTATCAATTTAATTAATTTTTTGTATACGATTTTTGTGTACAATTTTTTCAATTTTATTAATTTCATCAAAAATTTTTACATTTGGTCCATCGATATTATTTATTATGTAGGGACCTTGATATATATTTCTATGTTTATTTCTCGGTTCTGTTTCTACTAAAACCCTATCATTAATTTTAATTTCTAAAGGCTTAGCCGTTTTATCATATAATTCTTTATTTCTAATTTTATGTTTATTAATCAAATTTCTTGCCATTTTATGAGATTTTTGCATTCTATATTTTAGTTCTTTTGTATAATTTTCTACATTATAGATCGGATCGATTTGTTCCTTTTGTAATTCATGTGGCATTGTAGATTTTCTGCCAAATATTAATTCGAAAGGAGTAAATTTATTATCAAAAACCGAACTGCTTGTAGTATTATGTAAAAATGTAAAGTATTTCAAATATGTATCCCAATCTGAATATGTTTCATCTAGATATGCACGTAAATATTCGTTAAAGACTCTATGGTTTCTTTCAACAGTACCAACAGTTTCGTGGTGATAAGCTGTTGAGAAATCATGATTAATTTTTAAAAGTTTTGTTAATTCCGAGAATAATTCATTTTTGTATTCCGTCCATAAATCGGATCTAATGGCTCTCATTGTACCATATGTTAGTATAAAGGTTTCAAAAATAGCACATGTGATAGTTTTTGCTGATTTATCTGGTACAGCTACTGTTACCAGGTATTTAGAAAAGTCACAAATCATAGTAACAGCGAACTTGTTACCATAGTTTGATTCTGGAAGTGGACCTATTGTATCGATAATCACTATGTCAAATGGTTTACAGGGTGTTGGAGTAAGGACAAGATTTTCTTTTGTTTTTGGTCTCACTTTATTTAAAAGACATTTATTGCAATTTTTACAAATTTCGCTATATCACGTGTCATGTTTTTCCAGTAATATTTAGTTCTTAATTTGGCATATAACCTTTTTGTTCCGCAATGACCTCCTAACAATGGATCTTCGTGATAAATTGTCATAAGTTTTTGTTTCTGTTCCTTGTCTGTTACGGTCTCTACAGGGTCCGTCAATATTATTTGTAATAATTTTAAAATTTCATTTCCGCGGATTTTAAAATTCGTAATTGAAAAATTATTGAAAAAGATATCATTTTTTGGCCATTCTAATTGTTTAATATTGTGATTGTCGGCTGCTTTTTCCAGCCTCGAAAGTAACTCATCTAAATTCGTTATTTCGTTAGCAGTCACGATATTAAGTAAATTATATTTTTTATGTTTTAAATGCGCATAAATTTGTAAATTGGAGATCTCCTTATGTTTATTATATTGTATTGTTGATTTTACTCGCGGTATCTTTTTTGAAAAATCGTATGAAAATTTATCATAAAC
Organism: Eurosta solidaginis; assembly: GCF_040869045.1. NCBI lineage: Eukaryota > Metazoa > Arthropoda > Insecta > Diptera > Tephritidae > Eurosta > Eurosta solidaginis. Next base: position 270,870,523 of record NC_090319.1, on the reverse strand, counting down.
TTGTACTTTATTATCGTTAGAGGTCGTATCATTTAAACTTATTTTTTCATTTTGTAATTCTTGTTGTTTAGTTTGTGATCGCGTTTTAACGGCTAAAACGTGTTTTGTCGAATCTTTAATCTCGTCTATACTTATACGCGAAAGAGCATCAGCCACAACATTCGATTTTCCTTTAATATATTCAATTGTAAAATTGTATTCTGATAAATCTAATCTGATTCTAGAGAGTTTCGAGGAAGGATCTTTCATATTGAATAGATAAACTAATGGTCTATGGTCTGATTTTACCGTGAAATGTGTACCGTAGACATACGGCCGAAAATATTTTATAGCAAAATGTATTGCTAAAAGTTCTAATTCTATGATTGCCTTTTTCTCTTCGGCTTTATTGAAAGATTTTGATGCAAAGCAAATCGGTAAGTCATTATCTCCTTGCTTTTGGCTTAATATAGCGCCACAACCACTCTTAGATGCATCCACAGTGATAATAAATTCTTTTGAAAAATCAGGGTATTGTAATAATTGAGGAGACATTAATGATAATTTTAATTTTTCGAAAGCATTTTCGCAAGCATCATCCCAAACAAATTCAACTTTTTTCCGATTTAGACGATTTAAAGGGGCTGCCAGTGACGCAAAGTTAGGTATAAAACGCCTATAATAATTTGCAAATGCAACGAATCGCCTAACAGCGTCTTTGTCTTTTGGCTTAGTGTATTTTTTAATTGCGTCTATTTTTGAGTCATCTGGCAGCAGGCCTTTGGAGGTGCATTTATGGGCTAAAAAAGTTACTTCAGAACGAAGGAAATTGCATTTGTTGGGATTTAACTTTAAATTGAATTTTCTGCAAGTTTCGAAAACTTTTTCTAAATTTTTGAGGTGATGTGTCTCGCTACATCCGATGACGATAACATCGTCAATGTACATAAAAGCTTGATTTGGCGAAATGCCTGAAAATGCTAATGACATCATACGTGAAAAAGAGTTTGGTGCTATATTTAAACCGAAAGGTAAAACTTTCCAACGAAAAGCTCCTCGATCTGTACTGAAAGATGTAACGTCTCTAGAATTAACATGAAGTGGTATTTGGTGAAAACCAGAAAAAAGATCTAAAGTCGAAAAATATTTGGCTCTGCCAAGATTGTCGAGTATGTCGTCTACGCGTGCCAACGGAAATTTGTCTGCGATAAGCTTTTTGTTGACTGCTCTGAAATCAACGCACATACGGTAAGACTTTTGGCCTGTAGGATCCTTTTTCGGCACCAAAATTAAAGGGCTGTTATAATTAGAAAAGCTGGGTTCTATTAAATCATTTCGCATTAAATTTTCGACTTGTTTATTAATTTCTTCACGTTGTGTATATGGTAAACGATAATTTTTTATATAGACTGGATTTTTATCAGTTAAACGTAGCTTTTGTTCGTAAAAGTTATTTAAAGTCATACGATCAGTTTTTAAAGCGAATACATCGGCATATTTTAAGCATAAATCTATTAATTGTTTTTGAGCATAACCCGGCATTTGATTTTTCAAAATTTTCGTTAATTCCTCTAAGCGTTCTTGATCTTTTGAAGTTTCATTGATTTTGTAGACATTGTAGTTGGTGATATCTTCCGTTACGATATTGCAATTGTTGACATGTTTTACTTCGTCAGTAATATTTAAAATTTTTATAACTGGATTATTTGTGTCAACAATGCATTTTGCCGTAAAAACACCATTACAGATTTCTTGCGAGTCTACAAAAACAGGATTATCGCATTTTGGTAATTTAAATAACCGATAAACTTCACATCTCGGAGGAATAACTAAAGAATCGGTACTCGTGCCGTGTAAAATTGGTATATTTGCGTTATCTAATCCGGTATTAATAGTTATGCTATCGCTTGCGTAATTAATAATGCATTTATTAACTTTTAAAAAGTCTTTGCCGAGTATTCCGTCTGAAGGTATATTGAAATCGTCGTTAACTACATGTAAAGTATGCGGTATTAAGAATATATAATAATGATATAAACTTGAAATTTTGATTAAAGAAATATCTGCTTGTGAATCTACTAGAAAAGTACATGGTTTGTAGGAATCGCTACATTGAAGTTCAATAAAATCTGAATAATTAAGGTTCAAGCAGTAGATGGATTTTAATATTTTTGAAGAAGATTCGTTTAATTGTCTAAATCGTGATCCCGATCCCCCAGTGTTCGCTCCTGAGGGTCGTTCACGTTTAAAGCGCGTACATTGGCATTACTTCGCGAATTTGAACGTCTATTATTATTAGCATTATTGTTACTACTACTAGGCTGATTGTTTCTATTAGTGCTATATCTGTCATTATTACCTCTATTAGAATTAGTGTACCCGTAATTATTATTGTTGTAATTATTTCTATTGTTATTGTTGAATCTTGCGTTTGGATTGTTGTACCTATTATTGAAATTATTACCTCCATAATTTCCTCGAAAACTATTTTGCCAATTACCACGAGTACGGAATGCTAGTACTTGTCTTTCTTTTACCTCATTATTACGTTCGACTATCATTTTTGCAACTACGTCTTTTGAATCACTGAAGGTAGTTGAAGCCAGGATGGATTTGACCAATTCTGAACGAGTGTTCAACCTGCACACATTCACTGTTTGCTCTACGGCCATTTCATGTGCCTTGGCTTGTGTCATACCTTCAATAATCAAAGAACGTTCCAATGCGTCGGATAGTTCTTCAACGCGCTTAGCAAAGTCTGAGTAATTATTATTGATGACATGTAAAGACGCGATTTTACCAGAAACAACTTTCGAGTTGTCGGGTTTTATTCTATTTCTCAAGGCAGTCTTTATGTCATCGACTGAATTTATTACGGTTGGTAATGCTTCGCGTGCTTTTCCCTCAAGTTTGGATTTCAAAAATGCAATAAAAGTACTATTTAAATTTTCATCTGAGAAGATTTCAATTAATTTTATTTTGTCGATAAAAGATTCTAATGCCAGTGGATCGCCGCTGTAGTTGTCCCTAATAATTGAGGCGCAACTGGTAATGAACACCTTTTTCTGTTCTGAGGTTGCCATGATTGAAATATTGTTATTCGATTGTAAATCTGAAGAATTATTTGTTGAAGGCAAATTAGAAGAATTTGAAGTAGAGTGAGAATTGGAAAAGTCAGTTCCTGACTGAAAATTGGAAGTGCTAGTTAGTAGGTTATCTGAATTATTAGACGAATTTGCTGAAGGCTGAGTGTTTATAATATTAGTTACTGACTGAAAATTTGAAGTATTATTTTCTGCGATATCTGAGTCATTAAATCCTAAAAAAACTTCTTGACGAGCTAGTGAACACCTTCCTTTAGGGCTTGATTTATCGCTGGAATTGCCCTCAGAATCGGACATGTGTTTGAAACAGGGTAATTTTATTGAAAATTATTTTAAGAGAAAAAATTTTGTAAATCAGGTAAATATTTTGTAAATATTATTTGAAAATCCGGTTAATATTTGTCGCGTTTGGTATGAGTTTTATAAAATGGTAAGTCTGGTTAAGAAAATTATATAATTTGTTTTTTTTTTTGAAAACAAAGGAACATCCGGTCTGCGGATTTTCTCTAAATTATAGGCTAGAGAAATGCCTACCCCCCTTCCGTGCCGAACTTAGTCGGACTTACCGACTGTCCCCCACTAGGTTAGCCCCGCTAGCTAACCAATGGACAGGCTGTCCTAAAAAGGACACTTGGTCTGTGGTTTCTCGCCCCCCAGAATGGGCTTTGCAAAAGGAAATAGGCAAGCGTGTTCCGGTTTTATTTATTTTGTGAAAAACCGAAACAGGCTGGTATATTTTTTTTCGGACTATTGGAAAAAAAATATAGAAAAACCGCACTTGTTTCCACAAGCCTAACCAAAATTTTATTTTTTTTTTGTTCGAATATACGGCGATGTTTACGACCACATCGCTTTATATTGAAAGTATGACGTATATTGTATCACGGACTCACCGCTTTCTATCAAAAAAAAATCTTCTATTATATTGCGGACGCACCGCTATTAATAAAGCTTCCAAACCGTTTCACGAGAACATGTATATATATAATATCTACAGCAAACGAAACGCTTTGTTTAAGTTGTGGTTGATGAAAATATTTTAATTCTTTCCATATTAAATTCATGTGGTTTATGTACATATACGAAGGCAAAAATTTCATTTTATGGCATTCATATTTAAAAAAATAGGGGAGCTCAGGATTTTGTGGAAGTGGTCATAGTGTTTACAAACTGGTGTAGTACGTTTACACCAAAACGCGAAAAATGTATACTGCTATGCATTTGATACGTCAAGGCTAATACGCGACATTAAAACCCGAAGTTAATTTTTTCCTCATTGTCAATGCATAACAAAATCAAAAAAAACAATTTTTTCAAATGACGAAGAAACATTTTTTCCTCAATATCTAATGCACAAAACTCTGAACTGCCCTAATGTGTATAGATTTTTTTGTTAGGTGTATTTGCAACAAGGCATTACTTCAAAAATGTTTAAAAGATGCTTAAAACGATTTATTAAGATTTAAGAAGCGATAAGTTTTATATTTCAAATTTGTAATATTTGAAATTTTTCATCCAAACGCATTATGTACGCTTGCGGACAAAAACACGAAAATATTTGTCCATATTTTACAACTTGGAAAGTTCCAAAAAAAAATTCCAAATTATTTCATAAACGTTTATTTATGAGAGGGAATGGCTGTATATAAACAATTTTATTTTATTAAGCCTTCTTCGTTTAATGTGTGCATGAAATTCTGAATTACTTCAAATGTAAATATATTACAATACATAATATTATTGAAAATATAAACATTTTCTTTTATAAAAAGTTTCTATTTATCACAAACTCTTCAAACGACTTCAAGAAAACTTGCAGAGATAAACGATAAATATTATATTACTATTATATTAATATTAATTGACTATTTATCAACTTTAAATTATTTTCATAAGCGTTTGTGTGGAAAAGAGTGTTATTAATTGATTGGAAATAAAAGATTTATAGTTTTAAAAGCATAGAAAAAATATTTTTATAAAAATCTTTGTTTTAGCAAGATTTCCGCTTACGATAAGATATATTTTAAATTGACTTCACGTCGCCCGTTGTGTTGGTATAAATTTGGTCGTTGATAGGTTTGGTCTCGACTTCCTCGTGGCTCATCTCCCACTTCTTATCTTCACCCGTACTTGTTTCTAATTCTAACATAGCTAACGCTGGTGTTCACGCTGTTCACAGTGCGATGATATTTCAACATTTAATTTGCATTTCACATGATGTATTTTTTTTTGGTTCTTATTGTTCGCAGGCTAATTTATTTGTAATGGGCGTAGTTTGATGGGCCCATAATTTAACAATAGGGTCGATTTTTGCACCATTTGTAATTTTAGTTTTTCACGCAATTCATAATGCGAAAGCGTCGGCTTTATAACAAATGTTGTTGTAAGCCGCAAAATGTATGAAAATGTTTTAATCGTAAGTAAGAAATTAGCACGTGGCACACCGACTAATTGTTCCAATTCTTCTAGTGCATTTTCCGGTGCGATGGAATAATTTGCAGTCACCACCGCTGCTCTAGACTTGCTTACACTGTATTTCTAATAAAGAAGAACTTGCACTAACTTTTTATAATTTTTAGCGCACGAACGAAAAATGTCACGGTCGCCATGTAAAGTGGCATTCTGATGCCACTTATTTTTGGGCATTTAGCCACACGCACACACACAAACCTTCTTTACTTTCTTCTTTTAGTTTTTAAATTAGTAAACTTAGTTTGTTTTATTGTTTAATTACACTTTATTTAAAATTCTTATTTCCTAACAATTTCGTCTCTTGTTAAGTTTCACTTTCATTTTTCCAATGTATAATTTCTCCACTGTTAGCCATTTAGTTATAACTTCCTTTTTTTTTTTTATATTTTACACGCGCGGCTTAAGTGACGCGTTTGCCGGCTCATTTCAAACTGAAAACTGTAGAAAAAATACTGACGCTTCAAAGCGGCCCTGCCGCTATGCCAAAAGTGCATAGCGGTAAAATCGCATGATGCAGTGGCGTGATAGAGTCGAGTAACGGAAGATTCAGCCAATCAGAATTCTCTCCGTCATTCGACTCTCTCACCCAGTAACACCAAGTGCATACATGCATGGTTGCATGTGGGGGTGATGCCAGCTATTTTAGTTTTTAGTTTTATTTTAGTTTTTAGTTGGCTGGCACTACATGACGCTACAGGTACAAAATATGTATTTAGGTGAGACAGTTCATAGAAAAACGAATACACGATAAGTAGCCTTCGAATTGTGTGGAAAGCTAGACCTTAATCTCTCCAGATATATACACCAAATTGTTATTATTAGTAGATATATATCTCTTCCGTACACCTTGGCTCTAAGTCGGGTTTTTCTTCTCGTCGCGCAGACGCTGATACATTTCTAAACAATTTGTTGAAGAAAATTCCTCAGAAGAGGATCGTGGCCTGATTCTTCCTTTTGCGGGAAACCACAATACAATTCTTGAATTGAAAATTCTGGAATGCGGTTGACCGTTGAGATTTCTTATTTTCTGGTTATTTCCACCAATAAAAAATTCGGTTTTGGATAAAATATCATAATATAATTGTTAGAACCCAAAAATATATGGTAATTCTATACGACAGCCTGCCACCGGTAATACGCGTCTAAAAAAACCGATAGAGGTGTCAAAATACTCGTATTGACCTCGACAACAGTAATCCGAAGTCGGAAAATAAAAATTCTAGGTCGTTAAAAAGATATTAACGAAAAACCGAAAAATGATCCCGGAGTGCTCCGAAGCCGAGGGTGGGATCCACAGTATTTTTGCTCAGAACACCTTTCTGCATTGGCGGCCTTTGGAAGCGCTTATAAAAAATTACATTGGGTGCGTTCAACACCGCTTTGGAGACCAAAACTATATCCGCGGAAAACACTTATGTTCACAATTTTTTTATGGGCACCACAAAATCATCAAAATAACAACCACATGAAAATTTTCAAAATTTCTTTTGCAAATATCTCTTGACATACCCAAAATTGTTTACCTCCGCTTTCGGATTCGCGATCCAGGATCCAAAACGCGTCTTTTGATACCCCTGTTGATATTTTCGGACGTGTATTAAGAGTGATATGCTGTCGTATAGAATTACCAAATATATTACAGTTTGTTATATTTTTGTTATGAAAACAACACCAAAATTAAAAATGAAAATGTGGAGAGCAGTGAGAATTTTAAAATTTTTTAAACGTCATTTCGGCTCACCGGTTTTACCTTGTAATATTTATACCATGGACTCCAAAAATCACACACAGAAGATTGTACACTCACGAGTTCAACATTTTTCGTTCTGCGCATCTACGTTATACGGCCCATACATGATACAAAAACCATGCGCAAATATAAAACGACGAAATTTGTGCAAATGAAAATTTTGACATACACGGCTCAAAAACACTGCGCAATATTCATTTTTAAAGTAGCACAACAAATGAAACATGTATTTTATTTGAATAAAAAAGGCACTAATTGTATAAAAAATCAATATTTTCCACAGTTCTGGTAATTCATGGTATAAGTCGAAAAACTCGCACAGAAGCGTTTATTTTCCATTGTATTTATAAAATATATATTTTAGTTGCAAGGCCAGCTCAACTCATTGCAGCACTGCGCAATATTCATTTTTCAACTAGCGCAACAAATGAAACATGTGTTCTAATTGTATAAAAAAATATTATTTATTATTGAATTTATGTGAATTCCTGTTACAAGCTAGAGATGGTCCTTGCGCCTTCGATATTAACATTTTTAAGCAATAATTACTGATGTTATATTATCAGGAACCACAGGTAAACTGTGTAAGATTCACCACACACGAATAAAAAAGCATGTGCAATATTTGCAGCCATGCGTAAATATCAAAATCGTTTTGATTTTAGCGCAGTTCTCTGCGCAAATAGCGCAACCAGTGCACACACCGGTCAAATCCTTGTGCAAATTGGTAATTGGCACAAGGATACTTGAGCCGTGTAATTGGCGTATTACACTTGACTGCTTCAGCGAATGAAAAAAAGAGAGAAAAAACAAGAGCTGAAGGAAAATCACGTAAAATTGCCCATAAAAACAGCTGAACTAATGTTTACATGCGCAATGCGCCACCTTCTATGGCCCCTATTATGAGCATCTTTCGATCTTCGTTGGCTATCGAACATCGAAAATCAAATTAGAAGTTGGTATTATGACACCTCATCTCTGTCGAAATTTTCGTTGTGTACCGAATTTTGTAGCGAATAGACATTTGTTGTCGACGCTGTATCGAACAGAAAAAGAATTGTTTAAAATGTAAATTTTTGTATTTATGTTCTAATTTTTTACTACCTAGTAGTAATTTTAAAATATTTGAATTAATTTTATATAGGTCCAAGGTCGTGAGTACAAAACAACAGCTTGAAAGACTGGTTTCAATTGTGGAAAAAAATTCCCATATAGCAAAATGAACTTGCACAAAGGTTCAGGTGACAAAAAAGTGGGATGATATAACAGTGGAGCTGAACTGTTTAGGACCACCAGTAAGAACGACGGAAAAGTGGATTAAGGTGAACTAAAGAACCATAGAAGTCAATTCTGTATAATACAACTTTATTTTTGTCGTCTCAGGTGTGGGCTGACATGAAGTCAAAAACAAAAACAAAAATTTCGGAGAACATAGTGGAATACCGTGCAACTGGTGGTGGACCAAACAGGTTAAATATCTTTACGCATTCAGAAGAGTCTATAATGGGTTTGTTAAGTCTTCAGACCAGTGTAGATCCACCGGGACAAGAGCATGCCTTAGTACTAATGCGAATGAAGAATGTGAAGATATGATTGTGGAGCGATTATATAGTGATAACTTAGAATCGGATGAGAATTTGGAAGTAAGTGGACAAAGTGGTGCACCTGATGAGGAGAGGCCACGAAAAGCAAATCGAAAAAGTGCAGCAAAAACGATAGGCTCAAACTATTGCAAGAGCAGACAGCAAATCAAAAAAATGTTTAAGAAGAGATGCTGAAAACATTGGAAGAGATCAAAAAAAGTGCTCTTGAGACAGAAAAGTATGCGAAGAGAACGTATAGCTTGGAGTACTATTATAAACGTGATTTTTTGAAATTGAAACAGGAAAAGCTGGAGTTGTATAAAAGCCAAATGAAAAAATAAGGCCATCACAAATGTATGCTTTAAGTGCTGAACAATACCTGATTTTTTTTTTTTTAAACAAACATATGAAACTGAAGTGATATTTTTTATACCAAATTTATTATAAAATTTAAGACTGTATTATGAAAACTGAAAATCTTTAGCTTTTAAGAACCATAATGAATTTACCAAATATTTTTTTATATATATACATGTATATGAATTTTTTATTTCAATAAAATGAATTATCTACAAAACTCGCAATATTCAGTTTCTGATTTCTTCTGCTTCCGAGTTGGTTGTGGATTCAATTTCGGCGAATGGGATATCATGGTCGTCCTCTTGATTAGATAACTCTTCTACAGAAATGTGTATTGTGCAAAGCCGCACACACGTTTATAATTTGTATTGCTTTTTCTGGTGTGTAGTGAAGGGCTCTTGCTGTTCCAAATGTGATTTCAAGGCCGACATATTGAACACACAAGAATCATGTGTTGCTCCCGGATATTTTGCATTTATGTATCGTATAGTCATAGAATGGTCACAAACCTAAAAAATATTTGTATAAAGATGTAAACTTATGTATTTACAACCTGAAACTAATATCAAAATGGTATACTTACAAACATAGCATTAATGCTGTAGAATCCTTTTCTGTTGTAATATAAATTCTGTAATTCTTTTTTGGCAGCAACAATTTTAATGTGTGTGCCATCAACACAGCCAATAATCCCTGGAATTCTGCTAACATTATAGAAATGCAACTTTGATTGATGTAGCTCAGCCTCCTCATAGTTGAATTTTATCCATCTTTCACAAATAAAATTTTCCAAGACATTCAACCACAGACACATTCGGCTGGGCAAGTACGAATGCATTTTCGTTTCCAATGCTCAGTTGGTAGGATCCCCGAGCACAAAATCGGAGAACTGTTGCATATTTTAGAATATTAGAAATATGCTTGGCTCTTGTGCATTGCTGAAGCAGTTCATCTGTACTGGAAAACAAGTCCATGAACGCTTCTTTGGACAGTCTGAAGTTTTGAATAAATCTATAAACAAAACTTATAATTTCAATAATTTAACAACTTATTTAGAAAGCTACACTTACGTGGTGGAATTCATTTTCAAAGTATTTGAAGCATCCCTCACGCGTCTTCTACTTCTGGCTAGCTCCAGTAAGCTTTTCTCTTCATCTGACGAATCATAAAACCACAATTCCGTCGTAGTCATACTTTTATTTTCAATATTTGTATTTAATAACTAGTTCTGCTTTTGTCTATTTATTTTATTTTATTTGAAAGCTGAAGGAAATGTGCTATTGTGAACTTTTGAATTTATCGAAATTCACAATAATGCTTGCCTTCATCGAACGTGCGTCATAATACCGAATGAAAATTCATTCGATCAGCTTTTTCGACCACAGTCGAAGATCGAAATATGGTCATAATAGGAGCCTATAATTCCATCATGCGCTGACTCTATATACATGATTTACGAAACAAAGTATTGTTGGACTCACTCTGTAGTCGCCAAAGTCAAGTTATAAAATCAGCCCTGAGTCTCCACTGTCAATTTCACGCGGCACATCTTCGCGTTTGCTCCTTTGCTAATCATTTACGAAGGAATTTTATTATCGTTTTTGTTGCCGGCGTTCTTGAAAGTATTTGCTTAGCCATCTAATTTAATATTTAAAACTTTTATTATAGTGTTATTCCATTACAATAATTATACAAAATGTTCTGGGGTAAGTTTATTCACAGGAAATTTGTGTAAACAAAGGAAATTTGGTGAACTCTTACCACGTGTTTTTTTATTTCCACGTTGATGGAGCCCTACGCCATCTTTGATCAAGTTAATAATGTAATTTTTTTAAACCTTCAAAAATTTTAGGATTAAATTTAAAACCCAACCGAAAGTATTCACAGACAACAAGCAAACCTTTTCACATTTCCCTGGCATCATTAGACACTGATTCTGCGTCAGATGGAGGAGCTAACCAAATTTACATCAATCATGATAATCAAAAGTTTTTAATTTGCACGTTGCGACAGGGAACGTGTGAGCAAGTCATGCTGGATTTGAATTTCGGTGAAGGAGACGAAATTTGCTTTCAATGCATTGGTACGTTTAATTTACATTTTATATAAATTAACATTTTCTTACAAATATTTTTATTTTAATAGGCAGCGGTAATGTAAGTCTCACTGGTTATCTAATTGATAAATTCAATTTTATGGATGATGACCTTGATGATGAAGATGAATCAGAGGCGGAAGAAGTACAGGATCTCCGCCAGGCGCTTAATACAAAAGCCAATGCTAAGAAACCGGCTAATGCTAAAAAACAAATTGCTAGCAATGAAGGGGAAGAGGATGACGATGAAGAAGATGATAGCGACTTTAATGGCGAAGGTTTAGGTAAGTCTAAAAATTGTATGTAGTAAATTACTGAATTGTTTATTTTATTTATTTTTTTATTGTAACAGAAGAGGTTGATGGTGATGAAGATGGCGAAAATGATGATGATGACGAAGAGGAGGAAGAAGGTATTAATACAATTAATTAACCCTGGAATTAAACGCATATAAAATTTTATTTTTCTTAGATGATGAAGACGACGATGATGAAGAGGAGAATGAGGAAGAGAGTGATGATGAAGAAGTTCAACAACCAAAAGCCAAACAGATAAAATTAGAAAAACCACAAAAACAGCAAAACGGAACAGCTGCAAAAGAAAATGCTGCTACTACGGACAAAAAAGGCAAGAAAGATAAAAAGGCCAATAAAAACGAGCAACAGCAAAAGCAACAACAGAAAGCTGGTGGTGAACGTGTTATTACTGGAGGTGTGAGAGTTGAGGATATAAAAGTAGGCAATGGGCCAGAGGCTAAACCAGGCAAGCGTGCTCAAGTATTCTATGAAGGCCGCCTCAAGTCCAACAACAAAGTATTTGACAGTTTAAAGACTGGAGCTGGCTTCAAATTTGGTCTTGGTCGTGGTGAAGTTATTAAGGGTTGGGATGTTGGTGTAGTTGGCATGAAGGTTGGAGGTAAACGTCGCATCACTTGCCCTCCACATATGGCTTATGGCGCACGTGGTTCACCTCCAACCATTCCACCAAACAGCACATTAGTATTCGAAGTGGAGTTGAAGGGTGTGCATTAAACAAAATATCAAAAATTAATTTGGTTTTAAAATACTTTATAGTAATTAACATATGTTTGCAATAGTTCGCATATAATTTGATACGATTTTTGTCTTGAGTTCGTTTAAGTTTGATTCATACTTACATATTAGTTGTTTCTGATTTTCTTATGTTTTAATCCATTTCTATATCAAGTATAAAAGAAGTGAATATACACTTTAACGTAATTTACGAGCTAATATAAGCCACACACATAAATGCGTACGTGCTTCTGCATAGTTGTAAGTTTATATGAAATACATTCGGAGTATATTTTATTTGTAATAAAACTGTTTCAAGTCTAGTTAAAAAAAAAATTATTGATGAAATATACTTTAATGTAAAAAATGTAAATCCATTCCGATCGGAATTATGCAATCTTTTTGAAATTTTCCACGTTTCTTGCATTTTGTTTTACGGACACTTACTGTTTTCCATCTTCGTTAAGGTATTAGGCGGATGCTGCTCCGGCGGAAGTAAAAAGATCAAAACCCCCTCCAGTACTCGTTGCGCTAGACCTGTCAAAAGCTTTTGATACGGTCAACCATGGCACGTTATTGCAAGACCTGGAAGGGTATACCCTTCTCCCAAGTCTTAAAAGGGGAACGCAAATTATCTGGGTGGTCGGCAGGCATCGGTGCAATTTAGAAACGAAGCATCCAAACCAAGAAGAATTGAACAAGGGGTGCCACAAGGTGGTGTCCTGCCCCACTTTTGTTTAACTTCCACATATCAAAACTACCTTCGCCACCAGAAGAACTCTCTTACTAGCAGTACTTGGGGTAAAGATAAAGAAACGCTCATTACCACTTAAATAGCAATTGCCCAGCCGATTGCTTGCTACGCGTCCCCGATATGGCCGCCAAGGTTAAAGACTGCTCAGTGGAAGAAGCTAGATGCCTGCCAAAATACCGTCCTCATAACCGCCACGGGTTGTGTTCTTATGTCCCCAGAACACCATCTACATAATGAGACGAGAATACTCCCCATCAGGGAGAGAAATGAAATGCTAACCAAACAGTTCCTGTTGAATACCCAGAAACCTGGGCACCACAACAACAACATGAGCCAACACCGCCCAGGGGCTTAAGAAGTCATCACCGTAAGAATTATGGGGAAATACGGCGCCAGCCGTATGAAGCTAGAAAACTCAAGCAGGTCCTCAGTGAACTCCACCCACAGACGTCGGACCTCTATGCCAGGAATTTCCCGGTGATTCCTGTACTCAAAGAACAACACCCAAAACTAACAGAAGAGCAACGCACTCCCTAGGGAAAAGAGAGTCACTCTAGCTCAACTTCGATCTGGATACTGTAACAGGTTAAACTCTTACCTATCCAGAATCAACCCAGATATACAAAACATATGTCCTGCTTGTAATGTGTACCCACTTGATACCCACCATCTCTATAAGTGTATTGTGAACCAGCGCCTCTAACATCCCTCTTATTATGGTCCACCCTGTTGAAACCTCAAGTTTCCTTGGACTCCCGTTAGAGGATATTGACGACTATATGTGATCGGTCGCACCTATTGGATGGGGCGAAGCACTGCTACGACAACAAGATTGAACTATCGTTTCCGCGAAAATCCGTCTAGTACCAAGAGGTACCTTAGCATACCTTATTCAACATTCATTTAATTCTTCGGGTATGTGTCAACAGCTGCCAAACTCTGTCGAAGAACGTGATATTCTGCCACAAAAAGTAAGAATGAGGCAACAACTGGAGCACCAAACACCCATAACCTACTGGTTGTTATAGCGAAATAAAGACAGTTCCCGCAGGTTTTGGGAAGTGCTATCGATACTGACAGTCCTTTGTCGCAAATTGATTCGGTACAATCCGGTGACTAGCCCCATTGAGGTACCATCCCGCCCCTACCTCCTGCTTCCATGAAAAACTTGTGGTCGCCAAAGCCTCGCTTGCAAAATATGTGTTCTATCCATTAATATTTGAAACAGAATTTACCTCTGGTAGCCGAGGTTGACAATTGGATTACGGAAGTTGTGAAGCTATAAAGTTTTGTTTTGCGTTTATCAATCCCTTTTAAGTGCCAAATAATATGCATATTATCGATAAGCAGACATTGATAAGTAGATAAAAACGGATAAAACAGTCTTTAGCGTAATTTGTGGTATTATTTATTTAGGTTAATTTAACATTTCACTTGTCGTTATTAACATCTTTCTTTTAGCTATTTGACATCAGTCGAAGCATCTGTATTCACATTTGCCTCTTCACTACCAAATAATGGCTCTGCTGGTATCTTCCAATATTCTGCCACATACGGCAGCCGTTCGCTTGGGTCTGTACTCCAATGACGGATATGGCATCTTAAACGTGCTTTTTCTAAATTATTAATTGTTATGGTGCAATAGAACTCTTTGCTTTCTTTATTCATATCCGGCCCTTCAATACGTTCCTTTGGCAAAGTAATACATTCTTCTGGGCAATAGATGCCAGCCTTTCTAAGTGATGCCCTAATATGCCAAGGCTCTACAACCCACGGCTGATCCTTATTCATTGTGACTGTAAGCGAAAATCGTTCAATCACATTAACTGTCTGTATACAAATAAAATAAATTATAAATGTGATTGTATAACAACTCGAACATCTATACTTACGCGTTGGGCAAATGCTGAGCTATGTACTATCGTATTCTTCTCCTCCTCAGTTTTAGCATACAAACTTAAATTTTCTTCTGTTTTGTAAACTGCTTTATCAGGTAGTAACAGTTTATTATAGGCAAAATTTGGTCGTACCGAAACAACATCGCCTTTATCACCTACGCCTTCAACATACGTTTTAAGTATCACCTCCAGATTTGGTTTTCGCTTGATATTCGTATCCTCAACCAACTCATAAATAAAATGTTTTGCACGCAACTTCCTTGGTCTTGTATTCTTTTTATGGAGCAATGGATCATATTTACGTTTCAGCACAAATGTAGTCTGAATTATAATTATTTAGGAGACATTGCAGAGTATTAGGATACATGTGTTTAATATTGAATTATGTAACAAATACTTACCCGCACTTGTTGCTGTATGGCACCTGCGGTCTTTAAGAAATTAAAAGAGGTGCTCAACCAAGTTTTCAACATTTTTATTTGAGTAAAATACAAAGGGGTTTGTACTTATCAAAAAATAAGTCTCCGTGTGCAACGCTGCGTGACGTTCTGTTACTGCGCTGATATCGAGTCGGCGCCACTAGCGCTCATACAGCAGAGAAGTGTTCCAATGGACTATCCAGAGGATATATATTTTCAATCGTTCGCAAGAATGTGAAATTATATTCACCTCATACTTGATCAATCGTTGAGTAGAAAAAATAATAATTTACTATCGCTCAACTGGCGGAAACATGTTTGCAACATATTTTGGCGAATATTAGCATCACTATGCTGTTAGTAAATAATCGCAACAACACAGTAAGCAGCAACACATATGTACTAGGCAACGAAGAGTTATCTCACACACACATATGTAGTCATCAGCCGAAGTAGTTACTCACACATACACACGCATATGGCTAGTAGAAAAGCATAAACTACAAATATGCATGTATATAGTTGGTAACCAAGCATGAGACGTAACTGTTCGCGAAATTACTAGACCTTAGGTGAAATGGGTGAACGAGAAAACGGAGAGTATAAAAGCAGCGCAAGTTGATGAACGAGTTTGATTTAAACACGCTATTAGATGTGAAGTGAAGTATAATTGTGAGGTACTCCCAAAGTAATATAAATAAAGCCCAGTTTGCAATACTGAATATTGGAGTGATTTAATCAACAGTTTAGCGATTTGAACGTTAGCAGAAGGTTTATAAATAATAGGAGTTCCCAGAATTCGTTACAGTACCAACAAAAATAGTTTTCGCTGAAGGTGCCTATTGACAAATACTCAAAGATTCTCCATACACCACTTTGTCAATGTAAACGTGGAGCGGTGGTGAGCTTTGAAGTCTCAGCAATTGCAAAATATTCCGCAGAAGTTAAAATAAGCTGAGTATCCGGTTCGGGTTCGGACAAAAAATCGGTGTTTTCGGACACTCTAGAACAAGGTGGGGCAAAATCCAGCCTATATAACGTTACGCAGGATTCACATAGGGCGATTTCAGCCAACACAAATTTTATTAAAGCGCTCGTCACATAAGCAGCTTTTCATATAGATGCTTTTAACGCAATCTTAGGCAAAATGAGTAGAATGCACGTATTTTTATGGAGAACGGCAGATCGATTGACACTGGCGACAACTCCCAACTTTTGTTGCAAGCAAAGCATACGAGACGAAATCAACATTGGCTTTGGCTAAACATACTTTTTCAAGTAAAATTATGTTTACCACTCGTTGGTACTTCTGTAACATTTTTCACAAATTTACCGCAATTTACCAAATAAATAGGACACAAAATATGTTAGCAAGTATATTTCTTGTATAGTGAGAATGTTTATAACAGTCTTTCGCGAAATTGTATATGTGAATGGACAGGGCGAAATAAGTTTCAGTTGCCAAGTCTGTAGTTCATTTATATTTGCAATCGCAACATCATGCGCGATTGTGACGATGTTACTGGAATGCATAAGAACGCATCTATATAAAAAATTTCCATGACTGATACAGGCCCTTTAATGGGCCAATTAAAGGCGAATTAATGGTGACTTATAACCATAAAGCCATAACCAGATAAAACAGCTGATCGAACCAACCTTATGGAAATCAATGTAATCGATTAAAGAAATGTAATGTAATGTCAATGTAAATCGATAAAGAAATCGCCAATTAAAGGCGAATTAATGGTGACTTATAACCATAAAGCCATAACCAGATAAAACAGCTGATCGAACCAACCTTATGGAAATCAATGTAATCGATTAGGTGCCATACGACAACGCTATCGCCATAACCATACCATAGCCCAACCAATCGGTTTTTGGTTTCTCGCCATATCCATAACTTAAAAATATTTGAGTTGGTGAATTTAATAACTTTTTGTAGATTTTATTCATTGTTTCGTATACGTTATGACTAAGAGACTTTTTTTTTTTGTGGAATATGTTTGCAATTTTTTGCGTTTTCTTCATTTTTATGAAATTTTCACGATTTTTAGGTTAAGCCACCATTAATCGATCACATTGGAGATGGTTATGGATATGGGTATGGTTACGACTATGGCGTTAGGGTTAAGGAAGATTAATTAGCCCTTAAAGCATTTGTCAGAGGGTCTTAACAAAAATGTGTTTATTTTTATTTTCTTGTTTTTTTATAAATTTAGTAATAAAGTACCCAAATTAATACGCGCAGTTTTAGAAGAAACATTTTGTCAATTTTAATTTCAATATCATTAACTTCCTCTACATTTTATAAATTTAGTAGTAAATTGATTTAAGAAAAAGTATTCTGTATTTACTTACATCTTTGGTGCTAAAATATCACATACTTAAAATTACATATGTATCTAATGGCATACTTATTTGCCGCTAGGCCGTTTTAACATACACACATACTTAAGTTTAAAAATATACATACTTCGGAAAACTGAATTGTTTGAGAAATTTTTTCTGACCAAGTGTCCGGGTTAAAACGAGTTTACTGTATATTCATGATCAATTACACATACCTACAAATGAATTAACATAATCCATTCTTTTACTATGAACCTTAATAGAGAATATTTAAATCTTCATGTTCCAGGTAAGTCTATTGTTCTCCAACAAGTACCTAGCTATGTTTATCCTTTTTGGTCGATATTATTTTACATTTTAACGCAAAAGATTAGTTTGAAATGAGATCGAAAGAACCAGTATAATAAAGCATTGGAAGCGGTAACCTTGAATAATACTTTTAACAAGTTAAAACTAAATTTAAGTACTACATAACAACAACATATGTACAAAAATTTAGTACATAGATATTAGGGTGTCCATTATTTAGCAACTTGGTTTTTTTCCTTTAAGCATACCTAAATTATTTCATCGTCATTAATCGGCGCTTACCGCTTTTGGCCGTTTCGTAACAAGTAAATGCAGCTATTCCTGTTTCGCGATAACTGACGCCAATTGGGTGCACCAAGGGAGGTCAAGCCTTCCTCCACCTGCCTCTCCCAACTCAGTGGAGGACTCCCTCTTTTCTGGCAGGAACTTTTTCTTTCATTTGCATAACATGACCTAGCCAGAAATTATGTGATTATTCGGCAAGTTAATAGCTTAATCGGAACTGAATAATTACATAATCAAGTTGTGTTAAGTCGACATTTTGGTTTAATTAATTTTTCTCACTATGGGATATACTGAAAGTGGAGCTTTAATAGCTTGCTAAAACTTATGTTTTAGCTTAGATCAACTTTACATATAACGAGATTATCTTAAGTTTCGTACTAATTGCAGATTAAATAACTACATTTCCCATATGAAATTTTCTTTTCGATACTTTTGAACAAATTTTAGAAATGTCGGTTTTTGCTAGAGCTAAAACAATCTTTAGGGTGTCATTCCTAGATGAGAGCACGAAATAAATGAGTAACATAAAAAGACAACAGGTCTGACAGCTAATAATCTAATCTAGATCCTAGCGATGGGATTGATGCATGTGCAAACATCATCTTGGAACAACTTCGAAACGAGTAAGTTTACACAATATTTTTGAAAACCTGGTTGCACTCAGTATGTATGCACTTAATAGCAAGGTGACGCCATCCCTGCCAATGTCAACATGATAACTTTAGCGGCTTTTGATTTATGTCTTGTTAAATTGTTCCATCCTTTAAATGTAGGCGGTGCCCCGTCCATTTCTCAAGGTTAACAATCTTATAATCTTACGTCATAAGAGCAATTCATTCGTAACTTGATCAGCATTTGTTAAACAACTACCGGAATTTTCGAGAACATTTTTGTGTGCTAAGCACAACTAGGTTTAACAACTAGGGTACAGTGCCCCAAACAAGTTGTTATATAATTGACACCTTATTATATATACACATACATTTGCACACGTAATCCTGATTTACAAATACAAATACAAACGTACAGAATATATAAATTTCCTACTAAAATAACTTAAGTTTGAATTGCCGCATAAATCCAATCGACAAAGTGTCCTACTCTAGTGTAAACACCTGGCCAACCTTCTAAACCGCATATTGATGGTCCAAATGAAACAATTCCTATCAAAAAATAATATGTGTTCCCGTTACTTGTCGTACCGAGCCCGATTAGTGGACCACCAGAATCACCACGACACGAATCCACACCTTGTTTACCACCGGCACACATTTGTGTACCCTCCAACAATATACTTTCCGGCCGATACACTTTTCGACACTTTTCCAATGGCACACCGGTAAGTTCGGCTTTCAATTTGACATTACTACTTGACTTTGATTCAGTTTTACCCCAACCAGCCACATCCATTATCATATTATCGAAAGTGGATGTACGTAAATTATTATTCATTGGCAAGCAAATGGGGCGTACAAAGTCAGAGAACTCGACAGTGTTTTTTAAACGTAACAATGCGATATCATAAGCTTGACTTAGTGAATCTGGATCATATTTTGGATGTGGTATGGTCTTTTCAATGGGCACGTCTATATGTGGTGGTGCACAATCCTTTTCACCAAGTACATCAATTTCACAATCTGGAGTTGTGTTGGTATCCCATTCGCCTAAGCGTACATTCGATATTCTCCAATCACTAGGTAAAGCTTTACCGTTAATGCAATGTGAAGCAGTGACCACATAACGGGAGCTGATTAGGGAACCACCGCAATGATGACCAGAGAGGTTGAATGCTGTAAAAAAAAAATAAAAAAATTCATTATGCAATGGGCTTCAAAAAATGATTAATTTCTAAATTTCAAAAATATATTGAAAAGCTAATACGAAAAGATTCTCTGCTTCGACCCCTTTTAACTTCGTTTCCTACCCCATCATCACATTATTCTACTCCCACCTAATTTTTCCCCCTTAACTCAAAATGTTTTCCAAGATAAAGCTAATTACAATTTTTCTTGAACAGACCATGGTACCTTTATATTGAAGATATCTATACCCAATTCTGTCCAAAAATTTTGTCTTATTTCAAAAACTTGTCTCCTTCATTTTCACCATGCTCGCTGGTTTAATAAATAAAGTCCCCGACTGAAGATACGTGACAACTAACATCAAAATACTTCAAAACCGGGATCGACAGTGGTTCGTTATGCATTTCTGCACTGAACAGCTTCTTAGAAAAAAATCTGTCTGCTTTAGCTTATGTCGCATATGTCCTAGGAAGCCTGATAGAGTTTTTCAGTTTAGTCTTTGAGCAAACTTCTGATAACACTCTGGACTCACTTTATGTGGGGTCCTCACGGGCGGCCAGTAGAACTTAACCTAACCCATATTACGTCGTTTGGAGTCGGCGCAATACATTTAAACAGACCACAATTTGGAAAAGAAAGCTTTATTTCCAGAGAAGCTCTTTTATTCAGCCTGTCTCTTTCAAATTCCAAAATAATCTTGAAAACGACTCCCAAAGGTCCCAAAATAGTTCCATTATTATCCGCAATTTAATTCCACAATAGTCCTTCAACTATCCCGAAAGCTCTCCTGAATTTCGCCTAAACGATCCCGATACCCCAATAAAACAAAGGAAATGAATAGTTTCGAAATACAGTTACAACATGGTCACAAAATTATTCCCGAAATATTTCTTAACAATTGCGAAATATTTCGAAATCATTTTGAACACAACCCCAAAACCATACAAAATAGTCCGGAAATTTTGCATCACTTACGTTTTTTGTATTCTATTAAAACCATCCAAGGATATTCATCGATCTTTGTTTTATTACCACCGTAAATACGACTCGACGTCATTTGTCCACATTCACCGGGACGTGGTAGCTTTTCGTGGGCTGTAAACTTTGAAGCTTTATCCAAAATTAGAATTTTTTTCGATGTTTGGGGCGAGGGTGTGGGACGAACAGTGGTCTTTGTGGGCACAAACGAAATTGATGTTGGATCAGGACAGCATATCTGCAGAGGAAAAAAACATTTACACCCAGTTTAAAGTACGAGTTTAAACTTCAGATAAAGTTGACTAGAGTTTAACCCTACCACTTCGGTCGCTTAATCTGAGATGAGCAGCAAAATTTTATGTTTTTGAACAAAGTTACAAGGTTAAACTCTACATAACTTCAACTAGAGTTTAAAATCGAACTGATAAACCATGGCTTAAGTGATTTTTAGTTTACTTTTGCTATAGATTACGATTTTTGAAATCTACTCACCAAAACATTCCCATTCAGATAACCGCACTGACTCTGACTTAAATACATTCTATTTACATCGCTTATTGGTTGATATAAAAATATATTGTAAAGAATCTTACAATTTTGTAAGAAAACACATGAACCACTTCTTTCGTTTGGTGTCGTGCACCGTCCAAAGTTCTGTTGCCCCATCATTGTATAGGGATAGTTAAATTCTAAAAATAAAATATGAAAGATTTTGAATTGAAATCAATGTATAATATGGGAATAGTAATTTAGCAAAGTTATAGTAGTTAGTCAGTTCTCAAATCAGTTCTCGCAGACTTTTTACACACAGAGTATATTAACTTTGATTGGATAACGGTTGGTTGTACAGGTATAAAGGAATCGAGATAGATATAGACTTCCATATATCAAAATCATCAGTATCGAAAAAAAATGTGATTGAGCCACGTCCGTCCGTCCGTCCGTCTGTCCGTCAACACGATAACTTGAGTAAATTTTCAGGTGTCTTGATGAAATGTCGTATGTAGGTTCCTGGGCACTCATCTCAGATCGCTATTTAAAATGAACGAAATCGGACTACAACCACGCCCACTTCGATATCGAAAATTTCGAAAACCTGAAAAAAATGCGATAATTCATTACCAAAGACGGATAAAGCGATGAAACTTGGTAGGTGGGTTGACCTTATGACGCAGAATAGAAAATTTGTAAAATTTTGGACAATGGGCGTGACACCGCCCACTTTTAAAAGAAGGTAATTTAAAAGTTTTGCAAGCTGTAATTTGGCAGTCATAATGAAATTTGGCAGGAACGTTATCACTGTTACTATATATGTGCTAAATAAAAATTAGAAAAATCGGATGAAGACCACGTCTACTTTTTAAAAGTCAAATTTTAACAAAAATTTGAATATTTTTACAGTATATAAGTAAATTATGCCAACATTCAACTGCAGTAATGATATGGTGCAACAAAATACAAAAATAAAAAAAATTTCATAATGGGCGTGGATCCGCTAATCCTTGCAAAATTTGGTAGGGGCATAGATTCTATGCCGGTAACTGTTTTCTGTGAAAATGGGTGAAATCGGTTGAAGCCACGCCCAGTTTTTATACACAGTCGACCGTCTGTACTTCCTCTTGGCCGTTAACACGATAACTTCAGCAAAAATAGATATATCGTTACTAAACTTAGTTCACGTACTTATCTGAACTCACTTTACCTTGGCGTTAAAAATGGGCGAAATCCGACTATGACCACGCCCACATTTTTGATATCGAAAATTACGAAAAATGAAAAAAAAAAAATGCAAAAATTCTATGCCAAATACGAACAAAATGGGAAGAAACATGGTAATTGGATTGGTTTATTAGCGCAAAATATAACTTTAGAAAAAAACTTTGTAAAATGGGTCTGACACCTACCTACCATATTAAATAGAAGAAAATGAAAAAGTTCTGCAGGGCGAAATCAAAAGCCCTTCGTGGTATTACATATATAAATAAATTAACGGTACCTGACAGATGATGTTCTGGGTCACCCTGGTCCCTGGTCGATATCTCGAAAATGCCTTCTCATATACAACTAAGGGCCACTCCCTTTTAAAACCCTCCTTAATAAATTTAATTGATACCCATATCGTACAAACACATTATAGAGTCACCCCTGGTCCACGTTTATGGCGATATCTCGAAAAGGCGTCCACCTATAGAACTAAGACCCACTCCCTTTTAAAATACTCATTAATAAATTCTAGAGTCACCCCTGGTCCACCTTTATGGCGATATCTCGAAAAGGCATCCACCTATAGAACTAAGGCCCACTCCCTTTTAAAATATTCATTAACACCTTTCATTTGATACCTATGTCATACAAACACATTCCAGGGTTACCCTAGGATCATTTTCCTACAAAGTGATTTTCCCTTATTTTATCTCAAAAGCTCTCAACTGAGTATGTAATGTTCGGTTACACCCGAACTCAGATTTCCTTACTTGTTTTTAAATTGAAATTTCAGCGCTACATTTCACTTTTTTGAAATGTTTTTTAATGCCCTGTACTGCTCTTGAGAAGACCTTTCGATACATACGTATGTATATAATGGTTCTTCAGAATTATAGTTGGCCGCACAAGTTTCCAACTTGCCAATTTACCGATATATAGATAAGTTTTTAAAATATTTTCCGTTTTGAGTTTGAATGACTCTCCAATGGCTTACACCTTCCACTCACATTTGCCGTTGGACTTTCTCTTTATCAACAACACTCACTGATTTAGCACATTTTATGAAATCCCGTGCCCTGGGCCAAGATAATCAAACAAATCATTACCGTCGATGGAAGTTATTCTTTCAATTTATTCACAGCCTGTGTAAAGGCGTAAATTTAAGCATTTCATAAATTCAAATAAATAAACACGGTCACTATTTATTTATGTAGATAAATACTCACGCGCTGCCTGCAAGCTGCAACGAAAAACTACAACCAAAATAACAAATATAAACACTTGTTTTAACATCTTGAAATCGGTTTTATCACTGGTTAAGTAGCTGGTTTTTCCGTCGTCTTTATATTTACGATTCAGAAAAACATTTTATTTACAGTAGAGCACACAAACAACGACCCACATATACATATGTATATCGCCACAGGTAGATTTTGTGTATGCAAATCAGGTTAGGACATAAGGACCATGAAATCATCCTGCATTAAACTATCATTCGAATCCCTTTTACTTTTCAAAGAGTTATGTACCTATTTTTGTACCTGCTGATGTGTTGTGAACAAGTGCTGAAACTAACAAACATAACTTGTGCATATATAGTTTATATTAAAACGAATGTTTACTGTAACGTGTCTTGGCAGCCACGCATGCTGTTTTGCTACTCTTCTTACCTAGGCTTACATCCTATTTATATTTCACACGTTTACGCGCAAGAAATTACATATGTATGTATCAAACAATCCCTTTTAAGTACACTATTACATTATCACATACTTTTAGACTGTGAACAGTTTGCAAGAACTAATGAACTCTTTTGGCTACTTTAAAACAAAGCGCGATAGCCGTTCACTCTTAGCGATAACTGATGCTAGTTGGGAGTGCCAAACGGGGAAATGCTGCTTAAAATTCAATGGGGGTCTCCTGCTACAGGTGTCGATAGGAGTATATTCTGGACGGGATCATCTTTATCCATTCGCGTTACCCTGTTTCCATATCTGTGTAAAGCTTATCATTAAATTTACTTCCAAAAAAGCTGTTCGAGTCGCGGAAAGAACCACAAGCCATTCAGAGAACTTGCCTATCGAATAATTTATTGGGCGTCCCATATTATTTCAGCATTGTCCATGGTGTCGTTGTTGTTGTATTAACGATAAAGACACTCCGCGAAGGTTTTTAAGAGAGTTATCGATGATTTTGGTCCTTTGCCGGATATAGATCCGGTACGTTCCAGCAACAAGCATCATTAAGGTACTACCTCGACCATCTTAGAAACGATTATATGACCACATTAATTCTTATAGGTAATCCCGCCTCCACTACCTAGCTCCATGAGGAACTTGGGGTCACCAGAGCCTCGCCTGTTAAATATGTGTGTGATATTTGTAACAGTATTACCCTAGGGTAGGTGAGGTTGACAATTGGGTCGCGGAAGCTCTAAGGTCATAGAGCTTTGTATTGCGCTTATCAACTGCTTCCCAAAACTGCCCATGATTCCAATCTATACATTATTCTGATATGGTTTTTACTGTAAAATTGGGTAGATCTCGATTACCTTCTGCTGCGGGAGGGCAAGCAGTATGAGCTGGTACTCTCACTAAAGGTGGTACACTGACTATATGAGATGGAAGTTAAGCCGATTCTGTTCTATGGGATCCTGGTCTTGTGAAACGTATTAAAGACAGCGAGCATTACCAAAATGTAACTCAAATCTTCGGGGAATGTCTTTATCGCTACAAGAAGAAGAAGTATTAGATGTGCTTTTAGAACCACACCTACCTTGGCATTAAATGTCATGGAGAAAATACATTAAACGGATATTGCGGTAAAGGAGGCTGAAACCCGGTCTTTGATATGAATTCTTGACATACCCTATGGGCTTTCTCACTTCGGGCAAGTCAGCATTCTTACCTACTTCGACATTATCGTGGGAAGGACAGATTATTGTGGACTTGGTCGGGCTTGGACGGAAAGGGTTTTCAGGCCGCAAGTTCAAGTTATCCGATTACTCTAGCGTTTTCCAATCAGAAGTTGCCGCTATTTTGGATTTGGTGGATGGAATGTTATTCACCGCTAGTACGATTAGAGAATTCAACATAACTGCGAGCCCAGTGGCCTTTAAATCCCTCAATTCATCAGTGGAGTACCTTCAATCAGGGTCCCGTCCATGACAGTATATCGAGGAACTGTCACGCGGATATTTTAGCCCGCATGGCTATAACAAATCCGATGGCTGTAGAGTTCCGCGGGTCGCCAGTGACTGCTTCTGTATACATGGGCATTGATCTGCTGAGTTATTACTATCGCTTGCAGGGCAGCTAGACCATTCTATCCCTAAATGAATGACGTCCGATCTGCCGAAATTATTCGGTTCACCAAGGCTTTTTTCAAAACCAATTTCGCATCCGTGTTATGCTTGTTTCTCTCTTAAAAGGGGGATATTTGTGGAGCAAGTTGAGTACCGGGATCGTGGGATCGTCATCCCTAGCTAATGTAGAATGAAAGCGAAAGGATAACGTGGGTAAAACGTTCACTTTGCAAAATGATTTTGAAAGATTCGTACATGAATTGGGTCAGTTGTTGCCAGTAGAAATTCCGGAAGGTCCTCTGATAGCTGCTAAAAATATTATGAGGAGAATCACACTATATCATATATTTCAGACAACGGTTGTCTTATAATAACCAGCCGTGTTGCATCCACCGCACCAAAAAATAGAAGCGTAAATAAAAGAATTCTAAGTTATTTTTAGGATATATTTTTAATAAATATAAAATAAAAAGTATCGTCAATGTATAAAAATTACTAACACTAAATAAAAATAAATAGCTATAATGTACTTTAAATAATAATCTCTATGGTTGTATTGTTTCTTGAATCCAATCCATGTAGTCGCTTACTCGTGTATAAACCCCAGGCCAGCCTTCAAGACCACAAGGTGTAGGTCCGAATGATACAACACCCGCCAAAAAGTAATAAGACAAAGCTCTCCTTGTATTATCCAAACTTATAAGTGGACCACCTGAGTCACCACGACACGAATCCACACCTACTTTGCCACCCGCACATATTTGCGACGATTCTAATAAAATATTTTGTGTTGCATATTTGTTACGACACGTAGTCATTGGTACGCCGGCGACCTCGGCTTTCAGCTTTAGCGTACTACTTGTTTCTCTTTCTGTTTTACCCCAACCAGCTACATCCATCACAATGCCATCGAAGGTGGCAGAACGTAAATTGACACTAGCCGGTAAACAAATGGGACGAATAAAATCTGTATATTGCACATTTTTATTAAGACGTAATAGCGCCAGATCGTTAATTTGATTTCTCGAATTTGGATTATATTGGGGATGTGATATGGATTTTTCTACGCGCACATCCAAATATGGTGGAGCACAATCCCTTTCGCCACGTACATCAATCTCACAATCTGGATTCGTTGTAGTATCCCATTCACCCAAACGTACGCCAGTTAGTTTCCAATTTGTTGGTATCGCTTTGCCATTGACGCAGTGTGAAGCAGTGATTACGTAACGTGAATTGATGAGCGAACCACCACAATGATGTCCTTTTGCGCCGTTAGCTGGAGAGAGAGTTAAGGAGAAATTCAAAAATATCCAATATTGTTTTACAACAACTTCACACAGAAACTTAATGGAATCTAAATTTTGTTTAATGAAATAATATATTTTTCCTTTTCACACATAGCCGCTTGGTTCAGTAACGAGCATCCGTCAGCAGCCCCTATACTACAATCTTTACAAAAAACAATAAAAACTAATAGCAGACGTTTCCACCTTAATTTTAAAGACAATCAATACAAAATGCATGCGTAACTGTTCATAAATGTTGAACCTAACCAAATATGTGCATATTTAAAAAAAGGCCATATAGCCTTTTGTTGCAAATGTTCAAAAAAAGGAATAATGAAGGTCATTAAGAATAATGAGATAATTAAGAATGTATATTCTGTATGGAATATTGAGTTCAATAAGGGCTTTCATGTAGAAAACTTGACTAATTATTTCATTAAGCATCTGTGTGAAATTGCTTTTGCTTTATTAAAATTTAAAAAGACATTCAATTACGTTTCGTATATTCGATTAAAGCCATCCATGGGTATTCATCGATTTTCGTAGCGTTGCCGCCATAAATACGATTCGATAAAACGTTTCCACATTGACCTGGTTGCGGTAGTAAGTTACTTGGTGTTGCAATTGCCGGCTTAGTGGTAGACGAAATCGAAGGTATATTAACAAAGTTTCGATAACGATCAGGGCAACATATCTGCGGAATAAAAAGTGTAAACTCAGAGACAAAAAGTTTATCAGATAAAGATATAGAGCAAAGTCTTAAGTAGTTTTCGAAAGAAGTTTTTTTTTTTCAGATTCACACCCTTTCACTGAGAGAATCTTTATCCTGACGATGTAAGTGAGCCTCGGGAGAACACTGCGGACACCATATTTTTATATAAAAATACCAGAAAAGCAACCAGCATTATGCGGAAAGTCGCACAGCTTCGAAAAAAGGTATACATGTTGTATACGAGCCCAGCAAATCGCGGTGTAGAGG
Source organism: Eurosta solidaginis (assembly GCF_040869045.1). Lineage (NCBI taxonomy): Eukaryota > Metazoa > Arthropoda > Insecta > Diptera > Tephritidae > Eurosta > Eurosta solidaginis. Next base: position 270,842,073 of record NC_090319.1, on the reverse strand, counting down.
CGAGATATAAAGACGTGAATAGTAAGGAGAGACGCCAACTTAGAAGAACGCAACGACGTGTTGTGAGAGCAGGGAGCTTAAAATGCTGTCTGATAGGAAAAAATCACCAGCAAGCCCAGCGGATGATGGAAGGTTTCAAATCTTGAACATTTCAAATAATCAATATGTCGGAAAAAATATCAAAGCACTGGTAAGCGTTGGGCTTGAGCTAGTGCGCGAAAAGTTGTTAAAGATCATACGTTTAATCTTAACGAAAACAGCGCCGGACTTCAAAGCAGTTTATTATTATCGCGAAAAGAATATCCTTTTACGCTACTTTATCTGAATTTGCGATCTCTGCAATGTATGTAAGACTTTGCCAAATGGCGTTGAGTAACATTTCAACTTGGCAATGTTTGGGAGGAACCTCTCCGAGCTATTTAAAACCAAGCGGGAATTCAGACAAAAAAGTTCTTTATCATGCGATTTCTTTAACTGTTCCTGCAGAAAATAGTTCTAGCAGCACATCTAAAGCGCAATGGTACACTCTATTATAGGGTCTTATAAAGGAGGGGGAGGGCCTGAATACGCTTCCCAAGGCAGTCGGTTCTATGTACCGGAGCGACTCGGGATTTTTCCCGACCAAGGACTGTCATTTCAGTGTAACCCCATTTAATTTGTTTCGTCCCTCCCACAAATTGTCATCCTCCCAGCAGCTCCTTGCAGCAGGACTGCTCCATATTCTCTTGCTCCGGGAAGGTATCGAATCCAATCCGGGTCCGTCTCCTGACCTCGGTCCTGAGAAATGGTTTTGCTGCATCTGCCGGAAAAGAATCTTTTTAGGACGGTCATACTCTGTTCAGTGTGTCTCGTGTAAGGGATGGTTGCATCGGACAGGTTGTTCTGGGCTTGATCCCAAAACCCGACGTCCACGTAACTTTTATAAATCTTTTGTGGCTCCTTGCTGTTCACGCCCAAGGGCGTCCCGTAGTCTACGTCTAAGCGCCCCCCCATTACCTTCCAGCAGCCCCGCTGCTCAGCAAGCCACAACAAGTACCCGCTGCTGCTCGCGCCTTACGGCGCCAACAACTCAAACAGCTGCTACCACTCATAACTACAATCTTCGTAGTAGAGTCGGAAGCAATGCTGAGCAACAGCCCCTGCCCCCGTCTTCTCTCCCCCTCTTTTCCGGCAGCAATCGTGTAGGTCAGGGAAACAGACTCTTAGTCCCTACCTCCGTTTGCACCGTTTGCCAGCACAGAATATATATGTTTGCGACATCCGCCCAATGCAGCTCCTGCCTCGGGTGGTGCCACTTTCCTAGATGTTCTGGTCTCCGCGGCGGGTTTCATCGCGCCATTTTGCCAGGTCGCAAACCCAAATCATCCGGGTACCCCAATGCTTGCCCAAGGACGCCCAGTCCCAGGGCCACAACAGCAATTGCGTCCTGGCCTTCCTGAACCCAGGCGTAGTCACCCGTCACTTACCCCCAGAGTGGCGACATCTCCCCTCATGCACTTCAGAATTCTGCAGTTAAACTGTAATGGACTAACTGGGAAGATTACGGAGATAGTCAATTTCATGAAGCGGCACAACATCCGCATTGCTGCGATTCAAGAGACTAAACTCACAGCACGATCTGCATTGCAGTCCTGCTCTGGGTATAATGTCCACAGAAAAGATCGCGAGAGCGGAAATGGAGGCGGCCTCGCGTTTATAATACACCACTCTGTGCAATATCACATATTTGATCCTGGCATCGACCGCAGGGACAACGTCTTAGAACGTCAAGGCCTATCTGTCCGGTCAGGCGATGCAAACCTAGAAATCATCAACATCTACATCCCCCCTGCCACCTGTTGCCCCGGTGGATACCACCCTAATATTAGAGCCTTACTCACTGGAAACAATCGCATTATTTTAGGCGACTTCAATGCCCATCATGATCTATGGCATTCAAATTTGCGGGCGGACAGTAGGGGCGAGATGTTGGCGGATCAAATAGAAGAAACGACGTTCTGCACAATAAACGGAGACGCCCCCACATGTATGGTAGGAAGCTGTCACAGTTCGCCAGATATCTCAATCGTGAGCGCAGAACTCGTAAACTGCGTCAACTGGCAGCCGATGGTATCATTGGCATCCGACCACCTGCCTATACTTGTTTCGCTCGAGCGTACCGCCGACTTCATCGTCACCGAAAAACGCACTTTCATAAACTTTAAAAAAGGAAAGTGGGGAGAATATAAATCCTTTACAGACAACCTCTTTGCTGCCCTCCCTATCCCGACTGATGCCCGCCAAGGGGAGCGTGCCTTTCGCAAGGTCATTGAATCCGCCTCGGCACGTTTCATTCCCGCCGGGAGAATTCCCGAAATCCGGCCCCACTTCCCGGCGGAGGCCGCAAACTTAGCGAGAGAACGTGACCTTTTAAGGCAGCTTGATCCAGGCGACCCCCAAATAAGGGATATAAACCAACGCATCAGATTGCTTGTGGATGAACACAAGCGGGCGAAATGGGAGGAGCACCTAAGAGGTTGTAACCTCTCTACCGGTGTGGGTAAACTTTGGTCCACCGTAAAGTCCCTATCGAATCCGACTAAGCACAAAGACAAAGTTTCCATCGCCTTTGGCGACAAAGTGCTGTCGGATGCGAAAAAATGCGCGAGCGCTTTCTGCCGACAATATATAATGCATTCTACGGTCGACAAAGTTAGACGGAGGGCCAACAGACACGCACATAAACACAAATTCAGCGCGTCACCAATCACCATCACCGCTAAAGAGGTTGAGGACGCCATTGGTCGCGCTAAACCATCCAAAGCAGTGGGCCCAGACGGCATAGCCATGCCGATGCTTAAAAGCCTAGGGAAAGAGGGTTTCAAATATTTAGCGCAGGTCTTCAACCTGTCTCTTTCCACCTTTGTCATACCCGAGAAATGGAGAATGGCCAAGGTGGTCCCGCTACTAAAGCCTGGTAAACCAGCTAACATAGGAGAGTCGTATCGTCCGATATCTCTCCTATCGCCAGTAGCAAAGACGCTCGAAGCCATTTTGCTCCCTTATTTCCAAGCAAATTTGCAACTAGCCTCCCATCAGCATGGCTTCAGAAAACTCCATAGCACTACCTCCGCGCTAAATGCCATTAGTACCCAGATAAATTGCGGTTTAAATCAAAACCCCCACCATAGAACAGTACTCGTAGCGCTAGACCTATCAAAAGCTTTTGATACGGTCAACCACGGCTCGTTACTGCAAGACCTGGAAGGGTCTACCCTTCCCCCATGTCTTAAAAGGTGGACCGCAAATTATCTGGGTGGTCGGCAGGCATCGGTGCTATTTAGAAACGAAACATCAAAGCCAAGGAGAATTAAACAAGGGGTGCCACAGGGTGGTGTCCTATCCCCACTTTTGTTTAATTTCTACATATCTAAACTACCTTCACCACCGGAAGGAGTCACAATCGTTTCCTACGCCGATGACTGCACAGTAATGGCCACAGGCCCAGGCCCACAGATCGATGAGCTATGCAATAAAATAAACGGCTACCTCCCTGATCTCTCCAGTTTTTTCGCCTCGCGAAACCTGGCATTATCACCGACTAAATCTTCCGCGACCTTATTTACAACATGGACGTCCCAAATGTCGACCATTTTGAACATCCACGTCGATGGCTCTACGCTACCGACTGTCCTACACCCCAAAATCTTGGGTGTGACGTTTGATCAGGATCTACATTTTGGTGAGCACGCAGCCGCAATTGTTCCGAGAATTCAGAGCCGTAACAAAATCCTCAAATCCCTTGCTGGCAGTACCTGGGGAAAAGATAAAGAAACGCTCATGACTACATACAAAGCAATTAGCCAGCCGATTACGTGCTACGCGTCACCCATATGGTCGCCAAGCCTAAAAATTACCCACTGGAAGAAGCTACAGGCCTGCCAAAATACTGCTCTCAGGATTGCCACGGGCTGTCTTCTTATGTCCCCAGAACACCATCTACATAATGAGGCGAGAATACTCCCCATCAGGGAAAGAAACGAGATGCTGACCAAACAGTTCCTGTTGAATACCCAGAAACCTGGGCATCCCAACAGACATCTGATTGACGAGCCAGCACCGCCTAGGGGCTTAAGGAGTCATCTCCGTAAGCATTTTGAGGAAATACGGCATCTGAGAACACAGCCGTATGAAGCGAAAAAACACAAGCAGGTCCTTGGTGAACTCCACAAACAGGCGTCGGACCTTTATGCCGGGAATTGCCCGGTGAACCCAGTACTCAAAGTAAAGTATCCAAAACTTGCGGAAGAGGAACGCATACTCCCCAGGGAAACGCGTGTCACTCTGGCTCAACTTCGTTCTGGATACTGTAACAGGTTAAACTCTTACCTATCCAGAATCAACCCCGACATACAAAATGTATGCCCCGCTTGCAATGTGTCCCCACATGACACCAACCATCTCTTTAATTGTAATGTGGAACCAACGCCTCTAACACCCCTTTCCCTATGGTCCACCCTTTCCTTGGACTCCCGTTAGAGGATATTGATGACAGTTTGTGATCGGTCGCGTCTGTTAGGTGGGGCGAAGCACTGCTACAACAACAACAACAACAGGGCCTGAATAAAGGACGTAAAAAATGGACCTTGCGGTGAAGGAGAGCAAGAGGAAATATTAGCTGTAATTAAAAAAGACGCGGCCCATTCGCCCCTTGACTGATATGAATTTGAGACAGTGAAGGACTACGCCCATTCGGAAATCAGCTTGGTACACGCATACAGAGCGTAACTCTTTCCATCAGGTGCTTTTTGTACTGAGCACGATATTTAACAATAAGGTCCTCTATCGACTAACAAAAATCACTAATACCAGTCCCTCATAATATCCGTTGTGATGTTTGGCTCAGAATTATAAACGTTTCCGGAAGAATATGGGATAGCTATTGGAGTAATCAACAGAAAAGTTATCGCTTCCGTGATGCCATAGGTTTTTATCGATACAGCCCTAATTAGGAGCTGAATGAGCTCTATGCAGATGTGAACCTATTGCGATGAATAAAAGCCTAAAAGCTTCGCCGGCTTGTTAAATTATGCGAATGAAGAAAGGCGCTCCGACTCAGAAAGTATTCGTATGGATGCATTCGTATTTGGAAGCAGAGGAAAGGAAAAACCTCCACCGAGCTGGAAGATATGGGTGGAGGAAGAGGTGATCTCACTTGGTGATCCCGATTGACGACAGGGATAGCGCGAAGAGGTATAACTCCAATGAATAATAAAGAACGATTAGCCTCGCTAAGCGATACGATCCTTCATGAGGTCCTGCGAAATCAACAGCAAATCCATGTAAAGCCAGCTTGGCGAAAATGTGGTTCCCTGTATGTTAGCATTAAAGAAAAGCTATGCCGTTCTTAAGGTCCGGAAACCGCATAGAACAGATCTAGGTCACCCCAAAGCCGAAGCGCATACTAGGTACAGTTTCCTTGACAACAGGTTACATACCACATCCAGACCCTCTGTAGTAGTTTTGTTGATTTTTATTTAATGATAAGAATATTCTTAAAGCCCGAGCTAGTAGTTAAATAAAGTTAATTTTCAAATCAATTTCATGTCATGGTATGTTTGTAGGTATGTAACTTCGAAAACTCACCAAAACTTTGCCATTTTGATAACCGCACTGACTACGACTCAAATACAACTTATCCGACTCAAGGAGTGGCGTTGTAAGCAATAGATTAAATAAATATTTGCAATCGTCCAATATGAGGCATAATGCACGTTCACGATTCGGAGTAATGCAGCGTCCAAAGTTTGGTACATCGGTAGCTTCATTGGGAAAGGAAAACTCTGTGGGCCATAACAAAACAAACAAAGCAAACTAAAAATTCAACATAATAGAATTTATTGCTTTAAATGAAATATACGTACATGAACGATTTGATGAAAATTGTAAAACTAATTATTTAGAACATATTTATGTTTATAACTTTAGAGTTTGAACGAGTTATTCGTTTTTATTCATATTCATAAAATTGTACATCATTGTAAATTTTACCAAGTAGCGCAACTAACAGCTGATCGGTGAAAATTCGCACATTCAAACGCACAGTTCTCGACTCAGTTTCAAAACAAAATTTTAGATTATTTAATTCAAATTTTAAAGTGAGATAATCCTTACATATTTATGTATACAGAATATATATGGAGTTTTTGTTGTTATTAAAACAATAGTTTTATTTATATTAAAGCTTTTATGATTTTTTTTTTTAAATTTGAAAAATCTCCGAACACCATTCCTTCATTATATGACATTCGACTGCCTAGTCCACTGCCTTCCACTCTATTCGCAACATAACCTCTACTTAAGCTGCCAAACTATATAGTAAACAATGTTGTACATCACCTACAATCGCGAAAACGGGATCAATTCGCATGAAACTAGGTAAGTGGTCAGTGCAACACATTTAGGGTAAGATTATGTATGACGCCGTGACACTTTTCGTCACTGTCACTCACATTCACAGTCACCTTTATATAATACCAAAAATTTCATAAAGGCACTCAGCTTTACTGTCACTCACTGAAGTGAATGAATGATGGCAATTTTGGTTCACCCGAGAAAAAATGACTCGTATACATAATTTGCCCCTTAATGTTTTTACCTATTTGTTCTGCCTGGTTGGTATTTTAACCTGTCATCCGACTGAAATATTATAACCAGACACTATTTTTATTATTATAGGGCCTCGCTCAATGCACTGCGACCTTTATTTAGATCTATGACTTGCTTGACCTTTTAGCCTATTACTGTATGTGGGGGCTTTTAAAGTATATAAGGACCTGGGGAGGATGACAATTTGTGGGACGGACGCAACCTTGTGAAGCGATATTAGGACCTCTTAGGGGTTTTTAAAAAGTTTTTAGGCCGAGCTTCTCTTCCAATTTGCGTCGTGCTCCTTTTAGTTTTTCCTACTTATTGGCGGGAAGTGACCTACTTGTTTTATGCCGTCTCCGAACGACATCTGCAAGACAGATGAGTTTTCTTGAAGAAGTACACTCGGAGTGCTTGCCAAAAACTGTCTAGGGGCGATCCCGCTTAGAAAAGTTTTCGTGTAATAGAAAAAACTTCTTTATAAAATTTTGATGTTGCTTTACCCGGGGCGTGAACCCAGGATCTTCGGTGTTGTAGGCGGAACATGCTACAATCATACCACGGCGGCCCCTAACGGTTTTTACTCTATATTAAAAAGTGATTACGAGTCACGCCACCTAGATGGGTGAGTCTCCGCCTTGCCAGAGTGACGTATTCGTATATAATGTGCACCTGCGTTTCATCCTCCAGCTCACAAAAGCTACAGATTTGTGCATCGGATAGACTACAGTGTCCCGTATAGTATTTATGGCCGAGACATAATGAAGTTTTTCACATAGATGCGTTCAACGCAATCTTATGCATTCCAGTAACATCGCCACAATTAACCAAGATATGGCGTTTGTAAATATGAAGGAAATTCAGGCTTGGCAATTGAAGTTCACTTTGCCTTGCCCATTCACATGCAAAATTTTGCGAATCACTTTTATAAACTTCTAACTATACAAGAAATCTACTTTCTAACATATTTTTTGTCCTATTCAACTGTTAAATTGCAGTTTTTAACTATGAAAAATGCTAATAAAGTTACCAACGAGTGGAAAAAATAATTTCACTTGCAAAGTGTGCAAGCACCCTTAGCCAAAGCAAATGTCAAATTCTTCTTCTTATGTTTTGCTTGCAACAAAAGTTGCAAGTTGGCTACTTCTTCATGTCAGATGGCGCAAGTGTCGCTCAATCTACCGTTCTCCATAAAAATATGTTATGGAAACGCATCTACAGTGGAATCAGTAAGGAAGGCGGTCGGCATGATGTGTTGGTGCACAGTGGCTAGTCATTGTCGGCTGGGGCGGGTCCTTGCCAACCGTACTGTTCCTGCGCCATAAACAGAGAAAATGGTCATATCATGCCTGTTCAAAAGCAACAGCTGTCAAATTCAAAAAACCTAACAGAAGCGCAGAGACCGACTCAAAACGCTTATCAATACCAATTAAAACGACATCCGGCTGAACCGGATGCCACGGACAAACCGTTAAACATTCAAAAATTTAAATTCAAATTCAAATAACCGCAAAAAAAAATTTACCGAACCGGACATGGCCGGTTACCAACGCTGAAAATCAAACTCAAATAAAACCGCTGAAAATCAAAATAAAAAAAAACTGAAAATAGAAATAAAAGAAAAGGCCGCGGGTGGTGTTGCGACGCCCGGTGCTTGTCCCACCCTCAAAAACCATGGCCAATGGAAAAAACTATACGTAATGAAAACTATATTAAGATTGTATTTATGTGTGCAACTGAATAGCCCTCGTATAAGGTAGTAGTTTCTCTAAATGTTGTTTTAAAACCAACATTGTTTACTTGCAACAAATAAACAACAAAAAAAATTTAAACAAGGGTACCTATAGGTTCCTGCAAAAGATCCGCAAACGAGCTCGCATACGACTGTCGTCAGGAAACTGGGAAAGCAAAATTGATTAACGTATTGGTATCTGGTGGTTATAGAATATAACTTCGTGTTCTAATTCCTCTTATTTTTTTCTTTGGGTTTCTGTTGTTTTATTGTTCCGTTTTACATGATTTATATACGATATTTATGTAACTTACAAAAATGTCTTCAAAATTTTCTCCTTTTTAGGTGGGCATATTGAAAATATTTTTACTAATGTTACGGACATTCAGTACAAAACAAAAAAAAATGTTTCCTTTTCGAAGGAGTGTACAGTTTCATCTAAATCTGTTTTCTTCAAAATAGGTCGTACGCATTAAGTTATAGAGACAAGGTGACGAAACGCTTGTCCCAAATGTAATAGAAATAAATTCTATTCTATAAACCGAAAGAGAACTAGCCAACGGTATTATTTCCTTAGAATATATACCACTCCATTACAAGAATATTACTTCAACCGCTGCTAATGCAAAAACTTTGATTGAATGTACGTTCCAAAAAAAAATAATAGAACGTTCAATGCGCGCGAAAGGTCTTACACTCAAAGTTATGCCATTTGCGATTTCGAAATCGTTTTCAAAAGTTGAACTTTAGGGACTAGATTCGCACATTCAAGTTTAAGCAATGGTTCAAATAATTTTAAATTTCTTCAAATTATGGTTGAAAATTTTAAATCAATTACGAGAGCAAAACAAAATGTTCATTTCCCTTTTTGAGGCTTACGGCCGCAATACGTAAACTATAGAAATGGAACTAATAATAAAAGTATACTAGTTTTAGCTTGTCCGTGTCACGGAACGAACTCACCATGGTGCACGGTCGTTGCAGGGTGGTGTTGGTACTGTTCGTGGTTGTTGCGCTCTGGTCCGAGGTGATCAAATGAACCTGGTGGCGATAGACTTCGTGTTGACCTTTACGATCTTGATGACTTGGTGCTGATTTTGGCGTTCGTTGGGTTACGCTGCCGCGTACTGCTGCCGTTTCTTACTTGTCCTTATGTTACTACGAGAACCCACAATTGCGTGGTTGCTATTGACTAAGAGTGGTCCGGAGACTGATGACCTACTTATTGATGAATGCCTCATGGTATTCACTCGAATACTCTTCCAGCTTGAACATTTTAAGCATTTTATTCTTCTCTGGTGCGGTAGTGGTGTTGAAAATATGTTTAGAACCCTCCACAAAAACAACTCGTAATCTCAATTTCGTTTCCACCATTTATGTTGCCGATAATGAAACGTTTGAACATTTTCCGTCTTGGCTTTCGGTTTCTTTTGCTGTGTGATTTCTATGATGAGGCAAACCCCAAAAGGAATACATACATACACATGTGTATGTATATTAAATTCAATTCATTGGATTGCAATTTTCCAAGAACATCGAAACGCTAAATTGCAAACTCGTTCGATTTTATTTAGCGTTGTTCCCGCGAATTGAGTAATTTTGTTTTATTTTCGCAAATTCTGTTATAAATATTAGATCAAATCGAGAAATAAACTCTCACACAAGCACATGCCAGAAAAAAAACGTTTCTCCTCTTCTTTTTTTTCCTCTGTATCGGGCGGAAACTTCTGGTAGCAAGACAAAATTTTTCTTAGTGATGGCCGGTCTGTCTCTTCCTTCCTTTTCGATATTTTTCATCGCAACCTTTGCCACATCGCTAGGTGTGTTCCCGTGAACACGCTCCCAAGTGGATCGCAGCCATATACCGTAGCAGCAGATCGTAACAAACCTGCTTCGCTTAGAAGGCCCGACGATGGAGCGAACAGGAAACCGGATCCGCTGTGGGAAGCCACTGCCAGGGGCCTCCAATGCCAATCAACGTGGGGCACGACTCACCCCTGAGATAAGAGTCTCAAAGTCCTACTACGAAGCTAGCCGGGCAACATAGGTCCATCAAAAAAAAGTTAAGTCAAATTTGGGAATTAATTCTGTTTCCTAGTTTAAAAGGGCTTTGCGGCAATTAGACATTTGTTATGGAGAACTCGTCAAAACTCCGAAAGGTTTTAGTGGTTATCGCCCCCACAGGAAGGCAAAACAAAAAAAAAGGTGTAGACATTTTGATATGGAGAACTCGTCCAAACTCCGAAAGGCTAGTGGTTATCGCCCCCACAGAAGGCCAAAAAAAAATATTTGGGTAGACATTTTGATAAAGGAGAACTCGTCCAAACTCCGAAAGGCTAGTGGTCATCGCCCCCACAGAAGGCCAAAAAAAAATTTGGATACTCAATGGGAACGCTGACATCTCCTGTTCCCCGAAGGCACTCGGGCTCCAAAAAAAATAAATAAAAAACACAAACTCATTCATTCTTGTCCCTAGTGCTCCCAACCGCAACGCATAAGGGGGTCTTAAGGACCTGCCTCTGGGACTGGGTGGGGCCACTAGGGTCAATGTCCTACACACACAGGTTAGTCCCAACACACCCAGCCGCAACGCAGAGGCGGTCTCTGGGGACGCGCTAGTGGGACTGGCTGGGGGTGCTGAGGCCTCCCGTCCATTCACCCGGGACACCCCTCCTGCCTCCGCCGCTATGGGTGGAGCGGCTTCAATGGCCGCTCCCCAGACTGGTGGGACAGGGAAGGGTGTCACTTTGAATCCCAGCTCAACCCGTCACAATCCAGGTGGTACTATGTGTTGCCACCTGAGACGTGGGATGAACTGGGGTCCTATAAATCACACACTCACTCATACCTGACATCACAAATTCGGCATGAGGGAAACTAAAAAAAACTAAAAAAAATTTGACATAAAAAAAAAACCCAGTTAGCGGACTAATATTTTTCCAATGCCGACTAACGGACAACATTCCGGGAAAATAAAAACCCCAAAATCTACAAAAAAAATAAAGTGCGTGCAGCACTGCCTCACTGGGTGAAATAAAAAAAATCCGGATAACTTGACGTGTAGTCTCGTGACGCCTTCGACTACTGCCCCCAATGACCAGTCCGGACAACCTGATCCGTCAACCATTCCACCGCAACGCAGGTAGCTGCTTCTGTGGCTGCCCACCTCGGACTGGAGGAATGGTCAACTTCACACGTTGCCCGAACTGACCACTGAGACCAGCGCCTCAGGTGCCACGTTGGGCGCCATCTGTTATGGAAACGCATCTACAGTGGAATCAGTAAGGAAGGCGGTCGGCATGATGTGTTGGTGCACAGTGGATAGTCATTGTCGGTTGGGGCGGGTCCTTGCCAACCGTACTGTTCCTGCGCCATAAACAGAGAAAATGGTCATATCATGCCTGTTCAAAAGCAACAGCTGTCAAATTCAAAAAAACCTAACAGAAGCGCAGAGACCGACTCAAAACGCTTATCAATACCAATTAAAACGACATCCGGCTGAACCGGATGCCACGGACAAACCGTTAAACATTCAAAAATTTAAATTAAAATTCAAATAACCGCAAAAAAAAATTTACCGAACCGGACATGGCCGGTTACTAACGCTGAAAATCAAACTCAAATAAAACCGCTGAAAATCAAAATAAAAAAAAACTGAAAATAGAAATAAAAGAAAAGGGCCGAATATACATAGGGGCGTCGCGGGTGGTGTTGCGACGCCCGGTGCTTGTCCCACCCTCAAAAACCATGGCCACCGTCGAACCTAAATTTCGGTGGCCCCTTACCTGTATGCCCTAAGTGCCTTCTAAATGAATAGGGTAGTCAACATTCCCATTTTAATTACAAAAGTTTATTCAAAATTCATTTCAAAATAGTTCATAGACTATAGATTCAACCGTTTCTAAACGTATACCGCATTTTGAAGATGTCCCATAGTATTACATATATATCTGCGTATGTACTAGTATTGGCTTATATATCTAGATAGGTTTTCGTACGTTTAATTATTTCATTTAATTCCTTACACTCGTAGTACGGATATACTATATAATTATGTAATACAAACTATGTAATGGAAAAAACTATACGTAATGAAAACTATATTAAGATTGTATTTATGTGTGCAACTGAATAGCCCTCGTATAAGGTAGTAGTTTCTCTAAATGTTGTTTTAAAACCAACATTGTTTACTTGCAACAAATAAACAACAAAAAAAAATTTAAACAAGGGTACCTACAGGTTCCTGCAAAAGATCCGCAAACGAGCTCGCATACGACTGTCGTCAGGAAACTGGGAAAGCAAAATTGATTAACGTATTGGTATCTGGTGGTTATAGAATATAACTTCGTGTTCTAATTCCTCTTATTTTTTTCTTTGGGTTTCTGTTGTTTTATTGTTCCGTTTTACATGATTTATATACGATATTTATGTAACTTACAAAAATGTCTTCAAAATTTTCTCCTTTTTAGGTGGGCATATTGAAAATATTTTTACTAATGTTACGGACATTCAGTACAAAACAAAAAAAAATGTTTCCTTTTCGAAGGAGTGTACAGTTTCATCTAAATCTGTTTTCTTCAAAATAGGTCGTACGCATTAAGTTATAGAGACAAGGTGACGAAACGCTTGTCCCAAATGTAATAGAAATAAATTCGAGATAAATAATTGTAAACAAATACGTATATAATTAAAGCGTTACATCTATAAACCGAAAGAGAACTAGCCAACGGTATTATTTCCTTAGAATATATACCACTCCATTACAAGAATATTACTTCAACCGCTGCTAATGCAAAAACTTTGATTGAATGTACGTTCCAAAAAAAATAATAGAACGTTCAATGCGCGCGAAAGGTCTTACACTCAAAGTTATGCCATTTGCGATTTCGAAATCGTTTTCAAAAGTTGAACTTTAGGGACTAGATTCGCACATTCAAGTTTAAGCAATGGTTCAAATAATTTTAAATTTCTTCAAATTATGGTTGAAAATTTTAAATCAATTACGAGAGCAAAACAAAATGTTCATTTCCCTTTTTGAGGCTTACGGCCGCAATACGTAAACTATAGAAATGGAACTAATAATAAAAGTATACTAGTTTTAGCTTGTCCGTGTCACGGAACGAACTCACCATGGTGCACGGTCGTTGCAGGGTGGTGTTGGTACTGTTCGTGGTTGTTGCACTCTGGTCCGAGGTGATCAAATGAACTTGGTGGCGATAGACTTCGTGTTGACCTTTACGATCTTGATGACTTGGTGCTGATTTTGGCGTTCGTTGGGTTACGCTGCCGCGTACTGCTGCCGTTTCTTACTTGTCCTTATGTTACTACGAGAACCCACAATTGCGTGGTTGCTATTGACTAAGAGTGGTCCGGAGACTGATGACCTACTTATTGATGAATGCCTCATGGTATTCACTCGAATACTCTTCCAGCTTGAACATTTTAAGCATTTTATTCTTCTCTGGTGCGGTAGTGGTGTTGAAAATATGTTTAGAACCCTCCACAAAAACAACTCGTAATCTCAATTTCGTTTCCACCATTTATGTTGCCGATAATGAAACGTTTGAACATTTTCCGTCTTGGCTTTCGGTTTCTTTTGCTGTGTGATTTCTATGATGAGGCAAACCCCAAAAGGAATACATACATACACATGTGTATGTATATTAAATTCAATTCATTGGATTGCAATTTTCCAAGAACATCGAAACGCTAAATTGCAAACTCGTTCGATTTTATTTAGCGTTGTTCCCGCGAATTGAGTAATTTTGTTTTATTTTCGCAAATTCTGTTATAAATATTAGATCAAATCGAGAAATAAACTCTCACACAAGCACATGCCAGAAAAAAAAACGTTTCTCCCCTTCTTTTTTTTCCTCTGTATCGGGCGGAAACTTCTGGTAGCAAGACAAAATTTTTCTTAGTGATGGCCGGTCTGTCTCTTCCTTCCTTTTCGATATTTTTCATCGCAACCTTTGCCACATCGCTAGGTGTGTTCCCGTGAACACGCTCCCAAGTGGATCGCAGCCATATACCGTAGCAGCAGATCGTAACAAATACGTGCAATTTCTCATAATGCATTAGTTTGAGTTAAACGCATCTATATGAAAAACTGCTTATGTAACAGGGTTTTTAGTGAAAGTTTGTAGGACCTCTCTATTTAGGTTAATGAGTTGGGCTGATATCATCGTTGCTGGGAGTGTAAACAATTTAACTTGTCTTTGGATTGAATCTATGAGTGTATCTGAACTGCTTTGTTTACCAGTCACAAGGGCTCTGCACCATATAATGCTGCTATAGCACACTACTTGGCTGGGTAGTCGGCCTGTTCATGACCTTCATGTCCCATACCATTTGGAACTCCAATGCATTCATCCACTAGCGTAGAAGTTGTTATTTAGGACTGCAAAGCACACAAGCCTGCCTGGCTGTCAGACGTAATGAGGATACTCTTCGAGGATATGCCTCTTCGTAGACAAGGTCTATCACAAACTTCTATTGCATGGATTTCTGCCTGAAAAATAATGATTCTACCCAACAAAATAATGATGCTATCCCATTGGTATCGATTTCTTGAGGTTGGGATCAAGTTTTTCCGTCAATAGGTCAGTATATGGATTCTTTGTTTCCAAAAGAGTTTCACGTAGTTGCAATGCGGGACTTTCTTTGAATTTTCTGATTTTTATGCACAGACAAGTTCCCGCTCTCTAGATCAGAGATATTTTGAAGTCTTAGTGCAGCAAGTGCTGCCTCTTTTTCTGTTGTAATAGAGAAGGGAGGGGACATGCTCATCGCCACCGTTATGCCAATACAAACTAGTGGAGGTAGTTTGCTTAGTTACACTGTTGCTCTTCTTTGCGTGGTATTCGGCCATCAAAGGAAGAAAGCAAAGGAGGCCATATGGCTTTACAGCAGTATTAAATGTTCGGTCTACCATTTTGGGCAGGGACCCAAAATGTAATTCCTTTTATAATAAAAGTTTTCGAGAAAAAATTATTTTCGAACTCTAAATTTTTAGTCCGAAAAAAATTATTAAATCACGACGTTTATATTTTAAGGACAGATTCCCTCTTGTTGCAACAGAAAGCGATGTACCAAATTTTGAGGCTATATCTCAATAGGATCAAACTTTATAACTAGTGAAAAAAGGTGCAAGTTTACTATAGAAAAGTTTAGGTATGTGTTCACTACTATGAGAGTTGGCTATGATTTTTCGATGACAAATTTCTAAAAATTGTTTACTTTATTTCTAGTATTTGTAGTTTTGACGCTTTTTGTGAACAATTAGAACGCACAGTCGTGCTTGGCGACTTTAACGCCAGGGTGGGCAAAGAAGGTGTTTTTGGCCCCAAAATCATAAAGTTCAGCGTACACAATGAAACTTCTCCTAATGGACTGCGGCTGATTGACTTTGCCGGTGCTCAAAACATGGTCATATCCAGCACGAGGTTCATGCATAAAAAGATACATCAAGCTACATGGCTGTCCCCCGATCGAAATATTCGCAATCAGATGGACCACATTCCTCCAGTGTTTTAGATGTGCGCACGATCCGAGGACCTAACATCGAGTAGGACCATTATCACGTCGCAGCCAAAATACGCACCCGCCTCTGCGCGGCTAAAACCAAGGAACAAAAAACACAAGGAAAGCTAAACGTCGAAAGGCTGCAATCGCAATAAACTGCCAATGATTTCGTAACTCGACTCTAACACCTGATCTCTGAGAGCACAACTCAACCCGACGGAATGCAGGAGCAGTAGGAGCATATCTCCAAAGCACTTTGTACTGCCGCCGAGGAAAAAATTGGTTACCGGCGACCACGGAAAAACAACTGGTACGATGAGGAATGCCGCGTTGCAACCGAAAGAAAAGACGCTGCCTACAGGGCTACGTTAAAAGCGAGCGCAACAAGAGGTGTGTGTGAACGCTATCGCCAGTTGAAAAGGGAAGCGAGACGCCTTTGTGTGAGGAGCTTGGCTACTAGCAACCAGGAATAACGCCCGAAAACGTTTACCAAAAAATTTGGCTACAGACGGAAGGTTTTAAGACCGGGGCAAACTCCTGTAATAACGAAAACGGCGACATTGTAACTGATGTCTATAGAGTACTTAGACTATGGAGGGAACACTACTCTGCTCTCCTAAATGGAGACAGCGATTTACCGCACAGGGATGATGAACCCGATCCCGCAATCGATGATGATGGAATAAATGTCCACCTACGTGATTATGACGAAGTCAGAATAGGTAAAACCGTATTGAAAAACAGCAAGGCTGCGGGCGCTGATGGATTGCCTGCGGAGCTATTCAAATACGGCGGCGAGAAGTTGGAAAGGCGCATGCATCAGATTCTTCGCAAAATAAGGTCGGACGAGTGCACGCCCGATATTGGAATCTAAGTGTTCCTTGCCCAGTCAACAAGAAAGAGGATACTGCAAACTGCTCCCTGTATGCCGCTATGTCTGAATTTGGTTTCCCCGCAAAACTTATACGGCTGTGCAAAATGACGCTGAACAACACTATCAGCTCAGTCAGAATTTGGAAGGACCTCTCCGAGCCATTCGAAACTATACGAGGTTTTAGACGGGGTGACCTCCAATCGTTCGATTTCTTTAATTTGATGCTGGAGAAAATTATACTAGCTGCAGAACTTAACCACTCTGAAAAAATATTCTATAAAAGTGTGAAATTACTGGCATATGGACATTTTCACAAAAGGGTCAACCACGAGTGCAACACTCAAACTGTTCCTGAAAACTTTTTGTTGATGAATAATAAATCTTAAATGTGTTTACTTTATAAATATAAAATAATTTTTATTTGCTTTTAATTTTGAGCCGAAATATACAACGAATATACAAAATTTACAAAAATCTAACTCCTTTGACCAAATATACCAACTTATTTCCTTGTTATATTCCATTCTTCAAAGTAATACTATGATGTTTTTATAATTTAAAAATCTACTGATAGTACCATAATGTTTAACAAGCAGACAGACTTAGTGGAGATCGAATAAGGGTAGTTTTTTTTATTACTTATGCTAATATGATTCAAGGTTCGATTCGAGCTCAAGGCCAGAACAATAATTTTTTTCTAATGATAATTATTATTATTTTTTAATTTTTCTAAATTCGAAAAATTGTATTTTGTTTTTGGAATAGTAAGTAGAAAATTTTTCAGACAACCTGCCATAGCTGCGCAGATAGATCAATTTCGAAGGGTGCTAAGCCTTCATCATCAGTACGCTTTAGGTATGCTGCGCTAAGCTATACAGCGGTGGTTTGCTTGACTGGCAAATTCGCTACTTCTATTCCTTTTTACCAACTATATTCTGCTTATATTCGTATGTCGCGTCCGTTACCGAAAAATAACATTTATTGTTTTCATTAGTGCACAAAGTGTTGAAGTATAAATTGCTTTCAGGCTTTAAGCAAATAAATTATTTCACTTAAGAAAATTTGCCATTGGCTCTCGGCAAAAACGATTAATAAAATTTATTGGTGTTTGAAATTCGACGCGCCCGTTACCGCAAACCTTAAATATTAAATAAAGTCGTAGAAATTGCACAAGAGTAAAATCTTATAGATCGCAAAAACGGCAAAAGAAACAAGAAAAGCAATAACAATGAAATATAGAGAGAAAATGTAAGAAAACGTCGAGAAATGGCAGGAGTACAAGAAGAAAGAAGCTAAACGAAAGCAAGAGTACCGAAAAAGATTATCGCAAAAAATGAAAAGTGATAGCAATTTATTAGAAAAGAAGAAAGAAAAGGACCGTGTTAGGCAGCAAGTTTTGCGGCAAAAAAAGAGCGTAAATAAATAATATTGATAATTTGAATTGCGAAATTTACAGCTGTAAGCAAACGATGGGAAAAGCAATGAAAAAAGTTGAGCGTGCTTTACCTAAAAACCTGAATAGAATGCAATAAATATCTTAGGCCAACAGAAACGATGGATGAAAATACTACCAAGTCATCAAAAAGCCAGATGCGTGAAAAATTAATTGAAAAATTCTTTTTGCAAGATGGAATCAGCGTTCAAGCTCCTGGGAGAAAGGATACAATGCTAATCAATGGGAAAGTAGTCTCAAAACGTTTTATGCTTATGACCTTAACAGAAGCATATCAACTTTTCAAAGCCGAATATAACGAAGAAAAAGTCTGCAAAACTATTTTTATTCGGTCTAAGCCAACTTACATTCAGTTAATCAATAATTTACGACACAATATGTGTATCTGTAAGTACCATGCAAATTTTATTTTTTTACTAGAAGGCTGTGCAAAGATTATACCGCAGATTCCTGCCAAAGCTCATTTATTTCTTACATCAGTTTGCTCCGACGTTTTGAATGAAAAGTGCATGGCTAATACTTGTGACAGCTGTATACGCGATATTAAAGACGCTCTAGTTCCAATACAGTTTATTAATAAATTTAATACGCAAATAAAATGGAAACAGTGGAGAAAAGTAGACGATCGCTTAACTTTAAACTACACTATTGGTCCATTAAGCGACTTAATTCATGATATAGAGATTCAGCTACCACCTTTTAAAATGCATTGTTTTGTTAAACGTCACCAACAAAATTACTTTGAAACTAAAAAGAAAAATTTAGCAGCTAATGAGGTTGTTATTCAAGTTGATTTTGCTGAAATTATCGCTTGACATGCCAAAACGAAATTCAAGATGCCCACTTTAGTTATAACCAAGTATCAGTGTTTACGTGCGTAGCTTGGGTTCTTGGTGAAACCAAGTCCTATGCTGTTATCAGTGATAGATTGACTCACAGTAAATTCGACGTTTACTGCTTTATTTCCAAAATTATCAATATCTTACAAAACCAGTACAAAGGAGTTACCAGCATTTATATTTTCTCTGATGGAAGCACTTCCCAATTCAAAAATAAATTTATTCTTTCTAGTATTGCCAGACTTGCAGCTGAATTTCATTGCGGAATCTTAGAGTGGAATTTTTTCGCCACTTCACATGGCAAAGATGCTGTAGACGGATAGGTACCGTAGTTAAACGAAAAGTCTGGCAAATCGTTAAAGCAAGATATATCATTCTCGGTGATGCCTTATGCTTCTATGAATGTGCTAAGAACAACATTGATGGAGTTAAAATTTTGTATATCTCTGGAACACAAATTGATAGTTTTTCTAATCAACTGTCAGAGTTATGGCAAAATGTTCCAAATATCAAAGAATTTAAAAGTATGCATTGGTTTTCATATTTCGACAGTAAATTTATTGAAGTTGCTCGGACCGCCTATTCATTAAAGAAAATAATTAAAATAGACCATACTAAAAACTAATAACTTTCTTCTTAATTTTTTAAGTCGTTTTTACTATAATGTTGCTTGAGTTTTTATTTTCAATAAAATTGAAGAGTTATAGTGAAAAAAATTCTATTTCCTAGCTCATGGAAAATTTTGTACCGTCCTTATGGCGCGTGCGTATTTATTCTATACTCAATTAAAAAAACAAAGAGAAAATTATCATTTTTCATAAACCTACGAATAACAGTCATCTGTTCGCATTTATTAACATATATATTGTATATATATAAAACTCCTTAATTTGCTGAATTTTGTATATTTCTGAATGCGCCTAAAAAAACCTCTATTTTTTGTCGCGTCCGCATCACTTTATAACTGCTTATAACTACGTACTTATTTGTAAAAGATCCTTCCCGCATATATTTAAATCTAGCACTCCGTCAGCCCTTTAAAACAATATCAATATATATAAACTTTTACTTTGTCTTCATTGTTTTGGACGCACTTAAAAGAGTACAGTTGTCGCGTCCGTTACAGTGGACATGCCCATATGATGATGACATTGATATCATCGACCTAGACACCCGCGCCTTTAGTTCTGCTTACTCCAAACTGGAAAAAGAAGCGGTAAGGATGAGTTTGATGGTGAATGAGAACAAAACGAAGTAGCTGCTGTCATCGAGCAAAGAGTCAGCGCATATGCGCCTTGGCAACCACGCAACTGTTGCAGCCATAATTTCGAAATAGTAAAAGACTTCGGTTATTTGGGAACCAGCAAGAACACTAACAATAACATCATCTCTGAAATCCAGCGAAGAATCGCTCTTGCCAATAAATGCTACTTTGGACTAGGTAGGCAAATTAAAAGTAAAATCCTCTCTCGGCAAACGAAAATCATACTCTACAAATCACTTATCGTACCCGTCCTACTATATGGTGCAGAAGCATGGACCATGACGACATCAGATGAGGCGGCTCTGGGAGTGTTCGAAAGAAAAATTCTTCGAAAGATTTATGGAACTCTACCCGTTGGCGATGACGAGTATCGAAGAAGATTTAACGATGAGCTGTACGAGCTCTACGCAGCATTCAACATAGTCCAGCGAATTAAAACGCCGCGGCTGCGCTGGTTGGGCCATGTTATGATTATAAAAAATACGATCCGGCCAAGAAGAATGTCTGAAAAATAAAAAGGATGGATGATTCGTTATGACATTGCTATAGATATCCCCGGGATCCCATAAACTTTCACCTAGGACAACTTTTTGACTAAATAAACTCTTAAAATGTGTCCCTGATTTTGGGAGATAGACTATGTTTTGCTATAGAGTAGAGTGCAGGCGAGAAAAGCAAAAATAAAACAATGAGCAGTTAAGAACGTAAGTCAATTTCTGTACACAGATTTCTCATCTAATTAAAAAGTTAATTGTATGACTCGTTTTGGAAAATTGATAAATAATTTAATAATTAATGGATGTAAGTGCAAATAAATTAAATATGTATATACTCATTTATGCACTCATCCAATTGTTGCCAAATGCCAGCTTAAGGCTTAAACAGAATAATGTTAGATATATTTCCCCCGACTAAAATAAGAGCACTCATTACATACATACATACACACATACACCATACATACATACATAAGTGCAATATCAAACTATTAAGTGATTCATGAGGCTTATGAAATCCCGAATATCGTCTATAAATATTAAAATTCATCACCAAAGAAATGGCGTTTTTTCCGCTGCAACAATATTTTTGGTGGCGCAACAACTCTAGAAGGACATGAATACCTTTGCAATTTTATAAGGAATAATTTTTTAGCACTTGATAAAAAATGATCGCTTTGGAGGCTTTTAAAAAAGTCCAGATAAAAACCCACTTTAAAATTTGCTTGTGGGTTAAAAATTATTCTCACCGAATCCAGCCAGGGGCCACTCTTGTCTTGTACAAAGAACTCGTAGGTTAGGTTAGGTTGAACGGGCCGGACCATGAGGACCTCACATAGACTGAATGAGTCCCTAGTGTTACCAGAAGTATGTTATGTTTAACGATCAAACTGAAAAAAACCCTTTCGACAACCAGGACCTTTGTTAATAAATAACTCTGTCCTCTTGGCAAATACTAGATGTTTTCCAGTACCCTATGCCCCTTGCTGCTTCTAGATCTGACAGCCGTATCACTCCTAATAGCGACGGGTAATGACGGCCTACCCGCCGAGTGGTTAAAACATGGAGACCAAGAGTTGGCTGGCATCAACTTCTATGCAAAATATGGTCGGACGAACATATGTCTACAGATTGGAATTTAAGTGTGCTTAGCCCAAATTTTCGGTTTACGTAGATGACGTTGTAATTGCCATAAGTGGAAAGTGCATTCCAACGATTAGCTCTTTGAAGGATAGGGCGCTTCGGGATATTCATACCTTACCATCTAATGTCGGGTTGACAGCCAACGCAGAGAAAACGGATATGGTCTTGTTTACCAGGCCTAAGTTGGGATCACCCCTCCTACCCACCCTACAGGAGAAACCTTGCACAAAAAATCTAGGAATCCTCCTAGACAGTAAAATGTCGTGGAAGCACAACGTGGAGAAGAGGGCGAAGAAGGTCTCGATGGCACTTTATGCATGTAAAAGAATGCTGGGCTGTACATGGGGTTTATCGCCGTCTCTTTCTCATAGGGTATTTAAGAACGATATAGTATACTATACTATGGAGTTCTTGTTTGGTGGAAAGCCATGCAAATAAAGTGTCAAAAGAAGTTGGGATGGCTCCTAGAGCTGGCGAGATAAATTTACTCTGAAATCATATCCGTCATATCCGTCATGACAAAGTCGTGTATTGAAGGAGGTTTCATATTAAAAGAATAAGGGGAAGACCACCACTTTGGGAGACAAATTGTTAGGCAGAGTTAACATTCCTTAATACCACCAATTGCCGTCAGTAATGGAAGAGAATAATGATGAGAGTTACACTAAGTTAATACTCCCAATTGCCGTCAGTTATAGCGAAACAGAAATTGCTGCCGTGACTTATTACTCAACGGTCAAAACCGCCTGGGCGATTGAAAACGAGTTGATGATTTGAAATTAATGACAGATCCAATGGCAAATCTAATGCATGTTCTCTGCAGGTCAGCCAATATACATGATAATTCTCAAACCTGTTATCGCAGGAGAAACGCCCTTCTATACACATTATATGTCGTTTGGAGGTGGCATCCTGCCAAACTTAGCAAAGTTAAGGCTTTGAGAAATATCACACACTCTTGACCCTACAGCAAGGGTATCCTGCCACACACTGCAAACTTTAAGGTTCATTTTTTCTCAATATCCCCCACGTTGTAAACTAAATAGCTTAGGAAATATCCACTGGAGAGACTGGATATGTGGATGTGGTGCGGTCAAAAGAGAGTGCTTGTCGTTAGTTAGTTATTTTTTCGCTGCTGAAATAACAGGCCAGGTAGGTAAGGTTATGTCCGTTCCATGAGGACTTCAAATATACTGAATGAGTCCGTAATGTTACCAAAAGTTAATTTAACGACGAAACTGAAAAAACCTGTCAAAACTTAGAACCTATGTTATAAAATAACTCCGTCCTCGCCACTTGCTTCTTCTAGATGTGGCAGCTGTATCACTCCTAATAGCTGGAGTCTTAGCCTGGCAATCACAGGGCACGAGCACAAATATGCTCGATCATTTCCTCCTCCAACCGCACATCCTACATGAGGCATGCGAGGCCAGAAGCTAGTGTCCAGTCAGAGTACACGTCATGAATCCACAATCCTCTCTTTTTAATGATAAACGGCCAGGTAATTCTCGTCTTAATTCTGATTAAGCTATTTAACGAGCCGTGTGTCAAACTTACATATAATATTATCTTAGTATTAGATGAGATAAATTACCTAATTCCATTGCGTACTTGTTAAGCCTCTTGGAAATACCTACGTGTATTTATCTACATGTGTATTTCAATGTAGATTTATTCCACAATGTGTAATGTCTTACGTGCTAAGGCCCGGTTTTTCAGTAGTTGGTTAAGTTAAGCTTAAACTGTTTGCTTAAACTCTAGTTAAATTTAAACTCCAGTTAAACTACTGAGCAGTTTTTCAGTCACAGTTTAAGGCCGCGTTTGAGGGTAGGCCTTTTGTACGGCAACACTGTTTTTTTTTTTTGTTATCTAGATAATTTGTAGATACGGCAACAGTTGGATTTTGTTTACCCAACAAACATGGAAAAAAATTTCTCCAGCCTTAGAGAAATATATATCTAGTTCCAGAGCTGATATCCAACATCATGCTGTAATTATTTTTAAACCAGATAATTATCAAGTTTTTATCCAACTTCTTCTCCAATCACTATCCAACCTTTGAGAAATTTTGTAAAATGTATAGTTCTCGAGTTAACCTCCAACGTCATTTTCCAATTATTATGTGACCTTTGAGAGATTTTGCGAAATGCACAGCTTTCAAATGCATATCCAATACATTTTTCCAGTTTATATCCTACTTTGCATATCGAGTTGAGGTGGGTTGAAAAAAAATTTTCCCCGAGGTGGTACCACCAAAGCCAACAGCTGTTTACTGTGAGAAATAAACACCTGGCTGATAGCAGCAAAGAAGCGCTATTAATTAAAAATAAGTTATAAATGTTTTATTTTCTTGAAAATACTGTAGCATTGTAATCTTACATTTGAGTCCAGTGAGAGAACCACACATAAATACAAGTTGGGAACTATATTTCTTTTAACTTAAGTAATAGCATTTTTTGCTTTATAAAAAATTCCCTTTTTGCTCAGAACGTTATGATTGTCAAGTTGATTCCTGTTTCGAGACAACTTTTACATTGTTATCAACATAAGATGTATTGGTACTTAAGCCCAAATGCGTGTTGGGTATATTCGACGTCATTGCCAACGAACGCAAATAACTGATAGGTTAACTAGAGTTTAACGCTGTCAGATCGGCCGCTTAAGCTCAGCTTAAACTTTAGTTAAAATAGACTGAACAACTGCAGAATAAGTTTAAGCGTAGCTTAACTGACAAACTGCGTTGAACTTGTACTGAAAAACCGGGCCTAACTAAAATAGGTATTTAATTGACTTACGTGCCGATGATAAATCAAAGAAAAAAGCAACAAAGCAGAAGATGCTAATTAACACAGGTTTTCTCATACTGGAAGCAAAAACTGGAGGTAGAATTTGTTATTATTTTCTTTTTCGTGCTAAACGAGTGTTCTGTAGTTGTTGTGTATGGATTTTATTGCTTTTAAATACCTATTTTTACTTGTATTGCGCTCTTTCTTCTTAAATACACCTTTGTTTTTGTTTCTGCTTTTGTAATATAATGTAATATTTACCCACAAAAAAGCACTGTTATATCGTCAATGCATTCTTAATTTTTATTTGATTATTTCACCAATTTTAATTTTAATTAAGTTTAACCAATTCAACGTGAACGACTCACATAATACTCAGCATTTACTCAGCGGCTAATGACCACAGCTTATAAAATATTAATGAATAACAAAATATATACATATGTATATGTAAATAAAACGAAATTTGTATTAATTATAAACAAAACACATTTTTTTTTTTGTATTTTCAAATTATTGCTTGTTTTGTTTGTTATTTGGCTTACAAATAACGTATTGTTAAGAAATTCAACTTCCCGCTTTATTGTAACCGAGTTTCGCAAACGAGTATGTATCGACTCACTACCCAAAGTCAACTGAGAAGTTGTGAAGCTGCGATGTTGATAGTTGTACGTTATATCTACTTATAAAAATGTTGAGCGTTACTTAAAATTTTCTCAGTTATATCAGAGCTGGAAATGTGATATAAGCATGGCGCAACGATACAAGGTGGCAGCACGGAACAGCTGATTATAAACTTTTTTTATTTGATTTGATACATCAACTTTCGGCGCAGTACGATTTTTACATTTGCCCATCGAATTTACAAAAACAAAGTACATGGAATTTTTATTTATGTTTGTATGTATGTCACCATGCTGCCACCTTGTATCGTTGCGACATGCATAAGGTCAACTGCCATAAATTCAATTGATATTATGACCATTGGAAATAGTCACACCGTCAAATTTTAAATGTTTACTATGTCAATAATTTGGACATTATGACCATCCTACTTTTCCGAAATAGTCATTAAGTCAACTCTTTTTATACTCAGTTGAGCAGAGCTCACAGAGTATATTAAGTTTGATTGGATAACGGTTGGTTGTACATATATAAAGGAATCGAGATAGATATAGACTTCCATATATCAAAATAATCAGGATCGAAAAAAAATTTGATTGAGCCATGTCCGTCCGTCCGTCCGTTAACACGATAACTTGAGTAAATTTTGAGGTATCTTGATGAAATTTGGTATGTAGGTTCCTGAGCACTCATCTCAGATCGCTATTTAAAATGAAGGATATCGGACTATAACCACGTCCACTTTTTCGATATCGAAAATTTCGAAAAACCGAAAAAGTGCGATAATTCATTACAAAAGACCGATAAAGCGACGAAACTTGGTAGATGAGTTGAACTTATGACGCAAAATAGAAAATTAGTAAAATTTTGGACAATGGGCGTGGCACCGCCCACTTTTAAAAGAAGGTAATTTAAAAATTTGCAAGCTGTAATTTGGCAGTCGTTGAAGATATCATGATGAAATTTGGCACGAACGTTACTCTTATTACTATATATACGCTTAATAAAAATTAGCAAAATCGGAGAAGGACCACGCCCACTTTAAAAAAAAATTTTTTTTTAAAGTAAAATTTTAACAAAAAATTTAATATCTTTACAGTATATATGTAAATTATGTCAAGATTCAACTCCAGTAATGATATGGTGCAACAAAATACAAAAACAAAAGAAAATTTAAAAATGGGCGTGGCTCCGCCCTTTTTCATTTAATTTGTCTAGGATACTTTTAACGCCATAAGTCAAACAAAAATTAACCAATCCTTTTGAAATTTGGTAGGGGCATATATTTTATGGCGTTAACTGTTTTCTGTGAAAATGGGCGAAATAGGTTGATGTCACGCCCAGTTTTTATACACAGTCGTCCGTCTGCCCTTCCGCATGGCCGTTAACACGATAACTTGAGCAAAACTCGATATATCTTTACTAAACTCAGTTCACGTACTTATCTGAACTCACTTTATCTTGGTATGAAAAATGAACGAAATCCGACTATGACCACGCCCACTTTTTCGATATCGAAAATTACGAAAAATTAAAAAAATGCCATAATTCTATACCAAATACGAAAAAAGGGATGAAATATGGTAAGGTAATTGGATTGTTTTATTGACGCGAAATATAACTTTAGAAAAAACTTTATAAAATGGTTGTGACACCTACCATATTAAGTAGAAGAAAATGAAAAAGTTCTGCAGGGCGAAATAAAAAACCCTTAAAATCTTGGCAGGTATTACATATATAAATAAATTAGCGGTATACAACAGATGATGTTCTGGGTCACCCTGGTCAACATTTTGGTCGATATCTGGAAAACGCCTTCACATATACAACTACCACCACTCCCTTTTAAAACTCTCATTAATACCTTTAATTTGATACCCATATCGTACAAACTCATTCTAGAGTCACCCCTGGTCCACCTTTATGGCGATATTTCGAAAAGGCGAACACCTATAGAACGAAGGCCCACTCCCTTTCAAAAATACTCATTAACACCTTTCATTTGATACCCATATCGTACAAACAAAGTCTAGAGTCACCCCTGGTCCAGAAAGGCCCACTCCCTCTTAAAATACTCATTAACTCCTTTCGTTTGATACCCATGTTGCACAAACGAATTCTAGAGTCACCCCTGGCCCACCTTTATGGCGATATCTCGAAACGGCGTCCACCTATAGAACTAAGGCCCACTCCCTCTTAAAATACTCATTAACTCCTTTCGTTTGATACCCATATTGCACAAACGAATTCTAGAGTCACCCCTGGTCCACCTTTATGGAGATATCTCGAAAAGGGGTCCACCTATAGAACTAAGCCCCACGCCCTTTTAAAATAATCATTAACACCTTTCATTTGATACCCATATCATACAAATAAATTCTAAAGTCACCCCTGGTGCACGTTTATGGCGATATCTCGAAAAGGCGAACACCTATAAAACCAAGGCCCACTCCCTTTTAAAAATACTCATTAACACCTTTTATTTGATACCCATATCGTACAAACAAAGTCTAGAGTCACCCCTGGTCCAGAAAGGCCCACTCCCTCTTAAAATACTCATTAACTCCTTTCGTTTGATACCCATATTGCACAAACGAATTCTAGAGTCACCCCTGGCCCACCTTTATGGCGATATCTCGAAACGGCGTCCACCTATAGAACTAAGGCCCACTCCCTCTTAAAATACTCATTAACTCCTTTCGTTTGATACCCATATTGCACAAACGAATTCTAGAGTCACCCCTGGTCCACCTTTATGGAGATATCTCGAAAAGGGGTCCACCTATAGAACTAAGCCCCACGCCCTTTTAAAATAATCATTAACACCTTTCATTTGATACCCATATCATACAAACAAATTCTGAAGTCACCCCTGGTGCACGTTTATGGCGATATCTCGAAAAGGCGAACACCTATAAAACCAAGGCCCACTCCCTTTTAAAAATGCTCATTAACACCTCTCATTTGATACCCATATCGTACAAACGCATTCTAGAGTTACCCCTGGTCCATCTTTACGGCGATATCTCGAAAAGGCGTCCATCTATAGAACTTAGGTCCACTCCCTTTTAAAATACTCATTAATACCTTTCATTTGATACCCATATCGTACAAACGCATTCTAGAGTCAACCCTGATCCACCTTTATGGCTATATCCCTAAATGGCGTCCACCTATAGAAATATGGCCCACTCCCTCATAAAATACTCTTTAATGCCTTTCATTTGATACACATGTCATACAAACACATTCCAGGGTTTCCCTCGGTTCATTTTCCTACATGGTTATTTTCCCTTATGTTGTCACCATAGCTCTCAACTGAGTATGTAATGTTCGGTTACACCCGAACTTAACCTTCCTTACTTGTTTCTCATACGGAACTCCTTTTTCTATATTTGTGTCCCATTCTAATGAAAACTCCTATAAAAACTGGCTCAACGAAGTCCTATCGGAGATAAGAAGAACTTATTCAACATATAAAAAAAAAAATAAATGTAAGGCGCGATAACCTCCGAAGAGATCTAAGGCCGAGCTTCTCTTCCAATTTGCGTCGTGCTCCTCTTGATTTTTCCCTACAAATTGGCCGGACGGGACCTACATGTTTTATGCCGACTCCGAACGGCATCTGCAAGGCAGATGAGTTTTCACTGAGAGCTTTTCATGGCAGAAATACAATCGGAGCGCTTGCCAGACACTGCCGAGGGGCGACCCCGCTTAGAAAAATTTTCTTCTAATTGAAAAATCTTATTTCTAAAATTTTGATGTTGCTTTGCCCGGGAGTTGAACCCAGGGCATACGGTGTGATAGGCGGAGCACGCTACCATCACACCACGGTGGCAACAACAACATATAGTTCAGAGAAAAATTTTAAAAACAATAAAACGCTTTTTTTTATTCCCAATTTTCCACTGCGTCGCTCCTTTTTTCGGTCTCATTTTATTGAAAATTCGTATTTGATACTAGCCCAGCGGGGATTCAAAGCAAGAATTACTTATTTAAATCAAAGTTAGTTTTCGCCCACGGCGCTTTTTTCTCAATACTGGTTTCATTACAGTGCAAAACGGATTAATAACTGAGACGATGAGAGTTCCATTAAGCTAAGAAGATCATGTTCATTTAATCTATAACCCATTCTGCGATGGGTTTTTGCTTTTTTGATGATCTTAAAGTCATAAACAAATAGATGCAAGTATTGATTAAGTTAGACTTAACTGCTAGGTCAATAAATATCTCAATTAGACTGTCCGGAATTTGTTTCACAACTGAAAGAAAACACCCAATGAGTAGCAAAACTTACATATTTTATAAAAGAATTTCGTCCTTCTCACAAATACAAAAAATTTTCTAGAAGTCTGAAAACTTTGCCTCCCCTCAAAAGCGTAGGACAAGACAGTGGCGTAGTGAGGTTTTATTGCGCATGGGGAAATATATATCTCTAGCCGCGTCTCTGGGCATTTTGCGGCGCCTTCTTACACGTTTTGCTATATCAATATCTCATTTTTCACAAAGACACTTCGCCTTTTCTATTGCTTCTTCACAGAGAGTGTCTCGAATTTCGGATAGTTCGGTCGCTAATGATTTAAGATCATGATACGCTTCTCTAAAATTCATCTCCGGATCTTGTAATATGAGCTTCACACAATCAATCCTCGTTAAAATTTCATAACAGAAATGAACTCATACTATTAAACTAAAATTAGTATATGTATGTTTCACGGTTGGAATCCCGGTGAAACCTTTGATAACATTACAAAATTGCCTGATGATGATTACGTTGGCGGTTTTCGAAATGGGTCCATCGCAATATGCCAGTAAATGTTTCTTTCTTTTCAGTTTCTCTTAGAAAACATAATAATTGAAATTCAATTATTATAAGCCGGTATTAAGCTCATGAATTCTTAAAATTAGTATATTTTGCAACAGAATTGTAGCTTCGCTTCTAATGTCACTTGTGGTGTTAGTGTCCTCTGCTAATTGTTCTAAGTGTTCCATTACATACTCTAGCCAATCGACGATAACGCTTGTATTCTGGCACTCCATCGTGTTTCAGATTCACGTTTGACAGTTTTTGTTTAAGCATTTCTTAATAATTCCCACCGTAATGTTGAACGTAAGAAAAATAGAAATATGATTTCAATTATTCCACAACCTGTCGCAAGTGTTCCGGATATGTTCATGCATTTTTAGTATAGAAAATTTTTTCCAGAAATCAGTTATAATAAAAATACAAATTATCCAGGAAGTTATGCTTTGCACACCATTTGGCGCCCACTGTGAGTAGCGCCCGGGGCAAGATTCTCCCCCCTCACTACGCCACTGGGACAAGAACACAAGGCAAGTTTAAAGTTTTCTCTTGCAGCACGCACTTCTTACATTTGTTGTCATTGACAAAGACTAATTTTTAAGCATGTGAGAGAGCAATGGCCACGTTTCCCGCTTGTTTGGCGGTCAAGTATTGATATTGGGAAAAAAACGACGGGTTCCCCACAACAAGGGGCGCTACTGTGGCGAACACGTCTTAACTTCCAGATATGTCGCGAATGCTCCGTTTAGATATAGCCGAATATACCACTTCAAATCACCCATACATGGGCATACTGTAGATGAGGGGAGTTGGCCGTCCTTTGCTATTGACATCTCGCAACCTAAAAGACTTCAGGTAAACTATATCTCAAATAGTAATTATTTATTTAGTGTCTCTCGGCAAACGAAAATTGTTTTCTGCATGTCTCTAATCTTTGGTTGATTGATTACTGTTCCCAGCCGCAGGGTTTGGGCCCATGTGTGCCCTAGGAGCCATTATGCACATTTTCTTGAAACCAATTAATGTACCCTGCGTGTATTTACTCAAACAATTTCGTTAGATCAATAACGCAGTACAACACTGCCTAGAGTTCGGGAGGTCATGTTTGCTAGGGGTGGGCACTCGCAGAGGAGGAGACAGTAACCCATGCCTCCTTACAACCGTCCGCACTACAGCTCCTACACCTGTCGTTGCATTGGATTCACATTCTTCCCGCGTGTTGACCAAACGGTCAGTTTCCTGTAATAGTGGATGTGGGCCTGGATATCTCTTTCCTAGACATATTCATTAGAAATTCTGTTCTTCTGCCCATATTTACTGGGTGATTTTGCAGGTATTAGTAGAGTATAAATTCTCAGTATGATGGGCTGCTTCCCGCACCGCCTTCTTATAGTTATCGACGGCCTTGGAGAATGTGCATATGTGATGAGTCTAGCGCTTTGAGCTCTGCTTGGTGCCCGAGTAGGTATATGCATATCTCACTGTTGCTTTCCTGATTCTCAGAAAAATACGGGACCTCTCCTTACCTAGTATCTTGAAAGATACTAGCAGAGTTTGGCGGATGTATATTGCAACATTAAGAGAAAACCCCCTCTTTAACACCGCAGTCCATTTTGGATCTGTCAATGTAGAGCGAGGTCGACTTCCTATCCATTAATGTCGACTGACCTATCCATTAGTGATAGAAACCACACTTTGAAACTAATATCAAACTTTTATCGTATCCGTCCTGCTGTACGGTTCAGAAGCATGGACTCGGGCTCAGAGGCGGCTTAACGAGGATTTCGGAATCTCTGATCATACATTAATCAATATTAACGAAAAATTGCTATTGATATCGTTACATTTATCGATTCGTTAAAAAACCCAATGAATATCGTTAAAAAAGTCAGAGAATTCCACTATAGAACATACTAAATTTATTTTCGCCATCATACAAAGTTTACAATAATATATGTATTTCTACATCGAAAATTAATATGTACATAAGGGTAGTCCTTATAAATCAAATACATGATTTTTTCAGCCCCTTCAGGTACGGCTAGCCAGCGGCCGTCGTGGTGTGACGGTAGCGTGCTCCGCCTGCCACACCGAACAAGTAGGTCCGGTTCCACCAATTTGTAGGAAATTTAAAAGGAACACGACGCAAATTGGATGAGAAACTCGGCCATAGATCTCTTCGGAGGTTATTGCGCCTTTAAATTTTTTTTTCAGGTACGGCTAAGGCGTATTGTACAGTAACACAAAATTCCTTAAGACTTTCTTGTCCGCACCAAAATTTATATGTGATGTCAACTATACTATTATAGATTTTGGGTATTGGAAATAAAATAAATCAATTTTAGTTTTTAGGTCTATATAGAGAGATCTTAATTTTGACCCCTCTGCGACGCCCTTAACCGGGGCCAATCGAGACCAACATTAATATGCCATATTTTTAACCCAGGTGATACAACTTAAAGGGGTGAGACTGGAAAAAGTCATTTTTTTTGTTTACAAAAACCAAATGTACATATGTTTCAAGCAGGAACTCGTCGTTGAAATTAAATATTTAAATATTCTTGTGTTCTTTATTGATCTGAGCATCCTGGTATACATATCTATATGTCTAAATATGAAAGGTTGCAAAACTTTCTTAGGGCTGCATTGTTCTTTCTATCCAATCTATGAATGCACCAACTCTAGTGTAAATTGAAGCCCAACCCTGCGATCCACACTGCGTTGGTCCCATTGATTTCACACCAGCCAAATAATAAGCCGCCTTACCATTAATATTCCCATAAACCATTAGCGGACCACCTGAATCACCGCTACATGTATCAATGCCCAATTCACCACCAGCGCACAGTTGCGAAGAATACAAACGTATCCCTGTTTTTCGATACTTGCGACGACAAAAACCCAGATCTTTAACTTTTAATGTTGCTTTCAATTTTACGGGACTATTTTCACCAGATGCCACCTTACCCCAACCAGTTGCATTCATGGCTGTATTGACAAATGTATTACTGCGCAATTACTTGGTGTAGGTAAACAAATCGGTTGAACAAAATCATTAAACTCTACTGTTTCATTTAAACGTATTAATGCGATATCATTCGCACTCTTTGGACCAACATAGCCGGGATGTGAAATACGCTGTTCAATGAAAAATCTTGTATGATTCGGTGCACAACAATCAGAACTGCAATCGGGATTGGTACGCGTATCCCATTCGCCCAAACGAACGCCAGATAAACTCCACGATTCATTGTCTATAACACAGTGGGCAGCAGTAACGACAAAACGGTTGTTAATCAAAGTACCACCACAGAAAGGTCTCGTTTCACCCGTTGCTAAAAAAGAAAAATGAATTATAATTTGGAAAATAAAAATTTCATGTCTAGTAAGAAGGATGTTTGTGGAATTTACAGTGTATCTCTGATTTTTCGCTTTAAATGCTCTGCATCTCTAATGTGAGACAGTCACGCAAAACACCAGTTTCGCACTACAGGTTTAATGACTACCGAATTGGTGCTAATCAACCCTTAAGTCTGAGCTATATGAATTTCATTTAATTACTCAAAGGCAGCAACCAGTTTATAACGCGTTCAAAAGATCTGCAAAGAGGGGCAGTTGGTATTTCGTAGCACATCACAATGTTAAGAGTCAGTTGAAAGCACTTCGAGGGGACAGAATTAGAACTAGTGCCGTCTCTTATTGATATAGTTCTGCGCTCTTTCGGAACTAGTGCGATTCGATGCAGGGTGGTTATACCAACTGCTTTTTGGTTGGAAACGCGTATCCCATTATCTTCAGCAAAGAGCATTGCTTGATAAATGTTTTGTGCTGGACACTGACTACATATCAGCTCCAAATTTTGTGGCGAATCGTGGAAAGTGAATAATTCTAATTTTATTCTTG
Source organism: Eurosta solidaginis (assembly GCF_040869045.1). Classification (NCBI taxonomy): domain Eukaryota; kingdom Metazoa; phylum Arthropoda; class Insecta; order Diptera; family Tephritidae; genus Eurosta; species Eurosta solidaginis. The sequence goes on along the minus strand of NC_090319.1, from coordinate 270,808,003 downwards.
TTGCTGTGGAAGGGAGTGTTGTTGTAGTTGTAACAATGCCTCGCCCCACCCAATAGGCTCAATTACTCGGGAGATTTTCAACATTTGATTAACGTAAGGTGTTGCTGTTACTGTGTATTATAAAGGTACGCATACTTGCTAGTTTGGATCGTCTCGTTTTGTGAATAAAGTTAAGAGCGTTCCAGAAAGTGAACAAGAACTACAGTCACGGTGGTGCTCGACTAACTTTAACCATGAGGAGCGAAAACCAAAAATGCCCGATGAAACTTTGTATTGAAATGGTTACAAACTCTTTAGTTGTTATCCAAATAGTCTAAAGAAGACATCCTTCTCAAGAACATTCCGAAACCTGGGCCCGTATTGTGTGTTACGATTCGTATCGAAATCCATTCTTCACTCAATTTATAAATATAAAGCTGCCAAACTATTTATACAAATTATGATAAATTATAAATCCAACTAATGCGCGAAGTCTCTAATTTACATATGTCGTTATTCGGTCTCACGATTTCAGAGCTATTTTGATTTAGTGTTTGAGTGAAAACTTGATTTCGATACGAATCGTAGCACACGATATGGGCCCTGACTCTATTAAAAATTTATTCATAAATTTATTGGGGCCATTGAAACACTATAGTCACACTGAGGCCTACAAGCCATAAAACTCTCAAAATTATGTATTTTTAATCCTGACCATAATTGCGAATGTTCTAATAAGGCCCGGGTTTCAGTAGTTGGTTAAGATAAGCTTAAAATAAATTTGCTATAACTCTAGTAAAATTTAAACTCCAGTTAAACTAGAGAGCAGTTTTTCAGTCACAGTTTAAGGCAGCTATTGGGTCGACTTTTCTGTACGGCAACATTGGTTTCTTATTATCTATATATTAATACGCTAACAAAATTTCTATACAATCAATTGACAGGCTGTTTATCATAGTTAGCGTACGTAAAATCATACAAAAGTTATATGAATCCATTCTTATGGATCAGCCGCAGAGCGTAGGCCTATTTTTGTTAACAAATATTACTCTATTTGTTAATAATTAATAGAAAAATTTTTTTGTAAATTCGAAAATCTGTACAAATATCGAAATTGCCATCTGTAGGACCCATTATGTTCACAAACCACGCTGAATTCGAAATTCCAAAAGTTGCATTGTCGCGTTGCTCAAATGTTTCATCTACATATGTGCATATTCGTACGCGCCAAACGGTGAGAGAACTACTGCCTCACTCATTTTCAGTTCAAATAAAATATTGTTTCCCATTATTGCCACTTACCTATATTGGTCTGCACCACAATGCTTAAAAAATAATTGTTAGCGTACAAAAAACTTTAAAGAGGAGTAATAAATTAACCGGCCCATTTTTTGGACAAATTTTACTTACACGTAAATGCATAGCTCTTTATTTAACAGATTCTTTGTTTTTATACTCAGTTGAGCAGAGCTCACAGAGTATATTAACTTTGATTGGATAACGGTTGGTTGTACAGGTATAAAGGAATCGAGGTAGATATAGACTTCCATAAATCAAAATCATCAGGATCGAAAAAAAATTTGATTGAGTCATGTCCGTCCGTCCGTTAACACGATAACTTGAGTAAATTTTGAGGTAGGTATCTTGATGAAATTTCGTATGTAGGTTCCTGAGTACTCATCTCAGACCACTATTTAAAATGAACGATATCGGACTATAACCACGCCCACTTTTTCGATATCGAAAATTTCGAAAAACCGAAAAAGTGCAATAATTCATTACCAAAGACAGATAAAGCGATGAAACTTGGTAGGTGAGTTGAACTTATGACGCAGAATAGAAAATTAGTAAAATTTTGGACAATGGGCCTGGCACCGCCCACTTTTAAAAGAAGGTCATTTAAAAATTTTGCAAGCTGTAATTTGGCAGTCGTTGAAGATATTGTGATAAAATTTGGCAGGAACGTTACTCCTATTACTATATGTACGCTTAATAAAAATTAGCAAGATCGGAGAACGACCACGCCCACTTTAAAAAATTTTTTTTTAAGTAACATTTTAACAAAAAATTTAATATCTTGTCAACATTCAACTCCAGTAATGATATGGTGCAACAAAATACAAAAATAAAAGAAAATTTCAAAATGGGCGTGGCTCCGCCCTTTTTCATTTAATTTGTCTAGGATACTTTTAATGCCATAAGTCGAACAAAAATTTACCAATCCTTTTGAAATTTGGTAGGGGCATAGATTTTATTACGTTAACTGTTTTCTGTGAAATCGGTTGAAGCCACGCCCAGTTTTTATACACAGTCGTCCGTGTGACCTTCCGCATGGCCCTTTAACTTGAGCAAAAATCGACATATCTTTACTGAACTTAGTTCACGTACTTATCTGAACTCACTTTATTTTGGTATAAAAAATGAACGAAATCCGACTATGAACACGTCCACTTTTTCGATATCGAAAATTACGAAAAATGAAAAAAAATGCCATAATTCTATACCAGATACGAAAAAAGGGATGAAACATGGTAATTGGATTGGTTTATTGACGCGAAATATAACTTTAGAAAAAACTTTGTAAAATGGTTGTGACACCTACCATATTAAGTAGAAGAAAATGAAAAAGTTCTGCAGGGCGAAATAAAAAACCCTTGCAATCTTGGCAGGTATTACATATATAAATAAATTAGCGGTATCCAACAGATGATGTTCTGGGTCACCCTGGTCCACATTTTGGTCGATATCTGGAAAACGCCTTCACATATACAACTACCCCCACTCCCTTTTAAAACTCTCATTAATACCTTTAATTTGATACCAATATCGTACAAACATATTCTAGAGTCACCCCTGGTTCACCTTTATGGCGGTATCTCGAAAAGGCGACCACCTATACAGATACCACCACTCCCTTTTAAAACCTTCATTAATACCTTTAATTTGATACCCATATCGTACAAACATATTCTAGGGTCACCCCTGGTTCACCTTTATGGCGATATCTCGAAACGGCGTCCACCTGTGGAACTAAGGATCACTCCCTTTAAAAATACTAATTAACACCTTTCTTTTGATACCCATATTGTACAAACAAATTCTAGGGTCACCCCTGGTCCACCTTTGTGGAGATATCTCGAAACGGCGTCCACCTATGGAACTAAGGATTACTCCGTTTTAAAATACTCATTAGCACCTTTCATTTGATACCCATATCGTACAAACAAATTCTAGAGTCAACCCTGATCCACCTTTATGGCGATATCCCTATAGAACTATGGCCCACTCCCTCATAAAATACTCTTTAATGCCTTTCATTTGATACACATTTCATACAAACACATTCTAGGGTTTCCCTCGGTTCATTTTCCTACATGGTTATTTTCCCTTATGTTGTCACCATAGCTCTCAACTGAGTATGTAATGTTCGGTTACACCCGAACTTAACGTTCCTTACTTGTTTATTTTAGTTGCTTTCAAAAAACATGAAATCTCAAATAATGAGTCAACTTTTGTTCACTCACTAAATTTATTTATTTATAACAATTAATTGCAAATTTGACCCAAATGTTTTTTGCGTTTCCAGATTTTATGCTCATTTTAGATATAGCACGTCTTATAATAACCAAAAAAGGACGTGTGGCACTCGGGGACTGCCGCGGTAAAGCTATTGTATATTATCAACTTATGCAATTATAATATTTATGCAACATTTTGATTTCTTTGATATTAATTCAAGTTTTGTCTTTGATATTAATTCAAGTTAACCTTTTTAAGCGTGGTGACCGATAAGAAAACAAATTTTTTACTTTTATTGAATAAATGAGAAGTTAATATTTAACTTTCACTTTAACTTTATTTTTAACTTTAACTTTAACTTTCACTTTAACTTTAACATTCACTTTAACTTTAACTTTATTTTTAACTTTAACTTTAACTTTAACTTTAACATTCACTTTAACTTTAACTTTAACATTCACTTTAACTTTAACTTTAACTTTAACTTTAACTGTAACTTTAACTTTAAATTTAACTTTAACTTTAACTTTAACCTTAACTTTAACTTTAACTTTGACTTTAACTTTAACTTTAACTTTTACTTTAACTTTAACTTTAACCTTAACTTTAACTTTAACTTTAACGATCGTGGGTTCGAATCGAGCTCAAGGCCTAACAATAATTATTTTATCATTATTATTGTTATGATAAATTTTTTTTAATTGAAAAAATTATTAAATTAGAATAGAAGAAAGAAAAAATTTAGACAACTACCAAAGCTCGTTGTATAGATCCATTTCGGGAACTGCTAAATTCCTTCATCGGCAACGTATATGCGCCGCTGCTATAACCATTCAGCCATCACAGCGGTTTTTTGTTTGTCGTCATGAATCCTACTTCTATTCTGGTTCTTGCCAATTGATATTCACACACTGCGTCATCTGTTGCAGAATGAATGTGAAAATTGGACTTGTTTGATGGCAATGCTGCCATAGTGTCATATTTTATTGACACTTTTTCCCCGTGATCTGGGATGTATTAACAATTTTTGTTGTTATATCGGCCTACTGATTTGTATGATCGCGGGTTCGAATCGAGCTCAAGGCCTAACAATAATTACACAAGTTTACAAATTCAGGTCAACTTTTGGATCTGAGCAGATAATAACGATTCTTAACTATATTTGATATGCTGAATTCGAATCTGCATTCAGTTTTTTAAGATTGATTCTAGTTTCCGATTTCTGGCATGATAGCACCATTGTGCTGTTATAGCAGCTTTTAAATAGTGGCACTGCTTGATAAGTCATTTCAACTGTAACTGTAAAGTAATAAAAGTGATTAGAGCAAATAAAAATGCAGAGATAGTGTTGCAAAGTTGATTCAAAGGTTTTTGTTACGTTTGTGGTTGTTATATGATTAAAAAAAGTGGCAAAATAATAACAAATGCGCTCAAAAATGCGTATCTGCACTACTTTGGTTTCAGAGTAGCAGACAGCCATAAGTCATGGTTACCGAAATTTTCTTGTAACGCATGCAAAACAAAGCTGTATAAGTGGTCATTGGGAGAACTTGAGTACTTTTCCTTTTCAATTCCAGCGCTCTGGAGAGAATCTGAAAACCATGTAGATGATTGCTACTTTTGTTTGATGAAAGTTACGGGTAGGTAGGTTGAACTGGCCGGTCCATGAGGAGTTACAGGTATAATGCAAAAAAATAAAAAAAAAAATATAAATATCCTGATGTATCATCAGTATCCAAGCCACGTTCCACGTACTGCTAATGATTCATTTTCAGTTTGTCCAAGTATAAGTGGAATCGTCCTGGAAACTTTAACTCCATCGCCCCGAGCAGTGAAAGCGATTTTGTCATTGAAGCGACACATCTAATTTCGCAAGATGAACTAAGCGATTTGATTCGTGATTTGAATTTGTCGAAACAAAAAGCAGACTTGCTAGCATCACGGTTGCAACAATGGAAATATCTAGACTCTCGAACACAAGTTACTGTATACAGAAACAGAAATCAGGCACTTCGACCGTTCTTCAAAAAAGAAGACAACATAAGTTTCTGTAACGATATTAATGGTTTATTTAATGAAATGAATACACCTTACGAAAACTTGGGTGATACGAGCGACGACCAAGGAGAGCGGCTACACCAAGATCTAGCCAACATTGAAAGACGATACTAAGGATTTTGGGATGAAGGCATGATGAGCGACTACTGTTGGACTCTAATACGCGAAACAGATACTAAACAATACAAAAGGCAAAGTTTCACCAATCTTCATTTCTGATTTGTTACATTTAAGTTAATGAAATGAATATTATTTCACAAAAATCTTTAAAAATTAATTTTTTGACTGTATTAAAAACCAGAATCAATCTTAAAAAACTGAATGAAGAATCGGATTCAGCGTCATAAATTGTCTTAAAAACCACTTTTAGTTGCCTAGATCCAAAACCGTGTATACTTGTGTTATTTTATCATTATTATTGTTATGATAAATTTTTTCTTAATTGGAAAAATTATTAAATTAGAATAGAAGAAAGAAAAAATTTAGACAACTGCTAAAGCTCGTTGTATAGAGCCATTGCGGGAACTGCTAAATTCCTTCATCGGCAACGTTTAGGCGCCGCTGCTATAACCATTCAGCCATCACAGCGGTTTTTTGTTTGTCGTCATTAATCCTACTTCTATTCTGGTTCTTGCCAATTGATATTCACAACACTGCGAAATCTGACAACAAAAATTGTTAAAATCTTTAACTTTAACTTTGACTTTAATTTTAACTTTCATTTTAACTTTAACTTTAACTTTATTTTTAACTTTAACTTTCGCTTTAACTTTAACATTCACTTTCGCTTTAACTTTAACATTCACTTTAACTTTAACTTTAACTTTAATTTTAACCTTAACTTTAACTTTAACTTTCACTTTAACTTTAACTTTACTTTTAACTTTAACTTTAACTTTCGCTTTAACTTTAACATTCACTTTAACTTTAACTTTAACTTTAACCTTAACTTTAACTTTAACTCTAACTTTACCTTTAAGTTTAAGTTTAACTTTAACTTTAACATTCACTTTAACTTTAACTTTTACTTTAACTTTAACCTTAACTTTAACTTTAACTTAAACATTCACTTTAACTTTAACTTTAACTTTAACTTTGACTTTAATTTAACTGTAACCTTAATTTAACTTTAACTTTCACTTTAACTTTAACTTTATTTTTAACTTTAACTTTCGCTTTAACTTTAACATTCACTTTAACTTTAACTTTAACTTTAAATTTAACTTTAACTTTAACTTTAATTTTAACTTTAACTTTAACTTTAATTTTAGCTTTAACTTTAACTTTAACTTTAACTTTAACTTTAACTTTAACTTTAACATTCACTTTAACTTTAACTTTATGATCCGGGGTGGGCGTGAGCTTAGCACCTGCTAACAAGCCAACCTAATATAAACGCACGCAAGTCATTTTCTGTCAAAAATGTCTCATGCACATACAACTTGTATGAGAGCAACTCAAATTGAATTTGATGCGTGAAAACCTAACTCGATTTCCAATTTTTGTTCTGCGTGACATTTAGATTCGACGTTTGCACACATGCTTTACATTGTCGCAACGCATGCTTATTTGGGCTAGGGCAAAAAACGCCGGTGTTTTGCGTGCGCTAAAAAAACGCAGTGCGGTTTTATTAGGTTGGCTTGTAAGCGACCATTAGCCCGTTTCTGTAACCTTTCGTTATAATAACGAACGAATTACTATCGCAAGGCTCGTATCGCTTTCGATATTCAAAGTGTTTCTGTAACACACTCAATTTACCTTGCGATATAATAGTGGTGAGTTTTTATCATATCGATGGAACAATCGAAATGGAACATAGGATCTGTCATCAATAGCGAAAAAGGTATAATAACAAAAATTAAGTCATACAAATTGTTATTTTGGGATCGTGCTTCCCACACCGCATTTAGCTCAAGAGCAACGGCTTCCCATACACTGCGGCTGAAGGAGGCACTATTGGGACCGCTAAAAGTCCCCATTGCCACTTTTGTATTGGCCTTCATAATTTCCTCCAATTTCACCTTCTGATTTTTTGAAAATTTTCCACTTCTGCGTTTTTTCTATAAAATAAAAAATTAATTAGAATACAAAAAATTCAAATTAGTTACAAACAAACGAATTTCACTCATTTTCTTTTCAACCTATGTATACTATCACGACCTTCAGAGCTAGTGATATGAATATCGCAAGAAATATCGAAAATACATACTCACCACTCTTACAGAAACACTACCTTGCGATAACAATGAATCAGGGTTGCATTTTGCGATATAATTCGTATCGCAAAGATACAGAAACGGGCTACATATATGTATACCATAGCGGAACGATACAAGGTGGAAGCATGGTGACATACCTACAAACATAAATAAAAATTTCATGTACTTTGTTTTTGTAAATTCGATGGACAAATGTCAAAATCGTACTGCGCCGTATTTTGATGTATCAAATCAAATAAAAAACAGCTTAAAATCAGCTGTCCCATGCTGCCACCTTGTATCATTGCGCCATGATGTATACGATAAGCGATAGCACAATGGCTACTTCGTGAAAATCAACGACAGCTCTTTAACATGCCAACTTAATAAAACCGCGTTGCGACAATGTGAAGCATGTATGCAAACGTCAAATATAAATGTCACGCAGAACAAAAATTGGAAATCGAGTTAGGTTTTTACGCAGCAAATTCAATTTGGGTTGCTCTCATACAAGTTGTATGTGCATGAGACATTTTTGACAGAAAATGACTTGCGTGCGTTTATATTAGGTTGGTATGTTAGTTTGATTTCGATGGTCGTACGGTGAGGAAGGGTCGTACATGCGCTTAAAACAGAGTACCAAAGAGTGCGTGTGACACGTATTCACCTTTCAAGCATTGAAATCAAACTAAAAATAATTGATTTTGCTTTCGTGCTCGCTACTAGTTCGTGTTTACTAACACATTCTCAATTTGGTAACCGTGTAAATGTAGTGGTGCCCACCGCTGTTTATGATAGAGATCCAATTTTATGTATTTGGCCTGTTGCCAACACCGAACCTTTTCGAACGTTTTCGAGCCTTTTCGGATCTTTTTTGACAAATATCCGTTACGGTTTTTTTGATTTAGTCGCCAAGCCCGCGATAAAATCTATGCAATAGCTTAAAAATAAAAAAAAATTGCTACAAAGATATTACATTAAAATTTGTATATTGTCTTTTATGCTAATTTATTTTGATATTTCTTATTTTATTTTATTATATTATCTTCCATTTCAACTGAGTTTATCATTATTTAAATGCAACTTGATTGCATCGGAAAATTTCACGTTGTATATTAAACGAATAAAACGACCCAAAAACGTTTTCGATTTTAGATCGAAATATTGCATAGGTCGTATATTACTCTACTATATTTATTATTAGGTTAACGTTGTTCGAATATAATATGACCATTACATTGATTCGAAAATGTAAAATTTTTGGCTGAAAAACTTCACAAAAGTTGAAACTGTATACGTGGCCCCACTTTATAAATTTTTAATACGAAAAAAAAACCGAAATTAAAACTACAGTGGAGACACTACGGGTTTAAAAAGGAGATTTATTTAATCTTCTCAGTTAAAGCTGTAGGTGGAGATGTGCTATTAGACCTAAAAATTCCGCGTTATTTTATGACCCCTAAAAGTATCAAATATTCTACGAAATCTTAAGGGGTGGCAACACGAATGTTGGGTTTTTACTTATTTAAAAGTACTCAACTATATCGTTACTGAGTTTTAAGTGATAAAAAGAGAGTTTCACTCAAAATATGAAATAAATGACTAAATTATGGCCTTCGTCATCCGCTGCCTCACTTCGAAAAAGTTCGTGCAAGGAGAAGGAGTAAAAAGAAAGTGAATTTTTCCAAATTTTTAAATGAATTTTAAAATTTAAAATTTTTATATTTTCAGGATAAGCAAAAAAAAAGCACATCACATACGCATACATTATTCTATATCATTTGTATTATCATCAACATCAGGTAAGTTTATATTTTTCCCACCCGTTCAAACAACTTACATTGGAAACCGGCCCAACTCCCACTCCTACTCCAACTCTTATCATCACTCCATACTCCTATTCCCACTACCACCCTACCCCCACTATCACTCCTTTTAGCACTCCTACTCCTACTCCCACCCCACCCACTCCGACTCCTATTTCCATTCCCTCTACCACTCCTACTCCTACTCTTCCCACCCTACTCCAGCTACTACTAATCCTGTTCCCCTCAAACTCCTGCTACTCATATTCCCAATCCCACTCCCACTCTTACTTCCACTCTTACCACAACTCCTATTCCCATGATACTCCTACTCCTACTCCCACTCTCAATCCCATCCTTTTGCCCCTACCAACCCCCACTCCCACTCCTGCCCACACGACCCCTAATCCTGCTCACACTCTTTCCCACCCCCACCCTCACCCTCACCAACACTCCCACTCCTACTACACCTACACCAATTCCCCTACCACTTCGTCTACTCCTACTTCCACTTACAATCCCACGCCTATCCCCACATCCACTCCTACTACCGCTCCTGCTAATACTACTCCCACTCCCAATCCCACTCCTACAACCCCACTCCACTCCTACTCCTACTCCCACTCCTACCCCACTCATTCCCATGATACACCTATCTCAATGCCACCCCACTCCTGTTCCTCTCCCAATCCCACGCCCATTCCTACCCGCACCCCCACTCCTGTTACTCCTACTCCCACTCTTAATACCACTTCTACTCCCACTTCCAATACCACTACCAATTATATATATATACACATGCATTTTTTAAATTTGTTTTTATTTAAAATATTTGCATATATACGGGCGCCCACACTACTGCCCCAACCTTCCCTTATCGCAACTTATACTCCTACTCGAACTCCCACTCCCACGCCACTCCCACTGCAACTCTTGCTACCCTCGCTACCATGCCCATCCCCTGCTACTCCTACTCCCATTCCCACTCCCACCCCTACTACCACTCCTGCTACTCCTATTCATATTCCTACCCCCACTCCTGATACTACTACCCCTACTCCTACCTCCTCAATCACACTGCCAGTCCAACTCCAACTTCTGCTACTTTTATTTCGACTCCCAATCCCACCCCCACTCTCACTCCTTTTCCCACTCCAACTCCTGCTACTCCTACTCCCAATCCCAATCCCACCCCACTCAAACTCCTTTTCCCACTCTCACACCCACTCGCTGTCCACTCCCAATTTATGATCGGTCAAACTGTTTAGGATGCAACCCGATTTATACCTACACACATAAGTTGAATTTTAATTATATCTATATGCACATGCATTTTTTTAATTTGTACATATATGGGCGCTCGCACTACTGCCCCACCCATCCTTTATCCCCACTTATACTCCTACTCTAACTCCCACTCCCCCGCCACTCCCGTGCAACTCCTGCTGCTCTCACTACCATGCCCACCCCCGCTACTCCTACTACCAATCCCACTCCTTCTACCACTATTGCTACTCCTATCCCCACTCCCACTCCTACCCCTACTCCTATTCTGCTCCCACTTCTGCTACTCCAACTCCCAATCCCACCTCCTCCTACTTCTACTCCTACAACTACTACAACTTCTACTCATACTTCCTCTCCTACCCCCACTGCTAATCCCATGATACTCCTACTCCCACTCTCAATCCCATACTTTTGCCCCTGACAACACCCACTCTTGCCCTCACTACCCCTAATCCTATTCCCACTCCCACTCTTTTCCACCCCCCCTCTCACCATCACCACCACTCCCACTCCTACTACACCTATTCTGCTCCCACTCCTATCCCCACTCCAATTCCCCTACAACTTCGTGTACTCCTACTCCCACTCCTACCGCCACTCCTACTACTACTCCTGCTAGTCCTACTCCCACTCACAATCCCACTCCACTCCTACTCCTGTTCCTCTCCCACTCCCACTCCCATTCCTACCCCCACTCACACTCCTGATACTCCTATTCCCACTCTTAATACCATTTCTACTCCCATTCCCAATAGCACTACCAATTATATCTATATACACACGTATTTTTTAAATTTGTTTTTTTTTTTTAATATATGTACTTATACGGGCGCTCCCACTACTGCCCCACCCCTCCTTTATCACCACTTATACTCCTACTCGAACTCCCACCGCCACTACAACTGCAACCTCTGCTACTCTCACTACCATGCCCACTCCCTGCTACTCCTCCTCGGAATCCAACTCCCACTCCTACTAACATTTCTACCACCAATCCTGCTACTCCAACTCCTATTCATATTCCTGCTCGCACTCCTATTTCCCTTCCATACCTGCTACTCCTACTCCCAATCCCACTCCTGCTACTGCTACTACTATCCCACTACCTACTCAATCACACCCCCACTCCCACTCCATCTCCAACTTCTGCTACTTCTATTTCCACTCCCAATCCTACCCCCACCCCACTACTTCTCCCAAACCTACCCCCACTCCCACTCCCACTCCTGCTACTCCCACTCCTGCTACTCCCAATACCAAACCCATCCCCACTCCAACTCCTTTTCCCACTCTGTCACCCACTCGCTGTCCACTCCCAATTTATAATCGGTCAAACTGTTTAGGATGCAACCCGATTTATACCTACATACATGAGTTGAATTTTAATTATATCTATATGCACATGCATTTTTTTTAATTTGTATATATATGGGCGCTCGCACTACTGCCCCACCCGTCCTTTATCCCACTTATACTCCTACTCTAACTCCCACTCCCACCGCCACTCCCACTACAACTCCTGCTACTCTCACTACCGTGCCCATCCCCTGCTACTCCTACTCCCAATCCCATCCCACTCCCCCACTCCTACTACCACTATTGCTATTCTTATTCCCACTCCCACTCCTACCCCCACTCCTATTCTCCTCCCACTTCTGCTACTCCTATTCCCACCCTCACTCCCACACCTTTTCTCACTCCAACTCCTGCTACTCCTACTTCTATTCCTATTCCTACTTCCACTCCTACCCCTACCCCTTTTCCCACTCCGACTCCTATTCCCACTCTATGGTCAGTCAAAGCGTTTATATTGCTGCTCCAACTAAGGCCCTCACCCCTTTTCTTTACCCCCACTTCCATTCCTGCTACTACTCTAACTCCCACTCCCCCGCCCACTCGCTGTCCCACTCCCACTTTATGATCGGTCAAACCGTTTAGGATACAACCCGGTTTATACCTACATACATATGTTGAATTTCAATTTTATCTATATACATATGCATTTTTTATACTCAGTTGAGCAGAGCTCACAGAGTATATTAACTTTGATTGGATAACGGTTGGTTGTACAGGTATAAAGGAATCGATATAGATATAGACTTCCATATATCAAAATCATCAGGATCGAAAAAAAATTTTATTGAGCCATGTCCGTCCGTCCGTCCGTTAACACGATAACTTGAGTAAATTTTGAGGTATCTTGATGAAATTTGGTATGTAGGCTTCTGAGCACTCATCTCAGATCGCTATTTAAAATGAACAATATCGGACTATAACCACGCCCACATTTTCGATATCGAAAGTTTCGAAAAACCGAAAAAGTGTGATAATTCATTACCAAATACGAATAAAGCGATAAAACTTGGTAGGTGAGTTGAACTTATGACGCAGAATAGAAAATTAGTAACATTTTGGACAATGGGCGTGGCACCGCCCACTTTTGAAAGAAGGTAATTTAAAACTTTTTCAAGCTGTAATTTGGCAGTCGTTGAAGATATCATGATAAAATTTGGCAGGAACGTTACTCCTATTACTATATGTATGCTCAATAATTTTAAAATTAGCAAAACCGGAGAACGACCACGCCCAATTTTAACAAAAAAACTTCTTTTTTAAGTCAAATTTTAACAAAAAATTTAATATCTTTAAGCCTCGTTTTCATTATGGCATATATGTCGTCAAATGTTGCCAAAATAATGAAAACGGGCTGCCAAATAGTGTCAGTTGCGTTTGCAGTCAGGTTTGACAGCTCACTGTCAGACAAAATGACATCCAAGTGAAAACGGCCAAATTTCAGTTTGCCAGCGCTGTTGGAAACGTTTGACACACAGAAAAGATTTGCCAACATGCTGGCAAATCTCTCACTAAACGAGCAATTCTTGTTTGTTTGTATAGCCGAACGATCTCGGGAACGGCTCAACCGATTTAAATGAAATTTGGCACGGAGATAATGTATCACCTTCTAAGACTTTCTACTTAGGTGTTGCCACTCAGAATGTCTCACAAGGTGGCCACCTATTCGAAATTTAAAAAAAAACTGCACGACATATACCGATATGGGTATCAAATGAAAGGTATTTCACTCCGCATTGCAATAGGTACATTTTTGAGTAGAGTTGCCATTTAGGGTTGCCACCTCTTCGAAATTTAAAAAAATTGCATGAGATATGCCGACATGGGTATCAAACGAAAGGTATTTCACTCCGCATTACAATAGGAACATTTTTGAGTAGGATTGCCATATAGGGTTGCCACCTATTCGAAATTAAAAAAAAAGATTGCATGAGATATGCCGATATGGGTATCAAGCGATAGGTATTTCACTCCGCATTACAATAGGGACATTTTTGAGTAGGGTTAATGTTTGGGGTTGGAGTAGTTGGAGGACGTAATGGATAAGTCAGCTTCAAATTCTGCAATTTTCGTTCACCCAGTCGGTAGTACCACTGAAAAAAGGAAGCGGGTGAGAAAACTGACTGAAAAATGGACAGCCGAGCAAACGGAGAGGCTATTGCAGGAAGTAGAGGTCAGAAAGGGGACCTTGAATTTTCTTTCGTCTCAATACAGGGACCGGAATTTGAGGGAGGCTCAATGGCAAGATGTGGCGGATATTTTAAAGATGTCGCGATTTGAGGTATCTGCCAAGTGGAACAGCCTGCGCTGCTCTTTCCGCGTGAGTTGCTTTTCTCTTTATAAATATACTAGCATTTACCCGCGGCCCGTCCGCAAGGAGAAAATGAAATGTATGGGCTATTCACGTTACCCTGCTTATCAAGTTATCTGTTTAAACATTTTTTTCTGTCTAATGCACTTTATTTTTGTAATTGAGTAAAAAAAAGATCTATATGAGCTGATAACCTGATAGGATCCAACAAATGATCCCGAATTTATCCCGAACGGATCCCTAAAACCCTCCAGAAATGCTGCCGAAAGGGTCCCCAAATGATCCCGTATTAGTCGCGAAAAAGTCCCGAAATGACCCCGACGGGATACCGGACGGATACCCAAAAACATATAGAAATGATGCCGGAAGGTACCCCAAATGTACCCGAAAAAGGCCCGAAATGACCCTGATGGGATCCCGAACTGATCCCTAAAACCCTCCAGAAATGCTGCCGAAAGGGTCCCCAAATGATCCCGTATTAGTCTCGAAAAAGTCCCGAAATGACCCCGACGGGATACCGGACGGATACCCAAAACCATCTAGAAATGATGCCGGAAGGTACCACAAATGTACCCGAAAAAGGCCCGAAATGACCCTGATGGGATCCCGAACTGATCCCTAAAACCCTCCAGAAATAATGCCGAAAGGGTCCCCAAATGATCCCGTATTAGTCTCTAAAAAGTCCCGAAATGACCCCGACGGAATCCCGGACGGATACCCAAAACCATTTAGAAATGATGCCGGGAGGTACCACAAATTATCCCGAAATGACCCTGATGGGATTCGGGACGGATCCCTAAAACCCTCCAGAAATGATGCCGAAAAGGTCCCCAAATGATCCCGCATTAGTCGCGAAAAAGTCCCGAAATGACCCCGACGGGATCCCGGACGGATACCCAAAACCATCTAGAAATGATGCCGGAAGGTACCCCAAATGAGTCCGAAAAAGTCCCGAAATGACCCTGATGGGATCCGGGACGGATCCCTAAAACCCTCCAGAAATGTTGCCGAAAGGTTCCCCAAATGATCCCGTATTAGTCGAGAAAAGGTCCCAAAATGACCCCGTCGGGATCCCGGACGGATACCCAAAACCATCTAGAAATGATGCCGGAAGGCACCCCAAATGATCCCGGATTAGTCGAGAAAAAGTCCCAAAATGACCCCGTCGGGATCCCGGACGGATACCCAAAACCATCTAGAAATGATGCCGGAAGGCACCCCAAATGATCCCGGATTAGTCGAGAAAAAGTCCCAAAATGACCCCGACGGGATCTCGGACCGATACCCCAAACCATCTAGAAATGATGCCGGAAGGTACCCCAAATGATCCCGAAAAAGTTCCGAAATGACCCCGATAGGATCCCGGACGGAACCCGAAAAGCAACCAGAAATGATGCCAGTAGGTACCCCAAATGATCCCGAAATAGTCCCGAAACGACCCTATCGCTGTCAAAAATATTTACTTAACGTTTGACGTCAGTGGTGAAAACTGGATGTCAATCGACTGACACCACAATTTGATGACAGTCTTTGGCACACACTGCTATATCGACTTCATGCCAGTTTTTAATATGTAATGAAAACACATTTGACACCAAATCGCCATGATGACAGTTATGTCAGTATTTGATGTCAGTGATTTTGACATAGTGAAAACAAAGCATTACAGTATATAAGTAAATTATGTCAACATTCAACTCCGGTAATGATATGGTGCAACAAAATGCAAAAATAAAAGAAAATTTCCAAAATAGGCGTGGCTCCGCCCTTTTTCATTTAATTTGTCTAGAACACTTTTAATACCATAAGTCGAACAAAAATTTACCAATCATTTTGAAATTTGGTAGGGGCTTAGATTCTAGGACGATAACTTATTTCTGTGAAAAAGGGCGAAATCGGTTGAAGCCACGCCCAGTTGTTATACACAGTCGACCGTCTGTCCTTCCGCTCGGCCGTTAACACGATAACTTGAGCAAAAATCTAAATATCTTTACTAAACTCAGTTCACGTACTTATCTGAACTCACTTTGTATTGGTATAAAAAATGGTCGAAATCGGACTATGACCACGCCCACTTTTCCGATATCGAAAATTACGAAAAACGAAAAAAATGCCATAATTCGATTGGTTTATTGACGCAAAATATAACTTTAGAAAAAAACTTTGTAAAATGGGTGTGACACCTACCATATTAAGTAGAATGAAATGAAAAAGTTCTGCAGGGCGAAATAAAAAACCCATGAAATCTTGGCAGGAATACTATTCGTGGTATTATATATATAAATAAATTAGCGGTATCCAGCAAATGATGTTCTGGGTCACCCTGGTCCACATTTTGTCGATATCCAGAAAACGCCTTCACATATACAACTACCACCACTCCCTTTTAAAAGCCTCATTAATACCTTTAATTTGATACCCATATCATACAAACACATTCTAGAGTCACCCCTTGTCCACACTTATGGCGATTTCTCGAAAAGGCGTCCACCTATAAACTAAGCCCCACGCCCTTTTAAAATACTCATTAACACCTTTCATATATATAATATGGGTATCAATATCGTACAAACATATTCTAGAGTCACCCCTGGTCCACCTTTATGGCTATATCTCGAGAAGGCGTCCACCTATAGAACTAAGCCCCACTCGCTTTTAAAATTCTTATTAATACCTTTCGTTTGATACCCATATTGTACAAACGCATTCTAGAGTCACCCCTGGTCCACCTTTATGCCTATATCTCGAAAAGGCGACCACCTATACAACTACCACCACTCCCTTTTAAAACCCTCATTAATACCTTTAATTTGATACAGGTATCGTACAAACACATTCTAGAGTCACCCCGGGTCCACCTTTATGGCGATATCTCGAAAAGGCGTCCACCTATAGAACTAAGTCCACGCCCTTTTGAAATACTCATTAACACCTTTCTTTTGATATCCATATTGTACAAACGCATTCTAGAGTCACCCCTGGTCCACCTTTATGGCGATATCTCGAAAAGGAGTTCACCTATAGAGCTACGGCCCACTCCCTTTTAAAATGCTCATTAACCCCTTTCATTTGATACCCATATCGTACCATAACTAAGGATCACTCCCTTTTAAAATACTCATTAACACAAAAAAGGCAGAACACGATACATATGGGAGAGTTTGCGAATAATGGAAAAAAGAGAAAACACAGTAAACAAGAAAGAAGATACTGACTTTATTGCAGCTAATTACATTTTATGTTTATAATCAAAACTTAGTATGACAATGATACCAGTTAAGAGTGGTACTGATTTATGCCCTTTAGTTTAAAATAGCATTAAGTTAAATTTTGTAAGTATTGTTAAATATTTGTACGTATATGCCATGACTTTTTGATGTCTAATGTATATTTGTTGTTGCAAATAAATAGATCACCCCTGAGGATGCTAGGAAGCCTAGCGAAACGTAGGGTCGAAAAAGTGGAGTTTATATAACTTGCACTTCAAAACAAATTGATCAGAAAGCCTAATTTCAATCGAATTACTCATTAACACCTTTCATTTGATACCCATATCGTACAAACAAATTCTAGAATCACCCCTGGTCCACCCTTATGCCGATATCTCGAAAAGGTGACCACCTATACAACTACCACCACTCCCTTTTAAAACCCTCATTAATACCTTTAATTTGATACCCATATCGTACAAACACATTCTAGAGTCACCCCTGGTCCACCTTTATGGCGATATCTCGAAAAGGCTTCCACCTATAGAACTAATGCTTTGTTTTCACTATGTCAAAATCACTGACATCAAATACTGACATAACTGTCATCATGGCGATTTGGTGTCAAATGTGTTTTCATGTCATCAAATTGTGGTGTCAGTCGATTGACATCCAGTTTTCACCACTGACGTCAAACGTTAAGTAAATATTTTTGACAGCGACGGGGTCATTTCGGGACTATTTCGGGATCATTTGGGGTACCTACCGGCATCATTTCTGGTTGGTTTTCGGGTTCCGTCCGGGATCCCATCGGGGTCATTTCGGGACTTTTTCGGGATCATTTGGGGTACTTTCCGGCATCATTTCTAGACGGTTTTGGGTATCAGTCCGGGATCCCGTCGAGGACATTTCGGGAATTTTTCGCGACTAATACGGGATGATTTGGGGACCCTTTCGGCATCATTTCTGGAGGGTTTTCGGGATATGTACGGGATCGTTTGGGTACCCTTCCGGCATCATTTCTGTGTGGTACTCTGGATAAGTCTAGAATCGTGTCGTTGTCGTTTCGGGTTTTTTTGGGACTATTCCTGGAACTTCTGGAGACCCTTCCGGGGCAATTCTGGATGGTTTCCGGGATCCGTCGGCGATATCGTCGTCATTTGTTGGATCCTATCAGGTTATCAGCTCATATAGATTTTTTTTACTCAATTACAAAAATAAAGTGAATTAGACAGAAAAAAAATGTTTAAACAGATAACTTGATAAGCAGGCTAACGTAAATAGCCCATATATTTCTTTTTCTCCTTGCGGACGGGACCGCGGATAAAGGCTAGTATATTTATAAAGAAAAAAAGAACTCACGCGGAAAGAGCAGCGCAGGCTGTTCCACTTGGCAGATACCTCAAATCGCGACATCTTTAAAATGTCCGCCACATCTTGCCATTGAGACTCCCTCAAATTCCGGTCCCTGTATTGAGGCGAAAGAAAATTCAAGGCCCTTCCCTGACCTCTAATTCCTGAAATAGCCTCTTGCTCGGCTGTCCATTTTTTAGCCAGTTTTCTCACCGCTTCCTTTTTTCAGTGGTACTACCGACTGGGTGAACGAAAATTGCGGAATTTGAAGCTGACTTATCCATTAGGTCCTCCAACTACCCCAACCTCAAACGGCAACCCTACTCAAAAATGTCCCTATAGTAATGCGGAGTGAAATACCTTTCGTTTGATACCCATATCGGCATATCTCATGAAATTTTTTTATTTCGAATAGCTTGCAACCCTAAATGGCCACCCTACTCAAAAATATTCCTATTGTAATGCGGAGTGAAATACCTTTCGTTTGATACTCATATCGGCATATCTAATGAAATTTTTTTAAATTTCGAATGGGTGGCAACCCTAAATGGCAACCCTACTCAAAAATGTTCCTTTTGTAATGCGGAGTGAAATACCTTTCGTTTGATACCCATATCGGCATATCTCATGCAATTTTTTTAAATTTCGAATAGGTGGCAACCCTAATTGTTAACCCTACTCAAAAATGTCCCTATTGTAATGCGGAGTGAAATACCTTTCGTTTGATACCCATATCGGCATATCTCATGAAATTTTTTTATTTCGAATAGGTTGCAACCCTAAATGGCAACCCTACTAAAAAATATTCCTATTATAATGCGGAGTGAAATACCATTCGTTTGATACTCATATCGGCATATCTCATGCAATTTTTTTAAATTTCGAAAAAGTGGCAACCCTAAATGGCAACCCTACTCAAAAATTCCCCTGTTGTAATGCGGAGTGAAATACCTTTCGTTTGATACCCATATCGGCATATCTCATGCAATTTTTTAAATTTCGAATAGGTGGCAACCCTAAATGGCAACCCTACTCAAAAATGTCCCTATTGTAATGCGGAGTGAAATACCTTTCGTTTGATACCCATATCGGCATATCTTATGCAATTTTTTTTTAATTTCGAATAGGTGGCAATCCTAAAGGCAACCCTACTCAAAAATTTCCCCATTGTAATGCGGAATGAAATACCTTTCGTTTGATACCCATATCGGCATATCTCATGCAATTTTTTAAATTTCGAATAGGTGGCAACCCTAAATGGCAACCCTACTCAAAAATTTCCCTATTGTAATGCGGAGTGAAATACCTTTCGTTTGATACCCATATCGGCATATCTCATGCAATTTTTTTTAATTTCGAATAGGTGGCAATCCTAAAGTCAACCCTACTCAAAAATTTCCCCATTGTAATGCGGAATGAAATACCTTTCGTTTGATACCCATATCGGCATATCTCATGCAATTTTTTTAAATTTCGAATAGGTGGCAACCCTAAATGGCAACCCTACTCAAAAATTTCCCTATTGTAATGCGGAGTGAAATACCTTTCGTTTGATACCCATATCGGCATATCTCATGCAATTTTTTGTTTAATTTCGAATAGGTGGCAACACTAAATGGCAACCCTACTCACAAATTTCCCGGTTGTATTGCGGAGTGAAATACCTTTCGTTTGATACCTATATCGGTATATGTCATGCAATCATTTTTTAAATTTCGAATAGGTGGCAACTTTGTGAAACATTCTGAGTGGCAACACCTAAATAGGAAATTTGGTCGTTTTCACTTGGATGCCATTTTGTCTGACAGTGAGCTGTCAAACCTGACCGCAAACGCAACTGACACTATTTGGCAGTCCGTTTTCATTATTTTGGCAACATTTGACAACATATATGCCATAATGAAAACGAGGCTTAAGCCCCACGCCCTTTTAAAATACTCATTAACACCTTTCGTTTGATACCCATATTGTACAAACGCATTCTAGAGTCACCCCTGGTCCACCTTTATGGCGATATCTCGAAAAGGCGACCACCTAAACAACTACCACCACTCCATTTTAAAACCTTCATTAATACCTTTAATTTGATACCCATATCGTACAAACACATTCTAGAGTCACCCCTGGTCCACCTTTATGGCGATATCTCGAAAAGGCGTCCACCTATAGAACTAAGGCCCACTCCCGTTTAAAATGTTCATTAACCCCTTTCATTTGATACCCATATCGTACAAACAAATTCTAGGGTCACCCCTGGTCCACCTTTATAGCGATATCTCGAAAAGCCGTCCACCTATAGAACTAAGACCCACTCCCTTTTAAAATACTCATTAACACCTTTCGTTTGATACCCATATTGTACAAACGCACTCTAGAGTCACCCCTGGTCCACCTTTATGCCGATATCTCGAAAAGGCGGCCACCTATACAACTACCACCACCCCCTTTTAAAACCCTCATTAGTATCTTTAATTTGATACCCATATCGTACAAACACATTCTAGAGTCACCCCTGGTCCACCTTGATGGCGATATCTCGAAAAGGCATCTACCTATAGGACTAAGGCCCACTCCCTTTTAAAATGTTCATTAACCCCTTTCATTTGATACCCATATTGTACAAACGCATTCTAGAGTCACCCCTGGTCCACCTTTATGGCGATATCTCGAAAAGGCGGCCACCTATACAACAACCACCACTCCCTTTTAAAACCCTCCATAACACCTTTCGTTTGATATCCATATCGTACAAATAAATTCTAGAGTCACCCCTGGTCCACCTTTATGCCGATATCTCGAAAAGGCGAGCATCTATACAACTACCACCACTCCCTTTTAAAACCCTCATTAATACCTTTAATTTGATACCCTTATCGTACAAACACATTCTAGAGTCACCCCTGGCCCACCTTTATGGCGATATCTCGAAAAGGCGTCCACCTATAGAACTAAGCCCCCCGCCCTTTTAAAATACTCATTAACACCTTTCGTTTGATACCCATATTGTACAAACGCATTGTAGAGTCACCCCTGGTCCACATTTATGACGATATCTCGAAAAGGCGTCCACCTATAGAACTAAGGCCCCTTTTAAAATGTTCATTAACCCCTTTCATTTGATACCCATATCGTATAAACAAATTCTAGGGTCACCCTGGTCCAGGCGATATCTCGAAACGGGTCCACCTATGGAACTAAGGATAACTCCCTTTTAAAATACTCATTAACACCTTTCATTTGATACCCATATCGTACAAACAAATTCTAGAGTCAACCCTGATCCACCTTTATGGCGATATCGCTAAATGGCGTCCACCTATAGAACTATGGCCCACTCCTTCATAAAATACTCTTTAATACCTTTCATTTGATACACATGTCATACAAACACATTCCAGGATTACCCTCGGTTCATTTTCCTACATGGTTATTTTCCCTTATGTTGCCACCATAGCTCTCAACTGAGTATGTAATGTTCGGTTACACCAGAACTTAACCTTTCTTACTTGTTAAATTTTTTTTTATTTAAAATATTTGTACATATGTGGGCGCTCCCACTCCTGCCCCACCCCTCCTTTATCACCACTTATTCTCCTATTCCTTCTCCTACTCCTATTTTCCACTCCCACGCCTTTTCCTACTCCACTCGCACCCGCACTACCGCTACTCCTACTTCTACCTCCACTACTATTCCCCTGCTACTCCCACTACTACCCCCACACCAACCTCCCACTCCCACTCCTACTACTATTCCAACTCCCACTCCTGCAACTCCCAATTCCAATCCTACCCCCCTATATCACCCCCCTCGCCACTGCCACCCCCACTTTTACTCCTTTTCACACTCCCATTTTATGATCGGTTAAAACGTTAATATGGGCGCTCCAACTACTGCCGCCACCCCTTTCTTTATCCCCACCTCCTACTCTAACTACCGGTCAAACCGTTAGGACACAGCCGGGTTTATACCTACATACATAAGTTGAATTTTCATTATATCTATATACACATGCATTTTTTAAATTTGTTTTTATTTGAAATATTTGTACATATGTGGGCGCTCCCACTACCGCCCCACCCCTCCTTTATCACCCCTATTCCTTCTTCTACTCCTAACTCCCACCCCCACTTCTACAATTATTCCCACTCACTATCACCCCCACTCCCACTCCCAGTGGGCTAATACCAGAGAGTGCAAGTACCAGAGCGTACCGGATTCGTATTCGAAAAAGACCTGCCCATATCAGTAAGACTCTCCTAAACCTTCGCGGAGGATCAAGGGGTAACAATTCGTTCCCGCCTGGCTAATACCAGAAGGAGCAAGTACCGGATTCATATTCGGCAAAGGCTTACCCATGTCCGTAAAACGCCCGTAAACTGTTGGGGAGTAATTTTTGCTGTTATAATAACAACCCAGGTCGAAGATCCCAGGTTCGTCCCCCTGTGGGTTAAAGGGCTGAAAATATTCCCGCGGTAGGCGTGCCTGTCGTAAGAGGCGACTAAAATCCACAAACCTGCGGGATCAAGGGGTAAAAATTCGTTCCCGCCTGGCTAATACCAGAAGGAGCAAGTACCAGATTCATATTCGGCAAAGGATTACCCATGTCCGTAAAACTCCCGTAAAATGTCGGGAGTAAGTTTTGTTGTTACAACAACAACCCTGGCCGAAGATCCCAGGTTCGTCCCCCTGAGGGTTAAGGGGCTCAGAAAATTCCCGCGGCAGGCATGCCTATCGTAAGAGGCTACTAAAATCCGCATACCCGTAGGTTCAAGGGGCCAAAATTCGTTCCCGCCTGCCTAATACAAGAAGGTGCAAGTATCGGATCGTACCAGATTCGTATTCGGTAAAGGCCTACCTTCGGGGAGTAATTTTTGTTGTTACGGGATCAACATCCCAGGTTCGTATCCTAGCGCAAGTAAAAAGGCTTTAGAAAATGTTTATTATTATGTTTTCAAATAACTTGAATGCGTTACCAAGAAAGGAATTTTTCATAAATGCATTACTAAAAACTGAAGCATGTAAAAATTTTCACTACCTTTGCAGATTAGGCTCCATTATAGAACTGTGTTTTTCGACAATTATTACCGGATGATGTGAAATTATTTTCATGATCATTTCTGAAATATTTTCATGGGCATTTTGAAATTAATTTTGTTTCTTAATTTATTTTTAGTCATATATAATGCCACGACTTAAAAGAAGAAGAGACAGGGATAGTAATAGGGAGAGACGTCCTAATGTTAACACATCTCTCGCATTGGTTGATAGTTTTAAGGGTGCTTTGAACGACGTACCTACTAATTTTATTAGCTTAGATATTGGAAATATGGATTTACGTTGTGAGCATTGTAATGCAATGCATTTCGAGAAAGAAATTACTGCAAGAAGCAGAAACTCCTTTTCGTTGTGTTGGCAAAAAGGAAAACTAACTTTGGCACCGTTAACACAAAATCAGTTTTAAAATAATTTATATATGATGATATATGGTTTTAAAGCGGAGATCAACAAATTACTTTGAAAATATACGTAGTTTCAATTCATCTTTTGCGATGGTTAGTTCTGAAGCGGAAATAACAGAGAATGTTACGCAAGGTGCTTATTATTTTAAAATTCACAATATCTTTTATCATAGATCTGTCCCTTTAACGCATGAGCAAAATGCTAGGTCGAATCCCTGCTATGCTCAGTTGTATTTCTATGATGTTGATACCGCAAATACTTTTAGACTGAGAGAACCATCAAATGCATTATTCGATAGAGGCTTGATGACAGAAATATCTGCCCAATTGAATCAAGTTAACCCTTTTGTTCGGTATTTTATTTCTATATGAAAGGACACTGTAGTAGACACGAAAATATATATAAGGAAATGTGTTTACTCATTACGATTAATCGTGAGATGCCGAATATAGAGATGTGTAGATTTAATGATGCTCTTGCAACAGATGTTGCCGTGATATTTAGTACAACAGATGGTGAACCTCCATTTGATAGAAGAATTGTATCATTTTATAAAAGGAGTGGTATGGTAAAGAATATTTCCGTTTAAGATTCATGTTTGGATCCGTTGGCCTATCCACTACTATTTCCCAATGGAAACGCGGGATGGCATCCTGATATATTGCATAGCAGACGAAGTACGTCTACTTCAAGTCGAGCTAGAATTAAAACTACTATGCTTGAGTTCGCGTCATTTCGACTTGCGATCAGAGACGAATTCAATCTTCTACATCATTCTAAAAAGCTTTATCTACAGTGGATTGTAGATATTTATGTTCGAGTTGAGGGAACAAGACTTAACTTTTTAAGACTTAATCAAGAAAACCTGAGGTATGATGTTTTGTATAACATAACAGATTATCTGATCACAAATCCTCATAGTAATGAACATGAAAGTATTGGAAGAAGAATTATTCTGCCATCTTCATTTACCGGCTCTCCCAGAAACATGTACCAAAACTATTTGGACGCTATGAATATAGTCCGTCATTTTGGTAAACTATCTCTGTTTATTACAATGACATCCAATCCAAATTGGCCAGAAATTACCAGGAGTGTTGATTTCAATTAAACACCAAATAACCGCCCAGAAATTATAGTGCGCGTGTTCAGTGCGAAACTAAATGATTTAATAAGGACAATAACTACAAAAAAAGTTTTTGGTACTGTTGCTGCTTATATTTATACAATAGAATTTCAAAAGAGAGGTTTGCCTCATGCGCACATATTGCTAACATTAGATGAAAGGGATAAACTTGAAGGTGTTAGTGATATAGACAAAGCCGTATGTGCGGAAATTCCTGACATTGAAATAAACCTTAAATTGCATGAATACGTTTCGAAACATATGATGCATGGGCCATGTGGTGCTTTGAATGTTAACGCAGTTTGCATGAGAAATGGTAATTGTTCCAAGAGTTTTCCCAAAAATTTAACGGTTAAAAGTGTGAAATACATTTATAAATATGTATATAAAGGATATGACAGTGCAACTGTCAGGTTAGCTACTGAACACTTTAATGCTGGTGAAGTAGACAATTGTGACGAGATTCAAAACTTTTTGAATGAACGTTACGTTGGTTCCACTGAAGCGGCTTGGCGAATTTTCCATTTCCCTATGCACTGTCAGTCCCATTCAGTAACGCGACTTGACGTTCACTTACCGCAAAGACAAAACGTTGTGTTTAATAATGGTCAGGCACAACGAGCTGTTCAGAATTTGAGAAAAACCAGGTTGTTGGCATTTTTTGATTTGAATATTGAAGATCCTTCGGCAAATTCATATAAATATATAGAAATTCCATTGCATTATACTTGGGAAGATAAAACCAAGAAATGGAAAAAGACAGCGAGGCGGTGATAAAACTATTGCTCGCATGTATGTAGTGTCGCCGAAGGATATTGATCTCTTCCATTTACGTTTGCTCCTTTTACATGTAACTGGGCCACAATCGTTTATGGACGTTCGAACATATAATGGGGTTATATATAATACATTTGTGGAAGCGTGTCGTGTTAGGGGAATCGCCTCAAATGATAACGAAGGGTGCGAATGCTTAGAAGAAGCGCGACAATTTCATTCTCCTAAACAAATGCGTCACTTATTTGCTGTGATATGTGCGCTAAATGTTCCAGCAAATGCTTTGGCGTTGTGGAATGAGTTTAAAAATTCACTTTCTGAAGATTTCCTGAGAGAAAGCGATGAAACATTTTCATTTAATCGTGTACTATTAGAAATCGAAGATGTGCTACTTAGTCATAACGTGACATGTCACAGCCTTGGATTACCAGTGCCACATCAAATCCTGCTGTAACAAGTACAGATGTTCCTCAACCTGAAAAAGAGCTAATTTTATTTGAAAACTATTGCTCACGAGCAAACAACGAGCAACGTACAATAATAGACCGCGTTATCCAGGAAATACAGTTTCATGATACTGGTTCTAATGTGTTCTGCGTTACTGCTCATGTAGGTTGCGGTAAAACTTTTATGCAAACTGCTTTAATTCACAGGTTGAATTCACTTAATCTTCCATGCATTGCGACTGCTTTTAGTGGCATAGCATCAACTGTTTTGATTGGTGGAAGAACAGTGTTGTCGAAAATTCTGTACCGAATATCACCCCAAACAGTGCTCAAGGAAGATATATAAATTCAGCTGCGCTGATAATAATTGACGAAATTTCCATGTGTTTTGGTGGAAAACTGTATTATTAGTTGGAATGAATTTGCTTCTTTTCATCATGAAACATTAAACCAAAACATGAGAGCATTACCACACGAGCTGCAGTTTGTAGAATTTTTAAAGCAAATCGGTGATGGTCAAACATCTTTATATCCACAGTTTGGAGATAATGTCATTGAAATACCACAGCAATTAGTGGGAAATTAAGATAACCTAATTGCTGACGTATTTGGAAATATTGAAGAAAATTTAATGTCAGATCAAGTTGTGAATTCTGTAATTTTAGCAGCAACCAATGAGGACTGCTCCCTGGTTAATAATAACATACTTAATCGCATACCTGGTTCATTCAAAACATATAATAGTTTTGATAAAATTATTTCCGACGATGAAAGAGAAGTCAATAATTATCCCACTGAGTTTCTGAATTTCCTCAATGTGAGCGGACTTCCACCGGATAAGCTTTCACTGAAGCTTAATTGCGTCGTGCTGCTCATTCGAAACCTTAATACAAAGGATGCCTTAGCGTACGGGACACGAATGAGGGTTAAGTGCCTTCACAACAACGCCATTGATTGTGAAGTTCTAACCGGATATTCAAAGGGCAAACGAATTCTTATTCCGCGCATCAAATTAACTTATTCAGGAACCATATTACCCTTTAATTTTCAACGGACCCAGTTTCCAGTAATACCATCTTTCGCAATGACCATAAATAAGTCGCAAGGTCAAACGTTTGAAAAAGTTGGAATTTTGTGGAGGCGGCCTGTATTTACACATGGGCAATTATACGTAGCTGCAAGTAGTCAGATCTTTTGACAGTCTAAAGTTTTATGTAAGCGAACATAATAATCAAGGTCACTTAGCTGGCGATGAAAGGGTATTCACGAAAAATATTGTTTTCCCGAAGTTATAAATCAAAAATGCTAAATGCAAGCAATGCAAATCCATGAATTTAAATTCGCGTTAACTGAGAAAAGTTTTTAAAACATATGTATAGATATATATATATATAGAGTTGGGTCGTTTCGTTCTGAACTTGTTCAATTGACCGCGTCTCTCAACTGAACAAGTGAACTAGATCTTCGATTTCGGTTCTATTTGTTCTTTTAGTTCGTTTTATCTAATGTTATTCTTTCTCTCTTCTCGTTCGCGAACATTGTAAATTCATACATACATACGCAGAAATCCACAGTGAGTTCAAATGTTGAAGATGCCAGATATGTGTGGTCATCTTTGTGTGTGGCACTGCTACAACAATATATGTATGGACTATTTATGAAAAACATGTTTTGTAAGAAACTAATTATTACATTTATTAAACTTGAAAAGTTCATATTTACAATTTGTGTCTGTAATCTTTCAATTTCCTGGATCTTCCGAAATTTGTAACTTTTTTTGAAGTTAATTATACATATATATATTAACTTATTTATTCATAACACATTTAAATATAACTTATTAAATTTTAATGAGCTCCAGGCAGTTTAAAAAATTGAAACACAGTTTAAATTTTTATATTTCAATTTTATTTGGTCGATATTTCGATCTCATTCTGAGATCATCCTCAGGAACTGTGGACAAAAACAACAATTAGTTAACATGTAAACAATTTTCAAACCCTAAACATAATACCACTTACACAATTGAATATGTTTTACCATTGTAAATTTTACCAAGTAGCGCAACTAACAGCTGATCGGTGAAAATTCGCACATTCACACGCACAGTTCTCGACTCAGTTTCAAAAAAAACTTTAGATTATTTAATTCAAATTTTAAAGTGAGATAATCCTTACAAATTTATGTATACAGAATATATATGGCGTTTTTGTTGTTATTAAAACAATAGTTTTATGATCCCGTATTAGTCTCGAAAAAGTCCCGAAATGACCCCGACGGGATACCGGACGGATACCCAAAACCATCTAGAAATGATGCCGGAAGGTACCACAAATGTACCCGAAAAAGGCCCGAAATGACCCTGATGGGATCCCGAACTGATCCCTAAAACCCTCCAGAAATAATGCCGAAAGGGTCCCCAAATGATCCCGTATTAGTCTCTAAAAAGTCCCGAAATGACCCCGACGGAATCCCGGACGGATACCCAAAACCATTTAGAAATGATGCCGGGAGGTACCACAAATTATCCCGAAATGACCCTGATGGGATTCGGGACGGATCCCTAAAACCCTCCAGAAATGATGCCGAAAAGGTCCCCAAATGATCCCGCATTAGTCGCGAAAAAGTCCCGAAATGACCCCGACGGGATCCCGGACGGATACCCAAAACCATCTAGAAATGATGCCGGAAGGTACCCCAAATGAGTCCGAAAAAGTCCCGAAATGACCCTGATGGGATCCGGGACGGATCCCTAAAACCCTCCAGAAATGTTGCCGAAAGGTTCCCCAAATGATCCCGTATTAGTCGAGAAAAGGTCCCAAAATGACCCCGTCGGGATCCCGGACGGATACCCAAAACCATCTAGAAATGATGCCGGAAGGCACCCCAAATGATCCCGGATTAGTCGAGAAAAAGTCCCAAAATGACCCCGTCGGGATCCCGGACGGATACCCAAAACCATCTAGAAATGATGCCGGAAGGCACCCCAAATGATCCCGGATTAGTCGAGAAAAAGTCCCAAAATGACCCCGACGGGATCTCGGACCGATACCCCAAACCATCTAGAAATGATGCCGGAAGGTACCCCAAATGATCCCGAAAAAGTTCCGAAATGACCCCGATAGGATCCCGGACGGAACCCGAAAAGCAACCAGAAATGATGCCAGTAGGTACCCCAAATGATCCCGAAATAGTCCCGAAACGACCCTATCGCTGTCAAAAATATTTACTTAACGTTTGACGTCAGTGGTGAAAACTGGATGTCAATCGACTGACACCACAATTTGATGACAGTCTTTGGCACACACTGCTATATCGACTTCATGCCAGTTTTTAATATGTAATGAAAACACATTTGACACCAAATCGCCATGATGACAGTTATGTCAGTATTTGATGTCAGTGATTTTGACATAGTGAAAACAAAGCATTACAGTATATAAGTAAATTATGTCAACATTCAACTCCGGTAATGATATGGTGCAACAAAATGCAAAAATAAAAGAAAATTTCCAAAATAGGCGTGGCTCCGCCCTTTTTCATTTAATTTGTCTAGAACACTTTTAATACCATAAGTCGAACAAAAATTTACCAATCATTTTGAAATTTGGTAGGGGCTTAGATTCTAGGACGATAACTTATTTCTGTGAAAAAGGGCGAAATCGGTTGAAGCCACGCCCAGTTGTTATACACAGTCGACCGTCTGTCCTTCCGCTCGGCCGTTAACACGATAACTTGAGCAAAAATCTAAATATCTTTACTAAACTCAGTTCACGTACTTATCTGAACTCACTTTGTATTGGTATAAAAAATGGTCGAAATCGGACTATGACCACGCCCACTTTTCCGATATCGAAAATTACGAAAAACGAAAAAAATGCCATAATTCGATTGGTTTATTGACGCAAAATATAACTTTAGAAAAAAACTTTGTAAAATGGGTGTGACACCTACCATATTAAGTAGAATGAAATGAAAAAGTTCTGCAGGGCGAAATAAAAAACCCATGAAATCTTGGCAGGAATACTATTCGTGGTATTATATATATAAATAAATTAGCGGTATCCAGCAAATGATGTTCTGGGTCACCCTGGTCCACATTTTGTCGATATCCAGAAAACGCCTTCACATATACAACTACCACCACTCCCTTTTAAAAGCCTCATTAATACCTTTAATTTGATACCCATATCATACAAACACATTCTAGAGTCACCCCTTGTCCACACTTATGGCGATTTCTCGAAAAGGCGTCCACCTATAAACTAAGCCCCACGCCCTTTTAAAATACTCATTAACACCTTTCATATATATAATATGGGTATCAATATCGTACAAACATATTCTAGAGTCACCCCTGGTCCACCTTTATGGCTATATCTCGAGAAGGCGTCCACCTATAGAACTAAGCCCCACTCGCTTTTAAAATTCTTATTAATACCTTTCGTTTGATACCCATATTGTACAAACGCATTCTAGAGTCACCCCTGGTCCACCTTTATGCCTATATCTCGAAAAGGCGACCACCTATACAACTACCACCACTCCCTTTTAAAACCCTCATTAATACCTTTAATTTGATACAGGTATCGTACAAACACATTCTAGAGTCACCCCGGGTCCACCTTTATGGCGATATCTCGAAAAGGCGTCCACCTATAGAACTAAGTCCACGCCCTTTTGAAATACTCATTAACACCTTTCTTTTGATATCCATATTGTACAAACGCATTCTAGAGTCACCCCTGGTCCACCTTTATGGCGATATCTCGAAAAGGAGTTCACCTATAGAGCTACGGCCCACTCCCTTTTAAAATGCTCATTAACCCCTTTCATTTGATACCCATATCGTACCATAACTAAGGATCACTCCCTTTTAAAATACTCATTAACACAAAAAAGGCAGAACACGATACATATGGGAGAGTTTGCGAATAATGGAAAAAAGAGAAAACACAGTAAACAAGAAAGAAGATACTGACTTTATTGCAGCTAATTACATTTTATGTTTATAATCAAAACTTAGTATGACAATGATACCAGTTAAGAGTGGTACTGATTTATGCCCTTTAGTTTAAAATAGCATTAAGTTAAATTTTGTAAGTATTGTTAAATATTTGTACGTATATGCCATGACTTTTTGATGTCTAATGTATATTTGTTGTTGCAAATAAATAGATCACCCCTGAGGATGCTAGGAAGCCTAGCGAAACGTAGGGTCGAAAAAGTGGAGTTTATATAACTTGCACTTCAAAACAAATTGATCAGAAAGCCTAATTTCAATCGAATTACTCATTAACACCTTTCATTTGATACCCATATCGTACAAACAAATTCTAGAATCACCCCTGGTCCACCCTTATGCCGATATCTCGAAAAGGTGACCACCTATACAACTACCACCACTCCCTTTTAAAACCCTCATTAATACCTTTAATTTGATACCCATATCGTACAAACACATTCTAGAGTCACCCCTGGTCCACCTTTATGGCGATATCTCGAAAAGGCTTCCACCTATAGAACTAATGCTTTGTTTTCACTATGTCAAAATCACTGACATCAAATACTGACATAACTGTCATCATGGCGATTTGGTGTCAAATGTGTTTTCATGTCATCAAATTGTGGTGTCAGTCGATTGACATCCAGTTTTCACCACTGACGTCAAACGTTAAGTAAATATTTTTGACAGCGACGGGGTCATTTCGGGACTATTTCGGGATCATTTGGGGTACCTACCGGCATCATTTCTGGTTGGTTTTCGGGTTCCGTCCGGGATCCCATCGGGGTCATTTCGGGACTTTTTCGGGATCATTTGGGGTACTTTCCGGCATCATTTCTAGACGGTTTTGGGTATCAGTCCGGGATCCCGTCGAGGACATTTCGGGAATTTTTCGCGACTAATACGGGATGATTTGGGGACCCTTTCGGCATCATTTCTGGAGGGTTTTCGGGATATGTACGGGATCGTTTGGGTACCCTTCCGGCATCATTTCTGTGTGGTACTCTGGATAAGTCTAGAATCGTGTCGTTGTCGTTTCGGGTTTTTTTGGGACTATTCCTGGAACTTCTGGAGACCCTTCCGGGGCAATTCTGGATGGTTTCCGGGATCCGTCGGCGATATCGTCGTCATTTGTTGGATCCTATCAGGTTATCAGCTCATATAGATTTTTTTTACTCAATTACAAAAATAAAGTGAATTAGACAGAAAAAAAATGTTTAAACAGATAACTTGATAAGCAGGCTAACGTAAATAGCCCATATATTTCTTTTTCTCCTTGCGGACGGGACCGCGGATAAAGGCTAGTATATTTATAAAGAAAAAAAGAACTCACGCGGAAAGAGCAGCGCAGGCTGTTCCACTTGGCAGATACCTCAAATCGCGACATCTTTAAAATGTCCGCCACATCTTGCCATTGAGACTCCCTCAAATTCCGGTCCCTGTATTGAGGCGAAAGAAAATTCAAGGCCCTTCCCTGACCTCTAATTCCTGAAATAGCCTCTTGCTCGGCTGTCCATTTTTTAGCCAGTTTTCTCACCGCTTCCTTTTTTCAGTGGTACTACCGACTGGGTGAACGAAAATTGCGGAATTTGAAGCTGACTTATCCATTAGGTCCTCCAACTACCCCAACCTCAAACGGCAACCCTACTCAAAAATGTCCCTATAGTAATGCGGAGTGAAATACCTTTCGTTTGATACCCATATCGGCATATCTCATGAAATTTTTTTATTTCGAATAGCTTGCAACCCTAAATGGCCACCCTACTCAAAAATATTCCTATTGTAATGCGGAGTGAAATACCTTTCGTTTGATACTCATATCGGCATATCTAATGAAATTTTTTTAAATTTCGAATGGGTGGCAACCCTAAATGGCAACCCTACTCAAAAATGTTCCTTTTGTAATGCGGAGTGAAATACCTTTCGTTTGATACCCATATCGGCATATCTCATGCAATTTTTTTAAATTTCGAATAGGTGGCAACCCTAATTGTTAACCCTACTCAAAAATGTCCCTATTGTAATGCGGAGTGAAATACCTTTCGTTTGATACCCATATCGGCATATCTCATGAAATTTTTTTATTTCGAATAGGTTGCAACCCTAAATGGCAACCCTACTAAAAAATATTCCTATTATAATGCGGAGTGAAATACCATTCGTTTGATACTCATATCGGCATATCTCATGCAATTTTTTTAAATTTCGAAAAAGTGGCAACCCTAAATGGCAACCCTACTCAAAAATTCCCCTGTTGTAATGCGGAGTGAAATACCTTTCGTTTGATACCCATATCGGCATATCTCATGCAATTTTTTAAATTTCGAATAGGTGGCAACCCTAAATGGCAACCCTACTCAAAAATGTCCCTATTGTAATGCGGAGTGAAATACCTTTCGTTTGATACCCATATCGGCATATCTTATGCAATTTTTTTTTAATTTCGAATAGGTGGCAATCCTAAAGGCAACCCTACTCAAAAATTTCCCCATTGTAATGCGGAATGAAATACCTTTCGTTTGATACCCATATCGGCATATCTCATGCAATTTTTTAAATTTCGAATAGGTGGCAACCCTAAATGGCAACCCTACTCAAAAATTTCCCTATTGTAATGCGGAGTGAAATACCTTTCGTTTGATACCCATATCGGCATATCTCATGCAATTTTTTTTAATTTCGAATAGGTGGCAATCCTAAAGTCAACCCTACTCAAAAATTTCCCCATTGTAATGCGGAATGAAATACCTTTCGTTTGATACCCATATCGGCATATCTCATGCAATTTTTTTAAATTTCGAATAGGTGGCAACCCTAAATGGCAACCCTACTCAAAAATTTCCCTATTGTAATGCGGAGTGAAATACCTTTCGTTTGATACCCATATCGGCATATCTCATGCAATTTTTTGTTTAATTTCGAATAGGTGGCAACACTAAATGGCAACCCTACTCACAAATTTCCCGGTTGTATTGCGGAGTGAAATACCTTTCGTTTGATACCTATATCGGTATATGTCATGCAATCATTTTTTAAATTTCGAATAGGTGGCAACTTTGTGAAACATTCTGAGTGGCAACACCTAAATAGGAAATTTGGTCGTTTTCACTTGGATGCCATTTTGTCTGACAGTGAGCTGTCAAACCTGACCGCAAACGCAACTGACACTATTTGGCAGTCCGTTTTCATTATTTTGGCAACATTTGACAACATATATGCCATAATGAAAACGAGGCTTAAGCCCCACGCCCTTTTAAAATACTCATTAACACCTTTCGTTTGATACCCATATTGTACAAACGCATTCTAGAGTCACCCCTGGTCCACCTTTATGGCGATATCTCGAAAAGGCGACCACCTAAACAACTACCACCACTCCATTTTAAAACCTTCATTAATACCTTTAATTTGATACCCATATCGTACAAACACATTCTAGAGTCACCCCTGGTCCACCTTTATGGCGATATCTCGAAAAGGCGTCCACCTATAGAACTAAGGCCCACTCCCGTTTAAAATGTTCATTAACCCCTTTCATTTGATACCCATATCGTACAAACAAATTCTAGGGTCACCCCTGGTCCACCTTTATAGCGATATCTCGAAAAGCCGTCCACCTATAGAACTAAGACCCACTCCCTTTTAAAATACTCATTAACACCTTTCGTTTGATACCCATATTGTACAAACGCACTCTAGAGTCACCCCTGGTCCACCTTTATGCCGATATCTCGAAAAGGCGGCCACCTATACAACTACCACCACCCCCTTTTAAAACCCTCATTAGTATCTTTAATTTGATACCCATATCGTACAAACACATTCTAGAGTCACCCCTGGTCCACCTTGATGGCGATATCTCGAAAAGGCATCTACCTATAGGACTAAGGCCCACTCCCTTTTAAAATGTTCATTAACCCCTTTCATTTGATACCCATATTGTACAAACGCATTCTAGAGTCACCCCTGGTCCACCTTTATGGCGATATCTCGAAAAGGCGGCCACCTATACAACAACCACCACTCCCTTTTAAAACCCTCCATAACACCTTTCGTTTGATATCCATATCGTACAAATAAATTCTAGAGTCACCCCTGGTCCACCTTTATGCCGATATCTCGAAAAGGCGAGCATCTATACAACTACCACCACTCCCTTTTAAAACCCTCATTAATACCTTTAATTTGATACCCTTATCGTACAAACACATTCTAGAGTCACCCCTGGCCCACCTTTATGGCGATATCTCGAAAAGGCGTCCACCTATAGAACTAAGCCCCCCGCCCTTTTAAAATACTCATTAACACCTTTCGTTTGATACCCATATTGTACAAACGCATTGTAGAGTCACCCCTGGTCCACATTTATGACGATATCTCGAAAAGGCGTCCACCTATAGAACTAAGGCCCCTTTTAAAATGTTCATTAACCCCTTTCATTTGATACCCATATCGTATAAACAAATTCTAGGGTCACCCTGGTCCAGGCGATATCTCGAAACGGGTCCACCTATGGAACTAAGGATAACTCCCTTTTAAAATACTCATTAACACCTTTCATTTGATACCCATATCGTACAAACAAATTCTAGAGTCAACCCTGATCCACCTTTATGGCGATATCGCTAAATGGCGTCCACCTATAGAACTATGGCCCACTCCTTCATAAAATACTCTTTAATACCTTTCATTTGATACACATGTCATACAAACACATTCCAGGATTACCCTCGGTTCATTTTCCTACATGGTTATTTTCCCTTATGTTGCCACCATAGCTCTCAACTGAGTATGTAATGTTCGGTTACACCAGAACTTAACCTTTCTTACTTGTTAAATTTTTTTTTATTTAAAATATTTGTACATATGTGGGCGCTCCCACTCCTGCCCCACCCCTCCTTTATCACCACTTATTCTCCTATTCCTTCTCCTACTCCTATTTTCCACTCCCACGCCTTTTCCTACTCCACTCGCACCCGCACTACCGCTACTCCTACTTCTACCTCCACTACTATTCCCCTGCTACTCCCACTACTACCCCCACACCAACCTCCCACTCCCACTCCTACTACTATTCCAACTCCCACTCCTGCAACTCCCAATTCCAATCCTACCCCCCTATATCACCCCCCTCGCCACTGCCACCCCCACTTTTACTCCTTTTCACACTCCCATTTTATGATCGGTTAAAACGTTAATATGGGCGCTCCAACTACTGCCGCCACCCCTTTCTTTATCCCCACCTCCTACTCTAACTACCGGTCAAACCGTTAGGACACAGCCGGGTTTATACCTACATACATAAGTTGAATTTTCATTATATCTATATACACATGCATTTTTTAAATTTGTTTTTATTTGAAATATTTGTACATATGTGGGCGCTCCCACTACCGCCCCACCCCTCCTTTATCACCCCTATTCCTTCTTCTACTCCTAACTCCCACCCCCACTTCTACAATTATTCCCACTCACTATCACCCCCACTCCCACTCCCAGTGGGCTAATACCAGAGAGTGCAAGTACCAGAGCGTACCGGATTCGTATTCGAAAAAGACCTGCCCATATCAGTAAGACTCTCCTAAACCTTCGCGGAGGATCAAGGGGTAACAATTCGTTCCCGCCTGGCTAATACCAGAAGGAGCAAGTACCGGATTCATATTCGGCAAAGGCTTACCCATGTCCGTAAAACGCCCGTAAACTGTTGGGGAGTAATTTTTGCTGTTATAATAACAACCCAGGTCGAAGATCCCAGGTTCGTCCCCCTGTGGGTTAAAGGGCTGAAAATATTCCCGCGGTAGGCGTGCCTGTCGTAAGAGGCGACTAAAATCCACAAACCTGCGGGATCAAGGGGTAAAAATTCGTTCCCGCCTGGCTAATACCAGAAGGAGCAAGTACCAGATTCATATTCGGCAAAGGATTACCCATGTCCGTAAAACTCCCGTAAAATGTCGGGAGTAAGTTTTGTTGTTACAACAACAACCCTGGCCGAAGATCCCAGGTTCGTCCCCCTGAGGGTTAAGGGGCTCAGAAAATTCCCGCGGCAGGCATGCCTATCGTAAGAGGCTACTAAAATCCGCATACCCGTAGGTTCAAGGGGCCAAAATTCGTTCCCGCCTGCCTAATACAAGAAGGTGCAAGTATCGGATCGTACCAGATTCGTATTCGGTAAAGGCCTACCTTCGGGGAGTAATTTTTGTTGTTACGGGATCAACATCCCAGGTTCGTATCCTAGCGCAAGTAAAAAGGCTTTAGAAAATGTTTATTATTATGTTTTCAAATAACTTGAATGCGTTACCAAGAAAGGAATTTTTCATAAATGCATTACTAAAAACTGAAGCATGTAAAAATTTTCACTACCTTTGCAGATTAGGCTCCATTATAGAACTGTGTTTTTCGACAATTATTACCGGATGATGTGAAATTATTTTCATGATCATTTCTGAAATATTTTCATGGGCATTTTGAAATTAATTTTGTTTCTTAATTTATTTTTAGTCATATATAATGCCACGACTTAAAAGAAGAAGAGACAGGGATAGTAATAGGGAGAGACGTCCTAATGTTAACACATCTCTCGCATTGGTTGATAGTTTTAAGGGTGCTTTGAACGACGTACCTACTAATTTTATTAGCTTAGATATTGGAAATATGGATTTACGTTGTGAGCATTGTAATGCAATGCATTTCGAGAAAGAAATTACTGCAAGAAGCAGAAACTCCTTTTCGTTGTGTTGGCAAAAAGGAAAACTAACTTTGGCACCGTTAACACAAAATCAGTTTTAAAATAATTTATATATGATGATATATGGTTTTAAAGCGGAGATCAACAAATTACTTTGAAAATATACGTAGTTTCAATTCATCTTTTGCGATGGTTAGTTCTGAAGCGGAAATAACAGAGAATGTTACGCAAGGTGCTTATTATTTTAAAATTCACAATATCTTTTATCATAGATCTGTCCCTTTAACGCATGAGCAAAATGCTAGGTCGAATCCCTGCTATGCTCAGTTGTATTTCTATGATGTTGATACCGCAAATACTTTTAGACTGAGAGAACCATCAAATGCATTATTCGATAGAGGCTTGATGACAGAAATATCTGCCCAATTGAATCAAGTTAACCCTTTTGTTCGGTATTTTATTTCTATATGAAAGGACACTGTAGTAGACACGAAAATATATATAAGGAAATGTGTTTACTCATTACGATTAATCGTGAGATGCCGAATATAGAGATGTGTAGATTTAATGATGCTCTTGCAACAGATGTTG
Organism: Eurosta solidaginis; assembly: GCF_040869045.1. NCBI lineage: Eukaryota > Metazoa > Arthropoda > Insecta > Diptera > Tephritidae > Eurosta > Eurosta solidaginis. Next base: position 270,768,843 of record NC_090319.1, on the reverse strand, counting down.
CCGTGATATTTAGTACAACAGATGGTGAACCTCCATTTGATAGAAGAATTGTATCATTTTATAAAAGGAGTGGTATGGTAAAGAATATTTCCGTTTAAGATTCATGTTTGGATCCGTTGGCCTATCCACTACTATTTCCCAATGGAAACGCGGGATGGCATCCTGATATATTGCATAGCAGACGAAGTACGTCTACTTCAAGTCGAGCTAGAATTAAAACTACTATGCTTGAGTTCGCGTCATTTCGACTTGCGATCAGAGACGAATTCAATCTTCTACATCATTCTAAAAAGCTTTATCTACAGTGGATTGTAGATATTTATGTTCGAGTTGAGGGAACAAGACTTAACTTTTTAAGACTTAATCAAGAAAACCTGAGGTATGATGTTTTGTATAACATAACAGATTATCTGATCACAAATCCTCATAGTAATGAACATGAAAGTATTGGAAGAAGAATTATTCTGCCATCTTCATTTACCGGCTCTCCCAGAAACATGTACCAAAACTATTTGGACGCTATGAATATAGTCCGTCATTTTGGTAAACTATCTCTGTTTATTACAATGACATCCAATCCAAATTGGCCAGAAATTACCAGGAGTGTTGATTTCAATTAAACACCAAATAACCGCCCAGAAATTATAGTGCGCGTGTTCAGTGCGAAACTAAATGATTTAATAAGGACAATAACTACAAAAAAAGTTTTTGGTACTGTTGCTGCTTATATTTATACAATAGAATTTCAAAAGAGAGGTTTGCCTCATGCGCACATATTGCTAACATTAGATGAAAGGGATAAACTTGAAGGTGTTAGTGATATAGACAAAGCCGTATGTGCGGAAATTCCTGACATTGAAATAAACCTTAAATTGCATGAATACGTTTCGAAACATATGATGCATGGGCCATGTGGTGCTTTGAATGTTAACGCAGTTTGCATGAGAAATGGTAATTGTTCCAAGAGTTTTCCCAAAAATTTAACGGTTAAAAGTGTGAAATACATTTATAAATATGTATATAAAGGATATGACAGTGCAACTGTCAGGTTAGCTACTGAACACTTTAATGCTGGTGAAGTAGACAATTGTGACGAGATTCAAAACTTTTTGAATGAACGTTACGTTGGTTCCACTGAAGCGGCTTGGCGAATTTTCCATTTCCCTATGCACTGTCAGTCCCATTCAGTAACGCGACTTGACGTTCACTTACCGCAAAGACAAAACGTTGTGTTTAATAATGGTCAGGCACAACGAGCTGTTCAGAATTTGAGAAAAACCAGGTTGTTGGCATTTTTTGATTTGAATATTGAAGATCCTTCGGCAAATTCATATAAATATATAGAAATTCCATTGCATTATACTTGGGAAGATAAAACCAAGAAATGGAAAAAGACAGCGAGGCGGTGATAAAACTATTGCTCGCATGTATGTAGTGTCGCCGAAGGATATTGATCTCTTCCATTTACGTTTGCTCCTTTTACATGTAACTGGGCCACAATCGTTTATGGACGTTCGAACATATAATGGGGTTATATATAATACATTTGTGGAAGCGTGTCGTGTTAGGGGAATCGCCTCAAATGATAACGAAGGGTGCGAATGCTTAGAAGAAGCGCGACAATTTCATTCTCCTAAACAAATGCGTCACTTATTTGCTGTGATATGTGCGCTAAATGTTCCAGCAAATGCTTTGGCGTTGTGGAATGAGTTTAAAAATTCACTTTCTGAAGATTTCCTGAGAGAAAGCGATGAAACATTTTCATTTAATCGTGTACTATTAGAAATCGAAGATGTGCTACTTAGTCATAACGTGACATGTCACAGCCTTGGATTACCAGTGCCACATCAAATCCTGCTGTAACAAGTACAGATGTTCCTCAACCTGAAAAAGAGCTAATTTTATTTGAAAACTATTGCTCACGAGCAAACAACGAGCAACGTACAATAATAGACCGCGTTATCCAGGAAATACAGTTTCATGATACTGGTTCTAATGTGTTCTGCGTTACTGCTCATGTAGGTTGCGGTAAAACTTTTATGCAAACTGCTTTAATTCACAGGTTGAATTCACTTAATCTTCCATGCATTGCGACTGCTTTTAGTGGCATAGCATCAACTGTTTTGATTGGTGGAAGAACAGTGTTGTCGAAAATTCTGTACCGAATATCACCCCAAACAGTGCTCAAGGAAGATATATAAATTCAGCTGCGCTGATAATAATTGACGAAATTTCCATGTGTTTTGGTGGAAAACTGTATTATTAGTTGGAATGAATTTGCTTCTTTTCATCATGAAACATTAAACCAAAACATGAGAGCATTACCACACGAGCTGCAGTTTGTAGAATTTTTAAAGCAAATCGGTGATGGTCAAACATCTTTATATCCACAGTTTGGAGATAATGTCATTGAAATACCACAGCAATTAGTGGGAAATTAAGATAACCTAATTGCTGACGTATTTGGAAATATTGAAGAAAATTTAATGTCAGATCAAGTTGTGAATTCTGTAATTTTAGCAGCAACCAATGAGGACTGCTCCCTGGTTAATAATAACATACTTAATCGCATACCTGGTTCATTCAAAACATATAATAGTTTTGATAAAATTATTTCCGACGATGAAAGAGAAGTCAATAATTATCCCACTGAGTTTCTGAATTTCCTCAATGTGAGCGGACTTCCACCGGATAAGCTTTCACTGAAGCTTAATTGCGTCGTGCTGCTCATTCGAAACCTTAATACAAAGGATGCCTTAGCGTACGGGACACGAATGAGGGTTAAGTGCCTTCACAACAACGCCATTGATTGTGAAGTTCTAACCGGATATTCAAAGGGCAAACGAATTCTTATTCCGCGCATCAAATTAACTTATTCAGGAACCATATTACCCTTTAATTTTCAACGGACCCAGTTTCCAGTAATACCATCTTTCGCAATGACCATAAATAAGTCGCAAGGTCAAACGTTTGAAAAAGTTGGAATTTTGTGGAGGCGGCCTGTATTTACACATGGGCAATTATACGTAGCTGCAAGTAGTCAGATCTTTTGACAGTCTAAAGTTTTATGTAAGCGAACATAATAATCAAGGTCACTTAGCTGGCGATGAAAGGGTATTCACGAAAAATATTGTTTTCCCGAAGTTATAAATCAAAAATGCTAAATGCAAGCAATGCAAATCCATGAATTTAAATTCGCGTTAACTGAGAAAAGTTTTTAAAACATATGTATAGATATATATATATATAGAGTTGGGTCGTTTCGTTCTGAACTTGTTCAATTGACCGCGTCTCTCAACTGAACAAGTGAACTAGATCTTCGATTTCGGTTCTATTTGTTCTTTTAGTTCGTTTTATCTAATGTTATTCTTTCTCTCTTCTCGTTCGCGAACATTGTAAATTCATACATACATACGCAGAAATCCACAGTGAGTTCAAATGTTGAAGATGCCAGATATGTGTGGTCATCTTTGTGTGTGGCACTGCTACAACAATATATGTATGGACTATTTATGAAAAACATGTTTTGTAAGAAACTAATTATTACATTTATTAAACTTGAAAAGTTCATATTTACAATTTGTGTCTGTAATCTTTCAATTTCCTGGATCTTCCGAAATTTGTAACTTTTTTTGAAGTTAATTATACATATATATATTAACTTATTTATTCATAACACATTTAAATATAACTTATTAAATTTTAATGAGCTCCAGGCAGTTTAAAAAATTGAAACACAGTTTAAATTTTTATATTTCAATTTTATTTGGTCGATATTTCGATCTCATTCTGAGATCATCCTCAGGAACTGTGGACAAAAACAACAATTAGTTAACATGTAAACAATTTTCAAACCCTAAACATAATACCACTTACACAATTGAATATGTTTTACCATTGTAAATTTTACCAAGTAGCGCAACTAACAGCTGATCGGTGAAAATTCGCACATTCACACGCACAGTTCTCGACTCAGTTTCAAAAAAAACTTTAGATTATTTAATTCAAATTTTAAAGTGAGATAATCCTTACAAATTTATGTATACAGAATATATATGGCGTTTTTGTTGTTATTAAAACAATAGTTTTATTTATATTAAATCTTTTATAATTTTTTTTTTTAACTTTGAAAAAACTCCGAACACCATTCCTTCATTATATGACATTCGACTGCCTAGTCCACTGCCTTCCACTCTATTCGCAACATAACCTCTACTTAAGCTGCCAAACTATATAGTAAACAATGTGTTTTACCGACTAACAAGATGTACGAAAAAAGAAAGCGTAGAAGTCAAATAAATATGAAAATATAAACAATTTAAAACACCGTAAGTATAAACAAAAATCTACAAAAACAACAATACATAGGATGACGAACAAAAAGACATAATCATTTGCATTAACACACAAATGTACATATGTACATATATATTTGTCATCCCACTGCATTTGTTGTGTTGAGCTGCAATTCTAACTAGAACAGTGTTGTTGTCTTAAAACTAAGTCGCGGTAAACGCGCGCCAGCTGATCAGTGTCTATTTTATAATTCATTTTCGTGTCATTAGGGGTGTTCGTTATGTGCAGCATTTCTAAAGTATATCTTTTGCCGTAATTTTTCTCCTCGTGTAAAATGGATACATTATCGAAATCGGGATAATGTCCGGTATCTTTGCAATGTGATGACAATGCCGTCTTATTGTCCGAAAAACTGCTTCTTAATTTCACATTTGACCTGTGAGCGGAAAACCTTGTCTTGAGTTTCATTTTTGTTGTCCCCACATATACCTTTTTGCATAAGTGGGACCCGTCACCATTACACGGAATCCTGTAAACTACATCAGACTTCTCTTGTTTGGGAATTCTATCCTTTGTATTGCTGTAGAGTTTTCTTAGCGTGTGTTTATAAGTTGACGCGATCTGATATTTATCTCTGTCATAGAGCTTTGAAAATTTTATTCTTTCCGTTATTCCTGGAACATGAACTACTGATTTGTATATTTTTCCCTCTCCTTTGGCTATGTTGGTTCTCTCCTTATTTTCGGTAAAGTATGTTTGAAGTAATTGCTTTATGGTTGTCATAGGGAAGTCATTCTTTGTCAAGGTTACTTTTATTTCGTCAATATTCTTTCCGTGAAAAATCGTGTCGCTTATCGAGAGAACTCTTCTAATGAAATTGCTTGCGGTGTTTATAATTGTTTTTTTGTCATGTTTTGAATTAAAATTAATAAGTCTTCCAGATGCCGTGGGCTTTTTATACCAGTCAATCAACAATTTGTTATTCTTTCTGATAATAAGAGTGTCTAAGTAGGGTAGCTCTCCATCTTTTTCCGTTTCTATTGTAAATTGAATTGATTTATTGAAGTTGTTAAGATCGTTGAGCATCTTGTCGACATCTTGTGTCCTAACAATCGCGAACAAGTCGTCAACGTACTTAGTTAATAAGCGCGGTTTGTTGGCAGTTTCCATCATGAATTTGGATAGTAGTTCCTCCATGACTATATCTGCTACGACAGGTGATGCTGGTGATCCCATAGGCATTCCTGACCGTTGCTCATATATTTTTTCATTATATTTACAGTAACGATTTTCCATTATGCAAAATTTAACTATGTTTAAAAACAGCTCTTGCGTTAACTTTGTATGGTCTTTTAATTCATTCCATTTTGAGGATATTATCTTTAATGCCAAGTCTACTGGAATGCTCGGGAATAAGGACACTACATCAAAAGACACTAGAATCTCATCATCATAGATATAGGTATTATTTATTTTTCGTTTGAATTCAATCGCATCTTTAACATTAAATTTAGACGATTTAGTTATATTTTCCAATATGTTAACAACATATTTGCATAATTCATACGACGGTGAGCAAATAGAGGAACAAATAGGTCGAAGTGGCGCCCCTTCTTTGTGAATTTTAGGCAAACCGTAAATTCTAGGTGGGTTTGCAGTTTTGCTTAAAAGTCGCTGTTTTTCTATTTCATTGATAACACCGTTATCAAGCATTTTTTGAACTAACGCATTGTTCTTCTCTTGTAATTTACTAGTAGGGTCTCGTTTTAACACTCTATATGTTGAAATGTTATTAACAATCGTTTGCATCTTTCTATCATATTCGGCTTTTTCCAACGCTACCGTTACATTACCCTTATCTGCATTTAGAATCAGTATATCTTTATTCTTTTTCAGAAATTTTTTTGTGGCGAGTACCGTTTTGTTTATAAATTTATCTCTAGCAGAAATTTTATTCCTATTAAGATGCTCGTGTATAAGTTTAGTAAAATTACTTCTTCCTATTTCTTGTTTTTCTTTGTCTTCTATAGTGCGTATAACATTCTCCCCGTCTGCTATAAGTTGGAATAAAGGAAACTCTTTATCTTGAATTGGAAGGGCATATTTCGGACCCAGAGATAAGAGCCAACGAATGTCTGTGGGAAAATCTATAGATAAAATATTATGAAACCATTCTGGGACCACCCTAATATTTAAATTTTCTCTTTGTCTACTTTTGAGATTTTCGTATTTCTTAATTTGATTGGTTTTAATCTGCGCCGTTTGTTTGGTCGCTAACAACATCTCACTTTGAAAAAATTGAGTGGAATGTGTTGCTTCAAGACATTGAGTTATCAGTGCTCTCAATATATTTACCTCTTTTTTGTTGTGTCTTAAAATTTCATGAGATCGAAATATCGACCAAATAAAATTGAAATATAAAAATTTAAACTGTGTTTCAATTTTTTAAACTGCCTCGAGCTCATTAAAATTTAATAAATTATAATATTTGAAGGCAAATAAAAATATTTTTAAAATATTTAAATATAACTACACAAAGCATTGCTGCATACACACCCCCATCTATACTTGTTAGCTTTTTTCGCGGGTGCGAGCAGCAGTGAACAAATTTGCTTGAAAAAAAAAAGAACAGATGAACAAAAAGAACAACTTGTTCGTTCATCAGAAAAAGAACGAAATTTTTGAATCTCTGAAAATAACGAAAAAGCAACACAACTCTATATGGGGTATTCCATCCCATTTCGACCAATTTCGAACCCGACCCCTTTAGAATTGGCTGAAAGTTTTTCTTCTTTTTCTAGCTTACGAAAGACGTTTTTCAGAATTTTTTCAAATTTTTTCATCCAACTCAAAAAAAGTTATGAATTGAAAACAAAAACACCGTTTTTGTTTTCAAAATGCTATAACTAAAAGTAAACAAAGTTTTTTTTTGTTATTTTTAATTTTTTATTTTTTCGAGATTTTTCGAATTTCGCCATTTTTTTTTCTCATAAAAAACTTCAATCAATTCTGCAATCATCCCCACTAATCCCGTAGTGGGCCGATATTTTTTTTTTTTTTTTTTTTTGAAAAAAAACTTTAAAAATTTTTTTGTATTTTTTCCGAAAAGTACATTTAAAAACAAATTTAAAAAAAAAGACCGCAAACGGTCAATTTTTGAAAAAGTTATAGCATTTAAAAAAAAACACCGTTTTTTTTTTTTAATTCATAACTTATTTTGAGTTGGACACCGTTTTTGTTTTCAAATTGCTATAACTTTTTCAAAAATTTACTGTTTGGGATCTTTTTTTTTTTTAATTTGTTTTTAAATGTACTTTTCGGAAAAAATACAAAAAAAATTTATTTATAATATTATAGTTTATTTGGGTGATATAGGCCTACTGGGGAACCGAGCACCCAAAACTAACTTCGGTAACGCGCCAACTGCGTACCTCCCGGGTGGTGTGGAAAAAGCAAATTTTCAATTCAATTTCAAGGCATTTCACCATAATTCAATGTCAATTTCATTTGATTTTACATATTTTTTATATTTTGTTTAAGGAGTTCCATACCAAAACGTAATTATTACATTTGAAATGTAATTTAAGGAAATACAATCAAAAAGTATAACGTCTTAGGTCAAAACCAAATTTTTAATGGAAACTTTAAGTAGGTTAGACCAGTTGGCTTTAAAAATAAAATAAAATAAAATATCAGAAAACATCTCAATGTTACTATCTGCAAATTAGACATCCCAACATTGGAATTCTCACATTAAATATCCGAGCATTAGAATCTTCATATTCCCACAATGATAACATTAAATCGCGGTAAAAATTTAAGTGCATTTATTGCGTCTAGATATGGAACTGCTTATTCCCTTCATTTAATTTTTTTCCACTTTAAGTACTTTATTTTTTTTTTCTTTTATTTTAAATTTTTTTAGAAAACTCTGCTTTCTTTTCCATTACATACTTTTTTATATTTTTATTTTGTTTTTTATGAAGGTATCCTCTATTCTATTCGAAATTTTCGTTTTCGTTTACATATTACATATGTATTTATAATTACTGTAATTAATTTAATTAATTATAATTACTTTAATTAATTTAATTAATTATAATTTAATTAATTATAAATACATATGTAATAGTAAAGCGCCAATTGCAAACCTAACCGGTGGTGTGAAATAGGTTAAATTCCTTTAGCACATTTCTTCGTTTTTAACTAAAAGTTCGTGTTTTTTGAATTATGATACTATTGAAGTAAATGGGCGATATATGTATACGGGTGATATAGGCCTACTGCGGCACCGAGCATCCAAAACTAACTTCGGTAGCGCGCCAACCGGGACCTTCCGGGTGGTGTGGAAAACCTTATTTTTCAATTCAAATTCAAGTAATTTCACCATAATTCTATGTTGGTTTCATTTGATTCTACATATTTTTATAAGGAGCTCCATACCAACGTTATAATTACATTTGACAAATTTGTAGAAAATTTAAGAAAATACAATCAAAAAGTACAACGCCTTAGATCAAATTCAAAATTTTAATGAAAATTTTAAGTAAGTTAGAACAGTTTGCTATATTTCCAACACTTGATGCATAGACTGAGTTGAAAAAAATACAAGTTGGTCGAATTTCGACCACGGGCGATACTAGTCTAGATCATTTGTCTATTTGTATGAATTAATTACATTTATTGCCTTAAATGTATGAAAACATTTATTTGAAGCAATTTTTAATTTATAATTTATTGAATAATTTGGGAAAAATTTAAACAACGTAACATCAGGACGGACATGGAGACAGCTGTTTCGATTATACTTTGTAAATCTCTTCAAAGCCTTTTCTCCCGGGAGTGGGATGGTTGAAGTGTTGCAAACGCATTCAGCCACGTCATGCCTTAGTTGTTGTAAACCTTATCCCAATTGCCTTCCTTACATATTTTATTCATTTTGCACAATACATACTTTGTATGTTATCATGTGTTAAAGTTATGATTGTTGGTAAGGCGGTTTCAAAGCAGTGCACTGACTTTACCACTTTATTGGTAGATCTACCAAGAAATAAATTTGTTTATGAAATAAATGTGGTAAATTAGCACGCAAATATTTCCCTGCGCTATTTTCATCAGTTTTATGTTTAAGTAAACGATAACATGTCAAAGTCGGGTATTTTGTGGCAGAATTTTTGGTACATTGGAGAAATGTTGTCGTAATTAGACGTTTCGGTAAATTTTCTTCAGTATTTCAAACTCGAAATACCGAAATACAAATTTACATGTATTTTTTTGTTTTGTTTACATGTTTTTTTAAAAGTGTTATTTCCGTGACATGTGCTAAATCTAAAAAATCTACCAACTTCTACCACTATTTTAATTTTTTGTCTACCAACATTCTCATTTTAAAAGCCCGTGCACTGTTTCAAAGAGACTGGTATTTTTGCTTTTGTTCTATTTATAGAACTACAAAGAATTAACCAATGTTGTCTATTTAGACTCCTGGGAGAAAAGGCTTTGAAGAGATTTACAATGTAAAATCGAAACAGTTGTCGCCTTGTCCGTCCTAATGTCACGTTGTTTAAATGTCTACCAAATTATTTAATAGAACTTTTGAAGACGCTGCAACAGCTGGATTTTGTTTACCCAACAAACATGGACAAAATATTCACCCAGCTTTAAGCACCGTTTTCATTATGGCATATATGTCGTCAAATGTTGCCAAAATAATGAAAACGGGCTGCCAAATAGTGTCAGTTGCGTTTGCAGTCAGGTTTGACAGCTCACTGTCAGACAAAATGGCATCCAAGTGAAAACGACCGAATTTCAGTTTGCCAGCGCAGTTAGAAACGTTTGACACACAAAAAAGATTTGCCAACATGCTGGCAAATCTGTCATTAAACGAACAATTCTTGTTTGTTTGTATACGAACGATCTCTGGAACGGCTCAACCGATTTAAATGAAATTTGGCACAGAGATAATGTATCACTTTCTAAGACTTTCTACTTAGGTGTTGCCACTCAAAATGTCTCACAAGGTTGCCACCTATTCGAAATTTAAAAAAAATTGCATGACATACCGATATATCAAACGAAAGGTATTTCACTCCGCATTACAATAGGGACATTTCTGAGTAGGGTTGCCACCTATTCGAAATTTAAAAAAATTGCATGAGATATGCCGATATGGGTATCAAACGAAAGGTATCTCACTCCGCATTACAATAGGAACATTTTTGAGTAGGGTTGCCATTTAGGGTTGCCACCTATTCGAAATTTAAAAAAATTGCATGAGATATGCCGATATGGGTATCAAACGAAAGGTATTTCACTCCGCATTACAATAGGGACATTTTTGAGTAGGGTTGCCATTTAGGGTTGCCACCTATTCGAAATTTAAAAAAATTGCATGAGATATGCCGATATGGGTATCAAACGAAAGGTATTTCACTCCGAACTACAATAGGGACATTTTTGAGTAGGGTTGCCATTTAGGGTTGCCACCTATTCGAAATTTAAAAAAATTGCATGAGATATGCCGATATGGGTATCAAACGAAAGGTATTTCACTCCGCATTACAATAGGAACATTTTTGAGTAGGCTTACCATTTAGGGTTGCCACCTATTCGAAATTTAAAAAAAATTGTATGAGATATGCCGATATGAGTATCAAGCGAAAGGTATTTCACTCCGCATTACAATAGGGACATTTTTGAGTAGAGTTGCCATTTAGAGTTGCCACTTTTGAAAGAAGGTAATTTAAAACTTTTTCAAGCTGTAATTTGGCAGTCGTTGAAGATATCATGATAAAATTTGGCAGGAACGTTACTCCTATTACTATATGTATGCTCAATAATTTTAAAATTAGCAAAATCGGAGAACGACCAGGCCCAATTTTAACAAAAAAACTTCTTTTTTAAGTCAAATTTTAACAAAAAATTTAATATCTTTAAGCCTCGTTTTCATTATGGCATATATGTCGTCAAATGTTGCCAAAATAATGAAAACGGGCTGCCAAATAGTGTCAGTTGCGTTTGCAGTCAGGTTTGACAGCTCACTGTCAGACAAAATGGCATCCAAGTGAAAACGGCCAAATTTCAGTTTGCCAGCGCTGTTGGAAACGTTTGACACACAGAAAAGATTTGCCAACATGCTGGCAAATCTCTCACTAAACGAGCAATTCTTGTTTGTTTGTATAGCCGAACGATCTCGGGAACGGCTCAACCGATTTAAATGAAATTTGGCACGGAGATAATGTATCACCTTCTAAGACTTTCTACTTAGGTGTTGCCACTCAGAATGTCTCACAAGGTTGCCACCTATTCGAAATTTAAAAAAAAACTGCACGACATATACCGATATGGGTATCAAATGAAAGGTATTTCACTCCGCATTGCAATAGGTACATTTTTGAGTAGGGTTGCCATTTAGGGTTGCCACCTCTTCGAAATTTAAAAAAATTGCATGAGATATGCCGACATGGGTATCAAACGAAAGGTATTTCACTCCGCATTACAATAGGAACATTTTTGAGTAAGATTGCCATTTAGGGTTGCCACCTAGCGATAGGTATTTCACTCCGCATTACAATAGGGACATTTTTGAGTAGGGTTAATGTTTGGGGTTGGAGTAGTTGGAGGACGTAATGGATAAGTCAGCTTCAAATTCTGCAATTTTCGTTCACCCAGTCGGTAGTACCACTGAAAAAAGGAAGCGGGTGAGAAAACTGACTGAAAAATGGACAGCCGAGCAAACGGAGAGGCTATTGCAGGAAGTAGAGGTCAGAAAGGGGACCTTGAATTTTCTTTCGTCTCAATACAGGGACCGGAATTTGAGGGAGGCTCAATGGCAAGATGTGGCGGATATTTTAAAGATGTCGCGATTTGAGGTATCTGCCAAGTGGAACAGCCTGCGCTGCTCTTTCCGCGTGAGTTGCTTTTCTCTTTATAAATATACTAGCATTTACCCGCGGCCCGCCCGCAAGGAGAAAATGAAATGTATGGGCTATTCACGTTACCCTGCTTATCAAGTTATCTGTTTAAACATTTTTTTCTGTCTAATGCACTTTATTTTTGTAATTGAGTAAAAAAAAGATCTATATGAGCTGATAACCTGATAGGATCCAACAAATGATCCCGAATTTATCCCGAACGGATCCCTAAAACCCTCCAGAAATGCTGCCGAAAGGGTCCCCAAATGATCCCGTATTAGGCGCGAAAAAGTCCCGAAATGACCCCGACGGGATACCGGACGGATACCCAAAAACATATAGAAATGATGCCGGAAGGTACCCCAAATGTACCCGAAAAAGGCCCGAAATGACCCTGATGGGATCCCGAACTGATCCCTAAAACCCTCCAGAAATGCTGCCGAAAGGGTCCCCAAATGATCCCGTATTAGTCTCGAAAAAGTCCCGAAATGACCCCGACGGGATACCGGACGGATACCCAAAACCATCTAGAAATGATGCCGGAAGGTACCACAAATGTACCCGAAAAAGGCCCGAAATGACCCTGATGGGATCCCGAACTGATCCCTAAAACCCTCCAGAAATGATGCCGAAAGGGTCCCCAAATGATCCCGTATTAGTCTCTAAAAAGTCCCGAAATGACCCCGACGGAATCCCGGACGGATACCCAAAACCATTTAGAAATGATGCCGGGAGGTACCACAAATTATCCCGAAATGACCCTGATGGGATTCGGGACGGATCCCTAAAACCCTCCAGAAATGATGCCGAAAAGGTCCCCAAATGATCCCGTATTAGTCGCGAAAAAGTCCCGAAATGACCCCGACGGGATCCCGGACGGATACCCAAAACCATCTAGAAATGATGCCGGAAGGTACCCCAAATGATCCCGAAAAAGTCCCGAAATGACCCTGATGGGATCCGGGACGGATCCCTAAAACCCTCCAGAAATGTTGCCGAAAGGTTCCCCAAATGATCCCGTATTAGTCGAGAAAAGGTCCCAAAATGACCCCGTCGGGATCCCGGACGGATACACAAAACCATCTAGAAATGATGCCGGAAGGCACCCCAAATGATCCCGGATTAGTCGAGAAAAAGTCCCAAAATGACCCCGTCGGGATCCCGGACGGATACCCAAAACCATCTAGAAATGATGCCGGAAGGCACCCCAAATGATCCCGGATTAGTCGAGAAAAAGTCCCAAAATGACCCCGACGGGATCTCGGACCGATACCCCAAACCATCTAGAAATGATGCCGGAAGGTACCCCAAATGATCCCGAAAAAGTTCCGAAATGACCCCGATAGGATCCCGGACGGAACCCGAAAAGCAACCAGAAATGATGCCAGTAGGTAGCCCAAATGATCCCGAAATAGTCCCGAAACGACCCTATCGCTGTCAAAAATATTTACTTAACGTTTGACGTCAGTGGTGAAAACTGGATGTCAATCGACTGACACCACAATTTGATGACAGTCTTTGGCACACACTGCTATATCGACTTCATGCCAGTTTTTAATATGTAATGAAAACACATTTGACACCAAATCGCCATGATGACAGTTATGTCAGTATTTGATGTCAGTGATTTTGACATAGTGAAAACAAAGAATTACAGTATATAAGTAAATTATGTCAACATTCAACTCCGGTAATGATATGGTGCAACAAAATGCAAAAATAAAAGAAAATTTCCAAAATAGGCGTGGCTCCGCCCTTTTTCATTTAATTTGTCTAGAACACTTTTAATACCATAAGTCGAACAAAAATTTACCAATAATTTTGAAATTTGGTAGGGGCTTAGATTCTAGGACGATAACTTATTTCTGTGAAAAAGGGCGAAATCGGTTGAAGCCACGCCCAGTTGTTATACACAGTCGACCGTCTGTCCTTCCGCTCGGCCGTTAACACGATAACTTGAGCAAAAATCTAAATATCTTTACTAAACTCAGTTCACGTACTTATCTGAACTCACTTTGTATTGGTATAAAAAATGGTCGAAATCGGACTATGACCACGCCCACTTTTCCGATATCGAAAATTACGAAAAACGAAAAAAATGCCATAATTCGATTGGTTCATTGACGCAAAATATAACTTTAGAAAAAAACTTTGTAAAATGGGTGTGACACCTACCATATTAAGTAGAATGAAATGAAAAAGTTCTGCAGGGCGAAATAAAAAACCCATGAAATCTTGGCAGGAATACTATTCGTGGTATTATATATATAAATAAATTAGCGGTATCCAGCAAATGATGTTCTGGGTCACCCTGGTCCACATTTTGTCGATATCTAGAAAACGCCTTCACATATACAACTACCACCACTCCCTTTTAAAAGCCTCATTAATACCTTTAATTTGATACCCATATCATACAAACACATTCTAGAGTCACCCCTGGTCCACACTTATGGCGATTTCTCGAAAAGGCGTCCACCTATAAACTAAGCCCCACGCCCTTTTAAAATACTCATTAACACCTTTCATATATAATATGGGTATCAATATCGTACAAACATATTCTAGAGTCACCCCTGGTCCACCTTTATGGCTATATCTCGAGAAGGCGTCCACCTATAGAAGTAAGTCCCACTCCCTTTTAAAATTCTTATTAATACCTTTCGTTTGATACCCATATCGTACAAACACATTCTAGAGTCACCCCGGGTCCACCTTTATGGCGATATCTCGAAAAGGAGTTCACCTATAGAGCTACGGCCCACTCCCTTTTAAAATGCTCATTAACCCCTTTCATTTGATACCCATATCGTACCATAACTAAGGATCACTCCCTTTTAAAATACTCATTAACACAAAAAAGGCAGAACACGATACATATGGGAGAGTTTGCGAATAATGGAAAAAAGAGAAAACACAGTAAACAAGAAAGAAGATACTGACTTTATTGCAGCTACTTACATTTTATGTTTATAATCAAAACTTAGTATGACAATGATACCAGTTAAGAGTGGTACTGATTTATGCCCTTTAGTTTAAAATAGCATTAAGTTAAATTTTGTAAGTATTGTTACATATTTGTACGTGTATGCCATGACTTTTTGATGTCTAATGTATATTTGTTGTTGCAAATAAATAGATCACCCCTGAGGATGCTAGGAAGCCTAGCGAAACGTAGGGTCGAAAAAGTGGAGTTTATATAACTTGCACTTCAAAACAAATTGATCAGAAAGCCTAATTTCAATCGAATTACTCATTAACACCTTTCATTTGATACCCATATCGTACAAACAAATTCTAGAATCACCCCTGGTCCACCCTTATGCCGATATCTCGAAAAGGTGACCACCTATACAACTACCACCACTCCCTTTTAAAACCCTCATTAACACCTTTAATTTGATACCCATATCGTACAAACACATTCTAGAGTCACCCCTGGTCCACCTTTATGGCGATATCTCGAAAAGGCTTCCACCTATAGAACTAATGCTTTGTTTTCACTATGTCAAAATCACTGACATCAAATACTGACATAACTGTCACCATGGCGATTTGGTGTCAAATGTGTTTTCATGTCATCAAATTGTGGTGTCAGTCGATTGACATCCAGTTTTCACCACTGACGTCAAACGTTAAGTAAATATTTTTGACAGCGACGGGGTCATTTCGGGACTATTTCGGGATCATTTGGGGTACCTACCGGCATCATTTCTGGTTGGTTTTCGGGTTCCGTCCGGGATCCCATCGGGGTCATTTCGGGACTTTTTCGGTATCATTTGGGGTACTTTCCGGCATCATTTCTAGACGGTTTTGGGTATCAGTCCGGGATCCCGTCGAGGACATTTCGGGAATTTTTCGCGACTAATACGGGATGATTTGGGGACCCTTTCGGCATCATTTCTGGAGGGTTTTCGGGATATGTACGGGATCGTTTGGGTACCCTTCCGGCATCATTTCTGTGTGGTGCTCTGGATAAGTCTAGAATCGTGTCGTTGTCGTTTCGGGTTTTTTTGGGACTATTCCTGGAACTTCTGGAGACCCTTCCGGGGCAATTCTGGATGGTTTCCGGGATCCGTCGGCGTTGGATCCTATCAGGTTATCAGCTCATATAGATTTTTTTTACTCAATTACAAAAATAAAGTGAATTAGACAGAAAAAAATGTTTAAACAGATAACTTGATAAGCAGGCTAACGTAAATAGCCCATATATTTCTTTTTCTCCTTGCGGACGGGACCGCGGATAAAGGCTAGTATATTTATAAAGAAAAAAAGAACTCACGCGGAAAGAGCAGCGCAGGCTGTTCCACTTGGCAGATACCTCAAATCGCGACATCTTTAAAATGTCCGCCACATCTTGCCATTGAGACTCCCTCAAATTCTGGTCCCTGTATTGAGGCGAAAGAAAATTCAAGGCCCTTCCCTGACCTCTAATTCCTGAAATAGCCTCTTGCTCGGCTGTCCATTTTTTAGCCAGTTTTCTCACCGCTTCCTTTTTTCAGTGGTACTACCGACTGGGTGAACGAAAATTGCGGAATTTGAAGCTGACTTATCCATTAGGTCCTCCAACTACCCCAACCCCAAACGGCAACCCTACTCAAAAATGTCCCTATAGTAATGCGGAGTGAAATACCTTTCGTTTGATACCCATATCGGCATATCTCATGAAATTTTTTTATTTCGAATAGCTTGCAACCCTAAATGGCCACCCTACTCAAAAATATTCCTATTGTAATGCGGAGTGAAATACCTTTCGTTTGATACTCATATCGGCATATCTCATGCAATTTTTTTAAATTTCGAATGGGTGGCAACCCTAAATGGCAATCCTTCTCAAAAATGTTCCTTTTGTAATGCGGAGTGAAATACCTTTCGTTTGATACCCATATCGGCATATCTCATGCATTTTTTTTAAATTTCGAATAGGTGGCAACCCTAATTGTTAACCCTACTCAAAAATGTCCCTATTGTAATGCGGAGTGAAATACCTTTCGTTTGATACCCATATCGGCATATCTCATGAAATTTTTTTATTTCGAATAGGTTGCAACCCTAAATGGCAACCCTACTAAAAAATATTCCTATTATAATGCGGAGTGAAATACCATTCGTTTGATACTCATATCGGCATATCTCATGCAATTTTTTTAAATTTCGAAAAAGTGGCAACCCTAAATGGCAACCCTACTCAAAAATTCCCCTGTTGTAATGCGGAGTGAAATACCTTTCGTTTGATACCCATATCGGCATATCTCATGCAATTTTTTAAATTTCGAATAGGTGGCAACCCTAAATGGCAACCCTACTCAAAAATTTCCCTATTGTAATGCGGAGTGAAATACCTTTCGTTTGATACCCATATCGGCATATCTCATGCAATTTTTTTTAATTTCGAATAGGTGGCAATCTTAAAGGCAACCCTACTCAAAAATTTTCCCATTGTAATGCGGAATAAAATACCTTTCGTTTGATACCCATATCGGCATATCTCATGCAATTTTTTTAAATTTCGAATAGGTGGCAACCCTAAATGGCAACCCTACTCAAAAATTTCCCTATTGAAATGCGGAGTGAAATACCTTTCGTTTGATACCCATATCGGCATATCTCATGCAATTTTTTGTTTAATTTCGAATAGGTGGCAACACTAAATGGCAACCCTACTCACAAATTTCCCGGTTGTATTGCGGAGTGAAATACCTTTCGTTTGATACCTATATCGGTATATGTCATGCAATCATTTTCTAAATTTCGAATAGGTGGCAACTTTGTGAAACATTCTGAGTGGCAACACCTAAATAGGAAATTTGGTCGTTTTCACTTGGATGCCATTTTGTCTGACAGTGAGCTGTCAAACCTGACCGCAAACGCAACTGACACTATTTGGCAGTCCGTTTTCATTATTTTGGCAACATTTGACAACATATATGCCATAATGAAAACGAGGCTTAAGCCGCACGCCCTTTTAAAATACTCATTAACACCTTTCGTTTGATACCCATATTGTACAAACGCATTCTAGAGTCACCCCTGGTCCACCTTTATGGCGATATCTCGAAAAGGCGACCACCTATACAACTACCACCACTCCATTTTAAAACCTTCATTAATACCTTTAATTTGATACCCATATCGTACAAACACATTCTAGAGTCACCCCTGGTCCACCTTTATGGCGATATCTCGAAAAGGCGTCCACCTATAGAACTAAGGCCCACTCCCGTTTAAAATGTTCATTAACCCCTTTCATTTGATACCCATATCGTACAAACAAATTCTAGGGTCACCCCTGGTCCACCTTTATAGCGATATCTCGAAAAGCCGTCCACCTATAGAACTAAGACCCACTCCCTTTTAAAATACTCATTAACACCTTTCGTTTGATACCCATATTGTACAAACGCACTCTAGAGTCACCCCTGGTCCACCTTTATGCCGATATCTCGAAAAGGCGTCCACCTATACAACTACCACCACCCCCTTTTAAAACCCTCATTAGTATCTTTAATTTGATACCCATATCGTACAAACACATTCTAGAGTCACCCCTGGTCCACCTTGATGGCGATATCTCGAAAAGGCATCTACCTATAGGACAAAGGCCCACTCCCTTTTAAAATGTTCATTAACCCCTTTCATTTGATACCCATATTGTACAAACGCATTCTAGAGTCACCCCTGGTCCACCTTTATGGCGATATCTCGAAAAGGCGGCCACCTATACAACAACCACCACTCCCTTTTAAAACCCTCCATAACACCTTTCGTTTGATATCCATATCGTACAAATAAATTCTAGAGTCACCCCTGGTCCACCTTTATGCCGATATCTCGAAAAGGCGAGCATCTATACAACTACCACCACTCCCTTTTAAAACCCTCATTAATACCTTTAATTTGATACCGATATCGTAAAAACACATTATAGAGTCATCACTGGTCCACCTTTATGGCGATATCTCGAAAATGCGTCCACCTATAGAACTAAGCCCCACGCCCCTTTAAAATATTCATTAACACCTTTCGTTTGATAGCCATATTGTACAAACACATTCATTCTAGAGTCACCCCTGGTCCACCTTTATGCCGATATCTCAAAAGGCGTCCACCTACACAATTACCACCACTCCCTATTAAAACCCTCATTAATACCTTTAATTTGATACCCTTATCGTACAAACACATTCTAGAGTCACCCCTGGCCCACCTTTATGGCGATATCTCGAAAAGGCGTCCACCTATAGAACTAAGCCCCCCGCCCTTTTAAAATACTCATTAACACCTTTCGTTTGATACCCATATTGTACAAACGCATTGTAGAGTCACCCCTGGTCCACATTTATGACGATATCTCGAAAAGGCGTCCACCTATAGAACTAAGGCCCCTTTTAAAATGTTCATTAACCCCTTTCATTTGATACCCATATCGTATAAACAAATTCTAGGGTCACCCTGGTCCAGGCGATATCTCGAAACGGGTCCACCTATGGAACTAAGGATAACTCCCTTTTAAAATACTCATTAACACCTTTCATTTGATACCCATATCGTACAAACAAATTCTAGAGTCAACCCTGATCCACCTTTATGGCGATATCCCTAAATGGCGTCCACCTATAGAACTATGGCCCACTCCTTCATAAAATACTCTTTAATACCTTTCATTTGATACACATGTCATACAAACACATTCCAGGATTACCCTCGGTTCATTTTCCTACATGGTTATTTTCCCTTATGTTGCCACCATAGCTCTCAACTGAGTATGTAATGTTCGGTTACACCAGAACTTAACCTTTCTTACTTGTTAAATTTTTTTTTATTTAAAATATTTGTACATATGTGGGCGCTCCCACTCCTGCCCCACCCCTCCTTTATCACCACTTATTCTCCTATTCCTTCTCCTACTCCTATTTTCCACTCCCACGCCTTTTCCTACTCCACTCGCACCCGCACTACCGCTACTCCTACTTCTACCTCCACTACTACTCCCCTGCTACTCCCACTACTACCCCCACACCAACCCCCCACTCCCACTCCTACTACTATTCCAACTCCCACTCCTGCAACTCCCAATTCCAATCCTACCCCCCTCTATCACCCCCTCGCCACTGCCACCCCCACTTTTACTCCTTTTCACACTCCCATTTTATGATCGGTTAAAACGTTAATATGGGCGCTCCAACTACTGCCGCCACCCCTTTCTTTATCCCCACCTCCTACTCTAACTACCGGTCAAACCGTTAGGACACAGCCGGGTTTATACCTACATACATAAGTTGAATTTTCATTATATCTATATACACATGCATTTTTTAAATTTGTTTTTATTTGAAATATTTGTACATATGTGGGCGCTCCCACTACCGCCCCACCCCTCCTTTATCACCCCTATTCCTTCTTCTACTCCTAACTCCCACCCCCACTTCTACAATTATTCCCACTCACTATCACCCCCACTCCCACTCCCAGTGGGCTAATACCAGAGAGTGCAAGTACCAGAGCGTACCGGATTCGTATTCGAAAAAGACCTGCCCATATCAGTAAAACTCTCCTAAACCTTCGCGGAGGATCAAGGGGTAACAATTCGTTCCCGCCTGGCTAATACCAGAAGGAGCAAGTACCGGATTCATATTCGGCAAAGGCTTACCCATGTCCGTAAAACGCCCGTAAACTGTTGGGGAGTAATTTTTGCTGTTATAATAACAACCCAGGTCGAAGATCCCAGGTTCGTCCCCCTGTGGGTTAAGGGGCTGAAAATATTCCCGCGGTAGGCGTGCCTGTCGTAAGAGGCGACTAAAATCCACAAACCTGCGGGATCAAGGGGTAAAAATTCGTTCCCGCCTGGCTAATACCAGAAGGAGCAAGTACCAGATTCATATTCGGCAAAGGATTACCCATGTCCGTAAAACTCCCGTAAAATGTCGGGAGTAAGTTTTGTTGTTACAACAACAACCCTGGCCGAAGATCCCAGGTTCGTCCCCCTGAGGGTTAAGGGGCTCAGAAAATTCCCGCGGCAGGCATGCCTGTCGTAAGAGGCTACTAAAATCCGCATACCCGTAGGTTCAAGGGGCCAAAATTCGTTCCCGACTGCCTAATACCAGAAGGTGCAAGTATCGGATCGTACCAGATTCGTATTCGGTAAAGGCCTACCTTCGGGGAGTAATTTTTGTTGTTACGGGATCAACATCCCAGGTTCGTATCCTAGGGCAAGTAAAAAGGCTTTAGAAAATGTTTATTATTATGTTTTCAAATAACTTGAATGCGTTACCAAGAAAGGAATTTTTCATAAATGCATTACTAAAAACTGAAGCATGTAAAAATTTTCACTACCTTTGCAGATTAGGCTCCATTATAGAACTGTGTTTTTCGACAATTATTACCGGATGATGTGAAATTATTTTCATGATCATTTCTGAAATATTTTCATGGGCATTTTGAAATTAATTTTGTTTCTTAATTTATTTTTAGTCATATATAATGCCACGACTTAAAAGAAGAAGAGACAGGGATAGTAATAGGGAGAGACGTCCTAATGTTAACACATCTCTCGCATTGGTTGATAGTTTTAAGGGTGCTTTGAACGACGTACCTACTAATTTTATTAGCTTAGATATTGGAAATATGGATTTACGTTGTGAGCATTGTAATGCAATGCATTTCGAGAAAGAAATTACTGCAAGAAGCAGAAACTCCTTTTCGTTGTGTTGGCAAAAAGGAAAAGTAACTTTGGCACCGTTAACACAAAATCAGTTTTAAAATAATTTATATATGATGATATATGGTTTTAAAGCGGAGATCAACAAATTACTTTGAAAATATACGTAGTTTCAATTCATCTTTTGCGATGGTTAGTTCTGAAGCGGAAATAACAGAGAATGTTACGCAAGGTGCTTATTATTTTAAAATTCACAATATCTTTTATCATAGATCTGTCCCTTTAACGCATGAGCAAAATGCTAGGTCGAATCCCTGCTATGCTCAGTTGTATTTCTATGATGTTGATACCGCAAATACTTTTAGACTGAGAGAACCATCAAATGCATTATTCGATAGAGGCTTGATGACAGAAATATCTGCCCAATTGAATCAAGTTAACCCTTTTGTTCGGTATTTTATTTCTATATGAAAGGACACTGTAGTAGACACGAAAATATATATAAGGAAATGTGTTTACTCATTACGATTAATCGTGAGATGCCGAATATAGAGATGTGTAGATTTAATGATGCTCTTGCAACAGATGTTGCCGTGATATTTAGTACAACAGATGGTGAACCTCCATTTGATAGAAGAATGGTATCATTTTATAAAAGGAGTGGTACGGTAAAGAATATTTCCGTTTAAGATTCATGTTTGGATCCGTTGGCCTATCCACTACTATTTCCCAATGGAAACGCGGGATGGCATCCTGATATATTGCATAGCAGACGAAGTACGTCTACTTCAAGTCGAGCTAGAATTAAAACTACTATGCTTGAGTTCGCGTCATTTCGACTTGCGATCAGAGACGAATTCAGTCTTCTACATCATTCTAAAAAGCTTTATCTACAGTGGATTGTAGATATTTATGTTCGAGTTGAGGGAACAAGACTTAACTTTTTAAGACTTAATCAAGAAAACCTGAGGTATGATGTTTTGTATAACATAACAGATTATCTGATCACAAATCCTCATAGTAATGAACATGAAAGTATTGGAAGAAGAATTATTCTGCCATCTTCATTTACCGGCTCTCCCAGAAACATGTACCAAAACTATTTGGACGCTATGAATATAGTCCGTCATTTTGGTAAACTATCTCTGTTTATTACAATGACATCCAATCCAAATTGGCCAGAAATTACCAGGAGTGTTGATTTCAATTAAACACCAAATTATCGCCCAGAAATTATAGTGCGCGTGTTCAGTGCGAAACTAAATGATTTAATAAGGACAATAACTACAAAAAAAGTTTTTGGTACTGTTGCTGCTTATATTTATACAATAGAATTTCAAAAGAGAGGTTTGCCTCATGCGCACATATTGCTAACATTAGATGAAAGGGATAAACTTGAAGGTGTTAGTGATATAGACAAAGCCGTATGTGCGGAAATTCCTGACATTGAAATAAACCTTAAATTGCATGAATACGTTTCGAAACATATGATGCATGGGCCATGTGGTGCTTTGAATGTTAACGCAGTTTGCATGAGAAATGGTAATTGTTCCAAGAGTTTTCCCAAAAATTTTTGCTAGTCCCAACGGTTAAAAGTGTGAAATACATTTATAAATATGTATATAAAGGATATGACAGTGCAACTGTCAGGTTAGCTACTGAACACTTTAATGCTGGTGAAGTAGACAATTGTGACGAGATTCAAAACTTTTTGAATGAACGTTACGTTGGTTCCACTGAAGCGGCTTGGCGAATTTTCCATTTCCCTATGCACTGTCAGTCCCATTCAGTAACGCGACTTGACGTTCACTTACCGCAAAGACAAAACGTTGTGTTTACTAATGGTCAGGCACAACGAGCTGTTCAGAATTTGAGAAAAACCAGGTTGTTGGCATTTTTTGATTTGAATATTGAAGATCCTTCGGCAAATTCATATAAATATATAGAAATTCCATTGCATTATACTTGGGAAGATAAAACCAAGAAATGGAAAAAGACAGCGAGGCGGTGATAAAACTATTGCTCGCATGTATGTAGTGTCGCCGAAGGATATTGATCTCTTCCATTTACGTTTGCTCCTTTTACATGTAACTGGGCCACAATCGTTTATGGACGTTCGAACATATAATGGGGTTATATATAATACATTTGTGGCAGCGTGTCGTGTTAGGGGAATCGCCTCAAATGATAACGAAGGGTGCGAATGCTTAGAAGATGCGCGACAATTTCATTCTCCTAAACAAATGCGTCAATTATTTGCTGTGATATGTGCGCTAAATGTTCCAGAAAATGCTTTGGCGTTGTGGAATGAGTTTAAAAATTCACTTTCTGAAGATTTCCTGAGAGAAAGCGATGAAACATTTTCATTTAATCGTGTACTATTAGAAATCGAAGATGTGCTACTTAGTCATAACGTGACATGTCACAGCCTTGGATTACCAGTGCCACATCAAATCCTGCTGTAACAAGTACAGATGTTCCTCAACCTGAAAAAGAGCTAATTTTATTTGAAGACTATTGCTCACGAGCAAACAACGAGCAACGTACAATAATAGACCGCGTTATCCAGGAAATACAGTTTCATGATACTGGTTCTAATGTGTTCTGCGTTACTGCTCATGTAGGTTGCGGTAAAACTTTTATGCAAACTGCTTTAATTCACAGGTTGAATTCACTTAATCTTCCATGCATTGCGACTGCTTTTAGTGGCATAGCATCAACTGTTTTGATTGGTGGAAGAACAGTGTTGTCGAAAATTCTGTACCGAATATCACCCCAAACAGTGCTCAAGGAAGATATATAAATTCAGCTGCGCTGATAATAATTGACGAAATTTCCATGTGTTTTGGTGGAAAACTGTATTATTAGTTGGAATGAATTTGCTTCTTTTCATCATGAAACATTAAACCAAAACATGAGAGCATTACCACACGAGCTGCAGTTTGTAGAATTTTTAAAGCAAATCGGTGATGGTCAAACATCTTTATATCCACAGTTTGGAGATAATGTCATTGAAATACCACAGCAATTAGTGGGAAATTAAGATAACCTAATTGCTGACGTATTTGGAAATATTGAAGAAAATTTAATGTCAGATCAAGTTGTGAATTCTGTAATTTTAGCAGCAACCAATGAGGACTGCTCCCTGGTTAATAATAACATACTTAATCGCATACCTGGTTCATTCAAAACATATAATAGTTTTGATAAAATTATTTCCGACGATGAAAGAGAAGTCAATAATTATCCCACTGAGTTTCTGAATTTCCTCAATGTGAGCGGACTTCCACCGGATAAGCTTTCACTGAAGCTTAATTGCGTCGTGCTGCTCATTCGAAACCTTAATACAAAGGATGCCTTAGCGTACGGGACACGAATGAGGGTTAAGTGCCTTCACAACAACGCCATTGATTGTGAAGTTCTAACCGGATATTCAAAGGGCAAACGAATTCTTATTCCGCGCATCAAATTAACTTATTCAGGAACCATATTACCCTTTAATTTTCAACGGACCCAGTTTCCAGTAATACCATCTTTCGCAATGACCATAAATAAGTCGCAAGGTCAAACGTTTGAAAAAGTTGGAATTTTGTGGAGGCGGCCTGTATTTACACATGGGCAATTATACGTAGCTGCAAGTAGTCAGATCTTTTGACAGTCTAAAGTTTTATGTAAGCGAACATAATAATCAAGGTCACTTAGCTGGCGATGAAAGGGTATTCACGAAAAATATTGTTTTCCCGAAGTTATAAATCAAAAATGCTAAATGCAAGCAATGCAAATCCATGAATTTAAATTCGCGTTAACTGAGAAAAGTTTTTAAAACATATGTATATATATATATATATAGAGTTGGGTCGTTTCGTTCTGAACTAGATCTTCGATTTCGGTTCTATTTGTTCTTTTAGTTCGTTTTATCTAATGTTATTCTTTCTCTCTTCTCGTTCGCGAACATTGTAAATTCATACATACATACGCAGAAATCCACAGTGAGTTCGAATGTTGAAGATGCCAGATATGTGTGGTCATCTTTGTGTGTGGCACTGCTACAACAATATATGTATGTATGGACTATTTATGAAAAACATGTTTTGTAAGAAACTAATTATTACATTTATTAAACTTGAAAAGTTCATATTTACAATTTGTGTCTGTAATCTTTCAATTTCCTGGATCTTCCGAAATTTGTAACTTTTTTTGAAGTTAATTATACATATATATATTAACTTATTTATTCATAACACATTTAAATATAACTTATTAAATTTTAATGAGCTCGAGGCAGTTTAAAAAATTGAAACACAGTTTAAATTTTTATATTTCAATTTTATTTGGTCGATATTTCGATCTCATTCTGAGATCATCCTCAGGAACTGTGGACAAAAACAACAATTAGTTAACATGTAAACAATTTTCAAACCCTAAACATAATACCACTTACACAATTGAATATGTTTTACCATTGTAAATTTTACCAAGTAGCGCAACTAACAGCTGATCGGTGAAAATTCGCACATTCACACGCACAGTTCTCGACTCAGTTTCAAAAAAAACTTTAGATTATTTAATTCAAATTTTAAAGTGAGATAATCCTTACAAATTTATGTATACAGAATATATATGGCGTTTTTGTTGTTATTAAAACAATAGTTTTATTTATATTAAATCTTTTATAATTTTTTTTTTTAACTTTGAAAAAACTCCGAACACCATTCCTTCATTATATGACATTCGACTGCCTAGTCCACTGCCTTCCACTCTATTCGCAACATAACCTCTACTTAAGCTGCCAAACTATATAGTAAACAATGTGTTTTACCGACTAACAAGATGTACGAAAAAAGAAAGCGTAGAAGTCAAATAAATATGAAAATATAAACAATTTAAAACACCGTAAGTATAAACAAAAATCTACAAAAACAACAATACATAGGATGACGAACAAAAAGACATAATCATTTGCATTAACACACAAATGTACATATGTACATATATATTTGTCATCCCACTGCATTTGTTGTGTTGAGCTGCAATTCTAACTAGAACAGTGTTGTTGTCTTAAAACTAAGTCGCGGTAAACGCGCGCCAGCTGATCAGTGTCTATTTTATAATTCATTTTCGTGTCATTAGGGGTGTTCGTTATGTGCAGCATTTCTAAAGTATATCTTTTGCCGTAATTTTTCTCCTCGTGTAAAATGGATACATTATCGAAATCGGGATAATGTCCGGTATCTTTGCAATGTGATGACAATGCCGTCTTATTGTCCGAAAAACTGCTTCTTAATTTCACATTTGACCTGTGAGCGGAAAACCTTGTCTTGAGTTTCATTTTTGTTGTCCCCACATATACCTTTTTGCATAAGTGGGACCCGTCACCATTACACGGAATCCTGTAAACTACATCAGACTTCTCTTGTTTGGGAATTCTATCCTTTGTATTGCTGTAGAGTTTTCTTAGCGTGTGTTTATAAGTTGACGCGATCTGATATTTATCTCTGTCATAGAGCTTTGAAAATTTTATTCTTTCCGTTATTCCTGGAACATGAACTACTGATTTGTATATTTTTCCCTCTCCTTTGGCTATGTTGGTTCTCTCCTTATTTTCGGTAAAGTATGTTTGAAGTAATTGCTTTATGGTTGTCATAGGGAAGTCATTCTTTGTCAAGGTTACTTTTATTTCGTCAATATTCTTTCCGTGAAAAATCGTGTCGCTTATCGAGAGAACTCTTCTAATGAAATTGCTTGCGGTGTTTATAATTGTTTTTTTGTCATGTTTTGAATTAAAATTAATAAGTCTTCCAGATGCCGTGGGCTTTTTATACCAGTCAATCAACAATTTGTTATTCTTTCTGATAATAAGAGTGTCTAAGTAGGGTAGCTCTCCATCTTTTTCCGTTTCTATTGTAAATTGAATTGATTTATTGAAGTTGTTAAGATCGTTGAGCATCTTGTCGACATCTTGTGTCCTAACAATCGCGAACAAGTCGTCAACGTACTTAGTTAATAAGCGCGGTTTGTTGGCAGTTTCCATCATGAATTTGGATAGTAGTTCCTCCATGACTATATCTGCTACGACAGGTGATGCTGGTGATCCCATAGGCATTCCTGACCGTTGCTCATATATTTTTTCATTATATTTACAGTAACGATTTTCCATTATGCAAAATTTAACTATGTTTAAAAACAGCTCTTGCGTTAACTTTGTATGGTCTTTTAATTCATTCCATTTTGAGGATATTATCTTTAATGCCAAGTCTACTGGAATGCTCGGGAATAAGGACACTACATCAAAAGACACTAGAATCTCATCATCATAGATATAGGTATTATTTATTTTTCGTTTGAATTCAATCGCATCTTTAACATTAAATTTAGACGATTTAGTTATATTTTCCAATATGTTAACAACATATTTGCATAATTCATACGACGGTGAGCAAATAGAGGAACAAATAGGTCGAAGTGGCGCCCCTTCTTTGTGAATTTTAGGCAAACCGTAAATTCTAGGTGGGTTTGCAGTTTTGCTTAAAAGTCGCTGTTTTTCTATTTCATTGATAACACCGTTATCAAGCATTTTTTGAACTAACGCATTGTTCTTCTCTTGTAATTTACTAGTAGGGTCTCGTTTTAACACTCTATATGTTGAAATGTTATTAACAATCGTTTGCATCTTTCTATCATATTCGGCTTTTTCCAACGCTACCGTTACATTACCCTTATCTGCATTTAGAATCAGTATATTTTTATTCTTTTTCAGAAATGTTTTTGTGGCGAGTACCGTTTTGTTTATAAATTTATCCCTAGCAGAAATTTTATTCCTATTAAGATGCTCGTGTATAAGTTTAGTAAAATTACTTCTTCCTATTTCTTGTTTTTCTTTGTCTTCTATAGTGCGTATAACATTCTCCCCGTCTGCTATAAGTTGGAATAAAGGAAACTCTTTATCTTGAATTGGAAGGGCATATTTCGGACCCAGAGATAAGAGCCAACGAATGTCTGTGGGAAAATCTATAGATGAAATATTATGAAACCATTCTGGGACCACCCTAATATTTAAATTTTCTCTTTGTCTACTTTTGAGATTTTCGTATTTCTTAATTTGATTGGTTTTAATCTGCGCCGTTTGTTTGGTCGCTAACAACTCCTCACTTTGAAAAAATTGAGTGGAATGTGTTGCTTCAAGACATTGAGTTATCAGTGCTCTCAATATATTTACCTCTTTTTTGTTGTGTCTTAAAATTTCATGAGATCGAAATATCGACCAAATAAAATTGAAATATAAAAATTTAAACTGTGTTTCAATTTTTTAAACTGCCTCGAGCTCATTAAAATTTAATAAATTATAATATTTGAAGGCAAATAAAAATATTTTTAAAATATTTAAATATAACTACACAAAGCATTGCTGCATACACACCCCCATCTATACTTGTTAGCTTTTTTCGCGGGTGCGAGCAGCAGTGAACAAATTTGCTTGAAAAAAAAAAGAACAGATGAACAAAAAGAACAACTTGTTCGTTCATCAGAAAAAGAACGAAATTTTTGAATCTCTGAAAATAACGAAAAAGCAACACAACTCTATATGGGGTATTCCATCCCATTTCGACCAATTTCGAACCCGACCCATTTAGAATTGGCTGAAAGTTTTTCTTCTTTTTCTAGCTTACGAAAGACGTTTTTCAGAATTTTTTCAAATTTTTTCATCCAACTCAAAAAAAGTTATGAATTGAAAACAAAAACACCGTTTTTGTTTTCAAAATGCTATAACTAAAAGTAAACAAAGTTTTTTTTTGTTATTTTTAATTTTTTCGAGATTTTTCGAATTTCGCCATTTTTTTTTCTCATAAAAAACTTCAATCAATTCTGCAATCATCCCCACTAATCCCGTAGTGGGCCGATATTTTTTTTTTTGAAAAAAAACTTTAAAAATTTTTTTGTATTTTTTCCGAAAAGTACATTTAAAAACAAATTTAAAAAAAAAGACCGCAAACGGTCAATTTTTGAAAAAGTTATAGCATTTAAAAAAAAACACCGTTTTTTTTTTTAATTCATAACTTATTTTGAGATGGACACCGTTTTTGTTTTCAAATTGCTATAACTTTTTCAAAAATTTACTGTTTGGGATCTTTTTTTTTTTTAATTTGTTTTTAAATGTACTTTTCGGAAAAAATACAAAAAAAATTTATTTATAATATTATAGTTTATTTGGGTGATATAGGCCTACTGGGGAACCGAGCACCCAAAACTAACTTCGGTAACGCGCCAACTGCGTACCTCCCGGGTGGTGTGGAAAAAGCAAATTTTCAATTCAATTTCAAGGCATTTCACCATAATTCAATGTCAATTTCATTTGATT
Source organism: Eurosta solidaginis (assembly GCF_040869045.1). Taxonomy (NCBI): domain Eukaryota; kingdom Metazoa; phylum Arthropoda; class Insecta; order Diptera; family Tephritidae; genus Eurosta; species Eurosta solidaginis. The sequence goes on along the minus strand of NC_090319.1, from coordinate 270,738,620 downwards.
TTACATATTTTTTATATTTTGTTTAAGGAGTTCCATACCAAAACGTAATTATTACATTTGAAATGTAATTTAAGGAAATACAATCAAAAAGTATAACGTCTTAGGTCAAAACCAAATTTTTAATGGAAACTTTAAGTAGGTTAGACCAGTTGGTTTTAAAAATAAAATAAAATAAAATATCAGAAAACATCTCAATGTTACTATCTGCAAATTAGACATCCCAACATTGGAATTCTCACATTAAATATCCGAGCATTAGAATCTTCATATTCCCACAATGATAACATTAAATCGCTGAAAAAATTTAAGTGCATTTATTGCGTCTAGATATGGAACTGCTTATTCCCTTCATTTAATTTTTTTCCACTTTAAGTACTTTATTTTTTTTTTCTTTTATTTTAAATTTTTTTAGAAAACTCTGCTTTCTTTTCCATTACATACTTTTTTATATTTTTATTTTGTTTTTTATGAAGGTATCCTCTATTCTATTCGAAATTTTCGTTTTCGTTTACATATTACATATGTATTTATAATTACTTTAATTAATTTAATTAATTATAATTACTTTAATTAATTTAATTAATTATAATTTAATTAATTATAAATACATATGTAATAGTAAAGCGCCAATTGCATACCTAACCGGTGGTGTGAAATAGGTTAAATTCCTTTAGCACATTTCTTCGTTTTTAACTAAAAGTTCGTGTTTTTTGAATTATGATACTATTGAAGTAAATGGGCGATATATGTATACGGGTGATATAGGCCTACTGCGGCACCGAGCATCCAAAACTAACTTCGGTAGCGCGCCAACCGGGACCTTCCGGGTGGTGTGGAAAACCTTATTTTTCAATTCAAATTCAAGTGATTTCACCATAATTCTATGTTGGTTTCATTTGATTCTACATATTTTTATAAGGAGCTCCATACCAACGTTATAATTACATTTGAAAAATTTGTAGAAAAGTTAAGAAAATACAATCAAAAAGTACAACGCCTTAGATCAAATTCAAAATTTTAATGAAAATTTTAAGTAAGTTAGAACAGTTTGCTATATTTCCAACACTTGATGCATAGACTGAGTTGAAAACAAGTAAGGAAGGCTAAGTTCGGGTGTAACCGAACATAACATACTCAGTTGAGAGCTATGGAGACAAAATAAGGAAAATCAATCTGGGGTAACCCTGGAATGTGGTTGTATAACATGTGTATCAAATGAAAGGTATTAAAGAGTATTTTAAGAGAGAATAGGCCATAGTTCTATGGATGAACGCCATTTAGGGATATCGCCATAAAGGTAGACCAGGGCTGACTCTAGAATTTGTTTGTACGATATGGGTATCAAATGAAAGGTGTTACTGAGCATTTTAAGAGGCAGTGGGCCTTAGGTCTATTGGTGGACGCCTTTTCGAGATGTCCCCATTAAGGTGGACCAGGGGTGATTCTATAATGTGTTTGTACGATATGGGTATCAAATGAAAGCTGTTAATGAGTATTTTGAAAAGGAGTGATCCTTAGTTCCATAGGTGGACGCCGTTTCGAGATATCGCCATAAAGGTGGACCAGGGGTGTCTCTAGAATGTGTTTGTACGATATGGGAATCAAATGAAAGGTGTTACTGAGCATTTTAAGAGGGAGTGGGCATTAGGTCTATAGGTGGACGCCTTTTCGAGATATCGCCATTAGGGTGGGCCAGGGGTGACTCTAGAATGTTTGTACGGTATGGGTATCAAACGAAAGGTGTTACTGAGCATTTTAAGAGGGAGTGGGCATTAGGTCTATAGGTGGGCGCCTTTTCGAGATATCGCCATTAGGGTGGGCCAGGGGTGACTCTAGAATGTGTTTGTACGATATGTGCATCAAACGAAAGGTGTTACTGAGCATTTTAAGAGGGAGTGGGCATTAGGTCTATAGGTGGACGCCCTTTCGAGATATCGCCATTAGAGTGGGCCAGGGGTGACTCTAGAATGTTTGTACGATATGGGTATCAAACGAAAGGTGTTACTGAGCATTTTAAGAGGGAGTGGGCATTAGGTCTATAGGTGGACGCCTTTTCGAGATATCGCCATTAGGGTGGGCCAGGGGTGACTCTAGAAAGTGTTTGTACGATATGGGTATCAAATGAAAGGTGGTAAGGAGTATTTTAAAAGGGAGTAATCCTTAGTTCTATAGGTGGACGCCTTTTCGAGATATCGCCATAAAGGTGGACCAAGGGTGACTCTAGAATGTTTGTACGATATGGGTATCAAACGAAAGGTGTTACTGAGCATATTAAGAGGGAGTGGGCATTAGGTCTATAGGTGGACGCCTTTTCGAGATATCGCCATTAGGGTGGGCCAGGGTGACTCTAGAATGTGTTTGTACGATATGGGTATCAAATGAAAGGTGGTAATGAGTATTTTAAAAGGGAGTAATCCTTAGTTCTATAGGTGGACGCCTTTTCGAGATATCGCCATAAAGCTGGACCAAGGGTGACTCTAGAATGTTTGTACGGTATGGGTATCAAACGAAAGGTGTTACTGAGCATTTTAAGAGGGAGTGGGCATTAGGTCTATAGGTGGACGCCTTTTCGAGATATCGCCATTAGGGTGGGCCAGGGTGACTCTAGAATGTGTTTGTAAGATATGGGTATCAAATGAAAGGTGGTAATGAGTATTTTAAAAGGGAGTAATCCTTAGTTCTATAGGTGGACGCCTTTTCGAGATATCGCCATTAGGGTGGGCCAGGTGTGACTCTAGAATGTTTGTACGATATGGGTATCAAACGAAAGGTGCTACTGAGCATTTTAAGAGGGAGTGGGCATTAGGTCTATAGGTGGACGCCTTTTCGAGATATCGCCATTAGGGTGGGACAGGGGTGACTCTAGAATGTTTGTATGATATGGGTATCAAACGAAAGGTGTTACTGAGCATTTTAAGAGGGAGTGTACATTAGGTCTATAGGTGGACGCCTTTTCGAGATATCGCCATTAGGTTGGGCCAGGGGTGACTCTAGAATGTTTGTACGATATGGGTATCAAACGAAAGGTGTTACTGAGCATTTTAAGAGGGAGTGGACATTAGGTCTATAGGTGGACGCCTTTTCGAGATATCGCCATTAGGGTGGGCCAGGGTGACTCTAGAATGTGTTTGTACGATATGGGTATCAAATGAAAGGTGGTAATGAGTATTTTAAAAGGGAGTAATCCTTAGTTCTATAGGTGGACGCCTTTTCGAGATATCGCCATTAGGGTGGGCCAGGTGTGACTCTAGAATGTTTGTACGATATGGGTATCAAACGAAAGGTGTTACTGAGCATTTTAAGAGGGAGTGGACACTAGGTCTATAGGTGGACGCCTTTTCGAGATATCGCCATTAGGGTGGGCCAGGGGTTACTCTAGAATGTTTGTACGATATGGGTATCAAACGAAAGGTGTTACTGAGCATTTTAAGAGAGAGGGGGCATTAGTTCTATAGGTGGACGCCTTTTCGAGATATCGCCATTAGGGTGGGACAGGGGTGACTCTGGTATGTTTTTGTACGATATGGATATCAAATTAAAGGTATTAATGAGGGTTTTAAAAGCGAGTGGCCCTTAGATGTATATGTGAAGGCGTTCTCGTGATATCCACCAAAATGTGGACCAGGTGATCCAGAAAATCATCTGTCGGGTACTGCTAATTTATTTATATATGCAATACCACTAACAGTATTCCTGCCAAGATTCCAAGGGCTGTTGATTTCGCCTTGTAGAACTTTTTCATTTTCTTCTACTTAATATGGTAGGTGTCACACCCATTTTACAAAGATTTTTCCAAAGTTATATTTTGCGTCAACAAACCAATCCAGTTACCATGTTTCATCCCTTTTTTCGTATTTGGTATAGAATTATGGCATTTTTTTCATTTTTCGTAATTTTAGATATCGATAAAGTGGGCGTGGTTATGGTCAGATTTCGCCCATTTTTTATACCAAGAAAAAGTGAGCTCAGGTAAGTACGTGGGCTAAGTTTAGTAAAGATATATCGGATTTTGCTCAAGTTATTGTGTTAATGGCCGAGCGGAAGGACAGACGGTGGACTGTGTATAAAAACTGGGCGTGGCTTCCACCGATTTCGCCCATTTTCACAGAGAACAGTTACCGTCATAGAATCTATGCTCCTACCAAATTTGAGAAGGATTGGTAAATTTTTGTTCGACTTATGGCAATAAAAGTATTCTAGACAAACTAAATGAAAATGGGCGGAGCCACGCCCATTTTGAAATTTTCTTTTATTTTTGTATTTTGTTGCATCATATCATTACTGGAGTTGAATTTTGACTTAATTTACTTATATACAGTAAAGATATTAAATTTTTTGTTAAAATTTGAATTAAAAAAAATTTTTTTTTAAAAAGTGGGCGTGTTCTTAATCCAATTTTGCTAATTTTTATTTAGCACATATAGAGTAATAGTAGTAACGTTCCTGCCAAATTTCATCATGATATCTTCAACGACTGCCAAATTACAGCTTGCAAAACTTTTAAATTACCTTCTTGTAAAAGTGGGCGGGGCCACGCCCATTGTCCAAAATCTTACTAATTTTCTATTCTGCGTCATAACATCAACCCATCTACCAAGTTTCGTCGCTTTATCTGTCTTTTGTAATGAGTTATCGCACTTTTTCGGTTTTTCGAAATTTTCGATATCGAAAAAGTGGGCGTTGTTATAGTCCGATATCGTTCATTTTAAATAGCGATCTGAGATGAGTGCTCAGGAACCTACATACCAAATTTCATCAAGATACCTCAAAATTTACTCAAGTTATCGTGTTAACGGACGGACGGACGGACGGACATGGCTCAATCAAATTTTTTTTCGATCCTGATTATTTTGATATATGGAAGTCTATATCTATCTCGATTCCTTTATATATGTACAACCAACCGTTATCCAATCAAACTTAATATACTCTGTGAGCTCTGCTCAACTGAGTATAAAAATACAAGTTGGTCGAATTTCGACCACGGGCGATACTAGTCTAGATCATTTGTCTATTTGTATGAATTAAGCGGGGGTTGCCCTTATTGCCTTAAATGTATGAAAACATTTATTTGAAGCAATTTTTAATTTATAATTTATTGAATAATTTGGGAAAAATTTAAACAACGTAACATCAGGACGGACATGGAGACAGCTGTTTCGATTATACTTTGTAAATCTCTTCAAAGCCTTTTCTCCCGGGAGTGGGATGGTTGAAGTGTTGCAAACGCATTCAGCCACGTCATGCCTTAGTTGTTGTAAACCTTATCCCAATTGCCTTCCTTACATATTTTATTCATTTTGCACAATACATACTTTGTATGTTATCATGTGTTAAAGTTATGATTGTTGGTAAGGCGGTTTCAAAGCAGTGCACTGACTTTACCACTTTATTGGTAGATCTACCAAGAAATAAATTTGTTTATGAAATAAATGTGGTAAATGAGCACGCAAATATTTCCCTGCGCTATTTTCATCAGTTTTATGTTTAAATAAACGATAACATGTCAAAGTCGGGTATTTTGTGGCAGAATTTTTGGTACATTGGAGAAATGTTGTCGTAATTAGACGTTTCGGTAAATTTTCTTCAGTATTTCAAACTCGAAATACCGAAATACAAATTTACATGTATTTTTATACCTTTCATGAAAATGAAATGGTATATTAATTTCGTCACGAAACCGAAAATTGTAAGTCCTTAAAGGAAAATAGATAGACCCACCATTAAGTATACCGAAATAATCAGGTTGAAGAGCTGAGTTGATTTAGCCATGTCCGTCTGTCCGTCTGTCCGTCTGTCTGTTTGTATGCAAACTAGTCCCTCAATTTTTGAGATATCTTGATAAAATTTGGTGAGCAGGTGTATTTGGGTGTCCGATTAGACATTTGTCGGAACCGACCGGATCGGACCACTATAGCATATATCCTCCATACAACCGATTTTTCAGAAAAAGAGGATTTTTGTGATATCTTACCCAATTTAACAGATTGAAGCTTCAAACTTCACCATATACTTTCGTATATTGCACATATTTTTGCCTGAAAAAATTTATGAGATCGGTCGTATATATAGTATATATCCCCCACAACCGATGGTTCAGATAAGGAACTTTTCGTAATTACTGCCCTATTTTAAGAGCTAGAGGCTTCAAATTTCAGCGAATGCTTACGTATATAGCATATATTGTTGTCTGAAAAAATCAGAAAGATCGGTGGTATATATAGTATATATATGGTGGTATATATAGTATATATATATAGTATATATATATATATTTTCGCAAATTTTAGCCCCATTTTAACAGCTAGAAGCTTCAAATTTCACCGAATATTTACTTATATAGCATATATTGTTGTCTGAAAAAATCATAGAGATCGGTTGTATATATAGTATATATCTCATACAACCGATTGTTCAGATAAGAAACTTTTCGCAATTTCTACCCCATTTTAACAGCTATAAGCTTCAAATTTCACTGATTGCTTACGTATATAGCATATATTGATGTCTGAAAAAATCATTGAGATCGGTGGTATAAATAGTATATATCTCATACAACCGATTGTTCAGATAAGAAACTTTGCGCAATTTCTGCCCCGTTTTAACAGTTAGAAGCTTCAAATTTCACAAAATGCTTTCGTATATAGCATATATTGTTGTCTGAAAAAATCATAGAGATCGGTGGTATATATATTATATACTTCATATAAACTGTCATATTGACCCCTTTTTTACGGCTAGAAGCTTCAAGATTCATCAAATTTCATCAAATAGTTACGTTTACGTCATATATTTTTGAAATACGTGATTCGTAGCCATAGTTTTTACATGCAGACCACAAAAAACGTGAAGCATTGCATCCTCACACAGATTACCTACCTATTTTTTATTTTATATTTATCTTAAAAATCGTTTAGATATGTTCAAATTTCACCAAATGCTTACGTGTATAGCATATATTGTTGTCTGAGAAAATCATAGATACCGGTGGTATATATAGTATATATCCCATACAACCGATTGTTCAGATAAGAAACTTTGCGCAATTTCTTCCCCATTTTAACAGTTATAAGCTTCAAATTTCACCGATTGCTTACGTATATAGTATGTATTGTTGTGTCAAAAAATCATAGAGATCGGTGATATATATAATATATATATGATGGTATATATAGTATATATATAGTATATATATATTTTTTTTACGATTTCGGCCCCATTTTAACAGCTAGAAGCTTCAAATTTCACCAACTGCTTACGTGAATAGCATATATTGATGTCTGAAAAAATCATTGAGATCGGTGGTACACATAGTATATATCTCATACAACCGATTGTTCAGATAAGAAACATTTTCGCAATTTCTGCCCCGTTTTAACAGTTAGAAGCTTCAAATTTCACAAAATGCTTACGTATATAGCATATATTTTTGTCTGAAAAAATCATAGAGATCGGTCGTATATATATTATATACTTCATATAAACTGTCATTTTGACCCCTTTTTTACGGCTAGAATCTTCAAAATTCATCAAATTTCATCAAATAGTTACGTTTTCGTCATATATTTTTGAAATACGTGATTCGTAGTCATAGTTTTTACACGCAGACCACAAAAAACCTGAAACTTTGCATCCTCACACAAAGTACCTACCTGTTTTTTATTTTATATTTATCTTAAAAATCGTTAAGGTATGTAGATCTGTTCACTATATATTTCTTATCTTATACATCCGATTATTCGGAGATTACGAACGGGATAAGATTATTGTTCAGCCCCATTCATGAAAGGTATGAAGTCTTCGGCACAGCCGAAGACAGTCCCGTTCTTACTTGTTTTGTTTTGTTTACATGTTTTTTTAAAAGTGTTATTTCCGTGACATGTGCTAAATCGAAAAAATCTACCAACTTCTACCACTATTTTAATCTTTTGTCTACCAACATTCTCATTTTAAAAGCCCGTGCACTGTTTCAAAGAGACTGGTATTTTTGCCTTTGTTCTATTTATAGAACTACAAAGAATTAACCAATGTTGTCTATTTAGACTCCTGGGAGAAAAGGCTTTGAAGAGATTTACAATGTAAAATCGAAACAGTTGTCGCCTTGTCCGTCCTGATGTCACGTTGTTTAAATGTCTACCAAATTATTTAATAGAACTTTTGAAGACGCTGCAACAGCTGGATTTTGTTTACCCAACAAAAATGGACAAAATATTCACCCAGCTTTAAGCACCGTTTTCATTATGGCATATATGTCGTCAAATGTTGCCAAAATAATGAAAACGGGCAGCCAAATAATGTCAGTTGCGTTTGCAGTCAGGTTTGACAGCTCACTGTCAGACAAAATGGCATCCAAGTGAAAACGACCGAATTTCAGTTTGCCAGCGCAGTTAGAAACGTTTGACACACAAAAAAGATTTGCCAACATGCTGGCAAATCTGTCATTAAACGAACAATTCTTGTTTGTTTGTATACGAACGATCTCTGGAACGGCTCAACCGATTTAAATGAAATTTGGCACAGAGATAATGTATCACTTTCTAAGACTTTCTACTTAGGTGTTGCCACTCAGAATGTCTCACAAGGTTGCCACCTATTCGAAATTTAAAAAAAATTGCATGACATACCGATATATCAAACGAAAGGTATTTCACTCCGCATTACAATAGGGACATTTCTGAGTAGGCTTGCCATTTAGGGTTGCCACCTATTCGAAATTTAAAAAAATTGCATGAGATATGCCGATATGGGTATCAAACGAAAGGTATCTCACTCCGCATTACAATAGGAACATTTTTGAGTAGGGTTGCCATTTAGGGTTGCCACCTATTCGAAATTTAAAAAAATTGCATGAGATATGCCGATATGGGTATCAAACGAAAGGTATTTCACTCCGCATTACAATAGGGACATTTTTGAGTAGGGTTGCCATTTAGGGTTTCCACCTATTCGAAATTTAAAAAAATTGCATGAGATATGCCGATATGGGTATCAAACGAAAGGTATTTCACTCCGAACTACAATAGGGACATTTTTGAGTAGGGTTGCCATTTAGGGTTGCCACCTATTCGAAATTTAAAAAAATTGCATGAGATATGCCGATATGGGTATCGAACGAAAGGTATTTCACTCCGCATTACAATAGGAACATTTTTGAGTAGGCTTACCATTTAGGGTTGCCACCTATTCGAAATTTAAAAAAAATTGTATGAGATATGCCGATATGAGTATCAAGCGAAAGGTATTTCACTCCGCATTACAATAGGGACATTTTTGAGTAGAGTTGCCATTTAGGGTTGCCGCCTATACGAAATTTAAAAAAATTGCATGAGATATGCCGATATGGGTATCAAACGAAAGGTATTTCACTCCCCATTACAATAGGGACATTTTTGAGTAGGGTTGCCGTTTGGGGTTGGAGTAGTTGGAGGACGTAATGGATAGGTCAGCTTCAAATTCTGCAATTTTCGTTCACCCAGTCGGTAGTACCACTGATAAAAGGAAGCGGGTGAGAAAACTGACTGAAAAATGGACAGCCGAGCAAACGGAGAGGCTATTGCAGGAAGTAGAGGTCAGGGAGGGGACCTTGAATTTTCTTTCGCCTCAATACAGGGACCGGAATTTAAGGGAGGCTCAATGGGAAGATGTGGCGGACATTTTAAAGATGCCGCGAGGTATCTGCCAAGTGGAACAGCCTGCGCTGCTCTTTCCGCGTGATTTCTTTTTTTCTTTATATATATACTAGCCTTTACCCGCGGCACCGTCCGCAAGGAGAAAATGAAATATATGGGCTATTCACGTTATCCTGCTTACAAGTTATCTGTTTAAACATTTTTTTTTATCTAATGCACTTTATTTTTGTAAATGAGTAAAAAAAAGATCTATATGAGCTGATAACCTGATCGGATCCAACAAATGATCCCGAATTTATCCAGAAAAAGCCACGAATTGACCCCGACGATATCGCGGACGGATCCCGAAAACCATCCAGAAACGCCTGGAAGGGTCTCCAAAAGTTCCCGGAATAGTCCCAAAAAAACTCGAAATGACAACGACACGATTCTAGGCCTATCCAGAGAACCACACAGAAATGATGCCGGAAGGGTCCCCAAGCGATCCCGTACAGATCCCGAAAACCCTCCAGAAATGATGCCAAAAGGGTCCCCAAATCATCCCGTATTAGTCGAGAAAAAGTCCCAAAATGACCCCGTCGGGATCCCGGGCGGATAGCCAAAACCATCTAGAAATGATGCCGGAAGGCACCCCAAATGATCCCGTATTAGTCGAGAAAAAGTCCCAAAATGACCCCGACGGGATCCCGGACGGATACCCCAAACCATCTAGAAATGATGCCGGAAGGTACCCCAAATGATCACGAAAAAATCCCGAATTGACCCCGATGGGATCCCGGACGGAACCCAAAAAGCAACCAGAAATGATGCCGGTAGGTACCCAAATGATCCCGAAATAGTCCCGAAATGACTCCGTCGCTGTCAAAAATATTTACTTAACGTTTGACGTCAGTGGTGAAAACTGGATGTCAATCGACTGACACCACAATTTGATGACAGTCTTTGGCACACACTGCTATATCGACTTCATGCCAGTTTTTAATATGTAATGAAAACACATTTGACACCAAATCGCCAAGGTGACAGTTATGTCAATATTTGATGTCAGTGATTTTGACATAGTGAAAACCAAGCATTAGAGAAATATATATCTAGTTCCAGAGCTGATATCCAACATTATTCTCTAAATATTCATTATTTAATTACTCATCATCAAATGTAAAGTGCTTAAATGAGTATCCAATAAATTTTTCCAGTTAATATTCTATAGTATATATCTAGTTAAGGTGGAGTTAAAAAAAATATTCACCTACCACCACAAAGCCAACAGCTGTTTATTGTGAGAAATATACACCTAGTTGGTAGCAGTAATGAAGCGTTATAAGTTAAAAATTATTTACATATACATGTTTTATTTCATTTTCATGAAAAGCTGTTCAACTAGAGAACCACACTTGAGTACCAACTTGTACTATCTTTTTTCAACTTAAGTATCAGCATTTTTTGCTTTATAAAAAATGTCCTTTTTTTTGGTGAGAAAGCTATGATTCTCAAGTTGCACAAATGCTTGTTGGGTTTTTTTCGACGCCATTCCAAACGAACGTAAATAACTGATAGGTTAACTATAGTTTGACCCTGCCAGATCAGACGCTTAAGCTCGGCTCAAACTTCAGTTAACGTAGACTCAAAAACTGCAGAATAAGTTCACGCATAGTTTAACTGACAAACTAAGTTGAACTTGTACTGAAAAACCGGGACTAAAATAAACCAAAAAAAGACCGGCAGTTCCAATTCGGACTTGAGGGGTTGATAACTCTCAATAGAAGCACTTTCTGGTAAAAAAAAAGTTCGTTTTCGTTTTAAGTACACAAAAGTACATAAGTATTGATGTTCAAAACTTATTTCCCTCGAAACACATGCCCATAAAAGTGAATAGTTTTGGGAAAGATTCTTCAATTATATTTAAAAAGAAAACGGTGGAACAAGCTGGTTAAGGTTAAAGTTGTTCGAGGACCACCGTGCAGCTTTTCTCGCTGTAATCGAATTTATGATTGGATGTCTATTACCGAAATTACACGAATTCTTCTGATTTCATTTTTCACCTTATACATATATAATTTTATATTGCATACCATTAGTGTACTCTAATAGTGCGGTCCAAGGGAATTCATCTATCGCCGTTACAGTGCCACCAAAGATTCGATTGTTAAGCGATTTACCACATTGTGGATATGTTAATAACAAACTAGAGATTTTGTTGTTGTTGTCTGATGTGATACTTCGATCGAGGTAATTAGGAGGACAACATATCTAAAACTTCAACAAAATGTAAGTTAAGGAGCCCAAGGACTAGGGCTCCAAAAAGTTAAAGTTGGGGGCCGCCCTGCGGCCCCATTGCAACCTGAAAAGATCCAAATAAAAATAGCTTTTTCCGCTTAACGATATTTACCATTTATTCTTCCTCAATGTCAAGAACAGACTGACTCTATCATTCACTTAACCTAAGCTCTAAGCTTCTACATTAATCTAAGTGATTTCATAATTGCTGACACTGCACTTCCCACGGTTTGCCAAAATAATATTTTTCGCTTGTGTGGCGAATCACACGGCTTGCATTTTGTCCGCATATCATATCGCTTACGCTGCAGTTCCCATGGATTGCATTTTGTCTGCTTACACAATATGATATCGGATCGTTGGCTTTGCTTGTGTTTGTTGAAGTGTGGTGTCAGCACATTCTTACAAGTAAGTGTGTCTGCCCCCTTGTTAAGTACCCCCCCTTTAAACATCTGCGTCCCGCAGATGAGCTCCTTTTTCAGAAGGATCCTTTGCATGGCTTGGCTGGTCCTGATCTGTGGTCTGATTTAGTCTAGGAAAGTTGATTGTAGTAGTGAGTTTTCTCCAGATAATGTAGCATACGGCTGCTAGAACGGCCAAGGCAAGTGCGTCAAAAATTAGCGAAAAGTGAAAATTGTTGCCAAGTTGTTTAAGCTGATTAATATTTTCCATGCTCAGGCCGTGAATGTAGTTAAGGTTCAATTTTAGTCCTTCGCTCGTGATGTTTACCAAGGGCGGTGGCAGGGCCTGCGCTGTGCGTACTGATCTGCTGGTGAATGTTTGATTTCCCACCGTGACTGTTTCGTTGTTCAAAATAATGACGTACGTTCCATTTAGGGTTGTGGAGTAGTTCTTCCCTTGTAATAGGCCTTCAAAGTTTGTAACAAATATTGTTGAGTCTGTGATCATCTCGACGGTTTTGGTGTTGTCTGGTTCAAAGCGGCATTTGGCATCGCCACCTTTAACTAGCCTAGCTAGGCACCCGTTTTCCCGTAGTTTAGTCAGGGATTTGGGAGAGCAAATTGTTGTGTTGCTGGTCGAAGGGCAATCCTCGGTCACCCCAAACGTTTCAACTTCGTTTATTAGCATTTTTTTATAGCTGAGGTCAACGTGTTGTCCTTTTATAACAGCGGCCCGTGTTATTAGGAGTCGGTAGCCATCTGGTTTTACCTTTGGCATTGAGAGTACGTACAAAAGTGTGCTACCGTTTGAATACACGGAGGCCGACCCGTACTCTATGGCTTCAATGGTGTTCTGATATGGTAGGGAATCTTCCTCCATTATGAGCCTTCCAATCTCGTCTTGATCAAGAAGATTTGTGTTGATTACGCCAGATTTCGCCATTTGGCACGCTTGGACGACTTCTGACACCTGTTCCTTCAAGATAAGGACTTTGCTTAGGTCAAGTAGTTCGATATTCTCCTCGCTAATGTTTTTGCTTATAGCGTTAATGTGGAGCATCGCTTCGTTTGCTTTCTCGATTGCCTCGCGGGTACCGTTGAATAGTTTTTCGTTGACCCGGTACTGGTGATTGTTGTTTATTATCACGTCATTCATGCTTCGAAGAATATAGTCCCAATCCGCTGCATCTGGAGACCCAGCTATCCACTTCCATGCTGAACCAATCCAGTCAATGGAACGTACCCTTCGTGATTTGCTTATTTGTAGTTCGTCGAGACGCAGCTTAGTTTGATTTAGGTGGAATTGTAGCACAGTCCGCACAGCCCTGCTTGTAATATCGTGCTCTGTTGACTCCATCAATTTGACCAAAGCCGTGTTGAAGTAGTTTAGGTCGACCACATGGACTAAACTGAAGTGTCCGTTCAGGATCCAACCACGCCCGTGCTCAATAGTTACTAGTGGGGAGCCATAATTGTAGATGTTGAGGCCGTACACGCCAGATATTAAAAATAAACTGTGTTCCATTATGGAGAGAAAAAAAACTCATTAGTGTTGGTAAGATTAGTATTGACCATTTTTTGTTTTTAGGCACTTTTATTATTTATCCCAGGGACGGTGAACTAATAATAAATGGTTACATAATGTAAATATTGTTTTCTTTCGTATTTTTTCCTTTTATTATTATTATTTAAAGAACATTCTATTGTATAATAAAAAAATCTTTCCACACTAAGGGAAGAGTTAGAAAAAAAATTTTGTGTGCTTTTTTGAAGTTTATTATTTTATTTATGTGTTTTTTGTTGCGTTTAAATGTATTCCTATATCCTACCACCGTCCCCGGCTACCCATCGTGGTACTTGGAAGGTCCACAGGATCCGAGAGCATGGATATGAAAGGGAGGTAGTTTGTAATTCTTTACTTTTGTTTGAAAGGTAGCGTTAAAGGCTACTACCCTTGGATCCTGCCGCCTTACAAAAACTCGTGGTAAAGAAGCTGAGGAAAGAGGATAATATTTCTAAGAATTACTGAAATGTTTCCTCTTTACCCCCTTCTTTAAAGTTTTTTTTTTTTTTTTTTTTGTTTTTTTTTATTGTCTAATTTGCCTTTTTTAGTAAGCGCATAATTAGTTTTTTGTTGTGGGCAGATTTCTTAAGAAAAAATTTTATTTTTTATTTTGCCTCTTTTATTAAGCGTGTAATTAATATTCTTGTGGGCAGATATTGCTTCATTAAAAAAAATTTTTTAAACGAAAAATCGTTTCCTCTGTTTTTTTGTATTTTTTTGTTGTTGTTTTTTTTTTTTGTTTTTTGCAATATTTTATGTTGCCTCTTTAATCGCTTATGTGGTTTGTTATAGAAAAGATCTTTGATCTTGAAATTGACGCCTTTTCGCGTCGTCTGTGCTATAGAATTTCAAATCTTTGGGTCCCTTATTGGGACATCTTTTTGTTGTTGACTTCCCGTGGTGACCTTTTTATCTTTTTTTTTTTTTTTTTTTTTTTATGTTGGCGTATTTTTTATCTGCGCTTTATGAATCCTTTTGCCAGTGTCTGTGAGCAATGTCACTGTATTGTCTTTACCAACCGTTTCTTTTTTGTAAAGTGCCTTTTGTTTAGATTTTATCTGTTTATCCCTGACGTAAATCTCATCTCCTGGCCTAAATTCCTTAGCTCTTTTCCTTTTTTTATTCAATCGGAGATTTCTTAACTCCTGGTTTCTCTTGATTTGTTCCCTAATCTCCTTGTGGACCCTACTTTTGAAGTTGGTTAGGCCTTGGTAGTTAATTCTTTCGGTTCTGTTGAAAAATATGTCGCTAGGCTTCCTCTTTGTTACAGAGTGTATTGTTGTGTTGTAACGATCGACAGCAATATACACCAATTCCTTTGGTCTAGCGTTATTAATTTCTTTCCGGAGGCACCGATAAATCTCAATAATGGTAGAGTGGAATTTTTCGATCTGGCCGTTTACTTCACTTCTTTGAATTGGAGTCTGATATAGTTCGATTCCCAAACCTCTTATGTAGTTACATACCAATGGAGTCATAAATCCCCTCTCATTGTCGGTGACTATCATTTTAGGAGTTGTGAAATAGTGTATTACTTTGGCTAGCTTAGCGCGGAGAGTGACGGATGCTTTATTTTTAATGTGGAAAAGCTTGGCAAATTTTGAAAATTTGTCTATGCAAGATAAAAATTTCTCCCCTTGAATTTCAAAAATGTCCACATGCATTATTTCGCATGGATATTTCGGCACTGGGGTCTCTTTTATCGGTGGTACTGCCGGATGCCTATCATACTTGTTAGCAAGGCAGGTTTCACAGTTAGAAGTGAAATTTTTTATCTTACTAGCCATTTTGGGAAAATAATACTTTTCCAAGATTTGTTCCCTATTTTCTTTTGAGTTTCTATGGGCCCTCCTATGTTCTGTCTCTATTATACCGCAAATCCTATCCTCGTTGGCCACATCCTCGACCACCCTCTGAGTTATCCTAATTTTGTATAAAAGGAAATTTTCTATATATACTTCTTGTAGGAGTTGTAAGTAACTTTCTGGAATCTTTATTCCATTTATGAGTGCCGGGTTTAGGCGTTCCTTCAAGGCTTCGGTTAAGCTGGACTTTTCAATTACATCTAGTCTCACATAATGACGAGTGAATCCTGGATGTGGGTTTTCAACACAAGTCATTGCATTCCCCTCCGTAAAAATTATTTGGTTTCGGAAAACGTGTAAAGGGGCTTCAACGTGTGGAATAAGGTCCGAAGAATCCTGTTCAGCACTGTGAGCTGTCCCCTCGTCACTTCTAGCTTCTGTTGGTGCATCGTTGGGTTCCGATGGTGCTGTCAAATGGTTTGCCTGGCATGGAATTCTGGAGAGAGCATCCGCCACGACATTCGATTTACCAGGAGTGTAAATCAATTCGTGGTTATACTCTTCTATTCTAGCCTTCCACCTCTTCAACTTGGCGTTATAGTTTCGACTTCCTAACGCAAAAGTGAGAGGCTGGTGGTCAGTGAAAATTCTAACTTTTTTCGCCCCATAGAGGTAGGATCTCAAGTTGTCTAGAGCCCAAACTATAGCCAACATTTCCTTCTCGTTTGTGGCATAGTTTTCCTCTGTTCTGCTTAAAGATCTTGAGATGTAGGCGATGGGTCGATCTTTCCCTGTTTCTCCTTGGGATAGCACCCCACCAATGGCATAGTTTGAGGCGTCGGTGGTAAGGTTGAACGGTTTTTCGAAATCTGGAAATGCGAGAATATCTGAGGAAACGAGTAGTTTTTTTTAGAGTATCGAAGGCCTGAAGGGCCTCGGAATTCATTTTGATACGCACTCTTCTAGATTGGTTTGCCTTGACCTGCGAATTCTCACCGCGTGTGAGATTGGTCAAGGGTTTAGCAACCTTAGCGTAATCTCGAATGAACTTTCGGTAATACGACGTCATTCCCAAAAAGCTTTTTAGTTCCTTAAGCGTTTCTGGGGGTGAGAGGTTCTCTATAGCTTGGACCTTTGAAGGATCTGCCTTCATCCCGTCGGATGTTATTACATATCCCAGAAATTCTACTTCCGTTCTCATAAACTTAGTTTTTTCCAAATTCACTCTCAAATTAGCATCCGCAAGCCGTTTAAACACTATCTCTAAATTTACTAAATGTTCGTCGGTACTTTTTCCAAAGACAATAATGTCGTCGATATACACGTAGCATATCCTCCCTATATACTCTTTAAGAACGTCATCAATCATTCGCTGGAATATAGCCGGAGCGTTTTTTAACCCAAAAGGTAATCTCAGAAATTCGTACTTTCCATTCATTGTTGAAAACGCTGTTTTGGGTATATCTGTTTCTTTCATTGTGATTTGGTGAAAGCCTGAGGTCAGATCTATAGTTGTGAAATATTTTGCGTTCCCTAAACTGGCCAGCGTTGCATTAATATCTGGGATAGGATAGGCGTCTGGCACGGTGACTGCATTCAGACGTTTGAAGTCCACTACCATTCTATACTGCTTTTCACCAGAGGGTTTGGGTTTTTTCGGAACTACCCAAATAGGAGAATTGTACGGGCTTTTGGATGGTCGTATAATTCCTTCTTCAAGCAACTCAGTAATTTGTTTTTCTACCTCTTCCCTCATGTTTGCAGGATATGGGTAACTTTTCGTGTATATGGGCTCATTCGTGGTAGTCTTTATCTCAGCTCGAACTGTGGTTTTAATATTTGATTTGATGTTAAGTGGACCGAACAAATGAGAATACTTTTCTATCATGGCTTTTAGGCTTGGGAGAATTGCGTCGGGTATATCGTCAGTTTCGAAAAAATTTAGGCTTCCTACGACTTTGTTTTTGAGCGGAATTCTTATATTGGGATCTATTGTAAGGACATGTTTTTTCCTGTCTATGACGGCACCCAGTTCTTTGAGGGTGTCATCGCCTATTATCCCATCAAACGAGCTTAAACCAGGAAGTGCGTAAAAGGTCACCATAGCTTCGTTACCAGCATTCTGGAAAAATCTCCCGCTGATTTTTTTGTTTATTACTACAGGTCCCGCTACGGTGGTTACTGAGAAAGGTGGATTGACTGGGACTGTATTAGTTGCCAATTCAGGTTTTATAAAATTTTTATTTGCCCCTGTGTCAACTAAGAACTTTAGGGCTACTTTGTTTGGTGTCAAACAAGTGAGATAGGGTATACTGGATTGCGCGGTAGTGCTCATATGAAATAGGCTGGTGGCCCGTCCGCCATAAAATTTACCTGCTGGAAGTTGTCTTCTGTCGATTCAGCATACGTCGAAGGTCCGCTTTCTACATCTGCGCTGTTGGCTTCCATGTTGTAGAGCCTCTGCTGTTTGGGCATCTTTTCAATCGATGATGCAGGTCCCCTTTTGAAGGCGTTGTAATTCGTCGGTCGGTTCATGTAGTTCACCTGTCTGGTTTGAACACTGTCGTCGACATCCATTCTTTCCGCAGGTCTTGGGGCTGCGGGTCTAGCAGGAGGTGCGGTGTTCGTCCCTTGATTGCCTTGGAATCTGTTGTAGGATGACCGGCCATTCCCTTGAGTATTGTTCCGATTCGTCCAGTTGTATGTAGACCGTGATCGAGGAGGTAACGGTGGTCTCTGAGTAACTTGCGACAGGGTATTGGTGGGGACAATTACTCTATTTGGAGTGTTTGCATGGACTATTGTGTTCCTTAACGTTAGGTTCTGGATGTCAAGGCAGGCCGTGTACGCTTCTGGCAGTGTTTTTGGCTTCTGCACTATAAGCATACGTGACAATTCTGGACTGAGGCCCCGTATGAAAACATCGAGTGCCCTGTTACGGTACGTTTCCACAAGGACCGACACGGTTTCCTGGCTATAGTCATCGCACTTGATTTTGTTCACTATTAGAGACAACTGATGATTGACCGTTGCGTAGAAATCATCTAATTTTGAACCTCTCTGAGCTAGCTGATTCAGTTGGTGCTCTAAAGTCCTAATGTCCCTTTTGTCTGCGTAATGCAGTGATAATACCCTTTTTATTTCTACCCAATCGCTATCGAAAACATTATACGCTACCAGTGCTGCATCGGCAAAGCCACGGATTTTCTGCCTAATATGTTGCAGGATGGCACGATACAGGGGCCTTTCCTTGACGATGTCGTAGTCCGACAGAATTCCTTCAACGCTGTGAACCCAAGAGATGTATTGAGAAGGGCTGCCTTCAAAAACTTGCAGCTCCTTCACGCAGTCGGGGAGTCTGCCAATATCCTTTAGGTCTTGCTCCGACAGTGGTGTTCGCACCGCTGCCAATACCCCCTGTGGCTGCGTTCTTACGCCACCCTGTTCTACTCTTCCCAATCGCTCATCGATTCTGGCAAGATTTTGTTCTAAACTCGCGTTATTGCATTCAATTTCCCCTAGCCTAGAGTTCAGAGCAACACCGTTGCTTTCTATACCCCCAAGGCGTGTCTCAAGCCGCCTAATCTGCTCGAGCAGAGCATTAATGCCCCCATTAAGTTCATTAACTTTCGTGGCTAAAGCGTCCATTTCAGATAAAAAAAAAATTTTAGTTTGAGATTAAAAAATATATTTTTAAATTTTAATTTGGCACACGGTGGCTCTTTAAAAATTGTTTTTTATTATTTTTTTTGTTACTTACTGGCGTTCGCGATCACCTGACGGGATAGTCCTTATAGCACAGACGATTTATTTGTTTTTTGTTTTAGTTTTAAGGTTGTCCTTACACTTTGACAGTTTCCTGCAAAGAAAAAGAGGACTTTAGTTACATTTGTGAAACTTTTACCGTGTTCTTATGGCAA
This sequence comes from Eurosta solidaginis, assembly GCF_040869045.1. Taxonomy (NCBI): domain Eukaryota; kingdom Metazoa; phylum Arthropoda; class Insecta; order Diptera; family Tephritidae; genus Eurosta; species Eurosta solidaginis. The sequence goes on along the minus strand of NC_090319.1, from coordinate 270,719,024 downwards.
CGGCGACATGTACCAAGTTGGCGTTTCACAGTACATTAGTCTTTAAATAATTATGGTTTTGGTCAGGGGAGGCTGTGTCACTCCTTTTTAGTCGTCGACAATCAGATTGAAGGCAACCTACTAAGGCACAGTTGCTCCACAACGCCCTGGACATATTGCGAATCTTTAGCGTGTTCTTATGGGTACGCTGAAAGTATCGCAAGTAACGAGTGACCGTTTCCAGTGTGCGCTGATGTGTACCCTGGAAACTTCACAAAAGGATAAGCCGGCCCAAGTGTGTTCTTATGTGTACGCTCAGGTTAACTTTTAAAGCCGGCCCAAGTGTGTTCTTATGTGTACGCTCGGGTTAACTTTTTCAGAAGGAAATTTTTGCCGTATCCTGAAGGGAGCGGCAAGTTGCATATTGCAAAAAAAAATTTTGTGTACATGACACGGTCACAGGAGTCGTTAACCATTTTTCGGCCTTTGGTATGGTGAGGTCCGTCCTAGAAGTATAGGTATACGGACTCACCCAGCCAGTGTGATTATACGTGCACTTGGAATAGCAATAGTGGGGCCGTAGGATAATTCACTTATAAAATGTTTCAATTTTCGTGTTGAATTTTATTCGCGCGCCAGAGGATCTTAGGGGTCACAGGCTCGCTTCTTTTAATATTATTCCTGTATAGCCCTCTGAGGGCTTTTAGGATTGGACGTAGTAATTTACTGCGTGTAGCATCACTTTTCACTCAACTTTTTGTTATTCACTTGTTTTTTTTTATTATTCGTTTTACCTCTCCTGGGGAGAGGAGCTTTTATACCCTGGAGGGTCCCGAAGGGAATCGCAGAGTTAAGCTATCGTTATAACCGGAGGGTCCCCTCGAAGGTGAATCTCGGTTTTGGTTTTTTCGTTATTGGCTGTACAAGCCTTAAATTATCTAAGCTGAGGTCTTGCCTCTCTATATTTTTTTATTCCTTTATCGGTAAAATTTCTATTATTATTTTTTTTTCTTAGCACTCCACTATCACTATCACTTTGTCACTAATCACTATGGACCTCACATTTAAGGAGGTCCTTTTTGAAGGACCCACTTGCCAGTGGGTCCCTGCTCGGGCGCCAGTTAAGGAGCCCAAGGACTAGGGCTCCAAAAAGTTAAAGTTGGGGGCCGCCCTGCGGCCCCATTGCAACCTGAAAAGATCCAAATAAAAATAGCTTTTTCCGCTTAACGATATTTACCATTTATTCTTCCTCAATGTCAAGAACAGACTGACTCTATCATTCACTTAACCTAAGCTCTAAGCTTCTACATTAATCTAAGTGATTTCATAATTGCTGACACTGCACTTCCCACGGTTTGCCAAAATAATATTTTTCGCTTGTGTGGCGAATCACACGGCTTGCATTTTGTCCGCATATCATATCGCTTACGCTGCAGTTCCCATGGATTGCATTTTGTCTGCTTACACAATATGATATCGGATCGTTGGCTTTGCTTGTGTTTGTTGAAGTGTGGTGTCAGCACATTCTTACAAGTAAGTGTGTCTGCCCCCTTGTTAAGTTGTATGATAATTTTTAGCTGAAATTTAACTCAAGGTACAAAGAAAACTGAATGCAGATGTGTGTGAAAGTGAAACACTCTTCCTCGTACTCACCAAGAATGAATTGCGATATCCACACTGGCTGTTATGTAAATAAGTTCGACCGCTTTGCGTTAGTCTTGGATCATATTATAACTCATATAGATATCGGCAGTCTTGCATATGAATACATGAACCTGCAATACCATACGGTGTTGAGCATGAGCCACTGAAAGTAGAAATACAAAATTCGTAATTTACTTGAATCAGTAAATTATATTATAGGAGAGATATTACACTAAATTATATACATTAGGGCGGGTCGATTTGAAAATCGCTCATTGCTCTGTGAAAATCGTATTCTAGGGATCAAAATAAGAAACTTTGCCGAAGGAACCATACCTCTAAAACGAATTCTGATGTCCCCTCCTTTGGGTCGAACTTTTGGGTAGGGGCAATTTCAATTCTACCTGCTGTGTCTTGTGGTGGCTTAAAAAAAACAACACAAGCAATTTTACGATCTGCAATTGTGTCACAGTGATACCTTCATTTTTTAAAACGGTTGAATAAAAAACCCACACAACTATGTTTACGACATGCAAATGCATCACAGTGATGCCTTGGTTTTAAAAGGGGGTTGTAAAAACGCTAATTTCTAATAATTTTTTTTAATTTCTTTTCTATTACTAAGTTAAATTCATTTTTTCATTTACATATGTTCTGATTAAATAAATTTCTAAAGAGAAAAATAAACTCCAAAAAGAAACAAGTAAGGAAGGTTAAGTTCGGGTGTAACCGAACATTACATACTCAGTTGAGAGCTATGGTGACAACATAAGGGAAAATAACCATGTAGGAAAATGAACCGAGGGAAACCCTGGAATGTGTTTGTATGACATGTGTATCAAATGAAAGGCATTAAAGAGTATTTTATGAGGGAGTGTGCCATAGTTCTATAGGTGGACGCCATTTAGGGATATAGCCATAAAGGTGGATCAGGGTTGACTCTAGAATGCGTTTGTACGATATGGGTATCAAATGAAAGGTGTTAATGAGTATTTTAAAAGGGAGTAATCCTTAGCTCCATAGGTGGACGCCGTTTCGAGATATCGCCATAAAGGTGGACCAGGTGTGACCCTAGAATTTGTTTGTACAATATGGGTATCAAAAGAAAGGTGTTAATGAGTATTTTAAAAGGGAGTAATCCTTAGTTCCATAGGTGGACGCCGTTTCGAGATATCGCCATAAAGGTGGACCAGGTGTGACCCTAGAATTTGTTTGTACAATATGGGTATCAAAAGAAAGGTGTTAATGAGTATTTTAAAAGGGAGTAATCCTTAGTTCCACAGGTGGACGCCGTTTCGAGATATCGCCATAAAGGTGGACCAGGGGTGACCCTATAATTTGTTTGTACGATATGGGTATCAAATCAAAGGTATTAAGGAGGGTTTTAAAAGGGAGTGGTGGTAGTTGTATAGGTGGTCGCCTTTTCGAGATATCGCCATAAAGGTGGACCAGGGGTGACTCTATAATGTGTTTGTACAATATGGGTATCAAAAGAAAGGTGTTAATGAGTATTTTAAAAGGGAGTGATGCTTAGTTCCACAGGTGGACGCCGTTTCGATATATCGCCATAAAGGTGGACCAGATGTGACCCTAGAATTTCTTGTACGATATGGGTATCAAATTAAAGGTATTAATGAGGGTTTTAAAAGGGAGTGGTGTTAGGGGTATAGGTGGTCGCCTTTTCGAGATATCGCCATAAAGGTGGACCAGGTGTGACCCTAGAATTTGTTTGTACAATATGGGTATCAAATGAAAGGTGTTAATGAGTATTTTAAAAGGGAGTAATCCTTAGCTCCATAGGTGGACGCCGTTTCGAGATATCGCCATAAAGGTGGACCAGGTGTGACCCTAGAATTTGTTTGTACAATATGGGTATCAAAAGAAAGGTGTTAATGAGTATTTTAAAAGGGAGTAATCCTTAGTTCCATAGGTGGACGCCGTTTCGAGATATCGCCATAAAGGTGGACCAGGGGTGACCCTAGAATTTGTTTGTACAATATGGGTATCAAAAGAAAGGTGTTAATGAGTATTTTAAAAGGGAGTGATGCTTAGTTCCACAGGTGGACGCCGTTTCGAGATATCGCCATAAAGGTGGACCAGGTGTGACCCTAGAATTTGTTTGTACGATATGGGTATCAAATCAAAGGTATTAAGGAGGGTTTTAAAAGGGAGTGGTGGTAGTTGTATAGGTGGTCGCCTTTTCGAGATATCGCCATAAAGGTGGACCAGGGGTGACTCTATAATGTGTTTGTACAATATGGGTATCAAAAGAAAGGTGTTAATGAGTATTTTAAAAGGGAGTGATGCTTAGTTCCACAGGTGGACGCCGTTTCGATATATCGCCATAAAGGTGGACCAGATGTGACCCTAGAATTTCTTGTACGATATGGGTATCAAATTAAAGGTATTAATGAGGGTTTTAAAAGGGAGTGGTGTTAGGGGTATAGGTGGTCGCCTTTTCGAGATATCGCCATAAAGGTGGACCAGGGGTGACTCTAGAATGCGTTTGTACGATATGGGTATCAAATGAAAGGTGTTAATGTGTATTTTAAAAGGGAGTAATCCTTAGTTCCATAGGTGGACGCCGTTTCGAGATATCGCCATAAAGGTGGACCAGGGGTGACCCTAGAATTTGTTTGTACAATATGCGTATCAAAAGAAAGGTGTTAATGAGTATTTTAAAAGGGAGTGATGCTTAGTTCCACAGGTGGACGCCGTTTCGAGATATCGCCATAAAAGTGGACCAGGTGTGACCCTAGACTTTGTTTATACGATATGGGTATCAAATTAAAGGTATTAATGAGGGTTTTAAAAGGGAGTGGTGATAAATATATAGGTGGTCGCCTTTTCGAGATATCGCCATAAAGGTGGGCCAGGGGTGACTCTAGAATGCGTTTGTACGATATGGGTATCAAATGAAAGGTGTTAATGAGTATTTTAAAAGGGAGTAATCCTTAGTTCCATAGGTGGACGCAGTTCCGAGATATCGCCATAAATGTGGACCAGGGGTGACCCTAGAATTTGTTTGTACAATATGGGTATCAAAAGAAAGGTGTTAATGAGTATTTTAAAAGGGAGTAATCCTTAGTCCCATAGGTGGACGCCGTTTCGAGATATCGCCACAAAGGTGGACCAGGGGTGACCCTAGAATTTGTTTGTACATCAAACGAATGGTGTTAATGAGTATTTTAAAAGGGAGTGGGCCTTAGTTCTATAGGTGGACGCCGTTTCGAAATATCGCCATAAAGCTGGACCAGGGGTGACTCTAGAATGTGTTTGTACGATATGGGTATCAAATTAAAGGTATTAATGAGGGTTTTAAAAGGGAGTGGTGGTTGTTGTATAGGTGGTCGCCTTTTCGAGATATCGCCATAAAGGTGGACCAGGGGTGACTCTAGAATGAGTTTGTACGATATGGGTATCAAATGAAAGGTGTTAATGAGTATTTTAAAAGCGATTAATCCTTAGTTCCATAGGTGGACGCCGTTTCGAGATATCGCCATAAAGGTGGACCAGGGGTGACCCCAGAATTAGTTTTTTGAACAATATGGGTATCAAAAGAAAGGTGTTAATCAGTATTTTAAAAGGGAGTAATCCTTAGTTCCATAGGTGGACGCCGTTTCGAGATATCGCCATAAAGGTGGACCAGGGGTGACCCTAGAATTTGTTTGTACAATATGGGCATCAAACGAAAGGTGTTAATGAGTATTTTAAAAGGGAGTGGACCTTAGTTCTATAGGTGGACGCCGTTTCGAAATATCGCCATAAAGGTGGACCAGGGGTGACTCTATAATGTGTTTGTACGATATGGGTATCAAATTAAAGGTACTAATGAGAGTTTTAAAAGGGAGTGGTGGTAGTTGTATATGTGAAGGCGTTTTCCAGATATCGACCAAAATGTGGACTAGGGTGACCCAAAACATCATCTGTTGGATACCGCTAATTTATTTATATATATAATACCTGCCAAGATTTTAAGGGTTTTTTATTTCGCCCTGCAGAAGTTTTTCATTTTCTTCTACTTAATATGGTAGGTGTCACAACCATTTTATAAAGTTTTTTCTAAAGTTATATTTCGCATCAATAAACCAATCCAATTACCTCACCATGTTTCATCCCTTTTTTCGTATTTGGTATAAAATTATGGCATTTTTTTCATTTTTCGTAATTTTCGATATCGAAAAAGTGGGCGTGTCATTGTCGGATTTCGTTCATTTTTCATACCAAGATAAAGTGAGTTCAATTAAGTACGTGAACTAAGTTCATTAAAGATATGTCGATTTTTGCCCAAGTTATCATGTTAACGGCCATGCGGAAGGACAGACGAACGACTGTGTATAAAAACTGGGAGTGGCATCAACCGATTTCGCCCTTTTTCACAGAAAACAGTTAACATCATAAAATCTATGCCCCTACTAAATTTCAAAAGGATTTGTTAATTTTTGTTCGACTTATGGCGTTAAAAGTATCCTAGACAAATTAAATGAAAAAGGGCGGAGCCACGCCCATTTTGAAATTTTCTTTTATTTTTGTATTTTGTTGCACCATATCATTACTGGAGTTGAATGTTGACATAATTTACTTATATACTGTAAAGATATTAAATTTTTTGTTAAAATTTTACTTAAAAAAAAATTTTTTTTTTAAGTGGGCGTGGTCCTTCTCCGATTTTGCTAATTTTTATTAGGCGTACATACAGTAATAGGAGTAACGTCCCTGCCAAATTTCATCATGATATCTTCAACGACTGACAAATAACAGCTTGCAAAAGTTTTAAATTACCTTCTTTTAAAAGTGGGCGGTGCCACGCCCATTGTCCAAAATTTTACAAATTTTTTATTCTGCGTCATAAATTCAACTCATCTACCAAGTTTCGTCGCTTTATCTGTCTTTGGTAATGAATTATCGCACTTTTTCGGTTTTTCGAAATTTTCGATATCGAAAAAGTGGGCGTGGTTATAGTCCGATATTGTTCATTTTAAATAGCGATCTGAGATGAGTGCTCAGGAACCTACATACCAAATTTCATCAATATACCTCAAAATTTACTCAAGTTATCGTGTTAACGGACGGACGGACGGACGGACGGACGGACGGACATGGCTCAATCAAATTTTTTTTCGATCCTGATTATTTTGATATATGGAAGTATATATCTATCTCGATTCCTTTATATATGTACAACCAACCGTTATCCAATCAAACTTAATATACTCTGTGAGCTCTGCTCAACTGAGTATAAAAACATAGGCATTTCAAAGTGGGATTTTTCAAAATTTGCCCCTACGACCCAAGGGGGGGGGGGGGGGGGGACATCAGAATTCGTTTTAGAGGTATGGTTCCTTCGGCAAAGTTTCTTATTTTGATCCCTAGAATATGATTTTCACAGAGCAATGGGCGATTTTTTTGCCTCGCCACAAATCGACCCGGCCTAATATACATGTATACATAATTATATGTTTAGACTACCTTTGTTTATTGTGAAAAGGGATGAAGCTCCATAGATACCTCTATTGTCAAAAAATTACAACCGTTTTAACTGCTCTTCTAAAATACAACTTTATCATTAACACAGAACGATAACTTTTGGACCGACCGAGAAATGACCCTTAACTTCTCTGAAGGCCTTCGGCATCTTAAATCTGAGTCCGGACCCAGATTTTTGGAACAAGTGCAGAATACATAGATATGTCAAAAAAGTGAAAAATTGGACTTTATAGAGCATTTTGTGCTGATTCCAATTTTTTTTTTTTTTTGTGCAAATATAAACTCTGTGGGTTATTCAACGTCAAAAGGTCAAAGCATGAGTTTTGAAAGTCGAAATATGTCCAAGTCTAGTACGTAGATCTAAAATTTTTACAACCTTAAAGTAGCTTCTGAAAATACCTTTAAAAAGATAAATAAATGAATGGCGCGATAACCTCCGAAGGAACTTTAGGCCGAGCTTCTCTTCCAATGTGCAATAGTGTCCCTTTTAATGTGTGCTAAAAGTTGCCGGTAGGGATGTACAAGTTTTATGCTTACTCTGAAGCAGAAATACACTCGGAATGCTTGCCAAATCACTGCCGAGGGCCGACTCTGCTTAGAAAAACAAGAATTTTGCACACTCATATACATAGCAGTAAAGAGCACATATGACCTTACATAAGCAACATGTATACGTATATGTATCCAAACCCATATGAGATATAGAAATGAGAAATATATAAGCAACTATTCGAGACAGCTGGCCACGAAAAGTCTAGGCCCTGGGAGAAATAGGTGAACGAGCCAATTGAGAATATAAAACCAGCGCATTCCAATTGATAGTCAATCAGTTTGATTTTAAAATATTAAAAGTAAAGTACGCTAGTAGTATATTTCTGAAGTACTACTACCATAGTAAGTAAATAACAGTAAGTAAATAAAAGAAATAAATAAAGAACACTTTGCTGAACTGAGTATTTGAGTTATTTATTCGTTGGGTGAACGTTTCGAACGATAAAAGAAGGTGCAAAATAATCAATAATTTCCTAAAATTTGTTACAATATAAATTTATATATATTATATAAAACATATATATATATATATATACATTAGGGCGGGTCGATTTAAAAATCGCTCATTGCTCTGTGAAAATCGTATTCTAGGGATCAAAATAAGAAACTTTGTCGAAGGAACCATACCTCTAAAACGAATTCTGATGCCCCCTCCCCTCCCCCCTTTGGTTCGAACTTATGGGTAGGGGCAATTTCAATTCTACCTGCTGTGTCTTGTGGTGGCTTAAAAAAAACAACACAAGCAATTTTACGATCTGCAATTGTGTCACAGTGATACCTTAATTTTTTAAAACGGTTGAATAAAAACCCACACAACTATATTTACGACATGCAAATGCCTCACAGTGATGCCTTGGTTTTAAAAGAGGGTTATAAAAACGCTAATTTCTAATAATTTTTTCAAATTTCTTTTCTATTAGTAAGTTAAATTCATTTTTTAATAAACTCCAAAAAGAAAAAACATAGGCACTTCAAAGTGGGATTTTTCAAAATTTGCCCCTACGACCCAAAGGGGAGGGGGCATTAGAATTCGTTTTAGAGGTATGGTTCCTTCGGCAAAGTTTCTTATTTTGATCCCTAGAATATGATTTTCACAGAGCAATGGGCGATTTTATTCCTCCCCACAAATCGACCCGGCTCATTTTCTGCAACGTGGTCATAACTCAAAATACATGAATTTTGATTTAATAACATATAAACGTACCCAATATCATGATCTATGTTGTATAAAAAAATCTTCGTGATCAGTTAACAATTTAGCACGTGTTACAAAAATGAAAATATGCCTTTATATGCGCAACATATGGCAATTAAAATCTTTGAATTTCCCTCCTGGAAAATTTTGTTTTTTGAGTTATGACGACGTTGCAGTAAATGAGCGATATGTATGTTATTTGAAAGTGTAACATTTTCCCTTCAAAAGTCTGTTTTCCTTTTGCATACTTTTCTCAGCTTATGATATTTTTATAGAGATTTTGGGCGTTGGAGCTTTAGCGTAGCAAAAGCTGCAATTTGAGGACAGATCACAAGAGAACGCTTAAGACATTTTTTATTATCTCCTTCTAAGCAATTTTTAAGATCATGCGCAAATCCTACGATATTAGGCTCACAAAGCCGCTCATATCTCTGAAGAAAGAAGACTTAAGGCTGACGATGGGCATACTAACTGGACACTGCCTTCTGGCGTTACATGCTTATAAGTTAGCCTCGTTAGTAACAGCAGATATAGGAAGATCGAGCTGCAGGAAAAAACGATTGAGCACGTTCTGTGTTCACGTCCTGCGCTTGCCAGGTCTAGGCTCCAGCTTTTAGGGGCGGCAGAGTTGCGGGTTCTAGGCAGAAATTAAGCTAGGGCTTAGAAAACTTCTGGTATTTGACGGCGTTATTCTATAACATAAGTCCTAGCACGAGATTAGGGTTCTTACGTTTGGTCGTCAAACGAATTCTGATAACACTATGGACAATATATAGGTTTTTTGTTTTTTATCAAAGATCAGATAAATATTTGCATCAAAGCATTCAGTTGAAATTTATTATGTGCTTCCAATGTGACTTGAGGGGGAGTGATTTGGTAGTCCCGTCACTCTTAGAAAAAGATAGTTTTTCGTATAAATTACACACTCAAATATTATATTTCCTTGGTTTTTCATCAAAGAAGTGTACTCCTCTTTAATTGATAAAATTCAAAAACTTCATACCTATTTCTTAGAACTTAAAGCAACTTGAAATCAAAATGTCTCACCCGTTACTTGGGAATATTTAAAATATAAATATATTTTTCTTGTTTTAGTAAGCTTCGAACCAGATACTATCATAAAATTTTTATACTCAGAGTGCTTTGCACACAGAGTATATTAACTTTGATTGGGTAACGGTTGGTTGTACAGGTATAAAGGAATCGAGATAGATATAGACTTCTATATATCAAAATCATCAGTATGGAAAAAAATTTGATTGAGCCATGTCCGTCCGTCCGTCCGTCTGTCTGTCCGTTAACACGATAACTTGAGTAAATATTGAGATATCTTCACCAAATTTGGTACACGAGCTTATCTAGACCCAGGATAGATTGGTATTGAAAATGAGCGAAATCGGATTATAACCACACCCACTTTTTGGAAAACACAAAAAACCTGATAATTTAGTAAATAATACACCTAGAATGTTGAAATTTGACGTGTGGACTGATATTGAGACTCTTGATAAAAATTTGAAAACAATTTTTAAAATAGGCGTGGCACCGCCCACTTGTGATAAAATCAATTTTACAAATATTATTAATCATAAATCAAAAATCGTTAAACCTATCGTAACAAAATTCGGCAGAAAGATTTCATTTACTATAAGGAATGCTTTAAAGAAAAATTAACGAAATCGGTTCAGGATCACGCCCACTTTTATATAAAATATTTTTAAAAGGGTCGTGGACGAATAAAATAAGCTATATCTTTGCACAAAAGAGCTTTATATCAATGGTATTTCATTTCCAAAGTGTATGTATAACAATAAATAGGAAAACTCCAAATTTAAAAAAATGGGCGTGGCACCGCCCCTTTTATGGCTAAACAATTTTCTATGTTTCGGGAGCCATAACTCGAAGAAAAATTAACGGATCGTAATGAAATTTGTACACAAATTTTCCCTATAGCACGAAATATTTCTAGAAAAAATGGACGAGATCGGTTAAAGACCACGCCCACTTTTATATAAAAAATTTTTAAGAGGGTCGTAGACGAAAATAACAAGCTATAACTTAGCGAAAAAAGCTTTGTATCAATAGAATTTTACTCTCTAAATTGAATTATAACATTAAATTGGAAAATACTAAAATTTTTGAAAATGGGTGTGACACCGCCCCTTTTATGATTAAGCCGTTTTCTGTGTTTTGGGAGCCATAACTCGAAGAAACATTAACGGATCTTAATAAAATTTGATACACAAATTTTCCATATAGCAGGAAATATTTCTAGTAAAAATGGACGGGATCGGTTAAAGACCACGGAAACTTAGAAATAAAACAAATTTAAAAGGGTCGTAGACTAGAATAATAAGCTATAAATTAGCAAAAAATAGTTTTGAATCAATGATATTTCACTTATTAAGCTTTATTGTAAGAAGAAATGGGACGACATTTTTTTTAAACGGGCGGTGACACGTGTTATGTAGAAAAGTAATTTATCTGAAATGAAATGTACAAGTGAAGCTCACGCTGAGTATATAATGTTCGGTTACACCCAAACTTAGACACCTTTACTTGTTTTTAAATATTATTGATGTCTCTGAAATTACAACTTAGTTACTGCAACGAAGAATTATGGTGCACTGGAGCTGTCCCGTACAGAAGCATCTAGACGCACTCTTATTTTGTATTTTTCACGCACATACACTAATATTTCAAAAGCACGTTTTACATTTTTAAGCTATTGCATAGATTTTATCGCGGGCTTGGCGACTAAATAAAAAAAACCGTAACGGATATTTGTCAAAAAAGGTTCGAAAAGGTTCGAAAAAGGTTCGGTGTTAGCAACAGGCCAATACATAAAATTGGATCTCTTTCATAAAGTCAAAGTTAAAGTTAAAGGTAAAGTGAATGTTAAAGTTAAAGTGAAGGCGAAAGTTAAAGTTAAAGTTGAAGTTAAAGTTAAAGTTAAAGTTGAAGTTAGAGTTAAAGTTAAAGCTAAAGTTAAAGTTAAAGTTCAAGTTAAAGCCAAAGTTAAAGTTAAAGTTAAAGTTAAAGCCAAAGTTAAAGTTAAAGTTAAAGTTGAAGTTAAAGTTAAAGTTGAAGTTAGAGTTAAAGTTAAAGTTCAAGTTAAAGTTAAAGTTTTTTTTTTTTTTTTTTGTGTGTTTCGTGGAAGGAGGAAATGCTTTATGCACTGACCGGGATATTTAAGCCTCACTGCGAGACTCTCCGAGTGAAGGACTCCCTTCTTCCATGAAGGCCTACCCACTTAAACCTAACCTCCCACAGCCGCAAATCCCCGTACTTGGGACCGCGTTTAGCATTACTTCGGGTACGGGTGCGCGCTACGTGAGCTCTATGGCTACTCTCACGCTAATGGGCTAGACATCCGCTTCTCGTTTACTGGTAAGTATATGCCTCACATATGTGCTGACCGTATCCCAACTGTCTCTTCGACAGGTCATGTTATTAATGACACTGCCCGGGGATAGGTCGCCAAGTACCTCTTCTACCCTCCGTCGCTGATGGGAGAAGTGCCTGCATTCGAAGAAGGTGTGGTGTACATCGTCTATTTTCCCACAGTACAGGCAGCTCGGGCTATCAACCTTACCCATTCTGTGAAGGTATTTGCGAAAGTAACCGTGTCCCGTTAGAAACTGGGTCAGGTAAAAGTCTACCTCTCCGTGCGGTCGCTTCAACCATGGATTCAGTTCAGGGATTAGTTCCCTAGTCCACTTTCCTACGATGCTGTTGCTCCAATGATCTTGCCAGCGTCGGATCGATTCTTCTCGCGCCTGCATGGCAACAGCAGCTCTACTTGCTTGCAATCCGTTGTCATATATTGTTTTTCTTTCCTCAACGAGAAGATATATCGGTATGGTTCCCGCTACGACCAGGACAGCTTCAGCTGATACCGTGCGGTAAGCCGAAGATATTCGCAGCGCCCCTCTGCGTTGGACCGAGGTGAGGGCGATTCGGTTCTTCCGGTATTTCATTGCGTTCTCCCAGATTTCTGCACCATATAAGAGTATAGAATCCGAGGCTGATGCAAGCAACTTCCTTGTGCATGGCTTTGGGCCACTTGTGTTTGCCATTAATCTACTCAACTGCGCTATTATGCGCGCAGCTCTTTCGCAGGCCCCTCGTATGTGATCCAAAAAGTTGAGTTTGCTGTCTAACCTCACTCCCAGATATTTCGTTGAAGCGAGTGTTTCTATTGGCTGGTCCCCAACCATCATGTTCCTGGTAGTGGTAATACGTCTCTTTGTGAGGATGACGATCTTCGTTTTGGAGTTAAAGTTAAAGTTAAAATTAAAATTCAAGTTAAAGTTAAAGTTAAATTTAAAGTTAAAGTTAAAGTGAAGGTGAAAGTTAAAGTTAAAAATAAAGTTAAAGTTAATGTTAAAGTTAAAGTTAAAGCTAAAGTTAAAGTTAAAGTTAAACTTAAACTTAAAGTTAAAGTTAAAGTTAAAGTAAAAGTTAAAGTTCACGTTAAAGTTAAAGTTAAAGTTAAAGTTAAATTTAAAGTTAAAGTTAAAGTTAAATTTAAAGTTAAAGTTAAAGTTAAATTTAAAGTTAAAGTTAAAGTGAAGGTGAAAGTTAAAGTTAAAAATAAAGTTAATGTTAAAGTTAAAGCTAAAGTTAAAGTTAAACTTAAAGTTAAAGTTAAAGTTCAAGTTCAAGTTAAAGTTAAAGTTAAAGTTAAAGTTAAAGTTAAAATTAAAGTTAAAGTTAAAGTTAAATTTAAAGTTAAAGTTAAAGTGAAGGTGAAAGTTAAAGTTAAAGTTAAAGTTTAAGTTTAAGTTAAAGTTAAAGCTAAAGTTAAAGTTAAACTTAAAGTTAAACTTAAAGTTAAAGGAAAAGTTAAAGTTAAAGTTAAAGTTCAAGTTCAAGTTAAAGTTAAATTTAAAGTTAAAGTTCAAGTTAAAGTTAAAGTTAAATTTAAAGTTAAAGTTAAAGTGAAGGTGAAAGTTAAAGTTAAAAATAAAGTTAAAGTTAATGTTAAAAAGTTAAAGTTAAAGCTAAAGTTAAAGTTAAAGTTAAACTTAAAGTTAGAGTTAAAGTTAAAGCTAAAGTTAAAGTTAAAGTTAAAGTAAAATTTTTTTTTTGTGTTTCGTGGAAGGAGGAAATGCTTTATGCACTGACCGGGATATTTAAGCCTCACTGCGAGACTCTCCGAGTGTAGGACTCCCTTCTTCCATGAAGGCCTACCCACTAAAACCTAACCTCCCACGACCCGCGCAAATCCCCGTACCTGGGACCGCGTTTAGCATTACTTCGGGTACGGGTGCGCGTTACGTGAGCTCTATAGCTACTCTCACACTAATGGGCTAGGCATCCGTCTTCTCGTTTACTGGTAAGTATATGCCTCACATATGTGCTGACCGTATCCCATCTGTCTCTTCGACAGGTCGTGTTATTAATGACACTGCCCGGGGATAGGTCGCCAAGTACCTTTTCTACCCTCCTTCGCTGATGGGAGAAGTGCCTGCATTCGAAGAAGGTGTGGCGTACATCGTCTATTTTCCCACAGTACAGGCAGTCCGGGCTATCAACCTTACCCATTCTGTGTAGGTATTTGCGGAAGTAACCGTGTCCCGTTGGAAACTGGGTCAGGTAAAAGTCTACCTCTCCGTGCGGTCGCTTCAGCCATGGATTCAGTTCAGGGATTAGGTCCCTAGTCCACTTTCCTACGTTGCTGTTTCTCCACTGATCTTGCCAGCGTCGAATCGATTCTTCTCGCGCCTGCATGGCAGCAGCAGCTCTACTTGCTTGCGATCCGTTGTCATATATTTGTTTTTTCTTTCCTCAACGAGAAGATATATCGGTATGGTTCCCGCAACGACCAGGACAGCTTCAGGTGATACCGCGCGGTAAGCCGAAAATATTCGCAGCGCCCCTCTGCGTTGGAGGTGAGGGCGACGCGGTTCTTCCGGTATTTCATTGCGTTCGCCCAGATTTCTGCACCATATAAGAGTATAGAATCCGAGGCTGATGCAAGCAACTTCCTTGTGCATGGTTTTGGGCCACCTGTGTTTGCCATTAATCTACTCAACTGGGCTATTATGCGCGCAGCTCTTTCGCAGGCCCCTCGTATGTGATCCGAGAAGTTGAGTTTGCTGTCTAACCTCACTCCCAGATATTTCGTTGAAGCGAGTGTTTCTATTGGCTGGTCCCCAACCATCATGTTCCTGGTAGTGGGAATACGTCTCTTTGTGAGGATGACGATCTCCGTTTTGGCTGTTGCTAACTGGAGACCGTGCTCCGCCATCCACCTATTTACATTACGCATGACCTGGTTTAATTTTAGCTGTGCCAGCTCGCAGCTTGGTGCTGTTATCACAGCTGCCACGTCGTCTGCAAATGCAACGAGGAAGGTGCTTTCTGGCATGTCTAATCGAAGAAGACTGTCGTAAGTTATATTCCAGAGATCGGGACCTAGTACCGAACCCTGGGCTGCTCCACCTGTTATTTTTACCTTTTTTTGACCGTGAGTACTTTCATATATTAGATACCTCTCTCTTAGGTAGTCCCTTAAAATTTCTAACAAATATTGCGGTACTTTGAAAGTGCTTTCTAGTGCCTCAAGCATGTCCTCCCACCTAGCTGAGTTAAAAGCGTTTTTGACGTCCAGCGTGACCAGCAACACTATAGGTCTTGCTCTGTGGCACGCTGTCTCGGCTTTCTTGACTGCGTCTATAACTTCTGCTATGGCATCGATTGTGGAGTGCCCCCTCCGAAAACCATGCTGTCTGGGCGACAGTCCTCCGTCGTCCTGTAACGCTCTGGTGAGGCGTTGCTTCAGGAGACTCTCCATCAATTTCCCTGCTGTGTCCAATATACATAGGGGACGGTAGGATGATGGAGAGTTGGGATCTCCTTTCCCTTTTGGAATGAGAACCAGGCGTGCTGTCTTCCATATGGTGGGGAAAATTCTTTCTTCGAGACATTTGTTGTACATGTGCAACATAAGGTCTGGACAGTCGTTTGCAGCTAGTCTAATTGCCTCCGCGGGTATTCCGTCGGGCCCAGATGCTTTCCTAGGTTTCATAGTTCGCACGGCAGTTTTAAGCTCTTCTTCTTGGAATGGTTCCACGTTGCGATCTTCATGGGTAACGTACCCGCCCTCCCTAGGCAGTTGGGTGGGAAACAGGCCATCCACAATGTTCCTTATTTGGTTCTCGTCCATCAGCTGGTTTGGCGGACGGAACTTCTTCGTTACTATCTTATATCCCTGCCCCCATGGGTCTCGATCCACTTCCTCGCAAAGCTCTTTCCAGCACTTTAGCTTGCTTTGCTTAATGGCAGCACTAAGAGCTTTCTTCGCTCCTTTGTACGCTTCCGACTTTTCTAGAGCCTCAGGCCTGCCGCGCGCGCGAGTTGCTAGCCTTCGCATCCTGTGGCATATTTTCCGCAGCTCCGCGATTTCGCTCCACACTCCCCTCCGTGGCATAGAGAGGTTGCAAGCGTGGCGAAGACAGCTCATTGTCTTTTCAACCGTCTGTTCCGTCGGACTGGAGTTGTTGATTATCCGTCGGGCATCCCCCAGTACTGATGCGGAGAACGTGGCAGAGTCGACCTTGGATGCGTCCCATGCTTTTGTTCTGCGTGGCCCGTTCGGAATCTGCCTCTGACCGGGATCGTTTAGGTGGAAAGTGATGTAGTTGTGATCGCTGCCAGTCAGATCCTCTATGACTCTCCATCCAGCGGCGGTCCGCAGCAGGCTTTCTGACACTAGTGTTACATCGGGGATCGAGTATCCAAAGCCTGGCCGTCGGTATGTAGGGGTCGTACCAGTGTTAAGCACGTTCAAACCGAGCCTGGCTGCCATCTCAAGGACTAACCTTCCACGGGTGTTAGTCTGCGGCATTCCCCATTCGACGGCTCTTGCGTTAAAGTCTCCCGCCACAACCAGGTTACTAGTTAAGTCCATCAGGTCGTCTTCAATAAGTTCAAGCTTGTCCCTGAACGTTTGAATGGGATCATTCGGGGACAAGTAGCAGCTTACTATTGTGGTATTATTCGTAGTCAGGCGGACGTAGCCTTGTCCGGCAACACGGTTCACAATATTGGCGTTTGCATCTGTCATCCAGATTGCGGTGGTGCCGGTGTTGTCTATATTCCAATCATTTCGGGCTCTATAGGGTTCGCTGATGATAACGCAGTTAGCTTTATGGTCTAAGACCAACTGTTGTAGTAGCTCATCAGCAAGTCTGCTCCGGTTTAGGTTGCCTTGGATAAAACTAATCACTATTGAATTGAGACTTTGGCCTTTGCAACAGCGAGTGCCGCTATGAAAATGCTGCATGCTCCAGATCCAGGGACATGATCGAGCTTCTGTGTATTACACAGGTAACATTTTGGAGCTGCGGTACAGGCCGTAGCTTTGTGGCCGCTTTGCCCACACTTCCAGCAGGCGTTACTCCTGTCTGGACCCTTGCATTCTGCCTTCCGGTGTCCGTAGCCGAGACACCTAAAGCAGCGTTGTACTTCTGCTCGCTGTCTGATTCGGCACTGTATCCATCCGATAGGAATTTTACCTTTTTTGAGTAGGGCGTTGCCAATATTCTCGTCCACTTCGACGACCGCCATTTTCTGTTCTCTTTGGTTTGCTGCGAACACAGAAACACGGAGAGGTCTAGTGATTTCTTCTTTTCCGACCTCCCTCCTTATTGCGTCTTGGATTTCTGTTTCAGTTGTGAGACAGTCCATGCCAAGTACTTCCAACTCCATCCGCTTGGAAAGCTATTGTGCTTCACCGACCTCTCCTACTGCACTACCTATAGCTGCTCTGAAGGCCGTCTGGTCACAGCAGCGCGCCGTTTCAATCAGTACGTTACCAGATTTGGTTTTTCGTACTGCCCCACCACCGTACCTGTGTCATTAGGGCGGAGCTGGCCGCGTATGGCCCCTAGTACGTGGGCATAGCTTTTGCCTTCCACAGGTTAAAGTTAAAGTTAAACTTAAAGTTCAATTTAAAGTTAAAGTTAAAGTTAAAGTGAAAGTTAAAGTTTAAGACAAAAGTTGCTAATATGCAATAGCTTTACCGCGGCAGTCCCCGAGTGCCACACGTCCTTTTTTTTTTTTTTTTTTTTTTTTTTTTTGAACTTTTATCGCACAATATTAAATCATTAAGTACTAAAGTTATGATTTACCTTTAGTTAAAAACAAAAACTGTGAAAACCTGCTTTCTTTTAGTTCGATAGATTTAACTCCCCAGCTGCACTTAAACGTAGGAAAATTGTTATAAAGCCAATGCAAGGCAACAACTGAATCTCCATGAATGTTAACGAGTTTCAAATAAACGTCCCGAAATTGAGTCCGTACAGCACGGCAGTCCTTAACCAAATATTTCTTGCACTGAATACAATTGTCTTTTTATAGCAGAAACGTTTGTCAATCTCGTTTCTTTGTGGTTGCTATTCTTATTAATTAGCCAGTGAATCATTGAAATGTGTTATCGATTGGGCTGGTCTTGGCCTTTTTAAAAGCCACATTAAACGCGAAGAAAACCATCTCAGCGAAAAATCTTTCGACTTGCGAAAACCGTGTAGAGTTGTTATAAAACATGTAAGTCCGTTAACGCCAATTTGTAGGAAAAATGTAATACCACGTCAAGTCACTATGATACTTTTATTCTAGGATCACCTAATATACAAATATTAGGGTGGTCCTTATAAATTAAATAAACGATTTCTCACCCTTTGAGACGGTAATATCTCAAAGATAAAAGGGTCTGAGATAGGGGTTTAAAAATAAGATATCTCTTTACAGACTCAACAAGTTTAAATTGAAATTTTTGATAATACGCAAAATCAATAATACTATACTGCCGTCTATAGCAAAAAGGCAGTAAAGTGTAAAAAGTAAAATCCGAGAAACATGAAGTGCGAGTTTTACGTTTGTTTTAACTTAATAAGTAGTTGTATTTGGTACACAACAAAACTTAATTAACATGACCTATTAAATGACTTTATGGAGATCCATTATCATGTGATTCTGGTACATAATTCTGTACTGATACCTAATTTACACGCGAACTGCCTTAATGTCTTATAAATCTAAAGAAGTAAAACGAAATTTACTGCTTTTTTATTATTATGTGTTTTCTATTCTTGACTTAAACCGATTTTATGCTCTGAAATCATTCTTACAATAAAATTATATTATAATGTTATTTTAATGTTAAAGTATGAAATTTCTATGTGTAACCAATTTTCAGAGTATAAAAGCAGTAATATTTATTTTATACTGCTTTCTTGCCTTGGAAAATTGATTTACTGCTTTTTTGTTTGGGAAATTTAGATATTCAAAATATAAAACAAATTTTAAATCTTGTTTTATCTTTAAATTTGAGTTTTTAGTGAGTATTTTTTAAAGTTAGTGACTAAATTGGTATCGCAGAAATATATTGTAATAAAAATTTCCAAGAAGGCAGCTAGTGAACTTTACAGCCCTTTTGCTATGGACGGCAGTATAGTTGGTATGTTACATATAAATTTTGATTCCGATTGGAAATAGAGTCTTCGTAGGATAATCTGAATTTGGTTTCCTACGCAACACGCCATAAACGTTTTCGGGACCATAATTTATATATGATATCTCCAACCCCAGTATTATAGAGTTTGGGTATTGAAATCAAAAAATACAATTTGAATTTTTTAAGTCTCAATAGAGCAATCTTAACATTGACCCCTGTGCGACAGATGTTAACCTTCTCCAATCAGAACCAAAATGTGCTGGTAATATTTTTGGTCCAGGTAGTGCCGTCTGAAGGTGTGAGAATGAAAAAAATTTTTTATTTGATTTATAAAGACCACCCTAATATTCACGCATATTTTTTTATTACTTTTGTAAATTTTATTTGTATTTTTTTTTTGTTTTGTACCAGTGGCGTAACTTTGATAGGACCCTATCAATGAAACTCGTCACGTTGTACTCAGTTTAATTTTAATAAACTTCGAGGTTTTCAGCGCACTCAATTACACGTTGCATATGTCCCATAAATGGCCATAGTGCAATGTTTAAGAAAATGAAAACAAGTCCGCTTAAGTGTAGCGCAAAATAGTCATTGCACTTATTAGAGAAATGTCTTTCTTTTTATACAAAATTATCTATTTTACAGATACGTAATTACACTAACACTAATACACTAAAGGTATCTACATTCTTAACATTTACATTCTTAGTCAGCATATTAGTTCGACCTAATTTTAGACATTCGTAACTGTAGAAATATTTTGGCAGGCACATTGACAAATTGTCATTGACGCTCGGTCACGCTATTAACGAATTGGTCAATGGCCGGTTATTTGTAACCGGATATAGGTCTTGCTTTCGGCATTTTTATGTGAAGTTGAACTCCCGCTGTGTTGAGGTAACCGTAATGTATTTAGGTCGATATTGTAATATGACTGCAATATGACTGTGTGTGGTCTGCATAAAAAGTGCATTGGCGTAGGAGAGCATGATGTATAATGTTACAAACGTATTGACATAAAAGGGGGCACCATGCATAATGCTACAAATAGGCCTCCTCTTTAGGCAAAAAAGAATGGACTATATGGACTAGCCCAATGCGGAGTCCTGAATGCATATACAATGAAATAAAAATATAATTTCAATAAGATATTTATTAAGAAAAATGTTTTTTTCGAGATTTCTGTTACGCAAAAGGGTCTATAACATCATACAAGTTTAAAGATCGTGCTATAGAATTTTCAATAGACATAATAGCCAAGTTACATAACCTGTATTGTCTGATAAAATTTTTTAAGAAGGTTTTTATAAATTTTAGTTTTGAAAATGATCGTTCAGCAGATATAACTGTAATGCAGTGCATTTTTCAGGAAAGACAGGAAATCAAATTGCTGAGTGAAAACGCAAATATCAAGTGGTTTTGTAATCAGTGCACATTATGTGATATTAATACGAAATTTATTGAAATCAAACATTTGATACAAAATTGCGATCAAAACAAAATCGGAAAGAGAGACATGAAAGACATAATTGAAGAAGCCTTGTTTAATAAGATTCAACAGCTGAAAACTATTCTGATTACAGATTTCAACTCACTGCTTGAGCATAATGTGGAAATTAAAATTTGCCAAATGAAGAAAGATATATTATCAGAGCTATCGAAAACATTAGAAAATAATAACAAAAAAATAAACACCACTATACAAAATGCCAATAGCAAAAACAATAACAATAAAGTTACATATGCTGAAGCTGTAGCACAAAAGGAAAATAGAATTGTTATTAAACCAAAAGATAAAGCAAAGAAAAATAAACATACAAAAGAAGCATTAAAAACAGTGATAGAGCCAACCGAATGTCATGTGACGGGAGTGAAAGAAATAAACAACGGAGATTGTAGTTCAATGCAAGAATAAAGAGTCATGTGAACTACTGCAGAAGAAAATAGCGGAACAAATTGGAAAAGAGTTCGAGGCAGAGAAATGAAGAAAATATTTAAATTGATTGGTTTAACAGAGAGACTAAGCAGTGAGCGCTTAGTAGAATGCATTACGAAACAGAATAGTATATGTGAGGGTAAAGAGTTTAAAGTTGTAAAGATTTTTGAGAACTATAGTCGTAGAGAAGAATGTTTTAATGCACTTGTTGAAACAGATGCAGAGACGTTTGAAAATATTTTGCACCAAAAGAGAATAAATATAGAGTGGGACTCTTGCATTACCATTGAGTACGTAAGAGTATTTAGATGCTTTAAATGTTTAGGTTTTAATCATAAGGCTGTTGAATGCATTAACAAAAAAGCATGTAGTAAATGTGCAGGAAATAATGACTTAAAAGATTGCTCATCAAGTATTTTTAAGTGTGTTAATTGTTGTGAGCTTGTACATAAAAAACTATTAGAAGCGGATATACACCATACTGCCTTTAGTCAGGAATGCCCCGCATATAAAAGATATATTGAAAGTAAATCCAGAACTAGAAAGTAGCAATCAAGAAATCAATATCCTATTTGTCTTTATCTTAATATTAATAGTATTTTAAGCAATAAAGAGGAACTCGAAAGACTTATTGAAATAAAAAATCCAGCTATAATATTATGTGCTGAGACATGTACCACTAATGAAATTACAAATTCAGAGCTAAATATACATACTTACAAACTAGTGCGATGCGATTCACATAGTAGACATAATGACGGTGTGCTGATTCACGTAGCAATAGATAAAAATCTTTGGTGTATTTTTATTAAATTGAAGCACTTCAACCCAAAATGGCAAATTGGAGTGATTTATCACTCTCCTAGTACAAGTGATGCCGATTTTATTAACTATTTGCGCAACGTCCTAGGTAGTACAATTTGAATAATAGCTCAACTTATAGCATTCAACTACTCGATCTATTTAAATCATATTCAATGAATCAAAAAGTTGATTTTTATACCCGTATAACTGCGACATCAAAAACTAAAATTGATTTACTCTTTTCGAATACTGACGATATAGTATGTGAAAAGTTAGATGAACACCAAATATCAGATCATGAAACCATCCAATTTAAAATTAAAAGCAGTCCTAAGTCAAAAATGAGAAGCCTTAAAAAAATTACTTCTTGGGAGTATTATAATACGGAAGCACTGATTAATCAATTGCGCTTGTGCGATTTTAGCAACTTTAATATAATTGATTTAGAGTCCAAAGTAGGGCTGGTTAATAGCAATGTTTTAAATGCCATGCGAAACTTAACGTATGAAAAGGTAGTACACTTAAAGTTAATTAATAAATGGTATGACAAAGAGTTAGCCAACATGAATAAATATAAATTAGAACTTTAAAAACTAGCTCAAATATCCGGAGAATGGGATGAGTATAGAAACATAAAAAAAGAATATAAGAAGCTGGTAAAAATTAAAAAAATTAAGCATATGGAGCATAACATACAGATGAATAGTAAAGATAGTAAAGCGATGTGGAAATATTTGAAATTCACAATAAGTAGGGTTAATGAAGAATCTTCTTTCAAGAAAATTTTGATAAACGGTACAGCATATATGGATGAATCTGAAATTGCTAACAATCTAAATAAATATTTTGTTGATAGCATTGAGGATATTTGCAATAATATAGAAGAATTTTATACAGAAGTAAATTTTCCTATTCAGTTAAATGGGATTTTCAAATTTGTAAAAGTTAGTACAGACGATGTCATCAAAATTGTCATAAATGAAAGTTTAAGTAGTGGCATAGTTCCGAGGATTTGGAAAACTTCTACCATTGTGCCAATCGAAAAAGTTAATAACACAATAAAAGCAGAGGAGTTACGTCCGATAAATACATTGGCCAGTGATGAAAAGATTTTAGAACTAGTGGTAAAAAACCAGTGGGTTCAATACTTGGAAGAAAAAAATATACTCATACCTCAACAATCAGGATTTAGAAAAAAACATTCCTGTGAAACAGCTTTGAATATGGTTTTAGCTGAATGGAAAGAAGAACTTAATAATAAAAAGGCGATAATAGCAGTTTTCATTGATCTTAAAAGAGCCTTCGAAACTATAGATAAAAAAATATTATTAAGAAAATTGGAAGGAATTGGTATTAGAGATGTTGAACTGGATTGGTTTAAAGATTTCTTAACAATTTGCAAACAAAGAACAGTAATTGGTTCGATAATATCAGACGAAGTGGATGTTAAGATTGGCCTACCCCAAGGCTCTGTTCTTGCACCAATTTTATTCAACATTTATATTAATGATATAAATTCTGTTTTGAAATTCAGCTCCATAAAACTTTTCGCTGATGATGCTCTAATTTCTATAAATGGCAAAAATGAAAATGATATAAGAATCAAGTTACAAAGTGACTTAAACGAACTTTATATCTGGCTGTGTACAAACAAACTTAAAATTAATATAGAAAAAACTAAATACATGCTTATTTCAAGAAAAAACATTGCTAATTTTGAAACTATTACAATAAATAATATTGAAATAGAAAAAGTAAATACGATTAAATATTTGGGTGTTCAGATTGATTGCAAATTAAAATTTGATGGCCATGTTGACTATTCAGTAAGTAAAATAGCAAAAAAATTATGGTTTATTCAAAGAACTTGCAAAAACTTAAGTAATTATTACAAAGTAAAGGTTTATAGATCCATAGTTGAGCCTTACTTTATTTAGTGCTCAACAATATTTTTTATTATGAAAGATTCGCAAATTGATAAGTTGCAAAAAATGCAAAATAAAGCAATGCGCTTTATTTTAAGCAAACGTTATGATACTCCTATAAAAGACATGCTTCTAAGTTTAAATTGGATGAGCGTTAAACAACAAATATTCTTTAACACAATGAAATTTATTTATAATATAAAGCACGGAATTTTGCCAGAGTATCTCAGAACAGGTATTACATTAATTTCCGAGGTCCATGATATAAATACAAGGCAGAGAAATAATTTTAAATTGCCAAATTATAAAACAGAATCGGAACAAAATAGTATTTTTTACAAAGGGTTGAAATACTTCAACGAACTACCTGAATATATAAAAAATTGTGATAGAAACTTATTTAGCAGACGGTTGTATGACTACACCAAATCTAGGCCGATTAAATGATATATTCGTTGAGATTTAAATGCATTAGTGATACATGTGTCATAATTAAAAAAAATTTTTTTTTTTTTATTTAAAAATTTAGATTAAGTACACATTGTTAATTAATGCAATCATATTTTTAAGTTTTGAACTAGGCTCTTAGAGTCGTAATAAATAAATAAATATATAAATATAAAGTTGCAAGACATAAAATGATTTTTTAAAAAATAAATAAATAAATACAAGGCGCGATAATTTCCGTATAGATTTTAGGACGAGCTTCTCTTCCAATTTGCGTCGTGCTCCTTCTTAATTTTTCCTACATATTGGCGGGACGGGACCTACATATTTTATGCCGACTCCAAACGGCATCTGCGAGGCAGATGAGTTTTCACTGAGAGCTTTTCATGGCAGAAATACACTCGGAGTGCTTGCCAAATACTGCCGAGGGGCGACCGCGGTTAGAAAAATTTTCTTCTAATTGAAAAACCTTATTTCTAAAATTTTGATGTTGCTTTGCCCGGGGTGTGAACCCAGGGCATTCGGTGTGGTAGGCGGAGCACGCTACCATCACACCACGGTGGCCGCCGATTTGATGTTTTATTATTAATAAATCAGCAAGGTCTCTTATACACGACGATTTCCTTGTCTTTTTCTATATATCTCAACGAATTCTCGAGTTTTTTTAATAGATCAGTGTGATTTAAAACTTTTAAAGCGGAAGGCTACAAAACAGTGGAATTTGAAATAATTGCATTCTTTGGAATGTAACGCGATTTCAGTTGGTTTATAATAATGTCCAATATTCGAAAAATATGTTCACTTTGAACAAACTTTCCTGATCTTGGAGACGCTCATCTTCGCAAAGCTCATCAAAATAGCGTTCTGCCAGCCTCTGGTGAGTTTTATAGCGTTTTCTTTTCTGGCTATAGTGTTTCGCTTTTTGTACGCCACGCAAGGGTTGTTGGTCTATTCTAAAAAACAAGCAACGCCTTTAAGGGGTATTTCGTTCTTTTGTGAAAATTGTTGCCTGCTCGCAACTCAAAAGCGTTACACGTTTACCCTGTATAAAATGGCGGTGTGGCAGTGCAATTCTGTGAAACTCTCAATTCGCTCTTGAGTTCCACATATACTCTGTTAATATGAGTGCAGATCACCAACCAGATTGCTTATTCACGAGTTCAAAATTGCTTCGTTCTGCGCAGCTACGTCACAGTTGACTGAGAAAGAAAAAAACAAGAGCTAAAGGAAGATGACGCCGGGGTGGGCGTGAGCTTAGCACCTGCTAAGCGACCATATATGTATACGATAAGCGAGAGCACAACGGCCACTTCGTCAAAATCAACGACAGCTTTTTTAGTTTGATTTCGATGGTCCAACAGTAAGGAAGTGTGGCACGCGCGCTTAAAACAGAGTACCAAAGAATGCGTGTGACACATGCTCACCGTTCAAGCATTGAAATCAAACTAAACAAATAATTGATTTTGCCAGGCTTCACCATTTACTTAGGCAACAATTTATTTCAGAAAAGAAAACGCTATTAGAAAATTCAATGGTGATGGACCATTTTTCTGCTACACTACTCGCTTCCATTTTAGTATTTTCAAATTCATGTCGATACCTTTCCAATTCAAATTTTCTAACGTTTTAGGGCATTTGAAAGATCGGTGGCTTTAGACTGAAATGCAAGTGCTTTAGAGGTCGCATCGATAGTAAGTAAGATCTTGTAATGGCAAACCAATAACATAACAAAATTGTAGTTTTCGATCTTGCAATTTAACAGATTGTTTTCCTAAGCGCATTTTGGACTTCAACAAACCGAACTTTTAAAGCAAAAACGATATCATAACGTCCTGCCCATCTACATAGTAGGGCTTAATGTTTTTAATGTTATTGATCAAGACGGACTTTCTTTATTTGATATTAAAATTGATAAAGTATTCCATCTTTTGATACTATGCCCAAAAAGTTTATAACTTTATTGAATTGCATATCAATAACCTCTCTCACGTGTAACGTGTACATCTCTCAAAATGAATCATATTTTTGTTTAGTTTGGTTGAAATGCTTAATGCTGTTAATGAACTTATAAAAATATACTTTTCAAATAAAATAAAATAATCAGGTACAATGTAAACAAATATTTTTGAACTCGCGACCTATTGGCTCGGGGCCCTATTGGGTCGGGAGCACGTGGCATTTTACCAGCCCTGCCACTCTATTGTTAGGCCACTGTTTTTTACTTAAAATAATATAAATCAACTTTAGAAATATGTATATTCTATGTTATCGATAGTCGCGTTAATATTTTAATATTCTGCGAACCTTATCAGAGCAATGATGCCCATATACATAAATTTGGGAAACTTTATTTTTCTCCAGAAATGTCTAATAAAAATTTGAGGCACGTCTCAGTAATCCAGTTTCCTATACTCCAACCATATATTTGGATTATAGACCATAAATGCCATTGGATAATTGCAGGAAGATTATTTCGCAATAGGGGCTGTATAAGACCACGAAATCGATAGAAGCAGGGCGGCATACAATCACTTCCGCTGTGGACGCTGTTTGACCGCCTACGTAAAGAAGCGGTAACTGGTGGTGTTTACCAAGAGGTATAAGAACACAAATTTGACTAGACCTAAGCTAAAAGCAGTGAAGCTGCTGGAGAAACCTTGTACAAAATATCAAGGAATCATTCATAACAATAAGTTGTACCTCAACGTATAGGAGACAGTAAAGAATGCCTTTTTACAAAAGATGTAGGAAGTGCGGGTTGTATGAAGAAACATCGATCAGCTTCTGTGATTTTATATTGTGCTCACCAGACTATGGCCCCAGCTATTAGTAGTGACACAGATTTTAAATCAAGAAGCAGCAAGTAAAAAATGTCCTAAAAATCTTCCAGTATTTCACAAGGGGGCGAAAATCTTTTGTAAGCTTTTAATAGGGTTTTTTAGTTTGGTCGTAGAGTAAACTTCTGGTAACACTTTGGACACATTCAGTCTATGTGAATCTACCTCAAAAAAGGCTTTTATCTCAAAATAAATAAAAACACACAGATGACTTAATAATGATTTAAATGTACTTGATTAACATTGAATATCTTTTTATTCCATAAACTAACATATTTCTATGTAAATTTTTTTGTACGTGTAGAATATGATTGAAGCTAAATCCAACTAAGCTTATCTCCACTACGGTTGCATTGTGTCTGCTATCCAATCTATAAATGTGCCAACTCTTGTGTAAATTGCTGGCCAACCCTCCAAACCGCAAGGTGTCGGTCCAAATGATACCACACCAGCCAAATAAAAAGCCGCCTTACCATTTACATCACCACGAAACATAAGCGGACCACCTGAATCGCCACGACATGTATCAATACCCGACTCACCACCAGCACACAATTGTGATGGATCCAAACGTAAACCATTCAATTGAAAATACTTTTGGCGACAAACATCCAGTTCTCGACCTTTTATTGTAGCTTTCAATTTACGCGAACTACTTTGACTTCTTTCCGTTGAACCCCAACCAGCTACATCCATAGCTGTATTGACAAATTTATCACGGCGCAAATTTGTTGTTATTGGTAAACAAATCGGTTTGATAAAATCATTAAACTCTACTGTTTCACTTAAACGTATTAACGCAATATCATTCGGATCGTTTTGATTCGCGTAATGAGGATGTGAAATAATCTGAGCAATGCCAAAATCTTTGTGTGTAGGTGCGCAACCATCATCGCTGCAATCGGGATTAGTTTGCGTATCCCATTCGCCTAAACGTACGGAGACCAATCTCCAACCGCTTACCTTCACGCAATGTGCAGCGGTAATAATATAACGGTTGTTGATCAAAGCACCACCGCAATAATGACCTCTTTCGCCGTTTGCTAAAAATTAAAAAAAAATTCAATTCAAATTTAAAAAAATTTAAATTTTACTGAAAAAGCCAGGAATTGCAAATAACTGTTATTGGTCAACATTTAAATGAAATTAATCATCCTGTCGAAGTAGTGCCGCGTAAGAAGTATAGCGCTACGTCGCTTATTACACAGACCATCATAAATGGATTTATTTTCACTTTCTTTTTTTTAATTCTGCCAAGGCGAATTTAGCACAAGGGGGTTTTTCCCATCAGCTGATTGGTTTTTCTTGATAATTTCCAACAACGCCTTTGTTCAGCCAAATGTGGTGGAATCGAAATCAATAGAAATCTTCTTTTGACTGGACATTCTTTTGCACGGGTTGAACTCACTTTGTCATTATTAACTATTAACGGTAACTAATACCATTAAGGTACCAACCCGACCTTCTCGGCAACGATTTTATATGACCACGTTAAGTCCTCGATTCGGTATGGAGCTTGGGGCTGTCATTGCCTCGCCTTCTTAATATTTGATTCTCTTCGAGTAAGTGGTGTTGACAATCTGGTTGGAGAAGCTTTGAAGCTATAAATGTTTTTATTGCGTAGTCATGGTGATGGATGATGGGAAAGCACAATTACTTCTATTCAGCATACTCTAAAACGCCAATGTACTTTCTATGCAGACCACCCATATTGCATTCACATTACAATATCGACCTAAATACATTTCGTTTACCTCAACGCAGCGGGAGTTCAACATCACTTACTAATGCCGACAGCAAGACCTGTATCCGATTACATTTCTACTGGCGCATTGACGAGTTAGTTAATAGCGTAACAGCGTGTCAATGACAATTCGACAAGTCGCCTGCCAAAATATTTCTACAGTTACAATTTGTTTAACTAGGTCAACTTATATGCTGACTCAGTATGTAAATGTCAAGAATGTAATGTATTACTATTAGTGTAATACGTATGTGTAGAATAGAAAATTTTGTATAAAAGGAAAGACAATTCCGAAATAAAATCAATCGCATTTTAACGCTATACATCGGCGTTTAAAAAACATTTTTCGTTCCAATTTATTACATGGCGATCCTGCCGGCCTGATCTTCAATTAGCTGAAAATTTGCTCATTAGCAAAATTCGCTAGATCTCGCTGACCAGAGATCCTGCTAAGTCGGTCTCGGAAGTATTTTTAAAATTAAAAAGGACTAATTTTTTCTAAAAGTCCTCGAAATCTACATTTTTTTAAATCTTAAATTTAAAATGGACTAACTTTTTCGAAGCTCGGCCTTAGATCTCTTCGGAAGTTATCGCGCCTTACATTTATTTTTTTATTATTTTTTCTAAAAGTCCTCGAAATCTACATACTAACTGGGCTCTGCCATGCAACAAAAGCAGGACATTTCAAGCAATACTACAGGTTGGTGTTCTTTAACATCACGCTTATATGCGCCTCGGCGTTGGCACAAGAGACGATCAACATGAATAAGGACACCCTTTATGGTAAGCTAAAAATTCTAAAATTAGGCTTGAGGGCTTTAACATCAGGATGGTAAATGAATGAGTACTTAGTCCTGCAGTCCGCAAATTCAAGCTCCAACATATAACATCCACTAATGGTAATAGACATATGGTCTTTTGATCTGCCTGGCTCTCTCTTTATTTAAAAACGTGAAATTTAGTGGATCACGTCTTGATAAACGGCAGTAGCCGAACAATGGGAGCACATCCATAGCTCCAATGAGCTTCAAAGTACAAATGATACTATAAGAAATGCGGCACCCTCTCAGAAAAGAAAGACGTTGCCTTGAGAACCAACTAGGGGAGAAAAAGGACTAGAAAAAGAGTCATGACGCCACAGTGTGTAAGTAGGAAAATATTAACATTCTTTCTGATATTTTGGTTCCTTGCTGTGCTGTCTTACCGGCGATACCGGGCTCAAGTTGTGCACACGATGTCATTTTGATGCATTGCTATTACACATACCAAGGTAAGGTCAATAACCCTATTGATGTTGGGCAGCACAAAACTGCCCTAAGTTCCTGTTATTCGCTGGACTAGACACTCGCAGAGCAAATAAACAGGTTACCGTTTCTTTGCGATACTCTTTGCCTTTGCTTCTACACACCCCATTGGAGGGGATCACAAATCCATCCGAAAACTCTTATATTAATCGCATTCACAACGGGGAACCTGCTTAGGATACCATGTGCATCTGGACCAGCTAACGTCGCTTACGAAATAACAGCACAATTGCGCTATGGAATGTAGACCCCTCATCTCTACTCTCCTAGGCTAATGACTGATGAAAATAACATTTAAAAAATCTGCGAAAAAATTCGTTGCGAGAAGAAAGGTTTCAAGACCAGGGCGAAGTTCTACAGGAATAATAATTTCAACCTTGTCCATTTATGTAGTTACAAACAAACTTACGCTTTGCGTATTCAATTAGCGCGGTCCAAGGGAACTCATCAATCGCTGTTTCGGTGCCACCATAAATTCGATTGTCAAGCACATTACCACATTGCGGATATGTCAATAAAAGATTCGAGCTTTTATTGTTGGTATTTCTATCGCTATTGGGTGCTCTGTTAATTGTTGTACGCATTTCTTGTTTGGGCATGTTTAAGTCTGGAAATAGCACGGATGAGGCTGTGCGTGATGGTGAGGGTGAAGTCGTAGTTAATATTATGGCGCTTTGGTTAAGATAATGTGGAGGACAACATATCTGAAAATGCAAATTGAAGAGGGTATAGTTAAAACAGAAATTTAAGGGTAATAAGTTTCAAGCCGAGCTTTGTACATTTTATACTGTAATTCTTTATTTGAAAGTCGAAAGAATGCCGCCTTAAATTTTGAATAACTTTACTCACTACCCACCAAAACTTTTTTATTGCGATATCCGCACTGGCTGTTACGTAAATAACCCCGATCATTTTGTGTTAGGTCTGGGTCTAATACCAACTCATAAAGGTATCGACAATCTTCAAGATGGATGCAGGAACCTTCAATACGATTTGGTGTGAAGCAGGAACCATATCTTGGAGCTGAAAGTAGAAATAAATAAATAAATTTAATAAACGAAAATTTTAAACAAACATGTTGTCTAAAAATATGGTCAGCAAGCGGCGGTTTAACTTAGGAACGACACCTCAAAATGTAGGGGAACTATACAGGAGGGTGCGGACGAGGCGATACACGTGTTCACCGATGGCTCCAAAGTAGTGGAAGGTAGTAGGTTACTGTAGTATTTTTCAGGCGGAAATATTTGCCGCAACCAAAGCAGCAGAAGAAAATACCTTAAACTGCAGCCGCGTAAACTTTTATATTGACAGCCAAGCAGCAATTAAGGCAATAATCTCGCATAGCATAGCATCTAAAAGGGTGTTAGATTTCAAGCAATCCCTGGAAATAATCGGGACAGGAAGAAGCATACATGTGGGATTGCATGCCTTAACGTGATATCCCTAAACGTGCCATAAGGTACGATCCTGCAAATACACTAATATGCAACCTTGCACAACAACCCTTTCTTGACGAACGACAGCAAAACGAGGACAGCATAAAACGACATTGACGAACGAATGGACAGTTGCAATTTGAATTGGAGACGACACGGACCGCCTAAATATAAGCCAATCTAATTAGTTCGACTATAAGTTTTTTCATAGTTATTCTACACCTCAACAGTTTAAATATTGAATAAAATAATAAATCCACTAAATTTTAAACGGTCGTGTGTTTAATTTAACTGTTACTCTACAAGTGGTGTCAGGCGTGGATCGCAATCCTGCCAAGTGAACGTGATCAAAATCACACAATTTTATTTAGCATTGTTTGCTGTATATACACATATACTAAAATCTGTTGATTATAATCATAAAACCGTGGCGCTAAGTAACAATTATAATCAACTCAAATCGAAAAACTAAACAAAAAATGTGTTAAAAATCAGTTTCTGAAAAGCATGAAAACATACATACGTGCGTACGAATATATACCAATTTCATTTGTTTAAATATTTTACAAGTGGCGTCCAGAAGGCTCTAAAACTTTTGAAGTTTTTGGGTGCTGTACACATTAATGAGCGTGTCGAAATAGGCGTCAGTAGAGCTCCGTTAACCGAAGCTATCCCAACGCCAAGTAGACAAGCGCAGTCGACAGAAGCAGCGAAGGCATTGCGTCGTCATAAGTACTTCTGTTTGAGCAGAGTGAGCAAATATAGGCGAGTTTGAGCAAAATACACGACAGTCCGAAGTCGTTGTTGCAGTGAAGAAACGTGTCGTAGCTGGACAGCAAGGCATAGGCGAAAAGGTAATATTGCGTTAGTGGTTGTGAGCATTTGGCGAAGGCGTCGAAATAAATGCAAAGTCAACGAGAAAAAACAAATTCATGACAAAGGGAGTGCAATGCTGGACAGATGCGTTGCTGGCTAATTGAAGTGTAAGAGCGAGTACGACGGAGTGTTACATACAAAGAAGGCAGTGGCCGACGAAGTCGAGAATACAAAAGAAGAGAGGGAGTACGAGTGTAAGACGAAAACGAAAGTTGACGAAAGGGCAAACGCGACGTAGTTGTGTGTTCATTGCAAATTGGTATAGGCTAAGTATAAGTAAAGTAAAAGGAATGTGTTTGTAATGCAAATGAAAAAGAAACAACAACAAAAATAATAATAAAAAATTTGAAAGAGAAGATTGTTCAGAAAAATTAAATGGTAATGTAAAGAGTTAATACGAATTGGAAACGAGTATGTAAAGTAGAAAAAAAAGTGTTGTAATCAAAACAAAAAGCCAATACAAGAAATAATTTAAGCAGTGGTAAGAATAGTAAATAAGTGAAAGAAAGTCAAAAGAAGAAGAGGTAAATTGAATGTATTAATCAAAACAAAAGAAAAGAAGAGAATAGTGTTTTACTAAAATTGGTAGAATATCTGAAGAAAAGCTAGTAAGTAAGAAGAAGAAAACGAATGTGTTAATCAAAACAAAAGAGATGGAAAAGAATACACACATATTGAAATGAGTTATTGAATGTGAAAATCAAAATATTAAAGAAAACATAATAATAAACTGTGAAATCAAAAACGACTAACTGTAATAAAATATTGTTTGTTATTGTTTAAAAGAAAGCTAAAACTAATTCAATAAATAACACATGTGAGTACAGGAAAAATCATTTAGCAATTTTACTCCTAATAAATATTATTTTAAATTCATATTTCTGAAAATATTTTACATTTAGATTCGGTTATAATAAATTAGTATATAATAAGCTCGACATGGACAGGGAACAAATTTTCACATTAACAGTAAATGAGTTGAAAGAGAAATTGGTAGCTGTCGGACTTCCAACGACTGGACGCAAAGCTACCTTGCAGGATCGTCTTTGTGAGCACTTTGGCCTGACCATCGGTGACGACGATGGGTCTGACAACAGTAATGATTCGTTTCAGAGCAACGTAATGCAAGAAGGGGTGGGTAGTCGTCCGGCCTTCACATTGCGTGATATAGAAAGTTCCCTGACATCGTTTAGTGGTATCGGACATCCCTCGGTTGAGGAATGGCTTGACGATTTTGAGAATAATGCCACGGCTGTGCAGTGGGGTGATTTGCAAAAATTTATATATGGCAAGCAGCTGTTAAAGGGTGCCGCTAAAATTTTCGTGCGCAGCCAACGCGGAATAAAAAGTTGGTGTTTGCTGAAGGAAGCACTAAAGAGTGAATTTGCAGTTATAGCTTCTTCTATTGAGGTGCACCGTGAGCTTAGGAATCGTAGGAAACGTCCAAACGAGGACTATCGGGAGTATCTATATAGCCTTATGGAGATAGGCAGGCCCGTAAATTTAGACGACAAAAGCCTCATAGAGTATTTTGTAGAAGGTATTCCTGACTCCAGGGCAGGAAAAGCAAATTTGTATCAAGCTAGGTCAGTTGCCGAGTTGAAAGCACAGATTATAATATATGAAAAGATACGATCAAGTCGTCAGGTTAGTTCAGGTGTGTCGCAGGGAAAACGTGAGGATTCCAACAAAAATACAGGTAAGTCGCAAGTAACTGATACCAAGCGATGTTATCGATGTGGTGAAGTAGGTCATTTAGCTAATGGCTGCCAACGCGAACGCAAGTCGACATGTTTTGGCTGCAACCAAACTGGGCATCGCATTGCTGAGTGTCCGAAAAAAGAAGCTAAAGTCAAGCAAGAGACGCCTCGCGTCAACACTTTAGAATCGGTGCGTGCTTCATCTTCTATAGGATGTGTTATTTTTAAAGATCTGACAATAAATAATTTCACATTTTCGGCGTTGCTGGATACAGGGTGCGACCTGTGTCTCTTGAGATACGACGTTCTCTTGATGCTAGGAGATATTGACTTATCCAGGGAACGACACCAGTTAAGAGGCATAGGCAATAGTGTTCTTCATACAGTTGGCGGATTCAATATCAAATTAAAAGCAGATGACGTCGAACTAGATGTAACATTTCACGTCGTCCGTGAGCGAGACATTGTGTATCAGGCAATCATTGGCAACAACGTTTTGAAACAGGTTGACTTGATTGTTTCGGAAGACAAAGTCGAGTTTAAGGCGAAAGGTAAGTTGAAACCAACTGAGTCTCCTGGGTTGAGGGAGCCAGAGTTAGAGATGTGCGTATTGCAGGAGTTTAAAGACTTGTCGTTATCAATCGATATAAAACCTAAAAACGAAGTAAATATTAACCTATCCCACCTAAACAGCGCGCAAGCTAAAGAAATTGAAACTGCTGTGAAAGGTTATTCGCCGATGAAGCATCAGGAATCCCCAGTTGTGATAAAAATTTGTTTAACTGATGATAGTCCTGTTTTTCAAGGACCACGTCGAATGTCATACTCTGACAGGTGCATCGTTGACAATCAAGTTGCGGAGTGGCTAAGGGAAGGCATTATCCAACCCAGTGCCTCAGAGTATGCATCGCCAATTGTCCTTGTACCGAAAAAGGACGGTAGTAAGAGATTGTGCTGCGATTATCGTCGTCTTAATGAGAAGATAATCAAAGACAATTTTCCCATGCCGCTCATGGATGATGTGATTGAGAGGCTGCAAAGTGCACGCGTATTCACAACCTTAGATTTGAGAAATGGTTTCTTCCACGTCCCAATCGAACCAGCATCCAGGAAATACACTTCGTTTGTTACCCACCAAGGACAATTCGAATTTTTGTATGTTCCCTTTGGAATTTCGAATTCTCCTGCTGTATTTACCAGATACATTCACGCCGTGTTTAGGGATCTTGTTGGGAATAACACTGTAGTAACATACATGGATGATCTTATCATTCCCTCTAAGGATGTGGATCAGGGGATAATAAAGCTGAAGGCAGTTTTAGAACGGGCAGCACAGTTTAATTTGCACATTAAGTGGGAAAAATGTCAATTTCTCAAAACAAAAGTAGACTTCTTAGGGTATATAGTGGAGGGAGGTACGATAAGACCATCAGAAGGTAAAACCGAAGCAGTAAAGACTTTTCCGATCCCAAATGACAAAAAAGCATTGCAAAGGTTTCTCGGTTTAACGTCTTATTTCCGCCGATTTATTGAAGGGTATGCAATGATCGCCAAACCATTGTCTGACCTTTTGCGTAAAGACGCCAAATTTGTTTTTGGGGAATGTCAACAGGCTGCGTTTCAGCAGCTGAAGGTAGCATTGATCAGTGCACCGGTTTTGAAACTTTATAACGCAAAAGCCTTTACTGAGGTTCATACTGACGCGTCTATGTATGGGTACGGAGGAGTACTCCTACAGAGAGACAGTGAAGACCAGCTATTCCATCCGGTCCAGTATATGAGCCGAAAGACAAAACCGGTTGAGGAGAAGTACCACTCATATGAGCTGGAAGTGCTAGCTATAGTGGAAGCTCTCAAGAAATGGCGGGTATATTTGATGGGAATTCACTTCAAGATTGTCACGGATTGCAACGCGTTCACCATGACAATGAAGAAAAAGGACGTCCCTCTAAGGGTAACTCGTTGGGCAATGATGTTACAGGACTACGATTACGAGATCGAGCATCGTAGTGGCACCAAAATGCGTCACGTTGACGCGTTAAGTAGGGTAGCCTGTTTGATGCTAGAGGATTCATTAATCCATAGACTCAAACAAGCTCAGCAGCAGGATGAATGGATTCGAGCGATTTGTAAGGTCTTGGAGAGAGAGACGTACGAAGATTTCTTTATGAAGCACAACCTCTTGTATAAGGATCTTGTAAAGGAACTTATAGTAGTACCCTCGGTTATGGAAGACGAGATAATAAGAACAGCACACAAGCAGGGGCATTTCTCAATAAAGAAAACCCAAGACGCTGTTGAGAAAAACTTTTTCATACCACAGCTTAACTCAAAAATATGCAAAATCGTAAGGAGTTGTGTAGAATGCATTGTTACTGACGCGAAGGCTGGGAGGAAAGAAGGTCTGCTGAATCCCATAGATAAAGAGACCCGTCCTTTAAGCACTTACCATATCGACCATGTAGGGCCCATGGAGCCAACAAAGAAGGCCTACAATTATATTTTGGTTGTGGTGGATGCCTTTTCCAAATTTGTGTGGTTGTACCCAACCAAAAATACTGGTGCTGAAGCTGTCGTTGACCGTCTTTCCAAACAGGCAGCGAATTTCGGGAATCCTAGGCGTATAATAACAGACCGTGGAGCCGCTTTCACAGGTAACCTCTTTAAAGGATACTGCGAAAAAGAAGGTATTGAGCATTTATTAATAGCAACGGGAGTTCCGAGGGGAAATGGCCAAGTCGAGCGGATGCACCAAATAGTTGTGCCAATGTTGTCAAAGTTGTGCGCGGAGGAGCCAAAATGCTGGTATAAGCACATAGAAAGAGTTCAGCAGGCCATTAATAACACTCCAACGCGTAGTACAAAGTTTTCACCTTTTAAAATATTGACGGGGTGTGATATGAGGGTAACCGGGTTGTCGGAATTAAATGAGTTTTTACAGAATGCAGCTTTCGATGAGCTAAATTTAGAACGTGAAACTATACGGGAACAGGCCAAAGAAAATATTGCATTGATGCAGAAAGAAAATAAACGTAGCTACGATACTAAAAGAAAAGAAGCAGTGAGGTACAAAGAAAACGAGTTAGTTGCCATCAAGCGCACTCAATTTGGGAGTTGCCTTCGGTTAAGGCCGAAGTACCTTGGCCCTTACAAGATTGTGAAAGTTCTGGCTCATGATCGCTACGAGGTAGAAAAGGTTGGTGAGGGTGAAGGTCCGGGACGAACGACCACAGTCGCCGAGTATATGAAAAAGTGGGACCCATCGTTCGAGCCGAACGATTAGTCAGGATGGCCGAATGTGGGATTGCATGCCTTAACGTGATATCCCTAAACGTGCCATAAGGTACGATCCTGCAAATACACTAATATGCAACCTTGCACAACAACCCTTTCTTGACGAACGACAGCAAAACGAGGACAGCATAAAACGACATTGACGAACGAATGGACAGTTGCAATTTGAATTGGAGACGACACGGACCGCCTAAATATAAGCCAATCTAATTAGTTCGACTATAAGTTTTTTCATAGTTATTCTACACCTCAACAGTTTAAATATTGAATAAAATAATAAATCCACTAAATTTTAAACGGTCGTGTGTTTAATTTAACTGTTACTCTACATACATCTATATTGGGTCCCAGGACATAGGGGAATAGATGGGAATGAAAAAGCGGATGAACTAGCTAAAAAGGGCGCATCCTTCGAAGCTTGTCCCGTAGACGTCCCAATAATTCTGACTGAACATTACCTTCTGGCGTCACATGTCTTTAAATTAGGTTTGGTCAGTGATATCAGATGTAGAAAGTGCGGGTTGGAGGAGGAAACGATCGAACACGTTTTGTGCTCGTGCCCTGCGCTTTTCAGGTAAAACTCAAGCTATTAGGAGTGATTCAGCTGTCAGGCCTAGAAGCAGCAAATGGCATAGGGCCTAGAAAGTTTCTAGTATTTGCCAAGAGGACAAAGTTAGGCTCTGTTTTTGTTCATTTTGTTCGTTAAACAAACTTCTGCTAACGTTACAGACTCATTCAGTCTACGAAAGGTCCTCATTAGACCCATTGAGGGTCCGTCTTACACTCTTGCGAGCGATGAGAATAAAAATAAAGCGGCAACCCTCTGCATACGGTGGTAATGAGGGTGCAGCAGAATGTTGAATGGGGCTTCTGTGTTCAACAATAAAATAATTAAAAAAAAAAAGTTTAAGTTAAATGGTTTTATCACACTCCTCATCAATCTAGGGCGTTGATCAGACAATTAAATAAAAGCGTTGGGTGCGTGAAGTTACTTAAATTTTAATTACAAAATTCGTTCACAACGGCCGGCCGTACAGCCGTGCAGCCTGTCAAGTCAACCTAAATAAAACCGGTTAAAAAAGCACCGTTAAACAAGGATGCATCAATGTTTATCTTGCCCTCCAAGGCCAGTGAGCTACTCTTTTGTGAACCCGCCTTCAGGTGCATATGATCCTTTGCTACATTAATAGAATGTGTGTTTCTCAGGTATCGACTCAACTTTTGAATCTGATTCCAATTCGACTTTGAACAAGTAAGCAAGTCTAAGTTCGGGTGAAACCAAACAATTGAAATGCTGTTGTTGTTTGTTTTGTGTGCTTAATAATGTTACTAGGCCGCTCAATAATACATATACATATGATTCTATTCTGAACTAGTTTTTCTTCGAGTTATGGCTCCCGAAAGATAGAATATTG
The DNA here is from genome assembly GCF_040869045.1 of Eurosta solidaginis. NCBI lineage: Eukaryota > Metazoa > Arthropoda > Insecta > Diptera > Tephritidae > Eurosta > Eurosta solidaginis. The sequence goes on along the minus strand of NC_090319.1, from coordinate 270,679,984 downwards.
CTTAGTCATAAAAGGGGCGGTGCCACGCCTATTTTTTTTAATTTGAAGTTTTTCCTATTTATTGTTATAAATCCACTTGGGAAGTGAAATACCATTTTTTGCAAAGATATAGCTTATTTTATTCGTCCACGAACTTTTTATATAAAAGTGGGCGTGGTCCTTTCTTCAAAGCATTCCCTACAGTAAAGGCAACCTCTCCCCCGAATTTTGTTATGATAGGTTTAACGATTTTTGATTTATGCTTAATAATATTTGTAAAATTGGTTTTATCACAAGTGGTCGGTGCCACGCTCATTAAAAAATTTTTTTTTCCAAATTTTTATCAAGAGTCTCAATATCAGTCCGCACGTCAAATTTCAACATTCTTGGTGTATTATTTACTAAATAATCAGGTTTTCTGTGTTTTCCAAAATGTTATATATATAAAAAGTGGGCGTGGTTATCATCCGATTTCGCTCATTTTCAATACTAATCTATTCTGGGTCCTAATAAGCTCGTGCACCAAATTTGGTGAAGATATCTCAATATTTACTCAAGTTATCGTGTTAACGGACGGACGGACGGACGGACATGGCTCAATCAAATTTTTTTTCGATACTGATGATTTTGATATATGGAATTCTATATCTATCTCGATTCCTTTATACCGGTACAACCAACCGTTATCCAATCAAAGTGTACAAGTACAGCTGGATATAAAAATCAAATTAAGGGAATTCCATTCTAGTTATGTTTACAGTAAATTCACTTTCGTAACATCACTCGATGATGATTTTTTTTTTAATTCTATAGTTTAACCAAACTTACCGGCCGCAGCAAAATTAAGCAAAATTGTTGATGTAATCGTCAAAACAATGAACGCACTCAACCGGATTCTCATGATTATTTACGAGTATCAAACAGACTTTTAGAAAGTAGCGCGTATTTCCTTATAAAAATATCCGTCACACTTTATGTGTATATATTAATATATCTTTTAATTTGTTTAAAACCCCAAAATATTTTGTATATTAAATTATTACTTTTTAAATGAATTAAATAATTAACCTTCGAACTGTGTTATCAGTTCGCTTGTATTTGGGCTGGTGTTTGGCCCTCGACTAGCAAGTTTTCGATGTACGCTGAACGAACAATGCCAGAAGCGTCTCATCTCTTTACGCCTTTGATTCGCGTTTAGTTCATTAACTTTCTGCTCTTCTCAATGTGCGATGCTCAAAATGTGAGCACAGATTATTAGACAAATCGCTGTTTTTCTTTGTTTACTTTGTAGTTGACTATAGCTCATCAAAATGTTGAAGTTCCCATTGCAAGGTTTTTGAGTTTAATAGCTAATTTACATGCATAATTTATCTAATTCACAGTAATACGTAAAAAGGTGATCTTTAGGTCCTGAACCCCCATTTAACCAAATTTAAATTTACAGGGCTAAATATGTATTTGACCTATGATTTATACAATGCATGCAAACGTTATAGTCACCTAAGTTAGGTTAAACTGAACTTACCAGTCCGTGTGGACATCAGGAATATGAACCGGGGTGTGCGTGAGCTTAGAGTACCAAAGAATGCGTGTGACACATGTTCACCGTTCAAGCATTGAAATCAAACTAGACAAATAATTGATTTTGCTTTCGTGCTCGCTACGCGTTCGTGTTTACTAACACATTCTTAATTTGGTAACTGTAAATTTAGTGGTGCCCACCGCTGAATATGAAGTATAGCATACAAAAAAACTGTCGCAGTTGTTTTCAGGGCTCCCGTTATGCTAAGAATTGATAGCCTGCATACCCCCTCTAACTTCATGAGAAAGGTTATTTTTTTTGCGTGATCGTCCACCAAACAAGGACTGCATAGTGTAAGATGGGCTTTACAATCGCTGTAAATATCCAATGAGACCCCACATATACCCCAGCATTCTTTCGCATGCATCAAGTGCCGTCAAAGCCTTCTTCACCATCGCCTCCACGTTGAGTTTTTAAAACAACTTACTGTTTTAATGATTCTTAGATATTTTGTATACGGTTTCTTCTGCACGGTCACCTCTTCTAGCTTATGCCTAGTGCAAGACCATGTCGGATTTTTCTACGTTGGCGCTCAACACAACATTAAATGCCCAGAAACGTACTTTTATTCCACCCTCCAGTTTAGCTTTTGTGCGCATGTTTATGGGAAGCAAGCTAAATATGGGGTCTCAGGCGGTCGTGGGGCAGGTGCGGCAGGATCCGGTGTATGTTGCTGAATTCTGTGTAGGTTTGTGAGATGTTGGTTTTTACTAATAGGTTCCCATCACGTCATAGAGTCGACTTCAAGACGTTAAAAGCGATGCAGGCTTTCGTACCCGCTCCTCAACACACGCTTTTTAGTTGAGTTAGATTGTTTGTACTTATTCTTGAAGAATAGTAGATCCTTCTGCTCTGGACTTGGCCTAAGGCCACAACCCTGTGCCCATCCACTTAGTTTTGCCAACGTTCCTTCCATGATTCCACTCATCACAGCAGGGAATAGACCTGAAACTTGGATAGCGCATCGTCATCGTACTCTACAATCTTCACACCATTTGTGTGAAGTTTTTCTAGAATATCTTTTAAAATAGCGCGTTTATGAAAGCAAATTCTCATATCGGATGCTCTTCCACCATTTCTGAAGTATGCCGCTTTTCTACATGCAGCCGTGATGTGGTAGTATACCAGTCAGGCGTTGATATATTCTAATAATTCTTTGATTCCCACAAACTTAAGCTCAAGTGAACAACTACTTTGTGAGATAACCTTTCCAAAGTACTAAATGTAAATAATACAAATCGCAATGTAAATCCTCGTCCCCCTCCAATGAGTTAATACGTTGTTCATCCATGCATGTTTACACGGTTCTTCCCAGATGATTTTAGAAGAGCAGCATCGTGATAAGCGCCACTTTTTAGAGAGGCAATGTATTACAAAAATAATAATTTATTTCATTCAATTCATATTTTGAATGTCATTTTACCTTGTGCGAGAGTAAGAGATTACTGAATTGGCATTGAGAGTACTAAAAATTGGGAAATACCAGATTTAAGTGAGTAATTAATGACACAACTCAAGTATCCATATTAGCATAAGAACTTTTGCTAACTGTACACAGAATTAATAGTACGAACACACCGATTTAAAGTAACACACATATGCAGTGGCGGATCCAGGGGTGGACGAGTGGGGCGATCGCCCTCCTACCCCCCGCTCTGATCGGGAACTTATGAAAATTATAAAAGTTTGTTTTAATTACATATAAAATTTTAAGCTTTTATATATGTATAATCTATAAGATCGTCCTAATCGCCCCCTCCCAAATCGTGCTGGATCCGCCCCTCTCTCATACTCTGGACAAAACTTTCTTCCACATCGCATTTAGGGCTCCGAATGATCCGGTTCGGCTCGAACATATATAGTGGTTACTCCATAACACTTAACTGTGCAGGCCACTGAAATAAGCAGCATCTAACGGTCATGGGAAGCGACTACAACCAGGCCTCTTTGGTGTCTGAAACCATTCGGTCAATTCTTCTTTATTCTTCATCACCAAGGGAACTTGAAATCGTTTTCCACCTGGTCCTTTCAGCGTAGTGGGAGCATCCCTTTTCCTCTGCTCCCATAGGCGGGTTCGGATAAGAATACATTCTGCAAAGGGGCATCGTCTAAAATGATGTTTTTATGCAGACGGCGGTTTTTGTGGTGAGGTGGAAGCGTGCCCGCCTATCACTCCGAAATTCGTGGGTTTGTTCAATTGGAATCCAAGTAGGGTCGCCCCTCGGCAGCGGTTTGAGAAAAACTCCTAGAGCATTTCTGCCATGAAAACCTTCTCAGCGAAATTTCATCTGCCACAGATGCCAAATCTCTACTAAGGTGCATCGCCCCTTGTATTTCTTTTAATTTTATTTATGTTGAATACCAACAAAACACAATTGAGACAATAGCAGTAGATTATACGCCGCAGGACCCACGTCTATTAAAGTCCTGTCAAAGTAAGGAAAAAATCGTTAAAAATCTAGGAACTGTCGATATTTTGTATCCGGGCTGTGTTGTTCGTCGAAATTATGTATGTTCCGCATTCGGTCGTATCTGTATTATGAATTTCAGGATTTTTGTTAATCTAGATTAAGTTACTCACCCTTTTTGTGCAGATCTACTATTAAAGAGAGGTCTCCGCTTATCCCAATGTATAAGCACTAGCATAAATGATAACCGAACAATCCCCATCGACTTCTTTGCACTCCCCCAGCGGGTCAGGTGGCTTAGAATATAACCGCGGATGACTAAGATGACTAAAATACCAAATCGATTCAAGGGGTTGTGTAGCGCGAACCTTTCAAAGTGTTGCTTCTGCGACGCAATTGTCAACTTCACCTACCCGTGGCGAACCCCTTTACTTTAACAGCCGAGGCTGTGGCAACCCCAAGTTCCTCACGGATCTAGGGGGTGGGAGAGCGGTAAGGCCTTGAAGGTTTCATGTGATCATACTAAATCGTACTCGACATGGTCGGGCTGGTGCCTTAATGGTACTTGTTACCAGAATATACCGGATCTGAATTCGGTAAAGGACCCTCAACATGGATAATACTCCCCAAGCCCTTCGGAGAGTGTCCTTATCGCTACAACAGCAACAACTTTGTTGCACTGGAAAGAAGAAGGTTATGGAAAAAATCATTACCAGAGAGAACAGGGAAGAAACGTTTAGGATCGAAAGCATGGAACACCAGAAGCTTTGGCGAGGCAAATTACTACCTTAACCAAATATTCTCTGGTCACGGGTACTTCATTTATATTTGTACAGGATAAAAACGGCCGAAGATTTCAGAGGACGCTGTTGAATACACTTTCTTCAAAAGCTCGCGATGGAGCTAGAACCGTCAAATGCTCAAGGAAAGAGTCGATCAAAACGTTGTCGATAATGTTACAGCAAATTTGCTGAACGTCCAAGAAGATTGGTAACTTCGTACAAACCCCACTCAAATTTTGGCTCGGCGGAACCTTGACTCAGGAACAGTAGATGGCTCTTAAAAAAGGAGAAATATTGAAGTCCATCCTGAAGATATGCGAAAGCGGTCTCCAAAGAAGTTGTTTTTAGTCCACAATCACACGGTTGCTGTGACGGCAACAATTACATAAGGCATTTTCTATCCCAACCCATAAACAAAATTTGGGTAAGTCCCAATCTAGAAAAATGTTAAGACGATGGTGCTGTAACCTTTGGGGTGCACATCTCTTACCTTTCTGAAAACGTATGAGGCGAATTGTCCTCGAAAAGTGAGGTACATGATTCAGTCGTATAGTCCAATCAATTATTGTGTTGAGTCATTTAATTAATTCAAAAGTAAATACAGTTTTCAATTAAATTCTTAAAAAGTAATGAGTGCATCTTAAATTATTATATGCCTTCCCGGTTTCATATGCCGTGCTTAAGTTATGATCACATCTTTCACACTCAAACTGTTATACCTTATTGATGATTATTGGCATGAAACCGAACATGAATATCATTATATTGTGACAAATATTAGCAACACTAAGGGATACTATCATCTCTAAGTCAAAACTAAGTAGTGACTTGTATGCACATCAACAAGTCAATCATTATTTCTACACATACATATGTACGTACACGCAGCGGAGAGAAAACGCACAAACACATGCGTATATCTTATCTGAGAGTAGTAAGTAGGCAATAATTTGTGCAAGTATCACTCACATATACACGCGTATATGAGAAGCTAAAAACGTAGTTATAGATGGTAATTTTATAGCTGGTACCTAACTAGTAAATTCTAGAAATAGAACCGCCTAGAAATATGCCATCTAAACCAAACAGTATAAAAGCAGCAACAGTTGAGGCACGACAAGTCAGTTTGATTTAAGCAAGCTATCAGTTGCGAAGTATAAGTGTTATTTTCGAGTAGTCTAATAAAGACCATTTTTCAATATTCAATATTGGAGTTATTTATTCAACAGTTTAGTGATTCGAACGTTAGCAGAAGATTTGAAATAAGAGGAATACCACTAAAATTCGCTACAATATCAATACTTACGTACATATTTTACAAATACAAACAAAGTTATGTACAAATATAGAATGTAGAGTATTCTACTTTAACTTAATAGTATCCATAATCCATTCCAAGTAGGAGCTGACCCTCGTGTATACTCCAGGAATATTAGACATTCCACATTTTGTAGGTCCAAAGGCTACAATACCTAAGAGCGAATGACGACCATCGGAATTTATCAAACCAGAGGTTCCATCATCCATCAATGGACCACCACTATCTCCTGAAAGGGAAATAAATACCTTTTTGTAATACAAATAGTTATGTATATTAGAAACTGAAAACAATTCTCTACTATTCTATTCTTACTGGTGATTGGATTACAGGTTGGTATTATAGGTTTCAAGCAATGCGCATTTTATTCAGATATATTGTGCTTGATCTTTCAGCCTATTACTGTACGTGGAGGCTTTTAATGTATTCAGCTCTTCAGGTTTTCTACTCCACTAAGGGATTAAAAGTCACGCCACCTAGATGGGAGAATATCTGCCATGCCAGAGCAATTCATTCGCAGCAAGGCACATATGTAAGACTGCCTCGTTTGACATTATGAGAATACTCCTCGGAGGATAAGCCTGTTTGTAGAAATTACCTAGCGAAAACTGCTATTGCATGGATTTCCGGCTGAGAAATAATGGGGTAGCATCCCATTTTGATACATCCGTGAACCAAACCTCTGAGCCAGGGTCAATATACGGATTTCCTGTTTCCCGAAGTGTTTAGTCCACATTGGACACCTCAAATCTCTCTGAGATCTTGAACGTAGGACCTATTGCATCACGTAGTTGCAATACGGGATTTTCTATAATTTTTCTCATTGCTTTCATATGCCCTGTCATGTTTCCGCTCTTTAGCTAAGAGATATTTTAAAGTTGTAGTGCAGCAAGTTTCTTTTTTTTTCTCTATTAGAATAGGGAATGAAGGAATTTTCACTAAGTGCACCAGCAGGAGCGGCTCGCATCGGAGCCGTTATGCCAATACAAACTAGTCGATGCAGTTGGCTTAATTTTTTTTGGCGATGTCTTGGACCACCAAACTATTGCCTTAGCAAAAGTATTAAATTTTCAGTATACCGTTTTGAGGAAAATCCCCTTGTCCGATTATAAAAGTACTTTTAAAAAATAGGTCGTGTATGTGCTACGGCCGTACATAGCGTGACTCTCGGGCATATACATATATTTCAACGAACGATCAAAATATCTTTTTCAAATGCTTCTCAAATAGTAAACAATGTCGAAAATGAATGTTTGAAATAAGTTTGAGAAGGCGTTTAGCCTAAATCAACGCCAAAAATCAAATTGTGAATTAACATTATCTAAAATTACAGAATTTTCGTTCCGTTGTTTTTTGAGTAGGTTGTGTAAATTTTAGGAAACTTTTCAACTATTACATCACAAATTTTAGAGGAAGCTCAGTCTAAATGAAAGAAAAAATTATTGTAAGGCGCAATATTTTCCGAAGAGATTTCCGTCGTGCACCTTATTTTAATTTTTCCTACAAATTGGCGGGACGGGACCTACATGTTTTATGCCGACTCCGAACGGCATCTGCAAGCCAGATATGTTTTCACTGAGAGCTTTTCATGGCAGAAATACACTCGGAATGCTTGCCAAGCACTGTCGAGAACATTTTTCTTCTAATTGAAAAACCTTGCTTCTAAAATTTTGTTGCCTTGCCCGGGGAGCGAACCCAGGATCTTCGGTGTGATAGGCGGAGCACGATACCATCACACCACGGCGGTTGACGTGTCAGCTCAGTCTAAAGCTTCAACTTAATCCCCTTAGGTACGAGGGATCTCAACTCAGGAAGCTCAGTCTAAAGCTTCAACTTAATCCCCTTAAGTACGAGGGATTTTTTATCCAACTACAACTTTTCCAGCTCTTATTTGAGAAAAGTCCAAACGCATTTGGGAAAAGAGCAAATGAATTTGAGAAACAGGCAAATGTATTTGAGAAAGAGGGAAATCTATTCGAGAAAAAGGAAAATGTCGGAAAATCAACAAAACAAAATCAATCCAGTTATGGTTTCTTTCCACAATTACATTTGCCTTTTTCTCAAATTATTTTGCTCCTTTCTCAAATAAATAAAAAAATTCTCAAATACATTTACCTTTTTCTCATATACAATTGCCCTCTTCTCAATTTATTTTGCACATTTCTCAAGTACATTTGGAAAAGGTAACATTGTGCTGTGTCAAGAACAATATCACCAAATCTCAACAATAAAGGCCACCCTAACTCTTACATACATATACAGACCAATTCTAAATATTCTCGCGGAATTTTGTTCTCGCGGATTTTTTTATTCCCGCGGAAAAATTCCTCCAATTCTTTTCTCCTAGGGAGAAGAAAAATTGGGGAACAGGAATTTCGAATTTTCGAAGTCAGCTGTTTTGTCAATTGAAATTTCGTTGCGCATTTCTTATTTTGTTTAAAAAATTTAAAAGTTTAATTATTTTAATTTGCTTGAAATTAAGAAATAAGGTATAAACAATGCACATTATTGCATTTCATGTGGTATTCACTGAAATGAGTAATGAATTGGTGCCACAGCAACATCAACAGAGGAGCATAAGAAGAAGACGGCGGGATAACACAAATCCGTCGGAGTTGCCTGCTTTCATTCTGCAAAGCAATTTTCTGGCGGCCACGTCGAGTTGAGTTCGCCTTTCGCCATATGCCAAAATCTACTTAAGCCTTCTTAAAAAATCCTTGCGCAATTTCTGGATGGCTGCATCAAATATACAAAGAGCTCTTCCGTTTCTTATGATATACTTTTCGACTTAAAATAAAGAATAGTGTGGTTGTTTTTGTTGTATTAACAGTGAGAATATTGTGGTAGAATGTAAATACATATTTTAGCACAAATTTGTACAAATAAGTGTTCTTTCTTAAAAGAACGAATTTCCTTTAACTATTTCGATGCATTCCCTTTAATTTAACTAGCGAAAAAACTCCTATGAAATGGCAAAGAAATCTCCTTCTCCCTCACATTCATAATACCTTTTTTTCTCCCATAACCGGTTTCCTCTTTTTCGAACATTGTTCAGAATAGGACGAAAGGGAGAAGTGAAAAAACTCACAAGGAATTTTTATTTAGAATACGAGGAATGGGAGAAGGGAAAAAACTCGCACGGAATTTTCGTTTAGAATTGGGCTGATATACTCACCTTGACAAACATCATTCATAGGTCCACCCTGAGCGCACAACTGTGATGGCGTAATAACGATTGGGTTATTAAATTCTGCATATGTAATTGCACACTCAGTTGTATTAACTATCGGCAAGCTAAGATAACGCACTGTGGGCTTAACAGCTGAGTCGTTGCCTAAAAAGTTATTTTTTTTTTTATTTCATTGCATCGTCAAAATTGAAATTTTCAGGTCAATAGAATAAAAAAAAATAGTAATAGTAATTAAAGAAATCGAAGCTTAAACGAGTAATAAACTAAATCAAAGGTAAATAGCGAAAAAAGTACATAAAAAAGGAAAACCAATAACTAACCTCCAAAATTTGCAGTCCAACCGAGCGCAATAGCACTTATACCAATCAACTGATCCCACACAGAATTTGATACATTCGGAGGTAAACAAATTGGTGTATAGCCTGTCCGGGTGGCAAATGTCGTGCATATAAAAAACATAAGAAATTGCATGGCGTAAATAAATTAGCAAACTTAAAACAAATGTGTAATTAAGCGCCAACGGCTTACCAATTGCTTCGACATTAATTTTTACCAACGCGATATCATTTGCATACGGAGGCTGATCATAGTTGGGATGTACGTAGACTTGAGCAATTTGATAGCTACGAGCTGCTACGCTAAAATTAGCATTGCTATTGACAGTGCAATTTGGCGAAAGCGCCAACCCACCAATGCGTATATGAGAGCTAAATAAAAGTAGCAAAGTTTAATTTAATTAAAATCTTTCCATACAAAAGTGCAGTCAAATACTCACAGCTGCAGATCTTTTACCAGGTTTGTAACGCAGTGCGCTGCAGTGAGAATATGAGACTCACTCACAACAGAACCGGCGCAGCGATAGCTGATAACATTATTAGCTGCAAATGTGATAGTGAAATATAATCGATTTTTAACTTGGATTTTGATATAAGAATAGGGAATTTAGGAATTAAGAATTAAGCAATGTATGTAGTATAGGCTGGGTGGACTTACAACACAAAAATATTGCAAGATACTACGGTTGGTGGTCAAAGCCGAAGGCTTTGGGAAGTGTTATCGATGTTGATGGTCCTTTACCGGATATACATAGATCCGGTACGTTCCGGTAACAAAGCACTTTTAAGGTACTAGCCCGACTATCTCGGGAACGATTTATATGACCACATTAAACCTTCTGGGCCATAACGCCCTCCCCACCCCTAGTTCCATGAGGAACTCTGGGTTGCCAAAGCCTCTGCTGTTAATGAAACAGGATTCACTACGGAGAGGTGAGGTTGACCATTGAGTTGCAGAAGCTATATATTGCCTTGGAAACCCCTTGAGAGGATTGCGCTACACAACCCCTTGAATCAATTTGGTATTTTAGTTTCCTCTTTCGACAGGCATACCTACAGCGGGTATACTCTAAGCCCCCTAACCCGCTGGGAGTGCAAAATACCACTCTTAAATTCGAACGCTTTTTGTTTTAATTTTCGCGATCCCTGCGACACCCAATGAAAAATGTTTCCCCTCATGTTGCATTTTCCTCGGGTTCTGAAGTATATTTCAAGTTAACTGGACGTGACTCCAAACTCGATGGTAGGATTATAAATGCTCTAAATATTTCCATTCCTGCCTCATTTACAAAATCTTTTTACCGTAAATATTTCCACTTAATAGGGCCTTAAGCTGTCTTTAATGTTTCAGATCTCAAGTTATCGGAAAGTACCTTCAAACTCGAAAGCAAAATTTCTAGGTCCGGAAGATTTTTTGAATTTTCATGATATATAGGTCACCGATCGAAACTTTATTTCCCTCATGTTGCGTTGTCATGGGGTTCTGAATTATTTAACAAGTTTCAAGAATCTCTCTCCACGCAAAGTTACTCAAAAATCAATCGCATGTTCCAAATGCTCTAAATGGGCTTTCTAAATATACTCCATCTAGAAAACGTTTGTACTCTAAATATTACAACTGAATAGGACCTTTAGCTATGTTCAAAGTTTCAGCTCTCTAGGTTATCGGGAGATTCCCTAAAACTCGAAAACAGAATTTCCATGTATGGAGAATTTTTGAATTTTCCCAATCCCTGCGCCACCTAGCAATTTTCTTTCCCCCACATGTTAAATTGTCTAAAGTGTTCCAAGTTTCAAGGCTCTAGCCCTCTGGGAATTTACACGAAATTGAATTGCAGAATTCCCGAATTTCGTACTGAAATTCGCGGCACAATATGAGACGAAACTAATATAAAGGAGTAATTGCTTAAACTGCAGACGCGTCAATTTTTTACATTGACAGCCAAGCTATAATCTCAAATAGCACACCATCTAAAAGCAGTTATGATAGAGTGTAAGCGATCCCTGTAGAGAATCGGGACAGGGAGCAATATACATCTATATTGGATCACTGGGCATATGGAAATAGATGGAAATGAAAAAGCGGATGGGCTAGCTAAACAGGGCACATCGCTCGAAGCTTGTACCATTGACGTTCCAATCAGATTAAAATAAGGTGAGAGCTGCACATGATCGACCAAATAGGGAAGGCGTGGAACCAAGCGCGGGACTGCAATCTGTCGAAGATCTTAATTCAACAAAGTTTCTCTTATGATTGAAAAGAGGGGGCTGTAGGCTCACGATGTGTTTTGTGGCCGTCTGCCATCACGTGCTTGCCTATAGGCCTACTCAGTGATCGCAATGCTAATACTCCAGCTGTTAGGTGTTCCACAGGTATCAGATCTAGAAAAAGTAAATAGCATAGGTCCAGTATTATATACGGGGAAGGAACCGTCCGCCACAACAGCGCCCCTTACTGTGGTAAGGCCAACAATACTTCCCGAGGTGGCCCGTTATCGGGAAGGCTCCGTTCGAATACAGCCGAATTTATCCCCTGGCTACAAGTCGTCCAATAGGCACGGTCCGCATAACACCCTGGATTAGGGGGTTGGCAGTTCTTGGTCACCGACATCCCGCCACCCTCCTATGAGGCAAAACGGCGTAGATGCCAGTCCTAAACAGCTCCGCCTCATAGTCGGGCGCTATGGAGTTCAGCTAAGCCCTCACACCAACGTCAAAGTGCCTACCCTAGTGAGTAAACCTATGGCAAGTAATCATTCAATGGTTTCTTAAGAAAATCAATTGAACCGACAATCTGTTCCATAAGTAATCATTAATTTGCAGGTCTGGTTCAGGCACATCACGAATCATTTGCACACAAAACGATTTTTCTCTGGGAGGAAACCAGATTAGCGGCGCCCATATTTAACTGTTAAATGTACATATTTAAAAAGTGAACATTTAAAAGCCGTTTTCGGTTATTGGGGCTGTAAATTGCGAACTCTGCTTTGATGGTCTTTTTCTTTTTATTTCCATTGTAGGAGCATCAATAAGCGGCAAACATGACTGATAACACCGATGTGGCTGATCTTGAAATGGATTTGAAAGAGGAAAAACCGACGCTTATGAAAAAATTATCAAATTCTATTTCATCGTTAACAAACAGAGGCGGACGATTTCAAATGAGCGAAAGTAATTGGTCTCTATTCAAATGCACGCTCGTCTTTCTTTTTGGTGTGGTACTAACCAAAAAAATGCAAAAGGTGGTCAATGAAATTATGTGAATTTTTTTGGGAAATATACAAAGCAATTGATTGCCTTACAAATAGTAAACAACAAGACAATTAAATTTACTTACTTTTATTAATATGAGCTATACGAGATATCCATGGATATATGCGCTCACCAGTCGTGACGTCCAACTCCGGCAAACCACAACGAGCTGAATTGATGTTGGATTGTTTTGTTGGTGTAAAAGCTTCTTTCGCTGCAGTTGCACTACTAATAGTTGTTGTTGGCTCTGTTGATTTCATTATTATTGTAATTATTTTTGTTGGTTTGGATGTTGAGGCTGTTGGCAAATACAATGGACGTTTTAGACGCTCATCATCCGGATATACAAAAATGCCATCGTTCTTGATTGGTCTAAAACTTGTGTGTGGTATATAATCCTCTTCCATAAAATCGCTTTCATCGTCAGAGGAAATGTCATGATTGTGCATATTATAATGATTATGCGGATAAAATTTGCGATGGTCAAAATGATGAATGTGGTGACTTTGTGGTGCTGAACTTTTATGATGTCCATTCTTATCATCGTCTTTCTGCTTTGTATCACAATCATGTTGACTTTGATCATTGTAAATATCGTTATTATGATATTCAAATGGTTCTTCATAGAAAGAATGTGGCCAATTTCCCTTAGTCAATGGATCCTTGAAATCAATTATATCTTTTTCTTCGTAAAACACATTCGATTTGCTCTTATTTGATCTGGTAAGTGTTGAACTGGCTGACATTGGAAGTTTTGTAGATTTATGAAATCTCGTTTGTAGTTGTTCACTATCCCATACCCAGATATCTGGATGTGCCCTTGTAGAGATGCTGGCATCGCTTTCATCTGAATACATAGCTGTTTTGTGGTTAACATAAGTCGTAGGACAGCAGACGAGCGGATCGAGAGCGATATAACCACAGCCGGCATTCTGTACGATTTTATAAATCATTTCAGCTTCATGTGTTTCGTGGTTTAAGAGTAAATGGGCAATGGAATGACATTCTTTAAGGGGTATGCAATTACATGTTGGCAAATTTGTAGGTAGGGAAATTCCAATGCTAGCTGGAAGTGCAAAAATGTGCAGAATAAACGTGATAAATAAAGCAAGTAATAATATCCATTGGAAGAAAACTATTCTCGGAATAGAATGTTAGTTTAAACGCGATTATATGTAAATATGAAATGTGCGTGAGTACTTCCGTGAATACGCATATGAATACCACTATATCACTGCAGCCGGTTCTATGTTCCGAAGTGACTCGGGATTTCGTGTCAAACCAAGGGCAGTCATTTTAAACCAATACCATACAATATGTTGCATATCATTCATTGCCAAATTTGGCTGAGCTTCAAACAGCTAGACTGTTCCATTCTCTCCTACTCCGGATCCCAGAGGTGGCTGGGCGGGCTGTTCTGGGCTAGTTGCCAGTACAAATCAAACTCCCAATTTCATCAAAACTTGTATGAGTCTTTGCTGCTCGGTTTTGTGGTTTACGAATTGACGTACATCCGCCACCTTCTAGCAGCAATGGTGCCCAGCCACCCACATCAAATACACGGTATTGTTCGCCCCAATCGGCGCCGGTATCTCACATGGCCACATCCTATACCTACACCTTCGTAGCGTGATAAGGGGTAGTGCTGAGCACCAGATCCTGCCCCATATCTATCTTGTTTCTCGCTCTCGTTAAACTAGACCACCAACTCCTGATTTCTCACAACACGAGCACCGCCTACCCCGCCAGCGGGTTAGGGGCTTAGAATATACCCGCGGTAGGTATGCATGTTGTAAAAAGCGACTAAAATACCAAATTGATTCAAGGAGCTGTGTAGTGCAACCCTTTTAAGGGGTTGCAAACACAATATATTGCTTCTCCAAACCAATTGTCAACCTCACCTACCCGTGGCGAATCCTGTTCCTTTAACAGCCGGGGCTTTGGTGACCCCAAGTTCCTAATGGATCTAGGTGGTGGAAGTGGAAGGGCGCTATGGTGCGTGTTACCGGAATGTACCTGATCTGCATCCGGCAAAGGAATATCAACATCGATAACACTCCCCAAGAAATTCGGGGAGTGTCCTTATCGCTACAACAACCACAACAACAACAACGAGCACGGTCTTCCAGATCAGAGTATATGGTACTGTGATATCAGCTTCAATATCCTGGGCCAAACGATATGAAGCTGCCATCGCTCACCAGATATTTTCATCGTCAGAACTTAAAAACTTCGTAGACTGGCAACCAATGCTGACTCTATCATTGAATTACTTACCTGAACTCCTATCCCTAGGACGATTAGCTGATTTCATTAGAGCTTCACAGCTTATTTTCTTCAAAAAAGCTAACTGAAACGGCTTTCCGGAGAGGAAAAGTTATTGGGTTCTGGTCATTCGTAAGCTATCTGTCAAAACACAGCCAAAAAATATCTTTAGCCTGCGGCAATAAAGATCTGTCGAACTTGGAGAAATGCGGGAGTAACTTCTGCAAGCATTTTTAGTAGATAGCTTTTGAGAACGCTGTTGGCACGGCAGGCAGGTAAAAACTAAAATCATCACCACCAGAGCCATAGAGGATAATCGATATATCCCGATGTTAAAACATCTTGGCGATGAGGTATTCAGCTGACTAGAGAAAGTCTTGTCGTTAGATATCTCTCGTTTTTATATTAACGAAGGCGCAAGAAGCCGTACTTCAGTCATTATCATGGTTTCCACAGCACTATCGTCACGCTAAATGTTTTTAACACACGGATAAATTGTGGGTTAAATCAGAAAAAAACCCTTCACAAGGCAGAACTTCTAGCGCATGGCCTATCAAAATTGTTCGGCACAGACCATCATATCATGTTACTTCAACATATAGAGAGACCTGCAATTTATGAATAAAAAATCCAAGTCCAGGTTGGTGCTTTATCCCCTTCAGCCAATTTGACGACAATAATAACGAAAATGATGATGAATTATGGAAGTTCAGAGGTTATGTTATGTATGTTATGTTGCTGGCACAGTTTATAGCATATCCAACTCAATTGTCAACCTCGCCTATCCGTGGTGAAACCTGATTATCTAGCACTCGAGAGTTGGGATGACCTTAAAAGTTCAACGTGGTTGCCGAGATGGTTGGGCTAGTACCTTAATGGTGCTATTTTCCGGAGCGAACAAGATCAATATCCGGAAAATTACCATCATAAAATTCCTAAACCCTTTGACTTATGCGCACACTAATCATTATCACTGACCAAGTCCACGGTGAACCTTTTCACATGGTGAAAAGTGCAGATGATAAAACAATTAGGCATTTACGTCGATAGCTTTACGATACCGACCGTCACATATCTAAAATTATTGGGCACGTGGTTTCCAAGCACATTAAGCGATTGCATCTAGAGTAACATCCGCAACAAAACCCTCAAGTGGCTGCGAACAGCACTCGGGGTGCATAATTTTCATATTCTTTTAGAATGGTTGGTAGATTGAAATAAACGCAATTATTTTGGGATATCTAAAGTAATTCACCTTACTTTCAAACAGACCTGTTAAATTTCCATTAACATTAATAATCATTAAATTCGTTTCCCTTTTTAATTTTAATGATTAATTAATTTTTTGCACAGCATCTAGCAATTAATAATTAATTAATTTAAAAAAAATTTTAAATAATCATGATTATTAGCCATTAAAAAAATAATAAAAAATAATTAAAAAATATATCCATTGTTTTAAATTAAAGACAATCATTTGAATAAGAACAATTAAGTAATTAAAAATAATCAAACAATTAAAGTGAATCAAACAATTTAAATTAATCAAACAATTAATAATTAAAATTAATTATTTGATTAATTTCAATTACTTAATTATTTTTAATTATATAATTATTTCCAATTATATGATTATTTTGTATTATTAACGTGAAAGAGAAAATGTGTGATGTAAGAAATAAGTGGCTGAAACCAAATGTACTAATGTATGTACATACTTGTGCTAACTCAAGAAATATAAGATACATATTTATTCTTACTGATATTGTCAAGGGTCGCTGCTTTTTGTGAAAGCTTTTAAAAACCAAATTAGGGAGCGTAAATTTTGGCTTATTACACCACAGACGTAAGTATATATCTGTATAAATTTGTTTACCATTCAATAAGCCTACACATTATGAAATATTTGCAGAAAAAATGTATGTAGAAAACATGGTTGGAGAAGAAAATATGGCGGATTTCTCTGAGGACCACGTTATTCGTGATCCAACTTATTTACCAAAATGGATCAAAAGAAAAAGCAAGCTCGAAAGCTCCGCATCAACTTTAAACAAATCGTCCTGTAATTTGATATTCGGGTACTCACAATTATATATCTGTATAATGCAGTCCATAGCACAAGCTCTTAATTTTTTGCAAGGGGAAGGAAACGTTGTGTTCGGATATTTGCTTCCAGTGCGCATGACACTAAGCAACGAACTAAAGAAACTTAGTAGAAGAAACGATAAATTTTTAAGCTTTATTTCGGAAAAATTAGAAGCGCAGTTAAGGCGACGTTTCAATATTTTCTTTTCTTTAGCTCCCGAAGCAAATATTGCAATATCTGCTTCTATTTTAGCACCAGATGTTAAATTCAACTGGCTCAAGGTGTTGCAGAATACAAACAGTGATTTGCTGGAAGATGTTATATATGAAAGGGTTGTATCAACCATATGCTTGTATCACCAACAGTACAAACTTTCATTTGAAGTCGACGGTACGAACACTAACCAAACGTCGTCGTGATCGAAATACTTCCATTTCGAGGATGATGGTAAATAACTTTGTTTGCATTCAAAAATTATTCAAAAAATAATGAAAGTTAATTGTATATAATGAAAATGACCCAAGTGCTGCGCAAGTTTCACCTTCTAAAGAAACTTTGAGGATCCTTGTTCAGAGTCAACTTTACAGCTACCTACTCTATTGTTCCATAGATGCGGACATTTGAAAAACCCTCCAAATACTGAAAGAAGCGCCAATATTATTTAACACTCTACTGCCGTCGTCTGCCCCAGTTGAGACGCTTTTCCCTTTCGCAGGCATTATAAATTCTCCAAGGCTTCAATCTTTGATGGATTTTTCATTTGAAAAACTAGTTTTATTTAAATCAAATGCAAACAGCACTTAATCTTTTTTAACACGATTATATAAGCTTTACTTGTTTGTGTATATGTAGTCTCCTTCCTTGTACCTAATAATAAAAAAAATAGTACCGGTATATCGTGTAATATCGTGTAATTAGTTGGTATTTAATAAAACAATGTACTCCTTCCCTTGTTTGTTATTCCTATGTATCTATGTATTTCTTTTACGTTACTATACTGCCCGTTCAGAGATAAATATCTTTGTAATATTTTCTTTACTTTGTTGAATATATTATGATGCTGGAAAACAGAGGAATAATTAAAATTAATCAAAAATAATCATTTAATTGTATTAATTATGTAATTTATATAATCAAAATTAATTTACATTAACCAAATAATTATATAAATTGTGTAATTAAAAATAATCAAAATTAATTAAAACAATCAAATAATTATGTTTATCATTCCATAAGACAAACGAAAAATGAATTAAAAAAAATCAACATTGTTTGTATTAATTATGCAATTAAAAATAATTAATTAATTAATTTAAATTTTTTAATGAAAATAATTAATTAATAATCATTAAAAGGGCATACGTACTTGTGCTTAATCATTAAACAATTGGCTGAGAAAAACTCATTATAATTAATAATCATTAAAATTTTTAATCATTATTTAACAGGTCTGCTTTCAAATCCGTTTACGAAGACTTAGGACATGAACTTTTTCCATGATCATTGTCGTCGCTGGTTAAAAAATAAAAAAATAAATGTAAGGCGCGATAACCTCCGAAGAGATCTAAGGCCGAGCTTCTCTTCCAACTTGCGTCGTGCTCCTCTTGATTTTCCCTACAAATTGGCCGGACGGGACCTACATGTTTTATGCGGACTCGGAACGGCATCTGCAAGGCAGATGAGTTTTCACTGAGAGATTTTTTTTTTGTTTGTTTGTTTATTACGGTCTTTAAGACCTAGTTTAGAATAAATAAAATTTCTTTCATTATATGCTAAGTGTTTTATAATATATAAATACTTTTTCTTTAAACTTCTTAATATTTTCACAGTCTTTTATCGCAGTAGGTAATTCATTATACATTTTACACCCTATGTATTCTAGGGTCTTCTTTGCGAACTCCTTTCTTATTCTAGGCAGTCATATATTTTTGCAATTCCATAGTTATGGATCTCATGATTGTATTTTATTTTATTACTAAGGTAGCTCGGTAACATTCCCAATCTTGCATGGTGTATAAACTTCAATGTAAAATAAGTAATTGACTGTTTTATACTGAGCCAATTTAGCGTAATCAGCATTATAATTTTTGTTGTTCTAGGAGGGCAGCGTAGAATGAATCCCATTGCTTTGTTTTGTTGTATTTGCAGTTTTTTTAATTTGCATTTCATTCGCTAACAGAAGGGTTGTAGGGCAGTAGATAAAATGTGGTTCAATAATTGAACGATACAACACAATTTTGTGACGTTGGCTAATATGTTTACATGTTCTGTACATGAATCCTATTTTCTGAGCAATTTTTCTTTCAATATAGTTTATATCATATAGTTTGTATCATGGTTTATATGTTCGCCAAACTTTAAGCTATCGTCAATCAAAACTCCTAAATATTTCATTTCTTTTACTCTTTGAATGTTTTTACCTTCAAAGTTATACGTATAGTTTAAATCGATGTGGCGTATGATGTTCGGATTTTTGCAAAATATCATGAACTTAGTCTTATCAACATTTAACTTCAATTTTCTAAGGCACAACCATTGGTATAAGGAGTCAAGATCTTCTTGTATTTTCTTCATAGCACAGTCCGCATACTTATCGCTGATGATAAGCAAAGCATCATATTCCAATGTAAATAATATCGGTGCAAGTACCGAACCTTGTGTCAATCCAATATTTACGCCCACAACCGATGAAACTGCTTTTCCGATTATTGTCCTCTGCTTTCTTTCACTCAAATAACTTCGGAAGCATTCCAGGGCCTTGCCTCTAATGCCAATTTTAAAAATAACGTCCAAAGCCCGTTTCAAGTCTAAGAAGACAGACACCACAACTTTTTTGTCTTATATATTCTCTTTCCATTCTGCAATTGCCATGTTATAAGCGCCGTTTCACATGAATGGCTTTTTCTAAATCCCGATTGTTCTGGTATAATCACTTTGTGTTTGTCAAGAAATGCCACCAGTTGATTTTTCACAACTACTTCAATAATTTTCTCATCTGCGGGTAAAGTATTTATTGGGCGTAGCTCCCCCGGTTTCACTGTGCTCTTTACTTTTTCCACGGGTACTATTGACGACACTTTCCAGCAATTAGGAACAATGCCACTGTTTAGGGATTCATTAATAATCTCTTTGTAAAAGTTACTAATGTACACCATGGCATCCTTGATGACACCCTCAGATAAGAGCTTCTCTCCACCGTATTTGTTACTGTTGACTGAGTGGTATTCATTATATCATCTAACTCGATGGCTCTAAAATGAAATGATTCACTCGTGGTAAAATGATTTGCGTACATTTCGTCCGATCTGGGCAATTCTTCGATACTATCATTAATTTCTACTACACTCTGCACAAAAAAGTTGTTTAGGGCATTAGCTATATCTTGTTCCTTCTCTACACATACCCCAATAATTACAATTATAGTGGTATGTTTTTTATTATCTGTAAGCTCTGCAAGGTCTTTAAGACACTTCCACATCTGCTTCATGTTTCCGCCATTATTGAGCACTCTGTCTTCCATGTACTTCTTCTTTTTATAATTAATGGTACTTTTGTATATTTTCTTAATAGCATTATAATCATCCCAGTATCCAGTAATTTTGGCAATATTATAAAGACCTAATTTTCTTTTGTGGAGAACTGTTAGCTCCCGGTCATACCACTTGTTAAATAAATATGCCCCTGAACTAGATCATTGAAAAACAAATCAATTTTCGTAGATGAGTACTCCGTTATTCTCGTATTAAAATCAATTCTTTGTAACATTGCAATTTGTGCAAATAAACTTGTAAGATTGTTCGAGTATGTTGACGATACATTCATGTTGATGTTGAAATCTCCAATTATAATATTATTGTCAGATTCCTTCAGGTGGTCCGTTATGATTTCACCTAAAGATGTAATAATTTCAGCATCAGTACTACTTGGTGAGTGATACAATACACTAATTTGCCATTTTAACGCACATTTTTTGATTTTTATAATAATGCACCACACATTCATATCAATGGATTTATTGCAGACTACACTAAACTGTATATTTTCATGCATATGCTTAATAACACGATCAGGTTGTCGCACCTCACATTTATTTATTATTTATTTAACCTTTTCCTCAACCTTTAATACGCAATATTTTATTACAACAATGCTTACAATTTACAATTTATTACACTCTGTTCTTTGGCCAATGAACTACTTCGCAGAGCTTGCACTTAACGGATTGGCTTCGCATAATCAGTATCGTTCCCACGTTTCACAACAGTAGTGCGCCCTGGTTTGAAACTACCCTCGCATTCCTTCTGGAAAATTCTTTCCTTCGTCCATTTGGTTTTGTCAATGTCAGTGTTTCTCTCGCAGGTACTTTTGATTTCGATTTATTTGGCCCATTCGTTCCATCAACGTTTACCTTTGACTTTCGTGGTCTTTGTCGAGTCTTCTCCACCAGCACTCGCTTACTGCTGAACCCTTTCTCCAAACTGAAGTTAAGTTGCACATCCTGGTTCTTATAACGCATCACCGTTCCCTGCATATCGATCTTGATGTCATGGTCAACCAAGAAATCCACTCCCAATATGACTTCATCAACTATCTCCGCCGCAACAAATTTTCGTGGAACCATGACCTCCTCAATTAAGACCTCACAGATCACTTCTCCCGGGACTTGGTTATACTCGCCAGTGCCCGTACGCAGCCTTGCTCCAGGTAAAGGCTTTACTCTCTGTTTATCAGAATCAGACCGGATTAAAGAATGAGATGCGCCCGTATCTACAGTCAGTACACGCTCCTTGCCAACCACATTTCTTTTGACGGTAAGACAGCTCGAGTTTCTTCCAACTTGCGAGTTAGATATCACAGGACATTCAATAGCTGGGCCAAGTTTTCGATCTTTCCATCTTACTCGCTCTTGCTTATCTCCTCCAGCTTTACGTTTACGACCAGCCAAGTTGGAACTACCAGGACCGATGCTGCAATGACGTGCAATGTGCTCTGGCTTTCCACACTTAAAAGATTTGATTGCACCATTATTCTTCGGTTGCGTTCCTTTTAAAGCTTCCAAAATTGCGTCTACCCTCTGGCTTTTCCACTTCCACGCGATGAGGTTTGTATGCGGGCTTACTCAAAAGTGACGCTGTTTCTTGAGTTAGTGCATGGCGTTTCTGCGAATGTGGGTTTTGAGTTTGCATATGTCGCTCGCTTCGTTTCTACGTCCCGTATGCCATTTATAAAACTCTGGATTTTTACCCTCTCGGTGTACTCCACGGGTGCGTCCGCATTTGCCAAATGAGCCAACCTTTCAACATCCGAAGCAAACTCTTGCAAAGTCTCATTAGCTTTTTGGTAACGGTTTTGCAATTCTATTTGATATATCTGTTTCCTATGTTCGCTTCCGTACCTTCGTTCTACAGCAGCCACCAATGCGTCATAACTCTTCCGGTACTCTGGAATAGTCTGTAAGATTTCGGCAGCTGGTCCTTTCAATGCTACGAAGAGTGCAGCAACTTTATCTTCAGAATTCCAGTTGTTCACTGTTGCGGTCTTCTCAAATTGTAGCTTTAAGACCTGGAAAGGAACAGAACCTTTAAAGTATGGTGTTTTTACCTTTGGATTATTCGTTAAAACTGCTGGGCGATTTAGTTGCAACTGCTCGATACGTCCTCTCAAAGCATCCACCTCGGCCTCGATTTTTTCTTCAAACTGAAAAATTTTGGTATCTTGTGCCTCTTCGAGGCAATACGTCCGTCTTGCTCTTCCAGTTGAGCAGAGATCGGCAATGATATCTGTGCTGAAATTTGCGCCAACATTTCGGATATTCATGCCTCTTGTGCTTCAATCTTCGCAGTTACACGGCTCTCCTGTGATTCCATCTTGGATGCCATATATGTATTCTGCTCTTCCAGTTGAGATGGCATATTTGTGATGACATTTCTTTTATGTGTGTTTCCTGGGTTTCCATTTTTGCCGATATCTGTGATAACAAAGCCAATATCGCATTATTCTCGCCGCCTGCGACTGAAGTCGGACTTCCGTTCTTCTCTTCAATTTTTGTTGTTGTCTCGTCCCCATCAGGATGAAAGACATCACCATCCACATTAATTCCTTCCGACTCCATAGCATCTCGTAGTCGTGCCTGAAGTTCGAGTTTATTGCCGGTTGTATTCAATCCACGGCTCTCCAACTCCTTCTTCAGTTTCTGGATCCCCAATTCACTCAACTTTGCCATGTCCAAGTTGTATTCAAAATCTTCGGAATTTATTCAACAATTCCTCCTCTGACACCAGTTGTAACGAATTTAGTGCAATTCCGCTTATTTGCAACCTTCTACTATCGTTCGAATCACTAAACTGTTGAATAAATAACTCCACTATTCAATAATGCAAAATGGCCTTTATTAAAGTAATTCACAATAACACTTCTACTGCTCAACAGATATCGTGCTTAAATCAAACTCATTCCTCGTGCCTCCACTGGTGCTGTTTTTATACTTTTTGGTTTCCTCGTTGACATATTTCTAGGCGTTTCTATTTCTATAATTTGCTACCAGCTATAAAATTACCAGCTATAACATAACTACAGATGGACGTTATAGCTTCTCATATGCGCGTGTATATGTGAGTGATACTTCCACAGATAATTGCCTACTTTTGGGAGCATCTCAGATAAGATATATGCATGTAATTGTGCGTCTCTCTCCGCTGCGTGTACGTACATATGTGTAGACATAATGATTGATTCGTTTATGTAGATACAAGTGACTGCCTGCTTTATTGTTGTTGTGGCTTCATTTACCTAGCATCAGACTAGTGATGTGAGTATCACTTAGTGTCACTTATATTCGTCACAATATTATATCAATTGCGTCCCAATCAAGGGCAGTAAACGTGCTTACATATGTGTAGGTTTTTGCAATATACATGATTTTAGTATCTTGTCATTTATGTAAATATCTAGTATATGCAGAACTGCTAGTTGGGGAGACAGATATAGATCCAGTACGTTCCGATAACAAGCACCATTAAGATACAAGCCCGGCCATCCCGGAACGATATGACCACATTGAACCTTCTAGGCAATCTCGCCACCCACCTCCATGAGGAGCTTGGGGTCGCCAGAGCCTCGCCTGCTAAATATTTGTATTTAATTCTATTTGTATGATACTTTCATATTTGTAACAGGTTTCCCTTCGAGTAGGTGAGGTTCATAATTGGTTTGCGAAAGTTGTAAGGCTATACAGCTTTTTAATGCGCTTATCAAACCCTTAAATCCTCTTACAATTCCATTTAGAAGGTAGAAATATGAAAACGAGTACTAGGTATGAAGATTGCGGTGCGTGTTACAACAGCGAGGACAGCAAAGTAGTTCGCTTTCCTCAAAACTACATCTTGCGAACAAAGACGAAAGCGATGTATTAACAAATTGATCTCGCCTTTCCGGAAATAATTTTAAGGAAACTGATTTTATCAGCTGTTCTTGAGATCTGAGCATTTACAAACGAGCTCATATACGTTCCGATATGAAAACTCAAACAGAAAGCCCTTTCGAAACCAATTTTCGAAATGAGAAAGTATGAAACAGGGAAGTAAGGCTTAAGGAGGTTAGGTCTTTAAACATAAAAATTCTAACAAAAAGTAGTTTTGGAAGTGGGAATATAATTAATGCGGAAAAGCATAAATCTTGGGCAATTAAATGCAAAACAGCTCAAACGGTTTGTAAACAGATATGTTTTATTTGAGGCAAAATATAAATTAAAAAATGTTTAAGTAAATTCATCTCTCTATATTTTGATATCATAGTACTTTTGAGCTGTGTTAACTACGGCATGGCTCAACCGATTTCCAAGATTTTGGTACCATTGGAAAGGTGTTCTAATCGGCTATCGTATCGTAATCATATACTTTATTACACTGAAAAGCATTTTTTGTTTGTTTTTAGATGCTTGATTTTTGTAATTTTTTCCAAGTTTAGTTTTTAAAAAACTTAAAAAAATAGGTTTTCAGCAAAATAAGAATCCTTACGGATACGTTTTCGAAAGCCTATTTGAATACCTTTCTAGTGGTATCAAGATCTTGGAAATCGGTTGCAGCCATTCCGTAGTTATCACAGCTCAAAAGAACTTATTAACTACCGTCATTTTTCACGCATTTTTCACAACTTTGACACCTTGCCACACCCACAATTTTTCAAAAATGCAATTTCTATAAACGAGGTGGTGTTTGTACAGGTAAAGTGTACCTCTATGTAAAATTCCATGAAAATCTGAGGGGGTCGGGTTCAAAATGGGCCGTTTTTATAGGTTTTGATATGAAATTCATCATATCTTTATTAAGTCAAATGGTAACAACCTGGCTGACTCGATTACATGTTAACTTAGTACTAGTTTAACAATTTTAAAGTAAGATTTACTAAGATAAGTAATAAGATTTAATGTGCGCTGTAAACAGAGACCTTGACATGGCTAAGTTCAGGTCAGGGCTTCTGGATAGGCGATTAAATTCTACAAGACCTCTTAGAAGAGGTGCGAAACTGGAGTAATTCGAACGCGGAATGTACTGTGCGGAAAGCTGTGTTAGGGACATTGAAAGTCAACTGCCCAAGTAGTTCTGAGCAGTCAATGGCACCAGAACAAAATATCTTATTTCAAGTGACAAGACATTGATAAGCATGCATCTGGCATTGTAGGGTGGCAGGAGATTAACAAAGTGTAGAGGTTGAAATCGTATGAACTTGCACTGAATTCTTTTAATTCTTAAAGAGTGTGAAGAGTATATCGGATTCCAGATGACTGAAACATACTCTATAATGTCAGATATGAAGATGTAACTTGTGTTTGGTGTTATAGAAAAATGTATGTTCGGCTCTTGAAGATCTCATATTATTTTCTTCGTACGCATGAATCATGATTCAATTACTAGAGGTTTGTTCTTCAATGACGGCAGAGCTTTGACACTCCCAAATTGAAAAATCTTGCTTTTACGAAGTAAGGAAAACGGGTAATAATTCAATCCCCTTTAGCAAAAATTGTAGTAGAAAAGTACTTTTAATAGTATAGTAGTAGTAAGTGATAAAAAATTTGTAAATGCCAACAGGTTTTAGAGGAAATAATTCATTTTCTATTAAATATTTCGTGAATTGATAAAGGGCTTTGTTGGTTTAGAATTTTATTCAAAAATACACTATATCAAAATTTGTTTCAAAAACTCCCTATATGAGCATAAGTTCAATGCATTTTGACATAAGAGGGAGTTAATGAAAAGCATTCTGAGGCGTTCTTCAATCTAATTCTAATATAGGGCGTTTTTGTGACAAATCATGAAATGGGAAGTTTTTGAAAAATATTTTGAGATAGGACGATATTGAAAAGGCAGTCGACATGGTCTGACAAAAAAAATAAAAGAAAATGGGTTATTGTCTTAGAACTTGACTTTGACAGAAGAGTTCAGCTTTTATGCGGTCCTGCTACATAGGGAGTATTCACCTTTTTATTCTGAAATTTGGGAAAGCTCTTTTACGTTAAGTATTCATGGAAGGCGGCCACCGTGGTGTGATGGTAGCGTGCTCCGCCTACCACACGTATGCCCTGGGTTCACACCCCGGGCAAAGCAACGTGAAAAGTTTTAGAAATAAGGTTTTTCAGCTAGAAGAAAATTTTTCTAAGCGGGGTCGCCCCTCGGCAGTGTCTGGCAAGCGCTCCGAGTGTATTTCTGCCATGAAAAGCTCTCAGTGAAAACTCATCTGCCTTGCAGATGCCGTTCGGAGTCGGCATAAAACATGTAGGTCCCGTCCGGCCAATTTGTAGGGAAAACCAAGAGGAGCACGACGCAAATTGGAAGAGAAGCTCGGCCTTAAATCTCTTCGGAGGTTATCGCGTCTTAAATTTATTTTTTATTTTTTATTCATGGAAGTGTTCCGGATAAACCGTTAATTTAGAATATTCGGAACACGTTCGTTTGATACTACCTCACGAGGTCCGAATATACATAATATTCCAAATATAAAACGATTCCCCAAATTCTTAAATGGAAACTAATGTTCCGAACATACGGAATGAATAAGTTAACATGCTCAATGAGTACATTTCGTTATGGCATCTCCATTATTTACTAATGTCATTTTTATTTGAATCGATTTACTAGTCAAGTTTTTGACGTTGGCCGATGAATTTTGAATTGGTTTAGGTTTCGAATGCCCATAGGTTTACGAAAGTGCACGATTCCTTGGTGTCCGTACTTTTCATAAAACCTATGTTCAGCCACACTAATAGATCATGGCATAGTTAATAAATTCATCATAAAATTAAAATAAATATTTTAAAGAATTATGCAGTTCAGTACTTATCGGGTATTTGTAAACTGATTGCTTCGTATTTCTACTGCTAATATTTTTCGAAAAATCGCAAAGAAACAACATAGTTAACGGATGTCAGTTCCATTTGGGAGCAAAAAATTTGTCAGTCGAACAAACCTCTTGTGATTGAATATGGGCATAAATAATGCTGAAAAAACCAAAAATGCTACATGCAACACAAAAGGTTAGTTCATTTTTTAAAGTTGTTTGGCATAATAGTCGCTCACTTTGGTTGAGAAATTTCAAATTTTGTTCATTGCGGAAACACGTCAATAATATCAGAAAGTGTGTTTATCATGGACTTAGTAAACGATGAAATTATCTGAAAATTGTTGGCAGGGCTATTCCACACAGGTTGAACTAATTTTTGTTTTTTGTTTTTAGATACTCACTTTTATGAAAAGAAAGTAAAATAATTAAACAAATCCAGCGTTGCATTTTATTTTCTGGTTATAATTTTTATATCTTGAAGCATCTTAAATTATTTTTTATCTGGTTTCTACACTTTTATTGTTGGTAAATAAAACATAAGCACATTACACTCGTCGCCCAGACAACAAATTCAAGCCGTCAGCTAATAAAAGCAGCTTTATTTAATTAATTAATTAATTTACTTTCGCTATGCTATTTTAGATTTGTTATAATAAAATATTGAACACCTCTTAAATCAAAAATGCACGAAACTTTTTGATTTCATATAATTTTTATTGTATTTTGTTGAAAAATGTAACTTCTTGAAAATTTAACAACTTGCGCTTAATTAATATCAACCAACAAGTTTCGCGCTCAACTGGAAATTGAAACATTTATCATAAAAAGTGATTTTTATTTGAGTGGTGTGAAGGTAGGAAATACGAAATAAGAAACAAATGGAAATAAGCGATTATTGTGTACCTATTACTACGAAACAGTAACACGTCTTAGCCGAATAAATTTAGTCATTCATACTTGCTCACGTTTTTACTAAAGAATAGTAGCCCCATTTTGATTAACCTTAACAGTTGGCTGGCGAAATCGGAACAACAAATCTGAGTATGTATTATGAGTTGATGTACATACATGCATATAGTGAAGATGAATTGGCGATGTGAGACACAGTGTGTTCATACTTGAAATTTTGGTAGTTAAACTATATGTATGTATTTGCTCCCATATCGTAACGCGAATCACCATCGTTCACTATTTCGCGATAACTGACGCCATTAACCGTCATTAACCGAGCATTAACCGCGAAAACAATGTCATATTAGAGACAAAACGGAGAATAACTTTTGCCTACAAGCGCTACCTTGGACTGAGTAGGTAGGTAATTGAAGAGTAAACTTCACACACGACGAATAAAAATAACGCTCTAAAAGTAGCTCATCATATCTGTCCTGATGTACGGTTCGCAATCATAGATGGCGTCGAGAGAAGATGAGATGACGCTTGAAGAGTTCTACAAAATAGTTCACCGGTAAGGCCAGTATCCAAGGAAGTATAGTTATGAGCATCATCCGCCGTGGTGAGGTGGTAGCGCGCTTCGCTTACCACGCGGAAGTTCCTGGGTTGAAGTCCCGGGCATGGCTACATCAAAGTTTAGAAAAAGAATTTTAATTCCCCGGCAGGGGTTTTGGGAACACTCCGTGTGTATTTCAACTATTAAAAGCTTTTCAAAGAAAATTCATTTGGAACGTTGCACGACGTAAATTAAAAGCGAAGCTCGGCCTAAACCTGCCGTAAAGTATTTTTTTTTATATCGATGTGCTGCGGGGCGTAGCGACGGGGGTGGGGAGGGGAGGGGGGGGTTCATTTGATTTTTTAGGTCGTTACAATTCAAATATTTGATGTTTTTATGTCTATGTTAATAAATTTCTTTGGAATTCTGCTACGTATTTACTTTGTTGGTGATATTATATTTTTAATATGCAAGCATATGTATGTACGAAGTGAACACTTATATTTTAATCATATTCTGTTTCATAATAATTCTGCAATTTATTAAATATACAAATGTACATGTCAATTTTTACTATAATTTCATAAAGAAGTGTCCTTGTAAATTTGCCTAACGACCATCTACATACATATCAGAGAACAGCAAAAATCGAACACATCAACGTTCGATTGCATTCAGCAACATGATCGTGTTCAATGATCCAACTTGCTTAAACGAACATAATCGACATTGACTTAAAATCAAGCAACTTATTGCATGCGTGAATATAATCAATCAGGCGTTTGCTCGTTTGCCTCAACCGCGATTACATTCATCGGAATGAAAAGGCAAATATGAAAACTCCATGCGTCTGAATATTTGCATGATTCTTCTGCCCTTACGTCGCGGCGACAAGCTACATATAAACATACATATAAACATTGATTACGGTTCTGTTTGTTTGCCGAACTAAACGATACTAATTCTCGTGCTTTGATTTTATTCTTCACATTTAACCCTACTTTTACTACGACTTATTATACCCAGGTGCAGGTGAGGCCAGTAGCCTGTTTTACCCGTTTTTTCTCATTTTTTCTGAGAAACAAGTTATTTTTTTTAATGACTGTCTTACGAACATTTTAAGTAGTTATAAACATATATTTGTAGCCTGCTTCTAAGAATTGCGTGCATTCTAAGTTATTTCTAAGAAGTCAATAATTTCTATTGTTGTTAGAATTTTTAGAATACAACCTTTTTCGCGCACTCTTAATTATTTAGAAGAAGACATTATATTGTACCCTTGCTAGAATTTGTTGACAAACAACATTTGATATAATCCAACTACCTGGCAGGTAAGAAATGCTTCCAGAAACTTAAGGGTTGCAGCTATATAAACGGCAGTTTTGCGAGTTTATACTCATTGTAAAGCGTTCTTTTGAAGTGTGAAGTTGATTTATATTTGTGAAAATAACAAGTCAGAAAAAATTTAAAATATTACAACATGGATAGCAGAAGGAACATGTAATATTTGTCTTCGAAACAATATATGAGGTAAATACAAAAACTCAAATATAATTTCAAAAATGGTATAAAAATTAATTACTTTTATATAGATTATCTGACGCTGAAAAAGAGCAGTACATACAAAACCTGTTTGACGAAATCTCAGATGATGAATTATTTTCCGACCCTGAAGGGATGAAAGCGAACAAGTAGCAGTAGCAGATGGCGTGGTTGAATCGGATGTAGAAGACCCTGATCACACAATTGACAATGCCCAGGTAGATGAGGCTGATTACGAAGAATCTGACAATGAATCCGATGCTGCAGATGATTCTGAGGAGATTAATTTGCGTGCAGCTGAATTCGTAGCACGTGATAGTACCATATGGAGCTCACAGCCACGACTTGCACGTCAAACTAGGCAACAAAATATTATGCGGCAGCGAAGTGGGGCCGCAAGATCAACTACTATTATGTCAATAGTCAATACATATAAATGTTTTATGACTCCGGAAATGGTGGATATTATAGTACGCTACACCAACAAAAAAGCAGAAGCTACATATGCGGAATTAAACGCAAAACATCCAGAGGCGGAACCAAAAACATGGAAGAAGGTTACTTTGAGCGAAATGTATGCGTTCATTGGAGTGCTTATTATGACTGGCGCTAACCGCAACAATGCCGAATGTGCGCCGGACTTGTGGTCGGTGGAAAATTGTCCATTATATCGTGCGTCAATGGGCATTAACCGCTTTCAGGCCATACTGCGGTTTATAAAGTTTGACGATGGCAGCACATGGGCACAACGTTTGGTAACTGACAAAGCTGCACCAATATCCGAGCTGTGGACCATGATGAACTACAACTTTGAGCAGTCATATAAGCCAAGTGAATATCTAACGGTAGACGAGCAGCTCTTTCCATATCGTGGCCGCACCCGCTTCACGCAATACATCCCATCGAAACCGGCAAAATATGGCATCAAAGTGTGGTGGGTATGTGATGCCAAAAGCGCATATCCACTGCATGGACAAATATATACTGGCCAAGCACCTACGGGACGAGAAACTAACCAGGGTGAACGCGTGGTCAAGGATTAAGTAAGCCGCTTTCATGGAACCGGTCGAAATATAACGATGGACAATTTTTTTACATCCCTAAATCTACTGGAAATCTTGTCATCCATGAATTTGACGGCAGTTGGAACTCTGCGGAAAAATAAGCCCTACATACCAAAGGAGATGTTGGCACACAAAGATCGTGCAGAGAGGTCAAGTTCATTCGGTTATCCAAAATATCCATTTACTCCTATGTGCCGAAAAAAAACAAGGCAGTTATATTACTATCATCAATGCATGACGATGATCACATTGGCGAAAGCGGCAAACCAG
Organism: Eurosta solidaginis; assembly: GCF_040869045.1. NCBI lineage: Eukaryota > Metazoa > Arthropoda > Insecta > Diptera > Tephritidae > Eurosta > Eurosta solidaginis. The sequence goes on along the minus strand of NC_090319.1, from coordinate 270,648,129 downwards.
AAATGATCGAGTTTTATAACAAGACAAAAGGAGGAGTGGACGTGATGGACCAATTGCTTGGAGAATATACTTGCCAAAGGATGACAAAGCGTTGGCCGTTGTTCCTATTCTTCAATATGATTGATTTGACGGCATTGGCAGCGCACATCATATATTATGAGAATAATCCTAACATCATATGCACCAATGCGAAGCGTAAGAGATTTCTTCGCCAGCTCGCCAAGGAACTGTCTATGCCCATAATTGAAGAGCGGTCGGTGAATCAGCAAGAGATGCGGAACTTCAACACAAAAATTGCAGTCGCGAGTTTCATAAGTACGGTCTTGCAAGGAAGTGCTGACAATAGGCCATCAACGTCTGCAGCTGCTGGTGCAAAACCAAAGAAACAGCAGGTTGGAAGCTGTTTTCTCTGCTACATCCATGACGAACACAGAAGACGAACGCGTAACATGTGCAGAATATGTCAGCGCCCAATATGCATACAGCATTCTTCAAATATATTTACATGTAATATTTGTGAAAATAATGAAGACAATTGAATAATTTAAATTTGTTTGCATATTTAGTTATAAGAAATAATCAATAAAATAATATTTTATAAAGAAAATAATAAATAAAAAATTGTTTCCTTCAAAAAATGAGAAGAAACGAGAAAAAAAGCTACTGGGCACACCTGTACCCGGGTATAAGAAGTCGTAGGTGTCAACTTTGAAAGCTTATATCTCATCAGTGCATTGACCTAGCATGACAAATAAGACACCAATCGACGTAGATTTACTTCGTTTTCCTAAATCAAGTCAATATCTTTAGGGATTTAGGAGCTACATCACTCCAAAGTAGCTACTGGCCACACCTGTACTTGGGTATAAGTCCTAGGGTTAAATAATACTAAATTTACAGCATTTTTTCGAAGTACACATTTTTAAAAATTTTTAACTGCTCCCCCCAACCCTCAAGGCATTTTTCTGGCTACGCCCCTGATGTGCTATTTTACGCAGATATGAAGATAGTGCTGCGAATAAAGGCCCAAAACTTTACAGACTAGGTCCTGTTGTACGAATGCTTTCTAATCAACTTCGTAGCTTGGAAGCAGAGAAAGGGAGACCTCCACTGAGATTGGAGAAGCTGGCGGAGAGAAGACTTGACGTATCTTGGTTAATGCGCATTTCCAGATAGATAGGTTTGGTTCCCTCAACAGTGACGTGCTGCAAGTGCTTCGTTTCGTTCTCATTTACCGCAATGCCCACCTTTTTCCGCTTTATCTAATCCAGAAAAGGAAGAACTTACGGCGCGAATGTTAAGGCAACTGATATCAACATCGTCAGCATACATTAGCAATATACAGCATAAGATTAAAGATATTGAAAGGTTTAAGATATTATTTCGAATGGCTCAGAAAAGTGTAATCCTTACGTAGCTTGAGGGATTGCTCAAAATCATTTTGCGGAGCCCTATTAACTGTGCAGGGAATTTTAATTCGGGCATAGCCGCATACAAGCAACTTTTTTTCGTGCTGTCAAGATCTGGTGCATCTTGAAGATCTCGACGATAGTAGATTTACCAGGTCAGAAGTCGGGCTAGTTCATTGACTTTGAGCTTCAGTTATTTGCACAGTACGCTAGATGGAATTAGCGCGGTTTGCGAGATCGCCTTTTCTGTGGGGAGCACACTCAAACTTTAACTGGAGGCATTCGCTCATCCGACAATATTTTGCATAGGAACTAATGTACGCTTTTTACAGTTCTTCGCTGCTGTTTGAACAGCTCAGCAAGTAATCCTACATTACTCCGCGCCTCGTTATTCTTTAGCCGGGCTATCGCCGTTCTCTCTTCGTCATACTCAGATGCCGGAACTTGTTTTCCGTCATCGGTGATTAGAGCATCGGGTTCGTCTGCTTCCCCGATACCTAGCAATGAGGAGAAGTTCTTCCTCCACAACTTATGCTCACTATGTACGTCAGTTATTAGGTCGCCATTATCATTCCTGCATAAATCTGCTTCGGTGTTTAAGCCGTTCGTCATTAGCCGTATTTTTTGGTAAAATTTTAGGGAAAAATTCCTATCAGCCAGCATCTGAAACCCCTCATGAATTGTCCTTTTAAATTTTAAATAGGCGCCTCTTTTCCTTCTTCGCGTCGCGATAACGCTCCAATATATCACGCGTTGCCGCGCCCGTACACAGGGTGGTCCTATAGGCCGCATCTTTTTTTTCACACAGCTCGACATTCCTCATTGTACCAAAGGTGTTTACGGGCTCACTGGAAACCTATTGAGGCAGCGGTGGTAAATAATGGAAAGGAAATACGCTCCCACTGTTTGGTTACATCGTTAGGTCGAATATTGCTCGCAGTGAGAGAGCCGAGTGAGGTAATCATCAGCTCTCTGTTTCGTTCCAAACCACGACGAAGTCAGTCAGCCTCAACGCGTTGAAAGCTTAAAGTTAAGTATTATGGCTTGGGCAACCACGTTGTTGTTGTAACGATAAAGAAGGTTTTGGGTACTGTTATCGATGTTGACGGTCGTTTGTGGGCTATAGATCCATCGTATGTATTTTCAAATGTTCCATTGAAGGAGTCGTTATCCTTGTCGTACCGTGCCTGAGCTTCAAAAGAGATATTGGGGCCATAATTGAGCCGGAGGGTTGGTGCCAGGGTGCTGAAATGGCAGAACATACTAAACACGTGTATACGGAGGGTTAAAATTAATGGCAGGGGTCGGGTCTGCTGTTTACTCTTTCGATCCAAAAATAAGTAGATCCTACAAGTTGCCATATTACTGCAGCGTCTTTCATGCGGAAATTATAGCCGTGAATAAAGCAGCAGAAATTCTGAAGGAAACGTGCTTAAGCTGCAGTCGCTTCAATATATATATTGGTAGTTAAGGCAATAATCTCACACAGTACTTCATAAGGAAATGTTGTGGAATGCAAAGAAGCAGTGGGAAAACTTCGCTCAGGCCGGACCATGCATCTATACTGGGTTCCCGGTCAAAGGAGGGTGCAACATTCGCTGAATCGACGATAGACGTCCCAATCCGTTTAAGGGAAATAAAAAGAAGACAGGAGTTGCATATGATCCATCAAGCAGGAAAGGCGCGGACAAAAGCGCAGGACTGCAAAATTTCTAAGATCATGTGCAAAGCCTACGATATTAGACTAACAAAGTGGCTCATTTCTCTGAAAAGAGAATACTTAATGCTCACGATGGGCATACTTGCTGGACACTGCCTTCTGGCGTCACATGCTTATAAGTTAGGCCTCGTAAGTAACAGGTTGAGCACGTTCTGTGTTCGTGTCCTGCGCTCGTGTCCTGCGCTCGACAGGTCAAGGCTTCAGCTATAAGAGGCGGCAGAGTTGCCAGATCTCGAGGCAGCAATAAAGCTACGTCCTAGAGAACTTCTAGTATTTGCCAAGAGGACAAAGTTATTTTATAACATAAGTCCTGGCACCTGATTTCGGTTTATACGTTTGGTCGTCCAACAAATTCTGGCAACACTATGGACACATTCAGTCCATGTGAGGACTTTTTTGAATGGCCAGCTCAACCTAGCCTTGTCGTCCACATCGTCTATTGGTGCATCGTTGTATTAAACAATTTTGCCTTGTTGCGAGTCGTGGTGAGAAGCTCGTTCATAGCCGTGAATGAAAGTACTTGGCGGTGAAGTTTCTTTTCTACCACAAAACTAACGCCTCTGAGAAATTGATGGGCAATTGGCTTGTATCAGGAACGACCAGTGGAGTTGAATCCATGAAGTAAGTTAACTGTGCATTGGTTGACGGAGACTGCCTTCTGCCTTCGTGTAATCAGCGCTGTCCTGATGAGAGCCATCGCCGCATCGAGCGAAGCTTTCCCAAGGGTCAAAAGGAGTTCGACGTCACTTTTCTGTGGTGCAGGTTCATCTGTAAGACTTGCAGCATTGTAGCGTTGTTTGCCCTTCTCCAACAATCCACCATTGCTCATGAATTCTTAAACATAAGTATAAACTGAACACACCATTAAACAAACATACATAAATATGTATGTACAACTGAGCCTGAGTTTACAAAGCTTCTCATTCGCAACGAAGAAGAACTTTACAAAAACAAATCTACATGGCACACAAATTAATATAGAGACAAAGTGTCTCAATTGTGTTGTTAGTGTAGAAATGAGAAAAACTGAATTAAGCATGAAAACAAATACCAGCAGGATGGCCTAGTGGTTAAAAGCTACTGCAGTTTCACCATGTGATTCACTTTTCGAATCCCGGTGAAACCTTTGACAACATTACAAAATTGCCTGATGATGATTTCGTTGGCGGTTTTCGAAATGGTTCCATAGCAATATGCCAGTAAATGTTTCATTCTTTTCAGTTTCTCTTAGAAAACATAATAATTGAAATTCAATTATTATAAGCCGGTGTTAAGCTCATGAATTCTTAAATATAAGTAATCCACCATTGCGTCTACGACTTCCCTTAGTACCGTTACTAGCTTCTTTGATATTATGGTTGTTGTTCTTAAAACTTACCTTCGAAGGAACGGATAATTTCCCTATTTCTGCTTTGCAGCTTTCGTGGTACTTCATAGCTAGTGCTCAGCTTGCCTCATTGTTCTGTGACTAGGACATTTTCTCTTCCTTTCCGCCTCTTGTCGCCTTCCGCTGATCGCTGCACTTTCTTTCTGCCCGGGTCTTTTTTTCACTGTTGTTGTTGTAGCAGTGCTTCGCCCCATCCAATAGGTGCGACCGAACACAAATTGTCATCAATGGCCTATTTCCAGTTTCAACAGTGGTGGACCATAATGAGAGGGGTGTTAGAGGCGTTGGTTCCACATTACAATTAAGGAGATGGTTGATGTCATGTGGGGACACATTGCAAGCGGGGCAAAAATTTGGATGTCGGGGTTGATTCTGGATAGGTAAGAGTTTAACCTGTTACAGTATCCAGATCGAAGTTGAGCTAGAGTGGCTCGTGTTTCCCTGGGGAGTATGCGTTCCTCTTCCGCAAGTTTTGGGTACTGTTCTTTGAGTACTGGATTCACCGGGCAATTCCTGGCATAAAGCTCCGACGCCTGTGTGTGGAGTTCGCTGAGGACCTGCTTGTGCTTTTTGGCTTCATACGGCTGAGTTCTCAGGTGCCTCATTTCCTCACAATGCTTACGGAGATTACTCCTTAAGCCCCTGAGCGGTGTTGGCTCATCAATCAGATGTCTGTTGGGATGTCCAGGTTTCTGGGTATTCAAGAGGAACTATTTCGTTAGCATCTCATTTCTCTCCCTGATTGGGAGTATTCTGGCATCATTATGTAGATGGTGTTCTGGAGACATAAGAAGACAACCCGTGGCGGTTCTGAGGACAGTATTTTGGCAGGCCTGTAGCTTCTTCAAGTGAGTGGTCTTCAGGCTGGGCGACCATATCGGGGACGCGTAGCATGCAATCGGCTGGCCAATTGTTTTGTAAGTGGTAATGAGCGTTTCGTCATCTTTTCCCCAAGTACTGCCAGCAAGAGATTTGACGATTTTATTAGGGCTCTGGATTTTCGGTACAATTGCGGCTGCATGCTCACCAAAATATAGATCCTGATCAAACGTCACACCCAAGATTTTGGGGTGTAGGACAGACGGTAGCGTAGTGCCATCGACGTGGATGTTCAAAATGGTCGACATTTGGGCCGTTCATGTTGTAAATAAGGTCGCGGAGGATTTAGTCGGTGATAATGGCAGGTTTCGCGAGGCGAAAAAACTGGAGAGATCAGGGGGGTAGCCGTTTATTTTGGAGCAAAACTCATCGACCTATAGACCTGGGCCTGTGGCCATTATTGTGCAGTCATCGGCGTAATAAATTATAGTGAATCCTTCTGGTGGCGAAGGTAGCTTTGATATGTAGAAGTTAAACAAGAGTGGGGATAGGACACCACCCTGTGGCACCCGTTGTTTAATTCTTCTTGGTTTTGATGTTTCGTTTCTAAAGGCTCCATTACTGATACTTAGCATAGACTTGACTTGGCTTGCGAACTGTCACTTACAGTTCTGTTAATTTAACATTGCATGTTACTGATTACTCAAAACTTAACTTGACTTAGAAGTCTGTTGAATTTTGATTTTCTATGTAAGTTCTAAGTGACGTTTACATTTTGAGATGCCATTTGTTTGTTTCCATTTCATTTTGACATTTTGTCATACAAATTGACATTTATTTAAAAATAAATTTCAACGCTGATTATGATGCCAGGTTGTATGCGCCAAGTGGAGTATAATCGTGGCTAAGTGGCCAAGTTTACGCCAAGTCAAGTAAAGTCTATGCTAAGTATCAGTAATGGGGGCTTAAATTGCACCGATGCCTGCCGACCACCCAGATAATTTGCGGTCCACCTTTTAAGACATGTGGTCTTGCAGGTCCTGCAGTAACGTGCCATGGTTGATCGTATCAAAAGCTTTTGATAGGTCTAGCGCAACGAGTACTGTTCTGTAATGTACCTTAACGTTGGTACAAATTACTTTTGTTAAATAAAATAATCACCCCTATTCTGCATTTCGATTACGTTCCCGTTCTACGCTCCGCTCTAATCGAAGTTTGGTATTCTGCATTACGACGGAATCGTAAAGAGAAGAGGAAGAGCAAATAATTTTTCGAAATCAGATGTTGGTACGGAATGTGTGAACATTGGAACAAAATAAATTAAAGAAAATTTGTAAAAAATACTGAAAAACGTTTATATTTTATTATCCACGCAATTTTGTACAAAAAAAAGCAATAGAAAATATTGCCGCAGTGTTATCTTTTTTTGAGTGAACTACTTTCATAATTGTAAATGTGTTTTTGTCGTTGTTTTGGCCAATTCCCTGCCGTGGCCACCAAGTTTTGTTAAAACGGATTCCTGCACGAATATAGTTGACATTTTCTGAATTTTAAGGATGCTAATTTCATTGCACTGGCCTAAAATACTTTATAAAAGTTTATTTATTCTTTCCGCAAGGATTGTTTACGTTTTCGCTTCACCTTCCTCTACGCAGGCAGCTTGCTTTGGCATATAACTGGACCCAACGAACGGACACAACATATAGCTGTCTATTATAATGGAATCAATAGCCGCGGCATTATTTATAGAGTTGGAAAGCAACGCATACGAAAACTGCCAGGCGAGAATGGAAAGGCAAATATTGCGAAATTTGTGTAATCCATTTGAGATGAGTGACGAATTGTAAGAAATTGAACTTAAAAGTGGTAAAGTTTAATGACTTATTTTCTTATTTAGGTTCAAAAAAACTTTCGACTTAACAAGGATGCTTTCAAGTATGTGTTAGATACTTTTGCGGGGCAAATACGTCCAATGACTTCGACATCAACATGTTGTTTTTGACCTGGAAACGTATAAAAAACAATCATAATCAAACCTTTTACCTTTCTCAACAAGTTTTACTTATATTTTTGCTAAAATTCTGTTATAAATTAATAAAAAAATAAAAAGAAAATATTTTTCCGCCAACCAATTTTCAACGTAGAAAAACGGAACTACGATCGAAATGCAGAATACACAAAATCGAACGATTCGAAGTTGGATCGAAAGAGATTGGAACACAGAATACCAAAATCGCCAAATCGAAAAAATTCCAATCCAAGTCGAAATGCAGAATAGGGCTGAGAACGATTGAGAAGGCACGTGTTTTATTCACTCATATTCTGCATTTCGATTACGTTCCCGTTCTACGCTCCGCTTCAATCGAAGTTTGGTATTCTGCATTACGACGGAATCGTAAAGAGAAGAGGAAGAGCAAATGATTTTTCGAAATCAGCTGTTGGTACGGAATGTGTGAACATTGGAAGAAAATTAATTAAAGAATATTTGTAAAAAACACTGAAAAACGTTTATATTTTATTATCCACGCCATTTTGTACAAAAAAAGCAATAGAATATATTGCCGCAGTGTTATATTTTTTTGAGTGAAGTGCTTTCATAATTGTAAGTGTGTTTTGTCGTTCTTTTGGCCAATTCCCTGCCGTGGCCACCAAGTTTTGTTAAAACGGATTCCTGCACGAATATAGTTGACATTTTCTGAATTTTAAGGATGCTAGTTTCATTGCACTGGCCTAAAATACTTTATAAAGGTTTATTTATTCTTTCAGCAAGGATTGTTTACGTTTTCGCTTCACCTTCCTCTACGCCGGCAGCTTGCTTTGGCATATAACTGGACCCAACGAACAGACACAAATTATAGCTGTCTATTATAATGAAATCAATAGCCGCGGTATTATTTATGGAGTTGGAAAGCAACGCATACGAAAATTGCCAGGCGAGAATGGAAAGGCAAATATTGCGAGATTTGTGTAATACATTTGAGATGAGTGACGAATTGTAAGAAATTGAACTTAAAATTGGTAAAGTTTAATGACTTATTTTCTTATTTAGGTTCAAAAAAAACGTTCGACTTAACAAGGATGCTTTAAAGTATGTGTTAGATACTTTTGCGGGGCAAATACGTCCAAGGACTTCGACATCGACATGTTGTTTTTGACCTGGAAACATATAAAAAATAATCATCATCAAGCCTTCTACGTTTCTTAACAAGTTTTACTTACATTTTTGTTAAAATTCTGTTATAAATTAATAAAAAAATAAAAAGAAAATATTATTCCACCAACAAATTTGCAACTTAGAAAAACGGAACTACGATCGAAATGCAGAATACAAAAAATCGAACGATTCGAAGTTGGATCGAAAGAGATTGGAACACAGAATACCAAAATTGCAAAATCGAAAAAATTCCAATCCAAGTCGAAATGCAGAATAGGGCTGATTATAGTTCTTGTCTAGAACAATCTTTAATAATATGTATATTCAAGTGTATACAATAATAAAGTGGTTGTGCAGTAATATGTATATATAGGAATGTGTATTGTGAATCGATTGTATGTGTGTTTCTGAACCGATGATAGGTGCGTTCCTGACATCCCTCCTTTTCAGCGGTACCTTGCGGGTGTCTTAATTACACGTCCAGAGCGAGTGCGCGGTGGATGATTGAGGCTAGCTGCATCCTGTGGTGTAGCGGGCGTGGAAGGTTCAGCTTCACGAGGCACGTCATCTGGCGAACACTGTTGTGGTTTCTGTAGGTGGCTGTGTTGAACTCGAAGAACTTTGGTTTTTTGGTTCAACAGTAGGACGATCTGTGGACGAGTTAGGATCAACGTCGAGGGATGAAGTGGCTGGCTTAAGATGCCATGTGTTTCTTCTGTATATGGCGCCATCCTCGGTTTGTACTCTGTACGAGCGGTGTCCTTCTGGTCTCACTATATAAGCTGGAACCCAGTTATTATGGCTTTGCCTAAGCAGTACTTTCTCTTGCGTTGTGTATTCTCTACTCTGTTTTTTATTTCTATCTGCTGTTTCTTTCTAACCTTCCTTGAGTTTTGTTAGTTTTTTGCTTAATTTTTTATTATTTTTGGATTGAGTAGCTTTTCATTGGTAGGTAATGGCGTTCTGGTTCTTCTGTTCATTAACCGTTGAACTGGAGACCCTAGGTCCATGCGTGGAGTATTCCGATGATGTAGCAGCGCTAGATGTATGTCCGTGTTTTCTTCGAGGCACTTTTTCATCCGGGTTTTTGCCTCTTGTACATAGCGTTCGGCTAGACCATTTGAACGTGGAAAATTAGGGCTCGAAATTCTATGTTCAAAGTTCCATTCTTTCTGAAAAGCCCTGTAATCGCTGCAATCAAATTGTGTACCACCATCTGATAATAGTACTTCCGGGATGCCGAAGGTAGCAAACCATGTCTTAAGTTCTTTAATGACGTTGAAGCTGGTGATATTGTTTAGTTGTTTAAAGTCAAAGTATCCTGAGTAGCTGTCTGCAATGAGCATATAATCCTTTCCTCTTAAGTGGAATATGCCCGAAGCGACAATACTCCATGGCCGTTTCGGTGCTGCTTGTAAATTTATTTGTTCGATCTGATTATCTTTTTGTATTTTGCTGCATGCACTGCAAGTTTTTATGTACTCAGTTAAATCTTTGGTCATTGTTGGCCAGAATACATTGTCACGGGCCAGTTTTAGCGTCCCTTGTAGTCCTTCATGACTAAGATAGCAATGTTTCATTACTAGTGGCACCATTGAGTTTGGAACCAATACTCTGTGATCTTTAAAAATTATGTCCTCGTAAACGCTGAGACCCTCTCTGTAGTACCAATATTTTTTTAGGTTTACCGGCACTTTATTGATTGTCTCTGGCCATCCTTTTAATATGATTGACTTTAAATCATTAATTTCTTTACTTTTTGAGGTCTCTGCTTTAAGTTCGTCTTTTCGCGTTTTCGTGAATGGTACAATAGCACATATTTGTAAATTTTCTGTATTTAAATCTTCACTATCTAAGTTTTCGCAGTCTCTACTCAGTAAATCTGCTACATACAATTCCGTACCTTTTTTATAAGTGACTTTTGGATTATAAGGCAGGATTTGATACATGATTCTTTGCAATCTCGGTGGTGCATCTGTAATTGGCTTTTTAATATTGTCTCAAGAGGCGTATGGTCAGATTCAATCGTTAAATCTTTGCAACCCCAAATGTACATGTGAAATTTTTTACATGCAACTAGAATGGCGTTTGCTTCTTTTTCTAATTGGCTATAGCCCTGTTCAGTTTTTGTGAACGATTTCACACAATAAGCAATCGGCTTCTGTTTTTGTATTAGTACTCCGCCACATGCATAACTACTGGCATCTACTGACAGCAAAATTGGCGCTTTAGTGTCATAATACCCTAGTACTGGTGGATTCTTCAGATATTGAATGCTTCATTGTGTTGCGTATCCCACACCCACTCAACATCTTTTCGCAATAATTGTCTTAGTGGTTGGGTGATATCTGCCAAATTTTTTATAAATTTCGACACGTATGTTACCATACCCAAGAATCTTTGCAACTCTTTCACGTTTTCCGGTTGCTTAATTTTCGTTATAATTTCTATTTTTTCGAGATCAGGTTTTACCCCTTCAGCGGAGACTATATGTCCCAGAAACTTTACTTCTTGTGTATTAAAAACGCAATTTTCTTTATTAAGCTTAAGGCCTGCTTTTCTGAATTTGCCTCTGAAGTACCTCTTGAGTGATCCTCTCTAGTTCTAGTTTGCTGGTGGCATGCAAAAGAACATCATCCATAGACACCTCCGCGTTCTTTACGTCCGCTATCAACGAACTCATTACTTGTTGGAAAACTTCCGGAGCCGATGCTAAGCCAAATGGCATTCTTAGGCAAGAGTATCTTCCGAATGGGGTACTGAATGTCAGATATTCTGAAGTACGGGGTGTTACTTGCAGTTGCCAAAAGCCTTTTTTACAATCGAGTAACGTGAACCACTTAGAGCCGTGGATGCGGGCTGTAATTTCTTCTAACGTAGTAAGTGGATAATAACGTCTTTGAAGATTTTTATTTATCTCCGATGCATCTGAACAGAGTCTAATTTTATTAATTTTTTTACTACGACCATGGGTGACACAGCCGGTGTCGGCTTGGTTATGGGTTTAATTATTTTTTGCGCTACCATACTATCAAGCTCATCTTTAACCTGCTGTCTAATAGTATGCGGGATTTTTCGCGCAGGGCATATGCTTAGTTTCGGCTTTTCTATTAAGTCTATGTCGTATTTGTATTGCTTAAGGCAACCAATTCCTTCAACCAAGTTTTCATCAACAGTTAAGGTTTCAATACGCTTCACTAATTTCAATTTCTCCCATGTTGACTTACCAAGCACTGCTGTAACATCCGCTTTGACAACTAAGTATTTTATGGGTACCTCTTGTTTTTTAATAAGCGTGTCTATGACCACTTCACCCAGTACGGGGATTTTATGGTTTGAAAACGATGTTAATTGCTTTGTTGGCGATGGACTGATGTGAACGTCTATTTTCTTTCTTATTTCGTAGTTTAACACGTTGCACTGGCTACCTGTGTCAAGCTTAACTTTACCATTACGTTTTTAGCCAGCGTAGCTTTTTCATACCAGTCTTCGACGTCCACCCTTGTCTAAATCCGCACCTACCGTAGACACTAAAAAACTGTAATCGTTGCTTTCTCGGTCTTGCACCAGTTCGTTGACCGTTTTGCTTTTGCAACATTTGGTAAGGTGGCCTTTTCTTTTGCATTTTTGGCAAACCTTTTTGAAGGCCGGACAGTTACGGCGACCGTGCGTGGTATCACACCTATTGCAGTGAAAGGGTTCATCTTTTTTGTTAGTTTCTTTGATGTCTCTTTTAGTTTGCTTTTTGTTCCACGTAACTGCGTCAACTGTGGCCGCTTGCTTCATTGTTGTTACCTGCATCTTAACTTGCTCTGCAGAGTGACATATATCTATTGCTTTTTCCAGGGTTAATTTGCTTTCCGCTAGTAGTTTTTCTCTTGTTGTATCATTTGTTATACCTACTACTATTCTGTCGCGAATTAAAGTGTCTTCTAACGTCCCGTAGCCACAATTTTTAATTTTGCTTCTTTGATCTGTAACGAATTCATCAAATGTTTGACACTCCTTTTGTATGATGGTGTTGAATACATATCTTTCGTACGTTTCGTTGATTTGGGGTGTAAAATATTCTGTAAATCGGCTCTTGATTGTGCTGACGCTTTTTTTTTATCACTTTCTGTTAAATTAAAAGTATTGTAAATTACTGCTGCGTCATTTCCTACCGACGACATGAATATTGCGACTTGCACTTCTGGTTTCTTAGTATCCAGTTCTGTCGCGATCGCGTACCACTCGAATTGTTGAAGCCACAATTTCCACTCGTTTGCCACATTTTGGTAATTGTTGATGACAAAACTTTTTGGTGGTCTAATATTGTGGTCCGGTTTTTCGCTATTAGTTGCTGATTCTGGCATTTTTTCGCTTTAATTCGGGTTTCGGCACCATGTAATGTACCTTAACGTTGGTACAAATTACTTTTGTTAAATAAAATAGAACGATTGAGAAGACACGTGTTTTATTATAGTTCGTGTCTAGAACAATCTTTAATAATATGTATATTCAAGTGTGTACAATAATAAAGTGGTTGTGCAGTAATATGTATATATAGGAATGTGTATTGTGAATCGATTGTATGTGTGTTCCTGAACCGATGATAGGTGTGTTCCTGACATGTTCTATGGTGGGGGTTTTGATTTAAACCGCAATTTATCTGGGTGCTAATGGCATTTAGCGCGGTGGTGGTCCTATGGAGTTTTCTAAAGCCATGCTGATGACAGGCTAGCTGCAAATTTGCTTTCAAGTAACGGAGCAAAATGGCTTCAAGCGTCTTGGCTACTGGCGATAGGAGAGATATCGGGCGATATGACTCTCCTACGTTAGCTGGTTTCCCAGGCTTTAATAGCGGGGCCACCTTGGCCATTTTCCATTTTTCGTGAATGACAAAGGTGGAAAGGGACAGGTTGAAGACATGTGCTAAATACTTGAAACCCTCATTTCCTAGACTTTTAGGCATCGACATGGGTATGCCGTATGAGCGCACTGCTTTAGATGGTTTAGCTTGACCGATGGCATTCTCAACCTCTTTGGAGGTGATGGTAATTGGGAACGCGCTGAGTTTATGTTTATGTGCGTGTCTATTGGCCCTCCATCTAACTTTGTCGACCGTAGAATGCATTATATATTATCGGTAGAAATCGCTCGCGCATTTTTTCGCATCCGACAGCACTTTATAGCCAAAGGCGATGGAAATTTTGTCGTTGTGCTAGGACGGATACGATAGGGACTTTACATTGGACCAAAGCTTACCCACACCGGCAGAGAGGTTACAACCGCTTAGGTGCTCCTCCCACTTCGCCCGCTTGCGTTCATCCACAAGCAGTCTGATGCGTTGGTTTATATCCCTTATTTGGGGTCGCCGGGATCGAGCTGTCTTATAAGGTCACGTTCTCTCGCTAAATTTGCGGCCTCCGCCGGAAAGTGGGGCCGAATTTCGCGAATTCTACCGGCGGGAATGAAGCAAGACGAAGTGGATTCAATGACGTTGCGGAAAGCACGCTCCCCTTGGCGAGCATAGTCGGGATAGGGAGGGCAGCAAAGCGGTTGCCTGTAAAGGATTTGTATTCGTCCTACTTTCCTTTTTTGAAGTTTATGAAAGTGCGTTTTTCTGTGACGATGAAGTCGGCGGTACGCTCGAGCGAAATAAGTGGCAGGTGGTCAGAGGCCAATGTTACCATCGGCTGCCAGTTGACGCAGTTTACGAGTCATACGCTCACGATTGAGATATCCGGCGAACTGTGACAGCTTCCTACCATACGTGTGGGGGCGTCTCCGTTTATTGTGCAGATCGTCGTTTCTTCTATTTGATCTGCCAACATCTCACCCCTACTGTCCGCCCGCAAGTTTGAATGCCATAGATTGTGATGGGCATTAAAGTCGCCTAAGATAATGCGATTGTTGCCACAGAGTGGTGTATGATAAACGCGAGGCCGCCTCCATTTCCGCTCATGCGAGCAGCTGCGCTGCTGGAAGGTAGTGGGGGCGCTAAGGCGTAGACTACGGGACGCCCTTGGACGTGAACAGCAAGGAGCCACAAAAGATTTATAAAATTTACGTGGACGTCGGGTTTTGGGATCAAGCCCAGAACAACCTGTCCGATGCAACAGGTGGCAGGAGGGATGTAGATGTTGATGATTTCTAGGTTTGCATCGCCTGACCGGACAGATAGGCCTTGACGTTCTAAGACATTATCACTGCTGTCGATGCCAGGATCAAATATATGATATTGCACAGAGTGGTGTATGATAAACGCGAGGCCGCCTTCATTTCCGCTCATGCGATCTTTTCTGTGGACATTATCCCAGAACAGGTTTGCAGTGCAGATCTTGCTGTGAGTTTAGTCTCTTGAATCGCAGCAATGCGGATGTGGTGCCGCTTCATGAAATCGACTATCTCCGTGATCTTCCCAGTTAGTCCATTACAGTTTAACTGCAGAATTCTGAAGTGCATAGGGGGAGACGTCGCCACTCTGGGAGTAAGTGCCGGGTGACTACGCCTGGGTTGAGGAAGGCCAGGACGCAACTGCTGTTGTGGCCCTGGGACTGGGCGTCCTTGGGCAAGCATTGGGGTACCCGGTAGATTGGGGTTTGTGACCTGGCAACATGGCGCAATGAAACCCGTCGGGGAGTTGCCGTCGCGGAGACCAGAACATCTAGGAAAGTGGCACCGCCCAAGGCAGGAGCTGCATTGGGCGGATGTCGCAAACATATATATTCTGTGCTGGCAAACGATGCAAACGGGGTTAGGGACTAAGAGTCTGTTTCCCTGACCTACACGATTGCTGCCGGAAAAGAGGGGGGGAGAAGACGGGGGCAGGGGCTGATGCGCAGCATTGCTACCGACTCTACTACGAAGATAGTAGTTATGAGTGGTAGCAGCTGTTTAAGTTGTTGGCGCCGCGGGGCTGCGCTGCTGGAAGGTAGTGGGGGGCGCTAAGGCGTAGACTACGGGACGCCCTTGGACGTGAACAGCAAGGAGCCACAAACGATTTATAAAAGTTACGTGGACGTCGGGTTTTGGGATCAAGCCCAGAACAACCTGTCCGATGCAACCATCCCTTACACGAGACACACTGAAAAGAGTATGATCGTCCTAAAAAGATTCTTTTCCGGCAGATGCAGCAAAACCATTTCTCAGGACCGGGGACAGGAGACGGACCCGGATTGGATTCGATACCTTCCCGGAGCAAGAGAATATTGAGCAGTCCCGCTGCAAGGAGATGCTGGGAGGATGACAATTTGTGGAAGGGACGCAACAAATTAAATGGGGTTGCGGCCGATGTCGGGATCAAATATATGATATTGCACAGAGTAGTGTATGATAAACGCGGGGCCGCCTTCATTTCCGCTCTCGCGATCTTTTCTGTGGACATTATACCCAGAACAGGTCTGCAAAGCAGATCTCGCTGTGAGTTTAGTCTCTTGAATCGCAGCAATGCGGATGTTGTGACGCTTCATGAAATCGACTATCTCCGTGATCTTCCCAGTCAATCCATTACAGTTTAACTGCAGAATTCTGAAGTGCAACGGGGGAGACTTCGTCACTCTGGGAGTAAGTGACTGGTGACTACGCCTGGGTTGTGAAAGGCTAGGACGCAACTGCTGTTGTGGCGTAGACTACGGGACGCCCTCGCGCGTGAACAGCAAGTAGCCACAAAAGATTTATAGAAGTTACGTGGACGTCTGGTTTTGAGATCTAGCCCAGAACAACCTGTCCGATGCAAACATCCCTTACACGAGACACACTGGCAAAAGTATGACCGTCCAAAAAAGATTCTTTTCCGACTGCCTTGGGAAGCGAGTCTTTTCCGCAAAACCGGTTGCTGAATCGAGGACTGCTCGAAGTAAATTTCCTGTTAGTGAACCGCCATCTATATGCTTCCATTGTCTCAAAGAACCATGCAAGACAGTTCTCAATGCAGTCCGGCATTGCTAAAAGGTTTTTTTTATGTGTCTCGTTCCTTCATCAGCTCCATCTTTTTGTCGGATCTCTCAGACCACCCCCTCATCGAGCTCACAGCAGCCTAATAAGTCCACCGCTACTTCCCGAGGTAGCCAGGTATCGTTTAAATGCAGCCTAAAATATCCCATGGCTGCAAATCATAGCAATTGACAAGATTCGCATTAAGCACATGATTAAGAGAGTCGGCAGTTCTAGGTCGCCGCCATCCCTCCGCCCTTCTATAAAGCTGAACGGCGTTGTTGCTGTTGTTGTCGCCCTGCTTAGTCAGTACACACAATCAAGGAAGTGGAACGTGAAGAGTTAGATGGGATTATACTGAAATAACAGCCCTTGATCTGGCAACAATCGAGTCCTTCTGGTACATACACCAGACTGTCGTGGCATTGGGCGGCATAGACGCAGGGCCTTAAACACTTCAGTCACATAGTTCTTTACAAAAGATTTCTGCGATTTAGCCTTCTTCCTGCATCGATCCTCTACTTGAGGCTCTTCAGTACTTCGACGCTGGACGTGCGGTCGTTGGTTTATCAACGGCTGGAAGGATTTGGGAAGTGTTTTTAAGGAGATAGTCCGTGGCCGGATTTAAATCCGGACACCAGGGTAGCGATAAAGACACTCCCCGAAGGTTTTGGGGGCACAACACAACCAACCGCCAACAACAACATATACAAACATTCAAGTTTTCGAATTTGAGTGGCCTTGAACAAATTAATTGGATGTAATTGAAAAATGTCCTTAGTAAACCAGCAAAAAACAAATCATACTATTTACTTACATAATTGGCGTTTAACCGTTAGGAGGGTGGAACCGTGTGTAGCAAGCTTCTGACCGCTATTTACCATTAAATCGCCAGAGCGATTCTTTTGCATGTGGCTCAAGCAGCTCACTACTGCCGGGCGCGTGTGGCCAAGTCTCCTCTGGGTTGCCACTGAACATCCCTTTAGGAGTGAGCTAATTTGAGAAGGCGGCAGCCTGACTAGGCAACTCTTACATAATCGGTTTAAGGACCAGCTGGCGGATATCACCGGCGTCTATCCGCCACAAAGTGCAAGCGGGCGTTTGTCTTAATTCAAGCGGCTCTCTATATAGACGTGCAAATAATACTTTCATGAACTTGGAACCCGCCACATAAACCCACACCCAAATGAAAATATAATTAAGGCCTAGGATAACAAATCATACTACTAAGTGAACTCAAAATAAAAGCAGAGCCCGTATCGTGTTATTCGATCCGTGATCGAATTCAATTTTTCAAATCGCTATAGCGCTGAAATGGTGATTGGGATTAAGGTAATACGGAAAATAGTGGCTACAAGTACTTAATAGATTGATAATGTATCATCATTTTTACAAAAAAGGTTGACAGATTCATATTTATCGTTTGAGTGAAATTGGTTTTCGATACGTGATCGTAAAACACGACACATGCCAGTGTTTTTTTTTTTTTTTGTTCCATTATAAAAAATTTAAATACTTTTATTGATTTTCAAAAAATATAATTTACAGCGAGTCAATGTAAGTTTTTAATGGCTATCAACATTATGCGTTATTTGTTTATATTTTGAGAGAACTCAGCGCACTGTGCATAAGAGGCTCGCAATAGCAATTATTTTTACAATTGGTAATTTCGCTCGCTATATGTGTAGTATATAAGTAAATAAATCCAATATAAGATTACATTAGTTCTTAGTGCGATTGAGATTTAAAGCAAACGGCTCACATTGGCGTATGCATTGTCTAGAAGTAGCAAAGAGGTCAATACATAGAAGCAAATAAATCAGTGAAGATTTTGTTTCACTCAAAGTAACTAAATACTATCCAATAGACGATTAATTTTGAATTTATTAGCTGCACTAACGAGTAATGAAATATACTTGAATTAAGAGCTAAGATCTATAAACAAAGATGGAATTATTATGTTTTCAACAAATGCAAGTGGAATGTTTTGGTTTACAAGTACAAATAATAATATGCCGCTTCATCGTACATTTTAAAATCATTGTGTAACGCTGATTTGTATCTCATTTCTACATGGTAAAAATATGAAAGCAAGAGCTTGCAGCGCATCTTTTATGGTATCAATCCAAAAACATAAATGTGTATGTTCTTTGCTGATTATGTGTGTCTCGCTTTTGATGCATTCGTTTTTTATGTTCCTTATCGGCAATTGATTAGATTGTTAAAGAATAATCGGAGCTAATTAGTCCATTTATAGAAATGCAATGATGCTAATGGGAATATGAATGTATGTAGATATGCTTGTATGCGGGTAATTGATTCGAGTTTATGCGGTATGTTTGAATTTATATTTCGATAAGCGCTTATTTGTAGCCGTGAGCGTTATAGCAGGTTCTTCATACATAAATGCAGGTAAATTCAATATATCTACATACATAGATAAATGGAGATGCACACAATAGTTTGTTTTAATGCATCATTAACAGCAGAAATTATTAAAAAATAAATGTTTTATTTTATGCGACAGTAGTAGTGCTTGTGGTTACATTACAATCAACATCTACTATATTATTTTCTTCTAATACGCTTTGTTGTAGTTGTTCGGCAGGTTCCAGACGCACTAGTTGCGTATCAATAAAAGAGTTCACAAATGTTGTAGTTGTTACTGTGTGTGCAACTGCTGAGTTTGAGTTTGTTGTTATAATGATATCGGATGCGACATTGTCATCGACCAGTGTCTCATTGTTTAATACGGCAATGATTTGACTATCCAAATTGATTGCTTCTTCTGCACTAGCTTCAATAGGTTCACCATTGATACTAGCAACAATAACACTGTTTTCTTTATTATTTTCCACATCTCCTTCAATAGATGTTTCAATATCTGATCCGTTACCATTACAGCCATTTGTTATAACATTTATATCTTCTCCACCGTGTATTTTTATTTCTTTTGTAATTTTTTCAGCCACTTTCGAATCCATTTCCATAATTTTCTCTTGTAGTTTTCGTTTCAATTCTAAAGGCCATTTTTTGTTCCACTCACGGAATAGTTTGATCTGAAAAAAAATGTATAAAATAGATTATAAATGTTGCTTTCGTGCAAGTTAGATGACACAGTTAAGTACAAATATATAAGGTGAGACGGCTCGAAGGTGCGACGTGGTGAAGCAAATTGTTCCCGGGATAGTCGAGCTGGTGCTATTGCGAGGTGCTTGTACCGGAACGTGTATAATTCATATAAGGCAAATGATATGTATCTTCTGTATTTATACAAACAGCGGAACATGTGAGGTACAGGAAACTTGTGGCTTTGACATGAGATGAATCAGATTGGATGTCAATACTTTACACCCAAACAAATAAGTAGCTTCCTTTCTATAGATATCTACCTTTCGATAGGTCACATAGGGATTACTGCTTTCATCTTTTCGAGAAAAATCGGAGTCAGAGTTAACTCTCCTTAGATAATTCTGGGTAATCCGTAGTATCCTCGTTAGCTCTGTTATACTTATCAACCACCTCAACTATTTTCCTCCTATTTCTTCCTTGCAGCTTTCGAAGTACCTCCAAGTTATTGGACGTTTCTTCTTCGTTCTGCATTGCAGGTTTAAAGGTGTGATTTTTGTTGCTAGTGCTGATCTTGCCTTACTTTTCTGTTACTGGCAAATTTTCTTTTCAATACTTTACACACAAAACCCCTCTCCGCCAATTTATGTATTGAAACGATAATGGTGTGAGCTCAATATGTTCAAAATTGTTATCACTTATTCATATTCCCACCAATCTTAGTCGAATTTTAGCGAAGTAGAGATAAACACAAAGAAAAATAGTAGAAAATCCACAAGGTTTCAGATGTGTTGTTCATTGCGTTTATTTTTTGTCTTTTCACTAGTGGCTTCATGCTTCTCGCGTTGTTGTTGTTGTTGTAGCGATCACCACTTCTCGGATGATATACATTTTTGGTTGGTTATGAATCCAGATCTTTAAGCACTTAGAATATACTTTTAAGCAGTTTCCTATTTATGTTATTTTATTTATTTTTTCATAAGGATGTTAGATCTAAATTAAGGTCGCAATCCATCAAAGTCTAGTAATAAGAGGGGTAGCTATGCTGAGTGGGAAGTGTCTGATTTTGTAGCTTTATATTATCGTTAACTTAATCAAGATCATCCATAGTACAATTTCATTACTTACCCGACATTGAAATAAACTCATTGGTTTATCTTGAATAGCAGCATGGTTTACAGTATTCACCATTCCGTTCATGTAGACTTCACCGGGGCTTCCTTGTAGCAAGTATTCCACCAACACCGGAACGAAGTCATCACGCTGCAACTCACTCCACTCGTTAAACCACTGTATGATATAACGGAACTCGCCATCAATAGATAAGTTATTCATAGACATTGGTATGCTTCTTTTGCGGAAAACCAAAAGCCAAGCCAAGAGTGTTCTTAGATTTATGGCTACACAAATTTTCAAAAATCTAATATATCGTCAACGTCAACACGCAAATCTTTCAACAGGTGCTAAGCACTGTTAATACAACAACAGCAAATCTTTCAATTTCACGATTCCGAGGAATTGTTAACTATAACCCGAATATATTAACTGGTTCTAAGTAAATCTTAGTGCGATCGCATATGAATACATGTAAAATATATAGCGGAAAGGTGTAAGACTGATTAGCTTTGCTATTGCTTAGCAATTAACTGATTTCTTAATTCTTTCACTTTTTGTTAAGGCGAACAGCTTCAAGCAATGGCAACTATCAAAAAGCCAATATGTGCTCGTTCACTTCACAAATGCAAATGTTAGATGTAGTAATGTTGGTTGAATCAACTCTTCTCACATTGGATTGGTTAACCCTGCTCAATTCAACTTTTCCCCTACATATACATACACAAGTGTGCTTTTGAACTCTGGCTGCAATTTTATTGCTCCACGACGACACTCAAAGCTCAAAGATGAAAAACTAGAATCTCTGAATAACATACATATCTACAAGCAATTTTTAGTGCATGTTTGTTCGTTGTGCAGTTGCATTTCGCTGTTTCAATACCTTTATATATGATTTACTTAGTCGCTACCGACTCCCGGTTGAAATCTATTTTCTGGCTGCTGTGATATTATTTGTTTTGTTGTTATTGTTGCATGCACTTATAATTAAATCCATCAGTGATTAAACGTGCAATTGCATTCTCTGATCATTCCCGTCAAAACAAATTGTAAATAAATAGCTGTCAATTTAAAATAGAAGTTGGCTGCAGTTCTGTAGTTGAAGCAATATTTGTAGGGTGACCCCGGTGATCATGAAATAGATCAATGATGGTACTAACGTTTTAGTTGCGTTCCAATGACGCCTGAACCAGATACGTAAAGAAATTTAACATGCAAATGCAACAACAACGTTGTGATGCTGATATTTATCTAGTTCAATTTCTGATCCCTATAGCAGTTTGCTGTAGAGATGAGCCAACCATATAGTTGAGCCATGAGCGCTACCAACTCAAAAGTGGTTGGCTGTCAAAAACTATACTACAGAAAACGAAAGTGGTTGGCTCTTCGATGTGATTCGAATACACCCACCCGAGCAACGGGAATTGATTATTAGCGCAGTCGGAATGGACGTGATTTCGAGCGGGTGATGTATATTTAACACACAATAAGTAGTGCTGCCAGGTGTGGGAGGTTGAAAAGAATGTGATTCATATCCACCCTCCCAATGGTTTGGGTAAAAGTCTAGTTGAGGGGTCGACTGCTAATACGCTACCAAAAATATCCAGAGAGGTGTCAAACGACGCGTCATGACATCAGTATTTATAATCCGAAGGCGGAAAATAAAAATTTTAACTCGTTCAAAAGATATTAACGAAAACCCGAAAAATGACCCACGGGTCCCTCCGAATCCGGGAGTGGTATCTATAGTGTTTTTGTACAGAATACCTTTCTGCGTTGGCGGCCTTCGGCTGCGCTTATAAAAAATTACCCTGGGTGGGTCCAACACCGCTTTGGAGACCAAAACTATATCCGCGCAAAACACTTATGTTCACATTTTTTTTTTCGTGTGTACGACAACATTACAACAACCACATGAAAATCACCAACTTAAACTGCAAATAAGTCCGGATAGAGATACAATTTTTCTTTTCCGCCTTCGGATTATTGTTGTCGAGATCAATACGAGTCTTTTGACAACTATCTCGATATTTTTCGTAGCGTATTAGCAGTCGACCCCTCAACTGGACTTTTACCATGGTTTGTTATGTTGGACACTACCGAAGACCAGTTTTTTTAATCGTATCGAAACCACACTTAAAAAAAAATAAAAAATCACATCCGGAATGCGTAATCTGGGTAGTTCATTTGTGATAGTTTCGTAATGTAACGAAATGACACTCATCTCTATAACAAATTTTCTAAAATTCTGGCAGCACTAGTCATATGTCAGAAAATTTCCTTTCTAGTCGGGCACTTCTTTTTTTTTGTGCTGAAAAAACGCAATCAGGTAAAATGCAAGAATTTTTGCAGAATTTAGAATATTTTTTTATAGCCGATTATTAAGAAACATGTCTTTAATACAATTTCAAATAAGGTACAAAGTATAGAAAAAGAAGAAAAACTTTTGTAATTGAAGTAGTTGCAGAGAATTAAATCAAATAGATCACAGCGCCAACGCATTCACACACACGAGGCAAAATCGCCCCACTCCCGCAAATAAGAAAAGTGCATTGCAATTAAAGGAAAGGGGACAAAGGCATTACAAATTGGTAGCGAACACAAATTAAGGGAAAATTATTTGAATAATGTCGGCGGCAGAAGTAGAACTTCAACAGAATAGCGGAGATCAAAAACTAGATGAAGTAAGCAAAGAAGCCACCAAAGACACCGCTGCCGACACAACATTAACCACCCTCAACAATGCAATGAACGAGAATAATAATGATGCGGCTGAGAAGGCAAGTAAAATGAAGACATCAACGGCGACGAAAGCCAACAATGGTGTTGAAGAGAATAAAGAATTAGCTGAAAAATACAAAAATCAGGGAAATGAAATGTTAAAAAGTAAGTGGTCAACTTTTAATTTATAGTTTACATGTAATTTAAGGAATGAAGGAATAGATCTTATAGCTACTGTCAATATAAATTATGATGATAATCGGTACTACTGCTAAAATATGTTATATGTGCGTGCGTGTGTCAACAATGAAATGAATGCAAACACCCCCATAACAGTTCTTCATTCCAACCTAAAACTATAAACTACGAGTAGGCGGACGTTGCGTGTGTTACTACCCACTAGGCCCCTTTTTATTTATCTAATAATTCTCCTTCTGACATAGCTGTACGGATAGACTGTTCATTAATGATCCCTAAAGGCACGTAAATGAAATGCTTCTGACTAGAAACCCATATGCCTTAGTATTTGTCACTTAGGCTCGGTATGAAACATGCCTGTCCGACTATATATCAGCGGGTTAGGGGATCAGAATATACCCGCGGTAGGTATGCCTGTCGTAAGAGGCGACTAAAATACCAGATTCAAGGGGCTGTGTAGCGCAACCCTTCAGGTTGCCAGCGCAATATATAGCTTCTCCAAACCCAATTGTCAACCTCACCTATCCGCGGCGAATCCTGTTTCACTAACAGACGAGGCTCTGGCGACCCCAAGCTCCTCATGGAACTTGGGGGTAGGGAGGGAGGGAATGGCCTGAAGGTTTAATGTGGCCACATAAATCGTTCCCGAGATGGTCGGGCTAGCACCTTAATGATGCTATGGTACCAGAGCGTACCGGATTTGTATCCGGCAAAGGACCATCACATCGATAAAACTCCCCAAAGCCTTCGGGTAGCAACCTTATCGCTACAACAACTATATATCAAAAAGTTACCTTCCCCACCAGAAGGAGTTACTATCATTTTCTATGCTGACGACTGCACTTTAATGGTTGAACCCCGTTATCAACATACACTATCCAAGCCTTACAGAAAGAGAAAGCAGACTACCAAGGCAGAATCCCTACATGGCCAGAATCAACCCCGACATACGTAATGTATATCCCACAAGCGATGTGCTCCCACATGACATTAAGCATATTTTCAGTTGTTATGTGGAGCCTACGCCTCTAAAAGCAGCATCCCTATGGTCTAACCCTGTTAGAACTGGTAGTTTCCAGGGCCTCCCGTTAGAGAACTGTTAACTAAACAACAAAAACTCACATTGCAACCTGGAAGAGAAATTCGTTCTTAAACTCCACCTCCCCGGAGTCGGCCCCTTTTATTATTATAATTATTATTATAATTATTATTATTTTTATTAGTTGCTGACATAACAGTGTTATATCCTTGCACGCATTGTACCAATTTCTTTCTGTTCACAGCTAAGGAATTCAATAAAGCAATTGAAATGTACACCAAAGCTATAGAATTAAATCCTTGCGCTATTTATTATGCAAACCGCTCACTGGCTCATCTGCGACAAGAAAGTTTTGGCTTTGCGCTGCAAGATGGTATTGCAGCTGTCAAAACGGATCCAACATATCTAAAGGGATACTATCGTCGCGCAGCGGCTCTCATGTCTTTGGGTAAATTTAAGCAAGCTTTATCGGACTTTGAATATGTAAGTACAAAAACAATACGAATAAATTGATTCCAATTTCATTCATATATTCTAAATTCATTTTTACAGGTCTCCAAATGTCGCCCCAATGATAAGGATGCTAAGCTCAAGTACACCGAATGTAATAAAATTGTTAAAATGCGTGCTTTCGAACGTGCCATCGCTGTTGATACTCCCGAAAAAACGTTAGCCGAAATGTACAAAGAACTAGAAGATATAAGTAAATATCGGAAATGAATGATATTTTGTGCCAATTTCTTATCGTTTGATTTATTTTACAGCTATAGAAGATGCATATACGGGGCCGGCTCTTAAAGATAACAAAGTTACATTGGAATTTATGTTAGAGCTCATGGAACATTATAAAAATCAAAAAATATTACATCGCAAATACGCTTACAAAGTATGTATATTTGATTTTTTTATGGAAAAATGTTAGATTTCAAGCGTGCCTACAGTATAACAACCCGAAATTTTGAAAGTTGAAACTCTTAGGGTCAGTTGAAATCTATTTATAGCCGTATAGTACAATATAATTCGTCCAATATCATTAGTTATGTAATTAATTGAAAAAAAAGGACGTGTGGCACTTGGGGACTGCCGCGGCAAAGCTATTGCATATTATCAACTTATGCAATTATAATATTTATGCAACATTTTGTTTTCTTTGATATTAATTCAAGTTAACCTTTTTAAGCGTGGTGACCGATAAGAAAACAAATTTTTTACTTTTATTGAATAAATGAGAAGTTAATATTTAACTTTCACTTTAACTTTCACTTTAACTTTAACATTCACTTTAACTTTAACTTTAACTTTAACTTTAACTTTAACTTTAACTTTAACTTTAACTTTAACTTTAACTTTAACTTTAACTTTAACTTCAACTTTAACTTTAACTTTAACTTTAACTTTAACTTTAACTTTAACTTTAACTTTAACTTTGACTTTGACTTTGACTTTGACTTTAACTTTATTTTAACTTTCACTTTAACTTTAACTTTATTTTTAACTTTAACTTTCGCTTTAACTTTAACTTTAACTTTAACCTTAACTTTAGCTTTGACTTTAACTTTAACTTTAACTTTATTTTAACTTTCACTTTAACTTTAACTTTATTTTTAACTTTAACTTTCGCTTTAACTTTAACTTTAAATTTAACTTTAACTTTATGATCCGGGGTGGGCGTGAGTTTAGCACCTACTAACAAGCCAACCTAATATAAACGCACGCAAGTCATTTTCTGTCAAAAATGTCTCTTGCACATACAACTTGTATGAGAGCAACTCAAATTGAATTTGCTGCGTGAAAACCTAACTCGATTTCCAATTTTTGTTCTGCGTGACATTTAGATTTGACGTTTGCACACATGCTTTACATTGTCGCAACGCATGATTATTTGGGTTAGGGCAAAAAACGCCGGTTGTTTGCGTGCGCTAAAAACACGCAGTGCGGTTTTATTAGGTTGGCTTGTAAGCGACCATATATGTATACGATAAGCAATAGCACAATGGCTACCATGCCACCAACCTCATAAAACCGCACTGCGTTTTTTTAGCGCACTCAAACAACCGGCGTTTTTTTGCCCTAACCCAAATAAGCATGCGTTGCGACAATGTAAAGCATGTGTGCAAACGTCAAATCTGAATGTCACGCAGAACAAAAATTGGAAATCGAGTTAGGTTTTCACGACTTGCGTGCGTTTATATTAGGTTGGCATGTACTTCGTGAAAATCAACGACGATGGTCGTACGGTGAGGAAGTGTCGCACGCTCGCTTAAAACAGAGTACCAAAGAGTGCGTGTGACACATGTTCACCTTTCAAGCATTGAAATCAAACTAAATAAATAACATAGCGGAACGATACAAGGTGGCAGCTTGGTGACATACCTACAAACATAAATAAAAATCCCATGTACTTTGTTTTTGTAAATTCGATGAAAAAATGTCAAAATCGTACTGCGCCGGAAGTTGATGTATCAAATCAAATAAAAAAGTTTATAATCAGCTGTTCCATGCTGCCACCTTGTATCGTTCCGCCATGATAAATAATTGATTTTGCTTTCGTGCTCGCTACGTGTTCGTGTTTACTAACACATTCTCAGTTTGGTAACCTGCCCACCGCTGATTATGATAGAGATCCAATATTATGTATTTGGCCTGTTGCTAACACCGAACCTTTACGAACGTTTTCGAATCTTTTCGAACTTTTCGAGCCTTTTCGGATCTTTTTTGAAAAATATCCGTTACGGTTTTTTTTTGATTTAGTCGCCAAGCCCGCGATAAAATCTATGCAATAACTTAAAAACCTCAATCTATTAATTTATTTCAAAACTAAAATTCCAACCGGTATAGTTAAGTAAAATGTTACCTCTTATTCATTTATTTATTTATTTCAATGACTGCAAATTTTTCAGTTCTATCCCTTTGGAACACTATTCATATCTTAACTTGAAACAGCTATTTTCGTATACTACAACTGATTGAAATCTTTTAGATACTCTGCGATATTGACGAATACATGCGAACACAGCCCTCTTTGGTTGACATAACCGTGCCGGATGAATCGAAATTTACAATTTGTGGTGATATACATGGTCAGTTCTACGATCTTATGAACATTTTTAAAATAAATGGTTTACCGTCGCCCACGAATCCTTATCTATTTAATGGCGATTTTGTTGATAGAGGCTCATTTTCCGTTGAATGCATATTTACACTGTTCGGCTTCAAACTCTTATATCCCAATTACTTCTTTATGTCGCGTGGTATGTAAATATTTACCATTTAATTCATCTACAGCTTTTTAATTAAAAATCTAAATTCTTTATATAGGCAATCACGAGAGTATCAATATGAACCAAATGTATGGCTTTACTGGTGAGGTATCAGCAAAATATACATCTCGTATGGCAGATATGTTTACACGTGTATTTAATTGGCTACCACTTTGTCATTGTATTAATAAAAAGATACTTGTTATGCATGGTGGTCTATTCTCAAGTGATAATGTTGTTTTGGATGATTTGCGTCGCATTGATCGTAACTGCCAGCCACCAGAAGAGGGTTTAATGTGTGAGCTATTATGGTCCGATCCGCAGGCATGGCCAGGTCGTGGACCATCGAAACGTGGAGTTGGAATACAATTTGGGCCAGATGTTACAAAAGCGTTTTGTACACATAACAAATTGGATTATATTGTACGTAGTCATGAGGTTAAAGATATGGGTTATGAGGTTACACATGACGGTCAGTGCATTACGGTATTTTCAGCACCCAACTATTGGTGAGTGATAATTAGGAACAAATTTAAAGGGCATTGGTATGTTGTAGTTGTTGCCGTAGACACAAGCACACCCACTGGAGTTTAAGGGTAGGGTTAAGACAAAGATAGTCCTCTGTAAGGTGTGAATCCGTCACGCTCCTAAACTAACCCAGTGAAGTGAATGAAGAGAGTGACGTGCAACTTGATGTTCGAACGTGATCAAATCAAGACGTTCGTCTGACAGTAAAGCTAGTACCTTGCGGTAGCAGATTAATATCCGGCAAAGGACGGTTACATCAGAAACACCTTAAAGCATTCAGGGAGGGCTTTTGCTGCTAAGCAACACCAACAACAAAAAATGTATTGCTTTAAAAATGTTTGCTGTGACCGTTGTATTTCTGTAAACACTCATTATTTTTAACTTTTAGTGATACTATGGGCAATATGGGTGCATTTATAACAATAAAAGGCAACGATTTGAAACCAAATTTCAAATCCTTCGAGGCTGTGGTGAGTGTATTTTTCATAAACGTTATCAATGAAAGTTTTGTACTTGGCATTTTAATTTTTATATTCATATCCATTATAGCCTCATCCTGACGTTAAGCCCATGGCATATGCAAATAGCTTAATGAGTTTGCTCGCGTAGTCATATAGTTTAAGTTGACTTTGTACAGTTATATTACTACGATATATAAGCTGGTGTGTGAGAGTCTTTAATTTTTCATCACAAAAAATCTTCAACAGACAAAAAATATATCAGCGTGCCGTATAAACACGCCTAATCAAAGCAGGAAATTGCCTATAAAATAAAACTTTTGAATGGAGCTTTCTTATTTGCTTTTATAACCACATGCGGTGCTTAGCATAGAATCCAAAAACATAAAAACGAAAATAAAAAAAAACTCCTAGGTACAACTGCGCTGTTAAACACAGTCGCATTATAAAAATTATTTGATTTGTCATGTTCAATAAAAAAATATTAAAATAAATTAGTTTTCAGCCTAGACAAAGTTAATTTATGCTGTGTTCAGCCAAATTTTATTTAGAAAACTTTATAAAAACATTTTCTTTATGCAAAAACACATGTTGAAAACAAACCTTGCAATTAAGTAACTTACACATTTATACAAATTATATACATATATGTATATATAAAAAAAATATATATATATACATAATTGATATGTGTTCTCAATTATTAAAGACAAAGAATGGAGTAAAATGTGTTTTGTAATGAAGGTTTTTATTTATACGAAATTGTTTATACATTAGCTTTTGTTTTGAAATGCTTCTATTACAGAAAAAAGAAAGCGTTTGTGTATTTTAAAACAACTTTACTCTTATTTACGTTTTAGTTATATATATATTTTACTTAACAAAAAACGTATACAATCACAAAATGTATAGAAATATATGTCGCTTCCCCGGTTCAATAATGACGCAATTGTAAAATATTAAGTTTTGGTGAAGCAAGTTTCAATATTTGCATCAACTAGAAAAATGTGCGAATGCAATAACAACGCAAGTGGTCTAGGGCGAAAACTATTTGCAATACAATTATAAAATTTATACACAGCAAAGATTAGTACTCTTTAAAGCTTTTGTGCGCGTTATCTCGAAGCTTTAAAATTGACATTTGCGTCATTATTGAACCGGGGAAGCGATATGTAGAATGAAAAACGAAAATATTGATTTGCTATGAAAGTTATATAAAATATTGGTTTTATTAAAAAAATATATTAGTTTTTTAAACAAAAAAATAATAAAATACTACATATACAACATATGTATATAGAAGTTAAAAAGCTTATTTCAGCATTTTCATAATCTATCTTCCATGAATAAATTTGGAGATAGTAAACTATTGAGTTTAATTGAAGTATGGGAAGGAGAATAGACAAATAGTTTCCAAAACATTGTATACTGCTACAATTCTTGGGCGGCTGGAAGACAGCCTGTGAACAATATGGTTGTTGCCCTACACGTGCCGATTTTGTGATCGATCATCGGAGACGGCGGATCATATCCTTCTGGAGTGTGACGCAACCTCAAGACGCAGGGCTAAGTTTATAGGCTCACAATGGCCAGATCATTCTCACAATAAATCCCTCAAGCCAGGTGAACTGCTAGGTTTCATCAGAGATGTCGGCTTGGATGAGGTGCTGTGAATAAGCTGAAGACACAATAGAGCCATGGTCACAGTGCGATCTTCAATTAATTATCTATCTAAAAAATTATCTATAGGGTTGTTGGATTATGGAATCAGCAGGGAGGAGCGTTTACAATGATTGCAAATATTGAGCTGATATTCAAATCGAATTCCAATCATTTGTATATGATTGGAATTATGTGTCTTTGTACTCTAAGTAAACGGCAGGATCAGGATCCATGCATTCTCAAAAACCTGGTTTTGCTCCAGAATGTTATATGAATTTTACTACTAAATTCCGAAATTCGTGCTGAAATAGTCCCAGATGGTTGTTGTTGTTGTAGCAGTGCTTCCCCCCATCCAATAGGTGCAACCGATCACAAATTGTCATCAATATCCTCTAACGGGAGTCCAAGGAAACTTGGGTGGACCATAATGAGAGGGGTGTTAGAGGCGTTGGTTCCACATTATAATTAAAGAGATGAGATGGTCCCGAAGTCCATGAAATGATCCCGAACTCAACCTTAATATATACCGAAAAAGCGCCGAAATAATCGGGATCATTGAAATAATGCAGAAATCTGCCTGAAGTGAAAGGTACAGTCCCGAGATTGTTTCGATATAATCCTTAAAACAACCCCAAAACGCTGCCGGAATAGGCTCAAATGCTTCCCCCCAGTGAAAGTCAGGTGGCTTTAACCTGTTTCGGGATAACTCATACAATTGTGAGAACTGGTGAGCAGATCTTTCTCACCTGTCTCTCTCAACTCAGTGGCAGTCTTTCCCTTGTTCCACTTCCAAATACGGGTATCGATAGGATTCAGATAACACACTACCGAGTCAGCGAAGCCATTGTTGCGCTATGATCAGTTCTGCGTAATGCACTTACAGCCGTCACTAAACCTCTTTAAAATTGTCTCTCTCAACTCAGTGGCAGTCTTTCCCTTGTTCCACTTCCAAATACGGGTATCGATAGGATTCAGATAACACACTACCGAGTCAGCGAAGCCATTGTTGCGCTATGATCAGTTCTGCGTAATGCACTTACAGCCGTCACTAAACCTCCTTCGTTACACACATTGGGCATCGCGCACAGATCCGTACATCTACCGGAGAATTTATATCTCGAATATTCCAAGGCCGATGCCATCTTCTCGACACAGTCTATGATTGCGAGCCATGAATCAGGACAGGAATGATCACGGAATTATATTTTGGTGTTCCAATCCCTTGAGAAATACACAGCTTCTGCAACCCAATTGTGAACCTCACCTACCCGAGGGGAATCCTTTTACAAAAATTGATGAATCATACACAGTATCGAATGTTCAAATTCGGTTATGATATCAAACAGCAAGCTTTCGTTGTTGTTACTGTAGCGATAAGGACACTCCCGGCAGACCTTGGGGAGTGTTATCGATGTTGGTGGTCCTTTGCCGGATGCAGTTCCGGTACCAAGCACGACTATCTCGGAAACGATTTGGTATGACCACATGCGACCTTCTAAGCCATGTAGGTAGGAGCCTATTACGCTTCCCAAGGTAGTCGGTTCTATGTACTGGAGCCACTCGGGATTTTCCCGACCAAGGACTGTCATTTCAGTGAAACCCCATTTAATTTGTTGTGTGCCTCCCACAAATTGTCATCCTCCCAGCAGCTCCTTGCAGCGGGACTGCGCCATATTCTCCTCCGAGAAGGTATCGAACCTCCTGACCCCGGTCCTGAGAAATGGTTTTGCTGCGTTTGCCGGAAAATGATCTTTTTAGGACGGTTATACTCTTGTCAGTGTATCACGTGCAAGGGATGGTTGCATCGGACAGGTTGTTCTGGTCTAGATCCCAAAACCAGACGTCCTCGTAACTTTCATAAATCTTTTGTGGCTCCTTGCTGTTCACGCCCAAGGGCGTCCCGTAGTCTACTGAAAAGTGTTTAATTTTAAAAATGAAAGAAGCTAAGACGTTCGTAGTCAAAACATGAATCTTCTTTATTAAATAATTGCTTTCTCTTTTGTTATGTTTGTCGGGTGTTAGCCGTAGCTCAATCTTTATGTTCGGCAGACAGAAAAGGAATATGTCACGTTATGTCCTTTGACACTTATTTATACATTAGCGATGTCACATACATATTTAAATGAACGGCACAATACAATAGTAGATACTTATACAAATACATTTGACAAGTGAACATTTTCGGAATTTAATCTACAATTAAGGGTTGCCAACATCCCTTTTTCTTTTAGTTAGATGGTAATCTGGAGTCCAAGATGTAGGTCTCTTGCGTCTATTTGATCTTCTTAACTCTTGAGAAACTGCAGGTGGTTCAGTAGTTGACTCTCGAGCATCTGTAGGTGTATCATTGCTAACTGCTGTTAATGATTCGTTAACAGGAATTTCTATATTCGGAGACTGTGTCTGTTCCTCGGCTGGATTACTTAGCGTTGACTCTTGCCCTGTGGCAATGTCACTTTCTTGAACTCTTGAATTGGTTGAATCGGAATTCGAAGTTGTTGGCTTAGGTGGAAGCTCAAAATAATCATATAAAATATCCAATGTGTTGTTTGGTGTTTTTACGAATCTTGGTCGAAGCTGGTTTGAATGAGATTTTACCGCTCTAAATATGTCAAAGTTTTCGATTTTAACCTCGTAGTTAACTTTGCCTAGAACCTTTATGATTGTTCCGGGTGCCCAATAAGATTGGTTAAGTTTATATAACTTTGCGTAAACTAGATCTCCAACTTCATAATTTCTTTCTTTAGCTCCATGTCGCTTATTAAACTGTTGTTCCATGTGTTCGTTACGTGACTCATTGGATGGCTTCGAAATTTTAAGCATGTCGAACTCTGTACGTAGTCTTCTCCCAACGAATAATTCAGCTGGCGATTTCCCTTGCGGTGCATTGCGATTGGGTGTGGTGCGATATGTTTGCAAAAACGTTTGTAAAATTTGGGTTGGCGTTCCCGCGTCCTCCAATTTCTTTAAAGCTCGCTTAAGTGTGTCCACAAACCGTTCCGCTTGACCGTTCGACTGCGGGTGATACGGCGCTGTGAATGTATGAGCGATACCATGACTTTTGCAAAAATCCGCAAACATTTCACTGGAAAATTGTGTACCACTATTGCTGACAATTAGCTCAGGATTTCCAAACTGTGATGTAAAATCTGAAATGCACTCTAAAATCTTAAATGATGTGATCCTTACTTTGATATATTTGAGGCCATTTCGAGTATGCGTCGATTATTACCAAATAGTAAATTTGATTAACCGGACCTGCAATATCAATATGAATGCGTTGCATCGGATGCTCTGCATTACGCCATGAAGAAAGAGTTGTTTTTGGTAATGTTTTAGCAACAGTTGCACATTTTTCACATGATTGAATATACTGCTTTATATCCTCATCTATACCCTGCCAGTATACATAACTTCGTGCTAGCGCTTTTGTGCGTTCAATTCCTTGATGACCTTTATGCAGTTGCTTTAGGATTCGATTGCGAAAACACTTGGGAATAACTAGACGATCTTTTAGCATGATGCAATGTTCAACCATACTCAGGCTATCACGATGTGTATAGAAACTACGTAAATCGTTGCTGATTGTGTTCGGCCACTTACCAGTCTTAACGTGTTTTGTAACATCTTGTAAAAATGCGTCTTGCATTGTCGCTTTTTGTACCATCTGAAAAGTAATTGGCAGAAATTCTATGGCATCAATTGTAATTTGCTTAATATCACGTTCAAGCTGGCAACTTGCTATGACTGTTTCTTCATTAGGTTTTGATGTGCTTCTAATAAGACGTGAAAGTACATCAGCTGCACCAAATTCATTGGTAGGTACATATTCTAAAATAAAATCATATGACATCAACGTTAAGGCCCATCGCTGAAGGCGGTTTGTAGAGTGTGCAGGAATCCCCTTCTTATTACCAAATATGGCAATTAATGGCTTATGATCTGTATGTAAATAAAATTTTCTTCCATACAGGTACTTATGAAACTTTACCACTGCAAATACCAAAGCCAAGCCTTCTTTTTCAATTTGCGAATAATTCTTCTCAGCTTGTGTCAGAGCTCTTGCAGTATGCGCGATTGCTTTTTCACTACCATCTGCGTACAAGTGACAAATATATGCACCTATACCCACGTTAGAAGCGTCCGCTGCTACCTTGATTGGCAGTTTGGGATCGTAGTGTGTTAGTAAGAGATCTGATGAAAGAAGTTTTTTTAAATTTATCGAAGTTATTCTGGCATTGTGTGGACCAGTTGCACTTTGCATTCGTTTTTAGTAAATTATCCAAAGGGTTCCTAAAAACGCGCATCCCTCGGATAAACTTTCCGTAATAATGTATGGCACCTAAAAACGATCTTAATTCGCTGACATCTTTCGGTGGTGGAAGTTCCAAAATTTTTCTGATTTTATTCTTATCTGGCCTTACGCCTTTCTGATCGATGTGATATCCCAAATACGTACAAGATTGTTGAAAGAATTTACATTTATTGAAATTGACCGTAATGTTGTGTAGTTTAAAACGTTCAAAAAGTTTAATTAGTGCGCTTATATTTTCTTCTTTAGTTTTAGTAGCTACAACAACATCATCTAAATAGGGAAATACTCCAGAGAGTCCCGAAAGTAATGATTCCATAACAAGCTGAAACGCTCCGGGTGCAGATTTAACTCCTGGTGCTAAACGATTGAATGTATATAACCCGCGATGTGTGTTGATTACGAGAAGTTTTTTTGTTTCCTCGTCTACTTCTATTTGCATATAAGCATTTTTTAAATCGACTATAGAAAAAT
Organism: Eurosta solidaginis; assembly: GCF_040869045.1. Taxonomy (NCBI): domain Eukaryota; kingdom Metazoa; phylum Arthropoda; class Insecta; order Diptera; family Tephritidae; genus Eurosta; species Eurosta solidaginis. Next base: position 270,612,889 of record NC_090319.1, on the reverse strand, counting down.
ATGAACAGCCGTTGAAATTAACACAAATTTCGTCTGGTAGTGGCAATGGAAATGTGTGAGGCTCAAGCTGTGCGTTGAGGCCTGTAGAATAGTCACCACAGATACGAATATTACCTGAAGCTTTTTTGACTACCACGATTGGAGCTGACCATTCGGAGAAATTGACTGGAGTAATAATACCGTCATCTTCTAATCTTTTCAATTCCCTCTCGACTTGTTCCCTTGCTGCATAAGGTATTGGTCTTTTTGGGCGAAACACCGGCACCGCTTGAGGCTTAAGCTGTAAGTGAACTTTGTATGCCATACAGTGACCTATTTCATCTCTGAAAACAGTTGGAAACATCTGACGTAAATTCGGTTCGACTAATCGACTGCTAGTTTGGATGCTTCTGCATGAAGTGTAATCAGTGATGGGAGTGTCCCAAAGATCAAGCAGAGAAATTATGTCCGTGCCTAACAAATTTAGGTTAGTAGAAACTGTGGTTGCTCGCTTGTTTTTTCCATTCACCACGACATTCGCATCAAATTCGCCAGCAATTGAAAGTGGATTTGCTGAAGCGTCGCGAATTGGTTTTCTAACCGAACGTAATTGTGGACTGCCTATGCTGGCCCAGTTTTGTTTGGAAATAATGGTGATATCCGACCCGGTATCGTGTTGCAATTTAACTGTTGTGTTGTTAATTTGTATTGCCACGAAACGTCGATTTTTAGCACCATTACCACACATTGTAAATACGCTTTTGATTGATTTACGCGTTTTCTTACTCTTTTTCTTCGTACTAGCATTCTTCGTTTTACGTTCCGAAAAGCACGTGCAATACCCTTCTTTATGTCCGACTTTACCGCATTGAGTACATTTGTGGTTACTGAAATTACAATCACGCACGAAATGCATACCTCCGCATTGCCAACAAGGTCTACTTGGAGTTGACTTGCTAGGTAATTTACTTTGTTTATGCTGAGCTTGTGAAACTGCTTGAGCCTTGGATTGCTGTTCAGCTATGACCGCTGAATTTCCGCGACTAAATTATCTAGTGTTAGTGGTCTATCTACAGTTTCAGAGTCGAGCGCGAAAATCTCCATCACGTGTCGATTAAATACCCTGAACGAACATCAAGCATTTAAAATTATCAGCCGTGCAATTCTGTAGCGAGAAATTTTCACATAACCTATTTACTCGAGCTGCATACGTCACAATGTCTTCATTTTCTTCGCGCACATTTCGCATACATTTTACTCTCGTACTAAATTGTGATTCTTTCTTACCAAACAATTTTTTTAATGTAGCAATTGTGTCTTCAAAATTTAAATCGCGTGGCTGTGCAGGCAAAATGTAGTCCCGGTATTTATCGAACACATTTGTGCTTACCTTGCGTAAAAGCAAACGTACCTTAGCAGCATTGTCTAATAATGCAGCATCAACTGTGAAGTTATCTTCATAGCGCACATACCATTTGGCAAAGGTTTGTCCTTCTTCCGCATCATAGCAAAATTCACGAATACCTTTCGAAATTGTTTCCATAATAGCCGCGGAACTGCCCGTTGTGCCTTGTGTTGCATTCCTACCATTTTGCTCATTTGTAAATGTTGCAGCGATCAACCGCTCCAATAGTTGTTTTTGTTGATCTGCGTTTTCTTGTTGCCGCGCCAGAAGTGTTGCTACCACTTGCTCCAATGGGTTTGTCATTTTGGTACTGCTTTTATTAAGAGCCTTTTATCTCGTCGCCACTGTTATGTTTGTCGGGTGTTAGCCGTAGCTCAATCTTTATTAAACATAAAATAACATACAATTTACAGGTCATATTTACATAAAAAACAAATAAATATATAAAGTCTTACCGCGTATTTAATTACCAGTTGTTGGATGTTCGGCAGACAGAAAAGGAATATGTCACGTTATGTCCTTTGACACTTATTTATACATTAGCGATGTCACATACATATTTAAATGAACGGCACAATACAATAGTAGATACTTATACAAATACATTTGACAAGTGAACATTTTCGGAATTTAATCTACAATTAAGGGTTGCCAACAGGCGGCATTTGTACAACGTGTGAACAGCCTGATAAGTGATTGTCCTAATTCAATTTTATCATCTACAATCAGGTTTCTTGTATTTTTTTCGCTACCATTTTAGGAGCGCGACATGTCTTATTGCTGCAAATTTATGTAGCGCTTCACTTATATTTTTATAGGTTCTCTTTGTGACTTTGTTATGGAATCGCATCTTTGATGGAAGCAGTAAGGAAGGCGGTCGGCATGATGTGTTGGTGCACAGTGGCTAGTCATTGTCGGCTGGGGCGGGTCCTTGCCAACCTTACTGTTCCTGCGCCATAAACAGAGAAAAGTTCCTATCATGCCTATTCAAAACTCAACTGTCAGATTCAAAAAAAAAAAAAACTGACAGAAGCGCAGAACAAATTCAAAGCACTTGAAATTCTAAACGAAACGACATCCGGTCGAACCGGATGCCACGGACAGACCGTACAAACTTCCAAAAAATTTAAATTCAAAAAAACTCAAAAAAAAATTTAACGCGAAGGAAGACAAAGCTAACCGAACCGGAAATGACCGGTTACTAACGGGTAAAATTTAAAATAAAAAAAAAAGCGCTGAAAATAGAAATAAAAGAAAGAGAAGGGAAAATAAACAAAAAGGGCCGAATATACATAGGGGGTGCCGCGGGTGGTGTTGCGACGCCCGGTGCTATGCCCACCCTCAAAATCCATGGCAACCGATGCACCTAAATTTTCGGTGGCCCCTTTCCTGGTAACCCTACGTGCCTTCCAAATGATTCAGAACACCAGCATTCCCATATTATTTACAAAGTTTATTCAAATTTCATTATTATTAGCGTATGTATGCTACAAAAAAAATTTTTGATAGTACAGGTTTCTTAACTAGGGCTACCGCCTAGGCTCCAAAGCCAAAACAAGGCTGCTTATAGCATCGTCCCATGACAACTTCAGAACGAGGAAAAAAAATGTTGAACTACGAGCAGCTAATTACGCTATGAAAATGTATGTAAGTGCGTGTAGTATATAAAGGGAGAGAAAAAAAATGATCCAACAGTTCCCACTCCATTGGGTCGAAATTGAAAACGAAATCTAATATGAATATTTAAGTTTGGCTAAGTTTGTCCTGTTGGGGGTTCCTTTCTTTTCTCTTACTTTTGCTCGTAATATTTCAAGGTATACCTATATTTATGTCACCCCCTTTTGTTTTGATAAGGGGGGGGGGGGGGTTATAACGCTTGGTGTGAGAAAAAAAAATAATAATTAAATGTGCTTATGAATAGTAGATATACTACTTTTTTTTTTATTCACAAAACATATTTTAGGACTATAAAGTTTGGATAAAAATTCCGATAATTGAGGCCCCTTACAAAATTATTATGTTATTGTAGTAGAACTTATTTTGAGTTTAACAAAATAGCAAATTGGTATAACGCATAGCATAATGACACTAATATGTAATATGTACTAAGAAAATTTGTTATAAAAGCAATTAAGATTAAATTTGGGGTAAATCATACTCCTCGAAGAAATCGTTTCACATATTCAAGTAAAACGTAAACTTTTAAATTCATAGCAAAACATACTCATCAACGAAATCGTTTTACGTATTGGAGTAAAACGTAAACTTTTGAATTTATAGTAAAATTAACGGAATCGTTTTACATGTTCAGGTAAAACGTGAACTTTTAAATTTATAGTAAAATTAACGAAATCGTTTTACATGTTCAGGTAAAACGTGAACTTTTAAATTTATAGTAAAATTAACGAAATCGTTTTACATGTTCAAGTAAAACGTAAACTGTTTTGCATTTACCAGTCAGTGGTGGTATTGTTTTGTTTTTTTTTCTTGCGTCTAAGTTAATTAAACCTCTTTAACTTAACTTTACGTTACGTCTACTCTTTTTACTTTACTACAAGTGGATGCTGCTTGATCTCTTTAACTTAGGTATATGGATGTATGTATGCATTACATGTTAAGATTCTATACTAGGGTTGTAGCCTTAAATTTGAATATGTTTGTATTGTAACGAATTTGCTGCAAATCTTCTTATTTGCAACCCTCTGCTAAGTTCGTATCGCTAAACTGTTGAATAAATAACTCCAATATTGAATAATACAAAATGGCCTTTATTCAAGTACTTCACAATAACACTTGTACTTTGCAACGAATAGCTTACTTAATAACCAAACTGATTGACAGCTCAAATGAAGCTTTACTATTCAAAATAATACTGCTATAGCTCGCTAGATAGCGCTTAATCCAAATCTCAAATCAAACTGAATTACTTCTTACTCGCTTGCCCCGCTTTTATAGTTTACGCTGCATACTTCTAGGCTCTTCGATTTCCAGAACTTACTAGTTGTTTCGGCTACAAAATCGCCAGCCACAACTACGTGCACAAATTATTGCTCTCTCTTGTGACAACTCAGATAAGATATATGCATGTGTTTGTGCATTTCCGCTCCGCTGCTCGTATACGTACATATGTGTAGACGCAATTATTTATTCGTTTATGTAGATACATAAAGATTGAATTATTGATGTGAATGTTTGTAGTTTACAATCTCTCGCGCGCCCATAGGCATATAAGTAAATGCATCTGTGTGTGACATCTCTCTGGGCTGCCCTATATATGTGTATACTTGATTTAATTATTAACGTAAATACTGCTTGGCATGGCCTTAGCATCGCCTTAGTGATGGGATAATTTAGTGATGCTAATATCCGTGACAGTATATTAATACTACATGTTGTTGCAGTCACAAAAAAAAATTAAAGAACAAGGTTGAGGCTACAAATACGTATATTTAGTCAGTATCGGAACGAACTCACCGCTTTAACCGCTGATATTCGTTGTCGTAATTGGGATGGCCGCAGGCCTATGTTCGCTGCCCTGCGGTGGTTATTGTAGCTGGTATTGTTTCGCTGGTATTGTTGTAGCCCGTATGGTCGTAGCTGATAAGGTTGCGGCTAGTATTGTTGTCGGTGGTACCGCCTGTTGTCAGTGTTAACATTAGTGGCCGCAGGCCTATGTTCGCGGCCCTGCTACGTGCGTTGCAACTGGTGGTGGCGGTACGTCTGGTGGTTGTTGCGCTCGTGGTTGGCGCTAATGAAGGGGTTGGGGGAGGTACTACCGATGGTGATGCCCGTGATAATAGTAGGCGCCGTTGGTGGTGGTTGGCGCTTCGGACCGAGGTAACCGAATGAACCGGGTGGCGATAAGGTTCGTGCTGCCCTTTACGAGCCGGATGGCTTGGCCATTTTGACGTTAGTTGTATTACGCCGCAGCGTACTGCTGGCCCTGAAGGCGGAGGTGGTGTCGGACGCTTTTCCGCAGGTGGTAGTGTTCTTCGTAAACGTAGAGGAAGGGGTTTATCTCACTAGGTGTGACTGCGAACGCCGACCTACTTCAACTGGATCTTGTGTCCACACAACACAACCGGTGTAAGGTTTATTACCACCCAAAATAGACGCGTAGAAACGAGATTTGTCGGAAAGAACGGCTTCGGTACTTTGTGCTATCGACTCTTTCCTAGTTTCTGGACATTTACCTGCTTACGCGCACAGCCGGCGAGGGTGTTTTGTGATTAGTTGAGTATCGTTGGGGAGGCGCAGTTGAAGTGAGCAATAAAGCTACTGAAGCAGTATATTAACTGAGCTTGACGCCTTTGCTGTTGAAGTTGTGTCCTTAAGTGTTATATGATCCCTTATATATAATTGCAGGGCCGCCAAAAATTTTGCTCAAGCATTTTACCAACCTTCCTCCTTTTTGTCTTGTCGGAAACTCATGGCATTTTTCGCTAGTGATCGCCGGTCTTTCTTTCTTGTTTTTCGATACTTTTGTATCGCAACTTTCGCCACATCACCAGTCACTAGGTGTGTTCGCACGAAAACGCTCCCAAGTGGACCGTAACCGTAGACCATAACAGCAGACCGTAACAACTTTTCTTCATTTTTTCTTTTGTTGTTATGGGCTGGTTGAAAAAAATATTTGTTTTTTTTTTATTAGGTTTTGCTTACTTCCACTGTCCTAGACTTTCCTATTGCTTCCTGACCATCTTTGTCAGGAGCATTCAGAGGTGTTATGCAAATTTTTGATTTGCTGTTCGCTTTAGGCAGGGTTGCCTTTACTGTCGATTTTGACATTTTGAGACTTACTATTTGAGATTTTACTTGAATTGTTTATTGCTCTTCCTCAGCTTTGAGTTTGGAAATTTGGGTAGAAGAAAAAAATATTAGACGCGCTGTTGCACGTTATTCATTTGCCTATATTTAAATTTCATATAGGTTTTAAGTATAGCAGCAATCGCTATGATTAATAGCACTATCGTGCATATTAAAGCACCTAGCCAAATGTCTGTAGGTTTTGTGTCCACTTGGGCTTGTGGCTCATATTTTATCAATTTGTTGTCAACTATTTCCTCTTCAGAGGTTTCTTTACCGAATTCATAGCCAGCTATCGCTATCAGTATGCCTTGGGCTATTTTTGTCCACCAAGCCATGCTGAAAATTTTATATAAATATCTTTCTGAGAAATGAACTAACTTTAATTTTTAATCATTCAAAACAAAAACAATTGTTTAATTTTTAATAAAATTTGGTTTTTATTATTTATCCTATGTTTTTTATTAGGTTTATTAGCGTAATATAGTTTATAAAAAAAAATCTTAAAATTAATTTAAATTTTCAGAGGAAAAAAAATTATTAGGCGCTACTATAGCTTAACATTTAGAATTTTCAGGGAACACTCTCCTCATCATTCTAATTATTTCCTCCTCCCTGGTAGTGGGGTTTATAATGTCCTCAATTGTGGGTTCCCTTTCCATACCTATTATCTTCCACAATTTCTTTAAACCTCCTAACTCTTTGGGTAGGTCCCTAGTGTGTCGGGTATTTTCGTCCCACCAATAGAGAGGAAGATCTGAGGAGTTTCTTTGCATTTTAGTAGTTATGGTGATTTTGATTTTTAACCCTTATTAAATTGTTCTATGGCCTTTCTTAGAGGATAGGTTAACTGCCCGAAGTTGATTTACTATTTTACAGAAGTCTTCTAAACATTCCAATTTACTTGAATTTTTTTTTTTTCGTATAAAAGTTTAATTTAAAATTTTTAGCATTTTAGTTTTTTTTTTTTTTTTTTGAATAAGAAATTTTTACTTTTTCGCTTCTTCTTTTTCTACAAGAATTTTATTTCAACTTTTAACAAATTAGTTTAATATATTATATATTTTATTAAAAAAAAATTTTCAACTAATTTTCCTTAATTATTTTAATTCCAATTTTAGAGAAGAGAGAAAAAAAAATCCTAAGCAAAAACTTTCGTTTTTGCTAATGGTTTAGCGTCCATAAAGGCCGCTCAATTGATTCTAAAATTTTGTATACTTATATTAATTGCGTCTGGGGTTACGCCTCCGATATTGTTTTTTTTTTTTATCCTTTGGATGATCCTTCAGAATATTGCTGTTTGTAACATGTCGTTTGAGTCCGCATATTCCACTTCGCCTTATGCTCATAGTAATTTTGTACGAATTAACGATTTTGTTTTGATATCTAAATTTTTAGTAGCATGTGCTCGTCTAATCTTCTCTAGCCTTCAATTCGTTTGCCAAGATCATTGATGTGTTTGTTTAATCCCTTTTTATCCTTTGATCCATTTATAAAATGTACCACCTTTTTCTCAGGACTGTTTTATGTTGGTTATTTATACTTTTTACTATTTCAGGATCTGCCAGATCTTTAGCAGGATCTGGCGAGATCTAGCTAATTTTAATTTCGGAAAAAATTAAAACTTGGCAGGATATCTATCTGTCCAGCAATGAGCAAATTTTCAGCTAATTTGAGATCAGGCTGGCAGGATCGCCATGAAAAGTGTTTAATTTTAAAAATGAAAGAAGCTAAGACGTTCGTAGTCAAAACATGAATCTTCTTTATTAAATAATTGCTTTCTCTTTTATAGTAATTTACTTAACCTATACATTCATAATAATCTTAATACTAATAAACTAAAAATATGTACATTGGTAATAGGGTATGCATATATGTAAGTTTGCATACAGTCTTTGTATGCATGTAGAATTGTATGCATGACTCCATACATGTAGGTTTGTATACATTGTTAGCAACGTCAGCAGATCAATGCAAGTACTTTGGTTAATGTTAGGCATACATGTAAGTTTGTATGCCTGTCTCGCAACCTAAGCAGATCAATGCGGGAATTTGGATAGTTCCCATAATTGGTTGTATTTAAATAATAAGCAAAATTTATTAGCTGTGAACGGACACGGGTTTCATATTCGGCATTCCATTGATGTTAGTTAACCGTATGGGTTAGTTCAATAATTTATGTTGTATAATATTGTAATATGATTGCTATTAAAATATATTTGGCATGGAGGTTCATGATGCGTAATGCCGCAAGTGTATTACATAGATGGATATGACGCATACTGCTACACTACGCCTTAGCCCCCAGCCCCCCTCCCCCCCCCCACTATTGAAGCAGCTCTGCTGCTCAGCAAGCCACAACAAGTACCCGCTGCTGCTCGCGCCCTACGGCGCCACCAGCTCATACGGCCGCTCCCACTTATAACTACAATCTCCGTAGTAGAGTGGGTAGCAATGCCGAGTATCAGCCCCCGCCCCCGTCTTCTTCCTCCCTCTGTTTCGGCAGCAATCGTGTAGGTCAGGGAAACTGATTCTTAGCCCCTACCACCTTTTATACCGTTTGCCAGCACAGAATATATATGTTTGCGAAATCCGCCCAATGCAGCTCCTGCCCTGGACGGTGCCACTTTCCTATATGTTCTGGTCTCCGCGACGTGAACCCCCACAGCCTTCATTGCGCCATGTTGCCAGGCCGCAAAGCCAAATACACGGGGACCCCAATGCTTACCCAGGGACGTCCAAGAGACTAAACTCACAGCAAGATCTGCTCTGCAGACTTGTTCTGGGTATAATGTCCACAGAAAAGATCGCGAGAGCGGAAATGGATGCGGTCTCGCGTTTATCATACACCACTCAGTTCAATATCATATATTTGATCCCGACATGGGCCGCGGGGTCAGTGTCTTAGAACGTCAGGGATTATCTGTCCGGTCAGGCGATGCGAACCTAGAAATTATCAACATCAACATCCCTCGTGCCACCTGCTGCCCCAGTGGATACCGCCCTAATATTAGCGCCTTACTCACTGGCGATAATCGCATTATCTTAGGCGATTGCAATGCCCATCACGATCTATGGCATTCAAACTTGCGGGCGGACAGTAGGGATGAGATGTGGGTGGATGAAATAGAAGAAACGACGTTCTGCACAATAAACGGAGACGCCCCCACTCGTATGGTAGGAAGCTGTCACAGTTCGCCAGATATATCAATGGTGAGCGCAGGACTCGTAAACACGTCAACTGGCAGCCAATGGTAACATTGGCATCCGACCACCTGCTCGAGCGTACCGCCGACTTCATCGTCACCGAAAAAGGCACTTTCATATCTAAAGCATCCAAAGCAGTGGGCCCAGACGATATAGCCATGCCGATGCTTAAAAGCCTAGGAAAAGAGGGTTTCAAATATATAGCACATGTCTTCAACCTGTCCCTTTCCACCTTTGTCATTCCCGAAAATGGCCAAGGTGGTCCCGCTACTAAAGCCTGGGAAACCAGTTAACATAGGAGAGTCATATCGCCCGATATCTCTCCTATCGCCAGTAGCCAAGATGCTTGTAGCCATTTTGCCCCCCTATTTCAAAGCAAATTTGCAACTAGCCTGCCATCAGCATGGCTTCAGAAAACTTAATATCACAACAATCGCGCTAAATGCCATTAGCACCCAGATAAATTGCGGTTTAAATCAAAACCCCCACCATAGAACAGTACTCGTTGCGCTAGACCTTTCAAAAGTTTTGATACGGTCAACCATGGCACGTTACTGCAAGACCTGGAACGGTCTACCCTTCCCCCAAGTATTAAAAGGTGGACCGCAAATTATCTGGGTGGCCGGCAGTCATCGGTGCAATTTAGAAATGCAACATCAAAACCAATAAGAATTAAACAAGGGGTGCCCCAGGGCGGTGTCCTATCCCCACTTTTGTTTAACTTCTACATATCAAAGCTACCTTCGCCACCAGAAGGAGTTTCTATCGTTTCCTATGCCGATGGCTGCACAATAATGGCCACAGACCCAGGCCCACAGATCGATGAGCTTTGCAACAAAATAAACGGCTACTTCCCTGATCTCTCCAGTTTTTTCACCTCACGAAACCTGACATTAGCACCGACTAAATCACCGGCGACCTTATTTACAACATGGAGGTCCCAAATTTCGACCACTTTGAATATCCACGACAATGGCATTACACTACAAACTGTCTTACACCCCAAAATCTTGGTTATGACGTTCGATCAGGATCTAAATTTTGGTAAGCATGCAGCCGCAATTGTACCGAAAATACAGAGCCGTAATAAAATCTTCAAATATTTTGCTGGCAGTACTTGGGGAAAAGATAAAGAGAGGCTCTTTACCACTTACAAAGCTATTGGCCAGCCGATTGCATGCTACGCGTCCCAGATATGGTCGCCAAGCCTAAAGACTGCCCTCTGGAAGAAGGTACAGGCCTGCCAAAATACTGCCCTGAGAACCGCCACGGGTTGTCTTCTTATGTCCCCAGAACAGCATCTACATAATGAAGCGAAAAGACCCCATCAGCCAACACCGCCCAGGGGCTTAAGGAGTCATCTCCGTAGGCATTATGAGGAAATACGGCACCTGAGTACTCAGCCGTTTGAAGCCAAAAAACACAAGCAGGTCCTTGGTGCACTCCACAAACAGGCGTCGAACCTTTATGCCAGGTATTTCCCGGTGAATCCAGTACTCAAAGAACAGTACCCTAAACTTGCAGAAGAGGAACGCACACTCCCAAGGGAAACGCGAGTCACTCTAGCTCAACATCGATCTGGATACTGTAACAGGTTAAACTCTTACCTATCCAGAATCAACCCAGGCATACAAAATGTATGCCCTGCTTGCAATGTGTCCCCACATGACACCAACCATCTCTTCAAATGTAATGTGAAACCAACGCCTCTAACACCCCTCTTATTATGGTCCACCCCTGTTGAAACAGTAAGTTTCCTTGGACTCCCGTTAGGGGATATTGGTGACAATTTGTGATCGGTCACGAATGGGGGGAAGCACTGCTACAACAACAACAACAACCTTCTAGGCCATCCCGCCCCTAGATACATGGGGGCTTCGGGGTCGCCAGAGCCTCGGCTGTTAATAGAACAGGATTCGCCACGGATAGGTGAGGTTGACAATTGGGTTTGGAGAAGCCATATATTGCGCTGACAAACCTTTGAAAGGGTTGCGCTACACAACCCCTTTGAATCTATTTGGTATTTTAGTCGCCTCTTACGACAGACATACCTACCACGTGCATATTCTAAGCCCACTAACCCGCTGCAGTGAGCAATTCGTCTTCCCTTGTTCTGCCCCAGCACCACTTTTCCATCTTTCAATCCGTCTTCTTTGGATAATTTTACGTTCTTAGAATAGATTGTTACTACGGCTTAGATCTGCAAGTAGGATAAAGTCGCTTTGTCTTAAGCCTCGCTTGGTTTCGAATGGTTAGAAGAAGCCCTCCCGAACCTTTACGGTTCAGATAGCGTTGATCGACATAATTTGGCAAAGCCTTGTAAGCTTACCTAGTAAACCAAATTCAAATATAACAGCATACAAGGAAGTGCTTTTCGACCATACAAAATCTGTTTGAAGACCACAAAAGTGTGGTGTTCCGATTCTGGTATCGTTACTCTCTTCCAGCACTTTACGTATCTCAAAGAAACCAGTCTTGCCAGATATAAATATATAGCTTATTTCCTTACTTACTTCATCATAGTCTGGTGGCGGAGCGTATATTCTGTCGCCAGAGATTAAGGTATCGGACTCGCCATCTACCTCGCTATCTAGCATTCATGAGAAGTATACCCTCATCCGGGTTTGTGTTTTTTTTTTGGTTGCCATAATTGTGGGACATTATTTAAGTAGGTGTATCTTTTCCTCCTATCAGCCACTGCGGTAGACGCCTCAACGCCCTGTTGTCGTTCTGGGGCGGTATGCAGTCAGTGTGAGTTTTGAAATATACACATTGCATTCATACAATCTGGCTACATTTATTTAGCTCCCTACTGGCGTTTGCCTTTTGTTTTACAATTACTTTAATTCTGTATTTTCAAAACCACAAAATAAAATTCCGTCAAAAACATTTCATCTATTTCTAATACACAAATCATTTTTGTAACAAAATTTTTCGAGCAGACCAATTTCAAAATTTTTCAGTTCTTCGGTTTACGTAAAAAACTACAAAATCAACTAATTAAATATTTGGAACAAGATTTAGAACAAAAGATAAAAATTCAATAAACTATTCGTGGTCATATATAATTTCTCCTTTCCTTGGACGAAGCGTTGATGAAGTTGTAACACTGAAACCTTTCAAATCTTTGCAGCAAAATGAGGTGATGGTTTCTAATGCTCCTTAAAATAAAAACTGGTAATTATTAAAGATGCAGTATTTTTGAATTTTAGTGACGATTCGAATGCAAGAACTTATTTTGAAAATCGAAGGTATGCAATTCTGACTTGCTTATGGTATTTTCTTTTTTTAATTAGAGATAACAATATCGTTTAATTTTTCCCAAAAGAACCCATTTTAATAGCATGCATGAGATCAATGAGGAACGGGTTAGTGGCTGCGAGCCAGCGCAACAAGATCGTGCGAGACAACCCCAACAGCAGGATCGCTTTCCACCTTCGCCACGACAGTATGCACCCGAAGAATTTGATTTGTGTGAGGATGAGCAATTTCAACATCCGCGCATGTTTGGGAATCTGTCATGTATGTATGCCAAGTTATACCGTTAGAGTTGTTTTTGTAACATACGGGTCATTTTCGAGAAGTCTTGCATCATCATTAGTTGGCGCTTAACCGCCAAGGCGATTTTGGCGTTTTGTAACAAGTCACGCCAGCTATCCTTGTTTCGCGATAACTGACGCCAATTGGGAGAACCAAGGGATGTCTCTCTGTTTCATCAGGATATTTCATCTAATCTCATTTTCAATAATTTTCTTTAAGAGCGAAGAAGGCTACACTAAAGGGCTTGAGCGATTTCGAACCTTAGTAGTACTATTTTCAAGACTTGGGTATAAAAACCCCTTCGGCTCGCTTCCAGACTGTCGAGTTTGTAGTTCAGCGGTAAACTGTTCCTCTTAATCTCCGTCAGATGTGGGATAATTTTGTTTCCGAGCTGTAGAAATGCCCAATAGATATGGTGCACTCCTCAAGATTTGAAGCAAAGGATCCCACCGCCCATTTCGCCAGAACTTTTCTTTTTCCTTCTCAGCCCTAGAGTAGGCTCCTACCACCTATTTGAAACCTTGATGCCCCAGGATTGGAGCCATCTATTCACTAAATTAATTGTTGTTACAAAAACAATACGTTAGAATTACTGTTATGTATGAACTTATTCCAAATTCATTTAAATTAGATAAAACGGATGCCGCAGCTTTGGAGGCCATGCGAGCACAAAATGCCAGACCACGTTATCAACAACAACCACGCTTCAACATTTCTGATCTACCATCGCAGCAATTGGAGGATTTTTCGGATCCGCAATTTAGTGGCGAAGAATGTAACGTTTGTTCTCAGCAGCAACAACAACAACAACAGCAGCACCAAATTCCCAATATAAGTGATATCTCTGCACCGGACTTTTGTGATGTCTCCGATGCTGCACCTTGGCCTGAACGTACGCCGCAAAGACGTTCGCAGTCGCCAAGAAGACAACAACAACAGATGCAACAAGAATCATACCCAGATGAATGTTTGGATGATGAGTCGGCGCCAATGTATGAAAGTCCAATTGGAACACCAACACCACAATTCCATTATTCCCCCATACAGCTTATGAATACACCAGATATATGCGTGCCAACACCACAAACGCCAACGCCACCGCCATACTTTTCTCCCATCAGATTTCAACCTTCACCTGTGCGCTATCCTAGTGAACATTTAGAAGATGTTTCGGTGCCCTCATATCCTGCTTCGCCATGCGATGTGCCCACACCACCTTCACCCGCAAGAGTGCAGACACCACAGAATTTGCCATCGGATATGCTACGTGATGTTAGTATGCCATCGTTTCGGTCACCTCCAACGCCTTCGATCTCTTTTCCCAGCGAAATGTTGGACGAGTTGACGATGCCTTCGTTTGAGAATGCCTCCTGCGGTTCGCCTTTAGACAGACGTTTTCTATTAGATTCAAGATTAGCAGATGAGAGTCCACCGTCATTTACTTCATCTGGCCCGTCAGCACCATCGAGACGTTTAAGTACACCATGCAGGCCACCATCGCCTTCTCCTGCTCGGGTAAGCTCATCAGCTCAGCGCGTGTTTCCGACACCTCGGTTAGCCAGTTCTGCTCAACAGTCTTATGAGCCTACCCCACAACGTAGGAGGCCACAACGCCGATTTAATTTAGCAGAGCTAATGTCACAACGCTCACCGAATTGTACACCTTCACGTGCCCCAAGTCCATGTACACCCACACCTCCAGCACCACAAGTTTCTATGTATTCACCCATGCCTGTAGGCGGTCATCCCATGCCCATTGACTTGCCGAGTGAACGTTTAACAGATATCAGTGAGCCAGCATATTTTAGCGGTCCTCCACGTACTTCCCCTCCTTGCATTCCTCAAAACTTACCGAGTGAGTGTTTGGGAGATATAAGTGAACCGTCATTTCAGATGACACCACCTGCACGCACGCCCTCGCTACCACATGATTTGACGTCCAAACAGTTATGCGATATGACTCCACCGCTGTATCAGTCGCCAGCTAGCGAGCATTTGGCTAGCATGTCGATGCCTTCGTTTGAAGACACATCGTGTGGATCACCGTTGGATAGGCGCTTCTTGTTAGATCGCAGACTAATGGATGAAAGTCCACCAACTTTCGCTTCATCTTTGGCATCATCACCACGCGGTTCATCGCCATGCAGAACACCTTCACAGTACTTGGAAGACGAAAGCATGCCATCAATGGTTTCCTCCCAAACGCCATCCCCTTCGCATAGATGTCCGAATGCGCGTCAATCATCACCATATCCTCAATCACAATGTGTACGTTCTAGATCTGCTCCACTTCAGCGAACATTACCAGCTCCATGCTTTTCACCATCACCGAGAGGCCAGCGCATACAAACACCATCTCCTGTGTATCCACCTGCTCCACGTTTTTCCTTATGCTCTCCTTCTCCCATTGGACCACCAACAAGACGTGCAATGCAAGCAGAGCTTCCAGATGAATGCCTGATGAATGTAAGTGAGCCGGCGTATTTCAATAGCCCGCCAAGACCCTCGCCTACACGTAGGTCATTTTCAAGTATGACAAATGAGTGTTTAGCTGATATAAGCGCGCCATCTTATGAAATGACTCCACCTCCCAGAACACCTTCGTTGCCGCATGATCTGCCTTCGGACATGATATGCGACATGAGTCAACCAATGTATCAATCTCCAGCCAGTGAGCATCTATCAGGCGAATCAATGCCTTCATTTGCGGACACTTCGTGTGGTTCACCTTTGGATCGTCGATTTTTGTTGGACCCCTGTTTGGCAGACGAAAGCATGCCTTCTATGGTGTCTTCGCGTTCACCATCACCTACTCCTAGAAGCCCTTATGTGTCTAATGGAGGAGAAGAGCCGAGCTTTGACCAAACATATTGCGAAATTCTTGCAAGATTTAATTCATTGAAATGTAAAATAAATAGCCCCCAGGCCACAAGTTCCCCTGGACAATCTAGCCCTGGCGAAGGCAGTGATCAAGCAGGCGAATGCATTAGAGAAACTGTTGTAGAGCGTACAGAAAACGAGAATGGACAACTTGAGAGTACAACTCAACACATCGTCGTTACGGTCGATCCATGCGGCTCCATAAGAACACACACTAAGGAAGTTAAAACGCAGTTCCCGCAACCTACTCCCCAACGACTACTTCCACCTTCAGCGGATTCTGGAGTACTCACTCAAACTCCTAGACCTGGGGCACATATAGAAAATTTACGTAATTCCGTTCGTAGACGATTGAGCTTTAACCTTTCAGATATGCCGAATGAAAATTTGGCCGACATGAGCTTACCATGTGATGATGAATTGCCATCTATGGATACAGAAAATATGTTGCAAAATTTGTCGAGCATACCACAGGAACAGCTAATGAATATTTCAGCACCATCATATCGTACACCACCGACTCCATCGATTTCATATCCCAGCGAAAGGCTGGACGCAATGTCGATGCCCTCTTTCGAAAATGCTTCTTGTGGTTCACCATTGGACAGGCGGTTTCTGCTGGATTCTAGGCTTGCGGACGAGAGTCCACCAACTTTTGCCTCATCATACGGTGCGTCGCCACCGCGATCACAGGGCATTCCCCAACAACAAAGCCCATACTGGCAAACTCCTTATGCCCAGCTTAGAATGCTAAGTTCCACACCTTCTCGATATGCACAGGATTCATATAAAACTATAGGTTCCACAAGACAAGATGATCCGTCCGCTCCTTCACCGCGAAGATTTGCTCATCGTCCGCCATCGTCACCAGGACTTCCGCCAGCTGAAAGTCCGTATCCACCAGCACCACAATTTTCATTGCATTCGCCAACACCAGTTGGATCGCCACCTCGACGTCCGTTGGCAACAAATTTACCTAACGAGCAATTGACGGACATAAGTGAGCCCGCGTACTTCAGCTCTCCACCCAGAGCTTCATTACAAAGAAGACCTATGCCTTCAAATCTACCCAGTGAAAGACTGGACGATATTAGTCAGCCATCGTATGAAAGAACTCCACCACCTCTAACTCCACGCATACCTTCCAGCTTACCAAGTGAAATGTTGGGAAATATATCAGCGCCATCGTATAGATCGCCAGCTAGCGAACATATATCCAGTATCAGCATGCCAAGTTTTGCAGATGTTTCATATGAATCACCACTGGATAGACGCTTTCTCTTAGACCCCAGGTTGGCAGATGAAAGTATGCCAACTTTACCGGGAACGCCATCAACTCCATACACAACGGATAGTCCTAGACCAGGCTCAGCTAGACGTCGGCTTTCTTATAGTCAACCAGATTCAAGAAGAGGAAGTGATAACAGGCAGAGAGATTCTCCCTTTAGAAGCAGTTCTGAAGGTAGAGGTAATAGCGGTCAAATCGGTCCGGCCACTGTGGAGCAAACGCACACTACAATACAGCAAAGCGGTACATATGAACAAGAACATAAGGTAAGGCCTGCAGAGAGCGCATCAGTCACGGATCAAGGGGAACGGAGTAGACAGCAAGGACCTTTGTTCGATGCTGCAAAAGAGCAACTGAAAATGGCGACCTCAATACATTCTATAACACGTGTATATCCTGAAGGTGCTAAAGATGGCGCAAGTGTAGGACAAAGGAGAAGGCGTAGTATGTCCTTGCCAAGTGAAAATATAGTAGATACATCAATGTCTTCTGGTGCACAATCAACGCCAATGTCAACAACAAGAGGGTCATCACGGCGTGGTAGAACTCAGAACCTGGAAGACTTTTCTTTGCCTTCGGGCCCACCTTCCATGGGAATGTCGACAACAGGACGTTCACGGCAATACAGAACGCAATCACCAAACCAAAATATCGAAGATATATCAATGCCTTCAGGACCACCGTCTATGTATGCAACAAGAGGCACTTCATCACCGCGTAATAGTAGACAAAGATCAGTACAAAATGTTGACGACATATCGCCGATATCGTTTGCATCTACTATACCGTCAATTGATTCGACTTCCCGCAGGGGAAGCTCGGGTGAAAAATATAGGTCAACCTCTTCTAGAGGTTTATCCGGTTTGGCGAATTATGCTCCATTTCTTGAGCAGATACGTTCGCGCACTAATTCTCTTCTCAACGCTTGTCATCCTTGTGATCCGTGTAGTCCTTGCTGCCCAACTGTTCAAAATGTTGAGAGCACCTCTGATCATTGCGATCCATGTGCTGGTTTTAATAATTCGAATAGAACACGCAAACATGGTTCATGTTGAAAGTTACAAAAATAATTGGTGAAACAACGAAATCGAGCTGAAATGTTATAAAAAAAATGTAATATAGTAAAAATGCAAAGAAGAATAAACCCCTTCTTCTGTAACACATCTTGTAATACACTAGGTAATAAATTCGATCATAATATAAAGTTCTAGTTTACTTTTACGGTTATTTGTATAAGTCCTAGTTTACTTATAACGAGATATACCCGAACAGATGGATAATGCTTTTGGATTTGTTAATTGAATTTCAATCTCTACTTCGTTGTTAAGGAGATATAGCCCACGATCTGACAACAAAGGAACAGAACAGGGAGTAATCATGTGGTAGTGAAGAGTCCCTTGCCTTCGGAAGATGATGTGGAGGAGATATAAGCTTGTAGGGTTCTTATTATTTATATTTGACAAAGAAAACAAGTTAACAATTTTTGATTGATAGTGGGGCAGAATTTTCTGTGCTTCCAGCTTCGAAATTATCGTGTACAAAAAAATCATCAGATATTATTTTAACAGCAGCTAATGGTTCAACGACTTTTACATATGGAAAAAAACTTGTAAATGTTAATTTAGGTTTAAGGCGGGAATAATGTAGGATTCTTATTATTTTCATTTAACTTTGCGTTTAAGTTACTTTGACGGTTCATTGGCAAATTTGCTTTTTTTTTTTTGTTAATAGTTCATGGCGGCCACCGTGGTGTGATGGTAGCGTGCTCCGCCTACCACACCGTATGCCCTGGGTTCGCACCCCGGGCAAAGCAACATCAAAATTTTAGAAATAAGGTTTTTTAATTAGAAGAAAATTTTTCTAAGCGGGCTCGCCCCTCGGCAGTGTTTGGCAAGCGCTCCGGGTGTATTTCTGCCATGAAAAGCTCTCAGTGAAAACTCATCTGCCTTGCAGATGCCGTTCGGAGTCGTAGGTCCCGTCCGGCCAATTTGTAGGGAAAATCAAGAGCACGACGCAAATTGGAAGAGAAGCTCGGCCTTAGATCTCTTCGGAGGTTATCGCGCCTTACATTTATTTATTTTTTTTTTAATAGTTCATTAATGCACTTCAAAAAGCTGAAATTTTTTTTGGTGCCATTTTCAAGTGTCCCAGATTTAGATTTTTTATATAATTTTTGATATTGTCGTCACTTGCCCAAACATAGCTATTTTCAATCTTCCTTTTATGTATAAGCTACTCTTCTTTTAGCAATAATTTAGCTTTTGTGTATATTGGGCTTGTTTAAAAAAAATACACACCATCTACACTTACTTAAAAATATTATGATATTTTCTAATTAGTTTGTCTTTTCTTATTGTCCTCCTGGCAGGATCGCCAGTTGTAGTATCTTTTTATTATTTTTATTAACATGAATATTCACATATGTAGATTATATCTTCTTGATGTAAAAAGTTGAATAATCATGAAAATTTTGAAAATTAAAAAATCAATATTGAAAATTAAAATATTGATAGAACAAATTACAATTACAAAGTTCAAAGTAACTTAAACACAAAGTTAAATAAAAATCATAAGAACCCTACAAAGCTATCCCAAAAGTTCAATATCCATTTCTAGCGAAGGCTCGGCAGGAGCATACAAATTCCATGCCGTCTCATCTTCCTCAAGGCAAGAAGGGCAGTTTTGGTTGCCATATATCCTAATGACATTCACGGGTTTATACTATTTGAAGTGACCTGTCAGCGATACCACAAGTTCTTTGCAGTCCCATCAGCTCAATGAGAGATCTTTTAAGATTGATGGCGCTCTGAATTTCGCCCACCTATAGCTTAGTGATGCCTCCCAGTTTCGACTTTGCGGAACATTCACAAAGTTTCTGGTCGGGGCTTCGATAGCCAAAGTCAGCTTTTTGAGCCGTCAGCTAATAATTTGCTTAATGTGTGAGACCGGGCTCAGTATAACCCACTCCTTGTTGTACCACCATCCGTCTTGTTTATCCTTCATCCGGTCTTAAAGGCCTTCACTCATAAAAATACTGTTATTGTAGCGATAAGGTTACTCCCCGAAGGCTTTGGGGAGTGTTATCGATGTGATGGTCCTTTGCCGGATACAGATCCGGTACGCTCCGGTAACACAGCACCCTTAAGGTGCTAGCCCGACCATCTCGGGAACGATATATGTGGCCACATTAAACCTTCAGGCCATCCCTCCCTCTCCACCCCCAAATTCCATGAGGAGCTTGGGGTCGCCAGAGCCTCGTCTGTTAGTGAAACTGGATTCGCCACGGATAGATGAGGTTGACAGTTGGGTGTGGAGAAGATATATCTTGCGCTGCCAACCTGAAATAGGTGCGCTACACAGCCCCTTGAATCTGGTATTTTAGCCGCCTGTTACGACAGGTATACCTACCGCGGGTATATTCTGACCACCTAACCCGCTGGGGGCCATAAAATACCATAAAATACGGTAGGTACAGCATTGCATCCAGAACGTTACCAGGCGCAGAAGATAAACGCTATTGATTGAATAAGTCTGACCATAGAGCTTTAGATCCATAATTTCCTTCTAGGAGATAAGCCCTACATCAAACGGAAAAACTTTACTGCAATCCAGAAATATATAATTAACGGAAGAGGAAGAGTATGCCAACAAGCTGCAGGAAGAGCATGTCATCAAGCTGATAATCTTTAAGATCATGTGCATATTGGTAATAAAGTTGCTACTATATTTAAAGATAGAGGACTGTACTGTCATGTGCGATTGTACAATAGTTTCAAGTTCTCTTTTATATGAAATTTTCCGTCATCCGCTCACTCGCTCCTACTCCTTTCGATCTTACCATCTGCATGTGGTAGCATAACAAGAATTGCTCTTGTTTGTGTAGTAACAAGCAGATTCCCTTAATGTTTTTGGGAGTTTTATCTATGTTAATGGCCCTTTGTTGGATACAGATTCGGAACGTTCCATTAAACAGCACCATTAGATAGCTCGACCATCTCGTTAATGATTCGATATGACCACAGTGTACCATCAGGGTCATGCAACTCCCTCCTTCCGTCGGAAACTAGGGCCGTTAGATCCTCGAATGCTAAATGAATAGCGTCTGCCACGGGTGGTTGAGATTGACAATTGGGTTGTGGAAGCTATAAATTGCGCCAGACACTCCTTGAAGGGGCTAAGTTACAACGCCCTTGTAGCTACACTGCTTCGCACACACTTGCAGGCATTGGAATGAAGATACTGCGCCGTGGTGGTGGTGGTGGTTGTAGCGATATGGACACTCTCCGAAGGCCTTGGGGAGTGTTATCGATGTTGATGGTCCTTTGCCGGATGCAGATCCGGTACGTTCCGGTACCAAGCCCGAACATCTCGGTAACGATTTGTTATGACCACATGCGACCTTAAAGGCCATCACGACCTCCCATCCCCTAGATCCATGACGGGCTCGCTGTCGCCAGAGCCTCGGCTGTTAATGAAACAGGACAATTGGGTTTGGAAAAGATATATATTGCGCTGGCAACGTGAAAAGGTTGCGCTACACAACCCCTTGAATCTATTTGGTATTTTAGTCGCCTCTTACGACAGGCATACCTACCGCGGGTATATTCCAACCACCGAACCCGCTGGGGGTATACTGCGCCGTCAAGCGGCCAGGCCATCTAATAAATAAAGGGTTCAGCTTTGTATAGGCCAACGAATCACCAAGTAATTGGACATCAATCCACCGCTTTGTTAAATTGAGTCAGGATACTGGAAATAAATTCCATCTACGACACGCCCGCTAAACCGCTTCCTCCACCAATCCTACCGGCTCTTGCTCCACCTAGGTCGAAAATCGCTCTCGAAGAACAAGTTCGAAGGTGTTGTAGAGCAATTATCAGCTATACATTTAGGAGGCGTATTTCGTTTTCGATGCTGTGGGTAGTTTTTTGCTACACAGAGGCTGCCACACTATGAGGGGCCGAGACGATATTAAAACCAAATAGAACGCGCCCATCCGGGACGATGGAGCTATTCGTTGTCATGAGATATAACTCTGCCCAACCATGTAGTCCGAACCTTGTCCTCGCCAGCGGAGGAAACAGACACAGAACGTGCGTTGAGCAGTCTGCTGTCACTGAAGAGGCCTAATTTTAAGCATGTGGCCGCAGTAGACAGTGCTGGGTAAAACGTGCATCAAGAGTCTCACAACCCCTCTCTCAAGAGATAAAAGCAACTTTATTACTCTATATTAATAAGGCCCGATATTTCTGTGTGAGTTTAAACTACAGTTAAAGTTGACTAGAGTTTAACCCTGCCACTTTGGCCGCTCAAGCTGAGATGAGCAGCAACATTTTATGTTATCGAACAAAGTGGCAAGGTTAAACTCTATTTAACTTGATCTGAAGTTTAAACTCGCACCGAAAAACCGGGCATAAGACTGACATAAGATAAGAGACAGAAAAAAAAGTAAGGGAGAGGAAAGGTATGAAACCGAACCGAAGACTCAATAAAGCAGGACAGAAGCCTGAACCGAAATCAAAGTCGAAACCGGATATACGATCTGAACCGAAGCTAAAACCAGAACCTTTACGAAAACCGAAATCGAAACCATACAGAAAATGAAACAGGGGCCAAAAACCTTAACCGCAACCCCGGATCCGAAAACGGACGGAGTCCGCAACCGAAGTCAGAACTCCGACGGGAACCTAATCGGGAACAGAACCAAACCCAGACTGGGACGAACTAGAAGTCCAACTGAAGCCCAAATTTTTGCCAAACCCAGGACCGAGATATCGAAACCGAAAACTGCAACCGTATCCATAGCCAGAGGTCGAATCGAGGTAACCCCAAAGGGAGGAGCACCTAAGAGGTTGTAACCTCTCTACCCGTGTGGGTAAACTTTGGTCCACCGTAAAGTCCCTATCGAATCCGACTTAGCACAAAGACAAAGTTTCCATCGCCGTTGGCGACAAAGTGCTGTCGGATGCGAAAAAATGCGCGAGCGCTTTCTGCCGACAATATATAATGCATTCTACGGTCGACAAAGATAGACGGAGGGCCAACAGACACGCACATAAACACAAATTCAGCGCGTCACCAATCACCATCACCGCTAAAGTGGTTGAGGACGCCATTGGTCGCGCTAAACCATCCAAAGTTGTGGGCCCAGACGGCATAGCCATGCCGATGCTTAAAAGCCTAGTAAAAGAGGGTTTCAAATATTTAGCGCAGATCTTCAACCTGTCTCTTTCCACCTTTGTCATACCCGAGAAATCGAAAATGGCCAAGGTGGTCCCGCTACTAAAGCCTGGTAAACCAGCTAACATAGGAGAGTCGTATCGTCCGATATCTCCTATCGCCAGTAGCAAAGACGCTCGAAGCCATTTTGCTCCCTTATTTCCAAGCAAATTTGCAGCTAGCCTCCCATCAGCATGGCTTCAGAAAACTCCATAGCACTACCTCCGCGCTAAATGCCATTAGCACCCAGATAAATTGCGGTTTAAATCAAACCCCCACCATAGAACAGTACTCGTAGCGCTAGACCTATTAAAAGCTTTTGATACGGTCAACCATGGCGCGTTACTGCAAGACCTGGAAGGGTCTACCCTTCCCCCATGTCTTAAAAGGTGGACCGCAAATTATCTGGGTGGTCGGCAGGCATCGGTGCAATTTAGAAACGAAACATCAAAGCCAAGGATAATTAAACAAGGGGTGCCACAGGGTGGTGTCCTATCCCCACTTTTGTTTAATTTCTACATATCTAAGCTACCTTCACCACCGGAAGGAGTCACAATCGTTTCCTACGCCGATGACTGCACAGTAATGGCCACAGGCCCAGGCCCACAGATCGATGAGCTATGCAATAAAATAAACGGCTACCTCCCTGATCTCTCCAGTTTTTTCGCCTCGCGAAACCTGGCATTATCACCGACTAAATCTTCCGCGACCTTATTTACAACATGGACGTCCCAAATGTCGACCATTTTGAACATCCACGTCGATGGCTCTACGCTACCGACTGTCCTACACCCCAAAATCTTGGGTGTGACGTTTGATCAGGATCTACATTTTGGTGAGCACGCAGCAGCAATTGTTCCGAGAATTCAGAGCCGTAACAAAATCCTCAAATCCCTTGCTGGCAGTACCTGGGGAAAAGATGAAGAAACGCTCATGACTACATACAAAGCAATTAGCCAGCCGATTACGTGCTACGCGTCACCCATATGGTCGCCAAGCCTAAAAATTACCCACTGGAAGAAGCTACAGGCCTGCCAAAATACTGCTCTCAGAATTGCCACGGGCTGTCTTCTTATGTCCCCAGAACTACATCTGCATAATGAGGCGAGAATACTCCCCATCAGGGAAAGAAACGAGATGCTGACCAAACAGTTCCTGTTGAATACCCAGAAACCTGGGCATCCCAACAGACATCTAACTGACGAGCCAGCATCGCCTAGGGGCTTAAGGAGTCATCTCCGTAAGCATTTTGAGGAAATACGGCACCTGAGAACCCGGCCGTATGAAGCGAAAAAACACAAGCAGGTCCTTGGTGAACTCCACAAACAGGCGTCGGACCTTTATGCCGGGAATTGCCCGGTGAATCCAGTACTCAAAGTAAAGTATCCAAAACTTGCGGAAGAGGAACGCATACTCCCCAGGGAAACGCGTGTCACTCTGGCTCAACTTCGTTCTGGATACTGTAACAGGTTAAACTCTTACCTATCCAGAATCAACGGCGACATACAAAATGTATGCCCCGCTTGCAATGTGTCCCCACATGACACCAACCATATCTTTAATTGTAATGTGGAACCAACGCCTCCAACACCCCTTTCCCTATGGTCCACCCCTGTTGAAACAGCAAGTTTCCTTGGACTCCCTTTAGAGGATATTGATGACAGTTTGTGATCGGTCGCGTCTGTTAGGTGGGGTGAAGCACTGCCACAACAACAACAACAACAGGTAACCCCAAACCGGAATCTGCATGTTGTTGTTGTTCTTGTAGCGATAAGGACACACCCCGAAGGCCTTGGAGAGTGTTATCGATGTTGATGGTCCTTTGCCAGATTTAGATCCGGTACGTTCCGGCACCATGCCCGACCATCTCAGAAACGATTTGTTATGACCACATGCGACCTTCTAGGCCATACCCCCGTCCCACCCCTAGATCCATGAGGAGTTCGGGGTCGCCAGAGCCTCGGCTGTTAATTAAACAGGATTTGTCACGGATAGGTGAGGCTGGCAATTGGGTTTGGAGAAGCTATATACTGCGCTGCCAACCTGAAAGGGTTGCGCTACACAACCCCTTGCTGTTGTTGTTGTAGCAGAGCTTCGCCCCATGCAATAGATGCGACCGATCACAAATTGTCATCAATATCCTCTAACGGGAGTCCAAGGAAACTTGCAGTTTCAACAGGGGTGGACCATAATGAGAGGGGTGTTAGAGGCGTTGGTTCCACATTACAACAACAACAGATGGTTGGTGTCATGTGGGGACACATTGCAAGCGGGGCATACATTTTGCATGTCGGGGTTGATTCTGGATAGGTAAGAGTTTAACCTGTTACAGTATCCAGATCGAAGTTGAGCTAGAGTGACTCGTGTTTCCCTGGGGAGTATGCGTTCCTCTTCCGCTAGTTTTGGGTACTGTTCTTTGAGTACTGGATTCACCGAACAATTCCTGGTATAAAGGTCCGACGCCTGTCTGTGGAGTTCGCTGACGTGTTTTTTGGTTCCAAAGGGCTGAATTCTCAGGTGCCGTACTTTCTCATAGTGCTTACGGAGATGACTCCTTAAGCCCCTGGGCGGTGTTGGCTCACCAATCAGATGTCTGTTGGGATGCCCAGGTTTCTGGGTATTCAACAGGAACTGTTTGGTTAGCATCTCATTTCTCTCCCTGATGGGGAGTATTCTCGCCTCATTATGTAGATGGTGTTCTGGGGACATAAGAAGACAGCCCTTGGCGGTTCTGAGAGCAGTATTTTGGCAGGCCTGTAGTTTCTTCCAGTGAGTAGTTTTTAGGCTTGGCGACCATATAGGGGACGCGTCTCATGCAATCGGCTGGCCAATTGCTTTGTATGTGGTAATGAACGTTTCTTTGTCTTTTCCCCAAGTACTGCCAGCAAGGGATTTGAGGATTTTATTACGGCTCTGGATTTTCGGTACAATTGCGGCTACATGCTCACCAAAATGTAGATCCTGATCAAACGTCACACCCAAGATTTTGGGGTGTAGGACAGTCGGTAGCGTAGTGCCATCGACGTGGATGTTCAAAACGGTCGACATTTGGGACGTCCATGTTGTAAATAAGGTCGCGAAGGATTTAGTCGGTGATAATGCCAAGTTTCGCGAGGCGAAAAAACTGGAGAGATCAGGGAGGTAGCCGTTTATTCTGTTGCAAAGCTCATCGAGATGTGGGCCTGGGCCTGTGGCCATTATTCTACAGTCATTGGCGTAGGAAACGATAGTAACTCCTTCTGGTGGCAAAATTAAACAAAAGTGGGGATAGGACACCACCCTGTGGCTTGTTTAATTCTTCTTGGTTTTGATGTTTCGTTTAATTTCGTTTCGATAATTTGCGGTCCAGCTTTTAAGACATGGGGAAAGGGTAGACCCTTCCATGTCTTGCAGTAGCGTGCCATGGTTGACCGTATCAAAAGCTTTTGATAGGTCTAGCGCAACGAGTACTGTTCTATGGTGGAGGTTTTGATTTAAACCGCAATTTATCTTGGCCAGCTGCAAATTTGCTTTGAAGTAGGGGAGCAGAATGCCTTCAAGCGTCTTGGCTACTGGCGAGAGGAGAGATATCGGGCGATATGACTATGCTTTGTTAGGTGGTTTCCCAGGCTTTAGTAGCAGGACCACCTTGGCAATTTTCCATTTTTCGGGGATGACAAAGGTGGACAAGAGACAGGTTGAAGACATGTGCTAAATATTTGAAACCCCCTTTCCCTGGGTTTTTAAGCATCGGCATGGTTATGCCGTTGGGGCCCACTTCTTTGGATGGTTTAGCATGACCGATGGCATCCTCAACCTCTGTTGGCCCTCCGTCTATCTTTGTGGACCGTAGAATGCATTATATATTGTCGGCAAAAAGCGCTCGCGCATTTTTTTGCATCCGACACCACTTTATCGCCAAAGGCGATGGAAACTCTGTCATTGTACCTAGACGGATTCGATAGGGACTTTACGGTGGACCAAAGTTTACCTACACCGGCAGAGAGGTTACAACCGCTTAGGTGCTCCTCCCATTTCGCCCGCTTGTGTTCATCCACAAGCAATCTGATGCGTTTGTTTATATCCCTTATTTAAAGTTTATGAAAGTGCGTTTTTCTCTGACGATGAAGTCGGCGGTACGCTCGAGCGAAATATGTATAGGCAGGTGGTCGGATGCCAATGTTACCATCGGCTGCCAGTTGACGCAGGTTACGAGTCCTGCGCTCACGATTGATATATCCGGCGAACTGTGACAGCTTCCTACCATACGTGTGGGGGCGTCTCCGTTTATTGTGCAGAACGTCGTTTCTTCTATTAGATCCGCTAACATCTCACCCCTACTGTCCGCTCGCATGTTTGAATGCCATAGATCGTAATGGGCATTGAAATCGCCTAAGATAATGCGATTATTGCCAGTGAGTAAGGCGCTGATATTAGAGCGGTATCCACTGGGGCAACAGGTGGCAGGAGTGATGTAGATGTTGATGATTTCTAGGGTTACATCGCCTGACCGGACAGATAAGCCTTGGCGTTCTAAGACACTGCCCTGCGGCCGATGTCAGGATCAAATGTATGATATTGAACAGAGTGATATATGATAAACGCGAGGCCTCCATTTCCGCTCCTACGATCTTTTCTGTGGACATTGTACCCAGAACAGGTATGCAGAGCAGATCTTGCTGTGAGTTTGATCTCTTGAATCGCAGCAATGCGGATGTTGTGCCACTTCATGAAATCGACTATCTCAGTGATCTTCCCAGTTAATCCATTACAGTGTAACTGCAGAATTCTGAAGTGCAACGGGGGAGACGTCGTCACTCTGGGAATAAGTGACGGGTGACTACGGCTGGGTTGTGGAACGCTAGGACGCAACTGCTGTTGTTGCCCTGGGACTGGACGTCCTTGGGTAAGCATTGGGTACCAGGTGTATTTTGGTATGCGGCCTGGCAACATCGCGCAATGAAACCCGCGGGAGGTTGCCGTCGCGGAGACCAGAACATCTAGCAAAGTGGCACCGTCCATGGCAGGAGCTGCATTGGGCGGATGTCGCAAACATATATATTCTGTGCAGGCAAACGGTGCAAAGAGGTAGGGACTAATGGTGCTTTCTTTTCTACACGAAAATGTCGCCTTCACGCCAACCCTTCAAAAAGTTGTGTTCTGTTGTAAAACCAGCTTAGCTTCAATTGAGGACATCATTATCTTTTCTCAACAACCAACCCCTAAAAATGGCCAAAAATGCAACATTATTTGCCCTGGCTGCCATTGACAGTGCAGAAAACAGCCCTGTCAATTTGCTGATGAATCACACGAAGCTGAAGCGAATGCTATATATGTACGTATGTGTCGCATCATGCCTCACTCAAAAGCAATTTGCGATCACAGTTGACAACGAACAACCACACGAACTACATTTTTTTGTAAATATGGTTACAATTTTTGTTCTTTTCAAGTCATGCAGGGGGCACTGAACATTTTAAGTGGCTATAATTTCACAGGGCGAAGTGAGAATCTTAAAAATGTTTGCCGTTGAAAGTGGCGACATTTCCGTGTAGAAAAGAAATCACCATAAGAGTCTGTTTCCATGGCCTACACTATTGCCAAGACGGTCACATGTGGTCATAACAACTCGTTCCCGAGATTGTCGGGCTTGGTATCGGGACGTACCGGATCTGCATCCGGCAAAGGACTATCAACATCGATAACACTCCCCAAGGCCTTCGGAGAGTGTCCTTATCGCTACAACAACAACAACTGGCATACCTACCGCGGGTATATTCTCACCCCCTAACCCGCTAAGGGACCAGAACCTGGATCGAAACCAGAAGCGATTCCATAACCCTAACCAAGTCCGTATCCGAATGAATGTTTTTGTGAATCGCAGTAATAAACATGCATACTTGACTAAATTTAAACGTTTACGTATTTCTTTAAAGTAAATACATTTATTTAATACTATAATGGCTCTTATTTCAACCAGTTCCTAAACACCTTATCCACATTATCCTTATAATTAATTATATGCGCGCGCTTAACTAAAGTCATATATGCCAACGGGCCATTATAACTATATAAACTTTCGTAAAATTGTACAGCTAATGCTTGCAGGTCTTTGGGTTGTTCTTTTGCCAGATATAAAGAAACGCTTTCAACAATTTCGTTTAAATGCTTGCCATCAATTTGTATGCTCTCAATTAAGTTGGCAAAACTTTTCAAAAGTATCACTTGAAGTTTATGCTCTTGAGTTTGGCTGTAAGAAACAAAAAAAAACAAAACAAAAACATAAAAGCAAGTAATATACATAAGTATAGCTAATAAGAGATAAAACACTGAGTGTTTCAAAATCTTACGCTGTAATCTTCTCCGTCCTACTATGATGAGCACTTTTTATTAAGAAGTTTTTCAGATATGGTATAACATCGCTAGAAAAAAGATAGTACATATAATTTTATCTTTTAGGGAGAGCGTTTGAGAAATTATATCGACTTACTCTAAGCTACGCTTCAATATAAAATCTTTAGCATATGTAGCCAAAATATTCATTAATGTAAAACAACGATTCAAAACAATAACGTCGCCATTACGAAATTTTTCCA
Source organism: Eurosta solidaginis (assembly GCF_040869045.1). Classification (NCBI taxonomy): domain Eukaryota; kingdom Metazoa; phylum Arthropoda; class Insecta; order Diptera; family Tephritidae; genus Eurosta; species Eurosta solidaginis. The sequence continues at coordinate 270,582,990 of NC_090319.1, read as the reverse complement.
CTAAAGGTGACCATATTAAATGCACCAAAGGCAAAAGTTCATCCTCATAGTTACGCAACAAAGGTAAGCCACAAATTAAACACTCAAGCGCAAGTATTTGTTGTGAATTTTCACGAAAACTAACAAATTTGAGCGTTTGATTTAAAATATTTTTAACCATATCAATGTGACGTGGCAATTGGGGCTTCACATCTGCACTTTCATCTATCATATCAACATCAGCGCTAGAGTTTTCTGCAATTTCTGTATATTTTATATTTTCATTATCCACATTTACATCCCCATCTTCAATAAAACTATTTGAACTTTCTAGTATTTGCAACCAATTTTTCAAATGATCATCATTTTGTATAGCATCATCTATAATTTGCATCGGCACAGCTGTAACATCAGCATCGCTGCTATTTTGCCATTGTGTAATGTGTTTCAAAAATGCATGAAAAGCACGCAAAAAAGCATTAATATTTTCATTTTGTTGAGATTTACTACATTCTTCCTGTATCGTTTGGAATATGGTTTCTAAATGCGGTAAGGCTCTGCGACTGCTAAGTTGTAGCACAACGGTGAGTATGTCAACAGCAGAGGAGCTCTCGGGGGTCTAAATAAAGTCAAATATATTATTTTTAAATATTATATATTATAGAAATTACAAGATTTAAAATTAAGTACCCGTTTTAATATTGTATTAAGATGATAACTAATGTAATCTGTGTGCGTTTCAATCAAATGGCTTACTTCGGCAAATTTTAATGCTTTTTGTATGGACACTAAACAAAAACTGGCTGCCTGATAGACCATTGTGTTGTTACTTGCTGTGAAAAATATTTAATAATGAATATCAAATATTAGGCATGTTATAATTAACTAGGCAATATATAAATATTCTACCAACAACCGTACTACTAACCCACTTTTAAGAGTACTTTGTGCAGGCAACGAAATGTGTAACGATCGAATCTGCTACCATAAAATGTTGCACAGTGTCCTAAGGCATCTAAAACTAAACACGTGTATAAGACATTGAATTGTGCATCTAAAATTGTAATACGTTGCGATTTATTCACTAAAAAGATGAGGAAAGAAACACAAATTAAACTTTTCCGAGTTATACAAAAACCGGCGGGCTATTTTGGTTATAAATAAGACCAATCAATTTTGCATTTTTCTATCTTCCGAAATAGAGTCGACAAGTTTTTATTTCATGGTATGGTTGTTAAAAATCCGATTTGTAAAACTGATTTGTCTTAACTAGGTCTTGAGAAAAATTTATAACGCCTTTTTGAAGTTTTGTGTGTTAAATCAAACTATGCCTCTTTAAATATGCTTCTCGTTTCACCAAACTATGAAGACACGAGTATATTAAAACAACCGCAGAGTTCAGAAACGACATTATAGGGACATATCCAAAAAACAACTATATATAATTTTCAAAGCTTCAGTTCGTAGACAATGTTTTTAGTTTTTATGAGTTATTGTTTTCAAAAAAGTTTCGAGCATTGCTGACGCCTTTTAGAAAGGAAGTGGCTACTCGTACTTAAAATTTTCGTACTTTTCTCTTCCAGAATGAATTCTTCTAACGAATAGGGCGAAATCGATATTCATTTCGGTATCTTCATTCCATAATTGTACAATGGATTGGATTCTTACCATCAGCGACATCCCTTTCGTCATCTAAGTCCACATCTTGCGTACGAATTTCTACTGCTGATTCATATAGACCAGGCGTACGGTCCACAAACCAGTCTGTTGGCTACATAATAGGGCGGAAAAACAATTATACAATTTAAAATTATATTTTTACGCATTTACAAATAACACTTTAACTAACCTTGTCTACTTTTAAACGCCAACTAGCATCTGGTTGCAGTGCTAAATACCAATGCTTATCATTCAGTATTTCTTCAATCAACAATTCCACCAATTCCATGTCCAAACTTTTATTTCCTTTTATATCAGCCGCTGTGCCCACCCAGAGTAAAAGCAATAATATCTCATTCATAGCTTCATTCTTTTGCACCAAGAGTTCGAACAAAAAATCATATATTAGACGATTAACACCTTTGGAGTTGCCCAAAATACCGCAAATATCTTTTACTAAATTGACGCAACGTTCACTATTTAAATATTTATACTGTCGCCAATTAAGTTTAGCACATTCAACATAATCAGCTTCTACAATTTCTCTTATAGCATATTCGGCGGTTAATAGATCGCGGGTCATTTTCATATCGACAGCCGCTAGTAAACAGTGACAGAGCATTTCTAAATTTTTCGGCACTAAAAACAAACAATGCAGACGTGCCGTACTCAAATTGGTGAGGAAACCTTTTAAGAAAATCAATTCCGCATATTGTTCAACATCAACACCACGATTTATTACACGTGGTAATTTGGCTATATGTTCATCGAATAATGTTTCTGCGTAATCATCAAAAATGCATTCGTTGGCATTGCCTAAGTGTTGTAATTGGTTTAATGTGCGCTGACACATTTTATTTATATTCATATCCCTATCCTCTGTCATTGCTATAACACTTTCGAGTAAAAGTAGAAAATTTTCTTCAAGATTATGCGCACAAGAATCAATGAGAGTACAGCACATGCGTGCATATTCCGTCCGCACACGCACAGATTCGTGAGAACGTAGAATATTTGTTTGCACATAAATTGTACGCAGTTTTTTTGACGTAGCTTTAAACCATTGCTTCGAGCGGCCATTGCCCTGCATACGTTTCAAACGTTCTTCAATATGGTCTTGTGATTTTTTATTGCCAAATATATCAGCGTCGGATTCTAATGAATCGCCTTTATATTGCTTAATATTGCCAATAAGGGTTTTAAAATCGTTCTTATCGTAGGTGCATTTGATTGCAGCATTATTCGACTGATCGAAAATAATGCAAAGTACACGTCCCAATGCTTTAATGGCAGCCTTTGAGGTATAAGAAGTGGAAATGCATGAGACTTAAAGAAATTTTATAACAATATAATATGCATAAACTTACAGATTTCAGTGTATCGCCTAACTTTTCATCGGCCAAACTTGTCTTCAACAAGACTGTAACAATTTTGGGCAAAAATATAAAAATTGTATCAGCAACTTGATAACGAAGTACTACATCTGTGAACTCAGCTTCGTCATGTACATAGAAAACCGTCATTAAACACTCCAATGATCCTATTCTAGAAAAGCAAATAAGGGTAATAGTCTAGTTGAGGGGTCGACTGCTAATACGCTACCAAAAATATCGAGAGAGGTGTCAAACGACGCGTCTTGACATCAGTATTAATAATCCGATGGCGGAAAATAAAAATTTTAACGCGTTCAAAAGCTATTAACGAAAAACCGAAAAAAGACCCACGGGTACCTCCGAAACCGGGGGTCGGATCCATAGTATTTTTGCGCAGAACACCTTTCTGCGTTGGCGGCCTTCGGCCGCGCTTAAAAAAAATAACCCTGGGCTACGCCATGCCAAGTCCGGGTGTGTGGTATAACCGTGGCTACCGCCACGGTGATGCACAAATTTTTTTGTGGGTATAACACAACAACAACCACATGGAAATCGCCAACTTCAACTGCAAATATCTCCGGATAGGGATAAAATTTTTCTTTTCCGCCTTCGGATTATTGTTCTCGAGATTAATACGCGTCTTTTGACACCACACTCGATATTTGGTAGCGTATTAGCAGTCGACCCCTCAACTAGACTATTACCCAAATAAGTAATAAAGAGTATTTATTTTGTTAATTCTACGTTACTAAGCACTTACACTAGCTTACGATATTTTTCCTTTTCAATAAACTCGACCAATGATAGCAATATTTGCCCTAAGAGCATTGCAGATGTTTGCGTGTAGAAAACTTCCAAAACATCGCTATTTGAACGTCGTAATGCTTCAGCAATACATTGCACTGAAATTAATTTTAATTCTTCACTCAAGTTGGGTCGTGTGGTGATTGCTCCAGATTCACGTATTTGTTTTAGCACAATTACAAGTAAAGTGCGCAACTCCTGGACATCTTCTAAATACAGTTTGGACATAACAATGCGCACACAATCCAAGATGCCCGCCATTAAATCCTGATTGGCACTGCAATGAAGTTTGTCAGTTTAATCTTTCCTTTTCTACAAATATTCCACACAACTTACCCATTTAGCTCTTCTAGTTTAAGCACAAGTGGCGCCAATATTTGCGCATGAAAAACTTTCATTTGACGAAAATTAAAATGCTGTAATTCATTTCGTAGGCGTTCCAGGTTTTCAGGACTTGGTGCACGCAGAAATATATCCAGTGCTGGTTTTACTTTTAAAACGAATTGCTCAAAAGATGCCATTATCTTTGATTAGTTTTTCAGTAAAGAAGTGTGAGTGCCGGCTATTTGTGTAGTAAACAATTCTCATCGGCAATCAGCTGTTCTCAAGGTCGATGCATTAGAGCCTCCTGCGATTTACAACCAGATTGACTGAATTTTTGTATGTGTGCGTGTCGGGTTGACGCTTGACTCCGCGACTATCAAGTAAAAAGCCATCTATCAACATTTGCATTGAGAAACCGTAGCGTTCGGACGTGAATATGCCGTTATCGGATGATGACTTTTTTTACTTGCAACTACAGCAGTTTTATTAAATAATAAAAAAATTAATAAAAATTTTATTAAATAATAATAAAAGCTTTACATTCCATAAAGCTGCTAAAAATTTATAATTTTCAATAAATTTTAATTTGAATTGCTGTTCTTTCGCGCACTTGTTCATTTTGAATGTCGACACAAACTTATTACAACACTGCTGTTTTGTCAATCACACCCCGCGACTATCAAATAAGCAAGCGTCAAATGAAAAAATCAAGAATTTTTGATTTTCATCAACGTGTAGCCGACAACAAATACGTGTGTCACGAAGCCACCCGACTGCACTAACACACACAAAATTCAGTCAATCTGGTTGTAAATCGCAGGAGGCTCTTACATATCTATCTATCGATAACTGAAAATTTGCTCATCAATCGGGTGTGTTTGGGTGGCACTGAAGCATCGAGTCCCGGGAGTCCCGATATTGAATCTCGGGTTTTCCGAGCCATTTTGCCACTCCGAAAACCTGGGATTACATTTAAATAAATCCCCAGATTTCGAGTTTTTCTGTGGGATCTCATTTTGGAATTTTAAACATCTCTTATTGGTTTAAATTTTTAAGTTTAAATTTCAAACCACAGGAAACCCCTCTTTTCCTGGTAAACTTTATAGCTTTCTAGCCACGTTTCAAATTTTAATGATACCATATCAAAGGAGTAATAAATGTGTTTTTTTAAATTATCATATTTGTAAGAGTTACTGAACTATATTTAAACCAAATTCTAGATGAACCCATATATATAATACTTCTATTTCAATACCTTCCTATCTTCCTAATGTGCAAATTTTCTGTCAATCATTATTTGCTGAAACTGTGCAAATGTATGTTCTGCGCATGCGCGGTCTTTGTTAGTGTTAGGTGTTAGTGAATTGTAGTAGCGTGTGTACAAAAAGTATTAAATGGGTCACAACGGGTCACTATCCCCTTTACCCAACTTCTGCATACTAATTGTTATAAAATCTCAGTTTAGTCGATTAAGCAATGAAAAGGCCAACAAATACAATACAAGGCTTGATGTATTTATTATTTAAACATGGGCTGCAGCCATACAAAGTACATTATTTACATAAATATGTAAATATGTCAAATGTACATGTATAAAAACATACTTATACATGCATCTCAACAAGCATTTCTTTAAACGTTTTGAGTTTTTTAATGATGTAAATTTTTGATGGGTAAACAAAATATAAGTCCAGTACTAACTGGCTGCTATTGGTGTTGAAATAATATCAATTTTGTAAATTTTTTTCTAACATACTCTTTTTCGTCCGTCCTTTTTTCGTTTCAAAAAACAAACGAATATCCAAATAAAAGGTTATTCTTCCTTACACAGCTGTGTCCGGTGATTATTAGTGATGTCATTGCTAAATTAATTTTCGATGGCTATGTGGTCGTCCATGATACTATTAGAGAATGTACCACTTGTATTTTGAAAAATTGTATTTACTAAACTTAATTTTGCATTTCCAATTGGGCATGCCTTGAGAACTTGTCTTAAAGCTTTCTCTGACACTATACAAATATTAGATACGTCCACAGCATGATACAAAAAAATGGAGGTAGTTCCATTTAGTGTGACGTTAGCCACTTAACTTTTGCGGAGACAATGACAAGTACACCAAAAACAACCTACCAGATTGAGAAAGGTTACGAATTTTTTCCAATTTTGATGGATTTCATATTAACGAATACGACTAAATTACTTTCATAGTTATTTAAAAAAAAAAGAAAAAAAAATGCGCCCATGCCTTGGAAATATTTTAATACTAAATATCAGCATGGAAAAGAAGGTTTTTAATAAGCTTTTCGAGCTCCCGAAAATTGTTTTGGTGGAAGAAACATGGAGCGAAGTATGCAAAGCAAGTGAATATAGCCTTCTTAAGTGTCCGTACGTTTTCTCAGAACATTTTGACAAAACATACCATACACGTTTGTCAATTGCTTGCTCAAAGGAGGTTGTTATAAACCCACACCGCAATTTCTTGATAAACTGGCTACAAGTCCACATTTTTTATTTTTTTATACTCAGTTGAGCAGAGCTCAAAGAGTATATTAACTTTGTTTGAATAACGGTTGGTTGTACAAGTATAAAGGAATCGAGATAGATATAGACTTCCATATATCAAAATCATCAGGATCGAAAAAAAAATTGGATTGAGCCATGTCCGTCCGTTCGTCGGTGCAACAAAATACAAAGATAAAAGAAAATTTCAAAATGGGCGTGGCTCCGCCCTTTTTCATTTAATTTGTCTAGGATACTTTTAATGCCATAAGTCGAACAAAAATTTACCAATCCTTTGTGAAATTTTGTAGGGGCCTAGATTTTAGGACGATAATTTATTTCTATGAAAAAAGGGCGAAATCGGTTGAAGCCACGCCCAGTTTTCATACACAGTCGACCGTCTGTTCTTCCGCTCGGCCATTAACACGATAACTTGAGCAAAAATCGAAATATCTTTACTAAACTCAGTTCACGTACTTATCTGAACTCACTTTGTATTGGTATAAAAACATGCCGAAATCCGACTATGACCACGCCCATTTTTTCGATATCGAAAATTACGAAAAATAAAAAAAATGACATAATTCTATACAAAATACGAAAAAAGGGATGAAACATGGTAATTGGATTGGTTTATTGACGCAAAATATAACTTTAGAAAAAAACTTTGTAAAATAGGTGTGACACCTGCCATATTAAATAGAATAAAAAGAAAAAGTTCTGCAGGGCGAAATAAAACACCCTTGAAATCTTGGCAGGAATACTGTTGATGGTATTACATATATAAATAAATTAACGGTATCCAACAGATGATGTTCTGGGTCACCCTGGTCCACATTTTGGTCGATATCTGGAAAACGTCTCCACATATACAACTACCACCACTCCCTTTTAAAACCCTCATTAATAACTTTAATTTGATACCCATATCGTACAAAAAAAGTCTAGGTCCACCTTTATGGCGATATCTCGAAAAGGCGTCCACCTATAGAACTAAAGCCTACTCGCTATTAAAATACTCATTAACACCTTTCGTTTGATACCCATATCGTACAAACAAATTCTAGAGTCACCCCTGGCCCACCTTTATGGCGATATCTCGAAAAGGCGTCCACCTATAGAACTAAGGCCCACTCCCTTTTAAAATACTCATTAACCCCTTTCGTTTGATACCCATATCGTACAAACAAATTCTAGGGTCACCCCCGACCCACCTTTATGTGCGATATCTCGAAAAGGCGTCCACCCATAGAACTAAGCCCACTCTTTTTAAAATTCTCATTATCATCTTTCATTTGATACCCATATCGTACAAACAAATTCTAGAGTCAGCCCTGGTCCACCTTTATGGCGATATCCCTAAATGGCGTCCACCTATAGAACTATGGCCCACTCCCTCATAAAATATTCTTTAATACCTTTCATTTGATACACATGTCATACAAACACATTCCAGGGCTACCTTCGGTTGATTTTCCTACATGGTTATTTTCCCTTATGTTGTCACCATAGCTCTCAACTGAGTATGTAATGTTCGGTTACACCCGAACTTAACCTTCCTTACTTGTTTTATTTATTGTATAATTCAAGCGTTGCGCTTTAGGAGGGAACTGTTAAACGATATTTTAGGGAGAACATTACCCTGTTGCTCTGCAGTTTAGCCACTAGTTATGAGAGTGTTTTTGCTTGTTCTACCAGGGGTCACCTTGGGCCAGCCCCGCCTATACACATTCTGTGACCTTTTAGCATTGACATAGATGTGCATACTTTGGAGGTACACTTTTTCTCAACATGCCTTGAGAAATATTCATTGTAGGGGCATGATAATAGGCCATGCTAGAACAGCAGGATTTATCGTGTATTTTTTTTTCTGTTTAGGGGTCAAGCTGCCATAAAGATATGAGTCATCAGCCAATGTATGAGTCATTATTCACTATTTAATAAAATTGCATGTTTTACTGTATTCTCAATCGATATATATGCACATAAATCGTGCTAAAGCATATTGTTATTGTCTCTGATGACCATTGCGTTTTCATCCTTAAGGAAATTTCCATCTCGAAAACCACAATTTCGCCTTAAACAGTAACGGTATGGCAATGCTTCTGGCAAAATAACAAACATTATGAAACTTCAAAAATCCCCAAATACGTCAAAAAATTTTGAGTGGAACTACCTTCTTTTTTGTATCATGGTCCACAGATGGTGCGACAAACGGACCTTTATTTTTGTTCGCTGAAAGTAAAATGAAATCAATTGCTCTTGATATGTGGAATATTTTATTTTCTTTTGTATCTTCATTTTCCTTTTTTGAACGAAATAGCCTAATATACAATATTCATAGAAGCAGGACGGCTTGTTGAAATATAGGCCCCTATTATGAGAAAAATTCGATCTTTGACTGTGGTCGAAAGAGCTGATCGAACGATTTTCATTCGGTATTATGACCATTGTTTACTATAAAAAAATTTACTATGATTATGACACTCATTTTATCAAGACTAGTGTCATTGTTCGATAATTCGATGAATTCTACCGTTCAGAAAAGCACATTCCCATCATCTTTCAAATAAAATAAAAGTAAAATTATTTATTATGAAGAAAAAAGCTTAAGTATTGGAGCTAGCCAGAAGTATTAAACGCTGAAATGAATTTCAACCCGTAATTGTAGCTTTCTAAACATTGGAACTTTCTGAACATGTTGTTACATGTGTTAAAAACTAAACTTCATAATGACCATATAAGCTTTCATAGGCTTGCTATCCAGTATAGATGAATGGCGCAACAATGCACAAGAGCCAAGTCTATTCCAATCATTTTGAAATTGGCAACAATTCTCATATTCTGCGCAAGTGATTGTCTCAACTGAGCAACGGGTAACAGAATGCATTCGGAAATTTTTCCACCTGATAGATAATTAATTGAGGATCGCACTGCGACCATTGGTCTATTGTGCCCTCAACTGGTTCACAGCACTTCATCCAAGCCGACTTCTCTGATGAACCCTAGCAGTTCACCTGGCTTGAGGGATTTGATGTGAGAATGCTCTGGCCATGGTGAGCCCATAAACTTAGCCCTACGTCTTGAGATTGCGTCACACTCCAGGAGTACATGTTCCGCCGTCTCCGCTGATCGATCACAAAATCGGCATGTGTTGTTCGATAGTATGCCCAGCTTCTGCATGTGGCTGTTCAGTCTACAATGTCCTGTAAGAAAAGCTGTTAGGATCCTAAGGTTATCTTTCGAGAGGCTTATTAATGCCCTATATCGAGTTTTATTGTAGCCCCCTAACAGTAACTTAGATTGTCTCAGGCCTGGCATATCGCGCCAGTGTTCCTCCCTCTTTTCCCCTTCTTCTACTAGTAGATGCCCTCTGATTTTCTTCGGGTCTACTGGCAGGAAAGGCTCAGGAACAAGAGGTCGTGTCGTTGCTGCCTTTCTTGCCAGGCAGTCCGCCTGCTTATTACCCTCAACTCCCCTGCGGCCAGGAACCCAGGCCAACAGCAGTTCGTGGTGTGCTCCTAGTGGATTTAGATTTTCAACGCACTCAAAGACTAGTGCTGATTTTATTTCAGACGCCGAGATCGCCTTGAGGGCGGCCAGACTGTCACTAAGTATGCCAATTGTTTCATTGGAGTACTCGCGCTGAAGGTTCAGGTCAGCGAACTGGCTTATAGCGAATACTTCCGCTTGAAAAATGCTCGGGTATGCTCCCAGAGGTGTTGATATCTTGGCCCTGGGTCCAACGACTCCAGATCCAATCCCCTCTGGCGTCTTCGAGCCATCGGTATACCATACTATTCTATTTAGCTGATGAATGTACTCAATTCTGCTTTCCTCCCACGTCTCCCAGTTCTACTTTATACTTGTTGTCATAGACTATCTGCATGAGGATATCATCCCTCGGAAGTTGAGATATTGGGATCTTCTCTCTCAATTCCTCCATGTTTCGGGACGATATGACTTTACTTATGCCCGAGCCCTCCTTAGCGGTATTCAGGAGGGTTCGCTTGGCTGACTGCTCTATTGATATATGCAGCGGGGTCAGATCGAGGATAGCCTCCAGCGCTGCTATAGGGTATGTGCGCATAGCTCCCGTGATGCATACACATGCCAGTCGCTGAAGTTTTGACAGTGCTTGCCTCGTCGTCGCCCAAGTTGGTATCGATGCCCAGGCTATCGAGCCATATGTTATGATAGGTTTTACTATCATGGTATACATCCACCTTAGCACATGCGGGCTACAGTCCCATGATTTGCCTTCCAAACGTTTGTATACAATGATGGACCTCGTGGCCCTAGCTCTCATGGAGTCGAAGTGCTGTTTCCATAGGAGCTTGGTGGCAAAAATTACTCCCAAGTATTTCACCGCGGTTCCATATTTAGTGCTCTCTGTATTATGTCAGAGAGCGTACTCTCGAATTTACCCCTTGCAATTATGACGATGTCGTCAGCATATCCTTGGCATCTTATGCCACTGTCAGATAGCTTTTGCAGGAGTTCATCCACTACTAGGCTCCACAGAAGGGGTGATAAAACACCTCCTTGAGGGCACCCCTCGTGGTATTAACCTTAACTGCGCTGTCCCTACATGGACTTCAGCGATTCTTGTGCGGAGTATATTTTCAATCCATCTCTGGATAGGCATATGAATTTCTCTTCTCTGCAGTGTTATGTTTACGCTTTCGGGAGATGTGTTGTCAAAGGCACCCTCGATGTCAAGGAAAATGCAAATCAATGTTTCCTCTGTTTCGAACGCTCTCTGTATTTCAGATGTTAATTGGTACAGAGCTGTGTCCGTGGACCTACCCGCTCTGTACGCCTGCTGGCTATGATGTAGGGGCCAGCTCTTGAGGATGTTCGACCTAATTTCTTGGTCCAATATCTTTTCCATTGCCTACAAGACAAAGGAAGTTAGACTTATTGGTCTGAAGGACTTTGCCTGCGAATAGTCCTTTTTTCCTACTTTTGGTATGAAAACCACTTTTGCTCTTCTCCACATCATGGGTATGTATCCCAGTGCCAGGCTATCTCTCATGATCCTGGCCAGATGTGGGATAATATGTGTCCCTTGCTGCATTAGCGCCGGGTAGATGCCATCCACCCCCGGAGATTTGTATTTCTCAAAGGATTCCACTGCACATCTGACTCTTGCCTCACTGAAGAGGGAGTTGGCCAATTGCCAGTCTGATGGTGTTGGTTTCACTCTGGGTAACACAGGTTCCGGTACTTGCGGAGAGGCACCCGGAAAATGCGTTTGTCGCAGGCCCTCGCTCGCTCCTCCACCGTTCCGGTATAGGTACCGTCTGGGAGCCTAATGGCTAGGTTAATCTCCCTCTGCTCTTTGGCTAGGGCCTTGTGGAGCCTTGCCGCTGCAGGTGTGCTAGAAATTCCCTCACAGAAATTTCTGAAACTTTCCCTCTTAGCTTTCCTTATCTCTTTATTGTACTTTGTTAGATTTTGAGTGTATTCCTCCCAATTGCCGGTTCTTCTTGCCCGTTAAAGAGTTTCCTGACTTTCTTTCTTAGTAGTGTCAGGTCATGCGACCACCAGGGGTTGCCTTCTTATCCTCAACTAGGGAGACTCGGCAACTGGTGTTGTAGGTATCTATCATTATCTGATTTGCTCTATCCACTCTGCCCTCTAACTCAGTACAGTTAGTGCTTCTGCTCTTATTTCTGAGACTATCCGCGATAGCCTCTATGATACTTTTGTAGCTGCCCCAGTCTGTTTTCCTGGGATTTCTTTTAGGGCTGGATTGCCCCGATACAGCACCCAGCTCAAACCTTATGATCCTGTGATCCGATAGGGAGGGTTCTTCTGAGACTCCCCATTTCGAGATCATATTCTCAGTTAGGTTGTTGCCAAGTGTTATATCTATGACCTCTGCCCTGACTCTCGTAACAAACGTCGGTTTGCTCCCGACGTTATATATATTCAAATCGTTGCTGACTATATATTCTAGTAAACACTCGCCCCTTTGGTTGGTATCACTGCTGCCCCACTCCGTGTTGTGGGAGTTAGCATCGCTCCTATGATCAATGGAAGTTTCGCTCTTCTGCAGTGCTCCACTAGCTTCTGCACGTTAACTGGAGGGACTGTGCTGTCGTCCTCCGGGAAGTAGGCTGCGGCCAGCACAATTCTGGTGTTGTCTCCATTCACCTTTGCCTCGATCTGCACCGCCACCAGATCCCGACTTAAAAATTCTGTATTGCAAAAATAATTAATATTTGCTTTAAGCATTACACATGCTCTTGGTCTCTGCTGTGAGAGATCCCAAATAACTTTGTTATTACTCGCATTAAGGCCCCTCACCTGTCCCTTGTAAGCCCAAGGTTCTTGTATGAGGGCGATGCCCAGATCATCCGAGGCGAACCTCCTCACCAGTACAGCCGACGCTGCAATGGCGTGATGGAGGTTGATCTGGGCTATTTTTATGCTTGTGCCGGTCATTTTGGCCCGGCCGGCCTCATCGGATCATCGTCATCGGACAATCCGCTCTCGCTTTCGTCCCGCCTATTCAGCTCCTGGAGGTCGAAGCCCTCGATAAGCTCTTGTGTGGTGGGGATTTCTCTTTCATCCCCAGGCTGCACGATTGTGTCCTTCTTGCTTGCTGCAGCAGGAGGGTTTATGGTCTCGCGAGCTCTGATGGCATCGGTGCTCGCGTCCGTCATATTCTCGTCCGACAGCTCGCCTCTGTCGGTGCCCTCTGCCTCGCCTTGTCTCCGGCTGCTCATTATTCCCTGGTTGCCTCTGCCTCCAGGGTCTCACTAGGACCAGGCTGTACCTATAGTGCAGCTTAAGTCCGTTTCTGCGTATAATTTGATACGCTTCCTCGTCTATGCCCACGTCGAGACGTAGACCTGTTTCCTCTGCGCTACAATTAAAACGCGCCATCACTGCGTCCTGAGGCCCTCATTTTGGTTGGCGAGGAGCCGTAACGCAAACTCTTTGGGGCGTTCAGCACTTCTGGGGAGGAACATAGTCACATTATGCGTTGGCGGTACTTCATCCCCGCGTCTCGTGCATAATTGTGGCCCTGTCCATCCCTCAAGCGTCGGTATCACTTCAACGAGCCACTTAACCGATTTCTCGTCCTCACAGTCTACGAGGAGGAGCCCTGCTCGGAAGTATATCCTGCAATAAACTAGGGCTAAGCACACTTAAATTCCAATCTGTAGACATATGTTCGTCCGACCATATTTTGCATAGAAGTTGATGCCAGCCAACTCTTGGTCTCCATGTTTTAACCACTCGGCGGGTAGGCCGTCATTACCCGTCGCTATTAGGAGTGATACGGCTGTCAGATCTAGAAGCAGCAAGGGGCATAGGTCCTGGAAAACATCTAGTATATGCCAAGAGGACAGAGTTATTTATTAACATAGGTCCTGGTTTTCGAAACGGTTTTTTCAGTTTGATCGTTAAACAAACTACTGGTAACACTAGGGACTAATTCAGTCTATGTGAGGTCCTCATGGTCCGGCCCGTTCAACCTAACCCAACCCACGAGTTCTTTGTACAAGAAAAGGGCGGCCCCTGGCTAGATTCGATGAGAATAATTTTTAACCCACAAGCAAATTTTAAAGTGGGTTTTTATCTGGACTTTTCTAAAAGCCTCCAAAACGATCATGTTTTATTAAGTGCTAAAAAATGATTCCTTATAAAATTGCAAAGGTATTCATGTCCTTCTTTTCAGTTTATATGTGCCTAGTTTTATCCTTCTAGAGTTGTTGCGCAACCAAAAATATTGTTGCAGCGGAAAAAACGCCATTTCTTTGGTGATGAATTTTAATATTTATAGACGATATTCTGGATTTCATAAGCCTCATGAATCACTTAGTACTTTTGATATTGCACTTATGTATGTATGTATGTATGGGTGTATGTGTGTATGTATGTATGTATTTAATGAGTGCTCTTATTTTAGTCGGGGGAAATATATCTAACATTATTCTGTTTAAGCCTTAACTGGCATTTTGCAACAATTGGATGAGTGCATAAATGAGTATATACATATTTAATTTATTTGCACTTACATACATTACTTATTAAATTATTTATCAATTTTCCAAAACGAGTCATAAAATTAACTTTTTAATTAGATGACAAATCTGTGTACAGAAATTGACTTACGTTCTTAACTGATCATTGTTTTATTTTTGCTTTTATCGCCTGCACTCTACTCTATAGCAAAACATGGTCTATCTCCCAAAATCAGGGACACATTTTAAGAGTTTATTTAGTCAAAAAGTTGTCCTAGGTGAAAGTTTATGGGATCCCGGGGATATCCATAGCATTTTCATAACGAATCATCCACCCTTTTTATATTTCAGACATTCTTCAAAAAAATCCTTTTTTCAAAATAAAACTTAAATCCGGTCTTTAATTTATTAAGGACAAGTAAAAATCCGGCTCCATAGCTATGAAACGGCTCATCCATATGAAGCGAATTTTTTACGAATAGTTTCTGGATTTGAAACTCTTAGAGACTCTTCAGAACTACTTACTTACTTAATTCACCAACCCATTGGTCACACCTAGGGATTTGAAACTCTTAGAGACTCTTCAGAACTACTTACTTACTTAATTCGCCAACCAATTGGTCACACCTAGGGAATTCAAATCGTTTTCCACCTGGTCCTTCCAGCGGAGTGGGGGCCGCCATCTACTTCTGCTTACATAGGCGAGTTCCAATAGAAACACTTTCTTTTCCGGATCGTATTTTTTATAATCATAACATGGCCCAACCAGCGCAGCCTCTGCGTTTTAATTCGCTGGACTATGTTGAATGCTGCGTAGAGCTCGTACAGCTCATCGTTAAACCTTCTTCGGTACTCGCCATCGCCAAAAGAGTTCCATAAATCTTTCGAAGAAATTTTCTTTCGAACACTCCCAGAGCCGCCTCATCTGATGTTGTCATGGTCCATGCTTCTGCACCATATAGCAGGACGGGTACGATAAGTGATTTGTAGAGTATGATTTTCGTTTGCCGAGAGAGGATTTTACTTTTCATTTGCCTACCTAGTCCAAAGTAGCATTTATTGGCAAGAGCGATTCTTCGCTGGATTTCAGAGATGATGTTATTGTTAGTATTGTTGCTGGTTCCCAAATAACCGAAGTCTTTTCCTATTTCGAAATTATGGCTGCCAACAGTTGCGTGGTTGCCAAGGCGCATATACGCTGACTCTTTGGTCGATGACAGCAGCTATTTCGTTTTGTCTTCATTCACCATCAAACTCATCTTTACCGCTTCTTTTTCCAGTTTGGAGTAAGCAGAACTAAAGGCGCGGGTGTCTAGGTCGATGATATCAATGTCATCCTCATATGGGAATTTCCACGGTAACGAAAGCGACATCTTTACGCTTTAAGTGCGTCCAAAACAATGAAGACAAAGTAAAAGTTTATACATATATATTGATATTGTTTTAAAGGGCTGACGGAGCGCTAGATTTAAATATATGCGGAAAGGATCTTTTACAAATAAGTACGTAGTTATAAACAATTATAAAGTGATACGGACGCGACAAAAAATAGAAGTTTTTTAGGCGCATTCAGAAATATACAAAATTCAGCAAATTAAGGATTTTTATATATATACAATATATATGTTAATAAATGCGAACAGATGACTATTATTCGTAGGTTTATGAAATATGATAATTTTCTCTTTGTTTTTTTAATCGAGTATAGAATAAATACGGACGCACATAAGGACGCTACAAAATTTTCCTTGAGTTAGGAAGCAACACATCTCACGAAAGCGTAAGCATAACACTGCAGAGAAGAGAAATTCAGATGCCTATCCAGAGATGGATTGAAAATCTACTCCGCACAAGAATTGCTGAAGTCCATGTAGGCAACAGCGCACTTAAGGTTAATACTAAGAGGGGGTGCCCTCAAGGAGATGTTTTATCACCCCTTCTGTGCAGCTTAGTAGTGGATGAACTCCTGCAAAATCTATCTGACAGTGGCATAAGATGCCAAGGATATGCTGACGACATCATCATAATTGCAAGGGGTAAATTCGAGAGTACGCTCTCTGGCATAATACAGATAGCATTGAATATTATAAAGGGATGGTGCGCCAGTGTGGGGCATAACATCAACCCATCTAAAACGACCATCATCCCCTTCACCAGAAGAAGGGCCCTACAAGCCCTGAGAGCAATAGATGGCGTGGCACTAGAATATGGAACCGCGGTGAAATACTTGGGGGTCATTTTTGCCACCAATTTCCTATGGAAACAGCACTTCGACTCCATGAGAGCTAGGGCCACGAGGTCCATCATTGTATGCAAACGTTTAGAAGGCAAATCATGGGACTGTAGCCCGCATGTGCTAAGGTGGATGTATACCTAGATAGTAAAACCTATCATAACATATGGCTCGATAGCCTGGGCATCGAGACCAACTCGGGCGATTCCTGGCCGGAGGGGAGTTGAGGGTAATAAGCAGGCGGACATACTGGCAAGAAATGCAGCAACGACACGACCTCTTGGTCCTGAGCCGTTTCTGCCAGTAGACCCGCAGGAAATCAGAGGGAATGTACTAGTAGAAGAAAGGGAAAAGAGGGAAGAACACTGGCGCAATATGCCAGGCCTGAGACAATCTTAGTTACTGTTAGGGGGCTACAACAAAACTCGCTATAGGGCATTAATAGGCCTCTCGAAAAATGACTTTAGGATCCTTACAGCTATTCTTACAGGACATTGTAGACTGAAGAGCCACATGCAGAAGCTGGGTATACTATCGAACAACACATGCCGATTTTGCTATCGATCAGCGGAGACGGCGGAACATGTACTCCTGGAGTGTGGCGCTATCTCAAGACGTAGGGCTAAGTTTATGGGCTCACCATGGCCAGAGCATTCTCACATCAAATCCCTCAAGCCAGGTGAACTGCTAAGGTTCATCAGAGAAGTGGGCTTGGATGAGGTGCTGTGAACCAGTTGAGGGCACAATAGACCAATGGTCGCAGTGCGATCCTCAATTAATTATCTATCAGGTGGAAAAAATTCCAAATGCATTCTCGTACCCGATGCTCAGTTGAGACAATAACTAGCGCAAAATTTGAGAATTGTTGCCAATTTCAAAATGGTTGGAATAAATTTGGCTCTTGTGCATTGTTGCGCCATTCATCTTTACTGGATAGCAAGTCCATGAACGCTCCTATGGTCATTATGAAGTTTAGTTTTTAACACGTGTAAGAACATGTTCAGAAAGTTACAATGTTTAGAAAGCTACAATTACGGGTTGAAATCATTTCAGCGTTTTGTACTTCTGGCTAGTTCCAGTACTTAAGCTTTTTTCTTCATAATAAATAATATAGTTGGGTCGTTTCGTTCTGAACTTGTTCAATTGATCGGGTCTCTCAACTGAACAACTGAACTAGATCTTCGATTTCGGTTCTATTTGTCCTTTTAGTTCATTTGTTCCTTTAGTTCGTTTTATCTAATGTTATTCTTTCTCACTTCTCGTTCGCGAACATTGTAAATTCATACATACATACGCTGAGCACGAATATCGATGATGCCACTTACACTAAAGCTGGAGACATTGGTGCTTTATCGGTAACCGTATCGGTAACCTTTTAACAGCTGATTCGACCAACCTTAAGAGAATCAATGCAATCGATTATTGGTGCCGCTAAAGTCGTAACCGTATCGTAGCCAACCAATTGGGTTTTGGTTAACCGTCGTAACGATAAACAGCTGATTACGTTAGGGATACGGATACAGCGATACGACATACGGCACCAATGACTCCAGCTTAAAGATATGTGTGGTCATTTTGTGTGTGGCACTGCTACAACCCTACAAGACAGGTACCCGTTCCCTAATCGATTACTTAATCGTCATCAATAACTTGTTCACCAATTATCGTCTTAATGACTTTTACATTGCTGTCGTGAAAAAGGTAACGCATGCGCTCTCTCAAAATAGTGTACGTGTGACTCGCTTTCTCGCTCTTACCTATTGTGTTTTCGACATTCCTTCTCGCTCGATGTTATTTACATTTTTAAGTTACTTCATCAGTTATGTTTTCGTTATCGCTAACCAAAACATATGCAACAACAACAACACGGGTAACTGGCCTATCGGTTACCCGTATCGGTTACCTTCTGTCAAATCGCTTTTTCTATGAATGAAACGCGTCCTTTATGTTCAGATAATATTTAATTATAAATTTTTCATATATACAATGTTTTTTTACAATTTAAATTATTGCCTTATTACTCTAGCGAACTTTACATATGTGAATTTTATATATTTATAAACTATATAAATACATTAACGTCTATTCATAGTCGCGCCCTTTCCGAAACCTTGTTTTGAAGTTCTTATTTTTCCTGCGCTGGTAGTGTTGCTCATCAGTTTGCAGTCATATTAGTTTGGTAGGTATAGTAACATCAGACGTAGGGAAATTAGGAAGCATGTCAGGAGTATCACCAGAATCCAAAGAAGCATGGTGATTCATTTCGTCACCTCCGTTTTCTTCCATATCCGGATTCATTCCATACTAGTCATTATAAATAGCTTGTAGATGCCACATAGGTGTAACCATACCCTCAAGATATTTCCGTTCAAATCTTGTGGTGCACACGTAAACTTGTATTTGTTCTAAATTATTCACCACATTCTAAACATAGAAAAGATGTATTAAGTGTTTGCGTAAATACCATTGTGATTACAATATGGACAAACATTCAATTCTAAACTTTTCGTTGTTACATCAATTGTTTCAGCGTGTTGTACACGTAAATGAAAATTCATACTTGAATGTATTTTCGTCTTCCAATCGCATAATTTACATTTTAAATAATGACTATTAGGCATATGAGAAATCTCATGGTCCAATAATTTGTTGAAGCTTGGTGTAGCTGCTTGAATATCACAAAATTTACATTTTGCACCACGTTCGTTATATTTAAATTGTAAATGTTCTGGTTTCTCTACACGATGCATAAAGCTTAGATGCTTTTTCCAACAATGTGCTGAATTTAATTGAAATACATACATTGGGCATTGTCTCATGATAAATTTTCCATAAATATATTGAGCCTCTTTATGTAGGCTCTTTTCTTAACATCTAATTCTGGTCGTACCGGATATGACAGTTTTGGTTCAGGTTATAATCCACACTCATACTATTTTCAGATTCTGTTTCATAATTTTCATCATTTTCAACATTAGACTTTGCATCAACACCATTATCATCATCGTCATTTTTTGATAACTCTGTTTTAAGCTTCATATTTATCAAAGGTTCATCTTCCTTAGTATTAGAATTAGAAACGTTGTCATCTTCGGTTAAGTTTTTATCAAGTTTAGCTTTTTTCCTAGGTTTAAATTCTTTACTATCCGTACTAGAATTAATACCATCATCAACATTTTTCTTGGTCTGTTTGAGTTTTTAAATTTGCCAATGGTTCGCCTTTATCAGTATTAGAATCAGAATGGCCTTGGCCATCTTCACCGTGTTGCAAAGTAGGCGACACATGTTGGTGTTGATGTTTGCGCATATTGCGGATATGTTGGTGGTTCACTAGTCATTAATTGTTTAGAAGTTTCAACTTGTTGCGTTTGTTGTTGTTGTTGCTGGCTGATGATGTGGTGTTAACGTTTGTTGTACAATTTATTCGGGTGATTGCACATATTGTTGGTGTGTTATAGTGCTGGAAAACCTTCCGATATTGAAAGTCCTTGATTAGTGTAATCCCCACGTAGTGAGCTACTCCTGTGACCGCGTCCGCGGTAACTATTACATCTGAAGGCGCTTAAGTTACAGGCATAGCTGACATCGCTTATATAACAGGTTGACTCTTAAAGTAAAAACCAAAACAAAATATTAGAATCAGTGTTTATGAATAACATATTTAAAATAAGCTCTTACAACAACGTGATCGGTGGCTACATCCCCGTGAAAGTAGTGTCGTGTTCCTCCTTGTATAAACGTAGATACTGGATGTGCTCAACCGTGCAGTTTTCTTCTAATTTGAGCAAATGTATGTTCTTACAGCCACAGCTGGAATATTTGGGATATTTCTATCCTCACATCGTCAAAATCAAATTACCTAGAATGAAAAAGAAACTCATATCAGTAAGAATAGATTAAAAGTTTTTAATATAAGCCGAAAAGTGTTCCATAAATAGGGCTCCACACATAGCTGTTGTTGTTGTTGTTGTAGCAATGCTCGCCCCACCTAATAGCCGCGACCGATCACAAATTGTCATCAATATCCTCTAACGGGAGTCCAAGGAAACTTGCCGTTTCAACAGGGGTGGACCATAAGGAAAGGGGTGTTAGAGGCGTTGGTTCCACATTACAATTAAAGAGATGGTTGGTGTCATGTGGGGACACATTGCAAGCAGGGCATACATTTTGTATGTCGGGGTTGATTCTGGATAGGTAAGAGTTTAACCTGTTACAGTATCCAGAACGAAGTTGAACAAGAGTGACACGCGTTTCCCTGGGGAGTATGCGTTCCTCTTCTGCGAGTTCTGGATATTTTTCTTCAAGTACTGGATTCACCGGGCAATTCCCGACATAAAGGTCCGACGCCTGTCTATGGAGTTCACCAAGGACCTGCTTGTGTTTTACCGCTTCATACGGCTGGGTTCTCAGGTGCCGTATTTCCTCAAAATGCTTACGGAGATGACTCCTTTGGCCCCTAGGCGGTGCTGGTTCGTCAATCAGATGTCTGTTGGGATGCCCAGGTTTCTGGGTATTCAACAGAAACTGTTTGGTCAGCATCTCATTTCTCTCCCTGATGGGGAGTATTCTCGCCTCATTATGCAGATGGTGTTCTGGGGACATAAGAAGACAGCCCGTGGCGATTCTGAGAGCAGTATTTTGGCAGGCCTGTAGTTTCTTCCAGTGGGTGGTTTTTAGGCTTGGCGACCATATGGGTGACGCGTAGCACGTAATCGGCTGGCTAATTGCTTTGTATGTGGTCAAGAGCGTTTCTTTATCTTTTCCCCAGGTACTGCCAGCAAGGGATTTGAGGATTTTATTACGGCTCTGAATTCTTGGAACAATTGCGGTTGCGTGCGCACCAAAATGTAGATCCTGATCAAACGTCACACCCAAGATTTTGGGGTGTAGGACAGTCGGTAGCGTAGTGCCATCGACGTGGATGTTCAATATGGTCGACATTTGGGGCGACCATGTTGTAAATAAGGTCGCGGAAGATTTAGTCGGTGACAATGTCAGGTTTCGCGAGGTGAAAAAACTGGAGAGATCAGGGAGATAGCCGTTTATTTTATTGCATAGCTCATCGATCTTTGGGCCTGGGCCTGTGGCCATTATTGTGCAGTCATCGGCGTAGGAAACGATTGTGACTCCTTCCGGTGGTGAAGGTAGCTTAGATATGTAGAAATTAAACAAAAGCGGGGATAGGACACCACCCTGCGGCACCCCTTGTTTAATTCTCCTTTGTTTTGATGTTTCGTTTCTGAATTGCACCGATGCCTGCCGACCACCCAGATAATTTGCGGTGCACCTTTTAAGACATGGGGGAAGGGTGGACCCTTCCAGGTCTTGCAGAACGAGCCATGGTTGACCGTATCAAAAGCTTTTGATAGGTCTAACGCTACGAGTACTGTTCTATGGTGGGGATATTGATTCAAACCGCAATTTATCTGGGTGCTAATGACATTTAGCGCGGAGGTAGTGCTATGGAGTTTTCTGAAGCCATGCTGATGAGGGGCTAGCTGCAAATGTGCTTGGAAATAAGGGAGCAAAATGGCTTCAAGCGTCTTTGCCACTGGCGATAGGAGAGATATCGGACGATATGACTCACCTACGTTAGCTGGTTTCCCAGGCTTTAGTAGCGGGACCACCTTGGCCATTTTCCATTTCTCGGGTATGACAAAGGTGGAAAGAGACAGGTTGAAGACATGTGCCAAATATTTGAAACCCTCTTTCCCTAGGTTTTTAAGCATCGGCATGGCTATGCCGTCTGGGCCCACTGCTTTGGATGGTTTAGCGCGACCAATGGCGTCCTCAACCTCTCTAGCGGTGATGGTAATTGGTGACGCGCTGAGTTTGTGTTTATGTGCGTGTCTATTGGCTCTCCGTCTATCTTTGTCGACCGTAGGATGCATTATATATTGTCGGCAGAAAGCGCTCGCGCATTTTTTCGCATCCGACAGCACCTTATCGCCAAAGGCGATGGAAACTTTGTCTTTGTGCTTAGTCGGATTCGATAGGGACTTTACGGTGGACCAAAGTTTACCTACACCGGTAGAGAGGTTACAACCTCTTAGGTGCTCTTCCCATTTCGCCCGCTTGTGTTCGTCCACAAGCAATCTGATGCGTTGGTTTATATCCCTTATTTGGGGGTCGCCTGGATCGAGCTGTCTTATAAGGTCGCGTTCCCTCGCTAAGCTCGCGGCCTCCGCCGGGAAGTGGGGCCGGATTTCGGGAATTCTCCCGGCGGGAATGAAATGTGCCGAGGCGGATTCAATGACCTTACGGAAGGCACGCTCCCCTTGGCGGGCATCAGTCGGGATAGGGAGGGCAGCAAAGCTGCTGTCTGTTGCAGATTTATATTCTTCCCACTTTCCTTTTTTGAAGTTTATGAAAGTGCGTTTTTCGGTGACGATGAAGTCGGCGGTACGCTCGAACGAAATAAGTATGGGCAGGTGGTCGGATGCCAATGTTACCATCGGCTGCCAGTTGACGCAGTTTACGAGTTCTGCGCTCACGATTGAGATATCTGGCGAGCTATGACAGCTTCCTACCATACGTGTGGGGGCGTCTCCGTTTATTGTGCAGAACGTCGTTTCGTCTATTTGATCCGCCAACATCTCACCCCTACTGTCCGCCCGCAAGTTTGAATGCCATAGGTCGTGATGGGCATTGAAATCGCCTAAGATAATGCGATTGTTGCCAGTGAGTAAGGCCTCGATATTAGGGCGGTATCCACTGGGGCAACAGGTGACAGGAGGGATGTAGATGTTGATGATTTCTAGATTTGCATCGCCTGACCGGACAGATAGGCCTTGACGTTCTAAGACATTGTCACTGCGGTCGATGCCAGGATCAAATATATGATATTGCACAGAGTGGTGTATAATAAACGCGAGGCCGCCTCCATTTCCGCTCTCGCGGTCTTTCCTGTGGACATTATAACCAGAGCAGGTCTGCAATGCAGATCTTGTTGTGAGTTTAGTCTCTTGAATCGCAGCAATGCGGATGTTGTGCCGCTTCATGAAATCGACTATCTCCGTAATCTTCCCAGTTAGTCCATTACAGTTGAACTGCAGAATTCTGAAGTGCATGGGGGTGACGCCGCCACTCTAGGGGTAAGTGAGGGGTGACTACGCCTAGGTTGTGGAAGGCCAGGACGCAATTGCTGTTGTGGCCTTGGGACTGGGCGCCCTTGGGCAAGCATTGGGGTACCCTGATGATTTGGGTTTGCGACCTGGCAACATGGCGCGATGAAACCCGTCGGGGGGTTGCCGTCGCAGAGACCAGAACATCTAGGAAAGTGGCACCACCCAAGGCAGGAGCTGCAATGAGCGGATGTCGCAAACCTATATATTCTGTGCTGGCAGACGGTGCAAACGGAGGCAGGGACTAAGAGTCTGTTTCCCTGACCTGCACGATTGCTGCCAGAAAAGAGGGGGGGAGAAGAAGACGGGGGCAGGGGCTGATGCTCAGCATTGCAACCAGCTCTACTACGAAGGTAGTAGTTATGAGTGGTATCAGCTGTTTGAGTTGTTGGCGCCGTGGGGCGCGAGCAGCAGCGGGTACTTGTTGTGGCTTGCTGAGCAGCGAAGCTGCTGGAAGGTAGTGGGGATACGCTTAGGCGTAGACTACGGGACGCCCTTGGGCGTGAGCAGCATGGAGCCACAAAATATTTATAAAAGTTACGTGGAC
Organism: Eurosta solidaginis; assembly: GCF_040869045.1. NCBI lineage: Eukaryota > Metazoa > Arthropoda > Insecta > Diptera > Tephritidae > Eurosta > Eurosta solidaginis. The sequence continues at coordinate 270,558,465 of NC_090319.1, read as the reverse complement.
GTCGGGTTTTGGGATCAAGCCCAGAACAACCTGTCCGATGCAACCATCCCTTGCACGAGACACACTGAACAGAGTATGACCGTCCTAAATAGATTCTTTTCTGGCAAATGCAGCAAAACCATTTCTCATGACTGGGGTCAGGAGACGGACCCGGATTGGGTTCGATACCTTCCCGGAGTAAGAGAATATGTAGCAGTCCTGCTGCAAGGAGCTGCTGGGAGGATGACAATTTGTGGGAGGGACGAAACAAATTAAATGGGGTCACACTGAAATGACAGTCCTTGGTCGGGAAAAATCCCGAGCCTCTCCGGTACATAGAACCGACTGCCTTGGGAAGCGTCCACACATAGCTCTTTTCCAAAGGCACAAGAGAAATTTCAGATAACTAGAATCAGGACCTGGTAAAGCGCTACGCTCCCTTTCGGCATGCATCATCAATTTCGTCATTACTATAAAGGCCATCTTGCTCACAGCAATCCAACAATCTATTTGTCCGCAAATTCGTGGAACTAAATTCCTAATGGAAGGTTCCTCTCCAAAAACTCTGTTTGCAGACAGTCTTTCGCCGTGAAAACGAGGGCAGTGAACTATTACATGTTCTGCGCTTTCCAATTCGGACGGACAGCTTGGACAGAAAGGATCCTCCTCTATCCCACGCTTATGTAGATATTACTTCAAGCCACAGTGCCCGCTCAATATCTGTGTGAGATTGTAATTTAGTTTGCCGTGTTTTCGCTCGTACCATTCCGCTATATTCCGGACTAGCATGAAGGTTCAGCGCTCTTTTCTCGAATCTTCCCGCCGTTCTTGCCACCTAACTATTGTTCGTGACCTTGCGCTTTTCTTAGCATCTTCAGATGGTCGGCTGAATCCAATGCCATACAGATCGGCCATTTCACCTGAGAGTAGATCTACTGGGATTTTCCTGGATAAAACATGGATCGCGTCGTCGGAACAGCACATGCTATTCGTATAGCAGTAATGCGGTAGGCTGCTAGTATATCTTTTTGGTGGACCATTTTAGACCTGTGCCATACTGGTGCTGCATATAATATTATAGAGCTGGTTACGTTGGATAATCGCTGACGGGTAGCTTCGCTTGGGCCGCCGATGTTGGGCATTATTCGCGTTAGGGTTCCACTAACTCTAGAAACTTTGTCCCCACCGCCCTGAAGTGCCCCCTAAAAGTTAGTTTTGAGTCAATGATTACTCCTAGATATTTCAAGGAGGGCTTTGAATTTATTTGAAAATCTCCTATGGTTAGGACCAACTCATCCATAGTCCGCTTTGAGCTCATCAGAACCACTTCAGTCTTATTGCTAGCCATCTCCAGCCCCGTGTTCGTCAACCATTCCGTTATTCTTCCCATGGCGTCATTACATAATGCTTGGAGCAGATCAAGTTTCTTGGCCACTGCTACTACGACAATATCATCTGCATAGCCGACAATTTCCGTGCCTCCGGGAAGGTCGATTTGTAGCACCCCGCCATACACCGCATTCCAAAGAGTTGGACCTAGAACAGATCCCTATCTAATCTATCTATCTATCAAATTATTCGGAGCAGGTACGGAACTTGTCTTGGGACACCCAAAGTGCACCCACGCTTCTCATGGCTCCAGCGGGTTAGCGGCTTCCTAGAACTTAAGCCACTTGCTGCTTCTAGATCTGACATCTGTCAGCTGGAGTCTTAGCCCGGCAAGCGCAGGTCACGAGCACAGAATGAAATCGATCGTTTCCTCCTCCAACTCGCACTTCCTACATCTGCTATCACTGACCAAGCCTAATTTAAAGGCATGTGACGCCAGAAGGCAGTGTCCAGTAAGAATACCCGTCATGAGTCTAGTCTACAGTTTAATGATAATAAAAATATAAGAATCAGTGTTTATGAATAACATATTTTAATTAATCTCTTACAACAACCTGATCGATGGCTACATCGCCATGTAGGTAGTGTGGTGTTCCACCTTGTATAAACGTAGGTACTGTATGTGCTCAACCGTGCAAATTGACGTTAGCAGTAACATTATTTACATAAACATAGCTTGGTATTTGTGCAGGCCTCAATATAGCATACATTGGTCCAGTTCGGTGTGCACCAGCCACTGGTACAAACACTTTTGAATGCATAGCTTTCATATAGGATGGATGTCCAGCAGTGCTCCGGTTGTGCCAATATGTAATGGGCTGCTCCGTCTCTTGGTACGGCTGTATAGGTATAGGCGGGTGCAATGTATTACTAGGCTCAAGATCGGAAGGTACATAGATGGCTCGAAGACGCCAGAGGGGATTGGAGCCAGAGTTTTCGGACCCAGAACCAAAATATCAGTAACTCTAAAAGCACATCCGAGCATTTTCGAGCGGAAGTATTCGCCATAAGTTAGTGCGCTAAGCTGAACCTTCAGCGCTGATACCCCAATGAAACAATTGCCATACTCAGTCAGGCAGTCAGGTTCCACTAAAGGCACTTGCGGCGTTCGAAATAAAGTCAGCACTTGTCCTTCAGTGCGTAGAAAAGCTCAATCAATTAGGAGCACACAACGTAGTACTGTTGGCCTGGGTCCTAGGCCACAGGGGAGTGGAGGGCAATGAGCAGGCGGACTCCATGTTTAATTTGTTGCGTCGCTCCCACAAATTGTCAACCCCCCAGCAGATCCTTGCAGCGGGTCTGCGCCATACTCTCCTATTCCGGGAAGGTATCGACCCCAATCCGGGTCCTTCTCCTGACCCCAGTACTGAGAAATGGGTTTGCTGCGTTTGCCGGAAAAGAATCTTTTTAGGACGGTCATATATATAAGGGCCTGAAATATTTCAATGAACTTCCTAATCACATAAATGGTAGTAATAACTTCAATACTTTTAAAAAAAGTTTATTGGAGCATTGTAAAACCCTTCCAATAAGATAGTTTTTTTTCTTTTATTTTTTTACATGATATACCGATACTGGAGCGCGAAAAGGGAATGGTAATAATGGTAGCAGCAAAATACAATGCATCCGGCCCTAAGGAAAAGAAAATCGGTCGCCACCTGTAACTCCAGACAGTTCCAACAACTAATTTCGCTGGAATTCGGTATTTCCAGCTGGTATTTACTGTTGCTGATCGGAATCATTCGCATTCCGACAGCATAAATATAACAATAAAATTATATAATGTGTAACAAAAATAACGAAAATAAGGCCAAATATAAGTTGGAGCAAGGGGGATTGGAAACACGTCCTTTTCAACCTCCCATTATAAGTTGAGCTGTGCTAATCGGAATCTTCATGCATTCCGACAGCGTCTTTACTAAACAAAGTTGAGGGGTGATTGGATACACTTATTTTCAATTTCCAACATCCAAAGACATGTTTAGCTGCATTGATCGGAGACTAATACATTCCGAAAGCTTAAAATACACATATAATTGAAAAATATAAGTTCCAAATTTTGTTGCCTTAAGCTGGGAGCACTGGAGGATTGGAAACGCGTCCTTTCCGACCTTCCTTAAATGACTGGCTCCCAGACTCGTCCCTTTGTCACGCTAGTAAATATGCTGATCGGAATCACATGGCATTCCAACAGCATATTCAATAGTAATAAGTGATTATAACAATGAATTGCACTTAGTAGTTTAAGTTTTAGGCCTAAACAGCCGTAATAATAAATAAATTAAATTAAAAAAATAAATACTCTTGTCAGTGTTTCACGTGCAAGGGATGGTTGCATCGGACAGGTTGCTCTGGGCTAGATTCCTCGTAACTTTTATAAATCTTTTGTGGCTCTTGTTATTCACGGCCTCATTACATTATGAGGAAATACGGCACCTGAGAACACAGCCGTATGAAGCTAAAAAACACAAGCATGTCTTCAGTGAACTCCACAAACAGGCGTCGGACCTCTATGCCGGTGATTCCTGTACTCAAAGAACAAAACTAGCAGAGGAGGAACGCACTCTCCCTAGGGAAACGAGAGTAGTCACTCTAGCTCAACTTCGAGCTGGATAACGTAACAGGTTAAACTCTTACCTATCCAGAATCAACCCCAACATACAAAACATTGTCCTGCTTGTGTCCCCACATGACACCAACCATCTCTTTAACTGTATTGTGGAACCAACGCCTCTAACACTCCTCCCATTATGGTCCACCCCTGTTGAAACAGAAAGTTTCCTTGGACTCCCGTTAGAAGATATTGATGACAATTTGTGATCGGTCGCACCTATTGGATGGGACGAAGCACTGCTATAACAACAACAGCAGGCGGACAACACGGAAAGAGAGGCAGCAACTGCATGACCTATCGATCCCGAGCCGTTCCTGCCAGTTGGTCTACAGGGGCATTTATTAGCAAAAAGGAGGGAAAAGAGAGAACACTGGCGCAATATGCCAGGCCTGAGTCAATCTAAGTTACTGTTAGGGGGTTACCGCACAACTCGATATAGGGCATTAATAGGCCTCTCAAAAAGATAACCTCAGAACCCCAACGGCTATTCTTACAAGACACTGTAGACTGAACAGTCACATGCAAAAGCTGGGTATAGTATCGAACAACACATACCGATTTTGTGATGGATCAGCAGACGGTGGACCATATCCTTCTAGATTGCGGCGCAATTTCAAGACGTAGGGCTAAGTTTATGGGCTCATCATGGCCAGAGCATTCCCACATTTAATCCCTCATACAAAGAACACTGCTGGGGTTCATCAAGGAAGTCGGCTAGGATGAGGTGCTGTGAAGGAGATGTGCAAGTCACTGTGCAATCCTCAATAAATGATCTATCTATCTACGTTCCGGTAACAAGCACCATTTTAGCCCGTTAAGCAAATTAAAAAAAAAACGCAATATGTAGGCTACACGAGAACGGAGACGTCGAGTAACCAAAACAAATGCGTTAAACAAATTCGTACACGTTATTTATCAATTTAACTCTAGAATTAAAGGATATACAACGAGAAACAACGTTTGACAACCTTTAAACAGTTTTAATAACTATCTCAAAAATTGTCGCTCTGATGCAAACAACTGATGAGATATCTACTTAAATTTGTTGAACAAAACGACTTACGTATTTTAAGCATGCTAACCTTTAGCCCGGTAAGCAAATTAAAAAAAAAACGCAATATGTAGGCTACACGAGAACGGAGACGTCGAGTAACCAAAACAAATGCGTTAAACAAATTCGTACACGTTATTTATCAATTTAACTCTAGAATTAAAGGATATACAACGAGAAACAACGTTTGAATATTAATAATGCCGGCAATGCGAAAGTCTGCTAAAATGCACCATTCTCCATGTAATGCTCGATATATAACTTTCCACGTTTTGAAACAGTGATGAAAAGAGCAAAATTTACAATAATTTTAACTGGCTGTGGGTAGTAAGGTGTTGATGTCCTCTCTTAACGCAATATAATGACATCTGCGATGCAGGGAAAATGACAAAAATCTTGCAAATCTACTAATAATAATTAATTTTTCCTCCCCTTCTATGCAGTTCTATGCATACATACATATGTATTTTTCTCTCCAAATGCTAATTAAAAAAATTAATTGGTTTTCACATGAACTTCGAACTCTGTCGCATTTGCATTCTTCAGTTGATTATCAACAAAAGCATGACAAATTATCACTAAAAAATTCATACATATTGCTTATATATTTAATATGGTAGCCAATTTACTTACCCTTTCTGGTGCGATGATTCCTGGACAATCGGGCCTGACTAGACGCGATTTTTTTTGCCTTAAGAGAGCGTGCTTAACGCGAACCCTATCATGTTATGGCACAACTTTGGTGATGCAAAAAATCAAAGACATTTCTGCTTCTAATGCTTATAGGATAGCAGCAGCAGCTCCCGGTGGCACCACATAAATAACAGTTGCATGCCGATCAGTTGCCTTTTTTGCTCCGGCTACCTATTCAATTTTAATTCACATTACATTATCTACTATTGCAATTTTTAATCACTACAAATCAATATAAATTACCGAAGCAAATACTGGCAAACCAAGATGCGTAGTTCCACCCTTTTTTAGGGAAATACATCCAACCAGTTTGGTACCGTATTCCAAAGCATGTTGCTTGTAAAGTACCTTGTTTTTGTAGATTTCCTTTGATTTTGGCATATTCTGAGCTGAATCGCAACCCGGCGGAGATGCTATCTATTAGAATAATATAACATTTTTTTTATTATTTAAAAATGCACATACGTATGAATGAAAATCAGAAAGTAAATAATGTTGTTGTTATTGTAGCGATAAGGACACTCCCCGTTATCGACTTTGGTGGTCCTTTGCCGTATGCAGATCGGGTACGTTCCGGGAACCATTAAGGTACTAGCCCGACCATATCGGGAGAGATTTAGTTGACATAAAACCTTGTAGGCCATCCCGTCGATTCTATACAACTTAATATGGTAATGATTTAAGACGGTGCACCACCCAATTTTTATCAATAATTATCAAACGTGGAATCAAAAGGCGCGCCTCGAGCTCCGTTTTTATTATTATTTAATATTTTTAAATTAGGTGGTGTACCGTCTTGTAAAACTTTACCCTTAATATTATTTTGGGCGAAGGCCGCCAACGCAAAAAGATGGTCTCTGCAGCAATATTCTTAATTTCCGTCACATGTCACAACTCAAATTAACTTAATGTTATTTTGGGCGAAGGTCGCCAACGCAAAAAGGTGTTCTCTGCAACAAAATTTTTAATTTCCGTCACATGTCACAACTAAAAGCACAAGATATTTTTCGTTGTAAACAATTTATATTTTTTTTGCGTTTCAATGTTTTCGGGAATAATTAATGAACTGTCATTTCGATGACAGCATGAAACGTCGATGTGTTAAGGCTCCATTACTTATACTTAGCATAGACTTGACTTGACTTGGCGTAAACTTAGCAACTTAGCCACGATTATACTCCACTTAGCGCATACAACCTGGCAACATTATCAATAAATGTCAATTTGTATGACAAAATGTCAAAATGAAATGGAAACGAACAAATGACATCTCAAAATATAAACGTCACTTAGAACTTACATAGAAAATCAAAATTCAACAGACTTCCAAGTCAAGTTAAGTGTTGCTAAGTTTTGAGTAATCAGTAATATGCAATGTTCATTTAACAGAACTGTAAGTGACAGTTCTCAAGCCAAGTCAAGTCTATGCTAAGTATCAGTAATGGGGCCTTTAGTGGAGAGCGAAAAAAGCTTTGAATGTGTGGGTGAACTGGTTACCTCCGTCTTGTAGGGAACAATATATGTATGGCCTAATTATGAAAAACATCTTTTGTAAGAAATTAATTACATTTATTAAACTTAAAAAGATCATATTTACTATTTTTTTCTGTACTCTTCCAATTTCCTTTTTTTGAAGTTAATTAAACATATATGTATATATTAACTTATTTATTCATAACACATTTAAATATACCTACAAAAGCATTACTGCATACACACCCTTATCTATACTTGTTGGCTTTTTTCGCGGGTGCAAGCACCAGTGAACAAATTTGCTTGAAAACAAAAAAGAACAGATGAACAAAAAGAACAACCTGTTCGTTCATCAGAAAAAGAACTAAAGAATCGAATCTCTGAAATGAACGAAAAAGCACAACTCTATAAATAATTTTACTTTTATTTTATTTGACAGATGATGGGAATGTGCTTTTCTGAACGGTTGAATTTATCGAATTATCAATGACACTAGTCTTGATCGAATGACTGTCATAATACCGAATGAAAATTCGTTCGATCAACTCTTTCGACACTGTGGAAGATAGAATTCGTCTCATAATAGGGACCTAAATTTCAATACGCATTATACTCAGATTCAACTGAAATATGTGTCTATGTTTCATCTCTACACTAAATCTATGTATCACCTCTAAAAATGGTGTGTGTCCACTATTCATCGCAACCGATTCAGCTATATGTTATACACTGTGGCCAACAGAGGTTTGTGTCTCCAATTTTAGGTGCACTCTGTTCTGTAGGTAGTTATTTAACCACTGCCGCTAGATGGGTCTCCAAAGCATTATCTAAGCGAGGATAAGCGTTTTTTTACGTGAAAACGTAAACGTATACGCGTGCAAAAAAAGCACGGCTCATATATTTATTTTATATAATCTACCCGATTCTGAAACTTGAATGATGGAAACGAGTTTGCATAAAATCAAGGGCTAATTAAAATTCATTAACCCTAACGCCATAGTCGTAACCATACCCATATCCATAACCATCTCCAATGTGATCGATTAATGGTGGTTTAACCTAAAAATCGTGAAAAATTCATAAAAATGAAGAAAACGCAAAAAATTGCAAACATATTCCACAAAAAATAAGTCTCTTAGTCATAACGTATCCAAAACAATGAATAAAATCTACAAAAGGTTATTAAATTCACCAACTCAAATTTTTTTAGGTTATGGATACGTCGAGAAACCAAAAACCAATTAGTTGGCTATGGTATGGTTATGGCGTTAGCGTTATGGTATGGCACCATTAAACGATTACATTGATTTCCATTAGGTAGGTTCGATCAGCTGTTTTATCTGGTTATGGTTTTATAGGTATAAGTCACCATTAATTGGCCCTTTATTAAGATGTCAAAACGACATTCTAATTAGAATTGGTATGGTCACAGTAAGATCGATTAATTTTCTTGACTTATCGGCGAGCGATGTCAAATTCGGTAGAATCAACTGATAAAATTTTATTTTAAGCAACTTAGTGGTTATTTTGCAGACGGTAAATTGAAAAAGCTTTGAGCATTGTAAAGGTTAACTTGTACTATGGCTTTGAGTTCATCAAAAATATAATTCAGAGGTGTTCTTGTCTTCACAGATTTCATCACGTATTTCCGTAGAGTAATGTCGATTGCAAAAACGTTCAACAAATCGCTGACTAACAAAGGTGGGTCAAGTTCAACCAAGCCATCATGTGTACTTAAACCAATGGAATCTGAATACACTACAATAGATTTAAATAGCGGTAAAAATATGATCGGACGATCACGTGAGACTGGTATAAAAGATGTACGCTGTTCTAAGCGGCAACTGGAGTTAGACGTAGATATGGAAAATGCGCGAGCCAAACTGCGAGTGATTGGCGTTAATCCTTGTAGCGTTAATGGCTTAATGGTAATGCAAAATACGGAATGTCAACTGGAGCATGGTGATGTGCTAGAGCTCGTTTATGGCAGACATCAGTATGAGCTTCAGTTCAAACCGCCACCACCATTATCTGCAGCAGTAACTAAAACGAAAGATGAATCTAAGCTAAACCAAGAATTAGAAAATAACATCAATATGTCAAGCATTAACAATGAAAACACAGTAAGTTCTACAGGACAATGGGAATCTATTGGAAATGGCGCAATGATAGTTTATACCGCTGCCACAGTAAAGGCATCAGACAAAGTAGCTGGCTATGATATTGATGGTACCATAATTACTACAAAATCGGGCAATGTATTTCCCAAACATACTGATGATTGGCAGATTCTCTATCCAGAAGTTCCAAAAAAAATGAAGCTGCTGCAGCAAAGTGGTTATAAATTGTGCTTTTTTACAAATCAAGGCGGTATTGGTAGTGGCAAGATAACGTTGGATGATTTTAAAAGAAAAATTAAGGACATTCTCGAAAAATTAGGCGTTGCTGTGCAAGTTTTTATTGCGGTTGAAGAGGGTCACTATAGAAAACCATTGCTTGGCATGTGGCAGTATTTGAATGAACATAAAAATGATAATATTGAAATAGATTTGGCAAAAAGTTTTTATGTAGGTGACGCTGCTGGTCGCCCGGAAAGCGGTAGTGGCAAAGCTAAACGTAAAAAAGATCATTCTTTGGTAGATCGTCGATTTGCTGCCAATATAGGTATATCTTTTTATACGCCTGAAGAACATTTTCTAGCTAAACCGACAGAGCAATGGATTAAACCGGATTACGAGCCAAGCGCGATTATAAAAAATACACATATTCCTTTATTGGAACCAGATGCTGTTAAACTACCTGCTGATGGCTGCGAAATGATAATTATGGTCGGCTTACCCGGTTCAGGTGAGTTAAACAAGTACATTAATCAATTTTGATTTCTATAACTTTGCTGTTATGAATGGCTCTCCTGCATACAATATCTTACATAGCCATACTTCACGAAAGCTCTAACCAACAGATTTTTAGAATCTGTGGATTTCGCAGCTTTTACTGTGATATATTACACCCCCAGGAAAAATGTTAGTGTTCGAACTAATAACAGGGGAGTTACGCCACTATTAAAAAGCAATTTCTGCACGAGGTGTATGTGGAAAAAAAAAATTGTTTGCTTTAACTGCAAAATTTTAAATTTCTTGCTTAGGTACCGTTGTTGTTGTAGCAGTGCTTCGCCCCATCCAATAGGTGCGACAAATCACAATTAGATACCGTCCCGCCAATTTGTGGAAATAATTAGAAGAAACACGACGCCAATTGGAAGAGAAGCTCGGCCTTAAATCCCTTTAGAGTTTATCACTCCTTCTATTTATTTATCTTTAGGAATCTAGCCATCAAGGTAGTACTTTGACCTCCCGGAATCAATTTAATAAGTCTGAACTTCTAGGGCACCCTCGTCCAGTATTCATACCAGGCGAAGTACTTCTCAATTCCTAACAAACCCCTTAACCTTTGGATAGTGGACCGATAATGAAAGAAATGCCTGGAAATAGGTTAAAATCAGTAGGTAGTAGAGGTTTACGCCGATTACTTTATCGTCGGCGGCTGCGTAGGCTCTATTATATACCGGCGGCGGCGGCGCAGGCGGCGCGCCGGCGTGCGCCGGTGTTCTTACTTTAAAAGCTTCATTTTTCTATTTAAAAAATAATATTTAGGAAAGGTTTTGTTTATATGTATTTAAGGAAATCAACGTGTTGGCCATTTCGGAAATACCCGGTGGTTTTGCATCAAAATCTCGCAGACCATTCAAACATTTTCAGGAGTAGCTCCTTGCGAAGGGATTGTCCCTCGTTCGCTTGCTCCAGAGAGGCTTCGAACCTAACCCCGGTCTTTGGAATTGGTGCTGCTGCGTCTGCTGAAAAGAAATAGGGATACATAAAATAGTCACACTTTTGCCTGTATATCTCGTGCAAAGCGTAGTTTCACCTATGGTTAACTCCTAATAATCGTCGCACACAATTTCTTTAAATCATTTGTCGCTCCTTGGCGGTCACGCATAAAGGCGACTTAGGGTTGCTATTAGTGGTCTATTAATACTCATGACTCTCGTGGCACAGGGCGCCTCCAGTTTTTTCGGCTGTTTTTTAGAGCTACAATTCCCGATGTGCGAACAGTAGGAATCCCTACCACCGGTCGCTACCACGCCTCCTGAGCCTCATACCATATGCCAGTACAAACCTATAGGACTGCGACTTCGAACTCATACCTTCGTCGACGTCACTTTCCTAGAAGCTCTAGGTGTAGCTCCGAAGACTTTCCAACGTATGCTTTTATCGCGCTATGCTGCCGAGCTACACCAGAGAAACACCTTGAAACGTTATGGAGTGACTTTTCGGCCAAGGATGCCGCCCTCGAAATCATAAGCAGTCTAAGTGGATGTCATTGCGACATGGGTGAAAATCGTATAATCCTCGGCGCATCTACATAATTTAAATTTTACAAGGACCCTGGATAAAATTTTTAAAATGTAGACCAAAGATTGCAGACGTTTGTGTTCACAATTTAGTCTTCGTTAAATTAAATTTAGAACGAAAGTCGACGGATTTTAAGTTGAAAGTTGTTAACTACTGTTTTCCGGCCTTACGATATAGGAGCTCATTATGGATGACCATGTAGCTTCAGTTTTCAGACAAGTTCGACTGTCCACTACGTTAGGGTAGTATGACACACGGTCATTAGTTCCACTGTCTTGGGAAAGCTTTTGCTTCACCACTTTGAGTGTTCTTGCGAAGGACGAAACCTGATGCACATCGAAAGGCCTGTTATTTTAAATAACTTTTGAATAGTTATAAAGGGTTAAATTTGGCAATTAGTTTCTTATAACTGGCAGTGATACGCATCCGTTGATACCACTTTCGACCATATCCGACCAATTTTCGACATGAACAATAAATGGCCTAAACAGTCTTAAACGCGTAAAAAATATAGTAACGCGCCGACGCCGCGCCGATATTTTTGACATTCGGCGGCGGCGTGCGAAGAACTACCAAAATCGGCGGCGGCGGCGGCGTTTATCGGCGGCGTATCCTAGTAGGTAGATGTACAGTAATAGAGCTATCGAGGAAATTTCAGTTAAAACAAATTTTTTCTTTTCAGGAAAGTCGCATTTCTGCCGCGAATACCTAGAACAACACAATTATACCATCGCCAGTGCAGATAAAGATGGCAGTTCAAAAGCATGCCTTAGTATATGTGAAAAGGCATTAAAAGAAGGCAAGTCCTGTGTTGTTGACAATACAAATGTTGATGTAGAATCACGTAAAAAATTTTTACAACTCGCTAAAAAGTATAATGTGCCATGTCGCTGCTTTACAATGAATGTTCCAATAGATCAAGTACGGCATAATCTTAAATACAGACATCTAACAGATAAAACTCACTCGAAAATAAATGACATGGTTTTCAATATGATGAAGAAAAAGTATACAAATCCCACAGAAGACGAAGGTTTTACGCAAACGATCAAAGTTAATTTAAAACCAAATTTTAAAAATACAGCGGAAGAGAAACTATACAAATTATATTTACTAGAGAAATAAATGCAAGTCTAAAGAAAGCCAATAATTTAATACAACAATCAAATACTCCTATTTTCAAATATGAAAGGATGTTTATTAATCTAAGGTAAATATACGCTTTGCAATATCATCGATAAGCCAATCCATAGCCCCTAGCAATTTTTCACCAGTTACAGCACTAACACCTACCACTAACCAATGATGTGTGGTTATGTCATCAAGCTCGAGTATCTAAAATTATAGAAAATTCAATATCAATATAATTCTATGATAAAAATAAGCCGTAATTGCTCCGCATAACTTACATCTTTGATATCATTAGCACTCAGTGCGCCAGGTAAATCCTGTTTGTTTGCTAGCACTAACAGTGTCGCTCCAGCAAGCCGTTCCTCTTGCAACAATACTCTGAGCTCTTGTTTACACGACTCAAGACGCATACGATCTGCACTGTCTACTACCCATACAAGTCCATCTGTTGATTCGAAATAATTACGCCAGTACGAGCGCAGTGATTTTTGACCACCTACATCCCATAAATTTAACATGTACCCATTATGCTCCAATGTCTTTATATTGAATCCCAAAGTGGGTGATATTGTATCTATGGATTCACCGTTGAATCTTTTCAGTATTGTTGTTTTACCGGCATTGTCCAATCCACTGTAGTGGAAGAGCAATAGTGCAAAAAATTCATAAGCAATTTTTTGTTTTGTATATCCAAATAAAATTTGTTACTTACAGCAGCAGTATGCGCATTTCTTTTTCTTTTTGTCGCATTTTCTTTAATACTGAAAGAAACCCCATTTTGTAGCCTTTGTTTGTATCACAAAATTTGTATTGAAATTTTCATATGCAGACAGAATATTCGTTTACTACCTCGGTGACGTTTAATTTTGCCTAAACCATAGTGTACCTATACCAAGTGTGTTCACTAAGCGATAAACGTCAAAACTACAAACAGCCTCGCTCACCTGATGGAAATCTCAGGTCTAGAGTCGCATTTTTGGTCTCAAGTACAAAAATTTGCGCTGGGTTGCATTCGATAGTCACAAATAATTAAGTTATGTTAAAAGGTGAAATGATTCTGAATATTTTCAAAAACTTTAAAAATAGCAAATAAATAAGTGTCTATAATATAAATTATATAATTATAAATACATTTTTCAAAGTTTAACTTAAGTTTTACCCGGGTTACAATTTATTTTTGCAAAAGTTTTACTAACGTTTTAAAGATTTTAAAAGATACTTCAAAATGTAACAATGTGCATAAAAACAACTTGAAAATGCAACACGGCGTATTTTTGTAAACATTTATTTATACTTTTTTATTTGGTAAGTAATTCATTTTTCATTATATGTTACTTATTTGTTCAAATTAATTTTTTTTAGGCTTTCCATAAAAGAAAATTGATCGCCAAATCAACGAAGGGGTTCTTGCCAAGCAATTTTACTGCCCTAATCTACAATCGGTCATTTGAATTATGAACAAATCCAAGTTTCCAGCAGAATTGGATGTATGGGTTGGTGAAACTTGGAGATTGGAGAAATATTAAATGACGTGGACATTACAGGCAATCCAATTTTATTGCACTGAGAGCTGGGTACACTTGTGGGACTCCCGGCATCAGTTTTAAGCATAGTAAATTGGAGGAGCAGCCTTGTGAAGAAATTGAAGCAGATCAGTTACATATATCGAGATTTCTGCTTCAAAAGACTGAAATATAGTGTGAATTTTTATACGCAGCAAAGAGTGGAGGTAAGAATAGAGATCCTATGCCATTTATATGTATTCATTAACTTTTACTTATAGGATGTACGACGAGAAATGCATATTTTGCGGAAAATTCTTTCAGGTGGCAGCTTAGCCTTTTGCTTGGAATCCTTAGTGGGCACACATATTGGGTTGCGCCCTAGTGACGTTATTGATGTATTTCTGCGCATCTTTGGGTTAGTGGAGCATCATTGCATCATTGAACACGGCATTCATTAGTCAAGATTGGAGTGAAACAACCTGAATACGGAGTTCTAGGGTAAACCCTCCCAAAAAACTAACTTGTATATATTCTATTTTTAGGATTCGGACATAGGTATTATACCGCGTGCTCTGTGTCATCTTTTTGATGAGCTGCGTTTATTGGAAATGGAGTTTTCAATGCGCATTTCCTATTTGGAATTGTACAATGAGGAACTATGCGATTTGCTTTCATCCGATGACAGTGTGAAGATACGCATTTTCGACGATAGTACAAAGAAAGGATCTGTTATCATGCAAGGGTTAGAAGAGATTCCAGTGCATAGTAAAGACGATGTTTATAAGCTCATCGAGAAAGGAAAGGAAAGACGCAAAACAGCTACAACATTAATGAACGCGCAATCTTCGCGCTCACATACTGTGTTCTCTATTTTAGTTCATATACGCGAAAATGGCATTGACGGCGAAGAAATGTTAAAAATTGGCAAACTTAATCTGGTGGACTTAGCTGGAAGCTAATGTAACTAAGGCGGGAAATGAGAAGGGTATACGCGCTAGAGAAACTGTTAACATCAATCAAAGTTTTATTAACATTAGGTCGGGTTATCACTGCTTTAGTCGAAAGGACGCCGCATATACCCTACCGTGAATCTAAGTTGACACGTTTGCTTCAGGAATCACTGGGTAACAAAACACATTTCTCAAAGTTAAATTAATTCCAATGCAGTGTTTTTTTTTATTTAGGTGGCCGCACCAAAACATCCATCATTGCCACAATATCGCCCGGTCATAAGGACATTGAAGAAACATTAAGCACTTTAGAGTATGCACATCGCGCTAAACACATTCAAAATAAGCCAGAAGTAAATCAAAAGTTAATTAAGAAAACTGTGCTCAAAGAATATACGGAAGAGATTGATAAACTAAAACGTGATTAAATGGCAGCGCGATATAAAAATGGTGTTTACTTGGCGCAAGAAACTTACATCGAAATGACCTTAAAAATGGATTCACAAAATCGACAACTAAATGAAAAAATGTTGCTTTTGAAAGCGCTTAAAAATGAGCTGCAGAATAAAGAAATAATCTTTAATGAAGTCAGCTTAAATTTGGTTGAAAAAACCGAGTAGCTTAAACGGACGGAACAAAATCTGAATCAAACGCAAGGTGTGCTGCAGCAAACTAAAAGGGTGAGTAAACGTTTATCAAATGACAGAGCATTAATAAATATGAATAATTGCTTATCCATTTTGTAGATTTTTAATTGTACAAATCGACGCTATAAGGAAAAGAAAGTTTTACTGCAATCACACGTAAAAACTGAGGAAGTACTCACGAATCAAGCGCGACAAATATTGGATGTTGCTGATGTTGCCGATGTTGCCACTAAAGATACGCATCAGTTGCATGTAAATATTTATTAAGTGTTATTCTTTTGATGATCTAATTTTTTCTCTTATTAAAGAGCACAATAGAACGCAGGAAAGATGTCGATGTTAAAATTCAAACTGCATGCGAACAATTTGATGAACGTATGCGGGAGAACTTCGATTTAATGGATAAAAACGTAGAAGATATGCAAGAGCAACAACATACCTATACTCAAATGCTGCTAGAAGAATTTGGTAGGATTTGCATTCTAGTTACTGAAAGTTGATTAGGTAACAAATTTTTACTTCATAGCTAACACGACAAACGTGCAAAAAAAAATTATTTTGCGACAGCGACATAAAACTCCAGAAAGTCAATGCTTTATGCAAGGAATCTTTTTTATCCACAAATACAATAATTGAAAAATGGTCAAAAGTAATACGCGATTCTAGCTTGGACCATAAAAACCATTTTACTCTATTGTTCAAAGAGCTGGAAAACAAACAAATTGAACTAGTCAAACGAATGGAGGATAAGCTTAGCGACTTGGAAAATTTATGGGATCAGCAAAAAGCTATCACTGAAAAAATGCACAAGACTGTTGTAGAAAGTTTGAAGGAAAAAAACGATAATCTTCAAAATCACACAACACAAATGGTTAAGCGCATTGACGAAATTAAACGTGTCTTAGAGGATAGTGTTCAACACTTGGCTCTAATGCACGATGAAATAGAAAATGAGCGCGCTGTTGCAGTTAATGAACGCTCAGTTATGGAGGACATTATTGAAAAATTGAGTACACTTAAAGAAAATTCATATTCGAACAGACTCACACGAGCAAACGCTTTTAAGAGCTTAACAGTAAAATTGGAGGAAAATACAAAAACAAATGGCGAACAACTACAACAGTGTTCAGCATCTGCACAAAGCTTTTATAATGACACATGTAAATTAAATTCATCAACACAAGAGCTCTTCGGTAAACATACTTCAGCTGCACTAGAATGTGGTGAACAACAAAATAACGCCTACTCATCACTCAATGAACAATTTCGCAACATAGAGAATGATGGCAGAGAACGCGTTAAAGTATTAACTGCCACAGCAGCTGCGCATGCTGAACACACACTGGACGTAGTAGAGCAATATATTGATAAGGTGAAAGAAAATCGCACGAAGAGGGAATTAGAAATTGAAGAAGCAGTCGCTCTTATGAAGAGGGGTCTTTCTGATGATGCTCAACAATTAAAGCAACATGTCGTCGTTTCGTGCGGATTAACAAATTATTTGCAGGAAAACGTTCGAAATTGTGCCAACAACTATAAAGATAAAATGGATGTTTGTGTACATTATGTACAGAAATTTAGGGAGAGTGAGTTGAAGACATATGCGCCAACCGGTAAGAACTTAATAAAATAAATATAAAATAATAATAATGAATAAATATAAAAAGCAATGCAAATGACACTTGTTATCAAATTATATTCTTCTTTTAGGTGCTACACCCTCCAAACGAAACTTTGTGTATCCCCGCTCATTGGTAGCCACATCACCCCACATTGATATCGTAAAAAGATTCCGACAAGAGAACGATTGGTCGGATTTGGATACTACGGCGCCAATTGATGAAGTATGTGCATTATTAGATGACGTATATTTACTAACTAATTTTTTTTAAATCATATTCAGGGAAGTGAAGATGAGCATGATTTAAAAAACTCGGTTCAGGATATCACAAATACTGAAATTTTGTTAAATTCAACACCAATTGATTTAACGAATGTACCAACACCGCAACTAAATTGTGTGGGAGGCAAAAAGCGCAATGGTCTGCTCTCGCAGCAGCTACGTAACAATAACTCATTGCCTAGTGGTTATTCGCCACGTAAGCCATCACCACCACATAACTCATCCGCACCAGTGGCAGCGGTAATTATTTGAAAATATAAGTTGAATTCAATTCCATAGTATGTTCGTCTTTTAGGAAAACAAGGAGAATATGTCATAATGCTTCAGTATATTTAATGCGTACTAAAGTCATTAATGACAGAGGTGCATATCAATAATTGGAGCTGTGTAATCTAAATCGAATCACACATTTATCATAAACGAATAGACAAAAGTGAAACGATCATAAATTATTCACTGCGCTTTTTTTCAAAGAATTTTAATGCAACAGCACTTAATTTTACATAAGAACACTATTGGTGTTTTTATGTACGCTGTTTATCTAGTTCTGGTACATTTTTTTACACAGCTTACAAAAACAAAATACACTGGAAAGAAATAATGTTTAACCAGACAACTTGATAGCTAGACTGACGTGAATACGATTGAAGGACGTCTCGCAGCACTTTTTGTACAGTTATAATACCGCAAGAATGTGAAATATTGGGTCAACGATTTACATACGAAAAGGAATAAGCTTTATGAGGAATACATTTTAAAAACTAATTCATGTTGTTCAAATGAGTAGATTAAATCTGCATCCAATACTTTGATTATATTCCTGTATTTCCATTGTCCTTATATGTTCTTGGTATAATTTCATTTTATTTTATTTAGATACTGGTAGTTTATTTTTATGATTATTTCGTAATGTATACAATATCAAATTAATTACACTGCATATCAGATTTTTTTGTGTAAATATTATACTTATGTTTCGTATATCGTTTGCTGATTTGGAAATGGAAAAACACAATAAAAAAAAACTAAAAAAATTTGATTTTAATCATCTTCTTCATCTTTTAAAATTCCCAAACGACGTGCGACCTCCTTAACATTTGCGATAAATTCCTCTTGAACAAGATTGAAACTCACTGCTAAAAGTGCAATGCCGAAAAGCAAGTATAAAGAGCAGTAGGCGATCGATTGCTCTGATTCGTCTTTTACACCGGTTAGCTTCGCTTCTGAAATTGACATCCTGTCCTCTGTGTAAATAATGAAAATAAAGGAAAAATAAAGATTAATAGCAAAAATTTAACTTTATTTTATTTTATTGCTTTTCCACACCACCTTTGTGTAGAGTTGCAAAACTATCAATTTTATTATTGATTTATTTTAGTTAATTTTACAGCTCTACCCGTGAGGTAGCAATATAGGCGTGTTACCGATTTTTTTCGGGTGTTCGGTTCCCCAGGAGGCCTATTTTCACCCATATACATACAAACTTAAAAAATTATTATGAGTACTAAACAATACTACTCAAAAATAAAATATTGCACGTTAAAACTTCAGGCACGAATATGAAAATAATATATACATACACATTAAAAAAATAAAAGTTTAAAGTATAATTATTACTAAACAATACTACACAAAAATAAAAGATTGCACGTTAAAACTTCAGGCACATATTTGACAATACTAAATACATATACTATATACAAAATATCAAAAATAATACATTGCTCTTTTACAATTCAGGCTAATTGATAAAAAATATTTATGTACATATTTACAAATCCGCCCGCAGTGATAGTCCAGGAGAAAAAGCTTAGGTCGCAAGTTGACATGGTGGAGAGAAGGGGCCTCTATTTAAATGTACAAGTTGCTTGGAAAAGTACGATACGCGCATATTTTAAACTAAAATAATTTACTTATATAAAGAAAAAACATGTATGCCCTTAGAAAGGATAAGAAATGCGAAAGTCAAGAACAAAGAATGAGCGTACAACCTATGTGAAAGTCTATTTTAAAGACACCCAAATCGACAGAATACATCTAATTGGACATGTTTGAACATGCAGATAGACACCCGGACTTGAAAATAACTATTTATAAGTTAAATGCCTAAATGGTATATATTTAATTTTAATGTGGGCCGATTTTTTATTAAAACTATTTAGTAGAAAATATGTCCGAATTCTTATAAAAACACATTTTACAGTGTCGGGGTTGCAATTGCTGCAACAATAGTACGGCTCTACCTCTGCCATTTTTTCAAATAAAATTTGAGAAAACCCAACCCTATGGCACGTTGCGTCAAAATTTTCCGAAAACTTTTTTTCTAATTTGGACATAAAATCGACAAATTCGGACGGAGGACACACGAGGTTACAATTTGCAAATTGCTTCTCCTGAGTGAACAAGAATTCTTTCTCTGTTATTTCAGATCCAAATCTTGGAAGAGGCACTAAACATTTATGAAGTTTGGAATATTTGAAATACATATATCCACAAAAATAAACAAATGCACTACGATGTAAAAAACTACTTTCATCGAAATCAACTGAAATTTCGATTTGGACATCTTTAAAATTATCTGGTTTTGGCCTAGGTAGGCCTTGAAATTCCTGCCAAGAAGTGTCCCTTACTAAAGCGTCGTTACAAGCTGATATAATGGCGTTATTGGAAAAATCTTCCCACTTATCCTCAGGCAAGAGTTCGCAGTTCCCTCTATCGACGCATTTAATATAAGCTGTGCCCCAGGCTTGCCTAAAGAGATACGAAAAACGCTGCGGAGTTATTTTCGAATCAAATGACCCTCCTCTACGTATATGGCCAAAAAAATTCTCAATTTTATCTTGGCAAAGTCTACGTGTATATAAAAAAGTGAATCCCTTATGTGACAAGAATCGCCACAAACGGCGTAAACTACTGATATTGAGGAGCCAACCTTTGATGAACCTATATGTGTTGGTGATATCAGTATCGTCCTCGTAGACTTTAATAGATTTTAAAAACCGTTCTGCCTCTTTAAGAAAATTTAATTGGTCCGCAGTACCTTGAAATGGTTGTTTGAAATTACCTACATCTCCAAAGTAGATACTATTAAATATGTTGAACAGTTTGTCGAAGAAAAGGACGAACTCGGCAGTGTTAAAAAATGATGGAGATTTAGAACTATTCAATTGCCCGGAGCTGTAGATTGCGAACATTGCACTTGCCACAGAATTACTCAAAACTTGTGTAGCTAAATGTACGCTCATTTTATCGCAATGTTTCGGTCTTATGTGTTTTGGGGTAAGTTTGTAGGTGCAGGAAATATCATACACAGAGCTTTGTTCATAGAGATGCACAATATCCTTCCAGTCTACGGGGCGTTCTTGGAAATATACGCGATTTTTCGCATTTTCCAAACAATTTCTAGTACCTTTTATAAGGTGTGGAGGATCAAAGAAGTACATAATTTCCTGACCGTTAACCTCGAAGAAGGGGCTTTCAATAGAAACTCCTACCAGATTTGCAAAACCTAAAAAATTTGCCCCTTGATCGGTTACCATTTGGCAGGGGTGGAGTCCAATACTCTGGAGCTGACCTATTATTTCGAAAATATATTTTCTTAAAACATCTCGTGGGCATGATTTGTTCACAAAAAAATAAGCTAAAGGATGAGTCCAAGACTCTCCACCGACGCCTTGGACAAGAACAGCGAGAACGCTTGAAGCTACTCTAGAGGTGCGATTTTCGTCGCCATAATCCTCCAGCCCTATAATTAAGTCCCTATTTCTTTCGTATTGGACAAACACTTTTAAGGACATT
The DNA here is from genome assembly GCF_040869045.1 of Eurosta solidaginis. Lineage (NCBI taxonomy): Eukaryota > Metazoa > Arthropoda > Insecta > Diptera > Tephritidae > Eurosta > Eurosta solidaginis. Next base: position 270,536,920 of record NC_090319.1, on the reverse strand, counting down.
TCATCACAACAGATGGAAACATACCTTTGTGCATCTGTGAAGCCACGACTTCTTAGCTCCAAAGCTTTTATGCTGCTGTAGTTGCAGCCAGGGTTACGTGGCCAACTTTGAACAAAGTGTTCAAGTGTTGTTCTGGATGGCCACGTTAATAAGGGCTTTAAATACCTATAGGCTACAGGGGCAATAAACTTAACTGCAAGAGCTAGCGTTTTCAGTTCCCTATCAAATCGATGCCCATGTGCATTGCGCTGGGTATTTTTTAGGCAATTCCTCACACATAGTGCTACATGTGGGGGTAACATTTTGCATAGCTCTTCGACTTGACTGCCCTGCCTTGCTTCAGTCAAATCTGGAATGACCTGATCTGATCTGGAGTTGAATACCTTCTTTTCTAAAACTAATACTTTTTTCCTTAGCTGCCCCAGCTCCTCATCTTTTTCCCTCAACACTTCCTGGTATTTTCTTTTCCTTGGAGTTCCATCAGTGAGGTAAATATCTGTTTGAGTTTGTCTACTATTAGCCCATGTTGCAATGAGAGAACTATCTAAAGAAGAGTTTAACTCAACAGGGGGTTGGTGGGTCTCCTCCTCCCTTTCTGCCTCAATGGGCGAAATACCTCTCGGTTGAAAATCTTCTACACCTAAAACTATCATACTCTCAGCTTTAGAGAGTAAATCCTTTTTCCCTTTAACTATCACTTTAGGCTCTACAATTTTTAAATTCTTATCAGGCAAAGCTGATTTGATAAGAAGGCGCCCCTTTCTCATTCCTTGAGAAAAGTGCCTTTGGCAAGCAAAAATGCATTTGGGGGTCGGGCCAGAAACCCCCAACAGCCGCAACCATTCACTCCGCCTAGTTAAAGCAAAACAAAATAATAGGTAAACAAACAAAAAAAAACAAAGCATAAAAGTGATTTTAAAAATTAGTGGGGAGCAACAAAAGAAATAATTGAAGCTAGCAAGGTTATTAAAATAAAATAATATATGCAAACAAAAAAGCGGAATTATTTTTTATTAAATGTGGGTAACCTTTAACCATTAAAAATAAAAATAAATGTTCAATTCAAACAAAAAAGCGGAATTATTTTATATAAATTATGGGTAGCATTTCACAATTTAAGCTGTAGCTTAATAAGTTAGTGGGAACTCACGTTGGGTATATAATGTTAAGTCTCGCCCGAAGTTAGACATCCTTACTTGTTCGATGAGAATGATTAGCTGGAACTGCTTTTTCGCTCCGGTTCGGGGCCAATGAAATAGTACCACGAATGAACTAGAAATCAGCTGTACAATTTTACACTACATAGTAACTATCGAAAAAGGGCCAATAAAGAACTAGTTCTAAAGTGCAAATTTGGATATAGTTAGGAACTAGTGAAAAAGTAATGCAGCGGGGACAATTTGCACCGCCTAGCACATGGTCATGTAAAATTCGCCATTTGAAATCACGCAAAAAAAAATAGATAGATGGCAAACTATTAGTGGCTCAGAATGTAGTAGAAATGAACTAGTTTTGAACTAGGTATTCTCCTTATACCTATATGACACTACTTTATTTTCTCTGTATTTTTCTATTATAATTTTTGTCGCCTTCCCTCCTAATACGATTTCACGACCGGTGTGTGTAAACTAAATTCCCAAAAACGAACGAAATACAAGGAAATTACAATCTAAAAACATTACAATTGAGCTTTAATTGTTTTATTACTATTTACTTATTATTATTTACTACTAGAAGACCCGGCAGACGTTGTCCTGCCCCAAATTTGGCCAATCTGCATACATTTTAATAAGCCTTTTCCGCCTGACTGCCCACATTCCACATATCCACATTCTATAAACACATGACCCCGACGGGATCCCGGACGGATACCGAAAACCATTCAGATGTGATCCCGGTAGGTACCCCAAATGATATCGAAATAGTCCCGAAATGACCCCGTCGAGATCCCCGACGGATTCCGGAAACTACGCAGAAATGATACCGGAAAGGTATTCAAATGATCCCCTAATAGTCCCGAAATGATCACGGACGGATCCCGAAAACCATCCAGAAATGATCCCGGAAGGGTCTCGATATGACCCTAACGGGATTACAAATAAGGCGATGGCGGGAGGAGGACCGCTGCTCTTTTTTCCAAAATTGTCTAGATCTCGATCTGTATGTTCCAGATACCAAAAACTATTGAGAAAATTTATATTGAGTTATAACAATTTATAGATTTTACACCAGAGGGGGGCGGAGAGTGTCACTGTTCACTTTGTAAGTCCTCGACTTATTTGACCCCTTGAGTCTGTGATATTGGTGAAGGCCAGTATACGTAAAGTTATAATGTGTAAAAATTATTAAAAAGTAATTGCTTGAAGGGGTGGTGGGACCCCCCCCCCCCCCCCTCTTTCCATGTTCGAAAAAAATTTCGCTGGTAGACTACTGTGTGTCCCAAATTTCATCAAAATCCGTCTAGCCATTCTGGCGTGAGTCAGTCGCAAAGACGAAAAAATATAATAATTAAATTATAACTGTTCCTACGGGGCGGGAAACACGCCCCTTTTGAAAAATATATAGCTAGTAGATTCTTCTAGACTATTGGCTATATGTGTACAAAATTTCATTCAAATCGGTCCTAACGGCTGGATTGAGTCACAAAGACAAACGTTTGGACAAACATCCAAACATCTAAACATCCAAACATTTATAATTTATATTAGATTAGATTAGATGTATTTTCTGGAAAGCCGAAGGTGGAGAAATGGTTCGGGAAATCTTCGGCCACGAGCAGCATTTGCATTATATTGTCTTGAAGAATATCTTAACAATAAAATTTTTAAATACACATTTTTTCTGAACTTCATGATTGAAAAAATGTGTGTATGTGAAAGAAACAAGATTTTCAATGACAATTAAAATTTTAACAAGTAAAAAATTCACTATTCGGTCAACAAATATAGTCAGAAAAGATTCAGAAAGCTGAATTAAAAATGATTATAAATTTTTGATCACCCAAAGTAAACACATTTGATTCAAATATGTTTCCAAAATTTGACTGAAAAGCTATATTCAGTTTTTTATCATTAAATGTAAGTATATTTGGTTACTCTTTTTGTTGGTTTTTATGAAATATTAAAAATTAATCATCAAAGGACTTCAAAAATTATGCCAAAAAGTGATCGAAAAATGCTTTTCAGTTTTTGATCATCAAAAGTATTCATATTTGATTATTTCTTTTGCTCAATTGTATGATATCTCATTATTTATTTAGAAAGAGTAATCAAATTGTATTTATATGTTAGGAAATTCAAAATTCAATCATTTAAACGCTGAGAGGGCGAGTCAAAATAAAGTAGTGTCATACAGGTATTATGGTATGGTATGGTATGGAATTTAATTGACAATTTATAAAATATATTTGGTAAAAAGGTAAGTCTAGTTGAGGTGTCGACTGCTAATACGCGTCGAATCAAAAAGCAGAAAGGTATCAGAACACATGCATTGACCTCGACAACAATAATCCAAAGGCGGAAAATGAAAATTTTAACTAGTTCAAAAGATATTAAAGAAAAACACGAAAAATGACCCGAGAGTCCCTCCTAAACTGGGGGTGGGATTCATAGTATTTTTGCGAAGAACACCTTTTTGCATTGGAGGCCTGCGGCCGCGATTATAAAAAATTACCCTGACCGGTCCACCAATGGGGTGGCATCAAAATTAAATGCGTGCAAAATCTATTTGTACACAAAATTTTTGCACGCGTATTAGCAGTCGACCCCTTAACTAGACTTTTACCGGTAAAAATTTGTATAACATATAGAAAAAATTTAAACATTAATAGTATACTCACATTTCTGCCTCCAATGGAAAGGCATGTAGTGGAACTCCTAATCCACATCCACCGATGCATACTCTATTAACCATTTGTCTGGAATAAGAAAAATAAATAAATAGATTAACTTAAAAATCCAGACAATTTCATCATATATTTGTACATTTGTGAAATAACTTATGGTAATTCTTTACTTTAGCTAACAACTGCTAAAACTCGACCAAAAATATCGGGAGAGGTGTCAAAAGAAGCGTTTTGATCCCAGGACCACGAATCCGAAAGCGATCCTTCGACCGCGTTTATAAAAAATTACTCTGGGTGGGTCCAACACCGGTTTGGAGACCAAAACTATAACGCGCAAAACACTTTTACCCACAGTTTTTCTTGTGGGTACTACAAAATCATCAAAATTACAACAACCATATTAAAAATTTCAATTTTGTTTGCAAATATCTCCGAAACGAAATAAAGCTTTGAATTTCCGCCTTCGGATTCGTGATCCTGGGTCCAAAGCGCGTCTTTTGACATCTCTCCCGATATTTTTGGACGAGTTTTAGCAGTTGTGAGCTAAAGTAAAGAATTACCATAAGTTATTTCACAAATTTACAATATCTACATATCGCCGGCCTCTCGCCAGAAAAATGGTTCTTCGTCTTCTAACAACACTCTCGACATTTTTGGACGGAGTTTTATCTGTAAAGCATTAACCATGTTTCTGGCTATGCTGGCCACGATATTTATGTTTAAAACTTACCAAATTGTTGTTGTTGTTGTGGGGAAAATGTTGGTATCTGAAATAAAACGAAATATTATTAGTATTACACATAAACTTACAAAAATGTACATTTTAGAAATAGACAATAACTACATAATATAACACTTCATACAAATACCTACCGAATAAGTTTCCTTTGTTGCCTCTAGAAACCTGGAAAAGAAAAGAAATAAAGGAATATATTATTAAAATTCAATAATAATGTATAAATTAAATCTCACTTATACACTATGGTAGAAACGTTGAAATAAATTTTTGAAATTTCGTGTATGTATGTGTGCATATTCACATAACAGGGTTGCTTCAAAAAGGTTCAACGCTAAAAATTTAGAAACTTGTCAACTCAAATATTTATATTCTGTATAAAAAGTTTTGACAAAATAACTTTCTTAATTCTTATATCGGCATATCTAATTCTAAATATCGCCATATTTGTAGAAATGTAGAACGGTTTGATGTATTTTATGTTAATTTTTATTTGCTTTTCATGAAATTATGTTTTATGTGTCGGTGTTATGCCAATTTCACACATAGGCTTAATGAAATAATTAATGAAGTTTTCTACATTAAAGACCTAATTGAACTCAATCTTCCATACAAAATACAAATTTTTAATTATCTCATTATTGATTTATTGAATACCTAATCGAGTGAAAAATTCAATCGGTTTTGCTTAGAGCTTCGAATTTTATTGTCAATGTAAGAAATGACAATCAAAAATAAATTATTTTCAATAATTTACATAAAATAGAAAAGCACGAAAAAATTCTAAATTTAATTTTCGCTGCATTTGCTGCAAAAGATAATATGGCTTTTTCGAAATTAGTCACATATTTGGTTAGGAGCAACATCTATGGGTAGTTCCGCATGCATTTTATTTTGATTGTATTTATAGTTAAAAAGAAAACGGCTGCTTTCAATTTTAACTATTTTTTCTAAAAACGAATTATTTTTTGGGGCTGTTCACAGATGTTCGCTTAATGAGACAAAAGTGCCTGTATGAAAAGGGAAACTTAATTATTTCATTAAATAGAATTGTGATTTGATTAAACTTTGAAATTTTGACGTCTATGCAGAAGATATCACACTTAGTTATCATTCACAATGCTAGATTCATTTACTGAACATATAACTGAAAGTGATGTGAAATTATTGTTTAACAAATAATTTTTTTTTACCACCACGGCAGCCAGCCATATAAATTAGCCATGGCAGGCAAAGTAAAAAAACCCTCAGGAACAAGAGTGAATAATTCCATGTGAAATTTTTCCGCCACGAAATAAAGTGAAAAAATTGTGCAACACAGCAACACTTTTGGGCCTACATAAACCCTGTTTCAGTGTTTTGCGTTTTTGCACAAAACACTTTTTTGCCGTTTTTAACCAAACCAACGACGACAACCCAGAATTTCCCGTTATGTTTTTCCGAAGTCCACCAATCGTCTCGACTTTTTCAATCATTCGGCGCATTCGGTAATGGTATCCATTTTGAATTCGCTGTCATTTTCGGTCTGCCGAATCTAGCGAGTGCCTGTCAGAATGCTTGACAGATAAGTCAACACACTTGTTCATGTACACTATGGCCTAAACTGATACTGATGGGGATTTATCGATTACTCGGTTTAGCAATTATATCAGGGCTGATAATTTTGGTACAAGGTCTGTGTTGCATTTTTAGGGCAATCTAAAGAATTTTTGTATTTCAAAATAAAGAAAGGCCTCTGTGCTTTTGGTAATTCCTTACTTTAGCTCACAACTGCTAAAACTCGTCTGAAAATATCGGGAGTTGTCAAACTTACAATTCGACCCAGAGATATTTGCGGTAATAGTCTAGAACAGGGGTCGCCTATTAACACAACAATAGGGATGTACTGCTAATAGGCGTCCTAATATACCAATATTAATAATCCGAAAGCGAAAAATAGGGGGACTCATGTAACCGTATAAATGCCTTATAAAGTGTGTAAACGTATAAATTTATCTAGTTTACGCACAAGCTGTCAAATTTTGTATGAAAAATCATTTACACAATTTGTATAAATTTACGCGCACATTTCATTGTGTAAACGCGGTAAACTCAAAGGAATGCAACCTTGCAGACATTACAGACGGCATTTTCATCAAAAATCTCCAACATCAGCAAGTAAAGGCGTTTTAGTTTTGATTTTTCACTTAATCTTGGTATTTTTTAATTTGTATAACAATCAAAAAAATTTTTTTGGAAATAATACAGCTGAAAAACAATCAAGTTTATCAAGAGTATTACTAGGTGCGTTCATATAACCGCGTGTGTAAATGGATATAATTTTACACCTTATAAGTTTATATGCTATCATGAGTCCCCCTAATAAAAATTTTAGCTCGTTCAAAAGATATTAGCGAAAACCCGAAAATGACCCCGGGCCCCTCCAAAACCGAGGACACTTTTCTGCATTGGCGTCCTTCGGCGCTTATAAAATAATAACCTGGCCGGTCATCCAATGGGGTGGGATCAAAATTAAATCCGTGCAAAGATTACAACAACCACATGAAAATGCCAACTTGAACTGCAAATATTTCTATCATTATTGTTTATATGTTAATATGTAGTTCAATATAACGGTTGTTTACAAAAATATTGGAATACAATTATTGAGCGAATCGGCTGCTAAGTGGAATAACACCATATCTCGGCTGCCGTGGCGAAAACGCCTCATCTAAGAAAACGTTTGAATAATGCCCAATTTCATAATTGGTTGAAAAACGACCTACCTCAGAATTTCTTACAAAAACGCCCTATCTGATCTCGAATTCAATATATTTTGACATAAGCTGGGGTATTGATGAAAAAAATTCTGAGATAGGGCGTTCTTCGACTGAACTCTGAAAAAGGGTGTTTTGAAACCAATTCTGAAAGAGGCGTTAATTAAATGTTTTCGAAAGCAGGGCTTTTACGAAACGGTAGCCGAGGTAAGGTGACATTCCATTCAGCAATCAAAATGATTCAAGTAATCGAGCAGTGATCTAACGGATGATCGGTCTGTTTACTACTTTGAACGTTTTTTTCAAATATTCCCCACTTGTATGAGTTCACAATGTTAATCGATTCACGAAATAAAAATAAATATAATGGAATTAGAAAAATTATAAATTGATTTGAGAACCTTCCAATTGCTGATCTCGTTTGTTTTCCAGTCTAGTTGATTTTTTTTCTTATATTTCTTATATTTCTTTAGTTTTTTTGTTTGTTTGTCATACTGTTTATACACTCGCACCAATACCGGAACTGTAGTAGGGGTGAGGAGACCCGAAATTTAAGAATACAGGAATAATACACCAGAATAAACTAGTATTTGTAGGTACTACTTGTTTACTGTTGCGACTTATGCTCGGTTTTTCAGTGCGAGTTTAAACTCTACACCTTTTCCAGTTTAAGTTCAGAAATGTACAATTCAAGTTCAGAAAATTGCAATTCAAGTTCAGAATTTCCAATTTAAACTCAGAATATTACAATTCAAGTTTAGAATTTCCAATTTAAATTCAGAAATTTACAATTCAAGTTCAGAATTTTCATTTCAAGTTAGAATTTTCATTTCAAGTTCAGAAAATTACAATTCAAGTTCAGAAAAGGTGTAGTTAAAGTTGACCAGAGTTAAACCCTGCCACTTCGCCGCTCACGTTGAGATGAGCAGGAAAATTTTATGTTTCGAACAAAGTGGCAAGGTTAAACTATTGAACTTTAACAGGATTTTAATTAAGCTCGCACTGAAAACCCGGTCATTAAACTAAACAATCTTAAAATGGTGATGAAAATTTTGTATTGCTAATTTTGGCAGCCATTATATTGAAATAGTGCAATTGCATCGAAAATTCCAACACTGTTTCTGCTTAAAATTTTTTGCACTGCCACCCTTTTCGGTAAACTTATTTCGAAATTCTATCAACAATGTACCCAACACACGGCACCAAATTTAAAAGGGCGAAAAACTACCTTCACAATTACGACGAGCAGCAGTAGCCGGCAGCAGGCCATTCATGATTATTCGACGCGCGCGCTTCAGTCGATTTTGAACCGGTGTGCTTGAGTAATGTGTTTTAGAATGAGCTGGGGCGGTTTTTCGAAGCATAAACGGTTGTTTATCAAATAGCCAAATTGTAGTGTTGCTGAACGTCCAATAAGTAATAAAATCACTATTGCTGTAATAACTAATTGCTTTTTTTTTCAAATTAAAAAGAAAAAACAATGTGGTTTTGAAGTGAGTGAGTGACTTGTTGGTTTAAAATTTAAACACGTTGTGGTAACAAAAAAAAAAAACAAAACACATTCATTAAATTGACAAAGTTTGTATAAGTGTAAATAAATATTTTCTTAAATTAATAAATATATTTAAAACATTGTGAATAAGTTCGCAAATTCTCATTGTACGTTCGTTAAATTCAAATTAGTTTTTTTTTATGTGCTGAAGGAGTTATTGCATGCCTTCCAACTTCAAACAAACAACGAATCAGATTTATGTGACTACTATATGATATATACATAGATAAGTTTGATGGCAGAAGAAAACCAGTAAAACCGCCTTGCAACCAATACCAGCAACCACCACATAAATATCATTTTACATAGCAGCCAGCCCGGTCAACATAAGCTCAATGAGCCGCTGAATTATTAAAGAATCTTAACATGTACTTTACCTGGTATGTGAAGGTAAAAGAAGCGATGCAAAGTCGTAACAACAACAAATAGCTATAATATATATGTATGTACCTAGTAACAATGTTAGATGCTGCTTTGTCGGCGAAATGGAATAGTTATCAAATCAATTGTTTAAAATTTGGTTTGTGTGTTTATAATAATAGAAGGAAAATAAAGTTGTGGGCTGTAAAATAAGCAACTGAAATGTATAATTCAATTGTCATTTAAAAGTGTTGTAAACTCGAATTTTAATGATCAAATTGAGTGAAGTGGTTTTTGTGGTGGGCTTTGTGAAAGAGGTAAAAGAGAGAATACATGGAAGTGAAATAGAAAAAAAAAAAATGTACAGTTAATAAAAACATAATTGATAAAACAAAAAACAACAATTTAGAAAAAATAACAAAGCTTAAATCCAAAAATTTTTTTTAAAAAAACGTACTAACAACCTCTAGCAACGATTGCACTAAGGCTAAATGTACCACATGTCGCCGTGAAAAGTCTTTTTTAATATTAAGACTTTTGGGTAATTTATTTGTTTCTGCGAAAAGTGAACAATAACTTCACATTGTAATTCGAATGTTATCCAGCTACGACAATTTTCTACAAACTTTGCAGAAAGTGTTCTTTCAAAAACACTGTACAGCACCTAGGAGGTTATTGGACCAAAGTAATTTTTTCGATCCAGTCATACCCAAGTGGTTTCTCAGTTTTTCTACGTTAGCCTCCAAAAGATAACGATGAGTTTTCGAAATTCGAAATTTGATTCACTGTAAACTAACTGACTTACTTAATTGGCGCTTAGTTGTTTAAACTGGTGCCGATTGTCAACACCAAAGACATTTAAATCGCTTTCCACCTGGTCCTTCCGGTGGAGTGGGTGCTGCCCTGTTCCTCTACTTCCGCAAAAAATACTTTCTTATCCGGATCATAATCTTTCATTCGCATACATGGCCTCGCCGCCAGCGTACCGGCTGTGTTTTAATTCGCTGCACTTTGTTGATGTCTGCATAAAACTCGTACAGCTCGTCATTACTTTTCTCTCGAACACTCCCAGAGCTGCCTCATTTGATCTTGCCATGGTCAACGAGTCTGTATCATATAGCAGGACGGGTGCGATAAGTGACTTGTAGAGCATGGTCTTCGTTTGCCGAGGGAGAACTTTACTTTTCAACTGCCTATCTAGTGCAAAGTAGCATTTATTGACAAGAAAGAGAAAGCATACGCTAATAATTTCACGCTTTTATAGAATATTGTTTCAGAGCGGTTAAGCTCTGCAGTGTGTACTATTTTCTCCAGCATCAAATTAAAGAAATTACACGATAGGGAGTCACCTGCCTGCCTGACTTCGTAGAGGTCGTTCCCAATTCTGGTTGAACTGATGGTAATGCTCAACGTCATTTTGCATAGCCGTTTAAGTTTTACAGGGGAAACCAAACTCAGACATAGCCGCATATAGACTTACCAGGCCTGAAACCACTCTGATAGAATCCAATCAGCCGATTCACGGTGGGCTTTACGCTTGACAATGCGATACTAGGAAGGCTAATTCCGCGATAGTTTGCAGGATCCTCCTTTTTTTGGACTGGGCACAGAATATTTAGATTCAATTCGTCAGCCATGCACTATGCCGACCATATTTTGCATAGAAGTTGATGCATGCGCACGGCCTTGTTATTTTTTAATCTGGGTATTGCTATTCTGACTTCGTCATAGTTCGTCATATTCCCCATATTAATTCCATCATCGCTGATATTGGACTGGGGCTCATCATCTTCCCTGAGTGTGTTTCATCGCTCTCTATATTTAGGAGCATATAAACTGAGCTTTCGCTGGTCATCGGTTACCAAGACGCCGTTTTTGTTTTAACAGGAGTATGCCTCGGGCTTAAAACTTGTTGTGTGGCACTGAATTTTTTGGAAAAATTTGCGGGCGTTATTCCTGGTGGATAGCAGATGAAGCTCCTCGCACTGACGCATTTCACCCTTATTTTTTCGAATCGAGTTACATCACAAGGTCCCTGGCTAAATATTCTGAAATCTATCATATTTCTCAGTTTTGCTTAACTTTATACAAAGTTTTCATCTTCATTTTACATGCCAGAGCCCAAAGGTAGCTCTTACCATTAAAATTAAAAACTTTTACTGGCAAACTCTTTCGATGTCCTAAGTAATATTTTCGCTATCAGAACAATTCTAAATATTCTCGCGGAATTTTGTTCTCGCGGATTTTTTTATTCCTGCGGAAAAATTCCCCACTTATTTTCTCCTAGGGAGAACAATAATGGGGAATAGGAATTTCGAATTTTCGAAGTCAGCTGTTTTGTGAATTGAAATTTCGTTGCGCATTTCTTATTTTGTTTAAAAAATGGAAAAGTTTAATTATTGTTGCAAGTTTGTTTGAAATTAAGAAATAAAATATAAACAATGCACAGTATTGCATTTCATATGGTATTCACTGAAATGAGTAATGAGTTGGTGCCACAGCAACATCAACAGAGGTGCATAAGAAGAAGACGGCGGGATAACACAAATCCGCCTGAGTTGCCTCCTTCCATTGAGCAAAGCAATTTCCTGGCGGCCAAGTCGAGTTGAATTTGTGTTTCATCATATGCCGAAATCTATGCAAATTTCCTTAATTATTTTGATGCATTCCCTTTAATTTAACAAGTGAAAAAACTCCTAAGAAATGGCAGAGAAATCTCCCTCTCACTCACATTCATAATATCTACTTTTCTCCCGTAACCCCGGTTTGCGCTTTTTCGAACATTCTTCAGAATAGGAGGAAAAGAGAGAAGTGAAAAAACTCAAGGAATTTTTATTTAGAATACGAGGAATAGGAGAAGGGGAAAAACTCGCATAGAATTGTTGTTTAGAATTGGACTGTATATGAAAAGGAAAAATTTGTATGTTTTTATCTTTTGGACCACCCAGTGAAGTATTGTTGAAGTAAAGGATTGTTTGTGTTGCATGCTGGCAACTGAAGGAGCAGCAATGACTGTGCTAGGGACTTTTTATTCGAATCTGTGCAATCAAAGTGGGTTTCCAGTTTTTTTTTCGTATTAAATCACGCTGGCATAAAAAATTAACATACACTTGTTAGCACGAAAACAGCAGCAAAATTATTAACGCATTTTATTAATTATTTTCTTTTTGTTTATATATATGTTAATTCAAACAAGCCGTTAATGAATTTTGTAAAGTAAACTATAAAAACATATTTCAAAAAAGTTTTCGAAAAAAAGCAACAAATTCGAGATTAAAACGTTTTGGAAAAATTTCGAAAATTAATAAGTCTTCGCAATTGATAAATATTTTTTGCTTTATGTTGGAGTTCCTTAGAAGACGTTTTTGAAAATGTTTTGCGTATAATTCGTTATGCATTTCATACAAGCTTAAATAAGCTTAATAAGCCTAAGTGAGAATGGCGATTATTAAAGTATAATTAGCGCTGGTGAGATAACAAAAAGATTACGACACAATAAAAGATTAAATAATAAACAAATAAAAACAAAAACACATACTAAGTTTTAACAAAAATGTAATTGAAAAATTGATAACATAATATAAATAAGTATTTTTAATTTAAAAATGAAATTTTGTTCAAATCAGTTTTTATTGTTCAAAAAAAAAAAAATAATAATAAAATATGGAAGTGTTAGTGCCAATAAAGCCTCATAGTGCTTCCAAAGTCATAAAAAAAAATAAAAATGGTGCTCAACTTAATCCACACTGCTAAAAAGCTGAAAAAATCCGATCACAAAATGTCGGAACATCCGATTGATTTTTAAATTTTTTTTTGCGAAATTGCAATATAAAATTGCATTAAAACCACCCAAAGTCAGCCACACATTTTGCCCACAAATTAAGCATCATAAGAAAAAAACAATTTAAAAGATCCCATACACCCTCTTCTAATAACCGCGCAACCTGAGAGCCACCGAAGATGCCATTCGTACAGCGCGTCGTACAACCGACGCGGCTGGCATTAGCTTCAGCAATTGATGAGAGAGCTCGAAGCGCCAAATTCCATTGCATGCCGTGTAAATGTCAAAACAACAATTGCATTAATAAACAAACTACTACACAAATAAAACAACAACAACAACATGTGAATGGAGAAAACGAGCACGTGCGCAAGGATGATGTTGTTTGTATTGAGAGTAGCAGCAGCGGCGGTGGTGGTGCTAGCGATACGAATTCAAGGACAATAGCGAATGCCAAGGACATTTCACAGCAGCAACAACAACATTCAAGGAGTCTGGCGGCAACACCCACTGCTGGCATGAATCATACGCCCACTACCACTGTCACAAGAGCTATAATACATGTTTCCCAACAAAACGGCGGTGGTGGTGGGGATGCAACGAGTACGCTCGGTTATACAACAAACAAATTGGCTGCATCAGCACCAACAACACCATTGCGTGATGTTCGTGACGATTTTTCACATCATCATCAACTCCAACATCAGCATAATTTACTTCATCATAATCATAATTATCACAATCATACGAATGGCGGCTATACTTGCAGTTTTACTTATGCTACCGATACAGAGGAAGAAATTTCTATTGCATCCACATCCACACCGGCTGCACCACCGGTGCTCTCTCTAAAGAAGCTCAAGCATCATGTAGAATTTTTATCCACTGCACCTTCGCCCACACGTAGCGCTTGCGCTGGTGATATATTAGGACATCAGCAGCAACATCATCATCAGCATCAACAACGACAGCATTTGCAGCGTCAACGCCAGCAACAACAACTGCAGCTAAAGCGTGCACAATCGCCAACAGCCGCGAAAATAGTATCCGGTCATGAATTCGAATCGATTAGCAATTTAACTTTGAGTAACGCGTTACGCCAGTTAGCTTCTTTGGTGTTATTAGCTAGCGATATATTTGAGGAGCTGCAAAGCGAGTTGTTGTCTGTTGGTGAACGCGCGCGTAATGTGCAAAGAAAAGTGATTGCTGTGGAGCAGCGCGTCACCGCCTATGATCCGAAGATGGTCACAGTTCGTAAGTATTATTTTAGTATTTATATTTTATTAATTTGTTAAGGTTTTTATCCGAGTTATTTCTCTGGAGACTAAACTTAATTTGGAATAATTAAATTTATTCAAGGCATGAGAGAATATCGAGAAACATTAGAAGTGAAAAATATCTTAAACTGGTTGAGAATTTGTTGTCACCATTTGAAATTTTTATTCCAATGGCCGAATATTGTGATATAAACATTTCCACTCGTTGGGTGGGTTTAAAAAAAATGTATAAGCATAAAAAACACCGTTTTGGGCTACGTTGGGCGAATTATGGATAATTAAAGAACACAGCTAAAGTAAAAAGGCGAGATCAAGAAGGTGGGGGTGAATAACATTCCGCTGTAGTATTAAGGGCCTCATTCTCTATGATGAAAAGAACGTTCGTTTCGCCTCAGAGATGAATCGCTAGTGTATTTGAACTATGTTAAACGATAGCAAAATTTCATTTGACAAGTGCTTTCACCTTCCTGCTTGAAATAAAGTAAGAAACGAAAAAACTGATAAAAAATACCATTGCTAGACGAAATCGTTTGGAGGCGAATCGCTCGTCTGAGCTATCGTTCACAATACAGAATGAAGCCCTAAGTATTTGAATTTCGATTGCTTAGTGCAATGTTACCCTATCAGCATTCCATTTACAGAGGAAGTTATTAACTTCGTGGTCTCTTTTATTTGAATAAACCCTGAACTGTAATAGTTATTTATCTTGGAGGACTACAGCAGATCTCTGCTGGCACTTACTATTCAACAGGAACTTCCTCTTCGGAATTACTTTGTATTCTCCAAGATTGCATTTTTTTTCATTCTATGATCACTCCTCCGTTGCTTCCAGCCACTGCCTTGAGAATATTTGTACCGCTCTGTGCTTTGGTCGGCAGCGTGAAATCCTTTGCTGATCCATCTGCGGTGTCTACGTCGAACAAAGGGGGCTGTGGATTTTGTTGGGATCATTGCCAAATTACGCTCTCTGAAAATAGTCGTCTGCGAAAGAAACTGGAGTACCTTCTACTAGACGGGATAGGTAATGTAGTTGTAACTTTCGTTTCTGCAGTTAGGGTGAAGGTTTTGCATCTCACGGTTGTCTCGGGAGACCTGCTTTCCTTTATGTCAGGATTGAATATTTCTTTGGAGCACCACTCTTGTGACTGGAGTATAATATTTTTGCTTATTTTAATGAGCTGCAGGAATTGCTGCCGGTTGCGCTCTTAACAGATTCTAAATTATCTGAGATTGTCATTTTCTTGGTTGAAAGCAAACTCACATCAAGGCCCAAAAACCTACGTAGATGACCTTAGGGCTTTAAGTAGACGGATTGTTAACAAGTACAAGAGGAGCTAACTACCCTCAAACTGAAAACAAAACCATACAAGGTTTGATCTAGTATTTATAAGCCAGAATTAAGAAGAACCAAGCGAAAATTCTCGAAAAGCGTTCCCAAAAATATAAATGGGTGCAATTCTGCTTTCTTGGTGTACTTGAGAGAGATAGACGGGAGTAAATCGCCTCTGATCTTAGTTATCAAACGTTTCTTGGGCAGAAATAAATGCAATGATAAATATGTATGCAGTGGTCATTGTTGGAAGGCCTTTCGCTGCCAAGACTGCCATTAGGCTATGAAAATGGGAAATCTAGCTTCTTGCTACCTTCAACTTCATTCCGAGCAAGACAGATTACTGTGCGCCAATTTCAGCCCCGGCTGCTCACTTTATACCTGTCACGAACTCGTAGTCAACCGGAAGGATGCGGTAGACGGAAGTGAAGCCATCTCATCACTTCAGGCTTAACTGCTCAGCTTTTGCAATGACAAGTCATAAATATCTTGGTGTAGATGTATAAGGATCTGCGGAGAAAATTAGGAGGGACGATATTTACTTTTTCCGGAAGTATACTCCTCCTACATATAAATCTACTTAATGATTAGAAATAAGTGACATCATAATAATCATCATTAATTGGCCCTTAACCACCAAGGTAATTTTGGTCATTGCGGAACCAGTCCCGCCAGCTATCTCTGTTTCGAAATAACTAACGCCTATCTCTCACAGATCAGTAGAGATCTCATCTTTCTTGATTTGCGTTTTTATGTTTCTCTAGATTCGAGAGAAGTGAACTTTCCTCTAGGCCTTGAATGAGCATTATGTTTTTGGCCGTGACAAAGGTTAAGCTCTGCAGTGTGTACTATTTTCTCCAGCATCAAATTAAAGAAATTACACGATAGGGAGTCACCTGCCTGCCTGACTTCGTAGAGGTCGTTCCCAATTCTGGTTGAACTGATGGTAATGCTCAACGTCATTTTGCATAGCCGTTTAAGTTTTACAGGGGAAACCAAACTCAGACATAGCCGCATATAGACTTACCAGGCCTGAAACCACTCTGATAGAATCCAATCAGCCGATTCACGGTGGGCTTTACGCTTGACAATGCGATACTAGGAAGGCTAATTCCGCGATAGTTTGCAGGATCCTCCTTTTTTTGGACTGGGCACAGAATATTTAGATTCAATTCGTCAGCCATGCACTATGCCGACCATATTTTGCATAGAAGTTGATGCATGCGCACGGCCTTGTTATTTTTTAATCTGGGTATTGCTATTCTGACTTCGTCATAGTTCGTCATATTCCCCATATTAATTCCATCATCGCTGATATTGGACTGGGGCTCATCATCTTCCCTGAGTGTGTTTCATCGCTCTCTATATTTAGGAGCATATAAACTGAGCTTTCGCTGGTCATCGGTTACCAAGACGCCGTTTTTGTTTTAACAGGAGTATGCCTCGGGCTTAAAACTTGTTGTGTGGCACTGAATTTTTTGGAAAAATTTGCGGGCGTTATTCCTGGTGGATAGCAGATGAAGCTCCTCGCACTGACGCATTTCACCCTTATTTTTTCGAATCGAGTTACATCACAAGGTCCCTGGCTAAATATTCTGAAATCTATCATATTTCTCAGTTTTGCTTAACTTTATACAAAGTTTTCATCTTCATTTTACATGCCAGAGCCCAAAGGTAGCTCTTACCATTAAAATTAAAAACTTTTACTGGCAAACTCTTTCGATGTCCTAAGTAATATTTTCGCTATCAGAACAATTCTAAATATTCTCGCGGAATTTTGTTCTCGCGGATTTTTTTATTCCTGCGGAAAAATTCCCCACTTATTTTCTCCTAGGGAGAACAATAATGGGGAATAGGAATTTCGAATTTTCGAAGTCAGCTGTTTTGTGAATTGAAATTTCGTTGCGCATTTCTTATTTTGTTTAAAAAATGGAAAAGTTTAATTATTGTTGCAAGTTTGTTTGAAATTAAGAAATAAAATATAAACAATGCACAGTATTGCATTTCATATGGTATTCACTGAAATGAGTAATGAGTTGGTGCCACAGCAACATCAACAGAGGTGCATAAGAAGAAGACGGCGGGATAACACAAATCCGCCTGAGTTGCCTCCTTCCATTGAGCAAAGCAATTTCCTGGCGGCCAAGTCGAGTTGAATTTGTGTTTCATCATATGCCGAAATCTATGCAAATTTCCTTAATTATTTTGATGCATTCCCTTTAATTTAACAAGTGAAAAAACTCCTAAGAAATGGCAGAGAAATCTCCCTCTCACTCACATTCATAATATCTACTTTTCTCCCGTAACCCCGGTTTGCGCTTTTTCGAACATTCTTCAGAATAGGAGGAAAAGAGAGAAGTGAAAAAACTCAAGGAATTTTTATTTAGAATACGAGGAATAGGAGAAGGGGAAAAACTCGCATAGAATTGTTGTTTAGAATTGGACTGTATATGAAAAGGAAAAATTTGTATGTTTTTATCTTTTGGACCACCCAGTGAAGTATTGTTGAAGTAAAGGATTGTTTGTGTTGCATGCTGGCAACTGAAGGAGCAGCAATGACTGTGCTAGGGACTTTTTATTCGAATCTGTGCAATCAAAGTGGGTTTCCAGTTTTTTTTTCGTATTAAATCACGCTGGCATAAAAAATTAACATACACTTGTTAGCACGAAAACAGCAGCAAAATTATTAACGCATTTTATTAATTATTTTCTTTTTGTTTATATATATGTTAATTCAAACAAGCCGTTAATGAATTTTGTAAAGTAAACTATAAAAACATATTTCAAAAAAGTTTTCGAAAAAAAGCAACAAATTCGAGATTAAAACGTTTTGGAAAAATTTCGAAAATTAATAAGTCTTCGGAATTGATAAATATTTTTTGCTTTATGTTGGAGTTCCTTAGAAGACGTTTTTGAAAATGTTTTGCGTATAATTCGTTATGCATTTCATACAAGCTTAAATAAGCTTAATAAGCCTAAGTGAGAATGGCGATTATTAAAGTATAATTAGCGCTGGTGAGATAACAAAAAGATTACGACACAATAAAAGATTAAATAATAAACAAATAAAAACAAAAACACATACTAAGTTTTAACAAAAATGTAATTGAAAAATTGATAACATAATATAAATAAGTATTTTTAATTTAAAAATGAAATTTTGTTCAAATCAGTTTTTATTGTTCAAAAAAAAAAAAATAATAATAAAATATGGAAGTGTTAGTGCCAATAAAGCCTCATAGTGCTTCCAAAGTCATAAAAAAAAATAAAAATGGTGCTCAACTTAATCCACACTGCTAAAAAGCTGAAAAAATCCGATCACAAAATGTCGGAACATCCGATTGATTTTTAAATTTTTTTTTGCGAAATTGCAATATAAAATTGCATTAAAACCACCCAAAGTCAGCCACACATTTTGCCCACAAATTAAGCATCATAAGAAAAAAACAATTTAAAAGATCCCATACACCCTCTTCTAATAACCGCGCAACCTGAGAGCCACCGAAGATGCCATTCGTACAGCGCGTCGTACAACCGACGCGGCTGGCATTAGCTTCAGCAATTGATGAGAGAGCTCGAAGCGCCAAATTCCATTGCATGCCGTGTAAATGTCAAAACAACAATTGCATTAATAAACAAACTACTACACAAATAAAACAACAACAACAACATGTGAATGGAGAAAACGAGCACGTGCGCAAGGATGATGTTGTTTGTATTGAGAGTAGCAGCAGCGGCGGTGGTGGTGCTAGCGATACGAATTCAAGGACAATAGCGAATGCCAAGGACATTTCACAGCAGCAACAACAACATTCAAGGAGTCTGGCGGCAACACCCACTGCTGGCATGAATCATACGCCCACTACCACTGTCACAAGAGCTATAATACATGTTTCCCAACAAAACGGCGGTGGTGGTGGGGATGCAACGAGTACGCTCGGTTATACAACAAACAAATTGGCTGCATCAGCACCAACAACACCATTGCGTGATGTTCGTGACGATTTTTCACATCATCATCAACTCCAACATCAGCATAATTTACTTCATCATAATCATAATTATCACAATCATACGAATGGCGGCTATACTTGCAGTTTTACTTATGCTACCGATACAGAGGAAGAAATTTCTATTGCATCCACATCCACACCGGCTGCACCACCGGTGCTCTCTCTAAAGAAGCTCAAGCATCATGTAGAATTTTTATCCACTGCACCTTCGCCCACACGTAGCGCTTGCGCTGGTGATATATTAGGACATCAGCAGCAACATCATCATCAGCATCAACAACGACAGCATTTGCAGCGTCAACGCCAGCAACAACAACTGCAGCTAAAGCGTGCACAATCGCCAACAGCCGCGAAAATAGTATCCGGTCATGAATTCGAATCGATTAGCAATTTAACTTTGAGTAACGCGTTACGCCAGTTAGCTTCTTTGGTGTTATTAGCTAGCGATATATTTGAGGAGCTGCAAAGCGAGTTGTTGTCTGTTGGTGAACGCGCGCGTAATGTGCAAAGAAAAGTGATTGCTGTGGAGCAGCGCGTCACCGCCTATGATCCGAAGATGGTCACAGTTCGTAAGTATTATTTTAGTATTTATATTTTATTAATTTGTTAAGGTTTTTATCCGAGTTATTTCTCTGGAGACTAAACTTAATTTGGAATAATTAAATTTATTCAAGGCATGAGAGAATATCGAGAAACATTAGAAGTGAAAAATATCTTAAACTGGTTGAGAATTTGTTGTCACCATTTGAAATTTTTATTCCAATGGCCGAATATTGTGATATAAACATTTCCACTCGTTGGGTGGGTTTAAAAAAAATGTATAAGCATAAAAAACACCGTTTTGGGCTACGTTGGGCGAATTATGGATAATTAAAGAACACAGCTAAAGTAAAAAGGCGAGATCAAGAAGGTGGGGGTGAATAACATTCCGCTGTAGTATTAAGGGCCTCATTCTCTATGATGAAAAGAACGTTCGTTTCGCCTCAGAGATGAATCGCTAGTGTATTTGAACTATGTTAAACGATAGCAAAATTTCATTTGACAAGTGCTTTCACCTTCCTGCTTGAAATAAAGTAAGAAACGAAAAAACTGATAAAAAATACCATTGCTAGACGAAATCGTTTGGAGGCGAATCGCTCGTCTGAGCTATCGTTCACAATACAGAATGAAGCCCTAAGTATTTGAATTTCGATTGCTTAGTGCAATGTTACCCTATCAGCATTCCATTTACAGAGGAAGTTATTAACTTCGTGGTCTCTTTTATTTGAATAAACCCTGAACTGTAATAGTTATTTATCTTGGAGGACTACAGCAGATCTCTGCTGGCACTTACTATTCAACAGGAACTTCCTCTTCGGAATTACTTTGTATTCTCCAAGATTGCATTTTTTTTCATTCTATGATCACTCCTCCGTTGCTTCCAGCCACTGCCTTGAGAATATTTGTACCGCTCTGTGCTTTGGTCGGCAGCGTGAAATCCTTTGCTGATCCATCTGCGGTGTCTACGTCGAACAAAGGGGGCTGTGGATTTTGTTGGGATCATTGCCAAATTACGCTCTCTGAAAATAGTCGTCTGCGAAAGAAACTGGAGTACCTTCTACTAGACGGGATAGGTAATGTAGTTGTAACTTTCGTTTCTGCAGTTAGGGTGAAGGTTTTGCATCTCACGGTTGTCTCGGGAGACCTGCTTTCCTTTATGTCAGGATTGAATATTTCTTTGGAGCACCACTCTTGTGACACACAAAGAAGTAAATACTAAATTTAGCGACACAAATTCATAACAAAAGAGCGAAAACGTAACTCATTGTGGAATCTTATCGCATACTCAACGTTAAAATAGCGCAAAACAAGATTCAATTAAATTTTTTCATAACTAAGCGCTATTAACAATTTACGCCACTTCTCCACCCCAAACGCTTTTTTTTTTATCAACAACACTATTTACTTGATTGTTGGCTCATTTAAGTGAGAATAACTTAATGGCTAATGAAACCAGGCCAACTATCGGCCCAGTGCGAATTGCTTACAAGTTCTGTTGCAATTTTTTCTTTGTCTATTTGTTTTCGTTTTGCGCAAAGATTCGAAAATTACAAATTAACACCATCTTACATAAATGCCCATAGAAATGAAGCAATTCAAAAAAAAAAATTGAGAAGAAAACTATAGAAAAAGGCGGTAAATGCAAAGAAGAAAACATTTGCAAAATCGTGCAAGCAAAATCAAAAAAAAAAAAACAAAAAAAATTGCTCATGTCAGAACAGCACACAAATGCCATAACGCACAGCCCACATCACACTAATTATTAAATTTTTAGTTTGCCAGCAAGTGGTAATAATTATTGCACTAAGAATATTGTGGCGAATATTAGCATCACTATAATGTTAGTAAATAATCACAACAACAAAAAAAAAAGCAAGCAGCCACACTTATGTACATGTATACATTAAAGCAAGCAGCCACACTTATGTAAAAGGCAACGAAGAAAATTCCACACACATAAGCAGCAATTGGAAGCGAAGGGATTATTTCACATACACATATGTAGTCATCAGCTAAGAGCAGAAGTTGTTACTCACACATACACATACCTATAGCTGTATGTGTAAAGTATGAGAACCAACTGTTCTAGAAGGCATGTTCGTGAAAAGTCTAGACCTTAGGAGAAACATGCGAACGAGGCAACAGAGAGTATAAAAGCAGCACAAGCTGAGGAATAACTAGTCAGTTTGAATCAAACACGCTATCAGTGAAGTGTAATTGTACTACTCCCAAAGTAGTCTAAATAAAGACCATTTACTGAATATTGGAGTTATTTATTCGACAGTTCAGCGATTCGAACGTTAGCAGAAGGTGCATAACTATCAGGAACTCCCCAAAATGCGTTACAATACCAATGTTAGTGTTGAAAAGTTGGATGGTAATTGAAATTTTAGGAAGTTGGAAATAAAAATTTATTAAATACGAATTTCACACTGAGGCTTAATGAAATAGAAAAAAAAACACGAAAAAAATTCAAAATTTTATTTTCGCTGCGTTTGCTGTAAAAGATAATATGGCTTTTTCGAAAATGGGCACATATTTGGCGAGGTGCAACATTCATGAGTAGTTCACACTCTCATGCATTTTATTTTGATTGTCTTTATACCCACATAGCATATGGAAGATTCATTAAAGTATAAATCACCACAATGAGACATTTTCGACTCCTTTTGACGACTAAAAACTGTTTAATCAATTCTGCGATCAAAAGAAAACTCGAAATCGACTCCCTCTTATGAGTGAAATATGGTTTATTGAAAAAGCAACAACAAAATGTAAAGCGATCACAAAAAATGATTAAAATAAGATTCCAAATAGACTCTTAAATGTCTCGAGAAAGAATCGCAAAAGCTTTAAAACACACTTAAAAATTATTCCCACAAGACTCATAAATGATGGTAAATATGACTCGAAAAAGACTAAATACTTATTAGAAATATAGGTTAAAAGAGGCTCACCAAGGGTAGTCGCGGCGTAGGGTACCATTTTCCCTCGACGAGGGAGTCTTTTCTGATCAGAAAATGAGCGCATATATGCTTATTTTGATATATGCTTATTTGGAGACTCGAAAAAGACTCTAATATGATTAATAATTTCAAAAAATGCTGGGTGGGTAGTTAAAGAGGGGCTGTTGCTATACATATTTGTTGGGGCTGCTGACAGATGTTCGCTTAATGAAGCAGGTGACACTGTGTGAAAAGAAAAACTAAATTATTAAATTAAATAAAATTCTGATTCGATTAAGTTTCTGTGTGAAATTGGTTATCAATTAAGGTACGGAACTCCCAGTTCACTATTTATTCTAAGGCTGAAATTGAACCTTTTAAAATAATTTCGATTCCGTTATTATAATATGATTTTTATAAAAAAATTTGATATATTTGATATTAATTTCGATTCTGCCAAACGCACCCATCAGAAATTTTTGTATTTAGACTCTGTTAGAAATAAGGCATTCAATTAAGTATAAAGGAATAGCAACTCCTCAAGCTGAGATTCGAATTCGAAAACCTTTGATTGCTTATAGCACCAAAAATGTCTGTGTGTGATGCGTGTCTTTGGCAGGGCCAAAATGAATATCAAATCAGCCGGTGAAGGTATGATGTGGCTGAATGCGTTTTTCACACTTCGAGCATCGTAGGAGTGCAGGTTCAAATCCCACTCCCGGGAGAAAAGGCTTGGAAGAGGTTTACAAGGTATAATCGAAACAGCTTGAGCCTTTTCCGCCCTGATGTCACGTTGTTTAAATGTATCCCATATTATTAAATAAATTAAAAATTGCTTAAAGTAAATGTTTTCATATATTTAAAAGCGATGGAGGCAATACCCGCTTAATTCATACAAATATGTTTTTTTGTTTTTTCAGTTTTCTATAATATATATAAAAACCAAAAAAATTTATAAAGCCTTTTAAAATGATAAATACAAACTTTATACCAATTTCACACAGAAGGTTAATGAATTAATTAGTGAAGTTTTCTACATTAATGCCCTAATTGAACTAAATCTTCTATACAAAATACATATCCTTAATTATCTCATTATTGCTTTATTGAATGCCTAATGTCAGTTTTGCTTGGCCTTTCAGATTTCATTATTAAATTGACATGAAGACAGTAAAAAATAAATGATTTTGCAATAATTTACGAAAAATAAAAAAAAACGCCAAAAATGCAAAATTTTATTTTTGCAGCACTTGCAGCAAAAGATTATGTGGCGTTTTAAAAAATATCCATGCAATTTTGTTAGTTGTTGTTTAGTTAAAGCGAGGTATCTTCATAGCAAGGATAGCAAATTACATACAAAAAAACGCTCAAGAAATGCTCAAGACAAATTTCGTTTCTCAAGTATTACTCAGCTCTCAAAAAACTCATATGATATCTGCTACCTTTTTCTAAAGATCTTTTAGCAAACGCGCACAGGTTTCGCACAGAAATATATGTGCTTCGCATTATTTCTTGAACAACGACCCTGTAAGAACACAGCCGGTTAAATGCCAGGGATAACAGTGACTGTATTTACGAGTCTATTGAATGGAATTCGCAATTATATTTGGGCAAAAATATTGTTTTTCTATTGTTTAGTATATACTTTTTAACGTATGTGCATTTTCATTTCAAATATATTAATTTTAGTAAATTGTTTTTAATGCGTTGCCGCTTTTAAGCGCGTTATCCACATCATAGGAAAATACTTAAGAAAAATTTCATATATATTTCTTGTGCCAAAAAATTACAAACGATATATAGGCTAATAATTACTTAGCATTACGGGAGTTTTGAAAACAACCCGACGGCTGCACTGTATGTCATTCTGCACATTCCACCTGTAAACCTGGTGGCAAAGAATAGAACGAACAGACTACCTGATTCCGTATCTGTGCTTCGAGGGACCCTTATATTAAGCCTTGTCAGTGATAGTAGATGTAGAAAATGTGAGCTGGAGACGGAAACTATCGAGCATGTTTTGTGCTCATGCCCTGCGTTCGCAAGGCTAAGACTCCAGCTATTAAGAGTGGCACAGCTATCAGTTCTCAAAGCAGCAAGTAGCATAAGTCCTAGAAATCTTCTAGTATTTGCTAAGGGGACAGAGTAATTTTATAACAGATATACTGGTTTCTGATAGGTTTTTTTAGTTCGGTCGTTGAAAAACTTTTGAATACTATGGACCCATTCAGTCTATGTGAGGTTCTCACGGGCAGATCAGTTCAACTTAACTTAACCTAGAAAAAATTGATCGTTCATTGATGGATTTCTCAACCATCCGGTAAATATTTAGGAAAACAAGTATATTTTATTTTACTTGCGCTCAAAAAAATTACTTTTTGAATCTTGCACTTGAAACGCTATTGTTGTTTGCTTTGTGTGGTTAATAGTGTTATTAGGCTACGCAATAATACATATACGGTTCTATTCTGGCAATAAAAGTATTTTGGATAGAGTAACAACAAAAGGGGCGAGTTACGCCCATTTTCAAAATTTGTGTAATTTTTGTTCTTGGCTCAACCATACAAATACCGAAGTAAAATATCAATCAATTGTTGGTAACTAACTCAGAGTTATTGCAAACTTTGTTAAGGTTAGACCTTTTGGAAAAGTGAGCGTGGTCTTTAACTGATTATCTTCACTCAGTCTATATAATTTGGCAAGGATAGTATCTCTGCCGAATTTCAAAGTATATCTTTAACGGCTTTTCGTTCACGGCTTGCTAAACTTCCAAATTTTCTTGTGGGTGGTGCCCATACTCCAAAATTTTTTGGAATTTGTGTTTTGCGTCATAAAACCAATCCACCTACAAAATTTTATTAGCTCAGCGGTACTCGTTTTTGAATTATCTCATTTTTTCCATTTTTCCAAGTCTTCTATATTGAAAAAGTGGGCGTATCTATAAAGTGGGTAATCTATTCTGGGTCCAAATAAGCCCGTATACCGAATTTGGTGAAGATATCTCAATATTTGCTCAAGTTATATCGTGTCAATGGAAGGACAGACGGCCGGACGGCCATGGCTCAATCAAATTTTTTTCCAAAGTGATGAATTTTATATATGGAAATCTATATCTATCTCGATTCTTTTATAACTGTACAACCAAGCGTTATCCAATCAAAGTTATAATACCCTGTGTACAACTACAGCTGGGTATAAAAATAGCAAAATCTGAAACTACTGCAACGAAGATATTTTATATGCATATCCCATGCTGTAAATGTAGTTCTAAAAAAATAGGCAAGACCTAATTTTATACATAATATAAGCAAACAAGAAAAGAGCAAACAAATTTGCATTAATTTTGGCTAGGAAATATTTTCTTTTTGTTTAAAAGAAATCTAAAAATTATAGCTTACATTTGTTTTTGAATTAAAATTGGGCTAGTAGTTCTTTCGTTTGGCCTCATTTCAAATTTTGCTTTTTTTTCGATAAATGAATGTAGGTACATAAGTGCATATATTGAGTGCATGCATATATCGTTAGCTTAATGTGAAAATGTGCTGTCACTTTTTTTGAAAAATTGTATTTTAATGCAGTTTTAAAACTGAATTCAAAATACATCACAAAAAAAAAATATTTTTATTTTTCATTTTTACGTGCTGTGGGCAATGATGTGTAACTGTGCTAAGTCGTCAGCTGTTAAAAAGAATGTGTTAAATCAACCTATCAATAATACCAATCTGAATTACTAGTCATTTCTTTGTGCGCGCATTTTATTTATTTATTTAATTCATTCAGTCTAAAATTACATGCTTTGTTATTGTTGTTGTTGTTGTATTATCGATGAAGACACTCACCGAAGGCTGTGGGGAGTGTTACCGATGTTGATGGTCCTTTGCCGGATATAGATCCGGTACGTTTAGTAACAAAGCACTATTAAGGTACTAGCCCGACCATCCCGGGAACGATTTATATGACCACATTAAACCTTCTCGGCCATCCCGCCCTCCCCACCCTGTAGTTCCATGAGGAACTTGGGGTCGCC
The DNA here is from genome assembly GCF_040869045.1 of Eurosta solidaginis. Classification (NCBI taxonomy): domain Eukaryota; kingdom Metazoa; phylum Arthropoda; class Insecta; order Diptera; family Tephritidae; genus Eurosta; species Eurosta solidaginis. The sequence goes on along the minus strand of NC_090319.1, from coordinate 270,509,759 downwards.
AGAGCCTCGGCTGTGAAGGAAACAGGATTCGCCACGGGTAGGTGAGGTTGACAATTGGGTTGGGGAAGCTATATATTGCGCTAGCAACCCCTTGAGAGGGTTGCGCAACACATCCCCTTGAAATTGGATTCACCCAATTGAGACATGCCTTTGGTGTTTGATAAATGCTTTGCGCTGATCATAATCTACTTCACTTCTTACATGTCGATAACTACATGCTTTCTTACAGACTAGTTAAAAATAGAAAACAATTCAAGCTTAAACTTATAACTGTTATTAAAATTAAAAACACTACTGAATCGATTTGCTAGATGTATAGTCCTAGTTATAGGTTCATTCATAGCATAATTCGTTTTATGACTTATTTCCATAAATAATCTATTATGCCGAAGATCACGCAGTGGAATATATGGAATGAACAAATTAGATAAATCAGATCAATTCGTGCTAAAGCTTGTTACATTATAGGCAAGCATGAGTGAGATAAAAGTTCTTCTGTAATGCAAAGCCTGAAGACCAAGCAATTTGTGCCTGTTGGTATATGACGGGAGGCCGTCTGGCCGGTGAAGTATACGTAAAGCAATTTTCGTAAACATTTTTTGAACTTTCTCAATTTTATAGGAGTTAGATTCATAGAAAGGATTCCATATTATTGAGCAATATTCAAGACCACTTCTGACCAAGGGTATATAAAGTGCCTTCAACGTCATAGGGTTCTTAAAGTCACTGGTGTTACGTCTACTGAACCCAACCATTGCAACAAATTTTGAAACAACTAAGTCAATGTGATTAGAAAAAGAGAGCTTGGAGTCAAAAATTACACCAAAGTCTTTACACTCTTGACAGCGATTAAGAGATTTAGCATTTAGTTTGTAGATAAAGTATGTGGCAGTTGTCTTTTTGGAATACGGCACAAAACAGCATTTGTTCGAATCTAAAAATAAATTATTGTCTGAGCACCATCCGGCAAAAGAGTCCAGATCAGAACCGTTAGAAATAGTTTGACAAATAAATATTATTTTTTGGGAAATATATAGTTTTAGTCTTATATTTCAATCATTAAATGTGAGGAGTGGTGGGGAAACATATTGAGTAACAAGTAAGGAAAGCTAAGTTCGGGTGTAACCGAACATTACATACTCAACTGAGAGCTTTGGAGACAAAATAAGGGAAAATCACCATTTAGCAAAATGAACATAGGGTAACCCTGAAATGTGTTTGTATGACATGTGTATCAAATGAAAGGTGTTAATGATTATTTAAAACGTAGTGGGTCTTAGTTCTATAGGTGGACGCCTTTTCGAGATATCGCAATAAGGGTGGACCAGGGGTGACTCTAGAATGTGTTTGTACGATATGGGTATCAAATTAAAAATATTAATGAGGGTTTTAAAAGGGAGTAGCCCTTAGTTTTATATGTGAAGGCGTTTTCGAGATATCAACCAAAATGGGGACCAGGGTGACCCAGAACATCTTCTGTCGGGTACCGCTAATTTACTTATATATGTCATACCACGAACAGTATTCCTACCAATATTCCAAGGGCTTTTGATTTCGCCCTGCAGAACTTTTTCATTTTCTTCTACTTAATATGGTAGGTATCACACCCATTTTACCAAGTTTTTTTCTAAAGTTATATTTTGCGTCAAAAAACCAATACAATTACCATGTTTCATTTCTTTTTTCATATTTGGTACAGAATTATGGCATTTTTTTAATTTTTCGTACTTTTGGATATCTGAAAAGTGGGCGTGGTCATAGTCGGATTTCGGCCATATTTTATACCAAGATAAAGTGACTTCAGATAAGTGCGTGAACTAAGTTTAGTTAAGATATATCGTTTTTTGCGCAAGATATCGTGTTAACGGCCGAGCGGAAGGGCAGACGGCCGACTTTGTATAAAAACTGGGCGTGGCTTCAACCGATTTCGCCCATTTCCACAGAAAACAGTTATCGTCATAGAATCTATGTCCCTGCCAAATTTCACAAGGATTGGTAAATTTTTGTTCGACTTATGGCATTAAAAGTATTCTAGACAAATTAAATGAAAAATGGCGGGGTTAAGCCCATTTTGAAATTTTCTTTTATCTTTGTATTTTGTTGCACCATATCATTACTGGAGTCGAATGTTGACATAATTTACTTTTATACTGTAAAGATATTGAATTTTTTGTTAAAATTTGACTTTAAAAATTTTTTTTTTAAAAGTGGGCGTGCTCGTCATCCAATTTCGCTAATTTTTATTTAGCACACATATAGTAATAGGAGTAACGTGCCTACCAAATTTCATCATGATATCTTCAACGACTGCCAAATTACAGCATGCGAAACTTTTAAATTACCTTCTTTTAAAAGTGGGCGGTGCCACGCCCATTGTCCAACATTTTTCTAATTTTCTATTTTGTGTCATAAGGTCAACGCACCTACCAAGTTTCATCGCTTTATCCGTCTTTGGTAATGAATTATCGCACTTTTTCGGTTTTTCGAAATTTTCGATATCGATAAAGTGGGCATGGTTGTAGTCCGATTTCGTTCATTTTAAATAGCGATCTGAGATGAGCGCCCAGGAACCTACATACCAAATTTCATCAAGATACCTCATAATTTACTCAAGTTATCGTGTTTACAGACGGACGGACGGACATGGCTAAATGAATTTCTTTTTTCACCCAGATCATTTTGATATATAGAAGTCTATATCTATCTCGATTAGTTTATGCCGTTACGGATAACCGTTATGCGAACAAAGTTAATATACTCTGTGACCTCTGCTCAGCTCAGTATAAAAAGTACTAAGTCAGGAGAAAAAATTTGTTTTGAGTATGGAAATTGTGCTAGTCATAAAAAAGCTGCTGGGTTAGCATGCATGATTTTTATACTCAGTTGAGCAGAGCTCACAGAGTATATTAACTTTGATTGGATAACGGTTGGTTGTACAGGTATAAAGGAATCGAGATAGATATAGACTTCCATATATCAAAATCATCAGGATCGAAAAAAATTTGATTGGGCCATGTCCGTCCGTCCGTCCGTCTGTCCGTTAACACGATAACTTGAGTAAATTTTGAGGTATCTTGATGAAATATGGTATGTAGGTTCCTGAGCACTCATCTCAGATCGCTATTTAAAATGAACAATATCGGACTATAACCACGCCCACTTTTTCGATATCGAAAATTTCGAAAAACCGAAAAAGTGCGATAATTCATTACCAAAGACGAATAAAGCTATGAAACCTGGTAGGTGAGTTGAACTTATGACGCGGAATAGAAAATTAGTAAAATTTTGGACAATGGGCGTGGCACCGCCCACTTTTAAAAGAAGGTAATTTAAAAGTTTTACAAGCTGTAATTTGGCAGTCGTTGAAGATATCATGATGAAATTTCGTAGGCACGTTACTCGTATTACTATATGTGTGCTAAATAAAAATTAGCGAAATCGGATGACGAACACGCCCACTTTTAAAAAAAAAATTTTTTTTAAGTCAAATTTTAACAAAAAATTTAATATCTTTACAGTATAAAAGCAAATTATGTCAACATTCGACTCCAGTAATGATATGGTGCAACAAAATACAAAGATAAAAGAAAATTTCAAAATGGGCGTAACTCCGCCCTTTTTCATTTAATTCGTCTAGAATACTTTTAAAAATTTACCAATCCTTGTGAAATTTGGTAGGGACATAGATTCTGTAACGATAACTGTTTTATGTGAAAAAGGGCGAAATCGGTTGAAGCCACGCCCAGTTTTTATACACAGTCGGCCGTCTGTCCTTCCGCTCGGCCTTTAACACGATAACTTGAGCAAACTTCGATATATCTTTACTAAACTCAGTTCACGTACTTATCTGAACTCACTTTGTATTGGTATAAAAAATGGCCGAAATCGGACTATGACCACGCCCACTTTTTCGATACCGACAATTACGAAAAACGAAAAAATGCCATAATTCTATACCAAATACGAAAAAAGGGATGAAACATGGTATTTGGATTAGTTTATTGACACAAAATATAACTTTAGAAAAAACTTTGTAAAATGGGTGTGACACCTACCATATTAAGTAGAATGAAATGAAAAAGTCCTGCAGGGCGAAATAAAAAACCCTTGAAATCTTGGCAGGAATACTGTTCGTGGTATTATATATATAAATAAATTAGCGGTATCCAACAGATGATGTTCTGGGTCACCCTGGTCCACATTTTGGTCGATATCTGGAAAACGCCTTCACATATACAACCACCACCACTCCCTTTTAAAAGCCTCATTAATACCTTTAATTTGATACCCATATCGTACAAACACATTCTAGAGTCACCCCTGGTCCACCTTTATGGCGATATCTCGAAAAGGCGTCCACCTATAGAACTAAACCCCACGCCGTTTTGAAATACTCATTAACACCTTTCGTTTGGTACCCATATTGTACAAACGCATTCTAGAGTCACCCCTGGTCCACCTTTATGGCGATATCTCGAAAAGCCGTCCACCTATAGAACTAAGCCTCACGCCCTTTCAAAATACTCATTAACACCTTTCATTTGATACCCATATCGTACAAACGCATTCTAGAGCCACCCCTGGTCCACCTTTATGCCGATATCTCGAAAAGGCGTCCACCTATAGAACTAAGCCCCACGCCCTTTTAAAATACTCATTAACACCTTTCGTTTGATACCCATATTGTACAAACGCATTCCAGAGTCACCCCTGGTCCACCTTTATGGCGATATCTCGAAAAGGCGTCCACCTGTAGAACTAAACCCTACGCCCTTTTGAACTACTCATTAACACCTTTCGTTTGGTACCCATATTGTACAAACGCATTCTAGAGTCACCCCTGGTCACCTTTATGGCGATATATCGAAAAGGCGTCCACCTGTAGAACTAAACCCTACGCCCTTTTGAAATACTCATTAACACCTTTCGTTTGGTACCCATATTGTACAAACGCATTCTAGAGTCACCCCTGGTCCACCTTTATGGCGATATATCGAAAAGGCGTCCACCTATAGAACTAAGGCCCACTCCCTTTTAAAATGTTCATTAACCCCTTTCATTTGATAACTGTATCGTACAAACAAATTCTAGGGTCACCCCTGGTCCACCTTTATGGCGATATCTCGAAACGGCGTCCACCTATGGAAATAAGGATCACTCCCTTTTAAAATACTCATTAACACCTTTCATTTGATACCCATATCGTACAAACAAATTCTAGAGTCAACCCTGATCCACCTTTATGGCGATATCCCTAAATGGCGTCCACCTATAGAACTATGGCCCACTCCCTCTTAAAATACTCTTCAATACCTTTCATTTGATACACATGTTATACAAACACATTCCAGGGTTACCCTCGGTTCATTTTCCTACATGGTTATTTTCCCTAATGTTGCCACCATAGCTCTCAATTGAGTATGTAATGTTCGGTTACACCCGAACTTAACCTTCCTTACTTGTTATTTATCTTTTTCAAATCTTCTACACTCAAAAGTATTGCAACTAAGGTATCCTCATTCACAGTTTAAAAAAAAAGGTTGTTTCAAAAATTTTTCATTTTTTTTCGTCTCCTCTAAAATTTGTAAAAGTTGACTTAGCACATTTTCATATTAAGCTAACGATATCTGTAATGTCAATATTAAAATTTGCAAAATGAAAAACAAAGAAATTCTTTAAATTCTTGGTTTTTACATATTCGGCAGCAAAGTCAGCTGTGAGGGTAGGCCGGCCAGCAGCTGCCAATTGGCAATACACAAACAGCAAGTTAGACTGTAATTTGTATTTATTTTCTTATGAAGTAGTAGCAGGTAGCCAGTGGAACAGATGGTTCATCCTTTGTTAACTTAGCGTGTTGTATTTTAATGTTTTGCTGGTTGCATGCCACACGTGGCACACTAATATTATTCAGATGTATGTATATATGTACATACTTAAGGTAAATAACAACAATTAAGACTAAAGAATGCAAGCAATCAACTGACTTTAGTGCCATCAGTCTGGAAAATAAAAAGTAGCTATTCTTTCAGAAAAAATAATTTTTTATCGTCCAAAATGAAGAATACTGAAAAGAATTTGCAATAAAAAAGAGTTTTGACGGCGAGTCAATACATTCTCAGATGACTCGAGTATGCGACTCACCATGTGTAGACCACATTATATGAGTGCGAAACCCTGTGCTACCCATCGTCAAATATATTTCATATGTCATCGCCACCGAATTCAATTTCAAAGCTAATTTATGCCTTTTCAATACATTGCAACGCTTATAACTTTAATTTAATAGATAGTACATTGTACACTGATGGCAGAAAATATTGGTTTTTAGCCGTTAGGAACAATGAACAATTTGAACAAATTCTGCCACCACTTTAGTACGACTTTGTGCGTACATTCACATTTCAATTTGATCTGTTTTTTATTTTAGAAGCATTCCCTTCAAATTTAATTTCCTATTTTTATTGGCCTTCTGTGTAAAAAAAAATTGTTTAACGTTAATGTCCCTCAGCGACCACTTACTACCGCACAAACGTGAACATGGTTGCGGGTTAGTGTTTTTTGTGTGTGTTTGAAATACAAATTTCTGTACAATAATTTATAATAGCGCCGATGGTCGCAGAAAAACTCAGCGACGTGTTACAAATTCGTTACCCGCAACAAGCTTGCCAACTACCTACCTTTACACATACCCCTTGCAACATATAAAATTATATTGGCACTACATATAACCTAAACTACCTACCTTTTCGACAGCTGACTAACAATAAAGTAATTTAGATACGACACGTTGATACACCGAAAGAAATGAAGCTAGTAATATCAACAAATCATGTTTGTTGTTCTTTGTTAATAGAGATATTCATAGGGTCGGATTAACAAGTAGGCAGAATAGGCAGTTGCCTGGGGCCCCAGATTTTAGGGGGCCCCAGAAAATAGAAAAAGACTTCTAAAATTTTCTTGCAAACATAAAACTCTAGAGAGTGAAAGAAAACAAATAAAACTCAATTGACCGCATTCAAAAGGCGACGACCGACGAACTAGACAAGGTTCCTAAAAAGGACATTTCCAACTCATTTGACAAATTATATTAGCGTGCAAAGAAGTGTATCGAAGAGAAAGGAGAGTATATTGAATAATAAAAAAGAATTATCTCAAAATGTTCACTGGTTGTTTTTATTTTGAAAAATTTCGGTTATTTTTGGAACAGAGGGTGTAGAAGCCTTGAGCTCTATTTTGACTGATATGCATTCAGCAAGTAAGTCATTGCAAAGTGAAAAAGCAGATTTGCAAACGTGTGCTTTTTTGTACGGATCATTAGAAGAGAGCTTAGTTTCGTTCCATGAAAAGTTCAATGATTTCGAGGAAAATACAAAACAATTATTACCTGGTGTAGGTTATACAGAAATCGTAAATCTAATAACGGAAATGTTCCAGAAGTAGGATTTTCGCCTCGCGATGGTTTTAGGACAAAAGGTTTCCTCGAAAACATCACAGTGAAAGTATATGGAGTTTCAGAGAGATTTGCATTTCTCATCAACTTTTCCCTAAGTGATGGAGACCTCCACGAAGCTATAAATAACTTAGTTATTTTTAATCTAGAGATTTGGAAGAATTTTTCATTGAAATGAAACAATTCCAAAGTTACGTGAGCTGCAGATACACGGATGCACAAAAAACTCATAGTCATTTGTTTAAGATTCTAATGGAAGATCAATTAGCCGATGTATTTCCTAACACAGAAATAGCTTTTCGATTTTTTTTTAACATTAATGATCACAAATTGGTCTGCCGAACGATCCTTCTCGCAATTAAAAAGAATCAAAGCTGCTTAAAGAGCTACAACGCGGCAAGAGCGACTCGAGATGTTAGGTATACTTTGCATTGAGTCAGATTTATTGAACAAAATCGATATTAATGGTATAATTGATGAATTTGCCGAAAACAAATGTAGAAAACGACATGTTTAAAATGTAGATAGTAATTTTATTCATATTATTACATTGTTTGTATTTTTTAATCGAAAAAAGAAGGGAACGGACGTGAAAAAGGGCCCCCAAGTTGATGGTTGCCTAAGGACCCGTTGAAGGTTAATTCGGCCCTGGATATTCAGTAAAATTGATGGAATTATGATTAATTCAACCGAATTTTTTTGTGAAGAAAACAAATTGGTTTAGTTGTTTCAACAGAAGCAAAAATGTTGGTTTCAAGTTAACAATATTTTATAAAATTGACAGATTCTAAATCATCGGTCATTTCAACAGCGAGCAACTGTCAACATTTTGCAAATGCATCAACTAATTTAAAAGAGAAACTTATGCTCACGGTACTCGCTACCTTGCTACCTTCTGGGTTCCTGGGAAAAGCCTGGAGAAAGAAATATCAAAATGATGTACATTGGAACGCTTTTCCGTCATCCCTTGTCTAATTTGGTTTGGAGACAGAGCTGTGGCTTACATTTGATGAACTTTTTTTTTGTTAATTTGAACTCAATTCAGAATCAACAATTCGTGCTAAGTTGATTCAACAGAAATATCGGTTGAACTGATCCGTGATTCGGTTATTTCAACCATTATTTTTCTTTCAGTGTAATACGAATATACAAGAGTTGTATTTTTTAGTGTTTATTCGGTTGTTTTTACCATTATTTTTCTTTCAGTGTAATACGAATTTACAAAAGTTGTAGTTTTTAGTGTTTATTCGGTTGTTTTTACCATTACCTTTCTTTCAGTGTAATACGAATATACAATGTGGTATTTTTAGTTTTTATTTGCAACAGTGTTTTGAGACTTCTCACACAAACTGAGCGTATTTGTTACGATTGACTGAGTTTAGTTTTTAAAAAGTGAGGGGGTGCCACGGAATATATGGGTATTTAAAGAAGTAAATGTGTGTTTATGTGCACCCTTATGTATTGTTGTATGTGTATATATAGGTATCTAATACGGCAGCAGTAATCATTAAAATAGTTGCATGATAGAGTTGTCTACTCCATGGCCGCAAAAATAATTGTACAATACCTAGTATGCTTTGTTATTGTAATCGAATTTAATTTGCATTTTTTGGACGTTATTTAACTGTAAAATCGTATAAAAGTAAATTCAAGGAATTTTTTTCTTTAACTTGAGCTATAAAATTAGAGTTAATCTGGTTAGTTGCTGCTGCATGACCTCAATCTTAAAAAAATAAAAAAAAATCTTACTGTAAGTTTAATGACTAAAATTTTTATTTTTATAACCAACTCCCAGTGTCTACTTGTGACAGTGGGGAAATTGCATTTTATTTCGTAATAAAATCTATCTAAAATCTCGAGAATGAAAAGACAAAGCTAATTCAGACATATCTGCCTTTATCTTTAATGTATTCTTGATCTCAAATAGTTCTACTAACGCCATCTTATATTTATTTCTTTATCTCTTTTCGTTCAAGAAATATATATAGATTTTCTTGTTTGACTTTTGTTTTTATTGTTTTATATAGTATATATAAACGATTAACAGTTGATTCCGGGCTTGGCAGTCAGACATTCTGGAGAACGAAAGTAGGTGATTTTATTTATAATAGGATGAAAGAACATTGATTAACCAACATTGCACCTGAGAAATCTGGTACTATTTCCGCCACAAATATTATATATACCTGCACACAAAAAATGGTCTGTACCAGGGATCGCCAAAAGCTTCTTATGGAAGCGTGCCCACACATACATTGAAATCCAAAAATAAAAAAATGGCGACGGACCTAGTAAAAAGTACACTGTAAAAACTTCGAATATTCATAAAATAGGATTTTTTTGAATATCTCGATCCTTGCGCCACCTAGCGGCGATTTTTTCATAGGTCGCTTCCTATTAATGTATGTATTACGTGTTCCAAATATGAGCCAAATCGGACTACAAATACGCTTTTTTTGAATTCCTCGACCCTTGCGCCACCTAGCGGCGAATTTTTCATAGGTCTCCTTCTATTCTTGTATGTATTATGTGTACCAAATGTGAGCCAAATCGGACCACAAATACAATTTTTTTGAATATATCGATCCATGCGTCACCTAACGGCGCTTTTTTTTCATAGGTCGCCTTCTATTATGTATCCAAATATGAAACAAATCGGACCACAAATACGATTTTTAAAATATTTGGATCCAAGCGCCACCTCTCGGAGTTTTTTTCTTATTATTGCATTGCCATCGGGTTGTGAACTATGTTCCAAGTTTCAAGGTTGTAGCTTATCGGGAAGTTACTTAAATTTCGACTACAAAATTCTGTTCGCTACACAGAGTCAAGCTAAATAAAACACGGCTATTATTTATTATATTCCATTAGATAAATGGGTGATAATCTTAAATTATCTTCTTACTTCAAACTTTTCACTAATATGTATATTCCATATTCAATTTTTAAGTTCAAGTGAGACGAAATAAATTTTTGTCAGTGCATGTCTATTCTTCATTTTGGTTTCTAATAGCGACAACCAATCAGCGAGCAGAAATGACGCTAGCACGCACACAAACCCAGTCGGACTTGGTAGCCTTCAAAATTAACGTATCGCATTGTTTTCTTGAATACATTTAAAAATACTATTATATGTGTTCAATTAAAATTTAATTTAACATTTAGTTATTAAATAAATCAAGCAAAGCTTCATTGTTATCGTACAGGTGAACCAAAAATATTACTTCAAAAGTCATTTTACACGAAATTAAAGCAGTTTAGATCCTAATGGGCACAGCAGAATACATTCGGTTGTTGGGGAGAGGATAGAATGCGTGAGCGCGGGGATGTGCTTGCCTATGCGGTGGCGCTTGCCTGAGCGTTGTACAAAAACAATTCCGTGAAAGCGCTTATGGGGTGACGATCACTGGTCTGTACTAATCCCGTCAATCGGCACGTATACTAAGCTCAAATACCCCAAACCTTAGTTCGCTTTAAAGCCTTTGAAAGCTCGCAGAAGCAAAATCTTAAGCAAACAGTAAACTTCTCTACCTAGAAAAAATTCAAGCTAAGGTTAGGTTGAAAAGACGGAGTCGAAATATGGTTTTTCCACCACAGGTAAACCAAAGGTGGGCCCATTGTGTTGTCGATAACTACTACAAAATTGTGTTCAATTTTAAAATGGTTTTTCCTAATTTATAAATTTAATAGAATCTCTTTTTTTTTGAGTGTAAAAGAACCTGCTATATCCAAGAATGCCAGGAGTATAGAACGTTGTATGAGACGATGTGGCAATATGGCAAATACCAAGGAGTGGAATACAGATTCAGCTGATCCGTCACAACTATATACTACATGTTGAGCGTGTGAAAGAGGTGATAAGTCAAACGATCTTATGATTAAATTCCACAAGTCTCTTTATTTCCAGGAAGAAAAGAATACAGAGTTGTGGGCATAAAACTGCTCGGTTTAGAGTCAGAAGCTTTTCTCGCCTAATCCAACTTTTCTTCATAACGCAATAAAATCTTCAATCATAGCCGAATAAGCTCGAGCCCTCGTCACCTCACTGTTGTCGGTAGAAGATACTTCTGAAAGTCACAGTAAAACAGATGTAAATCCAATTATTCTTCACATACTTATCTATTCAGATAATGTTTTGATTATTTTTTTAATTCAGGAATATTTGGAATCTCAACTTTTAGTTAACCTTCCCAGATTCACACAAATTGACTTTCGAAAATTTTAAGGCGTGTTCCTAAAGCCGACCATTCAAACAGAAAATGCCCCACCGCCTCTCCAGTAGTTATGCCTTTACAGTTTTTGGAAAGGCCATCTTTTCTGCCTTTAAGAAGTACCTGAATCTCTACGATACAGTCGGGTCAGTTGGCTGTTAATATTGCTAAAGATTATTTTTTAGCATTCCAGTTTAAGGCTGAATCTAACTTCAAATTTTGTATATAAGTAATACCAAAAAGTTTCGTACATTTATACTAAGTTCGGTTTAAGCATAACACACTTTGGGTTTGCTTTCATTACCTGAAGTATTGTGACTTTCAGTTTTGAATTCGGCGTTCTGCTAACTTCAGTGTTCTTCTTCAGTCTTTTGAAATTAAACACTAAAGATGGCACAACGCAACAATCCGTTTGCCTCCATACCAAAACTGACAAGAGATGAACGAAAAATTGTCCGAAAATATTTCTAACTCTTACCCTGTCGATCAACCACAAAGGACTTTCAGAGTTAAAACATTTTACCGTAACAGCTTAGCATGCATAACATAATAAAAGAAAACATATCTATCCTAAGGTATTACAACATAACATACCAAAACAAAACTAAAAAGAAAAGTTTATAATAAAACATTTTATAAAGAAAGAAAACATAACATGTGTATAATAATAATGCATTATATCAACATAAAATACCACAGCATCTATAAATAATGTGACGAATATTAGTAACACTAAGTGGTACTCACATCGCTAATCTGATACTAAGTAAATAAAGGCACAACAACAATAAAGCAAGCTGCAACACTTGCATGTACGTAAACAAATCAATCATCATTTACACATGCACATACAAGGCAGCAGAGAGATACTCACCATCAGCCGAAGTAGTACTCACATATATACAAGCATATGGCTATGCGAGAGGCTACAAACTAGAAATATACATGTACATATATGGCTGGTGAAGCATGAAGCATGAAATTTGCGAATTTACTAGGCCTTAGGAGAAATGGGTGGACTAGGCAACAGAGAGTTTAAAAGCAGCGACAGCTGAGTAATCAGTATTCAGTTTGATTTAAGCACTATATTGGTTGTGAAGTTAAGTGTTATTGTGAAGTACTTTCAAAGTAGCCTAATAAAGACCATCTTGCGTTATTGAATATTGGAGTTATTTATTCAACGATTTAGCGATACGAACGTTAGCAGAAGATTGGAAATAAGCGGAATTTAACTAAATTCGTTACAATAACATAAATAGAACATAACAGCATAAATCTTATCACAAATAAACAAAAGAACAAAAGTGCGGGGCAAATAGACATATCTAATTAGATTATGAAATACAAGAAAATATAAGGCAAAATAAAATAATATAACATAACTTAACATAACATAGCACTGCATAACATAACCTAATACAGGGAAAATACAAAATAAAATAAAAACATTAACATTAAAGGAAAACATAGCAAAGTATATCATAACGTAAAATGACAACAAACAATTATCTTAACATAGCAACATAATTTTAACATAGCTTAACTACTGGGGAGCACATCAACAGTTTCCTTGCGTATGCTTTATATCAAAAATACTTTCATGAGACCTTAAACCATTCACAAACGTATTTACAAGCATAGTGCTCTCACATTAAAACATTTTGATGTAAATCGTGCATTTGTATACTTCAAAACATATGGTTTATTGCATTTTTGGCTTACAAATCGTTGCTCCAAATATACACTACTAACTAACATACATACAAACAAAATCCAACCCGCAACATTTATCGGGAAAAATAAAAACTTAATTTCCAACTGGCAATAAATCAAGTTTCTGAAAATTCATTACACTCACGCAACGGAAAATTCGATTTTCAGCAGACAAAAAAATAAAAAAAATTTTAAAATATGTCTGCGTTGCCAAAAAAGTGTAGAAAAGCGTAAAAGGACATAACATGTAACACGACATTGTCGCAATAATAAATATATATCATGCATGCACACAAACATACAGACTCTAGCATCATGCTACATTCAATAGATATTTTTCACAAAAAGCAATCTTGAACCGCTTTGTAAAATAATTGAAGACTAACCATTTTTGGCTGCTGCACACTAAACTGGACCATAAATTTATTGAGTTTTATTTCGCTTATTGCTTGTATGATATGAAAGTATGTGTGAAACAAAGTACCAAATGTTTTATGGCAAATAGTGTGATGTCTGCATGGTAGTGTTTGTAATAAGTGGACTATGAGAGGTTTTTTAACTTCACAAACAAAAAAAAAAATATTTAAATTATTGATTTGTGTATGTAGTTATATTTTGGCATACATTTTTAGACGTTCACTAATATGATAACACTTTTTTCCATCCTCCACCAGCTATAAACTATTCACTCTGTAGGTACTTAAAGCTCTGAGTGAAATGAAAATAATTTCCAAAATTTTTACAACTTTTTTTCTTCTACATATATTTCACAAATATTATGGCTTGCGAAATTTACAATACTAACATCTGTTCTTGCAAATAGTAGTATTAGTGTTAGCGGTTTTTATATATAATAATTAAAGTTCAACATATGTGCGAAAACCAACCATCACGTAATTAAATCATATATCCAACCATGTAACGACGACTTCCACAAGTCCCAGAGGTACTTTGTTTGCACGAACAATCGACATTGCACTCAATGGTTAGCCGTCAGTCGTGACTGAGTCGCAGAAGCAAATAATAAACACATCAGCATAAATAAACAGAATTGAAATGATTGTTGATTATTAAAGCTCGTTCAAGTGTAGTATTTCAGGAGATGTTTACTAATATGCTCTGTCCGGTGATTATGTTGGAATAAAATAAAATATAAACAAATTCACGAAAAAATAAAACGTGAAACTTAAAAAGAAAAGCGAGCACATAACACAAAATTTAATGAAATTTTAATTAAAATAAGTTGAAATTAAACAAAATAATATTACAACATATGTATATTATGATTTTATTTGGTATGATTTGTACTTAAATGAGACGATACGAATTGAAATACTGTACAAGCTAGCTCTTATCTCCGGCTTCATCCGCACAAAGAAAATAAAACACTAAATTTCGTCGGTGAAATGAAACCAAAAGCAATCATGCAATGATTAGGAAACAGACCCGAATTAATCCATATAACAAATTACAAATGGTCCTGAATACTTGGGGATGATTCAGAAATAGCATCTAAATGACCCCGAAAGAAATCGTAGAATGATTCGGAAATAGTTTCGAATCGGCCGCTTAAACACCCCAAAAATGATCCTCTAATGGTTCCCAAATAAACTGAAACTGTTACAGAAAACAATTCTGAAGGATTTCCAAAAAAACCATTCCAAAATCATTTCAAAATGGCCACCAAATGGTCTAAAGCTGGTCCGGAAAAAGTCCCCAAGTGATCCTGAAACTCTCCTAAAAAGATATAGAAAACAATCCTGAAATGTTCATAAATAGTCCTCAAATCCTGAAATGATTTCAGAACAATTATGAATCCGTCCCGAAAACTATACCGAAATAATCTCCAAATGATCTTAACTGATTCCGTACACGATCCTAAAATGATTCCGAAAAAGTCCGAAGAGACTGCAACTTCACCGAAAAAAATCTCGAAATGCCCCTTAACAGTTACCAAAGGATGTAAAATTGACGCTGAATACATTTCTAGAAAGAACCCCGAAACGGTGTCGAATAACCACAAATGATTCTGCAAACAATCCTAAGCTAGTTCCTAAGTGATTTGGGAAATAATACTGAAAGGATTCCAGAAGTAGTCGAATGATAGTCTAATGATCACGAAATAGTTGCAAAATGATTTCGAATATAATCTCGAACCATTCCCTATAACTGGGGGCTAATATGGCATCATTTTATCACAAGGGCAGATGTCTGGGTGTGGGGATAACATCTAGACATCCAAACTTACATATTTATATTTAGATAAGGCATGGCAACGACGATGTGATAGCACTTTTCGTTTTAATTTTCACCGCATGTCAAAATACTAGAGCAGTGTTGCCAGAACTTCTTTGCAGAAAAAAGGCTATATAGACAAAAAATAAAGGCTAAAAGAAGCAATATCAAATTTTTTAAAGATAAGAATAAATATCAAAAAAAGGTAGGGCGCGATAACCTCCGAAGGGATTTTAAGCCGAGCTTCTCTTCCAATTTGCGTCGTGCTCCTTTTTAATTTTTCCTACAAATTGGCGAGACTTAACCTATTATTGTTATGCCGACTCCGAACGGCATCTGCAAGGCAGATGAGTTTTCACTGAGAGCTTTTCATGGCAGAAATACATTCGGAGTGCTTGCCAACCACTGCCGAGGAGCGACCCCGCTTAGAAAAAATTTCTCTAATTGAAAAACCTTATTTCTACAATTTTGATGTAGCTTTGTCCGGAGCATGAACCCAGGATTTCGGTGTGATAGGCGAAACACGCTACCATCACACCACGGTGGCTGCCACTAAGAACAAAAGCTAAAAGTAAAAGGCAACTTGACCCAAAATATTTCAATATCACATCATCTGATATATGAGAATTAATGAGATAATTTCTCATAACAAAGTCGTGTCAGCATACAAATTGTGGCATAACAAAATCGTGGCAATATTTCTTACAGAATTTGAAAAGGGGTGCAAAGTCAGCCATTTTGCAGTCTGACAGGTTACCTAGTTCAAGTCGATTCGCTTGAATGCACTAAATGTAAAATTTTGTTTTCAATTAATTTTTTCGCTGGCCATCTTATTGGTTCCATCAATGGCAAGCTTTATAAAATTACCACGAGGGCACACGTGATTTTGAAATAAATTTTTAATTTAATCGATCGAAATATCTAACCACCAAAAACTTCATCAACTATCTACAAAATTTGTTTTTTGTAAAATCCGAATTACTCCTTTATATGCCGGAATTGCCTTTGTTCTGCTATAATTAAATGATTGAACAATTTTTGAAGCTGTGCAGTACAAAAATATCAAAATCGTGGCTACTTGCTTAAAAAGCACCAAAATTGGCAAAAAGGTACCAGCGCACCAAACAGAGTCCGAAGTGGCAATTGTGGTTTTCGCCGTGTTTTTGCGAACAGCCTTAAAAAGAAATGTCAGTAACCTCAGTTTAAATCAGCGAGTAGTTTGGGTTCGAAGCAAACATGTGTCTTTGGTTTTAATACAGTTGAGTATATTGATATTATAAGAGATGATTTATCATACACCCACTTATGACTAATTTTGAACAGGCTTAAAGAAATGGAAATCATACATATTTGGTCCCTTCCATAAAATCAAACCGAACCTTCAATACATGCTATTGAGATTGAGTTCAACTAACAAATTAAAAATAACTAAATTATAAAATGGAAGAATTCATATACATACAATCCCTAAAACAAAACTTTTGATGCCTATTGAATATTTTTATTTTCGTGCAATCTATACCAAAATTCCATACGTAAATGCATGCCTCAGAAATTCTTAGACACTGCTCCAGAGCGCCATGCAGACAAGCAGCATGCGTCAGCACTCCACACCGCAAAACCACTAAACCCCAGCAGACACATCCGCAGCTACAACAATGGCAAAAATATTCCATGAAAAAAGCAACCAAGTACTAACTACAAACAAATCAATAGAAAATACTTTTTAAACTGACAAATAAAAAAAAAACAAGTAAGGAAGGCTAAGTTCGGGTGTAACCGAACATAACATACTCAGTTGAGAGCTATGGAGACAAAATAAGGAAAATCAATCTGGGGTAACCCTGGAATGTGGTTGTATAACATGTGTATCAAATGAAAGGTATTAAAGAGTATTTTAAGAGAGAGTAGGCCATAGTTCTATGGATGAACGCCATTTAGGGTGTTTATGCCTACGAGCCAAAACATAAATATTTGCGGCAGCTCTAGGAACATAAATGTTTTCGCCAGCCTTAGTATGCATTCTGTTAACCTTATGTTAACAGCAACTGTTTGACTACTTTTGTCAAACAGTTAACTACAATAATCGTTCGATTTTACCGTTTCGCGAGTTAGAGAATTTTATGCAAAAGAAGGCTCTTTCACTTCTTTTGCGATCATCCAAGGAACAGCAGTCTGCAGCCACCACGATTTCCGTAAGTTGAAAATAAAATTATTAATATACACATATATACACGTACATATACACATACACATTACAATTTCATATTGTAGTTAATAAAATTTTTGTATATTTAATTAATTAAATAAAATATTTTTATAACGTGAATCTAATTCTCAATTTTTTTCAATCTTCATTTATTTCGGCGGACGAGCCCAAGGTCTGCTGCTCCCTCGAACATAGGGATATCGCCATAAAGGTAGACCAGGGCTGACTCTAGAATTTGTTTGTACGATATGGGTATCAAATGAAAGGTGTTACTGAGCATTTTAAGAGGGAGTGGGCCTTAGGTCTATCGGTGGACGCCTTTTCGAGATGGCCCCATTAAGGTGGACCAGGGGTGATTCTATAATGTGTTTGTACGATATGGGTATCAAATGAAAGCTGTTAATGAGTATTTTGAAAAGGAGTGATCCTTAGTTCCATAGGTGGACGCCGTTTCGAGATATCGCCATAAAGGTGGACCAGGGGTGACTCTAGAATGTTTGTACGGTATGGGTATCAAACGAAAGGTGTTACTGAGCATTTTAAGAGGGAGTGGGCATGAGGTCTATAGGTGGACGCCTTTTCGAGATATCGTCATTAGGGTGGGCCAGGGGTGACTCTAGAATGTTTGTACGGTATGGGTATCAAACGAAAGGTGTTACTGAGCATTTTAAGAGGGAGTGGGCATTAGGTCTATAGGTGGACGCCTTTTCGAGATATCGCCATTAGGGTGGGCCAGGGGTGACTCTAGAATGTTTGTACGGTATGGGTATCAAACGAAAGGTGTTACTGAGCATTTTAAGAGGGAGTGGGCATGAGGTCTATAGGTGGACGCCTTTTCGAGATATCGTCATTAGGGTGGGCCAGGGGTGACTCTAGAATGTGTTTGTACGATATGTGCATCAAACGAAAGGTGTTACTGAGCATTTTAAGAGGGAGTGGGCATTAGGTCTATAGGTGGACGCCCTTTCGAGATATCGCCATTAGGGTGGGCCATGGGTGACTCTAGAATGTTTGTACGATATGGGTATCAAACGAAAGGTGTTACTGAGCATTTTAAGAGGGAGTGGGCATTAGGTCTATAGGTGGACGCCTTTTCGAGATATCGCCATTAGGGTGGGCCAGGGGTGACTCTAGAATGTGTTTGTACGATATGGGTATCAAATGAAAGGTGGTAAGGAGTATTTTAAAAGGGAGTAATCCTTAGTTCTATAGGTGGACGCCTTTTCGAGATATCGCCATAAAGGTGGACCAAGGGTGACTCTAGAATCTTTGTACGATATGGGTATCAAACGAAAGGTGTTACTGAGCATTTTAAGAGGGAGTGGGCATTAGGTCTATAGGTGGACGCCTTTTCGAGATATCGCCATTAGGGTGGGCCAGGGTGACTCTAGAATGTGTTTGTACGATATGGGTATCAAATGAAAGGTGGTAATGAGTATTTTAAAAGGGAGTAATCCTTAGTTCTATAGGTGGACGCCTTTTCGAGATATCGCCATAAAGCTGGACCAAGGGTGACTCTAGAATGTTTGTACGGTATGGGTATCAAACGAAAGGTGTTACTGAGCATTTAAAGAGGGAGTGGGCATTAGGTCTATAGGTGGACGCCTTTTCGAGATATCGCCATTAGGGTGGGCCAGGGTGACTCTAGAATGTGTTTGTACGATATGGGTATCAAATGAAAGGTGGTAATGAGTATTTTAAAAGGGAGTAATCCATAGTTCTATAGGTGGACGCCTTTTCGAGATATCGCCATTAGGGTGGGCCAGGTGTGACTCTAGAATGTTTGTACGATATGGGTATCAAACGAAAGGTGTTACTGAGCATTTTAAGAGGGAGTGGGCATTAGGTCTATAGGTGGACGCCTTTTCGAGATATCGCCATTAGGGTGGGACAGGGGTGACTCTAGAATGTTTGTACGATATGGGTATCAAACGAAAGGTGTTACTGAGCATTTTAAGAGGGAGTGGACATTAGGTCTATAGGTGGACGCCTTTTCGAGATATCGCCATTAGGTTGGGCCAGGGGTGACTCTAGAATGTTTGTACGATATGGGTATCAAACGAAAGGTGTTACTGAGCATTTTAAGAGGGAGTGGACATTAGGTCTATAGGTGGACGCCTTTTCGAGATATCGCCATTAGGGTGGGCCAGGGTGACTCTAGAATGTGTTTGTACGATATGGGTATCAAATGAAACGTGGTAATGAGTATTTTAAAAGGGAGTAATCCTTAGTTCTATAGGTGGACGCCTTTTCGAAATATCGCCATTAGGGTGGGCCAGGTGTGACTCTAGAATGTTTGTACGATATGGGTATCAAACGAAAGCTGTTACTGAGCATTTTAAGAGGGAGTGGGCATTAGGTCTATAGGTGGACGCCTTTTCGAGATATCGCCATTAGGGTGGGCCAGGGGTGACTCTAGAATGTTTGTACGATATGGGTATCAAACGAAAGGTGTTGCTGAGCATTTTAAGAGGGAGTGGACACTAGGTCTATAGGTGGACGCCTTTTCGAGATATCGCCATTAGGGTGGGCCAGGGGTGACTCTAGAATGTTTGTACGATATGGGTATCAAACGAAAGGTGTTACTGAGCATTTTAAGAGGGAGGGGGCATTAGGTCTATAGGTGGACGCCTTTTCGAGATATCGCCATTAGGGTGGGACAGGGGTGACTGGTATGTTTTTGTACGATATGGATATCAAATTAAAGGTATTAATGAGGGTTTTAAAAGCGAGTGGCCCTTAGATGTATATGTGAAGGCGTTCTCGCGATATCGACCAAAATGTGGACCAGGTGATCCAGAAAATCATCTGTCGGGTACTGCTAATTTATTTATATATGCAATACCACTAACAGTATTCCTGTCAACATTCCAAGGGCTGTTGATTTCGCCTTGTAGAACTTTTTCATTTTCTTCTACTTAATATGGTAGGTGTCACACCCATTTTACAAAATTTTTTCCAAAGTTATATTTTGCGTCAATAAACCAATCCAGTTACCATGTTTCATCACTTTTTTCGTATTTGGTATAGAATTATGGCATTTTTTTCATTTTTCGTAATTTTCGATATCGATAAAGTGGGCGTGGTTATGGTCAGATTTCGCCCATTTTTTATACCAAGAAAAAGTGAGCTCAGGTAAGTACGTGGGCTAAGTTTAGTAAAGATATATCGGATTTTGCTCAAGTTATTGTGTTAATGGCCGAGCGGAAGGACAGACGGTGGACTGTGTATAAAAACTGGGCGTGGCTTACACCGATTTCGCCCATTTTCACAGAGAACAGTTACCGTCATAGAATCTATGCTCCTACCAAATTTGAGAAGGATTGGTAAATTTTTGTTCGACTTATGGCAATAAAAGTATTCTAGACAAACTAAATGAAAATGGGCGGAGCCACGCCCATTTTGAAATTTTCTTTTATTTTTGTATTTTGTTGCATCATATCATTACAGGAGTTGAATTTTGACTTAATTTACTTATATACAGTAAAGATATTAAATTTTATGTTAAAATTTGAATTTAAAAATTTTTTTTTTAAAAAGTGGGCGTGTTCTTCATCCAATTTTGCTAATTTTTATTTAGCACATATAGAGTAATAGTAGTAACGTTCCTGCCAAATGTCATCATGATATCTTCAACGACTGCCAAATTACAGCTTGCAAAACTTTTAAATTACCTTCTTGTAAAAGTGGGCGGTGCCACGCCCATTGTCCAAAATCTTACTAATTTTCTATTCTGCGTCATAACGTCAACCCATCTACCAAGTTTCGTCGCTTTATCTGTCTTTTTTAATGAGTTATCGCACTTTTTCGGTTTTTCGAAATTTTCGATATCGAAAAAGTGGGCGTGGTTATAGTCCGATATCGTTCATTTTAAATAGCGATCTGAGATGAGTGCTCAGGAACCTACATACCAAATTTCATCAAGATACCTCAAAATTTACTCAAGTTATCGTGTTAACGGACGGACGGACGGACGGACGGACGGACGGACGGACGGACATGGCTCAATCAAATTTTTTTTCGATCCTGATTATTTTGATATATGGAAGTCTATATTGTAACGAATTTACTTGCAAATCCTCTTATTTGCAATCCTCTGCTAAGTTCGAATCACTAAACTGTTGAATAAATAACTCCAATATTGAATGATGGAAAAAAAATGGCCTTTATTAAGTACTTCACAATAACACTCAAACTGTGCAACGAATAGCTTAATAACCAAACTGATATCTTAAAGGAAACTGACTTTCAAAATAATAGTGCTATTGCTCGCTAGATATCGTCTTACTCGTAACTGCTTGACAATTCAAATCAAACTGAATTCTTCTTACTCGCCTGCATCGCTTTTATAGTTTACGCTGCATACTTCTAGGCTCTTCGATTTCCAGAAGTTACTAGTTGTTTCGGCTACAAAATCGCCAGCCACAACTACGTGCACAAATTATTGCTCTCTCTTGTGACAACTCAGATAAGGTATATGCATGTGTTTGTAGTTTACAGTCTCCCGCACACACATAAGCGTATAAGTAAATTCATCGGTGTGTGACATCTCATCTCTTGCTGCCTTGTATGTAAATGTTGCTCGTCGGAATGTGTACATATGTGTAGACGCAATTATTTATTCGTTTATGTAGATACATAATGATTGAATTATTGATGTGCATTCACGTCACTGCTTAGATCGGCTTAGAGCTGGCAGCACTCCTTAGTTTTGCTAATATTCGTAACACTGCCCTCCACCTAAGTCTGATCGTCCCGATCAGACAAATCTCTTGATCTAAACGCTGCTAGCATCGCCAAATGTACCACTCTTCTACTCCGTGGTTTCTCAATGCTTTGTATGCGGTAGATGGTATCACTGAGCTTCTTCACAATCTTGTACGGGCCTTCCCAACTGCACCGAAATTTGGATGGAACAACTTTCCGCCGGTGAGGGTTGTATAACAGTACCAAATCTCCCGCCAAGAAACTTTTCGAATTATTGTTCTCATGGTACCTGTGTTTCATCGTACCACTCAATACCCTGGTTCGTTCCTTTACACTCTGTTGTTTGGCCGATGAACTACTTCGTAGAGCTTGCGCTGGACGGATTTGCTTTGCATAATCAGTATCGTTCCCACGTTTCCCCACAGTAGTGCGCTCTGGATTGAAACTACCCTCGCATTCCTTCTCGAAAATTCGTTGCTTCATTTTCCTACGTCTTTTAGGTTTTGTCAATGCCAGTGTTTCTCTCGCAGGTACTTTTGATTTTGATTTATTTGGCCCATTCGTTTCATCAACCTTTACCTTTGACTTTCGTGGCCTTTGTCGACTTTTCTCCACCAGTACTACTCTATTACTGCTGAAACCTTTTTCCAAACTGAAGTTAATTGGCACATCCTGGTTCTTATAATGCATCGCCCTTCTCCGCATATCGATCTTGATGTCATGGTCAACCAAGAAATCCACTCCCAATATAACTTCATCAACAATCTCCGCCACAACGAATTTGTGTAAAACCATGACCTTCCCAATTAAGACTTCACATATTACTTCTCCCTGGACTTGATTATACTCGCCAGTGACCGTACGCAACCTTGCTCCAGGTAACCGCTTTACTTTCCTGTTAACCAAATCAGATCGGATCAAGGAATGAGATGCGCCCGTATCTACAGTCAGTACACGCTCCTTGCCATCCACATTCCCTCTGACGGTAAGACTGCTTGATTTCCCTCCAATTTGCGACACAGATATCACAGGACATTCAATAGCCCGGTCTAGCTCTCTACCTCTTACTCGCTCTTGCTCATCTCCTCCAGCTTTGCGTTTATGGCCACCCACATTGTTGCAACTATTAGGACCAAGATCGCAATGACGTGCAATGTGACCTGGGTTGCCGCACTTGAAACATTTAATAACTCCGGCATTCTTCTGTTGAGATCCCTTCAGTGCTTCCAAAATTGTTTCTACCCACTCTGGCCTTTCTACTTCCACACGGCGTGCTTTGAAAACTGGCTTACACAGAAGCGACGCTGTTTCCTGTATCAGAGCATGCGATACCGTTTCAGCAAATGTTAGTTTGGGATTCGCATATGTAGCTCGCTTCGTTTCTACGTCTCGTATGCCATTTATAAAACTCTGGATTTTTACCCTCTCGGTGTATTCCACGGGTGCGTCCGCATTTGCGAGATGAGCCAACCTTTCAATATCTGAAGCAAACTCCTGCAATGTCTCATTTGCTTTTTGGTAGCGGTTTTGCAACTCAATTTGGAATATCTGTTTCCTATGCTCGCTTCCGTAACGTCTCTCTAAAGCGCTCATCAATGTTTCGTAGTGGTTCCGCTCGTACTCTGGGATGGTCTGTAAGATTTCCGCGGCAGGCCCTTTTAGTGCCACGAACAGAGCTGCAACTTTATCTTCAGCATTCCATTGGTTCACTGCTGCGGTCTTCTCAAACTGTAGCTTAAAGACCTGAAAAGGAACAGAACCGTCAAAGGATGGTGTCTTTACCTTTGGATTACTCGCTGAAACAGCTGGGCGGTTTAGTTGTAACTGCTCCATACGACCTTTTAACGCTTCTATTTCGGCATCAATTTTGTCCTCGAGTTGTAAAATTTTTGCATCCTGTTCTTCCAGTTTCACAAAGAGCTGCGATGATACCTGTTCCGAAATTTGTGCCGACATTGCAGATATACGTGCCTCTTGCGCTTCCAGTTGAGACGCCAAATGTGTCTTCTGTTCTTCCAATTGTGATGTTATACGGGTTTCCTGCGATTCCAGTTGGGATACCATATACGTCTTCTGTTCGTCAAGTTGTGAAGAAATTTGTGTTTCCTGTGCTTCAATCTTCGATGTTATTCGTGTCTCTTGGGATTCCATCTGTGATGACATATACGTTTTCTGTTCTTCTAGTTGAGATGACATATACGTTTTCTGTTCTTCTAGTTGAGATGACATATACGTTTTCTGTTCTTCCATCTTGGATGTTAAACGTGTCTCCTGCGATTCCAGCTGAGATGCCACTGTCGATGTTTGAGCAGTTATTGCAGCCAATATCATGTTCAAGTCTGTGCTCGTAACTGTCTGCGATGTTTGGTTTTTCTCTTCAATTTTTGTTGTTGTTTCGTCCCCATCAGGATAAAAGACAAACTCGTCCACATCAATTCCTTGCGATTCCATTACCTCTCGTAGCCGTGCTTGAAGTTCGATCTTATTCCCAGTTGTATTTAATCCCCGGTTTTCCAACTCCTTTTTCAGTTGCTGGATCTTCAATTCACTGAACTTTGCCATGTCCAAGTTGTATTCCCAATCTTCGGAATTTATTCAACAATTCCTCTTCTGACACCAATTGTAACGAATTTACTTGCAAATCCTCTTATTTGCAATCCTCTGCTAAGTTCGAATCACTAAACTGTTGAATAAATAACTCCAATATTGAATGATGGAAAAAAAATGGCCTTTATTAAGTACTTCACAATAACACTCAAACTGTGCAACGAATAGCTTAATAACCAAACTGATATCTTAAAGGAAACTGACTTTCAAAATAATAGTGCTATTGCTCGCTAGATATCGTCTTACTCGTAACTGCTTGACAATTCAAATCAAACTGAATTCTTCTTACTCGCCTGCATCGCTTTTATAGTTTACGCTGCATACTTCTAGGCTCTTCGATTTCCAGAAGTTACTAGTTGTTTCGGCTACAAAATCGCCAGCCACAACTACGTGCACAAATTATTGCTCTCTCTTGTGACAACTCAGATAAGGTATATGCATGTGTTTGTAGTTTACAGTCTCCCGCACACACATAAGCGTATAAGTAAATTCATCGGTGTGTGACATCTCATCTCTTGCTGCCTTGTATGTAAATGTTGCTCGTCGGAATGTGTACATATGTGTAGACGCAATTATTTATTCGTTTATGTAGATACATAATGATTGAATTATTGATGTGCATTCACGTCACTGCTTAGATCGGCTTAGAGCTGGCAGCACTCCTTAGTTTTGCTAATATTCGTAACAATATCTATCTCGATTCCTTTATATATGTACAACCAACCGTTATCCAATCAAACTTAATATACTCTGTGAGCTCTGCTCAACTGAGTATAAAAATTACAACAACTTCAAATTTTAGATACAACAAGAAAAGTGGGTTGAGTAAAGACGAAAGAAAAATATTACTCAGAATATACCTGAGTGAAAAGAAATATTCAATTTGGGTGCTGATGAGAATTTGATTCTACAGTTGTATAGAGACAAAATGGGGCGGCCTCTACTTCTTAAATTATTTTGCGCAATACTTAGTGTATTTGAAAAATTTTCAGGTTCAAAGTGGGTAGTACCACATCACCACCCCTATTCCAGGATTAGTTATTTTGGGACTATCGCCGGATCATATTGGGATTTGGATCATTTCCGGACTGTTTTGGGACTATATTGGGATAGTTATGGGGCTATTGGGCTTCGGGACTATTTCGCGACTATATTAAGATGACTTTGGAGTGGTTTCGGGATTATTCCGGTACGGTTTCACCATTGTTTGTGGAATTATTTTGTGAGCATTTCGAGATAATTAATCATGATTTTGGCGTACCTTTCGAAGCCATTTCGGATTTTTTTGGGGAATACCCATGTTGAGACTATTTTGTGAATTCGATCTCATTCCGAGACTATCTTCGGATCATGTCAGTACTATAATTTTGGGATAATTTCGGGAGAACAATCGGGAAAAGTTTGAAGCTGTCGAAACAATTTCAGGATTTCTCAAGGATGCCTACCGGGATGATTTTAGAACTATTTCAATATTGTTTTAGGGATTGTATGGCGACTATTTCCAGTCCAGGCTTTGTGACTATATCATTATTTCAGAATAATTTTCGAGATAATTTCGGATATTTTTGGAGAAAACGAATTTCGAGATTATTTTGTAATTTCGATAAAATTTCGATACTTTCATCGGATCTTTTCGGGATCTTGTCAGTACTATAATTGTGAGATCATTTTGAAACTATTTTGGGACTGTGTTCGCCATTTTTATTCTATATCGTGAATGCCTTAAAGGTTGTTTCTATATTGCTTTGGGACCATTAAGAAACAGTTTTAAGTATGATTGGGACTATTTCGAAATAGTTTTCGGGACAGTTTTAAAACTATAACGAGTCAATATTAGAGTAATTTGCGACTACTTGGGTAATGTTTTGGGGATAGATTCGAAACCATGTTAGTATTGTTTTATTTCGAGACTCTTTCAGGATGACTCAAATATAGTTATCGAAGTAGTATAAGAACAATTTCGGTATTGTTCTACGGGTTGTAAATCAACTATTTTCGGACCGTTCGCGAACATTTCCGAACTAACTGCGGATCATTTTATGACCATCGCCGGAACATATGTAGCTGGATTTCGAGACTGTTCCGAGCAATTTTGGTTCCTTAATTTAATGAAGCTGAATGTTTTTTTCTTCACGTGGACGGAATCGCGGGTAAAAGCGAGAGTTTATGTAGCTGATAGAAAAATGACAATGAGGATGACACAACTCCGAACTGGTTTGTCTCCAAACCAAATTCGACCAGATATGACGGAAAATCGCGTCAATATTCATGGTTTATATTTTCTATTTGCATTGTGACTGACTGTCTATGGTAATGCTGGTATTGCCTTAAAACCTGCTTCTCTGTGTATCTTAAGTGGGATATGAAGAGTAAACCACAAAAAAAAAAAACAAAATCACACATAGAACACCGAAAAAAGATACAGAAAATCGACACAGCAATCAAACTAAAATTCCAACAGCGTTTCACACAATACCTTGCAACAACAGCAGCAGTTCAAAAAAAAAAAGGGCGAGAGCACTTGCAATAACAAAAACAATAAATACAATTAAAAAACTTACACTGTTTACTTGGCATAAGGTGCATGCCACCACACCAACAAGAAACTAGTCGCCATCGCAGTCAGAGTTAAAAGTGGGCAAATGTTGACATTTTGATAAAAAAAAATTCTAAATAAACAAACACACGTGGAATAAACACACACAAAAACAATCGCTGTGAAAAATGGTATGCAACAACAAAAAGTGTAAATATGTACACCGTTTTTCTTTTATGTAAAAAGTTAAAGCTGGAACTAAAGTCAAAGCAAATGTGAATGAACATAATAAAGCACAAGCAATGAATTTGCTGCAAACTGGACACAAAGAATGTGGCAATAAACGAACGTTCTGTGTTCATTGAACGCTGTGTCGATGTTTCAACTTTGTGGCCTTGGCATTTTGTAAGTTTATTTTTTTCATTTTTTTGCTGCAATGCTTTGCCAACTTGAAATAACAAATTAGAATCAAGAACAGCGTTCCAGCTTCTTTGTTCAGCCCAACTCGGCGTGGTTAGCCCTGATCTACTGATACTGGTTTGGTTTTTTATTACTTTTGTGCTTTGCTTTGGTCCTGTTCGACATCGATATTCAATAACCTTCCCAAGGTACAACATTTAATACAATACAATGAAATGATGCTGCATCGCTTTGTTGCACAAAATAGTTCGCTATTTGCAAATAAATGTGCAGACATGTACTAAAAAATATGCGCAGACATGTTAAAATAAAGAGTGACTGATAAATTTGACAAAAATTGTTTTTTAGAGTTGTTGGATTTGTTGTTTGGGATTATTTCGATGCCATCTGCTAATCATTTCACGAATTTATCCGAAGCATTGGATCATTTCGGGATAATTTTCGGATTGTTTTTGAAATCATATCGGGACCAATGGTTCCTGTGCATAGTTTCGGTACTTTGAGGACAATTTCGTGGCTATTTCAAGGTTATTAGTGACCAGTTCAAGGTTCATTATTCTATAGCACCGGTTCGAGAACGTTAAGTGTTCGGAATCTTTTCGAAGCTATGTCGGATTAGTTTCTTGGTTGTTTTTGTAATAATATCGCAATATTTTCGAGACGATTCTTTAACCATTTCGGGGCTAACTCCGCATAATTTCTTAATTGTTTTAGAGATAATTTCGACTCATTCGGATCGCTTCGACATTGTTTTCGAGATGATTACAGTAACATTTCGGGACTATTTCGAAATATATTCCCTTTTTGTTTCTTTGTGGGGCAATTTCGGGGCCATTTGGTAACATTTTGGCACTATTTCGGGACGATTTCGGCCCTATCACCATTACGTTTTAGGATTGTTTTCTGGATAATCTCGTATTATTTTGAAGTCATTTTGGAACTATCTATGAATCATTTCAAGTTTTTTCGGGTTTTCACGATTGTTTGAGTTACCATTTCAATATCGTTTCGGAAAAGTTTCAAGATTACTTTCTGGACTGTTTCGAAACTGTTTTAAGACCCATATAGGAGATATATCGCCAGTAATTTTATGGTTGGTTTTCTTCTTGCGGACGGAGTTGCTGGTAAAAGCTAGGTAGTATTATGCATGTAAATGTTTGGACCATTTCTAGTCTTTTTAATGGAGAACCCCATGTCCCTGGAATGATTGTAACCAGCTTCTTGACTCAATCAGAATGGCTATAACAAGGATAGCCAAAAGTGTACAAAAATCTATTTGCTATGAAAAAAGTGGGAGAGTTTTAACGCCCCCTGGTAATAGTAACTTTATAGTAATCGTTATAGCTCTAATTATAATGACAGGGTAATATCGAGTAGTTTGAAGAAACTTTTAATAATTTGTTTTTAAACCATTTAAACTTTGAAATTATTTCACCAAAACTAATAATATTAGTGATCACCGACACTTTCTTCCCTCCTTAGGCAGCTTACAGCATGAAGCATCAGTTTCATTTTTGGGTGTCGCCTTTCGAAGTGCACCCTTTATATGCAAATACATATCATATGTATTGTGAACTCTTAGCTATACCTACTAAATATTATTTGCTCTTCATCCATTGTTGTTAGTTTCCCAGCAGCCATTTTTATTGCATGCCAATTTGATTTTATGACTATTACTCGTAATTTGGTCTGGCGTTTGCAACATTTTTTTGTGTTCAATGCCAAGTGGTGTCAAAATACCGACAAGTGTTTTTTTTTTTGGTAACGATTGCGTATGTTTTATGTATTTAATAATCCCGAAATTACTTAGAGGGATTTATCATAAAAGGCTGGGGGTAATAAATAGGCAATTCTTATGCAAAATTATGTTCAATTTAAATGTTGTAATCTTTTCGACGCAAATTTGAAGGAAACACTTGTGGTAGAATACTTAAATTTTAAACAAAATGCATGAAAGCATATGTGAAAACTTGTTTTATTAGTAATAATTCTCCGGGTAAAAGGCACTACGACAATTTTGTTATGATTGATAGGAAGTCCTTTGGTATCACGCCATCTTTTTCTGATTCTCAGCACTAGTTGCATGCAATTGGAGATTGTTCTCTCGTGCATCTCTGTGGTGCAAATTACTAATAAAACAAATTGTCCCCTGCTGATACACTAAGTGACATAGTAAGAATACTTCTCCTATTCGTAAAGGGAAAGACGAAACACTTGGTAAGTCTTTAAAATATTTCTGAGCTAAAGATCGGAAACATAACAGGAGATATGAAGATAATTCAGAAAACTAGATCAACTACGTGATGCAATGGCTCCTACGCTTAGAATCTCATGAAACTTTGAGGTATCCATTATGGGTAGAACTCTTTGGGTGACAGGGAATGCATATACTGACCCTGATTCATATAAATGGTTCACGGATGGATCACAGTTTGATGAAAGAAAAACGGGAGATGGCATCTATGAACTTCAAGAATTTAGATACCAATGGGATGCTAATCCCTCATTTTTCAGCCAGATATTCATGTAACAGAAGTTCGCGCTAGAGAATGTCTACGAAGAGGCTTATCCCCGAGGAATATTCGTATTATGTGAGACAGTCAGGCAGCCTACGTGCCTTGCAGTCTTTTACAATAATTTTTTATGTATTAGATGAATACCTTGAAGTCCTAAACGTTTTAGGAGCCAAAAACAAGGTTTTATTAGGATGGATTCCCGGGCATCAGAGAAATAAAGGTAATGAACAGGCAGACTACCCAGCCAAGCAAGGTAATATAGCAGTATTTTATGGTAAAGAGCCCTTCTGTGGACTCACAAAGGCTCACACTAGGGAAACCATAAGTAACTGGGAAACAAAGCAGTTCAGACAACACTGGATTGAATGCCCTGGGCAAAGATATGATAAATTGTGTATACTCCCAGCAGTCAGAGTATCAATGGAGTATGAAGCGCCGGTTAATATTCTCTGCGAGTGCGACGCTCTGGTA
Organism: Eurosta solidaginis; assembly: GCF_040869045.1. Taxonomy (NCBI): domain Eukaryota; kingdom Metazoa; phylum Arthropoda; class Insecta; order Diptera; family Tephritidae; genus Eurosta; species Eurosta solidaginis. The sequence continues at coordinate 270,478,684 of NC_090319.1, read as the reverse complement.
AGGTAGAGACTCCCCCATCCAGGTGGCGTGACCTTAATACCTCCGTGATATGAAGTAAAAAACCTGATGAGGTACTTGAATGCATTAAAAGCCTTCAGTACATAGGCTGAAAGGTCAAGAACAATAAAATTCGCAGTGCATCGAAGCCTAATAAAAATAATAGTACAATAAAATGCAGACTACCTAATGAAGGGACAAAATTATGCCCAAACGCGTAGAAGAAAAAAAACATTTTGTTTTATGTATATTGGAACGATTTTCCGTCATCCGTTGTCAAATTTGGTTTGGAGACAAACTGGTTTTGGCGCTCTGTTATCATCAGTGTCAATATGCGTTCTGGTCTGTTGTTGTCGTTTGTCTCTTTTTTATAGTTCGTTGGTGCATGAGCAGGTTTTGTGAAAATAGATGTTGCGTATGTGTATGTGTTGCTTGTTTTAGTTTTAAGTACGGTATAAAAGCTTCCAAAACAACCTATTTTGTACCATAAATCTAACAGATTCTTATGTTTGTTTAATAAACCAATACATTCTAATATTGAGTCCTCTCTTATAGGAGAACACAGTTGAAGTTAAAATTAGTTGATGCGCCAATAAAAAACCATGGTCAGAAACCCAATGTTTTCCCTAGGATAAAAGGACCGGGCCAAGAAGAGTTCTTCCCAGCCAAACACTTAGGCCACCAATGGGCCCATTGTGATGCCCTAGAAACGGTTTAATCAACCCTTCCTCTATCAGCTACTGTGGTTCAAACCACTTTGTAGAATTAATAAACTTAACTAGCGCCCTAGTATCGAGCCTGGAGACCTCCACGAGATAAATGGTTGACCGAAAGCGGCCAACCTCCTTTTGCTCAGTGTCGCACAGTGGCACAGCAGGTGCTGCCTCCTCCTCAAAACATCTGCAGCTGCGGCAATAATCGTGCGATACGACGCCCATCTTAGCGGCGTGAGTACCTATCAAGCAGTGACCGGTAAGAATCCTTATCAGGGTCGAAAGTCCTGATTTATTCAGGGTCTAGAGAGTGTTAGTGCGACCTTTACCATAGGATGCCCACACCAACTTTGGTGTCTCGCATGTAGGAAGCGCTAACCAGAGCATATTCGCCCTACCTATAGTGTTCGTATTCACACGGAACTTAAAAGAGGCTATTGGTATACCTAACGAGTCATTTTCAGGAAGCATGTGGGCGGTCGTACCTTTCCTGACCAGCTCGTCCGCTACACAGTTGCCTTCAATACCCCTGTGACCAGGTACCCATACAAGGATACTCCTAAATTGCTGGGCCATCTCATTAAGAGTTCTGCAGCATTCAGTGATCGACTTGTGTTGTCGACACATGAGTTCAAGGCCTTTAGCACGGCCTGGCTGTCCGAGAAAATTTCACCCTTCTCCCGTCTTTAGGCACAAGTGCCAGCTGATTTACAGCACTGCGTATTGCTAAGACTTCCGCTTGATAGACGCTACAATGGTCAGGAAGCCGGAAGGATATATCCAGTCCCAGGTCCGGTGAAAAGATACCACCCCCACCTTCCCGTCGAGCTTGGAGCCATCAGTAAATATGTTGATGGCAACACGAACAGAATGCTGCTTGCTAATCCATTCTTGCCGTGTGGGAATGCACACTGTGTAATACTTAGTGAAAATGTTGCAGGGAGTGCATTAGTCAGTGAGTACTGGTACTGAAACTGGGGCTTCAGTGTACAAGATATTAGAGTGGCCACCACCTCCATTCCTCCAGCCACCAGTTTGTCTTTCTTTTCTTTTTCTTTAGCCACCAAATCAAGTGGTGGCAGGTGCAGAATAGTGTTGAGTGCATCCGTGGGAGTGGAAACAAGAGCGCCGCTAATACAGAGCTCCGAACTCCTCTGGACTTTTTGTAAGCGTTTGAGCCGTTGTGAGCGCCGGCCACCAGACCAGAACTCCATACAATAGGATTAGGCGCACAATGGCTGTATAGATCCAATGTACTACTTTTGGAGAGAAACCCCACGAGACTCCAATTGCCCAGTTGTTGCTTTCTTTACCCTGTCCTCTATATTGTCTCTCCAGAGTAGTTTCCTTTCCAGAATGACTCCCAGATACTTTACCTTATTGCTGAAAGCTAGGTTTACGCCGTACACCTTGGGAGGTATGAGGTTCGGCATTTTGTACCTTCTTATGAAGAGCACAAGCTCAGTTTTATCCGGATTTATCCCGCGCCCTGAGCGTTTTGCCCAGTTATAAGGGGTTGATAGAGCAGTCTCCATTAGATTGCAGAGTGTTTGAGGAAATTTGCCCCGCATAACAACACAAATATCATCTGCGTAGGCAATCACCTTCTGACCACTCAGATCCATGAGTTGTAGTAGTTGGTTGACCGTCACCACCCAGAGCAATTGTGAGAGAACACCTCCTTGCGGAGTGCCTCTATTTACCATCCTCTGGATCGTATGTCCACCAAGCTCCGTGCAAATTTTAATGTTTTCCGTAACGTTGTTGTTTTTAAATTCTTTCTGCTTTTCTTCAAGGCAACTCGATCTCTACTTTCACAATACTACAATGTATGCATACTAACTGCTTGAAATATAATTGATAGCCATATTATTTCTAGCTTGATTGGATTTTTGTATGATCCATTATATTGCGCTTTCCTTCACCAATAAAATGAAAAATTATGACTATGAAAAAAACTGGATTTCATTTTGTGCTTAAACGATGCGGTGGTTTCAGGTTTTTCTTATAAGATTATGTAAAAAAGTGTTATGATGCCGCCACAAGTCAGTCCTCACAGCAGCGGTACTGAAAAAACCGCATAGAGATCAATAGCAATAGCAAAACAGTAGAATGGCTATACACACCTTTAGTGAGTTCTGAAGCACAATTCTACTGGCGAATAGTAAACTACAGTAGCGGCGTTCAAATTAAATGCTTGCACCAATATTTATAGCTAGTTGTACTTAGCATGGTATTATAGTTATATAGGAGCGGATATAAATTTCTATTTCTCAAAATTATCAGCTTCAGAAAAGAAATGATATTATTGGTATTTCGTTGTTGTTGTAGCAGTGCTTCTTCCTCTCCAATAGGTGCGACCGATCACAAATTGTCATCAATGTCCTCTAACGGGAGTCCAAGGAAACTTGCAGTTTCAACAGAGGTGGACCATAGTGGGAGGGGTATTAGAGGCGTTGGTTCCACATTACAATTGAAGAGATGGTTGGTGTCATGTGGGGGCACATTGCAAGCAGGGCATACATTTTGTATGCCGTAGTTGATTCTGGATAGGTAAGAGTTTAATCTGTTACAGTATCCAGATCGAAGCTGAACTAGAGTGACTCACGTTTCCCTAGGGAGTGTGCTTTCCTCCTCTGCAAGTTTAGGGTATTGTTTTTTGAGTACAGGATTCACAGGGCAATTCCTGGCATAAAGGTCCGACACCTGTTTGTGGATATCACTCTTGTCCTTTTTTGCTTCATACGGCTGTGTTCTCAGGTGCCGTATTTCCTCATAATGCTTACGGAGATGACCCCTTAGGTCCCTGGGAAGTGCAGCCTCATCAATCAGATGTCTGTTGCGATGCCCAGGTTTCTGGGTATTCAACAGAAGCAGTTTGTTCAGCATTTCATTTCTCTCCCTAATGGGGAGTACTCTCGCCTCATTGTGTAGGTGGTGTTCTGGGTACATAAGAAGACAGCCCGTAGCGGTTCTGAGGGCAGTATTTTGGCAGGAATTCCAAAGGCAGCCAGTTCTATGTACCGTAGCGAATCGGGATTTTTCCCGACAAGGGCTGTCATTTTAGTGTAACCCCTTTTAATTTGGTGGTATTTGGTTTATTTATCTTTATCGAACATTTGGATTGACAATCTGGTTATAAAAGAAAATTTCAAAAACGAGGCATATTTGAAAGATAAAATTGAATGCAGCCATAACTAGAGTTCCTTCAAAGGAACGCTAACGGTGCTTTGCACTGGGACACGATATCTAATGTAGTAGCGATACGCATCTGATTCCATGTACCATTCTTCAAATATCAGACAATATAAACTTTTTTAGGCTGGATGGTTCCGAAGTTACCCAAAAAAAGGAGCTTGCCTCCTGCAGAATATATCATCCGTCTGAATAGAAAGTGGGATTGTAAACTAAACTGTTTTTACAACACAGTGTTGGCTAGTCAGTCAGGATTGCTTTCTACAAATTGCTTAGTTAAGTAGGGGACTGATTCAGTTGGTAGCATAGTTAGTTGGAATGGAAATTTGCAGTTTGTTTGAAAGGGGGTGTTCTGCTGTACATCCCAAAGTGGTGCATTCCAAAGTGGTACATCCCAAAGTGATAAGTTCAAATGCATTATAGTTTAACGTTTAAGTTACTATTTTCAAAAAGGTGAAACGTGTTAAAAAAACTTACTAGCTCTTGCAAACGTTAAGGTTTCATAACAGCTACGAGCGCGAAAAAGTCGAGACTTTCAGTAAATATCCGACAATTCGTCGTATTCAAGAAAATTACCGATTGTAAACAACTAACCGATTCCAATGTAGCAGCCGGTAACAAAAAAAGAACCGGTAACAAAAAAGTAGCTTGTTCCAAAAAGTAACCGTTAACGAAAAAGTTATCGTTTTCAAAAAATGAGCCAGTTCCGAAATGTTAATAGCTCTGAAAAACTAACCGGTACCAAAAAATTGAGGGGTTCTAAAATTGTAACAGGTACAAGAAAAGTAACCGTTTCAAAAAAAGAGTCGGTCCCAAAGAAGTTAACCATTTGTTATAAAAGTCACAAATGGTTGGGTTCAGTGTTGTCAGATAGATCCTGTGAAATAACTGGTTGCTGTGAAAGGCTGGCTGCACTAAGCATACGATTCTTCGAGAAAAAGGGACCTACATACATTTGATTTTACCCCAACAAACAGCAGCAGGTTGTGAGAAAGAACTGGTAAATTCATAAATTCACGATGACGTTATCTAGCACAGTAAGTGTAGAAAATATTTTCGTTAGTTTCGAAATTCCTCTCATTCACTTAATTTTGTGACTATTACATAACAGAACAAAAATTTACTGACTTTTATTGATAAAGCTCTCGACACTCTCATAAGAATAGTTTTTTGGATCCGGGTTTTGCGACATTTTTGTTTAAACGGCAATATAAAAGTGATCTGATGATTTCGAAACTTTGTCAGAGTTTGCAAACTCCATCCTTAGAATTTTCGATGTAAAAGTATCCAGTGGAAAATACCGATATCGAGTGGCAAGAGAACCGAAATTCGTGACCCTACTTCGCACAATCGTTACTCCTACTTTTTAGTATATCTCTGAATAGATTAAGATTGAGCTTCATCCCCAAATTGACTAAAAATTTTCGTGACTTGATTTTTTTGATGTTTAACTTTTTAGCTTCAGATGGTAATGATTTAGAGAAGCTTGTAAATTTGGTAAAAGCCCATACGGGAAGATTGAATAAGAGAGATGTGGAACAGTAAACTGTAGTAGGAACTGTTGGAAACAATCGTTACCTTATACATACATACGTATCTTTGAATCGGGTCCACCGATTAATTTTTTTTATGAAACACTCCTCTGCTCAATTTCCGCCCTGGGTAAGAAAATGCAGGTGTTTCACATCTAATTGAGATTGCAATAACACATACATTTAAGTATCAAAAACACCACCAAGCATGCAGAACCGTCGGTAGTTTGTGCGTACAATATAAAGCTGGAGACATTGGTGCTTTATCGGTAACCGTATCGGTAACCTTTTAACAGCTGATTCGACCAAACTTATGAAAATCAATGCAATCGATTATTGGTGCCGCTAAGGTCGTAACCGTATCGTAGCCAACCAATTGGGTTTTGGTTTACCGTCGTAACGATAAACAGCTGATTACGTTAGGGATACGGATACAGCGATACGACATACGGCACCAATGACTCCGGCTTAACAAATCAACGCGAACGAACGAACGAAGGTTAGGCTCTGTTCACAGTTGGTTCACAACTAGTCATACTAGCTGCTTTTTCTTTCAAGCGAGGTTGAAAAAACGCCTCAACTAGCTAAATCGTTGCATCATGGCGGAACCATAAAGGTAGTGAAAGGAAATCAGTTAACTGGTACTTTTTTAGCTGCTGTAACATTTCTACATCTGGCTCAAGCGGCAATTAAGACTCCATTACTGATACTTAGCATAGACTTGACTTGACTTGGCGTAAACTTGGCAACCTAGCCACGATTATACTCCACTTGGCGCATAAAATCTGGCATCATAATCAGCGTTGAAATTTATTTTTAAATAAATGTCAATTTGTATGACAAAATGTCAAAATGAAATGGAAACAAACAAATGGCATCTCAAAATGTAAACGTCACTTAGAACTTACATAGAAAATCAAAATTCAACAGACTTCTAAGTCAAGTTAAGTTTTGAGTAATCAGTAACATGCAATGTTAATTTAACAGAACTGTAATTGACAGTTCGCAAGCCAAGTCAAGTCTATGCTAAGCTGGAGTCTTTGGTGCCGTATGTCGTATCGCTGTATCCGTATCCCTAACGTAATCAGCTGTTTATCGTTACGACGGTAAACCAAAACCCAATTGGTTGGCTACGATACGGTTACGACTTTAGCGGCACCAATAATCGATTGCATTGATTCTCATAAGGTTGGTCGAATCAGCTGTTAAAAGGTTACCGATACGGTTACCGATAAAGCACCAATGTCTCCAGCTCTAAGTATCAGTAATGGAGCCTTTACCCACCGACGTGTGCCGTACGTACGGACGTTTGTCGTACGAAACACGTTTGACCGAATCCTCAAGACCGTAGGAATCAATGTGTGCGTCTGTGTACATGTACATAACATATTTGTGTGTGTATTGTTTACAGATAAGCACTGTTGCCATTGACCATTTTGCATGCATGCTAATGGAAACATCCAACTTTTTCCAATTTAATTTTTGATGTTGTAAAAGGCTGGAATTAATATTAAATAAATATAAATATATTACATATTTATAATCTGCACTTTTATATAATTATTTCGAATTATTTTCACAATTTTTCAAACTTTAATTAGGTGTTTTTGCATAAAACTACAAACGGTCAAAAATTAGCGCACAAAAGTTTACTAGGCAACTCTGTCTAGTGACAGAGCGATCAGCTGACACGTTCTTACGGAAAAAATCAAAATTGTTTTGATTTCTACGTTTCGGGCTACGTACGTACGGGCGTTGCACGTCGGTGAGCTTTCGTTTACATTGCACACTCATAAGATAGGTCGTGTCAGCTGATACGTTTTTGATACGTACGTTTGTGAGTAACTGCCGCATCAGTGTGTTTTTGACACTTACGCCTCGATTCTGAACGTTACCGGTAAAATAGTTCCCAGAACATTATGTAACCGAATATCGTTACCAGTTCTTTTATCCGCGATTCTGGCCCAAGTGGTAACGCTGTCGTCACCGAAAAACTCACCAGTGTCTGTGGAGAAATTTGAAGGGTAGTTTTCTTCGCTTTCACTGTTGCCACTTTGGTCCATTTGGACCAAAAATGGTCCCTTCCATCGCCATTTGGTCCGCTGGTCCCTTTTCTTCAATTTTTTTTATCCTTTTTAGGCAGTAGCCACGATTGGTACTTTTCTTTCTTTTTCACTCAGGTAAAAATTCACAATATTGCCCAAAAATTCGCCACACTTTCGTTAGCTCCCATATAATTTTGAATTATAAATAATAATAAAATATCAATAAAATGTACCAGAACAATAATATTTCACCTAGGATACAATTTATGCCAGGCATTAAAAAGAAAAGTGTTGGCAAACACATTGCCGTTAATTGTTGATAAAATAACCGACTAATCAAAAAAACTCTTGTTTCATAATAATATTAATAACGGCTAGATATTTCGATCTGTTATCAAGCACTATGTAAATATATGAAAATAAAAATTGCTTCTCGCCTAGCATAGCTTATAGCAAGCACTCTACCGTGAGCCTAACATTTTCAAAACTTATACAAGGAAATTCTATGCATTACTTCTGGTTTGGCACGTTGATATTTAAATCTTTCTCACCCAGCTCAATGAGTTCAAGGAATTTCAGGACTATTGTGGTGTTAAGCCACGCAAGGTAATTGAAAATTAAGTATCTTGGTACAAGAAATATTTTAGCTCGAAGACAGAAGGAAGCAAATGCAAAGGAGATTTGATTTCGGAAGTTTTTTGTATAAAATTATTCCCGTAGGTGCTGGCAGAACTCCTGAGACCTGGTATTAAAACTGATACTTACTGAATCTAGGCTCTGATATGAAGTTTAAACGTTAAGGGAAAAAGAAATCATCTATAAAAATAGCACTAACAAAATTGCCTAGTTTCATTTATGATTTACTGAGTTTTCCACATACATAGTTCGGCAACAACAGAACGCAAATTTTGAACCATTTCTTACTAAAACTGCACTATACATTTTATTGCATTGCAATCAAACATGATGCTAGAACCAAGAGCTTTGTGACCAAAACTTGGTTCACAACGTTTGGTTTGTGAAAGACATATACTTATCCTATGTCAAAATATAGTACCATTTTTGGTTGCATCCACATATATTCGTTTGTTCAGCTTGAATTAAAGGAAAATCTTCACTATGTTCAGTAAAATTTTATATGGAAACATCCTAAAATTTTGTATTTTATACTAATAAAATAAAACAAAAATTTGGTCCTTTTTTTCGATGAACTTTGGTCCCAAATGAAAACATGGTATGGCAACCGTGTTCGCTTTACCGAAAATGTCTCACTTGTAGATACGAGGTTAACGAATAAACGTGACGATGTGTATATGCATATTATGCATGATAAGTTTCTACATAAGTATATTGTAATATATTCTGTGAAAGTACATAATGTAAACAAATATGTATAGCAAGAGGCAACACTTTTTTACTATTATCTTTACTTATTTGCGCTTACAATTCTTTATTTTTCAGTTCTGCCTTTTTCTAAACAACAGCTGTTGTGTGGTTATTTCGATGTAACCACCTGCTTTTGTGGGTAAAAATTTATCCGGCTACTTTAGCGGGTAGAATACCAAAAGGGTGTAAAAGTTGCCACATGATTTCGTTACCGTGGTGAAGAAAGTTGTTACCACACTAGAATCGGGGCGTAAACAATAGAAGTACAAAAACAAAATACATGGAATGCGTGTGTTTATTTGTATGCATGTCATTTATATGCACATTCGTATGTACATTTCATTTGCTCGTCCACAATAGTGCGTTTTTTTTTGGACGACTGTTGCTTAAGCGATTTCATTTCAAACCGGTTACCCTATGCAACTAACTTACTTTGTGTTGTTGCTTTCTATGCAATTAGCTAATCTACCTAGCGTTTTATTTTCACCAGCTTGCAAAAAAAGTGGCTACTATTGAACTTTTGCTCGCATATAGGTATTGTTACGAATTTTGGAAGGAATTTCCCATTATTATGCGCCTTCTGTTAACGTTCGAATTGCTGAACTGTCGAATAAATAACTCAAATATTTATAATGGCAAACATTTCTTTATTTACAACTCTACTGTGGCAGTAGTACAATTGCAATACTCGCATTCTTCAATTATAGTGTTTAAAATCAAAGTGATGGCGATGCTTTTATATTCTCTGTTGCCTCGTTCGCATATTTCTCCTAAGGTCTAGACTTTTCACCAAATGGAACAGTTGTATCTTATACTTGGTTATTTAGCTATATGCGCGTCTATGTGTGAGTAACAACTTCTGCTCTTAGCTGATGGTAACGTGATGTGAGATTGTTTCTCTTTCTTCTTCACTCTTACCTGCTGACTACATATGTGTATGTGAAATAATCTCTCTGATTTAAGCTGCTGGTTATGTGTATGTGTGGCTGCTTGCTTTGATGTGTTTATGTACATAAGTGTGGCTGCTTGCTTTAAGGCCGCGGCACAGTGACATTTTTCATATAGATGCGTTTAACTCGAGCATATGCATTACAATAACATCGCCACAATCAACCAAGATGTTGGGTTCGTAAATATGAAGGAACTTCAGACTTGGCAATTGAAGTTTATTACATACAAAATTTGGCAAAGAAATGTTATAAACAATCTCCCCATATAACAAAAATACTTTGTAACATATTTTGTGTCGAATTTGATTGTTATATTGCAGTTTTTAATTGTGAAAAATGTTACAAATGTTATGAACCAGTGGAAAAAATAATTTCACTTGCAACGTGTGCCAACACCCTTAGCCAAAGCAAATGTCAAATTCTTCTTCTTACGATTTGCTTGCAACAAAATTTGGGAGTTGGCTACTTTTCCATATCAGATGGCGCCAGTGGCGCTCGTCGCTCAATCTACCGTTCTCCATAAAAATACGTGAAATCTAGTCATAATGCATAAGCTTGTGTTAAACTCATCTATATGAAACACTGCTTATGTGACGGAGCTATTATTGTTGGTGTGCATTTATTTAGTAGCAGCATAGTGATGTATAAGAACTGCTAATACTCGCCACAGTATGGTAAATACATTCATGACATTTGACTAAATTTCTGTATGCTAGATAAAAAATTCGGCGGCCACCGTGGTTTGATGGTAGCGTGCTCCGCCTACCACACCGAATGCTCTGGGTTCACACCCCGGGCAAAGCAACATCAAAATTTTAGAAATAAGGTTTTTCAATTAGAAGAACGTTTTTTGTAAGTGTGGTCGCCCCTCGGCAGTATTTGGCAAGCACTCCGAGTGAATTTCTGCCATGAAAAGATCTCAGTGAAAACTCATCTGCCTCGCAGATGCCGTTCGGAGTCGGCATAAAACAAGTAGGTCCCGTCCGGCGAATTTGTAGGAAAAATTAAAAGGGAGGACGACGCAAATTGGAATAGAAGCTCGGCCTAAAATCTCTTCGTAGGTTGTCGCGCCTTACATTTTTTTTTTTTAGATAAAAAATTCAGTTCTTGTAATTTTGCCCACCACTGTACTCGTACCCATACTTAGCACTTCCATAATACTTCTAGGTTTGTTAGCTTGTGTGTCATTGAACTTGTGGCCATTTCCTTTTTAAATTGATTTTTGTGGCTAAAATGCAACGAAGCATTGATGTTTAAAAACTATCTACGTTTATCTTCGTTCTTGCGCTCTGCTGTCAGTTCGTTCTTGCGCTGCGCTGTCAATATGTCGATGCATTTTGAAGTTTTTGTTTATTGATATGCCTCAACGGCCAGAAAGAGCTATTTTAGTGGATAACAAACTTCTGTTAATCATTTTAGTTTTTCAACAAAAAGAAAGAAAACTTTTGTACATGTATTATGAACTTTTGTCTGTTGTATCGTGTAAGCAAACAATGCATTAAAAATTAACGAAAATTATATACAATTGACGTCAAGTTGATGCAATCAAAGTATAAGAAAACCAAAAGAGCTTGGAGTTATGCCCAAAAGTTTTCAAATTAATGAAGCTGCATTTTTTATTCTTACAATGCAATGTGTGGAGTAGCCACAGAAGTGCTGCGCATTAACAAAATGTGATCCATAAATTACATCAATTAATAGCGTGAAATTGAAAAATTTAATTTTAGCTGCAACACAACAACACCTGAAGAAATTTTGTGTAGACGTAGCTTTTTTGTGTACACGTAGCTTTTATGTAGCCTTAATACATACAGCAGCGAACAGAAAAATAGCATTGACAATTTTTATCAAATTTCGTCAATTAAATTCTTCTTTTTTCAATTGATAATAGAGAAAAATTACGAAATATGACACATGTGAATTTCACTTTTTCTTTAGCTAGCTTTACGGGAGCTAAGTTTTGATCTCGAAATCTTCTACTTTCATACTGGTGTAAAGACAGATGCCTCTATTCACTCCATATGAATGCCCCGCTGCACGATTTGTAATTTGTCTCTCAGTATTAGCTTTTTGTTGCTATTCCTTTCATAGACAATTAGGTATATATTGTAACGAATGTTAGCAGCACTAAGCTATGCTATTGTCTCGAAGCGATGTTAAGCAGTGACGTGAATTCACATCAATAATTCAATCATTAAGTATCTACATAATACTAGGTACAAACACCCTCCAAATTGGCAATTTATGCAATTTAGGCAATTTCTTACGCAATTTATCATATAATAAATTGTAATAATAAATTGCCAATTTAAAAAAAATTGCCTAATAAATTGTTTCAAACTACAAATACAACCTCGTAAAGTGTGTTTATTGAGTAGATTTAAACGTCGGTTGCGCATGGCTCAACTATATGGTTGGCTCATCTAATCAGCTGATTTTATGTTTTTCATTTCACTGGAGTAGGGATTTTCAAAAGAAGATGGCAAACTCAAAATTAAACCAAAACATTGAACACATTTTCTTACAACACACAAAAATTTCAAAGTTTTATGTTTTCATTCCATTCCATTCGCCTAATACCAACACGCACATTTTGACAGTCTGAACAAAGGTATGTTGTTGGTGTAGAGATGAGCCAACCAGCTATGAAATTGCTATTGTGTAAGCTAAATTGAGTTGTATGAACACCACTCAATTTAAATCGAAATTGCCTCAATTTATTTTTCTGTTTGAACATAGTATAAACGAATAAATAATTGCGTCTACACATATGTATGTACGTATACGAGCAGCGGAGCGGCAATGCACAAACACATGCATATATCTTATCTGAATTGTCACAAGAGAGAGCAATAATTTGTGCACGTAGTTGTGGCTGGCGATTTTGTAGCCGAAACTAACTAGTAAGTTCTGGAAATCGAAGAGCCTAGAAGTATGCAGCGTAAACTATAAAAGCGGGGTAGGCGAGTAAGAAGTAATTCAGTTGATTTGAACCGTCAAGCAGTTCGATTAAGCGCTATCTAGCGAGCTATGTCAGTATTATTTTGAATAGTAGAGTTCATTTGAGCTATCAATCACTTTGGTTGTTAAGCAAAGTATAAGTGTTATTGTGAAGTATTTTAATAAAGGCCATTTTTCCATTATTCAATATTGGAGTTATTTATTCAACAGTTTAGCGATACGAACTTAGCAGAGGGTTGCAAATAAAAGGATTTGCAAGTAAATTCGTTACAATATTATGCATACATACTTTATTTTTAGTCCAAACTGTGTAGAATATTTTTTGGCTCGTTCAACGGAACTTGATTAGTGACACTGGATTTTCGAGCAGTGCATTATTCGAAAAGCTTCCGCTGTTCGCTAGTATATAATTACTAGCCGTTTTTTTTTACAAGCGTGTACGTTTACGTTTGCGCGCAAAGAAAAAAAAGCTGCTTAGATAATGCTTAGGAGACCCATCTAGCGGCAGTGGTTAAATAACTAGCTACAGAACAGGGTGTACCTAAAATCGGAGACACATACCTCTGGTGGCCATAATGTATAACATATAGCAGAATCAGTTGCGATGAATAGTGGACACGCATAGAATACATAGAATTAGTGTAGAGGGTGAAACATAGACACATATTTCAGTTACATCTGAGTATAATGCGTATTGAAATTTAGTAGTACACATTTTATGCTCAGCAATTTCAGAGGTGTATTTAAAGTTTGACGCTTATCAGTCCATATAAAGTTTAAGCGGAAACGTCTATAGATGTAAAAAAAAACACAGCTATTATTTACGTATACATATTTATTTTATTATCTAGACAGGATCGTATTACTCTATACAATTTTTCTTCTTTTGTTTATTTTCGATATTTTAAGAAAAACTTCTATAAATATTTTTAAAATTTTCTCGGATTTTCGACATTTTTCGAGACATTTTTAAGACTTGTTTGCATACTTCCAGTTACAAGATTCCTAGAATTTTTTTTTCTTAAAAGATAGAAAATAAAAAAAAATTAAATTGAGAAATTTGAGAAACTTTCCACTGCTATTTTCCTGTTCTCTGCTGTATATGGCATCTAAATTTAGTACCGGAATAGGGGCGTATCGAACAGAAATTAGTGTGTGCCATGTTTGTTGTCTTCAAAACTTTAGATAATTGCATATTGCTTTACAGCATGTGAAAATATTTAACCACTTACGCTTTACGTATGAAAGTGTCCAAAAGTTTATATAGGGTGCAGCAGGTATTCGAAGATAAATCTATTAGATAAGTTTAACTCCTAGAGAGCAGTCCCAAGTTATGAAAGCGTTAACTAACAAAAATTATATCTTTTCGGTGCCTAACCTGAGAGAGAGACTTAAAAATATTCAGATTAAGCACGTTTCTTTGTTGAAGACTTTCGACCATCTAATCAGCCACACAATGAGCACTACAGTAAAATCTCAGGAAGATCTGTATCGACTGCTGCTTAATGAATGACTTTCAATAATAAAGAGCAGGCCAGAGAGAACATAAAAATGCCATACGCATTACGAAAAAAATTTCCTAAAAGTTGATTAAGGCGCTTTGTAAAGCGCTCTAATTAAAAATGAGCAGGATCAGCCGCTGAGACTCTTGACATCCTTAAAGATAGCTAAGTTTTCGAACAAGGGCGGGAAGCTAGCGCTAGTAGCTGAAACAGTACATCGGGAGGCACCTAGGGTACTAGCTAAGGAGAAACTTGTCTGGGAAATAAGAAGCTTTTCACTATATAAACCAATGTGGGTAGATGATATTCTCTCCAATATATTACAGATACATTTGGTTAAGAAATTTAAGGAAATCTGCACTGCATGGATTCCTCACAATACTGGAAAATTAAGGTAGGTAAGAGGAGACTTAACCTGGCCAAGTATTTTAATGGTTATAAGTCCCTCTCACATAAACGAACATCTTGATGAGTTCCCCCTTTTCTGCTACACATTATGCGCATCTGAGTGGGAACTTCACAGAGACATGCACTACAGAACGTAGTAGACACAGTGGAAAAATTCATTATACATAAAAAATTTACTCTGGTCGCGTTTGTTGATGAAGAACGCGCCTGCCCGTCGGACCACAGCAAAGCTCAACAAAACAGTGAAGGTTCTTAACGAGTAAGGAAAGGGTCAACTTTGAAAACATGGAAATCGGGAATATTCATAAAGCATTCAACAGAAGAATATAAAGGATAAAGACTTCTGCTTTCAGTAGTAGTAGCTAAGCCGATATGCCTATATGCACTGGACACGCCCAATGCAGACTATTGTGTGCCAATATCTGCCTTCTGTTCGGGTTTAAACACCTTCAGTCACTCGAAAGAGAAAGCCAGTTAAATCGTACACGGAAAGATCGAAATTAAAAGAGAAGATTCGTATTACGAAGTGTAGAGTTTTCAAGAAAAAGCAGCGCATCTGGGTGTCATTCTATTCAGCACTCCAACGCTTAGATTACTTAACATTTACGCGGAAAGCCAGCTACAATTAAGGCTCCGAGCTGAACTGTGATGCGATCAAATGTGGTCATGGATCTCGAGCCACATAGGCGGATACTACCTCTTGCAAGTTTGCGAGATCTATTGTCCAAGGGTGGATGGCAGTCGTTCTACCGAAATCAATAGGTTCACTAAGGCCCATTTATCGTTGGTGATTAGAGTTCTGAAGTGCCACTGTCCAATGGGATGTATTGTGGTACGTCTAAATATGCTCTAAACCCCTTACTGATGTATGGAGATTAACGCCAGATCTTTGCAAAGGACGGAAAACAAACACGATCACGAGTGGCTCTCCACTCATCGCTTTCTAGTAATCATACATTCGTTGAATCAAAAGCACTTAACTCTTGTACGTTAATGTGTGAATGCTGCAAAATACGTGATGCACCCTGTATACACCTATTCAATCTAAAGATTAGTAATTAATTTAAATATCACTGCACGATTCAATTAGCTCTATGAAAAATAACGTAGAATCTAACAAATTTTCATATGTAAATTGCCAAATGATAATCAACAGCAGCTGCATGAACCTCAAAGAATCTATACTGCACCCTTAAGTCACAAGCAACAAACATATCTACCTAACATAAAAGATGTATACAAAGGTATGTTTAAAAAAAAAATAAAATAAAAAATAATTATGCTGAAAACTTGTTTTCTTTATCCATCCGCGCCATGCAGCAGCATAAAAATATTGAAAGTTATAAAGCACCGGCCATTACCTATGCAACATACATATACATATGTAGATATGAATATATGTATGTTTGTAAGGGTATGTATGCATTTGCCGGGAAGCCTTTTTCTGGTCGTCTGGTAGTCACGCCAACATTACTTAACAACAACAATAGGAAGGGTTGTCGTTTTGCCACAATTCGTGTAAGCCTCTGCAAAATACGTAATTTTCCCTCCAATTTTTCGATCATATTAAGTACATTAGATTGTTTGCAGAAAAAAATTAGGTTTCTTCTTTCCACTTATATTGAGCTCTTAAACTTGCAATCCAACTATAAAGGTATTTCAACTCTGCAGGCAAAATGTCTGGTACATGAAGTAAAACAAACAGGTCACGACTAAAAGTTGTTACCCCGGTGACGGTTCTATAACATGAAAAAGGCCATACATTTTATCATGGATGTGGCCAATTACCACCGTACAGTTACAATGGTATAGACCTAGTTTGGATTGAATGAATTGGTTATTTAACACGACTATAGTGCCATATCTGTAATTATCCGCGGTTAGGAATATCCAGACATTTACTTGTGAACTTTGAGAATATTTTGTATCCTTTGTTCATGGTTGAGTTTCTGGACTATTGTTTTGGGATCATTTCCATTCCAGGACTATTGCGGTGTAGTAACCGGATGGCTTGGGAATAATTTGGAATCTTTTCCGAATTTTTTAACAGATAATTTTGAGACTATTTCAGAGCTATTAACGGGTTGAATTTGTGATCATTGCCAATTACGTTTAGGATCATTTCCGGATTTTGCGATCATTTCAATAGATTTTCTGAATCAGTTCAGCATTAATCCAATAAAGTTTTGGATTTATTTTCTGGCCTCTTTCGAGATTGTTTTAATCATCATTTCAGAATTTTTTCCTTAAAATTTAATCTATTATCTTATTTTTTAGACTATCTGTTAAAGCTTAAACATCTTTAAATATCTTTGCTAACGGTACGTGGAAAAACAAAATGTAAGAGTCGGTGTAGTGACTACAACATTGTAGCGTAATGTGGGAACAATTTATGTGTTTGAGTATATATGAGCGAAAAAGACTAATTTTGTTTTGTTGATTTTCTGACAGGGTGGATAATTGAAGTATATTGGAACGATTTTCCTCCCTCCTTGTCAAGTATGTTTTCGAGTCAAACCAGCTTCGGCGCTGTGCCATCATCAGAATGAATTTTCATTCTGATCTATTGTTGTCGTTTGCCTTCTTTTTATAGTTCGTAGGTACATTAGCTGGTATTGTCAAAATGGATGTTTGTGTATGAGCTGGTTGTTCATTCAGAACCAAGGGTAGTTTTTAGGATCGATTTGTGTAGCTGACTGAGGTAGGTAGAAGTAAGTAATTCTAGTCGTCTACAAACAGAAAACATTCGACTGTAGAATAATAAAAGAACAGACAAACACGATTTCTGATACAATTTGATCCTTGAAAACTTGTTTGCAAGAAACAATGTAATCAAACATGTACAACAACAAATAAACACAAAACAATAAACGCACCAAAACAACAAACACATAAAGTAGGTTAAACGACTAGAAATACTGAGTTCTACCTGTCTCAGACAGCCGCACAAATCGACAAGTAAAAACCCCCGGCTCTGAATAAATGCACAGCACATACACATACACAAATATCCATTTTGACAATACCGGCTCATGGACCTACGTTCTATAGATACAAGATAAACGACGAAACGATCAGATAGCTAATCAAGGCAAGACAAATAAAGCAGAATAAAGTAAAGTTTTATAAATTTGTTTTCGATAAAAAAGGTTCTGGATGAGTTATCGATTGGTTTCCGAAAAGATATCGATTTATAATAAAAAAATATCGATTATTTATAAAAAGTTATCGACCTTTTATCGAAGTATTATCATTTTGTTATCGTTAAATAATCGATTTGTAATTGAAACATTATCGATTTGTTTTAAAAATATCGATTTAGTGTCGTAAAGTTATCGACTGTCTATAAGAAAGTTATCCTTATGTTATCAAAAAGTTATCGATTTGTTATCGGAGTGTTACAAATTTTTTCCGATTTGGTATCGAAAAGTTATCGATAAAAGTTCATCGGTTTGTTATGAAACAGATACCGATAAAATATATAAAATTGATTACACATCTTAGCTCGTCGATAACAAGCCGAAAACAAACCAATAATAGGCCGATGAACCAAAGATGCAAACCACCCCACCATACCGAAACCGCAGAGGCATCCCTGCAGTAAGAAATTTAGAAATGATATCCTATTTATGTGGATAATCTTTGCTGAGCACGAGATATTGTCCTGTAAAATTGATGAGTTTTTCGAAGTGCGTGTAGTTATGAAAAAAAGCAATTTTTTTCTAAATCAGTCTAATTTTCTTATAAGCATATCAACTTACTCATTGCACACCTTTGCTTTTTTGCGGCAATTTTTTTCTTTCGTTTTTTGAGTTTGCAGCCAGGTGAGAGAGTAGCTTGTGGAAGTGTCTTAAAGTGGTTAAAGTCTTCAATATCTATACATACCTATGTACATTAATTTGTTTGTACTCTTGTAACAGCTTTTTTTGTAGTGTTTCACATTGACATTGGAATGCATTTTACCCACTCATCTTTCCATTCAATTCCCTTTTTTTTAGCTTTACGCTTTCCATTGCGACTCGTCCTTCTGTCGAACTTTGTATTGTAGTTAGTGTGCAAAAATGCAATCAGTCGCCCGGAAATTTAACCAACAGCCGGCTTCCGTGACGACTACAACGGCGTTGTTGATGATGGAAACAGCGACAATGCGAACAGACAACAAGCAGACAGCCTGGCAGGCGACAAACTTGCTGCAATTGAAAATAAATTTTTGTTTCATAAATTCGCGGCCACCGTGGTGTGATGGTAGCGTGCTCCGCCTATCACACCGTATGCCCTGGGTTCAACTCCCGGGCAAAGCAACATCAAAATTTTAGAAATAAGATTTTTCAATTAGAAGAAAATTTTTCTAAGCGGGGTCGCCCCTCGGCAGTGTCTGGCAAGCGCTCCGATTGTATTTCTGCCATGAAAAGCTCTCAGTGAAAACTCATCTGCCTTGCAGATGCCGTTCGGAGTCGGCATAAAACATGTAGGTCCCGTCCGGCCAATTTGTAGGGAAAAATCAAGAGGAGCACGACGCAAATTGGAAGAGAAGCTCGGCCTTAGATCTCTTCGGAGGTTATCGCGCCTTACATTTATTTTTATTCATAAATTCGCGTGTAAGTAGAGTTCTGTGACATTGGCAGGCAGGCAGCAAAAGATTGGCATGATATCACAAATTTTTGCACATGGAAAGCAAAATTTGTCTGCTTATTGCAGTCTTTTTTATACTCAGTTGAGCAGAGCTCACAGTTGGTTGTACAGGTATAAAGGAATCGAGATAGATATAGACTTCCATATATCAAAATCATCAGGATCGAAAAAAAATTTGATTGAGCCATGTCCGTCCGTCCGTTAACACGATAACTTGAGTAAATTTTGAGGTATCTTGATGAAATTTGGTATGTAGGTTCCTGAGCACTCATCTCAGATCGCTATTTAAAATGAACGATATCGGACTATAACCACGCCCACTTTTTCGATATCGAAAATTTCGAAAAACCGAAAAAGTGCAATAATTCATTACCAAAGACAGATAAAGCGATGAAGCTTGGTAGGTGAGTTGAACTTATGACGAAGAATAGAAAATTTGTAAAAAATTGGACAATGGGCGTGGCACCGCCCACTTTTAAAAGAAGGTAATTTAAAACTTTTGCAAGCTGTAATTTGGCAGTCGTTGAAGATATCATGATGAAATTTGGCAGGAACGTTACTCCTATTACTATATGTACGCTTAATAAAAATTAGCAAAATCGGAGAAGGACCACGCCCACTTTTAAACAATTTTTTTTTTTAAAGTAAAATTTTAACAAAAAATTTAATATCTTTACAGTATATAAGTAAATTATGTCAACATTCAACTCTAGTAATGATATGGTGCAACAAAATACAAAAAATAAATAAAATTTCAAAATGGGCGTGGTTCCGCCCTTTTTCATTTAGTTTGTTTAGGATACTTTTATTGCCATAAGTCGAACAAAAATTTCCCAATCCTTTTGAAATTTGGTAAGCGCATAGCTTCTATGACGGTAACTGTTTTCTGTGAAAATGGGCGAAATCGGTTAAAGCCACGCCCAGTTTTTATACACAGTCGTCCGTCTGTCCTTCCGCATGGCCGTTAACACGATAAGTTGAGCAAAAATCGACATATCTTTACTGAACTTAGTTCACGTACTTATCTGAACTCACTTTATCTCGGTATAAAAAATGAACGAAATCCGACTATGTACCACGGCCACTTTTTCGATATCGAAAATTACGAAAAATGAAAAAAATGCCATAATTCTATACCAAATACGAAAAAAGGGATGAAACATGGTAATTGGATTGGTTTGTTGACGCGAAATATAACTTTAGAAGTAGAAGAAAATGAAAAAGTTCTGCAGGGCGAAATAAAACTCCCTTGAAAACTTGGCAGGTATTACATATATAAATAAATTAGCGGTATCCAACAGATGATGTTCTGGGTCACCCTGGTCCACATTTTGGTCGATATCTGGAAAACGACTTCACATATACAACTACCACCACTCCCTTTTAAAACTCTCATTAATACCTTTAATTTGATACCAATATCGTACAAACACATTCTAGAGTCACTCCTGGTCCACCTTTATGGCGATATCTCGAAAAGGCGACCAGCTATAGAACGAAGGCCCACTCCCTTTTAAAAATACTCATTAACACCTTTCATTTGATACCCATATCGTACAAACAAAGTCTAGAGTCACCCCTGGTGCACCTTTATGGCGATATTTCGAAAAGGCGACCACCTATACAACTACCACCACTTCCTTTTAAAGCCCTCATTAATACCTTGATTTAAAAAACCCATATCGTACAAACACATTCTAGAGTCACCCCTGGTCCACCTTTATGGCGATATTTCGAAACGGCGTCCACCTATAGAACTAAGGCCCACTCTCTTTTAAAATACTCATTAACATCTTTCGTTTGATACCCATATTGTACAAACGTATTCTAGAGTCACCCCTAGTCCACCTTTATGGCGATATCTCGAAAAGGCGACCACCTATACAACTACCACCACTCCCTTTTAAAACCCTCATTAATACCTTTAATTTGATACCCATATCGTACAAACACATTCTAGAGTCACCCCTGGTCCACCTTTATGGCGATATTTCGAAAAGGCGACCACCTATACAACTACCACCACTCCATTTTAAAACCCTCATTAATACCTTTAATTTGATACCCATATCGTACAAACACATTCTAGAGTCACCCCTGGTCCACCTTTATGGCGATATTTCGAAACGGCGTCCACCAATAGAATTAAGGCCCACTCCCTTTTAAAATACTCATTAACACCTTTCATTTGATACCCATATTGTAAAAACGCATTATAGAGTCACCCCTGGTCCACCTTTATGGCGATATCTCGAAAAGGCGACCACCTACACAACTACCACCACTCCCTTTTAAAACCCTCATTAATACCTTTAATTTGATACCCATATCGTACAAACAAATTCTAGGGTCACCCCTGGTCCACCTTTATAGAGATATCTCGAAACGGCGTCCACCTATGGAACTAAGGATTACTCCCTTTTAAAATACTCATTAACACCTTTCATTTGATACCCATATCGTACAAACATATTCTAGAGTCACCCCTGGTCCACCTTTATGGAGATATCTCGAAACGGCGTGCACCTATGGAACTAAGGATTACTCCCTTTTAAAATACTCATTAACACCTTTCACTTGATACCCATATCGTACAAACAAATTCTAGAGTCAACCCCGATCCACCTTTATGGCGATATCCCTAAATGGCGTCCACCTATAGAACTATGGCCCACTCCCTCTTAAAATACTCTTTAATGCCTTTCATTTGATACACATGTCATACAAACACATTCCAGGGTTTCCCTCGGTTCATTTTCCTACATGGTTATTTTCCCTTATGTTGTCACCATAGCTCTCAACTGAGTATGTAATGTTCGGTTACACCCGAAATTAACCTTCGTTACTTGTTTTTAAATATTTTTTTTGCAAATTCGTGCTTAGCGTTTTTTGCCAGTTAGTGCATGGCTAAGATTTGCTGTAAATGAAGTAATTAGTGTTATACTGTTTTCACACAGAAACTTAATGATCTCATTTCACCTTCTAATGAAATAGTTAATTTTTTGCTTTCACACATAAGTAACTGCCCGATTAGTATGAAGGATGAAATGTCAAGCGAATAAAATGACAATGCTATATGACAGACAATGATATTTACTTTGACAAATGACATTTTTAAGCACTGAACACACCAAAAACTAAGAAACTGAACGCTCCCTACAGAGTTGCATTGTGCTTTTGACTTCATTAGGCACTCGATTAGTCACTAATGAAATAATTATAGATTCGAATTTTGTAGGGAAGATTGAGCTCAATAAGCGTCTTAATGTAGAAAACGGCCTTTATTATTCAATAAGCCGTCTGTGTGAAAACAGTATTAGGCAGTCATTAAATGCAGAAACTTAAAAAAATGCTGCAGTTTTCTTGCTACGCCAGAAAAACTTGAACCAGATTCATTATAACGTAATTTGGTTGTTTGAACAAGTTTTGATTGTTATAAGCTTGCATCCCAATAAGCATTTTTCTTCAATCTCAAATTGAGGTGCCATCGGGAACTAATCTTATTTTCAAATTTGAAGCATTTGTTCTCAAAAGCCCCCCAAAAAGCCGCATATACTGCTGTCAAACTAAAACTCCAATTTTCAAATTGAGATTTTCACCATTTCTCAAATTGAGAGATACTTATTTCTCAAAACCATCTCAACATGGACTAAAATTTGCTGCTCTTGCTGTTGACAGTCGGGTTGTTTGCTGGCGAGATACCGATTATGTAGTCCAACAACCAGGCTAATTCCTATCCAATGGTCGAAATGTCACTCTCAAAAGCTTCTTAAATAGTATACCAGTTGAAAATTCGAGCCTGAATAACGGGTAGCCTCAAGTGTTCAATAGCGCCAAGAATCATGTTGAGATTTAACATTTGTGTAGTGTCTCACGTTCCTTTGTTTATTGGAAAAATTTTATTTATAGTTCTGACCTTTGAGGTCTTTCTAGAATCTCTTCCCAAGTATTTAATTTGTTGTGGAGATGTCCTGAACATCTTATATTTCCATCGTGCTAGGTCATATAGAAGATTTGAAAGAAAGTTTTGTTCGATCAGGCGATGCCAATGTTAAAATCGTAAGCAAATTCCTCCTGACACGTGTTACCCTAGAGGCTGTCGTCCAGATATCAGTACGCGGGAAAGAAGCGAAAATCGCTTAAGACCGGCCATCATGACCTCTTGCATTACAAAATATGTATGTACCAGCCGATAACAGCGGAGAGATGTTTAGGGAACAAAGAGAAAAAACGAGGTTCAGCTCAGTCATAGGGGACGCCCCTCACTACAGGCTGGAAATTGTAACATCTGGGCAGATGTTCCCATCATCAGTGCAGAACGAATAACTGCGTTGACTGTCAGCCGATGCTTACTCTAGCAATCGACGTCCTGTCCATACGCCCATACAAACGACAAAGCAATTTCATTACTTCTGAGCGCAGTTGTTTCACTCACCTCAGAAAAAGCTGAGTGAGGCGGCTATAAGTACTTGCAAAGCGTTCGTTCGCCGCCTTACCCATTCCGTTTGCATTCCGTAAAGGGGAGCACCATGTTCGCAAGGTCAACGACTCTGCTTCAGCTATTTTTATTTCTTCTTTCAGAACAACGTAAATTCTGCCTCATTTCCTAACCGAAGTTGGAGAAGTTTAAGAACTGAGAGGTTAGGGAACTTTCGAGAAAGCCGAACTTATAAAAGCAGTAGGCCACGCGGAGGAGAAACGCAGATTTAATACGTAGACGTGCGTTATTTTGGCTCAAAATGTATTTGGATTTGAAAAGGTCAGTTTATCTGTTATAGCAGGATGTTTTTCCAAAAATGTCATAACTCAAATTACTATCTCAGTGTTCTTTTTTTTTTCGAAACAATATATGTAGCCTTTATATACATCTGCTAAGAGTTGGCATTTTTATAACAAATTCACAGACGCGGTTATAAGATGGAACGTTCGTTGACCAAATTCTTCAATCGATTCCTGAGATTGGTCGTTTTTCAACTCTAAGCCGAAATATTCAGCCCGATTCTAAACAAAAATTCCGTGCGAGTTTTTCCCTTCTCCCATTCCTTGTATTCTAAATGAAAATTCCTTGTGAGTTTTTTCACTTCTCCCTTTCCTCCTATTCTGAACAATGTTCGAAAAAGCGGAAACCGGTTACGGGAGAAAAGTAGGTATTATGAATGTGAGGGAGAGGGAGATTTCTCTGCCATTTCATAGGAGTTTTTTCACTAGTTAAATTAAAGGGAATGCATCAAAATAGTTAAAGGAAATTGGTTATTTTAAGAAAGAACACTTATTTGTACAAATTTGTGCTAAAATATGTATTTACATTCTACCACAATATTTTCACTGTTAATACAACAACAACCACAATATTCTTTATTTTAAGTCCAAAAGTATATCATAAGCAACGGAAGAGCCTTTTGTATATTTGATGCAGCCATCCAGAAATTGCGCAAGGATTTTTTAAGGCTTAATTAGATTGGCATATGGCGAAAGGCGAACTCAACTCGACGTGGCCGCCAGAAAATTGCTTTGCAGAATGAAAGCAGGCAACTCCGACGGATTTGTGTTATCCCGCCGTCTTCTTCTTATGCTCCTCTGTTGATGTTGCTGTGGCACCAATTCATTACTCATTTCAGTGAATACCACATGAAATGCAATAATGTGCATTGTTTATACCTTATTTCTTAATTTCAAACAAATTCGTAACAATAATTAAACTTTTCAATTTTTTAAACAAAATAAGAAATGCGCAACGAAATTTCAATTGACAAAACAGCTGACTTCGAAAATTCGAAATTCCTATTCCCCAATTTTTCTTCTCCCTAGGAGAAAAGAATTGGAGGAATTTTTCCGCGGGAATAAAAAAATCCGCGAGAACAAAATTCCGCGAGAATATTTAGAATTGGTCTGATTACTTCAAGTAAAAAGTATTATATTGGTTAAATTAAGGCGTGACCTCTGACGCATTGTAAGAGCTCATATTTGAAATTACTCAGAAAGTTCCTTTATTATATCCAAAGTCTAGTCAACGCTGATAATAATAGCACAATACCAAAATTTTTTTTTCTAAAACTTTGTCGTGTGTTAAAGTGTCTTGTGTCTATTATAAATAATGTTTAGCGGAATGTCAAAGGGTTACGTGTAAACTGTCACTAACGTGACGACGACAACTAATTGAACAAATGAATAAAAAAACAAAAGAAAAATAAAAAATCTTTAAGCAGCTCATGGTAAATCAACGCTTTCAATATCTTCTTTACTAAACGCACACATTTAAGGGGCGCATAAAAACATTTAATACAAACCGATTAATTACCAAAGTAACCAGAGATATAAAAAGCCTTTAAAAATACCAATTTTTAATGCATCATGTATGTAAATATATTTCAACATATCTAAGGTGTACACATGAATAACCTCGATACCTGAAAAAAAAGGTAAACACAATTGTGCAACGCATCCCAATATAGTATTTGTATGTATGTATAGGTTCTATAGGTTCTTACAATAACAAAAATAATGTACAAAAGTCATGGAGACAAGTGAAAAGTAACGCCAGAGATGAGAAGGTTATGCACTGAAGTCTGTTTAGTTATATTTTTCTTGCTTTTAATTTACAACGCAGCATTTTTAACAGCAACAAATTAAAAAAAAGTCGTAGTTTTATGGCAAGCAGCGTAGAGAAGAGATAAGACGCTCAAGGAAGAGTAGAATTTATCAGTGTCCTCATGCTTAAATAGTCAAAAGATATCCCTGATGAAAAATGGGTACGGATATATGAATGAAGGTACATTCTAGAAATGTGTGTGGTAGTGAGTTAGCCGGAACGGGAATCGGGTTTTTTAAGTTTTCTTTAACGGAATCGAAATCGAAATCTGACCTAAATAGAAGAAGGGTATGAGAAATACATATCTACACCATTTACAATTGTAAATGGGAAAGCGTCAGATGTAAATGCGGAAGCGTCTATTGTAACTGAGAACAGTCAGTTGTAAATGAGAAAAGTCAATTGTAAATACGGAAGCGTCATATGGAAATGAGAACAGTCAATTGCAAGAGTAGAGATGTCGGTATATTATCGGCGAATTATTGATATGCTATCGGTTTATTATAAAAAAAGTTATCAATCGACCACGCGGCCACCGTCACACATACCAAAGATTCTGAGCTTACGCCCCGGGAAAAAAAAACATCAAAATTTTAGAAAAATTTTTTTTTTCAACTAGATGTACATTTTTCTAAGCGGGGTCATCCCTCGGCGGTGTTTGGGAAGCAGTCCGAGCGATTTCTGCCATGAAAAGCTTCTCAGTGAAAACTCATTCGCCTTGCAGATGCCGCTCGGAGTCGGCATAAAACAAGTAGGTCCAGTCCACCCAATTTGTAGGAGAAATTAAAAGAAGGACGACGCAAATCGGCGGCTATCGCGCTTCATATTTTTTATCGATTTGTTTTCAAAAAGAAATTCAAATTGGTATAAAAACGTTGTCGAAAATATGTCAATTTGTTGACGAAAAGTTATTAATTTGATGTCGAAAAATTATCAATTATTTATCAAAAATAAATCGTTTTGTTATTGAAAAAATATCGATGAGTTATCGAAAGAATATAGATTGGTTGTAGAAAAATACATTTATTGTCGAAAAAATATCGACTTATCAAAAAAAAATATATATTTTACAGAAAAAAACATAATCCATAACTTTTCGTTAATAAATACTTTTTCGATAACATTTAAAAGCAAATCGAATTTTTCGATAACACATTGATAACAATTTGGTATCGACATTTCTTTGAAAACAAATTGGTATTTTTTCAATAACAAATCGATAAATTTTCGATACAAAATATATATTATTTCGATAACTTTTCGATAGCAATTACATATTTTTAACAAATTGAAAAGTTTCCTTTTCTTTCCTTTCCTTTCCTTTCCTTTCCTTTCCTTTCCTTTCCTTTCCTTTCCTTTCCTTTCCTTTCCTTTCCTATCCTTTCCTATCCGTTCCTTTCCTGGTTTCGGCGATCTGTAGTCTAAACGCAGCTCGAAGTCGGAAGTCTAATTCAGTTGGATGTTCTGACATTTCGTAATCTGAATCGAAGCTAGCACCGTAATATCTCTAGTACATTCCATTTGATCGGTGTGCAAGCATTTTGGGCAAAAAAAGATAAACAAAAAAATATAAGCAAGGCGTAGTTGTGAAAATCTGCCGAAAATTTAGAACTCGATTGTAAACATACATACATACATATGTACATGTGTATGCAGTTAAAAGTGTACTTGCACATATACATGCACATATGCAGTAACTACTGCGGCTGGGAAAATTTCCACATGATCTCAGTGCGGAAAATTCTGAGAAATGCAGATGTCTGTCTGTCAGCACAGTCGAAATGGCAGAAGTGTTTAACTGAGCTGGCTCTAGAAGTGCGATGGATTCCTGTGCAATACGCCGGTTATTTGTTTTGTATATAGAAACATGTATGTATGTACATTAGATTGCGTCTTATTTGTGGTACAGAGAGAGAACGTTAAATTAAATCCTCATAACTGACAAAACTTTCTAAATCGAAGGTCCTTGCAACTGGTCTACTTCCTTAATAACTCCGATTTCAAAATAGTCTGAATCGGCATCAGATGTCTCAATTAATCGGAAGTTCCAAAGCTGGGCTATAAATTTACGAGATCCTAGCTTTCAATTTTAAAGTTCAATTTGGTGTGCCACAAAATGTTCTTTTTTTCTTACGTTGAACTTCAGTCACCAAATCAAACATTTCCTCATGATAAGAGCCATGTCCCCTAGATCAGCGCCACATTAAAAAAAAAAACCTTCTACAAAAGTCAGGAGAAGTTCGGTCGACGTCACTTTACTGTGATGAGGTTTCAGATACACGTTTTGGGAGACATCTGCTTATAAAGATTGCTGCGATCAATTAGCCGCAGTCGGGCAATATTTCGTGCCGTCGGTCATCGCAGAGTTTATTTGGCTTTTCCGGCAAGCATCCCCCTCGCTATTGTGATTTTATCGATAACTTCCTTTTTTGTTTTTCATCTCTCGATCTATATACCCCAATATTTCGTGTCCCTCCCTCACTCTTTCACAAATTCAAGGCTCCAGCTACTATTGACGCATTGTTGCCAGATCTCAAGGAATCAATTAAGCTAGGTCCTAGAAAACTGCTAGTATTTGCCAAGAGGAAGGAGTTATTTTATAACATAAGTCCTGGTACCAAAAGGGGGGTGTTCCGTTTGGTCGTCAAACCAATTCTGGCAACACTACGGACACATTTAGAAAAGCAAGTAAAGCTCACGGAAAAGGTAATTTCAATTCCAGTTCATTCGATTCATCGTATAAACTCTAAGATCTTAGTTCCATAACCACTCGGGTTAGGCTAGATCGTAAGCATTTACATCTGTCCTAATTATACTAGGCACCCTAATGCAGCAATTTGCTCCCATGCCTGTGTTGCGCTATATGCTCTTTTCTTTTCTTTTCTTTTCTTTTCTTTTCTTTTCTTTTCTTTTCATTTTTTGCTTTTGTTGTATACTCTTTAGTATTTCACTGCTACTGCTTGTCTGCCCGTCCAATTTTCTTAAAACTTGTCTATGTCATTAACGCCGTTTTTCGGAGAGTTGCACAAACATATAAACGTATGAAGCATCTGTAGGTATACATGTCTGCCATCCGTTCAGGTGTCTGTCTTCACCTTGAAGGAAATTCATGAAAGTACACAATAAACTTAAATAAACTAACAATAAAGATAAACTAACAAAAGCGCAATAATAATCATCGCGTTCGTGCAAATATATACTTCTTTGGGCATTTAGATGGCACGGTCTTCTGCAGATGATGCCTGTCGCCATCAGATCGGTTCGGCGTAAGGGATTACGCTTCATTCAGAAATATTTGAAGAAGTAAATGCTTACTGTAACAATATAATTACATATATTAAGTAAATGTTCTTTAAGAAAATTAGTTATTGATAATATTTGTGGGTGGGTATAGATCTGTTGTGCTTGACCTCTAAGGCTATTACTTTATGTGGAGGCTTTCAATGCATTCAAGTACCTCTTGACGCTTTTTGTTACAAATCAGAGCAACGCATTCGCAAAGAATATTAATTGGCGCTTTATCCTCCAGCTCACAAAACAAAATATTTGGGTATCGGATAGATTTATCTTACTTAGGTGATATCGTGAACTACTGTTTCCCGTATTGTACCCAGTCATAGTTCGTAGGTCTTCTCAACTTAGATTATTTGCCCTGAGAATTCAGTGCCGTGTGGGCTTTGTTTATCAGTTACTTATGGTTTCCCGTGTGTGTGCTTTTCTAGGTCCAGGGCTCTGAATAGTAAAATCCTGCCAAAGCACCTTGCTTGGCTAGGTAGTCTGCCTGTTTATTAAAAGTAGTTGTGTAAGACTACAACGCACGTAAGCCTGCCGGTTTTCTGACATAATGCTAATACTTCTCGAAGTTAAGCCCCTTGGTAGACATTATCTATCGCTAACATATTGCATGGATTTCTGTGGTAGCTCCCATTGGTATCGATTTCTTGACGCTCGACCCACAGATGCCAGCTTCTGTTTTATCGTCATAATATTTTGATCCACCCATGAACCAGACTTGTGAGTCACGATCAGTATATGGATTCCCTATTTTCCAAGGATTTCTGTCCTGAATGATCAGCTCAACATTTCATAATAATCTGAGCGGGCTTGCCTATGAATATTCTTATTACTTTCATATGCCCTC
Organism: Eurosta solidaginis; assembly: GCF_040869045.1. Lineage (NCBI taxonomy): Eukaryota > Metazoa > Arthropoda > Insecta > Diptera > Tephritidae > Eurosta > Eurosta solidaginis. The sequence goes on along the minus strand of NC_090319.1, from coordinate 270,448,633 downwards.
TCATGTTTCTGCTCTTCCGGTGTTTTGATGTCCTACTGCAGCAATTGTTGCCTCTTTCTCTATGTGATTAGGGAAGGGAGGTATTCTCACTAAGGCATTCAGCGCATCGGCAGGAGACGTTATTATTGCACTCGTTATACCAATACAAACTACATATTTGATGTAGTTTGCTTAATTTTGTTGCCGTTATTTGCGTGGTTTTCGGCCAACATACTAAGGGAGCATAGGTGACTATTATGGTAACAATAATATTAAATGTCCAGTGAACTGATTTGGGAGACTCCGTCCTAGACTCGAGTGCAGGCGAAGATGGCACTTTTTGCTTTGTTTAAGATAGTGTCTAGATGAGCATTCCACGTGAGGCTTCTGCTCAGCCGAGCTATTTTCCTTCCACTGAAAATCAGATTTTTGTGCCATTCAGGTATGGTTCTGGCATGGATAGTTTTCTTCTCCGGGTTAAAGGCACTACGACAGTTTCGTTAGGACTTGTAGTCAACCCTTTGGCATCACACCACCTCTCGATAGCTTGATATGTCTTGTTGTCGAAAGCCCCGAGATCTCAGTAAAAGCTCAAAGGGATATATTTTTTACTCCAAAGACTTTTCAGTTTTTTGCGCGAGGCTATGAATACCGTCTCCATGGATTTTCCTTGCTGATAGGTAAACTGAGTCCTGCAAAGAAGGACTTCGTTTAGGTTAACCTCCCTAATATGCTGACCCACAATTTTCTCCATACCCTTAAGAAAAAAAGAGCTGAGGTTTATTGGTCGATACGACGGGGGCAGTTGTCGTGTTTCTATGCTTATGGTATGAATACTGCCTTAACATCTGTCCACAACAGAAAAATAAGAGCATGAAAAATTAAGATTAAGTCCGCTGGTGCTTTATTTTTGAATGCAATTTCTCGCGGCGTGTACCTCATTTCTTTCTATGTAATACGCAAGAAACCCGTAAAAGCTCAAACATTACACGTCCATAAGCCTTTTGTTAAATTCCTTAATGGAGAAAAAAAATTCTTACATCTTATTTCTCGGTGCATTTCTTTCTTTCCTTTGTTCACAAACTTTGTTTCACATTTGTTAGATATCTTTTACATTAGTTAAAGATTGTTTGTGTAGATAGATCTTCTTGTGCAACAACTTGCAACATTCTTTACTAAAAAATTTCATTTTGTACATCCATAAGTTACACCGTAACAATTGCTGTAGCAAACACGTATATATATATGTACATATGTTATGTATCATAAAGCTATTGCTTAGCGCCTACGAGAACCGTGAGTAGGCAATTGCAATTGTAAGCCAAGCCACCTTTGCAACACCAACGCAACTGAACGTATTTCGCCTGCGCTAGCTTAGTGGGTAAATTGCAAAGTTGCAACATCGACATGACGCCAACTCAAAGCGATCCTTTAACTTCAATACATTTTCCTAGATGTACATATATAAACAGTTGAGCGTTACATACACATGAGCATATACATACATACATATTTATATATGTATATAAATCAAACCTCTTACAACATTCGCTTACTTCATTGACGTCTTTAAGCAAGTATAGGGGGTATTCCATCCCATTTCCACCAATTTTGAACCCGACCCCTTTAGAATTGGCTGAACGTTTTTCTTCTTTTTCTAGCTTACGAAAGACGTTTTTCAGAATTTTTTCATCCAACTCAAAAAAAGTTATGAATTTAAAAAAAAACAGCGTTTTTGTTTTCAAAATGCTATAACTTTTCAAAAATTGACCGTTTGGGATCTTTTTTTTTTAAATTTGTTTTTAAATGTACTTTTCGGAAAAAATACAAAAAATTTTTTTAAGTTTTTTTTTTTAATTTTTCAGTTTTTCGAGATTTTTCGAATTTTGCCATTTTTTTTCTCACAAAAAACTTCAATCAATTCCGCAATCATCCCCACTAATCCCGGAGTGGGTCGAATTTTTTTTTATATTTTTTTTTTTATTTAATTGAAAAAAAAATTTCAAAAATAAAATTTTTTGTTTATCTATTTTATTTATATAACAAAAAAGTGTAAGAAAATGATTTTTAAGTATTCTTTTCTTTATATATTATGGTAATCCGGCCTAATGTAGTTGTTGGACAGCGAAAACGAGTCATTTTAATCGTAGATTGAAGTTTTTTATGAGAAAAAAAAAATGGTGAAATTCGAAAAATTTCGAAAAACTGACAAATTAAAAAACTTTAAACATTTTTTTGTATTTTTTCCGAAAAGTACATTTAAAAACAAATTTAAAAAAAAAAGGATCCCAAACGGTAAATTTTTGAAAAAGTTATAGCATTTTGAAAACAAAAACGGTGTTTTTTTTAAAATTCATAACTTTTTTTGAGTTGGATGAAAAAATTTGAAAAAATTCTGAAAAACGTCTTTCGTAAGCTAGAAAAAGAAGAAAAACTTTCAGCCAATTCTAAAGAGGTCGGGTTCAAAATTGGTCGAAATGGGATGGAAGACCCCATAGACATTGCCTTTGAAAATTTAATTAAAATTCCATGAAATTTAGTATGAAATCAAATATAAAATGCGCATGCGCCTTGTCTTACCATGAACCAAAATCGTTTGCCTCTTCTTCCAATAATGACAAACCATTTATTATGTCTTTTAATTGGCTACGACTTGCTTCTTCGAGATGGAGCCTCCATTAGCAGCCTGCTGTCTCTATATAGCTGGTGTTACTAAAGCGCTTGAAGAATAGTTGCCGCTTCATTAATTTCACTGCCTATCGTCGTTTTTACATATTAAATGCTTTTTATAGATTTACAACCTAGATTGAAGCTCACTTAGTTCGATGTGGAAACTTATTAACATATTTATGCAAATCACTTTTAACGCATTATTATTATGGGTATCAGGTTCAGTAACGAATCACACACAACTTTTGTGCGACGTGCAGAGTTGGCGTAAACAAGAAGAACTTCTCTGCATATGAAATCGTAAAATGTCAACGCTTAAACGATAAGAACTATTCTTTTCACTAAATGTTTTTATGTGCTGCTTTTAAAATCATGAAAATTAATAGGCATTACAGGATTTTTATATAATTTACGAGCTTAACACTCTTGAATCAGCGACGGATTTAAAATGAGATGCTTAGTTTTAGTGAATAGCAGGAAAAGATGTAAATATCTACTCAAGTTATTTTGGAATTATAAGTGAAATCGTTCAAGAAACATGATAAGCGCATTAAACCTGAACGACTCTATTCTAAAGTCAACTTGTAAATCGAAGCTCGGCCAAAGTGACGGTCAAGTTGTTGAGACTGATCTACTTCTCGTTATCATCTCCTGTTTCCTTTAACGTTAGACTCCATAGCTAAATCAAAACATTGTTTTAGGAGAACTGAAGCTTCGAAAGTTTAGGCAGTTAGAGGGACAGAGATAGAGATAGGAATGCCTATACTTATTCCCAATAAAATGATAGAGATAGCAATAATTATATATGAAAAAAACATATCAACGATACTATGGCTGTGTTGGTAAGACTAAAGTCTTCTTCGTGGTAGCGATTTAGTTGTTGATTAACGTGCAATTAGGTAATACGTATTCACGCATGTTTGTTAATATTCAAATAAACATCCGCTAATATGCTCTAAAGATAGTATTTTATTGCTTTGAGTCTAACAAAAAATTAGTGAGTTATTAGAGAGGCTGTGTGGCAACGATAAAGCTACGAACATAGGTCTTGGATATTTCATGCGGACAGTCAAATACGTCTCGACAAAGATTTTTATGCCTAGTCCTCGCAAAGGCTAGATAGCTAACACAGATGGAGCTTTCAAGAATTTTAACTCTAACACTCTACATTATCATAATTAGATAAACTTTATTGAACCCAAAATCTCCGCCGGCCACTTGAAGACAACACTTGTCAAAATTCGTCGATATCCGGGATACACTAATAGTTTGATTCCACAGCGGGTTAGATAAAGCAACCCATTACAGTCCTTAACTTTCCGATGGAAGACCTAAGCGCTTCAATGTTCGCTGGACTAACTAAGCGAATAATATATAACCCAACGGTCAGTGGGGCGAATAGAATTCCATCTATCGCGTTCTTAGTAGCGACGTCTTCTACCTGGAAAACGATCAGTTTTTGGGCAACTTAAATTTCGGGTTGAAACCGAGCTACTAGCAGAATACTTTACCTTAACCCCTCATCCGTCCGCAAGTAAGTTTATCACACTTTCCTCTCATTTTTATTACCCAACCCATTCCCCCCTTGAGATAATATAAGTAGTGAAACCGGCAACAGGAGCGAAATCTGGCCCATAGTAGCCTGCCTTGTCAAGAATGAAATCATAGCTATTCAGAATGCTGAAGTTCCCGTAATTCGCAAGCTGATATCCCACATATCGAAGCGTAATTGCTGCCCACGGTGTGGCAATGCCGACGTTGTCATCAGGTTTAGCCTGATTCCACTTGAGGGCAGTGCGCTGTCACAACGTCCATAAAAAAAGCCACCACTTCCAACCTTTTGGTACAGAAGAAAGACGCCATTGCCGTTATAATATACAGCCAATGTGCGACATTTAGTGTGAGACCCCATTGCTTGTTAATTGCCTTCCTAGATATGTCCTCCACATTCTACAAAGTTTTCTGCAGGTCATCAGCATGAGCCACCACTCGGCAATCCCACTGTCAAAATTATAAAACAGGTTGTTCAAAAGCACAACCAAAATGAGGGGAGAAAGAATACTTCTTGTGGAGAACCCCTTACGCACCTTTCTCTGAACCGTCGCTCCCCCTACTCCGCCGCGAAAGTTTGGCCACACAACACTTTGCTGAAGAATGCTACCAGTGTCGATAGAACTACCAGAGCTAATAGGCTCCTCAGATGTCAGAGTGACTCGAGTTTTATAACCGAATGAAGATTCGTTTCTGTAGACCTACTCTTACAATAGTTGTTTTGAGAAGCCGAAAACAGAATACTGCACCTTGCGTATAGATCAATCAAGCATTTCAGCGTTTTTAAAGCGGGTGCTGATTGGTCTTAAGTGTTTGGGAGAGACGTGTGACCTTTTACCCGCCATTAGAATGAGAAAGACTTTGACCACGTTTCAAGACTCGGGGACATAGCCCGACCTCCGATAGGAAGCCAACCTACTGCAGGGAAGCCAAAAATCTCTGAAGTTGAGCAGGAACTATGACATCTTGCTTTGGACTCTTGTTAAAGAGTTACTCGTTGAAAGCGGGTTGAAAGGCATTCCTCTTATGTCGCTAAATCGCCACCAGTAAAGAAGATGGCGTCCGTAAAATGATTGTCCATTGAGACCCGATCACGCGCCAGTTTTCATCCATATCTTTCAGGTTTCCTATTATAGGATCCGCCTAGCAGATATTCCTGAGGCTCGAGGTCTAATTTTTGTATTTTCCGCAGAAGCTTACCCAACGGCCAGCTCGGCTCTCCCAATCTCATATTTTAAAATTCTCAACCCCACCTTGAAGAGCTCCCAGGGCCAGGGTAGTTTACTACTCTGCCACTTCTGAGTTTTCTTCTACCCCACTAAATTTTCAGGGAGCAAGAGTAATAAAACGTACTGTTACATGCCAGATCGAACCTATCCAGCACGGCAGCAACATTGCCCCGCCTCAGTACGCCCTTCAGAAGTTCCACCTTAAAACCATAAAATTTGCAGTTCGTTCATCTGGCATACCCAAAGAAGGTTTTATAGGGACGTAAAGGAAAATTGTGTATTTGGATGGTCAGTGACATAGTTCTAAGAGAGAATACTCCAGCCCCATACCGAGTGTATACAGACAGATACAGAAACCGCCGTTTAAAATAAAGGTAGTAGTAAAACTTTGCGCCTTATGGGAGCTACCATCCGGTAAGTAACAACTGCCTTATCATTTACACACATTGCCCTGAGGTAAAAGATATTTGGATATTTTCAAACGCGCCTTTTAAGCTCCAACTTGCACTTTGTGTAAATAAGAACAACGTTTTTGATAGAAAAAAAGCAATTTAAAAGCCTGTACACTGAATATGTTTTATTTCTCTTGAGTATTTGACACAATTTTAAAACAGCAACCACTTGCAAGGCTGAGAAACTTCATCTGTCGAATATGTAAGAGGGGCACGTCAAGTCACGTAATTATTGCATACATAAAATGCCCAAGAATAGCAAGAGCTACAGCAAAAAGTTAGCTGCAACATGTTGTTTGTTGTACATATGTTGCAAAAGTTGTTCTTGCACACATACATGTAAGCATACAAATGAGTAAACGCACATGTTCTTATGAGCATACCCGGTAGGAAAGTTCATGCTGAAGTCAAATAGCTTAGGATCGGGAAATTTGTATATTTGTTATACCAAGAAAACCGTTGTTGTAATTTTAATTGGACTTTTCTATCTTAAATCTGCTAGCTTATAAGGCATACTATTGTATTTGAATATTCTAACGAAACATTTTCCTCTCTTTTCTCTTTTTAGGTAAGTAGATCCGAAATACAAAACTTTTATATAGTGCTATATAAATTATGTAAGTACTGCGACTAGGGATTTATATACATACTAGTCTTTATCTGCGACTCGTTATGCACGAAGAATTTAAAACATTAAGCGATTCCGATATAGCCCTAATAACACAGCCTCCAAATATATTGTAAAACTATGCCGAAAGAATGACGTTTTTAATCGCGAAACAATCCAAATATTACCCCTCATTATCCACCGTTGGTTTGAAAATGGTCTTAAAATAACTCGAAGTTATCCAGAAAACTAACCCAAAATGTACCAGTGATGGTGTTGAAATCACCCCGATATGATTCCTAAAACAATCGCAAAACGGCTCAGAATCGAATATTAAAAATAAGTGCGAAAATATTTATAGAACTTTTTTTGTTATCTCGGGTCCATTTCGTGGCTTTTCTGGATCATTTCCTGAGTATTTTGAAATAAGCCCGAAACTATATCAAAATACTCCTTAAATGAACACCACTACAATAACAACTCCCCAAATGATCCAAAAAAGCCACGAATGGTTCCAAAAAAAGTTCTGTAAAGATACCGACATAATTCACACACTATACCGAAATGACTTTTTTGTTGTTCCGAAAGCTGTCTGCTTTACCAAAATTGCTTAGATGAAAATCTATATGGGGTGAGCACGAAAATAACAGTAATAGTTGTTATCAAATTTAGTCAATTAATCCTTTTGTTTTTGTTTTTTAGTAACTTAAGAAAAACTTATATGAACTTTTAAATTGCAAACCAATTTCAAAAACGTTTTCGAAATAAGTTCGAAAATTCGAGAAAATTTTACGAAAAATTCGATTTTTTTATTTAAACTTTTCTAAATTTTTTAAGGTATGCGGTTTTGTAGCCCAATGAATTTTGGTCTAACAAGTCTCTCTCTCAAACTTCCTATTGATGTTTTCCGAAGAGCCTATAGCTTTATATCTTTCGTGGAAGAAATCTAAAATGCCATTCGATAAACAAATGTAAAAGCTCAATGCAAATTAGATGTAAAACTTGTACTTTGTTCAAGTAGATTGTTTACTCAAAAAATTCAGAAAACTCATATGTATATGTAATACTCCTATATATCTAATAGAAAATGCTCGCAATGTGGTTTGAATTCGAAATCAAAACAAGACAGACTATACAATTTTTCTGATTGTAGCAGCATAACTGTGACAAGAAAAAATTTAAATTTAGGTACATTCGATTATTGAATACAAAAGAAAAACGTTTAAACAGCAATATATCGGCACTCTGATGTTTGGGAATGTACTTCGCCTTTTGTAGCAATATATACATATATGAGAAAACTCTAAATTAGAATTCAAAATTTTCTGAAAATTTTCTCGAGTTTTCGATTATTTCGAAAACATTATTAGATAGGCTTGCATGGTTCATAAAAGTTTTTTCTTGAATTATCCAAAATGAAAAAAAAGAACTTAATTGTTAATTTGTGATAAAAATTTCCTGGCTGTACATATATGCGAAAACTATTTGAGATAATCTTGAAATATTCCTGAATAGATTCATCAAATAGTTTGAAATGATAACAAAAGTAATCAGCAAAACTATTCCGAAATCTCTCCAAAGACCAAATCGTGAAATTAACCCGAAAAGATTTCAAAATGGCCCCGTATACCGAATTAGTCCCGAAATAATACTCAAAACGTACCGAAATTATCGCGAGTGATCCCAAAGCTGGTCTCAAGTAATCTTATAATACTCCCGAAATATCCCGAAGTGGAACGGCAGTTGGCCCTGCTTTCTCCATTAATATGAGCAATATACCAAATATCATTGGTTCAGGTCAGAGATGCAATCGAATACAAGCGTAAAATTTTTTGTTGCAGTATGTGTGTGCAAAAAGAATGGTGAAAATATTTCAGCATAGAATTTTCACGTGGGCTCTTTACTGTTTAAGTACAAGCGAAAACAGATTCATTGCCAGTGTAGTTGTTTTACCATAATACACTACTACAGTTTGGTCAAATTTCTCTTTTTACCTCATTTATCGCGTTTTTTAAAAAACTTACCACAGTTTTATTTACCAACATGCTGATATCTGGCATTTTTAGAACAAAATATTTTCTTCAATACGAATTCCATAACAATATTTTAGTCGCACGAAACTATTGTAAGGTTATCTGATCTTTTTATAGAGACAATCACACAGAAGCTCTTGAGGAAATCCCTGGTCTAGGTTAAAAAGATTCCGAGTTAAAGAATTTTAATGATTACAAACCAATCACACGGTTAGTTAATGTGGAATTACGACCAACCGCTCAGGCGTTCCAATGAGCTGTTTTAACTTAATTGGAACAAATGCCACACAACCTAAGCTAACATGAGTAGTAAACGGCTTATGACCACAAAACTAGGTATGTTGGCCCATAGTGCACTGTTACAGCAAGTTTAATCATTAAAATCAACTAACAGCAATACAAAATAATAACAACAAATAACAAATACAAATGCATAGTACAACATTTTAGGTTTGTAAAAGGTGCAGTAGCCAATGACAGAAAAATTAAGTAAAGCGGTGGCAGAAGGAGAGGCAGTAAAGAACCTGCGTGCAATGAAACGTGTTTGTGACGACGAAAGCAGTCAAAGTTGGCTGCCAAGTGAATTGCTTCACTGACAACGTTTCCGATGCTTATCGTTTCATGTTAACAACAAAAAAAGCAACAATCAAGAAAAACATTAACAAAACACGTAGCTAAAATAGCAAAAATAATAAAAACAAACTAAACAAAGCACCAGCAAAATGCTAAAAAAAAAACAAGTAAGGAAGGCTAAGTTCGGGTGTAACCGAACATAACATACTCAGTTGAGAGCTATGGAGACAAAATAAGGAAAATCAATCTGGGGTAACCCTGGAATGTGGTTATATAACATGTGTATCAAATGAAAGGTATTAAAGAGTATTTTAAGAGAGAGTAGGCCATAGTTCTATGGATGAACGCCATTTAGGGATATCGCCATAAAGGTAGACCAGGGCTGACTCTAGAATTTGTTTGTACGATATGGGTATCAAATGAAAGGTGTTACTGAGCATTTTAAGAGGGAGTGGGCCTTAGGTCTATCGGTGGACGCCTTTTCGAGATGTCCCCATTAAGGTGGACCAGGGGTGATTCTATAATGTGTTTGTACGATATGGGTATCAAATGAAAGCTGTTAATGAGTATTTTGAAAAGGAGTGATCCTTAGTTCCATAGGTGGACGCCGTTTCGAGATATCGCCATAAAGGTGGACCAGGGGTGTCTGTACGATATGTGCATCAAACGAAAGGTGTTACTGAGCATTTTAAGAGGGAGTGGGCATTAGGTCTATAGGTGGACGCCCTTTCGAGATATCGCCATTAGGGTGGGCCAGGGGTGACTCTAGAATGTTTGTACGATATGGGTATCAAACGAAAGGTGTTACTGAGCATTTTAAGAGGGAGTGGGCATTAGGTCTATAGGTGGACGCCTTTTCGAGATATCGCCATTAGGGTGGGCCAGGGGTGACTCTAGAATGTGTTTGTACGATATGGGTATCAAATGAAAGGTGGTAATGAGTATTTTAAAAGGGAGTAATCCTTAGTTCTATAGGTGGACGCCTTTTCGAGATATCGCCATAAAGCTGGACCAAGGGTGACTCTAGAATGTTTGTACGGTATGGGTATCAAACGAAAGGTGTTACTGAGCATTTTAAGAGGGAGTGGGCATTAGGTCTATAGGTGGACGCCTTTTCGAGATATCGTCATTAGGGTGGGCCAGGGTGACTCTAGAATGTGTTTGTACGATATGGGTATCAAATGAAAGGTGGTAATGAGTATTTTAAAAGGGAGTAATCCTTAGTTCTATAGGTGGACGCCTTTTCGAGATATCGCCATTAGGGTGGGCCAGGTGTGACTCTAGAATGTTTGTACGATATGGGTATCAAACGAAAGGTGTTACTGAGCATTTTAAGAGGGAGTGGGCATTAGGTCTATAGGTGGACGCCTTTTCGAGATATCGCCATTAGGGTGGGACAGGGGTGACTCTAGAATGTTTGTACGATATGGGTATCAAACGAAAGGTGTTACTGAGCATTTTAAGAGGGAGTGGACATTAGGTCTATAGGTGGACGCCTTTTCGAGATATCGCCATTAGGGTGGGCCAGGGGTGACTCTAGAATGTTTGTACGATATGGGTATCAAACGAAAGGTGTTACTGAGCATTTTAAGAGGGAGTGGACATTAGGTCTATAGGTGGACGCCTTTTCGAGATATCGCCATTAGGGTGGGCCAGGGTGACTCTAGAATGTGTTTGTACGATATGGGTATCAAATGAAAGGTGGTAATGAGTATTTTAAAAGGGAGTAATCCTTAGTTCTATAGGTGGACGCCTTTTCGAAATATCGCCATTAGGGTGGGCCAGGTGTGACTCTAGAATGTTTGTACGATATGGGTATCAAACGAAAGCTGTTACTGAGCATTTTAAGAGGGAGTGGGCATTAGGTCTATAGGTGGACGCCTTTTCGAGATATCGCCATTAGGGTGGGCCAGGGGTGACTCTAGAATGTTTGTACGATATGGGTATCAAACGAAAGGTGTTACTGAGCATTTTAAGAGGGAGTGGACACTAGGTCTATAGGTGGACGCCTTTTCGAGATATCGCCATTAGGGTGGGCCAGGGGTGACTCTAGAATGTTTGTACGATATGGGTATCAAACGAAAGGTGTTACTGAGCATTTTAAGAGGGAGGGGCATTAGGTCTATAGGTGGACGCCTTTTCGAGATATCGTCATTAGGGTGGGACAGGGGGACTCTGGTATGTTTTTGTACGATATGGATATCAAATTAAAGGTATTAATGAGGGTTTTAAAAGCGAGTGGCCCTTAGATGTATATGTGAAGGCTTCTCGCGATATCGACCAAAATGTGGACCAGGTGATCCAGAAAATCATCTGTCGGGTACTGCTAATTTATTTATATATGCAATACCACTAACAGTATTCCTGCCAAGATTCCAAGGGCTGTTGATTTCGCCTTGTAGAACTTTTTCATTTTCTTCTACTTAATATGGTAGGTGTCACACCCATTTTACAAAGGTTTTTCCAAAGTTATATTTTGCGTCAATAAACCAATCCAGTTACCATGTTTCATCCCTTTTTTCGTGTTTGGTATAGAATTATGGCATTTTTTTCATTTTTCGTAATTTTCGATATCGATAAAGTGGGCGTGGTTATGGTCAGATTTCGCCCATTTTTTATACCAAGAAAAAGTGAGCTCAGGTAAGTACGTGGGCTAAGTTTAGTAAAGATATATCGGATTTTGCTCAAGTTATTGTGTTAATGGCCGAGCGGAAGGACAGACGGTGGACTGTGTATAAAAACTGGGCGTGGCTTCCACCGATTTCGCCCATTTTCACAGAGAACAGTTACCGTCATAGAATCTATGCTCCTACCAAATTTGAGAAGGATTGCTAAATTTTTGTTCGACTTATGGCAATAAAAGTATTCTAGACAAACTAAATGAAAATGGGCGGAGCCACGCCCATTTTGAAATTTTCTTTTATTTTTGTATTTTGTTGCATCATATCATTACTGGAGTTGAATTTTGACTTAATTTACTTATATACATTAAAGATATTAAATTTTTTGTTAAAATTTGAATTTAAAAAATTTTTTTTTTAAAAAGTGGGCGTGTTCTTCATCCAATTTTGCTAATTTTTATTTAGCACATATAGAGTAATAGTAGTAACGTTCCTGCCAAATTTCATCATGATATCTTCAACGACTGCCAAATTACAGCTTGCAAAACTTTTAAATTACCTTCTTGTAAAAGTGGGCGGTGCCACGCCCATTGTCCAAAATCTTACTAATTTTCTATTCTGCGTCATAAGTTCAACCCATCTACCAAGTTTCGTCGCTTTATCTGTCTTTTGTAATGAGTTATCGCACTTTTTCGGTTTTTCGAAATTTTCGATATCGAAAAAGTGGGCGTGGTTATAGTCCGATATCGTTCATTTTAAATAGCGATCTGAGATGAGTGCTCAGGAACCTACATACCAAATTTCATCAAGATACCTCAAAATTTACTCAAGTTATCGTGTTAACGGACGGACGGACGGACGGACGGACGGACATGGCTCAATCAAATTTTTTTTCGATCCTGATTATTTTGATATATGGAAGTCTATATCTATCTCGATTCCTTTATATATGTACAACCAACCGTTATCCAATCAAACTTAATATACTCTGTGAGCTCTGCTCAACTGAGTATAAAAATAATAAAAACAAAAAAGAGGGAAAAACATAAAAAGTCTATATTTTAAATTTGCATCAGAAACGTGCGAAGAAAAGCAAATCTCATGTTTTGACTTGTTCATGCCTTAAAATTTGTGCCCATATGTATTAAGACTTATTACAATGGGTATATATTTATGTCTTAACCAAAGTATGTAGGCACCCGCTAAGGAGGACCCAATAAGCACAACGTATTGCGATTCGTTTTCGCGATTCCCCACCAGAAGGAGTTTCTACTGTCTGCTAAGCCGATGACTGCATGATATTGGCAACAGGTACTGGCGCATACATTGATGAGCTATGATGTTAAATTAACGAGTCTTCTATATTCAGTTTTTTCGCCTCGCGTAACTTGCCACTAACTTCGACCAAGTTTTTGGGACCACGGGCATCCACGTTGATGGCATTACTCCTCGGCACCCAAAAAATTGCACCTAAAGTTTAGACCTCTAAGAAATTTCTTAAGTTTTTAGCAGCACTTGGGGCGTAAACAAAGAAAGGCTCATAGCTACATACTTATCAAAGAATTGGCCAGCCACTTGTGGGCTTAATACTTACTTAATGGCACTTAAATGTTTAAACTGTTATGACCACCTAACAAGACGTGCGACTAGCGCTTCTTTGCTGTGCTAATTGGCGCCAAATGCTAACAGTAAGGTAATTTAAATTATCTTCCTTTTGGCATTTCCAGCGAAGCGCGACCCGGCTTTCTTATCTGTTGCCATAGGGACGTTCCTGTAAGAAACCCCTTTTTGGCCGGACCATCACTTTTCATTCGCTTTACATGTCCTAGCCAGCATAGCCGCTGTTTTAATTTGCTGGATTCTGTTAATGTGTGAATAAAGCTCGTACTGCTTACCAATAAAGCTTCTTCGATAGTTGTCAGAATTGTCTCTCTGTGCTAGGCGTTGTTGTTTTTGTTGTTGTAGTGATAAAGACAATTCGCGAAGGTTTTGTCGATGTTAATGGTCTTGTGTCTTATATATGTAGATCCAGCACTTTCCGGTATCAAGCACCAGTGGGGTACTAGCTCGACCATCACGGGAACGATTTAATATGACCACATGGAACCTTCTAGGTCATACCGCCCCCCCCCCCCCCCCCCCCCCCCCCCCCCCCCCATTCCCTAGTTCCATGAGGAAACTTGACATCACCAGAACCTGGCTTGTTAAATAAGTGTATGATACATTCATGTTTGACGATTGGGTTGCGGAAGCTATGAAGTTATAAACATTGAATCCCTACAGCCGAATATGTAAGATACATATTCATATTTAAGGGAGCTGCATCACTGTCAAAACACCATGCTTAAGACTGCTACGGGATGCCTTCTATTGTCGCCAGGACATCATCTACAGCATCAAAATATGGAGAACACATGTATTTATGTATAAGAGATAATTAGAAGACCGACGACGCGACACTATAATGCATAAACCATCTAGAAACGCGTAGAGACATCAATCTATACAAATTGCCACTCTACACTGTAGAGTCTACAGACTAATAAAAGGCGGCGCTTATCAAAGTTAGATGACCAGTTTAAATTTCTCAAGCTTGCCTTAAACTCAACACTTATGCAAAAACATCATCCTCGTTTGTGTGTTTCTTGGGTATTGATACTCCACGTCTCTACTAAAACAGATTTTACTTTCTTTTTAGCTTCAAGAATTTTTCTTTTTTTTTTGATGTGCCACATAAAGTGTGTTAAGCATAATGCTGTGATTTTAAAAGCATATTTATTTTTTCAAACATACATACATACAATCGTATACTGCATGCAGTTCAATGTTCCCATTTCTCCCTTCGGCTAACACGATTTTAAGAGAAAGTGAATTTTGTGGTTTTTGCCGGCGATTGATTTTATAAAGTAGATGATTTGCGTTGCTTCTATACTCAGCTGAGCAGACCTCACAGAGTATATTAATTTTGTTCGCATAACGGTACCCCGTAACGGCATAAACTAATCGAGATAGATATAGACTTCTATATATGTATCAAAAATTCATTTAGCCATGTCAGTCCGTCCGTCCTTCCGTCCGTTTATCCGTACACACGATAACTTGAGTAAATTTTGAGGTATCTTAATGAAATTTGGTATGTAAGTTCCTGGGCACTCATTTCAGATCGCTATTTAAAATGAACGAAATCGGACTACAACCACGCCCACTTTTTCAATATCGACAATTTCGAAAAACGGAAAAAGTGCGATAATTCATTACCAAAGACGAATAAAGCGATGAAACTTGGTAGGTGGGTTGACCTTATGACGTAGAATAGAAAATTAGTAAAATTTTGGACAATGGGCGTGGCACCGCCCACTCTTAAAACAAGGTAATTTCAAGGTTTTGCAAGCTGTAATTTGGCAGTCGTTGAGGATATCATGATGAAATTTGGCAGGAACGTTACCTATTACTATATGTATGCTAATTAAAAATTAGCAAAATCGGATGACGACACGCCTACTTAAAAAAAATTTGTTTAAGTCAAATTTTAAGAAACAATTGAATATCTTTACAGCATATAAGTAAATTATGTCAATATTCAACTCCAGTAATGATATGGTGCAACAAAATACAAAAATAAAAGACAATTTCAAAGTGGGCGTGGCTCCGCCCTTTTTCATTTAATTTATCTAGAATACCTTTAATGCCATAAGTCGAAAAAAAATTAACCAATCTTTGTCAAATTTGGTAAGGGTATAGCTTCTATGACGATAACTGTTTTCGGTGAAAATGGGCAAATTAGGTTGAAGCCACGCCCAGTTTTTATACACAGTCGACCGTCTGTCCTTCCGCTCGGCCGTTAGCACGATAACGAGCAAAAATCGATATATCTTTACTAAACTTAGTTCACGTACACTTTATCTTGGTATTAAAAATGGGCGAAATTCGACTTTGACCACGCCCACATTTTCGATGTCGAAAATTTCGAAAAATTAAAAAAATGCCATCATTCTATACCAAATACTAAAAAAGGGATGAAACATGGTGATTGGATTGGTTTTTTGACGCAAAATATAACTTTAGAAAAAACTTTATAAAATAGGTGTGACACCTACCATATTAAAATGAAAAAGTTCTGCAAGGCGAAATCAAAAGCCCTTGGAATCATGGCAGGAATACTGTTCGTGGTATTACATATATAAATAAATTAGAAATACCCGACAGATGATATTCTGGGTCACCCTGGTCCATGGTTGATATCTCGAAAAAACCTTCACATATACAACTAAGGGCCACTCCCTTTTAAAACCCTCATTAATACCTTTAATTTGATACCCATATCGTACAAACATATTGTAGAGTCACCCCTGGTCCACTTTTCTGGCGATATCTCGAAAAGGCGTCCACCTATAGAACTATGGCCCACTGCCTTTTAAAATACTCTTTAATACCTACCATTTGATACCCATGTCTTACAAACACATTCCAGGGTTACCATAGGTTAATTTTCCTACATGGTGCTTTTCCCCTATTTTGTCTCCAAAGCTCTCAGCTGAGTATGTTATGTTCGGTTACACCCGAACTTAGCCTTTCTTACTTGTTTATATTAGCTATCATCCGGTGGCAAAATCCTGAGCCAGATAAATAATTTTGCATGTAAATGCAACAACAACGATTTGAGCCAGATAAATCCAGATAGACGTCTGGTTCAATTTGTGAGCCAAATAATTTGTTAATTACTTCTTTTTAGGTTGGCAACGCGGCCTTTAATATATCTACTTTTTCAAAAATAGATGTCGCTGCTTAGCCTTTCGCCGTATGAGTTAAATGAAAAACAGCGGCGACATCTGCCTATCACATTTCACGTGTGCGAAAATTTCACGACATCTGCTTCTCAAGTCTCTGAATGATCCAGAGTATTCCTGTGAGAATTGAGCGTGAGCCGGAGCTGTAAAGCGCACTGAAAGACGGCAATTATTGTTGTTTCATACACACAAAGAATATGGGTCCACACTAAGGAGATGTCAAAAAAATATCGATGTTTAAATATTCGGCTTAGTTATACCCGTAATCATATTTTTGCGGATCGCAACATACTCTAGCTGAAGAAAATATATTCGTCTATCTACCAGCCACTTTTTATATTGTGGGGTTCACTGACGCTTTCCTAAAATAAATATATGCAAGGCGTGATAACCTCCGAAAAACGTTTAGGCGAGCTTCACTTGCAATTTTTGTGGTGCTCCTTTTAGTTTTTTCTACAAATTGGCAGGACCAAACCTACCTGTTTTACGCCGACTCTGAACGGCATCTGCAAGGCAAGGCGAGAGGCGAACGCGCTTAGAACCTCTTTTTCTCTAATTGAAAAAAAAACTTGACACTTCCTTGTTGGTGTTTTTTACAAGACGCCAGAGAGGTTGACCTACTAGAGGCCTATTTATCAGCTCTCAGTGGGTTATTTCATGCCTATCCAATTTTTGCCAATGTATCGAATTGCCGACACATCGATACTTTTCGCCGGTTACATCCTTGGTCCACACAAAAATCAAACACCCTATATACACGTCTCCATTGTGCTAAATATTCTTACCTCACCATCCTTCCATCATTGCTTAATGTACTAACATAACTTTAAAACATCTTACCTTTCCTCTGCTATCAATGCATTTCAATTACTGAGCAACAGCTCCAAGTGTTCATTTAAGGGGGTGATGCTCTCCACAACAACAAAATATAAAATCAGTGTGTGTAATGACCTGAAAAAGTGCTGCCAAATCGTTCATAAAGATATTAATGGACTTTTGTGCTTTTATGTGGAAACGTTCCCACTCAAGTACCCACTCTTGGTGGAACATAAAAAGTTTTCTAAAGGGAAAACATGAAAAAAAATATCAACAGCATGCGAAATGTTTATGCCAAAAGTTGGTCATAAATGCTTACGAGGATTTAAGTTTTTTTGTACCCATGTATCCAAGCAAATGGGTACTGTGAAAAAAAAAGTGTTTAGGCTTATGCTACTTTGTATTGTATTTTTGGCCATTTAAATTAAAATAGTGAATTTTAAGTCGGTACTAATCTAAACTTGGATCAAGCGGGGTCGGCACTCGGTAGTGGTATATTCCTTATTTGGCAGATAGTCTGGACCATTTATGTATGCATCCCTGAAAGCATCAACTTCAGGTACAGCGCGGGAGTCTATACAGAGTTTACCTTATATGCATCACTAAATTTTTATTTTCAATCCGAATGCACGAAATATTGAAGTTGTTGTTGTAGCGATAAAGACACTCAGCGAAGGTTTTGTGCAGTAATATCCATATTAATGGTCCTTTGCCGGAATAGACCCGGTATGTTCCGGCAACAAGCACCATTATGGTATAAGCCTGACCATCTCGCGAACGATTCTATGAAGAACTTGGGGTCGCCAAAGCCTCGGCTGCTAAAGAAACAGGATTCGCTACGGTTAGGTGAGGTTTACAATTGGGTTGGAGAAGCTATGAATTGCGCTGCCAACCTCTTGAAACTATTTTAGTCGCCTCTTACGACAGGCATACCTGCCGCGTGTATATTCTGAGGTAACAATTTTGACGTGATATTTCGCGAAGCACTGTTATAAACATTCTCCCTATACAACAAAAATACTTGCTAACATATTTTGTGTCGTATTCAATGTTATACTGCACTTTTCAATTGCGAAAAATGTTAGAAAAGTTACCAACGTATGGGAAAAATAATTCATTTGCAAATTGTGCCAGCACCATTAGCAAAACAAATGTCAAATTCTTCTTCTTATGCTTTGCTCGCAACGAAAGTTGCGTCAGTGTCGCTCAATCTACCGTTCTGCATAAAAAAAACGTACAATGTACTCATCGTGCATAAGATTGAGTTAAACGCATCTATATGAGAAACTGCTTATGTGACGGGGCTTAAAAAACCAATCCTTCCGTACAAAAATGCCTACCCCAAAAGCGGCATTAAATTGTGACTGAAAAACTGCGATGTAGTTTTAGTGGAATTTCAATTTGATTATAGTTTAAGCAAACCTAGTTTATGCTTAGCTTAACCAACTACTGAAAACCCGCACCTTAATGTATTGCTTTTTCTGCAAGTGTTACTGCTAAGTGGGAGATGCATTCAAGTGTAACTTTTAATGGCGTCGTATTTTATTTTGCGAATGTTTCCCTACTCTCTTATTGCTGGCCTCCCATAGAATTTTTTGCCAAAATGTCATCCGTTTTACTTTTTATTACCTATGCGAACTTTTTCCTTTGCTCACTCCCATGATTCAATCACAAGAGGTTTGCTCGACAGACACATTTTTTGACAATTGCAGCCATTTTGCTCCCAAATCGAATTGACATCCGTTAACTGTGTTGTTTCTTTGCGAATCTTCGAAAAATATTAGTATTAGAAATAGGAAGCAATCAGTTTACAAATGCCCGATAAGTACTGAACTGCATAATTCCATAGAATTTTTTTTAAATTTTATTGTGAATTTATTAACTATGCCTCGTCTATAAGTATGGCTGAACATTGAATATAGGTAATTTTATGAATAGTGAGGACACCACGAAATCGTGCACTTTCGTAAACCTATGAATATACGAAACCTAAACTAATTCAAAATTCATCGTTTAGTGTCAAAACCTCGACTATTAAATCGATTCACGTAAAAATGTCATTAGTAGATATTGGAGATGCCATAACCAAATGTACTCATTGGGCATGTTAACTTATTCAGGTAAAAGTGTAGAACAGGAATCTACTGCTAATACGCGTCTAAAAATATCGAGAGAGGTTACCTCGACAACAATAATCCGAAGGCGGAAAAGAAAAATTGTATCTCTGTCCGGAGATATTTGCAGTTGAAGTTGGCAATTTTCATGTGGTTGTTGTAATGTTTTTGTGCACTGAAAAAGATTTTGTGTACAAAGGGATTTTGCACACATTTAATTTTGAACCCACCTCATTGGTGAACCGACCAGGGTAATTTTTTATAAGCTCGGCTGAAGGCCGTCAACGCAACCCGGGGACATTTTTCGGTTTTTCGACAATATCTTTTAAACGGGCTAAAATTTTTATTTCCGCCTTCGAATTATTGTTACCGAGATCAATACGCGTCTTTTGACACTTCTCTGAATATTTTTGGGCGCGTATTAAAAGTCGACCTTCTGTTCTATTAATTCCGTATGTTCGGAATATTCGTCTCCATTTAAGAATTTGGAGAATCGGTTTATATTTGAAATATTATGTATATACTTATTTGATATATTCGGAGCTCGCGAGGTTGTATCAAATGAACGTATTCCGAATATTCTAAATTAACGGTTTATCCGGAACGCTTCAATGAATACTTAACGGAAAAGAGCTTTCCGAAATTTCAGAATAGAAAGGTGAATACTCCCTGCGTAGCAGGACCGCACAAAAGCTTAACTCTTCTCTCAAAGTCAAGGTAAAAATATAAAGTTCTAAGACAATAAGCCATTTTCTTTTATTTTTGTTTTTGTCAGTTCATTGCGGCTGCGGAGTAGCGTATCACCCCATGACGGCTGCCTGTTCAAAATCGTGCTATCTCAAAATATTTTTCAAAAATTTCCCGATTTGTCACAAATCCGCCCTATATCAGAGGTAGATTGAAGAACGCTTCATCTCAGAAAGCTTTTCATTAACTCCTTTTTTTGAACTTTGAACTTAGGGAGTTTTTGAAACAAATTTTAAGATAGTGCATTTTTGAATAAAATTCTAACGTACGACATTCTTCAAACAATTTCTGGAAGAATGGCCAAACCTACATAACTTTATCAATTCACGAAATATTTAGTAGATAATTAATTATTTCCCCCAAAACCTGTTGGCATTTACAAATTTATTATCACTACTAATATACTACCAAATATCTTTTTCTACTACAATTTTCACTGAAGGGTTTTGAATTATTCCCCGTTTTCCTTACTCCGTAAAAGCAACCTGTCGAGATTTTTCAACATGGGAGTGTCAAAGATCTGTCATCATTGGAGAACAAACCTCTAGTAATTGAATCATGGCTCACTCCCACATAAGTTTTTTGGCTTCCTCGTATTATTTCAAAAATGAAATACAAAGCTTAAAGGTACATATTTGTAAGTAAATTTTTTGTATTGTAGCCAATGTTCTAAAGTAAAGTTCATTTTAATGTTTTCGCAGCATTTCATTTTCATTGCCCACAATATTTACACAAGTTTTTATTCGTTTATTTTTCTTTTATTCGACGCGCAATGTGCCAAAACAAAAGCGTAACTCAACCATTTTTGGCAATTTTGGAGTACAAAAACAATAATACATATAAGTAAATATAAACATACATACTTAAGGCCACGGCACAATGAAATTTTTCATATAGATGCCTTCAACACATGCTTTGCATTCCAGTAACATCGCCACAATCAATCAAGATGTTGCGTTTATAAATATGAAGGAACTTCAGATTTGGCAATTGAAGTTTATTTCGCCTTGCACATTCACATTCGCGAAGCAATGTTCTAAACATTCTCCCCATGCAACAAAAATACTTGCTAACATATTTTTTGTTGTATTCATTTGTTATATTCCAGTTTTAATTGCGAAATATGTTATAAAAGTAACCAACGAGTGGGAAAAATAATTTTACTTACAGAGTGTGCAAGCACCCTTAGCCAAAGCAAATGTCAAATTCCGCTTCTTATGCTTTGCTTGCAACAAAAGTTGCAAGTTGGCTACCTTTTCATGTCAGATGGCGCCAGTGTCGCTCAATCTAGCGTTCTCCATAAAAATACGTGCAATCTATCCATAATGCATAGGATTGAGTTAAACGCATCTGTATGAAAAACCGCTTATGTGACGGGGCTTTTAAATATCATCTACCTGTTTGGTTGTTTGTAGCGCATTTAGTGCGATGAACCGATAAGGCACCGCAAAAGCAATGCGACGCGCTACAGTCACGCAACAGCGACGAAAAGTTTCGATTTTTTTGTGACCTCACGTGTCTCACGTTGTTCATTGTTGTTAAAAATACTTTTGTTATGGCCCCAAAAGTAATTGTACGAATATTTACATAGCTTTTGTAAATTATACACTTTACATCCGGTATGCTGTAAACGAACAAAAATTTTGTTGCTTTATTTTAAAAGTTTTTTCCTTTTAATTTTGTGGCTAAACCTTCGGTTGACCGCATTGCAGCAACATTCGCGCTTGCTTTTGTTTGGGGGCATATAAAAGCAAATAGTCCAAAATCTAATGTAAATATATAAGTCCTAGCGGTGTCGCTTAAAGTGTTAAAAATGGGTTGAATATCGGCTGTAAAGGCATTTCTCTGCAACATCGCATTGACTTGACTGGGATTTTTTTGGCGCTTTCACTTCATTTGCATACCAAAACGCACACACACACACACACAAGAAATGAAAAACACGCACGAAAATGCCACGATTTTCATGACTGCTGTGTGTGTGCGCTCCGATTTTGTCCAAAAGTTTGCTAGTTAACTAAACCAATATAAAAGGTGATGGCAATAACAACGCCGAGAGCTCCCAAAAGAAAATAACAAAAATGTAACAAAAGGTTTAAAATAACTACTGGGATATTTAATCCAGAGGTGTTGTATGGAAAACTTTAATTGCTTACGCTTGGTTGACATGGCCGGTCAATAAAGACCTCATGTAAACTGAATGTGTCCATAGTCCTGCCAGTACTCGTTTGACGACTAAACATATTCACCCTTATCGCGAAGTTCACACGGAAAAGTGTTCACCTTCACTTTTTTTGTTCGGGTGAACTTTTTTCGCCTATCGGCAATTTCGGGCGAACAAAAGTTTACTTCGAAACAGCTGATGCTCTATTGTGAATTAGCAGCGAACAAATAATTTACTTGCAATTTTGTAAATTTTGTAAAGAAGCACATATTTCCTTAAAAACAGCAAAAATAGAGATAAAAAATTTATAAAAAATGTTTAGTATTGCACTTAGGTTGGTATTGATTGAGCGCGAGGAGAATATAAATGTGAAAGCGATTCGGAGGCAATTAAGGGACTGTTCTAACACTTTGGAGCTAAGTGATCCACTGTAAGTTAAAAACTTCTATTTTCAGCACTATTGAATCAAAAGTTAGCTTTTTTCAATTAATTTTCGGCAATAATACAGGCTAAACAAGCCGACATTCAAATATTTGCCAGATATTCTTAACATCTCCTTGCCACCGTTGAACCAAAAATTTGGAGTTCCAACAATTGTAAATTTTAGCGCATGTCTTCGTTTTTTCGCAGAGTGAGGACATCAACAAGGCGCTGGAAAGGACCATGAGGTGGGTCTTATCCAATCTTGTTTCAGTGAAGTACTTTCAGAGGTGCTGAACATTTTGGAACCGTTGCTTTGTCCGCAATGGATAACTTGGCCGGCTTTAAAAGAGCAGCGTCAAACTGCACACGCTTTTTATACAAAGTTCGGAATACTAGGAGTTGTAGGATGTTGGGCCCGCCTCCTGTCCCCTGCGCATAAATTGTAGTTTTCGACACATTTCGTGCATATCTTTTTTGGTCATTTCATACCTAGAAAAAGATACGTTGCCATAAAAAATAGAATTTAAATACTTAGTAATAAAGGAATTTTACTCAGCTTCACTGTTGTTGTTGTTGTAGCGATAAGGTTTCTCCCCGAAGGATTTGGGGAGTGTTATCGATGTGATGGTCCTTTGCCGGATACAGATCCGGTACGCTCCGGTAACACAGCACTATTAAAGTGCTAGCCCGACCATCTCGGGAACGATTTATATGGCCACATTAAACCTTCAAGCCTTACCTCTCTCCCCACCCCCAAGTTCCATGCAGAGCTTGGGGTCGCCAGAGCCTCGTCTGTTAGTAAAACAGGATTCGCCGCGGATAGGTAAGGTTGACAATTGGGTTTGGAGAAGCTATATATTGCGCTGGCAACCTGAAAGGGTTGCGCTACACAGCCCCTTGAATCTGGTATTTTAGTCGCCTCTTACGACAGGCATACCTACCGCGGGTATATTCTCACCCCCCTCGGGGGGTGGTCCAAGGCTATTTAAACATAAAGTAAGCTGCTCCCAGAAGTCCGGCATTTTTTCCCGATCATCTTGTCAAGCAGGATTGCCGATTGTGCATTATTTATTGATGTACTCCTAATAATAAAAGTACATCTTCTAATATATAAAATTCTTCTGTCACGCTTTTAGAGGCTTAACTCCTCCGAAACGGCTGAACCGATCCTCATGAAATTTTGTGAGCATATTGGGTAGGTCTGAGAATCGGCCAACGTCTACCTTTTTTTTTCGTTACGTGCCTAGGGTCTTGAGATCAAAATGTGGGACCCGGGTACCCCTAGAATGTGTTTATACAATATGGATATCAAATGAAAGCTGTTGATGAGTGCTATAGTACAGGATAGTTTTCATACAAATGGGGACTAGGTTCTCGAGATATAGCCCAAAACGTGGACCCGGGTACCCCCAGAATGTGTTTATACAATATGGATATCGAATGAAGGCCGTTGATGAGTGCTATAGTACAGGATAATTTTCATACAACTGGGAGGCTAGGGTCTCGAGATATAGCCCAAAACGTGGCCCTGGGTACCCCTAGAATGTGTTTATACAATATGGATATCAAATGAAAACTGTTGATGAGTGCAATAGTACAGGATAATTTTCATACAACTGGGAGGCTAGGGTCTCGAGATACAGCACAAAACGTGGATCCGGATACACCTAGAATGTGTTTTTATACTCAGTTGAGCAGAGCTCACAGAGTATATTAAGTTTGATTGGATAACGGTTGGTTGTACATATATAAAGGAATCGAGATAGATATATACTTCCATATATCAAAATAATCAGGATCGAAAAAAAATTTGTGCCCCTATTACGGTGAACAACTCAACTTAGTTGGGTTGTAATTAAAACAACTCAACTTTTAGACAACTCAACTCCTGTTTGGTATTACGAATTACAACTTATTTCAGTTGAAGTTGAATTGAGTTGCCAACTTCAGAAAGTGATGATTTGACAGATAAATGACCAGCTGATCAATTTGTGGAGGAAATTTAAGCATTTACGAAATAAAAGCAAAACGGAGATTATATGAAAATCTATTTTATAACGGCGAAAATGTTGGTGATTGACATGTCGCGAATGCGGAAAACATTCGCGTGATCATTCCAATCCCTTGGAACTACCAAGCACCAAGTAAGAAAATGTTTAAGTGACAAATGATCAGCTTTCTCATGAAGTTATTTTGCAGATTTGAAAGAAAGCATTTTGCTCATTACTAAACAAAATTAAGGACCATTTCTGCATACGCCTTCGTATTTTAAAATTATGCGCCACACTCCGATTCCTTGCTGACGGCAGCTATCAAATATGCTGTGGAAATGATTTTGGTGTTGGACTGGTTTTAGATATTATTGAGGAGCATATTTGTGCGAAGTGGATTAAAACCCAAACAGCAACAATTGTATTTTACTCTAAAACAGGATTCCCAGGAGTAGTAATTAGTATGAATGGGACTCATTTTCGCATTATTTCACCTATTTTGGCTGCATCCGAACTGCAATCCTTCATTTAAACGTTGTTTTTTCCATATTATTGTTTGATTAAAAAAGGTTTAACTATCGGCTTTCAATTTTTTGTTTTTATTAGGTAACGTTTTATGAGACCGTGCATTATACATTTAACTCTTAGCAAAGGTGGTACCAAAAGACGTATTTCGATCTCCGTTTTTAGGATTCGAAAGCGGAAATTAAAAATTTTATTTCTGTCGAAAGATGTTTACAAAAACTCACAAAATGGCCCGAGAGGTTCCGAAATATGAGGTCCGATGCACAGTTTTTTTGCACAGACCATCTTTCTGCGTTGGCGGCCTTTGCCCGCGATTTGTAAAAATAACCCTGGGTAGATCCAACACCTTTCTGCATTAGTGTGTACAAAAAATCTGGCATAATACAACAACCACATGAAAATTTGAACCGAAATGATATGACAGAAATAAAAATTTTAATTTTTGTTTTCGGATTCTTAAATCGGAGGTCGAAGCGTGTCTTTTGATACCAACTTTGAAAATTTTTGTTAAAAATTAGGTGGTGAACCGTCTTCTAAAACTTAACATTTTTTCAAAACAACTGTAAAATTGTATGAGACAACTGCTAGTAATCAGTTGTAAGATTTTGACGTCTTTGACAACTACACCAACACAAGGTTGTAAACGGTAATGACACAAAAAGTTGTTAGACTAGACAACTCAACCGACATTTTTTTGACAGGTTGAGTTGAAATCCGTAATACCAAATTGCGAAATTTCAACCCAATCAGAGTTGAGTTGTAAACGGTAATAGGGGCATTGATTGAGCCATGTCCGTCCGTCCGTCCGTTAACACGATAACTTGAGTAAATTTTGAGGTATCTTGATGAAATTTGGTATGTAGGTTCCTGAGCACTCATCTCAGATCGCTATTTAAAATGAACGATATCGGACTATAACCACGCCCACTTTTTCGATATCGAAAATTTCGAAAAACCAAAAAAGTGCGATAATTCATTACCAAAGACAGATAAAGCGACGAAACTTGGTAGATGAGTTGAATTTATGACGCAGAATAGAAAACTAGTAAAATTTTGGACAATGGGCGTGGCACCGCCCACTTTTAAAAGAAGGTAATTTAAAACTTTTGCAAGCTGTAATTTGTCAGTCGGTGAAGATATCATGACGAAATTTGGCAGGGACGTCACTCCTATTACTATATGTACGCCTAATAGAAATTAGCAAAATCGGAGAAGGACCACGCCGACTTTAAAAAAAAAAATTTTTAAAGTAAAATTTTAACAAAAAAATTAATATTTTTACAGTATATAAGTAAATTATGTCAACATTCAACTCCAGTAATGATGTGCTGCAACAAAATACAAAAAGAAAAGAAAATTTCAAAATGGGCGTGGCTCCGCCCTTTTTCATTTAATTTGTCTAGGAAACTTTTAACGCCATAAGTCGAACAAAAATTAACCAACCCTTTTGAAATTTGGTACGGGCATAGATTTTATGATGTTAACTGTTTTCTGTGAAAACGGGCGAAATCGGTTAATGCCACGCCCAGTTTTTCTACACAGTCGTCCGTCTGTCCTTCCGCATGGCCGTTAACACGATAACTTGAGCAAAAATCGACATATCTTTAATGAACTTAGTTCACGTACTTACTTGAACTCACTTTATCTTGGTATGAAAAATGAACGAAATCCGACAATGACCACGCCCACTTTTTCGATATCGAAAATTACGAAAAATGAACAAAATGCCATAATTCTATACCAAATACGAAACAAGGGATGAAACATGGTGAGGTAATTGGATTGGTTTATTGACGCGAAATATAACTTTAGAAAAAACTTTATAAAATGGTTGTGACACCTACCATATTAAGTAGAAGAAAATGAAAAAGTTCTGCAGGGCGAAATAAAAACGCTTAAAATCTTGGCAGGTATTACATATATAAATAAATTAGCGGTATCCAAGAGATGATGTTCTGGGTCACCCTGGTCCACATTTTGGTCGATATCTGGAAAACGCCTTCACATATACAACTACCACCACTCCCTTTTAAAACTCTCATTAATACCTTTAATTTGGTACCCATATCGTACAAACACATTCTAGAGTCCCCCTGGTCCACCTTTATGGTAATATTTCGGAACGGAGTCCACCTATAGAACTAAGGCCCACTCCCTTTTAAAATACTCATTAACACCTTTCGTTTGATGCCCATATTGTACAAACAAATTCTAGGGTCACCCCTGATCCACCTTTATGACGATATTTCAAAACGCCGTCCACCTATGGTACTAAGGATTACTCGCTTTTAAAATAGTCATTAACACCTTTCATTTGATACCCATATCGTACAAACGCATTCTAGAGTCACCCCTGGTCCACCTTTATGGCGATATCTCGAAACGGCGTCCACCTATGGACCTAAGGATTACTCCCTTTTAAAATACTTATTAACACCTTTCTTTTGATACCCATATTGTACAAACAAATTCTAGGCTCACCCCTGGTCCACCTTTATGACGATATTTCAAAACGCCGTCCACCTATGGAACTAAGGATTACTCGCTTTTAAAATAGTCATTAACACCTTTCATTTGATACCCATATCGTACAAACGCATTCTAGAGTCACCCCTGGTCCACCTTAATGGCGATATCTCGAAAAGGCGACCACCTATACAACTACCACCACTCCCTTTTAAAACCCTCATTAACCCCTTTCATTTGATACCTATATTGTACAAACAAATTCTAGGGTCACCACTGGTCCACCTTTGTGGCGATATCTCGAAACGGCGTCCACCTATGGAACCAGGGATTACTCCCTTTTAAAATACTCATTAGCACCTTTCATTTGATACCCATATCGTACAAACGCATTATAGAGTCGACCTTGATCCACCTTTATGGCTATATCCCTAAATGGCGTCCACCTATAGAACTATGGCCCACTCCCTCATAAAATACTCTTTAACACCTTTCATTTGATACCCATATTGTACAAACAAATTCTAGAGTCAACCCTGATCCACCTTTATGGCGATATCCCTAAATGGCGTCCACCTATAGAACTATGGCCCACTCCTTCATAAATTACTCTTTAATGCCTTTTATTTGATACACATGTCATACAAACACATTCCAGGGTTTCCCTCGGTTCATTTTCCTACATGGTTATTTTCCCTTATGTTGTCACCATAGCTCTCAACTGAGTATGTAATGTTCGGTTACACCCGAACTTAACCTTCCTTACTTGTTATATTATAGAATATTATGGGTATGAAATTGAAGCTGTTGATGTGTACTATAATACAGAGTAAGTTTTACACCGCTGAGTGACTATGGTCGCGAGATATATGCCAAAACGTGGACCCGGATACCCTTAGAATATGTGTGTATTATGGATATTAAATGAGAGCTGTTGCTGAGAGCTCTAAAGTTCATTGTGATATTCGATTTAGTCGCATCAACCTGGCAAAACTGATAAATATCCATGCGAAGCCGAAATAAAGACAAGAACTAATAATACCCACATACCTATTTACATACCTATTCGATTTGCCTGAAATTTCGTATATAAATTTGCCTATATTAGTATTTACGATGCTTTTTCCGGGAAGTGTACCAGAGACGGACTGGGACTGGGATTGTGACTAGGACTGGGACTGAGACTGAGACTCGGAATGGGACTGGAACAAAATACATACCACCCTCTGGGACTGGCAATAAGAGATGAAGAAGAAGGAGAAAAACTTGAGAGAAGAAAGAAGGAGACTGAGAAAGAGGTAGAGTGAGACGAAGATGGAGATGAAGCGAAAAAGACGGAGGGAGGAGTGAATAAAAAGATTAGGAAAAAGTGTAGAGGGGTAGGGCAGAGTTAGACGGAAAAAGCTTATTAAAATATATGCAGATAGGCCAAATTTAGGGCAGAACAAAGTCTGCCGGGTCTGCTAGTATAATGATAAGAATATCAAATTTCAAAACAAAAAATTACTTATAAACATTTTGTTTTTCTCTCGTTCGCCTGTAAAATATAAATGAATAAATTTGGGTTTCCCCGCTATTCATTTCGCCCGAACAAAGAGTTGCCGATAAGGTGAAATCTTTTTCGAACACGAAACATTTTTTCGCCACCCTCTGCGATAGGGTGAACAAAAACTGTGTATATTTTTGGGTGAAAATAAAACTCACGATAAGGGTGATTAGGTACATGGACTTATGTTATAAAATAATTCCGACCTATTGGCATATACTAGAAGTTTTATAGGACTTAATACTAGAAGTTTTATAGCTTAATTGCTGCCTCGCATTTGACAACCTCGCCACCCCCTTTAGCTGGAGCATTGTTCTCGTGAGCGCAGAATATGAACACAAAACGTGCTCGACCGTTTATTCTTGCAGGCCGCACTTCCTATATCTACTGCTACTTCCGAGACGTAATTTATAAGCATGTGACACCAAAAGACAGCCTTTATGGCTTTAAGTGTTTGAGGTTTGTTGACGGGATCGTACCTGAGTGGTGATTTAAGTGCAAATGACCCAAAACGAGAGATTGAGCTACCCGTAAATGTTACCATCAAAATGTTTCGCATTCTTCAGGAGTAAGCGGATCCATTGCTTGTCGGTTTATATTCTAAGTTTGCTTACTTCGCAAATGACAAAACCGACTTAGCATTTGGCATCACCAAGTGATAGGTAAATTCTTTTGCCCCAACTTCTTCTCCCTTGGAAAGTATCTATAAGATCTCCATAGAAGAGGCTTTTAATGCCACAAAAAATGCAGCGCTTTTCTTCAGCACTACACTTATTCACTACCGCAAATTTCTTCCAATGGACCATAAATACTTGAAAGGTAATAGCACTGTCGAAGGATGATGCTTTAAACTTTGGTATATTCGTTTATGCAGTTGCAATTCCTGGATACAATTTTTGAACGTATCAACCGTGGTCTCTATTTTATTTTGTCTTCCAAGAGGAGTCTTCTGCAATCGTGAAATTTTCTCATCCACTTGCTCCTTCAGTTGCAGTGCTAGTCTCGGCGATACACGCCCCTTCCGTATTTCAAGAAGTGCCTATTGCACCTCTAGTTCGCTATTAAATATCAGAATTACAGGCCCTTCGAACTTATAATTTAGTTTTATAGCAGAACTTAAAATTTTATATTTCACGTTAACGTTCTCCTTCTTTTGTCGTGATTGATGTTTAGAATTAATACCGGTTGTATTTAATCCACGTTGCTCTTACTACATTGGGAGTAATTTGATAATGTCTCGATATATTGTTTGTAGTCGATTTTACATATTTCTCTAATAAGTCCATGCAAAGTTAAAATTAAACATATCAGCATCCCTTGTAAGCATGGCCCTTCTATAGGCATGTATAGCGACAATCTCTCACTTGTTAGCATTTTCAATTGTCTGGATTATTCGCAAATCACATTCTCGAAGCAGCGTTTATTTTATTATATGCGGAAATTTCGGAGTTCCATAGTGATGTTCTATACTTGGTAACTTTCCCGTAATATCACACAGCCAAAAAAGTCAAATTTGAAGCCTGACTTATGGAAAATTATTACCTCGATACTTTAAAGAAAATAATGATCCCATAAAAAATGCAGAAAATGTTGAATAGAAATTTTGTATCCCGAAACGTCATTTCGTGTTTGCAGAACTTAAATAATCATGGGCTTCGGAATCCGCAGATTTGCACCCCTAATATATACAGTAGACTGGGCATATTTTGTATGAAAAAAAAATAAAAGTTTATAAAAATGCTGTACCGCCTCCTCAAATTATTCCTTTGTATGTAGGTAATTCATTTTCAAAGTCTTTGGCAGATAACTTCAGGTTAAGGCGTGGCACATTGCCATTGTTTTTGTAATGTTCGAGTCATGCCCGACAAAACCTTACACAAAGTTGTTAATATGATATTTCTCCTCTAAAGCGTATTTATAAAAATTAAAAAAAGGAGGTGAAAGCACAGGAAGGACAAACATCGAATACAGAGTAGAAAACAATAAAGAATCTACGGCATAAACTAAAGAAAAACAATATTGTCACAACGGAAGCGGACAAAGGAAACACCACTGTGCTAATCGAAAAAGAGCAATATATATCCAAAACCGAGGATCTCATAGAGGAAATGAAATGTCGTAGAATGAGAGAGGATCCCACAGATGAATACCAAAAACATCTATACCACTATCGGAGACTTTGGACATAGTTAGCTCAACAATAGTTCATAACACAAAAAACAAAGTGAAAAGTATGCAAATCACAAATACGCTAAGAACCACTTTACGTCAAAACTATTTTCAATTCAACAATAAAATATATAGACAAACAAACGGTCTTGGAATGGGAAGCCCCACATCAGCAATTCTTATGGAAGTGTTCATGCAAAATCTGGAATAAAAGTACATACAGGAGCTGAAGTCCAAATTAGGCGTGCCATTTTATGCTAGATACGTGGATGACTAAATATGCGTTTTAACTACTAATAACGAAGAGCTTGTACTGGAGTACCTCAACAAGCAGCACGGAAATATAAAATTTACAATGGAAACCGAAAAAGACGGAGGAATCAGCTATCTAGACCTCACGATAAATATTGATAAAGAAGCCAAAAGATTTAACTATGACATATATAGAAAGTCAACGGCCACCGACACAATAATACACAATACCTCAAATCACCCTCAACAGCATAAAAATGCAGCATTAAGGCACTTGGTACATAGACTTGAAAGAACACCTCTTACACAAGAGGCATATAAAAGAGAACTTGAGGTCATATATAATATCGCTGCAAACAACGGATATAAAAAAGCACTAGTAGATAAGCTCAGAAGGACAAATGGAGAACCAAAAAGAAATAATGAAAAGGAAAATAATAGCTGGACGACTACGACATATACTGGAAAAGCATCATATAAATTGGCAAGCTTCTTTAAAAAGTACAACATTAACACAGCATTCAAAACATCGAACAATCTAGGGCGAAAACTAAGAACTAACATTAACTCAGTGGATCCGTTTAGCAGCCACGGCGTATACAAGCTTACCTGCGGATGCCAGCATAGTTACATAGGACAAACAGGACGGCAAATAAGAACGAGGTTCAGAAAACATATTAGAGATTACAACAAAAAAATACGGAATCCAAACATTATACCCGAGTCTAACTTCACGAATCACATGGTCGAGAATAAATGTTCCCCAGCAAACATCAATAAAACAGTTAGGGTTCATCACATACAAGAAAAGGGCCGACGTCTCAACGTACTCGAAAACATGGAAATCTACAAACAGAAGACATTCGACGGTAGAATAATAAACGAACAGATAAACACAATTTCTGACACAATATTCGAGCCTTTAAAACTTGTTTACAGGAAACAACGTAATCACACAGGTACAACAGACAAACACACAACAACAAATAAATACAAAACAATTAACACACCAAAAAAAAAAAACCGACAAAGAAGGTCAAACGACTAAAATCACAGATTTTTACCTACCCCAGTCAGCCACACAAATCGATTAGTTCTGAATGAACAAACAGCACATACACATAACTAAATATACCCAAGCATCAATTTGACAATACCTGCTCATATACCTACGAACTATAAATACAGGACAAACGACAACAACAGATCAGAACGAAAATCGACACTGATGATGGCACAACGCCGAAACCGGTTTGTCTCAAAACCAAATTTGACAAGGGATGACGGAAAATCGTTCCAATATACATCAATTAAATGAATCTCAAAATATCTATAAAACTCCTTCGTTATTTCCATACTCATTTCTTTCATTTATTCAAATAATAAACTTTAAATCACTCCATGGCGCGTTTTCGTCAATTCGAGCTTCATGGCCGAGCCACAATCAAATTTTTCATGTAGATGCGTTCAACGCAATCTTTTGCATGTCATTAAAATCGCCACAATCATGCAAGATGTTGCGTTTGTAAATATAAAGGCACGTCAGACTTAGCAATTGAAGTTTATTTCGCCTTGCCCATTCACATACAAAATTTCACAAAGCATTGTTATAAACATTCTCACAATGCAAGAAAAATACATATTTGCTAACATATTTCGTGCCTTGCATTTATATATTTAATAACTGTGAAAAATTTTAAAACCAACGAGTGGGAAAAATAATTTCACTTGCTGAATGTGAAAGCACACTTATCCAAAGCAAATGTCGAATTCTTCTTCTTATGCTTTGCTTGTAATAAAAGTTGGAACTTGGCTACTTTTTCATGTCAGATGCGCCAGTGTCGCATGATCTGCCGTTCTCCATAAAACTACGTGCAATCTACTCATAATGCATAAGATTTCGTTAAACACAACGCCCTACCTCATTGCTTTTTTAACAACAACTAAACCACTACCACTACGATGATTTTAGTCTTACTAACACAGCCATAACTTTAATTTTAATGACCACTGGTCTAAAGTCAATTTTTATAATAAATAATAAATGTTTTTTTTTAACCAATAAATATAAGGACGGTGTTGGAAGACTTCATGAACCAAAAAAAGTACTGTCACTTTTCGAAAGATATTAACTTTTGTAAATGACGATTAAATAAAATTAAATAATTTTGGTCAATTTTACTAGTAATATTCATACTTATAAAAAATAAGAATAAGTACTTTCTTTACAATATTTCAATTCTTCTTCCAGTAATGGATATCGAAACACAGAATAATGAATTGTCGAAAAAGGTGGGGTGAAACACAAATTTCAAATCATTAAGTTTCTTAATTTTTTTGTTATAATGGTATTTTGAAAATAAGTTGCTCTTTGATCCTTAAAAAATTTTTATAAAATGGGCGTGGTCCTTAACCAATTTGGGAGAAATATGTGACTTGATACGTCAATTGGCTCTGAAACATTGGAACATTTTCTTCTTATAAATACACTATAAGTAAAACAGCATAAAAAAAACATGCAAAGGAATAATTTGAGGGGGCGGTACAATCTTTTTGCTGAAATCAAATTTTTAAGACCACTCTAATCTACAGTTATTAAAAAATAATTGGTTTGAAAAAATAAATAAGGAATATCTACAATTGCACACGTCACTGTCGAACTTATTCATGCAAATGAAGCAACATTAAAAACGTCATTGGAGAATATGTCAAGAGTAAGTTGAGGATTTAAGTATTTTATAGAAAATAATCTGAATGTATGCCCAATTGTACGTGCATTAGATAGGGTCGGTCCCTTAAAAAAAATGTTTACAATTTGCTCCCACCCAGCTGTGAAAACGAAAAGAGCAGCAATAATGATAAACACTTCTTATCTTTCCCTTTTAATTAAAAAATTCTTTAGCGTGATTTACCTCCGAGGAGGTTTAGACCGTGTTTATTTTCCAATTTGCGTCGTGCTCCTTTTAACTTTGCCTACAAATTGGCGCGAAGGCCCCACATGTTTTACGCCGACTCCGAACGGCATCTGCAAGGCTGGCTTATTATGGCAGATATACACTCTTATCAAATCCTGCCGAGGGACGATCCCGCTTAGTAAAACTTGTGTCTGATTGATTCTAAACATTTGCCCGGGTCTTGAACCCAGGACATTACTTTTGCATTTACATCATCACTAATATTTGATCTGTGACAAAGTCACAGGTACAACAATAGTTTAAAGTTTGTTTTTGGTAGATTCTATGAATTTTTGATGCGTCTTCGTTAGGGATTTATTTATTAAAAAATACGAAAACGTTATTTTAAATTTTAAATACTGAGGATGATGCTAAACTTCGTCAAAACACGTATGGGATATTAGTCCAGCTTAGAATAAGAAATATACTCAAAAATGTTTAGATTATAGTCAGCAAAGAAGTTATGCAGAGGATTACGAGACTAACAACCTCCAATGCCATCATCATCATCGTTAACTGGGGCTTAACCGCCTACGCGATTTTGATCGTTTCGTAACAAGTAACGGAGGCTCTTCCTGTTTGGTGATAAATGACGCTAATTGGGAGCTCCATGAGCGGTGAAGTCTTCGTCCAACTGCCTTCCCCAACGCAGTGGAGGTCTCCCCTTTCTCTGCCTGCAAACTGCGGTGTCGATTAAAATACTTTCTTTGCCGGAGCGTCTTCATGCATAACATGTCCTAGCCAGCAAATCGTTTAGGCTTTTATTCGTCGCACTATCTTCAAATCTGCGTAAAGCTAATTTTACCTCATTACTCGACATCGGCATCAAAGACAGGACCATAAATATTCCGTAGAACATTTCTGTCAAACACTCCAATAGCCAACGCATCTTCTGTTGACACCAGCCATAATTCCGATCCTGCAGCAGAACAGGTATAATGAACGACTTGTAGAGCTTGATTTTTGTTCGTCCAAAGAGGATTTTACTTTTCAGTTGCCTACTCAGTTCAAAGTAGAACTTCGTTTGATTTCTAAACTGACATAGTTTTCCCTGTTATTGCTGGTTCCCAGATAGATGAAGTCCGTTACAGTCTCGAATGATGTATATATCAAGATTGATGTCGCTGTCATGGCGCGAATACGCCTATTTTTGCTTGGATGGCAGTAAGTACTTCGCCTTGTGCTCATGTACCGCAAGACTCACATTTTTTGCCCTTTATCTAATCCAGAGAAAGCAGAACTCAAGGCAGTTCGCATGTTAAAAGAGACAGCTCGCTTTCATTCTAAGTAGTCAATTTCTCAAACGGTACTGGGTGCAAGCTAGTCAAAATAAAAGCTTGTTATGGTTAGCCGAGTTCTCTCTAAAGGAAAACTAGAATTCAAAACAAAACTTTTTTTTTAATTTACGACCCACCTTAGTGTCAATAGAAACCTAATATACATATTTATGGTACACCGGCTTAATTTTTACTTCTACTGAGATGCGGGCGATTTAAGCTTGTTTTTTAAAATAAAAGTTTTTTTAAGCTTTATTTGTTGATGTTTTTGTTAATTTTATATTTTAAAAGAACGAGTTTGTGTTGCGGCCAATTAAACAAAAAATCAAAAGTCATGCAACAAAACCCAAATTGCGGCCAACCGTAAGTGAGTTTTGTTTATTTGTTTTCTTAAATGGCTTGGTCTCGTTATATGCCAGCATGGTAAGAGTTTTATTTATTTATAAAATTTTTTTTTTATTTTTTATTGTTTTTTTGTGAATTTGTGGCAACAGGAAACGCGTTGTTAACGTGGCATCGAAACTTGTTTGAGACTTACAAGTGCGTGGGATCGACTTGCTTCGATGTGCTGGTTGAATGTAGGAACAATCTTAACAGAAATTTTGTGAAATCATGCTGGTCGAAGAGGGCAGTTTGTGGGTGAACAAAAAAATGTTGATCATAAAAAAGCGCTCTATAAGCATGTAAGATTTTTGCTACAAAAATGCTATGCCTGATGCAAAGCTTAGAGTGCGTGCGGTAAAAAAAAAACAGGGATAGCAAATAACTGCTATTAATTAAATTTTAAACCAGTTCAAAATCATACATAAGAAGTAAAAGCCCGCCACATAAGATAACGGTAACGTAAGCTTAGAGAACCGTTGCGTAGCATCGATGTACTTTCGAATAAGACCGATCTGGAGCCTGGATAAGTCTTTCGGAGATCATAGTGAGCTGAAATCGAAGTGTCTCGATGATTCCACTTCGTCATATTCCATGCAGCTGCAGCAGGGGGGGGTTTCCCAGTAAATTGTCATAAAAGGGGCTGTGCCAGGCCCATTTTTTTAAATTTGAAGTTTTTCCTATTTATTGTTATAAATCCACTCGGGAAATGAAATACCATTGATATAAAGCTCTGTTTGCAAAGATATACCTTATTTTATTCGTCCTTGACCATTTTAAAAATCTTTTACATAAAAGTGGGCGTGGTCCTCAACCGATTATCTATCTCTATTCCTTTATACCTGTACAACCAACCATTATCCAATCAAAGTTATAATACCCTGTGTACAAGTACAGCTGGGTATAAAAAGAAAGTCGAAGACAAAAATTGCAAAGCGTCTGCCCAACAAGATGGGCCAATGTCATTAAGCAGTATACACTTACATTGAACGTCAGCCAGCAATATTCGAAGCCTTTGAAGAGATAGCAGAAGGGAAAAACGACAAAACTTCAGCACAAGCTTCTCAGTTTCAAGCTGCTATTTCTAGCGTGCAATTCCAAACGTTTGCTGTTGTTGTTGTAGCGATAAGGACACTTCCCGAAGGCCTTGGGGAGTGTGATGGATGTTGATGGTCCTTTGTCGGATGCATATCCGGTATGTTCTGGTAACAAGCACAACAAAGATACCAGCCCAACCATCTCGCGAAACGATTTGCTATGACCACATGAAACCTTCTAGGCCATACCGCTCTCCCACCCCGTTGATCCATCAGGAGTTCGCCAGAGCCTCGGCTGTTAATGAAACAGGATTCGCCACGGGTAGGTGAGGTTGACAATTGGGTTGGATAAGCTATATAATGCGCTGGCAACCCCTTGAGAGAGTTGCACTATACAAGAAACCACGCATCAGTAAAGTTATAGAATCGCATTCTATATTCCATTCCTTGATGCATTCATAACTCATATCAAGAGCTGTGCCATGAAACACTAACTAATTTTCGAAAATTTCGGTGTTTTGTTCCCCAAAAATGAATGCAACGCTGAAAAATGCAATAAACTGCATGAATTTTATGAAAGTGTTGTGAATTGTTCCAAAACCGAGTTTGCAATGGAAGACAAAATGTGGAGAAGGTGAGTCGATGGTCAGAATTTTAAAAACGTGTTTGATGCACTTGTGGTGGGTACAATTTTGATGATTACCCCTCCTAGCAAGGGGGCTATGAAAACGGCCATCTTGTTAAGCACCCACGTGGCATGCTTCTGCTTACCTTTCTCTCCATTGTGACCGCTCCCTACTCAGCTGCGACAACTTATTTGCACAGTAACTTTTTAATGAATTCAACCAGATCCCTAAAAAAGTTGAATTTGAAGGACATACCCGAAATAAAAAAAAATTGCTATTATTTTACAAGCAAAATAGAAAACAGAACCATAACTCTTATTTTCTAGCGAAGTAAAAAACGCACAATATAACTTTTATTCTGCTAGCGGGATAATAAAAACTAAAAATATAAGATTTATTCTTCGAGTAAAATAAAAATCTCCAAATGCAATTAAAAACTCCAAATATAAATTTTATTTATCAAACGAAGTAAAAAACTTATAAAATAACCTTTATTTTTTTTGGCGAAATAAATAACTCAAAAATAGCTTTTATTTTCTCAGCGAAATTTAAAAAATGAAAAGCTATACAAATAGTTACTCAAAAGCGAATGTTACGATAAGGCTGATTACTGTTACGATCCCTGAAAAACAACGCAAAAATATAATACGGCCTAACAATATTTTTATTATACTATTATCGTTCCTGATGCCTTACCTTTACTTTTTAAAACGGCTTTTGTTTTATATTGAGGTTAAGCTATTAAGACATTTCCAAAAAAAAATCATTAAAGTTTCTACACTCTTAATCAAGCTGAGGAATGTCAGAGAGAAATGATAAAAACATTAGTCGCAGACATTAATCAGACGCATCAGGTTAGATTACGAAATAAAACTAAAATTGTAATCAACCAGAATAAAATTTAAATTAATTATGAAAAATTTAGATATCACATTTGATGCATGGTCCCCTCTTCACATTTGTTTAGCGGCGTATAAGCAAGTGTTGTAGGGCTTTTAATATCTTTATAAGGCCAGGTTTTTCAGTAGTTGGTTAAGTTAAGCTTAAACTCTAGTCAAATTTAAATTCTAGTTAAACTACTGAGCAGTTTTTCAGTCACAGGCATTTTTGTACCTCAACATTGGCTTTTTATTATCTAGAGAATTTGTAGATACGACGCCAGCTGGATTTTGTTTGCCCAATAAACATTTAAAAGATATTTCTCCAGCGTAATATATATCTAGTTCTGGAGGTGATATCCAAAATCATTATCTAGTTATTCTTAAACCAGATAGTTCTCGAATTGGTATCCAACTTCATTCTCCAATCGCTATCCAACCTTTGAGAAATTTTGTAAAATTTATAGTTCTCGAATTGAAATCCAACGTCATTAGCATTTTCAAATTATTATCCAATCTTTGAGAGAGTTTGAGAAATGCACAGTTCAACTTCATTCTCCAATCGCTATCCAACCTTTGAGAAATTTTGTAAAATTTATAGTTCTCGAATTGATCTCCAACGTCTTTAGCATTTTCAAATTATTATCCAATCTTTTAGAGAGTTTGAGAAATGTACAGTTCTCAAATGAATGTTCAACACATTTCTCCAATTGATATCCTACGTTGGATATCGAGTTGAGGTTAAGTTGAAAAAATATCTCCAAGGTGGTACCACTAAAGCCAACAGCTATTTATTGTGAGAAATAAACACCTGGTTGATAGCAGTAACGAAGCGTAATTTATCAAAAATAAATTACATATATTTTATTTTATTTTCGTGAAAATGTTGTAGTATTGGAATCCTACACTTGAGTCCAGTGAAAGAACCACAAGTAGGGAATTATAATTTTTCAGCTTAAGTAATAGCATTTTTCGCTTTATAAAAAACTTCCTCTTTTGCTGAGCATACTATAATTCTCAAGTTTAGCCTCTGTTTCGTGACAACTCTTTAGATTTTAGAGGTATGCTATGTAGTTATCAACATGAGCTCTAATGCTACTCAAGCCCAAATGCTTGTTGGGTATGTTTGACGCCATTTCGAACGAACGCAAATCACCGATAGGTTAACTAGACTTTAACCCCGCAAGATCGGCCGCTTAAGCTTAGCTTAAACTTCAGTTAAAGAAGACTGAAAAAGTGCAGAATAAGTTCAAGCATAGCTTAACTGACAAACTGAGTTGAACTAGTACTGAAAAACCGGGTTAAAAGCTCATAAACTGTTGTGGCTCTTTCAGTTCAGCAGGTGGCTTGATTTGTATTTGTTCTTTTTTTGGGAAATTCGTTTTTAATTCAGAAATAAAAAAAAAACACACACACATGCGCACAAGAATAATGTGACCGTATAAATATAAAAATAAATGGGGGAAAACAAACATTAGTTAAAATTCAATTCCACCTAATTTTGAGCATTCAGCTATGACTATGAATGTAAATTACAACAAAAAATATTTACACAAACACATTGTTGGTTTTCACATGTGCACATAAATAGACAACAAGTAGTAAAATTGTAAACGCACAGCGTCTGACCCTACGCCTGCCCATTATGAGCCCTACTAACTATCATACGTAGGTAGGTAGGTCACAAAAAATTTCTATATACGAGTAAGTACTACTTTATTAGTTTTGTATTTGAAAATTTGGGAATTTTTACACGATTTGTGCTACGCCAAGTGGTGGCATATGCCATACAGGCGTTTGGGAATTTTCTATGCACTGCTGTAACTAATTATTGGTTTTTTCTGCTTTCTTTCGAAAAACTACAACTGTGCGTGTACTTTATTCGAGCTAGCAGTTGTAAATATGTATGTATAAATTGAAATAAATTGTATATACGTTATTATGTAGTAGTATTGTACAAACACTCCATTTCTAGCACTTTACTACTTTTCGACCTTAACTTGTTGTGTTTCGTAAAGTCTGCTGCACATGCTCTAATAGTACTAGGCATATCTGTATGTAGTTGGTTTAAGTACCTTATGGCCCCGTCAGCTTGGATTTTCTCATGCCCATGAGTTTTGATGCAGAGGCGAAAAACATCAACAGATGTTGCGTTTGTAAATATAAACATAACTTCAGACTTAGCAGTTGAAACTTATTCTCACTTACTTATTCTCACTTACAAGAAAAATACTCGCCAACATATTTTGTTTCCTATTCATGTTTTATAATTCAGTTTTTAATTAAAAAAAAAAACGTTGGAACAGTACCAACGAGTGGGAAAAATAATTTAACTTGCAAAGTCTGAACGTACTATTAGCCAAAACAAATGTGGAATGCTTCTTCTTATGCTTTGCATGCAGCAAAACTTGAAAAATTCCCAACACTTGTACATCAGATGGCGCTAGTGTCGCTCGATTTGCCATCCTCCATAAACACACATGCAATCTGCCTCAAAAAAGTTATGTGTCGGTCCTATAAGTGGGTATATTATAAGCAGTAATGGGCAATTAAATGAAACCCCCATACTGCCTGTTCCAATAAAAATTTCTTTACTTGCTTTTTGCACTGAAATGTAAGATCTTACACTGAAAGAAATGGTACTACTAAAATCACCAAATCGATTCTGTTGTTCTTGACTTAACGGAGATTCGGTGAAATTGATGGAATTATGGTTAGTTCGACCGAGTTCTTTGTCAAGCGAACAAATTCGTTTAGTCATTTCAACAGAATAGAAATTGTCACTCTTAAGTTAACAAAATTTTGTAAAATTTACAGATTCCTAATCAATCTAACTGAGTTTTCTGTTAATACAACTGATCTCACTGGTCATTTCAACAGCGATCAACAGTCAATTCATGAGCAAATTTCAAAGAGAATTTTACGCTCACTGCGCTCTCTACTTTGTACTTATGACGAGGGTGCAACTTGTTAAAAAAAAAACACCAAAATAAGAAAACCATCAAATCGAAAAAACACACAAAATGGGAAAACAATAAAGAACTAGTTTTTCAGTTATCAATACAAAACGAAAAAACCCTTTTTTGAATTTACTGTGCAAAAAATTATGAAATACCGGGACATCTATTTATCGGGTACAATCTTGCAACTTCTCGTCCAAGCGAAATGCAAAATTGCGCCCTCTTGTTCCAAAAGTTTTGCTTGAGCGAACAGGATTTTTCCAAACTTAGTAACATTTTGTTCAAGTTTTTATGAATTTTCACTCACGCGAACGAAGCTAATAAGATAATAAAAAAACATCCTTTTTTAATGTTGATGTTTCCGGCAAAATAAAAGTTTGAGTTGTTTTGGAATCATTTCAACTTAAAGTGTTACGAAAATTAAACTTGCCGAATTACATGTAAAGTTACTCCAGTGGTTAATTACCTTCCTGATATTTGATTCTTTACTATAACTTACAAGTTCTCTTTTTAAAATATTACGTCAAACATTTATACTACAATTTTTGTTCGAAACAATCAAGTGTGGCAACTACATGCGAGAGAAGAAATGAGAATGAGCTGAGCTGCAACTGAAAGAATTAAGAATCAGTTTTGTTACTACTATTTTCATTTCTATATTCATATGTATGTATATGTAGCAAGCATGCGTTGTTATGTTTCACATATTTACGTATTTATATGGCGGCCGCCGTGGCGTGATGGTAGCGTGCTCCTCCTACCACACCGAAGACCCTGGGTTCAAACCCCGGGAAAAGCAACATCAAAATTTTAGAAACAAGCTTTTTCAATTAGAAGAAAAATTGTCTAAGCGGAGTCGCCACTCGGCAGTGTTCGGCAAGCACTCGGAGTGTATTTCTGCCATGAAATGCTCTCAGTGAAAGCTCATATGCCTTGCAGATGCCGTTCGAAGTCGGCATAAAACAAGTAGGTCGCGTCCCTTCAATTTGTAAGAAAAATTAAAAAGGAGCACGACGCAAATTGGAAGAGAAGTTCGGCCTAAAATCTCTTCGGAGGTTAACGCGCCTTATATTTATTTATTTATATGGCAACATAGGTACTTTCATACAAAGCTGTCGCAACAACTTTTTTTGTTCATTTGACTACTAAAACGGTCAATTACGAATCAACGATTTGTGCGCAGTTGATTCAACATCTTGTTGCGATGGATAAAAATTTACAGAAATTTTGGTTGAATTGACCCGTATTTCGGTTGATGTTACCAACCTTTTTCTTTCAGTGTAGGTGTATCGTATCAGCAGCAATCGCCAGTTTTGTGTGACTATAGTTTTTTGAATTTGATCTACTCATCAAATATTCTAAGCCAACTTTTATTTTGTGTTGAAGTCTATTTGTAGGACCTAAGGGTAAGGCCTTTCTGCACTCTTTTCGCCCTCTAACACGTTTTCGTCTCGTCTACATCTTCTTCTTGCCCCTGTGTTTACAGGTTCCCGAGGTCCCTTTCTATCCCGCTTACTTCTAGCTTGTTTCGATTGTTGTCTCTAAGTTTTTTCTTCCTAGTACTACCCATGATACAGGGCACTTTTCCAAATTTCATGTACAAAAAATGCTCCGCCTTCCATCCGCTTAACTGTCTACTTACGCCATCATATGCGAGGCATGCATTTTCAATCATATGTATTCTGATTCTAAAGCCGCAAAAGAAAGAGCGTACATCATTTTGTGTGTCATGGAGATCACCGTTCTATTCCTTACCTCAAACCGTACGCTTTTATCTTACCTTTGGAAGTTTCAAATATTCACAGCTCCAAAGCGATCCTAAGCGCTGAACAATTCTATAGACAAACCTTTGTCGGATATGCGTCATTTAAACTCCGGTACCAGCAACTTCTGGTACTACCTCGACTGCTTCGGAAATTATTTTTTTAAGCCCCTCTTACCACAGGCATGCTCACCGCCAAGTTCAGCTTATCCCTTGTTAGGCTTTCATTTTCTATGTCTTGCGACTTTATCCCTCTTCCTGTGTCCCCCTTTTCTTCATTATTATATTCTGACTAAATCATATCGATCTGCTCGACAAAGCCGGTTCAACGGTCTTATATTAAGTATGGAAAAAAAAAACACTGTAGCAGCACCCATTCCGACAGTATCGGCATCGGAGGGGTTGGGAGTTCTTGGTCACCGACATCACTCAGCCTTCTAATGAGACGGAACAGCGTAGATGCAAGCTCTTGACCGGACAGCAAGGTAGGGGGGGGGGGGGAGATATGGAGTTCGGCTAAGCCCTCGTACCATTGACAAGGGAAGACGCAATAAAGTGCCCAAAGCTAACAGAGACAAAGCTATCATAGCCATGCGACTGCAACGTTAGTAAAAATTAAAAAAATAGTATAGGCAACGAGGGCTAAAGCACATTATGATAATTTTTGTGTTATTCAACAGAAATCGATTGTTTTGTTATTGTGAGCCAAACGGG
Source organism: Eurosta solidaginis (assembly GCF_040869045.1). Classification (NCBI taxonomy): domain Eukaryota; kingdom Metazoa; phylum Arthropoda; class Insecta; order Diptera; family Tephritidae; genus Eurosta; species Eurosta solidaginis. Next base: position 270,404,329 of record NC_090319.1, on the reverse strand, counting down.
GCCAAAAAGAGGCAAGCTAATATTGTTGTGGTCTATAGAGAGTCAATCGAGCCATTGCAAAGGCACCCTTGGTTTAAGTGCATCAAATGCTAATGTCAAGAAAAAAATTTCAAAAATTCTTTCGTTCTCATAAAGATTTCCAGAATCCATGACTGGACTTATTTTCTCGCACAAATCTGTAAACATGCTTGTTAGTGTGTTTAAATGTCAGCAGAAACAATTTCAGTCAGCTGCTAAAAACTGCTAAATGCCACTTCACCACATTTTCTATTCGTTTCAATCCACTCCACTTCTTTTCCCTTCACTTACTTCATCGGCTCACTTCATTCTAATCCTCTGATCTGTAGCATTGATCCTGCACTTCATATGTAATAACCCTCTTTTCACATATATATGTATATGTACTTATTTAGCCTATAATTTCTGCCTTAAATTTTGTTGTTTTATTGTATGTCAGCTGCTTTTTATTGTCCTGTGCATTCGCATTTAATTAAGGGTTGCGTTGCTTTTAACTCTCCTTTTCTCTTTTTGTGTTATCCTTTAATACACCTTAATTATGTGTAAAACGCAAAATTCTCAAGCCAAAACCAAATTTGTTTACTAGAAAAAGTTATTATGGCCACCATTTGGTGTTAATGTGCACATTTGGACATTTTTTCTGAATAATTGTGGTTTCGTATATTAAATTCAAAAACGAGTTTTTTTGTAGCCGAACCGAAGTTAGCTGCAACTGAAGTAACCAACTGATGACTTACAGGGTTTGAATGGCATGCGCTTAAAAAGTGTAATTAATGATTTTATAGGCGTCTTACGTTATTATTTAAAATGTGTATGTTTTGGGTATAATGACCACCACATATGTAATTAGGGGTTTTAGTGGAAAGTATGAAGTAGAGGTAAGCGCTTCATAGAAAGTAAAAGTTAAGTTGGGTTTTTATTTGGCGTTTTATTGAAGAAGATTTCAGTTTTCAATACCCACAGTTCATTTATAAATGTGTCAATAAATATGAAAGGCACCGCAAGTTTACAAATCCGTAATCCTTTCCGAGTACTTACGCAAAGTATGCAATTTCATTTATGTAACCATTTATGTTGTCATTAAAGCGTTTGCGCATGTGTGGCCAGTCACTTAAGCGGATTTGTCAGTTGGAGTTTGATTTCTTTTATTGGTCAAGTATTCAACACCTGTAAGTTGGAAAAAACACAAGCTAAGAAATATGAAACTTTGAAAGTATGAAAATGAGTTCGGCGAAAAAAATATTGAACACAGCGGGTATCGCCATACCCACTGAAAATATGTACTAACTGAGAAGGAGGAATGATATCAAGCATTCCACCGAAAATGGTACATTTTCGACGGTTTTCGAACTATTATTAGTAGTAGTATTATAGGCTTCGATGCCCTGCTACCTTTATATAGCTCTATTGTGCTTGACATTTCAGCCCATTACTGTATTTAGAGGCTTTCAATATTTCTAAGTACCTTTTCAGGCTTTTTACTCCATATCACGAATGGATTAAGAGTCACGCCACCTAGATTGGAGAGTCTCTGCCTTAGGAAAGCGTGCATTTGCAAAGAATGTGAACTGGCGTTTCATTCTGCAGCTCACAAAAGCTACAAGTTTGTATATCGGATAGATTTAACTTACTCAGGTGACTACAAAGTCCCGTAGACCACAGTGGACCGTATAGTGAGAGTTAACCGATCCTCTCTGCCTATATTAATGAGCTCGGCTTACACTCTCGTTACTAGGAGTATAAAGAATTTGGCCAGTTTTTGCCCTGGGCATTCAATTTAGTGTTGTCTTGACTGCCTTGTTTCATAATTACTTATGGTTTCCCTGATGTGTGCGTTTGTGAGTCCACAGATTGGCTGTGGACCGAAGAATACTGTTAAAGCACCATGTTTGGCTAGGTAGTCTGCCTGATCACTACCTTCATGTCCCTGATGCGCTGGAACCCATACTAACACAAACTTATTTTTGGCTCCCAGATCGAGGAAAAGCCTCTTAGAAGACATTCTCCACCGCAAACTTCTATTGCATGGGATTTCCAATGAATTTTATCATCACTTTCATATACCCTGTCATATTTCCGTTCTTTAACTCAGAGATATTTTGCATTCTTAGTGCAGCAAGTGCTGTCACGCTCTCTATTAGAATAGGGAAGGCACTAAGTGCAAGGCCTGGGGACGTACCGCACCCGTTATGCCAATACAAACTTGTCGATGTAGTTTGCTTAATTTTGTTATTGCTGTCCTTTGCGTGGTCTCCGGGCATCTAACTAAAGTGACTACTAGCTTCACAACAGTATTAAATGTCCATTATATCATTTTGGAAGATAACCCCCGTAATAGAAGTAAACAGTAGTAAATTTACAATGCTTTAGATAACCACTGCATCAATTTCTTTACATAGGATATAAGAATATCAAAATTTAAAAACTTAATTGCGTACGTTTCCCATACAAAAACGAATGTTCCATACAAACAACTAAATTTTTAATCATAACTTTTTTTTTTTTTGAATAAACGAACCTTGATGAAAGGGTTTTGGTTTTTTCAAAAATGTTTAATTAAAATTTCACCTTATAGTGGATAACAGTGGAATAAACACACTCTAGAGTTTTTTTTTTTTGGTTTAATAAATCCTTATTCAAGTACTACCCAAGCAGAATTTTGTTTTTTTTCAAATATTATAAGCTTGGCTGAAACTTCGCCGGACTCACTGTAACCACAAAAGCCGGTGATTTTTTGCTGTCCCGTACAAACGCATGTTTTTTTGGATTTTTCACACACATATACTCATATACAAGTTTTTCAAGGTTTTCATACTTATTTAGACAACTGTAAAAGTGCGTATGATTTGTCCGTACCACCCGTGGAATGCTCCATATGCAACGCTTAAAATGGCCAACAATTCCCATGGTTGGCAAACAAAATCGTGAAATTATTATTGCATTGTAATAAGAAAATATCAATGAATGCAGCAGAGCATTCTTCAAGAACCTTAGCATGCGAAAAATCAAAAACAAAAAGTTAAGATGAGTGGCCAAATGTGTGGGAGGGTAGTCAAGAAAGCTTGCACTTCTATTAATTTGGAGTGGCACGAATTATAAATTTGCAACTTTTTTTTTATGCTTCCAATTTACTTAAATGGAATTGCAATGAACATAAAATTAATGATTGTGCCAAATACCGGCACAACGAAAAACTAAAGTGGTCAGCTCAAGAATGGAAGTGTAAGTATGCCATTGAGCGCGCCTGCAGAGCGAAAATTCAGTGAGCCGCAACCTATGCGGGTCACTATTTCAAGTCAAGCGAAAAGTTCTGCATGTAGTAATTGAAACAAAAAATGAGCATGCATACCCAGAAGAAAAATGTTCAAGCGCATACTTTTATAAAGCACTAGCTCTACCGCCGCGTGTTATCTTCACTGCAGATAAATAAATTTCATGTTATACTCTCCCACTTACTCTTCATTACATTATCTCTCCCACTTTCTCTCTTCTCCTTACATTTTTCGCGTATCTCTCTCTCTCTCTCTCTCTTCCTCAACGTATCTATTTCCCTCTCTTCGGATGTCATCTACCTCTTTCTCTACTTCTCCCAACACGTCCCCATTCCTCAACATATTGGAAAGCGAAGAGGTGCCCCTGCAACAAATTTCAAACAATTGCACTATAAGTATCATCAGGTTCCTTGTCTACTTCAAAGAAGAGGCTTTCCTGAAGCTTTCTTGAGAATTTGATCAAAACTAGCGGAGTAGTTTTGGAAGGCTAATGACTACCTCCGAACCAATACTATTTGGATTCAGGGCGTGAAAGTTGGCTGCCACACTTGTACCAACAGAGCTTAAATTGATCAATCAAGAACTGCGACTATCTCAGAACCACTTAAGACTAAACCAGTTGAGAACGCGTTCAAAAGGTTTGAATAGAAGGGTAGTTGCCATTTCATAGTATATCATAAAAAATTACACTTGAAAGCTTTGCAAGGAGCCAGAATTAGTACTGATTCTGAGTGCAATAGTTCTGCGGTAGTTCTGAGCCAGGGAGATTCGCCGCAGGGTTCATACACGCCCGCATATAATCATCCTTTTCTATGTATAGATTACAGAAAAGATTAAAAGCAAGAGGAATCATTTCTAGGCAGATCCACACTGAGAGTGCATTTTGCGTTCCTTCCCGAGAAACAGGTTGGCAGTTGTTGGGGAAAGTGTGCTGTTCCTTCGGAAGCGAAAGGCAAAGTATTTGTGATGCATTTCAAGCGAACTCCTTCCATAAGCTATTCCTCCGACAAAAAAAAAATTGTAGGCCTTGGGATTGGGTTATTTCATACAAAAAATAATTAACGGAAAGTATTGAGTTTGTGTGGATCTCTAGTCCCTGAATACCATCTTTGGTAAGTGCTACTTTCTTCAATTCTCTACTGGGTAAATGCACGTATGTGCTTACTTACATACTTATATAAGCGAATTCATAGTTAGAAAAATGCAATTACTGCGCTGACATTAAACTCGAAAACGATCGCCAAACTGACAGTTGGCATGGGAAGTAAAAACTAACAAAAGAATAAGTTGTAAAGTAAAAAAAGTGGACAGCAAAATAAAAACTCTGATTAAAATCGTGCAAAATATAAGAGAGCATTTTTTGGTTGATATAATTTTGAGAGGTGCGCTTTATATGCCGTTAGACAGTTCGTTCTCGTTTTCTCACTGCGGACCATCGACTAACAGTTAAGTACGCAAACCAAAAGTGTAAACAAAAGTCAGCTGTTTGGCTATTTTTCGTGCATTCACAATAGATTTTTCCAATTTGTTCTGCAAAATGTTCACAATTGTCGATTCAACGTCACTTTGTTTCGGTGAAAACCAAAATCTCAAAAGAAGCAATTATCACTAGTCAGTCGCAAAAATGATATCAAAAACGACCCACAAATAAGAATTCCAGTATTATTCTGTAAAGGCCCCATAACAATCTCCAAATGGTCCGTAAAATGATCCCGAAATAAACTTAAAAATAATACGAATAAAATAAAAAAATAATCGCGCAATATCTCTTAGATAGTCCGGAAATTATTCCTGAGAACAATTCTGAAATTATATCGGGAAGAATACCAAACCTGTTTCGAATTAGTCTCCAAAATATGCCGCTTCGATAGTCTCGAAACTCTTCAAAACCATTCCGAAATAAATCCGGAAAAAATCTCCAACTTCTATTCCCGAATAATTAACGTATCCTAAAGTACTCTGGAAAAGATTCCGAAAATAGTTTGGAAAACATCGCGATATAGCTCCTAAATAATACAGAAAGCAATACCGAACCTGTTTCTAACTAATCCCTTATCGATCCGTTTCTATCGTACATAATTTAGTCCCGAAAATAATTCCAAAGTAATTCCGAAGCAATTCACTAAAGCTCCTTAGAGAGAAAAATATACAAATGTTTATGAAATAGTCTCGATACTCCTGAAAACTATTCTGAAACTATATCGAAAACAATCACGAACCTGTTTCGAATTAGTCCCGAATATATTTCTTATTGCAAAGTAGTCCGTTTTAGGAGGTCCTAGGTTAGGTTAGGTTGAGGTTAGGTTAGGTCCATAAGGATCTCGCATAGACTGAATAAGTCCGTGGTGTTACCAAAAGTTTGTTTTAACGACCAAACTGAAAAACCCTATCAAAAACTAGGACCTATGTTATAAAATAACTCCGTCCTCTTGGCAAATACTACTTAGAAGCTTTATAGGACTTAAGCCACTTGCTGCTTCTAGATCTGACAGCTGTATCACTCCTAATAGCTGGAGTCTTAGCCTGGAAAGCGCAGGGCACGAGCACAGAACATGCTCGATCGTTTCCTCCTCCAGACCGCATTTCCTACATCTGCTATCACTGAACAAGCCTAATTTAAAGGCATGTGACGCCAGAAGGCAGTGTCCAGTCAGAATACCCGTCATGAGTCTACAGTCCTCTCTTTTTAATGATGGGAGCAACTTTGTTAGTCTAAAGTTGTAAGACCTACACATAATCTTCGACACTTTACAGCCCCGCGCTTGAACCTACGCCTTTCCTGCTTGGTCGATCATGTGCACCTCTCGCCTTCCCTTAATCTCGCCCAGTCTAATTGGGATGTCTACGGAGAAAGCTTCAAGGGATGCGCCCTTTTTAGCTAGTTCATCCGCCTTTTCATTCCCATCTATTCCCATATGCCCTGGGACCCAATTTAGATGTATGCTTCTCCCTGTCCCGATTCTCTCCAGGGACTGCTTACACTATAACACGCATTTAGATGCTGTTCTATGCGAGATTATTGCCTTAATTGCTGCTTGACTGTCAATATAAAAGTTAACACGATTGCAGCTTAGTCTCTTCTCTTCCAGGGTTTCTACTGCTTTGGTTACGGCTACTATTTCCGCTTGTAAAATGCTACAGTAATCCGGCAGCCTGTAGGATCTCTTTATTTCCGGATCAGCACAGTATACCGCAGACCCTACTCCTTCCACTAATTTTGAACCATCTGTGTACACATGTATCGCCTCTTCCGGCATTTCAGCACCCTTGCGCCAACCATCCACCTCTATTGTGGCTTTAAGATCGCCCTCGAAGCGGAGATAGGGAATCAGGTAGTCTGTTCGTCTTGTGAATGATGACGCTATACTACTATGGCCGTATGGTCGGCGCTCAAGCTGCCCCGTGGCACCGAGCCTGGTTGCAGTTGTTAACGCTACCAGGTCTACAGGTGGAATGTGCAGAATGACATACAGTGCAGCCGTCGGGGTTATTTTCAGGGCTCCCGTAATGCTAAGCATTGATAGTCTGCATAACCCCTCTAATTTTTTGAGGTAGGTTGTTTTTTGTGTGGCTTTCCACCAAACAAGAACTCCATAGTATAGAATAGGGCTTACAATCGCTGTAAAAACCCAATGAGAAAGAGAGAGCGATAAGCCCGAAGTACACGCCAGCATTCTTTTACATGCATAAAGTGCCGTTGAAGTTAGGAAGGCCTAAATATGGCGGAAATATTTCCTGAAACAAATCTGAAACTACATCGAAAACATTACCGAATCTGTTTCGAACTAATCCCGAATCGATCCCAAATCCCGAAAAAGTGCAGAAAATATCTCGAAAAAATTTTGAAATTAAACCATTACAGTTGCAAAATAGTACGGTATAGTATATGCAAATGCACAACTGTCTTATAGATTTTTATACTCAGGTGAGCAGAGCTCACAGAGTATATTAAGTTTGATTGGATAACGGTTGGTTGTACATATATAAAGGAATCGAGATAGATATAGACTTCCATATATCAAAATAATCAGGATCGAAAAAAAATTTGATTGAGCCATGTCCGTCCGTCCGTCCGTCCGTTAACACGATAACTTGAGTAAATTTTGAGGTATCTTGATGAAATTTGGTACGTAGGTTCCTGAGCACTCATCTCAGATCGCTATTTAAAATGAACGATATCGGACTATAACCACGCCCACTTTTTCGAAATCGAAAATTTCGAAAAACCGAAAAAGTGCAATAATTCATTACAAAAGACAGCTAAAGCGACGAAACTTGGTAAATGAGTTTAACTTATGACGCAGAATAGAAAACTAGTAAAATTTTGGACAATGGGCGTGGCACCGCCCACTTTTAGAAGAAGGTAATTTAAAAGTTTTGCAAGCTGTAATTTGGCAGTCGTTGAAGATATCATGATGAAATTTGGCAGGAACGTTACTCCTATTACTATATGTACGCTTAATAAAAATTAGCAAAATCGGAGAAGGATCACGCCCACTTTTAAAAAAAAAATTTTTTTAAAGTAAAATTTTTACAAAAAATTTAATATCTTTACAGTATATAAGTAAATTATGTCAACATTTAACTCCAGTAATGATATGGTGCAAAAAAATACAAAAATAAAAGAAAATTTCAAAATGGGCGTGGCTCCGCCCTTTTCATTTAATTTGTCTAGGATACTTTTAATGCCATAAGTCGAACAAAAATTAACCAATCCTTTTGAAATTTGGTAGGGGCATAGATTTTATGACGCTAACTGTTTTCTGTGAAAATGGGCGAAATCGGTTGATGCCACGCCCAGTTTTTATACACAGTCGTCCGTCTGTCCTTCCGCATGGCCGTTAACACGATAACTTTAGCAAAAATCGACATATCTTTAATGAACTTAGTTCACGTGCTTACTTGAACTCACTTTATCTTGGTATGAAAAATGAACGAAATCCGACTATGACCACGCCCACTTTTTCGATATCGAAAATTACGAAAAATGAAAAAAAAATGCCATAATTCTATACCAAATACGAAAAAAGGGATGAAACATGGTAAGGTAATTGGATTGTTTTATTGACGCGAAATATAACTTAAGAAAAAACTTTATAAAATGGTTGTGACACCTACCATATTAAGTAGAAGAAAATGAAAAAGTTCTGCAGGGCGAAATAAAAAACCCTTAAAATATTGGCAGGTATTACATATATAAATAAATTAGCGGTATCCAACAGATGATGTTCTGGGTCACCCTGGTCTACATTTTGGTCGATATCTGGAAAACGCCTTCACACCACTCCCTTTTAAAACTCTCATTAATACCTTTAATTTGATACCTATATCGTACAAACTCATTCTAGAGTCAACCCCTGGTCCACCTTTATGGCGATATCCCGAAAAGGCGTCCACCTATAGAACTAAGCCCCACGCTCTTTTAAAATACTCATTAACACCTTTCATTTGATACCCATATCGTACAAACATATTCTAAAGTCACCCCTGGTCCACCTTTATTGCGATATCTCGAAACGGCGTCCACTTATTGAACTAAGGATTACTCCCTTTTAAAATACTCATTAACACCTTTATTTTGATACTCATATTGTACAAACAAATTCTAGGGCCACCCCTGCTCCACCTTTATGGCGATATCTCGAAACGGCGTCCACCTATGGAACTAAGGATTACTCCCTTTTAAAATACTCATTAACACCTTTCTTTTGATACCCATATTGTACAAACAAATTCTAGGGTCTCCACTGGTCCACCTTTATGGCGATATCTCGAAAATACGACCGCCTATACAACAGCCACCACTCCCTTTTAAAACTCTCATTAATACCTTTAATTTGATACCCATATCGTACAAACACATTCTAGAGTCACCCCAGGTCCACCTTTATGGCGATATTTCGAAACGGCGTCCACCCATAGAACTAAGGCCCACTCCCTTTTAAAATACTCATTAACACCTTTCGTTGGATGCCCATATTGTACAAACAAATTCTAGGGTCACCCCTGGTCCACCTTTATGGCGATATCTCGAAACGGCGTCCGCCTATGGAACTAAGGATTACTCACTTTTAAAATACTCATTAACACCTTTCTTTTGATACCCTTTTTTTGATATTGTACAAACAAATTCTAGGGTCACCCCTGGTCCACCTTTATGGCGATATCTCGAAACGGCGTCCGCCTATGGAACTAAGGATTACTCACTTTTAAAATACTCATTAACACCTTTCTTTTGATACCCATATTGTACAAACAAATTCTAGGGTCACCCCTGGTCCACCTTTATGGCGATATCTCGAAATGGCGTCCACCTATACAACAACCACCACTCCCTTTCAAAACCCTCATTAATACCTTTAATTTGATACCCATATCGTAGGAACACATTCTAGAGTCACCACTGGTCCACCTTTATGGCGATATTTCGAAACGGCATCCACCTATAGAACTAAGGCCCACTCCCTTTTAAAATACTCATTAACACCATTCGTTTGATGCCCATATTGTACAAACAAATTCTAGGGTCACCCCTGGTCCACCTTTATGGCGATATCTCGAAACGGCGTCCGCCTATGGAACTAAGGATTACTCACTTTTAAAATACTCATTAACACCTTTCTTTTGATACCCATATTGTACAAACAAATTCTATGGTCACCCCTGGTCCACCTTTATGGCGATATCTCGAAATGGCGTCCACCTATACAACAACCACCACTCCCTTTCAAAACCCTCATTAATACCTTTAATTTGATACCCATATCGTACGAACACATTCTAGAGTCACCACTGGTCCACCTTTATGGCGATATTTCGAAACGGCGTCCACCTATAGAACTAAGGCCCACTCCCTTTTAAAATACTCATTAACACCTTTCGTTTGATCCCCATATTGTACAAACAAATTCTAGGGTCACCCCTGGTCCACCTTTATGGCGATATCTCGAAACGGCGTCCGCCTATGGAACTAAGGATTACTCCCTTTTAAAATACTCATTAACACCTTTCTTTTGATACCCATATTGTACAAACAAATTCTAGGGTCTCCCCTGGTCCACCTTTATGGCGATATCTCGAAAATACGACCGCCTATACAACAGCCACCACTCCCTTTTAAAACTCTCATTAATACCTTTAATTTGATACCCATATCGTACAAACACATTCTAGAGTCACCCCTGGTCCACCTTTATGGCGATATTTCGAAACGGCGTCCACCCATAAAACTAAGGCCTACTCCCTTTTAAAATACTCATTAACACCTTTCGTTGGATGCCCATATTGTACAAACAAATTCTAGGGTCACCCCTGGTCCACCTTTATGGCGATATCTCGAAACGGCGTCCGCCTATGGAACTGAGGATTACTCACTTTTAAAATACTCATTAACACCTTTCTTTTGATACCCATATTGTACAAACAAATTCTAGGGTCACCCCTGGTTCACCTTTATGGCGATATCTCGAAATGGCGTCCGCCTATGGTACTAAAGATTACTCACTTTTAAAATACTCATTAACACCTTTCTTTTGATACCCATATTGTACAAACAAATTCTAGGGTCACCCCTGGTCCACCTTTATGGCGATATCTCGAAACGGCGTCCGCCTATGGAACTAAGGATTACTCACTTTTAAAATACTCATTAACACCTTTCTTTTGATACCCATATTGTACAAACAAATTCTAGGGTCACCCCTGGTCCACCTTTATGGCGATATCTCGAAATGGCGTCCACCTATACAACAACCACCACTCCCTTTCAAAACCCTCATTAATACCTTTAATTTGATACCCATATCGTACGAACACATTCTAGAGTCACCACTGGTCCACCTTTATGGCGATATTTCGAAACGGCATCCACCTATAGAACTAAGGCCCACTCCCTTTTAAAATACTCATTAACACCATTCGTTTGATGCCCATATTGTACAAACAAATTCTAGGGTCACCCCTGGTCCACCTTTATGGCGATATCTCGAAACGGCGTCCGCCTATGGTACTAAGGATTACTCACTTTTAAAATACTCATTAACACCTTTCTTTTGATACCCATATTGTACAAACAAATTCTACGGTCACCCCTGGTCCACCTTTATGGCGATATCTCGAAATGGCGTCCACCTATACAACAACCACCACTCCCTTTCAAAACCCTCATTAATACCTTTAATTTGATACCCATATCGTACGAACACATTCTAGAGTCACCACTGATCCACCTTTATGGCGATATTTCGAAACGGCGTCCACCTATAGAACTAAGGCCCACTCCCTTTTAAAATACTCATTAACAACTTTCGTTTGATGCCCATATTGTACAAACAAATTCTAGGGTCACCCCTGGTCCACCTTTATGGCGATATCTCGAAAAGGCGACCACCTATATAACAACCACCACTCCCTTTCAAAACCCTCATTAATACCTTTAATTTGATACCCATATCGTACGAACACATTCTAGAGTCACCACTGGTCCACCTTTATGGCGATATTTCGAAACGGCATCCACCTATAGAACTAAGGCCCACTCCCTTTTAAAATACTCATTAACACCATTCGTTTGATGCCCATATTGTACAAACAAATTCTAGGGTCACCCCTGGTCCACCTTTATGGCGATATCTCGAAATGGCGTCCGCCTATGGAACTAAGGATTACTCACTTTTAAAATACTCATTAACACCTTTCTTTTGATACCCATATTGTACAAACAAATTCTAGGGTCACCCCTGGTCCACCTTTATGGCGATATCTCGAAATGGCGTCCACCTATACAACAACCACCACTCCCTTTCAAAACCCTCATTAATACCTTTAATTTGATACCCATATCGTACGAACACATTCTAGAGTCACCACTGGTCCACCTTTATGGCGATATTTCGAAACTGCATCCACCTATAGAACTAATGCCCACTCCCTTTTAAAATACTCATTAACACCATTCGTTTGATGCCCATATTGTACAAACAAATTCTAGGGTCACCCCTGGTCCACCTTTGTGGCGATATCTCGAAACGGCGTCCACCTATGGAACTAAGGATTACTCCCTTTTAAAATACTCATTAACACCTTTCATTTGATACCCATAACGTACAAACGCATTCTAGAGTCAACCCTGATCCACCTTTATGGCTATATCCCTAAATGGCGTCCACCTATAGAACTATGGCCCACTCCCTCATAAAATACTCTTTAATGCCTTTCATTTGATACACATGCCATACAAACACATTCCAGGGTTACCCTAGGTTCATTTTCCTACATGGTGAATTTCCCTTATGTTGCCACCATAGCTCTCAACTGAGTATGTAATGTTCGGTTACACCCGAACTTAACCTTCCTTACTTGTTCTTCCTAGCATTTGACAATTTAAAACATACTGAAAGACCACATAAACTTTCGGTGTCATGGTGTCAAAATTACAAATCCGGTCCTGTTCACATGTGTTTAAAAATTGAAATAGCGTAAAGGGCACGAGTCAAGTTATGTTATTGCGAAAATTTTGCATGACACAAAATAGTTTACACTGCAAATATGTTAAAGACGACTATACTGCATATTGCAAAGCTACAGCTTTATATGTATGTTTGTGTGCATATGCCAAATGCGATGCGATATGCTTAAGGCAAAAGCTAGCAATTACCAGCACGACGTGAATGTGTCGCAAACCCAAATGGAAGTATTTTTATACTCAGTTGAGCAGAGCTCACAGAGTATATTAACTTTGATTGGATAACGGTTGGTTGTACAGGTATAAATGAATCGAGATAGATATAGACTTCCATATATCAAAATCCTCAGTATCGAAAAAAAATTTGATTGAGCCATGTCCGTCCGTCCGTTAACACGATAACTTGAGTAAATTTTGAGGTATCTTGATGAAATTTGGTATGTAGGTTTAAAATGAACGATATCGGACTATAACCACGCCCACTTTTTCGATATCGAAAATTTCGAAAACCAGAAAAAATGCGATAATTCATTGCCAAAGACAGACAAGGCGATGAAACTTGGTAGGTTTGTTGACCTTATGACGCAGAATAGAAAATTAGTAAAATTTTGGACAATGGGCGTGGCACGGCCCTCTTTTAAAAGACGGTAATTTAAAAGTTCTGCAAGCTGTAATTTGGCAGTCGTTGAAGATATCATGATTAAATTTAGCAGGAACGTTACTCCTATTACTATATGTATGCTTAATAAAAATTAGCAAAATCGGAGAACGACCACGCCCACTTTAAACAAAAATTTTTTTTAAAGTAAAATTTTAACAAAAAATTCAGTATCTTTTCAGTATATAAGTAAATTATGTCAACATTCGACTCCAGTAATGATATTGTGCAATAAAATACAAAAATAAAAGAAAATTTCAAAATGGGCGTGGCTCCGCCCTTTTTCATTTAATTTGTCTAGGATACTTTTAATGCCATAAGCCGAACAAAAATTTACCAATCCTTGTGAAATTTGGTAGGGGCTTAGATTCTAGGACGATAACTGTTTGTGAATGCTGTCTGTGAAAATGGGCGAAATCGGTTGAAGCCACGCCCAGTAAAGAGTACTGGAGTATTCTTGAATAAATACAGAAATAGGTACAGATTGTAGTCTGTATACCCCTAGGAAAACAAATTGTTCGCCTTTTATATTAAGAGAAAGTTGTAGCATATCAGCACTATAAAGATTTTTACTTACTGCGGTACACTCATAAGTATCGCGCACAAAGGCTCCAACACCTCCCGCACTGTATCTATCATTCGCATTGGCATAAAAATTGAAATGAGGTATGCTGTAGTTAAAAATATAATATCTGGTAGGCAACCTAATGCATCGATATGACTTAAAAATAAATCAAAATTCTGCCTAAGGCTACGTATATTCTGATGCACAACTTTTATATCGTTAGAACTTACTGAAGGCGCTTTTTGAAAAAAATTTTTGCTAGCGATGATTGGGTTATCATCAATCAGAACGTCAACAAACATCGAAGAAAAATAAATGAAGAAAAAAAGAACAAAGAGTATAGCTACAGAGTAGCTAATCAACAATAAATGTTATGTCTTCAAAAGTTCTGATGTTGATAACCCTCTCATTTTCTGCTCTTTTTAATAGGAAGCTCGATTTCCCTAACCATAAATATTTGTAGTGTTTCTCTTTCTTTAATTTATATGCTGCCATAAACAAAGCTCGATTAAAACCTGTAACTTGAGCAAAAATCGATATATCTTTACTAAACTCAGTTCTCGTACTTATCTGAACTCACTTTGTATTGGTGTAAAAAATGGACGAAATCCGACTATGACCACGCCCACTTTCGAAAGTTACGAAAAATTAAAAAAATGCCATAATTCTATACCAATAACTTTTAAGTGGGGTCGCCCCTCGGCAGTGTTTGGCAAGCGCTCCGGGTGTATATCTGCCATGAAAAGCTCTCAGTGAAAACTCATCTGCCTTGCAGATGCCGTTCGAAGTCGGCATAAAATCATGTAGGTCCCGTCCGGCCAATTTGTAGGGAAAATCAAGAGGAGCACGACGCAAATTCGAAGAAAAGCTCGGCCTTAGATCTCTTCGGAGGTTATCGCGACTTACATTTATTTTTATTTATTTTAAATACGAAAAAAGGGATGAAACATGGTAAATGGATTGGTTTATTGACGCAAAATATAACTTTAGAAAAAAACTTTGTAAAATGGGTGTGACACCTACCATATTAAGTAGAAGTAAATGAAAGAGTTCTGCAGGGCGAAATCAAGAGCTTTGAGTCTTGGCAGGAATACCGTTCGTGGTATTACATATAAAAATAAATTAGCGGTACCCGACAGATGATGTTCTGGGTCACCCTGGTCCACCTTTTGGTCGATATCTCGAAAACGCCTCCACATATACAACTACCACCACTCCCTTTTAAAACCCTCATTAATACCTTTAATTTGATACCCATATCGTACAAACACATTATAGAGTCACCCCTGGTCAACCTTTATGGCGATATCTTGAAAAGGCGTCCACCTATAGAACTAAGGCCCACTCCCTTTTAAAATACTCTTTAATACCTTCCATTTGATACACATGCCATACAAACACATTCCAGGGTTACCCTAGGTTCATTTTCCTACATGGTTATTTTCCCTTATTTTGTCTCCATAGCTCTCAACTGAGTATGTAATGTTCGGTTACACCCGAACTTAGCCTTCCTTACTTGTTCTTATTATGTTTTTTTTGTTACGGACGGATGATTTACGGATTTAACTGCATTTACATATGAGTGTGTATGGGCGAGATTATGAGTCCAGTTGGTAACTTAAAGGGTAGACAGACGTCAAAACTAAACACACTTAACTGCAACACTAAACCGAACTTGCTAAACCTTCTATTCGAATTAAATAATAAAGGCATATGCATTCTTTTTACTAAAAGTTCTCCTTACACCTTGGAAGTGTGCTGCAGAACTTTAAATGGGATTATCCACCTTCAATTCTCAAGTCAAACCCAACTAGGTAGCTAATTTGCATTAAGATACCATATGTGTAGGCTATAATACTAGTTATAAGTAAAACTACATTTACAACACACACGTTGCCTGCAGCTTCGCAGCTCTGCTGTTACTAAATATTTAATAGTTTCGCATTACAGCAGTGTTAAAGTGACTCAAATTTGCCGCAGCTGCTTTTGGCTAGCTCCAAATAATTCAGAGCTAGCTGAAATTTGCTGCAGTAAAATCGTGTGGCACCGGTCATAAACACTTGCAAAACCTGTCGCACTTCGCTGATGCACATTTCCAAATTGCATGTGTTGATGTGTGCTTACGTTTGACCAGATAACCGAGTGCCGTTCGAAATCTAACAAGTAAGGAAGGCTAAGTTCGGGTGAAACCGAACATTAAATACTCAGTTGAGAGCTATGGAGACAAAATAAGGAAAATCACCATGTAGGAAAATGAACCTAGGGTAACCCTGGAATGTGGTTGTATGACATGTGTATCAAATGGAAGGTATTAAAGAGTATTTTAAGAGAGAGTAGGCCATAGTTCTATGGATGGACGCCGTTTAGGGATATCGCCATAAAGGTGGACCAGGGCTGACTCTAGAATTTGTTTGTACGATATGGGAATCAAATGAAAGGTGTTACTGAGCATTTTAAGAGGGAGTGGGCATTAGGTCTATAGGTGGACGCCTTTTCGAGATATCGCAATTAGGGTGAGCCATGGTTTACTCTAGAATGTTTTGTACGATATGGGAATCAAATGAAAGGTGTTACTGAGCATTTTAAGAGGGAGTGGGCCTTAGGTCTATCGGTGGACGTCTTTTCGAGATATCGCCATTAAGGTGGACCAGGGGTGACTCTAGAATGTGTTTGTACGATATGGGTATCAAATGAAAGGTGTTACTGAGCATTTTAAGAGGGAGTGGGCATTAGGTCTATAGGTGGACGCCTTTTCGAGATATCGCAATTAGGGTGAGCCATGGTTTACTCTAGAATGTTTTGTACGATATGGGAATCAAATGAAAGGTGTTACTGAGCATTTTAAGAGGGAGTGGGCCTTAGGTCTATCGGTGGACGCCGTTTCGAGATATCGCCATAAAGGTGGACCAGGGGTGTCTCTAGAATGTGTTTGTACGATATGGGAATCAAACGAAAAGTGTTACTGAGCATTTTAAGAGGGAGTGGGCATTAGGTCTATAGGTGGACGCCTTTTCGAAATGTCGCCATTAGGGTGGGCCAGGGGTGACTCTAGAATGTGTTTGTATGATATGGGTATCAAATGAAAGATGGTAATGAGTATTTTAAAAGGGAGTAATCCTTAGTTCTATAGGTGGACGCCTTTTCGAGATATCGCCATAAAGGTGGACCAAGGGTGACTCTAGAATGTTTGTACGATATGGGTATCAAACGAAAGGTGTTACTGAGCATTTTAAGAGGGAGTGGGCATTAGGTCTATAGGTGGACGCCTTTTCGAGATATCGCCATTAGGGTGGGCCAGGGGTGACTGTAGAATGTGTTTGTACGATATGGGTATCAAACGAAAGGTGTTACTGAGCAATTTAAGAGGGAGTGGGCATTAGGTCTATAGGTGGACGCCTTTTCCAGATATCGCCATTAGGGTGGGCCAGGGGTGACTCTAGAATGTGTTTGTACGATATGGGCATCAAATGAAAGGTGGTAATGAATATTTTAAAAGGGAGTAATCCTTAGTTCTATAGGTGGACGCCTTTTCGAGATATCGCCATAAAGGTGGGCCAGGGGTGACTCTAGAATGTTTGTACGATATGGGTATCAAACGAAAGGTGTTACTGAGCATTTTAAGAGGGAGTGGGCATTAGGTCTATAGGTGGACGCCTTTTCGAGATATCGCCATTAGGGTGGGCCAGGGTGACTCTAGAATGTGTTTGTACGATATGGGTATCAAATGAAAGGTGGTAATGAGTATTTTAAAAGGGAGTAATCCTTAGTTCTATAGGTGGACGCCTTTTCGAGATATCTCCATAAAGGTGGACCAAGGGTGACTCTAGAATGTTTGTACGATATGGGTATCAAACGAAAGGTGTTACTGAGCATTTTAAGAGGGAGTGGGCATTAGGTCTATAGGTGGACGCCTTTTCGAGATATCGCCATTAGGGTGGGCCAGGGGTGACTCTAGAATGTTTGTACGATATGGGTATCAAACGAAAGGTGTTAATGAGCATTTCAAGAGGGAGTGGGCATTAGGTCTATAGGTGGACGCCTTTTCGAGATATCGCCATTAGGGTGGGCCAGGGTTGACTCTAGAATGTTTGTACGATATGGGTATCAAACGAAAGGTGTTACTGAGCATTTTAAGATGGAGTGGACATTAGGTCTATAGGTGGACGCCTTTTCGAGATATCGCCATTAGGGTGGGCCAGGGGTGACTCTAGAATGTTTGTACGATATGGGTATCAACCGAAAGGTGTTACTGAGCATTTTAAGAGGGAGTGGGCATTAGGTCTATAGGTGGACGCCTTTTCGAGATATCGCCATTAGGGTGGGCCAGGGGTGACTCTAGAATGGGTTTGTACGATATGGATATCAAATTAAAGGTATTAATGAGGGTTTTAAAAGCGAGGGGCCCTTAGATGTATATGTGAAGGCGTTCTCGCGATATCGACCAAAATGTGGACCAGGTGATCCAGAAAATCATCTGTCGGGTACTGCTAATTTATTTATATATGCAATACCACTAACAGTATTCCTGCCAAGATTCCAAGGGCTGTTGATTTCGGCTTGTAGAACTTTTTCATTTTCTTCTACTTAATATGGTAGGTGTCACACCCATTTTACAAAGTTTTTTCCAAAGTTATATTTTGTGTCAATAAACCAATCTAGTTACCATGTTTCATCCCTTTTTTCGTATTTGGTATAGAATTATGGCATTTTTTTCATTTTTCGTAATTTTCGATATCGATAAAGTGGGCGTGGTTATGGTCGGATTTCGGCCATTTTTTATATATATATATAAGATAAAGTGAGTTCAGATAAATACGTGGGCTAAGTTTAGTAAAGATATATCGGTTTTTGCTCAAGTTATTGTGTTAACGGCCGAGCGGAAGGACAGACGGTGGACTGTGTATAAAAACTGGGCGTGGCTTCCACCGATTTCGCCCATTTTCACAGAGAACAGTTACCGTCATAGAATCTATGCCCCTACCAAATTTGAGAAGGATTGGTAAATTTTTGTTCGACTTATGGCATTAAAAGTATTCTAGACAAACTAAATGAAAATGGGCGGAGTTGAATTTTGACTTAATTTACTTATATAAAGTAGAGATATTAAATTTTTTGTTAAAATTTGAATTAAAAAAAATTTTTTTTTAAAAAGTGGGCGTGTTCTTCATCTAATTATGCTAATTTTTATTTAGCACATATATAGTAATAGTAGTAACGTTCCTGCCAAATTTCATCATGATATCTTCAACGACTGCCAAATTACAGCTTGCAAAACTTTTAAATTACCTTCTTGTAAAAGTGGGCAGTGCCACGCCCATTCTCCAAAATCTTACTAATTTTCTATTCTGCGTCATAACGTCAACCCATCTACCAAGTTTCATCGCTTTAACCGCCTTTGGAAATGAATTATCGCATTTTTTCGGTTTTTGTAAATTTTCGATATCGAAAAAGTGGGCGTGGTTATAGTCCGATATCGTTCATTTTAAATAGCGATCTGAGATGAGTGCCCAGGAATCTATATACCAAATTTCGTCAAGATACCTCAAAATTTACTCAAGTTATCGTGTTAACGGTCGGACGGACGGACGGACGGACGGACGGACATGGCTCAATCAAATTTTTTTTCGATACCGATGATTTTGATACATGGAAGTCTATATCTATCTCGATTCCTTTATACCTGTACAACCAACCGTTATCCAATCAAAGTTAATATACTCTGTGAGCTCTGCTCAACTGAGTATAAAAATAGTTTCTCAACACTTGTTTGTTAGGCGCCTAGTTTCCTTTGCTCTGTGCAGATGCTGCACTGCATCTCCGTTTGATAAGAAAAGCAATGATGAATGCAGATACTACAATAATGTTATGTGACTAATATATTTAAATATATTAATGCGCAAACATTCATTTATGTATGTACAGCAGCGAGCACGAAAATAGCATACATTTTTTATAAAATCAATATATATATCACTAGCCCTTACCCGCGGCCCCGTCCGCAAGGAGAAAATGAAATAAGCAGGCTAATCAAGTTATCTGTTTAAAGTTTTTTTTCTGTCTAATGCATTTAATTTTTGTAATTGAGTAAAAAAAGATCTAAATGAGCTGATAACCCGATAGGATCCCCAAATGATCCCGAAATTGTGCAGAAAAATCTCCGAAATGACCCCGACGATATCGCGGTCGGATCCCGAAAACCATCCAGAAATGCCCCTGAAGGTTCTTCAAAAGTTCCCGGAATAGTCCCAAAAAACCCGAAATGACAACGACACGATTCTAGACTTATCCAGAGAACCACACAGAAATGATCCCTGAAGGGTACCAAAATGATCCCGAAATAGTCCCGGAAGAGTTCCGAAATGACCATGATGGGCTCCCGGACGGATCTCAAAAACCATCAAGAAAATATCCAGGAAGGGTTCCTAAATTATCCCGACATAGTCCAGAAAATGTTCCGAAATGACCCCGAGGAAATGATGCCGGAAGAGCCCCCAAATGATACCGAAAAAGTCCCCAAATGACCCCAACATACTCCAGAAAAAGTTCTGAAATGGCTCCGAGGGGATCCACGACGGATTGCGAAAACCATATAGAAATGATTCCGGAAGGATCCCAAAATGATCCCGAAATAGTGCGGAATTGACCCAGAGTAACAAAAAATCCCGAAATGGCTCCTACGGCATCCCGGACGGATCCAGAAATGATCTCTGAGAGGTCCCCAAATGATCCCAAAATGGTCCCGAAATGACACTGATGGATCCGGCAAACCATCAAGAAATTATGCCGGAAGGGTCCCCAAATGATCCCGAAATAATACAGAAAAAGTCACGAAACGACCCCTAGAGGATCCTCAAATGATCCCGTATTAGCCCCGAAAAGGTCACCAAATGACTCCGACGAGATCCCGGACGGATACCGAAAACCATCCAGAAATGATGCCGGAAGAGCCCCCAAATGATCCCGAAAAAGTCCCCAAATGACCCCAATATACTCCAGAAAAAGTTCCGAAATGGCTCCGAGGGGATCCACGACGGATCGCGAAAACCATACAGAAATGATTCCGGAAGGATCCCAAAATGATCCCGAAATAGTGCGGAATTGACCCAGATGGTATCCCGCACAGATCCAGAAATGATCCCGGAAGGGTCCAAAAACTATCCCGGAAAAGTAACAAAAAATCCCGAAATGGCTCCTACGGCATCCCGGACGGATCCAGAAATGATCTCGGAAGGGTCCCGAAATGACCCTGATGGATCCGGCAAACCATCAAGAAATTATGCCGGAAGGGTCCCCAAATGATCCTGAAATAAAACAGAAAAAGTCCCGAAACGACCCATAGAGGATCCCCAAATGATCCCGTATTAGCCCCGAAAAGGTCCCGAAGTAACCCCGACGTGATCCCGGACAAATCCCGAAAACCATCCAGAAATGATGCCGGAAGGGATCCCAAATGATCCCGAAATAGTCCCGAAATTACCCCGGACGGATCCCGAAAACTATCCAGAAATGACGTCAAAAGGGTCCCCAAATGATCGCGTATTAGTCGAGAAAAAGTCCCGAAATGACCACGACGGGATACCGGACGGATCCCGAAAACCATCCAGAAATGATGCCGGAAGAGCCCCCAAATGATCCCGAAAAAGTCCCCAAATGATCCCAACATACTCCAGAAAAAGTTCCGAAATGGCTCCGAGGGGATCCACGACGGATCGCGAAAACCATACAGAAATGATTCCGGAAGGCTCCCAAAATGATCCCGAAATAGTGCGGAATTGACCCAGATGGGATCCCGCACAGATCCAGAAATGATCCCGGAAGGGTCCAAAAACTATCCCGGAAAAGTAACAAAAAATCCCGAAATGGCTCCTACGGCATCCCGGACGGATCCAGAAATGATCTCGGAAGGGTCCCCAAATGATCCCAAAATGGTCCCGAAATGACCCTGATGGATCCCTCAAACCATCAAGAAATTATGCCGGAAGGGTCCCCAAATGATCCCGAAATAAAACAGAAAAAGTCACGAAACGGCCCATAGAGGATCCCCAAATGATACCCTATTAGCCCCGAAAAGGTCCCGAAATAACCCCGACGTGATCCCGGACAAATCCCGAAAACCATCCAGAAATGATGCCGGAAGGGATCCCAAATGATTCCGAAAAAGTCCCGCAATGATTCCGACGGGATCCCGAACGGATACCGAAAATCATCCAGAAGTGATGCCGGAAAGGTCCTCAAATGATCACCTAATAGTCCCGAAGTGACCCTTAAGGGATCCTGGACGGATCCCGTAAACCATCCAGAAATGATCCCGATATAGTTCCGAAGAAGTCCCGAAAGGACCCTGACGGGATCTCGAACGCATCCCTAAATGACCCTGACGGGATCCCGGACATATCCCGAAATCTATCCAGATATGATCTTGGGAGGGACCCCAAATGATCCCGAAAAAGTCCCGCAATGAATCCGACGGGATCCTGAACGGATACCGAAAACCATCCAGAAGTGATGCCGGAAAGGCCTCAAGTGATCACCTAATAGTCCCAAAATGACCCTGACGGCATCCCGGACTGATCCCGAAATCCATCCAGAAATGATCTTGGGAAGGTCCCAAAATGATCCCGAAATAGTCTCGGAAAAGTCCAGAAATTACCCTGACGGGTTCCCGGACGAATCCTGAAAGCCATCCCTGGGACCCTGACGGGTTCCCGAACGGATCCCGACAACTATCTAGAAATGATTCCGAAAGGGCCCGCAAATGATCCCGTATTAGTCGAGAAAAAGTCCCGAAATGACCCCGACGGGATGCCGGACGAATCCCAAAAACCATCCAGAAATGATGCCGGAAGGGATCCCAAATGATTCCGAAAAAGTCCCGCAATGATTCCGACGGGATCCCGAACGGATACCGAAAATCATCCAGAAGTGATGCCGGAAAGGTCCTCAAATGATCACCTAATAGTCCCGAAATGACCCTTAAGGGATCCTGGACGGATCCCGTAAACCATCCAGAAATGATCCCGATATAGTTCCGAAGAAGTCCCGAAAGGACCCTGACGGGATCTCGAACGCATCCCTAAATGACCCTGACGGGATCCAGGACATATCCCGAAATCTATCCAGATATGATCTTGGGAGGGACCCCAAATGATCCCGAAAAAGTCCCGCAATGAATCCGACGGGATCCTGAACGGATACCGAAAACCATCCAGAAGTGATGCCGGAAAGGCCTCAAGTGATCACCTAATAGTCCCAAAATGACCCTGACGGCATCCCGGACTGATCCCGAAATCCATCCAGAAATGATCTTGGGAAGGTCCCAAAATGATCCCGAAATAGTCTCAGAAAAGTCCAGAAATTACAATGATCTCCTAATAGTTCCGAAAAGACCCTGACGGGATCCCGAACGGATCCCGACAACCATCTAGAAATGATGCCGAAAGGGCCCGCAAATGATCCCGTATTAGTCGAGAAAAAGTCCCGAAATGACCCCGACGGGATGCCGGACGAATCCCAAAAACCATACAGTAATGATGCCGGAAGGGACCCCAAATGATCCCGAAAAAGTCCCGCAATTATTCCGACGGTATCCTGAACGGATACCGAAAACCATGCAGAAGTGATGCCGGAAAGGTCCTCAAATGATCACCTAATAGTCCCAAAATTACCCTGACGGCATCCCGGACAGATCCCGAAATCCATCCAGAAATGATCTTGGGAGGGTCCCAAAATGATCACGAAATAGTCTCGGAAAAGTCCAGAAATTACGCTGACGGGATCCCGGACGAATCCTGAAAACCAATCTTAAATGTTGCCGAAAAAGTCCCGAAATGGCCTCGACGGAATCCCGGACGAATCCCAAAAACCATCCAGAAATGATGCCGGTAGGTATCCCAAATGATCCCGAAATAGTCCCGAAATGACCTCGTCGGCATCCCGGACGGATCCCGAAAATTATCCAGAAACGATGCCGGAAAGGTCCCCAAATGATCCCCTAATAGTCCCGATATTACCCTGATGGGATCCCGGACGGATCCCGAAAACCATCCAGAAATGATGCCGAAAGGGTTCCCAAATGATCCCGTATTAGTCGCGAAAAAGTCCCGAAATGACCGCGAAAACCATCCAGAAATGATGCCGAAAGGGTCCCCAAATGATCCCGTATTAGGCGCGAAAAAGTCCCGGAATGACCCCGACGGGATCACGGACGGATCCCGAAAACCATCCAGAAAGGATGCCGGAAGAGCCCCCAAATGATCCCGAAAAAGTCGCCAAATGACCCCGACGAGATCCCGGACGGATCCCGAAAACCATCCAGAAATGATGCCGAAAGACCCCCAAATGATCCCGAAAAAGTTCCCAAATTACCCCGACGAGATCCCGGACGGATCCCGAAAACCATCCAGAAATGATGCCGGAAGAGCCCCCAAATGATCCCGAAAAAGTCCACAAATGACCCCGACGAGATCCCGGACGAATCCCGAAGACCATCCAGAAATGATGCCTTAAGGGACCCAAAATAACCCCGAAAAAGTCCCGTAATGATCCCGGCAACCACCAAGAATTTATCTCTCGAAGGTACGCAAATGATCCCGAAAGTACCCCGACGGGATCCCGGACGGATTCCGAAAACCATCCAGAAATGATACCGGAAGGGTCCCCAAATGATCGCGAAATAATCCCGAAATGATTCCGGAATAGTCCCGAGAATGTCCCAAAATAACCCCGACGGGATCCCGGACGGATCCCGAAAACTATACAGAAATGATCCCGGAAGGGTCCCAAAATGATCCCGAAATAGTCCCGAAAAAGTCCCGAAATTACCCCGGCGGGATCCCGGACCGATCCCGAAAACCATCCAGAAATGATCCCGGAAGGGTCTACATATGAGGTGAAGCTAATTATAAAACCATGTTAATAAGGCAGCAGGCGCATTGGAGCGAATGAAAAGTTACATAGAAACATACAGGTAAAGCTAATAAAAGCGTGCTAATAAAAACAATTGTAGGAGGGCGGATGGCGGGAGTAAAAGGAGAGGACCACTGATCGTTCCTCCAAGATTGTCTAGATCTCGATCTGTATGTGCCAGATACCAAAAACTATTGATTTAGGAGAAAATTTATATTGAGTTATAACAATTTATAGATTTTATACCAGAGTGGGTGATAAAGGGGGGAGGGGCGGAGGGTGTCACTGCTTACTTTGTAAGCCCTCGACTTATTTGACCCCTTGAGTCTGTGATATTGGTGAAGGCCAGTATACGTAAAGTTATAATGTGTAAAAATTATTAAAAAGTAATTGCTCGAGGAGGTCGTGGGACCCCCACCCCTCTTTCCATGTTGGAAAAAAATTTCGCTAGTAGACTACTGTCTGTGTCCCAAATTTCATCAAAATCCGTGTAGCCATTCTGGAGTGATTCAGTCGCAAAGACGAAAAAATATAATAATTAAATTATAACTGTTCCTAGGGGGCGGGGACCACGCCCCTTTTCAAAAATATATAGCTAGTAGATCCTTCTAGACTATTGGCTATATGTGTGCAAAATTTCATCCAAATCGGACCATGCGGTTCTTGCGTGATTGAGTCACAAAGACAAACGTCTGGACAAACATCCAAACATCCAAACATCCAAACATCTAAACATCCAAACTTTCCCATTTATAATATATATTAGATATATAAATCAATCTCAAAAACAATTTCGAAAAAATTCGAGAAACGTTACGAAATTTGAAAATTTTCAGTTTGAAATTTTTAATTTTCTAAAGTATGCAGTTTTGTAGTCCAATTAATTTTAGTCTAATAAAGTATCAGTTATAGCCCTATTAAGGTTTTTATTAATTTGTAAAAAAAAATTCCGTAGGGTGTTTTATATTCTCTTCCTTGCGATAGACGCAAGGCTTTAAGCTTAAAGCTTTTCCGTTCAGAAAAAATTCGAAAATTCATTGTGAATTTGGAAATACCTAAAATAGTTTGTGCAGCAATACTGCATACTCGAAAAAAATTCAGCACATTCTCTATAAAAAGTTCGAAATTTTTGTAAAACTGTTTCGAATTATTCGAAAGTTTTCGACAAACTTTTTTGAGATTAATTTGCATAGTTTTTCAGTTACGAAATTCATAGACAGTTTTTCTAAATGATTGAAAGTAAAAAAAGAAGATTTTAGTTGACGACGTTTGACAAAAAATAGTCACTGCTATTCTTGCATTCGCTACAGTATAAACACATGAAAACATGCTTTTTCGCCTAATTGTTAGAGTTTTGTAGTGTAATGATTGGATGCGCTACATACAAATTAAAGATTCGCATGACATAAAATAGGTCAGCTAGTTAAATGTTCGAGCTTGCATAGGCTTGTATATTTTGGAGTTTTGTTGAATAAAGCCTCGGCAGTCAAACAATCTAGCTGGTGCTGTTAACTACTTCTACACTGAGTTAAATTCGGAGTCAACTAGTCAGAAAACTAATAACACAGACAATAATTATAGCCTAGAAATTAAGCGAAGACATACTCTTTCCATGAAATGCTATTTTGGATTGTGTAGGCGATGTTGTAGGCGAAAGCTCTAAAGGCCACTTTTCTCGTGTGCCCTGCTGTAAGGTGGAAAAGCATACACGCTGCCAACATTATATGCAGAAGCTCTAAAAGTGTTCGAGATAAAAGTGCTGAGAAATTCTTAAAAACGTCTTCGTGACGGCAAGTGCCAAAGGCGATTTCATGATCAGCTGTATAAACTTTACGCATGTTTCGCGAAAGGAGGTATGTAATCTGCCTCAGAAAATATTCTTATTGGAACCTTCCTATAGAAGCAGAAGGAGAACTCTACTCTGTTAGAAGGAACAAGTATATAACTAGGCACTACCACGACCATCTCGGGAACGATTTAATGACTACATAGGCCATCCAATCAATAAATTTAAATCTAACCAGGCCTTCCTATCCACTCAGCTATTTGACCGTCTTGCTACTCGTTGTGTAATTTCTCTCTAATCGGTTTCCATACTTTAGTAGCTAATACATAGTTTGCGGAGTACTTCTTAGCGATTGGCTTAGCTTATATTAAAACACCAATAGTTCTGTTTACTTTTTACCCGATGCTAGATCCAAACGCTGAATACAGCATCGTCCATATCATATCCTTACTATCGACTCTCTGAGCTTGAGTAATGACAGTTATGAAAACAAAAACAATTTCCAATGAATTTCGTTTAGTTAAGTGCTCAAGCTTAGATTTATTGAGGCGTGCAACCAAAAACAAAATCCTGTTAAATCGTTCTGTGGTATAAAAAAATACTTACTCAAATACACTAATTATGCGAACAGGCGCTTGAACTAAAAAAAATAAAAAAAATTTCTTTTAATAATTTGGGAAAAATTTAAACAACGTGACATCAGGACGGACAAGGCGACAGCTGTTTCGATTATACCTTGTAAATCTCTTCAAAGCCTTTTCTCCCGGGAGTGGGAGTCGAACTCGCACTCCTACGATAGTTGAAATGGTTGTAAACGCATTCAGCTACGTCATGCCTGTTGTGTAGTTCTTCCCAATTGCCTTCTTTTTTGCATATTTTAATCTTTTACACATTGCATACTTCGTATGCAATTATGTGGTAAAGCTATGCTTGGTACGGCGGTTTTCAAAGAAACTTTGGTTTTTGTTGCTGTTTTCGTTCTATTTATAGAACTACAACAGGCATGACGTAGCTGAATGCGTTTACAACCATTTCAACTATCGTAGGAGTGCGAGTTCGACTCCCACTCCCGGGAGAAAAGGCTTTGAAGAGATTTACAAGGTATAATCGAAACAGCTGTCGCCTTGTCCGTCCTGATGTCACGTTGTTTAAATTTTTCCCAAATTATTAAATAAATTATAAAATTAAAAAATTGCTTCAAATAAATGTTTTCATACATTTGAAAAAGCAATATGGGCAATCCCCGATTATTAAAATCATAAAAAAAATTTAAATTACATTGTGTTAAACATCGCTGAAAAAATAGACCACATGGCGCTTGCAGATTACGAATTGTGCGTCTGTCACAAAATATTTTGCTGAAATCTATTTTTGTACCTAATTTGAATACTACTCTCAGCCATACGCAAAATAATGTTTAGAAAAATATTTGAATACACTGCTGACAGCAGGATGTTGAAATAGGGTGTTTGGCAGCAAGGAGGGGAGTGTTCTGGCAATGCTTGGCTAACAAAAACCAGAATATGCACGCTCAGCTGTCAGAGTACTCGATAATAACTGTTAAAAGGCATTCGAATGATTTCGAAAAATAAAAACGTTGCGTGCGTGTATGAGAAACATTACTTCTCCACACAGGCTCACTTCCTGATTCACTAAATCATATGCCATTTATTTGCATTCTATTTAATTGTAGTGCTGCAACATCGCCCTAGACCAGGTAACAAAACGCAAAATAAATTGCATCAACTCAATAAAGCGAAAACATAAAAGAAATTTGAGGGTTGGTCGGACGCTCTCAGCTGCTTGATATCTCTATGACTTCTGGTTTTTTTTTGGCTTTTGTGCAATTATTCACTCATTC
Organism: Eurosta solidaginis; assembly: GCF_040869045.1. Taxonomy (NCBI): domain Eukaryota; kingdom Metazoa; phylum Arthropoda; class Insecta; order Diptera; family Tephritidae; genus Eurosta; species Eurosta solidaginis. The sequence continues at coordinate 270,375,801 of NC_090319.1, read as the reverse complement.
AGTCAAGCATTTATATTGAGGTAGAACAATTTCTTTTTATTATATGACACATGAGCATTCATATATCCGGTGCTTGAAATTTTGTGAGTTTGTGTTGATCATTGAAAAGGACGTACGCATTTTTTTGTCGAATTTGTAACGTATGTGAGCGAATGTACATTAGCATGCAAAAAAAAAAGAAATTATCTTATTCTTCTTGTAGTAATAAAAAGACTTCTTGGAGGTTTTAGGGAGGTTTGTTGGTCCTTTGCCGGATATAGAACCGATAGGTTCCGGTGAGAGGTACTATTGAGGTATTAAACCGACCATATCGAGAACGATTGGACCTTCTATGCAATCCCGCCTCCAGCAGTACTTGGGATCGCCAGGTTGATAACTGGGTGGGGGAAGAACCGGTGGGGGCCGGTTCATTTGTTTTATTGATATTCCGACGGGCTAGATAGTTGATGCATATTGGAAAGATTTTTCGTCATCTCTTGTCTTTTTAAACAAAAAATTTTAATTTGGTTTATAGAAAAACCGGTTTCGGCGGTTTGCCATCTTGTGTGTTCTTCTTCGAGAATTAAAAAATTGTTTCAATACACATCAACCAGCTATCAAGACTTGAAGCCAAAAAAATATATATAAGTGCTGAGAAAAATTTCACATTCGTCTGTTTGTCCATCATTAATGTATTAAGTTGAGCAAAAAAGTCACTCGGTTTGAAATTTTTCGAATTTGGCTTGCAATTTTCTAAGCTGGCACTTCATTTTTCTAAGTTTAAAATAGAAATTTTGGAAATTTCTGAGTTTGAATTAAAATTTTCTGAGTTTGAAAAAAGGATACTAAATTTAAGTTGTCACTTTCTAAATTTAAATTTATTATTTCAATTTGTATTTACATTCTGAATTTAAATTTATTATTTCAATTTGTATTTACATTTTTTAACTTATATTGTAATTTTTGAAACAAAAAACGAAATTTCTGAACTTGATTTGAGTTTCTCAATTTGTATTGGAAGTTCTCAATTTTGTTTGAAATTTTATGTGGTAAAATGTTCTAAATTTGAAATTCTCTACTTGAATCAGGGTTTTCTGATTTTTAATTGCAACTGTTCAAACTTTAAATTGACGTTCAGAATTTGATTTGAAATTGTCTAAATTTGTATTGAAACCTTCTGAATTTTAAATGGAAACTTAGAATTTGAATTGATAATCTGATTTGTGAATCTCAATTATAGTTTTCGAAATTTTAGGTGAAAGTTCTGAATTAGAATTAAAACATCCTGAATTTGAATTACATTTTTCTTAATTTTTAATCAAAACTCCGAACTCGAATTGAAAATTTCTGAAATTGAATTATAATGTTCGAAATTTTAAGTAAATATTCTGAATTTAAATTAGATTTTTCGGAATCTGAATTATATTTTTCTAAATTTTAAATCAAAATTCATGAATTATAATTTTCTAAATATAAAATGAATATTCTGAACTTAATTGTAAAATTATGAAGTTGAGTTATAATTTTATAAACTTTGAATAAAAATTCTAAAGTTCAATTATAATATTGTAAATTTTAAACTGAAGTTTTGAATTTGAATTGAAAATTTGACCATTTTCTGAACTTAAAATATCAATTCTGAATTTCGCTTGAAAGTTTATGAATCTTAGCAATTGTTCTTAATTGAAAATTCTGAATTTGTATTGATATTTTCGGAATTTGAATTGTAAAATTTTAAACTTTTTATTAAAATTGATATTAGAGAAAAATTGCAAAGTTTACAAATGGCGATGGTTACTAGGACATGTTTCTGAATATCACTTCTTCATCAGCTAGCTTCTCGGGAGCTGAGTATTAAACTCGAATCTCCAACATTCATACCAGTGTAGAGGCAGATACCTTTACCACTCAGCCATATGAATGCCCCACTGCTCGATTTGCAATTGGGCTCTAAGTATTGCCTTTGTTGCTATTCCTTTTATTCACCATTTTAGGTACATATTAATCTATATGCTGTTTAATCCTAATGGTGTTGGAATAGCTGATGAAGAAGTGAAATTCAGAAACATGTCCTAGTAACCATCGCCGTATGTAAACTTTGCAATTTTTCTCTAATATCAATACCAAAACAATTGTATTAAGCAATATGAGCAAGTCTCACTAATTAAATAGAGATGATAACCTTTTTATTAAAATTCTAAATTTGAATTGGAATTTCGTGAATATGAGTTATAGTTTTTTTTTTATTTATTGAAAATTCTAACTTTTTGAATTTTTAATGAAAGTTCTGATTATGAATGGAAACTTTGTGAATTTGAATTATAATTTTCTCAATATATGACAATCGAAATTATAAAAGAAAATTATTAATTTTTAATTTAATTTGAAGTTTTCTGAATTTTAACCATAGTTTTCGAAATTATTATTGAATTTGAAATTTAACATTCTAAACTTTAAACAAAAGTTCTAAAGAGAATTTTAGTTTTCTAAACGTCAAAAGGAAACTTTGAATTTTTTAATAAAATATTCTGCATTAGAACTTCAACTTTTCAAAATTAATGGAAATTCTGAATTTAGACTGAACTTTCTGAATTTGAATTTTGAACTTTCTGAACTTAAATGTAATTTCAGAATTTTAATTGAAATTATATGAATTTGAATTATAATTTTTTAAATAAAAATTCTGAATTAGATTTGATATTTTTATTAATTATTAAAATTATAGTTTTCGAAATTTGATATTTTTCGAATTGGAATTGTGATTTTCCAAACTTGAATTGCAAACTTGAATTTAAATTGGAATTTTCTGAATTTGAGTTACAATTTTCTGAATTTCCAATAAATTCTCTAAAGTTGAATTAAAATGTCTGTAAATTTTAATTAAAAATTCTTGATTTGAGCTAAAATATTCGTTAGATTCAAAACTTAAAATGGAAATTCTGAAATTGGATTGAATTCTCTGAATTTTTTCTGATTTCAAATTGAAATGTTCCAAATTCAAACTGAAAAATATGTAGTAATCATGTTGCATTACAATTTTATTGCCCAACACTGTATGTACATATGCATCTACCTTAAACTTGTATGTTTGTATGTATATGTTAATACCCTTTCTTGTAAACATGTTGCTGTGGCTCATTCGCAACAATAGGCGCATAATTGTCAAAAGTAACTCACCGAAAAAGGTAACAAAAAAATAAATAAACAAAAAATTGGGTGGGGTGATTCAATAGCATGCAAGCACTTTTCAAATGTAAAAAGAGTCACAAACACACAGCGTTTGTCAATAGAACCTAATGACATGGTAAATCAAAGTAGACTTCGTTCAGGTAAAATTAAAAATTTCACTGCACTCCAAATAGAATGTTGCAATTTAATTTCGATTAGACTTCCTCAATTCACGCTCCCTCACCGAGTCTTGTGTGTAATCATTAATTTGAGTCACACATTTTTATTTTTTTGCCTGAAAATTGCACAATCATTTTTATTCATGCCATTTATATCTCGATCGTTTATGCAGTTCGCTAAAATTGTCAATAGTTTTTTGTTAGCGTATTGTTGTTGTGCTCATACATGTAAGTATAGTTATTGACACAATAGCCTTAAAATAATTAAATTTTCATAGTCGAATCAGTACTTTTGTCTATTTGGCAATTATGCTTGATAATAATTTCTATTATTTAGTTACATTTAATTATGCGCCCAACGTTGGTTGCGGTAATTAATTGCAGATTTTAATTTAAGCGAGATGAGCGCTTTTGATTAGAGTGTTTATCTTAGAGTCATATGCAAGAGAGCTCGTGTTCGATAGTCGAAGAGATTTTAAAAATTGCAAAGTAAATGCTTTTTATGAAATAGTCATGAGATTTAGAGAAGGCAATGAGAGAAATCATTAATTGTTGTTACTATTTTACGTGTAAAATAAATCATCAACTTCAAACAAATTTGCATAATAAGATCGGCCCTAACCTGGTCGCAATAAAATGTGCATTACTTTTTTATATTATTTTTAAAATCTATTCTCTACTTAAATCTGCATGAAAATCTTTAATGTTTAAATATCTGTTTTTGTCATGTTACTCAATTAAGGTATGCAAATACCCGATTAAAAAAAATTAATACTTCGAACGATTTACCTACGAGGGGGTTTAGGCCAAGCTTATCTTTCAATTTACGCCGTGCTCCTTTTTTATTTTTCCTGCAAATTGGCAGGATGACACCTTGTTTTATCCTGACTCCCAACGGCGCTTGCAAGAAAAATGTTAAAACGGCGAAATGGAACGATAACCACACTCACTTTTTCGATACACCTCCAGCGGGCTAGGGGGCTTAGAATATACCCACCGCAGGTATGCCTGTCGTAAGAGGCGACTAAAATAGCCAAATGATTCAAGGGGTTGGCAGCGCAATTAATAGCTTCTCCAACCCAATTGTCAACCTCACATACTTGTGGCGAATCCTGTTTCTTTAGCAGCTGAGGCTCTGGCGACTCCAAATTCCTCATGGAATAGCCTAGAAGGTTCAATGTGGTTATATTAAATCGTTCTCGAATTGGTCGGGCTTGTACCTTCAGGGTGCTTGTTACAGGAAGGTACCGGATATATATCCGGCAAAGGACCTTCAACATCGATAACACTTCCCAAAACCTTCGGGGAGTGTCTTAATCGCTACAACAACTTTTTCGATGTCGAAATGTTCGAAAAATGGAAATTTGGTGATAATTCTTAACCAAAGAGGGATAAAGTAACGAAACTTGATATGTGAGTTGACTTTATGATAAAAAACAAAAATTTGAAAAAATTTCGAAAATTGGCATGTCACTGCCCACATTTAGAAGAAAATTTGAATGTTTTTCAAACTGTAAATCAAAGACCGTTGCAGATGTCGTGTTGAAATTTGGCATGGAGGTTGTCCTTGCCACTATATATATGTATGTATACACCTTACTAAAATTCAGAAAAGCCCACTTGAAAAAATTGATATCAAAAGTGCGAAAAATGAAACAGTTGTGAAAGATTTGGAAGCAATTCAAGATATAACGTGGAAATGAGGCATGGCTTTTTGTACCCATTCCCTTCAGCCCGTTATCAAGACGATCAAAAATTTAGATACTTCACCAAATTAAATACACGGGTTTATCTGAGCTCAAAATGTATTTTTATTGAAATTCGGCGAAATCATTTTTATAGAAAATTTCGAAATCGAAAATTGGAAAAGTAGAAACACTGGCAAAATGAAGAAACATGGCGAGTGGATTAATTTTTAACACAAAATTTAAATTTGGTAACATTTTGGAAAATGTAAATTGTCCTGGTAGGCTTCTTTCAAGAATGCTGTTCACACATTTTTTAATATCAAAGTAGATATATCTCATCATCAGCCGAAGTCCTTACTCACATATACACACGCATATAAATAATTACCAAGCATGAGATACAAGAGTTCTAAAAGGTGAAACGTGTAGACCTTTGGAGAAATATGCGGACGAGGCAACAGAGAGTATAAAAGCAGAGCAAGCTGAGTAATAACTAATCAGTTTGATTTAAACACGCTATCAGTTGCGAAGTGAAGTATATTTGTGAAGTATAATTGTACTATTCCCAAAGTAATCTAAATAAAGACCAGTTTGCAATACAGAATATTGGAGTGATTTATTCAACAGTTTAGCGATTCCATCGGTAGCAGAAGGTTTCAAATAAGCGGAATTTCCTAAAATTCGTTACAATATTAATAGAACAGTATATGTTTTATAGCTTTCTACGATATTTGCTTATGTATAGTTTGCGTGTTCCAGCTTTCATAACATATAATGTTCGTGTAATTTTTCTTTAAGTGTATTCTTAATATTTGTATGAGAGCACACGCTGGGTATATAATGTTCAGTTTCGCTCGAACTTAAACTTTCTTGGTTGTTCAAACCTAATTCCCATTTTCGACTTTCAAAATGCAGATTTTAAAGTGAGCAACAATTCAGTAACTCTATCTCAATAAATACATTAAATAAATTTTAATAAGCACAAAATTCTGAGCAATTACTATCAATTTCATCACCCTTTGAAAAAAATATCGAATTTAAAATAAGAGCTATGGGTGTTTGTCCGTTCTCACATATCGGTAATTTGCTGCTTCATAAAACATGTTGCTCCAATGATTTTTCATTTAATGAATATTGACATCCGAAATTATTACTGGAATTTCATGGCAGCACAAAACGCTGCTTTCATACGTACTGGTAGCAACAATTTCTTCTGTTCAATTGCAGAAGGTTAAAAAAACGACTTAAATTGAGACAAATTTGTGAGGCACGTCCATAAGTAAAATAGCCATTAGGTGATTTCGAATGCGAACGATTGCGGGTCAAACACAAGCAAACGCTAATTATGAAACAAAAGAAAGGGTGAAAGAAATGTAACGCTTTTGAGTGAAACATTTTTTGCCTTCCTATGCACAATGGCTCGATTCTTCACACAAAAATTATGAAAGTAAAAAAAAAAAATTTAAAATTACAATCAAGTTTAAGCTGAAAATTGCTAAGAAAACATGCAGAGTGAAAATTATTGGCTATTAAAGCAGCGCAAATGGCCCATTAAATCAAAGATTTTTGCATATGTTTGTTAATTTATGCATTTTACCAAACTGAAATTGTGCTTAAGCAAACATTCATGTGCCCGGGCAGATTCATTTAGCATGCCTTCATATTTCTTAATTTTCTCGATTTTGGGCAAAGCGAAACGATTAACACCAACCAGCTTTTGACCGCAATTAGATGGTGATTGAGAGAAAATAGAGGCATTTAGCCTTGCTTAGCATGCTTACACAAAAGTTCGCGGCACAATGCACCAGACGCTAATAAAATATAAATCCGCAAATAAAAAATAAGAAAAATTAAAGGAAACAGTGCTTTATTTTCGTTACATGCATAAAAAGAATGCACCACAGGCAGCCTGCCACTAGGCAGACGTTGGCAGTCAAAGATAGGCAAATTTTTGTCCGTATTGCGAATGAGCTTTGTAAGAATTATGAAAGTGCCAAATTGAAAATCTTGCACTATAATTTTACAACAACCTGCGAGTTTATTTAAATACATATGTATGTGGAATCATTCCTGCGCAGCTTCAAAGGTCTTTGGGGATTTCCTGCCGCTGGTTGGCCATCATATATACTAACTGCCTCAGGCTTAACTATATCCCGAAGTCTTGGCACACGGTTAGGGTTATTTTCATTCCGAAGGCCGGCAGAAGCTCTCATGTATCACCTAAGGATTTCAGGCCAATCAGTCTCTCGTCGTTTCTTCTTAAGACGTTTGAGCGGTTGATTGACCTGTACCTACGGGAAAGGATACCTCGGGGGTTACTGTCGGCTTCACAACATGCGTACTGCAAGGGCAGATCGACGGAAACGGCTCTCCATTCGATTGTAAAGCAAATAGAGGGGTCCCTAGAACACAAAGAGTATGCTCTGGGTGCCTTTCTAGACATCGAGGGAGCTTTTAACAATGTCTTACTGGGGTCAATCGAAAGAGCTCTGGTGGGTTTAGGAGTCGAGGCGGCTCTGGTTGAATTTATTAGCAAACTTCTATGCGGCAGAATTGTCGCAGCGGTGTGGGGAGGGGCCATAATTAAGAGGAAGGTGTGCAGGGGCACGCCACAGGGGGGTGTCCTATCTCCTCTCCTCTGGGTTGTGGTAGTCAACGAGCTTCTTGTGGAGCTGGAAGCCAATGGTTGTCGGGTGGTTGCCTATGCAGATGACCTCGCTATCCTAGTCAGAGGCAAATTTCTGGGCGCCCTGCGCGATGTTCTTCAGGGCTACCTGGATACTGTGGCTAGGTGGGCTGAATCATGTGGATTGGCGGTCAACCCGGGAAAAACGGAATTGGTCCTTTTCACAAGAAGATATAAGGTGCCCGATTTCAGAACTCCCTCGATTGGAGGGGTACCGTTGGTACTTTCTGATAGGGTTAAATATTTGGGGATTGTTTTGGACAAGAAACTGTCCTGGAGACCCAATGTGGAAGATCGGGCCAGGAAGGCCGCCATTGCCTTGTACTGCTGCAGAGGAGCTATCGGAAAGAGATGGGGACTCTCGCCAAGAATAGTACACTGGCTTTATGAGATGGTGGTCAAACCGATTCTGCTATATGGGGTGCTGGTCTGGTGGAAAGCACTGGACACGGCGAGCACCTCCAAAATGTTAGTGTCAGTGCAACGGACGGCGCTGATCGGTATCAGTGGCGCTCTCAGAACAACGCCTACCTTGGCACTGAACGTCATGCTGAACATATACCCAGTAGATATTGCGGGAAAGGCGGCCGCGGCAAGGTCGTTGGTCAGGCTTCGTGATATGGGATATAGACTTTCTGACCGCGGACACTCTAGCCTTCTTACCAGTTTCGACTTCATCCCGGACAGAACGGACTACTGTATGCCGATAACAGCTCCCTATACAACCTTCACCCCAGTTATTCCAGAGAGAGAGGATTGGGGAAGAGGAATTATCTGGGGCATGGGACCGGTTAACTTGTTCACGGATGGGTCAAAGCTGGATGGAAAGGTTGGTGGGGGGGTGTTTTGTCAAGAGCTAAATTTAAGCCGCAAGTTTAAGTTGGCTGATCACTGCAGTGTATTCCAAGCGGAAATTGCTGCGATTAAGGATGCGGTGGATGGAATGCTATCCAGTGCTACCACGGTTAGGGAATTTAACATCTACTCTGATAGCGAATCGGCTATCAAGGCCTTGAGCTCAACTACAGTGCGATCGAGGGTGGTCTGGGAGTGCCTGACCTCGCTTGCGATTGCATCGAATTATTTTACAATTAAGATTATCTGGGTCCCGGGCCATAGTGATATCCCGGGTAACTGTCAAGCGGATCTCTTAGCCCGCATCGGTACAACTGAACCGGATGAAGATGGCTGTAGGGACTTCGGGATCCCGCTGGCCACCTGTGGATTGCTCCTCCATAGCTGGGCCTCGAATCAGCTCAGCAAACGTTGGGCGGATACCACGTCTTGCAGGGTAGCAAGATCTTTCTGGCCGAAAGTGGATGGCAGGAGGTCTGCTGAAATAAATGGGTTCACTAAGGCTCACCTATCAATGGTCATTGGGGTTTTGACAGGGCACTGTCCCATGGGTATCCATGCGGTACGTCTCAATATACTGGAAACTCCATCCTGCTGCAGCTGTATGGAGGATGATGAGGTGGAATCACCAAATCACTTTATGCTTGATTGTCCAGCTTTTGCCAGAATTGGGCGAAAGTACTTCGGTCGCGACTCACTTGGATCTCCCGAGGATATATCCAAAGTTGAGATCGGTATCATTCGGAGCTTTATCGTTGCTACCCAACGATTCTCTAAGTAGCTGGATCTAGGTCACCGTTATTTTTGGTGTATGTGGTATCACAACGGACCTTCGTGTTGTCCAAGTGAGCTATCCTTATCAGGGCAGCTACCACCTAACCTATCCTATCCCTATATAAATATATGTTTGTACATACTGAACGATTTACTTAAAGACTTTTGTAAAATGTGTATGCTATCTTAAGTCATCAACATGTTGCTGCAACATTATTGCAAGGTGTGTATATTTGAAAGGTTGTCTGCTATCAAAGTATAATCTGCTTTTGCTGATATCATAAGGATTTTATATGAGTTTATTACCAATGCTTATTAACTATGCGTTTTTCAATCTTCATATTTATATATACTGTAACGAATTTAGGGAATTCCGATTTTTATGCACCTTCTGCTAACGTTCGAATCGCTAAACTGTTGCATAAATCACTCCAGTATTCAGTATTGCAAACTGGTCTTTATTTACTTTGAGAGTAGTACTTCACAGCCAATAGAGTGTTTAAATCAAAACTAATTCCTCATTACTCAGCTTGCGCTGCTTTTATACTCTCTGTGTCTCGTCCGCATATTTCTCCAAAGGCCTAGAAGTTTCACCTTCTAGAACTCTTGTAGCTCATGCTTGGTTACGAGCTATATACGTGTATGTTTGTAGTTTATAGCATATACGTGTGTATGTGTGAGTAACTACTTCGCCTGATGACTACATGTGTGTGTGTGTGAGATATCTCTTCCTCGCCTTCTACATAAGTGTTGCTAGCTTTAATGTGAACATGTATATAATAGTGGCTGCTTCATTTTTTTGTTGTTGCGTCATTATTTACTAACAGCCTAGTGATGTCAACATTCGCCACAATACATATAGTTCTTGTGTACGGGTATATGTCACTGAACTCCTCCTAACGACTGCACCGATTTTGGAGAAATTTTTTGTCGAACGGATGTGAGAATGTATGGCTCTCCAAAAAATTGTGATTGCCCTTTCGCACACGCAACAAGAGCAAAATTGCGTTATGGAATGCGTACCACTGGCTTATATTTATAATGTGGTCAGTTTTACCGACCTATTTAAAAATTCATATATATGGTGCGATTTTCTTGAAATTTTGTACAGGAGTTCCTCTTTGAATTAATATTCTTCGCGGCAAGTGGGCTAGGGGCCGACCTATTCTAAAATAGCCTTTTCTATTCTAATTCAGCCGTTTCAATAGGTTAATATTTCAGGCGGCCGCTGTGGTGTGATGGTATCGTGCTCCGCCTACCACACCGAAGGTCTTGGGCTCAAGAAACAAGTTTTTAGTAAAAATTCATCTGCTTTTTAAAAGCTTTTTAGTGAAAATGCATCTGCCTTGCAGATGCCGTTCGGAGTCAGCATAATCATGTAAATCCTGCTACGCCAATTTGTAGAGAAACGTAAAAAGTTTTAAAATGCACATTGGGTAACGAGGCTTACAATACACTCGTGGCAGGTATACCTGTCGTAATAAGAGCTGGCTTAAATACCCAAAATATTCAAGTGGTTGTGTAGCAAATCCCTCTCAAGGTGCTGCCAACGCAATTTATACCTTCGCGAACTCTTTTGTCAACCTCACCTACCCAAGTTTCTCATTAAACTGTAGGGTGGTGGCAGGGTGACCTAAAAGGTTCAATATGGTCATACTAAATCGTTCCCAGGATGGTCGGGGTTGTACCTTAATGCTGCCGCAACGTACTAGATCTATATCCGGCAAATGACTATGTATGTCGATAATACTCCTCAAAGCCTTCGAGAAGTGTCTTTATCTCTACAGTAACAATAACTCGCATTGGGAGAGAAGTTCGTCCTAAATCTCTTCGAAGGTAAATCATGATAAATATTTTTTTAGGCCCACTTATTCCAATAGATCTTATTCATGAAGCGAATTGATTGAACTTTGTTGAACGATTAGCTTTTCGGCTTGGTTGATATTTGGGATACTTTTTTTAGGAAGTGGAGCTCTCCGTGGCCCTGTGGTTGAGCTAGTAGAAATAAAAGAATAAATGTAACGGAGTAGACTTGGTGTGAGGTGGTGAGTGAGACGACTGGAGAAGAAGACTTGGTGAAATTTGTTAATAAATAATCACTTCTTTTTCGTTGTCTACTTTTACTTCTACTTCCACTTCTGCCTCTTCTTCTTCCTCTACTTCCCCTTTTCTCCCTTCCCATAATTTTTTCTCACTATTTTTCTTTGTATGCCCTTTTGAACTCCTTTTCCTTTCAAGTACGCTTTCTCTTCCTCTTATTCTTGCTCATCCTGTGCCCCTTAACGGATCTCTTTCTTACCTTCACACTATCCCTCTCCCAACCCGTTCTTCTCTGTGTGGATATCAGCTTATATGGAGCTAAGTGCCACATTTGTCCAGATTGACGTATTTCGATCAAATTTTTATGGGTATTGCATTATATCGTATATTATTGGACTACTTTAGGGCATTTTTGGAACTGTTTTGGGAAAATTTCGAGACTACTTCAGGAACACTTCAGAATTGTTTCATGGATCATTTCGAAACTATTTCGAAGCAATTTCTAGGCAATTTTAGATCACTTCTTCGAGACTATTCCAAAACATATTTGGAACAATTTCAGGATCGGCTCATGGATTATTTTAGGTATCACTTTGGACAAGTTAAGGATCATTACGAGAACCTACAGGATCATTTCGAAACCGGCTTTGGATCGTTTCGGATTAACTTCGGGACAATTTTGGAAATAATTTCAGGGCTATTTCGTTACCATTTTTGAATTGTTACAGTTATCATTGCGGGATTATTTCGAGACCATTTTGGGACTGTTCCAAGTTTCGCTTTTATACACTTTTAATACAAATCGCCTTTTTACCGCCGACAGTTCATTTATATGAAACATTTTAGAAAATATACTGAACTATACTTTTTGAAAAGGGTGTAGCATTGCCAGTTCTTTCTGCTCTCTTCCTTCACAAAAGCGGGTTGCTTTGCTTAAAATAGTTGTGGAGATGGTTATTTCCCCAAAAATGGCTTGGCAGCGCCCACATTTCCAAAACTGCATACTACATAACCTATAAAACGTGTATATCCAAAAAAATCTTTAACTTGAACGTAATAGACTTGAAGTATAACAAATTTAGGAAATAGTTTGCCTGTGTACGCAACACCTGATCTTGGCCGCCAAATCAATACATCCCCATCTCAGAATATCGCTCTATCTCAGAATCCGTTTGAAAAATGCCCTGTCTCATGTCAAAATGTATTGTATTTATGCTCAGATAGTGAATTAAATTCTGAAGTGGGGCGCTTTTAAAAACTTTTCTGATAATCTACTCAGCTGTCGATATATGGATCTACATATGTGCATACATATATAGCAGATACAGATTAAACAAAATCAAGTTTTATATTCGTTTTTTTAAATTAAAAATTTAAAACAGTATTTAGGTTAGGTTAGATTAGGTTAGAGTGGCCACCGGTGCAAGCACCAGTGCCCTTAGTCCCAAAAGGTCCCATTGTGATACCACGTGGATCTCTCCCCTACTCAAACCAACAGGTCGATTCAGCAAATGTCAGGAATTTCTTAGGTTCCAACTTAGCCTGATCACAAGGTTCGTCAGTGAAGGGAAATCCCAGAGATTCCTTCCTCTTGCGCCAAAGCGCAGGACAGTCGCACAGAAAATGCTTGGCTGTTTCTATCTCCTCTTCGTCTTTGCAGCTCCTGCAGTAATCATTATAAGGAGCATCCAGCCGTTGTGCATGCTTCCCGATTGCTATGTGGCCGGTTATAAGTCCAACCACCAGAGATATGTCCCCCTTCTAAGGAGAAGGAGACTTCTTGTACGTCTCGCGTCCCATTCAGGCCACACGAGCTTAGTGTGGTAGCAGGATACGAGATTGCTCCATCTCACACCCGCTTCCCTAAGGAAAACTGCTCTCAAAGTGAGCTTACAATATTAAAAATGCTTAATTTTTTACGTTTTTGTTTGTTTGACCCTCGCAAAACAACAAAGAGCAAGATTGATTAAGATTTAAGCTATAAAAGTGAAATATTCAAAGGCAATAGAATTTGTAAATAAACATACTATATATGCATATCTATATATATCAATGCTTGTACACAGCTGTTGCTTACATCTTTTTATATTCCTTATACATATGTACGTTGCCTAAAATTTCCAAAAAATTATACTTATTTTGCCTTAGCTTTTTTTTATGGCTCTTCTGGATTTTAGCGTTTCCCATATCCATCTACTTCAGCTGATGCATGCCTCATTTCACACCAGTTTCGCATCATTTCCTTGTGATCTCATATACATACATTTATGCATGTGTATGTACATATGTGTGCTTTAGTAGTATGCATGCCAAAGCATGAATCCCTCCCCCTTTTATATTTTAAAAAATTCCAAAAGTTAAAAATATCCAAAACATTTCTTAAGGGTGGTTGACTTTTGGTACTTTTAGCTGCTGTCGTATGCCTTAAAAATTTATGTTTATGGTTATGTTTACATATGCATACACACATACGTGTGAGAAAATATATATCACAAGAAATGTCATGCGAGTTCAATAACCGGGGTATATACGGATGTAAATAAATAAGCATTCGCTGAGGTTGCGTATACGCCTAGGTGGGCCGTGTAGTGACATAAATAGACCTATGTATAGATGGTGTTGTTTTTTTTTATTGTTGTGCACAATTGGCGCAACAATAGCACATTGCATTTAGAAACTGCATATATTTGCGATACATTTTTTGTTTTTGCTTTATATTTTCCATTGGCTATTTTTCATAGCTACAAATGCGCCACTTTACAGTGTGTCAAATTAAGTGTGTCATTAATTCCATATGTACGCACTAAATATGTATGTATGTACATAAAAGCTAGCTCATGCATATATTACATGAGTACATACAAAGGAACAAATACTAAAACTTGCTTGCGACACATTCATTCATTAAGAGATTTAATGTGTTTTTAAAAAAGTAAAATATGTACGGCTTTGGACATAAATGAGTAGAAAATTTAGTTACTTTTTTGTTCCTCATTCTTTAGTTGCTCATTCATAGCTCTTTCGCATGCATACCGACACAGTAACAAACGTACTTACAGCAGCGAAGGAAAAGTAACAGTGACAATTTTTATCAATTACATTATAAACATTTTTATTTCTTATCATTTTTGATATTTTAAGAAAATCTATTATAATAACCTGAAACTATGGAACACCATCTCAAAAACGTGTTGTAAGAAATTAAAAATTTAAGAAAATTTTATGAAAATTGCGATTCGCATTTTGGAGTTTTCTGAATTTTTTTGAGTATGCAGTTTTGTAGCCCAATTAATTTTATCCTAACAAATTACAAACTAAATGTCTCTTAAAATTCAAATTGTTTTTTCGCAATTCACAAGGGTGTCGTATTCATGTAAAGTTTAAGATTTCAATTGTTTCCATGGTTTCATATACAAAATTTTATAAAAGCATAACACATACGGCCAATAGGAAACCTTGCAAGAAGAGATTTTAGGCCGAGCTTGTCTTTCAATTTGCGCCGTGCTCTTTTTAATTTTTCCTATAAACTGGCGGGACGGCACCTACTTGTTTTATGCCGACTCCGAACGGCATCTGCAAGGCAGATGAGTTTTCACTGAGAAGCTTTTCGTGGCAGAAACACACACAAATGCCAAATCACTCCTTAGGGGCTTAGAAAAATTGAAAAAACTTGTTTCTAAAATTTTGATGTTGCCTTGCCCGAGACGTGAACCCAGAATCTTCGATGTGGTAGGCGGAGCACGCTACCAGCACACAGCGGCGGCCGCTAAATCTAGAAAGCTTTCGGAAAAAAGTGTTCAAAATCAATGTGAATTTTGAGAGACATATAAGTTGTACTTTGTTTGACTAAAATTGATGGGCTACAAAACTAAATATTCAAAAAAGTGAGAGAATTTCAAACAGAAAACTCGAAATTTTCAAAACATTTTTTGTTATTTTCGATTTCGTTTCAAAACGTTTTTGCATCGTTTCAGTTACATAATTCATGAAGTTTGTTCTTAAAATATCGAAAGTAAAAAACTGAAAAACTTAATAGGCGAAATTTGATAAAAATTGTCATTGCTGTTTTTCTGTACGCTACTGTACATGAAAATGCATTTGCTTTTGTAGTATTGCTTATTGTTTGGTATGAAAATTAATTTGAACTTTGTTGAACTTTTTCAGTTTATGACGAATGGACAATTTGGCCGCCATCCCAAATGTCTGTGCCTTCGTCGTCTGTCAAGTGCGTAGATAAAATGAAAATAGTACCAAAGGAAAAGGGGCGTGAGAGCGAGAGAGTGGGGCGACTATAATAATAGCTGAAATTAAAATTTTGTATATATGGCACATTTTTTATGATTTGCTTACATTACAACCTGTTCATATGTACATACCCTTGAGGTATCCAAAAAGCCACAGTACTTCATAGAAAAAATGAGACAGTTGAAGAAAAAGCTGTCATAAATAAAGTTGAGATAATATTTTGCGAAATTTGTGCTTATTTAAATTAAATAACAAGTAAATCGGAGATTCCATGTGCAAAAAATAAAAATTATATAATGCATGCTAAGTAAAGAACTTTTTGAAAATTAATAAAAGGAAGTATTGAAATTCGACAGAAAAATCGAACTATCAAAAAAGTCATAGACTTCGTTCATATTTAACTTAAAAAATAACTGCAACATTTTTTGTTGAAACAACAATAAACATGTTGAATTCACAATTACATTGTATTTGATTTGAGCTTGTAATAAAGAATACTGAAATCTTTTATTTTTAATTAAAATAAGTAAAGAAAATATTTTACATTTTTACTTTAATTTAAATTTTGCATTCACAGTTAAACATGGTCATAATTTTGTGTAAAAGTTCGAGACATTTGAAATTTAGGGCCTCAATTTTGTATGCTAACTAAATAATTATTTTAAAATTATTAAAAAAAAAGTATTGATGTTTTATAGAAATATTTCTTCATCGTAAAAACCAATATACCTCATTCGTACTTAAAAAAAATCTGTAAAAACAATGAAATTTTTCTGTGGAAACAACAGATTAAAAATGTTAAATTCACAATTACAGATTAATTGCTTTCAACATGTAGAAACCATACATACTAATATTTCAGTTTTTGAATAAAATATGTAAAAGAAAATATTAAAAAAAAAAATTTTTGTTAATTTAACAAATTTTAAAAACAAACTTCTCATTTCACAGTCCGGCATAGCTATCAACTTTGAAGCACTTCATATTTGGGACGCTTAAATTATGTAGACTAAATAAAGAAATTTATGAAAATTGATTTAAAAAAATTAGAAACAAAAATTGGTAGATTTCTCTTTTATTAACAAAAAAAAAAAGGTCTGTAAAAACAACAGTGACTTTCTGTTGAAGTGTCATACATAATTTTGTAATTTCAACTTCTCCTAGTTGAAATATATACACTATAAATCAATCAATATAGAAAAGGACCTAACTGCAGAGAAGCAACAGCAGAAAAAAGTACTGCTCCAATTGAAAAAGGGTCTTCTGAAGCTGGATCGTTCGTATAACATTAGAATAAGAAACGACGCAATGTGCATCAGTCAAAAATGGATGGCGTTTAACGCGGACAGAGTTTTAATGTGCGATGGGGAATCAGCTGAGGTTTTCCTTCGAATCCTCTGTGGCGGAAACCTTTGTAAAGTAGATATTACATATGTTAGCATCTTAAATAAGATTACCACAAAAAACTAAGATTTTTATGTAGTAGGTATTTCACTTTAAATCAGCCCTTGCCGACATGCGTTTTAAATGATGACACTGTATCGAGCCCTAGAGAAGTACAAGAAAACCTTTCCGTTCTATTGTACAATATAGCTAATTTGAATAGCAAATTTAAATTTGGTGATGCATTTACTTACATTCAAAGGTTTGATATATACTTTTTATTTGAAACGCATGTTTTGGCTGAGGGTAGATCGAAGTTCTTTCACATTTTTAAAGAGTACTGCACTGCACTGGATTGATGCAACGAAAGCACATAAGGCTGGTCATGCTAGCGGTGGTTGCTTGTTTGGCTTTAAAAAATGCATCGAAACGCGCTATATTCTAAAATTTATTACAAAACATGGTTGCACATACTTGTCTGTATGCTTAAATGACGCCGTCTTCTGTTTTTTACCGCAATATTTGAACTGTACGCGCTGAAATGCTGATTTTGAAGCTCTCCAGCATTTCCTTGACAATCTTAGACCGAGCTCATTTTGCATTGTTGGCGATCTCAAGGCCCTTATGGGTTCATCTCAAGTAGTGCAAAAAGATACGATATCTGTCTTTGCGAGCGTGCGTGACACACGCACATCCAAACGCACACTTAAACGGAAGGGTTGATGGGGATCTGAGTGGTGAATTGACTTTTTGAGGTGGAGTTGGCCGCACAGTGATTTATTATGCTAACTGCTCTTTTGATTTCCTTGGTCTAATTTATGGATTTTATGTAAAATCTAAATGCTTCTCCGACCATATGCCTATTGTTATTAATTTCAACGGTCGTCCGTGTAGTGCCGACTCCAATAAACATGTACTTTCTCCCAGACTTTCATGGAAACCCCATATCGCGAATAAATTCATGGAGCTCATTACAAGGTCCACCGATAGCGAATATATATACTCTGATGCCCCTATTGATTAAAAAGTATATATAATTACTGATAAAATTAAAACAGCGGCACACCACTCCAAAGGAAAGTGTCTTTTCTCACCGAAAAATGCGCCAGTGCTCAAACTTACGCTAGAAGTTAATGAACGCTTTAAATATGCTGAGAAAGTGGAATACAGATTGCGATACGATTAAGTACCTCACTCTTCGTAAAAAATATGTCAAGCTCTGTAACAGGAAGAAATTAGAGTGGCGATGTAAGAAAATTGAACAGCTTAATAGCGTTAGGTATTCAAGTGACTGGTGGCGGCTTGCAAAATCACTTAAAAACGTTCGTTGTAAAGTCAGTTGTAACCTTAAGATCCGTACCTTCTATCTTCATTTCATAGATCTGCTATACCGAAATAATATTGGTACGTGCATGCACTGGGCAATCCACCAGCTTTCTGATCCCTTCCTTGATGCTCCTTTTGATTGCAAGGAACTCCAATTGGTTATTGATGGTACCAAATGCAAAAAAGCCCCTGGGCAGGATGGCGTATGTTATGAATTTTACAAATTTGCGCCCCAATGTTTCCTCAATGAACTGCTGGCGCTTCTAAACTG
This sequence comes from Eurosta solidaginis, assembly GCF_040869045.1. Lineage (NCBI taxonomy): Eukaryota > Metazoa > Arthropoda > Insecta > Diptera > Tephritidae > Eurosta > Eurosta solidaginis. The sequence continues at coordinate 270,357,207 of NC_090319.1, read as the reverse complement.
TATTTATTTGAGAAAGCAGATTCCTTCCTCTTTCAGTTCCTCCATCTTGATTGCCCTCTTTAAGAAAGGTGACCGTAACGCTACTACAAATGACAGAGGTCTGTCTCTGCTAGACACTATTTGTAAAATCTTTTCTGGGCTTTTACTTGGTCGCATAAATGCTTGGATCGATTGTAACAATATTTTACGTGAGTCTCAGCCCAGTTTTCGCAGAGGCTATTCGACGATAGACAATATCTTTGTCCTTTCAAGCATTGCCCAACTCAATTTTTCACGCAATAAACGAACTTTTGCCTTTTTCGTAGATTTCTCGTGTGTTTTTATACGATACCCCGCAACATGCTCTTTTATAAACTAGCCTCCTATGGTCTTTCAACTCATATGATTGAAATTTTAAGATTAGTTTACGCTAATACGTCTTGCAAAGTTCTGTTTGATGGCAATCTGCCGGAGCCTTTCCCTGTTAATCACGGTGTGCGCCAAGGCGGTTTCTTTAGCCCGGTTCTATTCTCTTTGTACTTAAGGGACCTAAATGACTATTTATGCGGGGGTGTCAGGGTTAATAACATTAATGTTAAGGTGCTTATGTACGCAAATGATCTGGTCTTGCTTGCGGAATCACCTGAACAGCTACAGGAATTTATAAGCTCCCTTTACAACTATTGCAGTCAATGGGCACTAACTGTGAACTTGAACAAGTCAAAAATCATGGTATTTAGGCAAGGTGGTAGAGCCCCCGGCTCATGGAAATGGATCTACGGTAGCGAGGTTATTGAAGTAGTTAACGAACACAAATACTTAGCTGCGCTTCTCACCTGTCAACTATCTTTTAACAAACATTTGGACTCAAAACTAGTGGATGCTATTAACGAAACATGACTGAGTTATATTAATAACCCTCGCATCTGTTTGTCGCAGAAAATAAAAATATTCAAGGTTGCTTCCAGATCCATTACGTTTTGCGGCGCGCAGGTGTGGGGTGTTAACGAATTCGACCAAGTTGAGAAAATTCTTAGATATTTCGTAAAGAAACTGATCTTCCTTCCCTCTAATACGCCAAACTACATGTTGCATCTGGAAACAGGCTTGCAGCCTCTATATTTACATACGCTTCGCCTGCACATGCTCTATATCGCTCGATGCTTTAGCCTATCACATGACAGACTTCCGCGTATTCTAGCAGAGGAGACTGCCAACCTGGGGATTTCTTGGATAAACCCTTGGAAAGAACTTGCTAACACCGTCAATCTACCTTTCTTTACGCAATTGCCATCGGCTAATATACAGACCTACACTTCGTCGCTCTTAGAATGCTTAGCTGAGTATAATACAAATAGGTTCCTCGAAATGGCTTGGAAATCTACTACCTGCGACGTTTGCCTGGCCCTAGTGGCGTTGGAGAGTTTGTATTCCACTGATGATTACAGAGCATATGCAGTCAGTCTGATTCTCCGGGCACGGGAGGTTTGTTGAATCTAAACGCAAGAATCTATAAAAACATATTGTCTCCAATTTGCACAGTATGTAATTTGCAGGAGCCAGAAGACGTTTTTGACCTTATTGGCACATGTCCGATATACATACAACATTAGTGCCCTTTACTTTGGTGAAAAAACTTTAGAAGTGGCCAAGGTGGTTGCCAGTTGAAATGGATTTAACTTCGAGGCTCTGGCCAAGTTTCTCGTGGATAGCTTTAAAATTAGCGACTTATTATTAAGTGAATTTTTGTAGCTCGATAGTATTTCATTTAACACGTGGTGCGACACAACATACTCTGTTATTGTCGCTAGCATCTAACTTAATTTATTTATTTAAGTGTTTTGATGAACGCAAAAGCATAAGTCATAGTATGTGTCTGATTTTTTTGGAAGAAATAAATATATACTACTACACTATAAATGTTAACTTCGCAGTTATAGGGCAATTGATTTTGAAGCATACTGAAATCTTTGATTTTTGCTTATGTAAAATAAATAACTGAAACTATCTTGTTTATTTAACATACACATAGGCTTTCTTACTTCGGACACTCTAGCCTTCTTACCAGTTTCGACTTTATCCCGGACAGAACGAACTATTTTATGCCGATAACTGCTCCCTATACAACCTTCACCCCAGTCATTCCACCGAGAGAGGAGTGGGGAAGATGAATTATCTGGGGCATGGGACCGGTTAACTTGTTCACAGATGGGTCGAAGCTGGACGGAAAGGTTAAGCCGCAAGTTTAAGTTGGCTGATCACTGCAGTGTATTCCAAGCGGAAATAGCTGCAATTAAGGATGCGGTGGATGAAATGCTATCCAGTGCCAAGCGGCTATAAAGGCCTTGAGCTCAACTACAGTGCGATCGAGGGTGGTCTGGGAGTGCCTGACCTCACTTGCGATTGCATCGAATTATTTTACAATTCAGATTATCTGGGTCCCGGGCCATAGTGATATCCCGGGTAACTGTCAAGCGGATCTCTTAGCCCGCATCGGTACAACTGAACCGGATGAAGATGGCTGTGGGGATTTCGAGATTCCGCTGGCCACCGGTGGATTTTTCCTCCATAGCTAGGCCTCGAGTCAGCTGAGCAAACGTTGGGCGGATACCACGTCTTGCAGGGTAGCAAGATCTTTCTGCCCGAAAGTGGATGGCAGGAGGTCTGCTGAAATGATTGGGTTCACTAAGGCTCACCTATCAATGGTCATTGGGGTTTTGGAGGGCACTGTCCCATGAGTATCCAAGCGGTACGTCTCAATATACTGGAAACTCCATCCTGCTGCAGCTGTATGGAGGATGATGAGGTAGAATAACCAATTGACTTTATGCTTGATTGCCCAGCTTTTGCCAGAACTAGGCGAAAGTACTTCGGTCGCGACTCACTTGGATCTCCTGAGGATTTATTCAAAGTTGAGATCGGTATCATTCGGAGCTTTATCGTTGCTACCCAACGATTCTATAAGTAGCTAGATCTAAGTCGCCGTTATTTTTGGTGTATGTGGTATCACAACGGACCTTCGTGTTGTCCAAGTGAGCTATCCTTATCAGGGCAGCTACCACCTAACCTAACCTAACATACACATACATATGTACATTATATGGACATATAAAAAATTATGAAATTTGATTTTTTATATTAAACTTCAAGATTTTAAATTAGGTATACTCCTTTTTCTTTATACCTAATACCTTCCAAATAAATAAACAAATTTTGAGAAGAATTTAATGTCTTTTATGTCGTCTGATTACTTTTTGAATTTTGACTTCTGAAATAAGACATCTGAGATTTCTGAGTTTTTTTTTTGTCTTTCTGAAAAAAGGGTTCTGACCAATTTTTTCTGAAAAAATGTGTATCTGAATTTATGAAGGACACCATATATTTCAAATGCTTTTTATAATAATTCAAAGGCTTAACTAAACTAAATTTTTGCTATCACTTATTCCTTCAGTATTTAGCTCTGCGCTAATATGAAATATGGGCCAGGGCACGTTTTTCTCATAATGCCGGTCAAATAGCATGCCAACATTTAGCTCGCTTTTCCTCTTTAACGTCTTTTATTTTTTCTCTTACTACTTTTAAATATTACAAATGAACAAGTAAGGAAGGTTAAGTTCGGGTGTAACCGAACATTACATACTAAGTTGAGAGCTATGGTGACAGCATAAGGGAAAATAACCATGTAGGAAAATGAACCGAGGGAAACCCTGGAATGTGTTTGTATGACATGTGTATCAAATGAAAGGTATTAATGAGAGTTTTAAAAGGGAGTGGTGGTAGTTGTATATGTGAAGGCGTTTTCAAGATATCGACCAAAATGTGGAACAGGGTGACCCAAAACATCATCTGTTGGATAACGCTAATTTATTTATATATGTAGTACCTGCCAAGATTTTAAGGGTTTTTTATTTCGCCCTGCAGAACTTTTTCATTTTCTTCTACTTAATATGGTAGGTGTCACAACCATTTTATAAAGTTTCGATTTCGCCCATTTTCACAGAAAACAGTTAGCGTCATAAAATCTATGCCCCTACAAAATTTCAAAAGGATTGGTTAATTTTTGTTCGACTTATGGCGTTAAAAGTATCCTAGACAAATTAAATGAAAAAGGGCGGAGCCACGCCCATTTTGAAATTTTCTTTTATTTTTGTATTTTGTTGCACCATATCATTACTGGAGTTGAATGTTTGACATATTTACTTATATACTGTAAAGATATTAAATTTTTTGTGAAAATTTTACTTAAAAAATTTTTTTTTAAAAGTGGGCGTGGTCCTTCTCCGATTTTGTTAATTTTTATTAAGCGTAATATAGTAATAGCAGTAACGTTCCTGCCAAATTTCATCATGATATCTTCAACGAATGCCAAATTACAGCTTGCAAAAGTTTTAAATTACCTTCTTTTAAAAGTGGGCGGTGCCACGCCCATTGTCCAAAATTTTAATAATTTTCTATTCTGCGTCATAAGTTCAACTCATCTTCCAAGTTTCGTCGCTTTATCTGTCTTTTGTAATGAATTATCGCACTTTTTCGGTTTTTCGAAATTTTCGATATCGAAAAAGTGGGCGTGGTTATAGTCCGATATCGTTCATTTTAAATAGCGATCTGAGATGAGTGCTCAGGAATCTACATACCAAATTTCATCAAGATACCTCAAAATTTACTCAAGTTATCGTGTTAAAGGACGGACGGACGGACATGGCTCAATCAAATTTTTTTTCGATCCTGATTATTTTGATATATGGAAGTCTATATCTATCTCGATTCCTTTATATATGTACAACCAACCGTTATCCAATCAGACTTAATATACTCTGTGAGCTCTGCTCAACTGAGTTTAAAAACTGATTTTGCAGCTACCACTGTTTTCGATCAACTTTCGCCCTATCATGTCCTACGAATAATCGATAACTGTGACCACATCGCATTTTAATGTGTTTCCTTAATTGTTCTCTAATCGAATTATAACCAAGTACTCTGGCCTAGTTTCTGACCTAGTCGATAAGAGATACACTAAAGAACAACATTAGAGTTCTAATGTAAAACCACAATATTTCTCTAACGTTAGATACTGTGTTCGCTGGGATGGTGGTAGCGTGATCCGTCAAACACACTGAAGGTCTTGCGTTAAAGTCCCGCGCAAAGCAACATCAACAACTAAGAAAAGCGTTGTTTCAATAAGAAAACAAATCTTTCTAAGTGGTGTCGCCCCTTGGCAATAGTTTTGCAAACATTTCGAGAGTATTTCTGTCGGCATTAAACATGGGACCTACATGTCTCCGATTTGTAAGAAAAACTAAAAAGGAGCACAACGTAACTTGGAAGAGAAGTTTAGGCTGACTATCCTCGAAGGTAAAAATCGCGCCAAGTATTTTGTTTTAATAGCGGCTCCGCTTTCTGATAGTTTTCAAAACAGTTTGATCAGTGCGACACCTTTTGCCAAAGTTAAATCAAATTTTTATAAAATATCAGCTCTTTAAAACCCTGGAAAACATTCCATATTCATAACGCCCAATTCCTAACATATTTGCACTTAGCCATAGATATATGTATTAGGGTGGGTCGATTTGTATGGACGAAAGTTAACCGATATCGCGCCATCGATTTTTCGATAGGATTTGGGCTCAGGAAAAAATGTTCCACTACGCATACCCAAAAAAATAATTCTCGAGCCTGCAAAATTTCATTTTTTTTTTTACTTTTTTTCGACTTTGATTTTTAAGGTTTTTTTCATGACCTACTAAATATATATATATATATATTTTTTTTTTTAACTGTTATCGACAATGTTTTTAGCGAACATCTTTCAGTCGGACAGGGTGTACATGAAAATTTTACAATCAAATGAAAATTTTTTTAGTCATGAAAAAAACCTTAAAAATCAAAGTCGAAAAAAGTAAAAAAAAAATGAGATTTCGCAGGCTTGAAAATTATTTTTTTGGGTATGCGTAGTGGAACTTTTTTCCTGAGTTCAAATCCTATCGAAAAATCGATGGCCCGGTATCGATTAATAAATCGACCTAGTCTAATATGTATACTGCCATCGGTTATTGGTGCTTTACCCTAAAATATGTGATAACTTCATCAAATAGAAAATGTAAAAAATTTCGAAACGAAAAATATAATCTCCAACATGTGTATAAATTCGCAAGCGCAAAAATTTATAGATTATGGGTATAGGGGAAAACCAAAACCTAATCGGTTGGCTACGGTATCGTTATGACTAAGGCGTTACTCTATGACTTCAATAACCGATTACGTTGACTTCCATAGAGTAGGTGGGATCAGCTGTTTTACACAGAGTTTGCCAAAGTAGTTGTTCCGCAATTTTCTTTTTATCTCATGATCTATTCATATACGAGGGTACTTTACAGTCGTCATCAAACTTTGGTTTGTTGTTGTTGTTGTTGTTGTAGCGATTAGGTTACTCCCCGAAGGCTTTGGGGAGTATTATCGATGTGATGGTCCTTTATCGGATACAGATCCGATACGCTCCGGTAACACAGCACCATTAAGGTGCTGGCCCGACCATCTCGGGAACGATTTATATGGCCACATTGAACCTTCAGGCCATCCCTCCCTCCCCACCCTCAAGTTCCATGAGGAGCTTGGGGTCGCCAGAGCCTCGTCTGTTAGTGAAACGGGATTCGCCGCTCGAAGGTGAGGTTGACAATTGGGTTGGAGAAGCTATATATTGCGCTACACAACCCCTTGAATCCCCAAACTTTGGTTTCATAGTTTAAGGTATTTAAATGTGCACCACTTTCATAGCATACAAACAAAAATATTTATTTACTCGAAATCGACAACAACACTTTATTTGTACATGATATATGAAAAAAATATAGCCATTTCGACTGCTGAGTGGAATGTCACCATATCTCAACTGCTGTTTCGAAAACGACCTATCTCAAAATGTTTCGAAATTCGGTGTTCTGTCGAGTAAGGGTGATATTCCGCTCAACAATGAATTTATAACAACATTCTTCAAGATATATGGGTTCTTAAAAAGTTTAAAACTATTGCATTTGTTATATCTGTAAATAAACACGGAACACTGAGACAATCACAACCACCGTGTACCACCGCACAAAGTTGGTTATTCACAATCGCCCCTGCTCCAGAATCTCCACAACTTGTATCACTTCCACTACATCCAGCACAAATGATTGTGTTTGATAGAACCATCGGTTCCGGTATATTTTCATAAATGTTCTGGCATTTGTCCTTTTGTATTATAGGCATTGTAGTAACTTTGAGATGAGAATTATCAATCGTATCAGAATAAGTTACCGAACCCCACCCACTAACTTGCATATAAATGCCCGGTACTAATACGGAATCGCAAAGGTTTACTGGTATTATTGTCTCACTCTTCGGAAAAGATCTATACAATCTAACCACAGCAATATCCATAAATGATGATTCTTCATTATAAGCACGATCATGAATAATACTCCGCACTTTGCGTTTTTTTGTTCTTCTGTTTATTTCACGTAAATCGGCTACACCAGCTATAACGTCGAGATCTTCCCTTGGTTGATTAAATACACAATGCCCAGCTGTAACCACCGATTTCAAAGTGACTAAGGAACCAACGCACTTATACACGGAACAAATAAATATTGATACCGAATGTGGGCTGTCCTCTATTTCTATATTTACGCCATTTATGATGCGAAATTGCGCATTCGTATTGGACAGAAGGCAGTTGAGAACAACGAACAGGATCGCGAAAGGAATGCTTGAATTCATTTCAGTTTAAGAACTTTAGCACAACTTTTTAAGTATAAACTACGCCGAGATTAATTTTGTGGGCGCTATTTATACCTAACTGAGCCACGTGAATAAAAAATAAGCAAAAACTTTTCAGTCAAAATTTCAAGAATTTAAATAACAACAATACATCTTAATTAAAGTGATGGCTATACAACAAAAAATCTTGTTTGTTTTCACTCGGCCCATTATAAATGAAATAAATAAATAAATGCCAGGCGCGATAAGCCCCGAAGAGATTTTAGGCCAAGCTTATCTTCGAATTTGCGTCGTGCATCTTTTAATTTTTCCCACAAATTGGCGGGAAGACACCTACATGTTTTTACGCGTACTCCGAACGGCATCTGCAAGGCAGATGAGTTTTCACTGAGAAGCTTTTCATAGCATAAATACACTCGGAGTGTATGCTAGACACTTCCGAGAGGAGACCCCATTAAAAAAAACTTGTTTCTAATTGAAAAAACTTGTTTCTTCATTTTTATACTCAGTTGAGCAGAGCTCACAGAGTATATTAAATTTGATTGGATAACGGTTGGTTGTACATATATAAAGGAATCGAGATAGATATAGACTTCCATATATCAAAATAATCACGATCGAAAAAAAATTTGATTGATGTCCGTCCGTCCGTTAACACGATAACTTGAGTAAATTTTGAGGTATCTTGATGAAATTAGGTATGTAGTTTCCTGAGCACTCATCTCAGATCGCTATTTAAAATGAACGATATCGGACTATAACCACGCCCACTTTTTCGATATCGAAAATTTCGAAAAACCGAAAAAGTGCGATAATTCATTACAAAAGACAGATAAAGCGACGAAACTTGGTAGATGGGTTGAACTTATAACGCAGAATAGAAAATTTGTAAAATTTTGGACAATGGGCGTGGCACCGCCCACTTTTAAAAGAAGGTAATTTAAAACTTTTGCAAGCTGTAATTTGGCAGTCGTTGAAGATATCATGATGAAATTTGGCAGGAACGTTACTCCTATTACTATATGTACGCTTAATAAAAATTAGCAAAATCGGAGAAGGACCACGCCCACTTTTAAAATATTTTTTTTTTTAAAGTAAAATTTTAACAAAAAATTTAATATTTTTACAGTATATAAGTAAATTATGTCAACATTCAACTGCAGTAATGATATGGTGCAACAAAATACAAAAATAAAAGAAAATTTCAAAATGGGCGTGGCTCCGCCCTTTTTCATTTAATTTGTCTAGGAAACTTTTAACGCCATAAGTCGAACAAAAATTAACCAATCCTTTTGAAATTTGGTGGGGCATAGATTTTATGACGTTAACTGTTTTCTGTGAAAATGGGCGAAATCGGTTGATGCCACGCCCAGTTTTTATCCACAGTCGTCCGTCTGTCCTTCCGCATGGCCGTTAACACGATAACTTGAGCAAAAATCGACATATCTTTAATGAACTAAGTTCACGTGCTTACTTGAACTCACTTTATCTTGGTATGAAAAACGAACGAAATCCGACTATGACCACGCCCACTTTTTCGATATCGAAAATTACGAAAAATGAAAAAATGCCATAATTCTATACCAAATACGAAAAAAAGGATGAAACATGGTAACTGGATTGGTTTATTGACGCAAAATATAACTTTAGAAAAAACTTTATAAAATGGTTGTAACACCTACCATATTAAGTAGAAGAAAATGAAAAAGTTCTGCAGGGCGAAATAAAAAACCCCTAAAATCTTGGCAGATATTACATATATAAATAAATTAGCAGTATCCAACAGATGATGTTCTGGGTCACCCTGGTCCACATTTTGGTCGATATCTGGAAAACGCCTTCACATATACAACTACCACCACTCCCTTTTAAAACTCTCACTAATACCTTTAATTTTATACCCATATCGTACAAACTCATTCTAGAGTCACCCCTGATCCACCTCTATGGCGATATCTCGAAAAGGCGTCCACCTATAGAACTAAGCCCCACGCCCTTTTAAAATACTCATTAACACCTTTCATTTGATACCCATATCGTACAAACATATACTAAAGTCACCCCTGGTCCACCTTTATGGCGATATCTCGAAAAGGCGAACACCTATAGAACGAAGGCCCACTCCCTTTTAAAAATACTCATTAGCACCTTTCATTTGATACCCATATCGTACAAACAAAGTCTAGAGTCACCCTGGTCCACCTTTATTGCGATACCCCGAAAAGGCGTCCACCTATAGAACTAAGACCCACTCCCTTTTAAAATACTCATTAACTCCTTTCGTTTGATACCCATATTGCACAAACGAATTCTAGAGTCACCCCTGGCCCACCTTTATGGCGATATCTCGAAACGGCGTCCACCTATGGAACTAAGGATCACTCCCTTTTAAAATACTCATTAACACCTTTCTTTTGATACCCATATTGTACAAACAAATTCTAGGGTCACCCCTGGTCCACCTTTATGGCGATATCTCGAAACGGCGTCCACCTATGGAACTAATGATTACTCCCTTTTAGAATACTCATTAACACCTTTCATTTGATACCCATATCGTACAAACGCATTCTAGAGTCACCCCTGGTCCACCTTTAAGGCGATATCTCGAAAAGGCGACCACCTATATAACAACCACCACTCCCTTTTAAAACCCTCATTAATACCTTTAATTTGATACCCATATCGTACAAACACATTCTAGAGTCACCCCTGGTCCACCTTTATGGCGATATTTCGAAACGGCATCCACCTATAGAACTAAGGCCCACTCCCTTTTAAAATACTCATTAACACCAGTCGTTTGATGCCCATATTGTACAAACAAATTCTAGGGTCACCCCTGGTCCACCTTTGTGGCAATATCTCGAAACGGCGTCCACCTATGGAACTAAGGATTACTCCCTTTTAAAATACTCATTAACACCTTTCATTTGATACCCATATCGTACAAACGCATTCTAGAGTCAACCCTGATCCACCTATGGCGTCCACCTATAGAACTATGGCCCACTCGCTCATAAAATACTCTTTAATGCCTTTCATTTGATACACATGTCATATAAACACATTCCAGGGTTTCCCTCGGTTCATTTTCCTACATGGTTATTTTCCCTTATGTTGTCACCATAGCTCTCAACTGAGTATGTAATGTTCGGTTACACCCGAACTTAACCTTCCTTACTTGTTAATGTTACTCTGCCCGGAAGTTGAACCAAGGAAACTCGGTGTGGTAGGCGGAGCATGCTACCACAAAACAACTGCGGCCGCCTCGATCAATTATAGCTTGTGTAAATTTTTGGGTGAAGGTGCCTGCTAAAATTGTCTGTTATAGGAGTCTAATAAGCATATTTAATTAATAACTATAATGTAAATTTTTAATTAGGTAAACAAACAGATTCATATTTACGCATATGTCTGTGAAATGAAATGAAATCGACTTTGACAAAACATTTTGCTGGACTTATTCAAAAGAAAATTTCGTAGTACTTAATTTTTTTTTAGATATATATATATATATATTTGCACAGTCGAATTGTGTTATTAAATTGATATGTGTCCAATGACCGCATTTTTAGTGAATAAATACAGAAAAGTATAAAGAGTATACTTAATTAGTTCTATCTGTTTCCAAACTGCTAATTGTTTCTATGGTATACTGCCACAAAACTGGATTTGAGAGCAGTGCACGAAATTCTGAGCAATAACACTGGTCGAACTTGAATGGGCTGACGTAATCAACATCTCTCGTTAAGTGTTAATAAGACATTAATTTGTTGTGGATTTAAACGTCTGTTCATCTTTTACATATTCGTAAAACTAGCCTAAAACCGCCTCCGCACAATATGCCAAGTCATGATCTTGAAAATAGTACCGAGACCGGCCCGAAAATAATTTTTAAATAGTCCCAATAAATCGCGAAATACTAACAGTCACGAAGATAAGCAGAAGGAAGGATATAGTGGAGTTCTTAAAAAAGGAGGATCCAATACTCCCCTGAAATACTTTCTTTTTTAAATGATCCTGAAATATTTCCGAAAACGACGAACAGATTTCGATAGTTAAAAATTATTTGGTGGCAGTCCTTCCTATATGATTCCCTAAACAATCGTAAAATACTTTCGAAAACAATTTTGAAGTTATTTGGAGTTAGTCCCCAAAAATTCACGACGATATTATTACGAAAACAATCCACAAACGGATCCGAAACAGCACCAAGAAGATCTCGAACGCAATCTCTAATTTAAAGTAAGGGGAAAATATTGTACACCCATGTCTTATGAGCTTAAGACTTTCCTGAATAAAAGTCATATATATCTAAATGTGAAATGTGAAACTTACAGTCAAATTTGTCAACTTAACAAGATATTTTCTAAATATTACAATGAAATATGTAGTCCAAGTCTTTAAAGCCTTAAATTTACTGAATAAAAGCCATACACAAATTTTCCAATATGTATATCTAAATGTGAAACGTCATACTTGCATTTAAATATGTTAAATTAACCACATATTTTCTAAATTTAAAAATCAAAGATACATGCTATTTACATGTTGATATCAACTACTCTATAGCTGTAGAGCTATAGCTATAGCTTAAGAGATCACTCAGTTTAAAAGTAGCTCTCGATGGTCGTTTGTCGAAAGTACAGCAGCTCCACGTCAATTCTTCAATGGGCACTTATAAAAAAGGATATAAGCATTACCCTATTAGCTATTTAAGCCACAGTAGAGATAGAGAGTTCGCGTAAGGGTGCGGTGATAGCAGAACATACGATACACGTGTTACGGATAAAATATGTAAATGTCGCAGATTTTTTAATATGTTAAGTTAACAAAATGTTTCTAAATTTAAATTTTAAAGTTGTAGTATGCTTTTTACATGTTGATAACAATTAATCTATAAATAGAAATTTAACATGTTTAATATGTTATTTTAACAGATAAATATCAACATATTTTTTCTCAATCCCCTTATGTGCTGTCTAATCAAATATAAATAAAAAAGGAATTGATAAAAACAATCGTCAAGCTGCAAATTCTTCATATTTTATCTATAGCTTTTATATGCTTTAATGTTATTTTTACTTTTATAGAATGTATAATCTAACCATTCTTCTTTTTTTACATGAATGGTGTAAATTTCATATCTAAATAGCGTTTTTTTTTTTGCAGACTTTTTCAATTTGAAATTAGTGTTAAAATTCACAAATAAAACATGTAGAACTCGCATATCTTGTCTGTCAGTTCCACATCATCTAATTTAAATTTCACATTTGAATACCGTTTTTTTTTTTGTTTTGCATTAATTAATGGAAATTTTTTATACCAAGTATATGGAACTACAGATTTTTCTGTGTATTTTACAACATATAAATTTAATTTTACATCTAAATAATGTATTATCTGCTTATTTTTAAACTTTATTTCATGTAAAGTTCACAGACTACATATGTAGAATTCGCAGGTCTTCTCTGTAAACTTAACATCTTTTAATATTCGTTTCACATCTAAATACTATCTGTACATTTCTTTTCAAATGATGTAAAACTTGCAGAAAGAGTACGTTGCAGCTATTCTAAAGTATGTTACTTTCACATATACTCACATGTGAACAATTTATACATACATATATTTAATAGACCGTGAACATACATACACATCATTTTTTTTTTAATTTCTCATTGTTTACAAAGTGTTTAACTAGTAATCTTTACTTGAAATAAATGTTTTCAACGCAGCTTGCAGAAATACAACTTTTTTTAAAAACCTTGATTGAAACTGTTTAAAGATTTAAATTTTTTAATCTGTCGCATTTGAACTTTAAGTTACTATACAACAGGCTTCCCAAGGCAGCCGGTTCTATGAACTAGAGCGACTGGGGATTTTTCCCCACCAAGAGCTGTCATTTAATGAGGAGCTGTATGAGCTATACGCAGACATCAATATAGTACAGCGAATTAAAACGCAGCGCCTACGCTGGCTAGGCCATATTATGCAAATGAAAGATGACGCTCAGGCTAAGAAAGTTTTTTTTATCGAAACCTGCCTATGGAAGCAGAGGAAGAGGGCGGCCCACTCCGCTGGAAGTACCATGTGGAAAACGATTTAAACTCCCTTGATGTGACCAATTGGCGCCACGGCCATAACCCTAACGGTTAAACGCCAATTAAGTAAGTAAGTAAGGGCTGTCATTTCAGCGTACACTGCTACAACAACAACAACAACTAATAAAGTTGGAAAGCATTCTATTAAAGATAAAAATCAATAAACAAGAAATAATAATGTTCAAATTATAAAAAGTCGCAGCTGATGTATTTGTTTATGTAACTTTTTTTAAATTTTATTTTATAAATCAAAACGACATAATTAATATTATGTGGCTACAAACAAGCCTCGTTACAATTTTTACAAATTCTATACAAAAAATCATGCTCCAACAGTCGTATTTAGCTTCTCACTATACATTTCTGCTTTTTTACTGAGCTTTTCGTTCGTTACGCGCTCATTGCACTCGCTTTGATGTTTTTGTTCGCTGCCGCACTTTGATCGAATTCTACTTGTTGCATGCAAGCTGCATTTGTTTTGTACTCCCCTTTTTGTTTTTGATCTCCCCTCAACACTTTTTTATAGCCTTCTAACGGAAGAGTTTTATGCTGTGCTGTAAGTTTTTGTTGCTCTTTTTGCTTAACGATGCATAATTGGGCGGAAAAGAAAATAATGACTGTTTGGTGTCTTCTCCATGAGATTTTTTTTCATTCCGTGAGCCGCATACTTACAAACGCCGTAAATCACTTTAGGGTTTTTTGTTTTAATTAATCACCTCTTTCTTGGTGTGAAAAAATAATTTATTAATTTAATTATAGCGGAAGTTTTGTTAGGAAAATTTGTTCCATTTGATTTTAGTTTTTGTAGTTAATCAGTGTTTTTCGCTGAATCGAACTGCATTTGAATTTGTTTTTGGGCTGTGTACAGTTATTTGGAGCTTAAATTTGAAGAATCGATATTGTATTCAGATACTGTTTGTGCAGTATAAAATTTAACACAGTCAACGACGGCACTTTACGCCAAGAAATAGAATGATTATTTCTACAGTAGCATAATAAAATAACGAACAGACACTATCAGAACACGCCCGGTGAACCCCGTTCTCAGGGTTCAAAACACAATGATTGCAGAAGAAAAAATCAGACTTGAAAGGGACTTTCGCATCACTGTGGCTAAATCTCAATTTTGATATTGTAATAAGTTATCTCTTACTTTTCTTAAACTATCTCAGGCATACACAACATATGCGTGTCCTACACAACCAAAAATATTTTTAATTGTGATCTAACGACAACTAAGGGAACTAAGGGAACTAAGGGGCGGGACGGCTCAGAAGGTTTCATGTGATCACATTATTTCGACCCGAGATAGCCTGGCTAGTACTTAATGGTGCTGGTTACCGGATCGTACCGAATCTATATCCGGCGTAGGATCATTAACATCGTTGACACTGTCCTAAACCTTCGAGTAGTGCCTGTATCGCTAAAAGAAGTAGAAGAAGAGGAAAGAGCAAAAAGAGGAATAAGAGGGAAAATACGACGCCATTACAACCGAGATAATGGTGATAATGATGACGAGAAGACGAAGACGTCAAAGAATATGTAAATTAAAGTGAAAACAAAGTCCAATTCGAAAATGAAGGATGAATGCCCTCAGTTTATTTTGAAGTAACTACTAACTTAATTGGCACTTAGCCGCTTAAACGGTTAACCACAGGCTTATGCCTACGATCTGAGTAATGCCAGCAGTCTGATCTTGAGTTAAAATTACATTTACGGTTACAGTCACGGCTGTGGTTACTGCGGCTAAGGGTATGGTTAAAGGCGCATGCCGGCGCCAGCTCTACGGCTACTTTTACCGCCACGATTACTACGGTTTACCTATGCAACTGCTGCTAATCTTACGAATATAGCTATGCACATTGGTCGGTCTTACGTGGATTTGGTGGGCAAAAATACTTCCAGTTGAGACATCAACGTGAAACTTTGGTCACGGCTTTACAAATACGTGAGAATTATTTTTTCATAAAATTGGTGCGGATGATACCTTCATACCGACCCACAATCACCCACTTTCACCGCATGCATACAAAAAACAAAAAAAGAAATCGTTTGGTCTTTTTAAATTTCTATCGCAATAACAATGTTTAATAGGATTAAATAAAAAAAATAAGGTTATTAATAGATCTTGCATACATAACAATAACAAAACAACACACACACACAAAAGTTTACATTTGCATATCGTCGACTTGATATAATAATGTCATATGTTACATGTGAGCACATATAACATACGACAATTATTTATCAGGGTGACGCTATCAGAAAACTGTCGCAAGCATAGTTAGTGGCAGAAAGTGGCAGCTGATATTAACACTTTAGAATCTTAATACTTTGACTAATAATAGGATATAAGTCCCAACGTGAGGATCGATGGGGAACTCAACTAAAACTTAAGCTGAATTTTAAATATTTGTACAAATAAACACTAATAAAGGCACTGGTGAAATTTTAAATAACAAAAAAGAACACAACAAGCTAAAGACGCTAAAATTATTTCAAAATGAAGTAAATATCTTTGGATTCATGCATTCGTTTTTACTTATTGGTTGGTGGCTATAGTTACAGATGCAACATAGCTTTAATTAGAAGTTTTGGTAAAGGCTAGGATAAGAATTATAACGCAGGTTACGGTTACCGTCATAACAGCTTTACTGTTAAGGCTTCAGCCATGGTTATGAATATGAGATAAAATAAGGTAACCGTTACCGATATGGCTATGTTATGTTTATAGAACAATATAATTAAAGTTATGGTAAATGCTACGGTCAGAATTTTTTATGGTGGGCGTTACAGCTTTTACTGTGAATATTTCAGATATGGGTATGATTATGAGAATAAAGTTACAGTTAGGGGTATGGCTACAGTTGCGTTTACGTTGTCGCTTATACGGATATGACTACCGACAAAAATCTGCAATAAACTTTTTTCCGCCAATTAGCAGCAAATTTTCTGACAATTATTTTTTATTTTTTTTTTTCAAACCGCGTCCTTAACGATCTTAACTCATTTACATTAAACTGTACTTTAAACAAAAGAAATTCACTCATGTCAAACCCGCTTTAAAAACAGTTAAGCAACTACTATGAATTTAATAATTTATAACTGTATTGATCATATTCAGAGACTTGGTAATAATAATTTCTCTTAAACGTCAATGCTATTGTAAATGAATGTTGTCGAGCATGAAAATGTGAAAGCAAAATAGTTTTTGATTGATGATGAATCGACTGGCAGCGTTGGTGGCCCAACATCCATATACTGTGGGTACTCTAGTTTCAAAGTAATGACTCAAAAATTTGTACGTACATAGACTCAGCTGCTGGCAGCAGAGGACTGACAGTCAATAAACTGATAAGCATGAGAGTGTAGATAAAAAAAAAAAAACGTTTTTAAGAGCTTTACGAACTTTAATATCAGATATTTATTTATGTTAACATTATTAGGGAAAATTGTTTTAGCTCAAATATTACTTCAGTAGAACCTTTTATCAAATAGATCTGCATCTCTGCATCTATTTTCAAAGGCATCAAAATCGTAACTTTTTTGTTGTTTTTAACTAATTATGCATTTGACCACAAAAGCCAACAGGAAAGAAAGGAAAGTTGTAAAACTAATTGAGTTTGTGAATAAAAAGTGTGTAAGTTTATTTTTTTATTTATTAATTTCACAGTCAACAACCGACGCACTGCGTTATACAGTGGGGTGTTTTGATGAAACAAATTTGTTTAGCGCGCTACCACCACACCACGGCGGTCATAACAGGTACACTTTTTCATTTTCGCCTTGCTCTTGTCCTCGCTCCTTCAACATCTTCTGCGCCGTCGTCTTCATTACCATTATTCAATATTTTTTCAAAAACAGGCTTTCTTTTAAATTTTGAGAATTCAGTGATGTCATATTTTTGAAATGAAAGAACTCTTTTTCCTGTATGGAGTATAATAAAGAAGGTAGCAAAACAAAAAATACACAAAATCTAAAAAAAAATTACAAAAAAAAATAAAGTCAAAATTTTCTATATTCCGTTCCAAATTAAAAAATATGTTTTCAACTATAGAAAGCTTATGAAAAAAATAAATATCAAACAGCCTTGAGCTCGAATTCGAATCTAGAATCCAAATTAAAAAAAAAATGTTAAATCTTTATTGATGATTAAGGGCTAAGTTAGTGCATAATTTCTAATAATTTTCCAAATTTTTTCTATTCTCCTACGCGTTTCAATGCTTTTTATGCATCTTAATCAAGGAGTCTTTTTATATCCATCTTTTCGTCTCTTTATTTTTCTTCTCCTTCGTCTCTTCTTCGCCCAAGTCTCTTCCCTGATCCATGATGATGTTCATCCCGTCCCTTTTTATCTCTATTTCCCTTCGTCTCTCTTTGCTTGTACGGTTCAATTTATACCCCCTCAGGCTCACTAACCTTTTTTTTCAAATTTCATCATCTTTAAGAATATTTTAGCAAACGGGCCTAATTCTAGTTCATTTCACAGAGAAAAGGCATCTCAAATAATAACCTAGACGATGGGCTACCTAAGCACCAATTTCCAGACAATTGAGTCTTAAATTATATGTTCTTTATATATCGGTATCTGGTTTAGCTCCCGAACTAAGTATTGTCCTATAAAATGGTCAGGGAATAAGGTACTTTAGTGTGAACTTTGAAATTGGATATAAAGCTTTGGAGTTGCCACTAATGTTTCCGAAAATATGTGTGTGATATTGAATATTTGGCTTGTCTGGGAGGTGCCCTCCATGAGAGCGTCTTGAAATTCCCAAACACGAAATTCCCAGCTTACAAAAGGCGAGGCAAAACAATTTAAATTAATATTGGGTTTAAATTCCGGGCAAAGTAACACCAACAATTTTGAAAAAAGTTGTTTTAAATGAGAAAAAAGGTTTTCTAAGCGTGACCGCCCTTTGGAAAACACTCAAAGTCTGAGTGTATTTTACGTCTCCTGACCTGCCACCGTAACTTTTCAGTGGAAAGGAGTAATAAAACACACTATTACTTGCCAGAGTGAACTTATCCAGCATAGCCTCCTTATCCAGCAGCGTCGCCCCGTCGCAGTAAGCCTTTCCAAAGTACCAATTTAAGACCATAAAATTCGCAGTTGGTTCGTCTGGCATTCCCAAAGACGGTTTTATAAGGACGTGACTCGTGAAAAGAAAAGTGTGTGTTCGGATGGAAACGTAGTTCTCAGAGGAAACATCCCAGCCCCATACCTGGTGTCTGTAGGCAGAAAACCCGCCGTTTAAAATAAAGGTGTGGTGATAGTGTGCTCCGCCTACCAGAACGAGGGTCCTGGGTTCAACTCCCAGGCAAAGTAACATCAAAATTTAAAACAAAGTTATTTCAATTAGACAAAAACATTTCTAATCGGGTAGCTCTCGGAAGTCACTTTGAGTGTATTTCTGCCATCAAAAGTTTCTCAGCCACAATGCATCTGCCTTAAAAGACCACGACGCCAGTAGGAAGAGAAGCTCAGCCTTTATCTTCTCGGATTTAAGTCGCACCAATTATTTATTTATTATTTAGTAGAAAAAAAAGATAGAGGTAAAGATATAGATACGCAAGAATACGCAAGCCGGTTGAAAATATCATGTGAAATGTTGACAGAAATATTTCTGTCTTGCTATTATAGACTGCATAAAGATTATTAAGATCGATATATATTGGAACGATTATCCGTCATCACTAGCCGAACTTTGGTTTGGAGGCAAAGCGGTGTAGTGTAATTTTTCTTTCTCGAAGGTATGATGGAAAATCGCTGGAATATACATCGATTATGCACCTTGTCGGAAAATCAACAAAACAAAACGAATCATTATCAAGATCCATTGATGACCACGCCCACTTTTTACTTATCTGTGCTTTAGAGGTCGGACCGTACGAAAATTTTTAAAGCATATGTCTTATTCAGCTTGTTGGTTAGAGTGGGTTTTTTGCTTAACAGTAGGAAGAAGCTATCTTAAGTTTTAGTGAAGACAATAACAAAGAAACGCGAAGTCGATTTTGGAAAGCCACGTCCAAATTGGAGACCATTGAAGTAGCTTGAAACATAAGCCTTTACAATGAATACAACACTCTTTTGATTTACTTATAACTTTTTTGTTATTACACAGAACTTTATTAAATGTTTTTGTTGAAAATCTACAGCTGGGATCTACTAGTCCTTAGTCTTTCTTTCTTGTTGCTTATATTAGCAAATAACTCGAGCCTTTACGCAATTTTTTAATATATACTCTAACTTCAACCGTTGCTATAGGCCAAAAATAAAAAATCAAAGTGAAAAGTTGTTTACCAAATGTATGGTTATGGTATTAGTTGGCTTTTGCAGTGTGAGCAAGTTAAAAATAAAGTGCAAGTTTAAGCTATTCAAAAATACATAAAATATCATTGTATTGCAATAAATAAAAATTAATATTGAAATCAAAGGTATTTACTTCATTTGGATGTAATTCCAGTGTTCTTAGCTTGTTGTGCTTTTTTTTGTTATTTAAAATTTCACCAGTACCATTATTAGTGTTTATTTGCACAAATATTTCAAATTCAGCTAAAGTTTTAGTTAGATTCCTCACCGATCCTCACGTTGGGGCTTATATCTTATTATTAGTCAAAGTTTTAAGATTCTAAAGTGTTAATGTGAGCTCCCACTTTATGCCACGAAGTATGTTTTGCGACAGTTTTCTGATTGCGTGACCCTGATAAATTATTGTCGTATGTTATAGGTGCTCACATGTAACATACGACATTATTATATCCAGTCGACGATATGCAAATGTAAACTTTTGTGTGTGTTTGTTGTTTTGTTATTGTTATGTATGCAAGATCTTTTAATAACTTTAATTTCTTTATTTAATCCTATTAAACATTGTATTTGTGATAGACACATCTTATCACTTTTCCCCCCACATCTACTCACTTGTTTATGCATGCGGTGAAAGTGGGTGGTTGTGGGTCGGTATGAAGGTATCCCCCGCACCAATTTTATGGAAAAATAATTCTCACATATTTGTAAAGCCGGTTCCAAAGTTTCACGTTGATATCTCTGCTGGAAGTATTTTTGGCCACCAACTCCATATAAGACCGACCACTGTGCGTTGTCGACAAATTTGTTTGTAACTTTCTTCAAAATATCCCATAGTGCGACATATGAGTAGCACAAGATTGCAAAGCATTTAATTACACAACAAAAACAGCAACAACACTTAAAAACTCAACTGCATAGCTTTTTGTTGGTTAAAATAGTTAATTAGAAAAGAAAAATGCATTACAACAGCAACAACAAAACTATGAAACAATAAAAGAGCAATGCACTTAGTACAACAATAAGGCAAACAGAGAATGGCTATGCTAATCAGTGTGGCAAAGCTCATTTTACAGTTAAATCTAAGTTGAATGCGTGGCACGCACAGTAATGCCACAAACTCTATTAAAATACAAACAAACAAACGCATCTTAATCAAATTACGAGAGTAGTGTACTCTTTAGGAAACTTTAGTTGCAACAATAACTAACAAAACAACAACAGCAAAGCTAAGTCTAAAATAATAAAATGAAATACAATAAGGCAACCGCATTTAGATGTACGAACAAACTCTTTTGCGATTGTTGTGGTTTTCGGGCATTTCATTGTGTGATTGGAGTAAGAGGGGGCGTTAAAAATTTGCAAGAAAGCAGCGGTGACTTGTGGCCGCAAGAGTTTATTAGCTACGTCAGCTGGAGGCGAAAATACTTTGTATAGCGCTGATGCGTCAAATTAACAAGAAGTCCAAAAGGCAATGGAAAATAGCTGTCTTGCTTCTTTTTTTGTGTTTGCCACCATTTATTTTTAATTGGAATAATCCAACGTCATTTAATCTTCATAATTCACCAAACTAATGATGATGATGTTGTGCAGAGCAACAAATACTTCCAAAGCGGGTGCTCGTCATGCACAGCACAGTAAAATCATGCCGCAACACTGCCGGATAAAATGTGCAGCAACACCCAGTAGTCACAGTAAACAAGTAAATAGACGTGTGCAACAACAACAACAGCATAGCTCTAAACAACTACGACAACAACAACAGCAGTAAATTGTTGGCTACTGCGCGGCTGATTATTGTTTGCCTTCTGTTTGGAGCGAATAGTTGACCACGGTTTTGCAGATTCATTTGTGCCGTGTTATATTGCTTATGTTGCTGTTGTTGTTGCTACTTTTGCACGCCAGAATCTTGATGGATGTGTGCACGTTGTGGCATAACCAAACCTGCAACGACACCATGCTTCGTTGGTTCATTCAGCACCTGCAACAGCAGGCGCAAAATGGTAAAAATCAACAATAACATGCACAACAACAACAATAACTATTTACAAGACATTTCCGCATTCTAGTGAAGCACAGTGAGTCCCTGTTGGCGATACCAATTTTTAATTTGGCTTACAGGCTAAGCGGTGCTTATCTTCTTCTTTTAGCGATAAGGAAAATGCCGCAGATTTTGGGGAGTTTTATCGATGTAGATGGTCTTTTGTCGCACATTGATTTGGTATGTTCCGGAAAATAGCACCATTAAGGCACTAGCGTGACTATGGTGCATGGGCTATAAATAGGGCTAAAAAGGGATTTAGTTCAAGATTCCGACACTGGAGCTAAATAAAACCGTAATGAATGGTGTGGTAAACCCATTCTTCCCTGCTCACGAAATATATTGAAGACTGGCACCCTTGAAAAACCTCCGCTATTTACCACAGCAGAGTGACATTCTTCAGTAAGAAGTGAAAAGAAAAATAAGGCCCCAGGCTCACACAGAGCTGTTTAAGGTACACAATCTCGTCGTCACCATACCAGCCATTATGCATGCTCGACACAGCCGGAAAACTTTTTGAAAGGCTGCTAGAATCACGTATTGCTGTCGCCATAAAACAAGAGAACTATATCCCAGGCAGCATGGTTTCAGATCTGGAAAATGCCCTGCAGGTGTGATCGAAAATGTCCTCACCAGAGTAAAAGCAGTTCATCAAAGTAATACGAAATATATTCCAGTTGCCGTACTTTTGTCTTTTAACGTAAGAAACGCTTTCAATAGAAGAAAAGAAGTGAGAAGACTTGCTGACCGCTTTAGAGCAATTATTTTAAATCGCATGCGTCCTACAATGAGTCAACAGGAGCTAAATATCTTAGAGATCGCATCTTTATGTGCCAAACCTGAAGTGGGCCGCGACCAAGTGGGTATCGCACCTATTGTATGAGGCGAAGGCACTGCTGCAAAAAGAAGAAGAGAAGATGTTGAAGTGCGGAATATTAGAAGCTTTGACAATGTAAACTACAAATCTACCCAAAAGCCCTGCGGACAATACTGCCTGAAACAGTGTCATTGTTCATAAGCAACATTTTAAGAAACTTCACTCGGAGCAAAAATAAACGGATTTTGAACAAAGCCGAATAAGTGATAAATTTACATAAAAGAGGCATAGGAGTTTCAAGGCCATTTTAAAGGCAGCGCTCATCAAATTTTCATTCAAGTCATACTAAAGCGTTTTTATACTCAGCTGAGCAGAACTCACAGAATATACCCTGCAAAAATCGCGAGTACTCCATGCATGCATGTAAGGAGTACTCGCTATGGACCAACCGAGATATTCATTAAGCTCTTGTTATCTTGTTGTTTGTGTTGTTGTTGTACCTTGTTGGTGCTGTTAATTTTTCTTCCCAGGCACTTTTATGCTCAATGTGCTGTGCCTGCAGCATTTATTATTTGTATTGCTATTGTAATTCTGCTAACTATCCACATATTGTTGTTGTTGCTGCTATATACAGAGGAATGTGTTATTGACCAATGCGCCAAATACAATTTGTGAATTTTTTCTTTCTGCTGCCACTAACTACAACTGCAGTTAGCATGCGAAGGTGCAACAAATTTGTGGCTGCAACTAGTTGCTCATATTGCATGTAAAAAATATTCTTGATTTTTTTTTTTTATATAAAAGAAAAAAATATTCGTGGAATTTAACACAAGTTATTGTTTGAGTAATGAATGTGTTTATTTTTCTTTGGCACTTCTGTGGTGTTGCAGCACATTCACATGTTGTGCCACCGTATCGCTTTCATCTCTCACCAAGTACTTTTGGTCACTTAGAACGAATTTTGCTATTCTCTTCTTGCATGCGGCCGCCATTCAGCGCATTACACATTTTTAAGTATTTTGTTTTTTTTTTTTTATGTTCCAACCATTAAAAATATGGCACTGTAAATGCAACGTTCGCATGCCACAACCACTTACCGCTAACTTGCAAAGCACCAAAACTTTTTAACTGAAATGAAATTGCTGAGATGTGAAAAATGTTGCAGCAAAAGGAAGAACATGAGATTTAAGCCACGAAAACCAGACTTAAAGAGTAAAGCCACGTACATAAGAAAAATGCCAATACGTGCCTTGTTACACAGACTATCGCCAAGTTGTTTACTATGCTCGGAAAATAATTGCTATTCTTTAAGTTTTTTCACTCAGACTTTAACTGTTATTTTTTCTCTCGGACTATAACAGTAATTTTTTGAATTTTTTATTTCGCTCGACGAAATTGGTTATTTGTTGGGTACTTCATTTTACTCTCATAATAACAGTTATTTTTTGAGTTTCTTACATCGCTCGGTTTTGCCGGTAAGAGCCTTCGCGTATCGCCTAAGGTCTGCAGACCACTTAGCCTCTCTTTGTTTACCCCAAAAAGTTGTAGCAGCTTATATACTCGTACATATGGGACATAATTCCTCAGGGGCTAATATCGCTATCGCAGCATACTTATTGCAACGGCAGGTCAACAGAAACGACTCTCCTTTCGATATTAAAGCAAATGACCCCTCTAGAACACATGCCCTTCGCGTCTTTTCTGACATTGAACGCGCGTTTAGCAATATCCTGCCTGGTTTGTTTGTAATGCCCCGATTGGCCTAGGAACGGGCTGTGGTTGAATTTTGTAACAAACTTCTGTGAAACAGAATTGTCGCAGCGTAGTGAGGAGATGCCACAATCGAGAGGAAGGTATGCATCGGCATTCCACAGACTGCACTAGTTGGGCTGAACCAAAAATGGTTCTTTTTATACAAGACTCCCACTTTCAGAAAAAGTTCTATTGGAAGAATAACGTTCGTACCGGGGCACAGCAATACACCTGGCAATTGTCACGCGGACTTTCTAGCGTGCATGGGTGCAACAAAACCGAATACAGATGACTGTATCGTATACCAATTATCCCTAGCCATCTATGATCTGCTACTCCATAGATGGGGACGGTAGCCAACTAAGCAAATGCTGGGTGTTCACAACCTCTTGCAGGGCAGCGAAATCCTTTTGGCCAAAAGTATTTTGATTAAATAATTGGGTACACCAAGCCCATCTATCAATGGTGATTGGAGTTTTGACATGTCACTTTACAATGGAAGTCCGTCTGGTACGACTCAACATACTAGAAACCACTTGCTGCAGCTGCATGAAAAATGACGAGGTGGATTCATCAGGACACTTATTCTTGAAGGTCTAGCATTTTTAAGATATAGGCGAAAGTATTGCGGCTTAACTCACTCGAATCTACGATGGGCTTGCACAGGGTCGAGTTCTATCTTATTTATATCAAAATTTTTGCTACACAACGTCTTTCTCAAGTGGTATCAAAATGGACCCTAAAATTATCCTCCATTGACGAAGCGTCTATATCGCTTAAAAATATTTTGGAGCTTTTGACTTCGTTTGGCTAATAACGTATATTTATACTCAGTTGAGCAGAGCTCACAGAGTATATTAACTTTGATTGGATAACGGCTGGTTGTACAGGTATAAAGGAATCGAGATAGATATAGACTTCCATATATCAAAATCATCAGGATCGAAAAAAAATTTGATTGAGCCATGTCCGTCCGTCCGTCCGTCCGTTAACACGATAACTTGAGTAA
The DNA here is from genome assembly GCF_040869045.1 of Eurosta solidaginis. NCBI lineage: Eukaryota > Metazoa > Arthropoda > Insecta > Diptera > Tephritidae > Eurosta > Eurosta solidaginis. The sequence continues at coordinate 270,331,437 of NC_090319.1, read as the reverse complement.
ATTATGAGGTATCTTGATGAAATTTGGTATGTAGGTACCTGGGCACTCATCTCAGATCGCTATTTAAAATGAACGATATCGGACAATAACCACGCCCACTTTTTCGATATCGAAAATTTCGAAAAATCGAAAAAGTGCGATAATTCATTACCAAATACGAATTAAGCGATGAAACTTGGTAGATGAGTTGAAATTATGACGCAGAACTGAAAACTAGGAAAATTTTGGACAATGGGCGTGGCACCGCCCACTTTTAAAAGAAGGTAATTTAGAAGTTTTGCAAGCTGTAATTTGGCAGTCGTTGAAGATATCATGATGAAATTTGGCAGGAACGTTACTTATATTACTATATGTCTGCTTAATTAGCAAATTAGCAAAATCGGAGAATGACCACGCCCACTTTTTAAAAAAATTTTTTTTTTAAATTCAAATTTTAAAAGAAAAGTTAATATCTTTACAGTATATAAGTAAATTATGTCAACATTCAACTCCAGTAATGATATGGTGCAACAAAATACAAAAATAAAAGAAAATTTCAAAATGGGCGTGGCTCCGCCCTTTTTTATTTAATTTGTATAGGATACCTTTAATGCCATAAGTCGAACAAAAATTTACCAATCCTTGTGAAATTTGGTAGAGGCTTAGATTCTAGGACGATAACTGTTTTCTGTGAAAAAGGGCGAAATCGGTTGAAGCCACGCCCAGTTTTTATACACAGTCGACCGTCTGTCCTTCCGCTCGGCCGTTAACACGATAACTTGAGCAAAAATCGATATATCTTTACTAAACTCAGTTCACGTACTTATCTGAACTCACTTTGTATTGGTGTAAAAAATGGCCGGCATCCGACTAAGACCACGCCCACTTTTTCGATATCGAAACTTACGAAAAATGAAAAAAATGCCATAATTATACACCAAATACGAAAAAAGGGATGAAACATGGCAATTGTATTGGTCTATTGACGCAAAATATAACTTTAGAAAAAAACTTGGTAAAATTAGTGTGACACCTACCATATTAAGTAGAAGAAAATGAAAAAGTTTTGCAGCGCGAAATCAAAAGCCCTTGGAATCTTGGAAGGAATACTGTATTACATATATAAATAAATTAGCGGTACCCGACAGATGATGTTCTGGATCACCCTGGTCCCCATTTTGGTCGATATCTGGAAAACGCCTTCGCATATACAACTATGGGCCACTCCCTTTTAAAACCCTCATTAACACCTTTCTTTTGATACCCATATTGTACAAACGCATTATAGGGTCACCCCTGGTCCACGTTTATGGCGATATCTCGAAAAGGCGTCCACATCTAGAACTAAGGCCAACGCCCTCTTAAAATACTCATTAACACCTTTCATTTGATACTCATATCGTACAAACAAATTCTAGAGTCACCCCTGGTCCATCTTTATGGCGATATCTCGAAAAGGCGTCCATCTATAGAACTTAGGACCACACCCTTTTAAAATACTCATTAATACCTTTCATTTGATACCCATATCGTACAAAATAAATTCTAGAGTCACCCCTGGTCCACCTTTATGGCGATATCCCTAAATGGCGTCCATCTATAGAACTATGGCCCACTTCCTCTTAAAATACTCTTTAATACCTTCCATTTGGTACACATGTCATACAAACACATTCCAGGGTTACCCTAGGTTCTTTTTACAACATGGTGATTTTCCCTTACTTTGTCTCCACAGCTCTCAACTGAGTATGTAATGTTCGGTTACACCCGAACTTAGCCTTCCTTACTTGTTTTATACTCAGTTGAGCAGAGCTCACAGAGTATATTAACTTTGATTGGATAACGGTTGGTTGTACAGGTATAAAGGAATCGAGATAGATATAGACTTCCATATATCAAAATCATCAGTATCGAAAAAAAATTCGATTGAGCCATGTCCGTCCGTCCGTCCGTCCGCCTGTCCGTTAACACGATAACTTGAGTAAATTTTGAGGTATCTTGATGATATTTGGTATGTAGGTTCCTGGGTACTCATCTCAGATCGCTGTTTAAAATGAACGATATCGGACAATAACCACGCCCACTTTTTCGATATCGAAAATTTCGAAAAATCGAAAAAGTGCGATAATTCATTACCAAATACGGATTAAGCGATGAAACTTGGTAAGTTAGTTGAACTTATGACGCAGAATAGAAAACTAGTAAAATTTTGGACAATGGGCGTGGCACCGCCTACTTTTAAAAGAAGGTAATTTAGAAGTTTTGCAAGCTGTTATTTGGCAGTCGTTGAAGATATCATGATGAAATTTGGCAGGAATGTTACTCTTATTACTATATGTCTGCTTACTAAAAATTTGTAAAATCGGAGAACGACCACGCCCACTTTTTAAAAAAAAAATTTTTTTAATTCGAATTTTAAAAGAAAAGTTAATATCTTTACAGTATATAAGTAAATTATGCCAACATTCAACTCCAGTAATGATATGGTGCACCAAAATACAAAAATAAAAGAAAATTTCAAAATGGGCGTGGCTCCGCCCTTTTTCGTTTAATTTGCCTAGGATACTTTTAATGCCATAAGTTGACCAAAAAGTTACCAATCCTTGTGAAATTTGGTAGCGGCTTAGATTCTAGGACGATAACTGTTTTCTGTGAAAAAGGGCGAACTCGTTTGAAGCCGCGCCCAGTTTTTATACACAGTCGACCGTCTGTCCTTCCGCTCGGCCTTTAACACGATAACTTGAGCAAAAATCGATATATCTTTACTAAACTCAGTTCACGTACTTATCTGAACTCGCTTTGATTGACCACGCCCACTTTTTCGATATCGAAAATTACGAAAAATGAAAAAAATGCCATAATTATATACCAAATACGAAAAAAGGGATGAAACATGGTAATTGTATTGGTCTATTGACGCAAAATATAACTTTAGAAAAAAACTTGGTAAAATGGGTGTGACACCTACCATATTAAGTAGAAGAAAATGAAAAAGTTTTGCAGGGCGAAATAAAAAGCCCTAGGAATATTGGAAGGAATACTGTTCGTGGTATTACATATATAAATAAATTAGCGGTACCCCAGATGAAGTTCTGGATCACCCTGGTCCACATTTTGGTCGATATCTCGAAAACGCCTTCACATATACAACTAAGGGCCACTCCCTTTTAAAACCCTCATTAATACCTTAAATTTGATACCCATATCGTACAAACACATTCAAGAGTCACCCCTGGTCCACGTTTATGGCGATATCTCGAAAAGGCGTCCACATATAGAACTAAGGCCCACTCCTTTTTAAAATTCTCATTAACACCTTTCATTTGATATCCATATCGTACAAAAAAATTCTAGAGTCACCCCTGGCCCACGTTTATGGCGATATCTCGAAAAAGCATCCACCTATGGAACTAAGGCCCACTGCCTTTTAAAATACCCATTAACACCTTTCATTTGATACCCATATCGTACAAACAAATTCTAGAGTCACCCCTGGTCCACCTTTATGGCGATATCTCGAAAAGGCGTCCACCTATAGAACTAAGGCCCACGCTCTTTTAAAATACTCATTAACACCTTTTATTTGATACCCATATTGTACAAACGCATTCTAGAGTCACCCCTGGTCCACGTTTATGGCGATATCCCGAAAAGGCGCCCACCCATAGAACTAAGGCCCACTCCCTTTTAAAACGCTTATTAACACCTTTCGTTTGATACCCATATTGTACAAACGCATTCTAGAGTCAACCCTGGTCCACGTTTATGGCGATATCCCGAAAAGGCGTCCAGCCATAGAACTAAGGCCCACGCCCTTTTAAAATACTCATTAACACCTTTCATTTGATACCCATATTGTACCAACGCATTCTAGAGTCACCCCTGGTCCACGTTTATGGCGATATCCCGAAAAGGCGTCCACCCATAGAACTAAGGCCCACTCCCTTTTAAAACGCTTATTAACACCTTTCGTTTGATACCCATATTGTACAAACGCATTCTAGAGTCAACCCTGGTCCACGTTTATGGCGATATCCCGAAAAGGTGTCCACCCATAGAACTAAGGCCCACTCCCTTTTAAAACACTTATTAACACCTTTCGTTTGATACCCATATTGTACAAACGCATTCTAGAGTCAACCCTGGTCCACTTTTATAACGATATTCCGAAAAGGCATCCACCTATAGAACTAAGGCCCACTCCCTTTTAAAATACTCATTAACACCTTTCATTTGATACCCATATAGTACAAAAAATTCTAGAGTCACCCCTGATCCACCTAAATGGCGATATCCCTAAATGGCGTCCACCTATAGAACTATGGCCCACTCCCTCTTAAAATACTCTTTAATACCTTTCATTTGATACACATGGCATACAAACACATTCCAGGGTTATCCTAGGTTCATTTTCCTACATGGTGATTTTCCCTTATTTTGTCTTCATAGCTCTCAACTGAGTATGTAATGTTCGGTTACACCCGAACTTAACCTTCCTTACTTGTTTTTTTTTTGAGTTTTGTATTTCACTCGGGCTATAACTGTTATTCTTTTGAGCTTTATATTTCACCCTAAAAATAATTGTTATGTTGTGGGTTTATGAATTTAACTCGAAAAATAACATTTATTTTTGAAGTTTTTTATTCCGTTTGAAAAATAGCATTTTTTTGAGTTTTTATTTCGTTTCAAAAATAACTGTTACTTTTATGTAATTTTTAAATCGCTCGTAAAATAGTATTTATTTTTAAACTTTTCTATTCGCTCAGAAAATAACTTTCGAAAAATAAGATTTTTTCTTTTTGCTCAGAAACTTTTATTTGCAGTCGTTTAGAAACTAAAAACAAGTAAGGAAAGCTAAGTTCGGGTGTAGCCGAACATTACATGCTCAGCTGAGAGCTTTGGAGACAAAATAAGGGAAAATCACCATTTAGCAAAATGAACCTATGGTAACCCTGGAACATGTTTGTATGAGATGTGTATCAAATGAAAGGTGTTAATGATTATTTAAAACGTAGTGGGCCTTAGTTCTATAGGTGGACGCTTTTCGAGATATCGCAATGAGGGTGGACCAGGAGTGACTCGAATGTTTTTGTACGATATGGGTATCAAATGAAAGGTGTTAATGAGGTTTTTAAAAGGGAGTCGCCCTTAGTTGTATATGTGAAAGCGTTTTCGAGATATCGACCAAAATGTGGACCAGGGTGACGCAGAACATCTTCTGTCGGGTACCGCTAATTTATTTATATATGTCATACCACGAACAGTATTCCTGCCAAGATTCCAAGGGCTTTTGATTTCGCCCTGCAGAACTTTTTCATTTTCTTCTACTTAATATGGTAGGTGTCAAAACCATTTTACAAAGTTTTTTCTAAAGTTATATTTTGCGTCAAAAAACCAATCCAATAACCATGTTTCATCTCTTTTTTCATATTTGGTACAGAATTATGGAATTTTTTTCATTTTTCGTAATTTTCGATATCGGAAAAGTGTGCGTGGTCATAGTCGGATTTCGGCCATATTTTATACCAAGATAAAGTGATTTCAGATAAGTACGTGAACTAAGTTTAGTTAAGATATATCGTTTTTGCGCAAGTTATCGTGTTACCGGCCGAGCGGAAGGACAGACGGTCGACTGTGTATAAAAACTGGGCGTGGCTTCAACCGATATCGCCCATTTTCACACAAAATAGTTATCGTCGTAGAGTCTATGTCTCTACCAAATTTCACAAGGATTGGTAAATTTTTGTTCGACTTATGGCATTAAAAGTATTCTAGACGAATTTAATGAAAAAGGGCGGAGTTACGCCCATTTTGAAATTTTCTTTTATCTTTGTATTTTGTTGCACCATATCATTACTGGAGTCGAATGTTGACATAATTTACTTTTATACTGTAAAGATATTGAACTTTTTGTTAAAATTTGACTTAAATTTTTTTTTTTTAAAGTGGGCGTGTTCGTAATCCGATTTCGCTAATTTTTATTTAGCACACATACAGTAATAGGGGTAACGTGCCTACCAAATTTCATCGTGATATCTTCAACGACTGCCCAATTACAGCTTGCAAAACTTTTAAATTACCTTCTGCCACGCCCATTGTCCAAAATGTTTCTAATTTTCTATTTCGCGGCATAAGGTCAACGCACCTACCAAGTTTCATCGCTTTATCCTTCTTTGGTAATGAATTATCGCACTTTTTCGGTTTTTCGAAATTTTCGATACAGAAAAAGTGGGCGTGGTTGTAGTCCGATTTCGTTCATTTTAAATAGCGATCTGAGATGAGTATATAGAAGTCTATATCTATCTCGATTAGTTTATGTCGTTACAGATTACCGTTATGCGAACAAAGTTAATATACTCTGTGAGCTCTGTTCGGCTGAGTATAAAAAATCACCCAACAATAATAAGCTGCAACATGTTGCTAAAGCCAGTAGCTAACAGCAGTATCTACACAAATTTACTTTGAAACTAGTTTGCATACAAACAGACAGACGGACAGAAGGTCATGGCTAAATCAACTCAGCTCTTCATCCTGATTATTTCGGTATACTTAATGGTGGGTCTATCTATTTTCGTTTAAGGAATTACAGTTTTGGGTTTCGTAACGAAATTAATATACCATTTCATTTTCATGAAAGGTATAAAAATTTTTACTTACAAGCTCGGTAGCTTTACTTAACAAACGTTAAAGTTTTTACATCGTTTTGTTTTTTTTTTGCAAATTTTATATCGTTTACATCTTGATGCATATCAGCTAAATGTTACTTATTGTACAACATGCGCAACATAATGTGTTCACAGCGTTTTCGTTTTTTTTTTTTTTGTGTGTTCCTTTCTTTGCTTTCCAGTTTGTTGTGTAGCACCAAATTTGAATACCATTTGTATGCGCGCGTAGTTGAAAGTGTTTTTTAAAATATCTACCTTGTCTATTGTCTCTGCATATATCCATGCTTTTACCCCTATGACCTATTCTAATATCACTCAAGCTCGTGTAGTTTGTACCTCAGTTGTTAAGTTACTTAGTATAATGCTTTGCTTTTTGTAACTACTTTGCATGTACCTTGCTTGACTTTTAATACACTTTGACTATATTCGTGTTTGTCTGTCTGGCGGTCGTTCAGTTCTTATCCATTTTTGTCATCTATTGTGCATGCCAAAGTGGCCTCAGCTGCTCTGTGACTGATGCTGCCATATATTTGCGAGCATGGTCATACACAAATAAATTGACAGGAGAAAGTTAAAACACAAAACTCCTTTTTCTCTGTCAATTTATTGGCTTTTATGCAAATTGTTAAACGTGCAAAAAATTTAAAACAGCAAAAGGCCAATAGACACTTCTAAGTGTTTTTTTCACTTTTACTCTATTGGCAACATCTTTTATACTTAAATATTGCAGAAATTATGTAAAGTTAAAGCCCCGTCACATAAGCAGTTTTTCATATAGATGAGTTTAACTCAATATTATGCATTAAGAGTAGATTGCACGTATTTTTATGGAGAACGGTAGATTGAGCTACACTGGCGCCATCTGACATGAAAAAGTAGCCAGCTTGAAAATTTTGTTGCAAGAAAAAGCATAAGAAGAAGAATTTGACATTTGCTTTGGCTAAGGGTACTGGCACACTTTGCAAGTGAAATTATTTTCCCCTCGTAGTGCAAAAATATTATCTCTCAACGATTGATTACCAGTTGTGTTTGCAGAACGCACCGTTGAGTATATTTAATCCACTCGACGGCTGGGATTTAACGTCAAATTACTGAGCATAAATTTTTATACTCAGTTGAGCAGAGCTCACAGAGTATATTAAGTTTGATTGGATAACGGTTGGTTGTACATATATAAAGGAATCGAGATAGATATAGACTTCCATATATCAAAATAATCAGGATCGAAAAAAAAATTTGATTCAGCCATGTCCGTCCGTCCGTCCGTCCGTTAACACGATAACTTGAGTAAATTTTGAGGTATCTTGATGAAATTTGGTATGTAGATTTCTGAGCACTCATCTCAGATCGCTATTTAAAATGAACGATATCGGACTATAACCACGCCCACTTTTTCGATATCGAAAAATTCGAAAAACCGAAAAAGTGCGATAATTCATTACAAAAGACAGATAAAGCGACGAAACTTGGTAGATGAGTTGAACTTATGATGCAGAATAGAAAATTAGTAAAATTTTGGACAATGGGCGTGGCACCGCCCACTTTTAAAAGAAGGTAATTTAAAACTTTTGCAAGCTGTAATTTGGCAGTCGTTGAAGATATCATAATGAAATTTAGCAGGAACGTTACTCCTATTACTATATGTACGCTTAATAAAAATTAGCAAAATCGGAGAAGGACCACGCCCACTTTTAAAAAAAAAATTTTTAAAGTAAAATTTTAACAAAAAATTTAATATCTTTACAGTATATAAGTAAATTATGTCAAAATTCAACTCCAGTAATGATATAGTGCAACAAAATACAAAAATAAAAGAAAATTTCAAAATGGGCGTGGCTCCGCCCTTTTTCATTTAATTTGTCTAGGATACTTTTAACGCCATAAGTCGAACAAAAATTAACCAATCCTTTTGAAATTTGGTAGGGGCATAGATTTTATGACGCTAACCGTTTTCTGTGAAAATGGGCGGAATCGGTTGATGCCACGCCCAGTTTTTATACACAGTCTTCCGGCTGTCCTTCCGCATGGCCGTTAACACGATAACTTGAGCAAAAATCGACATATCTTTAATGAACTTAGTTCACGTGCTTACTTGAACTCACTTTATCTTAGTATGAAAAATGAACGAAATCCGACGTTGACCACGCCCACTTTTTCGATATCGAAAATTACGAAAAATGAAAAAAATGCCATAATTCTATACCAAATACGAAAAAAGGGATCAAGCATGGTAAGGTAATTTAATTGTTTTATTGACGCGAAATATAACTTTAGAAAAAACTTTATAAAATGGTTGTGACACCTACCATATTATGTAGAAGAAAATGAAAAAGTTCTGCAGGGCGAAATAAAAAACCCTTAAAATCTTGGCAGGTATTACATATATAAATAAATTAGCGGTATCCAACAGATAATGTTCTGGGTCACCCTGGTCCACATTTTGGTCGATATCTGGAAAACGCCTTCACATATACAACTACCGCCACTCCCTTTTAAAACTGTCATTAATGCCTTTAATTTGATACCCATATCGTACAAACTCATTCTAGAGTCACCCCTGGTCCACCTTTATGGCGATATCTCGAAAAGGCGTCCACCTATAGAACTAAGCCCCACGCCCTTTTAAAATACTCATTAACACCTTTCATTTGATACCCATATCGTACAAACATATTCTAAAGTCACCCCTGGTCCACCTTTATGGCGCTATCTCGAAAAGGCGAACACCTATAGAACGAAGGACCACTCCCTTTTAAAAATACTCATTAACACCTTTCATTTGATACCCATATCGCACAAACGAATTCTAGAGTCACCCCTGGCCCACCTTTATGGCAATATCTCGAAACGGCGTCCGCCTATGGAACTAAGGATTACTTCCTTTTAAAACCCTCATTAATACCTTTAATTTGATACCCATATCGTACAAACACATTCTAGAGTCACCCCTGGTCCACCTTTGTGGCGATATTTCGAAACGGCGTCCACCTATAGAACTAAGGCCCACTCCCTTTTAAAATACTCTTAACACCTTTCGTTTGATGCCCATATTGTACAAACATATTCTAGGGTCACCCCTGGTCCACCTTTATGGCGATATCTCGAAACGGCATCCACCTATGGAACTAAGGATTACTCCCTTTTAAAATACTCATTAACACCTTTCTTTTGATACCCATATTGTACAAACAAATTCTAGGGTCACCCCTGGTCCACCTTTATGGCGATATCTCGAAACGGCGTCCACCTATGGAACTAAGGAGTACTCCCTTTTAAAATACTCATTAACATCTTTCATTTGATACCCATATCGTACAAACACATTCTAGAGTCACCCCTGGTCCACCTTTATGGCGATATCTCGAAAAGGCGACCACCTATACAACAACCACCACTCCCTTTTAAAACCCTCATTAACACCTTTCATTTGATACCCATATCGTACAAACGCATTCTAGAGTCAACTCTGATCCACCTTTATGGCTATATCCCTAAATGGCGTCCACCTATAGAACTATGGCGTCCACCTATAGAACTATGGCCCACTCCCTCATAAAATACTCTTTAATGCCTTTCATTTGATACGCATGTCATACGAACACATTCCAGGGTTTCCCTCGGTTCATTTTCCTACATGGTTATTTTCCCTTATGTTGTCACCATAGCTCTCAACTGAGTATGTAATGTTCGGTTACACCCGAACTTAACCTTCCTTACTTGTTTTCTCTATATTCGGCTGTCTGACAGTACTTTGATATTTTGAAATATTCATTAGAAATACAATTTTTAAGGATAATTACTTCGTTTGGCAGTCGGCTCAACTCAATCACTCAACTGACGGAAACATGTTTGCAACGTATCTATAAAAATTGTGTTCGCTGAAAGCGCCCAATGTGAAGTAATTTGGTGCTCGTAGTGATTACAGAAACTCTTAATCTAATTGTTATTATCATAAGTAAATAAGACTATTGTATGAACTATTTAAGCAGACAAAAATATTATAATTATACGTACATATATTACTTGACACAAATGCATAAGCTAACTACATTAACCATAATGTTGCTTAATTAGCAGATTTACATACATAAATACCAGATGCATATTAATTGTCTTATTAGTAATTACTGATATTTGAATTATCTTAACACACAGAGTAAATATATATTTTATTATTATTTGTATTGATTTGCTTAGCCTTCGTAGAATGTTAATTCTCCGAAAATGTATTGCTTAAGGAATCATTGATAAATATACCGCTTTTCTTATTGGGTTTACTTGAGCTGACCCACCGCAATGCCCACAATGCCCATAATGCTTTAGGCATGCACGAGTATTTGACAAGCAAATAGTTAAGCAAAGAAATTTTTTTTTGATATGGCACGTATTATGAAAAAATGTCTACAAAGTCAATATACATACATATACCTATGTAAATATACTTACAAAAATGATATATAAAGTCATATCTTATAATCGTAATTTGCTCACGTACAAACCACCTACAAGCCAATATATTTTCCGATAACTGACATATGTGCGAAGGTATGCATATTAGGGTGGCTCACTAATTTGAGTTACAGTTTTTCCAATAGCTTTGGTAAAGTATGCAAACCATGAACTCTTGAAATATGTTTTTTTTTTTTGGAAAATGTGAAATGTTGTTGTTTTATCGGCCTATTAAGCTGTGAGTTCATGGGTTCTATTTTATTATAAGCTTTTATTTACTTTCACTTGGCTGTTGTCTGTAATCAAATCTTGCAAGTTAAATTTGATACACTTCCCGTTGTCCGATTGAGCTGAAATTTTGCACACATGTATAACTCCGATGACAATGCAATATTACTTTGCGAGAATTCAATAAATAAATCGATAACATAGTTATCGGTAAAGATTTGTGTTCACAAGGGAATAAAAGCTAAGTCCTTTGTTTAGAGGCCACCGTGGTGTGATGGTAGCGTGCTCCGCCTACCACACCGTATGCCCTGGGTTCGAACCCCGGGCAAAGCAACATCAAAATTTTAGAAATAATGTTTTTAAATTAGAAGAAAATTTTTCTAAGCGGGTTCGCCCCTCGGCAGTGTTTGGCAAGCGCTCCGGGTGTATTTCTGCCATGAAAAGCTCTCTGTGAAAACTCATCTGCCTTGCAGATGCCGTTCGGACTCGGCATAAAACATGTAGGTCCCGTCCGGCCAATTTGTAAGGAAAATCAAGAGGAGCACGACGCAAATTGGAAGAGAAGCTCGGCCTTAGATCTCTTCGGAGATTATCGCGCCTTACATTTATTTATATATTTGTTTAGAGGGATGGTGAATAACCTACAGCGGCTCAAGAACGAGGTAACTTCGCTTTGTTTGTGTATACAACCAGAGAATTTTTACACAATGAGAAGGCGTTTTTTCTAGATTCCAACTTTTTTGCATGTGAACACGTCTCGCGACTCACCACACACCTTCCAATTTCAATGTTAACCTGTTAACAGTTTCAACTGGTGTTAACATTTTTTGATTATTTTCTCTTAAGATGATTTCTTTGTGGGAATATAGGTATTTAGTAGGATTAATATATTAAAATTTTATTTTTATACTCAGCTGAGCAGAGCTCACAGAATATATTAACTTTGTTCGCATAATGGTAATCCGTAACGGCATTAACTAATCGAGATAGATATAGACTTCTACATATAAAATGATCTGGGTGAAAAAAAAAATTCATTTAGCCATGTCCGTCCGTCTGTAAACACGATAACTTGAGTAAATTTTGAGGTATCTTGATGAAATTTGGTACGTAGGTTCATGAGCGCTCATCTCATACAAAAACCAAATAAATGTAAGACGCGATAACCTCCGAAGAGATCTAGGGCCGAGCATCTCTTCCAATTTGCGTCGTGCTCCTCTTGATTTTCCCTACAAATTGGCCGGACGGGACCTACATGTTTTATGCCGACTCCGAGCGGCATCTGCAAGGCAGATGAGTTTTCACTGAAAGCTTTTCATGGCAGAAATACACCCGGAGCGCTTGCCAAACACTGCCGAGGGGTGACCCCGCTTAGAAAAATTTTCTTCTAATTGAAAAACCTTATTTCTAAATTTTTGATGTTGCTTTGCCCGGGGTGTGAACCCAGGGCATACGGTGTGGTAGGCGGAGCACGCTACCATCACACCACGGTGGCCGGCCGCCGCTCATCTCATACCGCTATTTATAATGAACGAAATCGGACTACAACCACGCCCACTTTTTCGATATCGAAAATTTCGAAAAACCGAAAAAGTGCGGTAATTCATTACCAAAGCCGGATGAAGCGATGAAAATTGGTAGACGCGTTGACCTTATGATGCAAAATAGAAAATTAGTAAACTTTTGGACAATGGGCGTGGCACCGCCCACTTTTAAAAGAAGGTAATTTAAAAGTTTTGCAAGCTGTAACTTCGCAGTCGTTGAAGATATGATGATGAAGTTTGGCAGGCACGTTACTCCTATTACTATATGTATGCTAAATAAAAATTAGCAAAATCGGATGACGAACACGCCCACTTTTAAAAAAAAAAATTTTATAAAGCCAAATTTTATCAAAAAATTGAAAATCTTTACGTACATAAGTAAATTATGTCAATTCAACTCCAGTAATGATATGGTGCAACAAAATACAAAAATAAAACAAAATTTCAAAATGGGCGTGGCTCCGCCCTTTTTCATTTTATTCGTCTAGAATACTTTTAAGGCCATAAGTCGAACAAAAATTTACCAATCCTTGTGAAATTTGGTAGGTGCATAGATTCTATGACGATAACTGTTTTCTGTGAAAATGGGCGAATTCGGTGAAGCCACGCCCAGTTGTTATACACAGTCGACCGTCTGTCCTTCCGCGCGGCCGTTAACACAATAACTTGAGAAGAAAACGATATATCTTAACTAAACTTAGTTCACGTACTTATCTGAAGTCACTTTATCTTCGTATAAAATATGGCAGTAATCCGACTATGACCACGCCCACTTTTCCGATATCGAAAATTACGAAAAATGAAAAAAATGCCATAATTCTGTACCAAATATGAAAAAAGAGATGAAACATGGTAATTGCATTGGTTTATTGACGCAAAATATAACTTTAGAAAAAACTTTGTAAAATGGGGGTGACACCTACCATATTAAGTAGAAGAAACTGAAAAAGTCCTGCAGGGCTCTTGGAATCTTGGCAGGAATAATGTTCGTGGTATGACATATATAAATAAATTAGCGGTACCTGACGAAGATGTTCTGGGTCACCCTGGTCCACATTTTGGTCGATATTTCGAAAACGCCTTCACATATACAACTAGGCTAATCCCTTTTAAAACCCTCATTAATACTTTTAATTTGATATCCATATCGTACAAACACATTCTAGAGTCACCCCTGGTCCACCCTTATTGTGATATCTCGAAAAGGCGTCCACCTATAGAACTAAGGCCCACTACGTTTTAAAATACTCATTAACACCTTTCATTTGATACCCATGTCATACAAACACATTCCAGGGTTACCATAGGTTCATTTTACTAAATGGTGATTTTCCCTTATTTTGTCTCCAAAGCTCTCAGATTAGTATGTAATGTTCGGTTACACCCGAACTTAGCCTTCCTTACTTGTTTTAATATATGTTTTAATATGATTTTCTGTGACGTCTTGCGCATGTTAAGTTAACATGCATTTGGGGAAACATGGTGAGTCGCAAGACGTTTCACATGCAAATGGATCATAAGCAGTGGATGTCAAAAAAAAAACTCCTTCTCGTTAGGGGACTCATTTAACCTTATAAAGTGTGTAAACGTATAAATTTATCTAGTGCGTAAACGAAATGTCAAATTTTGTACGAAAAATCATTTACGCGCACACTTCATCGTGTAAACGCGATAAACTCAAAGGAATGCAACCTTGCAAACATAACAGCCGTCATTTTCATATGTAAAAATTCTCTGATACAACGAACGCTAACGCGGTTAGGCTGTTGTCGCTAAATGTTGCATACTTTTTTGCGCACTTGATTTTGTTTTACAGATTTTTGGCGATGGAATTTGAGCTAAACGAAAGTTGGAATTTTATTTTAAAACAGAGCAGAGATCTGCAATGAATAGTTGTAAACTGAACGCGACATAGGCAAAGTCACAATAAAATATGATTTTAAGTTAGTTAACACTCGAATCGAAGAACTTGACTGTTCAAAGTTGACTTCGAAGATCCCTTGTAATGTTGATGCATTAAAAGAAATGGATAGAATGAGGAACGTTACAAATAACTAAGTATAGATTACATAACTAATTTAAACAATATTTTACCCTACTAAAAATTTAAAAAAATTGATATTTGAAATTAATTTAAGAAAAAAGCTTTTCGAAGTCAAGCTTTTATTACTTGTTAATAGCAAGAAAATGAGGTCCTAAATGATCTTAATTATACTATCAAAATTTAACACGCTTTTTATTTGAACAATTAGGACTGTGATATAAACTGCACGATTTAATAATTTAGGTGTAAAGTTTTAATGTTAAAAATATATAAATATGTACAATATGGAATTTTTTTGTCGCAGACGAAGAAGTCTAATTATCGTTAAAGGTTACAATATTCTTATAAAGTGGTATATTTTTTTTTTTTAGTCAGTTTATTTTTTACTTTTTAGTTAATTTTATTAACCAATAATAAAAGCTCATTTTTAAAAAAGTATTTTTTTTCTTTAATTTTATTTGTCGTTATTAATGTTATGATACGCGATTCAATCACAAAAAGTTTACCCAAATTTTGACAATTGCAGCCATCTTGCTTCCCAAACGAATTGACATCGATTAACTGATGCAAATTTATGAAAAATATAATAGTAATTTCACACAGAAACTTAATCGAATAACAATTTTGTTTTCCTTTTCACACAAGGCCACTAGCTTCATTAAGCGAACATCCGTCAGCAGCCCCCAAAAAAAATACGCTTTTACAAAAAATGGTGAACATGGACAGCAGCCTTAACTACTTAAGCAATTAAAATTAAATTTATAGATTTTGCACCTAACCAAATATGTGCCTATTTTTGAATAATCCATATAATCTTTTGCCGCAAATGCAGCGAAAATAAATTTTTTTTATTATTTTGGGGGTTTTTCGGTACGTTCCGGTAACAAGCACCATTAAGGTACTAGGCCGACCATATCGGGAACGATTTGGTATGACCACATGAAACCTTCTAAGCCATACCGCCCACCCACCCCCTAGATCCATAAGGCAATGGGGGTAGCCAGAGCCTCGGCTGTCAAAGATTTCTCCACGGGTAGATGAGGTTGACACTTGGCTTGGAGAAACTATATATTGCGCTGGCAACCCCTTGAACCTCTAGTAATTGAATCATGGTTATGATATATAAAAACTTTCAACTAAGAAAAAATATATCACAAAAATTATTGTTAAAGCCCTAGCTCGATTTAAACCCATGATACAGATTCAGACTATGACTTATGCTTTTGCGTACATCGAAACACTTAAATAAATAAATTAACGTAGATGCTAGCGACAATAACAGAGTATGTTGTGTCGCACCACGTGTTAAATGAAATACTATCGAGCTACAAAAATTCATTTAATAGTAAGTCCCTAATTTTAAACCTCACCGCGAGAAACTTTGCCAGAGCCTCGAAGTTAAATCCATTTAAACTGGCAACCACCTTGGCCATATCTAAAGTTTTTTCACCAAAGTAAAGGGCACTAATGTTGTATGTATATCGGCCAATAAAGTCAAAAACGTCTTCTGGCTCCTGCAAGTTACATACTGTGCAATGTGGAGACAATATGTTTTTATAGATTCTTGCGTTTAGATTCAACAAACATCCCCTGCCCGGAGAATCAGACTGACTGCATATGCACTGTAATCATCAGTAAAATACAAACTCTCCAACGGCACTAGGGCCGGGTAAAGGTCGTGGGTAGTATACTTCCGAGCCATTTCGAGGAAACTACTTGTATTATACTCAGCTAAGCGTTATAAAAGCGAGGAAGTGAAGGTCTGTATATTAGCTGATGGCAATTGCATAATGAAAGGTAGATTGACGGTATTAGCAAGTTCTTTCCAAGTGTTTATCCAAGAAATCCCCAGGTTGGCAGTCTCCTCTGCTAGAATACGCGGAAGTCTGTCATGTGATAGGCTAAAGCATCGAGTGATATAGAGCATGTGCAGGCGAAGCGTATGTTAACATAGAGCCTGCAAGCCTGTTTCCAGATGCTACATGTGGTTTAGCGTATTAGAGGGAAGGAAGATCAGTTTCTTTACGAATAATCTAAGAAGTTTCTCAACTTGGCCGAATTAGTTAACGCCCCATACCTGTGGGACGTAAAACATAATGGACCTGGAAGCAGCCTCGAAGATTTTTATTTTCTGCGACAAACAGATGTGAGGGTTATTAATATAGTTCAGCCACGTTGCGTTAATAGTGTTTTTAGCATCCACCAGCTTTGAGTCCAAATAAACCAGATCATCTGCGTACATAAGCACCTTCACATTAATGTTCTTAACCCTGACACCCCGCACAATTAGGTCATTTAAGTACAAAGAGAATAGAACTGGGCTTAAGAGGCAGCGGATTTAAGCCCATGATCTTACAAATCAAATGCCGATAAAGTACCAACAAAATTGTTAACATATCCCTGAGAACGGAAAAAATGCCTATAAATATGGCAGTGTGGCAGCATTGCCATACAAATAAGCCCAATGTTCATAGTGATTCTTCGATAGATGTAGCAGCACTGTGAAAATTAATAGACAAGGAGCAGAATAGATATAGTATTATGAATATAACAACGAACGAATATATAACGAACAGTGGTACCAAAATGTTGCCGATGTAGGAGTTTACCAACTCACGAAATGGATCTATACAACGAGCTATGACTGTCTTAAAATTTTCTTTCTCTATTCAAATTAAAAAAAATCGTTTCAATTAAGAAAGAATGTATCATAACGATAATAACGACAATTCGAACCCTCGATGTAAACAATATTGATTTGACACAGTTTTTTCTATGCAACACAATTGATAAAATTATAAGCGGCCTTATTCAAATTTTCCTAAACCTTATCCTCCGAGAGATATTCTAAGCATTTAATTTTTCAATTAGCCTTGCTCACGCGAGTCTCGAAATGATAACGGAATATCTAGTAGTATGTTTAATTGTTTGAAAAAGTATCGAATTTTTTATTATTGTGAGGACTGGAGCAGTCTAATATCAGTCACATGTTTGTTTTATTATGCTATATATTAGTTTACATTTAGATTGAATGTGCGACTCAAGAGGATAAGATATGATGCTAGTATTTTTGTTTATCTTATCTTAGAAACTCGTCATATGTTTGCTGTATACACACCGCACAACTTCTATTCCAAGGTGTTGAAAGCAATTTAGGATATTTTAAAGAGGCTTGAATTGTGTTTCAATTTCGAGACTAAGTTATATTTACCAAGGCAAATTTAAACAAAATAAAATAGTGTGAGAATTTATTTAGCTTCTTATTTAGGATATTTTAACTCTAATTCTGAAGAAATCGTGAGCCAAACTGTCATTTACGTTTCGTTAAAAGATAAAGAGTTTGAAAGGAGTATTTGCATTTATGGGATTTGTGAAGTCACTACTTCATAGTTACTTGATTGTCTATGACAGAACCATACAAAAATTTGTCTCGTAATCAGAATAGATGTGCTTCTTGTTCGCTGGCTCTTCATAAGCTATCTATTATACTGCCCAGGAGATGATCTTTGATTTGATGCGAATACTCAAGTTGTGTCTTTAAATATTATGTATGCTTCTAGGAAGACAGTTTTCGAAACAAAATGTTAGCAGATAGCTGATTTTATCAATAGATACCGATGTGCTGCAGAGCTGTCAAAATTTACAGTGAACGATTGCCCCACTTATTTCATTCTATCAATGATTAAGAATGTAAGGCTTGGAAGAGTATATTTTCTTTTTAAGTCTGATAGCAGAAGCAGTTCATTTTTTACATCATAGTATAGTTTTCTTCTTCCCACCTTAGCAAGAAATCACACAAATAATGAATAAAATAAGTTAATTAAATTTGAGATGGCACTCATAACAACTATATCCTACATATATATATATATATATAGATATAGACTTCTATATATCAAAATGATCTGGGCAAAAAAAGAAATTCATTTAGCCATGTCCGTCCGTCCGTCCGTCCGTCTGTCTGTCCGTGAACACGATAACTTGAGTAAATTTTGAGGTATCTTGATGAAATTTGGTATGTAGGGCACTCATCTGAGATCGCTATTTAAAATGAACGAAATCGGACTATAACCACGCTCACTTTTTCGATATCGAAAATTTCGAAAAACGGAAAAAGTTCGATAATTCATTACCAAAGATGGATAAAGCGATGAAACTTGGTAGGTGGGTTGACCTTATGACGCAGAATAGAAAACTAGTAAAATTTTGTACAATGGGCGTGACACCGCCCACTTTTAAAAGAAGGTAATTTAAAAGTTTTGCAAACTGAAATTTGGCAGTCATTGAAGATATGATGATGAAGTTTGGCAGGAACGTTACTCCCGTTACTATATGTGTGCTAAATAAAAATTAGCAAAATCTGATGACGAACACGCCCACTTTAAAAAAAAAAAAAATTTAAGTCAAATTTTAACAAAAAATTTAATATCTTTACAATATATAAGTAAATTATGTCAAAATTTAACTCCAGTAATGATATGGTGCAAAAAAATACAAAAATAAAAGAAAATTACAAAATGGGAATGGCTCCGCCCTTTTTCATTTAATTTGTCTAGAATACTTTTAATGCCACAAGTCTAACAAAAATTTACCAATCCTTGTGAAATTCGGTAAGGGCATAGCTTCTATGACGGTAACTGTTTTCTGTGAAAATAGGCGAAATCGGTTGAAGCCACGCCCAGTTTTATACACAGTCGGCCGTCTGTCCTTCCGCTCGGCCGTTAACACGATAACTGAGCAAACACCGATATATCTTTACTGAACTTAGTTCACGCACTTATCTGAACTCACTTTATCTTGGTATTAACAATGGGCGAAATCCGACTATGACCACGCCCACTTTTTCGATATCGAAAATTTCGAAAAATGAAAAAAGCCATAATTATCTACCAAATACGAAAAAACGGACGAAAGATTGTGATTGGTTTGGTTTTTTGGCGCAAAATATAACTTTAGAGAAAACTTTGTAAAATGGGTGTGACATCTCCCATATTAATTAGAGGAAATTGTAAAATTTCTGCAGGGCGAAATCAAAAGCCCTTGGAATCATGGCAGGAATACTGTTCGTGGTATTGTAAATAATAATTGTTAATAAATTAGCGATACCCGACAGATGATGTTCTGGGTCACCCTGGTCCAGATTTTGGTTGATATCACGAAAACGCCTTCACATTTACGACTAGGAGCCACTCCATTTTAAAACCCTCATTAATACCTTGAATTTGATACCCATCGATCGTACAAACACTTTCTAGACTCAGCCCTAGTCCACCTTTATGACGATATCTCGAAAAGGCGTCCACCTATAGAACTAAGGCCCACCTCCTTTTAAAATACTCATTACCACCTTTTATTTGATACCCATATCGTACAAACACATTCTAGAGTGACCCTTGGTGCACCTTTATGACGATATCCCGAAATGGGGTCCACGTATAGAATTATGGCCCACTCCCTTTTAAAATACTCTTTAATACTTTCCATTTAATACCCATGTCATACAAACACATTCCAGGGCTGTCCTAGGTTCATTTTCCTAAATGGTGATTTTCCCTTATTTTGTTTCCAACGCTCTCAGCTGAGTATGTAATGTTCGGTTACACCCGAACTTAGCCTTCCTTACTTGTTTTAAAATGTTTCTTTTCACATTTTGGTTTGCTTTGACAGTTGCTGATTTATTATTCAATATTGAAGAAATAAGCTATGGTTTTTGATGTTAGGTATTTGCCATGACGTAGCATATGCATAGCCGTTGTTTGGCGTTTTGTGTAAAAATACCAGATCAGTTGGCAAATGTAATGATGCTAGATCATTTGCACAAAATCCTGAGCTCACTTACTACAAATTGAACGGATTGCATATAATTTTTTGCGTGTGTTTCGTTGTTTACTATCCGTGCAATCCATGCATTCCGTGCAATCGGTGCACCGTTTGCAAGGAAAAGCGATTTTAGTGTTAAAACTTTCAAAAGAAATATTGATATCAGTGCTCATTCAATATACTTGGCAAAAGTATCGATAGATATACTCATATTAGTTAAAAGTATTGAAGTTCTCGTACCTACATTTATAAATTTTTTTAACGAAACATTTTCTCTCTTTTCTTTTTAGGTAAGTACACCCGAAGCATCAAATGTTGATCTACATATTACATTTAATAAAAATTAGCAGTAAGTACATCTATTCAGGGGCGGAAACTGTTATTCCTTTTACAATATAATTCCTTGCAAAACTATTAATTTTGGACTTTTAATATATTTGGATCAAAATAAAAATTATTTTCGGATTTTTATTATAAATAAAAATACAGATTTTACTTTTGTATGTGGACTTTTATGGAAAAAGTTCGAAAAATAAAAAGGATGCATGATTCGACATGATATTGCTATAGGGATACCTGAGAAATCAAATATTTTCACCTGGGACAATTTTTTGACCCGGACTTTTTCAACTCCGAAAAAAAAATATTATTTTCCATCCCTGCATCCATTATAGAACTAAGTTTGTCTTTTTAACTTTATCTATATAGATGTACTAAGTCTTGTACAGGCTACTAAAATTAAAGTTAAAGTTATTTAACATTATCGGATATCGATAAGCACAGGTTGAGAAACTAGCCATAGCGAAAGTTCCCGAATACTGTTGTTAAGAGCGAGCTTCGAACTAAGGCTCTGAGCGAAAATTGCCCCAGCCAATGACATCGCATTTAAAAAATGCTTGTGAATTAAGTTAGAAGTAGGGCTATCGACAAATAGTTCATTGCTACGCTTAACTGAGCTTGTCGACATTTCTGCTGGGTGTATACAAAGGAATAATTAATTTATATTATACATACATATGTATACCTATATGAAAATTAGATGTCTTGAAGTCCAGATTTCAATGAAAGTTGCTTTCAAATTAGTTTGACTAAATAATGCAACAACGTCTGTACAGATTTAAATGATATTTGGCTATCAGAGTGACAGTTTCTAAAGACTTGGTTTCTTCGGAAAACAGTGCCGCTATATTGCGACCGCTAAATAGCGGCCTAAATATTCACCGTCATCAGCGACACTAGCCGTGTTTTTAACACGCGTATATCCGTTTACGGTTAAACTTTATATGGATTGCTAAGCGACAAACTTTAAATACACCTCTGAAATTGCTGCGCATAAATGTTGTCCTACTAAATTTCAATACGCATTATACTCAGATGTAACTGAAATATGTGTTTTTGTTTCACCTTCTACACTAATTCTATGTGTGTCCACAATTCATCGCAACTGATTCAGCTATATGTTATACCCTATGGCCATCCGAGCGTTTTGTCTCCGCTTTTCGGTACACCCTATTGCTGTAGCTAGTTGTTTAACCACAGCCGCTAGATGGGTCTCCTAAGCATTATCTAAGTGAGGATAGGCGTTTTTTTCATGCGCAAACGAAACGTGTACGCGTGTAAAAAAAAACACAGCTACTGCTATATTAGCCGTGTTTTTTTTACACGCGAATACGTTTCGTTTGCCCGTGAAAAAAACGCCTATCCTCGCTTAGATAATACTTAGGAGACCCATCTAGCGGCAGTGGTTAAACAACTAGCAACTAGCACAGGGTGTACCGAAAAGCGGAGACACAACCCTCTGTTGTATTTATGTGTATAACATATAGCTGAATCAGTTGTGATAGATAGTGGACGCGCATAGAATACATGGAATTAGTGCAGAGGGTGAAACATGGACACATATTTCAGTTACATCTGAGTATAATGCGTATTGAAATTTAGTAGTACTAATTTTATGCATAGCAATTTCAGAGGTGTATTTAAAGTTTGTCGCTTAGCATTCCATATAAAGTTTAAGCGTAAACGTATATAGACGTGAAAAAAACACAGCTATTGTAAACTTACCCCGCCTTTATAAAGGATTTGTGTCCAGCTTTTTCAGCTCATTTGGCACGTTTTTGAAGGTTTTCCGTATTTTTATTTTTTTTAGTTTTTGTTATCATTTTAAAGCATATTAAAAAGCCGAAATTATTTTTCGTTTTGAAATAATACGTTACGGAGAACTTTTGCCGTCTTCTTAGCTTCCACCTAATTACTTTTACATTGCTAATTTTTGACAAGGTATTTTACCGCTATGTTACCGCTATATAGCGGCACCGCTTTAGAGGAAACCAAGCCTTAAGAGGATAGTCATTATCATTAATTGGCGCTTAACAGCCTAAGCGATTTTGGCTGTTTCGTAACAAGTCACGCCAGCTATCTTTGTTTCGCTATAACTGACGCCAATTAAGAGCACCAAGGGAGGTCAATTCTTCCTCCATCTGCCTTTTTTCTACTTCCAAATTGCGGTGTCGACTGAAATACTTTCTCAGCCGGTGCGTCTTCGTCCATTCGCATAACATAACCTAGCCAACGAAACCTTAGAGTAGCTCCTTGTTGTTTTTGGGAACAGTAGTCTTAGGTCATTATTACTCTTAGTCTGTGAGTCTTATACAATACTATTCAGTGTATGGGTCATTATTATCGAAATCTAAGCAACATTGGAAAAGTGAGCAGTGACAGCAGTGTTTCGGGATCACTTCGTGACCATTTCTATATCAATTAGGGACTTCTTCAAATCAAGATTAAACGTGAATTACCTTTCTATTTGAAGATAAGTTCGCTGTGGCTTTCGGAATAGTTTAAACACGGTTTCGAAACTGTTTTGAAGATCACAAAGGGACTATTGCTGCACTATTGGAATTGTTTTGAAGTTTATTTAAAGACTATTTTATAACTATTTTCGTATAGTTTCGGGATTTTTTTTGTAACAATTTTAGGTCTGTTCTGTGCTTATTTTGGAATTAAACAGAAAGAGTTTTAGGGGCCGTTTAGGGATTATATTGGGACTATTTCAGAATTATTTCTGAATTATTGTTTCTCCTTGGGAACAGTTTTTTTTTAATCATAATAGCCGTGAGTTTATTCAACCCATACCAATAATACTTGGCAAATGAATATCGAGTTCCAAAGAAGTTGAGAGTTAAAGTTGAACGCGGATTGTTTAACCGGACTATTGTAACTGAAAATGCAATAAATTTGCATAGAGATTGCTGTTTAAAAAAAAGCTGGGCCTGTTTGAAACAAATTTTGAGTAAAGGCATTCTGCTATATTTTGCTGAGATATAGTGTGCTTGAACCGGCTGCCGAGATACGATGATCTCCCACTAAGCTTTCGGTATACTCATTACACTACTGTAGAGCGTTCGATACTTCACTTAATACTTACTTAAAACTATCGAGTACAAAATACTCGAATGTTAAATTACAAGAAAAATAGCTACAGGCAACAAACATAAAGTAAATATAATGCTAATGAAAGAAAAAAATATTTGCATAAGTAAACTAAATATTTGCATATAAAATTTTTCAGAGAAATGCAAAAAAAATTTAAAGCAGCTGATCTCATGCAGTGTGAATTTGCCCGATATGAGTACTAAATGAAAAGTATCGAGTACAAAATACTCGAATGTTACTCGATACTTTTCATTTAGTACTCATATCGTGCAAATTCACACTGCATGAGATCAGCTGCTTTAAATTTTTTTTGCATTTCTCTGAAAAATTTTATATGCAACTATTTAGTTTACTTATGCAAATATTTTTTTTTTTCATTAGCATTATATTTACTTTATGTTTGTTGCCTGTAGCTATTTTTCTTGTAATTTAATCTATGCTTGACATTTTTATAAGTCTTTATTCTCACATAAGTGATATACATGTATGTATGTATATATGTATATGTAACATGTATGCTTTCACTGAAATATTCCTTGATGAAGACGAAAATAAAAAAATGTCCAGTAGCCAACAGTTTTAAATGAAGGTGCAAAGTAATATTTGCAACGGGCAATTGCCAACAGAAACGGCGACAAAGCCGTTGGCTGAAGCAAGAGACGAGCATGCTGGGGTGGAGGAAATGCAAATGAATTTGCACACACACAGCCGCATGTGTGCATATAAATTGCTTAAACAGTCAACTAAGTTAGTGAATGAAATGCAAGTAGTTCGTCTTACGGCCTGGCTGATGTCTTCGGTGAATCCTTTAAGGAATTTGACGCGTAAGGCTTCCGTACTCCATACACTTCTATACAACTTCACTCATACTCCACTCTTAACCGGCTTCTTCATTTCTTGTATATTTCATTTGAGTTGGTTTATGTACGTTCCTCACATCATTCCTTGCTCATCATCCGTGTCTGTTGTTTGTCAATTTGCTTGTCGGTATATCATACATAAACCTCATCCTTCGTTCACTTGCTTGCTTACTTGTGTATGGGACATTACTTATTTGTGGGGCATTCGATGTCAACTCATCATATGGATGGTTTTTGGAATCAACGATTTCGCTCAAGTTGGTCACCTTTTTTGGACCCCTCGAAATCTTTTCTATGATTTTTATTAAATATTTTTAAAAAATTGCAATTTTTGCTCTTCATTATTATTATTATTTTCTTTTTAACTGTCGTTTTTTAAACTTTTTTATACATATCTTTTATTCATGTGCAAAAAAAAAATTCATTACAAATTTCAATGTTTTTTTATTTTTTATCTTTTAGTAACAAAAAATATAAACTTAAAAGATTATAAGTTTGCCGGCATAAAAACGATAATTTTCTTTTTTTTTTGCTCTGGTAGTTTTTCTTAATGTACTGTTTCTGCATACGGACCTTCGTGTTGTCCAAGTGAGCTTTCCTTATCAGGGCAGCTACCACCTAACCTAACCTAACTGTTTCTGAATGAATTTTCTGAATTGAAATCGTGGATTTTATGATTTTCTTTTTGCCCACGATGATTATCTAAAAATATTATTTTCTTGTTTTCATACTAGTTCAATAAAAAATATATTTAATTTTAAAGTTTTTTATCTTAAAGTTACAAAAATGTTTAGTTTAAAGCTTATTAAATTTATTGTAAATTTTTTTCTATGAAACTATGCAAAAAAAACTTCATAAACAATTTAAATGGTTTAAGTTAAAATTTGAAAACGTGGATTGTGTTTTTATGGAAACGTAATTTTTTCAAGTTTTTCAAAAGATGTTTTTTTTTTTAACTAATTCAAAACGGAAATATATTTCTCCTAGTTTTTAAATTAGGGAATTTTTTTCTTTAATACTTTTTGAACTATCCGCCTTGGGTCATTTATTTAATTTTTGGTTTTATTATTTCTTTTTTTTTTTTTTTAATATGACAAACATTTCATTGCAAATGTTAATGTTTTGATATTTTATATTAGAGTTAAGAAAAGATAAAGTATTTTAGTATTTCGAGTTTTCAAATTACCTAACTTATTTTTTAATAGCGTATTGATGTTCTGTTTTTATAAATTTTTTGAAACAATTTTGCAAACAAAAAAATTTCATAACACAAATTTATTATTAATTTATTTATTTTGAAGTTACTAAAAGGTTAAACATGGATTTTACATTTGGTTTTGTGCCGATGATAAATGTTTATATATATATTTTTTTTAATTGATATTAGAGGAAAATTGTAAGTTTACAAACGGCGATGGTTACTAGGACATGATTCTGAATTTCACTTCTTCATCAGCTAGCTTTTCGGGAGCTGAGCGTTGAACTCGAATCTCCAATATTCATATCAATGCAAGCCTTTAGCTGCTAAGCCATATGAATGTCCCGTTGTTCGCTGTACAATTGGTCTCTAAGGGTTGCCTTTCTTTTTCTCTAATATCAATTACAAAAACCATTGTATAAAGCAATATGAGCAAAGCTCGATAATTAAATACATATGATTATATTTTTTTTAATTTTTTTAATAAAATAAAATTTTGTTTTAAATAACTTGGTAAACGAATTTTTGATTAGAGTCTTCCAACAAAAAACAATAATTTTGTAAATAAATTTGTATTTTTATTTTTTGTTTTTAATAATTTTGGTGAAAACTTTCCGGCTCATATCGTTTGTTTAATTTTTTTTTTACGTATTTTCTAAAAAAATTAGACAAACCCATCCGTTAACAAATATGATTTTAATCTTTTTAAAATTAAAAAGAAAAATATGCGATTTTAAAATTATTTTTGTGCTTTAATTAGATAACAAATATGATTTTAATCTTTTTAAAATTAAAAAGAAAAATATGCGATTTTAAAATTATTTTTGTCCTTAAATTTTTTATAAAATTTTTTAAAAAATATTACACAATGTTGTAATGCTGGTGAGGGATACTATTTTTTTCTTTTAAATAATTTTCCAAAACTATTGCAAACTACAATATACAGTTGTGAGACTAGGCTTAAAATTATGTTTACGTTATTAGTAATATTTGAGAATTTAAAAAAATATTTAGGCAAATAACATATGTACGTTAAAAATTTTTTTAAGCTTAGAATTGAAAGACACTCAAATAACACAATACACTTTTAATAAAATGTTTTTTTTTTTATTTTTTAGAAATTTATTGAAAAAAAGTTTTAATTACTCAAATCAAAATTTTCACCAAGCTTTTAAGAAAATGAATAAAAAATACTAAAGAAAAACGTTTTTTATATTTATTAAAAAAAATGTAAATACTAAGACAAATCTAAAATTTCCAAAACTTTATATCTGCAGGTTGGTTGGAAGATAAAAAAATCGTTGATAAATCATTACAAAATTGTGCGCAAATTTCAGTGAAATCGATGATGCAAAATTCGTTTTTAATATGAGTGGAATGCCTCCTACACATATACTCGTTTGTTATAATCTGCATCCTACTCATCCCTAAATGGTCATACATAAATTTAGTCCTTACTTGACGAGTTCGCATTGTTTTCTTCTTTGCTTTTGTTTTAGCTACTGGTTTTGTATTTAATTTGTTGTTGTTGCGGTCTTCGCCTCTGCGACAGGAAACCATAAAAATCATGTTGCAAGAAAATTATAATTCCGTGCAGCTCATTCACAACACAATACCAGCGCATTGCAATGAGCGGCTGTTGTTTCCTCAAATATGTGTATCCTTTGTATATATGTTTGTATGCCGAACCGTCTCTAATGAGCATAAGGAAACGCGTTGCGTGCGGTGAGATGTAAGGATAATGTGCAAAATTGAATTCCATCGCTATTACCAGCGGCTTATGGCTACAAAGATTGTTCGTGTGGTCATAGACAGACACGTATGTGTACATAGATATGTCCTTGCATACGCTGAAGAAACGCGATTAGTCCGCGATGCGTCTGGAATTGAGACCTGCAGTGTATCATACTAGCTTTGATTGTTTTACACGGAATGACAGAGTTTTTCCGATCTCTTAAGTAAATAATGGAATATTTTCAAATTATGTTCTCGCAAACATCTCCTTTTCCGCTTCCCTCACTGAACCCTCTTTTTATTCAAAATTTTATGAAAATATCTCTCGATTTGTATAATAGACTGTATGATTTTAAATTATTTTCAAATTATTTTCCGCGTCCCTGATCAGTTTTGGAATGAAAACAAACCGGTTTCAGCGTTGTGCCATATTCAGTGTTCAATTTCGTAGAGTCGTGATCATTTTTAGTTGTAGCCTTTATTCTTTTATTGCAGAGAACGGTTCATTAAAGTATGTTGTGTGCACATAGAAGGTAGTCAGTTCGTAGGTATTCGTGAAATGCGGTTAAGATAGTGTTTGGTGTATAACTGCGTGCGATTCGTTTGCAGGTAGAAGTTAGTGAATTTAATTTTTTTGTCTTCTAGGGTTAATTTCGTGATTTTATGCTCGTGTCAGCTGTCTGTATTTTGTTCTTTTTTCGTATATTATTTTGAGGGGTTCTACTGAATGTTCGTTGTTAAGAAGCTTTAGCATGGTCAAGGACACTTATGCTATCCCGGAATCCCGATTGTCCCTTGCTAATCCCCTATTGTACATCCAAAGTAAAACAGGCCAGAGGCTACTCATTAGTCTAAACTCTTGTAGTAAGCGGAATAACACAGTCCGTTTTCCATTGACAAAAAGCGTGTGATGTTCCATTGGTTTTTAAAACGAAGGCTGTGGTTTCTTATCGAACTCTTGTTAAGAACTCGAAGACTTCGACTTCGGTGTTGGAATAGCATTAACAGTTTTCCGTTGACTAGGGCACAGGCTTATGCTATTCCGTATCCAAAATTAAATCTCAATGTTTTTATTAAACTGTTTTAGCAAAAAATTTGTCCAAACTACTGACAAAATAAAAATTTGAAAAAGTCGGCAAAATAAACGTTAACATAAATTTTTATTAAACATAAAATATGTATAAACATATATTTTAATTACAAATAATATGCCTGTGTATTTTTCGAGCTTAAGAGCGATTATTAAAATTTGCTAGACATAGAAGGCTCCCTTAGAGGAAGAACTTCGGTTTTTTTCCTAGTAATCGGCCTAAGATCTCAAAGTATACTTCAAATTAAACGAATTTTTTAAATTTCGTTTTTAACTAATTTGCCAACGAAACTGCCACTTTTCACATTTTCCGCTCTGTTCAGTGCAATAAACACTTTCTCCCAATTCTTTCCACTTTAACAAGTTCAAATTGCTTTCATACACAAAAAATAAAGTACTCTCCAAGTGCCACGTCAAGCAGCTTACTTAAGAAATTATTACACTAGACAACACAACACCACATCGACGGCATGGTATGGCATTACATGGCATAGCTCAGCTGTTAAATACTCGTAACCAAACACACACATATATATATATATATATATATATATAAGTATCAACTTACTGCTGCAATTTACTTGTCACATGAAGAGAAAAAGGTAGGAAAGTAGGTATATTTGTATGCACTTTTGTGAGAAAATGAATATTAAAGAAAGAAACTGAAAAAGTAAAGAAATGTAGCATGGGATATGATTGTCCTTAGGGATATGTATGGTTGTTGGCGAGAAAATGCAGTTTGCATTACAATTTTAGTTCGTAGAGGTGTAAGTATCCTTCATAAATGCAAAAAAATATGACAAAAATGAAGATAAATAAACAAAAAAGGAAACAAATATGAAAAGTAGTGAGGAATGACAAACACTGTAAAGTGACAGCACTTACAGGAATAATACAGATGACACTTAGGCAACTTAAAGCAAGGTGCATGGTGCTTTATATACCCCCCAGGCGAAAGTTGGAGACAATAACGCAAAGCACCGGTTTCGCACTACAGGCTTAATGACTACCTCCGAACTGGTGCTTGGCGGATGCAGAACGGGATAGTTGGTAGCCACACTTGTACCTATAGCGCTGACATCTGAGACAATTTCTAATGCGTCAGTTGAAAGCGCTGCGAGGGGAATTAGAACTAGTGCCGTCTCTTATTGAGATACATAGTTCTGCGCTAGTTCGGAGGAACAAGTGACTTTCGCCATGGTATTTACGTAGCGCGTATCTAAAGTGGCCGAAGTATAAATATCAGTGGTTGTTAAAATTAGGTGTATTTTATAGAGGTGACTTCTTGAAGGAATGTCACATACTGAGTGGTGACTTTATAATATTGAAAGAGGGGAAGAAGCTGTGAGCTAAAGATTTAGATGCGTTTGTAACTACCCAAGGGTATCTGTAGTTTATTTGTGATATAAAAATAATTTTTCAATACCCTTAACCATCCGGAAGCACTTATGTGCGCTTTCATATAATTCATTCACTTACTAATTTTTCAAGATCATGTGCTCATTTCAGCTGATCATTATTAATGTAGTTTTTGACAATCACATGCAAAAAAAATTATTTATACTAAAACAAAAAAAAAAAACAAAAAAAGTCTATAAAATGCTGAGCTTTCAGTTCCCATGCTCCTTTGCAAAGACAATACAACAAAAGCAATATAAGAGCAGCAGTTATAAGCACTACATAATAAAGAAGGAAGGAAAATGTGTAAAGAGGAAGTGGAAATACTTATATGTAAGCATGTATGTATGGTACTAGCTGGCAATTGAAAAGTAAAGTCGTCTCTGGGCAAACGAAAATCATGCTCTACAAGTCACTTTTCGTACCCGTCCTGCTATATGACGCAGAAGCTTGGTCCAAGACAACATCAAATGAAGCGTCTCGGGGAGTGTTCCAGAGAAAAGTTCTTCGAAAGATTTATTTACCGAAGAACATTTAATGATGAGCAGTACGAGCTAGACGCAGACATCAATATAGTCCAACGAATTAAAACGCAGCGGCTATGCTGGCTAGGCCAGGTTATGCAAATGAAAGATGACGCTCCGGCTAAGAAAGTATTTTTATCGGAATACACCTATAGAAGCAGAGGAAGAGGGCGGTCCCACTCCGCTGGAAGGACCAGGTGGAAAACGATTTAAGCTCTCTTGGTGTGACCAATTAGCGCTAGTTACAGAGCGCAGCCTTGTTGGACGGACATAACCGTTTAAACGGTTAAGCGCCAGTTAAGTAAGTAAGTAGGACTTTATCAATCTCGAAGTGACTTTCGAACTGCTTTCGAGTATTTCCACAGTAAGCGTGCCTGCCGATAAGAGGTGACTAAAATCAACAGAAACGATCGTCGAGGGGTAAAAAATCGTTCTAGAGGTAGTCAGTTTAGTAGTTACTAGAAGGTGCTAGTATTGGATTCATATCCAAAAAACTTCAACCCATATCCGGTACGGGTGCACCTCATAATCCCGACTTTCAAAATCCCGACAACTCATAATCCCGACAAGACACAATCCAGGCATAACAAAATCCCGACATAACGAAATCCCGACAACACAATATCCCGACAACTCAAAATCCCGACAGCACATAATCCAGACAAATTTTCTAAAATTTCGTTATTAAGCAAATTTTAGTTAAAATTGTTAGAAGAATAATAAAAAATAAAAATAAATGTAAGGCGCGATAACCTCCGAAGAGATCTAAGGCCGAGCTTCTCTTCCAATTTGCGTCGTGCTCCTCTTGATTTTCCCTACAAATTGGCCGGACGGGACCTACATGTTTTATGCCGACTCCGAACGGCATCTGCAAAGCAGATGAGTTTTCACTGAGAGCTTTTCATGGCAGAAATACACCCGGAGTGCTTGCCAAACACTGCCGAGGGGCGACCCCGCTTAGAAAAATTTTCTTCTAATTGAAAAATCTTATTTCTAAAATTTTGATGTTGCTTTGTCCGGGAGTTGAACCCAGGGCATACGGTGTGATAGGCGGAGCACGCTACCATCACACCACGGTGGCCGCCAAGAAGAAGAATAATAGAAAATTATAAAATGATTATTATTTCTAAGAAGGACATCACCGTGGCGGTAGCCACGGTTATACCACACACCCGGACTTGGCATGGCGTAGCCCAGGGTTATTTTTTATAAGCGCGGCCAAAGGCCGCCTATGCAGAAAGGTGTTCTACACAGAATTACTGTGCATGGCGCGGCCGGATTGGATCGGCTAAGGATTATTTTTATGAGTAGCCTACGCAAAAGGGGTGCCTAAAATAATAGAATAATACCGAAGATGTGTATTTTTTATGGCATCGTTTTATCACTGAGTGAAAACTGAATCCAGCTTATTCAAAAATACTGACAAAATATATAAAAAATGTTAAAGTCCCCAATATACATGTTGTCGGGATTTTTGTCGGCATTTGGTCGTGTCGGGATTATGAGTTGTCAGGATTTGGTCGTGTCGGGATTATGTGTTTCGGGATTTAATGTTTCGGGATTTTGTAAGTCGGGATTAAGTTATACACCCATCCGATACACTCCACATTCCTCATACTTTCGGTGTAAAAAGGGACACTCCTTAGAGTACTTGACCATTTGTTTCCAGCGTGCCCAAAAAGAAAAGCACTGGTACAGTTAAGGGAGTGGTATAGTGACGGGAAGAAAGATGCAAGATTGGGAAGAAACTTGAGACAGAACGGCGCAAGTGCGAGGAGCCTCAGTTGCTGGATGACCAGAGGTTTCCTGACCAGAACATCTTTCTACACGAATGACTTTGGCTACCTGGTAAACCACATAAAGAGTGTGCTTAAGTTGTGGAGGACACATCTTTTCATTGCAAGATAGCGAGTTCGATCATTTTAACTAACATTGTGGTCGCCAACAGCAGAGAATAAAATAAACATTTTTAGAAATGGGCGGTTCACCATCACTTCGTAAGTGAAGTATCGACGTACTATCCGACGAGCTTTTCAAACAGTAGACGAAGAGCTGGTGAAGAGCATGCACCAACTAATATGCAAAATATAGTTGGACGAGAGCATGCCTTTCAACTTACAATTTATGTGTGCTCTTCTTCTCAAGAAACCCAATTCCGTCAGGTAATCAGCCTATTCAGTTCCGCCTTTAAAATTCTATCTAGCATAAAACGCGAAGTCCAATTGACATCGTATATCGCGAAGTCGTGTTAACTGACGTGACTTGCTACGTAATGACCAAAATCGCTTAGGCTGTCAAACACCAATTAATTTTGTTGTTGTTTTTCTTCCTATGGAAATGGACTTCGTCTAATGTACATACATATACTATATGTATTCATCTTTTCAAAGTCAAACATCATAATTAAAGTTATCTAGACATCAGCATATGCATTGTAGAAGTTTGAACACTCTTAGATCAACCCGCCCACGCTGCAGCACTAAAACTGCAACACCCCAAAGTAGAATATTTGCTGGTCATAGCGACTTATTCTTTCCAATCAACTAAAACTACCATAAACTATCAACCATTAATTGAAATTGTTTAAAATCATCATTCGTAAAGGCCATTTGGAAACATTAATTTATCAATCGATTTTACAACTGTTGAAAATGCTAAACATAGCCACAGTCGCTCGGAACTCTAAGTTGCATGCGTCTAAGCTAACTGCTTGAAGCACTCTAGTCAGACGTAGTAGGTTGTTAGTGTAGCCCTACGGCAGCGGCTGTCAAATGCAACAACCACAGAAACTATAAATTTTAATGATTTGACGCTTTCCACTTTTCAATTCTCAATTTTTAATTACAATACGATTTTAACTTAAAATGCGCACACTCATGAAGGCAGCTAAATACCGGGAGATTTGGTATGCATAACTCTATGGGCTAATAAAATTTTCCAGAATTTTAGCGTTTCGATATTTACGAAAAATCCTAACACATGCAATGACATGGCAACACTCGTTGGAATTGTTTGTGTTATCGATGTTGCACATCAGTTTTTGTGTGATGTCTGCCGTTAGCCCAGAGTGGCGTCTACCCTAATCTCAAAAACGCATGTTCAATTATATTGCCGAGTGATCAGCAGCAAATCGTTTTTGTCGTATGTTGATGATTTTGTTGATATCATTTTTATGTGAATTATTTTGTCGCTTGATTTGTTTTTGTTGTTTATTTACATTGAACTCAATATTTTTTGTATGGCGTGCTCTTGAGGGCTGTAAGTACCAATACATCGGCAGCATCAAATGCAGCAGAACAACAACCAAATATTTACAACGCTCATCCATCCCCCTCAATTCAGTGACACATCCGCCTGAAGGAAAGGAAAATGCATTGTTAGACTTACGGAATTGTACGTTCATTAGGGTGGGCTAATAAATGTCGAAGTTTCCGGTATTTTTGAGG
Source organism: Eurosta solidaginis (assembly GCF_040869045.1). Taxonomy (NCBI): domain Eukaryota; kingdom Metazoa; phylum Arthropoda; class Insecta; order Diptera; family Tephritidae; genus Eurosta; species Eurosta solidaginis. Next base: position 270,297,023 of record NC_090319.1, on the reverse strand, counting down.
ATCTCCAAGATCGTTTAATTAGAGGTAAAAACAGAGTCTCCTGAAGAAGGTACAAATAGTACCAAAACGTAGCATCAAAGAGCAAAATTTTATTCTTCCTTTTACTCATAGGGCCTTAAACCTCCCATCAGTTAGTTGAACTTGGGTTTCAGTATTTCACTTAATACGCTAGGTAGAACCTCACATGCCATATTGAGCAGGCTGGTATTGCGGTATTAAGCGCGACTTCCATTCTAGAGGCGCATTTTGGGAGAATGGATGCATGCTGTTTATTAACTCTTTGCTTCTATTTTTGAACAACTCCGTCGTTACACGGCGCCAAAATATTGCCATTCTCGCTTTCTCGTAGTCGGTTGCCGAAACGTTTATACAATTTTCAGAAATTGGGCTATCGTCATCTCCCGCGCTATCTAGCAATGAGGAGAAGTGCTCCCATCATTACTTAAGTACTTTCTATATGTTGGTTACCAGCTCGCTGTTATCATTCATGCAGAAATATACCTCGTTCAGGAAACCTGTCGTCATCCGCCTAACTTTCTGGTAGAGTTTTCGTGTATTTATCGCAGCATCCACCACCTGAAGCTCCTTGCCATCATGCATCTTGGCCTCGCGTCTCTTTCTTCTACGTAGGCATATCTCTCATTGTTGCCCTGTAAAGCATCGTTCTTGTTTTCTGAGCCAGCACGATATTCCTCATGGTACTATATGTTTTTTGGACTAGCGGGAATCTTGTCATGTCCAAAACTGCGGTATCTAGTGGGAAGGGCATGCTCCCTCACTGTTCGGCTACACCGTTAGTTCGAAGTTTGCTCTCAGTGAGTAGATATGCGAGGCGAGTGAGCAAATATCTTTTGCATGCGATTGAGAACTTTTCTTGTGACACTGCAGGCATTTTCCGAAGTATGCCACAAAAGCGTGTGCGTGCCACAAGGTAATGGTTCGAATCGATATTCAGGCCTCGTAGACTGCGCTCATCCAAGACACTGGTTCTATGCGTGCGTTCCTGTTCTTTTAGCATTTATGAAACCAGAGAAATAGTAACTTTGCAATTATTTTAAAATTACCATAACTCTAAATATTATACCCCTGAATCAATTAAATTGATTGTGGCCATAAGATCGATTGGCCTCATGCCTTCAAATGGTCATGACCCCATGTCACCCCTCCTTTAAAGCCGCCTAGCAAAAGTTTTTCTGTAGCGCATTCAGGAAAAATAAACTTGGATTTTTTTTGGCCCACCTTAATATGCATTAATACATACAAATACTTAGAAAAAATGTATATATAAATGTTAAAAATATATGGCAGCCATGAAGCGCGCGTACGACATCCATTTCCTGCCCCCGCGATTCACCTTGCTTTGCTTCAAAGCAGTAAATGTAGGTCTTAGCACCGAATTTTCCGAATTCCCCCTTCTTCGTCTCTCCACCAATTGAATTTGTCGGTAGTGTCGCATACAAATAAACAAACACGCACTCCAGCATCCGCAGCTCCTGTAGTGCAATACTTGAAAAGACAATTTCCATAAGTTCATATGCTCATATCTATGTGTGCGTAGTGATCGTGCGTGTTTAACACCCCCGCCCGCAGCTGCTTTCAATTGCTGCTTTTTCATTTTTCCAAAAATTGTTATTTTTAACAATTTTCCATTGCAGCACGTTGACAAAATTGTAATACAAGAATTTTAGTAAATTTTATATGCTGACTTCTCCCCCTTTTCTTGTATAAATTCATATGTAGTGCAAAGACACTTGTGCAGAAGGATGTATGTACATGACTATGTAATACTTAGTTATGTTGGGGTTTTGAGACTTTCAAACTCAATGCTGCCCAAGTGTATATTGGAGATATTGCACAGAATGGCTCAGCGGTTTATTAGAGGCCGAAATGCATGACCAGAGTAGTGCACAGTGGATTGCCGCATGTATGTAATTGCTCAATCAGCTTATAGAACGGAAGTAAATTTAGGGGGTTTTACAGAAATTTACAAAGAAAATATGAGACAAAAATCTAGCGATTGATTTGGGGAGATGCAATATTTCGAATATTTTAAGGTCAGGGCCCTTCAGGGCAGGTAACTATGTAAATTGCAGACAGTTGTTTTATTTTTTAACCGCAAATATACTCCGCTACGGTTAATGGATGTGTTGCAGACGCGGCCAGTTTTTTGCTGGTTATATATCCGATACGGTCCGGTACCCCAGCACTGTCTGATACCTAGACGACTGCCGCTAGTTTTTCACCCTTCTAATGAGGTTTGGGTAGTCTCTTACGACAGGCCTCCTTCACAGCAGATAGTCGCTTTTCTCTTTGTGCTATGGGTGTTACTTTAGGTTTGATAACAGCGTTCACGGTGCGCGATTTCACCGAATAATTGATTGACTTTGTATGTCAAGCGTCGTGTTGGTCGCCTCGGTTTTTAAAGACTGAACAACAGGTGTGCCTGAGATGCTTTACTTTATAGGAAATACTTGATATTAACCTATGCGTAGCTCCGCTCTAATTTCAGAAACCTATTACCCATCAATACCCTTTTAACAACGTCAAATAGTTTCAGGACCCGTTACCCTTTTCGCAAAAGATAAATAGCTATAATTCAATGGTCGATCTAGTGATTGGACGTCTTTCTCATCTCACCATCAATATCTTGCATTTCCGTCAGATCAGATAGCACTATTAACTGGAGTTAAATTCGGCGAAGACCTCTCATACCTGGCTCACTCCCCGAATTCGTTTTAAACAAGTTTTGCTCTGAACACCGAAATAAAATACGAAGTTGTTAGAACTAAGTAAGTAAGTAAGTTAGGACTAGCCTTGCATGATGGTTCTTTCCAGCTTAGCATTAAATAAAACCTATATTACTCAGCAGTTTTGTTGAGCGCGCCAAAAAATATTCCACACTCATTGCGTTAACATAGCTGGAATATGGCTTACGCTTAGAAAACTATTACTTCTAGTAAAAAGTAAACGCCAAAATACCCACTGTATATTAGTACGCTTCTCCTATCCGCTCCTCTCCTCGCTTGATGTCTGAAGCATCAATTATCTCATACCGTCACCAAACGCGCTCTAACGGATGAAGCCATTAACTTGGGAAAATGCACAAATTTCCGATTTTGTCACTTTAGCTGCAGTTGTTGTTGCTGTTGTACTTTCGTTTACTTTTACAAACATCCTCTGCATCTGCAGTGCATTATGCATTTGCTCTTTACCCTCTTCTGTCATTTTATTTTTTGACAATTTCCTTCTTCTCTTGCAGTGCTTAGCATTTTACGACATCCATTTCCTCTTTTTTGTATGTGCGTGCGTTTTTCTCATTGATTTTGAGACAAATATGCTGGCATTTTTTTATTTCATTTTTTTTTTTTCAGTTTTAAATTTTTTCCATTTTAATTGCTTTAATCTCTAAAGTATGTATTGTAAGCGTTTACTTCCATTAAAAGATTTAAGTTTCTTTTTTTTTCTACTAAAACTGAAATGCGTAAAAAATATGTTTAATAGTTTTCATTAACAGCTATATTTCATAATAAATATTAGCTGACATGCAAATCTTTTTAGTACGATGATAGATGACATAGGTCAACTAACTACCTAGTATGTACAGTAGTGAACACAAAAATAGCAGTACCAATTTATCAAAATTCCAAAATTAAATTCATCTCTTTTTTTATTTTCGGTAATTCAAAAAAAGAAACTTATGAATTTTTTAACTAAAACTATGCGAACCAATATAAAAACTTTTCGAAAAAATTCGAAAACTTTTCAAAAATTTCGAATTTTTTATTTAGAGTGATCTGAATTTTTTGCAGTGCACTTTCTTGGCCCAATCTGTTTAATTCGAACAAAGTTTAGTTCAGTTTAGGTCTCTCAAAATTGTTTTTGACAATAATTTTCCAATTTCAGATTTTATTCTACATAAGAAATAAACCTAACGTGCTTCGTATAGAGGAAAATCAAAAACCCCCTTCGGAAAAAATATTATCGAAAATTAATGCGACTTTTGAGAGACTATAGTGTTAACTACTTTGTACTCTTTACTTTAATTTTTAAAATAATTTTAATTGAGTTTTCGTGTTAACTTAAAATTTTGAATAACTTCAAAAAAAGAAAATTCTAATTAGTTAGAAAATATCTAAACTTAAAAATAAACAAAATATAAATTTTTAAAAACAAAATCAAAATAAAAGGTTTTTTAAATATCAACTTGAATGTTGATATAGAGACCTATAACATGACTGAACTTCATTGGGTAACAAAGCTACATACATACTTACTCAAAAAATTTTTTGAAAGCTATGAATAAAAACCGCGAACTTTTCGTAAAACTTTCTCGGTCTATCCAATAATTTTTGAAAAAGTGTTAGAGATTGGTTTGCCCGCTCATAAATTTTTCACAATTAATAAATGGAACTTTTCTGAAACCGGTGCAATAATGTCCCTTCTTTTCTACAATACAGTGAGCGTGTTGTTGTTGTTATTGTAGCATGTTTTGGGAAGTGTTATCGATGTTGATGGTCCTTTGCCGGATGTAGATCCGGCACGTTCCGATAACAAGTACCAGTAAGGTACAAGCCCGACTATCTCGAAAGAGATTTAATACCACAACATTGAACCTTCTAGGCTGCAATCCCTCCCCCACCCCCTATTTCCATGGAACTAAGGGTCGCCAGAGCCTCGGCTGCTGAGAAAAAAAGGATTCGCAAGGTTGACAATTGGGCTGGAGAAGCTATAAATTGCGCTGGTATCCCCTTGAAGGGGTTGCGCTACACAACCACTTAAATCATTTGGCCTCTTACGACAGGCATACCTGCCGCGGGTATATTCTAAGCCCCTTAACCCACTGGGATCTACAGTGAGCATAAGGTCAATTGATGTTTCTCGCGGCAACAATTTTTATCAATCATGGCGGGTACGAGGTACATGCGTTACAGCTTATTACCTTTGAGCACAAGGCTCAGGTGGCCCCCGTGAAGTGGTGGTAGCGTGCTTCGCCTACCGCACCGAAGGTACTGGGTTCAAGTCTCGGGCCAAGCAACATCAAAAATTTAAATTTTTTTTTCAACTAAATTTTTTTTTTTAATTAGAAGGCAGCTGCTTTTCTGAATCGACATAGCCCATGTAGCTCCCATTCCGCCAGTTTGTAGTGAAAAATCAAAAAAATCAGCACGACGCGAATTGAAAGAGAAAGTATTTTTGTTTTACTTTTATCAGCTCAACAGGCGTGAGCCTAGAGCAAGTGGGGTGGTCATGAACAAAGAGAAAACCCTGGAATACCAGAAATATGCTCTTGTTGTCTCTCTGGAAATTTTGCGGCTTTCAATGATGTTTTGAGACGGGCAGCCATTTCGATTGAAGTACATCTAGAGTTAACAAATTGAAACAAGTTTGAGACCACAAAATCGCTGCAGAAGAAGTTGGTCATCGACCAATAGTTTAAGCGAAAACTCACGGCGTCAGCAGATGGCGTTGTAGTTATCATAAATGAAAAAGGTCTTCAAACAATAACCTCTCTAATAGTTCAGGTGCTTTGTGATGTACATGTGTGTGCATCTGCCGCCGTTTTAACAGCCAATTCGAAAAAATGGATTCGATATTGTTTGCAAGGAAATACTGATTTGGTACAGGCCCAGCGTGAACCCAGCACAAAATATCAATGAATCGTGCTTAAAAGCAAATTTAAAAGAGGAACTCCATGTGGAGGAGAGGGCAGAGAAACCTCCGCGCTGATCCCGCACTGTGAAATAAATGTATGCTGTTTCAGTTTCTTGCAAAAAGACGGAGCTTTTTTTAACCTAAGTTTCTGTGTGGTCATCGAATAAGTTCTGTTAACAGAATGAACACCTCTGGTCTTTATTGATCGACCAATTCTACCTGACCTTACATCCACGAAATCTAATATGTAATGGTGGAATCTCTGTATACCTTAACCTTGTGCATAAAAAAATTCAAGTTTTCCTCCAACTGAAATTAAGCGTCAATTCCATTCTCTATTTAGCTTCGAAGTTCGAGCCTAGCCTTGCATCACAGAGTACATATCTACAATTATCTCAAACATGCCTCATTAATTATTTCTTCAACCACCCACTTCCCATTGCACCCACGAAAGTAAGAGTCAACGCCCGCGCACAAATTGACAGCTGTCATCGCTTTACTACTGTATCTATTATTGTGGCTACTAAAAATAAACAAATAGATACAAAATTACACGTACCGTAAGTTTTATGATGTCGATGAAGGCGATGTGATGCTATAGTCATAAAACAACTTATTTATACATACTTATGTGTGCTTGTTTATGCATATCATTTATGAATGACAATGTATAAAAGTAAATGTATTTTATGTATATATGCAGATGAACGCACCATTAACACCAGACGGAAGTTTAATTAAATTGGCGCACTTAACGCAGCCATCATTTCATGCGGCACGAATCTTAATTGAATTTAAAGTAATTGCCGCGGCAGTGATGCACGAAACTACGACTTTGGGTCAATTAATTTGAATTTTAAATTGTCTTTTACGGTACGTAGCTATATTTCGCAAAATAACAGTTAGTCACTAAAACCTAAGCTAATTGAAGTTTGCTATACAGCGCGTCCAAGAAATTATATTATACGAATCGGCCGACATATTCTGAAGCTTAATTGTATGCAGATAATTAAAAAAAAAAAAATACAACCAGTAAGTGTTGGAGTAATCTTTGGAACGCGATGCGAAAGTCACTTGACGCTGCGTTGACACTGGCTTTAGTTCAATAGGTCTCTTTAAAATGCCAAATACATGCGATTGCATACTTGACTGTTTTCAGTATTTAGTAGGTCAGTAATATCACACAGAGCGAGCCTGCCATCTCTGACTTCAACTTAGAGGCCTTTCACATTTACTAAGCTAAAGTCGTTATCGAAAATTGAAAAATACCAAAATGTCCACCCATTTGATATTAATAGGGTTAATAAGCCAACTGAAAAATAATGTGGTGGTCCACTAATCGACAAGTCAATTGAATGCGTTTAGTAATACATTAGTGTGTGTGTAGTAGTGGGATAGTGGGTGTGTCACGCATACCCAAGTGACAAAACAAAAACAATATACGATGGCTAACTATATAAAAACCACATTTATGGGTGTGTGAGATAAAGATATAGATATAGATATAGATAAAGTTATATATATAGATATAGATAAAGATGAAGATAAAAATAAAAACGAGAAGCAGAAGCTGGAGCAGGAGCAGAAAGAGAGAGATATAATGTGGGAAGGCGAAAAGGAGGGCTAAACAGAATGAGAGGAATGGGGAGTGGGACAGAAAGAATAAATCTGAAAAAGAGTGAAGGGTGCAGAGAGCAGTAAAAGAATAATATGAAAAAAGGCTGCGGGCTGGTGAGAAAAGAGATAATAGACACCGTTTGTTGCGAGATTGCCAAAATCGTATCGACGTTAAGGCGCCTATCAGTGTCGTGGAGCTGTGCCTACTATATATTACTAATGGGTTTCGTGTTTTTTCCTTCCGTTTTCATTCAATAGGCAGGCAGATTGCATGGTAGATCTCTTAATACTTGAGCCTATTGCAATGGTAACTATAATTTAAGCCGCTGTGAAGTGAATCAACTTCCATCTGTTGGTAGCCGTTAAATTTATGCTGAATTTTTGGACTGCAGGGCCAAAGTCACGACCTTACTTGCCTATCCTGACGTTGACTTTTACCAAGCATACATTGCAGCTGTCCCCTTTCTTTTTTCTACCTTAAACATTGTAATCCAATTGATTTCCAAGTCTTGTTTGCAGTTCACCGCATTTAATGTGTGATGGTGATGGCAGAAACCTCTTCCATATTAAGGGCTTATATAATGCCAGTACCTACCAAATTAAATTAATAAAAATAAATGTAAGACGCGATAACCTCCGAAGAGATCTAAGGCCGAGCTTCTCTTCCAATTTACGTCATGCTCCTCTTGATTTTCCCTACAAATTGGTCGGACGGGACCTACATGTTTTATGCCGACTCCGAACGGCATCTGCAAGGCAGATGAGTTTTCACTGAGAGCTTTTCATGGCAGAAATACACCCGGAGCACTTGCCAAACACTGCCGAGGGGCGACCCCGCTTAGAAAAATTTTCTTCTAATTGAAAAACCTTATTTCTAAAATTTTGATGTTGCTTTGTCCGGGGTGTGAACCCAAGGCATACGGTGTGGTAGGCGGAGCACGCTACCATCACACCACGGTGGCCGCCAAATTATTAGTACGTTTTGCGTAGTTATCATCAAAACAGTAGATTTTTACGAGACTTTGCTGTGAAGCCCTCCAGGTGTTGTTAATCTTGTGTATCCGAAACACAACGCACAACCTAGGCAATGGAATCTCGGGGGGAATTTAGAGAAATATTTACACATATAAGGGTGTTTGCTGCAATACAGTGTATGATGCCGTTATACCACATTCGCTTTCAGTAACGTTTATAAAACTCCAATCGGCGGTGGTCATTATGGGCGGTATAGTAACCTAACCTTCTTATACTAACTGTACCCGTGGTACTCAAGTGCAACTGTTAAGTTCCTCACGGAAGAAGAAGGTATAAGGCTACTTTCCAGAACGTACGAGATCAATATCCGGCAAAGACCCATCAACATCCATAAAACTCCCTAAACCCTATCTCTGATTTTAGTGGGAAATGAAGGCCTCATATCCGTAAATCACCCATCGTGTTGCACATCACAATCGGATCGCGAGCTTCCTACATAGTTTTCCAAGCAGATTAAGCATACGGTGCTACGAAATTTAGGGAACTTAATGTTTACTCGTGTAGCTATGTGTCGAGTTATGTCCCGTGTTTAGCTATATCTAGGGTGATTTGGGAATGTCTGACCTAAGTTCTAGGCCCCGTGGCAAAGGGAATCCCTGAAAACTGCCGCGTAGCGCTATTGTGCCAAATTGATACTTTTTACCCGAAAGTGGATAGGTTCGGTATGTCGAATTTACTGAGGCCACTATCCAATGGCAGTCCATGCGGTACATGTTAACATGCAGGAAAACCGTACCTACTACAGCTGCATGAGGCATAATTAGGTAGAATACTCGAGTGCATTTGTGCTTAACAGCCCATTCTATTAAAAAGTGTGTGAATTAAAAGGTGTGCTTCGATCTCGACTTGCTCCGATCTACCAAGGTTTTACGCAAAATCGAGATCTGCATGTGGTTCAAGTTAGCGCACTAGCGACTATCAAACTCAACCTATCCCATCACCGGCACCCTCAAATGGGTTCCATTGCTGATAGATGGCCTATTACTTACCATCTGAACGACAAAAATGTCGTGAAGATCAAAGCCATGGTCAAGTTTAGCAATTAGGAACTGAGTGCTGCAATGATATACATACAGTGGCGTACAGAAAAATTGCAGTGGCAATTTTTATCAAATGTTAGCTAGAACCTTTTTTAATTTTAGATATTTAAACAAAAAATGTGTATTAATTTTGTAACTGAAACTATGCAAACCAATCTCAAAAATCTTTTGGAAAAAATTTGAAAGTTTAACGGAAATTTCGATTTTTTTTTTTTAGAATTTTTTCGAATATGCAATTTTGTAGGCCAATCAATTTTAGTATAACAAAGTAGAAGTTGTAGTTCTCTAAAAATTCGCATTGATTTTTGAAATTTTTTTTTTCTGAAGGGTGTTTAAGATATTCCTTCATACAAGGTATGAAACCTACTTTTTGTATCGAGGAAAATCTTAAACACCTTTCAATAAAAAAATTTTTAAATATCAATGCAAATTTCTAGCGAACTATAACTTGTTCTAAAATTGATGAGGCTACAAAACTGCATGCCCAAAATAATTTTGAAAATTTTAAATAAAAATTTCGACATTTTCGTAAAATTTTTTTCTAATTTTCGTGAAATGCGATTGACGTTGTTTTGTAATGATTCATTTACATAATAAAAGAACACATTTGACACAAATTTCCACTGCTATTTTCGTGTTCGCTACTGTATCTACATATGTATGAATATAGCTATTAAAAGCTCGTCGTATTCAAATTTGGTTTGTTGGGTATATTCATATCGGCATATATGGCGAAGCCAAAGCATAAAATGTCAATTTTTTTCACTTTATTGCATTTTATGTTGCGGTCCCTCTAAGTTGTTTCTATCCAAAATCTATTTAATTGAATGTGACATAAATCACTTTTAATCGTATCAACAGCTTGACAGCACTAAGGCAGAGAAAAATCCCGCATAGCATACGCAGTTACGGACTACTGGTTTTCAATTTTGGTTCACAATCACGTACACATATTTATGTAGGGAGCTACTTGCAACAAATTGTGGCAAGCGTTTGTTGTCCGGCAAAATAAAGAAAGTTTTGCTTTCTTTAATGACAACCAAACAATAACAACATAATAAAACCCATGGCATGAACTGCATTGGGTAAAAAGCCAAAAAACCTAAAACGTGAGCATCCATAAATGACAGTGGCTAATAAACAATAAAAAACACAGTGAGATTGAATAGGAAAACGGGGGCCGCGTTGGGATACTATTAAACATACATTCTGCTGCAAATCATTGTGTTTATTTTTTTGCGTACCAGAGTGATAAAACCCAGAGTTCGAGTGTGCTTACTACTCATATTAGAGACAAATCAATGCATACCACTGACGCATTATCAGCTTGGTGGCAATTCAGGCGTGATTACTGCCTCTCAATACCGCTTGTGTACGAACGCGGCTGGCTGTCACAAAACGTCAACAATGTCAGCCGTGCCAAACGATGTGGCATACCACATGCCGCATACGTTTGTCGTCGTTATCTACCCTCAATGCCCTCTGGCAGCAATAAGGCACGTCCCCTTTGCAATTTTTTTTTGTTCGAATTTTTTGGCTAGATTCTTTAGCCGAGCAACATTCGTTTCGCTACTCATGCAGATTTTATTTGTGGTTAATTCACCAGCTGGCGCCGTCAGGCGCGCGTAAATTGTAGAAGAAAAATGTTTATCGCACGCAATGTGCCACACCACACAACATACCGCAGCATAGCAAAGCAGCGGTGCTCACTATAAATGTATCTAAAAGTATTCACTTTTGTACTATTTATATAGACAGGGTGTTTGTCAGCGGGACAAAATGCAAAACCCTTTTGTTTGACTTCCTTCTGAAAGCAAAAGCTGAATTTTCAGGCATGAAGTGACTGGATGACACCACCTCTCATCCTCCATGCAGATGCCACAGACAAAGTTTTCCACTATGTTGAGACGACCCTTTTCTAACGAGATAACTATAGGCTTTCTTTTAGAGACGCCTAGGACGGTTTTATACGAGCAACGCTATCGTTGTATTCTGTAAATATTTTAAATTTATTTTGCAAATAATATTTAACCTATCACCCTGTATTTATAGTGAGCGTCTGCTTGCTTTACCCGTTTGTATGACTACGCCCTAAAATTTAAAACAAACAAGTAAGAAAGGCTAAGTTCGGGTGTAACCGAACATTACATACTCAGCTGAGAGCTTTGGAGACAAAATATGGGAAAATCACCATTTAGCAAAATGAACCTAGGGTAACCCTGGAATGTGTTTGTATGACATGGGTTTCAGATGGAAGGTATTAAAGAGTATTTTAAAAAGGAGTGGGCCGTAGTTCTATAGTTGGACGCCATTTCGGGATATCTCCATAAAGGTGGACCAGGGGTGACTCAAGAATGTGTTTGTACGATATGGCTATCAAATCAAAGGTATTAATGGGGGTTTTAAAAGGGAGTGGCCCTTAGGTTTATATGTGAAGGCGTTTTCGAGATATCGATCAAAATGTAGACCAGGGTGACCCAGAAAATCATCTGTCGAGTACCGCTAGTTTATTTATATATGTAATACCACGAACATTATTCCTGCCAAGATTCCAAGAGCCCTGCAGGACTTTTTCATTTTCTTCTACTTAATATGGTAGGTGTCACACCCATTTTACAAAGTTTTTTTAAAGTTATATTTTGCATCAATAAACCAATCCAATTACCATGTTTCATCCCTTTTTTCATATTTGTATAGATTTATGGCATTTTTTTAATTTTTCATGGTCGGATTTCGGCCATTTTTTATACCAAATAGAGATAGTTCAGATAAGTACGTGAACTAAGTTTAGTAAAGATATATCGATATTTGGTCAAGTTATCGTGTTAACGGCCGAGCGGAAGGACAGACGGTCGGCTGTGTATAAAAACTGGGCGTCACTTCAACCGATTTCGCCCATTTTTACACAAAACAGTTATCGTCATAGAAGCTATGCCTTTACCAACATTCACAAGGATTGGTACATTTTTTTCGACTTATGGCATTAAAAGTATTCTAGGCGAATTTAATCAAAAAGGGCGGAGCCACGCCCATTTTGAAAGTTTTTTTATTTTTTTATTTTGTTGCACCATATCATTACTGGAGTTGAATGTTGATATAATTTACTTATATGCAGTAAAGAAATTACACTTTTTGTTAAAATTTTACTCAAAAATTTTAATTTGTTTTAAGTGGGCGTGCTCGTCACCCGATTTTGCTAATTTTTATTTAGCTCACATATATTAATAGGAGTAACGTTCCTGCCAAATTTCATCATGATATCTTCAACGGCTGCCAAATTACAACTTGCAACACTTTTAAATTACCTTCTTTTAAAAGTGGGCGGTGCCACACCCATTGTCCAAAATTTTACTAATTTTCTATTCTGCGTCATAAGGTCAACCCACCTACCAAGTTTCATCGCTTTATCCGTCTTTGGTAATGAATTATCGCACTTTTTCGGTTTTTCGAAATTTTCGATATCGAAAAAGTGGGCGTGGTTATAGTCCGATTTCGTTCATTTTAAATAGCGATCTGAGATGAGTGCCCAGGAACCTACATACCAAACTTCATCAAGATACCTCAAAATTTACTCAAGTTATCGTGTTAACGGACAGACGGACGGACGAACATGGCTCAATCAAATTTTTTTTCGATACTGATGATTGTGATATATGGAAGTCTATATCTGTCTCGATTCCTTTATACCTGTAGAACCAACCGTTATCCAATAAAAGTTAATATACTCTGTGTGCAAAGCACGCTGAGTATACAAATTCTTATGCAATCGCATCAAACACACTTGAGCAGATTTTTAGTTTCTTTATTTGTATTTTTTTTATTTCTTTACTCCTCTGACTTTCATCTCATTTGTTGCAAATATTTGTTTGGTTTATTTATTTCAAAAATAACGTACAAATGCCTGAGGGTCTGATTCATTATAGCGAACTTCTGCTGATTAAATTTTTTAATTTTTGATTCCGCATGATGCTTATGATATTTGCGCATATGAGCAGGGTTGACAAAAAAAGTAAATTGTGCATCAAGCACTTTTGTTAAAAGGAAAAAAAACTATTAAAAGTCTCTCAAAGTAGGTTTTATTAGTAATAGTGCAAGGAGCGATGGTCTCAAAACACTTAATATCTATTTTAATTCAGATTGAAAAATGTATTAACTTGATATTGGAATACATTAAGGTTTGTAAGCTAAGGAATATTATGGTAACGACGAATTTTGGGAAATTCCTTATAATTATACACCTTCTGCTAACGTTCGAATCGCTGAACTGTCGAATAAATAACTCCTAAATTCAGTATTGCGAAATGGTCTTTATTATACTACTTTGGGAGTAGTACTTCACAATTATACTTCACTAAAAACGTGTTTAAATCAAACTGATTCGTTATTCCTCAGCTTGCGCTGATTTTATACCCTCTATTGCCTCGTTCGCATATTTCTCCTAAGGTCTACACTTTTCACGATGTTGCCTTCTGGAACAGTTGTATTTTATACTTGGTTATGTAGCTACATGCGTGTGTATGTGTGAGTAACAACTTCTGCTCTTACCTGATGACTACCTATGTGTATGTGAAATATCTCTTCGCTTCGAGTCGCTGATTATATGTGTGGAATATTCTTCGTTGCCTTGTACATAAGTGTGGCTGCTCGCTTTATTGTTGTTATGCATTTATTTAATAGCAGCATAGTGATGTTAATACTCGCCACATTATTCTAAAGTTAGTTTTATTTTTCGACTTTTCTGAAAATTTTAATTTCGGGATAATTTCGAGACTATATCGGAATCACTTCACTACTAATGTCAGGACGAATTCAAAATAATTTCGAAATTTTTTTCGGAACTAATTCGAAATAAGTTTGAAGCTATTTCAGGATCATTTCGTTTTCATCATTGTTTTTTAATAACTAGTTGACTATTTCGAGATAATTTCAGGGCAGTTTGGGTTTTATATCGGGAATAATTTAGTAATATTTCGCAACTATTTAGGTATTGTTTTTGGGCTACACTGGGACTAATTCGTTATCAGTTCAGGACCATTTTGGTGTACTTGTTTTCGGGACTATTTTGCGGGGTCAATGCAGGGTCGTTTGGGAATATTTTTTTATAATTTCGGAACTAATTCGTGAGTACTTCACAACTAATTTCAGGATGAAGACAGAATAGTTTTGGAATTTTTTCGGAGTCAATTTGAAACTATTTCAGAATTTGGCATTGTTCCCTGAATCGCTCTTTGACCATTTCGAGATTATTTCAGCACAGTTTTGGTTTCATTTCGGTATCAATTCGCGATTCTTTCGGTATTGTTTTTAGGACTACGCGGGGTCTGCTTCGAAACCACTTCGGCTACATTTTAGGCTCTATACAGAATCATCCTGGAGCAGTTTCAGGATCAGTTCAAAAATATTTCAGGACCGTTTCGGGATTATTTTTAGGACAACTCAGGGGTTGCTAGCGGGATCAATTCGGATTTATTTTCATCAATAATAAAAGCGGAGTGAAACAGTGTGCATACTTTAAAAGGCTTTAACTGGTTTAACAGACAAAACAATATGAAAACGACTTCACAGCTCAAAAGTGCATTCGGAGGAAATATACAGCTTCTCAAAACAAAAATATTTATATTTATTTAAAAAATTATGTCAAAAAAGCCAAGTTGAATAAGAAACAATTTCGGCTGCATCCAAAACAAAATTATGTTCTTATACCCAACATAAACTTAAACTTTACATGCGAGCTTTTCGACCCACTCTAATGTATTGTGTTCACTACTGTTAAAAGCTGCATGTGTCATTGGTGTTGTTTTTATCATTCGAATGCTTAAGCAGCATAAATCATCAGTCATGTGTGCAAAAACTTGTTGTAATGCTTAACTGATAATCCCTGAAACTGGTCATAACATCTCGGATGTTCGGCAAAACTTTTATAAATAAATAAATGTATTTTGACTTGAACAAACACATGTCTACATACATATGTA
This sequence comes from Eurosta solidaginis, assembly GCF_040869045.1. NCBI lineage: Eukaryota > Metazoa > Arthropoda > Insecta > Diptera > Tephritidae > Eurosta > Eurosta solidaginis. The sequence continues at coordinate 270,281,704 of NC_090319.1, read as the reverse complement.
CATATGTATGTATGTTGTGTCTAGTAAGATGTTAACGTTCATGTTTTTCATCCGCAAATGTTAATGCAAATACAAACATACAATTCTTCGTTCACATCTCCTTCCTGCTTAGTGTGCCAATTCCCTGAAATGATAAACGACCTTCATCGAATATTAATAATGAGGTATTATTAGCGCCATTAAATAAATATCTTGCATATGCGCGGGAGAAGTGGATCATTTGCTTACATTTTAGTGTTGATGATGTAAATAATTTACATATTTACGATTACTTGTAGCGTTTTGAAATACATGTATACTCACATAAACAGAAATTGCAAACATGCTGAAACAACAATTTATTTTATTTTAATTTAAAGTTGAAAAATGTCAACAGTTACTTGAAACCTCGAATCTGCAATAAACCGCTTAGGTAGGATCAAGTCTTCATGCACACATCTCCTTTAACTCAGTGGGAGAATATATATACATAAGTGGAATAGAATTAATTTCTGTGGCGGAGCGTCTTCACATCAAGTCAAATGAAAATTTTACCAAAAAATATAAGTTTTTTCCAAGTCAAATGAAAGTTTTTTCAAATCAAATAATTTTTACGAAGAGTGCCATATTTCCATGGCGGAACAATACAAGGGGCAGCACGGGACATCTGATTATAAACTTTTTTTAATTGATTTGATACCTCAACTTCCGGCGCAGTACGATTTTGACATTTGTCCATCGAATTTACAAAAACAAAGTACATGGAACTTTTATTTATGTTTGTAGGTATGTCACCATGCTGCCACCTTGTATAGTTTCACTTGATTTGAAAATAGTTTCATTTGACTTGAAAAAAGTTTAATTTGACTTGAAAAAAGCTTAATTTGATTTGGAAAAACGTTTCTTTTGATTCGAAAAAAGTTTCACTTGATTTGGAAAAAGTTTAATTTGATTCGAAAAAAGTTTAATTTGACTTGAAAAAAGTTTAATTTGATTTGGAAAAAAGCTTTGTTTGATTTGAAAAAGTTTCACTTAATTTGAAAAAATTTTAATTTAATTTGAAAAAAGTTTAACTTGATTTAAAAAAAGTTTCATATGATTTGAAAAAAGTTTTATTTGACCTATCTATTGCTTTCTTGTACTTTATTAAATATTTTGGGTCAGAGAGGTGAAATGCGTTATAAATATTATTATTCAGGAAAGTGAAGGAACTGACCCAATGATGGAACCCGAAAACTGAAGCAAAAAAAAAAACATTATGACAATTGCTCCCCCGGGGCAATTGAACTGGTTAATAATGATCTTCAGGATGATCCTTACAGATTCTTAGTGGTAAAACACACCTTCTGCAACTCAAAAAGACTATCCTAAAATGATATTTTCAATTATACATATTTCCAAAAGCATATTAATATTACAGTATGCGAGAGAACATTTCTCCGGAAGACTTACGGCCCTGTCCGTGACGCCATCGACGAGTTTTGAAGGTGGTTGAATGATGAGCTGTATGAGATTTACGCAGATATTAAGATAGTGCAGAGAATAAAAGTTCAAAAGTTTCGCTGGCTAGGTCATGCTATGCGAATGGACAAAGACGCTCCGGCCAAGAAAGAATTTCAATCGACACCGCTATTTCGAAGCAGTGGAAGGGGGAGGCCTGAGAGTTGGGCGAGGCAGGTGGATAAAGACCTTACCTCCCTTGGCATCAGTTCACGCCAAACAGGGATAGTTGGCGTTATGATATTAATCTGCAAATAACTTTTGTTAATGAAGTAATGAAAATACGCTTAGTTCGCATTATTTTCGATGGGCCAAGTTATTACTTTAACTTTGGAACAAAAGTTTCCCTCTGTACAAATATCAATTACAATAAATATGAGAAAGAAATAAATACCGTCATCTTCATTTAGCCGATGAAGCATATTTCCCCAAAAAACATAAAAGTAATATTAATCCGTACTCATTTATTTTCATTCACGCTGCGTTACACTAATTAACTTTCACTCTTGTGGTAAATGCAGTTGCAACAGCAAGCAAATGCAACGACAACAGCGATACGCAACTAGCAACATTGACGCAGCAGTAGGGGTCGGTAGATGTAGATATATGCGTGTATACGTGTATTTGTGGCATTTGCCAAAATTAAAGCTTAATTGCTTAAATTGCAATTATGACACTTCCACAGCAGGGAAGAAGGTCCAAGAGCTTATAAAATACACACAAGCCAACATATATCATATATAAATATATGTTACGAATGTTGCGCTTAGTTAGCCAAACATACTCTGCAACATTTTGACATTTATAAGGTTGTCACATATGTATGTATTACTTTTTGGTTTGTTTGCCACATACATATGTATGGGTATGTAATTTGTGTCGCATGGAGGCAGCAGTCTTGTTGATGAACGAGACCCTCAAACTCAGACAAGTTGGCTGGTGGCCAATTTACTCACAGCGCGTATGGAGAGCATGGTCATTACTCCAAACAAATGGCCTTACTTGCCACCCGTTGCTGCAAACAATGAAGCTCATGTGATGCATACATATATTTTTTTTTAAATAAATTTATATTTATTTTTTTGTATAAGGATTTGCATGCTTTCATGTATAGCCTAAATTAAACAGCCTTAGCATATTCACTTGATTTAAATGTGGCATGTCTTCGGGTTGTTCGCTTTGCTGTTTGCAACCAAAATAAAGAAAAAAATATTTTGTGTGGCATGTGCCGTCTTCAATTGTCCGGCGATGCGTTGTCAGTTGCTTGGTTGCCAAATTTAAATTAGTTGCGAACCCAAAGTTTTAAGAGGTTTACTTAATGTAAGAAATTAGAAATAAAAAAATTATGTGGAAAAAACCAAACGTTAAACAATTTAAGATTGCCTTTGATTTTATATAAGTTTTTCTTTATGCCAGATTTTAAAGAGTTGCTGCTTTAACGGGTAGGAATATATTGATCATTGTAAAAAGATTAGCATCTCATAATAACACTGTGACCCGGAAACATCAATCCTTTACTTATTTTCGGGAATAAAAAACGTTAAGTGAATTATTTGCAACATGTTGCGTCAACAAAATTTGACTTGAAAAAGTTTCGTTTGATTTGATAAAAGTTTCATTTGGTTTGAAAAAAGTTTCATTTGATACGAAAAAATTTTCATTTGATTTGAAAAATGTTTTTAATTGAAATGAAAAAAATTTAATTGGACTTCAAAAAGTTTTCATTTGATTTAAAAAAAGTTTCATTTGATTTGAAAAATTTCATGTGATTTAAAAAAAAGTTCCATATGATTTGAGAAAAGCTTCACTTGATTTAAAAAATTTAAATTTGACTCAACAAAGTTTCAACTATTTGGAAAATGTTTCATTTTATTTGGACAAATTTTCATTTGATTTGAAAAAGTTTTTTTTTTTGGTAAGAAAAATGTTTCACTAAACTTGAAAAATTTCATTGGATTTGAAAAAAGTTTCATCTGATTTGAATAAAGTTTCATTTAATTTGGAAAAATTTTCATTTTATTTGAAAAAGTTTCATTTGATTTAAAAAATGTTTTATAAGACTTGAAAAATTTAAATTAGATTTGAAAAAAGTGACATTTGATTGGAAAAAAGTGAGAAAGTGATGGGGCGAGAAATAGTGGCGTATCAAAATGTTATAATGAAATGTTAATTGAAATGTTAACTATGAATCAGGTTCTGATCCCGAAAAATTTCGCGATTTCAATTTGAAAAATTAACCGTGTGCCAGAACATATTCAATATTTCTTATACTCTTCCGGTCCATTACGTGGTTACCGATCTATCCGACTTTTAAAGATCCTCAGGCCTTTTTGAGTCTACGCATCCGAATGGTGAACGCCGTGCTGTAGTGGAAGAGCGCTTCTCCTACCACACCGAAGATCCTGGCTTCAATTCCCGGGCAAAGCAACATAAGAAAGTTATAAACTAGAATTTTCAATTAGAAAAAAGTTCTTTAAGCGCGGTCGCCCTTCGTCACTCCGAGTGTATTTCTGCCACGAAAAGCTTCTTAGTCTTCAGATCGGAGTCGGCGTAAAACATGTAGGTCACGCCCCGCCAATTTGTAGGAAAAATTTAAAGAAGCACCACGCAAATTGGAAGAAAAATTCGGCCTAAATCTCTTCGAAGGTATATCGCATATTTTTTTTGTGTTTTTTTTTTACCATTGTATTTTGATGAAAGGCGGCATCGCACAAATAATTTTTGTTTAACAAACTTACTGTACAACTTCTTTCATCTACGTTTGTATTGCATTCAAAGGCTTAACTGATCACACGGTGTCCTTCGGCAATGAATGCAGAATCCTGAAGAGAACAATCCTAAAGAATATTGCAGAGTACTGACGAATGTTAGTACATATAAAATAAGTAACGATTCATTAAATAAATTATAAAATGAAAAATTGCTTCAAATAAATGTTTTCATACATTTAAAGCAATAAGGGTAATCCCTGCTTAAAACTCATAAAAATAGACAACATTGGCCAATTCGTTGTAGTTCTATAAATAGAACAAAAAGGAACGACGCCAAGTTTCTTTGAAATCGCCTTATCAACGCATAACTTTACCACATGATGCCATACGAAGTTGGGACTTTGAATAAAGAATAATATGCAAAGAAGGCAATTGGGATAATGTTTACAACAACTAAAGCATGACGTGGCTGAATGCGTTTGTAACACTTCAACCTTCGTAGGAGTGCGGGTTCAAATCCCACTCCCGGGGACAAAAGGCTTTGAAGATATTTACAAGGTATAATCGAAACAGATGTCACCTTGTTCGTGCTGATGTCACGTTGTTTAAATTTTTCCCAAATCATTAAATAAAATAAGTAACATTTCATGCAAATACTTCGAAATTCCAATACTTCTCTTCCACCACTTTTTGCCGTTTTTCCCAACGAATTAAGAAAGGTGCTAAGTGCTGTTGCAACATGTTGCTAAAGACTTAATTGGCAATTTTACTTTTGGGGTAAAGAAAACTATAAAAGAACTTATTGTGGATGAATGAAGTGTTAGTGTGAAATGTTAAGCTTTGTACAGGGAGCAATATTTTCAAAATACAAGTTACAGGTCTTTCAAAATTCGAATTGCTTTTTGACATGTTTTTTTCCAAAGAGTATTTGAAATTTGCTTCCACATAAAAAAATGTTTGAATGGAGGAAAATCAATAAAACTTTTGAGAGACCTATAACTTGTACTTTGTTAGACTAAAATTGATTTGGCTACAAAGCTGCATACTTAAAAAAAATTCAGAGAATTGCAAATAAAAAGTTCGAAATTTTCGTAAAATTTTCTCGAATTGCGGAATTTTTTCGAAAACGTTTTTGATATCGGTTTGAATAGCTTTAGTTACAAAATTCGCAGAAGTATATTATTAAAATATAGAAAATAAAAGAAGAATTTAATAAAGCAATTTTATAGAAAATGCACGGCTATCTTTCTGTTTGCTGCTGTACTTCTCTTTTGAAGCTTGATACTTCGGACCGGAGAAAAACAGATTTATCTAGTTTGGAAGAGTCTTCCGACTTTCTCATTCGCTGCTGTATATACCTTCTTTCTTCTTAGCTTGGATTTTGGAAAACTTTATGCTTCATTTTTTTAGCAATTTTTTTTTAATTTTTTTTTTCTCTCGTTCATTATCACATAAAAAAATATTTAAATATTTTGATTACTCAACTTATTGTCTTCCTGTTCCCCCTTTGCTTGCTTCTTCGTCTTTGACATCCGTCCACAAAATTCATTTCCTTTTATAACACCACATTCATGCAACTCAGCTGTTGCTAGATCTTCTGCTTTCAACAACAATTTTGCGACATAAGCATAATTTAAAAGTACTTACGTATAAACATATCTACATTAAATTCAATTATGCTTGTTGTTGTTGTTCTTGAGTTGCTCAAGAAGGAGTTGAATCAACTGACGACCGGATAGAATGTTTTAAGGTACATTGAACTGTCCATAATAGGAAAATCCAACTAATTAAACTGTAAATTGTATTTTTCCTGCTAAGTCATATAAGTACATACATACATACATACATACATATTTATGCAATTTCATCATTTATGCGATTGGCTTTGCTTTTATTTTATTACATTATTATTATTTGTTTTTGTTATCATTATTGTTTATTATTGTTTTGTGGTCTTAAATTTTTGCTGCTTCGTTGGCTACAACGCTGAATATTTCCAGTTTTGCTTCTTCAGCTGATTCCAGTCTATATGACTACATATACTCTTTTACATAGATCTGTATGTGTTGCTAAGTTTGTATAGATTTTTTTTGCTTACTTAAGCATAAAGCGTTCGTCTAGAAGATATTAGCTCAATACAGTTTGACTCCATTCAAAATGCAACTACACTTCAACCCAGACAATTCAGTTGTCATTCAATGCATGCAATATACAAATATCCATACAACAACAGATATCTGTGTATGTGTGCGTATAAGCACATTCATGTTGCTGGTAAGGCTCGTTGGTTGCAGCAACATTTTATATTTGCATTAAGATAATTTTGGTGTCTTATCTGTAGTTTTGTGCGGGTGTATGAGATTGTGTTGCACAGCCGGTGCAAGAACAAATAATGTGGCAGCACTTACATTTGTTTTGAAGCGAACCGCTTAGATTGGCTGCAATTAATGGCGGTTTCTTTGCATCTGTTGTTGTTGTTGTTGTATTAACCATAAAGATACTCCCCGAAGGCTTTGGGGAGTGTTATCGATGTTGATGGTCCTTTGCCGGATATAGATCCGCTACGTTCCGGTAACAAAGCACCATTAAAGTACTAGCCCGACCATCTCGTGAACGATTTATATGACCACATTCTTCAAGGCCATCCCTACCTCCCCACCCCTAGTTCCATGAGGAGCTTGGTGTCGCTAGAGCCTCGTCTGTTAATGAAACAGGATTCGCCGCGGGTAGGTGAGGTTGACAATTGGGTTGGAGAAGCTATATATTGCGCTGGCAGCCCCTTGAGAGGGTTGCGCTACACAACCCCTTGAATCCATTCTTTGCAGCTGGAAAACGTATACGTATAATATACGGTAAATGTAAGCATAGTCTTTGGAAGTGGTATCCCTGAAAAAATTTCTGATTAGTATAGAAAGAGTCCGGGAAGAATCGCCAAGGAAGGCCTCCTTCCCCCAATACGAAAATTCTTACCGATTTTATAATATTGTAAATTCTAGTACAACGTTCTAAATACTGTTTTGTATTTTTTTGTTTTTTTTGCTTTAAAATAAAAATAGAACAAATACTAAGAAACCGGTGCCGAGCGAGCAGTTTACCAAAAAGATTTATTTTCCAGACGTACACCTGTTTGTTTACAGATCGAACTTCACGAGCACTTGATACTCACGCCTGTATCCGACAAATTTTGTTATCGCGAAAATTTGGGTTTCATGTATGTTCTTAAATATTTCCCTAACTGTCATGTACTTTTCACGCCTTTCATTCTTCTTCTTCTCCATTCCCACTTTCACTTTCATTCCATACCCACTCACTTTTCCGCTCCTATTCTATTTTCTTGATACAGCAATGATCACTGCAATAAAAACCAGAGCTATGCCTTGGGCAGGTAAGAAGATAGAGCACATTTGGTGTTTTTCCTGTGACTTTCCTTGGGGCGTCGTAACGCCCACCTTTCCTTCATAGCCTTCACTGTAATCAGTGACCTTGCGAATAAAGAATAAAAGTATAAAATTTAACGTTAAAAAAATTGATTACAGCACAGCGCCATCTATGGGGCACTTTTCGAATTTACTCTCTAAACCGTCTAAACCGTTTAATTTTGCAAAACTTTTTTTTGTTATTGTATTTCTTTTTTTACTTTTATTTCTTTCGCTCTTTGTATATGAAATTTTGAGATTTCCTTAGTGGTTAAGACGTGTCTTTGATACCTTTATTGTATAAATCCAGCATTTCTGAGTTTTTTTTTAATTGAACTTAAAGGCTAAGGAGATCGCAATCGGTGTTTGGACTATATGTACAAAACTCTGAAGAATTTTTCTCTCCCGAGAAGAAGCAAAGCTGAGTAAATCATTTGCAACATGTTACTACAAAAGCCTGCAATGTTATGAAAATGTTCAAGAAAATGTGAAATGATATTGAGGGAACGAAAGAATATTACTTGGCTCCGCCACCAATTATTTTACCCTAAATTTTTCCGAGAGGGCGGAAGGCTGAGAAATATTTAGCAGTATAACCTCGAGCCAGCCAACTAACAAATATTTATCAGCATGTTGCATCAACAATCTACAGGAAAATGTTATACAATATTGCAGGAGCTATTATTCGCTTTTTGACATTGATTTGCACAGTTTCAGATATAAAATTTATAGAAGTTTTTAAACGGTTTTATTTAGCTTGACTTGCAGGCCGGCCGGCCGCACGGCCGTTGTGAAGGATTTTTGTAATTAAAATTTAAGTAACTTGCCGATAAGCTACAAGCTTGAAACTTGGAATATAGTTCAGAATCCGATGACAATGCAATAATATGAAAAAAAATCCGATAGGTGACGCATTGATCGAAATATTTAAAAAAATCGTATTTGTGGTTCGATTTGGCTCATATTTGGAGCATATATTACATACATGATAAGAAAGCGACACATGAAAAAATCCCGCTAGGTCATCCAATTTGTCTCAGATTTGGAACAAATATTCCATACAATCCGGTAGAAGTGACATCAAAATAATTTGGAGTTCGAGGAGGACAAGCATGCGTGGCACCTAGTAGAGGAGAGTCTTTGGAAGTATTATGTGACCTAGATTGTAACAAATTGTCAAGAAAGAGTTCTTGTAATAATGAGTCACTAAATGAACTAAATAAGTAAGACCAACTGAACCCTAATCAGGTTATGCTACGCCTCTCATTTTTAGAAATTTCACGCGCCCAACACTTTTATTTAATTGGCTGATCAACGCCTTAGATTGATGAGGAGTGTGATGATTAGTACCTAGGACCTACGTAATTATTTTCTAGCTTTTAGTATTATTATTACTTAATGTAAGTATTGTTTTCAATAAAACCGTTTAACTTAAAAGTTTTTTAAATTATTTTTTCTTAATACTTCGAGAATAAAAGAAGAAAACTTCAGTTGATGAAATTTGATAAAAATTGCCACTGCTATTTCCTAGTCGTTGCTGTATCTTCTCGAGCTTTATAAGTATGGAAATGTTCAGACTCCCTGAAAATATAGAATTTAGATCATGCACTTTAATGCCCTAATATTCATAAATCTACATATCCATATATGTATGGCCTTACCCAAGATGTGACTTGCTTACACTAACAATATATGAAATGTTGTTTTCGTTGTTATTGTGATGAGCAATGTTGCTGCATGAGCCAACAATACTAACACATCTTTGCTATGCAATAAACATGCATAGGTACATATCTGTCATATAAAATGGATGTATACAGTAAATTGCGTGATTGGCATTCATTTCAAACTACCTTTAAAGTTACAGCTACTACAACTACTATTGTAACTATTTGTTGTTGTTAGTGCGTCTAGCTGCTGCTGTCGCAATATATAACATTCTCACCGACGAGGGCAGTCTCTCTGCAGATGTATGTGAAATTGGCATTGTTGTGACCTGTGGCTGTTGTGCGGTTTAATTTTTCTTCCTTGTCATCCTCGCGCTGATCACCACAGTTAGTATCGGCCGCAAACAACAGGAATGACATCGGTATTGGCATCGTCAATGCTAACAACCACAACGACAAAAGCCACAACAGCAATAATACAACCAACCAGCAGCAGCTAGCGGCTAATATAATGTTGGTGTTGTGTATGACGCTGACGATTTTTAATGCTAACATCAACATCTGAGGCAATTGCTTACATCTCTACAATGTCGTCGTGGTCGTCGTCTATATTCTTTGGCCGAGCTATGTATGTTTGTTCTGAATTATTTATGCCTGTGGCCACAATGACAATACTTGGGCTGGTTGGTTATTAAAGAATTGAGTTTAAGCCAGTATACAACAAAGCATGTATTGATTATATGCTGTATATGTTTCTGTATGTGTGTGTAAACTAGTATAAGACATTTTTGTTGACTTTCATACCACAGAAGTGAAAATCCTGACATTGATTGCTTTTATTGATAATTTAATGCAATTAAACGAAAGACTCTGTAGCGTCGAAGTATGTGACGGAGTTGCTTAGTAGTTGCACGTATGCACTCCCGTGGAAAGTCATATTACAGAGTGACAGGCGAGAAATAGTGCGAAGAGGGAAACGAGGCAGACCAAGTTAGAGAGCCCTCTTGTAGTGCCAGACAGCATTAGGTTCAGTTCAGGACTTCGGTCCCGTGGTCGATACAATCGACCTTAAGAACGAGCACCTTGCATCGATTCGTGAGGCATTACAGACAGATCGAAGACAGTTCGCTGATATGATCTTTGCTCGGAGGAAGCCTCTATGGAAGCGATATGAAGACAAATAGGTATCGACTTTAATGAAGAGGAAGTTATCCGCTGAAGGCGATATGCCTGCTTTTAAAAGGAGGTATGACCCATGATGAAGGCTAGCCAGTCTGGTAACCATTTAAGGCAATATATTCATGTCTCAATTGAGCAGAATGCTGTTATTTCCCGAAATGTAGACGATATATATCCTAAGATTATGTGAGACGATCGAGAGCAAATTCTGGTACTCCCAGGCTTCCAGAAAAATCTGTATCCCCTCTCAATCTTACAATCAACAGCCCCTGAAAAACTACTTCCACCGCATTCCTCTATTATCATGGAAATAAAGGTGTGGAAGCCAGCCATTGGCCAATGGCCAAGAATGCTGGTGCCCATGGTCTGTAAGCACACAGCCCAAGGTTTCTTGGTATAAGAATCAGAGATGTACGTTGAGGAGACTCTACTCAAAGCGCTATGTGAATCCAATGCGTTCCTCAAAACATTTCATACAACTTGTCTACAATTTTGGTTATAGGTCCTTTCGCGATGCATCACTTTCTACCCCTCTACCACCAGCAACTGTATGAGACTGTAGAGGCTTTACTTGCCTTATCCTTCACGTTAAGTTGTGAGGACAGCTCATGGCCAGTATAACGCAGAATATTTCAACTGATTGCCACCAGCGGCTGGTCCACAGTGGAGGACAGTCTGAAAGCAGATATCTGATACATAACTACTTGTGTAAAGAACGAGTTTCGTTTTATTATGGTCGACGGATAGTTTACATGACTCTGCACACAATTATCATATACAGATGTTCATTTGGCTATGAGTAGTCGATTATATGCCTAGGCACGAGTTCGGCAGTAACTTTAATGACCATAATGCTCGCTGCGTTGTTGGTTTGCTACAAATCTTATTTTTATTTCTAAAGCTAGATGCGGATATATACCTTATCATCGACTATTATAAACTTGTAATAGACTGATCTGTTGACATTTTACTGATAGAAATTTATATTGATTATATAGTTTGTATGTATCAACCAATAATGGCATAGACTAAGTACGATGACACTACACAATCCGTTCTGTGCTTCTAAAATCGCTATGCCAATAGCAAACTGGTATCAGCAGATCTGTGCTATATCTGATGAAACCAATCCGCAACCAACCAATTGAAACAATCACACAAACTAACAGTCAAAGTCACAATGCAACTTCAGATACATATGTATGTATGTAAGTGAGCAGGTTAAGTACTAAGGCACATCATTGAGCGCAGGCATGCTTAACCAACGAAACGATATCATTTCGTTACGATAATCAACGTTAATAAACGAAACGAAGTCATTTCGTTTCGTTTATTAACGTTAAGATCGTCAAATTAACGAAGTGATTTCGTTTCGTTGTCTGCCATATCAAAACGAAATCAAATCGTTTATGTTGATTATTATTTTCAAACTATGCTGGCAAAGCTGATTGATGGCGAAGTCATTAAAGGTGAAAGCATTAGCCAGGCTGATTGCAACTTTTCTCATGAATTTTGACAGTACGAACATTTCTCAGAGTATTTTTGACATTACCACCAACGAATTACACAAACAAATTACATGGAGTTTGTGTGTATATGTGCGCTCGTTGTTGCCACCTTACGGCTTCACCATGGCTATAGCATTGCCAGCACAATTCAAACATAAAGTATCACGTTTTTGTTAACGTTTTTAACGTTAACGAAAGCTTTTCGTTTCGGTTAAAAACGAGATACAATTTATCTTGATAATTTCTTTATCGATAATATTTCGAAGTGTTTCAACGGAAACGGTGGAAATTTTTTGATAAACGATTAGCTTAACGTTAAGGTGCATCCCTGATTGAGCGTTAGTATTTCTCCTTCCTGACAATTCACACATCCACAAACAAACATCCCATTTTTTGGCTAAAAATTTCGCAAATCTGTTAGATGCACCAACTAATTGAATTTTACATTTTATACCAGAAAATCTACCGTTCCATAAATGAAATATTGATATGACTTGAGCTGTGTTGGCTTGCGGCTGTAATGTTGCATGAATGTCAAACCCGTTTGCGCGTATGTGTTGCAAATATGGTTATATGGTAGTAACGTAAATTTATATCACTGCACTTACCACATTAACTTGAAGTGGGAACGTTATACATACAACAAGTACATAAGTAACAACACATCTGTCATCGGTTAAGTCGCCATCGGTATGCGCCATCAATTTCAGTGCCATTGCCTTTAATGGCTCACACAAACGCCAAGTAGTGACGCGGCAGCAGTTTCATACTTACGTACGTGTCATACCATACATACAGCAGCGAACAGAAAAATAGCAGTGGCAATTTATAAACTTTCTATGACGTTTTTTATTTCAAATTATGCTAAAAAATTACAAAACCGGTTGCGAAAAAGCTCGAGAGTTCGAGAAAACTTTACGGAAATATCGAACTTTTTTCTTTGTAGTTCTCTTTGTATCGAAAAAAATCTAAGAGACCCTTCGAAAAGAAATTTTCAAAGTTCAATGCAAGACCTATAAATTGCAGACTAAAATTCATTGAACTACAAAACTGCATACTCAAGAACATTTTGAGAATTACAAAATAAAATTTCGATACTTTCCTAAATTTATCTCGAATTTTCAAATATTTTCGAAAACTGGCTTGCATAGCTTCAGTTACAAGTTGCACAGAAGTTTTTTTCTTAAATATGCAAAAAAAAAATTTAAATAAAATAAAAAATTTTAAGCACTTCCTTTAAATAAATGAACAAGAATCATCGAAAAATGTCCCCCCATATAAAGACATATTCTTGCTAAACTTTGATTTTTAAATTTTGACTTAGAAATTGCAAAAATATTTATGAGAAGTAAAAATATAAAAGTGGAGCGCACTTGGATTGGAAAGTTGGTAGGAAAGGAGACATTATTAGTCAATCAATTGCGCTCCACCTTTATATTTTTACTTCTCATAAATATTTTTGCAATTTCTATGTCAAAATTTAAAAACTAAACTTTAGCAAGAATATGTCTTTATATAAGGAGAAATTTTTCGCTGATTTTTGTCCATTTATTTAAAGGTAGTGCTTAAAATTGCTTTATTTTATATTCATTTTCTCCTTTTCTTACATTTCCTCGGTGTCTTAACCTATCTGTTAAGTTTTACGCTTGTAGCTTAATGAGAACTTACAAAAAATCAATCCCAAAATTCCCTCCGTTCCGTTTAATTTTTCTAAATATTTCAGTCCGTGCGCCCCCTAGCGAAACTTTATATTTTGTCATCGGCTGTCATCGCCCTCTCAATTAAGCTTTAAATTTTTGCCTCTAGCTCATCGAGAAGTTACTTAAAACCCGGTTTCAAATTTTTTTTCTCCTTTTGTTCCTTTGTAACGGTGTCTTAACCTGCCTCTAAGGTTTCATGTTTGAAGCTCAATGAGAAGTTACTTTAAAATCGATCTCAAAACATCAAATTTCCAAATTCTTATCTAAATATTTTGATCCGTGCTCCACCTAACGGAATTTTTCTCCTTTTCTTAAATTTTCTCGCCGTCTTATCCTATCTGTAAAGTTTTACAGTTGTAGCTCAATGAGAACTTACATAAAAATCAATCCCAAAATTCCCTCCGGTTCGTACGATTTTTCTAAATATCTCATCCCATGCGCTCCCTAACAAATCGTTTTGTATCATGTCGTCGGCTGTCATCGACCTCTGAATTAAGTTTGAAATTTCAAGTCTCTAGCTCATCGAGAAGTTACTTAAAAGCTTGTTTGTAAATTTTCAAATTCTTATCTAATTATTTCGATCCGTGCGCCACCTAACGGATTTTTTTCCATTTGTTGCATTGTCACGGTTTTCTAACCTATGTGTAAAGTTTCACGTTTGTAGCTCAATAAGAAGTTACTTAAAAATCGATATTTTTTGAAAATTCCTACTGCTCTTTTTTTTTTGTTCGCTGCTGTCTGTGCATGCACTACTGAATACGTCACTCATAACCATGTGTTAAAGCCTTTTTGGCATAAAAGTTAAATATTTTGAGTTTCATGTCTGACGTTTGTTTGCATTGAAATGTTATAGATTATGATCATTAATTAGCAATTTCATCCAAAAATGTAACTTTCGGTGCAATTCGCAAAAATAGCATAATCTTGAAAAAAGTCCGACAAATAAGAATGCACACTGCGGCCCCAATGTTGAGAGAATCGCCGGGCTCTCCCTAAGCAGAGCTAATAACTAGAAGAGATAAAAAGCTAGGCAGTTGAGCATGTAGTTACTTCATGATTCCCCATACAACCAACATAGGATAGGTTATTCTAAAATATTTCAGCCCTACCGCATGGGCCCTCATCGTACCAGGGAACTGTATCATTGTGTTATGGCGCGAAACACTCAAATATACATGATAGATAAGCCTTATTAAACTTTAGCAGAAAGATATCTTCAAGAGGGGTGGTCAGCCCAGTCCTTGATTAACTGACTAGTGACCTATCCACCCAGATGTAAACTAGAAAGTACGAGCTTCGAAACGTGCCTATTCTACATCCTGCAAAGAACGTTCAAATTCTATAACACTTCTCAGAACCTTAGGACGTGCAGCAGTTTGTTATTAAATATAATCAGAGTCGATTCGCCTTTCAATGCTGTTAGAGCTTTTTTGTGTGGCGCTATCTTAATTTTTTTGAAATTTATTCGATGTTAAGAAATATGCCCAGTATTTTTTCCACTCGAATAGAGGAGGCCACTCAGTTGCGTTAACGAATAAATAACCGTTTCTGGATAGCTGCCTTTGCATTGGGTACATTGCTATGTCGACAGCCGTTCTGGTTTTTTACAGCGACGAGAAGAGACTAGTTGGGGAGAGGTTCTTGGGAATGCTGTGAAAGCCTTTCGCCGCTTTTGGAGAATTAATGCAATTTCTGTCGCGAGATGTAGATAAAAACCAGAAAACTTTAAGTATTCCCAAGAGTAAAAGTAAAGGGGTTGGAAAGTAAAATAAAGGGGCAAAGGAAAGAGGAAGAGAAAGAGAATGAAAAAAGAAATGGGAAAGGTATTTGGGGCGGAAAGTTAATTGGAAAAAATGTAGGGGAAATGGAAGCGAAACGAAACGGAAACGAAACGAAATGTGAAACAGAAGTTATTAGAAATTGGAATTGGAATAGGTAAAGTAATGAATATGCACAGGGGTAGGGATGAGAATAAGAAGAGAAAAGGGAAAAGGACGAGGTATAGAAAGAAGTAAAAAGGTATAAATAGGAAGAGGAGAAGTAAGAGTTAGAGGTATGGTGATATGAAGATACAGAGCAGCAGCTTAGGGTAGATGAAAGGGAAGAACAAGAGCATAGGAAGAGGAAAGGAAGCAAAATTGGAAGAAAGAAAAGAAGAGGGAGCTTGTCAGGAGCCATAGCAGAAGAGATAGGGTGCCAAGTACACTTTTTAAAGGCAGCCTTTATCCACTCAGCCTTATGAATGCCCCGCTGCTCGCTTTGCAATTGGACTCTAAGGCTTGCCTTTTTGTTGCTATCCCTTGAACCTTTACACCAGTATAAAGTATGAATGTTGGAGATTTCGAGTTCAAATTGGTTCGAGTGCAGGTTGGAGGAAGAAACGATCGAGCACGTTCTGTGCTCGTGCCCTGCGCTTGCCAGGCTAAGACTCCAGATATTAGGAGTGATACAGCTGTCAGATCTAGAAGCAGCAAGTGGCTTAAGTCCTAGGAAACTTCTGGTATTTGCCAAGAGGACGGGGTTATTTTATAACATAGGTCTTGGTTTTTGATAGGGGGTTTCAGTTTGGTCGTTAAAACAATCTTCTAGTAACAGTACGGACTCATTTATGTGAGGTCCTCATGGATTGGCCAGTTCAGCCTAACCTAAGCATCGCCGTTTATGAACTTTTTAATATTTCTCTAATATCAATAAAATAATTTAACTTCATAACAAACAATAAATATTCAGCATTGCTCAGTTATTTACACATAAATTGCTCAAATTTATTGAATTGCCAAAAAATATTGAAAAATTACTACATGCGCTTGGGTTGTGAATCTCCATTTTTCATACTTCATATAAACATTATTTTTAAGCGCTAAGCCAATTTATCGCAAACAATATGCATTTTTTTTCGTTCCCATTTTCCTTTTTTTTTTTGATTTTTGCAATATTCTTTTTTGAACATAAAAAATATTTGCAAAGCAATAATCTACCTAAGTCAGCCAAATGTGCATAAATTGCCGATGCAAGTGAATGAATTTATATTTAGCATGCAAAAAGTGGACAATGGTGACAACAACAACAAATAAGAAGAAATCCCACAAAAGCGTGATAATGTATGGCTTTGGTATGGCAGTAAATAAAAATAAATTAACAACAACAGCAATGCTAGCCTTGACTCTAACTGCACTAAATGCAACTCTGTTTGACATACGAGCAACACAAATTTTCCAATTTTGTTAGTTTTTTCATTAAAAATTGTATTTCTTTTTATTTTTACCGGCATATTGCGACATGTCGGCATTTGTAATTGATAATTGCTTGTGGCATTATACTGTTAGCAATGAGTTTGCAATATTTTGCTACGCTCTCTCTGGATGAAAGCAACAAGTGTTAGTCGTTTGAATTCCCACAAAAAAATCTTATAAGCGATTGTTGGATATGATACCACAGCAGCAACGCTGTTTGCTTGAAGGACGAATAAAGCTTTTTCCATGATAATTATAATCCCAACTTATACTTTAAACTTACTTTATTTCACTTTATCATATGCGTTTTATTTTATGTTATATTATTAAATTTTTTTTTTATTTTTCTTATTATTGTTTCTTATAACAATACAATTTTTATATTACTTTATTTTCTTGAACTTATTTTTGATATTATTTTGTATTATTTCATTATTTTTAAAACGGTTTTATTTAGCTTGACTATGTGTAGCGAGCGGCAGGCCGGCCGGCCCTTGTGAACGAATTTTGTAATTAAAATTTAAGTAACTTCCCGATAAGCTACAAGCTTGGAACTTAGAATATATTTCAGAACCCGATAACAATGCAATAATAAGAAAAAAACTCTCGCCGCCGCGAGTCGAGTAAAGCCTTTGGAAGGATTATGTATTGAGGACTTAGATTGCAGCAAATTGTCAGGAAAGATTCCTTGTAATAATGAGTCACTAAATGAACTAAACAGAATGAGAAATAATAGGCAATTAAATTTACTAAAAACTTGAAAATAAAATAATTTAAAAAAATGTTTAAGTTAAACGGTTTTATTGAAAACAATACTTACATTAAGTAATAATAATATTAAAAGTTAGAAATTAGGTAGGTCCTATGTACTAGTCTTCACACTCTCCATCAATCTAGGGCGTTGACCAGACAATTAAATAAAAGCGTTGTGCGCGTGAAATTTCTAAAAATGTGAGGTGTAGCATAACCTGATTAAGGTTCAGTTGGTCTTACTTATGACTATAAATAGAAATTTAACGCGCCCAACACTTTAGTTTAATCGTCTGATCAACGCCCTAGATTGATGAGGAGTGTGATGACTAGTACATAGGACCTACCTAATTAATTTCTAACTTTTAGTATTATTATTCCTTAATGTAAGTATTGTTTTCAATAAACCCGTTTAATTTAAATTTGTTTATTATTTTTTACATTTTTATTTTACTTTATTTAATTTTATATTGTTTTATATTACTTTATTTTATTTAAGTTTACTTTATTATATTTTATATTACTTTTTATTTATTTCGTTCTATTTTATTTTTTACTTTTTGCTTTTTTCTCAGTTCATTTTCTTTATTATTTCTGCGTTTTGTTTTTATTTGTTTTATTTTACTTTTTATTTTATTTTATTAGATCATAGTTTTTTATATTATTTTCTGTTATCTTATTATTTATTTGTTTTTTTTTTATTACCTTATTAAGTTTTATATTATTTTATTTCGTTTTTGTTTTTAATTTTATTGTATATTTATTTGATTCTACTTCATTTTATTTCATTTAATTTTGCTTTATTTTATTTTATTCTATTTTATTTTATTCTGTTCTATCTCTTTCTCAATCTCCTTCTTCTTCTCTCTTTTCTCTTCTCTCAATTTCTTCTCATTCTTCTGCATCCCTTATTGTCTGTCCCAGAAGGTGGTATGTATTTTATTCCAGTCACAGTCCCTGTCCCAGTCCTAGTCCTAATCCCAATCCTAGTCCGTCTCTGGATAATATATTACTGTGTACTAAAGCACTCATCAACAGCTTTCATTTGATATCCATACGACTATAAACTGAGATATAACCTATCCTATGTCTCAAGTTAGATCAAACTACACACGGGGTGCAAAACAAATTCAAAATCGGTTCAGTAGTTTAGGAGTCCATCGCAGCCGAAAATGTTATGACACGTGTTTTTTATATATTAAGAAGATTATTATATTTTATTTTGTTTTACTTCATTTTATTTTATTTTATTTTATTTATTTTTTTAGGTACTATCATTGTCATTTTTTAAATTTTTTAAATTAATTTTACCGTAATAGCTCAAAGCTTAGTATATAAAGTTAGGTTCCATCCGAACTTAGACTCCCTTATCCGATCATTTTACTCATTTCATAAAACGTACAAAATCTTATGTTGGTTTGTTAGCCTTTAATTCTAATTTTACAAGGTCAGTTAGCCCTTCTCCCTCAGAAAATTCTAGACCCTTAAGTCTTTATATCGAATGGAATACTTAAGCTTTACATATATTGTGTAAATTTTTTGTCGGGTCTATTTCCACATGTGGCATGCTGTATATGGGACATTGCTGCATTTAATTATTTATTTTCTTTACTTCATTATTATGCGTAGTTTTCCTGTTTTTTGTCACATGCCGAGTTGGTTGCTTTTTAATTAAAAAATTTTAGCGCGAAAGATATGTCATGGCGTTTCTTTCTTTTATAACTGCAAAATTTTTCCATATCAAATATTATGACTTTACTGATATGCGCTCGATATAGTTTAGACTAAACTTGATGTGTCTGTAACTTTTAAACGCTGTATGGGTCACTTTACTTTTGTAGCCGGCATTTGACACGAAAGGAAACGTTGCTACGCATGCTGATTACAAACTTCGAGGAGCCAATCGAAATAATACGAAGCTGCTGATGGACATTACCCTATGTGGGCTTCTGTACGACTTCGAACTGAGGGTAAACAACCTTCAGATCATTAGCCACTGTACACTCCTAACATCCGTATAGCGACCGTCAGCTGTGAGAGTGGCTTCCACTATGTGTGGATAAGGCATCCTGCGTTGGAAGATAACCAATCATCACATAGTGCTTACGGAGGTATTCCTCTTCATACATATCAGCGAGGTGAGGCTGTATCAAGCAGCTGCCTGCTGGGATAGATTTCATTATGCTCCATCACAGTGTTACCACCAAATGACTTGAGATTTTTTTCTAGGCTCTCTAGGTGCAATTGGGGTTCATGTGCAAAAACTAAGACTATTATCGGACGTCATGCCAAATATGTTTGTTAACAAGACGCCAGAGTAGTTACGTGACTCCAAAACTTGTGTTATCTGCTCCTTTCGTGACATGAATATGGTAGCCGTGCAATGAAAACACTGACAAGGCTAGGAGATAACTATTTTGTAGCATAGCTCATATATGTAATTGGGCAGATTGTGCAGTAGTCTGTATTAAAAAAAATGTTTACCCTTTTTGGTGCTTCGATGTGTAGTAATTAAGCAAGAAAAGAGATATGACATCACCCTGTGACTGTCATTCTTTAGCTGATCATTCATATACTTAGTTTGCCGTTCACCCTTTAGAATGTGGGGAGATGTGATCCTTGTCGATCTTTGAGTATGATTGATGATCGAGGGTTTTTGGCAAGGCCGAGAAGCTCCGAGTACTATTTTGTACAGAGACGTGTTCTCGTTGAGTTCGCCAGTTATTGCAATTTGAGTGCAGTTTCGGTTTTGAAGCTATACATTTTACAGAAACTCTGCTCTTTACGGATTAGAAAATTTTATTTGGGCTCCCATAATTCTAGTACGTTTACGCCTTAGCTTGGAATAAGAAATTGTAGTTGTTCTTATAATAGCCGTGTTGTTTAACACGTGCGTATACGTTTCGTTTGCGCGTGTAAAAAAACGCCTATCCTCGCTTAGATAATGCTTAGGAGACCCATCTAGCGGCTGTGGTTAAACAACTAGCTACAGCAACAGGGTGTACCGAAAAGCGAAGACGCAACGCTCTGATGGCCATAGGGTATAACATATAGCTGAATCAGTTGCGATGAATTGTGGGCACACATAGAATACATAGAATTAGTGTAGAGGGTGAAACAAAGACACATATTTCAGTTACATCTGAGTATAATGCGTATTGAAATTTAGTAGGACAAAATTTATGCGCAGCAATTTCAGAGGTGTATTTATAGTTTGTCGCTTAGCAGTCAATATAAAGTTTAAGCGTAAACGGATATACGCGTGTTAAAAAACACGGCTAATATGATGTAAAAATTAAATAACTGATAGTACGTAACATCAACCATTTTTACAGTTTGTCGCCTTATTATGACAAAAATTTCGTGCCAAGCGCTTATTAGCTCAGCTCTAAGCATTTTAATTAACTACATATATAAGATTAACTATCGTGTCTGTCACACCCATATCCTCATATAGGCAAACATATCAGCACCTAAGTAAATATGTAACACGTATGTTTATATGTTTGTAGATATGTATGTTATGTAACATTCCCACTCTGTGGCATTGCGAACTTGAAATTGGAATTATATTAAGTGCGCGACGAGATGACGGTAATGACGATGATGATACTGAAGCATGAGCTGATGGAATGAGTGGGCCCGAAAACATAACAGACGTAGTAGCGCGATTTATTTGTGGCGGTCATTTACATACATATGTACATACACACAGAGATATGTGTGCCTATTTATATGAACCCAGTAGTAAAAGTTGATATAGGCCATAATACATTTTTTTTGCATTAACCCACTTATTGTAAAGCGCGTAGGAAGGACTTGTGTCTATTTAAGAATCATCTCTCAGCCTTGGAGCCCAGCAGAGAACCACGCGTAGAACAAAATCACAATCTATAAGTCCCTCACCATAACTAGCTGACTTTTAACTCGGCCGCGTGGACGGTGTCGAGAAGATTTGAAATAGTGCTTTGACTATTCGAGCAAAGAGTTTTCCATTAGATGTATGGTCCTTCCCGTGATGCCAACGGCATGCAGCTTTGAGCATTTATGCGAAACAACTTAAAACCCTAATGTGTAGCTGGCCAGGATATGTTATGATAAGGTATGAAGGCGCTCCGTCTCACAAAGTATTCCTTTTGACTCCTAAATTTAGCAAGGGAAGAAGGAAAAACCTCAACTTAGTGGGAAGAAATACTTCATGTTGGAAAGGGAGATCGTGCTCCCAACTCGCAGCAGAAATGATTTTCCGCTTGAAAGTTGGCAGATCGCGATATTTTTCAGGAACAACGCTACTTGTTAATGTCTGGGTAGAGCTGCACTGTTTTATTGCTGTTGTTGTAGCGTGAAGACACTCCCCAAAGTTTTGGAATCATTTTGGTATTTTAGTGGCCTCTTACGACAGGCATACCTGCCGCGGGTATATTCTAAGCCTCCTAGCCCGCTGGGGGAAGGAAAAAGTGTAATCGCACCTTGTGCTCCCAATTTTTTTCTGCTAGACGGCAGGGTTGACACATTCCAGGGTTGAGAATTTTAAGTAATGACGTGACTTGACACTGTAACTTCTCAGCCGAAGCGATTTTTTATACGGGAAGGCTTTCAGTTAGTTGGCAGAAATATGAAGAGGAAGTCTTGATCATTCATTGTGGTCCCATTAGTGGTGTAGAGTGTGCAGATCCACAGATTTTTTGGGAATAACTTAGTGTGTGACAGTGACTTCTCAGTCGGAGTGCTTTAATCCGGATAGACATTCACTGTGTTGAAAGAAGGAGTTGAAAAATACTGTTTCACCCTTGGTTCTCTCAATTCACATCGGCAGTGATATGCTGGTAGCTGGTAGACTTGGCAGACCCCGGAATTTTTCAGGGACAACGTGATTTGTGACTGTGATATATAAGTAATAAACAGAACCAGGTCATAGCTCTCCTCATAGCTGCAACATAATGAATTCACATAACTGTGTAGAGTACTGATCAACTAAAAAGTGTCGCAGAAAGCTTTACCGTCACTTAGTCGCATCACACATCACAGGCTCATTGGTTCCTCTCACATCTAATTTTTCCTTGACGAATGCTGTGATTGTATCTGGTACTGCCAACGCTGGTTGGTGGGTTTGCAAACCAAATGCAGAAATTATCACGGTTTGACAATCACGGCGAATTTTGGGAAACTGATGCTGTATTTAGTAGCAGTTAAATATGTAGATAATGAATGCATGTAATAAACCATATGGGGTCCGTTTGAAAATTGACTTAGTTAATAATAGCCTAAAGCAATATATAAACATAATAAATAGACCGAAGTGAAAACTAGTTTCGAACAGAATCGCCGTACTAGAATAAATTAAACTTAAATGCATACGCAAATACTTCAAATTATGTTGGAATCTCAGCATGTGACATGTGAGGCGTTCATGCAATTGCCAAATGTAATGGCTCCATAAAATTACGCCAACGGCTGCAGACAGTGAACTAGGCAGACGCATATCGGCTAACTGGCGCAACGAGTGGCTGGTCATACAAGTGCGCTCCTACTAAATATATCTACATAAATATTTATATATTGAAAGCAAATTCAGAATAGTATTCCACGGCGGAAACAATTTCTGTTGTTATTTTTTTGAGATTGTGAAGGCCTAGCCAGAGTTGGATATGAGATCATTCCCTATGTTCATACATATTCGCACAAGTGTGTGGCACTGGAATGGGCTGTTGATTGTCAGTTGTCGGCTTTCTACTGACTCTTCTGCTGTACTACGAATCTGACTAACGCGTGGCTTGTGCTATTGTTAGACTGTGCCTGCGCCAGTGTCATTCGAATGTAATATGACTTTTAGTTACTACTGTGGTTTTCTTTGTTTTTCCCCTTTATGCTGCGCTGTGTTGCGTTTACTTTTGAATTTTCTCATGTCAATTGCATTACCAAGTGTTTTGGTTTGTGATTTTTAAATTGTTTAACTCGTTTTATTTATTTTTCTTTTTTTACGTTAAGGCAACCCCTTTGCACTCTTTATCTCATTTGCGTTTTATATATAACATTGTTCGGAGAGTTGTGTGGAACTTGTAGCTTCCTAGCAAAAATAAAAAAAATCATTTTTACGTTGGATTACACTGGACAATTGCCGTAAAAATGCATTTATGTAAATTCACTTTTAAAATTGTCGATTCACTGCCAAGGGCGTTCAATTAAGGCGTCCTTAAGGTGTATAAGATAACAGATATTCTTACGCATATTAAGTGCTTAATTTTACATTAAATCTATATAGAACTAACGGGCGACATTAATACTAATGACTATCGTGGTACTGGGCGCCTCCAGTTTTTTCGGCTGTTTTTAAGAGCTAAAATTTCCGATGTGCGAACAGTAGGAATCACTACCACCAGTAGCTACCACGCCTCCTGAGCCTCACACCATATGCCAGTACAGAAGCTATACGACTGCGACTTCGAACTCATACCTTCGTCGACGTCACTTTCCTAGAAGCTCTAGGTGTAGCTCCGAAGACTTTCCAACGGATGCTTTTGTTGCGCTATGCTACACTTTGAAACGTTAGGGAGTGACTATTCGGCCAAAGATGCCGCCCTCGAAATCATAAGCAGTCTAAGTCGATGTCATTGCGTCACGGGTGAAAATCCGTATAATCCTCGGCGCATCTACATAATTAAAATTTTACAAGGACCCTGGATAAAATTTTTAAAATGTAGACCAAAGATTGAAGACGTTTGTGTTCACAATATAGTCTTCGTTAAATCAAATTTAGAATGAAAGTCGACGGATTTTAAGTTGAAAGTTGTTAACTACTGTTTTCCGGCCTTACGATATAGGAGCTCATTATGGATGACCGCGTAGCTTCAGTTTTCAGACAAGTTCGACTGTCCACTACGTTAGGGTAGTATCACACACGGTCATTAGTTCCACTGTCTTGGGAAAGCTTTTGCTTCACCACTTTGAGTGTTCTTGCGAAGGACGAAGCCTCACCTGGTAGATATATGTGCCTACGTATTCACAATTGTAAAAGGAGCCGTAACGTGTAGGTGATATTTAAACTTGGTTGATAGGCTATAATCAATATGATTCACTCCAAGGGACTAGTTTTGGAAAGGGCCGCCAACTTTAGGAAATATCAAACCGGGAGACTTGGGTGTTGAAGGATGAAGTGTGAAAATCAAAATTTAAATTAACACAAAAAATGTTTGAATGTAAGCCGAAGTGATTTTTCAAATCCTTCTCATATGTACATATATCCTCAACTTAAGTATGAGGTAAGAATCATTTCAAAGGAGTGTTTATGCCCCTAGAACCTACTAAAGGATTTTGCATCACTGATTTCGCTTATTCTTGAAGACAGTTTAAAAACATGTTCGCCTTGGGTCATTTTATTTGAATTAATTGTTCATTATTAATTTTTTCAAAAATGCAAAGTTAGCATATAAATTTATTATATAACTTTTCTTTTAGTATTTTGTTTTAATAACTTGCTGAATTGGGTGATGGAAAGTCCGTGTTAAGCTGACATCGAAAGCGCCTGTTATTTTAAATAACTTTTGAATAGTTATAAAGAGTTAAATTTCGCAATTAGTTTCTTATAACTGGCAGTGATGCGCATCCGTTGATACCACTTTCGACAATATCCGACCAATTTTCGACATGAACAATAAATGGCCTAAACAGTCTTAAACGAGTAGAAAATATAGTAACGCGCCGGACGCCGCGCCGCCACGCCGATATTTTTGACATTCGGCGGCGGCGTGCGAAAAACGACCAAAATGGGCGGCGGCGGCGGCGTTTATCGGCGGCGTATATCTCTAGTGCATACCCACCTCCCTGAGGCCACCACCGTAGGGCGAGACACGAAAACTACCTTCCAATTCCAATTCTAAAGCTGCAGAAGAAGTATCGTATTTCCTAATTTTACATACATCATCGGTATCCGTCCTTTAACCACCCGCTGTAGGCATCTCAAGATCGCGATATCGTTGTACTTTGTCATCCTAACACCATTTTAACAACCTGCTGGAAATATTTTACTCCTGATCATAATACTATAAGCTCCCTTTCTACAGGCCAAGAAAGCTTACGTCGTGATGGCTTTTTCACTTTATCTGCCTCGTACCCGTCCCCAGTCTTCTTCTCTATTTGGACTTAGGTTCCGCTCCTTTGCCGAGCGTAGGTGCAGGCAACGAAACCACTTGGTATCATAGTCGAACACCATGGCTTACGGCTATGTACGTAGTCCTTGCATCAACAACAAGGGTAGGAAAGGAAAGGGACGGAAAGAAAGGGAAAGCAAAAAGGCGGAAAGGGAAGGGAAAATAAAAGGAAGGGAGAGGAAGTGAATGATTAGAAGTCAAACCCGAAGCCGGAACCATACCGGACGGTGGGTTATCAATTTCTTATCGGCGAATTATCCCTTTGGTATAGGTGTTTCATCGGTGAAGTAAAAACGAATTATCGATTTGTTTTCGAAGTGTTAGGAATTTGCTGTCGATAACAAGTTGTCAATGTGCTCCCGACTTTTTATCGACGAGATATCGGTTTGTTATTGAAATTATATGGATTATTGTTCGAATATGTATCGAATATTTGTGGAAAATGAGTCGATAAGTTATGTATTTTTATCGATATGGTATCGGTTTGTTATTGAAAATTTGTCGATGAGCCGATAAGAAACTAATAACAAGCCGAATATAAGCTGGTAACAAACCGATAACTCAGCAATAATAATTCACTATCGATAACAAGCCGATAGTCTCGGTTGTGTGGACCTTTCTTACAGACCTTTGTCCTTGATGTTAGCAATGATCGAGAAATTAAAAAAAATTGTAAATTCTCATATTTTTACTTTGCCTTGACTCTTATTCGCGAGTTAAGATACAAATGTTTGTGAATACCCTTAAAGCCAGCTCCGGCAATAATTCTTTGTAAATGTAAGCGATTGAATGCAGAAGTAGAAAATGTGTAATGGTTTCAATGGCACTCATTCCTTTTCGGTTCGAAGGTATGAATGTACAATTGCGTGTTTGACTTTGAAATTAAACAGTCATTATATTGCTACATCATAAATCGGCCTTTGTTCAATAGCAAAAGCAGCCAAAAAAGTAATAATAACAAAAATGTATAATTTGTTATTGTTTATTTGCTCCTGATGTAATATAGCAGAATAAAACATTCAAATGTTGAAATAAAAAGTCAAAAGAAGTACATAAATAAAAGTACACTTCATGTGTCGGAGCATTGACCAACGCCTTTGTTGTGCCTTTACTTATTTATAAAAAAATAAAATAGATTCTGCGCAATTTATGGTAATGAAAAAGCATATTTTGTAATTAAATTGAACATCTGGATGTTAAATGATCAATACAAGATAGATCAAGAGATAGGAATGATACAGTGCTTTTTATAACTATTCCATTAAAAACCAACCAATTA
Source organism: Eurosta solidaginis (assembly GCF_040869045.1). NCBI lineage: Eukaryota > Metazoa > Arthropoda > Insecta > Diptera > Tephritidae > Eurosta > Eurosta solidaginis. Next base: position 270,254,635 of record NC_090319.1, on the reverse strand, counting down.
CACGCCAACGTATCCGTACGACCTGAAAATACTGTATAATTCACAATCAGAGCACCAGATCCCTTTCAACAAGTAGAGACATGGGGTTGGCTTCCCTTGATATATGTGCCTATATCCTAGTTTCGGTAGTCCGAAATTTGTTGGACTTTTCAGAAACAGTCTCTATAGTGTGCATACTGTCTCATGCATATGGACCTAGACTCTGCAGTGGCCTGTGAAACGTTTAGTTATTAACCTAAAGTTAGTCTAGAATAGGTTGTATAATGATTTGTTTATTTTAGTGATGTAAGCTCCTATCATAGCTTTTGCATGGCAAAGCCCGATCGTCTCACGCCAGTACTCCTCTTTCATTTTTGTATCCTTTCTCAGCTAGTCTTCTATGTATGCCTATTTTCGAAAAAAATCAAGGAAATTTTACTAAAATTTCTATTTTGTTATTTGATTTTTTTTATATGGAAAAAATGTCAAAAATCAATGCGAATTTCAAGGGATCTATAACTTGTACCTTGCTTGATTAAAATTGATTGGGATACAAAACCTCATACTTAAAAAAGTTCGAGAATCTCCAAATAAAAAGTAAGGTATTTTCGTAAAACTTTCCCGAATGTTCGAAGTTTTTCGAAGGAAATGACACTGCAGGTGACGCAACAACGAAACCGGTTTGTCTCCAAACCAAATTTGACAATTTTTCGAGAACGGTTTTGATAATATTTCTCATAGTTTCAGTTACAAAATTCATGGAAGTTTTTTAAATATTGAAAATAAATAAAAGAATATATTGGAAAATTTCCAATGCTTTTTTTTTTTGTTCGCGCAGTTGTATATGTTTTGTGTTGAGAGAGTTGTTTAATTTGGATTTGCTTTTCAATTGAAGTTTTTTTAAGCGAGCAGAAAAAAATGTTTACCTTTAGAAAAAAACGCTAAATATTTTCCTATTCCTGCTCGAACTTTGGTTTGTTTTTGTTGTTTACTAGTTTTGAAGGAAATTCCAAGACGTTTTTACCCCACCCTTCCTTCTAATTTCTTCTTCTTTTTTCTCCTCTTCTTGTGTCTCTTCTGCCTTACTATATAGCCCTACTTCTTTTGCTTTACTTCCCACTCTGTATTTTCCTTTTCTTCTCTATTTGCCTTCAGCAGTTATAACAGCCAAATTCAAGGATATTACAGAATTTCCACCCCAGCTGAAGCTATCGCGGTGTAATAGTGTCACCCTGTAAGAAAGAGTTCTACAGCACCATCTATATCACTATAGCACTTTAAGCTCGAATTTAGCTGGTATATGACGCCTAACTTTCTGTAAGCTAAAGTAGATTTCAGTGAAGGCTTTTCTAAGGCTTTTCTTTTGTAAATGAATAGCCGAAAGTTGGTGTTGATATAGTTATGACAAGCACTGTATGTGTCACAGTAGAAATTATTTTGATGTCACGTGACGATATTGACTTGAACATGCTTTTGAAAATATTTTACAAGAACAAATAATGCTGTGAGTATAGACTATCTCTGGAAAGCAATAAAAAACATCTCAATAATTGTACAATTTTTTCGAAGGTTTTTTTTAATCTTAATGGAAAGTTTCAGCTTTGCTCACTGAAAAAAATGTAGTACTGATACCGGAAATGAATCAAAGTCGCAACCGAAAATGGAGCCGATACCAAAACAGGACCCGAAACCAAAACTTGATCCGGAACCGAGCCCAACACAGAAACCAAAACGGAAATTTTATCTCAAACATTAATTTTAACTGAAATCGGCAAAAATAAAGAAATTTTATCGGCTTGTTACAGGAAAGTTATTGTTGTTATCGAAAAGTTATCGATTTCTTATCCAAAAGTTATCAAATTACTATCGAACGCTTTCGATATTTATAGAAAATGCATCGTTGTTATCAAAATGCTATATCTTTCTTCATGAAAAGTTGTCGATTTGTTATCAGAGTGTTACCATTTTTTATCAGCGTTTTTATTTTTATTGAAAAGTGATCGATTAGTTATCAAAAACATATCGATTTGCTATCGAAAATGTTTTGTTTGCTATCGATATGTTATCGATTTATTATCAACATTTTATCAACTACATCAATATGCTATCGATTTATTATTAGATAATTGCCAGTTTTTTTACGGCAAACTAATAATTTGTTACCGAAGTTTTACTGGTTCGTTACAACGACTTATCGGTTAATGAAACAGATGCCGATTAATCAGCAATATTAAATCGATGACACAACTGTCACCCTTAGATAACAAGCCAAAAATAAACCAAAAAGCAGCCGATAACAAATCGATAACTTGACGATAATTATTTGGTATCGATAGAATTCCGCGAAGTTATCTCCCATCCCGAAATCTTATTCCATATCAGCGGCAATTTGAAAAAACAACCTAATTCGAGTTGGGATAAAAGTGATATTCTGGCTTCTTAACAGAAATCCATTATAGATCACCCTTTGTTACTTACTCATAGCCCTAGCGCCAAATGGCTGCTACAAAATATAGGAAGTTACAATGGTGGATTGTTTCTAGCTTTTCAGATAAAGGTCTATGTATCCCCATTATCCTAACTCGAATTAGGTTGTTTTTCCAAATTGCCACAGATATTCCAGATTCATAAAGCATACTGCACTCTTGAACTGAATATTAAAGACTTCTGAATATTTTAAAGTAATTTTTAGTAAATTCACCCAAGTGATTTCATATTTAGTAGTAACTAAGCCAATTTGCACCATATTTGCCATATCAATTTTTACATATCTAAAATAATATTAACCTCAATTTTCCCTATCTGTATCTCTTATCTACTTTCAGCTGAGAGCGACCTCTTAACTTTTGCGCAGCGTAAAACGCATTTCTTGTGCGACAAGTCAATACGTAAGGAGCTCTTCACCGCCTCCACACGTCCGCCCAGCGTTCGTGTGCTTTACGAGGAGGCGGCTATAGTGAGACCAACAGCTTACTCTTTAGCCTATCCCTCGCCTCATTCACCTCGCTCATTTACATCAGCCGATGGTTTGGTGGTATGTAATGCCGATGGCACCACTGCTGCCGATGGTGCGCTGTTGGATGGTGTGGCGTTGGACACATGTGATGACGAACTGGTTTGTACGCCCGTGTTTGGTAAAACCAATCGCAAGATGCACACCAGAATTGATGCTGAAATTGAAATAAGATTGGTAAGTTGTAATTAAATACATGTGTGTATGCATGTTTATATATCTTTATCTACAAGTATGCAATGTGCACCGTGACTTACTCATTCTCACACATAACTATTGTGTCCCATCTAGCATAGACTCACATGACTACTATTAACGGTTGCATTACCTTTTTTAGTAGTTGCCACCTTACAAATACTCGATTGTTATATAAGTACGTTTTTTACATACATATATGGCGGCCTGATTTGTTGCTGCTACAACGGTATTTCGCGAGTTTTTGCCATGTCTGTACTCTTACGTATCTGGTAATGTCTAATGTTGCCTTCTAATCGGCTGTCATTTCGCTCGTAAAAGCGCTTTGTTATTGCAATGTTGTAATCTCTACGAATTGGTTTGTATTCGAAATGGGCATGTTCTTAACTTGATTGAAACGTTCGTACGCCAAATCGTAAATCGCTACATATTTGAATAGCTGTATTGTAAGTTAGAAGCTGTATTTGGATTGTAGTAAGATGATTGGATAGGAGGCCACAGCCACATATCAGCTATTCGAATAGGACGCACACTTTAAATTTCCCACCCTGCGTCACAGCGATTTGAAGAGCTTAGCATATACCCGCGACGGGGCGCGTTCCAAAAATATTTTCTGTAGCGGTCGGGAATGCTAGTACCTTTGTACTGTACTGTGTTCATACCCGGCAAAGTACTATCCATATCTGTGACAACTCATCTATACTTTTGGGCGGTACTTTTGCATTACACCAATAACCCCCTAAGCACTTCAGCTTTAGATGGTCTGAAAGTTTAGGCCTCACTAGTTTGTTCCCAGAAGCTACAAATCAGGCAAACATCGATGTAGGAGAGTGGAATCCGTCAGGTGACTGAGTGATTTGTGGTTCGCCTGTTTAAAGAAGCAGCTCCAACCCCAAATACCAAACAAATAGTTAACAAATGCAATTAATTCCAGAATGGATGTTGTACGATGTGATCCTTGACTAAAGCCTCACATAAAATAACCGGCTTGAGCACCATAGCTTCAAGCGAGTTAACAACTATTGCAGAGAGCCCCCAGTGTCGAAGTGCTATCGGTTTTTTCCTGCTAACATTTCATTAGCCTTGCTTTTTTAAACCCTTATAGCTCCACCGACGCGAGGAGTCAGCTACGGGCCACAAAGGCTTCGACACACGGCAAGAGGTGGTGTCAGCTAGCATTTGGTTAGCTTTCTCGAGGACCACCAGAAGCAGAGAGCAAGTGGTCAGCAGAATCCTGAAGTCTCAATTGACAGACACTTTCAATTCCCCATCAATCAAAAGATCAGCCTGACAGTTGGCAAGGATATCCGAATGCCCTGATATACAGATAATTTCTATTAAAAAATAGTTAAATGCGACCGCAAGTGACAGCAAGCAATACCCCGTAGACCACAGCCTCACGCTAGCAAAGCTTATCCCGTTGACCGTGCCTTACTATATGAGTAGATGTTAAATTCCCCCGGGCCCGGGGTTTCTCAGCGGGACCCGCGATTTAGAGGTACTAAGACATTTTTTTTAATTCAGGAGGGTCTTTAGTTGCTCCATGTACAAATTTTAAGCCGAATTTCAAAAGCAACGAATATTGATAATAATTTTTTGCCTGGGCCTGAGGAGACAATAAAAACATTAAACAAAAATGTATGTTTACATGGATCCGAAGTCGTAATGTTTTCGTGGTGACACTGATGGAGGTTCATCTTCATAAAGTCTCCAACAATACCACCAACTCTGTATCAAAGTCCAGATTATTTAAACGACTTCGATATCGGTACCGTGAATAATGCGTTTTTGCGATCTGAAAAACTAACGAAATAATTCGTCGAGGTCATCAAAAGGGTCCTGTTATTTTTCCACGTAATTGTCATGACGAGGCAATTCCTACCTCGTTGTTAAACAGAATCTTGCCAAATGGAGAGAAAGTGGAGCGTGACTTGTTCGTGTGGAGTGCCAGTAGCAATGCTTTAAATCGACCTAAAATTTGTTATGCGGATATTCGAAATTCCAGGTATGGAAGAAGCTATACGATAAACTGCCAGCACACGAAAATACTCAAGATCACATTAAATGTTATATTCATTGGCGATCTTTACAAAATTTAATTCAAAAGGAGGCTTCAATTGATGCACTTATCAATGAACAGCTAATCACTGAAACTCAAAAGTGGAAAGAAATTTTATATAGAATTTGGACACTATTTTATTTTTGGGTGAAAGAGGCCTAGCTTTCAAAGGCGAAAGTATATATCTTGGTGAAAGAAACGATGGACATTTTTTGGGCATCTAAGATCTCATAAGCCATTATGATCCTATACTTAGAGATCATTTGGAGAAAGTTAGGACAACAACAGCAGCACAAACGTTTACAAGTTCACTATCTTTCCCCAGACATTCAGAACGAGTTTATAGAAATTTGTGCAAAGCACGTGAGGGAAACTATACTAGATCAAGGCAAGAAAGCCAAGTATTTTGCTATTACCGTTGATGCTATGCCTGATGCTAGTCACGTTGACTACGTTCATTTTACGCTACATCCATTTCAATTCGAAAGCAACAAGTTTTACAATTCAAGAACGGTTTTTGGCTTTCGTGGATTGTAACCAAAACACTGGTCAGAAAATCGCTGATCTAATTTGCCATACTTGATTGAAGATTGTCATGCACAAGGGTATGATAACGGCGCGAATATGAAAGGAGCTTACAACGGAGCACTACGTCACATTCTCGACAAAAACTCGAATGCTGATTACTCGCTTTGTGCAACACACAGTCTCAATTTATGTGGTGTTGATGCTGCAGAATGTTGTACGTCTGCAATTTCTTTCTTCGGAGTTGTACAGAAATATTTTACTATTTTCAGCAGCACTCCACAACGATAGGACATCCTCAAAAAAAATGTACCGAGCTCTCTTCATAGTCTTTCAGCCAAAAGCCAAATTTGACTGCGCAAGTATACGACGGATGTTACCGGCATTCTGAATTACATCAACAAGTTCGAATGTATCTTGCTGTCCTCAATTTGGTTCAAAATACTGACTACCACTAATGAAAGAAACGTGGTCCTCCAAGCTAGAAACGCCACCATAGATGTTGAGGTCCGACATCTAGATGCCTTATTAGCTGATTTGAAGTTGATCAGGAACCAATGGGAAACAATTTTAAACGAATGCAAAACAATTGCTATTCAATTGAACATCTCCCTGAAGATAATTTAAATGAGATGATTACGGATGATTCAGAGTCTGATTTTAAAAACAATGATCGTTGATTCGGTAATCACTGGCATTACTGAACGATTGCAGCTATGAGAAATTTTAGCGAGGCGTTTTTTGGCAATTTGAATACATGGATGAAACTACGGGTCGGGCGAGCGCAGCAAAATTTGTCGAAAAATACAAGTCGTACATTTCTTAAAGCTTACAATTCGAAATAATTCACTTGAAACACATTTACGAAGCAAATTTTGATAAAGGTCTGTCACCATTGGATTTGCTAAATGCCATCTACATATGTTCAAAATCTGTATACGATTTTCTACAATATTTGTGTTGATTTGCGTATCTTTTGCGCTATACCTGTCACTGTAGCTAGTGCAGAACGTTCCTTCAGCGTCCTTTCAAGAATCAAAAACTTTCATAGATCGTGTTCATCTCAAGAGCGAGTTTCAGGACTTGCCACGCTTTGTGTTGAATCCGTTCTGGTAAGACAGTTAAATTTTGATATTATTATACAAATTTTGCAGCGAAAAAGCAAGTAAAGCCACTCTTTGATATCCGAACTTTCTATATTGAATAATTAAAATTTATTATCATCGTTAAATTTATCAGATATGTATTAAAATGTTACCAAATAACTAGAAAAGATTATTTGAAACAATATGTGGCTGTCAAAAGAGAATTTTATTTCTACGTTACAGTAAAACAATATAAATAGTAAATATTCTGTGTTAATTTTATTGTCAGCTCTTAGTCTTAAAAATGATTTAGTTGATGTTTCAAACATTTTTTTTATGTAATCCATCAATAATGATTCATGGATGAGACGTCATTAATTCAAGTTAATCAAATGTATTAGTGGATTTTTTCTGGGGGGCCCGTAAATTGTTTAGTCCCGGGCCCGGATTTCCTCTCTACGGCCCTGCTTCCTACCCATGTTCTCTACACTAAGCTTCCATGACAGCTTACTGTCAAGAATAAGCTCACAGATATCACCAGCGGTAGTCCCTCAATTGAGAGTTGCCTAAGTTCAGGAACTTCTTACCTCCGTGTAAACTAGAAGAGGTCAGTTTTTCTAGAGTTTGCAGCTTATGCGCATGATTCGGGCCACCTCGTCACGAAACCCAAGTAACCCTCTAACGGTCCCTCAGTGTATTCGGAAATGCCCCTAAAAAGAATTGCCAGCTCATCGGCTCAAGCTATTTTCAAAAAGTCATTCTTCATTTAAAGAGATTTCAAGGATTAATAATATCATTCTTAGATTGATATCACTTTACACTAAAGTTCCATCATCAACTTCAAACACGACCACAATTCCTCTTTCTGTAATATTTTTGTAGGTATATCACATAAAAACGTGAGGCACATTCCTTTCTCTTGTCAATTTATCCTTGAGCATAATAGTTCTTAAGTTCTTCTATTACTTATAATTCTTATATATAATCCAGAACATAATAGCTTTGATACCGTCCGCTATGAGTACTTACGTATATAAACATCTTTTATGATTCTTGTGTAGTTAAACAAAAACCAGAAAACTTGACGCACAAACTTCTTTAATTCCCAAGACAATCATAACTATTGAGTGAATCCTTAATCCTGAAGTTATTCGCGTTGTAAGTAATATTCACATTACAAGTCGTATGTATGTCGTACATTGCTGGGCTGTGTAGAGCGCCATTACCTTACCCTTGCAAACATAAATGTCGCCAATGTGTAGTACTTAATGTAATTTAAGAGGCAACTCCTCTTTTGAGCTTAGAAGCCAAGACAGCGAGTAGTTTGCCACGGTAGCAAAAACAATAACTTCATTGATGTGTTTGGTTTCCATTTCAGAATTAGGCAGAAATAATGCTACAATTTCATGTGTTTTGTTTTCAGTTTTAAGGTTGGAACGATGCAATAGTGCAGTTTGCTTTCAAGGAAGGGACCTGTAGAGTAGAGAAATCCATGTCAACTCCTTGATCTTATGTTTAGAAGCTTGCAGGATATCAAAAGGTGTAATCTTAAGCGAGGTAACATACTTTTGATACCGTATTATTAGTGATTTTGACAACAGGATAGACAGATCTCTCGATTTTTGAGGCTCTCCATGATCTTTTCAGTCGCATCGATTTTTATTCGTAACTGTGACAGAATAGTGATAGAAAATTTTATTTACTGTGGCAGTTCACTCCTAAAGACACGTTATTATTATACTCAGTTGAGCAGAGCTCACAGAGTATATTAACTTTGATTGGATAACGGTTGGTTGTACAGGTATAAAGGAATCGAGATAGATATAGACTTCCATATATCAAAGTCATCAGTATCGAAAAAAAATTTGATTGAGCCATGTCCGTCCGTCCGTCCGTCTGTCCGTTAACACGAAAACTTGAGTAAATTTTGAGGTATCTTGATGAAATTTGGTATGTAGATTCCTGGGCACTCATCTCAGATCGCTATTTAAAATTAACGATATCGAACTATAACCACGCCCACTTTTTCGATATCGAAAATTTCGAAAAACCTAAAAAATGCGAAAATTAGTAAGATTTTGGACAATGGGCGTGGCACCGCCCACTTTTACAAGAAGGTTATTTAAAAGTTTTGCAAGCTGTAATTTGGCAGTCGTTGAAGATATCATGATGAAATTTGGCAGGAACGTTACTACTATTACTATATATGTGCTAAATAAAAAATAGCAAAATTGGATGAAGAACACGCCCACTTTTTAAAAAAAATTTTTTTTAAATTCAAATTTTAACAAAAAATTTAATATCTTTACTGTATATAAGTAAGTTAAGTCAAAATTCAACTCCAGTAATGATGTGATGCAACAAAATACAAAAATAAAAGAAAATTTCAAAATGGGCGTGGCTCCGCCCATTTTCATTTAGTTTGTCTAGAATACTTTTAATGCCATAAGTCGAACAAAAATTTACCAATTCTTCTTAAATTTGGTTGGGGCATAGATTCTATGACGGTAACTGTTTTCTGTGAAAACGGGCGAAATCGGTGGAAGCCACGCCCAGTTTTTATACACAGTCCACCGTCTGTCCGTCCGCTCGGCCGTTAACACAATAACTTGAGCAAAAACCGATATATCTTTACTAAACTTAGTCCACGTACTTATCTGAACTCACTTTATCTTGGTATAAAAAATGGCCGAAATCCGACCATAACCACGCCCACTTTATCGATATCGAAAATTACGAAAAATGAAAAAAATGCCATAATTCTATACCAAATACGAAAAAAGGGATGAAACATGGTAATTGCATTGGTTTATTGACGCAAAATATAACTTTGGAAAAAACTTTGTAAAATGGGTGTGACACCTACCACATTAAGTAGAAGAAAATGAAAAAGTTCTACAAGGCGAAATCAACAGCCCTTGGAATCTTGGCAGGAATACTGTTAGTGGTATTGCATATATACATAAATTAGCAGTACCCGACAGATGATTTTCTGAATCACCTGGTCCACATTTTGGTCGATATCGCGAAAACGCCTTCACATATACATCTAAGGGCCACTCGCTTTTAAAACCCTCATTAATACCTTTAATTTGATATCCATATCGTACAAACACATTCTAGAGTCACCCCTGGCCCACCCTAATGGCGATATCTCGAAAAGGCGTCCACCTATAGACCTAATGCCCACTCCCTATTAAAATGCTCAGTAACACCTTTCGTTTGATACCCATATCGTACAAACATTCTAGAGTCACCCCTGGCCCACCCTAATGGCGATATCTCGAAAAGGCGTCCACCTATAGACCTAATGCCCACTCCCTCTTAAAATACTCAGTAACAACTTTCGTTTGATACCCATATCGTACAAACATTCTAGAGTCACCCCTGGCCCACCCTAATGGCGATATCTCGAAAAGGCGTCCACCTATAGACCTAATGCCCACTCCCACTTAAAATGTTCAGTAACACCTTTCGTTTGATACCCATATCGTACAAACATTCTAGAGTCACCCCTGGCCCACCCTAATGGCGATATCTCGAAAAGGCGTCCACCTATAGACCTAATGCCCACTCCCTCTTAAAATGCTCAGTTACACCTTTCGTTTGATACCCATATCGTACAAACATTCTAGAGTCACCCTTGGTCCACCTTTATGTCGATATCTCGAAAAGGCGTCCACCTATAGAACTAAGGATTACTCCCTTTTAAAATACTCATTACCACCTTTCATTTGATACCCATATCGTACAAACACATTCTAGAGTCACCCTGGCCCACCCTAATGGCGATATCTCGAAAAGGCGTCCACCTATAGACATAATGCCCACTCCCTCTTAAAATGCTCAGTAACACCTTTCGTTTGATACCCATATCGTACAAACATTCTAGAGACACCCTTGGTCCACCTTTATGGCGATATCTCGAAAAGGCGTCCACCTATAGAACTAAGGATTACTCCCTTTTAAAATACTCATTACCACCTTTCATTTGATACCCATATCGTACAAACACATTCTAGAGTCACCCCTGGTCCACCCTAATGGTGATAACTCGAAAAGGCGTCCACCTATAGACCTAATTCCCACTCCCTCTTAAAATGCTCAGTAACACCTTTCGTTTGATACCCATATCGTACAAACATTCTAGAGTCACCCCTGGCCCGCCCTAATGGCGATATCTCGAAAAGGCGTCCACCTATAGACCTAATGCCCACTCCCTCTTAAAATGCTCAGTAACACCTTTCGTTTGATACCCATATCGTACAAACACATTCTAGAGTCACCCCTGGCCCACCCTAATTGCGATATCTCGAAAAGGCGTCCACGTATAGACTTAATGCCCACTCCCTCTTAAAATGCTCAGTAACACCTTTCATTTGATACCCATATCGTACAAACATTCTAGAGTCACCTTTGGTCCACCTTTATGGCGATATCTCGAAAAGGCGTCCACCTATAGAACTAAGGATTACTCCCTTTTAAAATACTCATAACCACCTTTCATTTGATATCCATATCGTACAAACACATTCTAGAGTCACCCCTGGCCCACCCTAATGGCGATATTTCGAAAAGGCGTCCACCTATAGGTCTAATGCCCACTCCCTCTTAAAATGCTCAGTAACACCTTTCGTTTGATACCCATATCGTACAAACACATTCTAGAGTCACCCCTGGCCCACCCTAATTGCGATATCTCGAAAAGGCGTCCACGTATAGACTTAATGCCCACTCCCACTTAAAATGCTCAGTAACACCTTTCGTTTGATACCCATATCGTACAAACATTCTAGAGTCACCCCTGGTCCACCCTAATGGCGATATCTCAAAAAGGCGTCCACCTATAGACCTAATGCCCACTCCCTCTTAAAATGCTCAGTAACACCTTTCATTTGATTCCCATATCGTACAAACACATTCTAGAGTCACCCCTGGTCCACCTTTATGGCGATATCTCGAAACGGCGTCCACCTATGGAACTAAGGATCACTCCCTTTGAAAATACTCATGACCACCTTTCATTTGATATCCATATCGTACAAACATATTCTAGAGTCACCCCTGGTCCACCTTTATGGCGATTTCTCGAAAAGGCGATCACCTATAGAACTAAAGCCCATTCCATTTTAAAATACTCATTACCACCTTTCATTTGATACCCATATCGTACTAACAAATTCTAGAGTCAGCCCTGGTCCACCTTTATGGCGATATCCCTAAATGGCGTCCATCCATAGAACTATGGCGATATCCGTAAATGGCGTCCATCCATAGAACTATGGCCTACTCTCTCTTAAAATACTCTTTAATACCTTCCATTTGATACACATGTCATACAACCATATTCCAGGGTTACCCTAGGTTCATTTTCCTACATGGTGATTTTCCTTATTTTGTCTCCACAGCTCTCAACTGAGTATGTGATGTTCGGTTACACCCGAACTTAGCCTTCCTTACTTGTTATAAATAATTTTATATTTTAGTCGCCTCTTACGACAGGCAAACCTGCCGCGGTGGCAGTGATTTCTTCCAAGTTGTCAGTGCCACTAACTGCGATCCTTCAGATGCTGTGACAAAACCACATGCAAGCAATTATTCGCTGACTCTAGCTTCCAGCTATTTACCGAACCGAAAGATATAGTTACGGATGAAGCACGTAGCGGCTGAACAGAGCATGAGGTGACTGCCAATTGCCAATCAAGATGAGAAGATTAGCTGTGGTGAGTCTAAAAGCGGGTTTCTCCGCGTGTAAGCAGTGATGGGCAGCCTCAACTTACGGCTGTGATCTCTTGACAGATTACACTTTTCCAAATATCAATATCAAATCAAAGAAGTTCGACAATGCAATTAATTCTGGAATGGATGTTGGACTAGGGCCTCATAGAAATTACCCGGTTTGAGCACCATAACATCAAGCAAGTGAACTAGTATTGCCCCCAGTGTTTGCCAAAGTGTCGAAGTGTTACCGGCGTGTATACCGCATGTTATGGAAGTGCTAACGTTTTGTTATCGACTGATCATGAGCATGTTATCGAAATATTATCAGCGTTAATGGATTTGCTGTAGGGTTTTTATTGAAGTGTTATTTTTTATTATCGACGGTTACTGGGCATGTTATCGATGAATTTCGTTTTTTTTTTTATTGAATCTTTATCGGGTTGTTATTGATTTCTTTTCATTGATTTATCACTTATTTATAGATCAAAATGAGCATAGGCAGGATTCGATTTGTTATCGGCATATTATCGATTCTTTATCTTTGAGATATGACTTTGTTATCGATAACAACCATTATAGGCATGTTACACGCTATGTTGTCGATAATTATACGAGTTTTTTCAAAGTGTTATCGGTTTTCTATCTTAAAGTTATCGGTTCGTTTTAGGTTGTTTATAGGTTTTTTATGACTTAAAATGGAGATCGATAAGTTATTGCTTTTTTCAATGATAAAAAACCTATAACTCATCGAAATCATATTGATAACATTTCGATAACTCGCCGATAACAAATTGAACCTAAATATATTACATCTGAATAAAGAGCAGTACCGATTATTGATTTTATGTCGAAGTGTTATCGATTTGTTTAATGTTTGTTTTCGATAACAACAGTTATCAACTAGCTATCAGTTTTTCAACGATAACGAACCGAAAAATCCCGATAATCGTACAAAGCAAACAGAAAAAATTTCGACAACGATCCATAACAAATATCTTACATCTTAGTAAGATACGCTAAGTGTAATCGATTTGTTACTGATCGGTTATCGATGAGTTATCGGTTTGTTTTAGGTAGGTTATAGGTTTGTTATAGATTAAAACGTCTATCGACTAATTATAGGTTTTCCAACTATTACAAACTGACAAATACCGATAACTCGTCTATAGTAAACCGGCAATATTTAACAGTTCGATAACACGCCAATAATAATTCGATTACAAATCGAACCCAAATATCTTACATCAGAATACCGACTTTGCCACAATGGTTACCAGTTATACAGTGTACAAAGCTTTTCTCGTAGTAAATGGTCTTCATACCCGCATGCAAAGCACATCGCAATGACCAACTCGTCCACCAACAAATGCTTTTAATTTGCGCTGGTCGTAAAGTAGATATGTGGCCATACAAACACACATATCTTTACATTCATTTCAAGAAACTGATACAGAAGTTATAGGATTAAGAGTTAATGGAGAAGAAAGGCCGCCAACTAGTTTATTTCCACCTTAGCTTCGCATTACCTGTACGTATTGGCCATTAGTCGTAAGTGGATCATTGAAAGGCTTTTAACTAACATGATGCGTAAATATGAGAAGGATTAAAAGTCATTCGGTCTCAGCTGGAGATAGATAGGTAAACGAGTGTCAAGTGAATGTCGCAAGAAAGCTAGCGAAGGCTATAGCAACACTAATGGCTAATTTGGTTTAGGCTTTGCAAAAAGAAAGGAAGGCATGCAAAATATGATATAAATTACACCAGCACAGGAGTTTAACATGTAGAATTAGCATGCGACTATTAGAAATAGATAAACTGTGCTTAGATAGGAAAAAAATCATGTGAATACCTCCTCAGCAAATCTATTAGCGGAATTTACAATATATGTAAAACATATTTGAATATGAGTTCAGTATTTTACGTAGTTAATCAGTACTTTGCTTATTGATTTTACCAAAATGTATTTAAATTAGCAGCGCCTAATTTGTTTACACATTTACGACCCCGTATTAGACTACGCTATTAGGTATGTAAATGAATAGAAATGGAGATCAAAGTAAACATGAACCAAGTGTTGGGATTAAATTGCATATGCACAACTGAAAATTGCATGCTTCAAGCCAACAAGCTATGGGAGCAACAATCTTAATAGTGTTACCAAAATCGACTAATTGCCTAGCCAAGCAACCCAAAGACGGCTCACAGTGGTTTAAGCTCTACAGAACTGCATACAGTTTTTAAAATTTCGAAGTTGGGTAACCAATGTCGATTCTAACTATATGGTTTAGTTGATACTAGCTCAAATATCTATTTAGAGTCATAGGAGTGGACATAATCCACAACGAGGGATGGCATCGCTTCAAAGAACCGGAAACGCATTATTTGTTATTCATAATAAGTACGAAACCATCAAACTTACCGAACTTTATTTCACCTTCCTATTTAAAAAAAAATGTAATGCTCAGTTTTCTTCTTATCTACTGTTCTACTTTGCCGTCTACTCTTCGCGTTCATATTTTTTCATCCACCTCTTCTGATTCCTCTTTTCTCTCTTTCTCCAATTTTCTCTCACGCTAACCTCTCATCTCTCATTCCTCTTTCGTTTTGCTCGTATTTCCTCGGTATATCTCTCTCGATCGCTCTGTGCTTATATTTCCCCTTCTTCCTTACTGTTTCGCTCTCCATCTGTCTTAAACAAATCGCACCTTAATGTTTTCTCAGTGAATAGTCGGTTTCTCCGATAAAAAACAACATCCAGCAAGTATTTATGTAAATCTAGAAAAAAACCTACCCAAGAACAACAAACCGCATCATAAATAATAAAGATAGATCGGTCCATGGTCCGACCAATGCAATAAGCTGTCTACCATTGTTTACTATATAGTTTGGCAGCTTAAGTAGAGGTTATGTTGCGAATAGAGTGGAAGGCAGTGGACTAGGCAGTCGAATGTCATATAATGAAGGAATGGTGTTCGGAGATTTTTCAAAGTTAAAAAAAAAAATGATAAAAGCTTTAATATAAATGAAAATATTGTTTTAATAAGAACAAAAATGCCATATATATTCTGTATACATAAATTTGTAAGTATTATCTCACTTGAAAATTTGAATTAAATAATCTAAAGTTTTGTTTTGAAACTGAGTCGAGAACTGTGCGTGTGAATGTGCGAATTTTCACCGATCAGCTGTTAGTTGCGCTACTTGGTAAAATTTACAATGCTGTCTACATACCAGTTTCGAAGCTCATTGAGGAAAACTCGAGTATTCGTAAGCACAAATTTACATGTGGCTTTAATCCGACTCACTACTTCACAGCATATGAGATGGATGTTATCGAATGCGGAGTCAATCCAGGTTAAAGTAGAGGTCCCACAAACCCTCTCTGCAAAATAGCGGTACTTAGGTGTTATCACTAAAAAGAGCGCACTGTAGGCTCATGATAAGTATTCCGACCGTACACTGCCTTCTTCCGTCACACGCTTTTAAATTAGGCCTCGTCAGTGATAGCAGGTGTACTAAGTACCGGTTGCAGGAGAAATCGATCGAGCAAACTTCGGCAACGCTATGGACTCATGCAGTTTATGTAAGGTCCTCACGGACCAGACATTTCAACCTAACCTAACTCGGACAACAACCGATTTCCAAATTTTTTTTTTTATTTTTCCGATTTTTCAGTGATTAGTTTTTTTCAAGTGTTTTCTCACTATCACTGAGATCGTTTAATGTGATTTATTGCTAAAGAGTTTTTATACTCAGCCGAGTAGAGCACACAGGGTATATTAATTTTGTTCGCATAACGGTACCCGTAACGGCATAAACTAATCGAGATACATATAGACTTCTATATATCACAATGATCTGGGCGAAAAAATAAATTCATTTAGCCATGTCCGTCCCACCGTCCGTCCGTCCGTCCGTCCGCCTGTTCGTAAACACGATAACTTGAGTAAATTTTGAGGTATCTTAATGAAATTTGGTATGTAAGTTCCTGGGCACTCATCTCAGATCGCTATTTAAAATGAACGAACTCGGAAACCACGCCCAATTTTTCGATATCGAAAATTTCGAAAAACCGAAAAAGTGTGATAATTCATTACCGGACAGAGCGATGAAACTTAGTAGGTGGGTTGACCTTATGACGCAGATTAGAAAATTAGTAAAATTTTGGACAATGGGCATGGCGCCGCACACTTTTAAAAGAAGGTAATTTAAAAGTTATGCAAGCTGTAATTTGGCAGCTGAGTATGTAATGTTCACACCCGAACTTAGCCTTCCTTAAGTACTTGTTTTTAAATCATTTCAGTTATTATTATGGCCTTATTATCGGCTTGTTATCGACATTTTTCATCGAAAAGTTACCAATTAATTATCGAAAAGTTACCGATTGATTTTCGAAGTGTAACAAGATAACAACTCGATAGCTATTTTTTCAGTAACATGTCGATAACTTTCCGATTAAAAGTCGATAAATTTTCGATAACATATCAATTTTTTTAATACCTTTAAATTAATGAAATGTACCATTTAAGTTTTGGGCCTGTGGAGCTTTGGTAGCACTGACAGTGGAGAAGCTGATGGGTTGGACGCAAAGAATTATACAAGAAAGTATTATAGACCTCATTGACTTCCATTCAGATGTAAATCATTAGTTCATACAGTTATTTTTTTTTACTATCAATAAATTAATTTAGCATTGATCTCATAATGTTGAGAGAATTCTTGCTTGTATTCTTATTAAAATTATGCGAATATAAGGGCCAAGACTAACTGTAAACCTTATTTAGTTTAACCTACATGTATAAATTTTATGATTTTTAAAAATTTTTTGAAATCGACAAGTTCAGCAACTCTTTCAAACTGTTTTTATTGTGTCTTCTGGCTTTGAATGCTGAAGTTATGTTATTGTAATTATATATACAAGCAGACATATACATATGTATATGTACATATGTAGTTGCATTTATGTGTATATACTTAATGCATTTGTATATACAGTACAATCATTTGTTATCCAAATCATCTGCTCTGAGTCTAGTCACAATCTTCAATGTCAACTATCTGCAATGCCAACATCGTCATAATTTCCTTATATATATTTACATATGTATGTATGTATAAGGCAAAAGGCAACATTAGCAACACCGCAATGCTTCCAGCAAATAAGTTAATACGTTACATCAATCGCCGTAGTTGTTGCATGTGCCATTAGTTGCTCATGTTTTTATTGCAGTTTTTGCTGGACCACACATCACAAAGTTCCTATGAAAGTTTCAAAGATATTAAGCACATTATTTATGACCACAGATGAGAGACGACGCAAGCCATCCGACATTGAAGCATACACTTATGTAGATATCATTGATATATAATGAAACATATATGTACGTTATCTAATACCCATTAGGAAATTGGATGATTTGATGTCGCTTTGAACATATCCTTTTTTTATTTATGTGTAAGCATCTGTGCGATATGGAGGGAATCCTGGATGTAAGCATAGGGTGTAAGCGTGAGCGTTAGTGCTATGCTATGTAGGGGATGCGTAGTTCGAGGCATTGGTGTACTATATAGATACTACAGAATGTGTAAGCGTAGTGTGTGCTATTGGTATACTGTAAGAGGTAGTACAGAATGTAAGCATAAGTATTGACTTTAGAGCTGATATGATCCACACAGCAACTAAATGCAAAGACGTCACGTATATATTGTAACGAATTCTGGGGCTTTCTGATAATTATTCACCTAACGTTCAATTCGCTGAACTGTCGAATAATTAACTCCAATATTCAGTATTGCATAATGGGCTTAATTTGCACTACTTTGGGAGTAGTAAAATTATACTTCAATATCACATACTTCACAAGAGCGTGTTTAAATCAAACTGATTACTGATTCCTCAGCTTGTGCTGCTTTTATACTCTCGGTTATCTCGTTTGCCAATTATCCTAATGTCTAATAGTTTCACGACCATGTGTTCTAGAATAGCTGCACCTCATGCTTGGTTACCCAGTTACATACATGTATATTTGTAGTTTATGCTTTTCTTCTAGCCATATGCGTGGGTATGTGTGAATAATTACTTCTTCTCTTAGCTGATGACAACATGTATATGTGTATGTGACATATTCTTCGTCGCCTTCTATGTACGTAAGTGTTGCTTGCCTTAATGTGTGCATGTACCTAAGTGTGGCTGCTTGCTGTTTTCGTTGTTGTGATTATTTACTAACAGCATAGTGATGGTAATATTCGCCACAATATGGATGAAAATCTTGAGCATATACGGTTACTCGCAAAAGTAAGTACACACTTGGTTTATGCTGAAAAAAATTGAAAAACAATAAAAATACATTTTTGTCCATGCGATGTATGTGGGAAATTGCTCAACACCCTCGCCAAAAAAAAAAAATCTGAAAATTCAGGAAAAATTTTGAGCTATTTCTAACTTACTCTTACTTTTGTGAGTAACTGTGGGTAACCAATTTGTATACATGTAAGTGCATGAAGAGATTATACACTGCCGTTTGGTGGCAAATGTGTGATTTTAATTATTGACACAGAAAGTCCTTACAAAAACAAAGCACGTGGGTTTATTGGTTCTAAAATTTTTGCACATTATTTGGTTGTATTTATGTTAAAAAAAATTTAAAACAAAGAAAAAAGTTAAATCATTAAAATAAAATTAACTGAAAGTAAATTAAACTAAATAAAACGAAATTAAATTAAATAGCATAAAATAAAATAAAAGAGAGAAATATGAAATAAAATAAGGTAAGTGTCCCTAATTTCGTGGTACTAAGGATTTTTCTGACTTTCTACCTCTCTTGCGTTAAAAAAAATGAAGGAAAACTAAAAAGGTAAATTTTTCCCTTTTGTTGATCAATTAAGATAAGTTTCCACCTACTTTCAAACAAAACTAACAAATGTTTTAATTTATATAAATCAAAATGTGTGAGTACCTCAAATGTACCTAATTTCGTGGAAAAAATTTTCTGATGTACCTAATTTCGTGGTATTTAGTTAAACTCTAATTTTATTATCATTTGATAATTTTAATTGAGCTTTAGGCCAGATTATTGAATGAAACTTCTTTTTTTAGTAGTATTCAAAATATATTTATTTGTTCGATATTTCGACTTCAACCTGAAGTCATCATCAAGAATCTACGAAAAGAAAACAATTAACACTTTTAATCATATATTTCCGTAGGAAAAATACGACTTACACATATGGATATGTATGATCGACTAAACAGAAATTATGACAAGTTAATTTTAGTAGAAACAAAAGAGCGAAAAATATAAATAAAGATAAATCAAAAATCTCCCGCGAATATAAACAATTTGATGTACCGCAAGTGTAAACAAAAATCATATGTATACAATAAAAAATGTGTCAACAAAAGTTAAAAATATATATATGTATGTATGTATGTATGTACGTATTTAATGAATGTTATGCTCTCAGCATTGCGAGAGTTATTGTTCCAGCTTAAGTTTAGTGAGTGTGCTTAACTGACAGCATCGTGATGTTGTTGTTTTAAGACTTAATTTTTATAGGTTTGTGCACAGTGGTCTACATCTGATTTAAAATTCATTTTTATATCATTAGGGGTGTTCAAAATGTGTAAGGTTTCCAAAATGAAGCGCTTATTATAATGTTTTTCATGTTCCAGAATTGTTACGTTTTCAAAATCTGGATAGTGTCCCGTGTCTTTGCAGTGCGCAGCCAATGCTGTCTTGTTTTCTGGATTATTATTTCTCAATTTAATATTCGAATTGTGGGCGGAAAGCCTCGTCTTTAGTTTAAGTTTAGTTGTCCCTACATATACTTGTTCGCATACGTGGGACCCATCGCCGTTGCATGGAATTTTGTACACCACGTTGGATTTCTCATGATTTGGTGTTTTGTCCTTTAAATTACTATAAAATGGTCGTAGAGTGTTGTTGTAAGCAAACGCGATTTCATATTTCTCTCTATCATATAAATTTGAACCCTTGATTCTTTCAGGCACTCCTGGGATATATGTCATTGATTTATAAATTGTATCACCTTTCTCGGTTGTAATGTAATTGGCGTTCACTGTGTGATGTTTTTATTAAAAAAAATAGTTATAATTGATTTCAAAGGCAAATTCCTAAAGACACGCAAATTGATTTACTGAAATTCATATTCAGAAATTTAAAATTTAAAACTATTTTTTTTTATTGTTATTTTATTTGTGAAAAGAAAGAGTTTCAAGACCAAAATAAATAAGTAAAAAAAATTAGTTTAACGTACGTACTTTTCAAAAACTTTTTATTTTTATTTTTTGTTTGTTTTTTTTTTATATTTTTTTATTAAATCTAATATTTCTTAGAACTTTAGACATTATTGATATGAAATAAGTAACATTAAATGAAAAAGGTTTAAAACAAAGATAAACAATAAAAAAAATTTATTCAATTGATGACTTTTCTAAAAATTACTTTTATTTATGATTACTAAAATTTGTTTTTTGTTATTTTTGTTTTTTATTTTTTCATTAGTGACACCATTAAGCGCTTCTGTCAAATCTTCTTTTGTGTAACGAGCTTTTACCATTTTTTCTATAAAATTAAGTTATTAACCCAATAATCAGCGAATATAGATCGAACTAAGTTTGAGGCAGATTTCTTAAACTTATTTGAAAAAATACGCGCATAAATAACTCCACTCCAAAAATGTGTGCTTTCCTGCTGAAATGTAAATGCGCAGTATATCACGAAATTAGGAGCATGCACTAAATTTGGTGTACGTAAATTCGTGGTATTGCTTTAAGCGGTAATTTGAGGTTTATATTCAAATTTTTTTTTCTATTATCAATATTCATTGAAAACAATAGTAAAGAAGTTGAAATCTTGATAAATTTTTTTAATTATTGAATAAACAAAAGTTCTATAATGCCATTATTTCGTTAAAATATTGTGCTTCGCAGAGCTTTTTGATTAAAATATGGACGAATAGATTAATAAAAGTGTGCCACGAAATTACATCAAAATCTTCCTCGAGGGTTTATTTAATAATCACAATACTTATAAAATAGGGTTTCTTATGAAATGTTAAAGAAAATATGAAAAACATAAAGTATTATATTACCCTAATTTCGTGGGTACCACGAAATTAGTTCCATCACAAAAAAAGTGTGTCCCTAATTTCGTGGGTTAGAAATATTAAAAAAAAAGTTAAAAAAATTATTGGAATGTGTTTTGCAGTAATAGAAAGGTTTAAGAAATGTTCACTAAATACCAAAAAATTATCATTATAAACAAAATTTACCGATACAATTTTTACAGGCTTAACAAAATACACTGGACTCCTTAACAGTTTACTTAAGAGGCCTCCTTACAACAGGCTCATTTTCCGAGCTTCCAACTTTATATCGCTTAATATTTAATATTAGGTTTAATATTAAAATTTAGTAAAATGTCAATTATTATACAGTAAAAACCAATCTTTATTATGAAATTTTCAGTTTAAAGAAACACTCCCCCAATTCCTTGTTTGGAAGAAAAAATCGAAATGCCACGAAATAACGTACTACCACGAAATTAGGGACATTTACCTTAAAATAAAATAAAATTTAATTTAATTTAATTTAATTACATTGAACTAAATTAAATTAAATAAAATTGCAGTTGAGTTGCCAGATGAAATAAATATCCTTAAATTTTAAGGAAAAGGACTTCTTAAATGATTTTTTACACTTCACCGTGATATTTTCTGGAAAGATTAACATTTGCAGACATCGAATCACGCACTAACTCAATTTAAACAAAAAAAGCGATTTTTTGGTTTTGCCGGGAAGCCACAGATTTGTTTATTGTAAAGTTACTGTTGTGGTTTAACTTTAACCCATAGGCAAGCTCTAGTTAATTTAAAAACATTAGTTCCCTAGACATACACCTGTATTGTCGCACATCGAATTCATGACGCACATCGAACTCATGCCTTTTAATTCGTACTGGGCATGCAGTTCCATACTTATACTTTTACGAATCCATCCGTGTCCAAACTTTAGTGGATAACCTTAAGCATTATTTCCATATTTTTTCCATCATGTTTTCTATTTAACTTTTTTGTTTGTGCTTTGCACGCGAAAAGCAATGAATAAATTTGTGTGCGAGTAAAAAAAAATAGAGCAAGTTGTATTTTCGCTATTCTATGTGCTGCTCATTCATTTCTAGATTGTAGATGTGTTAAATAGAAAACTTTAGCACCCTCTCTTCTATAAAAGCGCAATGTTCAGCTACTGGACAATTGGCCCTTTATTTTTTGGACCTCGCTTCCTTAAATTGACTGTCACAAAATTGTTTTCTTTATTCATTTTATTTGATTATCTATGAGACTTTTCTATTGTTCTTATTCTTATTTTTTCGCTTTTATTTTGATTATTTGTTTTCAGTGGTTTTTAATTCAATTTAATGTAAGCTTTTTATTGCGAACAGAATTTTATTGTTTTAATTTGCTTGATTGACTTTTTATAAGCCCACGCAAATTAAAAAAAAAAACAAAAAACAATAAAAGTTACATATATATTTCTCGGTATAAAAAGCTCTACATTTTATATACATAAAGTGTATAAAGTGCCATGAAATATGAAGTACCGCTGTTATATTAAAACGCATTAGAAAATGCAAAATGATAAAATCGTATTGGCTCTCGAATTGCGATGATTAAAAGCATTTCATATGGTCGCAAAGCTTAAACTATTTATGTTTTTTTATTTTTATACGAATCGAAAACCGTTGCGTAGGCTTACGAAGTATTGTTTAAGTCGAAAGTGTACTAATTTTTCAAACCCGTATACCCTGAAAATGTTATGCCTGCTAAGTTGGCATACAAAACGAAATGAAAGAAAGCTTTGCCACCCACCGAGCAAAAGGGTTTAGAATACTCCCGCGGTAGACATGCCTACTGTAAGAGGCGACTAAAATTCATAGACCTAGAAGATTCGACACGGTCATATCAAATCGTTCCTGTGATGCTCGGACTTGTACCGTAATGGTGCTGATTTCTGAAACATAGTCATCATCATTAATGCTCCTCAAAACCTTCCGGAAGTGTATTTATTACTACAAACAGAAGTCGAACATGAAACAATTTTTAAAGAAGTAGTTCCTGAAAAAATGTACTTCCGAATTTGAAGAAAGTTCTGTGTATTTAACAGCTTTCATCGCATTTCCTCTCACATACACATATGGAGTAAGAAAGCTTTGTAAATTTACGCCGATTTAAAAAAAAAATTGTTTAAACTAAAAAATAATATAAGTATAAAAACCCTTTTTTTTTCTATTCCAAATAGGTTTTGAATAGTTTCCAAAGTTACTGAGAACTAGAAATAAAGTTTTGCAAAATTACGAAAAAATTTTTTTTTATTTTCCAAAGCTAAAAATAAATTGGAAATATCGGCGGCTGCCGTGGTGTGATGGTAGCGTGCACCGCCTACCGCACTGAAGATTTTGGGTCCACGCCTATGGCAAAACAACATCAAAGTTTTGGAAACAATTTTTTTCAATTAGAAGAAACATTTTTTAAGCTGGGTCGCCCCTCGGCAGTGTTTGGTAAGCACTCCGCGTGTGTTTCTGCCATGAATTTCTCAATGAAAAGGAGCACGGCGCAAACTAGATGAGAAGCTCGGCCTAAAATCTCTTCGGAGGTTTTCGCGCCTTACACTAATTTTTTTATTTACCTTTATATTCGGTAAAATTTTTTTTATATTTTTTTTTACAAATTTTCAAAAATATATCTCTATTTTTCGAAAAAATGTGAAAGCTTCACGTAAGTTAAATTTAGTTTTAGATAGGAAGAGTAGTGGAATAGGTACAGGGGAAGGAGTGAAAATGAAAGAGAAAAACGTACTGAGAAGAATGAAGTAAAAATGGACATTGGAGTGTGATAGAGGAAAAGAAGGGAAAAGCAAAGAGAGAGTAAAAAGTAACAGCAATGGCAAAACTACAAAGTAAAACAAGTAAGGAAGGCTAGGTTCGGGTGTAACCGAACATTACATACTCAGCTGAGAGCGTTGGAAACAAAGTAAGGGAAAATCACCATTTAGCAAAATGAACCTAGGGTAACCCTGGAATGTGTTTGTATGACATGTGTATCAAATGAAAGGTGTTAATTTAAAAAAAAAGGTGTTATTTAAAACATAGTGCGCCTTAGTTCTATAGGTGGACGCCTTTTCGAGATATCGCAATAAGGGTGGACCAGGGGTTACTCTAGAATTTGTTTGTACAATATGGGTATCAAATTAAAAGTATTAATGAGGGTTTTAAAAGGGAGTAGCCCTCAATTGTATATGTGAAGGCGTTTTCGAGATATCGACCAAAATGTGGACCAGGGTGACCCAGAACAGCTTCTGTCGAGTACCGCTAATTTATTTATATATGTCATACCACGAACAGTATTCCTGCCAAGATTCCAAGGGCTTTTGATTTCGCTCTGCAGAACTTTTTCATTTTCTTCTACTTTATATGGTAGGTGTCACAACCATTTTACAAAGTTTTTTCTAAAGTTATATTTTGCGTCAATAAACCAATCGAATTACCATGTTTCAATCCTTTTTTCATATTTGGTACAGAATTATGGCATTTTTTTTCATTTTTCGTAATTTTCGATATCGGAAAAGTGGGCGTGGTCATAGTCGGATTTCGGCCATATTTTATACCAAGATAAAGCGACTTCAGATATATATCGCTTTTTGCGCAATTTATCGTGTTAACGGCCGAGCGGAAGGACAGACGGTCGACTGTGTATAAAAACTGGCCGTTCAACCGATTTCGGTTATTTTCACAGAAAACAGTTACCGTCATAGAATCTATGCCCCTACCAAATTTCACAAGGATTGGTAAATTTTTGTTCGACTTATGGCATTAAAAGTATTCTAGACGAATTAAATGAAAAAGGGCGGAGTTACGCCCATTTTGAAATTTTCTTTTATCTTTGTATTTTGTTGCACCATATCATTACTGGAGTCGAATGTTGACATAATTTACTCTTATACAGTAAAGATATTAAATTTTTTGTTAAAATTAGACTTAAAAAAAATTTTTTTTAAAGTGGGCGTGTTCGTCATCCGATTTTGCTAATTTTTATTTAACACACATATAGTAATAGGGGTAACGTGCCTACCAAATTTCATCATGATATCTTCAACGACTGCCAAATTACAGCTTGCAAAACTTTTAAATTACCTTCTTTTAAAAGTGGGCGGTGCCACGCCCATTGTCCAAAATTTTTCTAATTTTCTATTTTGCGTCATAAGGTCAACGCACGTACCAAGTTTCATCGCTTTATCCGTCTTTGGTAATGAATTATCGCATTTTTTCGGTTTTTCGAAATTTTCGATATCGAAAAAGTGGGCGTGTTGTAGTCCAATTTCGTTCATTTTAAATAGCGATCTAAGATGAGCGCCCAGGAACCTACGCACCAAATTTCATCAAGATACCTCAAAATTTACTCAAGTTATCGTGTTTACAGACGGACGGACGGACGGGCATGGCTAAATGAATTTCTTTTTTCACCCAGATCATTTTGATATATAGAAGACTATATCTATCTCGATTAGTTTATGCCGTTACGGATTACCGTTATGCGAACAAAGTTAATATACTCTGTGAGCTCTGCTCAGCTGAGTATAACAAAAAGCTGATGGAAAAAGATAAGTCAAGAAGAACACAATACACTGGTTTTGCAAACCTTTTACAATTTTTTTTTTAAGATTCAGTTTCAATCATCAAAATTTTTCCACTAAAATTGAAAAAATACTGTATCAAGAATTAGTATTTTTTCTGGCAATTGTATGTGTGATATGAATACTATCCCTACTACGCTGCCAACCAAAAAACTGGATAATGCACGAGTAAAAAAGTGGCTCAAAAATTGGATAATTTTGTATAGGCAGTGTGCGGATTTTATCCACTTTCCACTTGAACGAGTCGTGTACGTATGATCTTGCATCCTTCTCACACTTATGCCGAAATGCCATAAATAAAAATGCATAGTTGCTCCTCTCTAACTGAAAATTTCCCATAGGTTAGGTTTGGCAGGGTACACACTTAATTTTCCCGAATAAAAAAATCTCATATTTTGTTTAATTAGTTATCTTGCATTTTCCCATAACTTATTAACATTAATATGTATTACAATTCTTTTCTTCTGTTTGTTATAGCCCGCCGCCATAGAAGACCTACGCAAATGGACCTCCAGCGAAGCGTTAGGTGATGTGACAGTCACGCCCGATTGTATGCATCACGTTGACACGTCCATTAGCACCTCGATGGTGATTGGCGATAATGGGGTATTGACACCCGCCCTATCTCCGTCCGTGTTGTCTGCCGATGCGGTCGACGCACTTTACGCCATAAATGTCAGCCAAATTGGCGACAATACGCAACTGCCTAATGATATAAATAAAGATGTGCCTTTGAATCATCGACTGCCTTCACCCGAGGAACAATGTAAAATAATAGCTTTAAGGTGAGTTGAAAGTGAAGTGAAGAGTTAAAATGCTTGTTTGGTTTTGTGATTGCATAAATATACGCTGAGCGTTATCCCTTTTGTATTCGCTAATGACTAGTAATTGTCAAAACAGTATTATTGGTAAATGGCTAATAAGCATTAGAATAATGAGTTGTTCGGTCTAAGATCAAAGGCAAAAGGTGAAAGGGAGCGCATTTTAAGTACACAAGAGAAATGTAGATGATAAATGATGTTTGTGGGATTTTATGTATGGCTTTAAATACAGTTGTTTTTGTTGTCAAATTCATTTTTTGCCTAATTACTTCATTACATAATTAATAACCTTTCTCCAATTCTTATTTCTACAAAGCGAAGCAGTGGGAGTTTATTTGACTAATTGTTATCTGATACATCGATGAGATATGTATGTTTTGAAAACAGTTAGCGCTATGATGTTTCCAAAAACCAAAACAATGGATGGAGATTAGAGAAAAGATTTTTAATAGATGAAGCATTCAAGCAACGAAGGAACTTAGCAATAGTATAATTTGTTTTCTTTGGCTCTTGGAAATATTTGCTCGTGTGTCCCTGACCATATGGAAATAGATGGCAATGAAAGAGCGGAAGAGCTAACTAGGAAAGGCGAATCCTGCGAAGGTTTTACCGTTATCGTCCCAATCTGACAAGGCGAGATTAAGAGAAGGCGAGAGTAGCACATGATGAACCTTGCAAGAAAGGCGTGGAACCAAGCGCTATACAAAGTGACTATTATCATTACTGTGGCTCGTAAGGGGTATTCTGACTGGACCTTCTGGCATCAAATAATTCCTGTCAGTGGATTCATTCAGTCTACATGAGTTCCTCGCGGATGGACCAGTTCAACCTAATCTAACCCAACTTTTTCTGTTAATTCTTTTGTTCTACAGATTAGTTCAGTGCTGGCTACGAATAGTATACAATTATTGAACGCTGTCCCAACTGTATAAAATATCTTAGGTAAGGTTAGTTTAAGCGGGCGTGCGTTTGTATTACCCAGGCTTCCATCCGGAAGCATTTGTGTCATTGTGAGTGCCCTCAGTAAGTGCAGTGTGGCGGCGCATTCGTTTAACCCCATTACCTCCTAGTCGTCCTCAACGAACCACTTGCTTTCCCGTATGAACCTAAGAAGAAGCGAGACATCCGCCTTCCCAATCTCTGCCAGGCTATCGAAGAACCGTGCGCCCAGAAATCTGAGCCTTCCTCTTTGAAGCCCCGGACATCGGCAGTGAAAGTGGTAGATCGACTCCTCTTCCTCCTCGTCCTGACAGCTTCTACAGAGGGAGTTTGTTGGTATTCGCCACCGTCGGAGCATTGGTGCGATAGCTCAATGACCTGTGATGACACCCGTAAGTACCCTCACCGCGGATTTGTTCAGTTTGAGAAGGAAGCTGGTGCCTTGCCTATCCATGCATGGCCATAAGGACCTTGAGACTTAGCAGTCAAACCTGTTGGTCAATAGCAAGTCCGTTGCCCTGTTCTCTTATTCCTCGATTCTCCGCAGGAGATACCCAGCGGTGGTCGGACGGAGCTGTCCACTTCACTTTTGTCCAAATCGGAACCTTTCCCAGCCATCTCATCTGCAAGTTCATTCCCTTCAATACCGCTGTGTTTTAGGATGCAATGTGATACTACATTAACTAACGGTTTTCAGTTATTTAATAATTGCCACGTAGCAACTCCCTACCTCCGTCGAAGCTATATGAGTTGTAGAGCTCGCATTTTTTTGCGAGAAACAGCTGTTAACGGCTGTTTTTTTTTTTTTTGAGTCATAAGCCACCTTTTCATAGGCCGGGTCACATATTACGTATGTATGTATGTATATAGCTAGTGCACCGCGCCCCGTTATCGTTTTGTTATAAAAAATTATCGATTTTATATCGCAAGCTATGGATTTCTTATCGGAGTGCTACCAATTTGTTATCGACGGTTCGCCCATTTGTTATGATACAGATACCGATAAGAGTTTAATGTAAAAACGATGACACATCTCTAAACCGTCGATAATAAGTCCGTGAGGAACCAATAAGAAGCCGAAGACTGTACGATAACAATCCGATAAACAACCGATAACTCGACGGTAATAATTCGTCATCGATAACATGTCAATAATAAAACAATACCTTTCGTTATCATTGGTTACCGTTAAGAATCCGACGAATCTGTTCTCAAAAAGCTTCAGCGAAAGCAATCAAGAGGGTCCTTGTCATTTAGACATTTAAATTAGTTAATGAGATAAGTTACTTAATTATTTATTTATTTATTTATTTATTATTGTCTATCGAATAGTTCTAACAGACTCATTAATTAAAAAGTATAAAGAGACTAGTCTTAAAGCTACTTATCTCTAAACTGAAATTCAAATTTTTAGCATATGAATTGCATATTCGAACGCATCTTGTGAGTGGCTCATTGAAACCATAATTGGTTGCATGAAAAATTACATCGAATAAACGAGTTGTCCTTAAATTAAGACTTGATGAGTGAACATGTATTAAATTAGAAATGAGTTCACAGTTGATTCTAGAATTCATCACATTATACACAAAAATAATAGAAAAATAAGACCTTCTCTCTTCCAAACTTTGTAGACCTAGAACTTGCGTCTGCCAGTATAGTTTGGAAGCCCATCAGGCCATGACCGAGGACGCAAAGCCATTCTAGTGAACACCCTTTGCACCTTTTCAATTATAGAAGTAAGATTTTGATAGTAAGGGTTCCAAATTATAGAGCATAGTCCAATTGACTACGCTCTAAAGATATGTACAGCGCTTTGAGAGTAAGTGGGTCAACAAAATCCACAGTGTTTCTGCGTATAAAACCAATCATAGAAAAAGACTTCGACACCACATGGTCTACATGGTTGGAAAAGGTCAACCTAGAGTCGAAAATAACCCCTGGATTCTTAATAGTATCTTTACGGCACAATTTTTGTCCATTTAGTATATAGTCGCAAGTCACTGTCTTAGACTTTTTAGCAAACGTGATGACGCAACATTTACTAACATTTAGATGGAGATGATTTAATATACACCAATTAGAAAGATTATTTAGATCAGACTGAAGACTAGAACAGTCAATTGTATTTTGAATTTTTAGGAATAATTTAACATCATCCGCAAACATAAGACAATCCGCAGTTGAAAATTGATAAGGAAGGTCATTATCAAATAGTAAAAAGAGGAGAGGCCCAAGATGTGTACCTAGGGGGATACCTGACCAAGCATGTATGTAAGTTTGAGATCTAGCGGATTCCATTTGGACGAAAAGTTTTCGTCCCATAAGAAAACTTGAGAAAAAATCTAGAAGGTTTCCGTTAATGCCGAATGCTTTGAGTTTTTCCAAGAGAATGGAGTGGTCTACCTTGTCGAATGCCTTAGAAAAGTCAGTGTAAACTACATCTAACTGTGCTTGGCTCTCAAAGGTGTTAACTATTTTGTTTGTAATTAAGACCAGATTTGAGCAAGTTGATCTCGAGGGTACAAATCCGTGTTGATGTATAGAGATATATGATTGAACGTGATGTACAAGTAATTAAGTTTTCGTTTGAATTGTGCTTTCAGCTGCTCAGCAGTGGTGTTCAATAGGCTTCATAAGCCAATAAAATTATCATAAAAACTTACTATGCTAGATGGTCGCGAATGTGTTTCTGACGAGCCACAAGAACTTATTTCCTATTTTTTCCTTAAGCAAAAAAAATTACATATGTTTTGATATTTCTTAGGTACATGAGAATGTACAACGTTGTTCGAGATTATCGTTTGGCCTAATAAAAATTAATAAGATAACTTCGTGATCGCTAGTAATGGCATTGAATGCAATTAACCTCTAAATTATCCATTCCAATTTGGATAGAAGAAAAAACAAAAAAGTCATGGTAAACAACAACAACTCTAAAAACTAAGCCAATACGATGAGAACCTATACAAACTAAAAGCTACTACAATCTACCTCGTAAAAGATTCCTTCCTACTCGTTCACTATTACTGAACTCAGCTACCGCATTCATTACCACCACAATACCGCCCCTTTGATCGACTATTTACAATGCAATTTTATTGTTTATTCAATTAAAGTTGCCCACATCTTACTAGCACACACACACACACAGACACGAAAGAGAACCTTGTGATCTGCTATTAAATGTGCCAGCAACTTTCTTACAATCTTATTTTTATACTCAGCGTGCTTTGCACACAGAGTATATTAACTTTGATTGGATAACGGTTGGTAGTACAGGTATAAAGAAATCGAGATAGATATAGACTTCAAAATCATCAGTATCGAAAAATAATTTGATTGAGCCATGTCCGTCCGTCCGTCTGTCCGTTAACACGATAACTTTGAGTAAATATTGAGATATCTTCACTAAATTTGGTACACGAGCTTATCTGGACCCAGAATAGATTGGTATTGAAAATTAGCGAAATCGGATGATAACCACGCCCACTTTTTATATATATAACATTTTGGAAAACACAAAAAACCTGATTATTTAGTAAATAATGCACCTAGAATGCTGAAATTTGACATGTGGACTCACATTGAGACTTTTGATAAAAATTTTTTTAAAAATTAACGAAATCGGTTAAGGACCACGCCTACTTTTATATAAAAGATTGTTAAAAGGGTCGTGGACGAATAAAATAAGCTATATCTTTGCAAAAAAGAGCTTTATAACAATGGTATTCCATTTCCCAAGTAGATTTATAACAATAAATAGGAAAAACTGCAAATTTTAAAAAATGGGCCTGGCACCGCCCCTTTTGCGACTAAGCAATTTTCTATGTTTCGGGAGCCATAACTCGAAGAAAAATTAACGGATCGTAATAAAATTGTGTACACAGATTTTCCCTATAGCAGGAAATATTTCTAGTATAAATGGACGGGATCGGTTAAAGACCACGGAAACTTAGATATAAAGCAAGTTTAAGAAGGTCGTAGACTAGAATAATAAGCTATAACTTAGCAATAAATAATTTTGAATCAATGATATTTCACTTATCAAGTTTTATTGTAATAGGAAATGGAGAGACATTTTTTTTTAAACGGGCGGTGCCACGTGTTATGTAGAAAAGTAATTTATCTGAAATGAGATGTGCAATTGAAAGCTCACGCTGAGTATACAATGTTCGGTTACACCCGAACTTAGACACCTTTACTTGTTATTTTTTATGTTTTTTTTTTCTTCATCAGGTATCCCGCCGAAGTTATATCGGTGGACACATCGGGCAAACGTTTTCAGCGCATGTGTGCGGCGCGCAAATCTACAACCGGTTGCTATACCGGCAACATGGCCGAGACGAACAATTTAAACGATGACGTACAAACGGTGAGCCGACGATCACGTTCAAGACGTGTACGGGGTAAACGACGTAATACAATCGCCGGCACCGATCAGAAAGAAATTCAAGATGCGGCAAATGGGTATGTTGTTGTTGTCTTATCATGGTTTAGCTGCTTTAAGTTTTCCTGTTTTTAAGATTGTCGAGTTATGGTCGACATTGGTGGCTAATCTGTAATTGTTGGATTAGTAAATAAAAAAAATATATTTAAGGAAAACAATATACATATACAGTGCTTTGTGAAATTGTTCATGAAAGCGTTCAACATAAAAATTAAGAAAGAATTAAATTAAGTTATTTAATTCAGTTGTTTTCTTATAAAATTAAAAAAAGACATAAATTAAAAATGAATTTGTTGCTTCAACGCTCTTCTAAAAATCCATTGTTACTTAGTTCTACTGAACGTGCCTGAAAATATTCCACACAATTTGACTTAAAAACATAAAATATAGTATATAGTATAGTATATTATGTATACTTAATAAAGCAATACTAAGAGACAACTTACAAAGCGTGTAGCTGAGTGGATAGAGGCATCTGCCTTTACACCAGTATGAAGTATGAATGTTGGAAATTTCGAGTTCAAAACTCAGCTGCCAAAAAGCCAGCTCATGAAGTAGTGAAATTCGGAAACATGCACCGTTGCCGTGTGCAAATTTTGTAATTTCTCTCTAATACCAATAACAAAAATACATTCAGTCTTTTGATAATAATAAAATTATGAAAAGTTCACAAAAATGTATGAAAAACAAAAACGAAGATGAATATTAAAAAAAAAATTTATTTAAATTAAACCTAATCAAATCAAACAAAATTCATCCTAAAATTATTAAATTTTACCTCAACAAATAGCAAATAAAGCATGCAATTCTGAAAAATAGAGAAAAAAACAAAAATTAAAAGAAATAAAACAAATAATAATTCTATGTTGATGATTTTTCCAACAGGGCAGGAGTTAAAATTATTTTGGAATGATTTTCGGTGTTCCCTTGTCAATTTGATGATGATGATTTGATGTAATAAATATTTTAATTAAAACTAAATTCAGCAAAACATAAGAGCTTAAAATCAAAAAAAAAATTATAAAATGAAATAAAATCGAATAAAAAATACGAATAATGTTTATTGATATTGATCCAAAAATTTTCAGAAGCAAATTTAAAAAATATAAAAAATATAGAATTTTAAAAATAATATTTATAAAAATAAAATATTAAAACAAATTGTCAAGATAAAAAATGTAAAAGCTAAATTTAATTAAATCAAATAAAAACTAAATTGATTAAATTAAAATTATAAGGAAAATGATGAACTTGAAAAAAAATCTACAAATCACGGTAAGAAATCTAATGAAATATAAAATAATGAGATTTTTATAAACATAAGTAAAAAAATAAATATTTTAAAAAATATGGAAACAAAATACCTTAAAAAATAAAATCAAACAAAAAATGAAAAATAAAACCTGATCAAATCGAACAAAAGTTAAAGCAAATTAAAAAAAAATGTTAAAATAATATTGAAAATAAATTAAAAAAATTTTTAAAAATTTTACTTAAAAAGCATAAATAAAAAAGCTTTCAAAAAAAATCAAAAAATAAAAATAAACCTAATCAAGCCGATACAAACAAAAACTAAAAATTATAAAATTAACAAAATTTAATGCAACAAACTACTGAAAGAAAATATAATAAATTAAAAAATTATATATCTAGTTTAAAAAAGTGTATTAAAAATAAAAATAAAAACTTATTTTAAATAAAGCAAAAGCAAATTAACAAAAAAAAATTTTTTAATTCATTAATTGTTAAACTAAAAATTTTAAAAAATAGTCAAAATAAGAGACAAAAACAAAATCAAATAAAAACAAGGAAATTAAATAAAAATGTTAACCAAAATAATGAATGATTCAAGGTTCGAATAATGAATGTAAAAAAATTCTACAAATCATCGAAAGCAAATGAAAAAAATTATAAAATAAATAAAAGTTTAATCCAACCAACTACTGAAAGCAAATCTAATAAAATACAAATATTTTTAATTAAAAAATCTTAACTAATAAAAAACGAAAAATAAATCGAATAAAGAAAAATCAAAATAATATATAATGAAATTCGAAATAATCAAATCGAATAAACACAAAAAAAAAAATAAATAAAAAAGTAAAATCCATAAAGCTAAAATCAGCAAAGAAAATACAATAAAGATGAAATATAGTAAAACAAAAGCAAATAAATGAAAAACAATAATAAAAGTGAAGTAAAAAGCGAATTAAAAAATGTTTAAAATAAAAGTAAACAAAAAAAAACTTACAAATCAAAAAAAAAATATAAAACATGTAATTACAAAAAAAATTGTAAATAAAATAAACGGGGAGTAAATCGAGTAAAGTAAAAACAAAATTAGCAAACGACTGGAAGAGCTCTTTAGTTCTATGAAATATTCTTAAGAGCTTTCTCGCTGTACTTGTTTTCCTCAAAATGTGAAGAATTTTCGCCATAGAAAATTTTTTTCGCGAAAAAATGAAATTGCTCTGAAAGCTAAAAAAATAAATAAATCAAGTTAAAAAAAAATCAAAAAAAGTATGAAATATAAAAATATTCAAATCGAAAAGAAATTAAAAAAAAAATTATTAAAAAATCTTAGCGCCAAAAAGAAAGGAACTCAACTGAAACATTAAGGATAATAAAATATAGGAAAATCTATTTATTCAAAAAATATTCTATCCAAATATGAATATTTTCGCCATAGAAATATTTTTTCTCAGAATGTTGAAATTTTCTTGAA
The DNA here is from genome assembly GCF_040869045.1 of Eurosta solidaginis. Taxonomy (NCBI): domain Eukaryota; kingdom Metazoa; phylum Arthropoda; class Insecta; order Diptera; family Tephritidae; genus Eurosta; species Eurosta solidaginis. The sequence continues at coordinate 270,219,412 of NC_090319.1, read as the reverse complement.
AACAATCAATCGAATTAAAAAAAGTTGAATATAAAAAATTTAATAAGAAATTCAACAAAGGAAAGAATTCAACAAAAAATTTAAGCGAACAAATTTTTTTTTATTTTCAAATCAAAATTATGTACTATTAACCAAAGATTTTTGTGCCATATTATTTTTGTATTTCAATTGCAGTTTAGCCACCAAAAATTAAAAAATTTTTAATTTTAAATTGAATTTATATTTAAATTTACATGTACATATGTACTACGTAATGCATATATAGTCCTAAATGTGTAAAATGTGTACGATTGCAATCATTATTTATTTATCGATGTAAAAAATCAAATTTTTGTATGATTATAAGTTAATAATAAAAAGAATAATTGAGAAACAAAACAAAAGTTTTTAATGCTGAAATTTAAAGCAAATATTTATTTAGTTGTAAATATCATCATTGCATTTAATAACACATACAATAATCAATATAAACTCGATTGCATCCATCCCATTGTATATAAATAACAATTAAAAACAAACTTAGGCATATATATGCATAACATTACATTTATAGATGTATGTATGTATGTATTTATTTACTTACCTACACATAAACACTTTTATTACTGTGTATGTGTGTAAATTACTCTTTCTTAATCGATATTATAACACATTTTTACATACAGACATACACAGTTACATACATAGTTGAAATTATTGTGATTTTAATTATTTTAACAATTTTTTTTTTTCGTTTTGTTTGCTGTTTTTAATATTGAATGATTGTTTTTTCTTTTTCAACAAAACAGTTGAAAACAAAATAATTTTTTATATATAAACAAAGTATGTTTTTTAAAATGATAGCTCTTCAATTAATATTTGTTGTTGTGTGTTAGTTTTATATGTAATGCAAAAACAAATATGACTAAATATTTTTATTAAGTTGGCTTTAAAAGACCATCGCATGCTTGATGTAAATATTTAAATACCAATGTTATATATCGTTTTTGTTCAAAGCTAAATTTGAAGCTCTTACTCTCACAACTTTATTTCGGCTTTTTTCGTATGGGTTGTACAATCAATTGTTGTTTTTGTTTTTTATAAACGTTGTAAAGTTTATTTGTAAAAATGTTTTTACTAAAATGCAACCAAATACATTAAGAACTAAAACTAATTTAAATAAAATTAAACAAAAACTAATTAAAAAGTAATTTTAAAAAAATACTTTAAAAAAATCACCTACAAAATGAGCCTAAGAAATTACTTACGACCAGTTGATATATACTAATATTTATTGTTAAACAAGTTTATGAATGCAAAAAAGTTTTTTTAAATAGGATTTTATAACAATAATGACACTGCTCTACACCTTTACTTGTGTAAAATGTACTTGCATTAATCATTTGAAATTCAGAAACGATAAATTGGACTTCAGAATAGTCAAATGCACTTCAAAAGTCGTAAAATGTACTTTAGAGTAGTCATGTGTACTTTAGAAAACGTAATATGTATTTCAGAATATAAAAAATTAACTATTAAAAATAAACTGTTTTTCAGAAACCGTTAATTGTACTTCATATTAGTCAATTGAACTTCAGAAACCGTAGAAAATGTACTTAAGAAACCACTTATTGTGCTTCAGTTCCACTTCAAAAGTTTTATAATGTACTTCAGAATCTGAAAATGCTATTCATTCTGAAACACATTTTATGGTGAAGTAAACTAGACTATTCTGAATAAAATGTATTGTTTCTGAAGTACGATTTCCCGTTTCTGAAGTAAAATTTATTATTTTATTATGAAGTACAATTGTTTATTCTTAAATAAATTTTACGGTTTCTGAAGGACAATTGACAATTCTGAAAGACTACGCTTTCTGGTGTACAGCTGAAAATGGTGTAATTGTATTCTAATTTTTTTTCTAGATAATTAGGGTGAATAAAGAAGACATGTAACAGATTTAATATATCAAAGTAAACCAACGCCAAAGCTGATCCCTTAGTGTATATGAAACTGTGATTACCACAGATATCTTCCCTTAGCAGGCGTCGGCGCTCGGTGTATCATTACTTAAGTGGTAGATCTGCAATATTTTTGCTTACTTTGAAGACTTGGCTAAGCAGTTTGGATAAAAACCGCTTTTTTAGATATTTTCTTATAAACCTTCTAATAATTTTATAAAAAAAAAACATCACTAATTCAGGACTCCTTAGCTTTGTCGTTGATATCAGTTTCGGGCCAGGAGTACAAATCTTAGTTCTTTTATATTCTTATCAGAGAACCACTTTTCAGCAAAAATCTCAGAATGAGAGAACCTGAACAAAATGGTAGTTGGCTATGCCTGCGCCGGAAATTTTTATTATTATTATCGGCTACCTTCCTTGAGTCGGCTACTTGTTTTGAACAAGTTGCTTTTTTAAAGCTATAACATTTTTTCACCCGATTACCTTTTTACTTTTTTGTACCGGTAATTTATATGAGCCGGTTACTTTTTTTTGAAGCGACATCTATTTTTGAAAAAGGAGGTTTAAGAAAGGCAGCGTTGCCAAACTAAGAACCAGACCTCTATCGGGATTTATCTGGCTCAGATCGTTGTTGTTGCATTTACATGCAAAATTATTTATCTGGCTCAGGATCTTTGCGACGGGATGATGGCTTATGACCAACACAGATGCGTATCATCGCTATTTAGCACAACCCGTTTTGTAGCGCGCTATTTAACCACTGCCGCGAGTCTTTAATAATTGCGCTAGATGGGTCTCCCAAATATTATCTTAATGTTGATGTATGTACATGTAAAACAAGACACAGCTAATAATTTTTTGAAATCTAATCCTTTTTTAGAACCGGGTACTTAATTTTGAAACCGGTAATATTAACATCAATATCACTATGCGACAAAATCAACTTTTTTCTGGGTATTGGACCAAACCCACTTTTTTGTAGAGATTGAGGCTTAAGTAGACAAAGTACTATCTCCGTTTTTCGAAGTTAGCCTCCAAAAAATAGATATAGGCTTTCGAAGCTCAAAATTTTACATTTCGAAATTTAATTTTTTTTGTTAACGCGTTGAGCAAATTAAAAAAGTAAAAATGTGGTCATGGTCCGCTCCTTTCCCTTATTGGAAGGGTTGAATTCTTTTTATAAGAACTTTAGTATAACAGCTGTTATACGAGGTGAAAAGTCAGATAGTCCCATGATAGTGGCTACTACTTTCATGTCTGCACATAATCTGCACTGGAATTGCTCGTACTGTAATTTTTCAAAAAAATAATTCAGCCATTCAAATAAAAGAAAAAGGCGGTCTACGACCACATGTTTACTTTTTTAATTTGCTGAACGCGTTAACAAAATAAATAAAATTGCGAAATGTAAAATTTTGAACTTCGAAAGCCGATATCTATTTTTTGGAGGCTAACTTCGAAAAACGCAGATAATACTTTGTCTACATAAGCACTAATTTCTACAAAAAAGTGGGTTTGGTCCAATACCCAGAAAGAAAGTTGATTTTGTCGTATAGTGATATTGATGTTAATATTACCGGTTTCCATTTCATTTTGGTCCAATACCCAGCCGGCTGTTGCACAGTGTATTATCTAACTGAAAAAGTCAGAGGCAGTACTAAGTAATTAGTATACAAGTCCTCACTTGAAAAAATTTGGTCCTGAATTTGAAAAGCTTTTCAAAATTTTCACCATATCGCACCCAATTTAATTAGAAATAACTAATCGCCGGTCTGTCGCATTGTTCAACTGTGCTAGGTATTTTAAATACATACTCGCAAACTTTTCGCTCGCATATCCCTGCACAAATAACTGAAAATATTTATAGCGACGCTCCCACCCACAACAACATACTATGATATACATAGTTTCACATATACAACCACAACTATTTTGCGCCTAAAGTCAATTTTAAACAATTTCATTGCCAGTAAACACTGAAAACAGCTGCATTGTTACATCATTTTTAACAACAAAAATTTCAAATTCATAAACATTGTCTTACATACATATCTACACACGTCTTTCAGTAACAAAATAACACATACATAAATATTTTTATTAAAAATAAACAGAACGTTAAACTTTAAAAGTAACAATAGCACATAATGCATAACAAAATCATAAATCAACGTAAGGATTTCAGTACTACAGTGACACTTAAAAAAACAGCATCAAACACCACTTAATATACAGTGAATACATATTTATGCATGTACGTTTGGTCGAACTTAAATAAAATCGCAACATACATATCTACATATTTATATGATTTACTTCACATATTTTACATTCCTTTATTATGGTTACTGCGGCAATTCGGCTCTCACTTCACCAAATGCCCATAAATCTGTCCACACCATTTCCTTTTTTTTTTGATTTTTGGTTTTTGTTTTTTGTTTCGCAACCATAATTGTTGAGATATGATCCCTTGCTCTACCACCGCCTACCGCTACTTGTGTTGTAGATCCAATATTTGTCCCAAATGAAGTTATTCCAATTCACTGGTTTTATGTGCTTACTGCATTTTATTCACAGATTCTCTTCGATTGGAGCTTGGCACATATATACATAGTTTTTTTTAGATATATACAGGGTGTTTTAGGGATTTGATAGCGTGTGGTCACTCAAAATAGCCATTGGTTTAGGATTATCTTACATGGTCATGGCTTAATCAAAGGGTAACCCGAATTTCATTATTACATTCCTGTAGAACATTCTCGGATAGGTTGGCCTTAGGTTGCAAATTACTTCGTCACTTTCTCCTGCAAAGCAAGAAATGTTTTTCGGGCCCTACATCAATACTAGGCTCCATATCATAAAGAGATAGAAGGTAACGAAAAGGCCGATGTGTTGGCAAAAGATTGGGCATAGTGGATGAATCGGCGCTAGACTTCCCAATCCATTTGGGAGAAATTAAAAGAGGACAGGAGTTACACATGATCCATCAAGCAGAAAAGGCGTTAACACAGAAGCGAGGAGCTGCGAAATTTCTAGAATCATGTACAAATCATACGACGTTACACTCACAAAGTTGCTCATACCTCTAACGAGAAAACTTAAGGCTTACGATATCCATACTAACTGGACACATACTTTTTAGTTAGGCCTCGACAGTAACAGCAGATTTGCGAGCTGTTTGAAGAAACGGTTGAGCTCCAAACAAATGCTTGTAACACTTTTGACTTATTCAGTCTATGTGAGGTCCTCATGGACCGGCCAGTTCAACCTAACCTAACACTTTTGACATATTTAGTCTATGTGCGGTTATTGCCCTGAAATATGTGAATTAGATTCAACGAGTATTCAATAGATCCCAAATTTATTATTATTTTTATAAATAGCTTGGTAATCTCATATTTATCATTTTCTTCAAGTTTCTTTGCTGGGGCCATTTTTTAGAATATTTTAATTCGCTCCTTTTCAAAATAATCTTAGTCTGTGGGAAATATTGTGATAAGACTTTCAAAAATTATAACACACTAGCATTGCAAGAGGTTTAGCAAACTATTACAGCAACTTGATGAAAAACAAAAATGTAAATTTATTATAGAAACTTCTCGGAAATCCCAATTATTTCTTTCCCTTGCGAATGTTACACTTTTTTTATACTCAGCGTGCTTTGCATACAGAGCATATTAACTTTGATTGGATAACGGTTGGTTGTACAGGTATAAAGAAATCGAGATAGATATAGACTTCCATATATCAAAATCATCAGTATTGAAAAAAAATTTGATTGAGCCATGTCCGTCCGTCCGTCTGTCCGTTAACACGATAACTTAGAGTAAATATTGAGATATCTTCACTAAATTTGGTACACGAGCTTTTCTGGACCCAGAATAGATTGGTATTGAAAATGAGCGAAATCGGATGATAACCACGCCCACTTTTTATATATATAAAATTTTGGAAAACACAAAAAACCTGATAATTTAGTAAACAATACACCTAGAATGTTGAAGTTTGATATGTGGACTGATACTGAGACTCGATAAAAATTTTGAAAAATTTTTCAAAATGGGCGTGGCACCGCCCACTTATGATAAAATCAATTTTACAAATATTTTTAATCATAAATAAAAAATCGTTAAACCTATCGTAAGAAAATTCGGCAGAGAGGTTGCCTTTACTATAAGGAATGATTTGAAGAAAAATTAACGAAATCGGTGACGGACCACGCCCACTTTTATATAAAAGATTTTAAAAAGGGTCGTGGACGAAAAAAAAAAAACAATATCTTTGCAAAAAAGAACTTTATATCAATGGTATTTCATTTCCCAAGTAGATTTATAACAATAAATAGGAAAAACTTCAAATTTAAAAAAATGGGCGTGGCACCGTTCCTTTTATGACTGAGCAATTTTCTATGTTTCGGGAGCCATAACTCGAAGAACGTATTAAAATTGCGTACACAAATTTTCCCTATAACAGGAAATATTTCTAGGAAAAATGGACGAGATCGATTACAGACCACGCTAACTTTTATATAAAGGATTTTTAAAAGGGTCGTAGACGAAAATAATAACCTATATCTTAGCGAAAAAGAGCTTTGTGTCAATAGAATTTTACTTTCTAAATTGAATTATAACATTAAATTGGAAAACACTAAAATTTTTGAAAATGGGTGTGGCACCGCCCCTTTTATGACTAAGCAATTTTCTATGTTTCGGGAGCCATAACTCGAAGAAAAATTAACATATCGTAATGTAATTATGTACACATATTTTCGTTATAGCACAAAATATTTCTAGTAAAAATGGACAGGAACTGTTAAAAACCACAACCACTTTTATATAAAACAAGTTTAAAAGGGTCGTAGACTAGAATAATAAGCTATAACTTAGCAAAAAATAGTTTTGAATCAGTGATATTTCACTTATCAAGTTTTGCTGTAAGAGGAAATGGGGAGACATTTTTCTTTTAAACGGGCGGTGCCACGTGTTATGTAGAAAAGTAATTTATCTGAAATGAAATGTGCAATTGAAGCTCACGCTGAGTATATAATGGTCGGTTACACCCGAACTTAGACGCCTTTACTTGTTTAAATACATATGTTCGAATACCTGTCGCACCCTGTATAAATACTAGTGGATAGTGTTCCGAAGTAACGTAAGGTTTTTGCTTGCCTTTTTTGATGCAACTTGAAACCATTTCAAGCTCTGAAAGCAAAAGTTAAAGTCTTAATTTTTTCATTTCGTTTTTATTTTAAACTTTTTGCTATTCATTTTTTTTTTTTGTAATATTTCACCACTCACCAATTCAGCATATTCCTTTTAATTGTTGGCTCTACAAACATTGCATATTTCATACATATCAACCGACATACTTTCTGGTTTCAAATATCGAAAAATCTCATAAAATTGAATATAATGTATTGTGTGCATTAAATTTTTACACACACATTTATATTTTTTGTTCCATTTCGCGAGTTCGTTGACTTATATGCAAAATTTTAATAAACATGGACTTATACTATGGAAAAATTGAGAAATTCGATCTCAAAAATTATATTAAAAAACGTCGATTAAAAAATTTACCCAGACCAAGGTCCACTTGCAGAACTTGTTTTCCCAGAGTAAATTGTATTGGAGAAGCTATATATTGCGCTGGCAACCCCTTGAAAGGGTTGCGCTACACAATCCCTTGAATCAATTTGGTATTTTAGTCGCCTCTTACGACAGGCATACCTGCCGCGGGTATATTCTAAGCCCCCTAACCCGCTGGAGCATGGGTTTAACCTCTCATTAAATGATATATTAAGTTTCTTCACAATCTCGAAATTTTAAGTCCTTAAAGGAGAAGCGATAGACCCACCAACAATATCACCGAAACGATCAGGATGACAGACTGAATTGATTTAGCAATGTCCATCCGTCGATCTGTTAGTCTGTCTGTTTGATCGCTTTGAGACCAGACCTCATCCACTATGGCATATGTATATCTTTAATACAACCCATTGTATCGTGTTCATGAAGCTTGTGTACAGGTGTTATTTCCTATTTCCTATTCTATTAAACATTTAGAACAGATATGATCCAATCACTATGTATATCTTATATATAAAGAACTATAAACTAGTTAGCCGATTGTGATCAGCTTTGGTCAGCGCCCGGAATTCGAATTCGGATATGAACAAGGATGAGAACAGGTAGTGAAAGAGATAATGGAACGAAGAGGAACAACCAAAAAAACGAATGGAAAGTAAGGGTTTGAGGAACAGGAATGGAAAACAAAAAGTAGGACTTATGTGGAAAATTATGGAACATTAAACAATAATGGTAGAACAAAAAACGGGGGAAGGAAGCAAAAAGACAGTGGAGGACAATGAGGAAAAGAACAATAAGAGGAAGACGACAAATAAAAGACACAGAGTAGGAGCAAGAGCAAGTATAAGTCTACAAGGAAAAACGAGATAAAGATGAAGCGAAATCGGCTGAGGGAAATAGTAGTATGCAATGTCTTATTTAGATTGTTTTGTAGTTTTTTTTTTACCGCAGCGAAGCGAGGAGGGTTTACTAGTATATTGTTTTCTTAGACCTTACTCCTCGTGGGAAGGCTACATCAAATACAATTTCTTAAAATATAAGAAAAGTGAACTCTTTACTTGGCTCTTTCGAAATGGAATTACATATTTTGCGCTCCTAATATAGGTAGGTAGGTATAATTGCCGCTACCCAGGTCGTACAAGCGTCTAATGAAAAAATATTTGGATGTCATAAAGCTCATTTGAACCTCCTAAAAGCTATACCAATTGTTTTTACAACCAGACCGAAATGTTTATAAAATCAAGAATATTTGGAATCCCTATTTCTTCTGAAGTATCTTAGATGTGTTCTGGTAAGATCTGTGTATGTACACAGAAATTTCTCAAGACTATCTGTAGTAGTTACGTCTCCATAACTTCTGCTGTGTTTATTATTCGGAACGCTCATCGTTTTCGCATGCGTTCCTTAAGTTCAATGAGCGGTAAATACCGCTTTAAATTTTATGGGTGCCTGCAATAGTAGACTCCCTGTCTATCTTTGATTGTCGTCTGACCATGTAGCTCTTGATATTCAGAAAACTTACCACAAGCTTGTTGAGCTTTTTTTACATTTTTGAACATTTCGAATTTTTCCTCTTGGCTGCTTCCAGGTGTGTGCCTTCTTCGACGCTGATTATTTCCTCCTTTCCTTCCGCTGAGCACCTACGTACCAGCTCATCAGCCATCGCACTTCCTTCGCCACCCCAATAACCCAGAACCTTGATAATGGATATATCTAAAATATCGGTTAACGCAGCTAACCGTTATTTGCATACACCAACTAGTGTAGTTACCCAACAAACATTTATGTTAGAGAGCGATTAGAAAACGAATCAAGTTCGAATGTATTTCTCGAAGGTTGAATACCATTTGCAAAACTGTCGAGAATTATGGCTTTTTCGACAAAAAGGGGACTTTGTTCTCGGTATCGAGAAAAGAGTTAGAATTCTAGTCAGATTCTAACGTCAATTTCTAGTTTGTGAATTTTCCATTGAAGGGCAAGTAAATGTAATGATGTATTTCAAATAAATTCAATTTACATTGTTTTATTATATCAAAAACTTTCAATGGGTTATAAGCTTATATAATTGATAGGAATATATTTCAAAGGCTTCTTAAAATAATTCAAAGCCTAACCTTAACGAAATCTTCGCTGTCACTTATTCCTTCAGCACGTTTTTCTCATGATGGCAGTCCAATAGCATACCAACATTTTGATTTAGATTTGTGTTCGACTTATGGCAATAAAAGTGTTTTGGAAAGAGTAACAAAAAAATACCATAGAGTTATTGCAAACTTTGTTGAAGTTAGACCTTTAGGAAAAGTGGGCGTGCTCTTTAACTGATTTTGATTATCTTCACTCAGTCTATAAAATTTAGCAAGGGTGTCTCTGTGGCTATGCCAAATTCAATGTTATATCTTTAACAGGTTTTGATTCACGGCTTGTTAAACTTCCAAATATTCTTCTTCTAAATGTGGGTGGTGCCACGCCCACATTCCAACATTTCTTTGAATTTATATTTTTCGTCATAAAACCAATCCACCTTCCAAATTTCATTAGCTTAGCGACATTCGTTTTTGAATAAACTCATTTTTCTATTTTTCTAAATTTTCGATAAGTGGACGTGGTTATCGTTCGATTTCGCTCATTTTCAACACCAATCTATTCTGGGTCCAGATAATCCCGTATTGGTGCAGATATCTCAATATTTGCTTAAGTTATCGTGTTAACGGACGGACAGGCTCACGGACGGACGGAAGGACATGGCTTAATCAAATTTGCTTTCGATACTGATGATTTTAATATATGGAAGTCTATATCTACCTCGATTCCTTTATAACAGTACAGCCAACCGTTTTCTAATCAAAGTTATAATACCCTGTGTACAAGTACAGCTGGGTATAATTACAATATTTCTCTAACGCAAGAAATTGTGTTTGCTGGGTAGTGGACTTTAAATGTTAGGCAATGCGCTAAGTATCCTATACGTCATATATGCTATGTTTCAATGAAGTTTTAATATTGGAAACAATGGCAACAGCTCAAGACTTTATGAGACTTTTGTGAACTGACTTAGTGGATGGATTAAATGTTAAAGACAATTTAAATACAAACAATTTAGTTTGACCATGACTATGGCAAATATTTATCTCCGCTTCATGCGATCGAGTGATCTTCATACTCATAACTTTGATTCCAATATATATTGAGAGCTACATATGTATGCTCACACAATTTTATTACACAATTTCTTGTTACATACTTAAATATGTAAGTAAGAGCATTAATTTCGTATATAATAAACCAACACACCAATCACCTTGACCTTAACGAATTGTGCATTCACATATTTCATAAAAGTTGTCATATTTGTCCAAAAAGCGACATATTTATGATCTATTTTAATTATTTAACAAATGTACTTTAAGTTCTCATGTTGATATGCTTATACAACTTTTTAATTTACTTAAGTGCTCTTATCATAAAACGAAATTGGGAGTGTAAAAGCCTCATTATTTCAAATCTAATCAAATGTCGATGTGAATCTGTGATTCTTTCAAAGCAGCAACAATGCAATGCGATGTTCTTTTCTGCATCAACTAAAAACAATAAAGTTACGTGTAAAAGACCCGTCACATAAGCAGTTTTTCATATATGTAGATGCGTTGTACTCAATCTTATGCATTATTAGTAGATTACACATATTTTTATGGAGAAAATAGATTGAGCGACACTGGCGCCATCTGAAATGAAAAAGTAGCCAACTTGCATCTTTTGCTGCAACCCTGCAAAAACTGCGAGTACTCCATGTATGCATGTTTGGAGTACTCGCTATGGACCAACCGAGTGCTCCAAAATTAACCACAATTCATACAAAATATATGGTGAAATTAACATTGCGATGTCCTAGGACTGGACCATATACTCCAGTTCCTTATTACATCAAAGTAATCCATGGAGTACCCACAGTCCAATAACCATCGTGTAGTGATTACAATCGTTAAAAACGAGCAATGATCGGCTTACAATATGTTCGTGTAGAAACATGAGTTCATTGTAAATTTTACCAAGTAGCGCAACTAACAGCTGATCGGTGAAAATTCGCACATTCACACGAACAGTTCTCGACTCAGTTTCAAAACAAAACTTTAGATTATTTAACTCAAATTTTAAAGTGAGATAATCTTTACGAATTTATGTACATAGAATATATAAGGCATTTTTGTTGTTATTAAAACAGTAGTTTTATTTTTAATAAAGCTTTTATCAATTTTTTTTTTTAATTTTGAAAAAACTCCGAACACCATTCCTTCATTTTATGACATTCGACTGCCTAGTCCACTGCCTTCCACTCTATTCGCAACATAACCACTGTTTAAGTTGCCAAACTATATAGTAAACAATGCATGAGTTGGACCATTGTTGCATTAGAGTGGAGTATAATGGTAAGTACTCCAGTGGACCACATGATGCAACGATTTTGGCAGGGAAGCAAAGCATAAGAAGACGAATTTGGCATTTGCTTTGTCTAAGGGTGCTGACACACTTTGCAAGTGAAATTATTTTTACCACTCGTTGGTAACATTTCTAACATTTTTCGCAAATAAAAACTGCAATATAACAAATGAATACGACACAAAATATGTTACCAAGTATTTTTGTTGTATAGAGAAAATGTTTATAACAGTGCTTCGCGAAATTTTGTATGTGAATGGGCAAGGCGAAATAAACTTAAATTGCCAAGTCTGAAGTTCCTTCATATTTATAAACGCAACATCTTGGTTGATTGTAGCGATGTTACTGGAATGCACAAGCTTGTGTTAAACGCGTCTATATGAAAAATTTAATTGTGCCGCGGCCTTAAATGCTGTAGTGACATCGCCAACGACAATAAATTCACTCCCCTTTTACACCGAAAATATTTAGTTCGTAACATGTAAATGATTTTTGATGCCTTTCATAAATGATAAAGTTTTACAAGTAGGCAAGTGAGAATTCAATGAACTACTAGGGCAATCAGTTTCGATGCGTTTTAACGATTAAATGATTTCGGGATGGGACTTAGTTAATTATGATAGCAAATGCTCGAAGTTTTGCCGAATGTACATACAGAAAAAGAATAAAAAATCAGAGTCAGGGACGTTAAATTGTTATGAAATTTAGTCTGCTGAGAGCAATTGTTGAAAAAAAAGTAGGAAGAGGTATAACAGGGCAAAAAGCGAAAATATTTTAAATTAGAAGGGTAGCACTTAGGGCCGGATTAACAGGTAGGCAGAATAGGCAGTAAATACAAAATTAAAAAGACTTCCAAAAATTTCTTACAGACATAAAATTCTAGAGAGTTAAAAACAATATAATCAGAACTGAAAATAAATTTTACTCAAAGAAATAAACCTCAATTGACCACATTCAAAAGGCGACGACCGACAAACTAGACAAGGTTCCTAAAAAGGACATTTCCGACTCATTTGACAAATTGTTTGAGCGTGCAACGAAGTGTATCGAAGTGAAAGGAGATTATATTGAATAATAAAAAGAGGTTTATAACTTTTCTTCAGTTGGAAGTCTAGCGAATCAAACTTTAAAGTTTCTTACTGAAGACTGTGGTTGAGATATTCAAAATTGTAGAGGACAATAATATAACAACGCATTAAACATGTCCAGGAAGTATAAAAGTGTGCAAGCAAGAATATTGAGTTTGAATGAGAATGCGATCTTCGTTCCCTGTTCCGGGCATTCCCTTAATTTGGTTGGAGAGCATGCTGTGAAGTGCTGTTTTTATGTAGTAGATTTATTCGGCATTAGCAGACATTATATAATTTTTTTCCGCTGAGGGGAAATGGAAAAGTTTTAGTCAACGCAACTGAATAGCTGGATCTTCAGAGGACTTACAAGTAGGGAATATGTTAACAGAATTTTGACGTCAATATGAAATGTTTGACGGCCTGGAACAATGTCATGAAATCACGGAAGAGTATCTTTAAGGATTATAATACGAAAGCCAGGAATCGATGGTACACGAGACCCAACATTTATCTATGTAAACGAAGCGTTAAGGGGTTGGTTCATTGAACAGATAATGGTGGCCGGGGTAAAAATATAAAGCGGCAGAGGTTTTATGCAGCGGTGCTTAAAAAAATCAGAGCTTATAAAAATTAATTGATGGGTAAAAATAAATATGTGGCTTCTCAAAACTTTATTTTTAACAGCTCTGCCTGACCCTGGACGCGTTTAGAGAAACATGAAATAGCGGTATGATCAAACCCGACAAACATGGTTCCGACTTTCTCTATCTATCCACCTGCCTCTCCTCTGGCTAACCCTTTTATTCTCTCTTATTTCCTCTCCACTCTGCATTTTCCAGTTTACCTTACCCATTCAACTTTCCTATTCCTTTCGTTGTTCCGTAAATCTTCCCAATTTTCCTCTTACTCTTCCTGCTCTTGCTCTCAACCAAGTCTATCTATCACTAATACTCTTAATCTTATGCTTATATTATTCTTACTCTTAATTTAAACCTTTTCCACTTTCTCTCAAACCATTGCCCTTTTTCTTACTTTGACACTCACTCTCCATCTTTCTCTTGATCTCTTTACTTTCCCACTACCCTCCAACTTACTCTACTTTCTATGTTCGAAAGAAAAATTAAGATACCCACATTCTTCATTAGGTCGGCAGTATACCAAGTATTAGCTATATGGAATATATCGAAGATAAAGCAAATTACACTTTTTCTCGGAAACGGGCGTGGTCAGGACACAATAAATCCAGCCAGGTGATCTCAGTAGTATAACAACACACATTTTACGGCCGTCATAATCCGGTCATGAATTTAAAAACCGTTTAAATGGTAAAGCGCCAATAAAATAAGTAAGAAGAGAACATTTTTTTGCTACTATTTTGCTACTTTTTTAGTACTTTAGGAAAGCAATGTTTGGAAAAGAGTCATGACCGGATTATGAGGGCCGTCAATTTTTTGTTATTGTACTACTGAGATCACCTGCCTGGTTTTATTACGTCATGACCACGCCCGTTTCCGAGAAAAAGTGTAATTCGCTTTATCTTTGAAATATTCCATATAACCAATACTTGGTATACTGCCTTCCTAATAAAGAATGTGGGTATCTTCATTTTTCTTTCGAACATAAGTCATTTACAAAGGCGCCAAATTCGTGTATAAGGAATTCAAATTAGATCTTTTTTGGCATAAATAGAAAGACCACATCCAAATTAGTCCAAGATACTGCTTTTCAATTTAAAATAGCATATGTTCGAAAGTTACAAAGAAGTAAAGTTCAATATATCAGTTTTGAACGCATACTAGTCCCTAAATTTTGGAGGTGTCTTGATTTAAGTCCCCGATTGTCGGAACCGACCAAATCGGACCACAATAGCGAGTTTCTGTTTTTGTCATATCTTTCTCAGTTTCACAGATAAAAGCTTCAAATTTCACCAGATGCTCTAGTATGTGGCACATATTTTTGTCCGATCCGAAATCGTAGAGATCGGTCGTATAGAGTATATATCCCATACAACCGAATGTTCAGATAATAAGCTTTTCGTATTGTCTGCCCTATTCTGACAGCTGCAAACTTCAAATTTCACTAAATGCTTAATTATACGGCATTTGGCGTTGTCTGGAAGAGTCATAGAGATAGGTTGTATATATAGTATAAATCCCATTCAATCATTTGTTCAGATAAGCTTTTCGTAATTTCTTCTTGATTTTAACAGCCAGAAGCGTCAAATCTCACAGGGACACAGCGGAAGATAGTCCCGTCATTACTCGTTTTTTTTTTGTTATGGAACAAAATTGTAATCTGCTTAAAACTATGTTCCACGAAAATGTCTACTACATGCTATATAAAAACAAAAAAACTTGTAATGATAAAAACAACTTCGAACTGCAAATGAAATGAAAACAAATGTAAAAATACATAATACACCAAATTAATCTGTGAACTTTGTTGTTAATTAATTTTTGAAAACAAATGAAAATGAAAATGTTTGGCGTCTGTTCTTGTACGTAAGCTCTCGTGTATAAATTGTTTCCTTTTTTGTAAATGCATTTACTACGTATGTATAATAATGGCGTTGTTGTTATTGCTTTTGTCGTTGACGATTCTCCATATTTTGTTTTGTCTTTGTACTTTTTTTTTTGATAATCATTCGAGGGAAGATGTTATTGCATTTGTCAGCTGCAATTCCAGACAAATTTTCTCGATAAGAATGCTATTTAAAAATGTATTAAGTAAATTGGGATTGTAATAACAACAGCAACAAATTTATTGACAAAATCCAAATAGGAAAAATAACGAAACAAACCCGAAATATAAAAACTATATATGTATTTTAAGCAATGAAGAAAGAAAGAATGAAAAGATAATTTAAGAAATGAATACAAATTAAGATCACAATAATTTCATCGGTTGAAAGGTACATTTTAGTTTATCCTTGAATTGACCCTTAAGTATTTGCAGAATTAAGCAAAGCACACGTTTTACACTTACATAATTTAAAGAGCCTTTGGAATACTGTCGAGAGGGATTCTTAATATAAAATAATCTGTGTTTCAATTAAATAAATTAGTTTTACTTAAATGTCCAAATGTCGCCATTTTAACTATACATTTGGGCATTTCCATTATAAAGAGTGCGACCTTTGCGATGCATTCATTGGATAGTGATCGCTTGGGCGCTGCGGTGTTAGCTTGTTAAGGTTAGGTTGTGAAGGAGATATTTTTGCCAATTGTGAGTACCATCCCTAAATACCGGTTTGCGGCACATTCGTCCAACTAGATTACTTCCTAGTAGTCCTCAAGTAGGAGCGAAAAATACACATTCCCAACCACTTTCAGACTGTCGAAAACCCGTGCGCCCAGAAATCTTAGTCTCGACGGCATGCAGCGTAACAATTCAGGAACGTTACATCTAGACCCACAAGAACTAAACAAGGTGTACTACAGAGTGGTGTCCTATCCCCGCTTTTGTTTAATTTCTATATATCGAAGCAGTCTTCGCCAGCTGAAGGAGTTGCTATTGTATCCTATGCCGATGACTGTACGACAATGGCAACAGGTACCGGCCCACCCATTGATGAGCTATACAATAAAATAAACAACCACATACATACCTCCCTAGTCTCTCCAGTTTCTTCGCTTCGCGAAACCTGACATTGTCACCAACCAAATCCTCGGCGACCTTTTTCACAACATGGACAAAACAGATGTCGACCATATTCAAATGTCCACGTTGATGGCACAACGTTACCGACTGTCTTACATCTAAAAATACTTGGTGATAAAAAACACTCATTACCGCTTACAAAGCAATTCGCCGGCCGCTCGAATGCTACACGTCCCCAATATGGTCACCCAGCCTGACGGATACACACTGCAAGAAACTACAGGCCTATCAAAACACCGCTTTCAGAACTGTTACGGGTTGTCTTCGTATGTCCCGAATGCACCATCTACAGAGTGAGGTGAGAGTACTCCCCATAAGGAGAGAAATGAAATGGTGAACAAATCGTTTCTGCTGAATACCCAGAAACCTGAGCATCCCAAAAGACATCTGATTGAAGAGGCCCCGTCTCCCAGGGACTTAAGAAGTCAGAAAAACACAAAGAGGTCCTGGTAGTGATATATCCAAAAGGCCGTTGGCCCTCTATGCCAGAATTTGTCCGGTGGACCCCGTTCTTAAGGCAAATACCCTAAACTCGCAGTAGAGGAAAGCTACCTCCCCAGGGATACGCGCGTCACTTTAGCTCAAATTCGATCTGCCCCCGAATCCCAACCTTCGCTAGCTCTAAACTCCATCGCCAAAAAATCTAAAATACATAACCAACCCCGTCATACATTATGTATGTCCTGCTTGTAACGTGTCCCCACATGACGCCAATCATCTTTTGAATTACAATGTGGAACCAACGCCTCTAACACCCCTTTCTCTCTGGTTCACCCCTGTTGAAACTGCAAGTTTCCTCAGATTCCCGCTAGAGGATATTAATGCCAATTTGTTAGTTGTAGTGGATGAGGCTAAGCACAGCTACAAAAACAACAAATCTGAGTTGTATGGTTTGTAGTCCTGGCCATGGGCAAAGAAAGTGATGAATCGACTTCTCTTTATCCTCATCCTGACGGCTTCTACAGATGGAGCTAGTTGGTATGCGCCATCGTCCGAGCATCGGTACAAAAGCGTAGTGTCCTGTGATGGCACCCGTGAATAAGCTCACTGCATATTTGTTTAACTTGAGAAGGAAGCTGGTTCCTTTCCGAACCAAATATGGCCATAAGGAACTTGAGATATCTCTAATGCAAGACTCTCCTAGTCATAAAGCACCAGAACTTGTAGAAGCATCAAGTGAAGGATTACGCTTAACACTTCCTAAGGTGCGCTGCTCACTGCGCCTGACATTCTTAGGCGTGCTAGCAGTTGCACCTTCCCAACCCTATGTTGATTGTTTCGTCTAACGCCGTGCACCACACAACAGTTCCTTCCACCTATTAGTATCTGTCGAATGACTGTGTTGTACGTGCCATGGATTATATGCGCTGAAGTTTAACTATTCTACAGCTCTTATTATCGTATTACTGTTACATCTTATCGAATGTATTTTGTTCGTCCCTTATCATTCTGGCCATATCACTGAGACTGGCAGCTACAGCTTTATCATAACCTTCTGGGAGTGTATTTGTCGCTACAGAGCCTTGAGTTCCATGTCGCGCATATGGGCTCTGTTTTGGCATTATAACAGGCACCTTCGTTGTCGAGGGAGCCTTTCAGGGTGTACTCATTGCAAGTTAGAGGTTTCTCGAAACGGTCTTATGACGTATGCTTTCAACTAGTGATGTAACCCATCTTCAATTTCGACGCGTCGGAACTTCACGAGACGGTTTTTTTTAAACCGACGATCTTAAATTGAGAGTATGGGAGTTCTAAAGGTCTGAGGTCACATAAGAAAATGTGGGACAAATTTTAATATATTTTCACCTTCCAAAGGCCTTTCTTACTACCAAGTGTAGGGTATTTTTAATTTAGAATGATTTTCCCATAAAAAAACATAAGTACATGCATACAAACATACATACATACATAGTACAAACTGTAATACTGAAATCTTTCATCATCATCATCGTAATCACGCTGAGCTCTTTTCTTACAAAGCAAAAAACTAACATAAACCAAACATTATTTTTTTCTTTTTCCACACATTTTTGGTTCATTTTTTGTTCGACGAATGAAAACAAAATTAAAAATTTTAAAATATAGTGACTCGACAGCAACAAGCGGTGAGATTAAAAATGCATTAGGCACCGCCGCCGCCACCAAAACTAATTCAGCCGACGACGGCGCCGAAGAAGATGCGCGACGTGGCGATAAATCGAAAAAATTTGGACGAAGCAAATCTAGCGATATCTTAAAAAAAGATGCTGTTGCCTTGCCATACGATAAGGGCAAGAACACTTTGACACGCCTAAATTCACTCAAACAATGGGGACGTAATCGTTTCAAATTTATGCAACGCACCGAAGCGACAGCGCCAACTACAAGCAGTGATAGTGGCGCGCATGATATGACAACAACAAGTAGCAGCAGTAACAGTTCGCAACAGCGAGAGAGCGCCGTAGGTGAGCGAATAACGGAAACGAGTAACAGTAATAATGGCGCAACGACTAGTAGTGGCACAACCAAAACAAATCAAACAACGCGCAGCAATGCAACAACAACAGGCGACATTGACGATGAATGTGTAGTGCATGAGTTGGTGAGCCAAAAGAACGAAGGACGATTTTCGCATGAACGAAAACCGTCATATTCGTCATCGGAGAAGAGCATGAGTGTGAGCAGCGGTGGACACCTTAAAGGTAAACTGCATCTCGCGACCTGTGGTAATGTGGTGAAGCTGCGTGATACATCATCGTTGAATCGTCAACGACGTATTGGTATTACGGATAACGGTGCATTGAGCGGGGGTAAAGAAGAACAACCGCATTCGTCGAGCGGTAACTGGAGTGCAAGCTCGGAATCAGGGCGTGCTTCCATTGGCAGCGAAATTACAATCCAACCCAAATCAAGCGCTTCAAATACATCGCTCAACGTATCGAGCTTTCATCCGGGTAGTGGACCGCCATCGTCAATGATGAGTCGGCGACGTTTCTTGAATACATCCGCCTCGAGTAGTGTTACAAGTGAGGGTACCGCCACACCTGACTTGCAAGTCGCCGATGGTTCCTACCCAAATCATTTGGATGATGAGACAAGTTCGGCTTATTCTTGCGACACAGAAGGCTATTACACATCATTTCACATGGATAGTGGTTTGCGCACGCTCAAAGAGGAAGACCCGCCAATGACACCGCTACAACACAATCAAATGCTACACACGAGCAACTACTCGTTTGGTAATCAATCCAATCAAACTGTGCTAACTGCCGAAAATGAGTATGAACTCTTCGGTAAGGGTTCCACTTCAACAACGACAAGTTCAGCGGGCACAGTGTGCACAACACTGCTCGTGAGTGGCGAACAAAGTAGCCTAAATAGTGGCGTAGGACCAGATGTGCCTGAACGCATAAGCTCATTGGGTAAGCTAAATAAGAATAATCACAGTAATAGTGAAAGCACCAGCACACTTGAACGCAGTTACTCTAGCAGCACTATAGGTAGCACAGTAGAACGCACTGGCACCATAAAACGTAATTTGAATGCAGCGGCGCTTAAATTGAATACAACCAACGGCGGTTGTGGTAACGAAGATATTGATGGCGTCAAAGGTAGCTTCGAAACGCCAGAATCGCAGGAAGATGAATTCGATTTTGAAAAACGTATACGACGACGTTCGGCGCAACCATTACCAGCAATGCTCGCAATGTCGGAGGTGGATGTGTCTGAAAGCTCCGACTTGGAAGGCGTGGAACGTATTGAGCGCATTAAACAGAAGACTGCCATCAATGTCAAGCGCATACCATCCATGTGTATTATAACGCCTACAACTAGCGACGACGAGAACCAAAGCAAAGATGGCTGTGGTGATAACGATGTGGACGACGATGAAGCTTACGATCCAGACCGTACTTTAACGCCACAAAGCTCGCCATGTTCTACAAAAGCTATGTGCTCAGCTGAAACAACCCTTAAAGTAGAAGGGAATGAAGTTACTAGTTACTGCACTGTGAGTGTAGACGAAGCGTCGAAAGTGGCTGAACCACCACTTACGCCCACAAAAGCAGCTAGCAAGGACCACAATTTAAATGTGCTCAAACGTAATTCGAATTATGCAATGAATATGTTCGAAAAGCTCAAAGTAGCTTTGCCTAGTATAAAACGCTCACCGACTAAAAGCTTGCAACAGCACGTAGTCGAAGATGATGATGAGCTGTACGATACGGCGGGTGAGTATGTCACTATTGCAGATATAAGCAACAACAATCGACACAATCAACTACCTACACCAAAGGCGGTGGGTGCTAGCTGCCTTGGAATTTATTATTCCAATGACATAGTTCGACGCAAGCTCGACATTGCTGCGCCCGTTTCCACTTCCGGTAATGCAACAACGGCTACGAAGAAGGAGTCTACTACGTCGGCTAGTGCAACACGAAGGCGTGAAGCCCCCACATCCTCTACAACCGAGTATGTCTCTTTGAATGAGCTGCCACAGCATTTGCGTAAAGTGGGCGATAGCATCTATAGCAGTAGTGTGGCTTTAAGTTCAACAGCCAACAATGAAATTACAGCCCACGATGTTGTTTCGACACAAGAAACTGTAGACAACAAAACTGGTGCAAACTGCGCAGAATCCACACAACAAAGCAAAAAAGCATTTGCTGTACACGTCGAGACGACCGCCGTACCCATGTATGCTGAAATTAGCGAAGTGCGAGAGCAACAGTCTTTAGTGTCTCCGCAAGCATTGCAAAATAAGGGTGCTCGCGTGCGTCTAAATTCGCAAGGAAAAATAATTTACGATTCGGATAGTCTGAAGCGACGCAAAGGTGCGCATACAACATTCGCACCTGGACCGTATGTAAAAGAAACTGAAAGTGCACTCGGTTCGTCGGCTGAAATTACAAGTGCCAGAGCACCAACAACAGACGTAGAACGCTCGGTGGTGCAGCAAGTGCAAGCACAAACTCAAACGCAGTCACAATTGTGTAGTGAAAGTGTTAATATAACGAAAGCGAATAATTCGTTATTGAGTAAAACAACAACACTGCCAACAACAACTGCTGCCAAATTACTTGTACTTAATGGTGGTGTAGCGGCCACACGTAAAATTGCGAATGTGCGTCCTATTGTGGCAGCATCACCTTTAACGCTAGCCAGACAGCAACAGCGGGAGCAGCAGCAACAGCAATCGTTACAACAACAACATTTTCGTGTTGGGCATTCAACCAATTCACCAACAAATATGTCTTTGTCGTCTGGCTTGTATGAGGAACCGCATACGGTCGCACAAATGGTCAGCAGCTATCAGGATAACAAAAATCTTTTAGCTAACAATACGACTCCATTCTTCCAAACTCAAAATATCATTACTGCTGCAACACCTTTGGCTGCGACAGCTGCGAAACCGGCGCTTTTAATGATGCCCTCACCATCCGCAAAGTCCACTTCGTCCACGGGCTCCACAATATCGTCGAGTGCATCAACGAACACCAGTACTAGTGGCACATCGAGTGCATCCTCCAATAAGGAAGAAGGTAAGCAAATTATGTATGATAATAATTGTAAAAATCTTACTAAAGCCCAAAATGCTTTTGCACCCACCCAAAAAACAAACAATCCAACAACAACAGACAGTATTCGTACCGTGCAAGATGTAACGCAGAAAATAAGCGAAAGTTTAGTAGATTTTCCCTTAACAGAAGCATACAGTGTACCTGGTGCAAATTCAGCTTCACATAGTCAACCCTTAGTAGCACAAACACCCAACCACTATGATGTACCCAAGATTACGGTGGTGGAATATTACGAATCAATGACATCCCCCACGACACCCAAACTGCTAAAGGAAATGATGCTCCCACCACCACCACCATTACCGCCCAGAGGAAGGGCACCACAACATATTCGTAACGGCATAACAGATACTTGTAATGCGTTGCCGTCTGTTGATGTGACGTCCTCGCAAGCAAAAAGTAGGCACACGCCTCTGCTGCTGCCAATACAGCGTGGTTGTAATTCCTCAGCCACAAGTGGGGTGGGTGGTAATGATGACGTTTGTTTCGTTGGCGTAACGAATGTGAATAGTAAAGTAATATCGATTTCTACAACTGTTGACCGAATTACTGCAACAAGGCAGTTTTCCATTTCGACTGAAACGCCACCAGCACCTCCACCTCTGCCCTCGCCCACATGTACGAGTCTAATTGCACAGTCAGCAATGGCACTGTCATTGAATGCCACTTCTACAACTACCTTTATGACAACATCCACTTTGCGTCAAACTTCCAACTCTATCACGAGCTCTCCTTCCATTAACAGATCCACCCCTACCCCTTCTATGCAAAGCCGTCCTCTAAAACGCAATAACAGCTATCGTCTTGCCAACGATGAAGTTAAGTTGGAAATGAACAAAGAGAATCTGCTCATTTATGCTGAAGACAATAGTTCGCTTAAGCTAACAAAAGATACTTTCCTCCCACTCACCACCACCACTGCAACATCACAGCATAACAACAAAATTCAACCAAATACACAAACCAGTACCACACAGAGTATTAATTCCCATACACTACCGCATTCATCAGGTGCCATGAAGAACAGTAAAAATTCCAACAATTTGCATTCGAAATTGCCAGACAATGAGGGCGGCGTCGAAAAGGCCAATGGCCAGCGTAAAATTACGAAATCTTTTGAACGTTTAGAGGATGAGTTTTCATTGTCCACCACCTCAATTGATTCTTCGTATTTACGTAATAAATCATTGGAGGATTTCGATGATTCACCATAAATTCTTGTATTAAATAATAATATTGGTGAACACAAAATGCAGCCAAAAGGTGGTGATGGTGAGGACTCCGATAATGAGAGTGAGTGGGAAAATGAATTGTCGCCTCCACCGGCGCATACCAAGTTTCATAAGTCGTTTGTGGAAAATGTCTTATTGAAACCATTTAAAGTGATAAGGCCAACTGATGAGAATGACTTGAGGCGTCGTAGAATTCTGCAAAAGTTCGAGGTAACCGAAATTTGGTAGATTAAAAGAACCTAAAATTTCGTTTTCGTCCGTTTCTTTAAGTTTTATCTATTTTATGTTATGATGCTTTGTTTTCATTATATTTGTTCCTTAATATATTTGAGCTGATTCTTACCAACTTGAAATATTTCTTTAGTTTTAAATTTATTGTCAATTTAGGCTTCATTATTAATATCCTCAAGCAACGCCCCCGCAGGCACTAAAAAATTTTTAAAATTTCGATGAATTAGTGGTTCAATATTTTTTCGACAGCTGAGTAGATCACTCTATCACGGCTGCCTTTCGAAAACGCCCCCCCCCCCCCCCCCTGAGACTATTTTTGAAAAACACCCTATTTTAAGATTTGTTTCAAACTCATATACAGCGTACTTCAACCGAGCTCCCATACTCTGCGTTTTTAAAACGGCAGCCAAGATCGGATCATATTCCACTCAGCTTTCAAAATTGCCTGGACCTCAATCTATGTATGACACACACATGCCCAATATTTAAACATATATTCATAGTCGATTAAGCTTTAAGTTTTAAATTGCAAGAAAAAAAAACGTACTCAAATTTGAATGTACATAAATCTTAAAACAATCCCCAAATTGTCCTGAAAACAGTACAAAATAAGGAGGCAAAAATCTAAAAATTACAATGAAAATGAGAAAGAATCCAAACAATCACGAAATAGTATAGAATTAATCTCCTACAAAATTATTCTGAAAACAATCACGAAAAGCACTCCCAAAATAATCAAGAAATAGTCTAGAAACGATTCGATAACAGTCCCGAAGTATTCCAGATATTTACACTAAACGATCCAAAAACAATCCTGAAATAACCTCAAAATCGTTCCAAAGTGATCCCAAAACAATTCTATAATGTTCCAGAGATAGATAAAAGTTTTTCGGATATAGTCAAGAAATAATCACAAACATGATAATCCTGAATGTAGCCAAAAAACAGCCCCAAAATAGACCCCAGTTGTTTCGAAAAAAAAAAATATCGAACTATTACCAAATAGTTCCGAATTCTTCACGATAATAATCCATATACTAGCAGACCCGGCAGACGTTGTTCTTCCCTAAATTTGGCCTATATGCATAAATTTTAATAAGCTTTTTCCGTCTAACTCTACCCTCCCCCCTCTTCACTTTTTCCTAATCCTTTTATCCACTCCTCCCTCCGTCTTTTTCGCTTCATCTATCTCCATCTTCGTCTCTTTCTATCTCTTTCTCAGTCTCCTCCTTCTCTCTTTTCTCTTCTCTCAAGGTCTTCTCATTCTTCTTCATCCCTTATTGCCTGTCCCAGAGAGTGGTACGTATTTTGTTCTAGTCCCAGTCCGTTTCCGGTCTACTTCCCGGAAAAAAGGGTCGTAAATACTAATACAGGCGAATTTATATACCAAATTTCAGGCAGATCGCATAGGACGTATGTAAATAGGCTTGTGGGTATTATTAATTCATGTCCTTATTTCGGCTTCGATTGCATATTTATCAGTTTTGCCAGGTTGATGCGACTAAATCGAATATCACAATGAAACTACACACGGGGTGCAAATTCAAAATCGGTTGAGTGGTTTAGGAGTCCATCGCGGACAAACATAGTGACACGTGATTTTTATATATAAAGGTAATGAAAATGTAACTGCTCCCAGGGGGTGTAAGACCCTCTACCCCCTTTTTAGTAAACAATTGGTTAAATTGACTAAGTCATCTATATTCGTTAAAACGTTCTTGGATGATAGAGGCACAAAAACGATTGAAAAGTAACTACAACCAGGGTAGCAGAATCCCCTCCCCCCCCCCCCCCCATCTCCTTTTTCAAAAATATATATCATAGAAAATAGCTAATGCACCATTATTACTGCCGTCGTGGAACCGTGTGTTTGTGGAGTAAAAACTATCTGTTTTGGAACCATCGCCCCTCGTGAGACCGCTGTTGCCTTACTTGAGGGTGGCATTCCAAATTTCTCGTTTTTAAAGAGCCTGCGATGATGGTTCCTGCGTCCACATCCGCCTTTCTACCCCGAGTGCTGATTTGTTTTCACTTCTCTTCTGGGCCGCTCAGCATTTTGGTGTTACATTATCTACAGTGATTTTTCCGACTATTTACCCGTTTCTCTGGAAACTTTTGGATAACGTATTAATTTACCTCACTAAAGATTCTGGTGCTCCATCCTTCAACATCTGTCAATAGTTTCGTTGGTCATTGCCTCTTTGTTCATTTTCCCGTCCTTGTCTTCACATCTAAACGTTTATTATCTGCTCTCTTTACCAATGGCCTTCATGCGCTAATAATCGCTCTGCTTTTTTTATTTTCCATACCTTCTTTCCAGCGCTATTAGGTTGGTGCGGACTGTTCCGGTAATAACTTGTACGGCTGGTCCTGATATATCGCGCTAAGCGCAGGCTACTCTCAAATATGCTGTAAAAGGCTTTCAACGATTACTCTTCCGAAGTGTGTTTGCTCACAGTTCGGAGCCGTACACAATTGTGGATAGACTGACGTCCATAAACAGGTTTCTTTTGCTTTGTGTTAGCCAGTAGATCTTTTCAAAGGCATTGACTATTATTATGCCATAGTCCATTAAAAATCCCACCAGCCATTCTGGAGTGATTGAGTCCCTTAGATGAAAATTATTGAATTGGCATCCCCACATCCGTAGACGTTAGGGTATAGTTGTTTGCTTTTGAAACTATGGTAACTCCCTCTATTGGATAAATGTAATTAATAGTGGTAAAGGACGCCAGCCTATGACACAATTTTTTATTCATTCTTCGTTCCCTCTATGCTAAAGATCGTTGGAACGATTGTGCCATCAACTCAATTTGTCCGTCCTGACATATCACTAATTTTTACCACAGAAGTGTCGACTTGTATTCCCATAAAACTTTGTTACGAAAATCAAAACTCCGTTGACCTACTATAGGGAAGGATTTTCTCGAAATTATACCTAGCAAACTAGACAGAACTCGTGGACCTTCTGGTATTCAGTATATGTGAGGTGCTCAGGGGCCGGTCAGTTCAACCTAACGTAGCCTGGTACTACTCGCATCAATTTGTTTAATTTCTCTACGCTTGTGTAGAGAGAGAATGGCGGAACATATGCCTGTCGATAAATTGGTAACTAAGACTCTATTAAACAAGTAAAGAAGGCTAAGTTCGAGTGTAACCGAACATTACATACTCAGCTGAGAGCTTTGGAAACACAATATGGGAAAATCAACATGTAGGAAATGAACCTAGGGTAACCATGGAATGTGTTTGTATGACATGGGTGTCAAATGGAAGGTATTAAAGAGTTTTTTAAAAAGGAGTGGGCCATTTTGGAGATATCGCCATAAAGGTGGACCAGGGGTGACTCTATAATGTGTTTGTACAATATGGGTATCAAACGAAAGGTGTTAATGAGTATTTTAAAAGGGAGTGACCACTAATCTTATATGTGAAGACGTTTCAGAGATATCGACCAAAATGTGGACCAGGGTGACCCAGAACATCATCTGTCGGCTACCGCTAATTTATTTATATATGTAATACCACGAACAGTATTCCTGCCATGATTCAAAGGGCTTTTGATTTCGCCCTGCAGAACATTTTCATTTTCTTCTAATTAATATGGTAGGTGTCACACCCATTTTACTAAGTTTTTTCTAAAGTTATGTATACTTTGCGTCAAAAAATCAATCCAATCACCATGTTTCATCCCTCCTTTCGTATTGGTATAGAATTATGGCATTTTTTTCATTTTACGATATCGAAAAAGTGGGCGTAGTCATAGTCGAATTTCGCCCATTTTTAATACCAAGATAAAGTGAGTTCAGATAAGTACGTGAACTAAGTTTAGTAAAGATGTATCGATTTTTGCTCAAGCTATCGTGTTAACGGCCAAGAGGAAGTACAGACGGTCGACTGTGTATAAAATCTGGGCGTGGCTTCAACCGATTTCGCCCATTTTCACAGAAAACAGTTACCGGCATAGAATCTATGCACCTACCAAATTTCACAAGGATTGGTAAATTTTTGTTCGACTTATGGCACTAAAAGTATTCTAGACAAATTAAATGAAAAAGGGGGAAGCCACGCCCATTTTGAAATTTCCTTTTATTTTTGTATTTTGTTGCTGGAGTTTAATTTTGACATAATTTGCTTATATACTGTAAAGATATTCAATTTTATGTTAACATTTGACTTAAAATTTTTTTTTTTTAAAGTGGGCGTGTTCGTCATCCGATGTTGCTAATTTTTATTCGGCGCACATATAGTAATAGGAGTAACGTTCCAGCCAAATTTCACCATGATATCTGTAACGACTGCCAAATTACAACTTGCAAAACTTTTAGATTACCTTCTTTTAAAAGTGGGCGGTGCCACGCCCATTATCCAAAGGTTTACTAATTTTCTATTCTGCGTCATAAGGTCAACCCACATACCAAGTTTCATCGCTCTATCCGTCTTTGGTAATGAATTATCGCACTTTTTCGGTTTTTCGAAATTTTCGATATCGAAAAAGTGGGCGTGGTTATAGTCCGATTTCGTTCATTTTAAATAGCGATCTGAGATGAGTTCCCAAGAACCTACATACCAAATTTCATCAAGATACCTCAAAATTTACTCAAGTTATCGTGTTCACGGACAGACAGACGGACGGACGGACGGACGGTCATGGCTAAATGGATTTCTTTCTTCATTTTGATATATAGAAGTCTATATCTATCTCTATTAGTTTATGTCGTTACGGGGTACCGTTATACGAACAAAATTAATATACTCTGTGAGCTCTGCTCAGCTGAGTATAAAAACATATTTACAGCCACACCAAACGTATACTACTATCTTCTCGAAGTGCCTACAACTTAAACCCAGATAATCCTAAAAAAGGCTAAACAGGTTTAAGTCCTATCTATTTCTTAAGTATCTTTAATATTTAACTTCTTTAATTACCTTTCTATGCACAATGAACCCGTTATAAGCGGAAACTCTCACACCCAACCACACAATGATATCCATTTAAAAATATAGCTAAGTGCGTTCATGTACGTGCCCTCCCACAATAGTAGGCTCTAGCACTTTTAACAAGTCAGCCCTATGATATTGGTTGCAAGGCTAAGACAAAAACAACATTGTGTCATACATAATTACGATGACACACACATTCAAATAGCTTTATGATGCAATTAGCGAACTTACAAAATTGTCGCCTTTTCGTCTTCCTTTCATGCAATGTTTTCTTTTCACACTTTGCCTACGCTATTTAATCGTCTGTCGTGCTGGGCCTTCAAGAGAGTATCTTCTAAACTTGACCTTTTTGTCACTGCCACAAAAAGGAATATCTGGTTAATCGTCTTCATTATACACACATACACTTATGTACATATATGTACATGGTATGTAGTGTTGATGTGTATGAAACCCTCTCTTGTTGTACTTTGTCTTTCTTGATTTCTTCTTTTAACTTTGTTAGCTCTGTTTTTATACTCAGTTGAGCAGAGCTCACAGATTATATTAAGTTTGATTGGATAACGGTTGGTTGTACATATATAAAGAAATCGAGATAGATATAGACTTCCATATATCAAAATAATCAGGATCCAAAAAAAATTTGATTGAGCCATGTCCGTCCGTCCGTTAACACGATAACTTGAGTAAATTTTGAGGTGTCTTGATGAAATTTGGTATGCAGGTTCCTGAGCACTCATCTCAGATCGCTATTTAAAATGAACGATATCGGACTATAACCACGCCCACTTTTTCGATATCGAAAATTTCGAAAAACCGAAAAAATGCGATAATTCATTGCCAAAGGCGGTTAAAGCGATGAAACTTGGTAGATGGGTTGACGTTATGACGCGGAATAGAAAATTAGTAAGATTTTGGACAATGGGCGTGGCACCACCCACTTTTACAAGAAGGTAATTTAAAAGTTTTGCAAGCTGTAATTTGGCAGTCGTTGAAGATATCATGATGCAATTTGGCAGGAACGTTACTACTATTACTATATATGTGCTAAATAAATATTAGCAAAATTGGATGAAGAACACGCCCACTTTTTAAAAAAAAATTTTTTTAAATTCAAATTTTAACAAAAAATTTAATATCTTTACTGTATATAAGTAAATTAAGTCAAAATTCAACTCCAGTAATGATATGATGCAATAAAATACAAAAATAAAAGAAAATTTCAAAATGGGCGTGGCTCCGCCCATTTTCATTTAGTTTGTCTAGAATACTTTTAATGCCATAAGTCGAACAAAAATTTGGCAATCCTTTTGAAATTTGGTAGGAGCATAGATTCTATAACGGTAACTGTTCTCTGTGAAAATGGGCGAAATCGGTGGAAGCCACGCCCAGTTTTTATACACAGTCCACCGTCTGTCCTTCCGCTCGGCCGTTAACACAATAACTTGAGCAAAAACCGATATATCTTTACTAAACTTAGCCCACGTACTTATCTGAACTCACTTTATCTTGGTATAAAAAATGGCCGAAATCCGACCATAACCACGCCCACTTTATCGATATCAAAAATTACGAAAAATGAATAAAATGCCATAATTCTATACCAAATACGAAAAAATGGATGAAACATGGTAACTGGATTGGTTTATTGACGCAAAATATAACTTTGGAAAAAACTTTGTAAAATGGGTGTGACACCTACCATATTAAGTAGAAGAAAATGAAAAAGTTCTACAAGGCGAAATCAACAGCCCTTGGAATCTTGGCAGGAATACTGTTAGTGGTATTGAATATATAAATAAATTTGCAGTACCCGACAGATGATTTTCTGGATCACCTGGTCCACATTTGGTCGATATCGCGAGAACGCCTTCACATATACATCTAAGGGCCACTCGCTTTTAAAACCCTCATTAATGCCTTTAATTTGATATCCATATCGTACAAACACATTCTAGAGTCACCCCTGGCCCACCCTAATGGCGATATCTCGAAAAGGCGTGCACCTATAGACCTAATGCCCACTCCCTCTTAAAATGCTCAGTAACACCTTTCGTTTGATACCCATATCGTAAAAACATTCTAGAGTCACCCCTGGCTCACCCTAATGGCGATATCTCGAAAAGGCGTCCACCTATAGACCTAATGTCCACTCCCTCTTAAAATGCTCAGTAACACCTTTCGTTTGATACCCATATCGTACAAACATTCTAGAGTCACCCCTGGCCCACCCTAATGGCGATATCTCGAAAAGGCGTCCACCTATAGACCTAATGCCCACTCCCTCTTAAAATGCTCAGTAACACCTTTCGTTTGATACCCAAACATTCTAGAGTCACCCTTGGTCCACCTTTATGGCGATATCTCGAAAAGGCGTCCACCTAGAGAACTGAGGATTACTCCCTTTTAAAATACTCATTACCACCTTTCATTTGATACACATATCGTACAAACACATTCTAGAGTCACCCTGGCCCACCCTAATGGCGATATCTCGAAAAGGCGTCCACCTATAGACCTAATGCCCACTCCCTCTTAAAATGCTCAGTAACACCTTTCGTTTGATACCCATATCGTACAAACATTCTAGAGTCACCCCTGGCCCACCCTAATGGCGATATCTCGAAAAGGCGTCCACCTATAGACCTAATGCCCACTCCCTCTTAAAATGCTCAGTAACACCTTTCGTTTGATACCCAAACATTCTAGAGTCACCCTTGGTCCACCTTTATGGCGATATCTCGAAAAGGCGTCCACCTAGAGAACTGAGGATTACTCCCTTTTAAAATACTCATTACCACCTTTCATTTGATACACATATCGTACAAACACATTCTAGAGTCACCCTGGCCCACCCTAATGGCGATATCTCGAAAAGGCGTCCACCTATAGACCTAATGCCCACTCCCTCTTAAAATGCTCAGTAACACCTTTCGTTTGATACCCATATCGTACAAACATTCTAGAGTCACCCCTGGCCCACCCTAATGGCGATATCTCGAAAAGGCGTCCACCTATAGACCTAATGCCTACTCCCTCTTAAAATGCTCAGTAACACCTTTCGTTTGATACCCATATCGTACAAACATTCTAGAGTCACCCTTGGTCTACCTTTATGGCGATATCTCGAAAAGGCGTCCACCTAGAGAACTGAGGATTACTCCCTTTTAAAATACTCATTACCACCTTTCATTTGATACACATATCGTACAAACACATTCTAGAGTCACCCCTGGCCCACCCTAATGACGATATCTCGAAAAGGCGTCCACCTATAGACCTAATGCCCACTCCCTCTTAAAATGCTCAGTAACACCTTTCGTTTGATACCCATATCGTACAACCATTCTAGAGTCACCCTTGGTCCACCTTTATCGCGATATCTCGAAAAGGCGTCCACCTATAGAACTAAGGATTACTCCCTTTTAAAATACCCATTACCATCTTTCATTTGATACCCATATCATACAAACACATTCTAGAGTCACCCCTGGCCCACCCTAATGGCGACATTTCGAAAAGGCGTCCACCTATAGACCTAATTCCCACTCCCTCTTAAAATGCTCAGTAACACCTTTCATTTGATTCCCATATCGTACAACTAGAGACACCCCTGGTCCACCTTTATGGCGATATCTCGAAACGGCGTCCACCTAGGGAACTAAGGATCACTCCTTTTCAAAATACTCATTAACAGCTTTCATTTGATACCCATATCGTACAAACATATTCTAGAGTCACCCCTGGTCCACCTTTATGGGGATTTCTCGAAAAGGCGTTCACCTATAGAACTAAAGCCCATTCCCTTTTAAAATACGAATTATCACCTTTCATTTGATACCCATATCGTACAAACACATTCTAGAGTCAGCCCTGGTCCACCTTTATGGCGATATCCCTAAATGGCGTCCATCCATAGAACTATGACCTACTCTCTCTTTAACACCTTCCATTTGATACACATGTCATACAACCACATTCCAGGGTTACCCTAGGTTCATTTTCCTACATGGTGATTTTCCTTAATTTGTCTCCATAGCTCTCAACTGAGTATGTAATGTTCGGTTACACCCGAACTTAGCCTTCCTTACTTGTTCTTTTTTCAATTTACATGACACCTAAGTGGGCTCTTATAAATATTAAGAAAATTACAAATGTACGTATTATATAGCTAAAGACTGAACACAACAATCTGTTATCAGTATCTTACACAAAGTTATCAAACGTTGCCTAGACTATAAGAAATGATGGCGGGCAAGTACGGAGCTTGCACAATATAAATTTCGAGTTTAGACTTTAAATAACAGCCATGTTTCGGTCGAATTCGACTCCCAATTGTTGTGGGATCAGGCCGCTAGTATCTCCTCTAGCTTACCCATAGGCGTTTAAATACTGATAAAACTGGTATAGCGTAAGGCCCTCAGAGTCATTCACAAAGAGTCGGCAAAGCAATATGCCGAAAAATGTCCAGCAAATCCCGTGCCCGCCAAATGCTCTAATAAATTAAACTCTTCCTTATCCAAAATCAACCCTGACCTAAGCATTGTATGCCCCATGTCTCCACATGACAATGCTTGGTTTTCAGTTCAAATGTGGAGCCAACTCCTCTACCACCCGTGTCTCTTTGGTCCACTTTTATTGAATCTGCAAACTTTCTTTTGACTTCCGTTAGAGTATATCCCTGACAATTTGTGAATGATTCCTCTCCTTGGATGGGGCGAAGTACTGATACAAGAAGAAGAAGAAAAAAAGCAGACCTGATACATATATTTCCCTTCCTTCTATCTTCCCATCTCCAGCTTCCCTTCTCCTTTCTCTGCTTTTCCCTCTACCCTTTCTAAGAGATATACTTACCACCAAGGAGGCGAAGACCGCTGGCAGGTCAACTTCGTTTTTCCAAATTAAAATATTATGCCTGATGTTCCTTGCGCCAGACCCCACCCCATGCTCCCTGGCTTTCTTTAACTGCCTCTCTTTCTTCCATTCCCCAGAATCAACTTATATCTCTACCTTTAGCTCTCCATATTCTTCCTCTTCCACCCTCCCCCCCCCTTCTCCCCTTCCGACCGCCACCAATCTTCATCTTCACCTCTCTCACTTTCCCTATCACTAACCGTTTTTCTGAAGAATTTTAATGTTTGATGTTCCTTGCCCCAGGA
Source organism: Eurosta solidaginis (assembly GCF_040869045.1). NCBI lineage: Eukaryota > Metazoa > Arthropoda > Insecta > Diptera > Tephritidae > Eurosta > Eurosta solidaginis. Next base: position 270,185,593 of record NC_090319.1, on the reverse strand, counting down.
TGTGAGTAGTAGGCTCACCTACGTAAAGGATCTTACAACCAAATATTGGATAGCTCTCTCATCCACTTCTTTCTTTTCCTCTCTTTGTTCCATTTCCCATTTCAATCAACTTCTATTTTTTCTCCTAGCTCATTCCCTCTCTCTCCGCCGCCCTTTTTCGTCTTACTCTCTCTCTCTCCCTATCCCTAACCCAATCCATATCACTTTCCCTAACCCAATTTCTTTCAGCGATTTTTTCGAATACGCAAATGTTTATGATATTGACTAAATTCGGTACTGTCAAAGTTCCAAGACCGGCACTTCTAGCGCATATTAAAAAAAGTGTTTTTTTTTTTCACAGCAAAAAAGTAAAAAGCCTCTCGCACGTTTGTCATACAAGTACACTTTTTCATACGAAGATAATTTATTTGTCAATTCATGAAAAGATTATTTACATACATATACATATACATATGTATGTACTATGAGTATGGATACAATAATGTTTATATGTCAGTAACTATCCCGGCTCGAGTAGGCGCATCATAAACATTATGTCGCATAGGAACAACAATATGACTTGAAAGACCTTCTCCTGGCCATTGAATGCTCACCTCTTGGATATCTGCTGAAGGCGTTTGTGCAGAACGTGATTAATTTGTTTGCTTTTTATAATAATGGTGGTACACACATTCATACCTACGAAAGTTTAGCTTAGTTATTATGTGTACATGAATGTAAGCTGTTGATTTCGCAGTTCATACAAATATCCCACTTCAACTGCCACTACCACTCCTACCCCACTGCCACTCCTAGTCTCACTCTCATTCCCACTCCGCTTCCATCTACTTCTCTTTCCTCAACTTCCTCAAATTTCGAATCTCTTTTTGCTTCACCTCACGGACAGATTTCAATATTGTGGCAAATTTTGAGAAACAAGCCGTTTGCATCTTGCGCAACCAATATAAAAGTCTCTTATCAAATATCAACATAAATCAGCTTTTCTATCAATAAATTAAAACTTACAGCTGTCATCTGGCGTACGGTAGCAACTGCCGGTAATACAGTGCAAATATTCACAATAGTGCCATAGTACAAATCGATTTCTTTGTGTGCTCACAATCGTTTATTTTTAACAAATTGTTTTAATAAAATATAGCTAAACAAAAAAACTACGACCGAAATTACCCAAAGCTCGCTAATAGCCCGAATCTCTTTTGGGGCTACTTGCTGTTCACGCCCAAGGGCGTTCCGTAGTCTACGCCTAAGCGCCCCCCCCCCCCACTACCTTTCATCAGCCCCGTTGCTCAGCAAGCCACAACAAGTACCCGCTGCTGCTCACGCCCCACGGTGCCAACAACTCAAACAGCTGCTACCACTCATAACTACTACCTTCGTAGTAGAGTCGGTAGCAATGCTGATCATCAGCCCCTGCCCCCGTCTTCTCCCCCCTATTTTCCGGCAGCAATCGTGTAGGTCAGGGAAACAGACTCTTAGCCCCTACCTCCGTTTGCACCGTTTGCCAGCACAGAATATATATGTTTGCGACATCCGCCCAATGCAGCTCCTGCCTTGGGTGGTACCACTTTCCTAGATGTTCTGGTCTCCGCGACGGCAACCCCCCGACGGGTTTCATCGCGCCATGTTGCCAGGTCGCAAACCCAAATCATCCGGGTACCCCAATGCTTGCCCAAGGGCGCCCAGTCCCAAGGCCACAACAGCAATTGCGTCCTGGCCTTCCACAACCTAGGCGTAGTCACCCCTCACTTACCCCTAGAGTGGCTGCGTCACCCCTCATGCACTTCAGAATTCTGCAGTTAAACTGTAATGGACTAACTGGGAAGATTACGGAGATAGTCGATTTCATGAAGCGGCACAACATCCGCATTGCTGCGATTCAAGAGACTAAACTCACAGCAAGATCTGCATTGCAGACCTGCTCCGGGTATAATGTCCACAGGAAAGACCGCGAGAGCGGAAATGGAGGCGGCCTCGCGTTTATCATACACCACTCTGTGCAATATTATATATTTGATCCTGGCATCGACCGTAGGGACAATGTCTTAAAACGTCAAGGCCTATCTGTCCGGTCAGGCGATGCAAACCTAGAAATCATCAACATCTACATCCCTCCTGCCACCTGTTGCCCCAGTGGATACCGCCCTAATATCAGAGCCTTACTCACTGGCAACAATCGCATCATCTTAGGCGATTTCAATGCCCATCACGATCTATGGCACTCAAACTTGCGGGCGGACAGTAGGGGTGAGATGTTGGCGGATCAAATAGAAGAAACGACGTCCTGCACAATAAACGGAGACGCCCACACGTATGGTAGGAAGCTGTCACAGTTCGCCAGATATCTCAATCGTGAGCGCAGAACTAGTAAACTGCGTCAACTGGCAGCCGATGGTAACATTGGCATCCGACCACCTGCCTATACTTATTTCGCTCGAGCGTACCGCCGACTTCATCGTCACCGAAAAATGCACTTTCATAAACTTCAAAAAAGGAAAGTGGGAAGAATATAAATCTTTTACAGACAACGTCTTTGCTGCCCTCCCTATCCCGACTGATGCGAGCCAAGGAGAGCGTGGCTTCCGTAAGGTCATTGAATCCGGCTCGGCACGTTTCATTCCCACCGGGAGAATTCCCGAAATCCGGCCCCACATCCCGGCGGAGGCCGCAAACTTAGCGAGAGAACGTGACCTTATAAGACAGCTTGATCCAGGCGACCCGCAAATAAGGGATATAAACCAACGCATCAGATTGCTTGTGGACGAACACAGGCGGGCGAAATGGGAGGAGCACCTAAGAGGTTGTAACCTCTCTACCGGCGTGGGTAAACTTTGGTCCACCGTAAAGTCCCTATCGAATCCGACTAAGCACAAAGACAAAGTTTCCATCGCCTTTGGCGACAAAGTGCTGTCGGATGCGAAAAAATGCGCGAGCGCTTTCTGCCGACAATATAATGCATTCTGCGGTCGACAAAGATAGACGGAGGGCCAATAGACACGCACATAAACACAAATTCAGCGCGTCACCAATGGCCATCACCGCTAAAGAGGTTGAGGACGCCATTGCTCGCGCTAAACCATCAAAAGCAGTGGGCCCAGACGGAATAGCCATGCCGATGCTTAAAAGCCTAGGGAAAGAGTGTTTCAAATATTTAGCGCATGTCTTCAACCTGTCTCTTTCCACCTTTGTCATAATTGAGAAATGGAAAATAGCCAAGGTGGTCCCGCTACTAAACCCTGGGAAACCAGCTAACATAGGAGAGTCGTATCGTCCGATATATCTCCTATCGCCAGTAGCAAAGACGCTTGAAGCCATTTTGCTCCCTTATTTCCAAGCAAATTTGCAGCTAGCCTCTCTTCAGCATGGCTTCAGAAAACTCCATAGCACTACCACCGCGCTAAATGCCATTAGCACCCAGATAAATTGCGGTTTAAATCAATACCCCCACCATAGAACAGTACTCGTAGCGCTAGACCTATCAAAAGCTTTTGATACGGTCAACCATGGCTCGTTACTGCAAGACCTGGAAGGGTCTACCCTTCCCCCATGTCTTAAAAGGTGGACCGCAAATTATGTGGGTGGTCGGCAGGCATCTGTGCAATTTAGAAACGAAAAATCAAAACCAAGGATAATTAAACAAGGGGTGCCACAGGATGGTGTCCTATCCCACTTTTGTTTAATTTCTACATATCTAAGCTACCTTCACCACCGGAAGGAGTCACAATCGTTTCCTACGCCGATGACTGCACAATAATGGCCACAGGCCCAGGCCCAAAGATCGATGAGCTATGTAATAAAATAAACGGCTACCTCCCTGATCTCCCCAGTTTTTTCGCCTCGCGAAACCTGGCATTATCACCGACTAAATCTTCCGCGACCTTATTTACAACATGGACGTCCCAAATGTCGACCATTTTGAACATCCACGTCGATGGCACTACGCTACCGACTGCCCTACACCCCAAAATCTTGGGTGTGGCGTTTGATCAGGATCTACATTTTGGTGTGCACGCAGCCGCAATTGTTCCGAGAATTCAGAGCCGTAACAAAATCCTCAAATCCCTCGCTGGCAGTACCTGGGAAAAAGATAAAGAAACGCTCATTACTACATACACAGCAATTCGCCAGCCGATTACGTGCTACGCGTCACCTATATGGTCGCCAAGCCTAAAAATTACCCACTGGAAGAAGCTACACGCCTGCCAAAATACTGCTCTCAGAATTGCCACGGGCTGTCTTCTTATGTCCCCAGAACATCATCTGCATAATGAGGCGAGAATACTCCCCATCAGGGAGAGAAATGAGATGCTGACCAAACAGTTCCTGTTGAATACCCAGAAACCTGAGCATCCCAACAGGCATCTGATTGATGAACCAGCACCGCCTAGGGGCTTAAGGGGTCATCTCCGTAAGCATTTTGATGAAATACGGCACCTGAAAACCCAGCCGTATGAAGCGAAAAAACACAAGCAGGTCCTTGGTGAACTCCGTAAACAGGCGTCGGACCTTTATGCCGGGAATTGCCCGGTGAATCCAGTACTCAAAGAAAAGTATCCAAAACTCGCGGAAGAGGAACGCATACTCCCCAGGGAAACGCGTGTCACTCTTGCTCAACTTCGTTCTGGATACTGTAACAGGTTAAACTCTTACCTATCCAGATTCAACCCCGACATACAAAATGTATGCCCCGCTTGCAATGTGTCCCCACATGACACCAACCATCTCTTTAATTGTAATGTGGAACCAACGCCTCTAACATCCCTTTCCTTATGGTCCACCCCTGTTGAAACAGCAAGTTTCCTTGGACTCCCGTTAGAGGATATTGATGACAATTTGTGATCGGTCGCTGCTGTTAGGTGGGGCGAAGCAACAACAACAACAACAGCCCAAATCCCCATCTTTACAACCAAATCTTTATTTATAGATTTGGATTCTAAATAAGAGCGAAAAAGGGACCCGTACATAAAACCCGCAATTATAATTAATATACATATATGATTCGTGATTATTCTACCCCTTCTGTTATAGTTCAAATCGCTGAACTTCCCTCAATTTCCTCTTATATGTAATCTTTTTTTGCTAAACCTCACCGATCGACTTCTATATTGTAGCGGATTTTGAGAAATTCCCAATTTATGCACCGTGTGTTATAGTTCGAATCGCTAAACTGTGAATAAATAACTCAAATATTCAGTATAGCTAAATGATCTTTATTTACAACACTACTATGGTAATAGTGCTTCATATTTAATTACTCGCGTACTTCACTTACAAAATCTTAATCTTTAATCAAACTGATTGATTATTCCTCAGCTTGCGCTGCTTTTATAGTCTCAGTTGCCTTGTTCGCCTTTTTCTCCTAGAGTCTTAGACTTTTCACGAACAGCCTTCTCGAATAGTTGCTTTTTTATTCCTCATGTCTGTATCTTATATTCACGTTTTCATTGTAGTTATATGCTTGTATGTGTGTGAGTAACTTCTGCACTTCTAGGTGTTCTTTACATGTATGTATAATAACGTCTGAGCTCTTATGCGCTCTTGTTTTGAACAACGCCTAATGCACCATAATTGCTGTCGTCGCAGTGTGTCCGTAGGCTAAAAAACAACCCCAGTTTTGGAACCGTCGCCCACCCCGATACCACTTTCACATTACATCAGGGCGGCGTTCCATATTTCTCTCTCCATGTTCCCGATATTTGCTCTGAGTGTCGATTTAATCGCCACTGCTTCGCCTACGCATTTATCTGCGCTCCCTCTTAGCATCCATCAGACGTGTCATGACTACAAATGCTATTTTTTTCCCTGCAGCCCAGCATTCCTTCCTGTTACGCATTTGTGATACTAAGTTTCTCGTGGTAGGTTCCTCCCCAAAAACTCTATGCAAGATGACGGGGGCAGTGGAACTTTACGTGTTCTGCATTTTCTAACTCCGTGGTATACCTTGGGCAAAGAGGATATTCCGCTATCCTACGCTTCCATAAATACTTTTTGAAACCGCCATGTCCACTCAGTATCTGCGTGAGATGGTAGTTCAGTTCGCCGTGCTTCCGCTCATTCCATTTACTGGAGGCCTGTCACCGTTCTTGCCACTTAACTATTGTTTGTGTCCTTACGCGCTCACACTGTTGCCTTCTATATGAACCAATCGCATCATAAATAAGAAAATATACAATAACTCGGATCCTGGTCAACTTTCCGGAAGAAGTGCTTCTCAAATATTAAGCTACATAAACATACACCAATGTACCGAATTTCAATCAAGTCGCACTATGAATTTTTTAGAAGAGGTCGGTCCCTCGTCTACCAACTTGTAAATTTAAAGCATTCTTAAATCGGTCCAGTCGTTTAGGAGGTGTTCACTCACAAACACACACACAGATGTAAAATATATTTTAGGAAGATTAAAGCGCAGTTACGTCAACTTTTATATCGACAACCAAGCAGCAATTAAGCCAATAATCTGGAATAGCACCACATCTAAAGTATATTAGGGTGTAAGTAACCCCTGGAATGAATCGGGATAGGGTCCCAGTACATATGCGAATAGATGGGAATGAAAAAGCGTATGAGCTAGCTAAAAAAGGGGCAATCCCTCGAAGCTTATACCGTAGACTTCCCAATCAGATTGAGCGAGATTAGAAAAAGGTGAGAGCTGCACATAATCGCCTAAGCAAGAAAGGTGTGAAAACAAGCGCGGGGCTGCAATGTGTCGAAGATCAGGTGCGGGTTATAAAACCTTAGACTAACAGAGTCACTCTTACCATTAAAAAGAGAGGACTGTAAGGTGTGCGGGTTGGAGGAGGAAACGGCCGAGCACTTTTTGAGAGCATGCCTTGCGTTCATCAGGCTAAGACTGCAGAGTGATACACTAACAGATCTAGAAGCAGCAGTTCAACCTAAACTAAACTAATAAGTATACTACCATGTCGGTTTTAGCATCAGATATTGATGGCTTGGGTATCGCTTCGTGTTCGCTGCTACACATTTGGGGTATTCACACTATTATGGCAAAATAATATATCGAATTTTGGGAAATTCCGCTTATTTGAAACCTTCTGCAAACGTTCTGATCGCTAAATTATCGAAAAAATAACTCCAATATTCAGTAATGCAAAATGGTTTTTATTAGACTACTTTAAGAGTACTTCACAATAACACTTATACTTCACAACTAATTGCGCGTTTAAATCAAACTGATTAGTCATGCGTCAGCTTGCGCTGCTTTGATAGTCTCGGTTTCCTCGTTCACTCATTTCTCCTAAGGTCCTGTAATTTCGCGAACTTCATGCTTGGTTACCAGCCATATACATGTATATTTGTAGTTTATAGCCATATGCGTGTGTATATGTGAGTACTACTTCAGCTGATGATGACATGCATTTGTTAGTATCTCTCCGCTGCCTTGTATGTATGTGTGTAAATGATGATTGATTTGTTTACGTACATACGAGTGGCTACTTAGTATCAGCTTAGTGATGCTAGTACCGCTTAGTGATGCTAATATTCGTCACAATAATAATACTCAAACACTTCGCTTATTTCTCTGAATTACAACTTGTTTGGACTGCATAGAACATACAATTTATTTAATTTACGACTGTTTTGTATCAGCTGACAGCCACTGTACATAATTGTTCAAAAAAATTTTATTAAAAATAAATAAGCAAATTTATTTAAAATTTAATCTCAAAAACACTCAATTAATGTAGTTTTAAGCACAGTTAATAAAAAAATTTATGCGCAAATTTTATATTTCATGTTTTACCTAATATAGCATTCACACAATGTCATATAACTAATTAACAACTAAATAGTAGAGAGCACTAATTGAAAGAGTCTACTTAAATTACATAATTTACAATTTAAAGGCTCTGAAACTAATTAAGAACAAAACTTTTGCTTTTAGTCCTCGCTATTAAGACCTGCTAAATATATTTGTGTGCATATGACATCTCACTGTTTGTATGTAATATTTAATTAACCGTATTTGCATATCATTTACCTACACATACTTAATTCAATCACCTGGGTAAAAATTGTCGCATATCACATTTCATGACTTTCGGAACAACTCATATAACACGAACTTCATTATCTAATTTATTATTCCAGAGATATCTGGGGATGGCAACATTAATCAATATCTAATCTAGTATTTACTTAGAAAGCGATATATTCGAATCGGACATCTTTTTCGTGCTCTCGACAGTTTTGAACCGCCTAAAAAAGTTTTCACGAATCAAATTGCGAGTTGACCTAAATTTTAGGTACCTAAGCTAATATTCCACTGGAACTTTCCAGCACTGCAACATTTTGGGAAAAAAACTGTCAAATGTGTGCGAGTTCATTTGACAACTAATTGCTGTTTGTCTATACAAACAATACAAAACTGTAGTTTAATCAGGAACACATGCTTCTGCAGGACAGAGTTCATGGGAGGAAAAGTATCCTTAGATCTCAGAACAAGAAATGCAGCGCCTCCGCCTAATTGCTTCCATCTCAAGTTGAACACGGGTACATTGGTAATGCCCCAAATAACTAATTTTAGGGAAGCGGTGCGGGCATTGAGAACCACATACATACATAACTGCTTAATCTGAACCAGCGTTGAAAATCAAAGATCTAATTTTTTATTCCGTCAGCGTTAACGCCAATCTATTTAATACCATCACTGCATCTTTCAACTATTGATCGGCCACCACCGCAGTCGAATCATCCTCCTCTGGTCAATAAAGTAGCTATAATTAGTGCACAAGCGCATTTTATTGGCATATACATATGTATGTATGTAGAAATCAAGAAAAAACTGAATAAAATAAAAAAAATCTATTTTATTTTGTTCTTCAAATCAAATAGAAATTCGTTTAAACTTTTTGGTTTAGTTTTATTTAAAGCCAGAGAGTTTCAATATTTTAAAAGTTACAAAACTATATTTCTGAATTATCAATTCTTCATTAGCCAACCGATGATGATTTCAAATAAGGGTAAAATCGTTAGCTGTCATTATCTCAAGTCTCATCACGGACTTCAATTCCGTAAAAAAGTGAAATTCAGTTCAGTTTGTTACTCTAGGGTTTCTTAAGGCTTTGCCTTTCTTCGCCTTTCTTAGATGGATACTGAAGTTGATATAGTATACATTATCCGATTATGGTAGTCTATCAGGCACCTTTCCGTCCTATGTTGATATCACATAATCGCAGCTCAATGTTACATATATCAAGCACACACTTTATAATGGCCCAACAGGTGTAGAAGTACTCCTCATGATGTGTGTGCAATGACAAAGACACTGCCTGATGGTTGTGGGGAGTGTTATCAATATTAAGGGTCGTTTGCTGGATCCAAATCCTGTATAATCCAGTAACTAGCATCATTAGGTAATAGACCGACCACCTCGGAAACGATTTGCTATGACAGCATTAAATCTTTGAGGTCATTCCACCCCCACTTCACTAAACTTGGGGTCGCCACAGCTTCAACTGCTAAATATGTATATTATACATTCATGTAACAGGACTCACCTCGCGTAGATGAGGTTGACAATTAGTGAAATATTTTGATGTATATAACCCAAAAAGAATTCGTCTCTTTCAGCCACCAGCCTTTTGAACTCTTCTGATGGGAACTCCATGATTAAAGCTGTGTAACATGGTGCTAGGATAAGTATATGTGTGTTCTTCCACTAGGTCTTCAGTGCTAAAATTTGATAGCATACACGAGTATATGTCTTCCCTTGCCATGTCTGCCGTCCTTACCCTTCCTACGGATTTTGTAGTAAACGCCAAATTCATATTCCCCTGCACGACAGGGCGGACTCAGCTGTCAAATAGTAAATATGTGGAAGAAACCCCGTCCGCAACATCAACGTCGATAACGCTGCATACAATTACAGCCGCATATACCTCCTGGCTGTAAACCATCCAATTCGCACCTTCTATGGGGCGTAGCGCCATAGTTTCCGGCTTCTTAGCCACTTAGGCCCATATTCCCACCATCGACAAGGTGTCAAACCTAGTAAGAGGAACAAGTCTACTTAATTTTTATTTGAATTGTCAAGCTTTGGAACACTTTTTAAGTTTGCTTCTCAAATGTATGACCCTTTCACAAGCATACGAATTTTACTGGTATTTTCTATCGATGACTCGAATTTCAAGAAATAAAATAAAGGGAGTCTACGGAGCGGCTAATCCTCGAGGAGTCTCCTCATTATGTCAGCCAGCCTTGCAGTATTACACAATTACGTCTAAGCTAGTGGATGAATGCAAACGATCTCTGGGAGCCAAAAAAATGTTTTGGTAGGACAGGTTCCCGGGCATCACGAACACTAAGGTTAGGATCAGGCAGACTACCTATCCAAGCTATAGTCCAGAGCCCTTCTGTGGACTACAAAGGCACACACTGCGGAAACCATAAGTAACTGGGAAACAAAGCAGTTCGGACCACACTGGATTGACTGCTCAGGGCAAAGACTGGCCAAATTATTTATAATCCCAGCAACGAGAAAATAATCTAAGCAGAGAGGTCTTAAGAACACACTCTCACTTTGTTTTATACGAGACACTGTAGTCGACGGGATCACCTAAGTAAGTGAAATCTATCCGATACACAAATCTGTCGCTTCTGTGAGCTTTAGAATGAAACGCCGGTTCACATTATTTTTATTGCGTCGCTCTGGCAAGATAGATACTCTTAATCTTCTCGTGATATGGAATAGAAAGCCTAAAGAAATACTTAGATACATTAAAAGCCTTCACATACGGTTATGGGCCAAACACATCGAAGATCGAAATAAAGGTCGCAGTGCAATGATATATTTTAAACTCAGTAAATTTGGCACTTTTCTGTGCTTGTTCACGACTGTTTGGGTTTCCGTTAACCAACACTTCTTATAAAAAAAATTGACCCCCAAAACACATGTGCAGCATTGTTTGCTAGTTCTGCTTCGTTGTTTTGTGGACACACGTCACAATCGCGCAAGATATTACGTTTGTAAATATAAAAGAACTTCAGACTTAGCAGTTGAAACTTTTTCAACTTGCTCATTCACATAAAAAATTTCTCGAAAACTTTTATAAACATTCCCACTATACGGGAAAAATACTTGCTAATATATTTTGTATCCTGTTCATTAGTTAAGATGCAGTTTTTAATTGTCAAATATGCTGCAATGGTATCAACTAGTGGAAAAAATAATTACACTTGCAACATTTGAAAGAACTTTAGCCAAAATACATGATACCCTATCTGTCGCTCTCCATGCATATACAAATTTGAAATTTTCTCATCTGTCAGCGCACGATGCTGCATCAAAAACCTTATATGACGGGGCTTTTATGCTTGTTCGTGATTGTTGAGGATTTTTTGTTACCCAACACTAAAACTATGCAGCAAATTTTGTTGGAACACGTCAGACTTTGCATGCAGCGGCAATTTCTTTGCGCCGAAGTTTTGCATATCTATCTATTCTAGGCATAAGGATAATATTTTACCCAGCGATGATTTGCGTTTAGTATCCACGCATTATGTCAAAAAAATTACATTCATTTAATAATAAGAATTGTAACTAATACGCTCAATTAAAAAAATGTGTTTAACGTATTTTTATCCAATACCTCCATCTAACAAATAATAAATAACCGTATCTATAAATATCGAAATAAATAAAAATTATAACTGCATATGTATTTAAAACCATATTACATTTTTAAAGTTTTTTGCACTGTTATTTTATGTGAATTAAGCATTTTTGGGTAAACACGAATTGTCAAAGCTTTGAGTTTATGTTTTGCTGGCATTGAAATTGTGAAAAAAAAAAAAAAAAATAAAAAACAAATTAAGTAAATAATTTTTATTACAAAAGTATAACATTTAAATTTAAGATTTTCATATAATGGGCACTAATTTTTCAAGTGCCAGTTATTTTTGTTTTTGTTTGCCTCTAATTTCATATCAAATAAATTGTGCAAAAGACTTCTATTACTTCATGCATGTATGTATGTATGTACATCACACGCTATGTATATATGTATGTATGTGTTTGTGTGGTAGTAGTTGGCTTTTTTTCTTTTTTCACCTTTTGCACACCCTCACACTTGTAAATAAATAAATAAAAAATAAAACATTCGTTGTATTTAGCCCTTTTACTAATTTCCCTAATAAAAAAATTTGTTTTAACATACATTTTGGTAGCTTGAAAAATTAGTGTCAATCCCTCGCTAAGCAATGTTATAATTATGTTTGTGTTTGTTGTACTAATAGTGCATAATATGTTGTTGTAATTTGATTTGTATTTATTTTTCTTTTATTTTTATATAAAACTATGTTTGCACATTATGTACATATATACAATTTACTGCATGTGCATATGTACTTATAGTAGCGAACAAAAAAATAGCAGCAGCAATATTTATTCAATTAAATATTTCGTCGATTAAATTCTTCGTTTTTTTATTTTTAATGTTTTAAGAAAAAACGTTTATGAATTTTGTAATTGAAACCATGCAAACTAATCTCAAAAAAGTTTTTGAAAAAACTGGAAAGTTTGAAAAAAATTTTACGAAAATATCGTACCTTATTTTTTGGAGTTCTCTGAATTTTATTCGAGTATGCAATATTGTAACTCAATGAATTTAAGTCTACCAAGCTACAATTTATATGTCTCTCGCATTAGGTTAGGTTAGGTTGAACTGGCCGGCCAATAAAGACCTTACATAGACTGAATATGTGCATAGTGTTACCAGAATTTGTTTGACGACCAAACGGAAGAACCCCAATCAGGTGCCAGAACATACGTTATAGAATAACTCCGCCCTCTTGGCAAATACTAGCAGTTTTCTAAGACCCAGCTTAATTGCTGCCTCGAGATCTGGCAACTCTGTCGACGCTAATAGCTGCAGCCACAGAAAGTGCTCAACCGTTTCTTCCAGCAGCTCACACTTCCTGAACTTGGTGTTACTGACGAGGCCTAACTTATATGCATGTGACGCCAGAAGACAGTGTCCAGTCAGTATGCCCATCGTGAACCTTAAGTATCTCGCATTGATGTTTGCCAATTTTTTTTTTCGATTGGTGCTTTCGATTTTTTTCCATACAAAGTGTGATTCTTTTTTTATTTAAGAAAATCTAAACACCCTTTAGAAAACAATTGCCAAAAATACCTTGTTAGACTAAAACTAATTGAACTGTAACACTGCATACTCAAAAAACTTCGGGAAACTAAAAAAAAAAAAGTTCGAAATTTTCGAATAATTTTCTGGGATTTTCAAGTTTTTCCAAAAGCATTTTTGAGATTGGTTTGCATAGTTTCAGCTACAAACTTCACAAATGTTTTTTCTTTAAATGCAAAAATATAAAAAAAATCAATTGACAAAATTCGATAGAAATTGCAATTCTGTTTGCAAAGCTAGTTTTTGCTTTTTTGTTTGTTTGTTTACTATTTCTAAGTTAAAACTTTATGTTCGAAATGACTTGTCATTGCTGCAAGTCAAGGTGAATTCAGTACCAGATGTTGTTATCCTAACACCTGATTGCTTCTTCCTGATTATTTTCTATACAACGCCTTGTACAACAATATGTCAGTTAATCGAAATCAATGAACATTTTCTTTTGACTTGACATTTCTCTGCACGACGAATTGGCAGAATTCGCGTTGCCTTCACCTTGTATGGAATCGCCTTGTGTGACGATTCGCAGCCAAGGCGAATCTATACAAGGTGATGGCAAAGCGAATTCAATTAAATTCGCCGAGTAGAAGAATACAAAGTCAAAAAAAAACTTAGCATCGATTTCTATTAACTGACATATTGTTGTACAAACACGTTGTATGGAAATTATCATTGTGAATTCATACAAGTGGCGAATGTTTAAAAAAAAAAACGTGTACAATAGTAAACAGCCTCGATCAGCTGTTCCATCGCTGTTCGATTACTTAAACCTTTTGCTAAACATTTTTGTAAACGACTGGTATATTTTAAAATTCTTGCTGAACTGGCTGCTCATATTTTATCCAATAACTAGATTTTAGAAATTTAAGTCAATATTTCGTCTGACTTTCTGTATATACACAATTAAAATAAAAGCTGATTTGGAACACAAATGGGCGATTCATGGCACTTCAATTTAATAACGGCGAGCAAAAAAAAAAACTTTCTTCCATTCTCTGGCCATGCGCGACAGCCATTCTCCCTGTCAGCTATTATTTTACAGGTAGGTATGGCAACGGAGGAATAGAAAGACTTTCACTTGTATGGATTCACAATTTAAATTATCAAGAATAAGCAATCAGCTGATGGGATAACCACGGAGGAGCCACACAGGTGACGGGCCAGAAATCAGCTTATTGATACTTTTTTTAATCTGATTTGAGATTTCAACTTCTGCGACATTTCAACTATTTGGGCGTAAGGCCATTGAGTTGCAAAAACAAAATGCACGGTATTTAAATATTTGTTTGTCTATATGGCACTCTGCTGCCTCCTTGTATGGTTCCGCCATGGGGATATCACCTTTTCAAAAAAATTTTAAAAATTACAAATAAAATACGTAAGTACATTCATTTATTCAATTGTTTGCCATTTTACTTGCCAATGCTTTAAAATAAAATAATAAAAAAGAAATCACACATTCATTTCATCAAAAATTTGGGTTTAATTTATGAAGTTTGGAGTTTGGTGCAATTTTCACTTATTCGGTTGAAGTGTTGCTTCAACGTAAATATGCTGTGTCATAAAAGAGGCAGAGACGTCAGTCTTGATCAAAGCCTTCATGTCAATAATATATACGTTTCCCTTTCTTCCTCTTTTTGATTTCATAAAATACTGATTAGGAGTCATATAAGACACCAATTGGCCATGTAAATAGCTTTAATCTAAACTTATCGAACTCCGGAAAGAATATTTAAATACGATTTTCAGAGGCGTATCGTAATCGCCGCGGTAACACCTGCTCAATCCATCTTCCCGCCAAAGGACTAAGAGACTAGCCGAATAGTCTATAGAAAAGAAGAGCCCTAACATCGTTCACAATTTTTAGGAGATCGAACATAACAGCTTGCTATATGATCATATTTCAGCCTTTAAAATTTTTCATGTATGTCGGTCTCTTCAGAAGACCTCATCCCAGAAAATATTCAGAGCAAAATAAAGTCAGAAATTAAACGAATGTACTAAGCTGGTCTTACATGTATTTCCAGTGTCATTTGCGTGCCTCGTATATCGGCCATTTATAACTTTTGCATTGACTATGTCCTTCAAACGGTTAAAATATTAATTCCCGTTCATTGGTTTTACATGCCGGTATAATATTTAAGTTCTCCCTTGCTTTCCCAGATGGATTTGGTTAGGTTGAAGAGTCAGCCGCAGAAGCACACATAGGCTAGTGGCAGGAGGCCCGTTGTTATAAAAAAGGACACCGCTACCCCTTCGCTTCGAATCATTTTGAATACTTGATAAAGGCTAACAAAACCTTGGTGTCATACACCACGACCTGGCGTAGATTATAAAGAAAGGGGATTCCCTGGCAGTGCTATATGTAGCTATTTAACACCGGGCAGTTGCAGATGAGGTCGTCCACCGTTTCCACCTTTCCGTCATCTTTACAACTCCAACAGTAAAAGTGCGGATATCTTAAGGTCCCAGTTTGCCCAGCCTTACATAGTTGTTCTAGATATCCTTTTTTAACATTGTCTTGCGTGTGGCCAAGGGTATACCTAAGCGTTTTTTGTTAGGAAGAATCTGCTTGGTCGTATCTAGCAAGTTCGCCAGAAATGACGCAACGTCATTATAGCTGTGAAGTTGTATTTTATTTTGCTGTGTTTATTTTGCGAATTTTAAATTATAATATCTAAATTGTAATACTAGTTTGTGACAAAAATAAGTGCGAAAAACTAGAGTTCATTTTAGTACAATTGGTTTGCTTTGAAAAGTTAAGATTTTGTGAATTTTTAAAGTTTTTAATCAATTTCTTATTATTCATTTTGTGTTTGCCGAGTCATTGTGCATTTGTGTTTTTGTTGCAATTTTGATTGGCACCTTTTCACCTTGCAATTGTTTTTGTGCGCACACTTTTTGCTTTTCTCGCAATTTACTGTCTTCGCAGCTGTTTTGCGTCGCTTTTTAAGTGTCAAGTGGCAGTGACTCTAAAACTGCTGGCTACCGCTAAGCTCCCAAACTTTCAGAGTTGCTTTATATATAACCTTTCTCGTTCTCAGTGCTATTTCAACTGTTTTTTCTTTGTAATTTACAAACATATCTTTACCATTTCTATATTCTTATACTAGTCTATTTTCACCTTTCTATAAAAAATGACTTGCATTTTCAAAAACTGTCAGGTGAAAAGCGAATCCGAACGTTTTGTCTCTTGCTGGCTTTGCGATGGGCTCGCCCATGGAAAGTGCGCGGGACTGACGGCTAGAGTTGTTGACACTGTCAATGATGGGGAGAAGGGAGTACGTTGGTCATGCATTAAATGCAGATCAACTGAGGTTGACCTATTTAAACTGTTTAGACAAACACGAAATGCGTTTTCTGAAATTGCTAAAGAGTTTTGCATAATCACGGAAAAGTTCAATCAATACGATAGCTTGTTCAAATCCTTCAAGTGTTTGGATGAGTTACCGCATTGTTTAAATAGAAATAAAGACAATCGCGATGATAATCAAAAACACAGACTCACCTAACGCTTTGAATCTTAATCCTGCTCAGAACATTAATATTCCGCAAGTGGAGCTCATAGACTTGGCTTCCCCTAATCTGCAAGCTGTGGTTCCATCCACTTCTAAGGCCGCGGAAAAAACCTTAGAGTCTCAAACTGTAACTTCTTAAACTGTAACTTTCGAAACTGTAACTTCTCAATCCGTGACTTCTTATTCAGTAGCACCGGCTAAGAAGCTGGTTGTAAGCCCCCTCAAAAAATCGATTTTTGTATCTCGCTTTGACAAAGACACTTCCGTTGAGGATATCAAGTCTTATGTCACTTCGAAAATTAAGGCTGACGGCATGACTTTAAGAAAATTTAAATTTAATTACGAAAGAAACATTTCATCATTT
This sequence comes from Eurosta solidaginis, assembly GCF_040869045.1. Classification (NCBI taxonomy): domain Eukaryota; kingdom Metazoa; phylum Arthropoda; class Insecta; order Diptera; family Tephritidae; genus Eurosta; species Eurosta solidaginis. Next base: position 270,168,551 of record NC_090319.1, on the reverse strand, counting down.
AGAATTGATGTCTACTCAAAAGATTTTGATAAACTTTTGGACAGCGCATTTTGGCCGCCAGGGGCTTTTTTTCGCGAATTTGTGCATAAGACTATTGAAATTACTCAAAATGTAGCAAAAATTCCTCCTCAAAGTTTCGATCCAAAAAACTTAATTTAATATCTTGCTTAAGCATTTACTATCAAAACGTTAGAGGCTTAAATACTAAATTAACTGACTTATATTTGAAAACCATTCACTGTAACTATAATATTATTGCTTTTACCGAAACATGGCTGAAACCCAATGTTTTAAATTCCGAAATTTTGTGCGGTGAGTATCAGACCTATAGAAATGATCGCTTAAATAGGACCGGAGGTGGTGTCTTGCTAGGTGTACATTCTTCAATTCCATCTGAAGATGTTAATTTAGCCGAAGTTGATTCCATCGAGTTTAAATGCATCCGAATCTTACTAGGCCGGGGTCATATTTACTTAGCCGTTTGCTATATTCCACCGTATTCTGATCTATCAGTGTATATGCACCATATTTCACTGTTACAATCAGTCAATTCGATGATAAAGCCCACGGACTCAATGATTATTTTAGGCGACTTTAACCTGCCACATATATCTTGGAATACCGTTGATCACAATATTGTCCCCGTATCATCCAAGATGCGTAACAATGACTTTTTGGATGGAATTACTGATCTTTGCCTTAATCAGATCAACTTCTTTCCGAATAAGTATGGAAAATTCTTAGACTTAGCATTTGTTGACGACATATCTTCATATTCTCTATAAATCGGTGTGAACCTCTTGTTTTGCCAGAAGACGTTTACCATCCTTCTCTTGAGATAACTTACGAAATCATAAGCAACGAAGTCGGCTGCACTAACAAAACACGTGTCTCTACCTGATGCTTTGATTTTTCCAAAACTAATTACAACAATTTAAATAAAGAGCTTTCTGAGATAACGTGGCCTCGATATAAAGAGGATGTAGAGGAAAACGTTTTACATTTTAATAAAACCATTTATACTTTATTTGAAAAACATGTGCCCAAACGCACATGCTCGTACATTGAACCAGTGCAAGCCTGGTTTACTAAAGATTTAAAAGCTTTAAAAAATAAGAAATCACGTTTATTCAAATTATATAAGAGAACCGGTTTACATTCTCATTATGCACAGTACGCTATTTTCCGTCATAAGTATTTAGAACTTAATAAAAAGTGTTATAAAGCTTACATATGTAAAATTATAAGAAACGTTATTTGCCACCAGAAGTCTTTTTATGATTTCGTAAATTATAAACGCAAAACTAACGGGTTTCCTTCTGCCATGAAGTTTAGAAATAGCATTTCCAGCGACGATCAAGAGATTGCAAACTTCTTCGCTCAATTCTTTCACTCTAATTACTCTGCTGTGGTTGATTCATCACCTACAAATTATCCGTATGAGCTCCATTCTAGTAACTCAATATATGCCCCACATTTGCTGCCTGAAGATGTTCTACTATATCTAAAGACCCTAAAAGAATCCTTCAAATACGATACCGATTTGATGCCAACATGTTTTCTTAAAAAATGTGCGGAATACATTTACCAGCCCCTTACTGATCTGTTTAACCTCTCTTTAAAAAATGGCATTTTCCCGATGGCTTGGAAAGAAACTTGTCTTATCCCACTCCATAAAAAAGGAAGCAAGTCGTCTATTGAAAACTATCGCGGAATAGCAAAGCTCTCCGCTATCCCTAAGCTTTTCGAAGCAATCGTTACTAATCACCTTACATTTTCGATATCTACATTGATAGATAGTTCTCAGCATGGCTTTTGTAGAGCCAAATCAACCACAACCAATTTGCTTGAATTTACAACTCACGTCTTTAATGGGTTTAGAAACAATCATCATACCGACGTTATATACACTGATTTCAGCAAAGCATTCGACAAAGCACGCCACTCATTACTTGTTTATAAACTCGAATTGCTTGGTTTCCAACCTGGCCTAACTCGCTGGATATCCTCCTATCTCTGCGGTAGAACTCAAAGAGTCATTTTCAAAAACATTTGTTCGAATGTCATCGATGTTCCCTCCGGTGTGCCTCAGGCAGCCATCTCGGTCCTATTCTGTTTTTGATCTTTATAAACGATGTTTCCACAACTATAAAATATTCTAAAATTTTAATGTATGCCGACGACGTAAAACTTTTTAAGTCATACGCGTCGGTTGAAGAACGTTCTGTACTCCAGGCGGATTTAAATCGTTTAGTTACTTGGTGTAATGCGAATTTTATGCCTCTCAACATAGAATAATGTAAATCCATGTGTTTTTCACTTGGGAAAATACAGCCAGCTTCCTACACAATTAATGGCCAAACTCTGGAAAGCGTTGATGTTTTTGTCGACTTGGGAGTTACAATGAATTGCAAACTTAGTTTCAACCCTCATATTAATGCCACAGTGAATAAAGCGAGAGGAGTTTTAGCATTTGTGAAAAGATGGGCAAAGGAGTTTAGTGATCCTTACGTTACAAAAACCCTTTTTACATCATTGGTGAGACCGATATTAGAATATGGATCGATAATTTGGAATCCGCGTTATCAAGTTCATGTGGATAGACTAGAATCAATTCAAAAACAGTTTTTACTTTTCGCCTTTAGAAATCTTTAATGGGACTCTCCGTATAATCTTCCTCCTTACACTAATCGATTAAAACTAATAAATCTTTCTACCCTTGCAAGTCGTAGAGAAATGCTAGGTGTACTATTTATGGCTAGACATTTAAATGGATCGATTTCAAGCCCATTTCTATTGAACGAAGTAAACTTGAATGTTCCATGCCGGGTTTCAAGGCATTATAAACCTATAATTCTTAAACAATGCAGAAGCAATTTCCAACTACACGAACCTTTTCTATGTTTGTGTGAAGATTATAACTCTCACTCGAGTATAATTGATGTTTCGGACTCGCTCTTTGCCATAAAAAAGACGGTTCTATCTTCTCTTAATAATTAAAAAATTATATTTATACTTTTAGTCTATTGTATTTTGTGAATCTATATTTCTCAGCTGATGAGTTTCTCTGTAGCTGAGCGGTTTTAGATCTCGGCGCTTAAGAAGCCACTGCCTCTCAAAGACTCGGTAACAAAAAAATTATAAATAACACATAAATAAGAATTAGAGTACAAAAAAAATACAAACAAAAACAAAAAAAAAACAGGATTAGCCTGGTTTCATCGGGCCACTTGAGGGCAGTGCGCTGCCACAACGTGTGAGATGTACACGATTTTGTTGGGCCATCTCTTGAAGATATCAGCTACGGTTTTAGCACAGAAAACATTTTCAGCGGCGGCGGCGAAGGGTTCGTAGGGTAACGGCGACGCCGGCGTATCATAAATAATTTGCTTTTCTTATTTAAAAAAAGTGATATTCAGAAGAGGTTTGCTTACTTACTTAATTGGCGCTTAACCGTTTAAACGGTTATGGCCTTCCAACAAGATGAGGTTTAGTTTATGTGTATTTGAAAAAATCGACGTTTTTACCATTTTGGACCTCTCAAGGTATCCGGTTCTATATAAAAGAGTAGCTCGAGGTTTTTTCCAGGACCAAGTGCTGAAATTTCAATTTAACGCGATTTAATTTCGCGCGAATCATTCAAAAAGTGTCATCTAAGGAATAACTTCTTGCGAGGGGACTGTTCTTCCGTCAGTCCTAGAGATTGGTACTGCCGCGTCTTCCGAAAAAATACATATACTTAAAACAGACACTTGTTGGTCTGTATGTCTGGAACAAAGCGTACAGAAAGAGATGTTCTGGGCTAACCCCTATTATTCGTCGTCGGCGCGATTTCTTAAAAACAAGGTATAGCAAGTTTCATAACTCTCGTGGCACAGTTTTAACATATAATACCAATCCTACTCCGATAGCCAGACAAAATTCGCGCTGTTGCTTGCACCAAGGGCGCCTCCAGTTTTTACGTCTCTTTTGAAGAGATAAATTCTGCGAAGGTCGAACTGGTGCAATCCCGAGCACCAGTCGCTACCGCGTTTCTCTTCTTTCCGGCACACGTATCAAATGAAACAAGATCTTAAAGTCGTAGCCTACACACAGGGTGTGTTCCGTATACCAGTGCAGAACTTCGTCGACGCAACTTTCCTAGTAGACGTTTTTATAGAACCATGCTGCCGAGCTACATAACCTAAAATAGATTTTTTCTATTGATTTGACCTACCGAACAATCGCGTCATTGAAATCCGGTTGTACATATGTATCATCGCATCAATACATACAAAGTTTTTTAGGCACACTCACTACCATTGTAAATAAATCAAAAGTTCACAATGCACTTAGGTAGGTTGAGCACACTTCACCCAAAGCACTCATTATAGCTTTGTAAATCCAGCACGCATATATAACCGAGGATGATTGCCAACCTTAACTACGGTACGTACACTTTTTAATTTTACCATTGCTTTGTGTTTCCCTTACCACACTCGTTCACATGTAGTTCCTTCGTAACAATGTAATTTTTGCAAGTTCAACCTGCTTTTTTTAATATTATCTTCCCACTTTGTTTCTACAGATCTATTAACTTATTATCTATAGCTATTTCACGTTATGTTCCCTTCATATTTGACCCTTCTCTTTCTCCTTATTTATACCATTCGCAGGCTTTCAACGTTTCTATAGAACGCGTGATCAGCAACAACCACTGCCAAAACCGCCCGTTCAAACGGATACAAAGTCACAAATGGAAACGACGTCACCATTCCAACGGAACACGCCCGTTTATTGGACGTTGCAGAATCGTCGGCAGCAAAAGTCACCGCCAAGCAAAGTGACATGCCGCGATGATCTGTATGCCACACCTATTAAGAGGTCGGAGCGTATAGCACGCGCAGCAGCAGCAACGCAAAATGGCATGAATATTGTTGATGCTACGACAAATGTATCACCGATAGTGCCACGTAATCGTAATGGATTTCAAACATCCACACCTTCACGAGGCGATGACGCAACACAAGTCAATCTAAGCAACTCGCCGTGCAAACAGCCACTTAGCCGTAATCCGAGTTGGGCTAACGATAATTCACCAGAGCGTTTTAATACCTGCTCTGATCGTATTGGTCATAGTAAAACAAGTCTGATGGATTTCAAAAAGTTGTTACTAGCGAAATCCGCTAAAACGAGTCCAGTGCAAAGAAAGCTCTCCGCCGTGGAGTTGCTAAAGAAGACGAATCCGGTAAATGTTACAACCAACTCAACAGATACTTTAAATACCAATAAACCATTGCCTGCCAGCAGCTCACCAACGCTTAATAGCAGCATGAAATTGCTCGAACTAAGCGGTTCGCCTAAAACATTCGCAAATCGTCGTATGCTACGTCAAGGACAATTCGGTTCACCATCCAAGAGTTTTGCACCCAAATTGAAGAACTCCTCTCCGATTGGCTTATCGAGTACAGTGCAACGTACCAATATAATATCAACGACAATACCAGAAGTCAATAGTGAAGAAGATCACTCCAGCTCGGCATCTAGCACAAATAGCTCGAAGGATGGCAATGAGTTGAAGTCAGCGCTTGGTAGAGCCACCGAGGCAGCGGAAAACGACATAAGTCGATCGTACGATTTAAAGCGTAATTTTTTCTTGCAAACAGAGGAAAATAACTTTATGCGTGGCGAGATGAAAACGCCATTCGGCAGAAATAATGCAACTACGACGACGTGCTCATCACCCACAAACTCAGTGCCAATGGCTGCTGGTACAGCTTTGTTGTGTAATAAATATGTTAGTGGAGAATTGTTGAGTGCTAACAGCAGCCCCTTACGTTCTATTACGGAAGTCAATCGTCATTATGGCGTACAATCACCGAAACTAACTGCCACACTACCAACAGTAGCGACAGCAGCTGTAACACCAATTCCAGCATTGGAGACGGCACTTTAAGTGTATTATAAACTGTTAGGTAAGCGAGAGAAAGAGAGAGAGAGAGATTGTTTTGTATAGCATAAATAATTTCCGTTATGCCTGCATTGACTGACTATCTGGCTATGTAACACAAATGAAAAGGAATTTCGAAATCAATTAACGAATATTGAGAATGGAATTTAGAGGCAAATATTTAAACGCGGAAAAAAAGAGGATGAGATCAGCTGTAGGCGTATAGATAACCGCGAGACGCTTGATGCCAATTTTTTTAAATTATGAAACGCATTTTATAAACATCTACACACACATTTACATATATGCTGCCAATTGCATACTTGCAAAAAAATAAGAAAAAAAACGAAACTGCGTCAAACGTTTACGATTAACAGCGCACATGTTAAGTAAGACTCATACGTTTTCGTGACTACTCTTTTTAGAGATTAGTAGCATTTTGCGTGGATGCATTTATTTACACATACGTATACATGCTTACACAAATAATATGCACATAAGTGTATGCAGAAGTCATAAGTAAATGAATTGAGCAAAGCATACATTTAGGCGTTCGACAGCACTAAATACGAAACAATTAAAGCACGTTGGGCGTATACAGAGTATGCAAATAAAACGAACGTTTCTTCTTGGTTACATACATATCGTTAGCTTAATTCACAAAGCCCTAACCAACAAATTTAAAATTTTACAGTTTCTGTTGTTATATCGGCCTACTGATTTGTAAGATCGCGAGTTTGAATCGAGCTCAAGGCCTAACAATAATTATTTTATCGTTATTATTGTTATAATATATTTTTTTCTTAATTGAAAAAATTTTAAATTAGAATAGAAGAAAGAAAAATTTAGACAACTGCCAAAGCTCGTTGTATAGATCCATTTCGGGAACTGCTAAATTCCTTCATCGGCAACGTTTAGGCGCCGCTGCCACCACAGCGGTTTTTTGTTTGTCTTCATTATTCCTACTTCAATTCTGGTTCTTGCCAATTGATATTCACAGCACTGCGACATCTGTTACCATGGTTCAACTATATACAGGTTGGCTCATCTGTAAAGCAACAAAATATGTCTGTTCAAATTGTCAAAATCTGTGTATTGGTGTTGGTGCGAATGGTATGGAATGGAAACATAAAACTTAGCAGTTTTTGTATGTGTAAGTAGAATGTTGCCAATGTGTTGGTTTCATTTTGAGTTTGCCATCTCCTTTTGACAATCCCTTCGACCATGCAATGACATAAATAAAATCAGCTGATGAGATGAGCCAACCTGTACATAATTGAACCATGTCTGTTACAGAATAGTTGTGAAAATTTGACTTTGTTTATGGCGATGATGCCATAGTGTCATATTTCATTGACAATTTTTCCCCGTGCTCTTGGATGTATTAACAATTTTTGTTGTTATATCGGCCTACTGATTTGTAAGATCGCTTTGGCAGTTGTCTAAATTTATTCTTTCTTCTATTCTAATTTAACATTTTTTCAATTAAGAAAAGATATATTATAACAATAATAATGATAAAATAATTATTGTTAGGCCTTGAGCTCGATTCAAACTCGCGATTTTACAGTTTCGAAAAATCTGTTGGTTAGGGCCTTTGTGAATTAAGCTAACGTTATGTAGTTAAGCTTTGCCAAAAAACTGACCAGAGCGTTCCCGTTTTGCGAGACTTTCTATCTACTCAATCATATTTGTAGCATATTCGCTACAGTTAGTCAAGTTGGAATATGCTTTGTATGGACTTTAATCACATGAATCGCCAAATTTATAATTTACCCAACTCAAACGCAACAGAAATTAGTTGTGAATTATTATTGAACAATGGTATACGAAAAGGGATTAATTTGGCAATTTGAGACAAACCGAACAAACTAATAAAAAAGCACTGCGGCAGTTTTTTGTCAAAAATGTCTCATGCAGATACAAATTGATTCCAGGTGGTGGCAAGGCGAATTCAACGTGCAGAAGAATGTCAAGTGAAAAGAAAATTTTTATTGATTTCGATTAACTGACATCAAGGCTAATCCATGGTGCTGGCCATTGTGAATTCATACAAGTGGCGAATGTTTGATAAAAACTTTCACAATAGTAAACAGCCTCGATCACCTGTTCAATCGCTGTGCGATTACTTAGATCATTTACTCAATAATGTTTTTCAAACATTTTTGTAAACGATTGGTTCATTGGATTATTTACATATTTTAAAATGTTTGCTGAACTGGCTGCTCACATTTAATTTATTAACCAAATTTTAGAAATTAATATTAATATGTAGTCTGATTTTCTGTATACACATTTAAACGAAAAGCTGATTTGAAACACAAATGAGCAATTAATTTCTCTTCAATTTAATAACCGCGAGCAAAAAACAAGCCTTTCTTCCATTCTCTGGCCATTCGCGACAGCCGTTCTCCCTGTCAGTTATTATTTGACAGGTAGGTATGGCAATGGAGGAATAGAAAGATTTTTCACTTGTATGAATTCACAATGGTGATAGCAAAGCGAATTCAACCAATTCGCCGTGCAGAAGAATTCAAGTTAAAAGAAAATTTTCATTGATCTAGATTAACTGACATATTGTTGTACAAGGCGTTGTGTAACACCTGGTTTTTAATTCGCCTTGACTGACATATTAAAGTACAAGACGTTGTATGGAAAATAATCAAGAAGAAGCAGTCAGCTGTTGGGATAACAACACCTGGTACTGAATTCGCCTTGGATATCAACCGAAATTGAATTTACTGCGTACAAATTTTTGTTCTGCGTGACATTTCAGCTTGACGTTTGCTTACATTGATACAAGGCATGTTCATTTCGGTTAGGGCAAGAAAACTTCGTACATATTCGTGCATTGAAAAGACGCAGTGCGTTTTTATTGGGTTTGCCTATAGGGACTTGTTGTAAATATTTTATTGTTTTTATATACGAAGCTTTCCATGCCAGCTCAATCTATCAATTGATTTGACATCACCGATTTTGGTTAAAGTTTAGACAGCTAGTTCGTTCTCAGCATATATCCGTCCTCTTAATAAGCAAAGAGACAGAGTATATGTTGTGCCCAGAGCATAAAGAAGACGTAGTCACAGTGACCGAAATGTTGGAGGGGGACAAACAATTTGTTTAGAAATGGTTTGCAGGGTGATTTTCCCACTTATAAGGTCAAAGTTTAAGGACCACTATTCTGCTTAAAGAAGAATACTGATATGTCTTTACTTTTTGGATGCGGCATTTTAGTTGTAATTAAAGCGGGAGTCATTGGTGCCGTATGTCGTATCGCTGTAGTCGTATCCCTAACGTAATCAGCTGTTTATCGTTGCGACGGTAACCAAAAACCAATTGGTTGGCTACGATACGGTTACGACCTTAGCGGCACCAATAATCGATTGTATTGATTCCCATAAGGTTGGTCGAATCAGCTGTTATAAGGTTACCGATACGGTTACCGATAAAGCACAAATGTCTGCAGCTTAAGCCAATTCATACCCTTTAGCAGCTCTCTTAATATCTATCCTTTAGGTTTTGGTAGTTGAAAAAAAAATATCATATACAAAAATTTTATATTTCCAAAACATTATTTTTTTGAGGGCCAATGATTTTTCATAATTTGATAAATTGTACATATCTCTGATAACTAACACAGTGTATACCAAATACGTTATAGTGGAGTAATCTTGTTTCCCTGTACCATGGGTATACGTCAGTTTTTCGATAAACAATGTTTGTCCAACTTTTGACGTTCAATTATTATTATGAAATATTTTCAATCAAGGTTGAAATAGTTTAATAGAAGAAAGAACCTGAAAACCATGGTTCAACTATATGGTCGGCTCATCTGTACAATAACAAATATATCTGTTGAAAAACTTAGCAGTTTTTGTATGTATAAGAAAATGTTGCCAATGTGTTATTTTCATTTTGAGTTTGCCATCTCCTTTTGACAATCCCATCGACCATGCAATGAAATAAATAAAATCAGCTGATGAAATGAGCCAACCATATAATTGAACCATGCTGAAAACATTACCTAATACTCTACATGACAGATCATCGAAAGTTTTCTGTCAAATAAAGTAGCGAAACTGAAGTTGTTGAAAACGACCTCTAGCATTGTGGATAAAACAAGTGTGATATCTTATCCGAATCAATAAATGGTGCATTAACCTAAAAATCGTGAAAATTTCATAAAAACGAAGAAAACGCAAAAAATTACAAACATATTCCACCAAAATAAGACTCCTAGTCATAACGTATCCAAAACAAAGAATAAAATCTACAAACAGTTATTAAATTCACCAACTCAAATATTTTTAGGTTATGGATATGGCGAAAAACCAAAAACCAATTGGTTGGCTAAGATACGGTTACGATATGGCACCAATAATCGATTACATTAGCCGTGTTTTTTAACACGCGTATATCCGTTTACGCTTAAACTTGATATGGACTGCTAAGCGACAAACTTTAAATACACCTCTGAAATTGCTGCGCATAAATTTTGTCCTACTAAATTTCAATACGCATTATACTCAGATGTAACTGAAATATGTGTCTTTGTTTCACCCTCTACACTAATTCTATGTATTCTATGTGTGTCCACAATTCATCGCAACTGATTCAGCTATATGCTATACCCTATGGCCATCAGATCGTTGTGTCTTCGCTTTTCGGTACACCCTGTTGCTGTAGCTAGTTGTTTAACCATAGCCGCTAGATGGGTCTCCTAAGCATTATCTAAGTGAGGATAGGCGTTTTTTTTTTCACGCGCAAACGAAAACTCGGCTATTGATTCCCATAAAGCGCCAAATACACGACACGAACATTTCCGCGAACATTCCCGTTATGTCATGTTTCTGCGACCTTTTCTGTCGTGTATGGTGGTGTTTGCCAGTTCGCGCAAATGTTCGCCAAAAATCAAAATATTTTAATTTTTGGCGAACATTTGCGCGAACTGTTCGTGCGTGTATGGCGAAATAGCTCATAATCGTAGTAATTTCTGAACGGAACAGACGTGCGCGGAAAAGTAAAATGGACAATAAAAAATTTCTGAGTGAATTTATTGAAATGTATAAATCTTTGCCATCATTGTGGCAAGTAAAAAGCAAAGATTATTGTAATAGAATTAAAAAGAATAATGATTATGCGACTTTAATCGAAAAATTAAAAGAAGTAGATCCTGAGCCTTGCTCATACGACCGTAATTTTTAAAATCATTTTGTGACGTGAATTCCAGTTCTTTAATAAGCTCACTTTGTCCAAGAACTGCTCGTTTTTTAAACCATTCTTTGCACCAAATTCTTTTTTTGCGATCTTCTCTCTTTTTTTTACGCTTAACAGCGAGCAATATTGCTGCAGCACAATTGTTGTCCGTATTCATCGCTGTCTGAAAGAGAACTAATGTTCGGCCAAAAGTTCGTATGGTGTATGGCCAAAGCTGCGAACAAGATTGCGGAATGTTCGCGGAAATGTTCGTGTCGTGTATTTGGCGCTTAAGGTTGGTCGAATCAGCAGTTATAAGCTTACCGATATCGTACCAATGTCCGCGGCTTTATGTAGGTTAATCGGCTTATCGATAGCTGCTGTCGATTTGTGCGTATCTCTTGAACCAAGCCGTATGACAAGGTTTTTGTTTTTGCAATATACCCACATATAGATTCGTTGTGAATGATAACTAATACTATTTTCACACAGACGGCTTATTGAATAATAAAGGCAGTTTTCTACATTAAGACGCTTATTGAGCTCAATCTTCCCTACAAAATTCGAATCTATAATTATTTCATTAGTAGCTAATCGAATGCCTAATGAAGTCAAAAGCACAATGCAACTCTGCTGGCCGCGTTCCGCTTCTTAGGTTTTGGTGTGTTCAGTGCTTAAAAATGTCATTTGTCAAAGTAAATGTCACTGTCTGCATGGCGGAACGATACAAGGTGGTCGCATCGAACAGCTGATTATAACCTTTTTTATTTGATTTGATACATCAACTACCGGCGCAGTACGATTTTGCCATTTTTCCATCGAATTTACAAATACATGGAATTTTTTTTGTTTGTAGGTATGTCACCATGCTGCCACCTTGTATCGTTCCGCCATGTTTGTCTGTCATATAGCATTGTCATTTTATTCGCTTGACATTTCATCCTTCATACTAATCGAGCAGTTACTTCTGTGTGAAAGCAAAAATTTACGATTTCATTAGAAGGTGAAATGAGATCATTAAGTTTCTGTGTGAAAACAGTATAAGTGTGATATCTTATCTGTCAAATGCCTGACAGGATGTTCAATATGTTTACTTTTTAGCGTTTTGACAGGGTGTTCAATATGGCGGCGCCTATCTTTAGCGGGTGATAGAAAGAGATACATAATGAGACAGCGATAGTCAAATACAAATGAGGTGATCCAATCACTTTGGAATTTTGACGTATATGCAGAAGATATCACACTTGGTTATCATTCACAATGTATAGGTTAACCTACAATATAAGAGTCCATCACTAACCCTTCAAAGAGGAAAAAATTAGAACTTATCTGTACACAAGTGACCTATCAGCTTTGAGCCATGCGCGATCTTCTAGCAAGAACGCTTGTGTGAATAATTCTCACCATATTTACATGTGCGAGTTAGCTCTGTGGGTAAAAGCTCTTGACTGTGATAATTGAACACAATGACTGGAAAATTAAGCGGCGACTAAAATACCAAACTGATTCAAGGGGTTGTATAGCGCAACCCCTCAAGGGGTGGCCAGCGCAATGTATAGCTTCTCCAACCCATTTGTCAACCTCGCCTACCCGTGGCGAACTCTATATCTTTAACAGCCGAGGCTCTGGCTACCCCAAGTTCCTCATGGATGTAGGGGGTGGGAAGGCGGGTTTGGCCAGAAGGTTTCATGAGGTTATACATAATCATTCCCGAGATGGTCGGGCTAGTCCTTTAATGGGATTGTTACCGGAATGTATCGGATCTGCATCCGACAAAGGACCATCAACATCGATAACATTCCCAAAAACACTCGGGTAAGGCCCTTATAGTTACAACAACAACAACAACTGGAAAACTACTGCCGTTACAGTTACATTGATTATTTTAATGAAATTGTCTACATTGTAAAGAAAATTATTCCAATAGCAAGGAAATGATATTGTGACGAATATTACCATCACTAGTAATAAACTCCCAACACAAAAACATTGAAGCGAGCCACACTGTGTACATAAACACATCAATCATCGTTACACCCATATATATAAGGCACGAAGAGATATTACGGGCACACACTTGTAGTCATCAGCGAAGAGTTCCTACACATATACACGCATATGACTATGAGAAACGCATAAACTTCAAATATACATGTATATAGCTAGGTAGGAGATATGTACAGCAGTTCTAACGGGCGAAACGTCTAGACTGTAGTAGAAATATGCGAATGAAGCAGCAGAGAGTATAAAAGCAGCGCAATCTGAGTAATCAGCAATCAGTTTTGATTTAAGCACGCTATCAGTCGCGAAGTGAAGTGTAATTGCGAAGTATTTTCAAAGTAGTCTAATGAAGACCACTTTGCATTATTGAATATTGGAGTTATTTATTCCACAGTTCAGCAACACGCACGTAAGCAGAAAGTTGCAAATAGGCGGAATTTCACAAAATTCGTTACGATATCTTAATTCGATTAAAAGAAGAAATTTCTGAGTGTGGCATAATGTTTTGAGAAATTAGATATAACAAAAAAAATTTATGAATAGGAGGAAACCGCGTCCGAAATTGAAAAGTTAATGTGAAAGAAAACTTAAGTGCTAAAAAGCCTAAAAAAGTTGCAAAAAATGTAGAAATCTTATTGTGCCGTTATTTGGAATGTATTTAGATAAAACATGTTTCATTCAAGAATTTTGAGCTGATTATTTTTGCAAATTTAACCGAAAAATTTTTTGACAAATAGCAATGGGACAATAAAATCGCGCGCATGAAGCTCTACCATCGTGGCGAACACACAGCCTTCCCATAAAAACGCGTATAGTTTTGTTTATTTTCATACTCTGGGCCCACACACAAACCTATTTACATACATATAACATGCATATTTAATGTAAGACAAAATGAAAACGCCAAAAATCATGAAATAATCGTAAAATTTAGAAAAACTAGATATGAATTAAAAAAAAACATATATATACTTGAACTAACTTTCTAACATGTTAGCTTCGATTTTTGAAGTGCGCTGATTTTGGAAATTTAAAAAAAAATTTGAATATTATGTGTCAAAAGAATAATAAATCAATATAACTGGCCCTTAATCTATGTATGTATGTGTTTGCATCGCTGGCCGAAACTATTTAATTCATCTATTTATTTAAATGTATGTATATTGTACAAATACATAGTATATTTATTGTATTCTATTTTTTAGTTGAAAAAAAAAATTCTATTAAAAGCTGCAATGATTGCCTTTTCTCTCTTCAGTTATAAAAAAAAAATACAAATTGCAAAATTAATAAATATTCTAGCAATAACTTAGTTATATGATGACGTACAAAATTTTGGCTAACAAAAAATAAATATAATATTTTAAAAACAATACAAAAATTTTATTTACATACATACAAAGAGCTTACAATAATTAACACTGCATATATGCTTTTACATATAAATACATACAGTTTTATTAACAAATTAAGCTGTAACTCAAAGCAACAGAATTTCCATTGTGAGAAAATTGGCACTATGGCAAGTTTTTATTCTAACAAATTATAGATGTTCAGCCTTTTCATGGCGCTGCTTTGATTTAACCTAATAATTTATTGCTATTTATAATTCATATGCACCTACATATAAGTTAATAATATATATAAACGGGTTTCATATTTTAGTAAATATTTTTTTAAAAGTTGATCAAATTATAAATTATTAATATAAGAGTAAATAAAGCAATGCGTAAAAGAGGAATATTAAGCAAATATACAATAAAAATAATATATAAATAATAAACGAAAATCTTATATTGTTGTCCTATTTTTTAGAAAATACAAATGTAGGTAAGCACTTCACTATATTATAACACTGTACAGCACCCGCTTGGTTATTGATCCAAATCAATTTCTTTTTAAGAAATTGAGCCATAAATAAATAATAAATAAAAAAGTAATATATCCGTTCTTCCAAGTTCGCCTCCAAAACACAATTATGGGCTTTCAAAATCTACTTATATACTTCAAAAAACTATATATATACTGGTACCAATGTTGGTATTATGCTACTGCTAATGATAAGCTAAGTTTTTTAAACACGGAAATCCTAAAAGCGTATAATAACCATGTTCCCGAATGTCGAAGTAAGTCTAACAGCTGAATTCAGTAAGCCGTCTCTAGTCACTATTTGAGCCTATTTGGGGTGAAAATCACTTTTGAGACAATTGCCATTCTGTAAGCTGTCTCGCGTCTCCAGCCTCACAAAAGCAATCACTAATTTGTGAGCTGGGCCGGGGTAGATCACAAACGTGAAAATTTCAGAAAAAGTATGAAAATTATTTGCGAAAAACGCTTTAAATATATTTTTTTTATTCCTCAAATTAAAATAAGCATAGAAAAAATTAAAAAAAAACAGAAAATACTTAAAGAAAACATCGAACTCTATGTGGCGCCGCTGAGATTCGAACCTACACACCTTGGGATTTTCTATAAAAGTTGTGAACGGCATCTTAGCAAGCTCAGCCACAATACCACGTAACGTTATGTTGACAAAATGCAATGCTATATTATTTGTTCAATGTATGAGTTAATTGTCATTTTGGTGAATTTCGTTGATATGGTGAATTGTTTTTGTGACTTCTGTTTACTGAATACCGAAATCATCTCAAGTCACAAAAATTGTCTCTAAAGGAAAATCTCAAATTTAGAGACTTGAGATGAGACTGAAGCCGGAGTCATTGGTGCCGTATGTCGTATCGCTGTATCCGTATCCCTAACGTAATCAGCTGTTTATCGTTACGACGGTAAACCAAAACCCAATTGGTTGGCTACGATACGGTTACGACCTTAGCGGCACCAATAATCGTTTGCATTGATTCTCATAAGGTTGGTCGAATCAGCTGTTATAAGGTTAACGATACGGTTACCGATAAAGCACCAATGTCTCCAGCTTGAATTACAGAATTCAGCCGTAAGTCTATCTCTTGTGCGTGGTATAACAGTAGAGTAATTTTGACAGTAATGAAAAGCAACAAGGCATATCGATAGTGGAAAACGAATAGGACTGAGCATAACTGGAATTTATTCAAAATTGCCAGGAACACTGCAACCAGAACTGTTCGATTTCAAAAGCGTAAATACATGTTTTTTTAGAAATGTCCGCGTAATAAGTACATATTAGTTTTATGTAGTAGTGTCGTGTAAAGAAAATATGTTTTGTGTTAGATTAAAGAATTATGGGTAATAGTCTAGTTGAGGGGTCGACTGCTAATACGCTACCAAAAATATCGAGAGAGGTGTCAAACGACGCGTATTAATCTCGAGAACAATAATCCGATGGCAGAAAGGTGTTCTGCGCAAAAATACTATGGATCCGACCTCCGGTTTTGGAGGTACCCGCGGGTCTTTTTCGGTTTTTCGTTAATATCTTTTGAACGCGTTTATTTTCCGCCTTCGGATTATTAATACTGATGTCAAGACGAGTCGTTTGACACCTCTCTCGATATTTTTGGTAGCGTATTAGCAGTCGACCCCTCAACTAGACTATTACCGAATTATGTTTTAGATATTTAAATAAACTTTCGTTTATTAATAAAAAAATTTTGTAATTATGTGAAAGATTGAAATCAAATTTACTTTGCTAATATCATAATCGTATGATATAATGGAGAAATAAGCGGTAAAATCATGATATAACGGAGAAACATAACTGTAAAATGAATATTAGTGGTTGAATAACAAAATAGAAAATTTAATTATGTGAAATATTAAAATCAAATTTACTCTAAAGCTACTAGCATAATTGTATGATAAAATGAAGATGCAAAGCGGTAAAATTATCATAAGTACATGAAAAGCGGTAAAATTATCATAATTTCATGATATAACGGAGCTACAAAACTGTAAAATGAAAATTATTGGATGACTAACGGAGCAATCAAAATGGAAGAAAAATAAATTAAGTGATTAATAGATATGCAACATTTAATACAATACGTAAAATAAGTACATTAAATATTTTATAAAAATTATTAATCGACATAAATAATGACACCAGCTAGTATTTAATAAATCAAAAGGACATTAGTAATCACAAACATGAGCTGATGTACATGCACATGCATTATACTTATTTTAACAAAAAATTAAATTAACATATGACTATATAACCTAAAATTACCAAACTTAAAATCTATGATACGACGTAAATTAAAGGAAAAATTAAGGACTTAACTAAATTTCGGAGACACGGTGAATAATGGAAAGTGAAACAAAAATATTGGCACTGCAACATAACTTATGAATACAAAATTTATTTTAACTTCCCAGTCTTTGCATGAAGCTAAATGGTTAATTAAAAGACTTTATATCTATGGAAAATATAAACAAATTAAATTGGACAAAAATACAAATAAATATAATTTCTATGATCATAATTGTATGATAAAATGGAGTGACAAAGCGGTAAAATTATCATATTATAAAACGCAAAAAATTACAAACATATTCCACCAAAATAAGACTCCTAGTCATAACGTATCCAAAACAAAGAATAAAATCTACAAACAGTTATTAAATTCACCAACTCAAATATTTTTAGGTTATGGATATGGCGAAAAACCAAAAACCAATTGGTTGGCTAAGATACGGTTACGATATGGCACCAATAATCGATTACATTAGCCGTGTTTTTTAACACGCGTATATCCGTTTACGCTTAAACTTGATATGGACTGCTAAGCGACAAACTTTAAATACACCTCTGAAATTGCTGCGCATAAATTTTGTCCTACTAAATTTCAATACGCATTATACTCAGATGTAACTGAAATATGTGTCTTTGTTTCACCCTCTACACTAATTCTATGTATTCTATGTGTGTCCACAATTCATCGCAACTGATTCAGCTATATGCTATACCCTATGGCCATCAGATCGTTGTGTCTTCGCTTTTCGGTACACCCTGTTGCTGTAGCTAGTTGTTTAACCATAGCCGCTAGATGGGTCTCCTAAGCATTATCTAAGTGAGGATAGGCGTTTTTTTTTTCACGCGCAAACGAAAACTCGGCTATTGATTCCCATAAAGCGCCAAATACACGACACGAACATTTCCGCGAACATTCCCGTTATGTCATGTTTCTGCGACCTTTTCTGTCGTGTATGGTGGTGTTTGCCAGTTCGCGCAAATATTCGCCAAAAATCAAAATATTTTAATTTTTGGCGAACATTTGCGCGAACTGTTCGTGCGTGTATGGCGAAATAGCTCATAATCGTAGTAATTTCTGAACGGAACAGACGTGCGCGGAAAAGTAAAATGGACAATAAAAAATTTCTGAGTGAATTTATTGAAATGTATAAATCTTTGCCATCATTGTGGCAAGTAAAAAGCAAAGATTATTGTAATAGAATTAAAAAGAATAATGATTATGCGACTTTAATCGAAAAATTAAAAGAAGTAGATCCTGAGCCTTGCTCATACGACCGTAATTTTTAAAATCATTTTGTGACGTGAATTCCAGTTCTTTAATAAGCTCACTTTGTCCAAGAACTGCTCGTTTTTTAAACCATTCTTTGCACCAAATTCTTTTTTTGCGATCTTCTCTCTTTTTTTTACGCTTAACAGCGAGCAATATTGCTGCAGCACAATTGTTGTCCGTATTCATCGCTGTCTGAAAGAGAACTAATGTTCGGCCAAAAGTTCGTATGGTGTATGGCCAAAGCTGCGAACAAGATTGCGGAATGTTCGCGGAAATGTTCGTGTCGTGTATTTGGCGCTTAAGGTTGGTCGAATCAGCAGTTATAAGCTTACCGATATCGTACCAATGTCCGCGGCTTTATGTAGGTTAATCGGCTTATCGATAGCTGCTGTCGATTTGTGCGTATCTCTTGAACCAAGCCGTATGACAAGGTTTTTGTTTTTGCAATATACCCACATATAGATTCGTTGTGAATGATAACTAATACTATTTTCACACAGACGGCTTATTGAATAATAAAGGCAGTTTTCTACATTAAGACGCTTATTGAGCTCAATCTTCCCTACAAAATTCGAATCTATAATTATTTCATTAGTAGCTAATCGAATGCCTAATGAAGTCAAAAGCACAATGCAACTCTGCTGGCCGCGTTCCGCTTCTTAGGTTTTGGTGTGTTCAGTGCTTAAAAATGTCATTTGTCAAAGTAAATGTCACTGTCTGCATGGCGGAACGATACAAGGTGGTCGCATCGAACAGCTGATTATAACCTTTTTTATTTGATTTGATACATCAACTACCGGCGCAGTACGATTTTGACATTTTTCCATCGAATTTACAAATACATGGAATTTTTTTTGTTTGTAGGTATGTCACCATGCTGCCACCTTGTATCGTTCCGCCATGTTTGTCTGTCATATAGCATTGTCATTTTATTCGCTTGACATTTCATCCTTCATACTAATCGAGCAGTTACTTCTGTGTGAAAGCAAAAATTTACGATTTCATTAGAAGGTGAAATGAGATCATTAAGTTTCTGTGTGAAAACAGTATAAGTGTGATATCTTATCTGTCAAATGCCTGACAGGATGTTCAATATGTTTACTTTTTAGCGTTTTGACAGGGTGTTCAATATGGCGGCGCCTATCTTTAGCGGGTGATAGAAAGAGATACATAATGAGACAGCGATAGTCAAATACAAATGAGGTGATCCAATCACTTTGGAATTTTGACGTATATGCAGAAGATATCACACTTGGTTATCATTCACAATGTATAGGTTAACCTACAATATAAGAGTCCATCACTAACCCTTCAAAGAGGAAAAAATTAGAACTTATCTGTACACAAGTGACCTATCAGCTTTGAGCCATGCGCGATCTTCTAGCAAGAACGCTTGTGTGAATAATTCTCACCATATTTACATGTGCGAGTTAGCTCTGTGGGTAAAAGCTCTTGACTGTGATAATTGAACACAATGACTGGAAAATTAAGCGGCGACTAAAATACCAAACTGATTCAAGGGGTTGTATAGCGCAACCCCTCAAGGGGTGGCCAGCGCAATGTATAGCTTCTCCAACCCATTTGTCAACCTCGCCTACCCGTGGCGAACTCTATATCTTTAACAGCCGAGGCTCTGGCTACCCCAAGTTCCTCATGGATGTAGGGGGTGGGAAGGCGGGTTTGGCCAGAAGGTTTCATGAGGTTATACATAATCATTCCCGAGATGGTCGGGCTAGTCCTTTAATGGGATTGTTACCGGAATGTATCGGATCTGCATCCGACAAAGGACCATCAACATCGATAACATTCCCAAAAACACTCGGGTAATGCCCTTATAGTTACAACAACAACAACAACTGGAAAACTACTGCCGTTACAGTTACATTGATTATTTTAATGAAATTGTCTACATTGTAAAGAAAATTATTCCAATAGCAAGGAAATGATATTGTGACGAATATTACCATCACTAGTAATAAACTCCCAACACAAAAACATTGAAGCGAGCCACACTGTGTACATAAACACATCAATCATCGTTACACCCATATATATAAGGCACGAAGAGATATTACGGGCACACACTTGTAGTCATCAGCGAAGAGTTCCTACACATATACACGCATATGACTATGAGAAACGCATAAACTTCAAATATACATGTATATAGCTAGGTAGGAGATATGTACAGCAGTTCTAGCGGGCGAAACGTCTAGACTGTAGTAGAAATATGCGAATGAAGCAGCAGAGAGTATAAAAGCAGCGCAATCTGAGTAATCAGCAATCAGTTTTGATTTAAGCACGCTATCAGTCGCGAAGTGAAGTGTAATTGCGAAGTATTTTCAAAGTAGTCTAATGAAGACCACTTTGCATTATTGAATATTGGAGTTATTTATTCCACAGTTCAGCAACACGCACGTAAGCAGAAAGTTGCAAATAGGCGGAATTTCACAAAATTCGTTACGATATCTTAATTCGATTAAAAGAAGAAATTTCTGAGTGTGGCATAATGTTTTGAGAAATTAGATATAACAAAAAAAATTTATGAATAGGAGGAAACCGCGTCCGAAATTGAAAAGTTAATGTGAAAGAAAACTTAAGTGCTAAAAAGCCTAAAAAAGTTGCAAAAAATGTAGAAATCTTATTGTGCCGTTATTTGGAATGTATTTAGATAAAACATGTTTCATTCAAGAATTTTGAGCTGATTATTTTTGCAAATTTAACCGAAAAATTTTTTGACAAATAGCAATGGGACAATAAAATCGCGCGCATGAAGCTCTACCATCGTGGCGAACACACAGCCTTCCCATAAAAACGCGTATAGTTTTGTTTATTTTCATACTCTGGGCCCACACACAAACCTATTTACATACATATAACATGCATATTTAATGTAAGACAAAATGAAAACGCCAAAAATCATGAAATAATCGTAAAATTTAGAAAAACTAGATATGAATTTAAAAAAAACATATATATACTTGAACTAACTTTCTAACATGTTAGCTTCGATTTTTGAAGTGCGCTGATTTTGGAAATTTAAAAAAAAATTTGAATATTATGTGTCAAAAGAATAATAAATCAATATAACTGGCCCTTAATCTATGTATGTATGTGTTTGCATCGCTGGCCGAAACTATTTAATTCATCTATTTATTTAAATGTATGTATATTGTACAAATACATAGTATATTTATTGTATTCTATTTTTTAGTTGAAAAAAAAAATTCTATTAAAAGCTGCAATGATTGCCTTTTCTCTCTTCAGTTATAAAAAAAAAATACAAATTGCAAAATTAATAAATATTCTAGCAATAACTTAGTTATATGATGACGTACAAAATTTTGGCTAACAAAAAATAAATATAATATTTTAAAAACAATACAAAAATTTTATTTACATACATACAAAGAGCTTACAATAATTAACACTGCATATATGCTTTTACATATAAATACATACAGTTTTATTAACAAATTAAGCTGTAACTCAAAGCAACAGAATTTCCATTGTGAGAAAATTGGCACTATGGCAAGTTTTTATTCTAACAAATTATAGATGTTCAGCCTTTTCATGGCGCTGCTTTGATTTAACCTAATAATTTATTGCTATTTATAATTCATATGCACCTACATATAAGTTAATAATATATATAAACGGGTTTCATATTTTAGTAAATATTTTTTTAAAAGTTGATCAAATTATAAATTATTAATATAAGAGTAAATAAAGCAATGCGTAAAAGAGGAATATTAAGCAAATATACAATAAAAATAATATATAAATAATAAACGAAAATCTTATATTGTTGTCCTATTTTTTAGAAAATACAAATGTAGGTAAGCACTTCACTATATTATAACACTGTACAGCACCCGCTTGGTTATTGATCCAAATCAATTTCTTTTTAAGAAATTGAGCCATAAATAAATAATAAATAAAAAAGTAATATATCCGTTCTTCCAAGTTCGCCTCCAAAACACAATTATGGGCTTTCAAAATCTACTTATATACTTCAAAAAACTATATATATACTGGTACCAATGTTGGTATTATGCTACTGCTAATGATAAGCTAAGTTTTTTAAACACGGAAATCCTAAAAGCGTATAATAACCATGTTCCCGAATGTCGAAGTAAGTCTAACAGCTGAATTCAGTAAGCCGTCTCTAGTCACTATTTGAGCCTATTTGGGGTGAAAATCACTTTTGAGACAATTGCCATTCTGTAAGCTGTCTCGCGTCTCCAGCCTCACAAAAGCAATCACTAATTTGTGAGCTGGGCCGGGGTAGATCACAAACGTGAAAATTTCAGAAAAAGTATGAAAATTATTTGCGAAAAACGCTTTAAATATATTTTTTTTATTCCTCAAATTAAAATAAGCATAGAAAAAATTAAAAAAAAACAGAAAATACTTAAAGAAAACATCGAACTCTATGTGGCGCCGCTGAGATTCGAACCTACACACCTTGGGATTTTCTATAAAAGTTGTGAACGGTATCTTAGCAAGCTCAGCCACAATACCACGTAACGTTATGTTGACAAAATGCAATGCTATATTATTTGTTCAATGTATGAGTTAATTGTCATTTTGGTGAATTTCGTTGATATGGTGAATTGTTTTTGTGACTTCTGTTTACTGAATACCGAAATCATCTCAAGTCACAAAAATTGTCTCTAAAGGAAAATCTCAAATTTAGAGACTTGAGATGAGACTGAAGCCGGAGTCATTGGTGCCGTATGTCGTATCGCTGTATCCGTATCCCTAACGTAATCAGCTGTTTATCGTTACGACGGTAAACCAAAACCCAATTGGTTGGCTACGATACGGTTACGACCTTAGCGGCACCAATAATCGTTTGCATTGATTCTCATAAGGTTGGTCGAATCAGCTGTTATAAGGTTAACGATACGGTTACCGATAAAGCACCAATGTCTCCAGCTTGAATTACAGAATTCAGCCGTAAGTCTATCTCTTGTGCGTGGTATAACAGTAGAGTAATTTTGACAGTAATGAAAAGCAACAAGGCATATCGATAGTGGAAAACGAATAGGACTGAGCATAACTGGAATTTATTCAAAATTGCCAGGAACACTGCAACCAGAACTGTTCGATTTCAAAAGCGTAAATACATGTTTTTTTAGAAATGTCCGCGTAATAAGTACATATTAGTTTTATGTAGTAGTGTCGTGTAAAGAAAATATGTTTTGTGTTAGATTAAAGAATTATGGGTAATAGTCTAGTTGAGGGGTCGACTGCTAATACGCTACCAAAAATATCGAGAGAGGTGTCAAACGACGCGTATTAATCTCGAGAACAATAATCCGATGGCAGAAAGGTGTTCTGCGCAAAAATACTATGGATCCGACCTCCGGTTTTGGAGGTACCCGCGGGTCTTTTTCGGTTTTTCGTTAATATCTTTTGAACGCGTTTATTTTCCGCCTTCGGATTATTAATACTGATGTCAAGACGAGTCGTTTGACACCTCTCTCGATATTTTTGGTAGCGTATTAGCAGTCGACCCCTCAACTAGACTATTACCGAATTATGTTTTAGATATTTAAATAAACTTTCGTTTATTAATAAAAAAATTTTGTAATTATGTGAAAGATTGAAATCAAATTTACTTTGCTAATATCATAATCGTATGATATAATGGAGAAATAAGCGGTAAAATCATGATATAACGGAGAAACATAACTGTAAAATGAATATTAGTGGTTGAATAACAAAATAGAAAATTTAATTATGTGAAATATTAAAATCAAATTTACTCTAAAGCTACTAGCATAATTGTATGATAAAATGAAGATGCAAAGCGGTAAAATTATCATAAGTACATGAAAAGCGGTAAAATTATCATAATTTCATGATATAACGGAGCTACAAAACTGTAAAATGAAAATTATTGGATGACTAACGGAGCAATCAAAATGGAAGAAAAATAAATTAAGTGATTAATAGATATGCAACATTTAATACAATACGTAAAATAAGTACATTAAATATTTTATAAAAATTATTAATCGACATAAATAATGACACCAGCTAGTATTTAATAAATCAAAAGGACATTAGTAATCACAAACATGAGCTGATGTACATGCACATGCATTATACTTATTTTAACAAAAAATTAAATTAACATATGACTATATAACCTAAAATTACCAAACTTAAAATCTATGATACGACGTAAATTAAAGGAAAAATTAAGGACTTAACTAAATTTCGGAGACACGGTGAATAATGGAAAGTGAAACAAAAATATTGGCACTGCAACATAACTTATGAATACAAAATTTATTTTAACTTCCCAGTCTTTGCATGAAGCTAAATGGTTAATTAAAAGACTTTATATCTATGGAAAATATAAACAAATTAAATTGGACAAAAATACAAATAAATATAATTTCTATGATCATAATTGTATGATAAAATGGAGTGACAAAGCGGTAAAATTATCATAAGTTCGTGATATAACGGAGTTACAAAACTGTAAAATGAAAATTATTGGAATGAATATAAATTTATGAAAATACGATACCTGATATGACGAATATACATCTACAAAAATAAGTCTACAATTGAAATTACAATTAAAAATTTAATAATCTACATAAAGAAAACAAGTCATCACTGGGAATTACCCAAAAGAAATGATAGTACCGACATAAAAATATAATTCATGAAGATTTACAAATCTTGATAAAGCACATGGCAAAAAGTCATATATTTAATAAGTACAAGGAAAAAATTTGTGCTACGGGATTTTACTGTGCGTCATATGTTAGCTGCTTATGCACGT
Organism: Eurosta solidaginis; assembly: GCF_040869045.1. Taxonomy (NCBI): domain Eukaryota; kingdom Metazoa; phylum Arthropoda; class Insecta; order Diptera; family Tephritidae; genus Eurosta; species Eurosta solidaginis. The sequence continues at coordinate 270,143,158 of NC_090319.1, read as the reverse complement.
CTAAATGTTGCAAGTATATTACCCTTATACGTTTGTTAACCTGGCGATTTAAGAGGCAATTTAAAGGTCCTCTTGCCATTTATTGGAATTGAAAGATTCAATTCCCAAAACAGGAAAAAAAAAGCGTAAATACTTTATGTCTAAACTTGATCCATCACTCCCCTGTAATACTTTGTGGCGTAATCTGAAAAACCTACGTGTATGTGGCAAGAAAAATGTGGACTGTAAACTAAATGCTGATGTGCTAAATGACGAGTTTGTCAGGACTCCACGAACTAATGTGCCTGATAATTTCACGGCCTCTATATCTATGTGCTACTCAGACACATCCTTTGAGTTTTCAACTGTATCTGAGAGTGATGTTGCTAGATGCATATTTAAAATAAGATCCAATGCAGTGGTTGGAGCGGTATTTCATTGAAATGTGTTAAAATTATTTTGCCATATATATTAAGCTGCCTTACCACTGTATTACAACATCATGCTTCCCTGGCCTGTGTGTGCCTGAAAATAGAGATGCAAGTTTACCAAATGATTTCGTCCCATAAGTATTTTACCTGCGCTGTCAAAGATTTTTGAAAGTCTACTCTCGGAACAAATTACCCTGTATGTCCAAAATAAGAAAATACTTCCCCCCTATCAATCGGTAGTCAGGCCCCAACACAGTTTCTCAACTGCGTTGTTAAAAATTTTAGATGGTATACGGTTGTCCTTTGATAAAAATGAGCTAACATTGCTTTGCCTCTTAGACTTCTCGAAAGCTTTTGACTCCGTTAATCACATTTTACTATGCAGCAAATTAAGAAAATATTTTGGATTTGGTGAAAATGCAGTACAAATTATGAGTAGCTATCTGACCGGCAGATATCAGCGAGTGGACACGGGCTACGATTTATCTCAGCCAAAACCATTGACCATGGGAGTTCCACAGGATTCTATCCTTGGACCCCTATTATTCAGCTTGTTTATTAACGACATTTTTCTATAGTGCAACCACGTTAGCTTGCATGCCTATGCTGATGATGTACAAATGTACTTGGCTGATAATTTTAGCAGGACCAATGACTTATGCTCTAAATTAAATGCTGAATTACTATTTCTCGCAGGGCTATTAAAAATGGTCTTTGCCTCAACCTTAATAAATCTTACAGCTGAATTCTGTAATTCAGTCTCATCTCAAGTCTCTAAATTTGAGATTTTCCTTTAGAGACAATTTTTGTGACTTGAGATGATTTCGGTATTCAGTAAACGAAAGTCACAAAAACAATTCACCATATCAACGAAATTCACCAAAATGACAATTTACTCATACATTGAACAAATACTATAGCATTGCATTTTGTCAGCATAACGTTAGGTGTTATTGTGGCTGGGCTCGATAACTATTCAGAATTTTTATAGAAAATCCCAAAGGGTGTAGGTTCGAATCTCAGCGGCGCTACATGGAGTTCGATGTTTTTTTTTTCAAGTATTTTCAGTTTTTTAATTTTTTCTATGCTTATTTTAATTTGAGGAATAAAAAAATATATTTGAAGCGTTTTTCGCAAATAATTTTCATACTTGTTCTGAAATTTTCACGTTTGTGATCTGCCCCGGCCCAGCTCACAAATTAGTGATTGCTTTTGTGAGGCTGGAGACACGAGACAGTTTACAGAATGGCAAATTGTCTCAAAAGTGATTTTCACCCCAAATAGTCTCTAATAGTGACTAGAGACGGCTTACTGAATTCAGCTGTTAAGCTGGAGTCATTGGTGCCGTATGTCGTATCGCTGTATCCGTATCCCTAACGTAATCAGCTGTTTATCGTTACGACGGTAAACCAAAACCCAATTGGTTGGCTACGATACGGTTACGACCTTAGCGGCACCAATAATCGATTGCATTGATTCTCATAAGGTTGGTCGAATCAGCTGTTAAAAGGTTACCGATACGGTTACCGATAAAGCACCAATGTCTCCAGCTTTATGTTTTGCCAATCTCTAGAAGGAAGGGCGTAATTGGGCGTAATTCCAGCCATATATATTGATAAGAATTTGATAAAAATATTTAACAAAGTAAAAAATCTTGGCTTTATGGTAAATTCTAGCTTTACATGCACAGATCATATTAATTTAATGGAAGGGTGGGTATACGGCACTCTACGCAATTTAAGGCAATCGTCAATGTTTACACCAGCCGTTATACGTAAAAAAAATGGCCCATCAGCTACTGCTGCCGATAATCACTTATTCAGAGTTAATATTTTTTGTATTTGTATTTATTAGGCAATTCATCCCAGCACAACAATTTGACAAAAATTATTTTACAGTGCTAGTCGGTAAAAGGCATAAAATAGGACCAATCTAATCTTGAAACTTAAAGCTAATGACTATGGCTAAGAAAAGGTTACAACAAATAATATATTTAATAAATAGTAAATAGATAAATAAAGGAATGATAGAGTACATTTGCTTAGAAGGAATCAGTATTTTAATTGTCTAGGTTATGATAGAAACTTGTTAATTCTTTATTGAAGAGCAGAGCATTGCTTATAAGCCTAACTCTAGAAGGGAGCGAGTTCCAAAGACGTATGGAATTAATGAAGAACTGGTGATCAGATATTAGCATACGATGTCTGAAGTGGGTAAGGAGAACAGATCTAGACGACTGGAGAAAATTTAGCCTCCGATACCGATAGTCAGGTTCCTTCATATATATTAATTTATGTAGCGTAGTGAGCGTTTTAAGTTTAATAAGGTTATCGAAAGAAATGTTTAGCAACCTGTAAGCATGTTGAGAGACGTGGTCAAGTCTTTTCAACCCATAGACGTATCTAGCAATGTTGTTATACACAACATTAAGTTTCCTATTACATACATAGTCACAATTGGAGTAAACCTCACAACCATAAAGGAGCGTAGGTATTAAGTACGCTTTTGCTATTAGTAGACGAATATGTAACGGAGTAAAATATTGTGTAAGCCAGAGTGTACGAAGCATCCCATACACTTTTCCCACTGTGCGGAAGATGTGATCTTTCCATGTCAGGGTTTTGTTAAAAACTATACCTAGATTTTTTGCCGTGTCAACGTATTCTATAATATACAATAAGCTAGATTCTTGTTCTGCCCATAAAATTGATATAGCCTTCAATCATATAATACGCTATGTATACGGTCTAAGTAAGTTTGACCATGTTTCTGCTTGGAAGTCATTGCTTCTGGGCTGTGATATCCATAATTACTTGAAGGCTAAGAGTTGTATTTTTCGTGTAAAACTAATTTGCACAAAAACACCATCCTACTTATACGATAAACTTATGTTTCCTAGATCTATCTGTTTTTTTTTTTTTTGTTTGGTTGAATGGCACGGACGCTAGTCCATAACGCCAGGTTGTATGTCGGATGGTTCTTTTTTTCAGATTGCTGTATATGTATGTGGCGGCCACCGTGGTGTGATGGTAGCGTGCTCCGCCTATCACGCCGTATGCCCTGGGTTCAACTCCCGGGCAAAGCAACATCAAAAATTTTAGAAATAAGATTTTTCAATTAGAAGAAAATTTTTCTAAGCGGGGTCGCCCCTCGGCAGTGTCTGGCAAGCGCTCCGATTTTATTTCTGCCATGAAAAGCTCTCAGTGAAAACTCATCTGCCTTGCAGATGCCGTTCGGAGTCGGCAGAAAACATGTAGGTCCCGTCCGGCCAATTTGTAGGGAAAAATCAAGAGGAGCACGACGCAAATTGGAAGAGAAGCTCGGCCTTAGATCTCTTCGGAGGTTATCGCGCCTTACATTTATTTTATTTTTATGTATATGTAATTTTAGCTCCACTAATCCACAATGGTAGTACCAAGGTGGCCAGAACCATGTGTAGCAGCTTGCAATTTGGTATTAATTATTGTAATTGTTCGTATTTTCAATTAGGGTTGGTTTTTTCATGGCACCACGCCAGGTTATATTCAATTTTAATTTTCGATTAATTGTTGATATTTATTTGTCATTTTTTAATAAAATTTTTTGGTATTTTTCCCAATATTTGTTAGCAAAAAATTTTTTTTTTATTTGTTTAGGTGGTATATGTATCTACCTGTATATTTATGTTAATGGGCAATTGCTATCCCGTTATTTGATCGTCCTCGGTGGCATTATGTATTGTAATTTATTATTATTATTTTTATTTATTAATATATACAAATATAAAACTTAATTATATATAGAGTACTAGCAGCTATGGCCATCGACTCGTATTGTAATTTAATTAATATATAGGGTTAATTTTTTAACCCGTTATGTATTTCTTTTAACTTCGGCGACGATATTAAAGAGTTATGAGCTTATGTATGTAAAACGAGAGTTTTACTTATGTTACAAAACTTCACATAATTATAATTGACGTTTATATGTTGAATGTATTTATTAACATTTTAATGTTAATTTGATTTTGCCCGATAGCAATCATATGTATATTTTTGCAGAAAATACGTATTTTTATTTTAATATTTTTTAAGATTTTTGCCCGGTAGCGATTGATTTTTTGGCACAATTTGCATATTTTTACGAACTGATAACGCGCACTTAAATGTTTTTAATTAAATTTTTTGTCATTTCGATTCGCGCACTATCCGCCATTTTATTCTCAACCGCATGAATAGTCCCTTTATAACACGCGGTTGAGTTGTAGGGAAAACCGAACTTGACGCTACGTCACAAAACGAAGTGGATTTAACCGTTTAAACAATCTTTGTTCCAAATTTCAACTTTGCTCCATCAACTCGACTGTTTTTTGTTAACACCATACGCACTTGGAACTCTATTCCAGCTACTGTAAGAAACTGTATAAACGAAAGAAATTATAGGCAAGTTATTTATAATTTTTTTTTCCTCATAGTCGACCTGAATTGGCCACCTATTGTAATATTGTAGTATTTATATATCTTTTTCTTTATTTTTATTTATCTATATTTGCTGATATAATCATGTTATGTGCTTCTTCTTCTTTGAAGGCTGTTAATATTAAGATTTAAATTTTTTTTCCTGTTTACTTAAAAGTTTATAAAAATTTTCATTTAGTAATGTGTTGTACTATAAAAGACCGGAAGATGGTCTTATTGTACTAATAATTCCCAAATAAATGAAATGAAATGAAATTTGTTAGCAAAATTGCATTTATTGGAAGTCATAAAATGTCACACTACAGAAAAGTTTTATAGAAGATTACTTACTAAACCGCACCAAATACATGTTTATGAAAGTTTAGCATACAATACATTGCATGTATAAGACTATACAATTCAAATATCTTAGAGGGTAGTGGAAGGTAAGTGAATTTAACTGCAAAATAGAAAGTACATATATGTTTATATAAAAGCACCGTATTGACCAAATATATGTATATCTGTATATGTTTATATGAATTAACAATGAGATATATAATTTTGTATATAGGTAAGTAGATAAATGTGTGTATATGTAGACAATTTCTTGCGTATGTAAACGCCGGCAAAACAGTTTTTTCATTCACTATAAAAATGCATAAACACATCCGTATATACGCTACTTGTGTAAATAATAGTATAATCGTCCAAAAGTAAAATATAATTATATATATATATATGTATATATAAAACGTAAACGATAATAATATAGCATTAAGTATTACAGCCCTTGGCCCATAGCAGAAATTCTCCCATTTCACTAACAGTCAAATTACGCGCTAATGCTTTTACACGTAAATTGCGATCGGTTGTGATAAGTACCAATTCAGTTTGTATAAAGCATTTGCCATCTGTAAAAAAAATAATAATTATTTATTTAATAGCACTGTAAGTAGTGAAGCAGTTTTGTGTTTATATGTTTATTGGTGTGTTTAATTTTACTTAGTATTAAAGAATTCATAAGCTTAACACTGGTTTATACTATTTGTATATTCAATTATTATTTTTGTTTGCTAATTGAAACTGAACAGTTTCGTTATAAAGTAATTATGGTATTTTCTAGAAGAGAACAGTTATTTTTCTCTTTGCACTTATTTAATAAATTAATTTTTGAGCATTTTTCTCAAAGCATCATAAATTATCATGTTGATGCAACATATTGCTAAAAATTATGTACGCATGACCCATACACAAAATACTGGCAGGAATTATAGTGGCGGTTAATAGTAATAGAATGAAAAATCTTTCTTTATATAAGAAACACTATCGTCTTTCGTGGTGGGATTCAAGGGGTTGTGTAGCGCAATATATAGCTACTCCAACCCAATTGTCAACCTCACCTTCGAGCGGCGAATCCCGTTTCACTAACAGACGAGGCTCTGGCGACCCCAAGCTCCTCATGGAACTTGGGTGTGGGGAGGGAGGGATGGCCTGAAGGTTTAATGTGGCCATATAAATCGTTCCCGAGATGGTCGGGCCAGCACCTTAATGGTGCTGTGTTACCGGAGCGTATCGGATCTGTATCCGACAAAGGACCATCACATCGATAACACTCCCCAAAGCCTTCGGGGAGTAACTAATCGCTACAACAACAACAACAACAACACCTTTCGTTCAACGAATATTTGTGGAAGTCCTTTTTTAGCAAAATACCATGGTGGTAAGTATTGATTATAAAAACCCTTTAGCATTTGTACCTTTGCTGGTTTCAGTGCTCATGGTTTTCGAAAGTGCGATGGCAGTTGCCAATATTTTATCATCATTCGAGACGTGCTCCTCTTCGGCCAATGCAAACAGCGATGAATTAATAAATGAGCCTTTTGTTGTGGCACACCTGTTAATGAAAGTTTTGTTTATAAAAGTATAAGCTCTTATACCACATAAATATAAGGGACTTCGTTGCAGATTGACCATTCTTTAGATCAATAAAAATAAATCTAGCTCTGGGAAAAATAATCAGTATTCACGGATTTTAAAAATAATTAAAATAATTAAAGTATTCATGTAATCCTGATTAACAGCTTATCTGTGGTAACATTTTTAATAGTTTGCAAAAGTAAAATACACTGGAAACAAATAATTTTTAAACAGGTAAATTGATAACGAGCTGACGTGAATATCCCAAATGCATGATTCAATTACTAGGTTTGTTCTTCAATGATGACAGATCTTTGACACTCCCAACTTGAAAAATCTGGACGGGTTGCTTTTACGAAGTAAGGAAAACGGGGAATAATTCAATCCCCTTCAGTGAAATTGTAGTAGACAAGTATCTTTGGTAGATAATAGTAGTGATAATAAATTTGTAAATGCCAAAATTTTTTGGGAAAATAATTCATTTCCTACGAAATATTTCGTGAATTGATAAAGTTATGTTGGTTTGATCATTCTTTCAGAAATTGTTTGAACAATGCCGTACGTTAGAATTTTATTCAATAATGCACTATCTCAAAATTTGTTTCCAAAACTCCCTACATGAGCATAAGTTCAATGCATTTTGTTATAAGAGGGAGTTAATGAAAAGCATTCTGAGATGAAGCGTTCTTCAATTTAACTCTAATATAGGGCGGTTTTGTGACAAATCCTGAATTGTGAAATTTTTGAAAAATATTTTGGGATAGCATGATTTTGAACAGGCAGCCCACATGGGGTGATACGCTACTCAGCAGCCGCAATGAACTGACAAAAACAAAAGTAAAAGAAAATGGCTAATTGTCTTAGAACTTTATATTCCTACCTTGACTTTGACAGAAGAGTTAAGCTTTTGTGCGGTCCTGCCGCTACACAGGGAGTATTCACCTTTTTATTCTGAAATTTCGGAAAGCTCTTTTCCGTTAAGTATTCATGGAAGCTTTTCGGACAAACCGTTAATTTAGAATATTCGGAATATGTTCATTTGATACTACCTCACGAGATCCGAATATACTTAATATTCCAAATATAAACAGATTCTCCTCTTAAATGGAGACGGATGTTCCGAACATACGGAATTAATAGATCAGAAGGTCGACTTTTAATACGCGCCCAAAAATATCGAGAGAAGTGTCAAAGACGCGTATTGACCTCGATAACAATATTCGAGGGCGGAAATAAAGATTCTAGCTCGTTCAAAAGATATTTTCGAAAAACCGAAAATTACCCCGGGTTTCGTTGACGGCCTTCAGCCGAGCTTATAAAAAATTACCCTGGCCGGTCCACCAATGAGGTCGGATCAAAATTAAATGCGTGAAAATTCCCTTTGTACACAACATCTTTTTCAGTGCACAAAAACATTACAACAAACACATGAAAATTGCCAACTTCAACTGCACATATCTCGGGACAGAGATACAATTTTCCTTTTCCGCCTTAGGATTATTGTTGTCGAGGTCACCTATCTCGATATTTTTGGACGCGTATTAGCAGTCCTGTTTTAGACTTTTACCTGAATAAGTTAACATGCCCAATGAGTACATTTCGTTATGGCATCTCCATTATTTACTAATGACATTTTTACGTGAATCGATTTAATAGTCGAGGTTTTGACGTTGAACGATGAATTTTGAATTGGTTTAGGTTTCGTATGTTCACAGGTTTACGAAAGTGCACGATACCTTGGTGTCCGTACTTTTCATAAAACCTATGTTCAGCCACACTAATAGATCGTGGCATAGTTAATAAATTCATCATAAAATTAAAATAAATGTTCTAAGGAATTATGCAGTTAAGAACTTATCGGGTATTTGTAAACTGATTGCTTCCTATTTCTACTACTAATATTTTTCGAAAATTCGCAAAGAAACAACACAGTTAACGGTTGCCAATTCGATTTGGGAGCAAAATGGCTGCAATTGTCAAAAAATGTGTCTGTCGAGCAAACCTCTTGTGATTGAATCATGTCCCAAATGTAATTTTTTTTATTGTTTTTGCTTTTTATAATTTTCATCCAGAAAAACCATTTAAGAGATCATTTTCTTAGAGCCACAGTCCTTCGAATAAAAAATTAAATGTTTGACTTACTTCACATTATTCTTTGCGCTACGTATAAAATCCAAAGAACGTTTAGCGCATGTAGATACGTCATCATAGTGATGTATGCGATGCATTTGTAAAGAATTCTGATACGAATCCACTTTGACACCTTTCGAGAGGCCATCTAATTCCTTGACGACTAAAATGTTATGTAAAAATTAGTAAGTGCAATGAGTTTTAAATAAGAGCGCGTGCACGGTAATTGAGAACATTCAAAAGTCAAAATAAAAAGCCTTTATGCGCTCAAATATACGACACCTTTATATCTATCAAAAATTACCTGTCAATGGTATAACAAGTATGTACCGTTTATATTGTTGTATGAGTTTTTGAAAATCATCCAGGCAATCAATAAAGCAGTTGGTATCAGGCATTAGATATCTGGGACGCACTTCAATATATAATTTCGTATCTACGAATTTCAGGATTTGCTAGTAATCACAAAAAAAATATTAAATAAACAAAAAATGTAAAACTTAGCACAAATTTAACTTACATCCAATTTCGCATTATATTGCTTCTTTACATTTGTTCTTGCTTCTAATTCCTTTCTTCTCTGCGTTAATTGCGATATTTGTATATCTTCGCAACTTGTGGTTTTAGTGTCGTTGGAGCAACCAACTGAATTTGTACCATTTACAAAAACATTTTCACTGTTATCATCTTCATCGTTATGTACCACACATAACATTTTCTCCATAGCGCCGTTTAACTCTTCCAAAGTAAATGCATCATCACTGGCAAGCAAACTTTTGTTCTTTGCATAACAATCATTGAACGTAGATATTTTAAAAATGCGTGCGAAAAATTGTTCACCATCATCTTTCCTTTCTACGATTTCGTGAGCTTTTGCATTATGCATATTTCTGCTTGACATTATTGGCGTGAATCCAAGTAAGTATATTTCTTCTTCTAGCATATTATCTGGTAAGCCACTTGTTGATTTATTAAGTAAATGCTTAAGCCATACGTAAAGGCATTCCCACTCCGACCAGGTGTCGATGATGACGTGCCTTTAATTAAACGTACATATATATTATTATGCAGTGAACAATTACATAAAATTATTAACACTAACTCTTCATTTCGCAATGGTTCCCATATTTCCACGTTGCGTCCCAACCAATCAGTATAAATATTTATGTATTGTAGAAAAGTATTCAGGTCCGTGTGACTAGAAAGCGATATTGATAGTATATGCTAAATACTTTTATATAAAATAATAAATCTTACTTCTTAGCTTGTTCGCCAAGAACATCCGAATTGAATGTTGTAAATAATGTATTACATTTGCTTAACAACAGACCGAAAAATTGATTGCAAAAGTTAAACGCGTAATAACGGATTTCTCTTCGTGATTCTGCAGTAGTTTAAAATATATAACGTGATTAATACCTGATAATACATTTACAAAAAATCAAAACCCAACTAGCTTACTAACCTTTGTGCATATTTTGCTCAAGTATAAATATATTTAAAGCTACGATTCTGAGTAGACGAGAACGTTTTATGGTCAATGTGCTTCGCTTAAGCAAAACATTTAGTTGTACTAAAAGTTTCCCTTGGTGTTCAATTACTGTTTCCATTCTAAAGGTTATACCAAGAAATCGAAATTACAATTAGCATAAACTATATAAAATAACAAATAGTGAAGGGGTCATATGTAGTAAAATTGTATTTACCCTATGCCTGTATAGACTTTTCCAATAACATATAAATAGAGTGATTTAAAGCGTCGAACCAGCTAAAATAAGCCAACATTAATCAAGAAGCATTCCGTAAATTTTAAGTATATTCAACTACAACAATATACTCACTTCTTCATCATCCAGCTCATTTAAACGTTTTTCCTCTTTTATTAAAATGTTTTTACTTCTATTGTTGTCTTCAGACTCGGAAGCACGATGTAGTCGGCGTACACCATCTACATGTATCCACACTTCTTTACGCATCGACTTGGAAGTACTTGAATTATTATGTCGTGGACTATGTTGATGTAGCGGTGATGTCTTTAATTCAGTTTCTTCATACTAAAATAAATCGAAACAGCTTGAACTACGAATAATAATTTATTTAAATTTACCTTCTTACGAATCTCATCAAACATTACTAAAAGGCTCTCGCGTGCTGAATATATCGCATTTGAGGACATTAGGCTACGCATATGAAAATAAACTGCATCAAATTTCTTGCGCTAGGAATATAAATCAAACAAAATTTCGATTTAATTAACAAATACAGTTTTTTCTATAACTTTGTGTTAAAGCATTTCACCAACCGCATTAATAGCTACTATTGCCAATTGATTGTAGGGTATACCATTTGTAGGTATTAGTGTTTGTGCCTGCTGATAATATTTAGCTGCATCATTGTAATCATTGGATTTTAGCTCTTTCGCTTTATAACGGCAAAGGTCACCCAAACAAATAAGTAGCTTTTGAGCGGCCACCTTGGCAATAAATTCAAATTTGTGCGTTGGGCGTTGTGTTGATATTTTTTCTTGAGTGATATTATTTGTTTTTTGTTCGTGATGTTGCTGTTGGATGTCGATGTATTTTGCATCCAATTGCATATGCAGCTTAGTATAAAAATGTAAACCTTCGTCAAAAAGCGCAAGCAAGTGTGTTTGTGCATCATCACAAGTGGATTTACATTTTGATATAAAATATTCTCGTACATTGTAAAATAGCAATTTCCAGAAGAAAGTATCGATCTTTTGTTCACAGCACAATTTTAGCTGTTGCAGTAGCAATTTTACAAATATCCGTTCGAGTTCATGGCGTGCTGTGGTAAATTCGGACCATTGCTAAGTTGAAGAAAAAATATAATAAAACAATTTATTACTATAGGGACGAAATTAACCTACTTCGACTACTAAATTTTGCTGCATCATCAAAGTAACATTTTCATAAAGTATTGGTAGACTTCGGGCATATTGTACATCAGTAAGCAACTCGAACCAAGGGGGTGGCTTTAGTTGTTGTTGTGTTTGGCGTACGGGTGTTGTTAGAATACCACTGACTTTCGGAAAGTGATCATTGAATTGTGGAAAACGCATTATCAGTTTCTTATCGTTCTCCCGATCAGTTTTCTCATTCAAGTTCTTATTTTTTTCTACCGCAATCAATTGCACTTGATTAACGTTATTTAAACGCAGAATACCTGGTATAGCCACATTCCCTTCTGTTTGGTTACTGCTCCTTGCGTCGTATTTCATTTTTACTGTAATGCTACTGTTAGCAGCGTTCCCGCTGGTTTCCAAAACGGGCTCGGCTTCTCCTTTGCAGCTGCTTTTGTATAAACTACTAACATCATTCACAGCTAGTGAACTCTTCTGCAAGAAATAACCAATGTGCGTAACGTTTGCTGCTCTGCCTCCTACCCCTAAATAGTTTTTATGTATGATTATTGAGATATATCTTTGCCATATGTTAATTTGTTTACTTACCTTCCCCAATCCCTTTTGTTGGTGTTTGCTGTTTTTGCGCAAGTTGTTCAATAGAACTTCCGTCTTCATGTTTTTTCGCCATTGTGTGCGCAGCCACCACTTTTCCATCCGTCGAGGTCGAAGGTCGTCCGCTATCATTTTGTGTGTAAACTGTGTCAACAACTGTTACCAACGAGTTTTCGCCAACATCTTCAACGATCCTCCTTTGCAGACGTTTGGGCAGATTCCGTATTATCGATATATCATTTTGTTCTCGTGTTCCCTTTCGATTCATATTTTAATTTAAAAGTTTCTACCAACCGCTGCATTTATTTTGGCTTTATTTGCGACCAATTTAGGTATGAAAAAGCAAATTTTTTTCGAAACAATTCCACGCGTTCATACGAAATTTGCAAATGGCAAAAAATGTATGCGCACATAATAAAATGTCAAATAATTATGATAGCGATGTAATTATCGTTGGTTAATCGATAGATGAATTGAGCTAGAGGTGAGGAGGCTCATTAAACCCTGCAAGAATACTAGCAGCAAAGATGACTTGATACGAAACATTTGTTGACACTCTCATTTTTTCCGCTCTCATGAGGGATTTATCTGAAATTTGTGTTGGCAACAATCACACATAAATCCCTCGCGCCAGCTCAAGCGGGTTCCAAAACAAAAAATGTGCAAGCTAAAACGAAAAACGGGCCAACAATTTCGATAAACTTTAGTTTGACCTACAACTGTAGAATAGCGTTCAAAAATTATGGGAAAAAGGATAAAATTATTTGTTTTAGTGTAAATATTATTAGTTCGATGGCGGAGGGTAAATATTATTTCCCATTCAAAAGTTATCACTAAAAATTGGTTTTGTAAATATGAAGTCCCGATGCAACCAGCCCATTTTGATCACAGAACCTGGAACGTCACACATGTAGGATAAGCCCTCCATTAAATGATGTTAACTATTATATCGTAGGTCCGATATACTGAAATTTCAAAAGAATATATGGTTTTCACTGCGATTTAAATGCGTTACAATATTTGACTAATTAAATTAACCAAAATGTAAATTGTACTTGGATTTGTTTATATTTATCTCTAACTAGTCGTTTTATTGTAAAAAAGGTTTGAAGAAATAAATATTTTACGACTATCCTTTTATTAAATGATTGAAACTTTAATCGCCGCATTGTTTGCCAAAAATACCCATATTCAGATCTATTCATTTATGTTTGGAGTGGCATCATTGATAAATGTTATAAAACATGTGCATTTTGACAGCGCTCTCTCGAAACAAAGAGTTGCAAATCCATTCACCTATGGTATCAAGTTCAATTCTCACGGGAATGCTCAATGCAGGTCATTGGAAGGCTTCAGAAGAAAAGTTCGTGATATTTTGATACACATGACTTGTGGTAGGTAAACTTCGCGGTAATTCTTTACTTTAGCTCACAAAAGGCGCGCTTTGGACCCAGGATCACGAAACAAAATTGAAAATTTTTATGTGGTTGTTTTAATTTTGATGATTTTGTTGTACCCACAAGAAAAACTGTGGGTAAAAGTGTTTTGCGCGGATATAGTTTTTGTCTCCAAACCGGTGTTGGACCTACACAGGGTAATTTTTTATAAGCGCGGCCTACCGCGAATGCAGAAAGGGGTTCTGCGCAAAAATACTATGGATCGCACCCCCGGTTTCGGAGCGCTCCGGGCCCATTTTTCGGTTTTTTGGAAATATCTTTTGACAGAAATAAAATTTTGAATTTCCGCTTTCGGATTCGTGGTCCTGGGATCAAATAGTCTAGTTGAGGGGTCGACTGCTAATGCGCGTCCAAAAATATCGAGAGGTGTCAAACGACGCGTCTTGACATCAGTATTAATAATCCGAAGGCGGAAAATACAAATTCTAACTCGTTCAAAAGATATTAACGAAAACCCGAAAAATTACCCGCGGGTCCTTCCGATACCGTGGGTGGGATCCATAGTATTTTTGCGCAGAACACCTTTCTGCATTGGAGGCCTTCGGCCGCGCTTATAAAAAATTACCCCGGGTGGGTCCAACACCGGTTTGGAGACCAAAACTATATCCGCGCAAAGCTCTTATGTTCACAATTTTTTTTTGTGGGTACACAACATTACAACATCTACATCGCTTCCCAAGGACTGCCATTTCAGTGTAACCCCATTTAATTTGTTGCGTCCCTCCCACAAATTGTCATCCTCCCAGCAGCTCCTTGCAGCGGGACTGCTCCATATTCTCTTGCTCCGGGAAGGTATCGAACACAATCCGGGTCCATCTCCTGACCCCGGTCCTGAGAAATGGTTTTGCTGCATCTGCCGGAAAAGAATATTTTTAGGACGGTCATACTCTTGTCAGTGTGTCTCGCGTAAGGGATGGTTGCATCGGACAGGTTGTTCTGGGCTAAACCCCAAAACCAGACGTCGACGTAACTTCTATAAATCTTTTGTGGCTCCTTGCTGTTCACGTCCTAGGACGTCCCGTAGTCTGCGCCTTAGCGCCCCCGCTAAATTCCAGCAGCCCCGCTGTTCAGCAAGCCACACAAAGTACCGGCTGTTGCTCGCTCCCCACGGCGCCACCAACTCACACGGCTGCTCCCACTCACACCTAATATCTCCGTAGTAGAGTCGGGAGCAATGCCGAGCATCAGCCCCTGCCCCGTCTTCTTCCCCCCTCTTTTCCGGCAGCAATTTTGTAGGTCAGGGAAACAGACTCTTATTCCCTACCTCCCTTTGCACCGTTTGCCAGCACAGAATATATACGTTTGCGACATCCGTCCATTGCAGCTCCTGCCATGGACGGTGCCACTTTCCTAGATGTTCTGGTCTCCGCGACGGCAACTCACAGCAAGATCTGAATTGCAGACCTTTTCTAGGTATAACGTCCACAGAAAAGATCGCGAGAGCGGAAATGGAGGCGGCCTCGCGTTTATCATACACCACACTGTGCAATATCATATATTTGATCCCGACATCGACCGCAGGGACAGTGTCTTGAACCTCAAGGATTATCTGTCCGGTCGGGCGATGCCAATCTAGAAATCATCAACATCTACATCCCTCCTGCCACCTGTTGCCCCAGTGGATACCGCCCTAATATCAGAGCCTTACTGGCAACAATCGCATCATCTTAGGCGATTTCAATGCCCATCACGATCTATGGCACTCAAACTTGCGGGCGGACAGTAGGGGTGAGATGTTGGCGGATCAAATAGAAGAAACGACGTTCTGTACAATAAACGGAGACGCCCCACACGTATGGTAGGAAGCTGTCACAGTTCGCCAGATATCTAAATCGTGAGCGCAGAACTAGTAAACTGCGTCAACTGGCAGCCGATGGTAACATTGGCATCCGACCACCTGCCTATACTTATTTCGCTCGAGCGTACCGCCGACTTCATCGTCACCAAAAAATGCACTTTCATAAACTTCAAAAAAGGAAAGTGGGAAGAATATAAATCTTTTACAGGCAACGTCTTTGCTGCCCCTATCCGACTGATGCCAGCCAAGGAGAGCGTGCCTTCCGTAAGGTCATTGAATCCGCCTCGGCACGTTTCATTCCCGCCGGGAGAATTCCCGAAATCCGGCCCCACTTCCCGGCGGAGGCCGCAAACTTAGCGAGAGAACGTGACCTTATAAGACAGCTTGACCCAGGCGACCCGCAAATAAGGGATATAAACCAACGCATCAGATTGCTTGTGGACGAACACAGGCGGGCGAAATGGGAGGAGCACCTAAGAGGTTGTAACCTCTCTACCGGCGTGGGTAAACTTTGGTCCACCGTAAAGTCCCTATCGAATCCGACTAAGCACAAAGACAAAGTTTCCATCGCCTTTGGCGACAAAGTGCTGTCGGGTGCGAAAAAATGCGCGAGCGCTTTCTGCCGACAATACATAACGCATTCTACTGTCGACCAAAATAGACGGAGGGCCAACAGACACGCACGTAAACATAAGTTTAGCGCGTCACCAATTACCATCACCGCCAAAGAGGTTGATGATGCCATCGGTCATGCTAAACCATCCAAAGCAGTGGGCCCAGACGGCATAGCCATGCCGATGCTTAAAAGCCTAGGGAAAGAGGGTTTCAAATATTTAGCACTTGTCTCTTTCCACCTTTGTCAGACCCGAAAAATGGAAAATGGCCAAGGTGGTCCCGCTACTAAAGCCTGCGAAACCAGCTAACATAGGAGAGTCATATCGCCCGATATCGCTCCTATCGGCAGTAGCCAAGACGCTTGAAGCCATTTTGCTCCCCCACTTCAAAGCAAATTTGCAGCTAGCCTGTCATCAGCATGGCTTTAGAAAACTCCATAGGACCACCACCGCGCTAAATGCCATTAGCACCCAGATAAATTGTGGTTCAAATCAGAAGCCCCACCATAGAACAGTACTCGTAGCGCTAGACCTATCAAAAGCTTTTAATACAGTCAACCATGGCACGTTACTGCAAGACTTGGAAGGGTCTACCCTTCCCCCATGTCTTAAAAGGTGGACCGCAAATTATCTGGGTGGTCGGCAGGCATCAGTGCAATTCAGAAACGAAATATCAAAGCCAAGAAGAATTAAACAAGGGTGCCTCAGGGTGGTGTCCTATCCCCACTTTTGTTTAATTTTTACATATCAAAACTATCTTCGCCACCAGAAGGAGTTACTATCGTTTCTTACGCCGGTGACTGCATAATAATGACCACAGGCTCGGGCCTATAGATTGATGAGCTTTGCAACAGAATAAACGGCTACCTACCTGATCTCTCCAGTTTTTCGCCTCGCGACCCTATTTACAACTTGGACGTCCCAAATTTCGACCATTTTGAATATCCACGTCGATGGCACTACGCTTCCGACTGTCCTACACCCCAAAATCTTGGGTGTGACGTTTGATCAGGATCTACATTTTGGTGAGCACGCAGCCGCAATCGTTCCGAAAATCCAGAGCCGTAATAAAATCCTCAAATCCCTTGCTGGCAGTACTTGGGGAAAGGACAAAGAAACGCTCATTACCACATACAAAGCAATTGGCCAGCCGTTTGCGTGCTACGCGTCCCCTATGTGGTTGGCAAGCCTAAAAACTACCCACTGGAAGAAGCTACAGGCCTGCCAAAATATTGCGCTCAGAACCGGCACGTGCTGTCTTCTTATGTCCCCAGAACACCATCTACATAATGAGGTGAGAATACTCCACATCAGGGAGAGAAATGAGATGCTAACCAAACAGTTCCTGTTGAATACCCAGAAACCTGGGCATCCCAACAGATATCTGATTGATGAGCCAGCACCGCCTAGGGCCTTAAGGAGTCACCTCCGTAAGCATTTTGAGGAAATACGGCACATGATAACTCAGCCGAATGAAGCAAAAAAACACAAGCAGGTTCTTGGTGAACTCCACAAACAGGCGTCGGACTTTTATGCCGGGAATTGCCCGGTGAATCCAGTACTCGGGAAACAGTACCCAAAACTTGCGGAAGAGGAACGCATACTCCCCAGGGAAACGCAAGTAACTCTAGCTCAACTTCGTTCTGGATACTGTAATAGGTTAAACTCTTACATATCCAGAATCAACCCCGACATACAAAATGTATGCCCCGCTTGCAATGTGTCCCCACATGACACCAACCATCTCTTTAATTGTAATGTGGAAACAACGACTCTAACACCCCTTTCATTATGGTCCACCCCTGTCGAAACAGCAAGTTTCTTGGACTCCCGTTAGAGGATATTGATGACAATTTGTGATCGGTTGCAGCTATTAGGTGGGGCGAAACGTTGCTGCAACAACAAAAACCACATGAACATCGCCAACTTCAACTGCAAATATCTCCGGACAGAGATACAATTTTTCTTTTCCGCCCTCTGATTATTGTTGTCTAGGTCAATACGCGTCTTTTGACACCTCTCTCGATATTTTTGGTAGCGTATTAGCAGTCGACCCCTCAACTAGGCTTTTACCCCGATTTTATTTTAACTATGACGATGTGCCTTAGTTTTTAAGGACAAAATCCAAATTGGCGGCCGCCGCGGTGTGATGCATAGTGTACCTATACAAGTGTGTCAACTAAGCGATAAACGTCAAAACTACAAACAGCCTCGCTCACCTGATGCAAATCTCAGGTCTAGAGTTACATAAGAGTACCTCAAACTGAGTTGCATTTGATAGTTTCCTAAAACTTTGTAGTATTCACAGATGAAATAGTTGCATATATTTCCGCGGAAATAAGAATACCCTGCAAAAATTGTTGGATTACGTGTTCCATTTTCTTCATGTTGGAGTACTCTACCAATACTCCTTTGCAATGCGTTTGCGGAGCACCATCAGCCGGACATAGCTCGTTTTTTAACGACAGTGATCACGACACGATGACGATCGAACATACGCCCCTATTATGAGACAAATTCGATCTTCGACTGTGGTCGAAAGAGCTGATCGAACGAACCTTCATTCGGTATTATGACGCGCGTTCGATGAAGGCAAGCGTTATTGTGAATTTCGATAAATTCAAAAGTTCACAATAGCACATTTGCTAGCACAGTGAGGGATGCTTCAAATCCTTTGGAAATGAATTCCACCACGTAAGTGTAGCTTTCTAAATAAGTTGTTAAATTGTTGAAATTATAAGTTTTGTTTATAGATTTATTCAAAACTTCAGACTGTCCAAAGAAAGGTTCATGGACTTGTTGTCCAGTACAGATGGACAGCTGCAGCAATGCACAAGGGCCAAGTCTATGCCTAATATCCTAAAATTGGCAAGAGTTCTCCGATTTTGTGCTCATGGATCCTACCATTTGGGCATTGGAAACGAAAATGCACTCGTACTTGCCCGCCCGACTGTATCTGTGGTACTATCAGAGGTTTTGAATGTCTTGGAAAATTTTATTTGTGAAAGATGGATAAAACTGAATTACGAGGAGGCTGAGCTGCATCAAGCCAAGTTGCATTTCTATAAGGTGCAAGTTCTTTTTGCTATATGGGGATTTTGTTCCATAATTGAAAGCAGTCTTTGAAGCTGTTGCTTTGTACTCACGACCTTGGACCTATATAAAATTAATTCAAATAGTTTAAAATTACTACTAGGTTGTAAGAAAGTAGAATATAAATACAAAAAACTTACATTTTAAACAATTATTTTTCTATTCGATACAGCGTCGACAACACATTTCTATTCGCTTGAAAATTAGATACAAAACGAAAATTTCGACAGAAATGAGGTGTTATAATACCAATTTCAAATTCAATTTTCGATGTTCGATAGCCAGCGAACATAGTGTACAAGTACAAGTGTGTTGACTTATCTGTCAAGCATTCTGACAGGCACTCGCTGGATTCGGCATGACAGCGAATTCAAAATGGATACCATTACCGAATGCGCCGAATGAATGAAAAATTGAAAAAGTCGAGACGATTGGTAGACAAAAATGTTGTCGTTGAGACCAAAAATGCGACTCTAGACCTGAGATTTCCATCAGGTGAGCGAGGCTGTTTGTAGTTTTGACGTTTATCGCTTAGTGAACACACTTGTATAGGTACACTATGCCAGCGAAGACCGAAGATCGAATAAAGCTCATAATAGGGGCCATAGTTGCCAAAAGTAAAATATTGCATGCAAATAACTAATAATAAAATTTTACTTTGGTAACTCTGATAAAATGCAACAGCGCACTGGTTTTATGTATACATACTATAGTATGTATAGAGAAATATTAGTTTCTTTATTCACGCAAATGCTAAATAACATAAGAATATTCGTAGTATAAAATATAAAAGTTGTATTGCCCCTCTTCATTTACTTTCATTTTAAATTAAATTCACTTCAAGGTTCGAATCGAGCTCAAGGCCAGAACAATCATTTTTTCTAATGATAATTATTGTTATTTTTTAATTTTTCTAAATTTGAAAAATTGTATTTTGTTTTTGGAATATTAAGTAGAAAAATGTTTCAGACAACTTGCCATAGCTGCGCAGATGGATCCATTTCGAAGGGTGCTAAGCCTTCGTCATCAGTACGCTTTAAGCTGGAGACATTGGTGCTTTATCGGTAACCGTATCGGTAACCTTATAGCTGGAGACATTGGTGCTTTATCGGTAACCGTATCGGTAACCTTATAACAGCTGATTCGACCAATCTTATGAGAATCAATGCAATAGATTATTGGTGCCGCTAAGGTCGTAACCGTATCGTAGCCAACCAATTGGGTTTTGGTTTACCGTCGTAACGATAAACAGCTGATTACGTTAGGGATACGGATACAGCGATACGACATACGGCACCAATGACTCCAGCTTATAACAGCTGATTCGACCAAACTTATGAGAATCAATGCAATCGATTATTGGTGCCGCTAAGGTCGTAACCGTATCGTAGCCAACCAATTGGGTTTTGGTTTACCGTCGTAACGATAAACAGCTGATTACGTTAGGGATACGGATACGACATACGGCACCAATGACTCCAGCTTTAGGCATGCTGCGTTAACCATTTAGCTATACAGCGGTGGTTTGTTTGACTGGCAAATTTGCTACTTCTATTCCTTTTTACCAACTATATTTATTCAGTGTTGCGCCATCTGGTGCAAATCACTGATAATGCTGGATTTTTGTTTATTTTCAATTACTTTGTTTGACATTCCCAAGTGCTCATGGTTTATTAACAATTGTTTTTGTTTTTATCGGCCTATTGATAAATCATTCAAGGTTCGAATCGAGCTCAAGACCAGAACAATAATTTTTTTCTAATGATAATTTTTGTTATTTTTTTAATTTTTCTAAATTTGAAAAATTGTATTTTGTTTTTGGAATAGTAAGTAGAAAAATTTTTCAGACAAACTGCCATAGCTGCGCAGATAGATCCATTTCGAAGGGTGCTAAGCCTTCATCATCAGTACGCTTTAGGCATGCTGCGCTAACGATTTAGCTATACAGCGGTGGTTTGTTTGACTGGCAAATTTGCTACTTCTATTCCTTTTTACCAACTATATTTATTCAGTGTTGCGCCATCTGGTGCAAATCACTGATAATGCTGGATTTTGGTTTATTGTCAATTACTTTGTTTGACATTCCCAAGTGCTCATGGTTTATTAACAATTGTTTTTGTTTTTATCGGCCTATTGATAAATCATTCAAGGTTCGAATCGAGCTCAAGGCCAGAACAATAATTTTTTTCTAATGATAATTATTGTTATTTTTTGTTCTGGCCTTGAGCTCGATTCGAACCTTGAATGATTTATCAATAGGCCGATAAAAACAAAAACAATTGTTAATAAACCATGAGCACTTGGGAATGTCAAACAAAGTAATTGACAATAAACCAAAATCCAGCATTATCAGTGATTTGCACCAGATGGCGCAACACTGAATAAATATAGTTGGTAAAAAGGAATAGAAGTAGCAAATTTGCCAGTCAAACAAACCACCGCTGTATAGCTAAATCGTTAGCGCAGCATGCCTAAAGCGTACTGATGATGAAGGCTTAGCACCCTTCGAAATGGATCTATCTGCGCAGCTATGGCAGGTTGTCTGAAAAATTTTTCTACTTACTATTCCAAAAACAAAATACAATTTTTCAAGTTTAGAAAAATTAAAAAAATAACAATAATTATCATTAGAAAAAAATTATTGTTCTGGTCTTGAGCTCGATTCGAACCTTGAATGATTTATCAATAGGCCGATAAAAACAAAAACAATTGTTAATAAACCATGAGCACTTGGGAATGTCAAACAAAGTAATTGAAAATAAACAAAAATCCAGCATTATCAGTGATTTGCACCAGATGGCGCAACACTGAATAAATATAGTTGGTAAAAAGGAATAGAAGTAGCAAATTTGCCAGTCAAACAAACCACCGCTGTATAGCTAAATGGTTAACGCAGCATGCCTAAAGCTGGAGTCATTGGTGCCGTATGTCGTATCCGTATCCCTAACGTAATCAGCTGTTTATCGTTACGACGGTAAACCAAAACCCAATTGGTTGGCTACGATACGGTTACGACCTTAGCGGCACCAATAATCGATTGCATTGATTCTCATAAGGTTGGTCGAATCAGCTGTTATAAGCTGGAGTCATTGGTGCCGTATGTCGTATCGCTGTATCCGTATCCCTAACGTAATCAGCTGTTTATCGTTACGACGGTAAACCAAAACCCAATTGGTTGGCTACGATACGGTTACGACCTTAGCGGCACCAATAATCTATTGCATTGATTCTCATAAGATTGGTCGAATCAGCTGTTATAAGGTTACCGATACGGTTACCGATAAAGCACCAATGTCTCCAGCTATAAGGTTACCGATACGGTTACCGATAAAGCACCAATGTCTCCAGCTTAAAGCGTACTGATGACGAAGGCTTAGCACCCTTCGAAATGGATCCATCTGCGCAGCTATGGCAAGTTGTCTGAAACATTTTTCTACTTAATATTCCAAAAACAAAATACAATTTTTCAAATTTAGAAAAATTAAAAAATAACAATAATTATCATTAGAAAAAATGATTGTTCTGGCCTTGAGCTCGATTCGAACCTTGAAGTGAATTTAATTTAAAATGAAAGTAAATGAAGAGGGGCAATACAACTTTTATATTTTATACTACGAATATTCTTATGTTATTTAGCATTTGCGTGAATAAAGAAACTAATATTGCTCTATACATACTATAGTATGTATACATAAAACCAGTGCGCTGTTGCATTTTATCAGAGTTACCAAAGTAAAATTTTATTATTAGTTATTTGCATGCAATATTTTACTTTTGGCAACTATGGCCCCTATTATGAGCTTTATTCGATCTTCGGTCTTCGCTGGCTATCGAACATCGAAAATTGAATTTGAAATTGGTATTATAACACCTCATCTCTGTCGAAATTTTCGTTTTGTATCTAATTTTCAAGCGAATAGAAACGTGTTGTCGACGCTGTATCGAATAGAAAAATAATTGTTTAAAATGTAAGTTTTTTGTATTTATATTCTACTTTCTTACAACCTAGTAGTAATTTTAAACTATTTGAATTAATTTTATATAGGTCCAAGGTCGTGAGTACAAAGCAACAGCTTCAAAGACTGCTTTCAATTATGGAACAAAATCCCCATATAGCAAAAAGAACTTGCACCTTATAGAAATGCAACTTGGCTTGATGCAGCTCAGCCTCCTCGTAATTCAGTTTTATCCATCTTTCACAAATAAAATTTTCCAAGGCATTCAAAACCTCTGATAGTACCACAGATACAGTCGGGCGGGCAAGTACGAGTGCATTTTCGTTTCCAATGCCCAAATGGTAGGATCCATGAGCACAAAATCGGAGAACTCTTGCCAATTTTAGGATATTAGGCATAGACTTGGCCCTTGTGCATTGCTGCAGCTGTCCATCTGTACTGGACAACAAGTCCATGAACCTTTCTTTGGACAGTCTGAAGTTTTGAATAAATCTATAAACAAAACTTATAATTTCAACAATTTAACAACTTATTTAGAAAGCTACACTTACGTGGTGGAATTCATTTCCAAAGGATTTGAAGCATCCCTCACTGTGCTAGCAAATGTGCTATTGTGAACTTTTGAATTTATCGAAATTCACAATAACGCTTGCCTTCATCGAACGCGCGTCATAATACCGAATGAAGGTTCGTTCGATCAGCTCTTTCGACCACAGTCGAAGATCGAATTTGTCTCATAATAGGGGCGTATGTTCGATCGTCATCGTGTCGTGATCACTGTCGTTAAAAAACGAGCTATGTCCGGCTGATGGTGCTCCGCAAACGCATTGCAAAGGAGTATTGGTAGAGTACTCCAACATGAAGAAAATGGAACACGTAATCCAACAATTTTTGCAGGGTATTCTTATTTCCGCGGAAATATATGCAACTATTTCATCTGTGAATACTACAAAGTTTTAGGAAACTATCAAATGCAACTCAGTTTGAGGTACTCTTATGTAACTCTAGACCTGAGATTTGCATCAGGTGAGCGAGGCTGTTTGTAGTTTTGACGTTTATCGCTTAGTTGACACACTTGTATAGGTACACTATGCATCACACCGCGGCGGCCGCTAATTTGGATTTTGTCCTTAAAAACTAAGGCACATCGTCATAGTTAAAATAAAATCGGGGTAAAAGCCTAGTTGAGGGGTCGACTGCTAATACGCTACCAAAAATATCGAGAGAGGTGTCAAAAGACGCGTATTGACCTAGACAACAATAATCAGAGGGCGGAAAAGAAAAATTGTATCTCTGTCCGGAGATATTTGCAGTTGAAGTTGGCGATGTTCATGTGGTTTTTGTTGTTGCAGCAACGTTTCGCCCCACCTAATAGCTGCAACCGATCACAAATTGTCATCAATATCCTCTAACGGGAGTCCAAGAAACTTGCTGTTTCGACAGGGGTGGACAACAGGGGTAACAATTGTTTTTGTTTTTATCGGCCTATTGATAAATCATTCAAGGTTCGAATCGAGCTCAAGGCCAGAACAATAATTTTTTTCTAATGATAATTATTGTTATTTTTTGTTCTGGCCTTGAGCTCGATTCGAACCTTGAATAATTTATCAATAGGCCGACAAAAACAAAAACAATTGTTAAATTCACTTCGATAATTCTTTCCGACACAATTCCTCATTAGTACTTTGGCATATGATCCTCTGTGGGTGCTTCATGGAGTACTACAGTGAAAGTACTCTCACGTATGTACTCTATGGAATACTCACAAACAAAGCGAGAGTGGGATCACCTACTCCTCTCCTAGGACATCGCAATGTTAATTGGAGCACATTTTTTGTATGAATACAGATTAGATTTGGAGCAGTCCTATACTCCCAAAGGAGTATTCCTTACATTATTTATAGAGTATGTATGATAAATCCAAAGAAGCGAATTAGACAAGATAAAAAGATAACTGAACACTTTATTGTAGCCAACCGGCCTTTTATACGCAAAGAAAACAACGGCACAATCGTATGATTATTATTCTGTTATGACAATGAAACACACATAGAGATGATACTTTGAGTAGACGGTAATACATAAGGCGGTCAGCACATACTAATCGAACTGCACCGACTCAATCTCGTACATCCTCTCCGGCTGAGTCCTGTGGACTTAGGATTCCTTCGCTAGATTCGACAATGCGGCATACCCGCTGGACTGGGCGCTGACACACATGTTTGCGATGTAAACCTCTTTCGAATGTGCTAAACTCTATGGTGACCACACGTACCAATCCCTCGCTCCCCGGATGTACCTCAGTAATGCGACCAATTCGCCAACGGGAAGGTGGTAGTTGCTCATTTTGAATAGCTACGATGTCACCAACCTGCATATTAGGGGTAGGTCGCGCCCATTTGCTACGAACCTGCAGCTGTACCAAGTACTCCTCCTTCCACCGTTGCCAAAAATGTTGGAGCATGCGCTGCAGTCGCTGATAATACTTGAGACGGTTGTCAGGTGCATCTGAATCACTGGCTTCTGGTCGTGAATTCAATGGACGACCGATAAGGAAATCCCCAGGCGATAGCGCAACAGCACCTTCAGGATCGTCATGGACAGCGATAATCGGTCTTGAATTGAGGCATGCCTCGATGCGCTTCAGCAATGTACTAAGCTGAGAGTAGGGGAGTACTGTGTCACCAGTGACGCGCTTAAGATGCTTCTTGGCGGAGCGGACCGCAGCCTCCCATAAACCTCCTTGATGTGGCGCTGAGGGAGTTATGAAATGCTAATGGACACCGGCATCCGACAGTCGTTGTTTGGAATACGTGTTGTTCCAGTTCGCCAAGTCAGATTGGAGTAGACGATTTGCACCGACAAATTGACTGCCATTGTCACTATAGAGATTGGTACAATAACCTCGGCGACTGACAAACCTATCGAAGACATCAAGAAATGCTCTGGTGCTTAGGTCCTCTGCCAATTCAATGTGCACAGCCTTGCTACACATGCATACGAAAATCGCTGCATACGTCTTTGTGGTAGTCTTAGAGCGTTTGCCGCCATGACGGACTAGAAAAGGCCCAGCGTATTCCAACCCACTGTTGGAAAATGGTGGAGCAACTAACACGCGGGAACGAGGAAGGTCAGCCATTTTTGTTGTTGCATAGCCCGTTGATGTAACCTGCAAACTTTACACTGATGTATACAACGCTTTACCAGAGCTCTCACGTGCACAATCCATAATTCCCGACGAAGATACTGTAGCATCTCTCGTATACCACCATGCATAGTTACGTTGTGTGCGTTGCGCACCAAGAGGGTAGCCAATGTGCATTCCTTTGGCAAAATTATGGGGTGACGCTGCTCGTAGGGGAGATCTGCGTTTCTCAGTCGACCACCAACACGTAGAACTTCATCGTCACCCAGCATGGGATTCAGAGGGAGCAACTTGCTTGAGGCAGAAACACTTGAAGAAGCTCGCAAACGATTAATTTCTGACATGTAATATTTACCTTGTGCCTCGCGAACGAACAGCAGCAATGCTTGGCGAATCTCTTCTGCTAATATCACTGGTGTACGCCAATGGGATCTACCAGCTGGTCGAAATCGTAATACATAGGCTGTTGTGTGCAAAACTCGCTGTAGTGTGCTAAACCGGTCAACAAGTGGAATGAAGGCTGAAGAATGGTTGGCATACCGAACCTGTATTGTCGGAGTTGTGGTAGTGCAGAGGAGTGCTCGAATTGGTCTCAGCTCAGAATTGTGTACCTGTTGCTCTACGTTGTCGAATGTGTGGGATTCTTCCTGATCGTAAACTCTACATATTTACTTCTTAATTGCTCATCTTTGCCCAGACGCCGCTCAAGATTGAAAATACTACAAATTGCATTGATGTACTACTCCCCGAGTCGTGGCGCATTTGGAGCGAACGGTATCTGAACACTATAGCGACCATCAGGTTTACGTGATACGGTCTGTTGAAAAATCTCTTCGCAGATGGTTTCTGTGGCTTTGGGACGAGGTGCTTCCTCCAGTTCCCAGAAGCGTTGTAGAAGCTCATCAAGCCGCTCTTCCGATATACTAAATTCGGACTGGCTGTCCAAGGCTACAAGTGGCGAACAGCGTGGTGACGTAGGTCCGCAAATGACCCAACCAAGACGCGTGTGAAGAGCACATGGCTCCTTGGGCCCACCGATGATAGTATCACTCAGGAGAAGCATAGCCAAAATATCAGCTCCAATGAGCACATCGATGATACCTGGTGTGTGAAATGCCGGATCCGCAAGTGGAATACCATGTAAATGCTTGTACTGGCTAATGTCTATTGGTGACGATGGAATAGTTGAAGTAATGTCCGGGAAGATGTGTGCCTCAAAGCAGCACTCGAACTTCGCATCATGATAAGAACGCATAATCAAAGTCGTCTGTCCACACGATGTAGTGGAGCTCTGTGAACCGATACCCTCCACAATGAGTTTGGATCGTCTTAAAAAATGACTCCGTAATGAAGCTTACCTGAGAGCCCATGTCGCATAAGACGCGGCACTCCACCTCTTCTCCCACGCTATCTACCACTAAGGCTTTTGCAGTTGCCAGAAGAACGATTCCCTCGGAATGTGCCAGGAGGGACTGAACAGCGTCAATACGGGGTAGTACTTGAGCGGTGGTGCCGGCACCCGATGATGATTGTAATACCGTACTTGTGTTTGTTGGTGCCCGCTCGCTTGCCCTTACAAAGCAATGTGTTGTGTTTCTGCTTGCAATTGTTGCAATTGCCCGAGGTACAATCCCTGACTGAGTGACCTGATCCCAAGCAATTAAAGCAAAGCGATAACGTACCATTTGTAGGCGTTGATCCAGACTTAATGCTCGAAATTGAGGGCACTTGAATAGGCGATGTGACTCGGAGCACCGTGGGCACGTAGAGCGCATATTGGCAGTTGAAGATTTCGGTGTCATCACATGTGACTGTACAGAACGGTTAGCTGCAGAATGTCTTAACGGCGCAGTGGAGCTCATCCTCAATGTGTCAGCACATGTCTCGATCTCTTCTAGCATTTTCTGTAACTGTGGAAGCGTATCTGAGTGGTAGAGGACAGTCCAGTGAGTCGCCGCTGATGTGGGTAACTTTCGGAGAACAATGAGATATACGACGGCAACCCATTGATCTGTTGCCAATCCCAGCACATTTATTGCACGCAGCGTGCTTCGTACAACGTCGATAACATTTCGAATATTACGTTGCGTTAGAGCTGGATGATCTGGCAAGTCTAATAAACGATTCACATGAGACTCAACCAACCGCCTTGGATTGTCGTACCGCCGCTTCAACTCTGCCCATAGCTGTTCATAACCTCCAGTGTATACGCCACCAACCATAGGCACGGCCTGGGCATCCACGCACTGTCTCAACCGGCTGAGTTTGTAGGTATCGTCTAGCTCAGTACGATTGTGCACCATTGATTCGAAAACGTCTTTAAACATCAGCCAGTTTTCCTGCTTACCATCGAATGTAGGTAGCTTCACAGGATCGAGCCGGTGGTCCATTTGGCAACGACTAGACGCAAAGTTTGTTGTTGTATTGCAGCAACACGAATACGCTGCAGTTTTGTAACTATGCTGCCACATATGGTCTCCATCTGCGCCAGTAGCTGCTCATGTGCATCAAGCTCTTCTGAGGTGGCTTCTCCCACTAAAATCATGTGGTTTTCCATAAAGCGATTGTAATGGCTTGCCAACCTAGTGATTGTGTGTTCTACCTGTACATCGTCCGGGCTATACCCTTTAGCGTCCACCTCTGCTTTGATGCGCAAAATACTGCTCCTTGCGGATTTCCTTATGTTGATTGCTGCCATGGTTGTACGCTTGCAAATTTGGTAGTTCGCAAATTTTAATTAAATTAAACAAGTAAACTAAACGCGACTATACAAACATATACGATTTTAAAAATACTGAAAACAATTAACGCGTTTGCACTCCTCACAGGAGACACCAAAAAATGTATGATAAATCCAAAGAAGCGAATTAGACAAGATAAAAAGATAACTGAACACTTTATTGTAGCCAACCGGCCTTTTATACGCAAAGAAAACAACGGCACAATCGTATGATTATTATTCTGTTATGACAATGAAAAACACATAGAGATGATACTTTGAGTAGACGGTAATACATAAGGCGGTCAGCACATACTAATCGAACTGCACCGACTCAATCTCGTACAGAGTACTCGCGTTTTTTGAAGGGTTGTTACGGTCTGCTGCTACGGTCTACGGCTACGATCCACTTGGGAGCGTGTTCACGCGAACACACCTAACGATGTGGCGAAAGTTGCGATAAAAAGATATCGAAAAAACAAGAAAAAGACAGACCGGCCATCACTACGAAAAAAAATCGGCTCTTTTTGAAGATTGAGTTTCCGCCGTATACACATAAGGAAAGAAAAAGTTTGGTAAGGGAAACTAAATCAAGAAAAATCGCCGAGTTGCCGGCCAAATCGACACCAAATTAGATGATGGTGGTAAAACGTATTCACCGATGGTGTTTTTAAATGATTATTGGGACTTACAACGTGAACATTTTCCCATCAATGAAACAACGCCAGAATTAGATCTGCATTTTAACCTATCAACCATTAGGCATGTTCAAGTGGCAATTGTATGCTGCGCAGAAATAAAAAAAAAGGGGGGAATTGGGTGGTAATATATCTTAACCTAGGAGGACACTACCACCGGCGTAAAGGCCAGCACGAAGCTTTATCGCCACCTGGGTCTTTTGTTCACCTCGGACCACCGCGCCAACCACCACCAACGGTGCCTACTATTACCACGGGCATCACCATCGGTAGTACCTCCCCCAACTCCTTCATAAGCGCAACCACGAGCGCAACAACCATCAGACGTGCTGCCACACCAGTTGCAACGCACGTAGTGGGGCCACGTACATAGGCTTGAGGCCATTAAGGTTAACACCAACAACAGGCGGTTCCACCGACCCCAAGACTAGCGCACCTTTATTAACTGCGCTCATACCGGCAATAATACCAGCCGCATCCTTGCTAGCCGCGCTCATGCCGGCAATGACACTACTAGCGCATCTTTATTAACTGCGTCCATACCGGCACTAACACTACTAGCGCTACCCTTACCAACTACGACCAGATTGGGCTACAATAAACCTGCTACAATGACAATCACAGCGAATATAGGCCTGCGGGCATTCCAATTGCGATAACGAACATCATCGGTTAAAGCGGTGAGTTCGTTCCACTACTGAACTAAAATTATGTATTTGTAGCCTTAACCTTTTTTTTAAATTATATTTTTGACTCCGCAACATTATATAATGTTAATGTAACCACAACTAAATTAAAAGTGAATTGTTTATATAAAACACAAAGACCAATGTGCTAAATACCTTTGCACTGTAAATAGGATTGCAATTTGGTAGAAAAATGGAAAAATGAATTCCCTGTAGTTAAAGGAACTAATATTAAAAAAGCATAAAAACAACTCAAGATTGATAGTAATGTAAAGTTTATGTCCTATAACTAAAAACCACGAAGATCAATTTAACGTAACTATTTAGTGTTGCAAAAAAGGGTATAAAGCTAATTAAAAGAAAAAAAAACCATATTCGAGTATATATCAATGTAATGTTTAAGTCATAGTAAATTGCCTTTTTTCTACAAGAAAAAATTTTAACCAACAAAAAAACAAAGCATATTTTAATGGTCATGGGTGTGCAATTTATACTGCCTGTGAAACAAAGAAAAAGGTGTTTCAGGTATTAAAATCTGCTTTGCGTTGTGGTAAAATTTTACTAATACATTTTTTTTTATTGATGCCATCGTGGCGAATATGATTTTGGAGTGAGCAAAAGTGTTGATATTGTTTCGGTAAGGAATAAAGTTTTATTGGTAATTCAAGCTCAGTTGCATTATCAGTAAAATGCATTAACTCTATATTAAGAGACGCAAATAACAAGTAATGCGGGTTGGCTTGCGCTAGCAAAACAAAACTTTTTGTTGTATACAGTTTTTTTTGGGTGACTGAGTCGAACTAAACCCGAAACAATACCAACCCTAACACTTACTTGTAAAACAGTTTACGTTTCACTTGAACAAGTAAAACGATTTCAGTAATTGTACTATAAGTTTAAAAGGTTCATGTTTTACTAAACAGGTGAATGACTTCGGTAATTTTTCCATGAAGCTAAAAGCTTACGTTTTGCTTGAGCTTGTGAAACAATATTTTTTGAGGGGTAGGATTTACCCCAAGTTTAGTCCTAGTTGCGTTTATGACTAATTTCTCAGCGCATAGTACATATTACTGTCATTATACTATGTGTAATACCGAATTGATGTTTAGTTAAACTCAAAGTAATTTTAATACAACAACTATTAATTTTGTAAGGGGGCCCCAATTAGCAGAAGTTGTATCCAAACTGTACAGCCCTAAGATAGATTTGTAAAAAAACAAAAAAAGGAGAAAAAAAGGGCATTAGACCAAAGTTCTACAAAAAAAAAAAGATTTTCTTTCATTACATATATAGTATAATTTTATTTTAGTACATAAATAGCCTTTTTGATTGCTATAAACTCTTTTCAAAAAAATTTGTTTATAAGCTTAAATAGGTTCCAAAACCCGTGTAGTAAGAAGTAAGAGAAAACAAAAGAGAAATCTATGTTAGTAGTAATAATGAGCATTGAATAAATTTGTTGACAATATGGGAATGCTGACTTCCTTACTTGTTTAGAAGGCACTTAGGGCACACAGGTAAGGGGCCACCGGAATTTTAGGTGCGACGGTGGCCATGGATTTTGAGGGTGGGCATAGCACCGGGCGTCGCAACAACACCCGCGGCGCCCCTCTATATATTCGGCCCTTTTTGTTTTTCACCTTTTTATTTTTACTTTTCAGCTTTTTTTATTTCAGCAGTTAGTAACCGGTCGTTTCCGGTTCGGTTAGTTTTTTTTTGCGTTTAGTTTATTTTGAGTTCTTTTTTTTCGAATTTGAATTTTTGAATTTTTAAATCTTTGAATGTCAACGGTCTGTCCGTGACATCCGGTTCGGCCGGATGTTGTTTTATTTTGCATTTATAAGCGTTTTGAGTCGGTCTCTGCGCTTCTGTCAGTTTGTTTTGAATTTGACAGCTGCTCGTTTTGATAGGCATGATATGACCTTTTTTCTGTTTATGGCGCAGGAACAGTAAGGTTGGCAAGGACCCACCCCAGCCGACAATGACTAGACACTGTGCACCACAACATCATGCCGACCGCCTTCCTTACTGCTTCCATAGTAAATGCAACTCCATAACAGATGGCGCCCAACGTGATTTGGTGCCTGAGGCGCTGTCGCGCTGGTCATTTTGGTCAACTTGTGAAGTTGACCATCCCACCAATCCGAGGTGTGCAGCCGCAGGAGCAGCCGCCTGCGTTGCGGTGGGATGGTTGGACGGATCAAGTTGTCCAGAATGATCATCGATGACAGTTGCTGAGGGCGCCATAACAGATGGCGCCCAACGTGGCAACTAAGGCGCTGGCCGCGAGGGTCAGTCGGGTCAACCCGTGAAGTTGACCATCCCACCAGTCCGAGTGAGCAGCCACAGAGCTGCCACCTACGTTGCGGTGGGACGGTTGGACGGATCAGGTTGTCCGGGCTGGTCATCGGAGGCAGTGGCCGAAGGAGCCACGGACTTTACGTCAGTCTCCGGATTTTTTTTTATTATTTCACCCAGTGAGGCAGTGCTAAACGCACTTGATTTTTTTGTAAGTGGGGTTTTGTGTTTCCGGAATGTTGTCCGTTAGTCGGTTTGGTAATAATATGTCCGCTAACTTGGGTTTCAATTTTTTTTTTTATGTTAAAATTTTTTTTTTTCAATAAATTTTTTTTTATGCCGAATTTGTTTTGTTTTGTGTTGTCTGGAGTGTGTGTATGTGTTGATAGAACCCCAGCTCATCCCACGTCTCAGGTGGCAACGCATAGTGCCACCTGGATTGTGACGGGTTGAGCTGGGATTCAGAGTGGCACTCCTTCCTGTCCCACCAGACTGGGGGAGCGGTTCCGAAACCGCTCCACCCATTGCGGCGGAGGCAGGAGGGGTGTCCAGCGAGAATGGACGGGAGGCCTCAACACCCCCAACCAGTCCCAGGGGCAAGCCCCTGGATACTGCCCCTGCGTTGCGGCTGGGCTTGTTGAGACCCACCCGTGTGTGCCTGGAGTGACCCTAGTGACCCCAACCAGTCTCGGAGGGGGGCCTTAAAACCCCCTCGCACTGCGGTTAGGAGCACTAGGGACAAGCATGAATGAGTCTATGTAATTTTTTTTCTCGCCTGTAGCCCGAGTGCCTTCGGGAAGGGATGCCAGCATTCCCATTGATTGCACGACACATTTGAATTGCTTCGTCGCTTCTGTTTTTTTCAGCTTTTGAAAGTTTTACTTATTTTTTTTGTTGTGTAGAAATTTATATACCCAAACCTTTTTTTGAATTCTTAACTGCCTTACGTGGCAAAAGTTTTTTGACCTATAACTGACCATTTTTTTTTAATATGTCGCGCGACCAGTCGTTCGGGCAACCGGGCCGGAATACCCCGTTTGGGAGTGCAGGGAATTACCGGGGAAACCAGAACCGGGGCAGTAAAAATAGAAGGGCCTTCTCTCAGGCCAGGCGTCCCTTGGTGGTGCACACCCCAGTAGGCGGACAATATGGAGACCCCGCGTTAATAAACATGGGCTCGGACCTGAATGACCCTCGCGAGAAACTGGACGGACCTGTACGCACCAGTCACGTGAACGTGCACGATATCTCGGGGCTAATGCCCAATGTGCAGATCTACGCACCAGAAGGAGCTGGTGCTTTACCACCAAATCAGGAGATTGGAAATTTCGGAGACGCTACAAGTGATCGGGCGAATACCTTAGGAATGCAGGACGAAGCCACTCGTGGAGGCTCGTGGGTGGACGTGCTACACCAACTGTTCCAGGCTTCGCAGGAGGAAATGCGGAGAGAGATGGGCTCAATTAGAGCCAATATGGCCCAGCTCAACGCCACTCTCGAATCCACGCAGCAAGCGAATCAGCAAAATAGGAACGCAAGTAGGATGGACCGTAACCCATTTCCAAAGGGAGTACCACCAATGTACCCGACTCCAAGCAGCACAGCAGTAAAACCGCAGGAGTGGAAAATCTCATTTGACGGCACTGGGAGCGTAGCCGATTTCCTCTTCAAACTGAACACCTTGTGTGAGCGCAAACAATGCCCTGACGAACAAATAATGGCTAGTCTCCACCTGTTTCTTTCCGGGTGGGCCGAAGAATGGTACTGGCTGTTCACAAAACAAAACCCTAATGCGACATATGCCTTTTTGTGCTACTCATTGAAAAGAGAGTTTGGCACTTTGAAAACTGACCACGAGATCATGATGGAGATCTCCATGCGAAAGCAGAAAGCAAGTGAGTGCTATGACGTGTTTCACACGGACATAATCTCCTTGAACGCGCGCTTAAGAGAGCCAATGTCGGAGCTTCTACTGATTGACATAATAAAAAGAAACGTCAACAGTAGCCTTAAGCTGATGCTTGTCAACGCAGATGTAAGGAACCTTCATGATCTACGGGATGTAGCACGCAGAGGTGAACAAGTGCTGAAAGAAAGCAAGCTGTTGGGAGCTACTTACCCAGGACGGCATGTAAACGAAGCACGCGTGACAACCCCGGACATGAGGATGGAAAACGAAGACGGCGAGACGGATCCGCAGATAGAGGCGCTGGAATATCGACGCAGCAGAAGACCGGATTATTCGGGAATCCAATGCTGGAATTGCCAGGGAATGGGCACTCCTATATATATTGTGAGGAACCCATAAAAAATCCTTTTTGTTTCAAATGTGGGTATAAGGGGGTATTTACTCCTAAATGCCCTAGGGACCATCGTAGGCAGGGAAACCAGTACCCGAGCGAGAAGATGGGGAAACCTCGTTCGGCTTCATAGCTCCCACACCAGCCGGTGCTCGAGGCGTCGTCCCAGGCACCGAACCAGAGGGCGAACCTCTGCATGGAGATGGTGAGCTTCCGAGGTGCAGTAGTACCCTGGCGGAAGAACCCTCAAACGTAATAATAACCTTCCCTGACAGTACTGACAATTCGAATAGTTCTGAAGCCGAGAGTCAAACGTCTTCATCCGTGATGGGCGAGCCGATTAGAATTCTGCGACACCAGCATAGGGATGTCGCTTGCCAAACGCAACTTTCACCAAACCTAGAAGAAAAAGAACATAGGTATAAACAAATAAGACATACCATTTTTGAACAATATCCGGTATCGGACAATATTTTGAAGTGTAGGAAGAGATACCACAGGAGAGTACAGGAGCGTAGACTGCTGCAAGCCACCACGTTAACGCTTACCGAGGATGAAAGGCCTTTAATTAAGGCTAAAATTAAAGACAGTTTCCTTGTAGGATTGTTGGACTCGGGAGCCAACGTCTCCATCTTAGGGAAAAATGGAGTAGAATTCTTAGAGGATGACGGCTTCGAATATCAGCCCTTACACGCGTTCGTATATACCGCGGGCGGCAACAAGCAAAAAATTTTTGGCTCAGTATCCCTACCAGTCACCTTCAAAAACATCACAAAGGTTATTCGTTTTTATCTTGTTCCCTCATTGCTCCAAGAAGCTTACTTCGGGGTAGATTTTTGGAGAGCATTTGCGTTAGCTCCCGAAATATTCCCAAGCGTAGAGTGTTTAGAGGTTAGACTTGAGAAGGAAGAAGAACTTAACCTGCACGAATTGTCACCAACAAAAAAATTAGAATTGCAAAAGGTCATCGAGACGTTCCCTTCGTACGAGAAGTTAGGCCTAGGACAAACCAAATTAGTGGAGCATCACATCGACACCGGTGATGCTGTACCTATAAAAAGCAAACATTTCCCTCTTTCGCCACCGAGGCAAGCCGAAGCTTTTAGAGAACTAGACAGGTTACTCGAACTAGGAGTTATAGAAGAATCCAACTCCCCGTGGTGTAGTCCTGTAGTACTGGTCCGGAAACCAAGTAAAGTTAGGCTGTGCATAGATTCGAGGAAGGTCAACGCGGTGACTAAGAAGGACTCGTACCCCCTGCCTCATATCAACGGCTTATTGAGCAGACTGAAAGATACGCATTTTATTAGTGGCATTGATCTGAAGGACGCGTTATTCCAGATCAAATTGACAGAGTCCTCTAAGGAAAAAACAGCATTCACAGTTCCGGGGAGGACTCTGTACCACTTCAAAGTAATGCCATTTGGTCTGTGCAATGGACCGCAGACTATGAGTAGGCTGATGGACAAGGCAATCCCTTCGCGTCTGCGAGAGAACGTCTTTGTCTACCTGGACGATCTGATGGTATCTAGCACTAATTTTGAGGATCACCTGAAATTGCTAGCGGAAGTGGCCCAATGTTTGAGAGACGCAGGGCTGACAATCAATGTGGAAAAAAGTAAATTTTGTCAGAAGGAAATACGCTACTTAGGATACTTGATAGGCAGCGGGTGTCTGAAAGTGGATCCGGGAAAAGTAGAAGCAATGCAAAACTTCCCGATCCCTAAATCCCCTCGGCAAGTGCGTAGGTTTGTGGGCATGGCGAATTAGTACAGGGCGTTTATTACCAAGTTTGCTGACTTGGCAGGTCCCTTGACCGACTGTCTTCGTAAGTCAGCAGGCCCGTTCAAGCTTACCTCTGAAGCTATAGAGGCCTTCAAAAAGCTAAAAGTAGCTTTGAGTTCCGCCCCTGTTTTGGCCCAACCAGACTTTTCAAGGGAATTCGTAATACAATGCGACGCTTCCAAAGTAGGTGTTGGCGGAGTGTTGTTCCAGGTCGATGATGAGGGCGCTGAGCATCCAATCGCATTCGTGTCGAAAAAGCTGAATAATGCTCAACGCAATTATGCAGTAACCGAGCTGGAATGTCTTGCAGCAATAATCAGCGTGAAGCGCTTCCGACCCTATGTCGAAGGATTACCTTTTCGGATTATTACGGACCACTCCAGTCTCAAGTGATTGATGACACAGAAAGACTTAAGCGGGAGGTTAGCGAGATGGTCACTCTTACTGCAAATATACGACTTTAGAATGGAACATCGTAAAGGCACCCTGAATGTAGTACCAGACGCGCTGTCGCGTTTTGATGCCGATGAGTTGTCTTTCACTACCACACCCGGAGAAATAGATTTAGTCTCTCCCGAATTTAGCAGCAACGAGTATTTAGACTTAATTCGGACCGTCACCGAAAACGAGGAATCACTTCCGGATTTACGAGTTGTGGACGGTGTAATTTTCAAAAGAGTTAAGTTTCGTAAGGGGATGGAAGGGGAAGAAGACTCGTTGTGGCGTTTATGGTTGCCAAAAGGGTTGACTGAGGAAGCAGTGAGATTAGCACATGACGCTAACCGGAGTTACCATGGCGGATGGCAGAAAACCTTAGAACGTGTTAGGCAGAAGAACTTCTGGCCGCAGCAGGCTAAGGACGTCAGAGACTACGTCCAGCGTTGTGACACCTGCAAAACGGTAAAACCCACCAATCAGCAGTCGAGACCACCTATAGGGAGTACCTTTGAATCCGAAAGGCCATTTCAGCGGTTATATTGCGACTTTCTAGGGCCGTATCCGAGATCTATGCGGCGAAATCAATTTCTTTTCATAGTACTAGACCATTTTTCAAAATACGTTTGGCTAAAGCCCATGCAGAGAGCCACCACTGTTAACGTTATAAATTACTTCGCTTCAGCAATTTTTCCAGCTGTAGGGGTCCCTGAGTTTATTCACAGTGACAATGGTAAACAGTTTATCTCGAAGGAAATGAGCCAATTTTTTGCAAATTACGGGGTGACGCACGTGAGGACGGGGTTATATTCTCCTCAAGCAAACGCATCCGAGCGCGTTAATAGAGAAATTGTTTCGAAGATTAGGATTTTCCTGAAAGATAAACCTGACCATACCGATTGGGATAAGCATATACCCGAGATTTTGTCAGTTTTGAGAAGTGATTTTCATACGGCGATTCAGTGTTCTCCATACTTTGCATTATATGGCCAAAATATGGTCCAACATGCCTCAACGTACAACATTTTAGGGAAACTCGGCAGCCTTCGGGAAGACCAGGTTACGGTAGTAAGCAGAACTGACAAGTTGACTAATATCCGTGAGCAAATCCGTAAAAATTTAGATCAGGCTAAGGATAGGGGAGTAACCACCTATAACAAGCGCTCTAGACAAGTCAACTACAAGGAAGGTCAGGAAGTTTTCCGAAGAAACTTTGCCTTAAGTAACTTTAAACAGGGCATTAACGCCAAATTCCTACCCAAATACCTGAAGTGTCGCGTGCTTCGAAAAATAGGCAATGCATTGTATGATCTCGAGGACCTAAACGGGAAATTGATAGGTCGCTTCCATGCTTCGGATATTCGTCCGCAATGAACCAACAAGGGCGTTTCTTTTGCCAATTTACAATTTGTTTTTATTTCTATACCCACCAATTGGACCTTTTTTTTTGTCTGGGCGTTTTGGCGGTCGGGGACGGGGAGTTTTGACGAGTTCTCCATATCAAAATGTCTACATTTTTTTCATTTTGCATTCCTGTGGGAGCGATACCCACTAGGAATCATCTTTCGGAGTTTTGACGAGTTCTCCATAACAAATGTCTAATTGCCGCAAAGCCCTTTTAACTAGGAAACAGAAATATTCCCAACTTGACTTAAATTTTTTTTTGATAGACCTATGTTGCCCGGCTGGCTTCGTAGTAGGACTTTGAGACTCTTATCTCAGGGGTGAGTCGTGCCCCACGTTGCTTGTCGTCGGAGATCCCTGGCAATAGCTTACCACAGATGATCCGGCTTCCTGTTCGCTTCATCGTCAGGTCTTCAAAGCGAAGCAGGTTTGTTACGGTCTGCTGCTGCGGTCTACGGCTACGATCCACTTGGGAGCGTGTTCACGCGAACACACCTAGCGACGTGGCGAAAGTTGCGATAAAAAGATATCGAAAAAACAAGAAAAAGACAGACCGGCCATCACTACGAAAAAAATCGGCTCTTTAAAGATTGTGTTTCCGCCGTATACAAATAAGGAAAGAAAAAATTTGGTAAGGGAAACTAAATCAAGAAAAATCGCCGAGTTGCCGGCGAAATCGACACCAAATTAGATGATGGTGGTAAAACGTATTCACCGATGGTGTTTTTAAATGATTATTGGGACTTACAACGTGAACATTTTCCCATCAATGAAACAACGCCAGAATTAGATCTGTATTTTAACCTATCAACCATTAGGCATGTTCAAGTGGCAATTGTATGCTGCGCAGAAATAAAAAAAGGGGGGAACTGGGTGGTAATATATCTTAACCTAGGAGGACACTACCACCGGCGTAAAGGCCAGCACGAAGCTTTATCGCCACCTGGGTCTTTTGTTCACCTCGGACCACCGCGCCAACCACCACCAACGGTGCCTACTATTACCACGGGCATCACCATCGGTAGTACCTCCCCCAACTCCTTCATAAGCGCAACCACGAGCGCAACAACCATCAGACGTACCGCCACACCAGTTGCAACGCACGTAGCGGGGCCACGTACATAGGCTTGAGGCCATTAAGGTTAACACCAACAACAGGCGGTTCCACCGACCCCAAGACTAGCGCACCTTTATTAACCGCGCTCATACCGGCAATAATACCAGCCGCATCCTTGCTAGCCGCGCTCATGCCGGCAATGAAACTACTAGCGCATCTTTATTAACTGCGTCCATACCGGCACTAACACTACTAGCGCAACCCTTACCAACTACGACCAGATTGGGCTACAATAAACCTGCTACAATGACAATCACAGGACGGCGAATATAGGCCTGCGGGCATTCCAATTGCGATAACGAACATCAGCGGTTAAAGCGGTGAGTTCGTTCCACTACTGAACTAAAATTATGTATTTGTAGCCTTAACCTTTTTTTTTAAATTATATTTTTGACTCCGCAACATTATATAATGTTAATGTAACCACAACTAAATTAAAAGTGAATTGTTTATATAAAACACAAAGACCAATGTGCTAAATACCTTTGCACTGTAAATAGAATTGCAATTTGGTAGAAAAATGGAAAAATGAATTCCCTGTAGTTAAAGGCACTAATATTAAAAAGGCATAAAAACAACTCAAGATTGATAGTAATGTAAAGTTTATGTCCTATAACTAAAAACCACGAAGATCAATTTAACGTAACTATTTAGTGTTGCAAAAAAGGGTATAAAGCTAATTAAAAGAAAAAAAAAACCATATTCGAGTATATATCTATGTAATGTTTAAGTCATAGTAAATTGCCTTTTTTCTACAAGAAAAAATTTTAACCAACAAAAAAACAAAGCATATTTTAATGGTCATGGGTGTGCAATTTATACTGCCTGTGAAACAAAGAAAAAGGTGTT
This sequence comes from Eurosta solidaginis, assembly GCF_040869045.1. Lineage (NCBI taxonomy): Eukaryota > Metazoa > Arthropoda > Insecta > Diptera > Tephritidae > Eurosta > Eurosta solidaginis. Next base: position 270,102,430 of record NC_090319.1, on the reverse strand, counting down.
TCAGGTATTAAAATCTGCTTTGCGTTGTGGTAAAATTTTACTAAAACATTTTTTTTTATTGATGCCATCGTGGCGAATATGATTTTGGAGTGAGCAAAGGTGTTGATATTGTTTCGGTAAGGAATAAAGTTTTATTGGTAATTCAACTCAGTTGCATTATCAGTAAAATGCATTAACTCTATATTAAGAGACGCAAATAACAAGTAATGCGGGTTGGCTTGCGCTAGCAAAACAAAACTTTTTGTTGTATATATTTTTTTTTGGGTGACTGAGTCGAACTAAACCCGAAACAATACCAACCCTAACACTTACTTGTAAAACAGTTTACGTTTCACTTGAACAAGTAAAACGATTTCAGTAATTGTACTATAAGTTTAAAAGGTTCATGTTTTACCTAAACAGGTGAATGACTTCGGTAATTTTTCCATGAAGCTAAAAGCTTACGTTTTGCTTGAGCTTGTGAAACAATATTTTTTGAGGGGTAGGATTTACCCCAAGTTTAGTCCTAGGTGCGTTTATGACTAATTTCTCAGCGCATAGTACATATTACTGTCATTATACTATGTGTAATACCGAATTGATGTTTAGTTAAACTCAAAGTAATTTTAATACAACAACTATTCATTTTGTAAGGGGGCCCCAATTAGCAGAAGTTGTATCCAAACTGTACAGCCCTAAGATAGATTTGTAAAAAACAAAAAAAGGAGAAAAAAAGGGCATTTGACCAAAGTTCTACAAAAAAAAAAGATTTTCTTTCATTACATGTATAGTATATTTTCATTTTAGTACATATATAGCCTTTTTGATTGCTATAAACTCTTTTCAAAAAAATTTGTTTATAAGCTTTAATAGGTTCCAAAACCCGTGTAGTAAGAAGTAAGAGAAAACAAAAGAGAAATCTATGTTAGTAGTAATAATGAGCATTGAATAAATTTGTTGACAATATGAGAATGCTGACTTCCTTACTTGTTTAGAAGGCACTTAGGGCACACAGGTAAGGGGCCACCGGAATTTTAGGTGCGACGGTGGCCATGGATTTTGAGGGTGGGCATAGCACCGGGCGTCGAAACAACACCCGCGGCGCCCCTCTATATATTCGGCCCTTTTTGTTTTTCACCTTTTTATTTTTACTTTTCAGCTTTTTTTATTTCAGCAGTTAGTAACCGGTCGTTTCCGGTTCGGTTAGTTTTTTTTTGCGTTTAGTTTATTTTGAGTTCTTATTTTCCGAATTTGAATTTTTGAATTTTTAAATCTTTGAATGTCAACGGTCTGTCCGTGACATCCGGTTCGGCCGGATGTTGTTTTGTTTTGAATTTATAAGCGTTTTGAGTCGGTCTCTGCGCTTCTGTCAGTTTGTTTTGAATTTGACAGCTGCTCGTTTTGATAGGCATGATATGACCTTTTTTCTGTTTATGGCGCAGGAACAGTAAGGTTGGCAAGGACCCACCCCAGCCGACAATGACTAGCCACTGTGCACCACAACATCATGCCGACCGCCTTCCTTACTGCTTCCCTTGTAAATGCGTTAACCATAACAGGGTAAGTTCTAATACGCCAATTACACGGCTCAAGTATCCTTGTGCCAATTACCAATTTGGACAAGGATTTGCCTGGTGTGTGCACTGGTTGCGCTATTTGCGTAGAGCTGCGCTAAAATCAAAACGATTGAGATATTTACGCATGTCTGCAAATATTGCACATGCTTTTTTCTTCGTGTGTGGTGAATGTTACACAGTTTACCTTTGGTTTCTGATAATATAATATCAGTAATTGTTGCTTAAAAATGTTAACATCGAAGGCGTAAGGACCATCTCTAGTTTGTAACAGGAATTTACACAAATTCAATAATACATACAGCCCAATTCTAAACGAAAATTCCGTTCGAGTTTTCTCCCTTCTCCCATTCCTCGTATTCTAAATAAAAATTCCTTGTGAGTTTTTTCACTTCTCCCTTTCCTCCTATTCTGAACAATGTTCGAAAAAGCGGAAACCGGTTATGGGAGAAAAGTAGTTATTATGAATGTGAGGGAGAGGCAGATTTATCTGCCATTTCATAGGAGTTTTGTCAGGTCGTGGGTCGTCCCCGCGTTGGGCTTCACTCACACCTTGGCCCGCTTGGATGTAGGGAGCTTCGCATGTCGAGGTGGAGTACGCTGGTAAAAACAGCAAGATTGAATTAAAGTTTTCCTTGTTCAAAATATATGAACAAATAAACCAAAGATTTACCCTCGGGTCCCCCTCCTAAACCAGGGGTGGTATCCACAGTAGGTTTGCGCAGAACACCTCTCTACGTTGGTGGCCTACGGCCGCGCGTAGAAAGTAGTACCCTGGGTGGTGCCAACACCGGTTTGGAGACCAAAACTATATCCGCACAACACACTTATGTTCACAGTTTTTTTGGTGGGTACTTAGCAACAAGCACCTGAAGAGCACAAACTTTCACCGCAAATATCTCCGGATAGAGATACAATTTTTAATTTCCGCCTTGGGTATATTGTCCGCGAGATTAATACGCGTCGTGGGACACCTCTTTCGACCTTCTAGGTAGCAGTCGACCTCGCACCTAAACTCAAAACTTTAACAAAATTTTATAAAATTGTGTTTACAAAAAATGTAAACACGAGAAATGTCAAATGAAATGTCCCAAAATACAACACCATGGTGAACTCACATAAGTTCACAATGATGAAAAAAGCTTCATTTGGAAGATTGCCAGATGGGCGTGCTTGATATGGTGAGAATAAGGAGAGGGATGGATATAGGGTGGTCAGGATTGGAATAGACAAAAGAAAGACCGTGGGAAACGGCATAAGGAAACGGTTCTTTTCAGCGGTTCGGATGGTATAAAAGGGGGTAACTGAAGGAGAACAAAAATAAAGTAAAGTATAGCAGCATATCAAGCTGAAGTGCGCGCGCCGCTTTTTTGTAAGATATACTCGAAAAATTTGTGTGTGGTTTAAGTTTTTTTAACATTCCCTGTGCGCGGAGACCCAGAAAGGGTCAGTGTAGTGCCGAGAATAACAATTCGGTAGTTTGGACATAAGACAAAGTGCCTTCGGTTCTGAACGCGGTTTCGGTCGATAATCGGGAGGGAGAAGGGCAACACAAAACCCAACTACCAGGATAGGATTCATCGCGGCAGAGAGAGGTGGAATAATTAATAAGCAGGTGAGTCCGTAAATGTAAAAGGATTTTTTTTGTCATCTGGACTTCCGCGCCGTTTGGGGTTCACGCGACCTCAATTTTGACTTCGGTCACCAGCCTCCTCATTAAATCCGCAGGCACGGATTCTCTTGGGTGAAGATTCCCACTCAAGCATTGTTTTCGTTTGCATAATCCCAAACTCTAGAATTTATTATCGCTTTGATTTTTTTTTGAACAAAATAATAAATTTTTGTGGATGCATTCATGTCATATTGCGCGTAGGTATGAGGGCAATATAACAGTGATGCATGTGGGACATAAGGCGCGTGAACGCCAAATCGTGTTTGGGAGCCGTAGTGAGAAAAAAGAAAAGGAAATTTGTTTTAAGTGGCGCTAATTGAGATTTTATTCTCGTAGTGGGAACCGGAAGTGGCCAGTGAAGCCTTCTGGAAGCGCCAGGGAATCACATTTTTGCGAATCACAGTTTTTTTGCGCACCACGAATTTTCTACAAATCACGAATTTTTTGCAAATCACAACTCTTTGCGAATCACGTATCGTACAAAAAGCAACAACGAAGCTACGAATTTCCACGAATTCGGCATCAAAAATTTTTTAAAATACAACAATTCTTTGTGCAACTTCGACGTCAAAGTGTTGCGAGTATCAACCTTTTGAGAAAATTCAACACCATTTTTTGATGCAAAGTCCCTATTCGTTCTACGTAGTCGACGTCATTTTTATACGTACTCGGCGTTATTGCGGGCAAATCCGCTACACATTCGATCGCCGATTTATTCAAAACCCTACAACAAATCTTGCATCTCGGAAAGCTGCATCCAATTGGATTTATTTGTTCGTCTCGCCATTCACCTTAACGTTGGAGCGACCTACCTCGTTATAGCACGCAGCATAAAAGTTTACCATAGTGTAATTTGTATAAAAGCTTTTTAGGTGAGATAGGGATTAATAAACAAGTCAGGGTAATCTTAAAATTGTTCTTTTTGTATCCCAAATTGTACTTGCTGTAAAAATCTGAATATCATCTGGATGTGCCTTGGCATGCGTCCGAGTCAATAGTCCGTTTTAGTCTTAAACATAATGTTCCTAGTATATCGGAAATTCTAGAAAATTGTAAGGTGTCTGTCAGTCACAATAGATACCGAAACGATTTAGACTGTTTTTTTTTGTTTTACCTTTTTTTTTTATGGCAGAGGTTATGAACCCTGCATCAACAAGCCCCCCAATCCCCACATAAAAGAGCTCTTTTAGGTAGGCATTAGGGTGTGTTTTAAAACTATTCCTTTTTTCTCATAACTCCAGCTGGTTAGACAAGAGTTTGGTATTTTTTTGGTGACGGAAAGACCCGGGAACATAGTCCCAAAAGGATATTGATCATAGATATTTTTATAATATACGGAATTTACATGTACATTGTGATTTTTTTGGTTTATTATAAAATTTGTATACGTTAGAAATACAGTTTCCATACGTTTATTTTTTCTGCTCCTATAAATCTGTGTAAATTTATATATGTACGTTTTTTTTTTTGCGAGATAAAGCAAAAAACCCAGATGTGGTAAATTCAAATTTGCATGTATGTATATGGAAGTTAAGTGTTTGAAGGAAAATATTGTTTAATTTAAACGAAGCTTGTGTCTTTGTGAGTAAGATTTTATTTCCTTCGTGTGTAGAGTTGAAGATCATGTTAATTATTAAAATACGTCATTGAACTGAAAAGAGCAGTAGTATGGCTTGCTGATTTCTTTTTGGGCGGGGTGTGAGGATGGCAGGATGAAGAGGTAAGTAGAGGTGGGTGGAGCATGGCATTAGGGTGACCGCAAAAATGAGGCGAGCGGTCCAAGGTTGGGTGGGCTTCTTGGGGTTTGAAGGTGTGTGGGTAAAAATGAACGAAGAGGAGATATGAATATGTGTCCGTCTGGCTCTTTGGGGGGTAGGGTTAAGGACCACTACCCATTGTTATACTGAGCTAGTAAAGGGTACCCCAAAGAGCCGAAAGTAGGTGTACGTGACAATATTTATATGGCGCCCAAACTAAAACGCAAACTTCGCGAGTGTGCTGCTGAGTAGCACTTAGTCCTTTTTAAAATGAAATCAGCGCTGAAAGGGGTTAAATTGGCGCCCATGAACAAAGCAATTATAATCCTAAGCAGTATGCCTTAGGTATATATAAACACATTTTTTTAAATTATTACTCCTTGCTTTTCAAACAAATTTTATTTAAACCTTTTTATCCAAATCGTTCATTGCAATGGGGTGGATGGAAGCTGTCATCCTGTCGAGCCAGGTGACTTGCTTAAGCGTTTTCTTTTGCTAAAGTTCAATTGCCCTAGTGCGTCGGGGTCAACTCATCTGTCCTCCCAACAATAGTCAATCGGTGACATAGGTATCTACCGGCACATTAACCTATTTGCACCGCCATAATACAATACATATTTAGATTTCAATTTTTTTATCATAGTTGGATAATTTGAGTCTGCAGTTTAGTCCTTGTGTATGAAGACCGAAACTGGAAATTAAGTTTGTGATGCTTCATACATAAGCACACATACAAAGTTGTTTAGTGACCACAACCATGCGGTAACATGCAGAGGATGTGATGCCTAAAATTTTTTGTTGATAAATAGCCACACACTACATAACCCAGGAACGTTAATCTATGCTCCAAACCCTCCGATTGGAAAACCTTTTCGGGTGTCATGCTATCCAAACTCCCGCAAATTAGCACATTGTTATAGATTTGAATTTATGAAAGATTAGTCCTACTTATATTTGAGTTTTTTCTTTTAAAATATTTGAGAACGAGGCGTGCCGTTTAGCACATATAGGCGACCATAGATATTCTAGTTTTTTATACAAATGTTAGCTAGAATATAGGGGTCCATAGTCGGTAAAATTTCTATTATTCTGTTTTGAGATACACGGAAAATAATTTCTTGTATATGAGTAATACACCACCAGCACATAACACTCGAGCCAAAACAAAGATTGCAGCCATGGAATCTAATGACACAAACGCGAACACCGCGGTTGAAGAGGATGCCTCATTCATAGATTTGTCAGGTCGTTTTGGAGGGGCGAAGAGTAGTGGGGATAAAACGGGAGAGAAAAGGGACAAGGAGGGAACCAGCAGTGCGACACCTATGACAGGCAGTATAACCGGGACGATGCCCAAGCAGAACACCGGAGCACAGGTAACTCAATCCGTGCTCGTACGGCCACCCGTATTATCTTTCCCGCGCCCGCCACCCCTCCATAATTTTTCGAATCACGCCACAGCCCAGCGATCTAAAACCCAGCACATTCGTGACGAAGTTGCACCTATGATTAAAGAAATGATGGGTGAAGCGAAAGAGGCCCTTTTAGGGGAAATGAGAACCAACATGCAGGAGATGATGAATAGTTTGCGAAACTCAAACGGTGAGGGGGGAGCTGTTGGGGGAGGAAATAGATCGCGTGTTCCATACAAGCGAAGGAGGCACAACATTAGCAGTGAGTCCATGGAGTCGAGGCGGTCGATTCCTCGAAATGGAATTGCCGATGAAAATGTCAATAGCAATGGCAATAGAGATAATAGGGACACCCTTAACCATGTAAGGCCTGCGGTGGGTCCCTTGCCGGCGTTTACAGGGCAAATACATCATCGTCAGATCCAAGCAGCACAGCCAGCTAGGCAGGATTCATTCTCGGAAAGCGTCCCAGTCGAAAGTCAAGTTAGAACGGCAGTTGGTAGATCTGAACTTAACATAGAAAAGTGGGGAATTAGTTTTCAAGGATTCCGGGATTCCATGACTATTGAGGATTTTCTATTTAGATTGGAATATTTAAAGGAAAAATATGGGTGTTCATGGGGAGATATTTTGCGTGATTTCCATCGTCTGCTGGGGGGCGAAGCACGAGAGTGGTATTGGTTGTACATTCGTACAAACCGAAGCGTAGATTGGCCAACTTTGCAATTTGCGTTACAGCGACAATTCGCCTCCCAACTCACAGATTTTGAACTAATGAGGGAAATCAATGAAAGGAAACAAAAGCCCGGAGAAACAATTGACGAATATTTTCATGCTATAGGGGTACTTCGTTCTCGGCTAAGGAACCAAATACCCGAATACGAAATGGTACGTCTGGTCAAGGGGAATTTAAGAGAATCGTTGGCGAAAATGGTTTACCCCATCGCGGTGTACTCCGTTGAGCAGTTGCGGATGGAATGTAAGGAGGTGGAGAGGTGTTTCCCCCGTCGCGAACGTATGCCGCAAGGCGGATACGTGCCCCGATCTTATCAGGTAAACGAGGTCACACTCACACAGAGTGATGATCAGGAAGCTCCCAGAGACGAGGGGCAAGTCTCTGTGGAGGAAGTCCGATATCAGCGCGTAATGAAACACCCTCCAGCGCGCGACCAGACCAGCCGTAAAATAGTATGTTGGAATTGTGGAATTGAGGGTCATTTGTTCACTGAGTGCATGTCCCTACAGCGACGTATATTTTGCTTTAAATGCGGAAAGTCGGATGTTATAACACCTAAATGTCCCGTATGTAATGTGACGGGAAACGCGAAACGGAACGCGATGACGACGGGGGTGTCGCGCTCCACACAATCCCCGCAAGAATAGATAAGTCAACCAACACACCCACAGATTGTGAAGACGCCAGAGGTGAAAATGAACAGGTCGCAGAAAACTTTAAAATTAATCAAAACCCTGATAGACAGAAAAATGGAAACAACAAAAATACCCTTAACCGTCCAGTTACGCTTTCGCTTGAGGAGCGTTTGCGAAGGTATCGAGAAGCTCGCGAACGAATTTTTGCCGACAGCGTGTTGCTGGGTCGACGGGTGGCATCGCGCAGGATACAAAAGGCCAGAGAACGGTTTCAACGAAGAAAGCTTGTGCGTCGGGAAGTTGTGGCCACGGTTAAGAGAGCAGAGCGAAATGACCCGCGAGTATACGCTGATATAGAGGTAAAGGGGATGAAATTGCGCGGATTGTTGGATACGGGGGCATCGGTGAGTATTCTAGGACGGGGATGCCGCGAGCTAGTCAGCAAGGTAGGGGTACCTATTGAAAGGTTTATCTCAAGTGTAACGACGGCGGGAGGTGGCGCACATACGGTACTGGGAAAGCTAACCGTACCTGTAAGATACAATAATTTAGAAAACAACATTACATTCTATCTATGTCCATACCTCGAGCAAAATATATATCTGGGGATTGACTTTTGGCGTGTATTTCAGTTAGCTCCGAGCATTATAGGGATCGATGAGATTGATTTTTCGCGATTAGAACAACAGATGGTGACAGTGGAGGATAGACACGAGCGTCGCATATTGCATGACTTAACCGCTGAACAACAAAAACGGTTGCAAGAAGTCAAAGATAGTTTTAAGACGTTTGAACAGGATGGACTTGGTCGCACGCCGCTCGAAAAACATTCCATTAAGTTAGTTGACGAAGCCGTGCCTGTGAAAGATCGTCACTATCCATTGTCGCCGGCCATGCAAGCCATTGTATATGCTGAAATAGACAAAATGTTAGAACTAGGAGTAATCGAAGAAAGCGAAAGTCCCTGGAGTAACAGAACGACTGTTGTTCGAAAACCTGGAAAAAACCGATTTTGTTTAGACGCGCGGAAGTTGAATGCCTTGACCGTTAAAGACGCCTACCCGTTACAGAACATAGAAGGCATAATCAGTCGCATCGATGATACGCATTACATCAGCAGCGTAGACCTAAAGTTCGCCTTTTGGCAAATAGAATTGGAGGATAAATGCAAACCATACACTGCTTTCACCGTCCCGGGACGTCCCCTGTACCAATTTGTAGTTATGCCATTCGGCTTATGCAATGCGGCACAGCGGTTGTGCCGATTGATGGACCGCGTCATACCGCAGAGGTTAAAGTCCAACGTTTTTATATATCTGGATGATTTGCTCATCATTGCTCCAGATTTCGACGCGCATTTGAAAACTTTGGAAGAAGTGGCTGGTTGTCTAAAAGGAGCAGGGTTAACTATTGGGTTAGAAAAGTCAATGTTTTGTTTCAAAGAATTGCCATATTTAGGTTATATTGTAGGCGGAGGTATGTTAAAGACGGATCCTGAAAAGGTGAAGGCTATCCTAAATATCCCCTTACCGAAAACGGTGAAACAAGTTAGAAGTTTTCTGGGAACAGCTGGGTGGTACCGTCGATTTATAAAGGATTTTGCAATGATGGCTGCACCACTGACTGATACCTTAAAAAAATCGAATAAGTTCCAAATGACATCGCAAGCCATAGAGGGCTTTAATAATTTGAAAAAAGCACTAACGAGCGCACCTGTACTAAAGCACCCGGATTTCACAAAACGTTTTTGGGTCCAATGTGACGCCTCTGACTATGGCGTTGGCGCGGTGCTGTATCAAAAGACGGATGATAATGCTGAAAATCCCATCGCGTACTTCTCTCAGAAGTTAAACGAGTGTCAACGGAAATATAGCACAACCGAAAAGGAATGTCTCGCGGCGGTGATGGCAGTGCGAAGATTTCGATCGTACATTGAACTTATGCCATTTACCGTAGTGACGGATCATGCCAGTCTAAAGTGGCTCATGTCACTTAAAGATCTGAGCGGCAGGCTAGCGAGGTGGTCCCTGCATCTGCAGGCATTTAATTTCAAAATCGAACATCGAAAAGGGTCGGAAAACATAGTTGCTGACACGCTATCTCGCTGTATAGAAGATATATCGCAATCGTTAATAGCAGGCATGGATACGATAGAATTCGAATCTGAGGAATACTTAGGGTTAATAGGCACGATTGAGAAAAATGCTGAGAGATTCCCCGATCTAAAAGTAGAGGACGGTTTTGTTTTTAAGAAAATGCTAGCTAGGGATATCGAGTTTGAAGAAAGCCAGTGGAAGCTATGGGTACCGGCGTCATTAACATCGACGCTAATTGAAAACGCGCATTGTGCTGAAACAGCCGCACATGGAGGAATGACCAAAACCTTGCATCGTTTGAGGCGCATGTACTACTGGCCTAACATGGTCGTACAAGTCCGGAATTTTGTCCGTGACTGCCAGGTCTGCAAGGAAAGTAAGCCTAGCAATGTAACTTTGAAGCCAGGTATAGGGTCAGAGGTTATCACGGAACGACCTTTCCAAAAGATTTATGTAGATTTTTTAGGAAAGTACCCCAGATCTAAGAGTGGGAACACGTATATTTTTATAGTTGTGGATCATTTCTCTAAATTTACCTTTTTAAAGGCAATGCGTGAAGCAACGGCGGCCAACGTCGTGAAATTCCTGACCGAAGAAATCTTCTACAAGTTCGGGGTACCGGAAACAATACATTCTGACAATGGGAAGCAGTTCACGTCAAAGCAATTTACCCAAATGGTAGAGACGTATTGCATCAAACACCTAAAAACCGCCTTTTATTCGCCTCAGTCTAATGCAGCGGAGAGGGTCAACCAATCGGTTTTGGCCGCAATCCGCGCATACTTGAAAACAGACCACCGAGATTGGGATATCTACCTACCGGAAATTGAATGCGCATTGCGAAGCGCAGTGCATTCGGCCACGGGTGTATCGCCCTACTTTGCCCTATTCGGAATGCACATGTTCACCAGTGGTGCCGATTATGCTTTGGCCCGAAAACTGAGTTCACTTGATGACCACGAATTGCTATCGCTGAACAATACTGATCGACTTCGGATTATGCGGGATAAAATTAAGGATAACTTACATGAGGCATATAGAACAAATGCGACACGGTATAATAAAAGGATTCGCGAAACGCGTTTCGTACCCGGGCAGGAAGTATACAAACGGAATTTTGTGCTAAGCGACTTCAAAAATAATATTAACGCGAAATTTTGTAAAAAATTTACGAAATGCAGGATAACGAAAGCACTCGGGAAGAACATGTACCTGTTAGAAACACTTTCTGGACGTAGTTTAGGCGCCTGGCACGCCAAAGACTTAAAACAATAGGCTCCTGTCCATTTTGATGTATCTCCGGCGATGAGGGTCAAGTCGTCCGGAGAGCAACAACCGATCGATGATGTCGGCCAACCTGAAAGAAGGATAAACAAAGTATCCACAAAGTAACTCGCTTATATGTGAAGTGTAGAGACAATAATACTTCCCGTAAATCTATCTCCGGCGATGAGGGTCAAGTCGTCCGGAGAGATCCAATATCCAGAATATACACAATGCCCGGCATAGCTCGCGAAGCAGGAGACAGTGTCAGGTCGTGGGTCGTCCCCGCGTTGGGCTTCACTCACACCTTGGCCCGCTTGGATGTAGGGAGCTTCGCATGTCGAGGTGGAGTACGCTGGTAAAAACAGCAAGATTGAATTAAAGTTTTCCTTGTTCAAAATATATGAACAAATAAACCAAAGATTTACCCTCGGGTCCCCCTCCTAAACCAGGGGTGGTATCCACAGTAGGTTTGCGCAGAACACCTCTCTACGTTGGTGGCCTACGGCCGCGCGTAGAAAGTAGTACCCTGGGTGGTGCCAACACCGGTTTGGAGACCAAAACTATATCCGCACAACACACTTATGTTCACAGTTTTTTTGGTGGGTACTTAACAACAAGCACCTGAAGAGCACAAACTTTCACCGCAAATATCTCCGGATAGAGATACAATTTTTAATTTCCGCCTTGGGTATATTGTCCGCGAGATTAATACGCGTCGTGGGACACCTCTTTCGACCTTCTAGGTAGCAGTCGACCTCGCACCTAAACTCAAAACTTTAACAAAATTTTATAAAATTGTGTTTACAAAAAATGTAAACACGAGAAATGTCAAATGAAATGTCCCAAAATACAACACCATGGTGAACTCACATAAGTTCACAATGATGAAAAAAGCTTCATTTGGAAGATTGCCAGATGGGCGTGCTTGATATGGTGAGAATAAGGAGAGGGATGGATATAGGGTGGTCAGGATTGGAATAGACAAAAGAAAGACCGTGGGAAACGGCATAAGGAAACGGTTCTTTTCAGCGGTTCGGATGGTATAAAAGGGGGTAACTGAAGGAGAACAAAAATAAAGTAAAGTATAGCAGCATATCAAGCTGAAGTGCGCGCGCCGCTTTTTTGTAAGATATACTCGAAAAATTTGTGTGTGGTTTAAGTTTTTTTAACATTCCCTGTGCGCGAAGACCCAGAAAGGGTCAGTGTAGTGCCGAGAATAACAATTCGGTAGTTTGGACATAAGACAAAGTGCCTTCGGTTCTGAACGCGGTTTCGGTCGATAATCGGGAGGGAGAAGGGCAACACAAAACCCAACTACCAGGATAGGATTCATCGCGGCAGAGAGAGGTGGAATAATTAATAAGCAGGTGAGTCCGTAAATGTAAAAGGATTTTTTTTGTCATCTGGACTTCCGCGCCGTTTGGGGTTCACGCGACCTCAATTTTGACTTCGGTCACCAGCCTCCTCATTAAATCCGCACGCACGGATTCTCTTGGGTGAAGATTCCCACTCAAGCATTGTTTTCGTTTGCATAATCCCAAACTCTAGAATTTATTATCGCTTTGATTTTTTTTTGAACAAAATAATAAATTTTTGTGGATGCATTCATGTCATATTGCGCGTAGGTATGAGGGCAATATAACAGTGATGCATGTGGGACATAAGGCGCGTGAACGCCAAATCGTGTTTGGGAGCCGTAGTGAGAAAAAAGAAAAGGAAATTTGTTTTAAGTGGCGCTAATTGAGATTTTATTCTCGTAGTGGGAACCGGAAGTGGCCAGTGAAGCCTTCTGGAAGCGCCAGGGAATCACATTTTTGCGAATCACAGTTTTTTTGCGCACCACGAATTTTCTACAAATCACGAATTTTTTGCAAATCACAACTCTTTGCGAATCACGTATCGTACAAAAATCCAATTTTACGAAGCTACGAATTTCCACGAATTCGGCATCAAAAATTTTTTAAAATACAACAATTCTTTGTGCAACTTCGACGTCAAAGTGTTGCGAGTATCAACCTTTTGAGAAAATTCAACACCATTTTTTGATGCAAAGTCCCTATTCGTTCTACGTAGTCGACGTCATTTTTATACGTACTCGGCGTTATTGCGGGCAAATCCGCTACACATTCGATCGCCGATTTATTCAAAACCCTACAACAAATCTTGCATCTCGGAAAGCTGCATCCAATTGGATTTATTTGTTCGTCTCGCCATTCACCTTAACGTTGGAGCGACCTACCTCGTTATAGCACGCAGCATAAAAGTTTACCATAGTGTAATTTGTATAAAAGCTTTTTAGGTGAGATAGGGATTAATAAACAAGTCAGGGTAATCTTAAAATTGTTCTTTTTGTATCCCAAATTGTACTTGCTGTAAAAATCTGAATATCATCTGGATGTGCCTTGGCATGCGTCCGAGTCAATAGTCCGTTTTAGTCTTAAACATAATGTTCCTAGTATATCGGAAATTCTAGAAAATTGTAAGGTGTCTGTCAGTCACAATAGATACCGAAACGATTTAGACTGTTTTTTTTTGTTTTACCTTTTTTTTTTATGGCAGAGGTTATGAACCCTGCATCAACAAGCCCCCCAATCCCCACATAAAAGAGCTCTTTTAGGTAGGCATTAGGGTGTGTTTTAAAACTATTCCTTTTTTCTCATAACTCCAGCTGGTTAGACAAGAGTTTGGTATTTTTTGGTGACGGAAAGACCCGGGAACATAGTCCCAAAAGGATATTGATCATAGATATTTTTATAATATACGGAATTTACATGTACATTGTGATTTTTTTGGTTTATTATAAAATTTGTATACGTTAGAAATACAGTTTCCATACGTTTATTTTTTCTGCTCCTATAAATCTGTGTAAATTTATATATGTACGTTTTTTTTTTGCGAGATAAAGCAAAAAACCCAGATGTGGTAAATTCAAATTTGCATGTATGTATATGGAAGTTAAGTGTTTGAAGGAAAATATTGTTTAATTTAAACGAAGCTTGTGTCTTTGTGAGTAAGATTTTATTTCCTTCGTGTGTAGAGTTGAAGATCATGTTAATTATTAAAATACGTCATTGAACTGAAAAGAGCAGTAGTATGGCTTGCTGATTTCTTTTTGGGCGGGGTGTGAGGATGGCAGGATGAAGAGGTAAGTAGAGGTGGGTGGAGCATGGCATTAGGGTGACCGCAAAAATGAGGCGAGCGGTCCAAGGTTGGGTGGGCTTCTTGGGGTTTGAAGGTGTGTGGGTAAAAATGAACGAAGAGGAGATATGAATATGTGTCCGTCTGGCTCTTTGGGGGGTAGGGTTAAGGACCACTACCCATTGTTATACTGAGCTAGTAAAGGGTACCCCAAAGAGCCGAAAGTAGGTGTACGTGACAGTTTTTTCACTTGTTAAATTAAAGGGAATGCATCAAAATAGTTAAAGGAAATTGGTTATTTTAAGAAAGAACACTTATTTGTACAAATTTGTGCTAAAAGATGTATTTATATTCTACCACAATATTCTCACTTCTAAAACAACAACAACTACAACCACAATATTCTTTATTTTAAGTTGAAAAGTATATCATAAGCAACGGTAGAGCTCTTGGTATACAAATTTGATGCAGCCATCCAGAAATTGCGCAAGGATTTTTTAATAAGGCTTAAATAGATTTTGGCATATGATGAAGGACGAATTCAACTCAACTTGGCCGCCAGAAAATTGCTTTGCTGAATGAAAGCAGGCAACTCCGGCAGATTTGTGTTATGCGGCCGTCTTCTTCTTATGTTCCGCTGCTGATGTTGCTGTGGCACCAATTCATTACTCATTTCAGTGAATACCACATGAAATGCAATAAATACTGTGCAATGTTTACATTTTATTTCTTAATTTCCAACAAATTTGCAACAAAAATTAAACTTTTCAATTTTTTAAACAAAATAAGAAATGTGCAACGAAATTTCAATTGACAAAACAGCTGACTTCGAAAATTCGAAATTCCTATTCCCCAATTATTGTTCTCCCTAGGAGAACAGAATTGGAGGAATTTTTCCGCGGGAATAAAAAAATCCGCGAGAACAAAATTCCGCGAGAATATTTAGAATTGGTCTGATAATAATTTTTTATACAATTAGAATACATGTTTCATTTGTTGCACTAGTTGAAAAATGAATATTGCGCAGTGCTGCAATGAGTTGAGATGGTCTTGCAACTAAAATATATATATTATAAATACAATGGAAAATAAACGCTTCTGGTGCGAGTTTTTCGACTTATACTGTGAATTACCAGCACTGTGGAAAATAAATAGTGTTTTTTTATACGATTAGGGCCTTTTTTATATAATTAAACACATGTTTCATTTGTTGCGCTACATTAAAAATGAATATTGCGCAGTGTTTTTGAGCCGTGTACGTCAAAATTTTCATTTGCACAAATTCCGTCGTTTTATATTTGCGCATGGCTTTTGTGTCATGTATGTGCCGTCTAAGTGACGTTTACATTTTGAGATGCCATTTGTTTGTTTCCATTTCATTTTGACATTTTGTCATACAAATTGACATTTATTGATTATGATGCCAGATTGTATGCGCTAAGTGTAGTATAATCAAGGCCATGGTACAATTATATTTCATTTTTTATCTTGCACCAATCGGGAAACTGAATACTTACATAAAAGCCGGTAAATATAGCGACGGAGTGGAGTTGGGCATCAAATTTACTCTCTGCGCTCCCACAATTAGGTCAGAGGCTTGAAAATGGAGCAAGCAAATGAAGCCGTTTTGCGGAAACTTAACGCCACAGGCCTTTTCCCAATTTTGTATCTTCCTTGGATCTTGCGGGACTGTGAAAAGCTTCACACCCGCTTTCTCCCTTCTAATATTTCACAGACAACACTTTCCCATATTTAAATATGCACAAAACACAAGTAAATTCTGTTTTCTTTCTTTACAAAAATTTGCAAAACATTTAAAAACCACTGCGTATCAAGAAATTTTCACATCAAAAGTAAATAAACAAAAAATGTAAACATAAACAAAGTTTGACATTTTATGACCACCTTCGAATGAAAAATCATGTAAAATGCAACTCTGATGCTTTTACCTGGTAATTGTACCATGATCAAGGCTAAGTTGCCAAGTTTACGCCAAGTCAAGTCAAGTCAAGTTAAGCTGGAGTCATTGGTGCCGTATAGCTGGAGACATTGGTGCTTTATCGGTAACCGTATCGGTAACCTTATAACAGCTGATTCTACCAATCTTATGAGAATCAATGCAATCGATTATTGGTGCCGCTAAGGTCGTTACCGTATCGTAGCCAACCAATTGGGTTTTGGTTTACCGTCGTAACGATAAACAGCTGATTACGTTAGGGATACGGATACAGCGATACGACATACGGCACCAATGACTTCAGCTTATGTCGTATCGCTGTATCCGTATCCCTATCAGTAATCAGCTGTTTATCGTTACGACGGTAAACCAAAAACCAATTGGTTGGCTACGATACGGTTACGATCTTAGCGGCACCAATAATCGATTGCATTGATTCTCATAAGGTTGGTCGAATCAGCTGTTATAAGGTTACCGATACGGTTACCGATAAAGCACCAATGTCTCCAGCTTTAGGCCCCATTACTGATACTTAGCATAGACTTGACTTGGATTGAGAACTGTCACTTACAGTTCTGTTAAATGAACATTGCATGTTACTGATTACCCAAAACTTAGCAACACTTAACTTGACTTAGAAGTCTGTTGAATTTTGATTTTCTATGTAAGTTCTAAGTGACGTTTACATTTTGAGATGCCATTTGTTTGTTTCCATTTCATTTTGACATTTTGTCATACAAATTGACATTTATTGATTATGATGCCAGATTGTATGCGCTAAGTGGAGTATAATCAAGGCTAAGTTGCCAAGTTTACGCCAAGTCAAGTCAAGTCAAGTCTATGCTAAGTATAAGTAATGGGGCCTTTAAATGCGATAAAAAATAAATAAAAAAATTTTTCTCTTCAATGATGTCAAAATCAGCTGTAAATTTATTCTTCAATCGATTTTCACTACTTTCCGAAGTTAATAATTGTATTGCAAAAATATGTCACAGGTGGCGTTTTTGGACAATCTTTTAAAGGAATATTTGGTGTTTCGAGGATTTTCATCTACATTAAAAACTTTAGATCAAGAACAAAAAACGGAGAAGGATCAAAGCTTTCGTGCTGAAAAATTGTTAGAGAGCTTCAACCAGTCCATACAAAGTCATGACTTGGTTGCGTTACGTTCGCTATGGACGCATCTCGACAGTAATCTATTTAGCAAATTGGAGCACACCTATGCCACAGGTGAATTTAATTGCTTACTACCTTACTTTACCATTAAATAGTTCAATATTTTTTGGGTAATAGTCTAGTTGAGGGGTCGACTGCTAATACGCTACCAAAAATATCGACTGAGGTGTCGCGTATTAATCTCGAGAACAATAATCTGAAGGCGGAAAAGAAAAATTTTATCTCTGTCCGGAGATATTTGCAGTTGAAGTTGGCGATTTCCATGAGGTTGTTGTGTTCGTACCCACAAAAAAAATTATGCATCACCGTGGCGGTAGCCACGGTTAACCACACACCCGGACTTGGCATGGCGTAGCCCAGGGTTATTTTTTATAAGCGCGGCCGAAGCTCGACAACGCAGAATGGTGTTCTGCGCAAAAATACTATGGATCCGACCCCCGGTTTCGGGGGTACCCGCGGGTCCCTTTTCGGTTATTCGTTAATATCTTTTGAACGCTTTAAAATTTTTATTTTCCGCCTTCGGATTATTAATACTGATGTCAAGACGCGTCGTTTGACACCTCTCTCGATATTTTTCGTAGCGTATTAGCAGTCGACCCCTCAACTAGACTATTACCATTTTTTGTTTGTATTTCACTTTTAATAGCTGTGAAGAAGTTAGAGAACAGTTTGTTAAAGCTTTACCTAGTGACTGCTTATGCACAAAACAGGGCTGATAAAATAAATGAATTTTTCTCAAAGTTAGCAGCAGACTTGCAGCAACAAAGTGAATGGAAGGACTGGTTTTGTAAGTTCATAATAATCAAAAAATGGTAGTAACTATTCGCACACGGCCATATTGCTATTATTGATCCTGTATTGGGTGTAGATTTGTACAAGTGCGTGATTGTGTAGAAATAGGCAGGGGTATTTCTTATACCACGACGAAAGGTTTTCAGCACAAGGAAACTAAATATTGAGTACCTGCTGCTGAACTGGCTAGACCTTTCCGTCGTAACTAGATTGTGTACCCCCTTTGTATAGGT
This sequence comes from Eurosta solidaginis, assembly GCF_040869045.1. Classification (NCBI taxonomy): domain Eukaryota; kingdom Metazoa; phylum Arthropoda; class Insecta; order Diptera; family Tephritidae; genus Eurosta; species Eurosta solidaginis. Next base: position 270,084,007 of record NC_090319.1, on the reverse strand, counting down.
CAGTATTATTTATTTAAAATACGGCCTATGCCGCGGGTATTTTTACTTACCTGCACAAGTATGTCCATGTGCGAGTAGCCGCATCCTAGACAAATATATGTACTCTAACGTGTTAAATATTGTCGTATATCAGTTTTTAGTTTGGCCAACTATATCCGGCACTAAGCAAGTTATTGAATTACTTGAACGAAATATCCTTTCATAAAAATTTGCTTATTTGTCTCAATAATTTAAAATTATGTACTTCTACGAAAAAACAATATTTCACACAGGAGGTGTTATATTCTTAGGGAAACTTACTAACAAATCGTACCTTTAGACTTTCCATTTTGCAGAAACGCAGAAGAGTCTCCTACTTTCGCATTATACTTTTCGAAGCAATGGCAAGATACATTACAATTATCCTTACGTAATTTTCTTACCACAATATATCAATGCTTGCCACAACCAACATTTGTACACGCTGAATATGAAGCTGCACACATAAGGCGTTTGCAAGAGGAGAATGCTTTATTGAAGACACGTTTACAACAAATAACATCTGATAGCAACCAAAATCTAAATGCAGCTACTAGTGAAGCAAGTAGTAATCGACGTCGTGCATCATATAAGCCACACCAGAGCCTTAGCGATATTTTACCCTTTGACGTTAGCCCACCCGGACATTTAGTTGATGATTTTTCAGTTATTTCTTCAGAAGTCAATATTGTAGCTCAAGCAAGCGATGCACAAGCGCGTGGTCTACGAATGCTTATACGCAATATTGGTTCAGGTGGCTCCCCAGATACTGGTGGGCGTAAGGATGCTAGCAATGGTGGGAATAATGAAAAATCAAATAAACGGCGCTCTGGAAGTGTAGGACGTAATTGGATATAGGCTAGAATTTTTGTGCATAAATAACTCTTTTAAAAAATATTTAGCAGTTGTATGCGTCTTTCATTCCAAATTCAAGAAGTAATAAAGCTATTCTTTCATTGCATTATTATACAAAATAGACTATTTATTAACATTGTTTTTAACTGAATCTACATATTAGATATTGCACATTTTAACAATCAACGTGTATGTTGCATCTACAGTAACAGCAAACAGGTGATGTAAGCTTAGCTAATTTTAATTTAAAAAATTGTTTTTACATATTTATGTAATTAACACGTTTTACTTAATATATTATAAAATAGCATAACTTTAAGCTTTTCTAAACATCTAAACAGTGTTGTACATTTATCACATGTACCCGAGTTGATACAATTTCAACGTGTCATATAATACAACATAATAACCATACATTTACTCATACATATATATCAATATACATATAAGGGCTTGCGCTTTACATTCAACAGTTTGTTTTATTATGAAAAGATAAAGTATTTAAAAGATTTAAAAGCACTGGCTTCAAAAATATTTATGAAAAACAACAGACTGGCTTTTTAGACCTACAACAAGCGTATGCTAGTTTGCAGTGATACACTGTTCCTACTTTAGAAAGTCAATCACCAGACATTTCTCGGCAGCATACTAATGATTTTTCAAATCAAATATTTCTCTTAATAACGGTTCCACTTGAGATGGATTCACATTCAAATAAACACCAATTACAAAATCATTGAGATGACCAATTTCTGAAATTTTTTGTATCAATCCAATAAACGCTGATCTAGCTTCACAGCCAGAATAAACGCTCTCCAAATAACGGCGTAAAAGATAAAAATAAGAGTTCTGAAAGAGTTTAAAACGAAAATATGAAATTAAGTAAGCAAAGATTTATTTTAATTAATCAAAGCAAGTAAGCTTTGTCTACCTGCTCTAGTCGTATGACGTCCGAATGTATAATGCGCTTACGTGTCGGTGTGAACAGCACTATGGCGCACATAATCAATATGACATTCTCATCTGTGCGCAATTTTTCATCGAAGTTACTAACAAATTTTAAAATTTCTTCATATATGTTGCCTTTAGCTTGTTTCAATATATCGGCGCGTATATGTGCTGAATTAGAAACATGGGGTAGCTGAAAATTTGATGTACATTTTTAGTAAGTAAATAGTTCTATGTAAATGAGTGCAAACAAACGTCATAACCTTATTATATATTATATATGTGGAGGTCCACAATAAAATGAAATATTTATATCATAAGTAGTTTCGAGAAAATTGGTTAAATTTATTTTACCATTGATACCAAACGAAAGTTGGGTTTTTTACATGGTGAAAGTTTGCTTTAATAAGCATAAAACGAAGCGGTTACTTGTATTTTAGATTAACATGTCCCTTTAGCCGTTATTAGCTATTATTATATTTGGCGCGACCACCATGTAAATGTGTCGTTTTATATGAATCTCCATACAAATACGAAAAAGTAAAATTGTTGCAAAAATTATTTAACATCCATATTAGCGAATTTGGTAGTTGGGTCATAAAACCTTAGTAAACAAATAGTTTAAATCTATACTTTGATTGGAAACTTGTGAGAAATAGGTATACATGATGGTTTCAAGTCAACGTAATGAAGACTTGGTTGCATTTTTCATGTTCGCCATTCGAGATTTCGATAGATATCTGTAAGTGGAAGGGATATGTAATAAAAGGTAAAATATTTCAAATTTTGTAAGCGTTGCGTTTTGAAGAGGACGACCACATTTGTGAAATTTTGGATGTCTGTTCAAAACGGCCGAACAGATTTGGATGAAATTTAGCAAACATAGTCTGTAAGCATTTATTGGCACCTCCACTGCTTCTGGGAACAGTTACTTCTTAATTATTTTTAAATCGTTATAACTTTAAGCACATTGACAGTCGAGGTTGAAGTCTATGGGTCATATCAATCGAGATCGATTTTAAAAAAGCGGGCAGTGCCCATACCTCATACCCTTTGACACCAGCCTGGGAACAGGGCCTTTTTTCGGTCTTTAAAGGATAGTTTCGGGACTATTTCAGGATCATTTTAAAATAATTTCAGAATTGTTTCATGAAATAGATTATCTCTTGATAATTTCAGGGATGTTTTGGTAATTTTAGTATCATTTGCGTGCTGCTTCGAAATAGTTATCGGGACTATGTTGGAACGCCTTGGCGTGGTCTTCGGGACCATTTCGGAAATGTTTCGGCTTTATATTAAGGCTTGATGCTGGATGAATTGTTTTTGTGGTTGTGTTAACAGTGCATCGCTCCAATTTGTCAACAACAAATTGTCATCAAAGTCCTCTAACGAAAGTCAAAGGTAACTAACAGTTTAACAGGGTGAACCAGAGGGAAAGGGGTGTTGAGGCGTTGCTTTCTACTTATACCTGGCAACCCAATTATATATTCATATTTCGATACTTCCAATAAATATTTTATGCCTTAATCCGCGGTAGCCATTTGGTAAGGTCTTGAGGATTTATTCGAATAGAATCAGCTTTAAATTAAGCCAAGTTGTAACAACAATTTTGTGGTAATGAATACAGCAAAGGCTACATTAAAATTTATTATAAGAAGGTTTGACTGCAACCTCACTACATCTTACCTTCCACATATTGCAATTATTGTCGTATGTTAGCACAGAGCGCATTATCATCATTTCAGTGCAGCCACCTTTTAATAAGGCTACCTGATCTTCCTGACACATATCACGAAACGCTCCGATCTTTTTGGCCATTTTAATTAAACGTTTTATGGCCACTGCCGTCAAATTAATAACTTGCAAAAGCTTTGGATCCTGGTTAGTTTCCCCGGGCTAGAAAAAGAGCAGCGATAACATATTAAAACATTGCTAATTGCATTTTATATACTCACTCATAATACTAAATGCTAATTATAAACTATAGTCCCCCGAAGTTTCTTATTTTTTTATCATTCTAAGAATTTTCTTAATTAGGCTTAATAACCCATGTTTTAGTTGTTGTTGAAGCGAAAAAGTCACTGCCACTAGTTTTTGGGGGGTGTTATCGATAGATAGATAGATGCGGTAACAAGCACCATTAAGATACAAGCCCGACCACCTCGGGAACGATTTAATATGAACATTGAACCTTCTAGACCATCGCGCCCACATCCCTCAGTTCCATAGGGGAGGAAAGGACAGGAAAGACAATCGAGATAAATAAATAACCGAAACCGAGCCTAAACGGGAGGTCAACCCTAGGTCGGTTCGCGAACAAGTTTATTTTCCTTGGTTGCATGACTGAAACCATAATCGAAGTCGGAATCGAAACCGAAAAAGGAATATTATCTTTATTTATTTCAGTCCATGGTATTTCAGACCTTAACTTTAATATATTGTGGCGAATATTAGCATTTCTAACATCACTATGCTGTTAGTAAGTAATCACAACAACAAAAAGCAAGCAGCCGCACTTATGTACATGTACACATTAAAGCAAGCAGCCACACTTATGTACAAGGCAACGAAGAATATTCCATACACATTACCAGCAGAGTGATTATTTGACATACACATACATATGTAGTCAGCAGATAAGAGTAAAGAAGAAAGAGAAACAATCACACATCACGTTGCCATGAGCTAAGAGCAGAAGTTGTTACGCACACATACATACGCATATAGCTAAATAACCAAGTATGAGATACAACTGTTCCTGAAGGCATGTTCGTGAAAAGTGTAGACCTTAGGAGAAATATGCGAACGAGGCAACAGAGAGTATAAAAGCAGTGCAAACTGAGGAATAATGGATCAGTTTGAGTTTAATACGGTTTTGGCAAAGTCCGCGAGTATTGTAATTGCGAAATACTACTACTATAGTAGAGTTGTAAATAAAATTAAACAAAAACAAAAACTTTTAAAAATAAGCTTTTATTATTGGTTAATAAAATTAACTAAAAAGTAAAAAATAAATTGACTGTAAGGAAATATAACACTTTATAAGTTCATTGTAACCTTTAACGATAATTAGGCTTTTTCGTCTGCGACAAAAAAGTTCCATATTGTACATAATTATATATTTTTAACATTAAAACTTTACACCTAAATTACTAAATCTTACAGTTTATATCACAGTTCTAATAAAAGCGTGTTACATTGTGATAGCAAGAAAAGGAGGTCCTGAATGTTCTTAGTTATATTATGTTGTTGGTTGCAATGAAATAAAATGTATAGCGCAGTTAAGTTTTAGTAAGGAAGAGTTCAAAAATTTGCGTTCTGGTCGAACTATGTGGCAAACTCAATAGAGCATAAATGAGACTAAGCAATTTTGTTAGTTCTATTTCTATAGATGCTTACTTTTTCTCTTAACGTTTAAACTTTATATCATAGCCTAGATTCAGTAAGTGTGAGTTTTGATACCTGGCATCAGGGGTTAATGCTAGCACCTACGGGGATAATTTTACACAAAATATTTCTTCCAAAACCAAATCTCTTTTGCATTTGCTTCAAAAGCTAAATATAAAAATAATTTTTTTTAATCGCATTCGTTGTACATTTTTAAAGTTATCGCCTTCGAGAAGTATTTCTGCCTTCCAGTTAAAATATTTCTTGTGCTGGGTAAAAAAGATTTAAATATCGACGTGCCTTCACAAACTCTCAATATCTCTCGGTAGGCTTGAATTAAGTAAGTGGCAAGTACACTTAATACAAAATAAATTAGTTTCATTCTTTTACTTAGTTTTCAATTCATTAAACTCCACGCTTCATCAGTTGCAAGCCTTGTCAAATTTCTTAGAAGCGCAAGTGCATTTGAAATACATACTTTTAGCTCTACTAGTGACAAAAGTCTTTCACTAAGTGTTTAATAAACGATGGAAATATCTAGTCATTATTATTATAAATAATGTAACGAATTTACTTGCAAATCCTCTTATTTGCAATCTTCTGCCAACGTTCGTATGACTAAACTGTTGAATAAATAACTCCAATATTGAATAATAGAAAAATGGCCTTTATTAATGTACTTCACAATAACACTTATACTTTGCAACTAGCTGGCTTAATAACCAAACTGATAGCTTAAATGAAACTGACTTTCAAAACAATACTGCTATTGCTCGCTAGATAGCGTCTTAATCGAAACTGCCCATAGCGCCTCTACCGCTGATGCTTTTATACTCTGTGATTTCCTCGTGGCATCTTCTAGGCGCTTCCAGAATTTTACTTAGTTAGATATAAATATCTCCACTACAACTACAGATGTATAACATCTCATTTGAGTAATACTTGCATAAATTATTGCCCTCTCTTGTGACAACTCAGATAAGATATATGCATGTGTTTGTGCATTGCCGCTCCGCTGCTCGTATACGTACATATGTGTAGACGCAATTATTGATTCGTTTATGTATTAAATTATTGATGTGAATACACGTCACTGCTTAGCATCGGCCAAGAGATGGCAGCACCCCTTAGTTTTGCTAATATTCGTAACACTGCCCTCCACCTAAGTCTGATCGTCCCGATCAGACAAATCTCTCGATCTAAACGCTGCGAGCATCGCCAAATGTACCACTCTTCTATTTCGTGATTCCCCAATTGCTTGTATGCGGTAGATGAGATCACTGATCGTCTTCACAACTCTGTACGGGCCTTCCCAACTGCACCGATATTTGGATGGAACACCTTTCCGACGGTGAGGGTTGTATAGCAGTACCAAATCTCCCTCCCGGAAACCTTCCGAATTATTTTCCTTGTCGTACCTGTGTTTCATCTTACTACTCATTATCCTGGATCGTTCCCTCACACTCTGTTGCTTGGCCAATGAAGAACTACTTCGCAGAGCTTGATCTTGAAGGATTGACTTTGCATCATCAGTGTCATCTTGACGTTCCACAACAGTAGTGCGCGCTGGCTTGAAACCACCCTTGCATTCTTTCTGGAAAATTCTTTCAGTCGTTTTAGTGCGTCCATTAGGGTTTGTCAATGTCAGTGTTTTTCTCGCAGGTACTATTGATTTCGCTTTATTTGGCCCATTCGATCCATCAAACTTTGCTCGATCTACTTTCCTTGACTTTCGTGGTCTCTGTCGAATCTCTTCCACCAACACTCGCTTACTGCTGAACCCTTTTTCCAAACTGAAGTTAAGTGGCACATCTTGGTTCTCATAACGCATCACCCTTCTCTGTATATCGATCTTGATGTCATGGTCAACCAAGAAATCCACTCCCAATATAACTTCATCAACAATCTCCGCCACAACGAATTTGTGTAAAACCATGACCTTCCCAATTAAGACTTCACAGATCACTTCTCCCCGGACTTGGTTATACTCGCCAGTGACCGTACGCAACCTCGCTCCAGGTAATGGTTTTACTCTCCTGTTGACTAAATCAGATCGAATAAAGGAATGAGATGCGCCCGTATCTACAGTCAGTACACGCTCCTTGCCATCCACATTCCCTCTGACGGTAAGACTGCTTGATTTCCTTCCAATTTGCGACACAGATATCACAGGACATTCAATAGCTGGAGCTAGCCCTCGATTTTTCCATCTGGCACGCTCTTGCTCATCTCCTCCAGCTTTGCGTTTACGGCCACCCAAGTTGTAACTACCAGGACCAAGATCGCAATGACGTGCAATGTGACCGGACTTCCCGCGTTTGAAGCATTTGATAACGTTTTCACTCCGCTTTTGCGATCCTTTCAGCGCCTCCAATATTGCGTCTACCCATTCTGGCCTTTCTACTTCCACACGGCGTGCTTTGAAAACTGGCTTACACAGAAGCGACGCTGTTTCCTGAATCAGAGCTTGTGACACCGTTTCTGCCGTTTCCCAAGGCAGTCGGTTCTATGTACCGGAGCGACTCGGGATTTTTCCCGACCAAGGACTGTCATTTCAGTGTGACCCCATTGTATTTTTTTTCGTCCCTCCCACAAATTGTCATCCTCCCAGCAGCTCCTTGCAGCAGGACTGCTACATATTCTCTTACTCCGGGAAGGTATCGAACCCAATCCGGGTCCGTCTCCTGACCCCGGTCCTGAGAAATGGTTTTGCTGCATTTGCCAGAAAAGAATCTTTTTAGGACGGTCATACTCTGTTCAGTGTGTCTCGTGCAAGGGATGGTTGCATCGGACAGGTTGTTCTGGGCTTGATCCCAAAACCCGACGTCCACGTAACTTTTATAAATCTTTTGTGGCTCCTTGCTGCTCACGCCCAAGGGCGTCCCGTAGTCTACGCCTAAGCGTATCCCCACTACCTTCCTGCAGCTTCGCTGCTCAGCAAGCCACAACAAGTACCCGCTGCTGCTCGCGCCCCACGGCGCCAACAACTCAAACAGCTGATACCACTCATAACTACTACCTTCGTAGTAGAGCTGGTAGCAATGCTGAGCATCAGCCCCTGCCCCCGTCTTCTTCTCCCCCCCCCCCCCCCCCCCCTCCCCCTCTTTTCTGGCAGCAATCGTGCAGGTCAGGGAAACAGACTCTTAGTCCCTGCCTCCGTTTGCACCGTCTGCCAGCACAGAATATATAGGTTTGCGACATCCGCTCAATGCAGCTCCTGCCTTGGGATTTGCCACTTTCCTAGATGTTCTGGTCTCCGCGACGGCAACCCCTCGACGGGTTTCATCGCGCTATGTTGCCAGGTCGCAAACCCAAATCATCCGGGTACCCCAATGCTTGCCCAAGGGCGCCCAGTCCCAAGGCCACAACAGCAATTGCGTCCTGGCCTTCCACAACCTAGGCGTAGTCACCCCTCACTTACCCCTAGAGTGGCGGCGTCACCCCTCATGCACTTCAGAATTCTGCAGTTCAACTGTAATGGACTAACTGGGAAGATTACGGAGATAGTCGATTTCATGAAGCGGCACAACATCCGCATTGCTGCGATTCAAGAGACTAAACTCACAGCAAGATCTGCATTGCAGACCTGCTCTGGTTATAATGTCCACAGGAAAGACCGCGAGAGCGGAAATGGAGGCGGCCTCGCGTTTATTATACACCACTCTGTGCAATATCATATATTTGATCCTGGCATCGACCGCAGTGACAATGTCTTAGAACGTCAAGGCCTATCTGTCCGGTCAGGCGTGCAAATCTAGAAATCATCAACATCTACATCCCTCCTGTCACCTGTTGCCCCAGTGGATACCGCCCTAATATCGAGGCCTTACTCACTGGCAACAATCGCATTATCTTAGGCGATTTCAATGCCCATCACGACCTATGGCATTCAAACTTGCGGGCGGACAGTAGGGGTGAGATGTTGGCGGATCAAATAGACGAAACGACGTTCTGCACAATAAACGGAGACGCCCCCACACGTATGGTAGGAAGCTGTCATAGCTCGCCAGATATCTCAATCGTGAGCGCAGAACTCGTAAACTGCGTCAACTGGCAGCCGATGGTAACATTGGCATCCGACCACCTGCCCATACTTATTTCGTTCGAGCGTACCGCCGACCTCATCGTCACCGAAAAACGCACTTTCATAAACTTCAAAAAAGGAAAGTGGGAAGAATATAAATCTGCAACAGACAGCAGCTTTGCTGCCCTCCCTATCCCGACTGATGCCCGCCAAGGGGAGCGTGCCTTCCGTAAGGTCATTGAATCCGCCTCGGCACATTTCATTCCCGCCGGGAGAATTCCCGAAATCCGGCCCACTTCCCGGCGGAGGCCGCGACCTTAGCGAGAGAACGCGACCTTATAAGACAGCTTGATCCAGGCGACCCCCAAATAAGGGATATAAACCAACGCATCAGATTGCTTGTGGACGAACACAAGCGGGCGAAATGGGAAGAGCACCTAAGAGGTTGTAACCTCTCTACCGGTCTAGGTAAACTTTGGTCCACCGTAAAGTCCCTATCGAATCCGACTAAGCACAAAGACAAAGTTTCCATCGCCTTTGGCGATAAGGTGCTGTCGGATGTGAAAAAATGCGCGAGCGCTTTCTGCCGACAATATATAATGCATCCTACGGTCGACAAAGATAGACGGAGAGCCAATAGACACGCACATAAACACAAACTCAGCGCGTCACCAATTACCATCACCGCTAGAGAGGCTGAGGACGCCATTGGTCGCGCTAAACCATCCAAAGCAGTGGGCCCAGACGGCATAGCCATGCCGATGCTTAAAAACCTAGGGAAAGAGGGTTTCAAATATTTAGCGCATGTCTTCAACCTGTCTCTTTCCACCTTTGTCATACCCGAGAAATAGAAAATGGCCAAGGTGGTCCCGCTACTTAAGCCTGGGAAACCAGCTAACGTAGGTGAGTCATATCGTCCGATATCTCTCCTATCGCCAGTGGCAAAGACGCTTGAAGCCATTTTGCTCCCTTATTTCCAAGCACATTTGCAGCTAGCCCCTTATCAGCATGGCTTCAGAAAACTCCATAGCACTACCTCCGCGCTAAATGTCATTAGCACCCAGATAAATTGCGGTTTGAATCAATATCCCCACCATAGAACAGTACTCGTAGCGTTAGACCTATCAAAAGCTTTTGATACGGTCAACCATGGCTCGTTACTGCAAGACCTGGAAGGGTCTACCCTTCCCCCATGTCTTAAAAGGTGGACCGCAAATTATCTGGGTGGTCGGCAGGCATCGGTGCAATTCAGAAATGAAACATCAAAACAAAGGAGAATTAAACAAGGGGTGCCACAGGGTGGTGTCCTATCCCCGCTTTTGTTTAATTTATACATATCTAAGCTACCTTCACCACCGGAAGGAGTCACAATCGTTTCCTACGCCGATGACTGCACAATAATGGCCACAGGCCCAGGCCCAAAGATCGATGAGCTATGCAATAAAATAAACGGCTATCTCCCTGATCTCTCCAGTTTTTTCGCCTCGCGAGACCTGGCATTGTCACCGACTAAATCTTCCGCGACCTTATTTACAACATGGACGCCCCAAATGTCGACCATATTGAACATCCACGTCGATGGCACTACGCTACCGACTGTCCTACACCCCAAAATCTTGGGTGTGACGGTTGATCAGGATCTACATTTTGGTGCGCACGAAACCGCAATTGTTCCAAGAATTCAGAGCCGTAAAAAAATCCTCAAATCCCTTGCTGGCAGTACCTGGGGAAAAGATAAAGAAACGCTCTTGACCACATACAAAGCAATTAGCCAGCCGATTACGTGCTAGGCGTCACCCATATGGTCGCCAAGCAGAAAACCACCCACTGGAAGAAACTACAGGCCTGCCAAAATACTGCTCTCAGAATCGCCACTGGCTGTCTTCTTATGTCCCCAGAACACCATCTGCATAATGAGGCGAGAATACTCCCCATCAGGGAGAGAAATGAGATGCTGACAAAACAGTTTCTGTTGAATACCCAGAAACCTGGGCATCCCAACAGACATCTGATTGACGAACCAGCACCGCCTAGGGGCCTAAGGAGTCATCTCCGTAAGCATTTTGAGGAAATACGGCACCTGAGAACCCAGCCTTATGAAGCGGAAAAACACAAGCAGGTCCTTGGTGAACTCCATAGACAGGCGTCGGACCTTTATGTCGGGAATTGCCCGGTGAATCCAGTACTTGAAGAAAAATATCCAGAACTCGCAGAAGAGGAACGCATACTCCCCAGGGAAACGCGTGTCACTCTTGCTCAACTTCGTTCTGGATACTGTAACAGGTTAAACTCTTACCTATCCAGAATCAACCCCGACATACAAAATGTATGCCCTGCTTGCAATGTGTCCCCACATGACACCAACCATCTCTTTAATTGTAATGTGGAACCAACGCCTCTAACACCCCTTTCCTTATGGTCCACCCCTGTTGAAACGGCAAGTTTCCTTGGACTCCCGTTAGAGGATATTGATGACAATTTGTGATCGGTCGCGGCTATTAGGTGGGGCGAGAACTGCTACAACAACAACAACAACAACACCGTTTCTGCGAATGTTGGCTTTGGGTTCGCATATGTAGCCCGCTTCGTTCCCACATCTCGTATGCCATTTATGAAACTCTGGATTTTTACCCTTTCAGTGTATTCCACGGGTGCGTCCGCATTTGCAAGATGAGCCAATCTTTCAATATCTGAAGCAAACTCCTGCAATGTCTCATTTGCTTTCTGGTAGCGGTTTTGCAACTCTATTTGGTGTATCTGCTTCCTGTGTTCGCTTCCGTACCTTCGTTCTACAGCAGCTATCAATGCGTCATAACTGTTCCGTTCGTACTCTGGAATAGTCTGTAAGATTTCCGCGGCAGGCCCTTTCAGTGCCACGAACAGAGCTGCAACTTTATCTTCAGCATTCCAGTGGTTCACTGCTGCGGTCTTCTCAAACTGTAGTTAAAAGACCTGAAAAGGAACAGAACCATCAAAGGATGGTGTCTTTACCTTTGGATTACTCGCTGAAACAGCTGGGCGATGTAATTGCAACTCCTGTACACGACCTCTCAAAGCATCCACCTCGGATTCGATTTTTCCTCAAACTGCGTTATTTTCTCGTCCATACGCGCTTCGAGTTTTGGTGATACCTGTTCCAAAATTTCTGCCGACATTTCAGATATACGGGCCTCTTGCGCTTCCAATTGAGATGCCATATATGTCTTTTGGTCTTCCAGTTGTGATGACACTTGCGACGTCATTTCTGATATGCGTGCCTCCTGTGATTCCAGTTGGGATGCCATATATGTCTTCTGCTCTTCGAGCTGTGCTGACATATTTGTGGATATTTGTGATGACATTTCTGTTATGCGTGTCTCCTGTGCTTCAATCTTGGATGTTACTGTCGATGTTTGTGCAGATATTGCAGCCAAAATCGTGTTCAAGTCTGTGCTGGTAACTGTCTGCGATGTTTCGTTCTTCTCTTCAATTTTTGTTGTTGTCTCGTCCCCATCAGGATAAAAGACATACTCGTCCACATCGATTCCTTGCGACTCCATTACCTCTCGTAGCCGTGCTTGAAGTTCGATCTTATTGTCGGTTGTATTCAATCCACGGTTCTCCAACTCCTTTTTCAGTTGCTGGATCCTCAATTTACTCAACTTTGCCATGTCAAGTTGTATTCCCAATCTTCGGAATTTATTCAACAATTCCTCTTCTGACACCAATTGTAACGAATTTACTTGCAAATCCTCTTATTTGCAATCTTCTGCCAACGTTCGTATCACTAAACTGTTGAATAAATAACTCCAATATTGAATAATGGAAAAATGGCCTTTATTAAAGTACTTCACAATAACACTTATACTTTGCAACTAGCTGGCTTAATAACCAAACTGATAGCTTAAATGAAACTGACTTTCAAAATAATACTGCTATTGCTCGCTAGATAGCGTCTTAATCGAAACTGCCCATAGCGCCTCTACCGCTGATGCTTTTATACTTTGTGATTTCCTCGTGGCATCTTCTAGGCGCTTCCAGAATTTTACTTAGTTAGTTATAAATATCTCCACTACAACTACAGATGTATAATTTCTCATTTGAGTAATACTTGCACAAATTATTGCCCTCTCTTGTGACAACTCAGATAAGATATATGCATGTGTTTGTGCATTTCCGCTCCGCTGCTCATATTCGTACATATGTGTAGACGTAATTATTGATTCGTTTATGTAGATACATAAAGATTGAATTATTGATGTGAATTCACGTCACTGCTTAACATCGGCCTAGAGATGGCAGCACCCCTTAGTTTTGCTAATATTCGTAACAATATTAAACAGGAGTTTTTTTCATAAGTCGGCTGTTTCATCAACATTTAACGACAGTGTTTTTGCCAACACTTTTCTTTTTAATGCCTCACCTTCAAAAAACGCGAGTACTCTATAAATAACGCAAGGAATACTCCTTTGGGAGTATAGGACTGCTCCAAATCTAATCTGTATTCATACAAAAAATGTGCTCCAATTAACGGAGGAGTAGGTGATCCCACTATCGCTTTGTTTGTGAGTATTCCATAGAGTACATACGTGAGAGTACATTCCAAAGTACTTTCACTGTAGTACTCCATGGAGCACCCACGGAGGATCATATGCCAAAGTACTAAAGAGGAATTCTGTTGTCGGAAAGAATTATCGGAGTGAATTTAATTTAAAATGAAAGTAAATGAAGAGGGGAAATACAACTTTTATATTTTATACTACGAATATTCTTATGTTATTTAGCATTTGCGTGAATAAAGAAACTAATCACCCCTATTCTGCATTTCGATTACGTTCCCGTTCTACGCTCCGCTTCAATCGAAGTTTGGTATTCTGCATTACGACGGAATCGTAAAGAGAAGAGGAAGAGCAAATGATTTTTCGAAATCAGCTGTTGGTACGGAATGTGTGAACATTGGAACAAAATAAATTGAGGAAAATTTGTAAAAACACTGAAAAACGTTTATATTTTATTATCCAAGCCATTTTGTACAAAGAAAAGCAATATAATATATTGCCGCTGTGTTATATTTTTTTGAATGAAGTGCTTTCATAATTGTAAGTGTGTTTTTGTCGTTCTTTTGGCCAATTCCCTGCCGCGGCCACCAAGTTTTGTTAAAACGGATTCCTGCATGAATATAGTTGACATTTTCTGAATTTTATGGATGCTAATTTCATTACACTGGCCTAAAATACTTTATAAAGATTTACTTATTCTTTCCGCAAGGATTGTTTACGTTTTCGCTTCACCTTCCTCTACTCCGGCAACTTGCTTTGACATATAACTGGACCCAACGAACACACACAAATTATAGCTGTCTATTATAATGGAACAATAGCCGCGGCATTATTTGTGGAGTTGGAAAGCAACGCATACGAAAATGGCCAGGCAAGAATGGAAAGGCAAATATTGCGAGATTTGTGTAATCCATTTGAGATGAGTGCCGAATTGTAAGAAATTTAACTTAAAAGTGGTAAAGTTTACTGACTTATTTTCTTATTTAGGTTAAAAAAACCTTTCGACTTAATAAGGATGCTTTCAAGTATGTGTTAGATACTTTTGCGGGGCAAATACGTCCAAGGACTTCGACACACATTGGGGATTAAGCACTAATTTCATTCAAAACCACTTACAGGTGCGAAAAATCAACCGATTGCAACAATGTTTACTCAGAAATTTTCGTAATTGAATTCTGAAGAGACTCACATCGCTTGATTATTCAAATTAATTAGTTTATTAAACAATTTGTTGCAAAATAGCCTATTCTTTGCAGAACTTTATATTATAATACGTATTTATGTATCATTTTCGTGACATACAATTTTTGCTCAATACTTAAGAGAATAATATACACTTTAAGAGACAGTAGGTATTGCTAATTGACATACGTTTTGCAAAATTAATTTGTTTAAACAATTTTTTAAAGAACATTTTGCAAAATTGTTTTTTTTTTATTTTTATTTTCTAATTAATTTTAAAAATCAGGCGATGTAAGTCTCTTCAGAATTCAATTACAAAAATTTCTGTACAAAAATTATTAAAATCGGTTAATATTTGTGATATGTAGGTGGTTTTGAAAGGTTCGTCCCCAATATGCGACATCGACATGTTGTTTTTGACCTGGAAACATATAAAAAACAGTCATCATCAAGCCTTTTACGTTTCTTAACAAGTTTTACTTACATTTTTGTTAAAATTCTGTTATAAATTAATAAAAAAATAAAAAAAAAATATTTTCCGCCAACTAATTTGCAACTTAGAAAAACGGAACTACGATCGAAATGCAGAATACACAAAATCGAACGATTCGAAGTTGGATCGAAAGAGATTGGAACACAGAATACCAAAATTGCCAAATCGAAAAAATTCCAATCCAAGTCGAAATGCAGAATAGGGGTGAATATTTCTCTATACTATAGTATGTATACATAAAACCAGTGCGCTATTGCATTTTATCAGAGTTGCCAAAGTAAAATTTTATTATCAGTTATTTGTATGCAATATTTTACTTTTGGCAACTCTGTTCGATCGTCATCGTGTTGTGATCACGGTCGTTAAAAAACGAGCAATGATCGGCTGATGGTGGTCCGCAAACGCATTGCAAAGGAGTATTGTTAGAGTACTCCAACATGAAGAAAATGGAACACGTAATCCAACAATTTTTGCAGGGTCGCCTAAATTATTTCCTAGGTGAAATGTCACTGTTCTCGTACATTTTTATTGACTGAGCAACTTTTTGTGATGAGAAATCCATTCAAGTAAATTCAAAATTATATGTGGGTTAACGAATGTGCTGCAAATTTTTTGGGCAATATTGTGAACTTTCACCTGAGTGAAAAAGAAAGAAAAGTACCAAAATCATGGCAACTGCCTAAAAAGGAAATTGAAGAAAATGGACCAGTGGACCAAATGGGGTTGGAAGGGACCATTTTTGGACCAAATGGACGCAAAGTGGCAACCGTGATCGCCAAAAATCTGTAAAACAAAATCAAGTGCGCAGAAAAGTATGTAAAAAAAAGTATGCAACATTGAGGAATTCTACGTTTGTTGCATACACAAACAAAGCGAAGTTACCTGCATTCTTGACGACTTATGCGGCAGTTACCCACGAACGTACGTAGAAAAACGTGTCAGCTGACACGACCTATCTTATGAGTGTGCAATGTAAACGAAAACTCACCGACGTGCAACGCCCGTACGTACGTAGCCCGGAACGTAGAAATCAAAACAATTTTGATTTTTTCCGTAAGAACGTGTCAGCTGATCGCTCTCTCACTAGACAGAGTTGCCTAGTAAACTTTTGTGCGCTAATTTTTGACCGTTTGCAATTTTATGCAAAAACGCCTAATTAAAGTTTGAAAAATTGTGGAAATAATTCGAAATAATTATGTAAAAGTGCTGATTATAAATATTTAATCTATTTATACTTATTTAATATGTATTTCGGCCTTTTACAATATCAAAAATTAAATTGGAAAAAGTTGATGTTTCCATAAGCATACATGCAAAATGGTCAGTGGCAACAGTGCTTATCTGTAAACAATACACACACAAATATGTTATGTACATGTACACGGACGCACACATTGATTCCTACGGGCTTGAGAGTTCGGTCAAACGTGCTTCGTACGACAAACGTCCTTACGTACGGCACACGTCGGTGGGTAACTGCCGCATTAGGCTGTTATTCCCTTGTGAATACAAATCTTTACCGATAAATCTGTTATCGATTAATTTATCGCATTCTCGCAAAGTAATATTGCATTGTCATCGGAGTTATACATGTGTGCCAAATTTCAGCTCAATCGGACAACGGGAAATGTATCAAATTTAACGTGCAAGATTTCATTACATACAACAGCCAAGTGAAAGTAAATAAAAACTTATAATAAGGGAGATATTGCTATACTGAATATTTGAGTTATTTAAAAATTCGTTACAATATTGATTTATAAAAATAAACTAAGTACATAAAAAAAACAAATATTAGACGCGATTTACCTCCCGAGGAGATTAAGCGGAGCTTCTCTCCTTATTCGGGTCGTACTCCTTTTTAATTTTTCAACGGGGCCTACATGTTTTACGCCGACTTCGAACGGCAGCTGTAAGCAGACGTATTTTCTCTGCGAAGCTTTCAATACCAGAAAAACACTCGGAGTGTTTGCCGAACCAGGGGGCGATCCCACTTAGAAAATATTGTTTCTTTGCCCGCGACTCGGCAATGAGCGGCAATAGAATCAATTGCTCTCGAGGAGGCAAGGCCGTTAAAATTTTCATTCACAGTTTTTATTCTCAGCTGAGCAAAGCTCACATAGTATATTAATTTTGTTCGCATAACCTGTAACGGCATAAACTAATCGATATAGATATAGACCTCTACATATCAAAATGATCTAGGTGAAAAAAGAAATTCATTTAGCCATGTCCGTCAGTCCGTCCATAAACACGATAACTTGAGTAAATTTTGAGCTATCTTGATGAAATTTGGTACGTAAGTTCCTGGGCACTCATCTCAGATCGCTATTTAAAATTAACGAAATCGGACTATAACCACGCCCACTTTTTCGATATCGAAAATTTCGAAAAACCGAAAAAGTGCGATAATTCACTACCAAAGACGGATAAAGCGATGGAACTTGGTAGATGGGTTGACCTTATGACACAGAATAGAAAATTAGCAAAATTTTGGACAATGGACGTGACATCGCCCACTTTTAAAAGAAGGTAATTTAACAACTTTGCAAGCTGTAATTTGGCAGTCGTTTAAGATATCATGATTAAATTTGGTGGAACGTTACTCCTATTACTATATGTGTTCTAAATAAGAATTAGAAATCGGATGACGATCACGCCAACTCTTTAAAATAAAAATTTTGCAGTCAAATTTTAACAAAAATTAAATAATTTTACAGTATATACATAAGTAAATTATATCAACATTCAACGCCAGTAATGATATGGTGCAACAGAATACAAAATTAACGGAAAATTTCAAAATGGGCGTGACTCCGCCCTTTTTCACATAATTTGTCTAGAATACTTTTAAAAATTTACCAATCCTTGTGAAATTTTTTAAGGGAATAGCTTCTATGACGATAACTGTTTTCTGTGAAAATGGGCGAAATCGGTTGAAGCCACGCCCAGTTGTTATACACAGTCGACCGTCTGTCCTTCCGGTCGGCCGTTAACACGATAACTTGAACAAAAATCGATATATCTTTACTGAACTTCACATACTTATCTGAACTCACTTTATATTGGTATTAAAAATGGGCGAAATCCCACTATGACCACGCCTACTTTATCGATATCGAAAAATGAAAAAAATGCCATAATTTTATACCAAATACGACAAAAACTTCGGGGTGGGGAGGGAGACGATGGCCTGAAGGTTGAATGTGGCCACATAAATCGTTCTCGAGATGGTCGGGCTAGCACCTTAATGGTGATGTGGTACCGGAGCGTACGGATCTGTATCCGGCAAAGGACCATTACATGGATAACACTCCCCAAAGCCTTCGGGGAGCAACATTATCGCTACAACAACAACAATAAGAATAGAAGAAGAAATAATGAAGACAAACAAACAGCCGCTGTGATAGCTGAATGGTTATAGCAGCGGAACATAAACGATCCCGAAATGGATCTATACAACGGGCTTTGGCTGTTGTCTAAATTTTTTCTTTCTTCTATTATAATTTAAACATTTTTTCATTTAAGAAAAAATGTATCATTACAATAATAATGATAAAATAATTATTGTTAGGCCTTGATTCCGATTCCGAACCAACGATCTTACAAATCAGTAGGCCGATATAACAAGAAAAATCGAAGCAAAATTTCGAGAGTGGAGATATTGCAACGAGATTTAGAGAAAGTAACAAGTCCAACATTCAGGGGCAGATTATTGGCACTACAAAAGATCATTATTGGCTTTGGACCACATTGTCCAGATTAGATACGATAGTATCCGAATCAGAGGAATTTCAAATGATGAAAATCTCTAGGTCATCGGCTTTTAACAAAAAGTGCTGCAAGCAGGGGAAAATGTCGTTTATAAAAACTACAAAAAGTATTTATTGGAAACCTTATGGCACCAGGGAGGTTGCTATAAAATACAAGCTAGAATGAGTATTGTCTATTACTAAGACATAGTTCCGCTGGTGAAGGTACACTTCTAGCCAAGGTATAAATATTGAATGGAAGGCCAAACAGGCCAATTTAGAAATCAGAATTGAATAAATTACTTACGGTTACTAAAAGCAGAGAGGCGGCATGGGGGTGATTTTATGTTTGTAGTTCCTTTGGTTCCGCAACTATTTGAAGCAGAGAAAGCAGAAAACAGTTATAAAGGCTGTGACGTCGGATGAATTAGAGGTACCCATAGGGTTACCTCAAGGCTCAGTATTGGCACATATATTATTTCTTATATACATAAATGACATAGTCAATGCTATCGAAGGTTGTGAAATTCGACTTTTTGCGGATGATGCATTAATTATGATAAGTGAAAATAATATTAATACTGCACTCGCCAAAATGCAACATGAAATAAATAACTTGTATAAATGGTTGTGTGGTAATAGACTGAAACTAAACATAAATAAAACTAAATATATGATAATAACAAGGAGTAATATGAATGAGGAGGATTTAGCCGAGCTAAAAATAAATGATGAAATCATACAAAGAGTTAACAGTATAAAATACTTAGGAATAATAATTGATAATAAACTCAAATTTGAAGATCATATAAATTATACAATTAAAAAAGTTGCTAATAAAATAGGAGTGATGCAGAGAACAACGAAATTCATTCAGAAAAAGTACAAAATAATCTTATATAAATCAGTTATAGAACCGCACTTCGTGTACTGCCCGTCCATTCTATTCATAATATCGGATAAAGAAGTAGACAAGCTCCAAAAGCTTCAAAATAGATGCATGAGATTTATTCTTCAGAAACCTAGAGATACACGAACGGCTGACATGTTGAAGACTTTAGACTGGTTAAGTGTGAAACAAAAGATTTTTTCCACTCCATGAAATTCATATTTAATATTAAACATGGAAATGTACCTGAGTATTTAAATAAAAATATAGCATTAGTTGAGCAAACTCACAACATAAATACGAGGAGCAAACATAATTTCAAATTGCCGTTTTTTAGAACTGAAATTGATCAACAGAACATTTTCTACAAGGGTCTGAAAAGTTACAATGATCTGCCTATGGATATAAAAAGTTGCAACCAAATAACAGTATTTAAAACAAAATTATATGAATATTGTAAAACCTTAGCTATAAGATAAAAAACTGTAATATTTTCAAATTTACGAATTAGGCTTCTGACCGTAATAAATAAATAATCTAATCTAATTAATGGTAATAGTCAACGCACCAAAGGTAATAGGAGAGTCAACCGTCGAGGAGAACTATAGCGTCTGCAAATATTCTTAAGCACTATGAAGCATGCTCAGTATTGTAGAATACTGATGCCGGGTCACTCAATCATAAGTTTTTCGATTTAACTTACGTCTTGGATTATCTTTAAGCTGGACCGCACCAGGTCTGAAAACCGATGTCCAAACAAATTTTATTTCCATGATTGCATGTACCGAGTAAGCAGCACGAAATACGGTTAAAATAAAATATACGTAAGGGATACTATCAAAAAAATTTAAGTGCGTACGCATATATGTACATACAAAGGTGATAAATTTGGGCTATATATAGCGCTTGTCTACGCGTAATTGGTAGTTTTTGATAATGAAAATAGCGCTTGATGTAAACAACAATATTTGCATGGAAAATGTGATTCTAAGATCATACTTTATTATATAACGATTTCTCCCTACTTCTAACATAACAAATATAAAGCGATGTTTGGGGTATATAAGATCTTACTTTTTATTTTAAACATTTATATGTTAATACATAAATAAGATCTACATCGGTTTTCCCAAGTAAATACAAAGTTCATGACGTTTAAACGTACACGATTATGTATGTCCGTTTAGACTACAATTTTGGCTAACAGGTGTTAAACTTTTTATATGTTCAACTTAATCTGAGCTGATAAGGTTTCCGCTTGAAAACTGTAGAATAATAAAAAATACATACAAAAAGGCAATACTTAGAGACTAATTGCAAAGCGAACAGCGGGGCATTCATATGGCTGAGTGGTTAAAGGCATCTATCTGCCTTTACACAAGTATAAAGTATGAATGTTGGAGATTTCGAGTTGTATACTCATCTCCCGAGAAGCTAGCTGATGAAGAAGTGAAATTCAGAAACATGTCATGAAACTTTGCAATTTTCTCGAGTATCAATACACACAATACAATTGAGACAAAATTTGCAAAACCACAATACCGCCTATCAGATGTCGTTTGAATTTTACGAAGAGTAGATAAACTTATGTATTCTTTCTTTTAATATTCTTTCTTTAATTTTGGTATTTTTGCAATTTGTAAATAGGTGGCTATGTCAAAATATTGAAAATATACAAAACTACAGTCATAAGCGATAACCGCCTCAATAAATCTCAAAAATACGCTCTTAGTATTCTCAATAACCGGTTAACGTTGGTTGACAGACCCCCGAGCAACTGTACCTATAAGATATGTCTATGTTTTTCTACTTTTACTTATTACTAAATATACTCACTTTCATTCTTTCATCGCCCATCATAAGTATAGATAAGTCATTGTCCATTGGATAATATAATGCTTCACTGGCCAATTTTAATTCACGCAATTTTAATTGCTCTGCCTCATTTAACTCGCGCCCACACATTACATTAGATGGTGCAAAAACCGGTTGCTGTATTTGTGTATTACAAACATTAAAGCAGGCCTTTTTTCGTTGTTCTTCGAAATCAGGCATTTGCAAATTATTTGATTTAGATTGAAGTTGTTCTTCTTTGACCCGCGACTCTGGTGCCAAATTACTAAATGCCTGAAACTCGATTCGTATTACCTCTGATAGAACTGACTCCAATGAATTTAAGCTATCTTTTCCTTCACCAACTATATTTTCAGCATATGATTGTTGTAAGAATGTTTTCATATCGAAATTATCTCTACAATAACCAGTATTGTCATGTGTCATACTTCTTGCTGATTTCGTATTCATAAGAGCAGCTGAGGTGCTTGGAAATTCAATTTCATGATGTATGCTTGCAGGCGAATTATACTGTTGTATACTGTCTGCTTGTGTGGCACCGTCAACAGATGATGGCGAACTAATTGACATTGCTTGTGCTGAAGAAACTAAACATGTTGAAATTGATAGTTCATTAACTGAAGATAGTAATATTGATTGGCCGGATGTTTCCGTTCCAACACCGATTGCTGTTGTTGGTATATTCATATGCGTTCCTTCTATCATATTTGAGTTGGCAAATATTGATTGTTGCTCCTGTTGTGAATTTGGTGGAGGTAATTCGTTTGTCATTTGTGGTGTCATAATTGGACTATTATCAAGTATTGACTGTAGCAAATCATTTCCTGCTTCTGATATTTCATCCATCCGCAGCGCCTGCGCTGCTTGGAATGTTGAATCTTTACTATCTTTTGATGCATCTATCAGTAATTTATGTAGTTCGTCGCTTGGGGGATTTAATTTATTAAATATTTTATTTATTATTCTCAAGGCTTCCGCTGGTGTATTCATAAATTTATGCATTATATCGAGCGCGTCTTCTGGGCATTCCATTAGACTTCTGATGAACTGAACAACATCTTGAGGTGAACTAACAATTTTTGATATAATTTCTAACGCATCAGTAGGTGAACTCATGAACTTTGTGAACACTGTAAGTGCGTCAAATGGTGAATTCATTATTTTACTTATAATTTTTAGTGCATCACCTGTACAAAGAAGTAAAAAACTTAAAGATTTAAATTGTTTAGTTTTCTCTCCTATAAGCTAACCTGGGAATGCAATTAGATGTGATACGAGTCGCAAAGCGTCTTTTTGCGATGTAAGAATCTTCTCGACAATAGATAGTGCATCATCCTTCGTACGCATTAACTTACTAATTGCCTGTGATGCACGATCGGGATCTCCAACAATAAATTCTACTATTTCTTCGCTTGTCATTAGTTCATGTTTTGTTTCAGCATCAACTTCGGACAACAATGGCGAATTAACGGGCACATTGACATTTATTGGTGATGTCAAATTAGTCAATGCAGCAGGCACACTATTATTACTTGCAGTACCTTTTCCACTATCATATGAACTCTCAGAATCATGCGAAGCTGTATCAAAGGCATTGTTCTCTCCCCTAGTTGTTGATCCTGTTTTTCCTTCTTCGTTTAATCGTCTTTTAGCTCTATTACTTTCAATTTTACGCCTTTTTATTACTTTATCCTCCTCGGACATTATGTTTTCACTCTTCATACCAATGTCTAAACATTTTTTTAGGCGGCATCTTTGACAAAACCGCCTAGTAACCACAGTGATCTCACAATTCTGACTAAAAGGACAGGTAAACTCTTTTTTAGACAGCGCATTTCGGCGAAAGAATGCCTTGCAACTTTCACAAGTAACAGCATTGAAATTGTAACCAAGTGCCTTATCGCCACAAACAGCACACCGTTTTGGCGGTGACATTTCCATAAACTTGCTTTGGTTCTATTCAAAGATATTATAAAGGTAATAATTGGCCCGAGAACAAATTCATTAAAATTTTTACATTTTTCCATAAATTAAATTCTGACCATCCCTTGCACTACTTGTCCAGGCTTCTTATGTACGTAAGTCGTGAATATGTAGTATTTATTTGCTCGGCGCGTCAATTAACTTAGCGGTTTTGACCAATTGTATTACTACTCCTCGAAGTTTTTTTTTAGCTGCACTAGGTTTATGCGTTAGGTTCCTTAGAGTCGTTTGGTTTCTAACTTCTTATGCTCACTACCTGTCCTCGAGCCATAATGAATTGTAAATAAACCATGAAGCCACGAGTGTTTCGCAAAATTTTGGTAATAATCTCTAAAATCTTTGCAGTAATTCAGATGCAATAAAAAAAAAACAATAACAGATTGTCAAAACTAGGGACGTTGCCACAGAACGATAAAAATAAATTTTAAAGGCCCGTTTGCAAAGCAAGTTGTAGGCACACATCATTAAAACGCATTGCGGCAATTTTCTGTCATACGCCCATACCAAGGAGCAACGCACACTCATTTCGGCTGAGGCAAAGAGAATAGATATACAAGAGGGCGCACTGAGAGTTTGTACATGGCGCTTAAACAGGTTGGTGTTCCTCTAGAAAATCAAGATTAGGAGTTCACCACAGGTTTTTTTATTCTGTCCGCACCAGGCTGGCCTGCCATTTTCATTTGTTGCTTGCTTTATTCGTGGCGCGTGACTATTTTTGACAGATTCGTTTGTTTTTGTTCTTAATTATGTTGTTGTTGTTGTTGTAGCAATGTTTCGCTCCACCTAATAGCTACGATTGATCACAAATTGTCATCAATATCCTCTAAAGGGAGTCCAAGGAACTTGCTGTTTCGACAGGGGTGGACCATAATGAAAGGGGTGTTAGAGGCGTTGTTTCCACATTACAATTAAAGAGATGGTTGGTGTCATGTGGGGACACATTGCAAGCGGGGCATACATTTTGTATGTCGGGGTTGATTCTGGATATGTAAGAGTTTAACCTATTACAGTATCCAGAACGAAGTTGAGCCAGAGTGACTTGCGTTTCCCTGGGGAGTATGCGTTCCTCTTCCGCAAGTTTTGGGTACTGTTCCCCGAGTACTGGATTCACCGGGCAATTACCGGCAAAAAAGTTCTGACGTCTGTTTATGGAGTTCATCAAGGACCTGCTTGTGTTTTTTTGCTTCATACGGCTGAGTTCTCAGGTGCCGTATTTCCTCAAAATGCTTACGGAGATGACTCCTTAAGGCCCTAGGCGGTGCTCGCTCATCAATCAGATGCCTGTTGGGATGCCCAAGTTTCTGGGTATTCAACAGGAACTGTTTGGTTAGCATCTCATTTCTCTCCCTGATGGGGAGTATTCTCACCTCATTATGCAGATGGTGTTCTGGGGACATAAGAAGACAGCCCGTGGCAATTCTGAGAGCAGTATTTTTTTTTTTTTTTTTGTCTTTTTTTTTTCTTTGTCTTTTTCCCAAGTACTGTCGGCAAGGGATTTGAGGATTTTATTACGGCTCTGGATTTTCGGAACAATTGCGGCTGGGTGCTCACCAAAATGTAGATCCTGATCAAACGTCACACCCAAGATTTTTGGGTGTAGGACAGTCGGTAGCGTAGTGCCATCGACGTGGATGTTCAAAATGGTCGACATTTGGGACGTCCAGGTTGTAAATAGGGTCGCGGATAATTTAGTCGGTGATAATGCCAGGTTTCGCGAGGCGAAAAAACTGGAGAGATCAGGGAGGTAGCTGTTTATTTTGTTGCAAAGCTCATCGATCTTTGGGCCCGGGCCTGTGGCCATTATTGTGCAGTCATCGGCGTAAGAAACGATAGTAACTCCTTTGGTGGCGAAGGTAGTTTTGATATGTAAAAATTAAACAAAAGTGGGGATAGGACACAACCCTGAGGCACCCATTGTTTAATTATTCTTGGCTTTGAATTGCACCGATGCCTGCCGACCACCCAGATAATTTGCGGTCCACCTTTTAAAACATGGGGGAAGGGTATACCCTTCCAAGTCTTGGAGTAACGTGCCATGGTTGACCGTATCAAAAGCTTTTGACAGGTCTAGCGCTACGAGTACTGTTCTATGGAGTTTTCTAAAGCCATGCTGATGACAGGCTAGCTGCAAATTTGCTTTGTAGTTGGTGGCGGTGGAGGGGGGGGGGGGCAAAATGGCATCAAGCGGCTTCTGGCGATAGGAGAGATATAGGGCGATATGACTCTCCTATGTTAGGTGGTTTCCCAGGCTTTAGTAGCGGGACCACCTTGGCCATTTTCCATTTTTCGGGTATGATAAAGGTGGAAAGAGACAAGTTGAAGACATGTGCTAAATATTTGAAACCCTCTTTCCCTAGGCTTTTAAGCATCGGCATGGCTATGCCGTCTGGGCCCACTGCTTTGGATAGTTAGCATGACCGATGGCATCCTCAACCTCTTTGGCGGTGATGGTAATTGGTGACGCGCTGAACTTATGTTTACGTGCGTGTCTGTTGGCCTTCCGCCTATTTTTGTCGACCGTAGAATGCATTATGTATTGTCGGCAGAAACCGCTCGCGCATTTTTTCGCATCCGACAGCACTTTGTCGCCAAAGGCGATGGAAACTTTGTCATTGTGCCTAGACGGATTCCATAGGGACCTTACAGTGGACCAAAGTTTACCTACACTGGTAGAGAGGTTACAACCGCTTAGGTGCTCCTCCCATTTCGCCCGCTTGTGTTCATCCATAAGCAATCTGATGCGTTGTTTTATATCCCTTATTTGGGGGTCGCCGGGTTCGAGCTGTCTTATAAGGTCACGTTCTCTCGCTAAACTTGCGGCCTCTACCGGGAAGTGGGGCCGCATTTCGCGTATTCTCCCGGCGGGAATGAAACGAGCCAAGGCGGGTTCAACGACCTTACGGAAAGCACGCTCCCCTTGGCGGGCATCAGTTGGGATAGGGAGGGCAGCAAAGCGGCTGTCTGTATAGGCTGTCTTGTATTCGTCCCACTTACCTTTTTAAAGTTAATGAAAGTGCGTTTTTCTGCTACGATGAAGTCGGCGAGACGCTCGAGCGAAATAAGTATAGGCAGGTGGTCGGATGCCAATGTTACCATCGGCTGCCAGTTGACGCAGTTTACGAGTTCTGCGCTCACGATTGAAATATCCGGCGAACTGTGACAGCTTCCTACCATACGTATGGGGGCGTCTCGGTTTATAGTGCAGAACGTCGTTTCTTCTATTTGATCCGCTAACATCTCACCCTACTGTCCACCCGCAAGTTTGAATGCCATAGATCGTGATGGGCATTGAAATCGCCTAAGATAATGCGATTGTTTCCAGTGAGTACGCCGCTGATTTCAGGGCGTTATCCACTGGGGGGGGGGAGGGGGGTTGCTGAGGCGCAGACTACGGGACGTCCTAGGACGTGAACAGCAAGGAGCCACAAAAGATTTATAAAAGTTACGTGGACGTCTGGTTTTGGGGTCTAGCCCTGTCCGATGCAACCATCCCTTACACGAGACACTGACAAGAGTATGACCGTCCTAAAAAGATTCTTTTCATCAGATGCAGAAAAACCATTTCTCAGGACAGGGGCCAGGATACGGACCCGGATTGGGCTCGACACCTTCCCGGAGCAAGAGAATATTGAAAAGTCCCGCTGCAAGGAGCTTCTGGGAGGATGACAATTTGTGGGAGTGACGCAACAAATTAAATGGGGTTACACTGAAATGGCAATCCTTGGTCGGGAAAAATCCCGAGTCACTCCGGTACATAGAACCGACGGCCCTGGGAAGCGATGTAGTTTATTTTGGTTATCCAATAAAAACAGTGATTTTTAATCAATGGATCGATCATGATTTTGCGCTGCTGTGGATAATAAAATTTTACAAAATGAATTTTAAAATTGTTAAGTGATTGTTCAAATGTAAATTTGCTTAACAAAAATTGGATAAATGTGCAGAAGCAAAGAGAATAGATACAAAAGCTTCTTTTCTGTTCGTTGCCTTTTTTTGACATTTCTTCGAATTCACCTATTTCAAGGTGGTGGATACGAAAGCAGATAGCAAAACGTACTGCGAAAACCGCAGAACAAAAATTGGAAATCGAGTTAGGTTTTCACGCAGCAAATTCAATTTCGGTTGCTCTCATACAAGTTGCATGGACATGAGACATTTTTGATAGAAAATGACTGGCGTGCGTTTATATTAGATTGGCTTGTGAATGTGTATGTATAAATTAGAACAGACTGATACGTTTTTGGAAGTTTTTGTGGTTCCGAAATATGTTAGCTATCGCAAATCACATAACCAGATTGCGCATTCACGGGTGAAAAAGTGCTTCGTTCTGCGCACTTACGTCATAGTTGACTCTTGAGCGAACAAAAAAAGAGCGAGAAAAAAAGAGCTAAGGGAAGAGTCATTTGAGACGTCATAAAAAACAGTTGATCTAATGTTTACATGCGCAATCTTCTTAAGTGATTTGTGGTGGAGGTCAGCTATACCTATGCTATCGATTTTTATACCAGTCTATCGACTATGGAAATCGATGATACACAAATCCTGCAAAAATTACAGCTGATTATATTTATTGGCGTATTGTTTGTTTACTTCGTACGAATAAAATGTTAAAAAAATCTAGAAATCCGAAGTTGCCGCCACTACCTACCCCACCCACGGTAGAAGAAATACTGGAAGATCTTAAAACATTTCACGTAGATTTGAATACAGTGCCCTCTAGACGGCATCAAGCCAATGCCGATGGCCAACACCTGGATTGGTGGACACGTTTTGAACAAGCAGTAGCTGATCAAGAAAAATTAAAATTGCTGAGTGCTGAAATCAAAGCATATGAACATAAATTAGAATCTATAAAACTTGAGCTTGAAACGGAAGCTCAATTGCTTAAAAATGCTATACATGAGCAGGAAGAGAAAATTGAGCAAGCTTTGGAAAAAGGAAGTGGATAATTAAATGGCTAAATTTATAACGCGTCACATTTTTAATATATTTTATATTCTCGAATAGTGTGAATATGTAAATAAAATTCATTATAAATATCTTATGTATATAGACCTAATAACTCTACTTAAACTAAATTGTTGTTGTTGTAGCGATAAGGTTACTCCCCGAAGGCGAGGGGAGCGTTATCGTGTGATGGTCCTTTGTCGGATACAGATCCGGTACGCCCCGGTAACACAGCACCATTAAGGTACTAGCCCGACCATATAGGGAATGGTTTATATAGCCTCATTAAATCTTCACGCTATCCCTCCCTCCCCACCCCCAAGTTCCATGAGGAGCTTGGGGTCGCCAGAGCCACGTCTGTTAGTGAAACGGGATTCGCCGCTCGAAGGTGAGGTTGACAATTGGGTTGGAGAAGCTATATATTGCGCTACACAACCCCTTGAATCCCACTTAAACTAAGAAGTTTTCGGCTTCATCATTCAAAGGGTTGATAAGCGAAAGCTTTATAGCTTCCGCAACCCAATTGTCCGTCCCACATACCCGAGGGTAATCCTTTTACAAATATCAATGTATTATACACGCCGCAACGTCCAATACCCGAAGCTCGTCGTTGTGGAAAGCAGACTCCCCAGAGAGACGTGCATCACCCTGACAACTTTGATCTAATTTCGAAGGAAACCTGGAAGTCGATTAAAGATATTGGTATCGGAAAATCCAAATGTGATATTTCTGTCCTTCCTGATGTAGACATTAACGAGATAAATATAAATTTTGTAAATCTGCCAATCTCAACTGACAATATATGTGCTGACAATTATTGTATTCGCGCTAATGTTGATTCTGGTCCTCTTGAGTTTGCTAGTGTCGATGATTGTGATGTCTTTTATGGATGTGTTATTATGGATATTCAGGATATGTTATTATGGATATTCAACTCATCTGGATATTCAGGATATGTTATTATGGAATATTCAACTCATCTGGTATCTATAATTGTTCAACAAATCACGATACATTTTAATTATATATTCGTTTAATGATAAATTCAAAAGTAAAGTAATATAAAAATTTACACATCAAATATAACATGAAATATAAAAATTTGAAACTCGATTTTTAAAGAAAAATTAAAGTTTTAACAACAAGTATTTCATAACAACGTGTAGTAAATCCCTACACTACTCCCCTCTTCCAAATTGTTCCATATTTAACAAATTAAATGTAACTCTTTTTGTTTTATTCAAACAATTATATTTACTCGCATCCAAATATGCAGGTTTAATTCTGTCTATAGAAATATTCATGAATTTATTATAATAATTAATTTTGAACCACTTTGGTGTTTTCTCTATTACCTCAAATGGTCCTTCATATGGCTCTTGTAATCCAGTTCTCTTTCTATCAACTCTAACTAATACAAACTTGCAATCATATAAATCTTTTGGAACATAAACTAGTGAATTTTTATGATGAGATATGTTTGATGCACAATTCTTTAAATTTTGTTTTAATTTTAACAGAACATCAGATGAGTCAAAGTTATTTTCAGATCGAACTACCATTTGCGAAGGAAGTCTTTAGATTTTCTCCATATACCATCTCTGCAGCTGTAGATTGAATGTCTTCTTTATAGGATGATCGCAAACCTAACAACACTATAGGTAACTCCTCATACCATTCAGCTGCACTTCCACTTGCCATAATTGAAGCTTTAAGTTGCCTATGAAAGCGTTCAACTATTCCATTAGCTTGCGGATGATAAGCAGTGGTTATGATTTTATGACTTCCTAATAGTTTTGAGAGCTCTGTAAAAACCTGCGATGTAAATTGCGCTCCCTGATCAGTTGTAATTGTCAACGGAACTCCAAATCGTGATATATACTCACGAAAGAAAGTTTCTGCCACATTTTTCGCGGAAATATTTTGAAGAGGATATGCTTCTGGCCAACGAGAATTCCTATCTATTAAAGTTAATATATACCTAAAATCATGTGATGGAGGAAGAGGTCCAACGATATCTAAATGTACATGTTCAAAACGTCCTTTTGGAATTGGTATTTTCGAAACTTGCGATTTTGTATGTCTATAAATTTTACTTTTTTGACAATTAATGCACTCTTTCGCCCACTGGTTTACATCTTTGTTCATTCCTGGCCAAAAGTATCTATTAGTGATTAACCGGCGTGTTGCTTTAATACCAACGTGGGCTATACCATGTAATTTCTCAAACACTAATTTTCTTAACACTTGAGGTATATATGGCCTTGTTAAATTAAGTGATGTCTCACACCAAATTTGAATATTTAAAAATGGAACTGATATTAGTTCTAATTTATGTCTACAATTTAGATTTTCTACTAATGATTTTATTTCACCATCTTTTCCTTGTTCAATAAATAACTCTTTTAAATTTATATCAATGGTTTCTAACGTTAAAACTTCGGGTATCCTTGACAACGCATCTGCAACACAGTTTAATTTCCCTTTTATGTATTTAATGTCACTAGTAAATTGGGATATGAACTCCAAATGTCTTGTCTGTCTTGGACTTCGATCCACCTTTGAATTCAATGCAAATGTAAGTGGCTTATGATCCGTATAAACCGTAAAAGATCTACCTTCCAACCAATGTTTAAAGTGTTTAATAGTTAAATAAATAGCGAGTAACTCTCTATCAAAAGTACTATATTTACATTCAGACGGACTAAGTTTCTTAGAGAAGAAAGCTAACGGTTCTTTAGTATTGTTGATTTCCTGTTGAAGAACTCCTCCAATAGCCCTATTTGATGCGTCTACAGCAACAGAAAGAATTGCTTCACTGTTGAAATGTGTTAACAATGTTTTCTTAGCAAAACTCTCTTTTACTTTCTCAAATGCCTGCAATGTTTCATCAGACCAATCAAGTACTTTATCTTTGCTCTTCGATGCTTTCGTTATCATGCTGTATATTGGGTCTAGCATTCCAGCAAGCTTTGGTATATACCTATGATAAAAATTAACCATTCCCAAAAATTTTTGCATTTGTTTGATTGACATTGGTCGTCCAAAATCAAGAATTGATTGAATTTTCTCTGCTGATGGTTGAATACCTTCAGACGATATGTTGTAACCTAGGAAATTAATTTTACCTACTCCAAAAACGCATTTAGATGGCTTGATGTTCAATCCGTACTTATCTAAACGTTGAAATAGTATATTAAGATGTTGTAAATGTTCTGATTCATCTTTACTAGCTATCAGTATGTCGTCCAAATAAACAAATATAAAATCTAAATCGTGCAACACTTCATTTATAAACCTTTGGAATGTTTGAGCTGAATTTCGTAATCCAAAAGGCATTCTGACGAATTCGAACATTCCAAAAGGTGTAGTTATGGCAGTCTTATGAATGTCTTCTTCCGCAACAGGTATCTGATGGTAAGCCCTAACCAAATCTATCTTTGAAAATATTGTTTTATTTTTGAATTCGATATGTAAATCATGTATGTGTGGCAAAGGGTATCGATCAGGTACAGTGATTAAATTAATCCTACGATAATCTCCGCAAGGACGCCAGTCATTTGCGTCTTTCTTAGGTACTAAATGTAATGGCGATGTTCCATGTGATTTAGATGGACGGCATATTCCGGATTTTAATAAAAAATCGAATTCAGTCTTTGCTATTTTAAATTTAACAGGATCTAAACGTCTTGGCCTACAAAAAGGTAATATTCCATTCGTTATAATATGAGCCCTTGATTTTGAAAGTGGTCTAAGTCAAAATTTTTAAAAATCGAATTTATCAGCTACTTGTTATCTAACCATAATAAAATAACATAATCTGAAGAGATTGGCGCTATGCCATGAAAATTAACTCGTAAAATTGAATGAATTTTTTGGTTGTTAAACAAAATATAGAAACTGTTTATTTTGAAAGTGGTCTAAGTCAGTCTGTTGAGAAATTTTGGAAAATAAATAGTAATTTTGTAATGCCTTCAGATAACGATTCAGGTATGATCAAGTAATCCTTAAAATGTAAAAATGTTCTATATATAGTTAATTGTAGACATTATCCTGCGAAGAAGTGTAAGTAATGCTCCCAAGAAATGGAAACGAATAAGAGTAATATCGTCTTCAGATGAATCAACTGATACTTTAAAAGTGAATTCGGAACCCCTACAAATGGAAGAAATTAACATGAAATCAAGAAAGAGGAGCCGAAATCAACATAATTATGCACAAAATTTAAGAAAAATTAAGAGAAATAGGGGAGAGGAATATGAAACAAAAAAGTCTATGCTTGTGAGTGGCAAACTTTTCGAAAATAAATATTGCCTTTGTTCCAAACAATGTATAAATGCAATTGGATATGAAGACAGGAAAGCTAATTTTGATGCATTTTGGAAATTAGCAAGTTTCGAAAGACAGAATTTGTTTCTGCATGGTTTGGTTGGAAAACTATTAATAAAGCAAAGGCGACCCAGAAATAACAAAGGATACATGAGAAAATGTAGTTATAACCTTCATATAAATTTACGGATGTCAGAAGTTTCTGTTTGTCGAACTTTTTTTTTGGATACTTTTAAAATATCTTACGGAAGATTAAGCCGTGCCTTAAATGCTAAATCCCCTGGAATGGATTTACGTGGCAAAATGACTGGTTCATCGAGAAAAACAGATGAAGAAAAAATTAAAGTGGTACGAGAACATATTCTGAGTTTTCCAGCATGTGAGAGCCATTACACGAGATCACATCACACTTCAGGTCGAAAGTATTTAAGTGCTGACTTAGATATTCGAAAAATGTATGAGCTGTATGTAGAAAAATGTGATGAAAATAATACACCACGTGTGAAGGAGTGGACTTACAGGAAAATTTTCAATACGGAGTTCAACTTAAATTTTCATACTCCTCGCAAAGACACTTGCCAAAAGTGTGATTCACTAAAACTAAAAATAGAAGCATCCAGTAACGAAGACGAGAAGTTGCATCTTATGGAAATTCATGATTCCCATCTTAACAGTGCCGAACAGGCTAGAAAAAGTTTGACAGAAGACATACAAAGAGCAAAAGATAACCCGAGTGAATATTACGGTTTCACATTTGATCTACAGAAAGCACTTTCTTACCCAAAACTTTCTGTCTCGGTAGCTTATTATAAGCGCAACATGTATGTATACAATTTAGGGTTTCATAATTTCCACAATGAAAATGCTAATATGTATGTATGGGATGAAACAATCGCTTCAAGGGGATCACAGGAAGTTGCGTCTTGCATCTTAAAGCACATTCAGGACATTACCGCTCAAAAGCATGTCATAGCTTACAGTGATGCCTGCACAGGACAAAATCGTAACATCAACATAGCTTTAATTTGGTTAAAAATTGTTCAGTCATCTGATAATAATGTTGAAACTGTTGATCATAAATTTATGGTATCCGGCCATTCTTTTTTGCCAAATGATCGGGATTTTGGTTTAATAGAAACTAAAATTAAAAAATCAAATTATTTATACATACCTGAGCATTATTATAGTTTAATAGAAGTATGTAAAAAGAAAACCCCATTTTTGGTGGTACAAATGGCTCAGAGAAATTTTATTTCGACAAAAAAACTTAAAGATTCAACGAATAATAGAAAGAAAAACACCAATGGAGAAGCTGTGTCTTGGCTTAAAATTCAATGGATCAGATTTCTAAAAAAATCTCCATATAAGATGTTTTATAAAACTTCCTTGGATGACAATTCCGAATTCAAAATATTAGACCTCTCACCTAAAAAGGGAAGACCTAGAATATATGCAAATATTGATTTGCCTCCATTATACACAACTATTAGACCAATAACAAAAGAAAAACATAAAGATATGATGGATTTACTACCCTATATCCCACCAATTTTTCACAAACACTTCACTTCCCTAAATATGTCATAATAAATAATTTACTTTGTTATAATGAAATGAGTTTGAATAAAATGTTAATTACTAATTAAAATGTTTCCTTGGTATAAGTAATTTATAAAGTCATTCTGTTAATTTTGAAAGTGGTCTAAGTCATTTCCAACCTTTCAAAAGCACATTTCCAGTTAAAAATGGTAATAAATTTCACAACCATAATAAATTCTTGTTTGTTGGCACTACTTTACTGTCGAAAAATCATTTTCCATAGTGCAAAAATATTTTTCAATCCTTTATAACGCAAAACTCTAATTATCTCGAAACAAGGAAAATATGACTTAGACCACTTTCAAAATCAAGGGCTCATATGATGAACTGTCGAATGATTAACCTTTTTATTATAATCTGGCTCAGAAGTTAAAGAAGGAAAATTTTTTAAAAGTTTTGTATATTGATTTTCAACTGAAAATAATTTAGGCAATGAAATATTGCAAAACCCGGATATAGCATCTACAGATAAACTAGTTAGAGGATCTATTAATTTCTTATTCTTTATATCTATTAAAATTCCATATTTTTCTAAAAAATCTGCACCTATAATCGGTTTTGAAATATCTGCAATAAGAAATACAAACGGAAATTCTCGACGGAGTCCCAAATTAAGTTTTAATAATTTTTTTCCATAAGTCGAAATCATGCTGCCATTAGCAGCCGTTAAAATAATATCTGAAGATTTTTTGTAAATTTTGAATTTAGATGAAGGAAGAACTGAAATCTCAGCACCACTATCTATTAAGAATTTTAGCTTGCTTTCTTTATCTAATACAAACAAGCGACGTGTTGAAAAATTCAAAATGCTGTTGTTAGTCGCTGCAACAACAGCGCTGTCTAGTTTGTTTGACTAGGACCATTATTCTGGAAAGCACACGGTTCTTCACATTTACGAGCTTTACTGCCGAAACGATAATGATACTTACATAACCAGTTTTGAGACTTTGATCTACCTCGCGACTGAGAATTCCTGCGAAAACTAAAATTCCGCCTTTTTGGACGTGACTGTCTGTCATTAATTTGTGTTTTAATCTCGTTAATATCTAATTGTAAATGATTAAAACTTTCACATATTTTTATTGTGACCTTCGCTAAATTCTCTACAATTTTTCCAAATTCATCAATATTAATAGAAGATGTAACAACTCTATTTCTAACTGCACAAATTTCATTACCACTGGTTATCTCCCAAATTTTATCTGCCAGTTGCAAAAGATCATTAATATTATTTAAATTAGCACTAGTCAATGCAACATAAAGATTTTTTGGAAGTTTACGTAACCAAAGATTTTTAAGGAAATTTGAATCGATAGTATTACCTGCTAGTTGGTCAAGAGTCCTATAATATTCAGAAGGTTTCCGATCACCTATCTCAGTATCTGATAAAATTTTATCCAATCTTCTCTGTTCGCTTAAGGAGTGCCTATCAATAAGAGTTTTCGTAGAGTAAATTGTTTGGCGACCTTTCATATTTAATATATATTTTTGCCGGCTCGAGGTCAATTAAAAAATAAACACAAGTTTTCTTTAAAAATTCGATATATTTCGGTTGCTCCGCGGTAACCGTCCTCAGGGATATAAACTGCAAAATCTATACAAACAAATAACATTATATAAACAAAATATTGATGAAACAGTAACAACAAATGACATACATTAATTTACACGTCCTTTTGCTTAGGCGTGGAGTTTGTTACTACTTTATTTGTAATTAAATGTATGTAAATATGCGCGACGTTGTCCGTGTCAGTCTTGTAGTTCAGTCGTATATTTGGCGGAGTGTTTATAATGTGTAACATTTCAAGTGAGAAACGCTTGGAATAATTTGCTTCTTGCTGTAAGATGGATGCTTTAGCGAAATTGGGAGAGTGTCCGCTGTGCCAATCGCGTTCAGACACCAAACAATGCCAAAATTCTTTTTCACATAAAACTGCGCTAATGGCACACTGTGTATCGAGCGGACACTCTCCCAATTTCGCTAAAGCATCCATCTTACAGCAAGAAGCAAATTATTCCAAGCGTTTCTCACTTGAAATGTTACACATTATAAACACTCCGCCAAATATACGACTGAACTACAAGACTGACACGGACAACGTCGCGCATATTTACAGACATTTAATTACAAATAAAGTAGTAACAAACTCCACGCCTAAGCAAAAGGACGTGTAAATTAATGTATGTCATTTGTTGTTACTGTTTCATCAATATTTTGTTTATATAATGTTATTTGTTTGTATAGATTTTGCAGTTTATATCCCTGAGGACGGTTACCGCGGAGCAACCGAAATATATCGGATTTTTAAAGAAAACTTGTGTTTATTTTTTAATTGACCTCGAGCCGGCAAAAATATATATTAAATAAGAGTTTTCTTTAAATTGTCATATTTTCCACTTTCAGGTGGATTTTGAATAACATCTAATACATTTGCGATAATGTCTTGTGGTAAAGCAGTTATTACAAACTCGTATTTAGTCAAATCTCTAGTTATACCTTTTGTAGCAAATTGCGTCTCAGCATGAACGAACCATCCTTCTGGACAGTTCGACCAAAATTGCGGTAATTTTACCGAAGTGGCACAAATTTCATTCCTATCGTAAAGATTGCGTATATTTTCTGACGAAAACTCACATGGATCCTCTATATCTATAAGAGACCTGTTTTGTCTATCTCCCGCGCCCGTTTCACGCGGAGAATGAAACATTTTGAAAAAGGTTCACAAAATATAAAAAAAAAAATAACAATCCTATAGACTTCTATAAATATATTATAAAATTAAAATCGAATTATATAATAATAAATATTTAATAGTTGATGTGGATATGTTGTAACGTTACAGCTGAATGACTGCACAGGAAATGCACACGAAACGTAGTGACCGAAATTACTACCACACACTTTAGCGACGCTTTGATCCACGTATTAACGTAATTCGATGACGAAAGTAGAACAAGTAGACATTGTAATATACATAATTATTTATCAAATGTAAAGGTAACTCATAACCGCCGTCGTTTGCTGTTGCAGTGATGAATTACTTTATAGATAACTGCGCTGTTGGTGACTAACTGAGAGCAAAAATGTATAGAACTTTCTAAGTGATTCAAGATGCAGTGAGTATAATTGAGGATATGTATGTGCGTATGTATTGGGCAATTTGACTGCTGACTCAGATGTACTTTTGAGTTTGTGTTATACTCCTTCAACAAATAAGTCGTAACTTGACTGTACGACGTGTTCTAGTTGACGATTTCCGCTTTGTACCGTTGATAGCATTCGTCCTCAAAACGTTCACATGAACAAAAATACAAAAGATACTTACACTGCTGTAAAAATTTAACTAATGGTATACAAATTAGTTGGGAAGAACTATATCTTTTGGTGTTGCTGGAGTAATTTGTTAATATCAAGCAGTTGAAGAGAGTGAAGATGCATTAGCGCAGTCGGTAAAATGTTTGTTGTGCTGCTTGAATATTTTGGCTTCTGCCAAAAACTTTACGATTTTATGTGATGATCTGAAGATAGAGTAACACCAAGAAACCTTCCAGAAATATTGATTGTATGGATTGCTGGCCGTTTGTTGTATATATCTAATATTCCGCTTTGAGTAAAATTTCAGCTTGAATTCGCAAGGATTACGTCTAGAAATACGTTTGTTGTATATATCTAATATTCCGCTTATATCTAATATTCCGCTTTGAATAAAATTTCCAGCAAAATTCGCAAGGATTACGCTCTTCGGTTCCTGGCGGGGTCGCCAAATTTTATGGATGTGTTATTATAGATATTCAGGATATGTTATTATGGATATTCAACTCATCTGGATATTCAGGATATGTTATTATGGAATATTCAACTCATCTGGATATTCAGGATATGTTATTATGGAATATTCAACTCATCTGGTATCTATAATTGTTCAATAAATCACGATACATTTTAATTATATATTCGTTTAATGATAAATTCAAAAGTAAAGTAATATAAAAATTTTCACATCAAATATAACATGAAATATAAAAATTTGAAACTCGATTTTTAAAGAAAAATTAAAGTTTTAACAATAACAAGTATTTCATAACAACGTGTAGTAAATCCCTACAATGTCGTTCAAGCCATTCTATCAGTAAAGTCTAATGCTATGGGGTTCGATGGTATATGGCCCAAATTTTTTAAAATAATTCTTCCTAAAATCCTTCCTCACTTAACCTACTTGGTTAACTCTGTGCTGACGTCCTGTGTATTTCCCAAATGTTGGAAAGTTGCTAAGGTAATCCCAATCCCTAGGAAAAACAAGGGGTATAGACCTATAGACAACAACAACAATCTATAGCTATTCAGCCTTTCCTTTCCAAGGTCGTCGAACGAATTTTGCACTGCCAGATAAATACTTATGTGCAGGATAATAACCTTCTCACAGATTCCCAGTCTAGATTCAGGTCAAATTGTAGCTGTAAAACGGCGCTCCTATCGGTGATAGAGGATATTCGAGAACAAGTTGACACAAATTTTACTGCTTTCCTAACTCTTCTCGACCATTCAAAAGCGTTTGACTCGGTCGACCACACCGTTCTCTGCAAGAAGCTGGACAACCTATTCAATTTCTCCAACTCTGCAACAGCCCTAATCAGATCGTATTTGGCCGACCGAACTCAGGCAGTAAGTGTTGGTAGCAGAAAGTCTGACTTCGTCAGTGTTTTAAGAGGCGTCCCACAAGGCTCAATCCTTGGTCCCCCGTTGTTTGTTTTGTATATAAACGATTTGCCTGGTGTTCTCAAGTATTGTAATATTCACATTTATGCTGGCGACGTACAATTGTATATGTGCTGTCCTAGTGATCGTACCAGTTCGTAAGAAGTCGAAATGTATAGTCATTCATAGAAGGTCACTAGATAAAAGTGGAATGGAAAATTTAATTTTAGACAACACTATTATAGAATACGTTGACATGGCAAAAAATCTAGGTGTAGTTTTTAACAAAACCTTGACATGGAAAGATCACATCTTCCGCACAGTGGGAAAAGTGTATGGGATGCTTCGTACACTCTGGCTTACACAATATTTTACTCCGTTACATATTCGTCTACTAATAGCAAAAGCGTACTTAATACCTACGCTCCTTTATGGTTGTGAGGTTTACTCCAATTGTGACTATGTATGTAATAGGAAACTTAATGTTGTTTATAACAACATTGCTAGATACGTCTATGGGTTGAAAAGACTTGACCACGTCTCTCATTTCTTTCGATAACCTTATTAAACTTAAAACACTCACTACGCTACATAAATTAATATATATGAAGGAACCTGACTATCTGTATCGGAGGCTAAATTTTGTCCAGTCGTCTAGATCTGTTCTCCTTACCCACTTCAGACATCGTATGCTAATATCTGATCACCAGTTCTTCATTACTTCCATACGTCTTTGGAACTCGTTCCCTTCTAGAGTTAGGCTTATAAGCAATGCTCTGCTCTTCAATAAAGAATTAACAAGTTTCTATAATAACCTAGACAATTAAAATACTTACTTCTTCTAAGCAAATGTACTCTATCATTCGTTTATTTATTATTTATTAAATAGATTGTTTATTGTAACCTTTTCTTAGCCATAGTCATTATAGAAAATAATAATTTTATTTAATTTTGATTAATATATTAAAAACTTTATTTTATAATTTTTATAATTGATGACTTCAAATATTTTAATTTTTTGATAATTAAAAATAAGTAATCTAATAATAATAAATTTAAAATATAACAAGTATATTTGTTACAAGTAGATAACTCTACATATACTCCCCCTCCAGAGAAACGAAAAATTTATTAAACGGTTTTATTTATTTTTTTTTTAATGTTAATTTACAGTGTATATTGATTACTGTAAGAATTTTGTGTTGTAGTTTGAAAAATGTTTGAATCTTGTGTTGTAAATATATTGTAATTTTTTGTTTTCAAATTTTCAGAATTTTAAGAAAGTGTTTATGTAATTGTGTTAAGTTTACGTTGGTATTGATGTAATTACTCAATCTTTTGATGATTCGATGTACTTGATAGTTTATTTTTATTTTTTATTATTTATTTATTGTATTAATATTTTTATGTATATTAATATTTGGTTGTGTTATTGTTATGTTGTTGATGCTTAAAATATCTTAATAGTTTCTGAAATATTGTCAATTATAATGATGCGTTTGAAGAACCTAGAATGAGGTTGAATGATAGTAGATGGCAACTTGGTTGCACAATCACTCAAAAATTAAAAACTTGTATTATGCAGAATATATGTTCAATATATAAATGTTGCGGATTATTACCTTCTCTTGTAGATTCACCTTTTGCGGCTAATAACTGTAGCGGGTTGTCAGTACGGCAAGAAATGCTTCTGCTGCTCTGACGCGGTGGTTTCCAAATCGAAATCAATACTCGAGAATACTTTAATTCTTAATAACAAATAACTTTATTAATACAAATTAAGGTACTCAAAAATATTGGCAAGTATTAGCAAAGGCGATTATTCGATAGCGAGCGGTATATATAAGAAAATTTTAGTGTTTTCCAATTTAATGTTATAATTCATATATAGCTTATTTTATTCGTCCACGAACCTTTTGAAAATCTTTTATATAAAAGTAGGCATGGGCCTTGACCGATTTCGTTAATTTTTCTTCAAAGCATTCTTTAAAGTCAAGGCAACCTCTATGCCTAATTTTGTTACGATAGGTTTAACGATTTTTGAGTTATGTTTATTAATAATCTTTGTAAAATTGATTTTATCACAAGTGGGCGGTGGCACGCCCATTTTAAACATTTTTTTCAAATTTTTATCAAGAGTCTCAATGTCGGCCCACATGTCAAATTTCAACATTCTAGATGTACTATTTACTAAATAATCAGGTTTTTTGTGTTTTCCAAAATGTTGTATATATAAAAAGTGGGCGTGGTTATCATCCGATTTTGCTCATTTTTAATACCAATCTACTCTGGGTTCAGCTCAAGCTCGTGTACCAAATTTGGTGAAGATATCTCAATATGTTTAGTGAAGATATCTTAATACATTTACTCAAGTTATCGTGTTAACGGACGTACGGACGGTCGGACGGACGGACATGGCTCAATCAGATATTTTTTTGTACCAACCGTTATACAATCAAAGTTAATATACTCTGTGTGCAAAGCACGCTGAGTATAAAACAAATGCGGACAATAAAAATCTATCGACTTCGCTAACTGCTCGAATAGTATTCTCATTCGCCTATACTGACACTAGGAAAGGAAGAAAAGGAGAGGAATGAAAAGTTTTTTTTAGGTGTGTTTTGGTATATACGAGTAATGGGTTTGTCATCGTTGTGTTATAAATTATCCTTCGATAACAAGGGTTAACGATTAGTTATGAGTTGTCGATTTCTTATCGATTATCGGGTTATCGATTTGTTGCTAAAAAGGGGTTTCTATCTAATACCAAAACATTTTCGATTTGTTATCGAAGTGTTAACATTTTTTAGATTGTAAAGTACTAGGGGTCCTAGAGGGTTAGGGGTTTTGGAATATACCCGCAGCAGGTATGCCTGTCGAAAGAGGCGACTAATCTACCCAACTGATTCCAGGGGCTGTGTAGCGCAACCCTTTCAAGATAATGCCGGCGCAGTTTCTATCTTTTCCAACCAAACTGTTAAGCTCACCTACCCGTAGCGAATTCTGTTTCTATAGCAGCCGAGGCTTTGGCGGACGGGAGGGCTTATAATTTTCCATATGGTCCTACTGAATCGTTCGTGAGATGGCGAGGCTTATACTTTAATGGTGTTTGTTGCCGGAAAGATCGATCGATAACACTCCCAAAAACATTCGGGGAGTGTTTTACCACTACAAAAACAACAACAACAAAAGTAACTAATTGTTATTAAGACATTATCATATTGCTATCGGTTTATTATGGCAAAGATCGATTTCTTGTATCGTAAAGCTATCGAAATAATATCAAAAAGCTATCGAATTATTATCAAGAAAGTATCCGTTTGTTATCGGAGTGTTATCAATAAGCTGTCGACTTATTTCCCGCGCGCAGCAGCTCGGAGCGGTAGGATCCGCCATTTTTTTATTCTGACTGCGAGGAGATGTGTCTTCGGATTATGGATACTGGTATAGTTTAAATTAAAACTATTTATTTTTAATTTTGAATTTAGAAAATATTAAACTTTATTTTTTTTAAAAGATGTTTTTCTTATAACTTCCAATATTTTCATTTTGAAATGTTATACAAAATAAAATGATTTAAAAATAATTTATAAAAACAAGGTATATTTAACTAAAGAAGATAACCCTATATTTACTCCCCCTCCAGTGAAACGAAAAATGTATTTTTTAAATATTAATTTACAGTGTATATTAATTACTGTAAGAATTTTGTGTTGTAGTTTGAAAAACATTTGAATTGTATCTTAATTGCGTTAAAAGTTTATGTTAGTATTGATGTAAGTACCCAATCTTTTGATGAATTCATGTACTTGATGACTGATTTTTAGAATATTATATGTATATTAATATTTGGCTGTATTATTTCTATGTTGTTTGAGAAATATTGTTATTTATCGTGATGTGATTGAAGAACCTGGGATGAGGTTGAATAATAGTAGATTGCAACTTTGTGTGCACAATTACTCAAAAATTAAAACTTGTATTATGCAGAATATATGTTCAATATACATATAATTGTACTCTGCATAATGTATGTCCAAGTTGTTGATAAGGAATGAAAAGTTGAATATTTTATTCGTTCATGGGTGATATGAATTTATCATTAATTGAGTCATGTTAATAGGTATATTGTTGCGTTTTTAACATGATTTACATTTCAATGTGAAATACTGGTATTTAGGAAAATATTTCGTTAAAAGTTATTTTAAAAAATCTTTATAGATTTTTTAAAACTGTAGAAATTTGTTTGATTTTTAAAAATCATAGTTTTTCTTTTTTTTGTAGAGTATTGTGTTACTTTCGAATTGAAAATGAATTTATTTGTATTGCGGATTATGTATGTCTGTAGTTGTAAAATATCTTATATGTGTAGATGATAAATATTCTTGAATATAAACTGGAGAAGAAGTGTACATAATTCAAATGTACTTAAACTATAATTTAGAAAAATTAATTACATTTTTGTATATATTTAATAATTTTATCATTCATTTGTATTAAAATATAAATTTAATATTCTTGTTTTATTTGGAACTTTTTGGCCGGTTTATCTCAATAAAATCTACTTTTTTATTTCAATCAACGCGTTTCGACGCATATTCGCGTCTTCATCAGGATTCTAATTTATTTTTTAGAAAATACGAAAAACAAAGTTTTTAAATACAGGCAAATTAATATGTTACATATAAAACTGATTTTACATTTCACTAAACTTACATTATTGACAACATTAAATTCGGCTAATTGTTGAGCACATATAAACATATATACACATAACATGAACAAACAGATACATTTTGTAAAAAAGTTAAACCGCACAGCACGTCTTTATTCGCCAATCTTTTGCATTGACTGTGATCGTTGTAGCACAAGCGCAGTTTATGTTGTCGACGTCTTCTTTGAAGTTCATCGCTGTATGTATTTGGTGCTGTATGCGCAACCCTTCTAATGTCATCCTTCTTCTGGTTCTGTTCTCCACGTCTAATACTTTTGTTTAATCAAAATTGGCTGTGTGTTTACTTTCCGTCAGGTGTTGTGATAATCCCGT
Source organism: Eurosta solidaginis (assembly GCF_040869045.1). Classification (NCBI taxonomy): domain Eukaryota; kingdom Metazoa; phylum Arthropoda; class Insecta; order Diptera; family Tephritidae; genus Eurosta; species Eurosta solidaginis. Next base: position 270,039,466 of record NC_090319.1, on the reverse strand, counting down.
GGAGCTTTTGTTGTTTTTAGCATCTTGCTTATGCTCGTATATTCTCGTTCCTAACGATCTTTTCGTTGTTCCAATGTACACTTTATTGCATTTTTCTCCTTTTCCATTGCACTTCATTTCATATACTACATTATGTAGTTGTTCCTTGTGAATTTTGTCTTTTGTTCTTGTATAAATGTTTTGGATTGTGTGATGTGGGTTGTGTGCATATCTAATATTGGTATTTTTTATTATCTTCCTCAAAGTGTTGTTGTCCGTTAGCTTTGGTATATATGCAAGTCCGATGTATATTTCCTTATTGTTTTCGTTTACTTGTGCATTATCAATTTTAAGTTTAGTTTTGTTTCTTGCTGTTGTTGTTAGTGCGTCGATTACATTATTAGGGTACCCATTATTTCTTAGTATGTTTTTTATTTTCACCTCGTTGTCTTTCATGAACTCCTGATCACTAGAGGAGTGAACTTTATTTATAAAGTTAATAGCCGTATTCCTTTTTTGAGTCCATGAGTGATTTGATTGAAAATGTATCATTCTTGATGATGCTACGGCTTAATTGTACCAGTTGGTTTTTATATTGTTATCTGGGGAATTGTGAATTTCCACATCTAAAAAAGCTAATTTCCTTGACTTTTCTGTTTCGAGGGTGAATTGAATTTTCGTATGTTGTCCATTGAATGTATTTAGAATTTCTTCCACGTCTTTAATCTTAACTATAGCGAACATATCATCTACATATTTTATTATGTATTTGATATGTACGTCTTTGGATCTCAGTTCCGTGAGGCTGTCGTCTATAATTTTATCTAAAACTATGTCAGTTATAGCCGGTGACAAGGGATTGCCCATCGGCATGCCATAAATTTGTTGGTAGTACGTTTCATCGTATAAAAAGTAATTATTTTCTCTCAAACAGAACTCTAAAATTTTAAGAAACTGGGTTTTGGGTATTTTGGTTTGTATTTGGAGAATTGGCCACTTCTTCATTATTGTGGCAATTGTCAGGTGTATCGGTAGGTTGGTAAAAAGAGATACAACGTCTAGTGATATAAGGATTTCATCGTCATCAATGACTGTATTCCTTAGGTGGTCTTTTAGTTGCAGAGAATTTTTTATGTTGTATTCTTCGGATATAATACTTTTTAGCATCTTTCCTATGAATTTTAATAACTTCGAGCATGGCACGTTTAACGACGAGGATATCGGTCGAAGTGGAGTGTGCTCTTTATGCACTTTTGGTAACCCGTATAGTCTTGGTGCTCTAGCGGCTGGACATGTCAAATATTGCTTTTCCTTCTGATTTATATTTCGAGCTTGGTAGAGGCCATTCACAATTTTGTTGTTCTTTCTTAGTAGGGTTTGTGTGGGGTCAGCTTTAATAGTTTTGTATGTGGTTTTGTCGCTCAGTAGGTCCCCTTGTTTTTCCCTTGTAGTCAGATCTGTACATCATGACTGTCCTATTACCTTTGTCTGCATTTGTATTATTAAATTATTTATAAATTTAATATTTTGTTTGTAAATTGGTTCAACGAAAGATTTAGACAACGAACTTTTATTGAAAGAATACGTACTATTTAAAAAAAAAAGTGAAATTTTGAACAAAATAGCTCACTAAAAGTTGAGAGTAGGTAGATGCTGGCGTTAAAAACATAAATTGATATTGGGTTTAAATGTTGTTATTTTGAATAGAAGAAAATTATTGTTCCAAAAATAATCCTCAAGTATATTTTGACGGTCTTTGATTACATATAGTAATTTTCTCCATGCTCTTTCAAGATCAGAAGTTGGATACGTTGTAGTTGTAATAAAAAAAAAATAAATGTAAGGCGCGATAACCTCCGAAGAGATCTAAGGCCGGGCTTCTCTTCAAATTTGCGTCGTGCTCCTCTTGATTTTTCCTATAAATTGGCCGGACGGGACCTACATGTTTTATGCCGACTCCGAACGGCATCTGCAAGGCAGATGAGTTTTCACTGAGAGCTTTTCATGGCAGAAATACACCCGGAGCGCTTGCCAAACACTGCCGAGGGGCGACCCCGCTTAGAAAAATTTTCTTCTAATTGAAAAACCTTATTTCTAAAATTTTGATGTTGCTTTGCCCGGGAGTTGAACCCGAGGCATACGGTGTGATAGGCGGAGCACGCTACCATCACACCACGGTGGCCGCCAGTTGTAATATGTTCGGCTAATATTTCGACTCGCATAAGAATAACAATGAGACACAAAATCGTAGGCATTAGTATTGCAAATAGAAATTGTCTATGTTTATTCCAATGTTTACAATAATCCACCCATAACATCCATTTGAAACGCACCCAATGATAATTCGTTGGAACTAAGTCTTCATCACTGCTATCGGATGTCATTTCCATATTGAAAAGTTTCTTTTATTTTAAATATGATTAAAATTATGGCACAAACGCAATGTTCTTAGTAGTATTTTATCTTGTTAAATTGGATTTGTTTGTAATAGATTGTACAAATCAAATAATTGTAAATTTCACAAAATTTAATTTAGTTTTTAGTATTAGCACTTTTTTAATAAAATTTTATTGGTTCTTCTAGTTGTATGAAAACGCATTGAATTAAATTTTTAAAATTTCTTTGAAAGTTATATTAAAGTCTTCAATGATGTGATGATTCGAGGCAAGATCGTGTGCACATTTGCTGAAACCAGAGATAGTCTGCAATTGGTTCAGGCGGCTAACACAAATTTTCTTTGGTAGCACGTCACTTCTATTTGCGGTATTGTATTGGTCAGTAGCTTTGCGATACGTAAAGCACCACATTCAGCAATTGTATAAAATATAGACTTAGATAAATTTATGTCCGTTGGTAGGATCGCCATTATAGAAAATAATAATTTTCTATTTAATTTTGATTAATATATTTAAAACTTTATTTTTTTAAGATATAATTGATGACTTCAAATATTTTCATTTTTTGATAATTAAAAATAAGTAATCTAATAATAATAAATTTAAAATATAACAAGTATATTTGTTACAATTATATAACTCTACATATACAGACATCCATTGTAAACAAATTATTTTTTGAGGTATTTAAAATTTTTCTTGAACAAAAGTTTATACGATAAAGCAAAAAAAAAAATATTCAAATTCATAAAGTACAAAATTAACAAGTAAAATTTGAGAATAATATAAGCCCTACAGTCATCAGCTTTAAGTTTCAAGTTTAAGTTGTTCCTATTTTATGCCTTTTACCGACTACCACTATAAAATAATGTTTGCCAAATTCTTGTGCTGGGATGAATTGCCTAATAAATATAATACAATCAGCCCTATTCTGCATTTCGACTTGGATTGGAATTTTTTCGATTTGGCAATTTTGGTATTCTGTGTTCCAATCTCTTTCGATCCAACTTCGAATCGTTCGATTTTTTGTATTCTGCATTTCGATCGTAGTTCCGTTTTTCTAAGTTGCAAATTAGTTGGCGGAAAAATATTTTCTTTTTATTTTTTTATTAATTTATAACAGAACTTTGACAAAAATATAAGTAAAACTTGTTAAGAAACGTAGAAGGCTTGATGATGATTGTTTTTTATATGTTTCCAGGTCAAAAACAACATGTCGATGTCGAAGTCCTTGGACGTATTTGCCCCGCAAAAGTATCTAACACATACTTGAAAGCACCCTTGTTAAGCCGAAAGTTTTTTTGAACCTAAATAAGAAAATAAGTCATTAAACTTTACCACTTTTAAGTTCAATTTCTTACAATTCGTCACTCATCTCAAATGGATTACACAAATTTCGCAATATTTGCCTTTCCATTCTTGCCTGGCAATTTTCGTATGCGTCGCTTTCCAACTCCATAAATAATGCAGCGGCTATTGATTCCATTATAATAGACAGCTATAGTTTGTGTCTGTTCGTTGGGTCCAGTTATATGCCAAAGCAAGCTGCCGGCGTAGAGGAAGGTGAAGCGAAAACGTAAACAATCCGTGCGGAAAGAATAAATAAACCTTTATAAATTATTTTAGGCCAGTGCAATGAAATTAGCATCCTTAAAATTCAGAAAATGTCAACTATATTCCTGCAGGAATCCGTTTTAACAAAACTTGGTGGCCACGGCAGGGAATTGGCCAAAAGAACGACAAAAGCACACTTACAATTATGAAAGAACTTCACTCAAAAAAATATAACACTGCGGCAATATATTCTATTGCTTTTTTTTGTACAAAATGGCGTGGATAATAAAATATAAACGTTTTTCAGTGTTTTTTACAAATTTTCTTTAATTGATTTTGTTCCAATGTTCACACATTCCGTACCAACAGCTGATTTCGAAAAATCATTTGCTCTTCCTCTTATCTTTACGATTCCGTCGTAATGCAGAATACCAAACTTCGATAGAAGCAGAGCGTAGAACGGGAACGTAATCGAAATGCAGAATAGGGGTGAATAATAGGTTAAACCCTTACTTATCCAGAATCAACCCTGACATAAGCAATGATGTCCTGCACGCAACGTGTCTCCACGTGATACCAACCATCTTTTCAATGTCAATGTAGAACCAATGTCCCTAGCACCCATGTTCCTTGGGTCCAACAATATTGAAACCACTAGTTTCCTGGAACTTCCGTTAGTTGATATTGCTAACGATTCGTGAGTGACCGCAGCTATTGGATGGGGCGAAGCACTGTGAAATATAGGTGAGTCTCTGGGTACCCCAATTACGTCATGAAACTAGGTGACGATCGGGGTGGGTTAGAAAGTTCAATTTGAGTATATTAATTTATTCCTCAGATGTTCGGACCAGTACCTTAATTGTATATCCGGAAAATTTTCTTCAACATCGTCTTTATCGCTACAACAACAAAAACTGAATTCATCTTCCTGCACATTTATTAAAAAATAAATTCTGTTCTTACCAACCAATATTGACTCATATTTTGCTGGCTTCTCCTGTTACCGAAGGTTTTGTGGGTTGTTATGGCTTTGCCCACTCGTTTGATTTTAATCTGGTATGCTCTAGTATTGCCCTTGCGGAAACGATTTGTTTGATATCTAGAACCATTTATTGTTGATGATGAGTAAACAATGCCCTATGGCTACTCGTGCTTAATTAGTGTAAACTCCCGGAGCAAGTGATAAAATGGACTCATGCGCTTATTGAGAGCTCATTTACACGTTCGAAATATTCAGACCAATTCTAAATATTCTCGCGGAATTTTGTTCTCGCGGATTTTTTTATTCCCGCGGAAAAATTCCTCCAATTCTTTTCTCCTAGGGAGAAGAATAATTGGGGAATGGGAATTTCGAATTTTCGAAGTCAGCTGTTTTGTCAATTGAAATTTCGTTGCGCATTTCTTATTTTGTTTAAAAAATTTAAAAGTTTAATTATTGTTGCGAATTTGTTTGAAATTAAGAAATAAGGTATAAACAATGCACATTATTGCATTTCATGTGGTATTCACTGAAATGAGTAATGAATTGGTGCCACAGCAACATCAACAGAGAAGTATAAGAAGAAGAAGGCGGCGGGATAACACAAATCCGCCGGAGTTGCCTGCTTTCATTCTGCAAAGCAATTTTCTGGCGGCCAAGTCGAGTTTAGTTCGCCTTTCGCCATATGCCAAAATCTATTTAAGCCTTCTTAAAAAACCTTTGCGCAATTTCTGGATGGCTGCGTCAAATATACGAAGAGATCTTGCGCTGCTTATGATATACTTTTCGACTTAAAATAAAGAATATTGTGGTTGTTGTTGTAGTATACTGTGGTAGAATGTAAATTCATATTTTAGCACAAATTTGTACAAATAAGTGTTCTTTCTTAAAAGAACCAATGTACTTTAACTATTTTGATGCATTCCCTTTAATTTAACTAGTGAAAAAACTCCTATGAAATGGCAGAGAAATATCCCTCTCCCTCACATTCATAATACCTACTTTTCTCCCATAACCGGTTTCCGCTTTTTCGAACATTGTTCAGAATAGGAGGAAAGGGAGAAGTGGAAAAACTCGCAAGGAATTTTTATTTAGAATACGAGGAATGGGAGAAGGGAAAAAACTCGCACGGAATTTTCGTTTAGAATTGGGCTGATATTAATATCCCTTGCGGTAATATTCCTATAAGAACCTCATTTCTTGTATTATATGAGCCTGTAGTACCTGGGCGACCGAGCTTTCCTCGGCAATCTGCGAGTATGCCGCATAACATACTTTGTTCTACATGTCATCAATAATCAAACTCTACTTTTTTTATATGTTAATATGTATATTATATATTTTTAATTACCAATATTTGATTTCCTTAAAAATAGATTTCAAAAACATATCAAAGACTAACCGCAAAATGAACTGGAATGAAAAATTTTTAAATGGGTAATTCCAGCCTATAGTATAAGGGATTAATATGACAATTAGTGAAATCGAGAACTAAAATATTTTATACATTTTTTTAGTTATACACTACGAAAGTCACAATTTCATTACATTCCAAAAACTTGTAAATTTCACGAATGACAAATATCAGTTAGTTTAATTAAATGTCAACTTACTTCCCTAAGCGCCATCTGTAGGTAAGTAGTTAAATGGTTAGATGTCGTTTTCAGATTGAACATATGCCTCTAGTGTTCAACGGTAGCAAATTACCATGGTGAGATATCTTTCTAATAGTAATCTCTGAGAAATCGCAATTATTCATTTCATATTTGCCAAAAATATGCATTTAAATATATTTTGCTAGAATTTGCCACGGTGTCTTGATATTGCATTTCAATTTTATTAGCGTGTGTGAAATTAAGAAAATTAAGTCGAATCATGTCTAAGATTTTTTTACGAAGATTTTTAATTTTAATGTTCTCCTTTAAAGCTTTAATAGATTATGAGTAAGTAGAGTACTATTTCGTCTAACTAACCCAACTCTAAATGGCAACCCTACTCAGAAATGTCCCTATTGTAATGCGGAGTGAAATGCCTTTCGTTTGATAGCCATATCGGCATATCTCATGCATTTTTTTTTAATTTCGAATAGATGACAACCTTGTGAATCATTCTGAGTGGCAACACCTAGGTAGAAAGTCTTAGAAGATGATACATTATCTCTGTGCCAAATTTCATTTAAAGCGGTTGATCCGTTCTCGAGATCGTTCGGCTATACAAACATACAAATATACAAGAATTGCTCGTTTAAAGTTATAAATAAAGGGAGGCTAACTGCAGATATGACACAACTCAGCGGACTGACCAACTAATTCTCGTATATTCCATTGCAAGTGGCGATCGGAATAGTATCCACTATTTGTCGAACCAATCTTTTACATTTAATTTAGTTTTTATACGAATTAATCGCTTAATCTATGGACCATTATAAAAATCCTTCGGGGAGGGTCTTTATCGCTACAACAACAACCATTATAAACAGTTGACTTATTACAAACAGATTTAGAAATTTTGTTCACATTTCGATGTATATACCATATTCTTTGACCATTTTGAAAATAATCGATTATCGCTCAGAGGTGCTATCTACTGCAATCGACACTCACTGCTACAACAACAACACAAACAACACAAACAACAACAACAACATAGACACTAGCAATACGAAGTTTAGTTGATTTGTTTGTTTGTAGCGGTAAAAGCCCTCTCTGAACGTTTTGTCCATGTGATAGTCCTTCGCCAGATATTAATTCTAAAATCAACATTATAGGGTCATTCCATTTCAAGACACCCGGTCCGCGCAGGACATGATTTTTGATTTCGATGAAATTTTAGTATGTTATTCTTTGGTCAAAATAATGAAACACGTGTTTTTTTTTGCCTCAAAAATTTTTTCTTTCGAATTTTTCGGCAATTGAATTCGATAAAATGCAATTGATATTTTATTCACCTATTTTTCCAACTGTCAATAACTTTGTCAAAAATTGACCGATTCTCATGATTTTTTATTTGAAATGTTTGTTTTTACTTTTCCTTTTATATAAATTTATAAACAATAGCATATAGTTTAAAAAAATTTTTTTTGTTTAAACTTTTTCTATATTGAGGGAATAGTTCATATTTCAACTTGGCCAAATGCCTATTAGCTAAAACTCGTTGTTTTCGAAATATGAACTTTTGAATATTAAACTTTTTTTCGCCATATATTGATGCAATACATATCAGCATACAAGGTGATCAATGCCAAATGCTTATAATTAATTAAAATATCACATTTATTATTGAAAACATTCATTCGTTATTATTTTTTTGAATATGGCAAAATATTTCACTAAACCTCCAATACCGTCAAAAGAGCCTTTGCTATGTCCTGTTATAAAATCACTGTAATTCTGAAAAATATAAACAAATGAATGTTTTCAATGACAAATGTGATATTTTAATTAATTTTAAGCATTTGGCATTGATCGCCTTGCATGCTGATATGTATTGCATCAATATATGGCGAAAAAAAGTTTAATATTCAAAAATTCATATTTCGAAAACAACGAGCTTTAGCTAATGGATATTTACCCAAGTTGAAATATAAACTGCTCACTCGATACAGAAAAAGTTTAAACAAAAAACAAAAACCTTTTTTTTGAAATATTAATTTTTGAAAAAAGTCATACATTTTTACTAAATACTAAAAAAATAATTCTTTTTTAACTATATGCAATTGTTTATAAATTTATATAAAAGTAAAAACGAAAATTTCAAAGAAAAAATCATAAGAATTGCATTTTATCGAATTCAATTGCCGATAAATCCGAAAAAAAGATTTTTTGAGGCAAAAAAAAAAAACACACGTTTTTCATTATTTTGACCACAGACCAACATACTAAAATTTCATCGAAATCAAAAATCATGTCCTGCGCGGACCGGGTGTTTTGAAATGGAATGAGCCTATACTATTTTAAAATAAAAGAATCACTCATTATATTTTGCAATGCTCTAAACACATCTACGTATGTATGCTTATATTTTCCAATGTTTGAAATATTTTAACACTAATTAATCGTTGCTTTATGCATAAAACAACGATCATACAATATCTTTATGCCATTTTTTGTAATGACAAAATTTTATCATATCCGTAGTTCCTATGAGTGTAGTCAATCCATTTACTCTGATTTTACAGGCACGTAAGTTAATATAATTGTAGCACCAGGCGAAACTTCCAACGATTTGGTATCCACCTTTGATCTGGAAACATGAATAAAAAATGTTAAGTAAGATTTTAAAATAAAAAAATTGAAAAAAAAAAAATCCAATACTTACTTCACTACAATATCGGAGTTGTTGTAGTTGTCACTTAAAGCATACACCGACATTTTATCGGGTAAAGATGGATGAGTGAAATGACCTTTCACAATCACGCTGGATGGGTTGTAAGCAACAAAGTAACCGGGATTTCCAGACTTAATTCTATAAAAAGAAATGAAGGTTAATAAAGTATTTTTACTATTAAATTTTCAAAGTGATGTCGCGCAAGTTAAACACATAACGCTATACGACAAGTTAATTTCTTTTGGGTATTGGTATATTTGGTCGCGGCCGCCGTAGAGTGGTGGTCGCGCTCCGCTCAAGGTCCGGCAAAGCAACGTCAAGCGGGGTTGCCCGTCGGTTATGGTTTGGCAAACACTTCGGTTGTATTTCTGCCATGAAAAGCTTCTGAGTTAAAATTCCGCTGCCTTGCACCTGCTATTCGGAGTCGGCATAAAATATATAGGTCCCGTGCCGTCAATTCGCGGGAAAATTAAAAATGGACGCAAATTAGAAGCGAAGATTGGTCTAAGTCTTCTCAGTTGTATTTGAATGAGCCCTCCCGATACCAGGTCGCCTCTGGTTGTAAGAGGCGCTGCTGTGGCAGACAGCTCTAATTTCTCCAATTTAATAATATAACAATGAAACGCAGAAAATTATAACGAAGATAGGGGGAAAAGGGTAGCAATCCAAGGAATATGACATCGCCACAAGCGATGAGTTAGAAGTAAGGAACAGAGCGAGCGGAAAATCTTATTGTTGTTGTAGCGATAAAGACACTCCGCGAAGGTGAGGTTGCGGTCAGTCCACACGGAAAAATAGAGTGAAGATGGGTACGAAGCTGAGAAAGTATTACAACCCTCCCACAGAACCCAAACAGCATTAATAGTTGTTGTTGTAGCGATAAAGACACCTCCTGAAGGTTTTGGGGATTGTTATCGATGATAATAGTCCTTTGTCGGATGTAGACACGGTACGTTCCGGTAACAAGCACCAAGCACGCCTGTTAAGGAAACAGCTTTCGCCACGGGTAGGTGAGATTAATAATTGAGTTAGAGAAGCTATAAATTCCACAGGCAACGCCTTGAAAAGGTGGCACTTCACAACCCCTTGAATCCTTTAGGTAGTTGGGATTAACAATCCTCCAAAGCAGCAAGCAGGCGGTGGAATTGCTGCACAAGGTGTTTGGAAAAATTTCCTGGGGCATAGGCAGTTTTTACCTGCGCCTCAGAAAGGGAAGTCCGTGGTCAGCAAATGGTGGACGTCCCGAACAGATTGGGTGAGAAAAAAAGTAGCAAAGGCAAATGTTGTCCTTGTCACCAAAAAGGGATGGATGCTGGCACATGGGAAAATGCCATTTAGCATCATACGCTTATAAAATAGGTCTAGCCAGTGACGTCAAATGCGGAAATAGGTTTATTCAATTTGTAGGAAAAATTAAAAAAGCCCCACAAATTGATAAACAAGGTCGCTTTCTCCACATTAAAGCCCCAAATTTATATGACCCTCGAGCCACCAAAAAAAAAAAACAAGAATTTCGATTACAAATGAATACCGTTTGGACGATTTTGGCCTTATCTAAACCGAGCCAAGAAAATTAGAACCACCAAACGAAATCAAGTTAATATACTTTTTATATTGTTCTCAAGCTCAAGCTCTTCATGCTCGTCAGTACCCGACCAAGACAAACGAAACTGAAATATTATGGCTTATACTTTTGAGCTTTCCGAGTTTTTTTTTCTTTCATATACTCTTTCTTTGAAAGTTCTTACCTTTGCCTGTAATGGGCAGCATGTTAAAAATATAAATAAGCAAGAGAGCCATTTTATTAAATATTGCTTATACTTTTATGTAGGTATTAGGGCTGTGAACTGCATCCGGATTTTTCAACTATCCGGAAAAATCGGATATTCGAATAACCGGATAGCTAAGCAAAAAATCCGGCTATCCGGATTCACAAATGGGAAATCCGGATAACCGCTGTTCGGCTATCCGGATACGTAAACGGAAAATCCGGATATCCGTATGTCCGGATACTGGAATATAAAAGTTGAATATCTGCATATCAGAATTGAACGAAGCAAACATCGAAAAATTGTTCACAAAATATGTTTGTAGATTATAAAATTAACGTCGAAAATTAAAAAGCTACAATTTTAGAAACAAGTGAAAATAAGAACAGTGCCATTTGTTTAAATTCTGAAAAAAAAAACGCTGTTAATTGATTTAAATGCCCCACGAATTTATTGTTATTAATGTTAAATAAACATATGCATATGGTACATCAATTTGTTGCTTTCACTGGATATCCAAAAATACGGTTATTAACCGGATCTTCATAAATCCGGATAGTTTCACAAACGAATATTAACCGGATATCGATGCCGTCCGGATTTTATCGGATGCGGATAGTCCCAGCCCTAGTATGTATATCACCTGCCTTAAAAAAGTAGTTACGGTGTTTTCTTAGTCAAATTATTTTTTACTAAAGTTCGCCCATTGGTTGAAATTTAGCCACTACAGAGTTCTTCCCTTCCGTTTCTTTCCTTTCAGTTCCTTTTCTTTTCATCACCTTCCTTTCCTTTTTCTTCCCTTCTACCTTTCCATTTCTTTCCTTTCCATTATTTAATTTAATTTTATTTTTAAACTCACAAGTTAGTAGAAGGTTTTGGGGAGTGTAACAAAGCACCATAAAGGTACTATCCCGACCATCACGGGACCGATTAATATGACCACATTAAACCTCCTTGTCCTGTCGCCCCACCCCCTACTGACATGAGGAACATGGGGTCGCCAGAGCCTCGCCAGCTAAACATGTGTTTACATTCATATTTGTAACAGGATTCCCCCGAGGTTGACAATTGGGTTTAACATTTTGCCTGCATTTCTTTTTGAGAAAACCTATCGATACATACATATATGATTGCTTATACCTTAGAATTATAATTTGGCTGTAAAAGGGGAGCAAAATTTCCACCTTGTCTATTTATATAACGATGATATTAATATAATTTATTACCCACATTTTCTCGTTTGTCATTTTTTGATACCTATTTTGGTTTAAAAGTTTATAAACGTTGCTGGGTGCTCAAACTACTATAAATCAACGGGTAAGTTTACCCATCATCACCCTATATCAATTTGGTATTTGATTCTAAAACGGTCTATCTTAGAATTCGATTGAACTTTTTCTTTTTCTTCTACTTAATATGGTAGGTGTCACACCCATTTTACAAAGTTTTTTCTTTTAAGTTATATTTTGCGTCAAAAAACCAATCCAATCACCATGTTTCATCCCTTTTTTCATATTTGGTATGTAATTATGGCATTTTTTTAATTTTTCGAAATTTTCGATATCGAAAAAGTGGGCGTGGTCATAGTCGGATTTCGCCCATTTTTAATACCAAGATAAAGTGAGTTCAGATAAGTACGTGAACTAAATTTAGTAAATATATATCGATTTTTGGTCCAGTTGTCGTGTTAACGGCCGAGCGGAAGGAAAGACGGTCGACTGTGTATAAAAACTGGGCGTGGCTTCAACCGATTTCGCCCATTTTCACAGAAAACAGTTATCGTCATAGAATCTATGCCCTCTTCATAAGGATTGGTTAATTCTTGTTCGACTTATGGCATTAAAAGTATTCTAGATAAATTAAATGAAAAAGGGCGGAGCCACGCCCATTTTGAAATTTTCTATTAATTTTCTATTTTGTTGCACCATATCATTACTGAAGTTGAATGTTGACATAATTTACTTATATAATATAAAGATATTCAATTTTTTGTTAAAATTTTACTTTAAAAAATTTTTTTTTTCTAAAAGTAGGCGGGTTCGTAATCGGATTTTGTTAATTTTTATTTAGCACACATATAGTAATAGGAGTACCGTTCCTGCTAAATTTCATCATGATATCTTCAAAGACTGCTAAATTACAGCTTGCAAAACTTTGAAATTACCTTCTTTTAAAAGTGGGCGGTGCCACGCCCATTGTCCAAGATTTTACTAATTTTCTATTCTGCGTCATAAAGTCAACCCACCTAACAAGTTTCATCGCTTTATCCGTCCTTGGTAATGAATTATCTCAGTTTTTCGGTTTTTCGAAATTTTCGATATCGAGAAAGTTGGCGTGGTTATAGTCCGATATCTTTCATTTTAAATAGCGATCTGAGATGAGTGGCCAGGAAAGTACATACCAAATTTCATCAAGATACCTCCAAATTGACTCAAGTTATCGTGTTTACGGACGGAAGGACGGACGGACATGGCTAAATGAATTTCTTTTTTCGCCCAGATCATTTTGATATATAGAAGTCTATATCTATCTCGATTAGTTTATGCCGTTACAGGGTACCGTTATGCGAACAAAATTAATATACTCTGTGAGATCTGCTCAGCTGAGTATAAAAATTGTATCTTGCACTACTGAATTCGTACTGAAAAACTTTTAACTGTTTTTGTTGGCGTAGCGACGATATGTATATCTAGTATATATACATATAATAGTCAGCTATGATTTTAATAATTTACCTGGAATAAGCAAATAATTGGTCCGAATCATATAAATGATATTCTCCATGCATATAAGAAGGTGACAAACGCAACTGCTTAATTCCATCAAACACATCCACACGCATATCCTTGAAGAGTGAAGAATTTGCAATAGAAACTATCGGAACACCAGGCAATAATGATACAAATAACGCAACAGCTGTTGGGTCGCTATTATTATGAGCAGCACCAAAGTTCCATTGCAGCCATGTTTCATTGCCAACAGCATACATTGTATTTGTAAATTCATTTTGTAATTTTTGCCCGCTTAAATTTGTACGCAAAGCGTGCACAAATTGCCCATAAATTGGCATATCGATGCTCCATTCACCATTTTTGGTGCGATAAACATCTGGACGTAGAATATCATCAGCTACCGATAGGAATGCATCAGCTGTGATATTCTTTACAAACATTTTAAATTCATACAACAAATCACCAAGTCCCTCTTGGAACGTGCTATGTGTATGTGTCCAAAATCCATATTCATTGTGTACGAAATTACCCTCGGAAGCGGGTACCTCATCTGGCGTATTGTCGGTAAGTAAAAAGAATTTTGTATTCTTCAAACGGAATCCTTTAACGCCCAATGAGAGTAAATGTTTAAGAACATTTTCAAATTCAATCTTAACTCTGCTATCATTCATATTTAAATCATATAAGCCAGCACCAAATTGTGAGAGTAAATAATTGCCAGGTTTTATCTCATCCCAAGCTGAACCATTCTCAAGTGAACGCCAATTGTTTGGTGTTTTTGAATCTTCTTTCCAAATGAATGCAGAATGTTTTGATTTATCTACCAAGGCTTCATTTATTAGTGTTGAATTGCGTGGTACATAGTTTGGTGCTATATCTAATATAACATTAATTCCCATCTTATTGTAGTTTTCAACAACATCTTTGATCTTTTGTTCTATAGCTGGTTCTTGGACTAAATATGTATGTGCAGGTGGCAATTCATATATGACACCGGATGCTTTAATACGTTTGGCTATATCAATATCACTGGCGCTTGCTTGTAGGTCATTAAATTTGGCGAGAAGACCACTTTTAAACCATGGTAATGGTTCAGGTGCTGCACATTTCGGAGCATCAATTATAATGAGTATGGCACATACAAGCATGGCTACCCAGATAGCCCAAAAACCAATAAAGAAAATCCAACGTAAACGTACCCAAAATGGATCGTTGGCATACTTCATTAGTTCCTCTTTAGACATACCAGTGAAAGCCTGAAAAGTATGAAGAAAATTTACTTTAAAATACATGTATGTTTATTTTAAATGTCTTTCTTTGTTCCAATGTTAACAATTAAATAATGAATGTTTACTCTTGGAATAATTTTTTTAAAATTAAATATTTTTTAATTATAAAGCAACTTACATATATTAAAAAAAATTTATACTCTTAATCATTGTAATGCCAATTTCACACAGAGGCTTAATGAAATAATTAGCCTACATTAAAGCCGTAGTTGAACTCAATCTTCCATACAAAATACAATCTCTTAATTATCTCACTAGATATTGGTTTATGTAATGCCTAATGGGGGGAAAAATTTAGTCGGTTTTTCTTGGCGTTTCGGATTTTATTGTAAATGCAACAAAGGTAACGTGCGCCGCTACCACACCGAAGGTCCTGGGTTCACAGCCCACGCAAAGCAACATCAAAATTGTGGAAACCATTTTTTTCACTAAGAAAACAAATTTTCTAAGCGGGGTCGCCCCTGGCAGTCTTGGCAAGCACTCAGATTGTATTTCTGCTTTGAATAGTTTCTCAGCGAAACTCATCTGCCTTGCAGATGCCGTTCGGAGCCGCCATAAATAGGTAGATCCCGTTCCGCCAATTTATAGGAAACACTAAAAAGAGCACGATGCAAATTAGAAGAGAAACTCGGCCTAAAATCTTTTTGGCTTTGCACACAGAGTATATTAACTTTGATTGGATAACGGTTGGTTCTACAGGTATAAAGGAATCGAGATAGATATAGACTTCCATATATCAAAATCATCAGTATCGAAAAAAAATTTGATTGAGCCATGTCCGTCCGTCTGTCCGTTAACACGATAATTTGAGTAAATATTGAGATATATTCACAAAATTTGGTACTCGAGCTTATCTGGACCCAGAACAGATTGGTTTTGAAAATGAGCGAAATCGGATGATAACCAAGCCCACTTTTCATATATATATAACATTTTGGAAACACAAAAAATCTGAATATTTAGTAAATAATACACCTAGAATGTTGAAATTTGACGTGTGGACTGATATTGAGACTCTTGATAAAAATTTGAAAAAAAAAATATTTTAAAATGGGCGTGGCACCGCGCACTTATGATAAAATCAATTTTACAAATATTATTAATCATAAATCAAAAATCGTTAAACCTATCGCAACAAATATCGGCAGAAAGGTTGCCCTTACTATAGGGAATGCTTTGAAGAAAAATTAACGCAATCGGTTAAGGACCACGCCCACTTTTATATAAAAGATTTTTAAAAGGGTCGTGGACGAATAAAATAAGCTATATCTTAGCGAAAAATAGTTTTGTGCCAATCGTATTTTTATTGTTCTGTTATATCTTTATTTTAAAATATACAGTAGGGAAATCTGAAGGAAAACTGCATTATTACCCGCTCAAAGGTCACTGGTGTTAGCCTCTGTATCCTTTTTGCTTCTCTTAAATGAAAATTAGTTCAGAATAGAACCATATGTATACGAAGCCTTGTAACAGCATTTAAAGTGTACAGCTGGGTATGTTACGTTCTGTTTCACCCGAACTTAGACTTCCTTACTTGTTTCTTATTTGGTTGCAATGTCACAGTGGCCTGAACTATGTGTAAGGTTGGTTTCATATTTATAGCTCAATGAGGCGTTACCTAAAAATCGTTCGCAAGATTCCATATACTTTAAATGGATTTTCTATATATATCTCTTTATATCTCGATACCTGCCCCATCTTTTTTGCTCAGAATTCTACAACCAAATAGAGCCCTCAGCTATGTTCGAAATGTCAGAACTTGTCGGGAAGTCACCGATATCCAGATTTCAAATCTTGTATAATTTGATAACAAGATTTCACGTGCTCTAAATAGATTTTATGAATATCTCGATCATATTGTAACGAATTTACTTGCAAATCCTCTTATTTGCAATCTTCTGCTAAGTTCGTATCGCTAAACTGTTGAATAAATAACTCCAATATGTAATAATGCAAAATGGCCTTTATTCAAGTACTTCAGAATAACACTTGTACTTTGCAACGAATAGCTTACTTAATAACCCAACTGATTGACAGCTCAAATGAAACTCTACTATTCAAAATAATACTGCTATAGCTCGCTAGATAGCGCTTAATCCAAATCTCAAATCAAACTGAATTGCTTTTTACTCGCCTGCCCCGCTTTTATAGTTTACACTGCATACTTCTAGGCTCTTCGATTTCCAGAAGTTACTAGTTAGTTCGGCTACAAAATCGCCAGCCACAACTACGTGCACAAATTATTGCTCTCTCTTGTGACAACTCAGATAAGATATATGCATGTATTTGTGCATTGCCGCTCCGATGTTCGTATACGTACATATGTGTAGACGCAATTATTTATTCGTTTATGTAGATACATAATGATTGAATTATTGATGTGATTCACGTCGCTGGTTAGCATCGGCTTAGAGACGATAGCATCGCTCAGTGCTGCTAACATTCGTTACAATATCATATCATATGGATTTTCTAAATATCTCGATCTCTCTCCAATTTATAAATTTTTTTTATCCTTAATATTGCATTTTAATAGGGCTCTAAGCTATGTTGAAAGTTTTACGTTTTTAGCACATCGTAGTTACTTCCAAATTCGAACGATTTTTTTGACCATTCCTGCACCACCTAGCGGTTTTTGCCTTCGTGATAAATTGTCATAAAGTTCTTAAGTACGTGCCAAGTCTCAAAACTATCTCCACGGGAAAATACTCAAAAATCGATTGCAAGATTCCCTCAATTTTGTTCTGAAATTCGCGGGAGACCATGAAACTAAACTAATGTAAAGAAAGTAAAAAGGATGTCCCTATTTATACGGAAAGTTTCATTGTAAAAAACTGCAGTACCAATAATTTTTTTCTTATTCGTCCGGAAGTTTGTTTTAATGGTGGTGGTGTGATGGTAGCGTGCTGCGTCTACCAAACCGTATTCCCTGGGCTCACATCCCGGGCAAAGCAACATAAAAATTTTAGAAATAAGGGTTTTCAATTAAAAGAAAATTTTTCTAAGCGGGGTCGCCCCTTGGCAGTGTTTGGCAAGCGCTCCGGGTGTATTTCTCCATGAACAGCTCTCAGTGAAAACTCATCTGCCTTACAGATGCCGTTCGGAGTCGGCATAAAACATGTAGGTCTAGTCCGGACAATTTGTAGGGAAAATCAAGAGGAGCACGACGCAAATTGGAAGAGAAGCTCGGCCTTAGATCTCTTCGGAGGTTATCGCGCCTTACATTTATTTTATTTATTATTATTATTTTAATATTATATTTCTTCCTGTTTTTGTTATTTTTCTTGTGATCTTTGTTTATTTTATTACGTAATTGGAGTTGGATTTATTTTGTCGTTGCTTTTGTTGCGAATTAATTGAACAACAAATCATCTAGTGGAGTAAGAAAACAAAACAAATTTGACAAAAGTAACACCCCAACGTCAATGCAGTTTTCCTATACATAACAAATTAATAGCACCCTTATTCATGAAATATAAAATTGGTTTTTGCAGTTCATGGCTCAACTACATGGTTGGCTCATCTCATCAGCCGATTTTATTTTTTGAATTTCACTGTAGTACGGATTGTCAAAAGGAGATGGCAAACTCAAAATGAAACCAACACACTGACAACATTTTCTCACAACACACAAAAGCCATCATCCCGTCGGAAAGATCCTAAGCCAGATAAATAATTTTGCATGTAAATACAACAACAACGATTTGAGCCAGATAAATCCAGATAGAAGTCTGGTTCATTTTGTGAGTCAGAAAATTTTTAATTTCTTATCTTTAGTATGGCAACGCTGCCTTTGATAAACATACTTTTTCAAAAATAGATTCGCTACTGGGCTTTAGCCGTATGTGGTAAATGAACAACAACGGCGACATTCCCGTGAGAATTGAGCGTGATATGGAGCTAGAAAATTCACTGGATGATGGCTAAAAACTGCTAAGTTTTATGTTTTCATTCCATTCCATTCGCCTAACACCAACACACAGATTTTGAGAATCTGAACAAAGGTATGTTGTTGCTGTAGAGATGAACCAACCATATATTTGCGCCATGATGCAGTTTTTATTACTGACAATTTTTATGGAAACATCATTTTTAAAACTTTATAAACCTTTTGTATTTCTTATGAATAAAGGTGTTATCCTGTTTAATATTGGGTGGCATTTTCTGAACATATCAACATTTTTCGGAGAACCATTTTTTTATAATTTTTTCGTAAACATAAAAAAATACCATATTTGCCAATTTTTAGAGTATCGAATTATTTTCGAAGTTATGGCCCTTTTAGTTTTGCTGAACGAGTTTAACTTTTCTTTATAACTTTTGATAGCGTGGGCCGATTTTGCTTAATTTTGACACACTTGTTTGTAATCACTTTCACTTTCTGTTAACGCTAATGTTTTTAAAAATGAAAAAAAAAAAAAATGCGCGAAAGTTTTATATAAAGGATTTTTTAAGGTATCTGTATCGTATCGGGATACGAGTTCATGATGGCTGGCAACCTTATATGTATTACATTTATTAATAAAACTAGTCTGGCAATACTGCGCTTGCCAGACTAGAAATTGACATGTTCAGATTGACTTTAGATGTGAAAGAGTTCAGTTGTGATTTGAGTGATAGAGAGAAGAATTGATTGTGACAGGTTGTGATTAAAGTAAATAAAGAGTTGGGTTTTTTTATAACCATTTTTTCCCAACTATAAACTTTGGCCGTTATATTCTTTATTGTGAGAAAGGGTAAGTTCCAAATTATACATTGGTCCACGTAGAGCCGGATGGACAAGCGAAATGTAGGAGCTAACAGAGAATAGATGCGAGTAAGTGCGTCAAAGAATCTATATATACATGTATTGTACATACATACGCGGATGCAGCGATAGAAGCCGCCTGACTGGCGGCAGTTACTTGAAAGAATCCACATGCATATGTACGATACATACATATCTCCATGTAGGATGGCGATAGAGGCCGCCTGAGTGGCGGCAGTTGTTTGTGTTAAAATTTACCGGAATACGCATGCATATGTACGATACATACATATGTCCATGTAGGATAGCGATAGAAGCCGCCTGAGTGGCGGCAGTTGTTTGTGTTGAAATTTACCGGAGTCCATATGCATATGTACGATACATACATATATTTATGTAGAATAGCGATAGAATCCGCCTGACTGGCGGCTGTTACTTGTTGAAAAATATGCAAGAATCCAAATGCATGTGTGTGATGCACACATACATATGCATGCGATAGAAGCCGCCTGAAAGAAGCGACAGAAACTTCCAGAAAATGGTGTGTCGTTTGATACATATATACAGATGAGATAGATAGAAAGAAAATACATTACGCATGGCAGCGTATGTATAAGTTGTAGAGAGAGTGCGCATTTACGCATTAAACGTTATGCATTCATGCTGGCATACAATACATAACGTGATAGAGCGCCTTGCGCATATACAGGGATAGGAATGCAACATGTTGAGCGCTGCATATCTACATTTTGGATTGAGAGTATGTTGAGTGAGAGAGACACAAGCTGCTGAATACGGTTAGCAATATAGTGTTTATGAACATATTGAGAAAGGGGAATGCGGCTGGTTGAGCACAAAGGGCTCGCTGGCATTGTGAAAGGAATATGATTTTCATTCGTAAAAGTATTTTCGCAGTGAAAAGACGTAGAAATCAAATTATTCTTTCGTTATACAAAATCTTGCAAAGTGAAAAAAAAGGGAAAACTAAATCTTTATTGGTAAGAGAAAGGTTTTACAGTCCACTAAATGTGAAAGAAAATAGAATATGTGAAAGTGCCTTTATTCTGTTGTTGCGATAGTTGGAAGAAAGCAATTACGTTGTTTATTTGCTATACGAATAGTGACAGAGTGTAAGAAATATATACACATTGTGATGAGTCTGTGCTAGTGACAGAGTTGGTGCCGATTGAGCAAAATACAAGAAACACCCTTCTAGTATGGGGGTGAAAATGCTTGGTATCCATTGTGTGAAAGTTGTGAAAAGGTGCCTGTGCAAGATAAGCTCCTATTGAGTAGCACACGCATAGAGCGATAGTGTGAAAGGGCCTGTGCAAGATAAGCTCCTATTGAGTAGCACACGCATAGAGTGATAGTGTGAAAGGGCCTGTGCAAGATAAGCTCCTATCGAGTAGCACACGCATAGAGTGATAGTGTGAAAGGGCCTGTGCAAGATAAGCTCCTATTGAGTAGCGCACGCATAGAGTGATAGTGCGAAAGGGTCTGTGCAAGATAAGCTCTTATTGAGTAGCACACGCAGAGAGTGATAGGCGAGAAGGTGCGTGTGCAAGAAAACTTTATATTAAGTAGCATACGCGTAATACAGCATAGAGTGATAGAAATTCTCCGAATCCTATTAGTGATGTTCACTTGTGAATGTCATTGATATACGATTCGATAATATATGTTTTTTGAGAAGTGATAGAGTGATTGATCGATAAACCCATGATGGTATTCGATAACTATTAGAACTTGCACGCGTGTGAAAGAAGATTTTTGATAAATAATATCTAGAGATAGAAATATAGCAATATTAATTATTTAAGAGAAAAGTGCGCAACAGAATAAAGGTATTCAGAGTTATTGTTAATTGCGAAAGGCTTGCAAAGTGAGAGGCTTACTAAATATTATTTTGATTTGTGATTTCTCATTTTTCTTTTAACAGAAAATGGCTGATTTAAACAAGCACACGTCTGCATTACAAGCAATACGCCGTGTCGGGGAATTTGTGAGAGGGCCAAGCTTCGATCGTGCCGACTTGATAATGGTGAATGCGAGGCTTGAGAGGTTAGAGGAGCAGTGGGTGCGCTTCAATGCCATCCATGAGGAGATTATAGGCAGCATCGCTGCAAGTAATATGGCAGAGATAGAGATAGAGCATGCGATGGAGCTAGCTGAGGAGGTGTATTTTAGCACCAAATCAGCTCTAAAGCGAAAGATTGAGGAGCTTTGCCCTCAAGAGAGAGCAGCTTCAATAGGGACAGGGGAGCAGCAGCCCATCAACGTGCAGGTGAATGTGCCCTACCACCAACACGACTTAAAAAATACCTGGGGTGAATTCGATGGGAACATCCTGAAGTGGCAGGGGTTCGGTGATAGATTTGTGGCAGCGATCCACAATAATGAACAGATCGCCCCAGCCTACAAGTTCGCGTACTTGAAGAAATCTATGACGGGAAAGGCAGCCAGGACCCTTGGAGAGTGGCAGCTCACTGATGGGAATTATTATGAGGCATGGGAAAGGCTAAACCAGTTGTATAATAAAAAATACCCAATATGTAGGGAGCACCTCAGGCAGTTCATAAGGTTACCGGTTTTGCAAGGGAATCCCAGGGCGGATGAGCTACAGAAAATGTCAAATGTGACACACGAGACATTACGGCAGCTTCGTGCTCAGGGACTGCCGGTGGAGCACTGGGACATGTTTATAGTTCACATGCTTCATGAGAGATTAGACCCCGAGACAGGGAAGCAGTGGGAACTGCAGCGAAAGAATGATACGCCAACTACTCAAGAGATGTTAGAATTCTTAGATAGGCAGGCAGCTGCATCAGTTGGTCCAAGTGAGAGGAGATTCCGTGGGTTGGAGATAGGTACGAGTAGACAAGCAGGCCCACAACGAGATAGATCGATTGGCATGCAGCCATCTACAAGTGATAGAGCCAGGAAGCCGGGAAAGACGTTCCCATGTGAGGCTTGCGGGAGTGACAGGCACCAATTGTTCGAATGCTCGGACTTTAGGCTATTAAGCCTTCGCGCTAGAAAAGATCTCGTGCAGCGACGCAATTTGTGTGAGAATTGCCTCAAGAAAGGGCACAAGGTAAATCAATGTTACCAGGGTGGATGTATGCGCTGCCCTGGTAAGCCGTTCCACAACAGCACGTTATGTCCCTCGGGAGAGATGGCGAAGCCTGTCCTATCGCTACAGGAGCGGGATGAGAGAAAGGGAGAGAGTAAGAAGACCACAACCCAAGGAGGTCGAACTGTCAAATATAAGAGGGATGACGGGTCAGCACCAGCCTGACTAGCACCGAAGAGAAAGAAGGTGATAGAGAATAACGTTGGCGATAGAATAACTTCATTAGAGCAGCGAAATGAAGCATTAGAGAATAGGCTTAAGGCATTATCTATGGAAAAAGAAAATAACCTTATTGCAAATAAAGATGTAAACCAGTCTTTATCATATTCAACTTGTTTTAACTCAAGGGAGGATCCCAGCATGGCTCTTCTGCCAACAGCAAAGGTGAGAATAGAAGTGAAGGGTATTAGGTATGGGCCATTTCGTGCCTTGTTAGATACAGGTGCACAACCTAATCTTGTTCAGCATGACATAGTTCGATCATGTCAGCTGATGGTGTTTTCAGCATCGAGCAAAATGATTGGTATCAATGGGAATGAAGTTGATGTGAGAAGAAAAGCATTCATAAAAGTCGTACCATGGTTCGACTCGGATGCATGTATAGAAGATGAGTTCTGTGTTATACCAAAAGAAAGTAACTGGCAAATGGAATTGCCAGGTGTAGGGATAGATCTTTCACCAAAGGAGAATCCAACAAAAATCCCATTTGCTGACCCTGAATATTGGGTGAATGGCTCAGTAAGTATGTTGTTGGGTGTAAAGTTTCTTGCTAAAGTAATAGTGAAAGTTGTGACTAGAGAAGTAGATTCAACCATCCTTATGGAAACACTCCTGGGAATTATAGTGTTTGGCCCACACTCACAACGATACAACGAAGAGACAGGCGCTGTGATTGGAATGATAGAGTGCCAAGGCTGTGAGGAATTGAGTCAGCTAGTCAAGAGATTCTGGGAGATAGATGTAATAGGAGGCTGTCCCAGACGTACGGCGGAAGAAGAGAAAGTTGAGCAAAATTTTCTGAAAACATATAAAAGAGATTTGGCGGGCCGGTTTGTGGTCACAATTCCAATTAGAGAAACAGATCTGGGTAGTTCCAGGAACATAGCATTGCGGCGATTTATGTACCTGGAGAGAAAGTTAGAGAAAGAGATTGAGTTAAGAGAGAGGTATATTGAATTTATGAGAGAGTATGAAAGTCTCGGACACATGCTAAAGGTTACGGAGGCAGCTAAGCCAGATGAAATGGTGTACTACATACCACATCATTGCGTGACCAAGAAATTTCGCGTTGTATTCGACGCAAACTGTAAAACAGAGAGAGGAATATCACTCAATGATATCCAGATGCTCGGTGAAAAGCTACAGAGAGATTTATCGGAGATTGTAATGAGATTTAGAAGACACAGAGTGGCAATTAGTGCCGACATCAAGATGATGTTTCGGCAGGTGAAAGTAGCAAAAGAGCAGTGGAATCTGCAAAGGATATTTTGGCGTGAAAGCCCAAGAGATAGGTTGCAGGAATACTGGCTAACCGTTGTTACATATGGCATGACATCGTCGGCTCATAACGCGGTAAGGGCAGTTATTCAGTGTGCTAGAGATGCCAGGGATTCTCTTCCAAAGGCAACGAGAGTGATAGAAAATGATTTTTATATGGACGATCTTGTGACAGGCGAAGATGAGGGGAAAGAGGCTATCAAATTAGCGAAAGAAATCGATGCTGTCCTGAAAAGCGGAGGCTTCGAATTGCGAAAGTGGAAGTCCAATCACAGAGAATTAATAGAAGCAATGAGTTCTGACGCGAATGAATCAATGATGCTTATGGAAAACGAAAAAGCGTCAGTTCTTGGACTTAAATGGTTAATAGAGAAAGATACATTCACATTTGTTGTTAAGACACCTGAAATAGAAGGGAAAGTTACGAAAAGATCAATATTGAGTTGTGTAGCTCAGTTATATGATCCGAATGGATACATCTCCCCAGTTACCATTGTGGGCAAAATAATCATACAAGACTTATGGAGATTAAGCCTTGGTTGGGATGAGAAGGTCACTGACCACTTAGAAGAGAAATTTAGAGAATATTGGCAAGAGATAGTTTTGCTGGAGCACTTCCAGATAGATAGGTGGCTGGGCACAGCCAGGAACAGTAAGATAGAGATTCATGGTTTTTCTGATGCGTCCTCGACAGCATATGGCGCTGTCATTTATGTACGATCAGAAAACCCAGAGGGGAAGGTAACGAGCAAGCTCGTGGTTTCTAGAACGCGGGTTGCTCCATTACGAACAGTTACTATACCGAGATTAGAGCTAGCAGCGGCAGAGCTGCTAGGTAGACTCTTAACAGAAGTAAAAGGTTCAATGGAATGGCAGTCGGTAAAGTATACTTTATGGACGGATTCATTGGTCACATTGCACTGGATACGTAAGCTCCCATGCAATCTAAAGCCATTTGTGGGTAATCGGGTTGCGTCTGTGCAAACAAACACTAACATTAATTGTTGGAAGTATGTGAACACAAAAGAAAATCCAGCCGACTTGTTGAGTCGAGGGTTAAAACCGAGAGAACTGGTGGAGAACAGCTTTTGGAAGCATGGCCCCAAGTGGTTGTGTATGCCGATGGAACAATGGCCAACGGCAGAGATAGGGAAAGATGTGCCAAAAGAAATTGAGATAGAAATGAAAGTGCACGTGGTAATGGCTTTCAAGCCAGGCCTTTCAATAGTTGATGGTAAGTCTGGAAGGGAGATTCCATTACTTACTTATGTCAGTAAATTAGAGAAAGTAATAAATATTATCAGCTACGTCATTAGATTCGTAGAAAAAGTGAAAGGCAGAGAAAGAATGAGAAGATCAAAGAGGAGAAAAATAGGTACATATACACCCACAGCTGAGGAGAAAGTTTCTGCTTTAGAGTATATGCTGAGAAAGGCCCAACAGGAAATTTATGCGAAAGATTACGCTGCACTGCAGTGTGGCAAAGAGTTGCCTGAGAAAAGTAAGCTAGAAGCATTGAAACCAATAATGGATAAGAATGGGCTTATTCGGGTTGGTGGCAGGATATCAGCAGCAGGGATAGAGTATGAGATGAAGCATCCTGCAGTCATTCCAAATGGTTCCAGGTTAGCGTGGCTTATGATAGACTATGCTCATAGGAAGACAAAGCATGGCGCCACACAAATCATGATGCAGCACATCAGGCAAAAGTATTGGATTCCGAAGTTACGTAGTGAGATAAGAAATTACTTGCATAAATGCATAGTATGCGTGCGGTATAATCATCGATTTGAGCAGCAGCTCATGTCTGACTTGCCAGGAGATAGAGTACAAGTAGGAAAACCATTTCTGCACACAGGAGTTGACTATGCAGGTCCCTTTGAGATAAGAGTGATAGATAGAGAAGGCATGATTGAGAAGAGGAAGCACTGGGTAGCTATTTTTGTTTGTCTCAAAACGAGAGCAGTACACATTGAAGCAGTCGGAGGGCTGACTTCAGTAGCCTTTTTAGCCTGCTATGACAGATTTATCAACAGGCGAGGTAGATGTGAAAGGATGTATAGTGACAATGGCACAACATTTGTCGGAGCTGCGAAAGAATTGAAAAAGGCGATAGAATCATGGCGAACAAAAGAAGTGTTCGACCATCTGAATGTCAAAGGGACTGAATGGCGCTTCATGGTGCCAGCAGCACCTCATCAAGGAGGTATATATGAAGCTGCGGTTAAGTCCATGAAGCATCATCTGGTCAGAGTGATAGGGATGAAAATTATGGTATATGAGCAGTTTATCACATTGTTGACAGAGATAGAAGGCATACTGAATTCTCGACCGCTCCATCCACTCAGTGATGACCCAACGGACTATCAAGCGTTGACTCCAGGTCATTTTCTTGTCGGAGAGCCAATCATTTTGCCTCCACCTTATGCGATAGAGAAACAGCCTGGTACGTATGGTGTTAGGCTGTGGAGAGATAGACAAAGGATGTTGGAACATTTCTGGAAGCGATGGAGTGAAGAGTATTTAGTTACCCTACAAGAGAGAAAGAAATGGAGAAGAGAAACAGAGCCAGTCAAGATTGGACAGTTAGTATTATTGAAGAGCGAAAACTTTCCGCCAGCACAGTGGGCGATAGCAAGAGTGATAGAGGTCATTGAAAGTAAAGATGGACATATCAGATCGGTGATCGTGAAGACTGCAACCGGGAAACTCACAAGGCCTGTTCAGAAAATTTGCATACTACCAGTTGAAGTGACAGATCAAGAAAACTAATATGCCATAACAATGAATCGAACAGGAAGGCGAATGAGAAAGGAGACGAAGATCATAATGGAAAACAATCCGTTTTCGTCGGCACTGTATCGTATCGGGATACGAGTTCATGATGGCTGGCAACCTTATATGTATTACATTTATTAATAAAACTAGTCTGGCAATACTGCGCTTGCCAGACTAGAAATTGACATGTTCAGATTGACTTTAGATGTGAAAGAGTTCAGTTGTGATTTGAGTGATAGAGAGAAGAATTGATTGTGACAGGTTGTGATTAAAGTAAATAAAGAGTTGGGTTTTTTTATAACCATTTTTTCCCAACTATAAACTTTGGCCGTTATATTCTTTATTGTGAGAAAGGGTAAGTTCCAAATTATACAGTATCTTAAGCACATTTAATACGTTATATCTTCATAAACTTCTACTTCTAAAGTGTATTGTAAAATGTTTGAAAATGACCAGACTAAGATTTTGCGCACTTTTCGGGAGCCATTACTCGAATACCAGTTGATGTATATTGAAAAAATTCACTTCATATATTTGGCTTATGCCAAAGTGGGCGTGGTCCTTAACCGATTTCGTTAATTTTTCTTCAAAGCATTCCTTATAGTAAATGCAACCCCTCTGCCGAATCTTGTTACGATAGGTTTAACGATTTTTGATTTATGATAAATAATATTTGTAAAATTGATTTTATCACAAGTGGGCGGTCCCACGCCCATTTTAAAACATGTTTCCAAATTTGTATCAAGAATCTCAATATCAGTCCAAATGTCAAATTTCAGCATTCTAAGTGTATTATTTACTAAATAATCAGGTATTTTGTGTTTTCCAAAATGTTATATATATAAAAAGTGGGCGTGGTTATCATCCGATTTCGCTCATTTTCAATACCAATCTAATCTGGGTCCAGATAAACTCGTGTACCAAATTTGGTGAAGATATCTCATTATTTACTGAAGTTATCGTGCTAACGGACGGGCGGACGGTCATGGCTCAATCAAATTTTTTTTCGATACTGATGATTTTGATATATGTAAGTCTATATCTATCTCGATTCCTTTATACCTGTACAATAAGGCGGGTAGATTTAAAAATCGCTCATTGCTATCGTATTCTAGGGATCAAAATAAGAATCTTTGCCGTAGGAACCATACCTCTAAAACGAAATCTGATGTCCCCCCCCCTTTGGGTCGAACTTTTGGGTAGGGGCAATTTCAATTCTACCTGCTGTGTCTTGTGGTGGCTTAAAAAAAACAACACAAGCAATTTTACGATCTGCAATTGTGTCACAGTGATACATAAATTTTTTAAAACGGTTGAATAAAAAACCCACACAACTATGTTTACGACATGCAAATGCATCACAGTGATGCCTTACTCCAAAAAGAAAAAAAACATAGGCATTTCAAAGTGGGATTTTTCAAAATTTGCCCCTACGACCCAAAGGGGGGACATCAGAATTCGTTTTAGAGGTATGGTTCCTTCGGCAGTTTCTTATTTTGATCCCTAGAATATGATTTTCACAGAGCAATGGGCGATTTTTTTGCCTCCCCACAAATCGACCCGGCCTACTGTACAACCTACCTTTATCCAATCAAAGTTAATATACCTCTGTGTGCAAAGCACGCTGAGTATAAACTGTTTTGGGTGTGGTACCGCCCCTCATTTAAAAAAAAACTGAAGCTTAATGAGCCATACGACTGTTTCATGATAAACGCTTTTTTGCTCTCCTGAAAAATTACCATTCTGTCGCTTAAACCGTTATTCGCGATCACACTAAGAATAATGGTTTAAATTAACTTAATTTTATTCCAACGAAAAATTGAGCGGCTTTGTGCCCAAATCAAATTCATGAGCATCGACATAAAGAAGTCCTTTCAATACACATCCATTAATTATTCAGGACGATCCCTTCCCGACATCCGCTTAATTCCTCCTTTCAAGACTTATGCCAATTTCACACAGAGGCTTAATGAAATAATTAGTCAAGTTTTCTACATTAAAGCCCTAATTGAACTCAATCTTTCATACAAAATATAAATTCCTAATTATCTCATTATTGCTTTATTGAATGTATACACTGAAAGAAATGGTGTTAGTAAAATCAACATATCGGTTCTGTTGTTCTTGACTTAACGGAGGTTCTGTGAAATTGATCGAATTATGGTTAATTCGACCGAGTTCTTTGTCAAATGAACAAATTAGTTTAGTCATTTCAACAGAAGAGAAATTGGCGCTCTTAAGTTAACAAAATTCTGTAAAATTTACAGACTCCTGGTCAATCTAACTGATTTTTCTGTTAACACAACTGATCTCACTGGTCATTTCAACAGCGATCAACAGTCAATATATGAGCAAATTTTTAAAATTTTATGAGAATTTTACGCTCACTGCGCTCTCTACTTTGAACTTATGACGACGGTGCCACTTGTTAAAAAAAAAAATACCAAAATAACAAAACCACCAAATCGAAAAAACACACAAAATGGGAAAACAACAAAAAACTGGTTTTTCAGTTATCAATATAAAACGAAAAAACCTTTTTTGAATTTACTGTGCAAAAAATTATGAGATACCGGGACACCTATTTATCGGGTACAATTTTGGATCTTCTCTTCCAAGCGAAATGCATAATTGCGCCCTCTTGTTGCAAAAGTTTTGTTTGAACGAACAGGATTTTTGCAAGTTCTCTATTTAAAATGTTATGTCAAACATTTATATAAGTTTTGTTCGAAACAATCAAGTGTGGCAACTACTTGCGAGAGAAGAAATTGAGAATGAGCTGAGCAACTGTAAGAATTGAGAATCAGTTTTGTGACTACTATTTTCATTTCTATTTGCAAAGCGAAGTTCAAAACTATAAATTAAATAAATTATAAAATATAAAATTTGGTTAAAGCGCGTTTAATAAAACAAAATAAATAAGTGTATAATGTTTAATGTGTGCCAGCATATTTGATGTAAGCCCAATTGACGTTCGGTTAGTAAGTGCCACCGTGGTGTGATGGTAGCGTGCTCCGCCTGCCACACCGTATGCCCTGGGTTCGCACCCCGGGCAAAGCAACATAAAAATTTTAGAAATAAGGATGTTCAATTAGAAGAAAATTTTTCTAAGCGGGGTCGCCCCTCGGAAGTGTTTGGAAAGCGCTCCGAGTGTATTTCTGCCATGAAAAGCTCTCAGTGAAAACTCATCTGCCTTGCAGATGTCGTTCGGAGTCGGCATAGGTCCCGTCCGACCAATTTGTAGGGAAAATCAAGAGCACGACGCAAATTGGAAGAGAAACTCGGCCTTAGATCTCTTCGGAGTTTATCGCGCCTTACATTTATTTATTTATTTATGTATATGGCAACATAGGTACTTTCGTACAAAGCTGTCGCAATAACTTTTTTTGTTCATTTGAGTACTAACTAAAACGGTCAATTACGAATCAACGATTTGTGCGCAGTTGATTCAACATCTTGTTGCGATGGATAAAAATTGACAGAAATTTCGGTTGAATTGACCCGTATTTCGGTTGATTTTACCAGTGTTTTTCTTTCAGTGTAATCGGGTGAAAAATCCAGTCGGTTTTATTTGGTGCTTCGAATTTTATTGTCAATGTAACAAATGACATGTTAAAGCATCAAAGCAGTTCAACTATAAAAACATGATTTTAATGAATATTGTTCAACTGTAACTTTTATAACTTGTTAATTTTAAACTTAACTATCTCTGAGTATTTGAGCTATTTGCCATCTGAATTATAATTTTTTTTTTCATTCAGTTTTTTTTACTCTAAAATAAAATACTTGGTCGTATACTCTAAAATCGGCGTTTTATCAGGTTATGGGCCCAGAGCCACGCGAATACGGGAATTAAATATTACTTAGTTTCTTTTGCGGTAACGGGAGCTTAACGAATTTTGCAAATTCGTCCAATATGTCAAATTTTCGTATCGAGCCGCTAAACTCGGAAAACTACGATACGTGGAAAATGCAAATGCGTGCGATTTTGGTCAAAAACGATTTGTGGTCCTATGCGGAAGGGAGCAAGGAATGTCCTACGGCTGCTGAAGAAGCAGTTTTGTGGAAAATAAATGACCAGAAAGCATGTGCGGATATTATGCTAGCTATGAGTCCATCTGAGCTGGGACTAGTGGTAGAATGTGAAAATGCACAGAAAATGTGGGCAAAGCTTGAGGGTACATATCAGTAGAAAGGGCCTGCTCGGAAAGCGACTTTATTAAAGAGAGTTGCCCTTGCCCGTATGAAAGATGGTGAAAACGTAAGAAAGCATTTAAACGATTTTTTTGATGCAGTCGCGAAATTGAAAGATATCAAAGTTGAAATAGGCGATGAGCTGTTAGCAATTTTGCTTCTTTATAGTTTGCCAGATTCTTATGAGACGTTTCGTTGTGCTCTAGAGACGCGTGATGATTTGCCTAAGCCCGAAATGCTTCGCGTAAAGATTTTAGAAGAATCGGAATCGCGAAAAGTGAAACAAGAAAGAAATGAAAATGATGCATTATATGTATGTTAAAAGAAATCAGAATCAAAAACAAAGTATTTGTAATAAAAAAATGACAATAATTCTGACAAGAAACGCGGTCAAAAGCGAATAAAATGTTATCGATGTGGGAGTTTTGGTCATTATGCGAGAGACTGTAAAACGAAGATAGAACATTGTAAACAAAGTGTAAAGAAGGACGAAAATAAGTCCCGTGAAATGCAAAATGCATCTTTAAATGCAACTGAATCGGTTTTCTTGTGCCCTGGTGGAAATAAAAAGTGGTGCTTGGATAGTGGTTGTACATCTCATATGAGTGCACATAAAAATAATTTTGAGCAATTGTCTGAATTAAATCAATTGCTTAACTTAGCCAACAATAACTCAACAAAAATAACAGGTATCGGTGATGTGAAAGTGGTTGTAGACGAAAATGGTTGCGAGAAAAATATAACACTTAATGATGTGCTGTATGTGCCAGATCTACGTACAAATTTATTATCTGTATCTAATATAGTGAATAAAGGCTATGAAGTCCACTTTCATAAATGTGATGCTGTGGTAATTGACAAAAACAAAAGTGTACTTTTTACCGCGAAAAGAGATGGAAATCTATATTTCATGAAAAATCAGATCGAAAATAATGCGTTTATAGTTCAACCGAAGAACAATATTGATTTGTAGCATTATCGAATGGGTCATTTGAATGAGCGCGATTTGAAGGAGATGGCAAAGAGCAACTCCGTTTACGGTCTTGATATAGAACCCAAGCAAAATTTGTCAGTATGCGAAGTATGTGTGAGTGAAAAGCAAACGCGCACGGCTTTTCCTAAAAGTGTAACGAATCGTACAAATGCCGTTCTCGAAATTATCCATAGCGATGTGTGTGGTCCGATGCGTTGTGCATCAAATTCAGGTGCAAAGTATTTCGTAACTTTTATTGACTGATACTCGAGGTGGTGCGAAGTGCATTTCATTAAAAACAAATCGGATGTGTTTGAGGCATTCAAAAAGTTTAAAGCGGCAGCGGAGACATTTACGGGTCGGGAAATTAAAGCGCTGCAATCGGACAACGGTCGAGAATATTGTAATAGAAGTTCGGCATAAAGCGTCGCTTATCTACGCCGTATACACCACAACAAAATGGTATGGCGGAACGTAAAAATCGAACACTTGTCGAGATGGCCAGGTGTATGATGAAGCAGGCGGGTGTACCTCTAAATTTTTGGGCTGAAGCCATTAATACGGCATGTTATTTGCGAAATAGGTGTATAACAAAAGCAACATGTGAAGTACCGTATAAAATGTGGTCAAATAAAACTCCAACCGTGACACATTTAAGAATTTTTGGGTCAAAAGTATATGTACTGAACAAGGACAAGTCGAAAGACAAAATGCAGTCCCGTTCTTTCCCATGTGTAATGGTAAGCTATTCAGACGAATCAAAGGCTTATCGGTTGTGGTCGAAAGAAAAACGAAATGTAATTATAAGTCGCGATGTTAAATTCATTAATGAACCCAGTTTTGATAACGAATATGAAGAAATATATACATTTGAAAATGACAATAAGATCGAAATCCCAGTGAATTTAAGTAATTCGCAAGTAGTAGCTACAAGCGATAGTGAAATACGCAGTGGCAATAACACATCGGTTGTAAACGTAAATAGCGAAATACGTAATGGCAATAATACATCGGTTGTAAACGTAAAACGTGGACGAGGTCGACCACGGTTGCAATGTGGTCAACGCGGAAGACCGAAGAAAATTTATTCGCAAGCTGAGATTCCAGATGATTCGTCACAAAGTGACGAGCTGTGTGAAGTGAATTCAGAAGAAGTTTTTGAAGAATGTAAGATGGCTAATTTTGTAGGAAGTCTTGATCCATTAACTTGGCTTGAAGCCGAGTCTGCACCAGATGCTGAGGTATGGAAAAAAGTAATAGAAGACGAATACCTGGCGCAAATTAAAAACAATACTTGGGAAATTTGTGAACGTCCTACTGAACGTAAAGTTATTGGCAACCGTTTAGTGCTTCGTGTTAAAGATGATGGAAAGAAGAAAGCTCGGTTAGTGGCTAAGGGGTTTGCACAACGTAAAGGGGAGGACTTTCACGAAACATATGCACCAGTGGTGCGTTCGACATCTGTACGGCTTCTATCAGCTTTATCAGCTGAAATGGACCTCGAGATACATCAAATGGATGTAGTTACGGCTTATCTTAATGGAGAGCTCAAAGAGACTGTCTACATGGAGATTCCAGAAAAACTAACTGCAGTTCTTGAAAAAATAAAATCAGGCGAGCCAATCGGTAGTAAAGAGTTAACAAAACATAGTCAACAAGTTGAGGAGACAGTTGGTCGATGGCTTAAACAACTTCAACATATCAAAAACCCCGTATGTGTGCTAAAGATGGCGTTGTATGGTCTCCGCCAATCTGGATTAATGTGGTATAACAGGCTTACAAAAAGGCTTAACGAGTGTTCCTAACACAGCAACATTATACTGAGGCACTACTGGAACGTTTTAATATGGCGCAATGTAAGCCTGCCTCGACACCAATGGAAAGTAACATCAAGCTTATGAAACCTGACAAGGTTGACGAAAAAGTAATGACAATGTATCCTTATCAAAGTTTGATCGGAGCGCTTATGTTTCTTGCAGTAACAACTCGTCCAGATATTGCATTTGCTGTAAACTATTTGAGTCAATTTAATACTAATTATAATGAAGAGCATTGGAAGGCTGCAAAACGAGTTTTACGTTATTTGAATGGAACGAAGAATTTTGGTCTTATATATACTAAAAGTTGTAAAAAGTTATATGGAGTTGTTGACGCCGATTGGGGTGCAAATCTTACCGATAGGCGTTCATACAGTGGTTATGCATTTTTACTAGCTGGTGCAGCAATTAGTTGGGAAGCACGAAAGCAACGTACCGTGGCGTTATCTAGTACTGAAGCTGAATATATGGCAATAACCGAGAGTACCAAAGAGGCAATGTACCTTCGAGCGTTCAGTTATATAATGACAGCCAAAGTGCACAAAAACTTATTTAATGCATTGTTTATCGTTCACGCACTAAACACATTGACGTTCGTCATCATTATATTCGAGAGTGTCAGCGACGTGGTACAGTGTCACTACGCTATATGCCAACTGCAGATATGCCAGCAGATTTTCTCACAAAGGGTGTACAACAAATAAAACATACTAAGTGCAGAGCAGCATTAGGTATCGGTATTGTAAATAAATTCAACAAGGACATATAGTCTCACTACTTGGAGAGGAGGTGTTAAAGCATCAAAGCAGTTCAACTATAAAAACATGATTTTAATGAATATTGTTCAACTGTAACTTTTATAACTTGTTAATTTTAAACTTAACTATCTCTGAGTATTTGAGCTATTTGCCATCTGAATTATAATTTTTTTTTCATTCAGTTTTTTTTACTCTAAAATAAAATACTTTGTCGTATACTATTAAATCGGCGTTTTATCATGACAATCAAAAATAAATTATTTTAAAAAATTTACGAAAAATAGAAAAAACGAAAAAGTTCAAAATTTAATTTTCGCTGCATTTTCTGCAGAAGATAATATGGCTTTTTCGAAAATAGGCACATATGTATTTGGTTAGGTGCAACATCTATGGGTAGTTGCGCATGCATTTTATTTTGATTGTATTTATAGTTAAGAAGGAAACGGCTGTGAAACTACTTTTTGTAAAAACGAAATATTTTTTTGGGGCTGCTGACAGATGTTCGTTTAATGAAGCAAAAGGCCCTGTATGAAAAGGGAAACTTAATTATTTCATTAAATATAATTGTGATTCGATTAAGGTTCTGTGTGAAAACGGTATTAGACTTATACTTTAAAAGCTTAAAAATAAATATTTATACAGATTTGTTCCCGTTGACGATTTGTACAAACAATAAACATACCCCGTAAAATTGTTTGGATTCAATTATATAAAAAGTAGATAATAAGTAACTAATTAATACAATACTTACACATAAGTATTTAGTATCGATTCTGTTCCACCACGTTCGCTCGACGCTGTTCCGCCTAGACAGCGATGTAGCGTTAGGATGTTGGTGGAAAAATCGGTCCGATCAACAGATTAATGAACAAATCTAAAATTATTATATTAAGGAAGGCATTTCTTCGTTGTTGGCATGTAGACACCATCATATTCACATTATGTACTAAACATAGATAAACAACACTGCATATTAATAATTTCCAAGGATGCCAATATAAAAACCACGCATCTTACCTTAACTGGTGGGAGAAAGAATAAAATTACTTCCTCTCCCAAAGGGAGCAGCATGGTTAACTACTGCTAGCCATTTAATGAAGAGTATTATTAGGCTGCACCCAATTTAGGTCATCATAATTCGACCTAAATTTATTGACTGTTTTCGGAAGTTCTAAGTTAAGAATATAAGTACCAAGTTTTATTAACCCGTTTTTGGTACGTAGAATAAGCCATGAATGGAAATCAATTTCGATCCATAGTATTTTACCGTTTCCATTTACGCACTCATGACTTCTAAAAATTTTCCAATTTTCAGGCAAACAATCTGCGTTTTGATTTTTGATAAGCCATAATATGGTCCCGTCTTCCATAATGGGCGGTGGTATCCAAACTCGCACTAAAGGACGCATCGACTCCTCGGAAAGTGGAAAAACGTCAAATCTAGCATTAGGCCAGAGTTCGCCTTGATCGCTTATACAAATCCTTAAAAAATGTAGAGCGTCGTCGTTGTTGCATTTAATAATCTTCATGCCATTACGCCAATGTGTTGCATCAAACAATCCAATATCGATATTACTGCTCCGGCGCATTTCAACTAACAGTGACTTCATAATTTTTTCTTCCAGCATCGCCCATTTCTCTTCAGGCAGTCTCCCATCAGGATAGCTCCAGTCAATTACAGCTAACTCTTGTTCTACGGTTCTGCTGCTCTGACTCTGCCTAGGCACCGCCTGCCATTCCATACTCTCCCTAAAAGTTTGAATCTGTTTAGGCACGGCCCGCCGTTCGATACTCTCTCCAACCGTACCACTCAGTGTGGGCATCTCCGCTGTTACTGATGTTATTAGCTCTACAGCTGCATTTCTGTCTATGTCAGATCCATATAATAGTTTCCTAAACTCTCTAACTCGGGCGGCATGCTTTTCTTTGAACAGTTTATCCCTAGTCGTTAAAGAAGCGGGATCAAGTTTATTCATTTTCCTAATCATACATAAAGAATTTTCAATTATTGCTTTTATTTTTCTTTTCAATTCGTCTTGACTCTGCTGTTCAGTTTCGTTTGACGTTGTTAGCCTTTCAGCCGCATAAACGTCATTATCACCAGTTACCTTAGTTCGGCATGTAGCAACATTTAAATTGAAGTTCGGGACATTCTCCTCACTGATTGGTTTCTTATAATTCATCAGTTCTTTTTCTGTAGTTGTTAAAGTAGCAGGCACCGCCTGCTTTTGCATACTCGCTCCAACCGGTCCACTCAGTGTGGGCATCTGCGCTGTTACTGATGTTATTAGCTGTTCAGCTGCATTTCTGTCTATGTCAGAGCCATATAATAGTTGCCTAAACTTTCTAACTTGGGCGGCATGCTTTTCCTTGAACAGTTTATCCCTAGTCGTTAAAGAAGCGGGATCACGTTTATTCATCTTCCTAATCATACATAAAGAATATTCGATTATTGCTTTTATTTTCCTTTTCAATTCGTCTTGACTCTGCTGTTGAGTTTCGTTTGACGTTGTAGGCCTTTCAGCAGAATACACTTTATTATTACCGGATACCTTAGTTTGGCCTCTAGCAACAATTAAATTGGGTTTTGGGACATGAAGATCTTTTTCTCTAGTTTTTAAGGAAGCAGGGTCGCGATCTTTCAGCTCTGTAAAACTACTTTGAGATTTTAAATATAACATACATTTTTGTTTACAATTCAATGCACGTAGATTTTTAGGTTTAGTTGCTTTTGAGGTGGTTGTTGTAACATTTACATTAGAGTTTGATGAAGAGATCTGAGTTGGTCTTGACGTAGATGTTCTTCCGCCAGCGTTTTCGCGGTAGACAGTAACTTTTGTTGGTATCGCAAAAATTGAGTTGGGTTTTGAAACATTCGTTCCACTCATGTAGGGGCTATATTTCTCTAAAGTTTTGGGCATATTAGTCGTAGCTACATCATTGCCGGCAACTTTATTCTCTTCACCGAATACCTTCGCATATTTTCTCACATTGCGAACTTGCCTTTTTAACATCGTTTTTTCCGCAGGCGTTAAAGAATCAGGATCACGCCCTTCGTGCTTTGTAATATATTTTAAAGATCTTGTATATGATTTATATTGTGCAGCGTATTGATTAAGAGATTTTATGGAATTAGCTGGCTTATTTACGGCAGATTTTGCGGCAGAGAGCTGAGCTGCATTTGAATTTGTTTGCCTATCACCCGCATATTCGTCATCGTCAGATATATATATGGTAGTTACTTGAGTCTGAACTGCAGCAACGTTTTCATTGGAAGGTGCGACTATCATCGGAGCTGCCTTCGAAGTTGTTGGCATATCAGCCACATTTCCGTCGTTGTCGTACAGATACGTGCCGGTGGTAGCTTGAGTCTGGGCTGTAACAACATTTACATTGGATCTTGGGACAGCGATCTGAGCTGCTTCTGAAGTTGTTGGCTTAACAGCAGCACAACTAGCATTGTCAGATTTATACGTGCCATTTTTTACATCCGATTTTGAGGCAGAGATATGAGCTGCGCTTGACGTTGTTGGCCCTTCAGCCACATATTCGTCATCGTCAGAAGATATATCTATGATAGGGACTTCAGTATGAACTATAGCAACAACATTTTCATCGGATTGTGGTGTAGTAACTTTATTTTGTAACGCGACATTCACATTGCGTTTTGGAGCATTCTTCGCACGCTCTTGTCTTTCATAATATCTCACTGCGGACATATGTTTCCTCCTTAGCGCTCTATCCCTATTCGTTAAAGAAGCTGGGTCGCGCATACTTAACTTTTTAATAAACTGTAAAGATTTTCTATATTTTGCTCTTCTTTTCCTATGCAATTCAATTTCACTCTGAGGCTGATTTTTTAATGATATTATTTATAAGTAATGTGTATGTATGTATGTATTAGTTTGAATATTTCTATCTATTTACCTTTCCATTAACAGCGGCAATGTCAATTTTAGCATCGCCATTTTGATGATCACCTCCTTTAACAAATTTCACTTCTCCTTGTTTATCGGTCAATTTATCATTATCCTCAGCGCCACCTAGCATTTGCTCATCAGCGCCATCAATTATACCGTTTTGTTCAGCTACCATTTTTCCGTCGACAACAGTAGTGGTGTTCAATTCGTTTGTATTCTCAGGTTTGTCTTCTGTGTTTTAAAAGAAAAATAAAAAGAAACTTTCGAATATTTCGAAAAATCTTTCTAATATTATTTATTTTACGGCTTTCTATCCTAAAACTCAAATATTATATTTATGGCATAAAATTCCGATCTGCACAGAAATTGGAAGTTCTAAAGCTCAGGTCTTGGAGTCAACTTATTGGGAGATTTGAAAGAACATGCTTCCAATTGTGCCTAACTCAACTTAAGTTTAGACAGTTTTGTGATCCATGCTATGCGAATTGACTAAATTCCAAACCTCAAAGGTATGATCCTAAATATCTTTCAAAGCAGGTTGGAAACGTATAGGTAATGCAGTGGTTGTCGCGCCATAGTTCAGTTGAGCAAGACATGCTTCACACATATTTTTACTCTCCATCGTTCAGTCGTTAGCTAGACAGCAACGAATAAGCACTGCGCACTGCTGTCCCACAAATGTTAAGGTTCGCTGTGAGAATTATAATAATCGGGAAACGTAACTGTTAAGATAGCCTTCCCAATATCGACTCATCGTCTAAACACATTTAGGTTTGGGTTTTTACCTCTTTGGATATGTTATAGGTATTTACCTTTTACATAAATCAATGTGTTTTTTTGTTTTTTTTTTTTAAATATTTTAACAAAGATTGTAGCAATTTCATTCTTGACTAACTTTTTATCTGAACCAAAAAAAGAAAATACAACTTAATCAAATACGTTTCTGGTCTGCAAAAAATTACTATAAAATGTTTGTTGTTGTTGTATTAACGACAAAGACACTCCCCGAAGGTTTTGGGAGTGTTATCGATGTTTATGGTCCTTTGCCGGATATAGATGCGGTACGTACCGGTAACAAAACACCTTTGAGATACTAACCCGACCATCTCGGGAACGATTTATATGACCACATTAAACCTTTTAGGCTATCCCACCCCACTTCCTAGTTCTATGAGGAACTTGGGGTCGCCAGAGTCTCGCCTGCTAATTATGTGTTGTAGAGTCGTTCATTCTCCACAGAGTGGGACGGCTGCACCAGGAATACACCATACGTTTTGCTCCTGCTTCGTTTTCACCATCTGGATTAAAAAAGTCATGAGCCTGGGCATTCGCGCAGTTTTAGTGGTGTAAATTGCATGGCACCAGCGCCAATGCGGTGCCAGCTCAATGGTAGCTCATTGCCGCAATGACTCCAAGCGAATTTTTGACGCTACTTATTAGTGAGTGCGTAGTACATTTCACTTGCGTTATTGAGTGAAACGACTTTTGTGTGTCAGGCACGAGTTTGGTGTTATTGGCGCTACTGGAAATGATGACACTGAGCTGATGACGGTAGCGCTGGTAGTTCAGCTTTTGAATCAGAAAAAGAATTGATGACCCGTGTAAATTATTATGGCTTTGGCTATTATTGGCTTTGACTTTGAACTAAATAAATGCTGCGGACATAACAACCACACTCATTTTTGAGTTTTATATTTTAGATTTAATGCACAATTAATATGGGTGTGCTTGAGCAGCCAAATAATGACAGTAGTATTGCAAAAGTGCAGCATAGTTGATGGAATGTCGCTAATTTCCTAGCGATGATCAATAGATTGTCAATATTTCGTTCAACGAACGCGCGAAATTGCCACATCTGCTCAAATTTTCCAAGATTTTCCATTGTTGATTTAACTTAAGCTGTTATGCCAATATTTTTCAGCCAGCTTATTTCAAATAGGTAATTTTTCCAAAAGCAAAATAAATTACAGCAAAGATTACAGAGTTAAACAGCCTTAAAAATCCATCCCACAATTTCCACAAAGCTTTAGAACACTACAATGTACCATCTTATATTTAGAGAGTCTTTGGAAATTGATAGTTCTCGAATGAATATGCAGCACATTAATCCAGTTGATATTCTACATTAGATAACGAATTGAGGTGGAGTTGAAAAAAAAAATCTTGTCTAAGGCGGCAGCACCAAGGCCAACAGCCGTTTATTGTGGTGAAATAAACATTTTGTTGGTAGCATTAATGAAGCGTTGTAAATTAAAAATTAATTTGTAGGTACATGCTTAATTGTATTTTCATGAAAATATTGCAGTATTGGAGTCTTACTTAAGTCCAATTACAAACTCACACTTGAGTACAAGTAGAGAACTATCGTTTTATCAACTTGAGTAACATGATTTTTTGCTTTATAAAACTTGCCCGTTTGTTAAGGACGATGATTCTCAAGTTGAGCCACTGTTGCAGCGCGGTATCCCGTCTCAAACTCATTTTACGAATATTATATATTTTATTTACAAAATTTCGTTCGAGATTCGTTCTACATACACCAATTGAAACGTGAAAGAATTTCTTAATCGATTCTTGACTATTCTCCAGGGGTTCACGAAATGCTCAAGAAAAGCTTAGAGGTATTAATTTGTGGTAGCTGCACGCATCTCGGAAGAAGTTTTATAAAGTCAATGAATAATAGAAAAGGAAAATACATATTTTCAGGGCCCGTATTGTGTTATACGTTCCGTGATCGAATACAATTTTTTAAATCGCAATAGAACTGAAATAATGATTGAGGGCGAAGTAATACGTGAAATAGAGGCTACAAGTACTTATTAGATTCATAATGTATTGTGGCGAATGTTGACATCACTAGGCTGTTAGTAAATAATGACGCAACAACAAAAACATGAAGCAGCCACTATTATATTCATGTCCGCACTAAAGCTAGCAACACTTATGTAGAAGGTGACGAAGAGATATCTCTCACACACAAACATGTAGTCATCAGCCGAAGTAGTTACTCACACATACAAATATGTAGTCATCAGCCGAAGTTCGCGAAACTCCTAGACCTTAGGAGAAATGGGTGAACGAGGAAACCGAGAGTATAAAAGCAGCGCTAGCTGAATAATAACGAATCAGTATGATTTAAACACGCAATTATTTGTGAAGTATAAGTGTTATTGTGAAGTACACTCAAAGTAGTCTAATAAAGGCCATTTTGCATTACTAAATATTGGAGTTATTTATCGACAATTTAGCGATTCGAACGTTTGCAGAAGGTGTATAATAACAAGGATTTCCCAAAATTCGTTACAGTATTATATTTTTGCGAATAACTTGACAGATTAATATTTATCGTTTGAGTGAAATTGGCTTTCGATACGTGGTTGTATAACGCGATACGGGCCCAGGTGAACAATATTTAAGTTTGGCTTACAAGCACCTTAGAAACAACGCTTGAGATTTTAGAAGTATACTAGTAGATAGATAGATAATATATTGAGGATTGCACTGCGACCATTGGTCTAATGTGCCCTCATCTCCTTCACAGCACCTCATCCAAGCCGACTTCCTTGATGAACCCTAGCAGTTTTTTTGGCTTGAGGAATTGAATGTGGGAATGCTCTGACCATGGTGAGCCCATAAACTTAGCCCTGCATCTTGAGATTGCATCGCATTCCAGGAGGATATGCTCCGCCGTCTCTGCTGATCGATCACAAAATCGGCATGTGTTATTCGATAGTATGCCCAGTTTCTGCATGTGGCTGTTCAGTCTACAATGTCCTGTAAGAACAACTGTTAGAATTCTTAGGTTATCTTTCGGGAGGCCTATTATTGCCCTAAACTCTAATGGTACTCAAGCTCAAATGTCATTGCTGAGAGAAAAAAGCTGTGATCAAAAAAGTAAAAAGTGTAAATTAAAAATCTATGATCACTTTCCATAGAAATATTCGGACCAATTCTAAATATTCTCGCGGATTTTTTTATTCCCGCGGAAAAATTCCTCCAATTCCTTTCTCCTAGGGAGAAGAAAAATTGGGGAATAGGAATTTCGAATTTTCGAAGTCAGCTGTTTTGTCAATTGAAATTTCGTTGCGCATTTCTTATTTTGTTTAAAAAATTGAAAAGTTTAATTATTGTTGCGAATTTGTTTGAAATTAAGAAATAAGGTATAAACAATGGACATTATTGCATTTCATGTGGTAGACACTGAAATGAGTAATGAATTGGTGCCACAGCAACATCAACAGAGGAGCATAAGAAGAAGACGGCGGGTTAACACAAATCCGCCGGAGTTACCTGCTTTCATTCTGCAAAGTAATTTTCTGGCGGCCACGTCGAGTTGAGTTCGCCTTTCGCCA
The DNA here is from genome assembly GCF_040869045.1 of Eurosta solidaginis. NCBI lineage: Eukaryota > Metazoa > Arthropoda > Insecta > Diptera > Tephritidae > Eurosta > Eurosta solidaginis. Next base: position 269,996,270 of record NC_090319.1, on the reverse strand, counting down.
TATGCCAAAATCTATTTAAGCCTTCTTAAAAAATCCTTGCGCAATTTCTGGATGGATGCATCAAATATACGAAGAGCTCTTCCATTGCTTATGATATACTTTTCGACTTAAAATAAAGAATATTGTGGTTGTTGTTGTTGTATTAACAGTGAGAATATTGTGGTAGAATGTAAATACATATTTTAGCACAAATTTGTACAAATAAGTGTTTTTTTTTAAAAGAACGAATTTCCTTTAACTATTTTGATGCATTCCCTTTAATTTAACTAGTGAAAAAACTCCTATGAAATGGCAGAGAAATCTCCCTCTCCCTCACATTCATAATACCAACTTTTCTCCCATAACCGGTTTCCGCTTTTTCGAACATTGTTCAGAATAGGAGGAAAGGGAGAAGTGAAAAAACTCACAAGGAATTTTTATTTAGAATACGAGGAATGGGAGAAGGGAAAAAACTCGCTCGGTATTTTCGTTTAGAATCGGGCTGATTATTTTTTTATACATATACATACATACATAGATATAAAAATAATGTAGTAGAACGGAAATAACTGACAGGTTCAGAAAAGCGGCCAATCTCAGATTAAACTTAAGTTACAGTTGACTGAAAAACTGCATAAGTTTAAGCGAAGTTTATTGAGCCAACTGAGTTGAAATTGTCTTGAAAAACTGGCCCTTAATGTCGTCACTTTGTGATAACTAAAAAAACACCGATAGATAGCACTGTTTAACGGGTTCAGACAGACAAACAGACAGTTTAGCACTTCAATTTATAATCAGTACAGATTAGTGAGCTTTGATAAATAGTAGTATTAATTAAAGCATGGTAAATAATCGGGGACAATAAAATATAATTTTCTTTATATCCGCAAATGTACAGATTACACTGTGCGACAAAAGCAATCAATCGAAGAACAGTTCCTACAACAGTATGACTGCACAGACAAAAACAAAAAAATCAATTTTTGAATCGATTCTAACTTAGGGTGCATGAAAAAGTGGTCAAAGAAAATGCATGAATGTGAATTTTTTCTGAATGTTTTATACTACATTAAAATCTCGAGTACCAAACATAAAAGCAATCCACAATATTTTATGGTCTAAATAAGGTGAATGGAAAATTTTGATTTTTAGATCTTCATGCTTCTGACAAAAGGGCTACGATAGAAATTGAATTTAGGGCATCATTCTCTATTGCGAACGGAATAACAAAAATTTCGTGTAGCAATCTAATTCTCTTTCATTTCTCTTCGGCCCTTACGTTTCTAACGTTATGTCAAGGAGACGCCGAAAACATTTTCAAGTTTTATGCTGCCACATATGTTACTGGCAAACATTTCAGGCAAACTATCATTTAAAACATGGAAGCATAAGCACCAATATCGACGTAAATAGGTCTGATTTTCAAACGAGGGCGAGGACGTTAAACGATTTAAATGATATTCGTGACGTGACTGACATAGGCTTAGAGTTTCTGATCTCGCTATTTCATTCAGGGTTCAATATTTTTGCTTGAAAATCAAAAAAATTACTGAATTTTGGCTTTAAAATGACAATTCCTTTTTGTTTTGCCTAAATTTTGCCATATAGAACACAAGTTTTCAACGTTTTCGTCACGTAAAAACAAGCTGTTTCCGTCTGTTGCTGCGATCGTTTTACAGAATACAAATGGACCAGTGGTGCACAACGCCGGCCGAGCTTCGAATACAAATGCAACTTTTTTTCTAGTAGTATCCCTGCAAAAGATAGTGCGACTAATCCCTAAAGAGAGCCGCCTCCGATTGACCTTTTTGGCCTACATTGGAGCATAATTGATCTCCTCTAGTCCATTTTGGGTATAGTTGGGATTAGTCAGGTTGAAATCTATGCGGAGCCCTATACCATATATGTAATACTTCTATATCGCTAATACCGAACTGTGCAGCCTGTCAAACATTACAGTACAGATATACAACGAGAGAAGGAGACAAAATCTCAAGGCTGTCGTTTGATTTTTGTAAAAAGGGGCTTAAATATATGTATATTTCAAGAAGCCGTCTTGCTTCTATCAATACTATACATTCGTTCTCCAAATGAAAAAGTAAGCTTTTGTTTTCCATTAGTATTATAAAATTGTTATTGTTTTAAGAACTCCGCAGAATAGCATTACCGATTTGTGCTAGATATACGTGCGCAGATATACGTATGTAAATGAGCCCTTAGCCTCGTTTGTTTTTTTGAAACGAAAAAAAGCGCGGACGAAAGAGTATGTTAGAAAAAAATTTACAAAATTGATATTGTAACGAATTTACTTGCAAATCCTCTTATTTGCAACCCTCTGCTAAGTTGGAATCACTAAACTGTTGAATAAATGACTCCAACATTTAATAATGCAAAATGGCCTTTATTAAAGTACTTCACAATAACACTCAAACTTTGCAACGAATAGCTTGCTTAATAACCAAACTGATTGATCGCTCAAATGAAAATCTACTATTCAAAATAATACTGCTCTTGCTCGCTATATAGCGTCTTAGTCGAAACTGCTTGACAACTCAAATCAAACTGAATTCCAGCGCCTCTAAAATTGCCGCCTTTTATACTATCGGATTCCAACGTTCGCATCTTCTAGGCGCTTCCAGAATCTACTAGTCCAGCAGCTCTCAAACTTCTCAGCTGTAACTACAATTGCATGATTTTATAGTTTTTCTCATTGCATACTTTCAGGAGTATCTCAGATATATGCATGTGTTTGTGCATTGACTCTCAGCCGCTCGTATACGTACATGGTACATATGTGTAGACGCAATCATTGCCTCGCCTATGCAGACACATAACGATTGATCTATGGATGTGAACTCACGTCACTGCCTAGCATCGGCTTAGAGACGATAGCATCGCTCAGTGCTGCTAACATTCGTTACAATATTATTTCAACACCAATAGCAGCCAGCCTAGTACTCATATTTTTTTTCTTCATTAAAAAAACTCAAAATGAGTAAAATTTTGAAAACGTTTATATATCGTTTGTTCAAGCTAATTCATATTAAATTTTTTTTAAAAACGTTTAAAGAAATGCTTGTAGGCATGTATGTATAAGTATATTTTTATACATGTATATTTGAATTTTTTTCATTTCAAAAATATGAATTCTTCGCCTTGTTTTTTTTTTACTATTTATGTAAATAATGCACTTTTTATGGCTGCAGCCCATGCTTAAACAATAAATACATCAAGCCTTGTATTGTATTTGTTGGCCTTTTCATTGTTTAATCGACTAAACTGAGATTTTATAACAATTAGTATGCAGAAGTTGGGTAAAGGGGATAGTGACCCGTTGAACCCCTTTTATACTTTTTTTACACACGCTACTACAATTCACTAACACTAACAAAGCCCGCGCATGCGCAGAACATACATATGCACAGTTTCAGCAAATAATGATTGACAGAAAATTTGCACATTAGGAAGATAGGAAGGTATTGATATAGAAGTATTATATATTAGCATCACTAATTATCCCATCACTAAGGCGATGCTAAGGCCATGCCAAGCAGTATTTACGTTAATAATTAAATCAAGTATACACATATATAAGGCAGCCCAGAGAGATGTCACACAAAGATGCATTTACTTATATGCCTATGTGCGCACGAGAGACTGTAAACTACAAACATTCACATCAATAATTCAATCTTTATGTATCTACATAAACGAATAAATAATTGCGTCTACACATATGTACGTATACGAGCAGCGGAGCGGCAATGCACAAACACATGCATATATCTTATCTGAGTTGTCACAAGAGAGAGCAATAATTTGTGCACGTAGTTGTGGCTGGCGATTTTGTAGCCGAAACAACTAGTAAGTTCTGGAAATCGAAGAGCCTAGAAGTATGCAGCGTAAACTATAAAAGCGGGGCAAGCGAGTAAGAAGTAATTCAGTTTGATTTGAGTTGTCAAGCAGTTTGATTAAGACGATATCTAGCGAGCAATAGCAGTGTTATTTTGAATAGTAGAGTTTCATTGAGCTATCAATCAGTGTGGTTATTAAGCAAGCAAATTCGTTGCACAGTTTGTTATTGTGAAGTACTTTAATAAAGGCCATTTTGCATTATTACAAATTGGAGTTATTTATTCAACAGTTTAGTGATTCGAACTTAGCAGAGGATTGCAAATAAGAGGATTTGCAAACAAATTCGTTACAATTGGTGTCAGAAGTGGGATTGTTGAATAAATTCTAGAGGACAAGAAGAACATGGCAAAGATAAGTGAATCGAAGATCCCGCAACTGAAGAAGGAGTTGGAGAGCCGTGGATTGAATACAAGCGGCGTTAAACTCGAACTTCAGGCACGGCTACGAGAAGCAATGGAAGCAGAAGGAATTGATGTGGAAGAGCATGTCTTTCATCTTGATGGCGAGGAGACAACAAAAATTGAAGAGAAAAATGAAACACCGCAGACAATGGCGAACACAGACCTGAACATGATATTGGCTGCAATATCGGCACAAATGTCCGAAATGTCATCACAAATATCTACCAACATGTCATCACAATTGGAAGAACAGAAGACACATATTGCATAAATGTCGTCAGAAATAACATCGAAGATTGAAGCACAAGAAACACGTATAACAGAAATGTCATCACAAATATCCACAAATATGTCATCACAGCTGGAAGAACAAAAGACATATATGGCAACCCAACTGAAAGAACAAGAGACACGCATAACAGTACAACTAGAAGCACAAGAGGCGCGTATATCATCAAAACTCGAAGCTCGCATGGACGAAAAAATAATGCAGTTTGAAGAAAAATTCGAGGCAGAGGTGGATGCGTTGAGAGGTCGTATACAGGAATTGCAACTTAATCGGCCGGCTGCTTCAGCGAGTAATACAAAGGTAAAAACTCCATCTTTTGACGGTTCTGTTCCTTTCCAGGTCTTCAAGCTTCAGTTTGAGAAGACCGCAGCAGTGAACAACTGGAATGCGGAAGATAAAGTTGCTGCATTGTTCGTGGCATTGAAGGGGCCAGCAGCGGAAATCCTACAGACGATTCCCGAAGGAGAGCGGAACAATTATGAAGCATTGATGGCTGCTGTAGAACGACGTTATGGAAGCGAGCATAGAAAGCAGATATTCCAAATTGAGTTGCAAAACCGCTATCAAAAAGCAAATGAGACATTGCAGGAGTTTGCTTCAGATGTTGAAAGGTTGGCTCATCTCGCAAATGCGGACGCACCCGTGGAATACACCGAGAGGGTAAAAATCCAGAGTTTTATAAATGGCATACGAGACGTGAAAACGAAGCGAGCTACATACGCGAACCCAAAACTGACATTTGCTGAAACGGTATCACATGCACTGACCCAGGAAACTGCCTCCCTATTAAGTAAACCAGCATATAAGGCTCATCGTGTAGAAGTAGAAAGGCCAGAATGGGTAGATGCAATTTTGGAAGCTCTGAAGGGATCACAACAGAAAAATGCCGGAGTTATGAAATGCTTCAAATGCGGGAAGTCCGGTCACATTGTACGTCATTGCGATTTTGGCCTTAATAGTTCCAACAATGTGGGTGGGCGTAAACGCAAAGCTGGAGGAGATGAGCAAGAGCGAGTAAGAGGTAGAGAGCTAGATCCAGCTATTGAATGCCCTGTGATATCTGTGTCGCAAATTGGTAGAAAATCGAGCAGTCTTACCGTCAGAGGGAATGTGGATGGCAACGAACGAATACTGACTGTAGATACGGGCGCATCTCATTCCTTGATCCGATCTGACTTGGTCAACAGGAGAGTAAAACCGTTACCTGGAGCAAAGTTGCGTACGGTCACTGGCGAGTATAACCAAGTTCAGGGAGAAGTGATATGTGAAGTATTGATTGGGAAGGTCATGGTTTTACACAAATTTGTTGTGGCGGAGATTGTTGATGAAGTTATATTGGGAGCGGATTTCTTGGTTGACCATGACATCAAGATCGATATGCAGAGAAGGGTGATGCATTATGAGAACCAAGATGTGTCACTTAACTTCAGTTTAGAAAAAGGGTTCAGCAGTAAGCGAGTGCTGGTGGAGGAGATTCGACAGAGACCACGAAAGTCAACGAAAGTAGATCGAGCAAAGGTTGATGGATCGAATGTGCCAAATAAAGCGAAATTAAAAGTACCTGCGAGGAAAAGACCGGCATCAACAAACCCTAATGGACGCACTAAAATGACTGAAAGAATTTTTCAGAAAGAATGCAAGGATGGTTTCAAGCCAGCGGGCGCTTTTGTTGGGAAACGTCGGAACGATACTGAGTATGTGAAGCCAATCCGTCAAGAACAAGCTCTACAAAGTAGTTCTTCATTGGCCAAGCAACAGAGTGCAAGAGAACGATCCAGAATAATGAGTAGTAAGATGGAACACAGGTACGACAGGGAAAATAATTCGGAAGGTTTTCAGGAAGGAGATTTGGTGCTGTTATACAACCCACAACGTAAAAAAGGTTTGTCCCCGAAATTGCAGTGTAATTGGGAAGGCCCATACAAAGTTGTAAAACGGATCAACGATGTAGTGTACCGCATACAGACCATCGGTAAACCACGAACCAAAATGAAGGTGGTCCATTTGGAAAGGCTAGCAACGTTTAGATAGAGAGATTTGTCTGATCGGGACGATCAGACTTAGGTGGAGGGCAGTGTCACGGATATTAGCATCACTAAATTATCCCATCACTAAGGCGATGCTAAGGCCATGCCAAGCAGTATTTACGTTAATAATTAAATCAAGTATACACTTATATAAGGCAGCCCAGAGAGATGTCACACACAGATCATTTACTTATATGCCTATGTGCGCGCGAGAGACTGTAAACTACAAACATTCACATCAATAATTCAATCTTTATGTATCTACATAAACGAATAAATAATTGCGTCTACACATATGTACGTATACGAGCAGCGGAGCGGCAATGCACAAATACATGCATATATCTTATCTGAGTTGTCACAAGAGAGAGCAATAATTTGTGCACGTAGTTGTGGCTGGCGATTTTGTAGCCGAAACAACTAGTAAGTTCTGGAAATCGAAGAGCCTAGAAGTATGCAGCGTAAACTATAAAAGCGGGGCAAGCGAGTAAGAAGTAATTCAGTTTGATTTGAGTTGTCAAGCAGTTTGATTATGACGATATCTAGCGAGCAATAGCAGTGTTATTTTGAATAGTAGAGTTTCATTGAGCTATCAATCAGTGTGGTTATTAAGCAAGCAAATTCGTTGCACAGTTTGTTATTGTGAAGTACTTTAATAAAGGCCATTTTGCATTACTACAAATTGGAGTTATTTATTCCACAGTTTAGTGATTCGAACTTAGCAGAGGATTGGAAATAAGAGGATTTGCAAGCAAATTCGTTACAATATATATGCCCTATACCGAATCTAAATGACTTGGACCATATATTCCATTACACAAGTATACACGGTTTTGGATCTAGGCAACTAAAAGTGGTTTTTAAGACAATTTATGACGCTGAATCCGACCCTTCATTCAGTTTTTTAAGATTGATTCTAGTTTTTAATACAGTCAATAAATTTATTTTTAAAGATTTTTGTCAAATAATATTCATTTTATCAACTTAAAAGTAACAAATCAGAAATGAAGATTGGTGGAACTTTGCCTTTTGTATTGTTTAGTATCTGTTTCGCGTATTAGAGTCCAACAGTATTCGCTCATCATGCCTTCAACCCAAAATCCTTGGTATCGTCTCTCAATGTTGGATAAATCTTGGTGTAGCCGCTCTCCTTGTTCGTCGCTCGTATCACCCAAGTTTTCGGGGAAAAAATCGAGATGGGAATGCAGAAAATGCATCTTTAGAGACATTCTAGCTTCAAGCTTTTGATAATTTTCCAACAAATCGCCAATAATTTCTTTAAAATTAGGGGATTTGTGATTACCAAGAAAGTGGTGAACGATATTTTGAAAAGATGCCCATGCGGCTGCTTCATCGGGCGTTAAACATTTTGTAAATTTTTTATCAGCCATTAATTTTCTAATATCAGGTCCGACAAATATTCCTTCTTTGGTTTTTGCATATGACAATTTAGGAAACAACTTGACTAAGTACTGAAAAGCCGGTCTTTCACGGTTTAATACTTTGACGAAGTTCTTTATAAGACCTAGTTTAATGTGAAGAGGTGGCAGGAAAATATTTTGTGGATTTACAAGTGGTTCAGCAGAGACGTTCTGCTGTCCAGGCTCATTTTGAGTACGGCTTTGCCATTCTTTTCTCACATAATGATGTTCATTTGCATGGCTATCCCACAAGCATAAAAAACAACAAAATTTGCTGAATCCTGATTGCATCTCAGTTAAGATACCAATTACCTGTTGAAATAATGTAAAAAATAAGTGCTTTCGATTTACAGTTACAGTGGAAATGCCTTATCAAGCAGTGCCACTATTTAAAAGCTGCTATAACAGCACAATGGTGCTATCATGCGAGAACTCGGAAACTAGAATCAATCTTAAAAAACTGAATGCAGATTCGAATTCAGCATATCAAATATAGTTAAGAATGGTTCTTATCTGCTCAGATCCAAAAGTTGACCTGAATTTGTAAACTTGTGTTATCGTCGACCTATATCTTTTGGGCTGAGTTATCGACTTAATCATTTTTTTAAATAGATGTATCTAACAATTTTTTGCAAGTTTTAATATTGCGTTTAAAATGTACATAACTTCGCACCATACGAAAACTAATAGTGTTTTCTTTTCTACGCGAAAATGTCGCCACTTTCAGGAGCAAACATTTTTAAGATTCTCACTTCGCCCTGTGAAATTGTAGCTCACTTAAAATGTTCAGTGTCACCCTGCATGACTTGAAAAGAACAAAAATTGTAACCATGTAGGTGATTTATTGCCGTCTTTTAGTGAGTTTTACAGCTCCGGGTCACGCTCAATTCTCACGGGAATGCTATGGATCATTGAGACTTGAGGAGCAGATGTCGTGAAATTTTCGCACAGGTAGATGTCGCCGCTGTTTTTCATTTAACTCATACGGCGAAAGGCTAAGCAGCGACATCTATTTTTGAAAAAGTAGGTATATTAAAGGCCGCGTTGCCAACCTAAAAAGAAGTAATTACAACAAAACAAATTATCTGGCTCACAAATTGAACCAGACTTCTATCTGGATTTATCTGGCTCAAATCGTTGTTGTTGCATTTACATGCAAAATTATTTATCTGGCTCAGGATTTTGCCACCCGATGATAGCTTATAGCATTCCCGTGAGAATTGAGCGTGAGCCGGAGCTGTAAAACTCACTGAAAGACGGCATATGTTTGCTAGAAAGTGACAGATAGTATACTGTGTTTATTTGTCCCCTACAAAAAATTTGGTCACAAAACTTACCCACGCCCATGCAAATGTGACTATGAATATAACCTGTGGCTGTAAACTGACTAGTCAAATGACGTGGATTGACGCGAGCGTTTTTGCAGGGTCCATGTGATTCATCAGCTAAATTGACAGGGCTGTTCTCTGCACCAAAGAGGATAAATATAATAAGAGCCGTCACTCGTTATTTTTTAGGCATTTACTCGATGTAAACTGTGAGGTAGTTGCTACTTTTGTTTTATGAGGGACATTTTTTAATTGCCTTCCATTTATTATCCATGCGGTGTTGTCACTTTATGCAAACGTGTTTTTTGGAAAGGGAATTAAATTATTAATTAAATACAGTCGGAAAAATAAACACAAATACCCCATGAAAATGTATAGAAGACATTTATACACATCTCGCCCAAAAAAAAGTAGCGACTACCTCATAGTTTACATCGAGTAAATGCCTAAAAAATAACGAGTGACGGCTCTTATTATATTTATCCTCTTTGTCTGCACCGTCAACGGCAGCGAGGGCAAGTAATATTGCATTTTTGCCCATTTTTAGGGGTAGGTTGTTGAGAAAAAATGATGCCCTCTATTGAGGCTACGTTGATTTTACAACAAACACACAAACTTTTTGAAGAGTTGACGTGAAGGCGACATTTTCGTGTAGAAAAGAAAACACTATAAGAATTTTTACAAAGGGAATGGTCCTATCGTTCCGTTCGGGTATAAATCGGTACAATTAATCTCTTCATAGGACATGCTCAAACAAAAGGGAGCAGTTCAATGCATACAAAGAGATCAAAACTGGCATTAGTCGCATACTCCTTTGCGACTCATCCCGGACTCATCCTAGGCTAATCGCATTTTTCGCAGGGATGTGTTAACATGGAGAATGTTTGAGCATAGAATTCACACATGAGATGTTTACTGCTTGAAGTACACTGATTCACTGCCAATGTAGCCATTTTACCACAATATACTACATTTTGGGTTTTCGTTTTTCTATACATCATACATAAACATGGAGTAAGTCCTGATGCATGTGTCTTGTTTAGTAAATTCCGTAATTTTAGACAATATTTTCCGTATGCCCATGGTTCACCAACCTGCATGTTGTAACATAATGTATGTTGCTGGTCGCCATAAAATATATTTTTTCACTTGGAAAAAATATTTTTAATTGCATTTGATAATTAACTAGGAATGTGGTTTACATAAAAGTCAAATGTTCTAACCCAGTACCTGCTTTATTTTTGGCTGTCCCCATCCGCCTAGAAATTAGTATACTGAAGTTTTCGAATTTCCCCACCCCCCGCCCTCTTTTTTTAATACCTCGTAAATTTGTAAAAATCTATATATTAGCTGAGTTGAAACCTGATTTAGATCCCGATAAAAATTTAATATGCAAATGCAACAACGTCGTGATCCTGATATTTATTTAGATCAATTTTGGATCCGTATATCCGTTCTCCTCGTTTAGTTGTTTGTATGTAGTACATTTTTGACAGCTCTTCTATTTTACTTGGTACTACTTACAGACCAAAGCACTAGGGTTCCGATTTTTGCCAATCACAATTTCCAGCATACACCCTATACATATTAACTTAAAAGTCTGACAACAAATTATAAGGTCATAAAATAATTACATTCACCCCTATTCTGCAATTCGATTACGTTCCCGTTCTACGCTCCGCTTTAATCAAAATTTAGTATTCTGCATTACGACGGAATTGTAACGAGAAGAGGAAGAGCATGGTTCAACTATACATGGTTGGCTCATCTGCAAAGCAACAAAATCAGCCCAATTCTATACGAAAATTCCGTGCGAGTTTTCTCCCTTCTCCCATTCCTCGTATTCTAAATAAAAATTCCTTGTGAGTTTTTTCACTTCTCCCTTTCCTCCTATTCTGAACAATGTTCGAAAAAGCGGAAACCGGTTATGGGAGAAAAGTAGGTATTATGAATGTGAGGGAGAGGGAGAGTTCTCTGCCATTTCATAGGAGTTTTTTCACTTGTTAAATTAAAGGGAATGCATCAAAATAGTTAAAGGAAATTGGTTATTTTAAGAAAGAACACTTATTTGTACAAATTTGTGCTAAAAGATGTATTTATATTCTACCAGAATATTCTCACTTCTAATACAACAACAACTACAACCACAATATTCTTTATTTTAAGTTGAAAAGTATATCATAAGCAACGGTAGAGCTCTTGGTATACAAATTTGATGCAGCCATCCAGAAATTGCGCAAGGATTTTTTAATAAGGCTTAAATAGATTTTGGCATATGATGAAGGACGAATTCAACTCAACTTGGCCGCCAGAAAATTGCTTTGCTGAATGAAAGCAGACAACTCCGGCATATTTGTGTTATGCGGCCGTCTTCTTTTTATGTTCCGCTGTTGATGTTGCTGCGGCACCAATTCATTACTCATTTCAGTGAATACCACATGAAATGCAATAAATACTGTGCAATGTTTATATTTTATTTCTTAATTTCCAACAAATTTGCAACAATAATTAAACTTTTCAATTTTTTAAACAAAATAAGATATGTACAACGAAATTTCAATTGACAAAACAGCTGACTTCGAAAATTCGAAATTCCTATTCCCCAATTATTGTTCTCCCTAGAACAGAATTGGAGGAATTTTTCCGCGGGAATAAAAAAATCCGCGAGAACAAAATTCCGCGAGAATATTTAGAATTGGTCTGAATATGTCTGTTCAAATTGTCAAAATCTGTGTATTGGTGTTGGTGCGATGGTATGGAATGGAAACATAAAACTTAGCAGTTTTTGTATGCGTAAGTAAAATGTTGCCAATGTGTTGGTTTCATTTTGAGTTTGCTATCTCCTTTTGACAATCCCTTCGACCATGCAATGACATAAATAAAATCAGCTGATGAGATGAGCCAACCTGTATAATTGAACCATGAGGAAGAGCTAATGATTTTTCGAAATCAGCTGTTTGTACGGAATGTGTGAACATTGGAACAAAATAAATTAAAGAAAATTTGTAAAAAACACTGAAAAACGATTATATTTTATTATCCACGCCATTTTGTACAAAAAATCAATAGAATATATTGCCGCAGTGTTACATTTTTTTGAGTGAAGTGCTTTCATAATTGTAAGTGTGTTTTTGTCGTTCTTTTGGCCAATTCCCTGCAGTGGCCACCAAGTTTTGTTAAAACGGATTCCTGCACGAATATAGTTAACATTTTCTGAATTTTATGGATGCTAATTTCATTGCACTGGCCTAAAATACTCTATAAAGATTTATTTATTCTTTCCTCAAGGATTGTTTACGTTTTCGCTTCACCTTACTCTATTCCGGCAGCTTGCTTTGGCACACAACTGGACCCAATTATAATGGAATCAATAGCCGCGGCATTATTTGTGGAGTTGGAAAGCAACGCATACGAAAATGGCCAGGCGAGAATGGAAAGGCAAATATTGCGAGATTTGTGTAATCCATTTGAGATGAGCGAGGAATTGTAAGAAATTGAACTTAAAAGTGGTAAAGTTTAATGACTTATTTTCTTATTTAGGTTCAAAACAAATTTTCGACTTAATAAGGATGCTTTCAAGTATGTGTTAGATACTTTTGCGGGGCAAATTCGTCCTTTGAGATTTTTTGCAGAAGACAGTTACCAGCATGGAATAGGGGCGGATTACAATGTAGGAATGGGAGAGTCAACAGTGTCAAAGTCACTGTCTACGTTTCTGGATGTAATGCAACCAAAATTATGCCCTCAGTGGATAATATTTGAACAAAGTGAAGAGGAGATAATACAAGCGAAGCAAGAATTTTATGCGAAGGCTGGTTTCCCAGGAGCCATCATATCCCGCTTTGTTGCACTTGTGTTGGAAACATATAAAAAACAATCACCATCAAACCTTTTACGTTTCTCAACAAGTTTTAATTACATTTTTATTAAAATTCTGTTATAAATTAATAAAAAAATAAAACGAAAACATTTTTCCGCCAACAAATTTGCAACTTAGAAAAACGGAACTACGATCGAAATGCAGAATACACAAAATCGAACGATTCGAAGTTGGATCGAAAGAGATTGGCACACAGAATACCAAAGTTGCCAAATCGAAAAAATTCCAATTCAAGTCGAAATGCAGAATAGGGGTGATTACATATATTCGTTTTAAGAAATGCTGAAAAACGATACGTCAGGTCAAAATATATGAAATAACAAAATGTTTCATATGTAGAAATTTTCAGTTTACAGCAAAGAGCTACACAATCTTATCAGAAATTCGACGCTCCACCAAAAGGTATTTTGATTTGAATAAACACTACTAAGGCAGCTCACGATTTTGTGCAAATGCTCTAGCATAATTGTATTTGTAAACTGGTGTAGTATTTTTACACAAAACGCTAAAAAATTATACGGCTATGCGTTTGCTATGTTATGACAAATACGCAACATCAAAAATCGTAGTTATTTTTTCAATTTTGAATAGCACAATAACACCTGTCAAAATAAAACAAAATATGCAAAGAAAAAATCTAAAACGAAAAAAAGTTGTTCACGATCCGTAGCTTTAATTTGTTATAGCAACGTTTCCAACACCAAATACACAAAATTCTGAACTCCCTAAGGCAAGGTGCACACGAGGCTATGCGTCATAGACGCGTACAAGATATTTCATATAGCTACAATTTCTCTACGCCTCAATATCTGCACACGAAGCTACTTTCGAGCGTCGCTACAAAAAGCAAACAATTATTTACAAAAAATAAAAAATTAAATTTCTTCAGCTACATATATCAGTCCCCGAAACCAAAGGAAAATAGGTATTAAACGCTGTTTGCATCCCCGTGCCTTTGTAAATTATGAAAGGCAATTTTAAACCACCGCGGACTAGAGAAAAGGGTGATTTCTAGTTTCTAACACTTTTTAGCCTTTTAAGCGCTTCAACAATGTCTAACCAAGCTGTTGTGGTGTTTAATACTCCTTTTCGCTTTGGTAATATACCTTTCACTCACTTTTATTAACTAAAGTAACATTTTTTAACTAATTACACAAATTTGCATACAAAAAAATGTAAATAAACATCTTGTTAATATTTTTGAACTCGAAACTCGACGCCTTTGACTTTGAAATCAATCCGTAGAAAAAATTTAAGATTTTGATTGTCAAAATATATTAACAAAAAATAAAAAAAAGAACTCTTAGCGGATCCAAAATCGGCACCCGATCTATGGTTTTTCTGCACAGAAGTAAAATTTTTAATATCAGCCTTCGGACGATTGTTATTATAGCATATCTCCATCTAGAGCTTCAACTGTTAAGATTTATCAAACCTCATATTTAAACATGCACTGTCGCCACAGAAGTTTTATTTGCCGTTTTTATATGGAAAAAACTATAAAGTGGGGCCACATTCGCAGTTTCAACTTTTCTGAAGTTTTTCAGTCACTAAAAAATATTTTACTTTTTCGAATGAAACACATACATTTTCACATGTTTAACAAAGCAAAAAATATATCTAAATATACTATTTTGATACATTTTTTATTTTACTCACGTTTGGCAATACAAATCTAAACTTAAAACCTTCAAAAAACCTCTGTCATCCATGAATTTAAAAACTGCTCCTTCCTTAAAATATTTTCCTGTCAAAAAATTATAAGCTCTATGCTATTAGGTCCCAAACAAGCCTTTTGATACCTCTCCCGACAATGGACGTGTTTTTAACTAATAGTATTCTAGCTTTTTTTTTTTTGGCGGCCACCATGGTGTGATGGTAGCGTGCTCCGCCTATCACACCGTATGCCCTGGCAAAGCAACATCAAAATTTTAGAAATAAGGTTTTTCAATTAGAAGAAAATTTTTCTAAGCGGAGTCGCCTCTCGGCAGTGTTTGGCAAGCGCTCCGGGTGTATTTCTGCCATGAAAAGCTCTCAGTGAAAACTCATCTGCCTTGCAGATGCCGTTCGGATTCGGCATAAAACATGTAGGTCCCGTCCGGCCAATTTGTAGGGAAATTCAAGAGGAGCACGACGCAAATTGGAAGAGAAGCTCGGCCTTAGATCTCTTCGGAGGTTATCGCGCCTTATATTTATTATTTTTTTTTTATTCTAGCTTTTTCTTATAGCATATCTCCACGTAGAGCTTTAACTGAGAATATTTAATAAATCTCCTTTTTTAACCTGCACTGTCTCCACTGTAGTTTTATTTGACGTTCTTTTTTTCGTATTGAAATTTTTTAAAGTGGAGCCACGTGCACAGTTTCAACTTTTGTGAAGTTTTTCAGCCACCAAAAAAATTTTATATTTTTGAATTAAATACATACATTTTCACAGCAAAAAGACATTTAAATATTGCATCTTGGTAAATTTATTATTTTACTCACAGAAGTTGAAAGAAAATTGCTTTGAACTCAGAACATATTTCCATTTACTTACCCTTTGGGTTGTTCATATTGAAATTTTGTATGGACGTTGCTTTTTAAAATAAAAATAAAAAATTAGTCCCAAAGCTTAGTGTATCGAAACGTGTAGCCTGCTCTACTGACAAAAGCCAACTAAATTATATAAATATGTATGTACGTAAAGCTTAGTACGTGCATATCTATGTTAATTGTTAAACTCTCATGATAACTACTGTATCACACATGGGTATAGCTAAAACCCAATAAACACAAGAAAAGTCTCAAAATTTTGTACAAATTTTCAGTTTTTACTGACTATTTAATCAAAGATTCACTTTTTCAGCTTGAGACCAACTTAAAAAGATTTGAAAAATTAACTGGAAAAACAGCTTAAAAAAAGTTCACTGATTTTTTTTTATGTTGAAAATTCGAAAAAAATGTATTATTTATTATTCTGTTCATTATGTGCCATTTTGTAAGTCCCCTTCAATGCTAACGGATTTTTTTTGTACTTTTGTTCCTTTGTCAAGGTGTCTTAACATATCTGGGAAGTTTCACGTTTGTAGCTCAATGAGAGGTTACTTGAAAACCAATTGCAAGATTTGTATTGAAATTGCGGAAAAAGATTCAACCGACCTAATACAAAGGAAATAAAATTACGAAAACTTCCTAGTTTTTGAAACACTCCGAGTTTTTTTAACGTTTCTGAAATTCTTTCGCCTAGTTTTCGTTATGTAATTTAAAAAAGTTTCTGTGTAAACATTTCGAAACTTTCATAATAATTTATGCCGAATTTTCGAAAACGACTTTGAAATTGGGGTCGTTTTTCCTGTACAATTTAAAAAGTTTCTGAAAACTCTAGGAAAACATTTCAAAAACTTCATGAATTTGTTAACACTTTTCAAATGTTTCAGAAAATTCTTTTTATAATCGGTTGTACAGTTCAAAAAGGGAGAAAAGCGCCAGAGAACCAACTTAACAAATTTCAACGCTTAAATTGTTGTGTTCCTAGGCGGATTACCTTAGTGACATTTTTTTTTTAATCCTGACCATTCCGATAATCCCGGAAGAGATTTAAAGCCGAGCTTCTCTTCCAATTTGCGTCGTGCTCCTTTTAATTTTTCCTTCAAACTGGCGGGATGAAACCTACATGTTTTACGTCGATTCCGAACGGCATCTGCAAGGCATATGAGTTTTCACCGATAAGCTTTTTATGACAGAAATAACCTCGGAGTGTTTGCCAAATCATTACACACCCTGGACTGGCCGACCCTACTTAGAAAAAATTCTTTCTAATAGAAAACAAAAATTTTCTAAATTTTTAATTTTAGTTTGCCTGGGACTTGAAGCCAGGATCTTCGGTTTGGTAGGCGGGTCATGTTATGTCGTGTCGAATTTTCCAAAACGTTTCTAAAATTGGTTTGCGTAGTTTTCGTTAAACAATTCAAAACGTTTCTAAAAATTCTAAATAGAAACTTTAAAATTTTAAATACTTTTTGAATTTATTTCGAAAATGTTTTTGAACAAATAAAAGAAGAAAGTAACAGATAACGAGATTTGATAAACTTATTTGTTTCCAAATGGTATACAACTTGAAATTAAAGCGAAATGCTAACTGGGTTTCATATAATAGTATTAAAGAATTATTTGGAATTTCTTTGTCTATTAATATGTTCAAATTGAGCAAAATGAATAAATAGATTTACTGAAGTTGAATACAAAGAAGCCACGTTTCAATAAAGTCTGAACTCACTAATTAAAAATTATTTTTTCTTTTTTTCGAATTCTCCAGACTTTATTGAAACGTGGCTTCTTTGTTGAATACGAAAAAGTTCGAAAAAAAATTATTTTTAATTAGTGAGTTTAGATAAGAAATAAAGGTAGACTAGGGCTGTCTCTTCCCCCCAGCGGGTTAGGGGGTTAGAATATACCCGCGGTAGGTATGCCTTTGTTGTTGTTGTTGTGGCGATAAGGTTGCTCCCCGAAGGCTTTGGGGTGTTATCGATGTGATGGTCCTTTGCCGGACGCTCCGATACCACAGCACCATTAAGGTGCTAGCCCGACCATCTCGGGAACGATTTATGTGACCACATTAAACCTTCAGGCCATCCCCTCCCTCCCCACCCCAAGTTCCATGAGGAGCTCGGGGTCGCCAGAGCCTCGTCTGTTAGTGAAACAGGATTCGCCGCGGATAGGTGAGGTTGGCAATTGGGTTTGGAGAAGCTATATATTGCGCTGGCAACCTGAAGGGTTGCGCTACACACCCCTTGAATCTGGTATTTTAGTCGCCTCTTCGACAAGCATACCTACCGCGGGTATATTCTGACCCCCTTACCCGCTGGGGCCGTAGGTATGCCTTTCGTAAAAAGCGATTAAAATACCGGATTCAATGGGTTTTTGTAGCGCAGCCCTTTCAGGTTGCCAGCGCAATACATAGCTTCTCCAAACCCAATTGTCAACCTCAGCTATCCATGGCGAATCCTATTCCATTAACAACCTCACGGATCTAGGGGGTGGGAGGGCGGTATGGCCTAGTTTGTTGTTTTTGTTGTTGTAGCGATAAGGTTTCTCCCCGAAGGCTTTGAGGAGTGTTATCGATGTGATGGTCCTTTTCCGGATACAGTTTTGGCCTGCTGGCCAAACGTTAGGGGTTTAAAATTCTGTCAGGTATGCCGTAGCGACTCCCACCTTAAAATTTATGCTCTCTGGGCTATCCAGCATCGAGACAAAATCAAATATGTATGTTCAAGTTGATATTATAGCGTGCTTTTTTTTTTAATTGTTTAATTGTTTATTTTTATTTTTTTTATTTTGTACGCCAGTGTATCTTTGCTTAAATACAAAGTGTTGAACTACTTGGAAATGATAATTAGGGCTGTATTTATTTGAGCTCAGCAAAAAAGTTCAACAAGCTCTTATTTGTTCGGGTAAATTGTTGATACCTTTTTTGATTTTGAGATCTGTGAACAATATTTGCCTAGATTCGTGGAAAATAAAAATATATGTATAAAATTTTGGTAAAATATTTTTTAAGTTACTATTCAGAACAAGTCAGTCACAGTCACATTTCGTTGGGAGCACATGGCGTACCCGCACTAGAAAATTCGCCGTAGTCATTTCAAATCGCTTCCGTGATTGTCGGGCCAGTAGCTTAATAAAGTAGTTGCGGATGTTGATTTTGGTTTTATTGTGTCCGACGAATGTTGTTAATAGCGCAACTTGAACATAGCACAAAGTAGTTCCCTTAATTTTTCTTTTTTTTTTGAAGTGCCATTGCTTATAGCTGTATCCACTAATTTCGCCTCTTCGACGCCGCTGTTAAAATCAATAATACTTATCAGCGTACGCCAAATATTTAAAATTCTTAAAACGATAGTACTTAGCGATTTAGTATGGCTGACCGAGTTTCCTTATCTGGCATTCAGTTAAAGCAAATCGCACGACAAGTTTCTAATCTGAAATAGCATTTTGTTTTGACCATTCGAGGTATTTCGGCATATACAAAATATAATGGATATTATATACCGCCAGCTTTTTGTGAGCATTATCAAGAGCTGCTTTAAAACAGAAAAAATAAGAATTCCCTCAGGTGTAACACAGCGTGACAAGGACAAATCAGTTTTTGACGGTTCTTAGCTTATATATAGGCACCTACATTCAGTTTGGATGTAACAGAAAGCGGACTTGTGTATAAGCAGAGCTGTGGAGTTGTAATGAGAATCGCAGTATATTTTTCGAGGCGTGGAAAACTCTTGCTAGTTAAATTGTTAAAAATATTTAAAGCCTGGGCAGCAGTGACAGTGGTAGCATTTTTTGTCCGCCTGTTCTATTTGGCCCGAGGTTTACTTCGGTGAACTCCTCCCCAACCCGGGGAAATGTTCTTTCTGTCCGAGCTATGGTAATGAGCAGACGTGCTGACATCTTGTGTGAGTAGCATTCTCACATTTTTTGTTGTAGATGAATGGTTTTAGGATTAAACCCTGTTGACAAAGCTTGCAAGGTATGCTTGCCAGTGTTTTCATTAACAGAAGAACACCGATACCTCGGTGCCGATCGGATGGTAAGTACAGGAAAACAGGTAAGGAGACGCAAAGGATAGTGTCTCTCAAGAGAGAAAAGGGAGTGAAAGGTGCACGAATAAAACAATACTAGAATAGTCAAACTGGTGGTAGGTAATTCACCACATTACCTACTTGAAGATTAGCAAAAAACGGTGCTTTCGTTAAAATTTCACAAAAGAGTGATTGAAAACGTTAAAAAATAGTTAAATTGTGACAAATTTATCAAAATAATATTTTTCTAGCGTTGGAATTGACGAATTTCATGCCAAATTTCCCCCCAATGGTGAATTATCTACCCGCGGTTTGATGATTCACTGTTTCCCATTATTCGTTCTGTTTGCGGTTCCCTATTTTATTACTTTCTCTAGTAACAAAGGTGGTGAGGAAAAATTCTCGTGAAGGATAGGGACATCATATTAGGGTGAGGAGAATGACGTTAGTTTTAAGTATAAAAAACGGGGGATTTAGGGAACACTTGCCGCGACTTCTGTGTTGTTGCCTTAAAGCAATTATGAAAATATATACTTCTTGTATACGCATCCAGTGCGCGAAAGGTGTTATGGATATCCTGTGCGGTTTCTATAGTTGTTGCAATCAAAAAAATACGCCCTTAAAACTTACGAGCTAGGATTATGTCTAGCCCTTGCTGGATATGGACACCGTTTCTCCCGAAATCATTTTTTTTAACCACCCAAACCTTCGAGTTGGTGGGTTTTAGTCCCCTTCTGACATGTCTTACCACGGCTATAATTGGAGCTAGCCTCCTACATTAAACCGATCTATGCAAGCGACTCACTGTGCAAATCGTTGACTACGGACTGCACCGAAACATGGGGACCTTTCAGCATTGGAAGCCTGCGGTCGCGCTTTTAAAATATTACGCTGGATGGGTGCAACCACGATTTGCTTTCAAACCGGTGGGCGGATACCGTTGTTCTACGCTTTAGCCCTTCTTCAATTTTGCTCCTTAAGGTTCAATGGAATGGAGGCTTTTTAACAGTTCACATATTTTTTAAACGGTCTAGTATTCATACATGCATGCAATTATAAGAACTATGCATGTACAAAAAGTACTGCTGAGTACAGCGAAAAGCAACGCCCATAGCAAATCTATTTGTTTTTTTTTTATTTTTAACTTATCCACCTCAACCCAATCTACGTTGTGTATGTATACCAACGACTGAACAAAATCGTCAAGGTTATTGCATCAGCATTCCATTCACTAGCAATGTTTCTTTATAAGCTTAAATCTTCAACTTGATAAGACATTCTAGCCGTAATTAATTTGATATAATTGAAAATAACTTACCCTTTGTTAGATTTTTAGCCGCTTCTACGTTATCCGTTGTTTGTTGAGGAACTTGCTCCTTGGTTTTTACAAACTCTTGGCCTTCGGGAATTTGCTTGTAAAACTCTTCCAATTGTGGCTGCTCCTTCGATGACGAGTTCGCCCCGTTGACGTTTAATTTACGAATGGCAGCACTTTTCATTTTTTGACTTTTCTTTGCCGTCTGTTCCGTTTCCAAAAATCAGAAATTAGTGTTGTTAAGTGCAAGCTTGCTAAAATATAAACAAGGATTAATGATATATTTATATACAGTTCAAATTCCTACTTTGACTTTGACTTTGACATATGAAGTAATGTTTATTTTAGGCGTTTGTCTCATCTCATCAGCTGACTTTATTGTTTTCATTGCACTGAAGTACATGCCGACCTAATAAAACAGCACTGCGTTTTTTAGCGCACGCAAACAACCGGCGTTTTTTGCCCTAACCCAAATAAGCATGCGTTGCGACAATGTAAAGCATGTGTGCAAACGTCAAATCTAAATGTCACGCAGAACAAAAATTGGAAATCGAGTTAGGTTTTCACGCAGCAAATTCAATTTGGGTTGCTGTCATACAAGTTGTATGTGCATGAGACATTTTTGACAGAAAATTACTTGCGTGCGTTTATATTAGGTTGGCATGGTAGGGATTGTCCAAAGCAGATGGCCATTGTGAATCTAACTAAGTGTGATATGTTATCTGTTAACTGCCTGACAGGATGATAAATATGGCTACTTTTTAGCCTTTTGACAGGGTGTTCAATATGGCGGCGCATAGGTCCGGCTATCTTCAGCGGGTGATAGAAAGAGATACAGAATGAGAAAGGGATAGTCAATTACAAATCAGGTGATCCAATCACTTTGGAATTTTGACGTCTATGAGAAGATATCACACTTAGTTTGATTCACAATGGAGATGGCAAACGAAAAATGTAACCAACACATTAACATTTATTTACTGCCGTGGTGGTAAATTTTTATTAAGTAATGCCTCTAATTTGGCGCATTATTTTGCCACAACACGCAAGAGTTGTAATGCTTTCGCTCCTCCATGCAGGTACGTTGTTGCTGTAGAGATAAGCCAACTACACAGAATTTGTGGAATGTAAAGCGTAATCTGAATTAGCCCATTTATGACGGAAATATATATATGAAATTTCCGAAGGACTTTTATAGTCTAATTGAGTTTTTTCTCAAACACGGTCCTTGGGAACACTACAATGATTTGTATGTTTGGCGGCAACAAAACAGCTGATTCTTCTTTTTGAGCCGTAATACCATTGTGAATCAAACTAAGTGTGATATCTTCTGCATAGACGTCAAAATTCCAAAGTGATTGTATCACCTGATTTGTAATTGACTATCGCTGTCTCATTCTGTATCTCTTTCTATCATCCGCTGAAGATAGCCGGTCCTATGCGCCGGCATATTGAACACCCAGTCAAAACGCTAAAAAGTAGCAATATTAAACATCCTGTCAGGCAGTTGACAGATAAGATATCACATTTAGTTTTTTGATTCACAATGCCGTAATACATTTCTTGAGAATAATGGGCATTGTGAATCAAACTAAGTGTGATATCTTCAGCATAGCCTATTGATAAATGATTCAAGGTTCGATTCGAGCTGAAGGCCAGAACAATAATTTTTTTCTAATGATAATTAGTTATTTTTAAATTTTCCTAAATTTGAAAAATTGTACTTTGTTTTTGGAATAGTAAGTAGAAAATTTTTCAGACAACCTGCCATAGCTGTGCAGATAGATCCCTTTCGAAGATTGCTAAGCCTTCATCATCAATACGCTTTAGGCACGCTGCGCTAACCATTTAGCTATACAGCGGTGGTTTGTTTGACTGACAAATTCCTACTTCTATTCCTTTTTACCAGCTATATTTATTCAGCGTTGCTCCAACTGTTGCAAATCACTGATAATGCTGGATTAGTCTATTGTCAATTACCCTGTTTTGACATTCCCAAGTGCTCATGGTTTATTAACAATTGTTTTTGTTTTTATTGGCTTATTGATATGTGATTCAAGGTTCGATTCGAACTCAAGGCCAGAACAATAATTTTTTTCTAGTGATAATAAATAATTATTGTTATTTTTTTAATTTTTCTAAATTTGAAAAATTGAATTTTGTTTTTGGAATAGTAAGTAGAAAATTGTTCAGACAAGTTGCCATAGCTGCGCAGATAGAAAAAAATTATTGTTTTGGCCTTCAGCTCGAATCGAACCTTGAATCATTTATCAATAGGCCGATAAAAACAACAACAATTGGCAATTTTATAATTTATTTAATAATTTGGGAAAAATTTAGACAACGTGATACCAGGACGGACAAGGCGACAGCTGTTTCGATTATATCTTGTAAATCTCTTCAAAGCCTTTTCTCTCGGGAGTGGCATTTGAACCCGCACTCCTACGATGGATATCAACCGTATCTGGTTCATGTACCATTGGAACACGAGGATACTTTACACACTTGCACCTCCTGAAACCACCACAAATCACCTTACCAGATTGCGCATTCACGAGTTCAAAATTGCTTCGTTCTGTGCACGTACGTCATAGCTGACTCTTGAGCGAATAAAAAAAGAGCGAGAAAAAAAGAGCTAAAGGAAAAGAGTCATTTCATACATCATAAGAAACAGCTGATCTAATGTTTACATGCGCAATGCGCAATCTTCCTGTGTGATTTGTGTGATGAAACCATGGCGCAACTATACAAGGTAGCAGCTGATTATAAAAAATTTTTATTTGATTTGATACATCAACTTCCGGCGCAGTACGATTTTGAAATTTTTCCATCGAATTTACAAAAACAAAGTACATGAAATTTTTATTTATGTTTTTAGGTATGTCACCATGCTGCCATCTTGCATCATTCCGCCATGCCTGAAACCGTATAAGCACAAATCACACACAGAAGATTGTGCATTCACGAGTTAAAAATTGCATCGTTCTGCGCATCTACGTCACACTTGACTGCTTCAGCGAAAGAAAGAAAGAGAGAAAAAAACAAGAGCTAAAGGAAAATGACGTAAAAATTTCTCATACAAAACAGCTGAACTAAAGGCCGTGACACAATTGCCGTATTTCAGTGAGTTTTACAGCTCCGGCTCACGCTCAATTTTCACGGGAATGCTCTGAATCATTGAGAGACCTGAGAAGCAGATGTCGTCAAATTTTCGCACACGTGAAATGTGATAGGCAGATGTCGCCGCTGTTTTTCATTTAACTCATACGGTGAAAGGCTAAGCAGCGACATCTATTTTTGAAAAAGCAGGTATATTAAAGGCCGCGTTGCCAACCTAAAAAGAAGTAATTAGCAAATTATCTGGCTCACAAATTGAACCAGACTTCTATCTGGATGTACCTGGCTCAAATCGTTGTTGTGGCATTTACATGCAAAATTATTTATCTGGCTCAGGATTTTGCCACCGGATGATAGCTAATGACATTTTTCACAGAGATGCGCTTAACACAAGCTTATGCATTCCAATAAAATCGCCACAATCAACCAAGATGTTGCGTTTGTAACTATGAAAGAACTTCAGACTTGGCAATTGAAGTTTATTTCGGCTTGCGCATTCACATAAAAAATTTCGCAAAGCACGGGTATAAACATTATCCCTATAGAACAAATATACTTGCTAACATATTTTGTGTCGTATTAATTTGTTATATTATAGTTTTTACTTGCCAAAAATGTTAGAAAATTTACCAACCAGTGGGAAAAATAATTTCACTTGCAAAGTGTGTCAACACCCTTAACCAAAACAAATGTTACATTCTTCTTCTTATGCTTTGCTTGTAACAAAATTTGAGAGATGGCTACTTTTCAATATCAGATGGCGCCATGCGTGCAATCTACTCATAATGCATAAGCTTGTGTTAAACTCATCTATATGAAAAAGTGCTTATGTGTCGGGGCTTTAATGTTTAAGGGCGAATTAATGGTGACTTATAACCATAACGCCATAACCAGATAAAACAGCTGATCGAACCAACCTTATGGAAATCAATGTAATCGATTAATGCTGCCACACCATAACGCTAACTCGATTACATTGATTTCCATTAGGTAGGTTCGATCAGCTGTTTTATCTGGTTAGGGCTTTATGGTTATAAGTCACCATTAATTCGCCCTTAACATGTGCAATGCGTCACCTTCTCTTAAGCGGTAGTTACCCACCGACGTGTTCCGTATGTACGGACGTTTTGCCGGAGTCATTGGTGCCGTATGTCGTATCGCTGTATCCGTATCCCTAACGTAATCAGCTGTTTATCGTTACGACGGTAAACCAAACCCCAATTGGTTGGCTACGATACGGTTACGACCTAGAGGCACCAATAATCGATTGCATTGATTCTCATAAGGTTGGTCGAATCAGCTGTTAAAAGGTTAGCAATACGGGGTTACCGATAAAGCACCAATGTCTCCATCTTTTGTCGTACGAAACACGTTTGACCAAACCCTCAAGCCCGTAGGAATCAATGTGTGCGTCTGTGTACATGTACATAACATATTTTAGTGTGTATTGTTTACAGCAAAGCACTGTTGCCATTGACCAGTTTGCATGCATGCTTATGCAAACATCAACTTTTGGAATTACAATTTTTCATTGTGCAAATGGTAGAAACAAATACTGAATAAAAATGTTTAGTTCATTTATTTGTAACCTCCAATTTTATATAGTAATTTTAGGATAATTCAACAAAATTTTAAACAATCATTAGGCCTTTTTGTATAATAACTGCAATTGGTCCAAACATAGCACACAAAATGTTTAATAGGCAACTCTGTCTTGTGAGAGAGCGATCAGCTGACAGGTTCTTACGAAAAAAAAAAATTGTTTTGATTTCTACGTTCCGGGCTACGTACGTACGTGCGTTGACCGTCGGTGAGTTTTCGTTTACATTGCACACTCATAAAGCTGCAGACATTGGTGATTTATCGGTAACCTTATAACAGCTGATTCGACCAACCTTATCAGAATCAATGCAATCGATCATTGGTGCCGCCAAAGTCGTAACCGTATCGTAGCCAATCAATTGGTTTTTGGTTTACGTCGTAACGATAAAGAGTTGGGACCCTATTCAGTAACTATGAGTTTTGAAATGTACATTTTTCTTTAATACAAATTATATGAAGAAAAAGTGTACATTTTAAAACTCACAGTTACTGAATAGGGCCCCTGATTACGTTAGGGATGCGACTACAGCGATACGACAAACGGCACCAATGACTACAGCTTAAGATAGGTTGTGTCAGCTGACACGTTTTTGGTACGCAAGTTCGTGAGTAACTGCCGGTTTATTCCATCATGCCGTATTAGGAGGGAAGGCGACAAAAAAATAAAGAAAGAAAAAATACAAAGGAATAAGGTAGTGTCATAGTGACTAGATTTTAACTTTCCCACTTATACCAAAGTTTAAACTCGCGCTGAAAAACCTGGCATTATACTCGTAATAGTTTTCTCTACAGAGATAGCTTGGCCCGTATTACGTCTTACGATCCGTGATCCAAAATCATTTTTTAAATCACAATAGCTCTGAAATGGTGGATCGGATTGATGACATATGTGAACTAGCGACAAAAGCACTCGAAAGATGCATTACTTATATTAGCTGTGTTTTTTTTTTTTTTTCATCTATATACGTTTAAGCTTGACCTTTATATGGACTGCTCAGTGTCAAACTTTAAATACACCTCCGAAATCGCTGCGCATAAAATTAGTACTACTAAATTTCAATACGCATTACACTCAGATGTAACTGAAATATGTGTCTATGTTTCACCTCTACACTAATTCTATGTATCACCTCTTAAAATGGTGCGTGTGCACAATTCATCGCAATTGATTCAGCTATATGTTATACACTATGACCATCAGAGGGTTGTGTCTCCGATTTTATGTACACCCTGTTCTGTAGCTAGTTATTTAACCACTGCCGCTAGATGGGTATCCTAAGCATTATCTAAGCGAGATAAGCGTTGTTTTACGAGCAAACGTAAACGTCGTGTAAAAGAAAAAGCACTGTTAATATTTAGAAATACTTTGACAGTTACTTAGTTATTGTTTAAATGAAAATAGTTGCTTATTGTAAAACAAACAAATTACATGACGCACGGCCTAAAGCGTTAACAAATTACGGAAAATAAATTATGCCTTACTCGTCAAGCGGTTTTTTATATTTTTTGTTGTTGTAATATTTGAACTTCACACACATTTTTAATGGAAAATTCGCTAAAAAGCTTTAATAAATTCTCTTCTTAACATCATGTATACATACATATGTATGAGTTAAAACAATTAGTTTTTTTCACCATTCACTATATCGTGTATCCGCCATCAACTGCACTCCCTGTCTGCTGGTCACTGTTTGTCCACCTGAAGTGCAGAAATGTCCAGTCAAAGGTTCAAACGATGCAAAAAATTTGCAATTTGCCAAAGGAAACTCGTTTCTCCATCAAATTCCATGATGGTAACCGCCCCGACAAGTGCGAACATACTTACATACATACAAGCTAACTTAACCACTTAACCATTTGATCGCATTTTTAGGAATAAAAGTTTGCTAAAAGTGTTTTTTATACCTACATAAGGGTGGTTCAATAAAAATACGTCAACTGTCTATTCAACGAAATTATAAAATAAAACCCAAACAATATTAGGGAGATGAAAATCGAAATAAATTTTGATTGCGATTTGTCCATTTCATCGAGATTAAAAATAAGTATCATACGCACGATTATCCAGGCTATACTTTGCCCATTATATCAATCTCTCAGTCCATTTGTTTTCAGAAATTTTGCTTTCTCCATTTTGATTCGGCCCTTTTCAACATTAAGAAAGTTCATTTTTTTTATTTGATAATGGAAACGATGCCATAGCAGCAAAAATGTTTTTCGTAATAAGCAAAAATATGTGCATCGATGCCATGGTAAATATGTACATATGTATGTCCGTATGTAAATTTTTCTTTGAGTTATGTCTCGCGAAATCTTGGCGAAAAAAGTGTTGCCACGACAAATTTTGTAGGAATTAAATTAGAAAGTACAATTACAAATTATACGTCTAATTGCGTTCCAGTTTTCCAATTTGAGAAAACTATGATTTTGAACACCGAAAAATTTCTCGATTTCAACTCAATTGGCCTTGAATAAATTCATTGAATGTACTTAAAAACAAATCGTAGGATGTTGATTCGAATTCCAGCATTCCAGACATTTTTTAAGCGGATTTTCAGAGGTATTATTTTGTATTTGGGATGAAAATCTTTTCAATTAATACCTACTAATACTGTGGCTTAAAACTACGTGTTTATGGACTTAAAAGAATATCACCCTAATATAATTTGGCGTTTTTATCAATAAAGATTTACATATGTACATATGTTTGCATGTCCATAAAAATTGACATAGGCAAGTATGCATACCTATAGCTGGTCGACTGCTTTTCGAATTCCTTGCCATTGGCAATACGACTTAAAAACTAATGCTTTTTAAGAATAAGCTGCAAAAATTCCCAAAAAGTGGAGACTCAACTCAACTCTAATTCGGGGCATCGAGGATTTGAGAGGTTTTAATTTTTAGGAACAACTTCGATACATATCGCATGTTTTATTGTAAACAGATTCGCTTTGCACCACCTAGAATAGATTCGCCTTGGTTTTACAAAAAAATTGGTTGTTTATTACTAGAGTTTACGATTTCTCGAACATGTTCGAGAAGAGATTTCTCGCGAGTCTCGCCTTCTTGCGAGATTTCTCGAATCTCTACTTACTCATAAGGCTCGTGAGATTCTCCAATCTCGAATTACTCGTAAGGCTCGCGAGCTTCTCGATATTCAACTTAATCGATTCATTGGCTGTTTTATATAGAGCTTACGATTTCTTCTGGAGCACAAGCCAAAATGTCCGCAAAACCACAAGTAAAAAACTGGAAATATATAGAATACTAGCAGACCCGGCAAACGTTGTTCTGCCCTAAATTTGGGCTATCTGCATACATTTTAATAAGCTTTTTCCGTCTAACTCACCCCTACCCCTCTACACTTTTTCCTAATCTTTTTATTCACTTCTCCCTCCGTCTTCTTCTCCATCTTCGTCTCATTCTATCTCTTCCTCAGTCTCCTTCTCTATTTTCTCTTCTCTCAAGTTTTTCTCCTTCTTCTTCATCTCTTATTGCCAGCCCCAGAGGGTAGTATGTATTTTGTTCCAGTCCATTCCGAGTCTCAGTCCCAGTCCCACTCCGCGTCTCAGTCTCAGTCCTATTCCTAGTCCTAATCCCAGTCCCAGTCCGTCTCTGGTATACTTCCCGGAAAAAAGCATCGTAAATACTAATATAGGCAAATTTATATACGAAATTTCAGGCAAATCGAATAGGACGTATGTAAATAGGTATGTGGGTATTATTCATTTTTGTCTTTATTTCGGCTTCGCATGCATATTTATAAGTTTTGCCAGGTTGATGCGATTAAATCGAATATCACAATGAACGTTAGAGCTCTCGGCAACAGCTTTCATTTGATATCCATAATACACACACATTCTAGGGGTATCCTGGTACATGTTTTGGCCTATATCTCGAGACCCTAGTCACTCAGCGGTGTAAAACTTACTCTGTACTAAAGCATACATCAACAGCTTCAATTTGATACCCATAATGTAAAAACACATTCTAGGTGTTTCTGGGTCCATGTTTTGGCCTATATCTCGAGACCGTAGTCACCCAGCGGTGTAAAACTTACTCGGTACTAAAGCATACATCAACAGCTTCAATTTGATGCCCATAATGTATAAACACATTCTAGGCGTATTCGGGTCCACGTTTTGGGCTATATCTTGAGACCCTAGCCTCCCAGTTGTATGAAAATTATCCTGTAATATAGCACTCATCAACGGATTTCATTTGATATCTATATTGTATAAACACATTCTAGGGGTACCCGGGTCCACGTTTTGATCTCAAGACCTTAGGCACGTAGCGAAAAAAAAGGTAGACGTTGGCCGATTCTCAGATCTACCCAATATGCACACAAAATTTCATGAGAATCGGTTCAGCCGTTTCGGAGGAGTTAAGCCTCTAAAACCGTGACAGAAGAATTGATATATTAGATTTCTAAAAAAATCATAACTCAAGAATGGCTAAACCGATTTGGGATTTCAAAATCAACTAACCATCATCTCTCCTTCCTGTATCTTTCCTAAAAATTTTATGGCAATCTTTCTATCCGTTCTCGAGTTATGGAGTGACAATCAAAATGTACACTTCTTTTTATATATATAGATTGCCAATGCAGCGACTGAATTGAAAGTCGAGAAGATCGCGAATATTACGAATAATTCGAGATTCGAGAATCTCGTGAGCCTTACGATAAATTCGAGATTCGAGAATCTCGCGAGGCTTACGAGTAATTCGAGATTCTCGCGAGAAGCCGTGTTCTTGATGTCTCGTTGAAAAATAAAATATTGCGAACAAAATTATATGTATAATAAATATTGTAACGAATATTAGCAGCACTAAGCGATACTATCATCTCTAAGCCGATGCTAAACAGTGACTTGATGCACATCAATAATTCAATCATTATGTCTACACATATGTTCGTACACGCAGCAGAGAAGCAACGCACAAACACATACATATATCTTATCTGAGTTGCTCACAAGAGAGGACAATAATTTGTGCAAGTATTACTCACGCGCATATGAGAAGTTATAAACGTAGTTGTGGCTGGGTGATTTTGTAGCTGATAACTAACTAGTAAGTTCTGGAATGGAAAAGCCTAGAAGTATGCAACGAGAAATCAAAAAGTGTTAAAGGCGCGACAGTAAAGGCGCAAAAATCAGTCTCGTTTAAGCTGTCAATCAGTTTGAGTTAAGCAAGTTATCAGTAAGCGAAATATAAGTGTTATTGTGAAGTACTTTAATAAAGGTCATTTTGCATTATTGAAGAGTGGAGTTATTTATTCAACAGTTTAGTGGTTCGAACTTAGCAGAAGGTTGTAAATAAGTGGATTTGCAGTAAATACGTTACAATTGGTGTCAGAAGAGGAATTGTTGAATAAATTCCAGAGGACAACAAGGACATGGCAAAGTTCAGTGAATTGAAGATCCAGAAACTGAAGAAGGAGTTGGAGAGCCGTGGATTGAATACAACCGGCATTAAACTAGAACTTCAGGCACGACTACGAGAGGCAATGGAAGCAGAAGGAATTAACGTGGAAGCGTATGTCTTTCATGTTGATGTCGACGAGACGACAACACAAATTTAAGAGAAAAACGAAACATCGCAGACAGTTACGAGCACAGACTTGAACACGATTTTGGCTGCAATATCTGCTCAAACATCGACAGTGTCATCCCAACTGGAATCGCAAAAGACAGATATAACATCTCAACTGGCATCTCAACTGGAATCCCAGGAGAACCGTATAACATCCAAGATGGAAACTCAACTGGAAGAACAGAAGACATATATGGCATCCCAGCTGGAATCGCAGGAGACACGCATAACATCCAAGATGGAAGAACAAGAGAAGCGCTTATCATTGCAGGTGGCACAAATGTCTTCGCAGTTAGAAGCACACGAAGCAAGGGTAACATCAAAGCTGGAAGCGCAGGATGCAAAAATCGCTCAATTTCAGGCAGAAGTCGATAATTTGAAGGGTCGTATGGAGCAGTTACAACTAAATCGCCCAGCTGTTTCAGCGAGTAATCCAAAGGTAAAAACACCATCCTTTGACGGGTCTGTTCCTTTCCAGGTCTTTAAGCTACAGTTTGAGAAGACCGCAGTAGTGAACAACTCGAATGCTGAAGATAAAGTTGCAGCTCTATTTGTAACATTGAAGGGGCCAGCAGCCGAAATCCTACAGATGATTCCCGCAGGAGAGCGGAACAACTATGAATCATTAATGGCCGCTGTCGAGAGACGTTATGGAAACGAGCATAGAAAACAAATATTCCAAATTGAGTTGCAAAAACGTCACCAAAGAGCGAATGAGACTTTGCAGGAGTTTGCCTCGGATGTTGAAAGATTGGCTCATCTCGCAAATGCGGACGCACCCGTGGAATACACCGAGAGGGTAAAAATCCCGAGTTTTATAAATGGCATACGGGACGTGGAAACGAAGCGAGCTACATACGCAAACCCAAAGCTGACATTTTCTGAAACGGTATTACATGCATTGACTCAGGAAACTGCCTCCCTATTGAGTAAAGCAGCATATAAGGCTCATCGTGTGGAAGTAGAAATAATAGAGTGGGTAGACACAATTTTGGAAGCATTGAAGGGTACGCAGCAGAAGTATAATGATGCAGTCAAATGTTTTAAGTGTGGAAAGCCAGGGCACATTGCGCGTTATTGCAACACCAACCCTAACAGTTCCAACAATGTGGGTGGTCGTAAACGCAGAGCTGAAGGAGATGATCAGATCTCCAAGACCAATCAATCGTTAAACTAAAGCGAGTCAGCAGCAAGGGGCGACAGCTGGCTCCCTCAATTGAATGCCCCATAATCTCTATCTCAAAAATTGGAAGAAGGTCAAACAATCTTACTGTTGGAGGACATGTGGATGGAAAGGAACGTTTACTGACTGTAGATACGGGTGCATCTCATTCCATCATTCGAGCGGATTTAGTCAAAAAGAAGATAAGGCCATTGCTTGGAGCTAGATTACGTACAGCCACGGGAGAGGACTCCCAGGTAATTGGAGAAGTAGCATGTGAAGCAGCAATTGGGAACGTCACGGTACTACACAATTTTATAGTGGCAGATATTGTTGATGAAATCATAATTGGATTGGACACTCTTAATCGACAAAGGCATCAAGATCGATATGCAAAGCAAGACGATGCGATATAACAACATGGATGTGCCACTTAATTTCGGCTACGAGAGAGGCTACAGCAGTAAACGAGTGCTGGTGGAAGAGAGTCAGTAAATACCACCAAAATCCGAAGCAGTCATCTGGGCAAAGGTTGATGGAGATTATGGGACAAACAAACTGTGGGTTGTCGAAGCAGCAAACAAATCAGCACTGAACATACTTGTAGGAAAAACCCTGGCTATGACAAAACAAGATGGACGTATTCCGGTAAGAGTGCTGAATGAGTTCAAGTCACCACCCAAATTGACCAAAAGAGCTATTGGGCAGATGCCAAGAGGCTGAAGTAGTTATTAACTGTGAACAGCTCCAGGAACACGTTTCATCTAGTAATACTGATCTTTCAAATGACATCACAGCATGGGCGCAGGGGCTAGAGGAAGCCTATCAGAATAAGGCAAAACAACTGCTCCTAAAGTACGCGAACATATTTGACCAGGATGGTTCCAAACCAGGCCGCACCAACGCTGTGAAATATCAAATTGACCGAAACATCAAATTGGCCGATCCGTCAAGCTCCACGTAGTGTTCCACTGGCGAAGCGGGAAGTTGTGAGTCAAATCATACAAGAAAAGAGCGACAGCGGCGTCATCGAACCATCAGCTAGTCCATGGAGCTCACCGGTAGTACTTGTAAAGAAGAAGGATGGAAAAATGAGGTTTTGCATGGACTACCGGAAGTTGAATGATGTAACGAAAAAGGATAGCTACCCATTGCCAAGAATTGACGACACTCTGGACTCGCTATCTGGTACGAAATGGTTTTCCACGCTGGACTTGAAAAGCGGCTACTGGCAAGTTGAGGTGAAGGAGGAAAATAAAAGAAAACAGCCTTCAGTGTCGGTGATGGTCTTTGGCAATTTACAGTGATGCCTTTTGGACTTTGTAATGCACCAGCTACTTTTAAGAGACACATGGACCGGGTACTGAAAGGACTATATTGGAAAACATGCTTGGTCTACCTGGACGACATCATCATATTGGGCGAGAACTTTGATGAACATCTTAAGAACTTGGAGGAAGTTTTCCAGAGAATAGCTGGGGTTGGTCTGAAGTTAAGTCCCAAAAAGTGTGCGCTGCTTAAAAAGGATGTAAATTATTTGGGTCACAAGGTAACGACAGAGGGCATCTGCACTGCGAACGAAAAGATATAGGCTGTAAAGGATTGGCCAAGACCACATAGCCTACATGAATTCAGAAGTTTCCTTGGGCTGTGTACATATTACTGCCGATTCGCACCAAATTTTTCCAGCGTAGCCCATAATCTCCATGAGCTTACAAGAAAAAATAAAGATTTTCAATGGAGAAGGAGCAAGAAGTGGCTTTCCAACCATTGAAGGAGCGTTTGTGCACTGCCCCATTGTTAGCATATCCGATTCCAGGAGCAACATTTATTCTAGATACAGATGCGAGTGGATATGCTATAGGAGGCGTTTATCACAACTGGTCGATGGACAGGAGAAGGTAGTTGCATATTACCGCCGGTCGATTGGAAAACCAGAGAGGAACTATTGCGTTACACGGGGAGAGCTGTTGGCATTGGTAAAGTGCATTAAACATTTCCACAAATACCTCTACGGCCAGCGATTCCGCGTCAGGACAGATCACGCAGCGTTGAAATGCCTTCTGCAGTTCCGTAATCTGGAAGGACAATTGGCACGGTGGATCGAGCGACTACAAAGCTATGACCATTGAGCATCGAAAAGGTAGTACTCATGGAAATGCTGATGCAATGTCACGAAGACGATGTAGTTTGGAATGCAAGCACTGTTTAAAGGCCGAGGCTAAAGAAGACATTATAGATGTCCGGCTAATGACTATAACGTGTGGGGATGAATGGGACAAGGAACAACTAAGGAAGTGTCAGCTAGAAGATACAGATCTGTCACATGTTATGCAAGGGCTCGAACGAAACGAAAGATCAAAGAGAGGAGATGTTAGCAGAGAGCCTCATTGCGATGTCTGCAGAGAGTCCCATTGCACAGTGGAACAGTTTAGAATTGATATCCGGTTGTTTGCATCGAGTATGGGAGAGTGAGGATGGTCAATGCAAGAAGAGACTGATAGTTGTTCCCAGAAAGAGGATCCCTGACGTGCTCAGCGAGCTGCAAATGGTCTAAGCGGAGGTCATCTTGGAATCACGAAGAAGCTCGAGAAGATTAAACAGAGATTCAATTGCGTTGGTTGCCGTCAGTCGATCACTGAGTGAATTGCGAGCTGCGAGGTTTGCAGCAGAGCAAAAGGGCCCAAAACCCGAAGTCATGGCCAGGTGAAGCAATATAACTCAGGTACGCCATTTGAAAGGATCAGGACCATTTCCTACTAGCAACTGCGGAAACAAATATGTACTGATGGTTATGGATTATTTCAGCAAATGGAAAGAGGTATACCCAATCCCAAATCAAGAAGCGGAAACAGTAGCAGAAGTGTTTATAAACAATTGGGTTGAAAGGTATGGTGTACCAATAGAGTTACATTCTGACCAAGGCAGGAATTTCGAATCAGCTGTGTTCCAGGAGATGTGTAAATCATTGGGCATTCGAAAAACAAGGACAACTGCATTGCATCCTCAGTCCGATGGTATGGTGGGACGTTTCGATAGAACATTGGAAGACATTTAAGGAAAGTAGTAGACAAGTACCATAAGGAGTGGGATACCCGCATATCATTATTCTTGATGGCTTACCGATCAGCAGTGCATGAAACAACGGGCCAAACCCCTGCAAAAGTAATTTTTGGCAATGACCTTCGACTGCCAGCTGATTTGAGGTTTGGGATAGATGCTGATGTGGAGAGAAATGCCAAGAAATCCACTGGTGTCTTGGAAGAAGAGCTGAGATATATGATCATGTAAGGCAACGAGCAAAGATTATAAGTGACAAGATGTAAGCGAGGTATGATAAAGCATTTAATACGGAAGGGTTTCAGGAAGGAGATTTGGTGCTGTTATACAACCCACAACGGAAAAAAGGTTTGTCCACGAAATTGCAGTGTAATTGGGAAGGCCCATATGAAGTTGTAAAACGGATCAACGATGTAGTTTACCGCATACAACCCATTTTCTCTTAGAAAAAACATAATAATTGAAATTCAATTAGTAAAAGCCGGTGTTAAGCTCATGAATTCTTAAATATAAGTATAAACTGAACACACCATTAAACAAACATACACAAAATGAAAGTGGTTCATTTGGAAAGGCTGGCAGCGTTTAGATCGGGAGATTTGTATGATCGGGACGATCAGACTTAGGTGGAGGGCAGTGTAACCAATATTAGCAGCACTAAGCGACACTATCATCTCTAAGCCGATGCTAAGCAGTGACTTGATGCGCATCACTAATTCAATCATTATGTCTACAAATATGTACGTACACGCAGCATAGAAGCAATGTACAAACACATGCATATATCTTATCTGAGTTGCTCACAAGAGAGGGCAATAATTTGTGCAAGTATTACTCACGCGCATATGAGAAGTTATAAACGTGTGTGTGTGTGTGTGTTCGTACTCTCAAAGGCGGCTTTAATATCGACGAAGATATGATGTGTGTCGATTTTTCCAGGTCTGAAGCTGTTCTGATAAGGTCCAATCAGCAGAATCACAGTGCGCTTCAATCTTTCGCACAATACGCTTCCAAGATCCCTCTCCTTATGAAATAGGCAAAGAAGAGATTAGATAGCAATCGTCCGACCATATTTTGCTAACAACCTTATGCATGTGCCCTGCCAAATCCTCGCCATCGTATTTGAATAGCTCCGTAGGCTTCATCGGCGCCCATGGCCTTGTTTTTTAGTCTGGTTACTGCTACTCTGACTTCGTCATACTCGGGTGGAAGCACAATAAGTCGCCCCAATAGTAATACCGCTGCCAGATCTAGAAGCAGGAATTGGCCTAAGAAAGCTTGTAGTATTTGTCAAGAGGACGGAAGCATTAAATAACATAGGTCCTGCTTTTGGATTGAGTTTTTAAGTTCGGTTCTTAAACAAACTTCTGGAAACACTATGGACTCATTCAGTCTATGTGAGGTTCCACAGACCTTCCAGTTCAACCTAACCTAACCTAGCTGTTAAAATGGGCCAGACATTACGGAAAGCTTCACATTTTATTAATAAGTTGTAAAGGATATATATGGTATATATACAACCGATCTCTATAATTTTTTCAGGCAACAATATATACACGTAAGCATTTGGTGTCATACAAGTAAGCATTTAAACTTTCTAGCTCTTAAAATGGGACAGAAAGCACAAAAAGCTTCTTATCTGAACAACCGGTTCTATGGGATATCTATTATATTGTATGCGACCGATTTCTGCGATTTTTTCAGACAATAATATGTGCTTTATACAAAACCATCTGGTGAAGTTTGGAGCTTTGATTTGATAAATTGACGAAGATATAATAAAAACCTTTTTTCTAAAAAAACTGATTGTATTGGGAATACATGCTATAGGGGTCCGATCCAGTCGGTGTCTAATCGGAGACCAAAATATACCCGGTCACTAAATTTCAACGACGTACATGGATAAATCTACTCAGATCTTCATCTTGATCATTTCGGTATACTTACGCTCTGTCACCGAAAGTTTCGATTAATTCGGTGTGAACCTAACATGAACTACATTGTTGCTAATTTGCCCATTTTCCTTATTCTTTGTTTTAATTTCACTTTCCTACTTAACATATATCATACAAATACATGATATGCTTTGTTACATACTCGCATACATGAATATTTTTATGTACAATCTAACGGCAGAATCAGCTCATACTTAAAAGGTATAAATACTGAAATAACTGTGTAAAATGTTTAGTTTTATCAGAGGCAACGAATAAAGTTAAAGTTTAAAAGCATCCGCTTAATAAAATCTTTGCTCTTATTTTTTCTGAAAAACAGCGCGTTAAGTGAACGCAACAATTCTTTTAAACTTTAAAAGTGAATTTCGAGATTAAAACCAATAAACATGGATCAAAATTGTCAAGTATGTGAAGAGGTGGACAATGAGCGAAAGGTCCAGTGTGACGCCTGTAACTCGTGGTATCATTTCGACTGCGTCGGAGTGGAGAGCAATGTTGCTGACGTTAGCTGGAGCTGCGTCGGGTGTAGGCGCGACGTATTAGCTACAACTGCTCAACCAACAGCTTCATCATCGCCAAATACTAATAAAAGTAACGGGCATATGCAATATGTTCCACTGTGTCAACCAGTTACAACAGCACAAATACTGGGAACGATCGTAAGGGCGTCAACTCTGACCATAACAGCCACCACGGTTATCCCAACACCTATTGCTGAGGGCATCGCAGTGCCTGTAACACCAAATTTTTCAACTTCGCAACATCACAACCTCGTAAGCGCAACTGTTACGAATGCTGTCTCGCACACAATTCGGTTATTGGTTAAGCATGCCTGCGGTAAAGTCGTTGACGCAACCCATAGATATTGGAAGGCACGCGCCGATTCCCTTGGTACATCACCCACAGCATTTAAATGCTGGCTATATAGCTAGCTCATCAACTAATATTTCATGTACTAACGCAAATACAGTGCCACGTCAACAAATGAGTGCATTAAATGACAAGTGTGATAAATCCGACATACAGCGAAACCTTCAATTAGAGCGTCTTAAAGAAGAAATGGAGATACAACAACAATATTTGGATAGCAAATACAGAATTTTGTCACAATACAGTGAGCTTCATTCTACTGTTTTTTCTCCATTCTCGCAGAGTGTAGGACCGTCGCATTCGCAAGTAGTGGCAAGGCAAGCGATCCCAAAGCAGCTTCCTATATTTAGTGGCGACCCAGAGGAATGGCCACTCTTTATCAGCAATTTTGAAAATAGTACAGCAGTTGCCGGATATACCGATGCGGAAAATCTCATAAGGCTCCAGGCCTGTCTCAAGGGTAAAGCTCTCGATATGGTTAGAGCGAAACTTTTCCTGCCTGCAATGGTTCCCGAGATTATTCGTACTTTGAGAATGTGTTTTGGAAGGCCAGAGTACATACTTGAACGCATGGTCAATAGAGCTCGAGCAATGCCTCCTCCAAAAGACAAATTGGAAGGCCTTATTTAGTTCGTGCTTTGTGTCAGAAATATTTGCAATACTATGGAAAGTTCCCAGATGCATATGCACCTCCATAATCTACTATTAGTTAAGGAATTTGTCGATAAACTCTCCAATACCCATAAGATGAACTGGGCTCTCCATCAAAAAGATAATACTATTCCGATCGTGAAGCAATTTAGTGACTGGATATTCAGTTTAGCAGAAGCGGCTAGCACAGTTGTCAACTTGGCACCAGGTAAGATCAATGCCACGGTTAACACCCATACAACTGAAAGTAGTGCAAAGCATCCGAAGTTAGTATCTTATAATACAGCTAACAAACAATGTTGCATATGTAAAGGCTACGACCATAAAGTGCCCCAGTGTGAAGTATTTAAAAGGTTTGCTTTACCACGTAGATGGGAAGTAGTTAAAGCCAACAATCTTTGTCGGCAATGTCTTGGTTCGCATAGACGCAAATGTTTCATAAACAAAGCGTGTGGAATAGAGGACTGCATTACAAAACACCACCCTCTACTACACAAATACGCCGAGGTATCAATTGAACAAGTTAACACTCACAACAGTAGCCACGAGGACTCGCGTCCCCTTTTTAGAATTTTACCTGTTCGTTTGTATTCAGGCAATACAGTGGTCGATGTTCACGCATTCTTAGACGAAGGCTCGTCAGTGACTTATAGAAAGGGAAGTGTTTAACAAACTTGGCGTAAAAGGTGAAAAAAGAACTCTATGTTTGCGTTGGACTGGTAATACCAATCGCATCGAAGAAAAGTCTGAAAAGGCGTCCATAGATATTTCGGGTAGGAGCCTCAACCATAAATTCACACTGGAGATAACCTTGATCTCCCAGTACAGTCGCTTAACACAACTGATATGCAATCGGAATATCAGTACCTTAGAGGGCTTCCCATCGAATCGTACAATAACATAAAACTGTCGGTACTTATTGGTGCTGATAATTGGAAGTTGGCCATACCGCTTAAAGTTAAA
Organism: Eurosta solidaginis; assembly: GCF_040869045.1. Taxonomy (NCBI): domain Eukaryota; kingdom Metazoa; phylum Arthropoda; class Insecta; order Diptera; family Tephritidae; genus Eurosta; species Eurosta solidaginis. Next base: position 269,956,181 of record NC_090319.1, on the reverse strand, counting down.
GTAGGTGCCTGGTGTCAGCCAATTGCCTCCAAGACGCGTTTGGGGTGGACACTGCAGGGGTGTGAGAGAAACCAAAACGACAAATTGCATCTGAATGTACACGTGTGACTGCCAACTGAAATACGATCAACTGCATGAAATAGTGAAGGATTTCTTCGCAGAGGAGTCCCCAAAATCAAAGGAGATCCTTTCAAAGGATGATGCTAAAGCTTTAAATATCATGACCAGCACGTGCCAGCAACTTGGCGATCGTTACGAGATTGGGTTGTTGTGGCGAGATATAAATGCGCCTCTACATGACAGTTATTCAAATGGAATACGACGTCTGATATGCTTAGAAAAGAAATTCGCTAGAGATCCTACCCTGCGATCTATCATGGAACAGCAGATTAACAACTTGGTCAGCAAGGGGTACGCGAAGAAGCTATCGACAGCCGAGATTGAAATTTCCAGAAACAAAGTGTGGTACTTACCAACATTCGTCGTTACAAATCCCAATAAACCTGGTAAAATTCGTATGGTTTGGGACGCTGCTTCGAAAACTAATGGAAAATCACTAAACGACTTTCTCTTAACTGGTCCTGATCTGCTGAACCCACTTGTGCAAATCTTGCTAGCGTTTAGGGTCGGTAGAGTTGCTGTATGTGGAGATATTGCCGAAATGTTTCACCGCATAAAGTTTCGAGAAACAGATATGCACGCTCAGCGATTTATGTGGCGCGATGACGGGGACGATCCGAAACATCCTAGCGTGTATGTTATGCAAGCGCTAACATTTGGTCTCAACTGCGCTCCTTGCATAGCTCATTTCGTACGTAATAAAAATGCAGATAAATTCATGGATGAATTTCCACGGGCAGCGGAATCCATAAAGAAAAATCATTATGTCGACGATTTCATTGACAGCGAAGACGACGAATAATCCGCTCTTAAATTGGCTACGTAGGTTAAGGATATACACCGCGCAGCTGGTTCGATATTCGCGGTTGGTCCTCAAATTCCAGACCCTTGCTGGATAAATTGACGGATGACCCCATATCGGTACACGCGGTAGAAGGGTGGGCGTCTACTACAAATATACTGGGTATGTTTTTGCAGGTTTACGAGACTTCGCCGCGATGTCATTAATGAAAACTTGGCGCCTACAAAAAGGGAGGTTCTCCAGGAGCTAATGTCTATTTTCGATCCTTTGGGGTTTCTCAACTGCTACACTGTAGGGTTGAAAATTCTCCTCCAAGATGTGTGGCGATCCGGTATTGCCTGGGACGATCCGCTATATGACAAACTCTACGACAAATGGTGCCATTGGAAAACTATGGTGCAACTTATAACTGCTGTACAAATTCCTCGCTGTTATTCTTCATTGCTTAAAGGGGCAGACGATGTACAACTGCACACTTTCGTCGATGCAGGAGAAAACGCGTATGCAGTTGTTTGCTATTTAAGAATACAAAAGGGCAACGATGTCTCTGTCACTCTAGCAGCGGCCAAATCCAAAGTCGCACCCCTCAAGCCATTGTCAATCCCGAAGCTGGAATTACAGGCAGCGGTTGTCGGCACCCGACTGGCCTCTACGGCAGCCAGTGTGCAACGAATTGGCATAACGTCTATGCATTGGTGGACCGATTCGAAAACGGTATTGCGGTGGATCCAGATGGATCCCAGAAACTTCCATCAATACGTTATGCATAGGGTTGGTGAGATACTCGAGACATCAAATACAGACCAATGGAGGTGGGTACCCTCGAAGTCGAATCCCGCCGACTTGGCTACTAAAATAACTAGCCCTACTGCTACGGCCTACAAGCCATGGTTTGAAGGGCCGGAGTTTTTAGCGTTAGAGCAGAAGAACTGGCCGCATTTCGCCGACGTAAACTCAAATGATGATGACTTAAAGGAGCTCAGACACTATTGTTTACAAATTGAAATTATACCATTACGAAATATTAAGCTGAACGTTAAATACTTTTCTAACTGGAGACGCTTGTATAGAGCAGTAGCGACCTTCATGCTCTATATACAAAAGCTACATTCAAAAATATCATCTAAAAGAACAAAGTCAGCTATTGACTTCGAAATGATCCAAAAAGCTCAGTGATTTCTCATTAAGTATGCTCAAACACATTTCAACGAGCAGATAACCTTTTTGCTGGACGGGAAACCTTTGAAAAGGTCGAGCAAATTATATTCTCTGGATGTCTACTTGGACGAGACAGGTATAATCAGGAGTAGGAGTCGCGCGGGAAACTTGAATAACAGAAAAGACGCTATTGTCATGCCTGCTTCTAACTACGTCACATTTCTCATCGTACGTTCGGCTCACGAGCAATTTCACCACCAAATGTATGAATCAATTATCAACCATGTACGCGGACAATACCTTATACCACGTCTTAGAGTTCTCTATAAAAATGTTCGTAAATGTTGCCAGCTATGCAAAAACAACAGAAGTATGCCGAAAGCCCCACAAATGGCAGCTCTACCATCGGCAAGACTTGCTGCGTTCGAGAGGCCGTTCACGTACGTCGGCATAGACTATTTCGGTCCCCTACAGGTGGTCGTAGGGAGAAGGCGCGAAAAAGATGGGGTGTAATTTTCACGCGCTTAACAATCCGTGCCATACACATCGAAATAGCATACAGCTTGGACACAAGCTCATGCATAATAGCGATACGCAACTTTATTTCACGACGGGGCTATCCAAGAGAGATATTCACAGACAATGGAACTAACTTCAAGGCGACGGAGAAGGTTATATGCGCTAAGCTCAAGGAGATCAACTTCTCGGATCTTACGCTATCCTTTGACACGATAAAATGGACATTCAACCCTCCAGGTGCACCCCATATGGGTGGGGTGTGGGAAATACTTGTGAGATCTGTCAAAAACGTACTGTATCATATTCTTCCATCTACGAGTTTCAACGACGAGAGTCTACGTAATGCATTATGTGAAGTGGATTTTGTTATCAATTCCAGACCACTCATCTTTGTATCGCTCGAGAGTCACGATGACGAAGCGCTTACTCCCAACCATCTACTTATTGGATCGTCGAGTGGCTAAAAACTTATTTGCAACGACAGCTCCAGCCTTCGTGAACGTTGGCGTCAGTCTCAAAACTTTGCTGACAGTTTTTGGAACAGATGGGTTAAAGAATACATTCCTGTCATATCGCGACTCAGTAGATGGTTCGCGAAACAGCCCCCGGTACGTGTAGACGATATCGTAATAATAGTAGATCAAAATCTCCCCCGAAATTGTTGGCCGAAAGGTAGAGTAATAGACGTTGTGTCAGCTAAGGATGGCCAAGTTCGAAGCGTGAAAGTCAAAACATCAGCTGGTATACTTCATCGACCCGTAGTCAAAATTGCAGTACTAGATGTCCGCGATATACGAAGTAAACATACTGAGACTATAGTTCGTTTACAGGCGAGGGGATGTCACCGACAGTTTCGATTAATTCGGTGTGAACCTAACATGAACTACATTGTTGCTAATTTGCACATTTTCCTTATTCTTTGTTTTAATTTCACTTTCCTACTTAGCATATAGCATACAAATACATGATATGCTTTGTTACATACTCGCATACATGAATATTTTTATGTACAATCTAACGGCAGAATCAGCTCATACTTAAAAGGTATAAATACTGAAATAACTGTGTAAAATGTTTAGTTTTATCAGAGGCAACGAATAAAGTTAAAGTTTAAAAGCATCCGCTTAATAAAATCTTTGTTCTTATTTTTTCTGAAAAACAGGCGCGTTAAGTGAACGCAACACGCTCTATCCCCTTTTTTAAGGACTTACAAATTCTGAGATTCGCGACAAGGTTAATATATTATATATGATGTATATTGGAACGATTTTCCGTCATCCCTTGTCAAATTTGGTTTTGCGACAAACCGGTTTCTCGAGAACGAAAATCGGCACTGATGATAGCACAACGCCGAAATCCACCCTGTCGGAATATCAACAACTCAGCGTGAGCTTGAATTGCACATTACATTTCAGATAAATTACTTTTCTACATAACACGTGGCACCGCCCGTTTAAAAGAAATGTCTCCCCATTTCCTCTTAAAATAAAACTAGATAAGTGAAATATCATTGATTCAAAACAATTTTTTGCTAAGTTATAGCTTATTCATCTAGTCTATGACCCTTTTAAACTTGATTTATATCTAAGTTGCCGTGGTCTTTAACCGATCCCGTCCATTTTTGCTAGAAATATTTTCTACTACAGGAAAAATTTATTTACCAAATTTTATAAGGATCCGTTCATTTTTCTTCGGATTTTGTTACGATAGGTTTAACGATTTTTATTTTATGATTAATAATATTTTTATACTCAGTTGAGCAGAGCTCACAGAGTATATTACCTTTGATTGGATAACGGTTGGTTGTACAGGTATAAAGGAATCGAGATAGATATATACTTCCATATATCAAAATCATCAGCATCGAAACAAAATTTGATTGAGCAATGTCCGTCCGTCCGTCCGTCTGTCCGTTAACACGATAACTTCAGTAAATTTTGAGGTATATTGATGAAATTTGGTATGTAAGTTCATGGGCGACTCATATATAAGTCGTACAAAAATTTACCAATCCTTGTGAAATTTAGTAGGGGCTTAGATTCTAGGACGATAACTGTTCTCTGTGAAAAAGGGCGAAATCGGTTTAAGCCACGCTCAGTTTTTATACACAGTCGACCGTCTGTCCTTCCGCTCGGCCCTTAACACGATAACTTGAGCAAAAATATATATATCTTTACTAAACTTAGTACACGTACTTATCTGAACTCACTCTGTATTGGTATAAAAAATGGCCGAAATCCGACTATGACCACGCCCACTTTTTCGATATCGAAAATTACGAAAAATGAAAAAAATGCCATAATTCTATACCAAATACGAAAAAAGGGATGAAACATGGTAATTGGATTGGTTTATTGACGCAAAATATAACTTTAGAAAAAAACTTTGTAAAATGTGTGTAACACCTACCGTATTAAGTAGAAGAAAATGAACTTTTTCATGTAAGGCGAAATCAAAAGCCCTTGGAATTTTGGCAGGAATACTGTTCATGGTATTACATATATAAATAAATTTGCGGTACCCGACAGATGATGTTCTGGGTCAAATTGGTCCACATTTTGGTCAATATCTCGAAAACGCCTTCACATATACAACTACCACCACTCCCTTTTAAAACCTTCACTAATATTTTTATTTATACCCATATCGTACAAACAAATTCTAGAGTCACCCCTGGTCCATCTATATGGCAATATCTCGAAAAGGCGTCCACCTATAGAACTAAGGCCCACTCCCTTTTAAAATACTCATTAACGCCTTTCATTTGATACCCATATCGTACAAACGCATTATAGAGTCAACTGTGGTCCACCTTTATAATGATATCTCGAAAAGGCGTCCACCTATAGAACTAAGTCCCACTCCTTTTTAAAATATCCATTAACACCTTTTATTTGATACCCATATCGTACAAACAAATTCAAGAGTCACCTCTGGTCCACCTTTATGGCGATATCTCGAAAAGGCGTCTACCTATAGAACTAAGGCCCACTCCCTTTTAAAATACTCATTAACGCCTTTCATTTGATACCCATATCGTACAAACAAATTCTAGAGTCACCCTGGTCCACCTTTATGGCGATATCTCGAAAAGGCGTCCACCTATAGAACTAAGGTCCACTCCCTTTTAAAATACTCATTAACGCCTTTCATTTGATACCCATATCGTACAAACGCATTATAGAGTCAACTGTGGTCCACCTTTATAATGATATCTCGAAAAGGCGTCCACCTATAGAGCTAAGTCCCACTCCTTTTTAAAATATCCATTAACACCTTTTATTTGATACCCATATCGTACAAACAAATTCTAGAGTCACCTCTGGTCCACCTTTATGGCGATATCTCGAAAAGGCGTCCACCTATAGAACTAAGGCCCACTCCCTTTTAAAATACTCATTAACGCCTTTCATTTGATACCCATATCGTCAAACAAATTCTAGAGTCACCCTGGTCCACCTTTATGGCGATATCTCGAAAAGGCGTCCACCTATAGAACTAAGGCCCACTCCCTTTTAAAATACTCATTAACGCCTTTCATTTGATACCCATATCGTCAAACAAATTCTAGAGTCACCCTGGTCCACCTTTATGGCGATATCTCGAAAAGGCGTCCACCTATCGAACTAAGGTCCACTCCCTTTTAAAATACTAATTAACGCCTTTCATTTGATACCCATATCGTACAAACGCATTATAGAGTCAACTGTGGTCCACCTTTATAATGATATCTCGAAAAGGCGTCCACCTATAGAACTAAGTCCCACTCCTTTTTAAAATATCCATTAACACCTTTTATTTGATACCCATATCGTACAAACAAATTCTAGAGTCACCTCTGGTCCACCTTTATGGCGATATCTCGAAAAGCGTCCACCTATAGAACTAAGGCCCACTCCCTTTTAAAATACTCATTAACGCCTTTAATTTGATACCCATATCGTACAAACAAATTCTAGAGTCACCCTGGTCCACCTTTATGGCGATATCTCGAAAAGGCGTCCACCTATAGAACTAAGGTCCACTCCGTTTTAGAATACTCATTAACACCTTTCATTTGATACCCACATCGTACAAACAAATTCTAGAGTCAACCCTGGTCCACCTTTATGGCGATATCTCGAAAAGGCGTCCACACATAGAACTAAGGCCCACGCCCTTTTAAAATACTCATTAACACCTTTCATTTGATACCCATTTCGTACAAACAAATTCTAGAGTCACCCCTGGTCCACCTTTTCGGCGATATCCCTAAATGGCGTCCACCTATAGAACTATGGCCCACTCCCTCTTAAAATACTACTTAATACCTTCCATTTGATACGAATGTCATACAAACACATACCAGGGTTACCCTAGGTTCATTTTCCTACATGGTGATTTTCCTTTATTTTGTCTCCATAGCTCTCAGCTGAGTATGTAATGTTCGGTTACATCCGAACTTAGCCTTCCTTACTTGTTAAAATTGATTTTATCGCAAGTGGGCGGTGCCATGCCCATTAAATTTTTTTTTCAAATTTTTATCAAGAGTTTCAAACACGTAAAATTTCAACTTTCTAGGTGTATTATTTACTAAATAATCAGGTTTTTTGTGTTTTCCAAAATGTTATATATATAAAAAGTGGGCGTGGTTATCATCCGATTTCGCTCATTTTCAATGCCAATCTATTCTGGGCCCAGATAAGCTCGTGTACCAAATTTGGTGAAGATATTTCAATATTTAATCAAGTTATCGTGTTAACGGACAGACGGACGGACGGACGGACATGGCTCAATCGAATTTTTTTTCGATACTGATGATTTTGCTATATGGAAGTCTATATCTATCTCGATTCCTTTATACCTGTGCAACCAACCGTTATCCAATCAAAGTGCTTTGCACACAGAGTATAAAAACGAAGAAACATTAAATAAGAGATAAGAGTGTACTTAAATGTTGCCCACCACTGACACCACTCACCATGAACTACAGCGCATTCACCTTTCTGCCTGGAATGTGGACTTTCACCAGTGGAATGTGGAACTTGATTAATTTTCTCTTCCAAAGCTCACACCTTTGTGTGGACCCGTCTTTCAATTTTCCTCTTAGATGGCGCGCTAACAGCAATGTGTGAGCAGAGGTGTGAATTTAATCTGCAGGGCTGCAAAATAGAATTTTTTTGTTAAATCCGTTCAATTCAAGCTGAGTTAGGGCGTTTGTGAAATATCGAGGTGGGATATGTCTTTTCAAAACAAATTCTGAGATATGGCGTTTTCGAATTGGTAGCCGCTTTTATCCCCAAAACCATGAAATATAAAATAAGAATTGTTTAATGAATCTGGTTAACCCCCAATGATTTCTCAACAACTTCATTTGTTCCCTATATCTGCATATGTATGTACGTATATGTACGTATGTCTGTTTGTGTGATTCGTGCATTACAATGCATTAATTGTTCATTGACACTATGGAGTAACGCCTTTTTAATCAAAAACAATACGAATCTATGTTAGTTTGAATGTAAATGGAACGCTTGGATGTGTAAAAGCGAGACGTGAGTTTTTTAAATATTGAATGCATTGATTTTAAATTGATTTGACAGGCTAACAGGGAGGCGACATACAAATTTGCTCATTGCATTTACCTACGACCTTTGGAATTGCATTTTGCGAACGAGTTAAAAGAACAACCCAAAAATGTCATCAAAATCAAATATTTCAACATTTGAAAGAATTTTTTGGTTTTGTGTAAATACATGCATGTGTGAGTGGATATGCTAATTTATACATATATATACGTACTGCGTCGATTTATTAACAGATATCGCGCCATCGATTTTTCGATAGGATTAGGAAAAAAGTTCCACTACGCATACCCAAACAAATAATTTTCGAGCCTGTGAAATTTCATTTTTTTACCTTGTTTCGACTTTGATTATTAAGGTTTTTTTCATAACCTACTAAAAAAATTTTCTATTGTAACGAATTTTCTGCAAATCCTCTTATTTGCAATCCTCCGCTAAGTTCGAATCACTAAACTGTTGAATAAATAACTCCAATATTGAATAATGGAAAAATGGCCTTTATTAAAGTACTTCACAATAACACTCAAACTTTGCAACGAATAGCTTGCTTAATAACCAAACTGATTGAAACTCTACTATCAAAATAATTCCGCTATTGCTCGCTAGATATCGTCTTAATCGAAACTCAAATCAAACTGAATTACAGCGCCTCTACATCTGTCGCCTTTTATACTCTTTGGTTTCCTCGTTCGCATTTTTCTAGAATCTACTAGCATTGTCCATGAGCTCTCAACCTTCTCAGCTATAACTAAAATTACACAATTTTATACATCTTTTAGGCGCTTCCAGAATCTACTAGTCCAGTAGCTCTCAAACTTCTCAGATATATGCATGTGTTAGTGCATTGACTCTCCGCTGCTCGTATACGTACATGGTACATATATGTAGACGCAGTTATTGTTTCGTCCGGCGGCCACCGTGGTGTGATGGGTAGCGTGCTCCGCCTATCACACCGTATGCCCTGGGTTCAACTCCCGGGCAAAGCAACATCAAAATTTTAGAAATAAGATTTTTCAATTAGAAGAAAATTTTTCTAAGCGGGGTCGCCCCTCGGCAGTGTTTGGCAAGCACTCCGGGTGTATTTCTGCCATGAAAAGCTCTCAGTGAAAACTCATCTGCTTTGCAGATGCCGTTCGGGGTCGGCATAAAACATGTAGGTCCTGTCCGGCCAATTTGTAGGGAAAATCAAGAGGAGCACGACGCAAATTGGAAGAGAAGCTCGGCCTTAGATCTCTTCGGAGGTTATCGCGCCTTACATTTATTTATTTTTTTGTTTAGTTATTGTTTCGTTTATGTAGATACATAATGATTGAATTATTGATGTGCATGCACGTCACTGCTTAGCATCGGCTTAGAGACGATAGCATCGCTCAGTGCTGCTAACATTCGTTACAATATGTATACCCTGTCCGACCCAAAAATGTTCGCTAAAAAAAATATTTTTTTTTTTTTTCAAAAAACTGTTATCGACACGTTTTTAGCGGACATTTTTGGATTGGACAGGGTATACATATGAAAATTTTTTTAGTAGGTCTTGAAAAAAAACCTCAAAAATCAAAGTCGAAAAAAGTAAAAAAAATGAAATTTCGCAGGCTCGAAAATTATTTCTTTGGCTATGCGTAGTGGAACTTTTTTCCTGAGCCCAAATCCTATCGAAAAATCGATGGCGCCATATCGGTTAATAAATCCACCCAGTGTAGTATATAAGTATAGTAAGTAATCTAAGGAAGTAGGCGAGGCGATAAACGTGTAAACCGATGGCTCTTAAGTAATGGAAGGAGAAGTGTCTGCGGTATACTGCGCAGATCCAGAAATAAACAAATCCTAGAAGCTGCAAGATAACTGTAATATTTTTCAGGCGGAAACATTAGCCGCGACCGAAATCAGTAGAAAAATTGGAGGAAATATTGGCGTTCATTTTTATGCTCACAGCCAAGCAGAAATTAAAACAATAATCTAACATAGGACAACATCTAAAAGTGTTTTAGAGCTTAAGCGATCCCTGAGAAGAATCCGAATAAGGAGAAGTATACATCTATATTGGGAGCTTAAGTTCAGGATGGGTATTCTGACTGGACACTACCTTCTGGCGTCACATGCATTTAAATTATGCCTAGTCAGTAATAGCAGATGTAGAAAGTGCAGGTTGGAGAAGAAGTATGTTTTACGTTCGTGCCCTTGCAATGTATCTAAAGTGAATGCATACATATCTTCACACATAACACGCGCGGTGTCTAATAGCGTTTTCTTTTCTGAAATAAATTGTTACCTAAGTAAATGGTTGAGCCTTAATAGAGTTACTGCTACTCCAGAAAATTTTCAACATTTATAGTGCATAAAAAGAACATTCCAACTCACCATATTCACTCATATTAATAGAGTATATGTGGGACTTAAGAGCTAATTGAGAGTTTCACAGAGTTGCACTGCCACACCGCCATTTTATACAGGGTAAAAGTGTAACGCTCTTGCATTGTGAGCAGGCAACAATTTTCACAAAAGAACGAAATATCCCGTAAATGCGTTGCCTGTTTTTTAGAATAGACCCTTGCGCGGCGTACAAAAAGCGTAACATTTTAGCCAGAAAAGAAAACGCTATAAGAATTTTCTGACACCGCGTTTTCCTCTACTCCAACATTTTCACACGCTTTCAGCAAGTGCATTGAATCAGCTTATGAATGTGTGTACGAATGTGTAAGCATGCGCTTGGTTACATGACTTTTGTTATTCTGTTAGACTTACGCCCCGATTCTGAGCGTTACCGGTAAAATAGTACCTAGAACATTATGTAACCGAATATCGTTACCAGTTCTTGTATCCGCAATTCTGGCCCAAGTGGTAACGCTGTCATCACCGAAAAACTCACCAGTGTCTGTGGAGAAATTTGAAAAGTAGTTTTCTTCGCTCTCACGGTTGCCACTTTGGTCCATTTGGAAAATGGACCCTTCCAACACCATTTGGTCCGCTGGTCCCTTTTCTTCAATTTTGGTCCTTTTTAGGCAGTAGCCACGATTGGCACTTTTCTTTCTTTTCCACCCAGGTAAAAATTCACAATATTGCCCCAAAATTCGCCACACTTTCGTTAGCCCCCATATAATTTTGAATTTACTTCAATGGAACTCTCACCATAAAAAATTGCTCAGTCAATAAAATGTACCAGACCAATAACATTTCACCTAGGATATAATTTATGCCAGGCATTAAAAAGAAAGGTGTGAGGTATCTTGATGGAATTTGGTATGTAGGTTCCTGGGCACTCATCTCAGATCGCTATTTAAAATGAACGATATCGGACAATAACCACGCCCACTTTTTCGATATCGAAAATTTCGAAAAATCGAAAAAGTGCGATAATTCATTACCAAATATGGATTAAGCGATGAAACTTGGTAGGTGAGTTGAACATATGACGCAGAATAGGAAACTAGTAAAATTTTGGACAATGGGCGTGGCACCGCCCACTTTTAAAAGAAGGTAATTTAGAAGTTTTGCAAGCTGTAATTTGGCAGTCGTTGAAGATAGCATGATGAAATTTGGCAGGAACGTTACTCTTATTACTATATGTCTGCTTAATAAAAATTAGCAAAATCGGGGAACGACCACGCCCACTTTTAAAAATTTTTTTTTTTAAATTCAAATTTTAAAAGAAAAGTTAATATCTTTACAATATATAAGTAAATTATGTCAACATTCAACTCCAGTAATGATATGTTGCAACAAAATACAAAAATAAAAGAAAATTTCAAAATGGGCGTGGCTCCGCCCTTTTTCATTTAATTTGTCTAGGATACCTTTAATGCCATAAGTCGAACAAACATTTACCAATCCTTAGATTCTAGGACGATAACTGTTTTCTGTGAAAAAGGGCGAAATCGGTTGAAGCCACGCCCAGCTTTTATACACAGTCGACCGTCTGTCCTTCCGCTCGGCCGTTAACACGATAACTTGAGCAAAAATCGATATATCTTGACGCAAAATATAACTTTAAAAAAAATCTTGGGAAAATGGGTGTGACACCTACCATATTAATTAGAAGAAAATGAAAAAGTTTTGCAGGGCGAAATCAAAAGCCCTTGGAATCTTGGAAGGAATACTGTTCGTGGTATTACATATATAAATAAATTAGCGGTACCCGACAGATGATGTTCTGGATCACCCTGGTCCACATTTTGGTCGATATCTCGAAAACGCCTTCACATATACAACTAAGGTCACTCCCTTTTAAACCCTCATTAATACCTTTAATTTGATGCCCATATCGTACAAACACATTCTAGAGTCACCCCTGGTCCACGTTTATGGCGATATATCGAAAAGGCGTCCACATATAGAAGTAAGGCTCACTCCTTTTTAAAATACCCATTAACACCTTTCATTTGATACCCATATCGTACAAAAAAATTCTAGAGTCACCCCTGGTCCACGTTTATGGCGATATCCCGAAAGGGCGTCCACCCATAGAACTAAGGCCCACTCCCTTTTAAAACACTTATTAACACCTTTCGTTTGATGCCCATATTGTACAAACGCATTCTAGAGTCAACCCTTGTCCACTTTTATAACGATATTCCGAAAAGGCGTCCACCTATAGAACTAAGGCCCACTCCCTTTTAAAATACTCATTAACACCTTTCGTTTGATACCCATATAGTACAAACAAATTCTAGAGTCACCCCTGGTCCACCTTCATGGCGATATCTCGAAAAGGCGTCCACATATAGAACTAAGGCCCACGCCCTCTTAAAATACTCATTAACACCTTTCATTTGATACTCATATCGTACAAACAAATTCTAGAGTCACCCCTGGTCCATCTTTATGGCGATATCTCGAAAAGGCGTCCATCTATAGAACTTAGACCCACGCCCTTTTAAAATACTCATTAATGCCTTTCATTTGATACCCATATCGTAAAAAATAAATTCTAGAGTCACCCCTGGTCCACCTTTATGGCGATATCTCGAAAAGGCGTCCACATATAGATCTAAGGCCCACGCCCTCTTAAAATACTCATTAACACCTTTCATTTGATACTCATATCGTACAAACAAATTCTAGAGTCACCCCTGGTCCATCTTTAAGGCGATATCTCGAAAAGGCGTCCACCTATAGAACTAAGGCACACTCCCTTTTAAAATACTCATTAACACCTTTCATTTGATACCCATATAGTATAAACAAATTCTAGAGTCACCCCTGGTCCACCTTTATGGCGATATCTCGAAAAGGCGTCAACCTATAGAACTTAGGCCCACGCCCTCTTAAAATACTCATTAACACCTTTCATTTGATACCCATATAGTACAAACAAATTCTAGAGTCACCCCTGGTTCACCTTTATGGCGATATCTCGAAAAGGCGTCCACATATAGAACTAAGGCCCACGCCCTCTTAAAATACTCATTAACACCTTTCATTTGATACTGATATCGTACAAACAAATTCTAGAGTCACCCCTGGTCCATCTTTATGGCGATATCTCGAAAAGGCGTCCACCTATAGAACTAAGGCCCACTCCCTTTTAAAATACTCATTAACACCTTTCATTTGATACTCATATCGTACAAACAAATTCTAGAGTCACCCCTGGTCCACCTTTATGGCGATATCTCGAAATGGCGTCCACCTATAGAACTTAGGCCCACGCCCTTTTAAAATACTCATTAACACCTTTCATTTGATACCCATATAGTACAAACAAATTCTAGAGTCACCCCTGGTCCACCTTTATGGCGATATCTCGAAAAGGCGTCCACATATAGAACTAAGGCCTACGCCCTCTTAAAATACTCATTAACACCTTTCATTTGATACTCATATCGTACAAACAAATTCTAGAGTCACCCCTGGTCCACCCTAATGGCGATATCTCGAAAAGGCGTCCACATATAGAACTAAGGCCCACGCCCTCTTAAAATACTCATTAACACCTTTCATTTGATACTCATATCGTACAAACAAATTCTAGAGTCACCCCTGGTCCACCTTTATGGCGCTATCTCGAAAAGGCGTCCAAATATAGATCTAAGGCCCACGCCCTCTTAAAATACTCATTAACACCTTTCATTTGATACTCATATCGTACAAACAAATTCTAGAGTCACCCCTGGTCCATCTTTATGGCGATATCTCGAAAAGGCGTCCACCTATAGAACTAAGGCCCACTCCCTTTTAAAATACTCATTAACACCTTTCATTTGATACTCATATCGTACAAACAAATTCTATTGTCACCCCTGGTCCACCTTTATGGCGATATCTCGAAAAGGCGTCCACATATAGATCTAAGGCCCACGCCCTCTTAAAATACTCATTAACACCTTTCATTTGATACTCATATCGTACAAACAAATTCTAGAGTCACCCCTGGTCCACCTTTATGGCGATATCTCGAAAAGGCGTCCACATATAGATCTAAGGCCCACGCCCTCTTAAAATACTCATTAACACCTTTCATTTGATACTCATATCGTACAAACAAATTCTAGAGTCACCCCTGGTCCACCTTTATGGCGATATCTCGAAAAGGCGTCCACATATAGATCTAAGGCCCACGCCCTCTTAAAATACTCATTAACACCTTTCATTTGATACTCATATCGTACAAACAAATTCTAGAGTCACCCCTGGTCCACCTTTATGGCGATATCTCGAAAAGGCGTCCACATATAGATCTAAGGCCCACGCCCTCTTAAAATACTCATTAACACCTTTCATTTGATACTCATATCGTACAAACAAATTCTAGAGTCACCCCTGGTCCATCTTTATGGCGATATCTCGAAAAGGCGTCCACATATAGATCTAAGGCCCACGCACTCTTAAAATACCCATTAACACCTTTCATTTGATACTCATATCGTACAAACAAATTCTAGAGTCACCCCTGGTCCACCTTTATGGCGATATCTCGAAAAGGCGTCCACATATAGATCTAAGGCCCACGCCCTCTTAAAATACTCATTAACACCTTTCATTTGATACTCATATCGTACAAACAAATTCTAGAGTCACCCCTGGTCCATCTTTATGGCGATATCTCGAAAAGGCGTCCACATATAGATCTAAGGCCCACGCCCTCTTAAAATACTCATTAACACCTTTCATTTGATACTCATATCGTACAAACAAATTCTAGAGTCACCCCTGGTCCACCTTTATGGCGATATCTCGAAAAGGCGTCCACATATAGATCTAAGGCCCACGCCCTCTTAAAATACTCATTAACACCTTTCATTTGATACTCATATCGTACAAACAAATTCTAGAGTCACCCCTGGTCCATCTTTATGGCGATATCTCGAAAAGGCGTCCACATATAGATCTAAGGCCCACGCCCTCTTAAAATACTCATTAACACCTTTCATTTGATACTCATATCGTACAAACGAATTCTAGAGTCACCCCTGGTCCACCTTTATGGCGATATCTCGAAAAGGCGTCCACATATAGATCTAAGGCCCACGCCCTCTTAAAATACTCATTAACACCTTTCATTTGATACTCATATCGTACAAACAAATTCTAGAGTCACCCCTGGTCCATCTTTATGGCGATATCTTGAAAAGGCGTCCACCTATAGAACTAAGGCCCACTCCCTTTTAAAATACTCATTAACACCTTTCATTTGATACCCATATAGTACAAACAAATTCTAGAGTCACCCCTGGTCCACCCTAATGGCGATATCTCGAAAAGGCGTCCACATATAGAACTAAGGCCCACGGCCTCTTAAAATACTCATTAACACCTTTCATTTGATACTCATATCGTACAAACAAATTCTAGAGTCACCCCTGGTGCACCTTTATGGCGCTATCTCGAAAAGGCGTCCAAATATAGATCTAAGGCCCACGCCCTCTTAAAATACTCATTAACACCTTTCATTTGATACTCATATAGTACAAATAAATTCTAGAGTCACCCCTGGTCCACCTTTATGGCGATATCTCGAAAAGGCGTCCATTTATAGAACTTAGGCCCACTCCCTTTTAAAATTATCATTAACACATTTCATTTGATATCCATATCGTACAAACAAATTCTAGTCAGGCCTGGCCACCTTTATGGCGATATCCCTAAATGGCGCCCATCTATAGAACTATGGCCCACTTCCTCTTAAAATACTCTTTAATACCTTCCATTTGGTACACATGTCATACAAACACATTCCAGGGTTACCCTAGGTTCTTTTTACAACATGGTGATTTTCCCTTACTTTGTCTCCACAGCTCTCAACTGAGTATATAATGTTCGGTTACACCCGAACTTAGCCTTTCTTACTTGTTACTATTATCTTTACTTATTTGCGCTTACAATTCTTTATTTTTCAGTTTTGCCTTTTTCTAAACAACAGCTGTTGTGTGGTTATTTCGATGTAACACCTACTTTTGTGGGTAAAAAATTATCCGGCTACTTTCGTGGGTAGATACCGTTGCCGTGGTGAAGGATGTTGTTACCACACTAGAATCGGGGCGTTAGTAAGAATTTAAGAATTAGAATAAATATGTATATGTTTATGTAGTAACTAAATAGCGCATAAGAATTATGTATAAATACGCTGAAGTTTTTATTAATAAAGAAGATTCGGTATTCGGCACTCGAGGGTGCCACTTCCTTAAAAAATCTTGTTTGAACATTTAGGGTATTCGGCACTTAATGGTGCCTCTACCAAAATAAATAATTTAATTTATTCTACACCCTGCACTCGGCAGGCAGAGACTTCAGCTATTAGGAGTGTCACAGCTAGCAGACCTAGAAGCAGCAAGCGGCATATTCCTAGACAGTTTCTAGAAAGAGCAAAGAGCACGGACCTATTTCAAAGTATAGGTCTTGATTTTTCAGTTTAGTGCTCAAGCAGATTTCTACTAACACTATGGACCTATTCAGTGTATGTAAATTCCTCACGAGCTACCCAGTTTAACCTAACCTAATCTAGTACGTTGCTTACATATTAAAGCAAATCACTTAAACTCGCAATTACCTCGTAACTAGAGCTTACGATTTCTCGAACTTGTTCAAGAAGACATTTCTCGCGAGTATCCCATTCAAGCGAGGTTCTCGAATTACTCGAAAGGCTCGTAAAGCACGCAAGCTTCTCGACATTCAATTTAATCGATTCCATTGGCTGTTTTGTATAGAGCTTACGATTTCTCTTGGCGCAAAAGCGAAAATTTCCACAAAAACCACAACTAAAAAACACCGAAATGTATAGACTACTGCCAATACAGCGACTGAATTGAAAGTCGAGAAGCTCGCGAGAAGCCATATTCTCCACGTCTCGTTAAAAAAATAAAATATTGTGAATAAAATTATATGTATAATATATAGGTTTTGAGTTAAATGTCATTGAAAAGCAATATAAGCAATACCAAGTGCCTAAATACTGCCCATACAGCAATTAAGTTTATGTCGAGAAGCTCACGAGATTTACGAGTACTTCGAAACACGAGAATCTCGCGAGAAGTCAAGTTCTCGATTTCTCGAGCCTCGAAATATCGCTTGCGTTCGAGAAGAAATCGTAAGCTCTCCTCGTAACCATGGAAACCGCGCATATAAAAAATTCTTCATATAACTTTGCGCGGCTTACACGGTTAGGAACTTTGAGAGCTTTCATGAGCTGCCCCATTGTAAAAACATTGGATTATCGTGAACGTAAAAACAATTGCAGTGAAGCCTATGCAAAATTTATATACTATAATTGATTTACTCATCGATATCCCACCAAAAAAATTAGGCCCAGTTTTCAGAGCACCCAAAAAACTGCACAATCACCCTAAATTTTCAACTTTAATTATACTCAGTTGAGCAGAGTTCACAGAGTATATTAAGTTTGATTGGATAATGGTTGGTTGTACAGGTATAAAGGAATCGAGATAGATATAGACTTTCATATATCAAAATCATGAGGATCGAAAAAAAATTTGATTGAGCCATGTCCGTCCGTCCGTCCGTTAACACGATAACTTGAGTAAATTTTGAGGTATCTTGATGAAATTTGGTATGTAGGTTCCTGAGCACTCATCTCAGATCGCTATTTAAAATAAACGATATCGGACTATAACCACGCCCACTTTTTCGATATCGTAAATTTCGAAAAACCGAAAAAGTGCGATAATTCATTACCAAAGACAGATAAAGCGATGAAACTTGGTAGGTGAGTTGAACTTATGGCGCAGAATAGAAAAATTGTAAAATTTTGGATAATAAGCGTGGCACCGCCCACTTTTAAAAGAAGGTAATTTAGAAGTTTTGCAAGCTGTAATTTGGCAGTCGTTGAAGATATCATGATGAAATTTGGCAGGAATGTTACTCGTATTACTATATGTACGCTTAATAAAAAATAGCAAAATCGGAGAAGGTCCACGTCCACTTTAAAAAAAAAATTTTTTTAAAGTAAAATTTTAACAAAAAATTTAATATCTTTACAGTATATAAGTAAATTATGTCAACATTCAACTCCAGTAATGACATGGTGCAACAAAATACAAAAATAAAAGAAAATTTCAAAATGGGCGTGGCTCCGCCCTTTTTCATTTAATTTGTCTAGGATACTTTTAATGCCATAAGTCGAACAAATATTTACCAATCCTTTTGAAATTTGGTACGGGCATAGATTTTTATTTTTATACATCCGTTTGTCCTTCCGCATGGCCGTTAACGCGATAACTTGAGCAAAAATCGACATCTTTACTGAACTTAGTTCACGTACTTACCTGAACTCACTTTATTTTGGTATAAAAAATGAACGAAATCCGACTATGACCACGCCCACTTTTTCGATATCGAAAATTACGAAAAATGAAAAAAATGCCATAATTCTATACCAGATACGAAAAAAGGGATGAAACATGGTAATTGGATTGGTTTATTGACGCGAAATATAACTTTAGAAAAAACTTTGTAAAATGGTTGTGACACCTACCATATCAAGTAGAAGAAAATGAAAAAGTTCTGCAGGGCGAAATAAAAAAACCCTTGAAATCTTGGCAGGTATTACATATATAAATAAATTAGCGGTATCCTACAGATGATGTTCTGGGTCACCCTGGTCCACATTTTGGTCGATATCTGGAAAACGCTTTCACATATACAACTACCACCACTCTCTTTTAAAACCCTCATTAATACCTTTAATTTGATACCCATATCGTACAAACACATTCTAGAGTCACCGCTGGTCCACCTTTATGGCGATATCTCGAAAAGGCGGCCACCTATAGAACTAAGCCCCACGCCCTTCTAAAATACTCATTAACACCTTTCATTTGATACCCATATCGTACAAACATATTCTAGTCATCCCTGGTCCATCTTTATGGCGATATCTCGAAAAAGCGTATACCTATAGAACGAAGGCCCAATCCCTTTTAAAAATACCCATTAACACCTTTCATTTGATACCCATATCGTACAAACAAAGTCTAGAGTCACCCCTGGTCCACATTTACTGCGATACCTCGAAAAGGCGTCTACCTATAGAACTAAGGCCCACTCCCTTTTAAAATACTCATTAACACCTTTCGTTTGATACCCATATTGTACAAACGCATTCTAGAGTCACCCATGGTCCACCTTTATGGCGATATCTCGAAAAGCCGACCACCTATACAACTACCACCACTCCCTTTTAAAAACCCTCGTTAATACATTTCTTTTGATACCCATATTGTACTAACAAACTCTAGGGCCACCCCTGCTCCACCTTTATGACGATATCTCGAAACGGCGTCCACCTATGGGACTAAGGATTACTCCCTTTTAAAATACTCATTAACACCTTTCATTTGATACCCATATCGTGCAAACAAATTCTAGAGTCAACCCTGATTCACCTTTATAGCGATATCCCTAAATAGCGTCCACCTATAGAACTATGGCACACTCCCTCTTTAATGCCTTTCATTTGATACGAATGTCATACAAACACATTCCAGGGTTTCCCTCGGTTCATTTTCCTACCTGGTTATTTTCGTTTATGTTGTCACCCTAGCTCTCAACTGAGTATGTAATGTTCGGTTACACCCGAACTTAACCTTCCTTACTTGTTTTAACTTGTTAAATGTATATAATCCTTCTGTTTTTGTATGCCGGTGTAGTTAATTCAAATTTATATCGTTTTTTTGTGCCAGTTGGTTTATGAGCGGAACTCAATATTCTCAAAATATCTCGTTGTTTAGGTTGCACGAACTGATTAGACCATACTAGTGCAACTTCAGTGCTGAGAAATTTACTACCGGCATATAGACAGTTCCTTTTCATTCTGTAGAAGGAGACTTTAAAATCGACGAAGAGGTTATGTGTGTTAATTATTTTTCGCGGTTTTTTTCAAGTTTTGGAGCATAGTGAAAATCTGGTCGATGGATTTACAAGGTCTGAAGCCGCACCTATAAGGTCCAATCAGACGATTCACCGTGGGCTTCAATCTTTCGCACAATACCCTGCACATGACTGTATATGCGATACTAAGAATACTTATTCCACGATAGTTGGTGCAGTTTTCAGGATCCCACTTTTCGCGGATTCAGCAAAGAGCACTTAAATACTAATCGTCGGGCATGCACTCGTCCGACAATATTCTTAACGGGAGATGGTGTGTCACCGTCGTACTTGAATAGCCCAGCAAACCTGGGGCCTCGTTCTTTTTTAATCTGATTGTTGCTATTCTGACTTCGTCATAGTCGGGTGGGAGAACATTAATCCCATTATCATCGCTTGCGGGCTCGGTCTCATTCTCTTCCCTGTGCGTTTGATGCCTCTCTCTATTTAGGAGTACATAAAAGTGCTCCCTCCATAATCTAAGTACTTCTGGACATCGATTACCAAACCACTGTTTCTTTTATGGCAGTTTGCAACGGGCTTAAAACCTGCTGTCTGGCGCGGAATTTTTATGATAAAATTTGCCGTCGTTTTTCCTGGTGGCCAGCAGCTCAAGCTACTCGCAATCACGCCTCTGCGTCTGCTTCTCCTTTTTTCCTCCAGTCAAGGCATCTCGCTTCCTTTTTCAACTAGCGGTAGCATTCACACACTCTTCTTGTTGCGTTCGATTTTAACGTAGCCATGTAGGCAGTGCCTTTGCTTTCAGTTGCAACGCGGCGTTCTTCATCGTACCAATGGTTTTTCCGTTGTGGCCGGTAACCAATTTACCAATTACAAATACAACACTAAATATGAATTCAAGGCGAATGTAAAGGAAAGGCTTGATAGTTTTCTTATCTTCCATCCTCCATCGCAGTCGTCGTATGAAGATAGTGTCAGCCTATGCGTTCAAGGAGCCAATACACAGCCGGACAGAGGCAAATCATAGTCTTCTAAAGTTCAGCAATGGTCCTCATTGCAAGAAGTTTTACCTTTTCTCGGCAAATGGTTTGAATATGGCAACCTTAAAGCCAAGGTACAAGCTATGCTGCGGGCTTTCTTCTTAGATGTATGTACGTCCAAACAAAGTTAAAAAGAGAACCTAAGTGTTGCGGGTGCAAAATTCTTACCGTCGTCTTAAGGTGTAACACTGCTAGCCAACGAAAAAAAATTGTACATGACAAAGATATGGCAACTACTCACGTAATCTAAAAACTAAACAATGACCTGCTTAAGGACACACATACATATGCACGCACGTTTATATGTGTGTATGTATCGATATGAGACGGTTATGAGAACTTTCCACAACTTGCATGGGAACTTTCAACAAATTTTAAAAAGTTTAAATTACGTAAAATAATAGAATTTTTATTGCACTGTTTACTTTATGAAAAAAAGGATTAGAGCAATCTAAAGGGAGAAAGCAGAAGAAGAGCCATTGGCTATATACTTAGCCCTAGTTAAAACCAATGTTGACTGATGGTCAACCAGAACAAATAGGATTTAAGAAGATACATTTTTAAGAGCGATTACAAAGCCAGCGGAAAAAACCAAGCCAACATGAACAATGCAATGTAAGAAAGTGGACTTTCGTAAGGCACAAAAGAAAAACAAATAACGCAATTATGTCCTTAACCTTTTTACGGCGCTCTATTGTATTTAAATTTAATCTAATCATGTACTGAGTTGAACTGAATTGACCAACACTGAGCCAAGATGAAGTAAAGATAAGGTTAGAACTGTGAAAAAATTAAATTGCAGGAGAATCACAAATATAATAGCGAAAAGGAGGAAAGGGTACAAAAATAGCAATAAAATGCAATCGACAACAAAGCATACAACCGCTATATCAGACAAGTAAGGAAGGCTAAATTCGGGTGTAACCGAACATTACATACTCAGCTGAGAGCATTGGAGACAAAATAAGGGAAAATCAGCATTTAGCAAAATTAACCTGGGGTAACCCTGGAATGTGTTGTACGATATGGGTATCAAATGAAAGGTATTAATGAGGGTTTTAAAAGGGAGTGGCCCTTAGTTGTATATGTGAAGGCGTTTTCGAGATATCGACCAAAATGTGGACCAGGGTGATCCAGAACATCATCTATCGGGTACCATTAATTTATTTATATATGTAATACCACAAACAGAATTCCTGCCATGATTCCAAGGGCTTTCGATTTCGCCCTGCAGAACTTTTTCATTTTCTTCTACTTAATATGGTAGGTGTCACACCCATTTTACAAAGTTTTTCCAAAGTTATATTTTGCGTAAAAAAACCAATCCAATCACCATGTTTCATTCCTTTTTTCGTATTTAGTATAGAATTAAGGCATTTTTTTCATTTTTCGATATCGAAAAAGTGGGCGTGGTCATAGTTGGATTTCGCCTATTTTTAATACCAAGATAAAGTGAGCTTAGATAAGTACGTTAGTAAGGATATATCGATTTTTGCTCAAGTTATCGTGTTAACGGCCGAGCGGAAGGACATATAGTAATAGGAGTAACGTTCCTGCCAAATTTCATCACGATATCTTCAACGACTGCCAAATTACAGCTTGCAAAACTTTTAAATTACCTTCTTTTAAAATTGGGCGGTGCCACGCCCATTGTCCAAAATTTTACTAATTTTCTATTCTGCGTCATAAGGTCAAACCATCTACCAAGTTTAATCGCTTTATCCGTCTTGGGTAATGAATTATCGCACTTTTCCGGTTTTTCGAAATTTTCGATATCGAAAAAGTGGGCGTGGTTATCGTCCGATTTTTCATTTTAAATAGCGATCTGAAATGAGTGCCCAGGAACTTACATACCAAATTTCATTAAGATACCTCAAAATTTTCTCAAGTTATCGTGTTTACGGACGGACGGACATGGCTAAATGAATTTCTTTTTTCGCCCAGATCATTTTGATATATAGAAGTCTATATCTATCTCCATTAGTTTATGCCGATACGGATTACCGTTATGCAAACAAAATTAATATACTCTGTGAGCTCTGCTCAGCTGAGTATATAAAGATCTGGATGTGGTAAGAAAAGATATTAGGCGCAAGAAATACTAGTTTGTAACTACTCTGTAGCAAAAATGGGAAACAGTCACGCAAAGCGACAGTTTCGCACTACAGGAGACTACTTACGAACAGGGGCGTGGGGCTAATCGGATGCAGAGCGGCACAGTTATAAGTCATACTTGTACCAACAACACTAAAGTCTGATTAAACTAATTAAGCAAAGACTGCGACGATTTCAGAACCATGTACGACTGAACCAGTTAAGAACGCGTTCAAAAGGCTTGCAAAGGGGGGGGGGGGGGGGGGCAATTGCAATTCCAATGCCAAAGCCTCAGTGGAAAGCACTATCAAGGGACAAACAAGTGTTAAGACTAGTACATAATCATCATTAACTAGCGTTTAAGCGATATTGGCCGTTTCGTAACAAGTCATGCAAGCTATCGCGATAACTGACACCTATTGAGTGTGTAAATTGAAGATCCATCTCATCTCCCCTCGACAACGACCATAATTCCGAGCCATACATCAGGATAGTTATGATGAGCAACTTGTAGAGCGTTATTTTTGTTCGTCAAGAGAAGACTTTACCTTTCAATTGCCTACTCAGGACAAAGTAGCAGTTGTTGGTAAGAGTTATACTTCGTTTGATTTCTAAGAAGACATTGTTTTTGCTGTTAATGCTGGCCTCCAGATAAACGAAGTCCCTCACAGTTTCGAATTCATATCCGTCAACTGTGGTGTGGCTGCTAAGGGGCGAATGCACCAACCCTTTCTTGGATGACAGCAAGTACTTCGTCTTGTTCTCATTTACCGCAAGACATACTCTTTTTGCTCCTTAAAAATCTACTACGCCACTACGTTTTGCTCAGGATTTACTACGGTTTTTAAGTAAAAAATTATCCTTATTTGTAGGAGATCATGCTTTTATATGAACGAGTTTGATATGTTTGTGTGATTTAAGAAATCTACTACGGAATTTTGATTTTGGACGATTCATTTCGCTCTTTACTACGATTTCGCTCTAGGGACGCACCATAATAAATGGGGTTATGTCTCCAGAGCATCATCTACACAGTGAGACTAGAATACTATCCATAAAGGAGAGAAATGATATGCTGAATAAACGGTTTCTGTTGAATTCCCAGAATACATGGGTATTGCAATGGACATCTGTTTGAAGAGGCTCCGCTTCCCGGGAACTTAAGGAGTCATATAAGAAGCACTATGAGGAAATTCGGCACTCAAGAATCCAGTCGCATAGAGAAAAAAAGCACAAGAAGACCTTCAGAGACATCCACATAAAGTTTTCAAATTAATATGCCAACATTTGCACAGTGAACTCCGTTCTCAAATACAATTACCCTAACCTTGCAGTTGAGAAAAATTTCCTCCCCAGAGAGACGCGCGTCACTCTAGCGCAATTTTGATTTGGATACTGTAACAGGTGAAACTCTTATTTATGCAGAGTCAGCCCGACATACCCAGTGTGTGTTGCGCTTGTAACGTGTCCCCACAGGACGCCAACCATTTTTTAAACTGCAATATGAAACAAACGCCTTGAACTATGGTTGTGTTAGTAAGAGTAAAACTATCAGAGTGGTAGCGGTTTAGTCGTTGATTAACGAGCCAAATACCTAGCTGGTTTATCTGTGTGGTTACTATTAGTAAATTATAACAGTGAAAATGCAGTTAATACCGTTGGGCCAAGCATTTAACGCACTATAAACAAGTCAAACCAGGAAGTAATAAACAGGTTCAGGATCAAGTCTCCTTCAAGTCAACTCAAGGATCGAACTCAACCCCATATATGTTGTATAAACATACGCACATAAGGGGCATTCCATTACAACTCATTCCAACAATGTATTTTGTTACACTGATTTCAGTGAAATGTGGAAATCGTTTTGAAGCCTTTGAGAGCGATTTTCATGACTAGCCAATTAAAGAATATGATTTTTTTTAAATTTCAGAAAAGGTTGAGAAATGTCATATGCAGAGCTGCTAAACCCCTATACACTAATATCACTTTTGTTTTTGTTGTGCCCTGAAGAATAGGAACAGATACAAATTCACACTATATAAAAAAAAAATCCATAGCACTTCCATATGCCATAACATATAAATTCGATTCATATGAAAATGACTGAATTTCATATGAAAGTGCAAAGAAAAAGCACTTTCTTCCATACACCAACAAATTGACAAAAAACAATTTTTCAAAAATATTGTAGTACTGGGAAAAATTTTAATTCAAAATGTATTCATTAAGGAGACCATCAAAATTCTTTACACATTTTAAATATATATTTTTTTTTCAATTTCAAAAAGTGTCAGTGTACATATAATTTTGTATATGTATTGTGATTTGCACTTCAATATACAAATTTTTGAACAGCCGTGGTTATATGCATTGGGTCTGCTTCTATTATTTATTGCTTTCAATGAATTTTCTAAAAATATTTGATTATATTTTGTTGCAGAAGTAAAATAAAAAGTTGGGTTTTAATAGTTCAGTGAAAAATTGTTCGACTTGGGTTATATATTTAAGCTAATTGTTGTTGGTAAAATAATAATAAATTTAAAAAAAGCGGTAAAATTTGTATTAAATCACTTAATTGGGAAAGATATATCTCATTGTAACACTCTTTTTCATTTCTCATCAAATTACTCTTTTCTTTTTCACTCATTTTCTCTGTTTCCCTTGCTTCATTCTTATATCGCTCTCTATTTCTCTCATTTTTTCCTCACGTCCTTTTTTAAATCTACAATTGCCCCTTTCATTCTCATTTCCATTCCCATCAGATCTCTCTTCCCCCTTTTTCCAATACTGCCCTTATTTTTTCCGCTCCTTCATCCGTCAACCTTACTTTTACCCTCTTCGTCATCCCCATCCACACCCTCATCCTAAACCTCATCCTTATCCTCATAATAAGTCCAGAACTTTTCGATAGGTCGTCAATAAAAATGCAGTAACTCATTTATTACATTTGTTATCGATACATAATTAGATAACAATAGATAACAAATCGATAATTTGGCACTACCTCGTCGATAGCCGGCATATAGCAAATTCATAGATATCTTATAGATAAGGAACCGTTAAAAAATAAAACATTGATAAAATGCCGTCCGGGTTCGATCCTATTCCGGTTACGGAATTCGGTTCCGGGTCTGGTTCCGATTTTGGGTCCGGCTCCGGTCCGGCTTCGTGTTCGGTTCCGGGTTCATTCCGGTATGGCTACGGTCCGGTTTCGGATGTTGGTCTGTTCCAATTCCAGTTTCGGTTCGGTTTCGCGTTCAGGTCAGATTACTTTACTTTCCTCTCCTTTCCTTTCATTTTCTTTTTTATCCTTACCAAAACCCCACACTAAGAGTGCATGTACATTCTACATACATATAACCATCAAAGAGCATACAAAGACTACGGTTACGCTTAAGCTTACACTCTACACCTTAAAAATTTTCGGTAAATCGGTCACCCAAAATCCATCGGTAGAACAAGTTGGCATGGAATGCCTCATACATATGAACAATTTCTATGTATTTATGTATTACCAACCAATTTATTCATGTGTAAAGGATTTTCTTTTTTCCAAATCGAGTGCCATTCATTGTTCCTTCTGGCAATATTTGTTTAGTAATCAAATACGACACCGAGTGCTTAAATCGCACATAGGAAAGCTGGAAAAGGTCAGCCGTCGCACTGAACGTTATCAGAAAATAAGAAAGAGTGCGCGTGCACTCACGCATTTACAAATATATAAATTTAATGCAGCACACACACACGCACAAATCTCTGCATATGCAAATTAATTTATTTGATCCTTTAAAGATGTAAGACGATCGCTTGCAAGGATACCGTTAGCTATTGTTTTTTTTTTCTCGCTGCATAGTGCGGCAGAAAAGGGCAAGATTACATTAAGGTTACTTGACCAGTGGCCATATCGTAACGGTATTTATTGTTTACTCCTTGCTCATAATAGGTGTGCCTGCAGCGTTGTTGTTGTTTTTCAAATGTTAAGTTTGGAAAAATTTTAATCGCCAAATAAATATTGTAAGCAACAACACAGTTATGTAAAACAATGAAATGTAATTAACTGCAAGCGGCTACGCAGAAAAACTAAACACACACACACACAGCCATACGCCTTCACTAAGCTCATATTCACTTAGAACCTACTTCCGGTTAAGTTATAAACTTGCAGTCATAACGGACACCTTCGAAGGATCATCGTTTTTGTTAATTTTATTGCTTATTGTGTATAAGAAATGCCATAAAGCTACAGGGTACCCCCAAACTAGTTAAACAACATTGCCCTTTGCATGGATTAGATAATTCGCCACACTAAAATACTAAATGATTATTGCCCATAGAAAAGTTAAGTTCGATTTGTTTGAATATTGCAGCGATTTGATTCTAAGACGTATCAGTTACGACGTACAAACTGACGAGTGTATTATAGAGTTTATCTAAGAACCTGTCGTCGTCAGTCTGTTCCCTTGGGTGCATCAGATCATACCGGTCATAAACATTTGACCAACGCTCAAGGCCTGTAACAGCTATTTAGAATAGATGGTGTGAGTCCACACCACCACATTCGAGTTAATAACTTTTTGTGGGAGGAACTCAACAAATTAAATGGGGTTACACTGAAATGACAGCCGTTGGTCGGGAAAAATCCCAAGTCACTCCGGTACATAGAAACTGCTACATAGAACACTGTTACAACAACAACAACAGTTAATAACTTTTTCACATATCATCCACAAAGTCTCACTCGAAAAGAGAGGTTGGAAACAAGCTCCCCGTGGTACCAGTTTTAAAGTATGTGGCATGACTTGCGCAACCAATAATACTTCCGGTGAACCATCCACCTTATCCAGACCGGCGGTCTAGCGGTGATATAGGGTTGAATAACCCCCACCACGTATTAATTATTATATCACACGCAGTGGTTTAATCCTAAGACGTTTCACTTACTATGTAAAAACTGGCGAGTGTATGAGTGTGTTTACATGAGAATCTGTCGTCGTCAGTTGTTGTTGTAGCGATAAAGACACTACCCGACGGTTTTGGGGAGCGTTATCGATGTTGATGGTCCATTGCCGGATATAGATCTAAAACGTTCCGGTAGCAAGCACAATTAAGGTTAGGGCCGACCATCTCGGGAACGATTTAATATGATACAACTGTACTTTCTAGGTCATCCCTCCCCTTCCCCCTAGTTCCATGGAACTTGGGGTAGCCAGAGTCTCGGCGGCCAAAGAAACAGGATTCGCCAAGGGTAAGTGAGGTTGACAATTGGGTTGGAGAAAATTGAAAATTGCACTGGCAAGTCCTTTAAATGGTTGCGCTACAGGGCCCCTTGAATCATTTGGATAGTATCATATGTATTATTTCGAATTGCTGTTTTTATGTACGGGTCCCTTTTTCGCTGTTATTTGGAATCCAAATCTATAAATAAAGTTTTGGTTGTAAAGATGGATATTCGGGCTATTAGCGGGCTTTGGGCAATTTTGGTCGTAGTGCTTTTGTTTAGCTATATTTTATTAAAATAATTCGTTAAAAATAAACGATTGTAAGCACACAAAGAAATCTATTTGTACTATGGCACTATTGTGAATATTTACACTGCATTACCGGCAGTTGCACTCATACGCCAGATGGCAGCGCAACTGTAAGTTTTAATTGATTGCTAGAACAGCTGATTTCTGTTGATATTTGATAAGAGACTTTTAGATTGGTTGCGCAAGATGCGCACGGGTACGGATCGTATTACCATAAATAGTATAAGCTACGAAGAGGCTTCAATATATTTTACCAAGAACAGTGCTACTGCCACGTAATCCTTAAGAGCGTTTTCTTTAGACACTCCAAATATTTGGTAAAACTCAGATGTTCCCCTTATTCAAGCCAAGATCTTTAACCTGAGCTTAATTCTTAATGCTTACACCATTTTTCCGTACAAATGTTGGATGATTCCGCAACATTCTGCACCCACGCAGTTGCCACGGTTTTCACTCTGACTAAGGAGTTTCATATTTCAATTCGGGATTGCTTTCCGGATCTTTTCAGGACTATTTCTAAATCATTTCGGTATGGTTTTTAGATCGTTTCGGGACTAGCACTGCATGGTTCGAGCATGCTATTCAAGTTAGTTTTGGAAGTAGGTCGGATTCTTTGTGGAGGATAAATTTTGGATTTTGTCTCCATTGTTTCAGGATTGCTTTCGGGATCATTTTGGGACTATCTCCGGAGCATTTCAACATTATTTGCACTAGTACAGTCCTTAAATATAAATAAGTATTTGGTGTGATTTATCCTTGCAGGGATTTAGGCCGAGGTTCTCTTCCAATTTGCGTCGTACTTTTTTTTAATTTCTTCCCTACGAATTGGCTGCTGGAAGGCAGATATTTTTTCACTGAAAAGCTTTGCATGGCAGAGATGCTCTTGCAGTATTTGTCAAACCACTGCAAAGAGGCGACCCCTCTTAGAAAAACGTAAATTATTACTACTGAATATATGGATATGTAATCACAATATTTTAAAAAGTAAATAAAGCTCGACAGCTGCGTCTACATTACATATTCTTTGTTAAACTCCTTCTCCCAATTTTTTCTGGGTACAAAAATGCATACAAATTCTTTGTTTCGTTTTGACATTTTCCCATAGAAATTGATTGCGAATTTGTCTTAATTTAGTGTTTTCTTATTATAGGCTACCTTGAGAAATCGCTGCGGCGCAATATCCAATGTCTTCTAGCCGTCATTGCTTACTTAGAAAAAAATGTCCGTTGAGGTTGATACTTTAGTTGATGATCCTGCGTATATTTCGATTAATGTCAGTGGTGTTGTGGCATATGAAGGGTGTTCATATATGTAAGTATCAAATATACGCACAGCATTAATAGTCAGTCAATCACAGTGGCTGTGGTTGCGCATGCGCTTTCCCATCATAGGACTTACGTAGTACCTTTCAACGGTCGCATCAGTAACATTAAGTAGCACATCTGGAGAAAGTAATAAAAATAAATTAGTTGAAAGTTTCATTGGCTTCTGTTTTCACATGGACGTCATTTAGTACATTAGGGTGGTACTGTCTAAAAAACTGTTAATATTGTTCGCTAGACCGTTAGAAATATTTATTCAGAAAGAAAATATGGAATATGTGGACTGCTGAATGAATTATCACGTCTCGGCTGGCGTTTCTAAAACGCCCTATATCAGACAAATTTCTTTATCTGTATTCCGGCTAAAGGCGCTCCTCAGCCCGATTCTGAGATAAGGTATTTTCGAGTGGCTGCCAAGCCGCGAACGTGCCGATTTTTCCTTCGATGATAGTAGGTACTTCTCTCTGCATACGCTCACCGCAGAGCTCACTTTTTACGCTTTTCTATCCAATATCGTCAGCATATGCCAGCACCTGAATGCGCTCGTAACAGATTGCAAAATCGCGGTCTAGATTTTCTGCTAGAATTATCTTCTCCGGCTTCAGATTGAAAAAATCACACTATGAACAGTGAACATCTCTAAACTTTCATTTAGTTTAATAAGTCCTTCTCAAACCTTATGTTGGCAATAGTTATAGTCGAAGTTATTTAGCATTGCGGTATAAGTTCTGCAAGGAACTTACATCCAGACTTGGCTGCATACTGAGAGCTCCTTTCGCTGTCAAAAGCCGCTTTGAATGCCTTTCGATTCTCTTATCGTGGGAGCCCTTCAGGATTTTGAAAATCTGGTTAATAGCAGGACTCTAGTCATTCCCAAATTTCGCTTTTAAGAAAATTGTATGCGAAATCAAGCAGTATGATTCCGTTAAATCGGCGCTGGTTGTAGGATCACCTTTCCTAAGGATTGAGCACAGTACATTTCAATTTAATTCCACTTCTACCCATTATTTAACAACGTAACCTTCCCTCATGCTACTGATTTCCTGCTAGATTCGTCGAGCATTACTCTTAGCAGTCAGAATCTGAAGCACCTCACTCTCAAGACTTTCAGCTTCCCACCTCTTCTTTCTTACTGAAAGTGTCTTTTATCTCGTTATATCACAATAGCGCTAGTACAAACGGTGGGTCTACTTACGAGTTGTTTTTCTGTGCTCGCTAGAATTTTATTACAGCCGTAGCGGCGGTACGTAGTTAAATCTACTCCCATTGCCCATTTACATGGTTAGGTGGCAGATTGTTCTCAGAGTCGAGTGGAGAAACTATCAGCTCTTAGGTCGTTGAACGTTTTCCATGGTCCTAAGCCCATCGCACAACCCATTTACGGTATTTGGATTATAGTCGCTTATTACCATGGGTATATTCTAAGTTTACCTAACCCGCAGGGGTTGCGCATGGGGGCGTATAAACGATATGTTGAGCCAGCCGAAGGTTCAAGAGGCCAAAAAGTGGCTCCCGGATTCATATCCGGATCACATCCTTAACAATACCATACTACTTCGGGCAGTGTTTTTCGGTTACCACAACAACAGTAGCATCCGAGCTGGGCACTCGTACAGCAAGACTGTAGTTGACTTCTTTAGTGGGTTGTTTTTGCGGTAGCGATATTGAAGGATCCAAAGTGCTCGTTACCTAAACACGATAATGGGAATCACCCCAATCACGGTTGTGGCTTTCCGGTGTAAGCCTGTTTCTACAGAAAATTTCGGACCATAACTGAAGGTTGGCGAAATTAAACTTCCTCATAAAAAATGTCTCGAATTCCCCCAACACGCCTACTGGGTGGCTTGCGGCCAGAGGTTTTCGACTGTAATCTATCGTAGCTTCCCGGTTATCTGACCATCTCCGGGACTAGCGGTGGACTTGTCACGTCATGGGACTCTGTCGTAGTCGACCGTTTTTTTCCCCTTTTTGCAATTTAGTACCATTACGTCTGAAAAGGTGATCTAGAAATTCGTGTACGAATAAAGAGAAAAGTTCAGCCCCAAATTCCTACATCGGTAAACATGTCATATCTGAACCAGACATTAAACAAGCTCCAAAACTTCTGCATGCCTGAGAGCAGCATTAACGGCAAGTTAATCCGATTCCATCGTAAGCAAGCGGTCTTTCCCCTCACCTTTACTTCGGCATCACTCCAATACGAAAAGTCCAAACCCTTAGAGAAAGACCATGGCGTTTCCCGTTAAACATTTATGAGTTTTTTCGCCACTAAAATCGTGATCACCTTAATGAACATGGGTACCATTTTGATAAGCAGTAGTGAGATATCTGATCAGAGCACTGATCAATATTTTTTTTGTTTTTGTTTTGTGTTTTGATGGCTTTGTAGACATGCCTGGATTGATCTTCAAGTGAGGTTCACTGCGAAATTTAAATTTTCTGTAATTGATTTTCATTTATGCAGATTTCGTTTACGGTTTGAATAAATATTAAAACTCGTAAATTTAAATAAATTTTTTTTTCGCAAAGACTTGCTGCTACGTGCACCATTATCCTTTTAACAGAGTTTATCCTTGCAATATTTTAAGTTGCAAAAGAAAAGTAGCTTCAGTAATGCAACCATAAATATATCCAAGGGCATTCCTTACAGTTATAAATTCTCCCCTCAAACTAAAATTTTGGGCGCACTTTTTCGCATCTGCCGCCTTGACTTGACGATCCTTGTTGATGATTTTGATTTCATTACATTTTCCCCCAGAAGAGTATTCGCTTCGATTGTGTGCGCATGCGCTTTAGCTGTTTTCTGATTCTTCATAGTGGAAGTATGCACAAGACGATAAGAATACAACACCCCGTCGACTGTGGTTGCGCATGTTGTTGCTGTAGCTATTAATGTTGCTGTTGTTGCCAAAGATGATTGAAACTGCTGCTGCTTTGGTGGTATTGCACCCAACTAAGAGAAACAATAACTAAAAAAAAAATTAAGAACAGAAATCAGACGAAAACTTCAGTGAAGTATGAGCAAATGATTCCAGCAAAATCAAAGAGTAAGCAATGTTGAATACAAATAAAATAAATTAAATAAAGTAAAAAAATATGTATGTAAATTTATAAATGTGGAAGAAACAAAGCTGCGCAGAATAAATAAGACGGGCGCGCACTTTAACCAGCTGTAGACGTGACCTGCAAAACTGGCTGAAATTTTATGTGAAGCAACCCTTTTGAACTTTTTTGTTTACCCTGGGCGCATCTTGATTTCATAGAGAATAAAGAAATTTATTGCAACAACAACGCTTTTGCATTTATTTTTGTTGTTGTTATAAAAAGCTACAACATTGTATCCTTGTGGTATTGCATTTCGTAGATGTGATTGAATGAAAACTGCATTTTTGGCGCTCACCTGATAACATCTGAATAGCTGCATGTACAGTGGTTGTTGTTTGAAACTTTTTTTAACGTCGAAAGGCGTGAGTGCTAGGAGAATTGTTAGCTGATAGGAAAAGACCGAAATACGCGAGGGACGGAGGACTTCAAGACTGGTGCAGGACCAATAATGGGGACTTGGTGACTGCTGTACAGAGCATGCCTAGGATGCCTAGAATATGCAGGGGCTCGTGCAGCCTTGAATCGACAATACGCCACAAGAGGTGATCTTACGCACGCATCCAAGAGTGATGTAGCCGTGCTCACGGATGTGAGGACTTTATATAAATGTTTCATAGTGGGCTAACAACGTTGACTGACTTGCGTGTTGTCGTATAACACACATATGGTGTGGATTAAACATTAAGAGCTTTTGAAACAGGCAATTGCCTCATTCCGTCACCTCAGTACGAATGGGTGGAATCCAATAGAAACGGCTCTCAGGCTAATATCGTAACACCCCTACCGTTAAAACAAACGCAGGCCTGAAGGAGCGTTCCCAGTTCATCGCCATGCGATTGATGGATGGCTAAACATTCAGGTTCGGATAGCGGCGTTGGGCGCGGACTTAATTAACAAGGAAAAGAAAGATAAAATAACTTAAAAAGATTGGGCCGACAAGATGTACGAAAGAAAAAATCACAGTGAGATAGGCTTGGAAAATGGTCTCTGTTAATCGTGAAAATACAAAAGGGCTTACCGTACGGATCTACATAGGCCACGCCGAGAAACACAAACAGCTCCGTCAGTATGGCTAAGGAT
Source organism: Eurosta solidaginis (assembly GCF_040869045.1). Taxonomy (NCBI): domain Eukaryota; kingdom Metazoa; phylum Arthropoda; class Insecta; order Diptera; family Tephritidae; genus Eurosta; species Eurosta solidaginis. Next base: position 269,921,570 of record NC_090319.1, on the reverse strand, counting down.
CTTTTCAAATTGTTCAAGACCATATACCTCTTGGGACCAGGGGCGGAAACTATTATTCCTTTTATAATATAATTCTTTGCAAAACTTTTAATATATTTGGATCAAAATAAAAATTATTTTCCGATTTTTATTATCTGAGTTCGATAGAACTAGTTAAACTCGGACTTTTAAAAATAAAACTCCGGAAATGAAAGTTAAATCCGGACTTTATTTTTTTAAGGCCAAAATAAAAGTCCGGCTTGATAACAAAGAAACGGCTTATCCGAAATAAATTTTTTGTTTTTTTTTTATTTTGGCCTTAAAAACAAAAGTCCGGATTTAATTTTTATTTTTAAAAGTCCGAGTTTAACTAGTCCAATCGGACTCAAAAAATATAAATACAGATTTTACTTTTATATGTGGACTTTTATGGAAAAAGTTCGAAAAATAATAAGGATGCATGATTCGACATAATATTGCTATAGGGATTCCTGAGAACTTAAACATTTTCCCCTAGGACAATTTTTTGACCCGGACTTTTTCGACTCCGAAAAAAAAATTATTATTTTCCGTCCCTGCTTGGGACAATATAAACTTTATCGTGTTTGTCTAGAAGTTGAACCAACCTGTTTCTTTTTCGACAGGATCGGCAAATATTCAAGTATCTGTGACAAAGTTAATCACAGCGACATTTTGGAAGAAATCGTAGTGATTTAGCAGCTGATATACCTTACTGGATGTACTTTACTGCGACAGCTAGCAGTAGATAACAGTAAAATCACATATTCATTTATTCATACACAGCTAGTTGTTCTGCTGTGAGAACAGTCAGCGGGGACTGTGTCTGTGCTTGTGATTATTGGAAAGGTTGATTATGAACTACGATAAAGATCATATTGTTCACTGCTAAGTCACACTCATGAATAAAAATCGCTGCGACTTAGAAGACACAGTCACAGACTATGTATGTAGTTCCACAAATACGTGTCAACGCTTCTTTGCACAGAGTAAGGAAATATAAAAATAAATTTATCTTTCGGCGAAAAAACGCTTTCTCTATAAATCTGAGCAAATTTAATCTGAAAAGGCGCCGAAACATAGACCGAATCAGTGACCCTGGATGTATGTTATCGAGATTAGTGTATGAGGCCTTATCGCCTCCAAAATTCCAAGCGGACTTGGTCTCCCTTGGTGATACGTCGGTAATCGCGAAAAACGGATGGTTAGTTAGTCTGGTTAGGCGTTGAAGTGCCAGTTAAAGAAAGTATAGGACACTGAACAGAACAAGTATTCCAATCGATTGAGAAACAATGATTTAAGCAGATAAGTATGAATGTCAGAATCGAAGACATAAAGTACTCCATGTTAAACGTCACAAGTTTCCAACTTACTGCAATAAAACTAAGGTACATAAATGCCTTGAGACGTGTTTGACATAAAATAAAACGCAATTTTTGTATCCTTAAAATTTGTGTGTCTGAACTTAGTAGTGAGCAGACGTGTTTTTATTCGCTGTGCTTGTATCATATTTTTAAATGATGAATAGCTGTCTTAAGTGTACAAGTTTGTGTGGTGGTGATGACCACTTAATGTGTGGCCTATGTGAAATAAAAACGCACATAAAATGCACAAAACTTAGTGCTAATATTATTAATATTGTAACGAATTTTCTGCAAATCCTCTTATTTGCAATCCTCTGCTAAGTTCGAATCACTAAACTGATGAATAAATAACTCCAATATTGAATAATGGAAAATGGCCTTTATTAAAGTACTTCACAATAACACTTATACTTTGCTACTCGCTGGCTTAATAACCAAACTGATTGATAACTCAAATGAAACTCTACTATTGGCCGCCAGATCGCGTGCTTAATCACTAACTGATTGATAGCTCAACTCAAACTGAATTACAGCGCCTCTACATCTGTCGCCTTTTATACTCTTTGGTTTCCTCGTTCGCATTTTTCTAGAATCTACTAGCATTGTCCATGAGCTCTCAAATTTCTCAGCTATACCTAAAATTGCACAATTTTTATACATCTTTTAGGCGCTTCCAGAATCTACTAGTCCAGTAGCTCTCAAACTTCTCAGATATATGCATGTGTTAGTGCATTGTCTCTCCGCTCCTCGTATACGTACATGGTACATATATGTAGACGCAGTTATTGTTTCGTTTATGTAAATACATAATGATTGAATTATTGATGTATATTCACGTAACTGCTTAGCATCGGCTTAGAGACGATAGCATCGCTCAGTGCTGCTAACATTCGTTACACTGCCCTCCACCTAAGTCTGATCGTCCCGATCAGACAAATCTCTCGATCCAAAAGCTGCTAGCATCGCCAAATGTACCACTCTTCTACTCTGTGGTTTCTCAATGCTTTGTATGCGGTAGATGGTATCACTGATCTTCTTCACAACTTTGTATGGGCCTTCCCAACTGCACCGAAATTTGGATGGAACACCTTTCCGCAGGTGAGGGTTGTATAACAGTACCAAATCTCCCTCCCGGAAACCTTCCGAATTATTTTCCTTGCCGTACCTGTGTTTCATCTTACTACTCCTTATCCTGGATCGTTCCCTCGCACTCTGTTGCTCGGCCAATGAAGAACTACTTCGCAGAACTTGCGCTGGACGGATTTGCTTTGCATAATCAGTATCGTTCCGACGATTCACAACAGTAGTGTGCCTTGGCTTAAACCACCCTTGCATTCTTTCTTCGTTTTAGTACGTCCGTTAGGGCTTTTCAATGCCAGTGTTCCTCTCACAGGTACCTTCGGTTTTGATTTGTTTGGCCCATTTGTTCCATCAACCTTTACCTTTGAATTTCGTGGCCTTCGTCGAGTCTTCTCCACCAGTACCCGATTACTGCTGAACCCTTTTTCCAAACTAAAGTTAAGTGGCACATCTTGGTTCTCATAACGCATCACCCTTCTCTGCATATCGATCTTGATGTCATGGTCAACCAAGGAATGCACTCCCAATATAACTTCATCAACAATCTCCGCCACAACAAATTTGTATAGAACCATGCCCTTCCCAATCAATACTTCACATATCACTTCTCCCTGAACTTGGTTATACTCGCCAGTGACCGTACGCAACTTTGCTCCAGGTAACGGTTTTACTCTCCTGTTGACCAAGTCAGATCGGATCAAGGAATGAGATGCGCCCGTATCTACAGTCAGTACACGTTCTTTACCATCCACATTCCCTCTGACGGTAAGACTGCTTGATTTCCTTCCAATTTGCGACACAGCTATCACAGAACATTCAATAGCCGGGGCAAGTTTTCGTTCTTTACATTCGACACGCTCTTGCTCATTTCCGCCAGCTTTGCGTTTACGGCCACCCACATTGTTGGAACTATTAGGACCAAGATCGCAATGACGTGCAATGTGACCGGACTTCCCGCATTTGATAACTTTTCACTCCGCTTTTGCGATCCTTTCAGCGCCTCCAATATTGCGTCTACCCACTCTGGCCTTTCTACTTCCACACGGCGTGCTTTGAAAACTGGCTTACTCAATAGTGAGGCCGTTTCCTGAGTCAATGCATGTGATACCGTTTCGTTGCGTATGTAGCTCGCTTCGTTTCCACGTCCCGTATGCCATTTATGAAACGCTGGATTTTTACTCTTTCAGTGTATTCCACGGTTGCGTCCGCATTTGCAAGATGAGCCAATCTTTCAATATCTGAAGTAAACTCCTGCAATGTCTCATTTGCTTTTTGGTAGCGGTTTTGCACTCAATTTGGAATATCTGTTTTCTATGCTCGCTTCCATAACGTCGTTCTACAGCAGCCATCAATGCTTCATAATTGTTCCGCTCTCCTTCGGGAATCGTCTATAGAATTTCCGCTGCTGCCCCCTTCAATGCCACGAACAGCGCAGCAACTTTATCTTCCGCATTCCAGTTGTTCACTGTTGTGGTCTTCTCAAACTGTAGCTTAAAGACCTGGAAAGGAACAGAACCGTCAAAGGATGGTGTTTTTACCTTTGTATTGCTTGCTGAAACAGCTGGGCGGTTTAATTGCAACTCTTGTATACGACCTCTCAAAGCATCCACCTCGGCTTCGATTTTTTCCTCAAACTGCGTTATTTTCTCGTCCATACGTGCTTCGAGTTTTGATGATATACGCGCCTCTTGCGCTTTGAGTTGTACTGTTATGCGTGCCTCTTGTTCTTTCAGTTGTGTCTCCATCTTTGATGTAATCTGTGTCGACATTTCTGCCATACGCGTTTCTTGTGCTTCAATCTTCGATGTAACCTGTGTCGACATTTCTGACATACGCGTTTCTTGTGCTTCAATTTTCGATGTAGTCTGTGTCGACATTTCTGACATACGCGTTTCTTGTGCTTCAATCTTGGATGTTATGCGTGTCTCCTGCGATTCCAGCTGAGATGACATGTTGGTGGATATTTGCGATGACATTTATGTTATACGTGCCTCTTGCGCTTTCAGTTGGGATGCCAATATCATGTTCAAGTCTGTGCTGGTAACCGTCTGCGATGTTTCGTTTTTATCTTCAATTTTTGTTGTTGTTTCGTCCCCATCAGGATAAAAGACAAACTCGTCCACATCAATTCCTTGCGACTCCATTACCTCTCGTAGCCGTGCTTGAAGTTCGATCTTATTGCCGGTTGTATTTAATCCACGGTTCTCCAACTCCTTTTTCAGTTGCTGGATCTTCAATTCACTGAACTTTGCCATGTCCAAGTTGTATTCCCAATCCTCGGAATTTATTCAACAATTCCTCTTCTGACACCAATTGTAACGAATTTTCTGCAAATCCTCTTATTTGCAATCCTCTGCTAAGTTCGAATCACTAAACTTTTGAATAAATAACTCCAATATTGAATAATGGAAAAATGGCCTTTATTAAAGTACTTCACAATAACACTTATACTTTGCTACTCGCTGGCTTAATAACCAAACTGATTGATAACTCAAATGAAACTCTACTATTGGCCGCCAGATCGCGTGCTTAATCACTAACTGATTGATAGCTCAACTCAAACTGAATTACAGCGCCTCTACATCTGTCGCCTTTTATACTCTTTGGTTTCCTCGTTCGCATTTTTCTAGAATCTACTAGCATTGTCCATGAGCTCTCAAACTTCTCAGCTATAACTAAAATTGCACAATTTTTATACATCTTTTAGGCGCTTCCAGAATCTACTAGTCCAGTAGCTCTCAAACTTCTCAGATATATGCATGTGTTAGTGCATTGTCTCTCCGCTGCTCGTATACGTACATGGTACATATATGTAGACGCAGTTATTGTTTAGTTTATGTAAATACATAATGATTGAATTATTGATGTGCATTCACGTCACTGCTTAGCATCGGCTTAGAGACGATAGCATCGCTCAGTGCTGCTAACATTCGTTACAATATATTAAAAAACAATAATAATCTGTTCTACAGATGTGACAATTGTGTTGTTGGTTTGCCCTCTGTTATGCGGACCAAAATTGCAGAGACTCAGAAAAGTCTCAAAGCTCTCAGTAGCTTTTTCAAGTCGTTAAATAATAATGCTAACAATAAACAGAGAAACAAAAAATAACTCTGCTGCTAAAGACAATGTTATTGTAACGCGGTCAAAAACAAAGGGCGTCGAACCGAACGTGAAACAACCACAAAAAGCAATAGAAACAAGTAAGGAAGGTTAAGTTCGGGTGTAACCGAACATTACATACTCAGTTGAGAGCTGTGGAGACAAAGCAAGGGAAATCACCATGTTGTAAAAGGTACCTAGGGTAACCCTGGAATGTGTTTGTATGACATGTGTATCAAATGGAAGGCATTAAAGAGTATTTTAAGAGGAAGTGGGCCATAGATCTATAGATGGACGCCATTTAGGGATATCGCCATAAAGGTGGACCAGGCCTGGCTCGAGAATTTGTTTGTACGATATGGGTATCAAATGAAATGTGTTAATGATAATTTTAAAAGGGAGTGGGCCTAAGTTCTATAGGTGGACGTCTTTTCGAGATATCGCCATAAAGGTGGACCAGGGATGACTCCAGAATTTATTTTGTACGATATGAGTATCAAATGAAAGGTGTTAATGAGTATTTTAAAAGAGCGTGGGCCTAAGTTCTATAGATGGACGCCTTTTCGAGATATCGCCATAAAGATGGACCAGGAGTGACTCTAGAATTTGTTTGTACGATATGAGTATCAAATGAAAGGTATTAATGAGTATTTTAAGAGGGCGTGGGCCTAAGTTCTATAGATGGACGCCTTTTCGAGATATCGCCATAAAGATGGACCAGGAGTGACTCTAGAATTTGTTTGTACGATATGAGTATCAAATGAAAGGTGTTAATGAGTATTTTAAAAGAGGGTGGGCCTAAGTTCTATAGATGGACGCCTTTTCGAGATATCGCCATAAAGATGGACCAGGAGTGACTCTAGAATTTTTTTGTACGATATGAGTATCAAATGAAAGGTGTTAATGAGTATTTTAAGAGGGCGTGGGCCTTAGTTCTATATGTGGACGCCTTTTCGAGATATCGCCATAAACGTGGACCAGGGGTGACTCTAGAATTTGTTTGTACGATATGGGTATCAAATGAAAGGTGTTAATGAGTATTTTAAAAGGGAGTGGGCCTTAGTTCTATAGGTGGATGCCTTTTCGAGATATCGCCATAAAGGTGGGCCAGGGGTGACTCTAGAACTTTTGTGTACGATATGGGTATCAAATGAAAGGTGTTAATGAGCATTTTAAAAGGGAGTGGGCCTTTGTTCTATGGGTGGACGCCTTTTCAGGATATCGCCATAAACGTGGACCAGGGGTGACCCCAGAATTTGTTTGTACGATATGGGTATCAAATGAAAGGTGTTAATGACTATTTTAAAAGGGCGTGGGTCTTAGTTCTATAGGTGGACGCCTTTTCGAGATATCTCCATAAAGGTAGACCAGGGGTGACTCTAGAATTTGTTTGTACGATATGGGTATCAAATGAAAGGTGTTAATGAGTATTCTAAAAGGGAGTGGGCCTTAGTTCTATAGGTGGATGCCTTTTCGAGATATCGCCATAAAGGTGGGCCAGGGGTGACTCTAGAACTTTTGTGTACGATATGGGTATCAAATGAAAGGTGTTAATGAGCATTTTAAAAGGGTGTGGGCCTTAGTTCTATAGGTGGACGCCTTTTCGAGATATCGCCATAAAGGTGGACCAGGGGTGACTCTAAAATTTGTTTGTACGATATGGGTATCAAATGAAAGGTGTTAATGATTAATTTAAAAAGGAGTGGGCCTTAGTTCTATATGTGAACGCCTTTTCGAGATATCGCCATAAACGTGGACCAGGGGTGACTCTAGAATATGTTTGTACGATATGGGTATCAAATTAAAGGTATTAATGAGGGTTTTAAAAGGGAGTGGCCCTTAGTTGTATATGTGAAGGCGTTTTCGAGATATCTACCAAAATGTGGACCAGGGTGATCCAGAACATCATCTGTAGGGTACCGCTAGTTTATTTATATATGTAATACCACGTACAATATTCCTTCCAAGATTCCAAGGGCTTTTGATTTCGCCCTGCAAAACTTTTTCATTTTCTTCTACTTAATATGGTAGGTGTCACACCCATTTTACCAAGTTTTTTTCTAAAGTTATATTTTGCATCAATAGACCAATACAATTACCATGTTTCATCCATTTTTTCGTATTTGGTATATAATTATGGCATTTTTTTTCATTTTTCGTAATTTTCGATATCGAAAAAGTGGGCGTGGTCATAGTCGGATTTCGGCCATTTTTTATACCAATATAAAGTGAGTTCAGATAAGTACGTGAACTGAGGTTAGTAAAGATATATCGATTTTTGCTCAAGTTATCGTGTTAACGGCCGAGCGGAAGGACAGACCGTCGACTGTGTATAAAAACTGGGCGTGGCTTCAACCGATTTCGCCCTTTTTCTCAGAAAACAGTTATCGTCATAGAAGCTAAGCCTCTACCAAATTTCACAAGGATTGGTTAATTTTTGTTCGACTTATGGCATTACAAGCATCCTAGACAAATTAAATGAAAAAGGGCGAAACCACGCCCATTTTGAAATTTTCTTTTATTGTTGTATTTTTTTGCACCATATTATTACTGGAGTTGAATGTTGGCATAATTTACTTATATGCTGTAAAGATATTAACTTTTCTTTTAAAATTTGAATTAAAAAAAAATTTTTTTTAAAAAGTGGGCGTGGTCGTTCTCCGATTTCGCTAATTTGTATTGAGCAGACATAGAGTAATAAGAGTAACGTTCCTGCCAAATTTCATCATGATATCTTCAACGACTGCCAAATTACAGCTTGCAAAACTTCTAAATTACCTTCATTTAAAAGTGGGCGGTGCCACGCCCATTGTCCAATTTTTTACTAGTTTTCTATTCTGCGTCATAAGCTCAACTCACCTACCAAGTTTCATCGCTTAATGGGTATTTGGTAATGAATTATCGCACTTTTTCGATTTTTCGAAATTTTCGATATCGAAAAATTGGGCGTGGTTATTGTCCGATATCGTTCATTTTAAATAGCGATCTGAGATGAGTGCCCAGTAACCTACGTACCAAATTTCATCAAGATACCGCAAAATTTACTCAAGTTATCGTGTTAACGGACAGACGGACGGACATGGCTCAATCGAATTTTTTTTCGATACTGATGATTTTGATATATGGAAGTCTATATCTATCTCGATTCCTTTATACCTGTACAACCAACCGTTATGCAATCAAAGTTAATATACTCTGTGAGCTCTGCTCAACTGAGTATAAAAATGCAGTGTCAGGTGCAATCTCACTCTCTTCAACAGCTGAGTGCTAGTGATTTTGATAATGCGAGCCGGAGTCTTGTTGGTGGTGAAGATGCTGCTGGCGTCGCTGATATTGGGAGTGTGAAAGCTGGTAGTTATTCTGCTGTAGCTGGCGCTGTTTCTGATGCTGCAGAGTCTGTCGCTTCATTTCGATCTGATTCTTCTAATATCGGACATCCCAATAAGCAATTGAAAAATAGTTCCCAAAGTGATGGAATGAACAACCAAAAGGCGCGTCCAATAGTTGTTGGTAGTAACTCTAATGCTAGTTTAGAAGTTAGTGTACGATTCAAATGGCTTCATCTGTCATCTTTTAGGCCATCTGTGAATGCTGAAACTATAGTTGACTATGTATCAAGAACTGCAAATATTTCGCCTTTATTAATGCGCTGCCAAAAACTTACGAAAAGAGACGTAGATGAAAAGTCCTTACGGAGTGTTAATTTTAAGCTTGGGATCTCAGCATCTAATTACAATAAGTTGCTCGATTCGTCAATTTGGCCATCGGAAGTAAAAGTAAGGCCGTTTCGTTTTTTTCAAAGGACTGTGGTGCAAAAGGACAACTCATAAGTCCTCACTCCGTCACCAATAATGACTGCTACAATTCATGTCTAATTGATGATGCCCGTTCTTTAAAGAACTCAATATCAATATATTTTCAAAACAAAGGCCTCTGTTGTATTTGCTGCTACCTCTAGTGAAGAATACGATTTGATAGTTATTGTTGAGACGTGGCTTACTGCGGACTTTTTTAGTAATGAGTTTTTTGATAAAAATTTGTATAATATATATCGCAAAGATCGTGATAATATAAGTACAGGACTTTATCGAGGTGGAGGAGTGCTAATTGCTGTAAGAAAAAGCCTACAAACCTCGGAGGTTCCTCTTAATATCTCTGATACTTCTATTGATCAGCTTATAATCAGCATAAAAGGCAAAACAGAATGTCTATTTGTCAGTGTTTCTTATATACCACCAAATAGTGCAGATAGTGTTTATGAAAGTCATGTTAATAATATTATGCATCTTTCGAACACTAACTTGAATTCTAAATTTTGTATTTTAGGGGATTTTAACTTAAATAAAATCGTATGGAATTTTCTTCCAGGTGAGAAAACTCTCATACCTACTAATGTCAATCAAGCTAGTGAAATGTACTTAGTTGATAATTTTTATAGTCTACAGTTAATTCAAATCAATGATTTTGAAAATACGCTAGGTAAAATCCTCGATCTTATATTTGTTAGTAATGATCTTAATTATAATTTAATTCGTTCCCTCTGCCCGTTGTCTAATACTGATAAACATCACGTACCATTGATATTGGAGATTAAGTTTTATGAATTTGGAAATATTAAACTCAATAATGAAGTTGGTTTCAATTATAGCCGATGTGATTTTGCCTTGATCAATAATTTGATTTCAAATATTGACTGGCAGTCTCTTTTTAATAATCGCAATCTTTCAGACTGCTTTGACTTATTCAAAAGTAATATCTCGGAAATAATGAATATTAATATTCCTCGTTTCCCGGTAAGGGTTTACAAGTTGCCGTGGTATACCAAAAGCTTAAAGACTCTAAAAAATTTGCGTAATAAATATCATAAACTTTTTAAAAAATCAGGAAGTCCCGAACTCAAGCAACAATATCTGAATTACGCGAAGGAGTTTAATTGTCTTGATAAGTTTCTGTACAATCGATATATTCTCAATTTCGAAAATAATATCAAATCGAATCCTAAATCGTTTTGGAATTTCATTCGCTCCAAACAATCGGTTTCAACAATACTGTTGTCTGTGTCTTACAAGGGCAAGAATTCATCATCGTCTAGTGATTCAGCCAATTTGTTTGCAGAATTTTTTAAAGCAAACTTTGCTATTGATGATCTGTGGAATGACGACGGGGATATGTTAAATGGGATAACGTCTTGTTTCGACTTCTCCTCATTAGTTCTAGATATTGATGATATTATCTTAAGTATTCAGACGATCAAGAGCTCCAAGCAATGTGATTATCAAGAATTTTCATCTTTTTTCCTGAAGCAATGTGTAGCTTCCGTTGCAGAGCCCTTGTTGCATATATTTAATTTATCATTAAAGTCTGGCATCTTTTTGGATGAATGGAAAACTACTTTTACTCAACCTATTCATAAAAGTGGTAGTAAAATTGACGTTACAAACTATCGGCCAATATCGAAGATCCCCGTGATTTCAAAACTTTTTGAGAAAACGGTGATGTTTAAATTATCGTCCGCAGTTAAGCGTTATATTTGCCCATGTCAGCATGGCTTCATTCCGGGGCGTTCAACAGTAACTAATCTGGTCGTTTTTTCGAATTACTGCATCTCGTCTTTTACTCATGGTTGTCAAGTTGACTGCATATATACGGACATATCCAAAGCTTTTGACAGAGTTTCGCACAAAGCTCTCGTGGCTAAATTGCGAAAAATGGGTTTTCACTCAACATTTTTACAATGGATTTATTCATACTTATCCAATAGGATAAATTTTGTTGTTATTAACAACGTAAAGTCATCTCCTTACGTAGCAACCTCAGGTGTGCCCAAGGTAGTATCCTTGGCCCACTTTTCTTTATTCTCTTTATCAATGATGTAAGTGCTTGTTTCAAGCAATGCAATTATCTTGTTTACGCTGATGATTTGAAAATTTTTTTCAGAATCAAGAACGAGTCTGATACTCTCATACTACAATCTGAGTTAAATAATTTTAATGAGTGGTGCTGTAAAAATAAGCTTGCGCTGAATGCCAACAAATGTTATTACATAACTTATTCCAAATTATGTAATAAATTGATTTCGTCTTACTATGTCTCTAATAAGCCGTTACTTAGGGTGACTAAAATTCGGGATTTAGGTGTTGTGTTTGATTCGTCTTTTACATTCACCGAGCGCACTTAAATTTTATTATCCCCAAAGCATATTCCTTACTGGCCTTTATTAAAAGAAATGGATCCGAGTTTAAGGATCCATATACTAAAAACCTATTATACAATGGCTTTGTACGGCCAGGCTTGAGTATGGTTCCATAATATGGAGTCCTTATTATGAGGTACACAATAAGAGAGTCGAACGTTTGCAAAAAATATTCATGAAGTACTGTTTATACGATATAAACTTCGATCTGCCTCTTCCTCCATATATCTCTAGGTGTAAGCTAATCAATCTTCACACATTAGAAAGTAGAATGATTAATTACATCTATAATGTTTATTTATGATATTTCTAATGGCAATATTGATTGCCCGATACTGTTAGAGTCTATGAACTTTTATGTTCCATCACGGACTTTGCGCCAATATACTATGTTTGTAATTGACCAGTTTAGATCTAATTACGCACTTAATGGCCCGATCACTCGCGCTCTAATTGCTATTAACTCAATCAATAATAATTATTGTATTGATTTTTCGATATCTCGTCGAAATTTTAAAAATATGTTATTTCCCATTTTAAATTAACTTTACTGTAAATAAACCTTATGTTTAATAATGTTTAATATAGTCTGTAAGATTCTTGTAAATCATAGACTGAATAAAGAAATATGAAATTTGGAAAGGACTTCTTTGCGAATCAAAAAAGAAGCTTTGTAGGCAACCAGTTAGTCAGCCGGAATATCAGCTGATCAAACCAACAAACATACAAATAAACCAAAAGACAATTGTCTCGAAAGAGCAAATGCAAAAAGAAAAAGCTAAAGGAGCATTTAGCTGTAACCAAGACAAGATACATATGACTGAATGTTTTCATAATTAGCATACGACAAGGATTCGAAATCTAAAAGCGCGTGCGCGCCAAATTTTTTTCAATCTATTTTTTGTTGTTGCATATTGTTTTTATTTTCAGCGGATAACCATAACTAAGCCAAAAACAGCAACAAATAAGAAACAAAAAGGAATGAAAGAATGACCGAAAAAAAATGCAACTACAAACAAGTTGACCCCCCGATGACATAGTGACGATCGACGAATGTCCTTTGGGTAAATGAGAGGGAAGTGATTTTGCCGCCTAAAAATATTTGCATTACCGGTTCAGATAACAAGAAACATATGTACATAGGCACTTGTGAATGTGTGAGTTTCTCTAAAGAACAATTAGTATTCGGCAGAGATAAATATTTGCCGGTCTAAGTTCTGTCATCGCAATGTTGCAAAATTCTTAACATACTCCTCATAATAACAGGTTCTATCCCAAAAGTATTTTACCGAGTATCCTAAAAGGAAGGAAACAAGTTTCACATGTGTTATCAAACTTATAATAGTTTTCTAATAATTTGCCACCTTCAAACAATGACGAAGTATGTGTGAACTTGGTCTGTCGCTTTGGCGAGTCTTTCACCACCCTTCGTAACGCTTACCATATTGTGTATATTAGGGTGGTCCATAATAAGTCAAGTGAACTTTTTTTCAGCAGCAACACAACATACAATGACATACTGTATATACTGGTCTGTCATTCTGTATATTCTGTCTGGGCCGACAAGATGTACGAAACCAAAAATCACGGTGAGATAGGCTTCGAAAATGGTATCTGTTAATCGTGAAAACACAAAAGGACTTACCGTACGGTGAAGGCGCAGGTGTCGCACAATGGTAAAATTTAAGATTTCCAAATAAAAAGATGAATTATTTCTTCAATCCAAAAAATAACTAGACTCTCACACAGGGTCGGGTCTGCTGTTTACTGTAATGATCCAGAAATATGTAGATTCTGGACGAAGTGTGCTTGAGCTGCAATCGGGTCAGTGTGTATATTGATAGTCAAGCGGCAAGCAAGGCAATAATCTCAAACAGTACTTCATCAAGAAATGCCATAGAATGGAAAAACGCTTGGAAGAAACTTCCTTGAGGCCGTTCCAAACATCTTTATTCGGTTCCCAGTTATAAAGAAGTAAAACGTAGCGAAAAGGCCAATGAGCTGGCAAAAGAGGGTGCAGCACTCGATGAATCGACGTTAGACGTTCGGTATTCGAGGGGTTGATAAGCGCAATTCAAAGCTTCCGCAACCCAATCGTCAACCCCACCTACGCGAGGCAAATCCTACTACAAACATGAATGCATCATACAAATATTTAGCAAGTGAGGCTATGGCGACACAAAGTTCCTCACGGAACTAGTAGGTGGGAAAGCTGGATGGCCTAGAAGGTTCAATGTGGTCATATTAAATTGTTTCTTAGATGGTCGGGATAATGCTGCTTGTTACCGGAACGCACCGGATCTATATCCGCCAAAAGACCATTGACATCGCTAACATTCCGCAAAATATTCGGGGGGTGTTTTTATCGCTACAGCAACAGCAACAACAACAACGCTGGACGTCCTAATCCATTGGGGAGGAATCAAAAGGAGAATGGAGTTGCATATGATCCATTAAGCAAGAAAGGAGTGAAAAAAGCACGCGGCTGCAAAATTTCTAAAATTATGTGCAAATCCTACGACACTGCCTAATAAAGTTAGTCATATCCCTAAAGAATGAAGACCTAAGGCTAACGAAGGGGCATACTAACTGGGCGCTGCCTTCTGGCGTCACATGATTATAAGTTACACTTCGTCCGTAACAGCAGATGTACGAAGCGCGAGCTGCAGGAAGAAACAGTTGAGCACGTTCTGTCGCGATACTTTAGTTAACACTTGGACACTCGCTTTAGCTTTTCACGTTATCGCAGAACCGGATTCACGAATTCCTCCTAACATAGCTGGTATCCAATATGTATATCCCAAATCCGGGCTTCCAGTACGAATCAAGCGAATGTAGATAATTTAGTTGATAGCTGCAAACTCGCCTCAATTTTACACGTTTTCGCAAAAGCTTCGCCACGAATCCCGCTTGATATATCTGATATCCGATATGTATATCCCTGACGCAGGCTATCAGTCTAAAGGAAGTTTACTCATCCCTGCCCTTCTGAATAGCCGTCTCCAAGAAGCTGCATGGTTATTAACTTATTATTTTCTAATACGTTACAGGGCAGGAGTGCTGAATGAAATAAGCGTTTCTTGAAAGGTAAAGTTTTCCACTAGAGCGTCTATCGAGGTTGGAAAAGGTTCGAAACGACGCCATTTGCCACAGTCAATACTTCCCCTCCAACTTACTACAATACAGGTCCCACTTAATACATCTATGGTGTTTAGAATATATTTTAAGAGCACTTTATTAACAGAGAGTTTAATGTCTCGGTGACCGGTTGATAAGTTCCTTACTACGCAGGGGAGATCGAAAAATTCCTTCCTTACCACCATAGCTAAAAAGTCAGACCCTCCTGTATGTTAATATACAGAGCTCCTCGTCTATAATAAAGGTAAATAAATACTCACCTCTCGTATTGGTAACCGAGATAACCCAGATGTTATGGGCTGCTTCCAGCTCCTCTACGACTTCCTTGGAGTAGCAGGTGACGGATGGTATCATCGTTGGGTTATGTACTACGAAACCATCCACAGATATTCGTCACCGCACTTATTACAGAAAATAGAAAGCCTAAATTAACATTTTCACAAGCACAAAGGATCTGATGTACCAACAGATTATATTTCCCAATCGTTAATCCGAAAATCTTCCTTGATATGCATTCTTCCATGTTTGGCCTTCGTTTTAAAAATTCATCCCCATTCCACGGTGGAATCCCCATATGAATATTGAACATACGACCAACACTGACGACTAATCCCGCAATCGATGGGATGCCAAGAGTACTTTCATTGCCTGGATTACCAGCTACATTGTCGGCAGTCATATTCATGGATACTGGTTTTGCTACGTTCGCCTTCACCTCCTGATCATCCTCTGGTGAAGAGTGTGTCTGGTTACTCTGCAATAAGCGTGATATATTCATACGTATTGGAGCGAGGACCGATGAACTCTGTATTCAAAGGAGGCGGCACTTGCGACATGAAGCAACGGCTTCTTCCGCTGTGAAAATCTTGCAGTTATCTGTCGGGAGGATGGGGGTGTACTATCGAAGAAGCTCGATTTCGTTGGCGTGAGAACCCTTTGATTCAACTACGACGAGCCTGCTAGATCTATCTTGCTTATTTATGCCACTTATGCCCTTGCAATGATTATTGTGCGAGTGCCCTTTTGTGAAGGGGTACTCAGTGGCTATCCTAAGGATGTTTGGACTCCAGCGTTTGGAAATATTGAGTAGCTAGAGTCGCATACAAGGTAGTCGTTACGGCCATTAACCCATGTTCCTACTATGCTTCTATTGTTCGTCGGTACGAATATTCGCTTATAGCATTTATTTCTCCCCCTTTCTTCATAATTATTGTGGTTAAATGTTGTTGAGTTAATCATCTTGGTCTTTCGATCAACCCAACTTTTTTTGAGCATTCTTCTAGAGACATATGAATTTGTTCCTTTGGTCGTTCAGATGTGTATATCCCTTTGCCCGGCAAATATAGTACTTCGTCCGTTCGCCCCCATTACTTCATCCGAATGCGAATCATGTTTCCAAAAATTCAGACCTTCCATAAGGTATAGTCTGATTTCCTAGGTAATCACATAGCTTCTTAGAGACGCACTGAGAGAAGCTAGCTCTTCTTATTGCGATAGTTGTTCTGAATCAGCTGAAATTTTTTTCCAATGCTCTACGATCGCTTTCTTCTGGGTGTGGGAGAGTACGCCTCCTAAAAATTGTATTGTGATACAAATTAGTATACGCATTGTAATTCGTATAGTAAATATAACTAATGTCACATCACCACCACTACTATCGCCACCAACACCAATTAGTCGTTGAAACCAACCAGGTGCTAAATACAATCACACCCGGCTCCACACAAATAGGAAGAAATTTATGACTTTCAGTTGCTTCTAACGCCACCACTCACTCGTTACATATGTACATATGTTCATTTGAGGGGGAAAGGAAATCAATGGTAGACAATTACCCAAGACTGCGGAAGAAAGTAAGAACATACAATGGGTATAACGCCAAGGATAAAGGAACAGAATTTCTAATTCATATCAAAATTCTTTTCATGTATGAGTGTGTGTCTGTATCATTTTTAAGGACACGTGCCATTCGCAAATTATAACAACAAAAGATTCGAAAATTTTAAGGAGTATCTAAATAAACAGAACTCACTTATTGTCACCTTAATGTACAGATGCGCAGGCGTGCAGCTTTGGATTGAAGTGAATGTACGGGCACATACGGGATCCATAACAATATATCGTAATTAGTAGGTTTAGGAATCGAATAGAATGATTGGCAGATCTTAGTAGCATGCGCAAAATAGCTGTGGAGCTAAATAATGAATGTTTACATTCTTCAACTAAAGCTGGACATTTGCGCTTTTTCTTTGGCGTGAAAACAATGAAACAAGCGTAAAGGCTCGTATAAAAATCGAAGTGGAATTGCTGCTTCGTCATAGAATATTTCGAAAATGTTTGTTGGAAATTGGTAATGGCTCAGTCCAATTCCTTATTGGATTCTCACCACTGCCCTACCGAAGGTGGATTCTATCACTTCAGTTTTCACTGTTCACGACGCTTCATATAGCGCAGTTTTTTTGCGGATTTCTCCCTCAGATATACATGTTGCCTGTTGTGTATGTCGTGTAACCTCACCAGCGAATCTAAAACGAAAGATGTGATTCTTATTGGACTGAAAATCTTGGCCATCTTACGTCCCCTGTGAGTCGAATTTGGGATAAGCTTATCAAAGGTCTTGGCTTCCAACCCTGTCCCAATTCTATCAGCAAGCTTCACAGAAATCTAATTTGATTGATTTCTTGTAAGAATCTTACTACGCCTTGCTGACTCCTTCGTGCCCTCAATCGACTCCTCTTAAGATTTTGTTTTCACAACGCGTATGGCATTTTTATACTCAGCTGAGCAGAGCTCACAGAGTATATTATTTTGTTCGCATAACGGTACCCTGTAATGGCATAAACTAATTGAGATAGACATAGATTTCTATATATCAAAATGATCTGGGCGAAAAAAGAAATCTATTAAGCCATGTCTGCCCGTCCGTCCGTCTGTCTGTTCGTGAACACGATAACTTAAGTAAATTTTGAGGTATCTTGATAAAGTTTGGTATGTAGGCTCCTGAGCACTTATGTCAGATCGCTATTTAAAATGAACGAAATCGGACTATAACCACGCCCACTTTTTCGATATCGAAAATTTCAAAAAACCGAAAAAGTGCGATAATTCATTACCCAAGACGGATAAAGCGATTAAATTTGGTAGATGGGTTGACCTTATGACGCAGAATAGAAAATTTGTAAAATTTTGGGCAATGGGCGTGGCACCGCCCACTTTTAAAAGAAGTTTTGCAAGCTGTAATTTGGCAGTCGTTGAAGATATCGTGATGAAATTTGGCAGGAACGTTACTCCTATTACTATATGTCCTTCCGCTCGGCCGTTAACACGACAACTTGAGCAAAAATCGATATATCTTTACTAAACTTAGTTCATGTACTTATCTGAACTCACTTTATCTTGGCATTAAAAATGAGCGAAATCCGACTATGACCACGCCCACTTTTTCGATATCGAAAATTTCGAAAAATAAAAAAAAATACCATAATTCTATACCAAATACGAAAAAAGAGATGAAACATGGTAATTGGATTGGTTTTTTGACGCAAAATATAACTTTTGAAAAAACTTTGTAAAATGGGTGTGACTCCTACTAGAAGAAAATGAAAAAGTTCTGCAGGGCGAAATCAAAAGCCCTTGGAATCATGGAATACTGTTCGCGGTATTACATATATAAATAAAATATCGGTACCCGGTGGATGATGTTCTGGGTCACCCTGATCGGTCGATATCTCGAAAAGGCCTTCACATATACAACTAAAGGCCACTTTCTTTTAAAACCCTCAATAATACCTTTAATTTGACACCCATATAGTACAAACACAATATAGAGTCACCCCTGGTCCACCTTTATGGCGATATCTTGAAAAGGTGAGAGAAAGGCCCACTTCTAAAATACTCTTTAATACCTTCCATGTGATACCCATGTCATACAAACACATTCCATGGTTACCCTAGGTTCATTTTCCAACATGGTGACTTTTCCTTATTCTATCTCCAAAGCTCTCAGCTGAGTATGTAATGTTCGGTTACACCCGAACTTAGCCTTCCTTACTTCTTTATTTTGCCGTGGGAGTACTGAGAAGGCATAATAACGTGTGAGCGGGTTAAAGGGCTTAGAGTATACCCGCGGCAGATATGTCTGTCGTAAGAGGTCACTAAAATACCAAATTCAATAGAGGGGTTTTGTAGCATAACCCTTTCAAGGGTATGCCAGCGCAATTTATAGCTTCTCCAACCTAAGTGTCTACCTCACCTACCCGTGGTGAATCCTCTTTCTTGCGCAGCCGAAATTCTGGCGAGCACAAACTCCTCACGAAACATGGGGGTGAGGGGCGGGTTGGCCTAGTAGGTTCAGTGTGGCCATATTAAATCGTTGCCGAGATGGTCGTGCTATACAAGAATGGTGCTTGTTACCGGATCATACCGGATCTATATCCAGCAAAGGACTATCAACATCGATAACCACTCTCCAAAACCTTTGGGGAGCATCTTTATCGCTACAATAACAGCAACAAATGTCAAATGAGCATATCCTGGAACAACTTTTCAAATACATACCAGTTCAAGAGTTTCAACGATGGGTTATCGTTCATATTTCAAGCTTATACGGTTTATTATTTTAAAATGGGATTTGAACTTTGTGTACTGTAATTATGTATAAGTATGTATATTGTGCATTATTCCTACGTGTTCTCTATGTAAGTAAATACGAGTATATATATTTTCGCATATAATTATATTTCCAAAAAACAAAAGAAAACATGAAAATTGCAATATCAAAAATCAATGCAAATTCGAACAAAACAACAAATGGCATTGTAAAGTAATCTTGAAAATGGAACGAAACCAAGTTCAATTACGTACGTGCTTAGGTTGAATTCTTATGCGAATTACGATGAGGATTGCAGATTGAATGCAATGAAACTTTGCAGACGAAATTACAAAGCCAAAAGGTTTGAAATGAGGTAAATGGGAGGAGAGTTCTACGGATAATGGATGAACTCGTAAAAAATATCTTACACAAAAACGTTAAGCCTTGCATTGTGCGCTGATCAAATTGAATAAGCTTACAAAAAAGAAACATTGCGTACTCAAATTACGAATGCATTGGAAATTGAATTCGAGTCGCTGATTTAAAATTTGAATAAAAAGAAAGGGGCGTTGTTTTGGGATTCGATTAAATTAAGGTAAGTTTTTATTTTTTTCATTTCATGTACTTATAATACAGAATATACTTTCCATAAGGAAAATTAGACAGCATTGAGCTTGTAAAAGTAATAACTTAGTTATTAGCTCCTTTCGAAACAAATATGGGATGGTTTAATTTTACACTGTAACCGTTCATGATCGATGGTAAATACAATAGACTCATTACCATATGATGCCCTAGTTTGGTGAAAGGCCATATATAAGGGCAAGCAGTAAATTCCAAGTTCCGCTGAACCCGCTGTAGCATGTTTCTGTAAATATGATTCACGATCTGATGATATCATGGCGATAACCAAGGCTTAATTCTCAAAGGTGATTGAGGCTCAGACGGGTCCTTTTTCAATAGTACTAGTAAGTGTAAACGTGGACCCACCGAGTCAATTTATGCTTATCTGACGTGCTTTTGTCAGAACAAGACGAAAGAATTCTTGTCTCGGCTTACTCGGTTCCAAAGGTTGAAAGCAGTCATATGCGAAGCTATATCGTCGACACGAAATCGATATTATTGTAGCGTACGTCATAGTTATTCTACGTTGTTTCACAAGAAGACTTCATGTAGTCCAACTGAGTTTTTCCTATTGTGGTAGCTACCGTTCAACCTAACCTAACCTAAATAACAAGTACAGAAGTATCGAAGGAGCTGAGATCGCTGATGCGATGGTTGGAAAAGATTCCAATACGGTTGTAATTGAGGCGACAACTTTGTTCAATTACTTTTCGGTGATCTCAAGAAACCCGAATAATATACTGTTAAGGCAATGAAGTTGGTACCGGCCAATTGGGATGACTGTTAAATCTTGAGTTTGCTATGCCAATATTTGAATAGAAAAGTAACGACTTTCATTCTCGTACTAGAGAAATATACACTAGATTACTTGTGGAAGTCATTAATCGGCGCTCGAACGATTATTCGAGGATGCTGGAAGGTCCTTGGCCTTGGAAGTAGAGCAGTAGATACATATTGTTTTGCTGTTTTATTATTTTTTTATTTTGTTATGGATATGAGTGGTTCTTTGTCAGATTGAATTAAGTACGCTCCGATACTTTCGGAAATATCTTCGGGTTACTTCAAGATTACTTTGGGATCGTGAAAATAATTTCGGAACTATCACCGAATCACTGAGGAATAGTTTTCGGAATAATTTCATGGTTGTTTCGGAACCAGTTTTGCACCATTTCGGGACTATCCACTAGTGCTTACGAGTTATCGAGTTTGTTCGAGAAAAAATTTCTCGCGATTCCCGACATCTTGCGAGATTCTCGGCATTTAATTAAATCGCTGCACTGGCAGTTTTATAAAGTGCTTACGATTTCCTCTGGAGCAAAAGCGATAAATTCCACAAAACTACAAATAAAAGACAGAGGAATCTATGGAATAAAACTAAAAGAAATCGTAATTTTGGAATAATTTGGGGCATAACTTCGGCACTACTTCCGATTCATTTCGGTACTATCTTCGAAACATTTTAGGATGTTTGTAATTTTTTTGGTGACTACAAAGTTCAAAAGAATTCGATATCGGGAACATACCACACCATTTCGAGATCATCTAAATATTTTTTCCGAGTATTTCGGTTAAACTTTGGAACTAAAAGCGGATCGGGATCTCAAAGCATTTTAGAGACTGTTTTGGACTATTTGGGAATTGTTTTCAATGAGATTTCAGTACTTTTAGTAGGTTTCAGATTGTTTTATACCATTTTACTATTTCTATATCGAATATATTTTCGAGACTATTTTGCGACTGTTTAGATATTATTTTAGGACTATTCACGAATCACTTTGGACTTGTCTTCAGGATAATTCCACGACAGCAAAAAATGACACTGATGATGGCACAATGCCGTAACCGGTTTGTCTTTAAACCAAATTTTATAAGCGATGACTGAAAATAGTTCCAATATATATTTTTGGACTATTTCGCGACTGTCCCCTCTTCATATTGGGATTATTTTACGGTTGATTTTTGAATTATGTCCAAAACGTTTCGGGACTATCTTCGAAACAACTATTAAACACAAAAAATTTGGCATTTAAACAAACTATATAAAATATTTTCGCCTATTTCAAATAATTAGTGGCTTAATATCATAATTTGTATATTTAAATTTACTACATGATTACACCCAATTCACATACATAGGTGCGCCAAAATGCCAATCCTTTTGAGATCACACACACCTATAATGCACACAATATACTACTTATATATACAAAAGTAAATATTTAGTTACAATCAAACGACGCAGGTCTATTTTAATTCTCCTGCAATTATTTGCCATTATTTGCAATGCGCTTGAATGTATTTATGTATCAGTTCCGGTTGTCGTGAAGAACGCACCCTTACAAGGCGATATAACGTACAATCATGATACAATCAGCCACGAATTCTTGGAAGAAAATTTTGGCGGCTTTAAGCGCACAGCCGTAAAAATTCGTATGCCAATGGGCGAGGAGAATTACAATGCAAAACTATTATTTGCGAAAATTTATAATCGAAAGGCGTATAATCAATGAAATATGGGTAATTAATTTGATAGAGAAAGAAAAATCTTGGGAAAAGTAAATTTTTGGCGGGAGTTTGATATGAACCTAGGACAAAGATTTAATGTTTAGTGCATGATTATTTAAATCATGACTACCCTATACAACTAGTCACAGAGGAATAACTGTCTGTAATAGGCATACTCGTTCAGTATCCATCCATATCCTTCGAGTGTTGCATTGAATTAATTTCCCAACCGCTGTGAACTCATCGGGTGTTTAATGCGCTTCGTTATTAGTGATGTTACGAATCTTCGCATTCGAAGCTTTCCTCCGAAGTGGATGTTCCCATAAAGAAAAAATATAAATTTTAAATATTTAACGAGCTCGAGGCCATATACATATATATTCAGATTAAAACCCGGATAGATTTTATATATATGTATATATTTTATATTTTATTTAGTCGATATTTCGACCTCAATCTGAGGTCATTCTCAAGACTGTAAAAAACAAACATGAAACATTAAAATCATAAATAATATAATAACCTATTTATAAACTTACACTCTTGGGTGTAGCTTGTCGACTAATTTTACAATATTAAACATAAGTACAAGAAGGCAATAGAACCGAAAAAGTAAACATCCAAAAAATATACAGTAATGGTAAACAAATTTTTACACAAACAGCAATACATTAAACTAACTAAATAAAAGGCGAAACTCTCATAGTGCTCTCCTGTTGCTCCTGTTGATCAGTTGGCGGTATGCCGACGCGCATTTTTCCGTATCTGCTTTGTAGTTCATTCGTTTCTCTCTCGGTTCGTTAATAATAAACAACATCTCAAGTATGTATCTTTTGTTGTAATGCTTCTCCTGTTGCATTATTGCTACGTTCTCAAAATCTGGAGTGTGCCCGGTTTCTCTGCAATGCTGACTTAAAGCTGTTTTGTTTTCATTAGGGTGGTCGCGATTTTTTAAATTTGATTTATGGGCGGAAATCCTTGTTTTTAATCTGGACTTAGTTGTACCAACATATACCTTCGGGCATACGTAGGACCCGTCATTTTTGCAAGGAATCCGGTATATAACGTCCGATTTGTCATATTTTTCTATTTTGCTTTTTGTATTACTGAATATTTTCTGGACGGTATTATTATAAGTAAATGCTATTTTAAATCTCTCACGGTCATACATTTTGGAATATTTCATTCTATTTGATAGCCCCGGAACATGCGTGGATGTCTTATATATTTTATTAGTTTTATCATTAAGGGTTTGATTGGTGTTAGCTTTTGTAAAATAGTCGTGAATATAGCCTCTTATTAGACCTAAAGGAAAATCGTTGTCTTTCAGAATTTTCGTAATGATTTCTATATTTTTTCCATGGTATATCGTATCACTGATTGATAAAACTCTCTTGATAAAGTTTTTGGCTGTGTTGACTATGGTTGATTTGTCGTGCTTTGAATAAAAATTTATCAATCTGCCCGATGCAGTGGGTCTTTTGTACCAATCAAAGGATAACTTATTATGCTTTCTTACTACCAGCGTATCTAGATATGGTAGTAATCCATCTTTTTCAATTTCAAATGTAAATTTGATAGTTCTATTGTAGCTGTTTAATAGATTTATCATGTCTTCCACTGAATTCGTTTTCACAATGGCAAACAGATCGTCAACATATTTTGTTAGCAAACGGGGCTTTTGAGACGCATCCTCTTCAAATTTTATTTGCAATTCCTCCATTACTATGTCTGCTGTGACCGGCGATGCCGGTGACACCATCGGCATTCCTACACGCTGTTCATATATTTTATTGTTGACTTTAAAATACCTATTTTCTTTAATACAAAAACGCACGACTTCCAAGAACAGTTCTTTGGTCAGAGTTGTATGGGGTTCTATCAGATTCCATTTGGACGATATAATTTCCAAGGCATGATCCACAGGAATACTGGGAAATAGCGAAACAACATCGAATGATACTAGACTCTCATCATCAAATATGTGCGTGTCTTTTATTTTATTCTTGAATTCAATAGCGTCTTTGACATTATATTTTGATGATTTCGTAATATTTTTGAGGACGTTAACAACATATTTACATAAACTGTACGAAGGGGAGTTAACAGACGAACAAATGGGTCTTAGGGGAACTCCTTCCTTGTGGATCTTTGGGAGACCATATAATCTTGGCGCGTTAGCCGTTTTACTCAAAAGTTTATATCTCTCTTTTGTATCTATCATTTTATTCTTGAATAATTTCTCAACAATTTCATTATTTTTTTCTTGTAACTTATTGGTAGGGTCACGCTTCAAAATGCGATATGCAGAAATGTCAGTAACCATTTGCTGCACCTTCATTTCATAATCTGATTTTTTCATCAAGACTGTAGCATTACCTTTGTCGGCATTCAGAACCAATAAGTCGTTGTTCTTCTTAAGGAACATCTTTGCCGATTGTAGGGTATCTAAAATAAATCTGTCACGCTCACTGATTTTCGGTTTTTTTAAGTGATCCCTTATTAGTGAAGTAAAGTTATTTCTCTCAATTTCTTGCTGTTCCTTGTCTTGGATGGTCTGAATACAGTCCTCTCCGTCTGCTATTAATTTAAATAGTGGGAACTCTTCATTTATCATTGGTAAAGAGAACTTGGGACCTAAAGAGAGAAGCCATTGAATATCTGTCGGTATGTCTGTCTGTGTGGTATTACAAAACCACTCAGGTATGGATTTAATGTTCAGCGATTGTTTTTGTAAATCTCTGAGTCTTTCAAATTTGTTAGTTTGTGTCTTCTTAGCTTTTGTTTTGCGATTATCTATTAGGAGTCTTTCACTGTCGAAAAATATGGACGCATCTTCCGTATCAAGTTGTTGGTGTAGTTTATTTTTTATGGTATTTACCTCATTTTCCTTTAATTTCCGCAGTTCATGCTTACTTTTTATTATAATACTCAAAAGTTTGTTCTCTGCATTTCTCAAATATGATACCGCTGCATTCCTTATCTTCTTCGGTAATTTCTTGTCATCGGTGTTGTTGTTGATAACGTTGGATATATTCTTCATAGCATTACTTATAAATTTCGGTATTATTGCACTCTTCCTGCATCTCACAAGAAACTTCGTTGACTGCGTCAACTTAGCTAATTGTTGTGTGCCATGTTGGTAACGTTTTATACACTTTTTGGTTTCAATTCCATATTTGCTTTTGATATCTCTGTAGATATTCCGCGTATTTTTGTTGTTACGGTGTGCTCTCCGTTCCATAATTATCTTCTGATTATTGTCGGCCTTAGATTTATAATATAAATTTTAAATATTTAACGAGCTCGAGGCCATATACATATATATTCAGATTAAAACCCGGATAGATTTTATATATATGTATATATTTTATATTTTATTTAGTCGATATTTCGACCTCAATCTGAGGTCATTCTCAAGACTGTAAAAAACAAACATGAAACATTAAAATCATAAATAATATAATAACCTATTTATAAACTTACACTCTTGGGTGTAGCTTGTCGACTAATTTTACAATATTAAACATAAGTACAAGAAGGCAATAGAACCGAAAAAGTAAACATCCAAAAAATATACAGTAATGGTAAACAAATTTTTACACAAACAGCAATACGACAGTCGACTTCCTTAACTGTGTCTCTTTTTCGGTCTGAACTTGCGCACGTTTCAATAATATGTATCCATATGCACCTCCTATGTTCCTGCTCATTTTTAAGGAGGAGCAATATAGCCATTTCTGTGTCTGGAAGTGGCGGTCTTGTGATCTCGGACTAAAAGAAAAACTATAAAAATTTGGCGGCCATCGTGGTGTGACGGTAGCGTGCTCCGCCTACCACACCGTATGCCCTGGGTTCGGACCCCGGAAAAAGCAACATCAAAATTTTAGAAATAAAGTTTTTAAATTAGAAGAAAATTTTTCTAAGCGGGGTCTTCTCTGCCAAATTTCAGGAGTTTTACCCACGAAGTTAATGCACTTCTTGAAATGCAATATATTTTTGCTACAGCCGTTATACTGTGTTTGGCAGTGTTTGGCAAGCGCTCCGGGTGTATTTCGCCATGAAAAGCTCTCAGTGAAAACTCTTCTGCCTTGCAGATGCCGTTCGGAGTCGGCATAAAACATGTAGGTTCCGTCCGGCCAATTTGTAGGGAAAATCAAGAGGAGCACGACGCAAATTGGAAGAGAAGCTCGGCCTTAGATCTCTTCGGAGGTTATCGCGCCTTACATTTATTTTATTTTTATAAAAATGTTTACCGATTTTTTTAAGAGTGCAGAGAAATTTTAGAAACAAATTTAAATCTTATGAAATACGTGGTTAAGATTGAGTAGCTTTAGCATCAACCGAATTAATTTATCGAATCCGCTAAGCCAAAAATTCTAAGTTTGCTACACCCCTAAGCAAGATAAGCTAATATTTTGGTATCTTTATTTGATTTCAGCATATGGGCGACATATGATGGACTTCTATCTTGAGGTTGGTATGAAGTCACATATGCACATTTGAAAAGCGTAACGGCTTATTCGGACTAGGTACATATATAATCAGCCCAATTCTAAATATTACCTCGGAATTTTGTTCTCGCGGATTTTTTTATTCCCGTGGAAAAATTCCTCCAATTCTTTTCTCCTAGGGAGAACAATAATTAGGGAATAGGGATTTCGAATTTTCGAAGTCAGCTGTTTTGCCAATTGCAATTTCGTTGCGCATTACTTATTTTGTTTAAAAATTGAAAATTTTAATTATTGATGCAAATTTACTTGAAATTAAGAAATGAAATATAAACAATGCACAGAATTGCATTTGCATGTGGTATTCACTGAAATTAGTAAAGAATTGGTGCCACAGCAACATCAACAGAGGAGCATAAGAAGAAGAAGACGGCGGGATAACACATATCCGCCGGAGTTGCCTGCTTCCATTCAGTAAAGCAATTTTCTGGCGGCCAAATCGAGTTGAATTCGTCTTTCGTCATATACCAAAATCTATTTAAACCTTCTTAAAAAATCCTTGCGCAATTTCTGGATGGCTGCATCAAATATACCAAGAGCTCTTCCGTTGCTTATGATATACTTTTCGACTTAAAATAAAGAATATTGTGGTAGAATGTACATATTTTAGCACAAATTTGTACAAATAAGTGTTCTTTCTTCAAAGAGTCAAATTTCTTTAACTATTTCGATGCATTCCCTTTAATTGAACAAATGAAAAAACTCCTAAGTAATGGCACCACGGAGGACCTCGTAGCGGTGGCCGTTGAGCAAAAGAATAAGCAGGCATTTATCCTGGCATCCTGCTACATGGCCCATGCTGTGGAGGTTCCACCGATGGAGTGCAAAAGGCTAGTACAGGAGGAAGGGCGGTTGGTCATAGGCGCAGATGCAAATGCGCACCACAATGCGTGGGGAGGAGCAGATACGAACGAGAGAGGCGAATCTCTATTTTGTTACATCCTGCAAACCAATTTGCAGATAGGCAACAGGGCAAATGTCCCTATGTATATTGGTCCAACATCCAGCAATGTTCTGGATATTACATTGAGCTCAGAGCGTGATATATCAAGGTATGATTGGATGGTTCTTGATAGACCATCCTTCTCCGACCATGCGTATATCAGTTTCAGCATCCCCTTAAAGAGGGTAGAGAAGAGAGGATCCTTTAGAAACCCTAGGTCAACGAACTGGACTAAATTTCAGAAACATGTAGAAACAAAACTGGGACAACCCAAAGTAGTTGCCAATGTGGAGGAACTGGAGGAGTCGAATGAATTCATAACAAGGACGATTATGACTGCATATAACAAAGCTTGTCCTCTAAAAAATTCAGAGGAAAAGCAAAGCCACCATGGTGTAGCAATGAGCTGAGTCTTCTAAGAAGACAGGTAAAAGAAATGTTTAAGCTCGCAAAGACCGCGGAAAGCGAAGCGTGTCGGGACGAGTACAGGGATCTACCGAGGATCTACAAGCGTGAAATTACCAGGGCGAAGAGAAACTCATGGAAAAGTTTTTGTACGCACATAGAGTGCTCCAGCGAAACAGCACGGTTGAAAAAAGTCCTAGCAAGGGGAAACATAGTCCAAGGACTAATAAAGAAAGAGAACGGGGAATGGTCACGTAATAGTGAGGAATCCCTTGAGATGCTTCTCGACACACATTTCCCATCTGGAGATGGTTTAGAAGAGCCAGCAGACATCACTCACACTTCGATCACGGAGCTAGTAGTGCCGGGCTTGGTGACCGATACCAAGATAGAATGGGCAGTGAAAACGTTTCCTAAGTTTAAATCGCCGCGCCCAGACGGTATATTCCCGGCCATGCTACAATTTTCAAGTAGGGCGGCCGTGGAATGGTTTAAATTATTTTCGATGGGTGCATAAGGCTGAATCATGTACCGCACTATTGGAGAACTGCTCCTGTAGCTTTCCTACCAAAGGCGGGGAAGATCGGTCACGTGCATCCAAAAGACTATAGACCCATTAGCTTAACATCATTTCTGCTCAAAACCTTTGAGGCTGACAGATATGTACATAAAGTCCAACGTGGATGAAAAGCTGCTCTCCACAACGCGTACACCAAAAGAAAGTCGGTAGACACCGCATTGCATAGGGTGGTAATAAGCGTAGAGAAATTCTTGGAATATAAGGAGTACGCTCTAGGAGTCTTCTTGGACATTGCCGGAGCTTTCAATAATGTTTCGAAATGGCCGATTATGGATGGTATTAATTACATTAAAGTACATCCTGCCTTAATCAGATGGATCGGCTGCATGTTAAATTGCAGAAAGATTACATCACAATGGGGATTGTACGAGGCCACGAAATCAGTGGACAGGGGCACGCCGCAGGGAGGGGTGCTATCACCTCTGCTGTGGCCGCTGGTCATCAACCAACTGCTTAGGCGATTCGATGAGGGACCCGTAAAACTTACGGCTTACGCAGATGACGTTGCAATTGTCATAAGTGAAAAGTGCCTTCCAACGATTAGTTCTTTGATGGATCGGGCGCTGCGGGATATTCGTACCTGGGCATCTAATGTCGGGTTAAAAGTCAATGCGGAGAAGACTGATATGGTCTTGTTTACAAAGATGTACAAGGTCCCAAATTGGACCAGGCCTAAGTTAGGAGGGGTGACCTTACAGGAGAAACCTTGCACAAAATATCTGGGAATCATCCTAGACAGTAAGCTGTCATGGAAGCTCAACGTGGAGGAGAGGGTCAAGAAGGCCTCAACGGTACTCTATGCATGTAAAAGAATGCTGGGGTGTACGTGGGGCTTATCGCCGTCTTCTTCTCATTGAGTTTATACAGCGATTGTAAGCCCTATTCTATACTATTGAGTTCTTGTTTGGTGGAAAGCCACACAAAAAACAACATACCTCAAAATATTAGAGGGGTTATGCAGACTATCGATGCTTAGCATAACGGGAGCTCTGAAAACAACCCCGACGGCTGCACTGTTTGCCATTCTGCACATTTCACCTGTAGACCTGGTAGCAAAGAACATATCATTAACAACCGCAACCAGGCTCGGTGCCTCGGGGCAGCTTGAGCACGGACCATATGGCCATAGTAGTATAGTGTCATCAATCACAAGACGAACAGATTACCTGATTCCCTATCTGCGCTTCGAGGGAGATCTTAAGGCCACAATAGAGGTGGACGGTTGGCACAAGGGTGCGCAAATGGCGGACGAGGCGATACATTTGTACACAGATGGTTACAAAGTAGTGGAAGGAGTAGGTTCTGCGGTATACTGTGCTGATCCGGAAATAAGCAGATCCTACAGGCTGCCGGATTACTGTAGCGTTTTCCAAGCGAAAATATTAGCCGTAACCAAAGCAGTAGAAACCCTGGAAGAGAATAGCTTAAGCTGCAACGGTGTTAATTTTTATATTGACAGTCAAGCAGCAATTAAGGCAATAATCTCGCATAGCGCAGCATCTAAATGCGTGTTAGAGTGTAAGCAGTCTCTGGAGAGAATCGGGACAGAGAATAGCATACATCTATATCGGGTCCCAGGGCATATGGGAATAGATGGGAATGAAAAAGCGGAAGAACTAGCTAAAGAGGGCGCTTCCCTTGAAGCTTGCTCCGTAGACGTCCCAACTAGACTGGGCGAAATTAAGTGAAGGCAAGAGGTGCACCCGATCGACCAAGCAGGAAAGGCGTGGGTTCAAGCGCGGGGCTGTAAAGTGTCGAAGATTATGTGCAGGTCTTTTAACCTTAGACTAACAAAGTTGCTTCTATCATTAAAAAGAGAGGACTGTAGACTCATGGCGGGTATTCTGACTGGACACTGCCTTCTGGCGTCACATGCCTTTAAATTAGGCTTGGTCAGTGATAGCAGATGCGGGAATTGTGGGCTGGAGGAGGAAACGATCGAGCACGTTCTGTGCTCTTGCCCTGCGCTTGCCAGGCTAAGACTGCAGCTATTAGGAGTGATACAGCTGTCAGATCTAGAAGCAGCAAGTGGCTTAAATCCTAGGAAGCTTCTAGTAATTGCCAAGAGGACAGAGTTATTTTATAACATAGGTCCTGGTTTTTGATAGGGTTTTTCAGTTTGGTCGTTAAAACAAACTTCTGGTAACGTTACGGACTCAATCAGTCTATGTGAGGTCCTCATGGACCGGTCAGTTCAACCTAACCTAACCTATTGCAGAGAAATCTCCCTCTTACTCACATTCATAATACCTACTTTTCTCCCATAACCGGTTTCCGCTTTTTCGAAAATTGTTCAGAATAGGAGGAAAGTGAGAAGTGAAAAAACTCACAAGGAATTATTTAGAATGCGAGGAATGGGAGAAGGGAAAAAACTCGCAAGGAGTTTTTGTTTAGAATTGGGCTGAATATTCCCGCCAATTTGTGGAAGTGATTTGATTATGCCCTGTTCTTAGACGACCGCTCATCTCATTTTGAGGAAATAAGAAACAAAACTGAACGTTCGCAGCTTTTAATTATGTACATAGAATAAGGTAGCCGCTTTTGCATAGACCTGGTCCAGAAATTTCGTAAGTATTCTCGAAAACTATAAGGGACGGTTTAGGGCAGAATTAGGTTGAAACTTGTTTAAAAATGCGTTGTGTATTTTTAGCTCCAAAATGTAGGTCGCAATAAAGATAACGACGTCTAATGTGTTTATAATTTAGTTGCCCCAATTTCTTTTTCCAATAACGCAATGCGTGACGAATTTGAACTTTTGACTTTTGTTGCAGATTGATGTAATGAAGCGTGTCAAAATAAGTGGGGCTGTGCGTGATTGCAAAAATAAAGATTTCGCAATGTTCAAACTTGTGTATAGATTCATGATTATAGGTTGTAAGTATATTAGATTGGGTCGGCGCTCATTTACTATGAGAGAATCTCGAAAACATTATTATTTTTTTTTATTTTTGCCAAATCCGCTGAAATTGGAATATGTTGTAGATTGGATCGGTTAGGTTAGGTTGAACTGGCCGATCCGTGAGGACCTCACATTGATTGAATGAGTCCATAGTGTTACCAGAAGTTTGCTTAATGACCAAACTGAAAAACCCTCTCAAAAACGGGGACCTATGTTATAAATTAACTCCGCCTTCTTGGCAAATACTATAATCTTTCTAAGACAAATGTCACTTGCTGCTCCTAGATCTGACAGCTGTATTACTCCTAAAGCTGGAGTCTTAGCCTGGCAAGTGCAGGGCACGAGAACAAAACGTGCTCCTCCCTCGAACCTAGATTGCACATGTGGCATACAATTTTTGGAAATAGACAGATATTCCTGAGAAGCTCTATAATTCCAGTCAATCAATATTCTAGAAACGGCAATGCTTAGAAATCATACTACCCTATCCCTTCATTGTGATTTGATGGTGATCGCAGGGGTGTTTTAAAGTCCTTATTGGCCTTAATCTCCGGTTAGCACGTATCCTCTAGAGCTAAAAGAACCAGAAGAAAATCGGCAGGGTTGTCGTTCTTCCATTCAGATAATCTTTATAGCAAAATAGCGCGATAGTCACATTAGCGAGTTTAGGTAGTTGAAGAGTACACTACTATCGACTGCACGAGTAGATGCTAAATTCGTCACAATTGACGCAGTGGATAATATTTCGGCTATGGCATTATTAATATCAGCGAATTCCGCTTGGAAGCCCACCGGATTCAGATTGTAAGGTCGCCAACGTAGGCTTCCACGAGGTAGCTTCTACATTCAACATCTTGGAGAAGTTCACTAACGACAAGAGAGTGGCAAAGTAGGGTGCAGAGTTCCACGAATCTATGACAGACGTCCAAATACAAATGGGAGAAATCAAGGGAGACAGAAGTTGCATATGACCAATCAAGCAGGAAAGGCGTGGATTCAAGCGCGGGGCTGCAAAGATTCACAAAGCTGCTCATATCTTTAAAGGGAGAGAAGACTCAGAGCGTACTAGTATAGCGCTACCTTCTGGCATCGCTTGTCCATCTACTAAGAGCAGCTGAGTCGGTATATTTTCAAGCAGCAGTTAAGCTACGTCCTGAAAACTTTTAGTTTTTGCCAAGAGGACGGAGTTATTTTACAACATAAGTCTTGGGGTTTCCGGTTTGGCATTCAAACCAATTTTGCCAAATCATTCAGGCTAGATAAAGTCTTTATTGATCGGCCAGTTCAACCTAACCTAAGATTTCAGAAGAGGGAAGATTGGATAACCCCTACGGATATATGGGCCGAACCTCAAGAAAACGATGGGATGCTACCCCACTAAATTTTAGAAAAAAATCCATGCAGTAGAAGTTTGCGGTAGAGAGTGTCTGAAGTAAGGCTTATATTCGAGGAGTATCCTCATTATGTCAGACAGCTAGGCAGCCTTGGGTGTCTTAGAAGACTACTTAAAAACTAGTAGATAAATCCATTGGAGTTCTAAATTATCTGAAAGCCAAAAAGAACAACAAGGGAATGAAGGGAATGAACCTAACCAAGCAAAGTTATATAGCCCATATATATATATATATATATATATATATATATATAGTCCAGAGCCCTTCTGTAGACTCACAAAAACTCACACTAGCGGAACCATAAGTAACTGGGAAACAAAGCAGTTCAGACAACACTGGATTTAATGCCCAGGGAAAAGGCAAGCCAAATTGTTTATACTCGCTGCAACAAAAGTTTGCGCCAAATTATTAATCCAAGAGGAGAGGACCCACCAATTTCACTGGATATAATAAGGGACACTGTAGTCTACGCTATCACCTAAGTAAGTTGAATATATCAGGCACACAAATCATTCACTTTTGTGAGCTGAAGGATGAAACGCCGGTTCACATTCTATGCGAATGCATCGCTCATACAAGCCTGAGAATCTCCCATCTTGATGGCGTGACTCCTAATAAAAAAATTTAAAAAATTAAAGAGATTTTGGGCCGAGTTTCTCTTTCAATTTGCGTCATGTTCCTTTTTATTTTTCCTACAAATTAGCGGGACGTGTCTACACATTTTTTGTCGACTCCGAACGGCATCTGCATGTCATATTAGCTTTCACTGAGAAGCTTTTTATGGCAGAAATACACTAGCAGTGCTTGCCAGATCACTGCCGGGGGTGACCCCGCCTTGAAAACGTTCTGCTAATTGAAAAAACTTGTTTCTAAAATTTTGATGTTGTTTTGCCAGGGGCGTGAAACCAGGATCTTCGGTGTGGTAGGCGGAGCACGCTAGTACTACACCACGGTGGCCCCTCCTAATCCCCTCGTTATATGGAATAAGAAGTCGGAAGAGGTACTAAGATACAATAAAAGCCTCCACATATAGTAATGGTCTGAAATGTTAAGCATAATAGATCAAAATTAAAGGTCGCAGTGTATTTAGGCCAAATAATGATAATCCCTTCGGAGTCCCCCTTCAGTATTCTTATTCTATTAAAACTTGCTTTTCACGATACATTTTTAGCTAGAAAGAACATAAAGCTTTGTTCTTTTTTGCCGAAACTGTCATTAGAGTATACGAGCCGGACCAGTGCGAATCTTGCGCAACCAATATAAAACTCTCTTATCAAATATCAACAGAAATCAGCTGTTCTATCAACAATTAAAACTTACAGCTTGCGCTGCCATCTAGCGTATGGTAGCAACTGTTGGTAATGCAGTGTAAATATTCAAAATAATGCCATAGTACAAATAGATTTCTATGTGTGCTCATAATCGTTTATTTTTAACAAATTGTTTTAATAAAATATAGCTAAACAAAAGCACTACGACCGAAATTGCCCAAAGCTCGCTATTAGCCCGAATCTCCATCTTTACAACCAAAACTTTATTTATAGATTTGGATTCCAAATAAGAGCGAAAAAGGGACCCGTATCTACATAAAAACCGCAATTAGAAATAATATATATGATGATTGGGCCTCATGCACAAAAAGCGAGCATTTGCTTGGACTAGAGTTTTTAAGAAGCCAAATAGCTACATTTTACTCAGAAAGTCGAGTCTTTTATGCCCATTACCTTGGATGCTAGGCGAACTTTATTATCTTTATTTGGCACTAAGTTGGCACTTGGAAAAGTTCTACAGCCAGGCATGCGCACACGTCTTCAGCAACGTTATTTAACTAATGGGTGAGTATATTATTTTTATCTGACATTTGTTTTCAATTCTTTTTTTATTTTCGGGTGCTATCAGTCAACAATACGACGCATGCGCACGCCCCAAAAGACAAATAGTACAAAGCCACATTCATTAAAGAATAAATGCTTTTCGAAAATTTTACTTTTAAAATTTTCTTGTGTTTATTTTCTAAGCGTCAATGACTTTTTCTAATATTTGTTTGCGCGCGCGAGTTTATTCACCTTGCCACAATGAATGCAACGGTTTCTTTTTAATTTCTTTTGTTGCGCGCCTTTACTGCAACTGCGCCATGTAAAGCAAATACATACACAAATACGCTGACATACATACATATGAACATATTTATATGTATGTTGCAATTGGCCTCACGTTAAGTCAAAACAACATTGCTCACACCCTCATTCCCAAATGTTGTTGCCGTTTCTACCATATATTTATGTACATATATATAATGTATTCTTATCGTTGTTGTTTTTATTGTGGCATTATATCATCAGCACATGTCAACGTTGAGATGATTAAATTGATGGCACGAGCTACGCGAGAATTATTACAACAGCGCTTACAATACACCCAACCGCGTCATCAAGAAAATAGTACAACGCTTCAATAGCGATGATATCGTGCAAGAACGAAGTTCTGTAACAACAACTATTTTCGTTTAGATGAGGGTGCCTATGTCAGTGTTGGTGGTGGTGGTGTCTAGAATTTCTAGCAAAGGATACAAACAGTAGCAGCACCCTTCGTATAACGCCCCTGCACGCATATGGCGTTTTCATTTCATTCAAATCTATGAATATGTATGAGTCTAAGTACACATCGTCATGAATCCTGCGCGCATGCGCTAAAATGCTTTTGTATAACATACGATATGACTTTCCTTTCACTGAGTAACACTTTATTTTTATATCAGAGGAATGCGTCGTACAATTTGCTTTTTACTATAGTCTAGACTCTAGAGAATGATTATCTGGTCGAAAAGCCAAAGAGATGTTGCAGGTCAGTATTTTTTTATTAAGCCTATTTTTGATATCAAAGGCCCTAGCCTAAATAGCGCACGGGGGGGGGGGGGGGGGGGGGAGCTTTTTAATGCATATTCCCTTGAAACCAATTTCTGTTATTTTAGTATGGTTGTTGTTATTGTTGTTGTATTAACCATAAGGACACTCCCTGAAAGTTTTGGGCAGTGTTATGGGATACAAATCCGGTACGTTCCGGTAACAATGCACCATAAAGGTACTACCGACAATCTCGGAAACGATTAATATGAGGGAGCCTCGCCTGCTAAACATGTGTATGATTCATTCATAGAGAGCATTTACATAACTACTTCCTGAAGTTCCGGCAGTATAAAACTACCCACAGTTGGAAACTTAGTGTATGCTAAATCGTCTATGTATGCTTTGTTATCTTGCAAATATCCGAGAAGTACCAGTTATAGGC
The DNA here is from genome assembly GCF_040869045.1 of Eurosta solidaginis. Classification (NCBI taxonomy): domain Eukaryota; kingdom Metazoa; phylum Arthropoda; class Insecta; order Diptera; family Tephritidae; genus Eurosta; species Eurosta solidaginis. The sequence goes on along the minus strand of NC_090319.1, from coordinate 269,884,956 downwards.
CGCTTACTCCTTGAAGCTGCTATGTATGTTTGTTTTGATTGATGTTAGTTGATGATGCGTCTCGACTGACTCTGCGGCCTCAAGCAGTTTCTCTGCCTTTGGCAGATCGTCTGCTATATCGTTGCCCTTAATGTTCCTGTGACCAGAGACCCATAAAAGAGTCATCTTTGCAAAGTTAATTGCGCCATAAAGCAACCTATTGTGATGTGGGAGCTAAGCGGATTAGTGCTTCTGGGCATCTGAGAAGATACATACCTTGCGCCCTCCCACCTATTTCATCAAAAAGAGCGTTATTCGGCTTGGAAGCCTTCTGAATTTCACCGTAACGAAGATTTCAATGCAGTGCGACCCTTGGAAATTTGATACACCGAAAAATAATATTTCAATCGCACTTTGCGTAATTTCGCGCTGTTTCGAGCAGAATACTGGGTATGAATCTCACAAAAATGTAAAAATGTGTAAGCCGAAGTACTTTCGCCAACCTCTGACAAAAGTTGAACAGTTAACAGTGGACTATAAGTATGAAGAATGCTGGTGTGCTCGAAATTAGAAAGTGAATGGCTTATTCACGAAACCTTTTCAACGCCCGGGCTGCAGCCCTTCCCGATGGGCACCTACATCAGTACATGCCAACCGATGACTTCTATCCTATATTCATGATCAGAATATGGACCTCTTGGTTCTTTATGATCCTTTCTTCCGGTATGTGTGTCCTTAAATTTTATAGCCCGATATTCTGGATCCAGCGATTCGGTGCATTCCTTCTGCGTAAAATATAAAGGCGTATACGTCCTAGTTAAGGCATTCATTTAAGTTGTACATACATACATAAATAGGCCCGCACATAGTATTCCTATGTGTAATAGCCTGGACTATAAAAATGTTCTATTTAGCCCTATGATCGCGTGCTTGATTATGTTCATTTGCTTACTTAGTTATTAAAATTAGTATTTCGTTTCTTGTTGTTTTTGTTTTTATTTCTCTAAGCGGACAAAATTTTCCTGCTGCCGCTAACCGAAAAGTCAAAAGAAAATTCCACCACCGCAATGCTTTTGCACCACGACAAGCTCTTCCATCCCTATGCTATGAGCGGTAGGGTATTTTCAAATTATAACGCTATGCTTCCTCGCTAGCCGCTAACCACACAAACACCCCGCTAGTACAGCGACGAGCTGACTTGTATTAAGCGTTGGTTAGCCGAAGCGATGTAGAAAGCTATTGTAGTGTTCGGTGGTGGTGGTGTGGTGGCATAGCACGCGCTTGATAGCATCAAGTGTTTCCCCGTTCTAAATTTGAAGTATGACGATTTCTTTGACTTATTTTTTTTATTCTTGAGTTTTATATACCCACCTGTATAGATATACACTTATCTACATATTTATGTATATCAAAATAATCAGTATCGAAAAGTTTTTGGTTCAGCCATGCCCGCCCGACCATTAACACGATAGCTTGACGACTACCACCACTACTGATTCAGTATCGAAAGTTCTGAAAATTTGAAAAGAATTAGATAACTCCATAAGAGACACTGATGAAGTGGTGAAAGTTGGCTAGTGAATTGATTTTATGACGTTAGCTACAAGTTTAGTAAAATTTTAGAACATGGGCGTGCCAACTCCCACATTTAAGAGGATAAAATTAAAAAAAATGTTTGCTAGGCGCAAATCAAAATCCGTTTAAAGATGTCATGTGGAAATTTGGGAGTGAGGTTGCTCTTGCTGTCAAATATAGACTGAAAATAAATAAATATAAAAATGGTTTTTGCACGCTCCTGTTTATTCAATCTCTTCATAATGAATGGCATGCCCTTAATATATAAAAAACACGTGTCACAACATTTTCGACCGCGATGAACTCCTAAAGTACTATACCAATTTTGAATTTGTTTTGCACCTCGCGTGTAGTTTGATCTAACTTGAAAGATAGGCTAGGTCATATCTCAGTTTATAGTCGCAATATTATTTTATTGCAATTTTTTTTATTTGTTTATACGTAATAATAAAATGTTACGTATACGCAGTGGCACTCATATTTTCAGTTGGTGCGGATATACTTCCGTGTAATTGCTTGGTGTTTAATTAAACAACCTGCTTATCAATAAAAAATATTATAGCGAATGATATCAAGTATAGCACATCACCAGGCCTTCCGAGAGGGTGGGGGAGGGGGATTTTATGAGGGGCCCGCGATTTAGAGGTACTATGATATTTTTTTTAATTCAGTAGAGTCTTTAGTTGTTCCATGTGCAATTTTTAAACCGAATTTCAAAAGCAACGAAAATCTGCATTTCGTTTTAAAAAATTCAAATCTATATATATAACAAGTAAGGAAGGTTAAGTTCGGGTGTAACCGAACATTACATACTCAGTTGAGAGCTATGGTGACAACATAAGGGAAAATAACCATGTAGGAAAATGAACCGAGGGAAACCCTGGAATGTGTTTGTATGACATGTGCATCAAATGAAAGGCATTAAAGAGTATTTTATGAGGGAGTGGGCCATAGTTCTATAGGTGGACGCCATTTAGCGATATAGCCATAAAGGTGGATCAGGGTTGACTCTAGAATGCGTTTGTACGATATGGGTATCAAATGAAAGGTATTAATGAGTATTTTAAAAGGGCGTGGACCTAAGTTCTATAGATGGACGCCTTTTCGAGATATCGCCGTAAAGATGGACCAGGGGTGACTCTAGAATGCGTTTGTACGATATGGGTATCAAATGAAAGGTGTTAATGAGCATTTTAAAAGGGTGTAATCCTTAGTTCCATAGGTGGACGCCGTTTCGAGATATCGCCATAAAGGTGGACCAGGGATGACCCCAGAATTTGTTTGCACAATATGGGCATCAAACGAAAGGTGTTAATGAGTATTTTAAAAGGGAGTGGGCCTTAGTTCTATAGGTGGACGCCGTTTCGAGATATCGCCATTAAGGTGGGCTTAGGAAAAAGTGAAGAGGGGGGAGGGCAGAGTCAGACGGAAAAAGCTTATTAAAATGTATGCAGATAGGCCAAATTTAGGGCAGGACAACGTCTGCCGGGTATTCTAGTATCCTAATGAAATTTCGTAAGTCCACTTATTTTATGACGACAATTTTTTGAGGTAAAAATGCGTGAAATCATTTGGGAACCATTTCTTATACCCAGCGACCGTTTGACTTTCCAAAGAGATTATTATCCCAATAACTTCAGCAGGAAGGGTGACATAAGACGACCACAACTTCAATTAACCTTATGACCACTTCAAATAGCCACGAAGTAAATTGAAGTTATGACCATATAAAATGGTCACGACGTCAAATTTCAAATGATGAAAATGTCAACGGTATTCACATTATGACCATCCTGCTTTTCCAAAATAGCCACGAAGTCAATTTTTTTTAACACCCTTATATTACATTCACTTGAATGTTTGTAACTCTCTAGGCTAGGCGCGCAAAGAGAACCATCCAGCGGCAATTATTGAAGAAGGCAGTGGTTAAATAAGTCGCTACAAAACGAGTTGTGCTTAATAGCAGAGACACGAACCTACGTGCTACGGTGTGTTGTTTAGTTTTTTAAACTATATTTATGTTATTTCTCAAGAGGCCAGAAAGTCAATTATTTTCCACACTTGTAAGTATTAAATTTTAACAAATGATGGTTAGTCTAATGAAAAATAATTTTTATTTTTATTTAAAATTTCTGTGAGGTTCTCTCGGAGATAAGACGAGCTCATTCAACTAAAACATTATAAATTTTGGAATAAAAATGGCGCGCTATTTTTCTTAAAAAAAATTGATATAAAAGCTGGTCCGGTGAGGATTCCTTTGAAATACGAAGAATATATTTTGGCGAATATTAGCAGTTTCGATACGTCACTATGCTGCTAGTAATGAATGCACAACATTAACAGCTAGGCATATACACACACATATATAGAAGGCAACAGAGAATATTTCACACACATGAAAACAGCAATAAAGAGCACATATGGCCTTCCAATAAATACAGATATACATGTATGTAGCTAAAGCCAGTATGAGATACAGAAACGAGAAATAAATACACAACTATGAAATACAGAAACGAGAAATATATAAGCAGCTATTCCAGACTACTGTTCGTGAAAAATCTGAACCCTGGGAGAAAGCGGTGAACGGGGCCAACTGAGAGTATAAAACAGCACCAAGTGATGAATCAGTTTGATATATAAGTGTTATAAGTGAAGTACGCGAGTAATTCAATAGTGAAGTATTACTACCATAGTACTATTGCAAATACAGACCATTTTGCTATACTGAATGTTTGAGTTATTTATTCGACAGTTCAGCGACTCGATCGATAATAGAAGATGCAGAATACTAAAAAATTTTCTAAGTTTCGTTACAATATTCAACTGATCATAAATTGATGTATATGATGATGGTCTCCTCATTCATAACTTGTCGTCAATATCCTCTAATAGTAGTCCGAGGAAACTTGAAGTTTCAACACGGTTGGAGTAATGGGTGTCAGAGACGTTGGTTTCACATTAAAATTTAAAAGACGGCTGATGTAATGTGGGGACACGTTACATGCGGGCCATACATTAGGTATGCCGGGGTTGACACTGGATAAGTAAGAGTTTAACCTGTTACAGCACCCACATCGAATTTGTGCCAGAGTGACGCATGCCTCGCTGGGCAGATTACTTTCCTCTGCGACTGGCATGAGGCATTAAGAACGGGCGAAGCTGAGGGACAGTTGGCTTTTCATTTCTCACTTTTATGAGTAGCTTTCTTGCCTCGCTGTGGAAATGGGGATCTGGTGGCAGTTATAAGCGTGATGTTTTGACAGGCTTGCAGTTTCCTCCAGTGAGTTTCTTTTACGCTCGGCGTCCATATCAGAAACGCGTAGCATACAAGCGACTGACCCATTGCTTTATAGGTAGCTTAAGCACTTTTTTGTATTTTATTCAAATACAGCCAGCTAAGCATTTATGATTTTGTTGCGGCTCTAAACTTTAGGTACAGTTGCGGCTGCGAGCTCACCAAAATGCAGGTCGTGATCGAATGTCACACCCAGTATTTTTGGAAAAGCTAGGGAGATAGTCGGGGCTTCTATAGCAAAGCTCATCAATGGAAAGGCCACCATGGTAGCTCTTCTGGTGTAGAAGGGAGTTTCGATATGTAGTAGTTAAACAAAAGTGGAGATAGGACAGCACGCCGCGAGACCCATCTTTAGTTCTTCTGGGTTTTGATGTTACGTTCCTGAACGCGACCGATGCCTGCAGATTATTTGCAGTCCACCTTTTTAAACTGGTTCATAACTTCAAACGGAAGTTTCTTAAATGGCCATTAAGTCAATTAACCTTAGGACTATTTGACGAGGTCATATGGCCGAGTGGATCCCATGGCCATTTGAAGTGGTCATAACGTCAAGTGACCTTTTGGCCGTTGACTTTATGTCTTCTCACGCTTCAGAGAAAATGGAGATATTTTCACTAAATGTAGTACGCGAGCTTAATTGAATAATTTTCCTCACAGAATAAATTTGTTTTGAAAATGGGCGAAATCAGATGATAGCTACGCCAAATTTCTTGATATCGGCATTTTTAAAAGTGGAAAAATTAGAAAGTTCATTACCAAATGCTGATTAGGTGGTGAAACAGATTGAATTTGGGGCGCACAAATTCAAATTTAAAAGTAAAAATGGGAGTGGCACCACCCACATTTGATAAAAGAACATTTAAAAACTTAGCAAGCATTAAATCAAAAGCCGTTTTTATAACGATACAATTTGGGAGCGTCGTTGTTTTTGTTATTACAAATATTCCTGAATGTGCAGCTGAGTATATTAGACAGCCTTACTGGTTTTCTTTACATACAAATTTTTCTTAATTAACATTCGTAAGTATTTAGTTTTTGGTGTTTTTTTTTTTTTGCATTGGCCGACTACTTCATTTCCCTGCTGCAGGGTTATGTTCGGAGAATGAATGGGCGCTTAAACAGTAATGTGTTTAGTGAGTCAGGTGCATATGTGAGGGGTGAAAAGGTAAGCGCGACTGTGTCACATGTGGAAGTGTAGTTAAAGATATATAGACATGTACTGCATTTTATCAACATTAAGAATTTTGATAATTTTTTTTATAATTACATAAACAACAGCAAACAACGCTTTTGTTACGCTAAGTTTTCCATTTTTCCTTAACATGCGAGTACTTTTTTAGAATTTTTAGCATTTCAACCGTTTGACATTTTAAGCCAACAAACAACTTAAAGCAAGCAAAAGGAAGAAGGCGAGGTCGGAAGGAAGTCGTTGTGTCTCGCGCTATAGACTTCTCGTTTGCTTTGTGTCTTTTGCGTGGTGGTTATGAGTATGACCCGGTCGCACGTGCGCATTAGAGCAAAGCAATTTATACGCCACCGCCAAACAAAAAGTAGTAAACCTATTTACATAAGTACTAGTTTGGTTTCATATACATATGTACATCTATACATATTTATACCTAAGCATGCATATTAGTTGATTTTTTCTGATAGGGAGGCATTTGACCCGGCAAAGCCAAATTGCAGTGCATGAATTAACAATTCAAATTTTTGTCTTGCAAACACCGCGTATTTCTTTATATTTCATATTCGGGGGTCGTCGTCTTGTTATTTTCTATTCCGTTGTTTTTTAATTGTCATCAGGTGTGAGTAAATATTGCGCCATGGAAGCGTGCAATCAAACAACAGTTCAACGGAATTTACTGCACTTTGCGCGGCAAAAATTTGATACGATTTATAAACAAGCTGATCAACGCAGCTAGAGGTGGATACAGTACTCCTTATTATATCCGGCATACTCGACTTAAGGCCGAAATGAGATTTATAGCATCTGTTCAGCAAGTAGTGCATATTTTAGCGGGCATTTGCTTCCAAATTCCAGGCTTGTGATTGACTCCGTAAAAGCAAATAAGCCCCGCATGAGAGATAAACTCCAAAAGACATACGAACGCTGCCGCCGTCATGACGCCAAAATCGCGAACGGAGAATGAAAAATGACACTGATGATGGTGCAGCGCCAAAACCGGTTTGTCTCCAAACCAAATTTCGCAAGGGATGACGGAAATCGTTTCCAATATACTTCAATTATGCAACCTGTCAGAAAATCGACACAACAAAACGAATCAAAATCGGACTCAACGAGTTTCAGCCTGTCCTGTCGACGCTAGGAAGGAATCTTGACTCTATCCCAGATCCGAATGATATCGATGCTATTAAAATCACGCTCGCTGGTGATACAATTCCAATCTTTAAGACACGTATGCAACTCAGTCATGTCCTCCTAAGCTAGAAAGGGTACGTGGTAGTCTGTTTTCCAAAGGTCAATTAAAGGGTCATAAAAAACCCAAAAGACTTCAGCCTTGCGTCGTTTGTTTTAAAAACAGTACTGTCAGGGCTGCTCAAAAGAGATTGTGTTACATAAAGTGGTTCACAGAAAGGTGTTGTACCTTGAGAATAAACCGTGCGGTAAACAATAATCAGCGCTAGACTGGTTGCTGGTGAGGTCACAACAAAAAAAGGCGGCATCATTTCACCACTTCTCTGGCTTTGTATTATAGACAGCATGCTCCGTCAACTCAACAGAAATTGGGCCAAAATTGTGACGGATTACATGGCAATACTGGTCTTCATTAAGAATGCTGGGATCAGTAAGCAAGTTGAGTAGTTGGACGGTGGCAGCAGGACTTGGCCTCTATTAAAGAGCAAGAGCTACGCCTTTCTTATACTGCTTAATATCTAGGCATACATAGGAAACCTAAGCTTATTTGTCGCTTGAATATGTAAAGCAAATAGTGAAACTAGCTAACGAGGCTATGTATGCCTGAAAGATGGTGCGAGGCATATAGTAGGGCCTGCGGCGAAAACTCACAGCATGGGCATAAAATAGTTATTCGACCGATCCTAGCATACGGGGCATTGGTTTTGTGAGAAGCCGTCGAATTAAGGGAGAGCTTAAAAACCTTCCCATGGGGCCGACTGAGGTTTTAAACGTGATATGCGATATCTCACCGATCGACCTCTTTTTCTTCGTGATTTAGTTTTTCGAAAAATCATGCCCATTGACAGAAACGAAATTGTATTAAACAAGTCCTATGATAGTTTTCGGTACAAATTATATGATTCGCTCTAACTGGTCTGCGAGTCTCGTTGTCGAATTAGTTGGCACAGCGTAGATCGGCTTTTCATGAGAATACTGGCCTAGCGATACGTTTTGCAGGCCTATATGGTTTCAACACCACTTCCAGATAGATTATAGGAAGGGGAAATCAAAATTAAGAATAGTCAGTTGCATGTTTGAAAGAATTAGATCTTAGAAAACGTTGAATGATTAAATTAACCCTTTCTGAAATTCAATTAGTGTTTTTTGAAATCAATTAGAAATAGTGGAGAACGAAAATTGGATTTAAAAATATGTAAATTGAATTTAAGATAGCGTGAATGAATTTTTGTTTGCATTTTCTAGAATCCAATTGACGTTTTGTAAAATCCAATCAGCGATTCTAAAATCCAAATGACGCTTTCAAAATTCCAATTGACAATTCTAAATTCAAATTGAAAATCCACTTAACTATCTCAAAATACAGTTGAAACCTCCTAAAATCCATCTTTAAATGGTGTAGAAGCATGTGGCCACTATATAACCAATTTTTGACCCATCTTAAGTTGAATAGCTGCAGTAATCTTCGAGCGCAAGGCAATTGGCGCCTCATGCGGCACGGATAGGATTGAACGTAACTTATGTCGCAAGTGAGATAGGCCAGCGCATTGTCGAACAGAAAGAAGTTTTTGGAAAACTCTTCTTAAAATATTCTCAGAACTCAAGGAAGTTAGGCCTGGAGAGCTTCTTAAATATATTAACTCAATGGGATGACTATAGTGGAACGGAACTCGCACCGAGGTTTTTGAGCATTCTGCAGTCTTTCTATAATATTTTCAGTGATCTGTGGTATTATTGTGATATACAACGAAAAGAAGAACATACAGCTTGTAAGGAAAGATTGCCTTCGAAAGGCTGATTCTAAGCAGACAACTAAAAATTTATCTAGCCGACATTTATACTGACACTGAGAGCGAGAGTTCTGTCCAGCGTTGTAATCTATCACAATATACCGTTCCACGGAGTCTGGAAGAAAATCTATTGCCGGCAATATTTAAATTTATAAAATCATCAAAAAACAAAAACGCCACCGGAAGTAAGGCCGATTACCCATTTGCACAGATTTTGCTGGTTCCTTATTTCATACAGTACTCTTAACTTATCTATATACAATAAGTATGTACATACGTTGTTATTTTTTACCTAAACCAATATTATTATATGAAATACGATAATCGGCTATTCAATGCTACGTTCATTATGTCCTTGTTCTTAATGTCATGATTTCCTTAAAAATTCAATATTGCGGTCTCTTCTGCGCCAAAGCTGCTGTGGTCAGTATTTCCTTTCGCTACATTTTGCTTAATTTTTTTTTGTCCGCGTCATTGAACAAGCTCAGGATGTGGTGTAGGAGATTAATTTTCAGTTAACGGCAGTGAGCATTGGTTACACTTATTTTTGTGAAGATTGATTAAAAAAGACAATAACCCAAACCATATGCTATGTATCAGTTTTATATTATAAAACAAAGGACATACCCTGTAGGCAAGTAAGTAACTAGTGATACAATTTTCTGGTACAGAACTAGACCTAAAGTACTATACATTCATGAGGAGTGTGATGACTAGTACCTAGGACCTACCTAATTATTTTCTAGCTTTTAGTATTATTATTACTTCATGTAAGTATTGTTTTCAATAAAACCGTTTAACTTAACATTTTTTTTTTAATTATTTTATTTTCAAGTTTTTAGTCTTTATTTAATTGCCTATTATTTCTCATTTTCTGTAGTTCATTTAGTGACTCATTATTACAAGGACTCTTTGCTTACAATTTGTTACAATATAAGCCCTCAATACATAATCCTTCCAAAGACTTTACTCGACTCTGCGCCACGTATGCTTGTCCCTCCTCCAACTCCAAAATATTTTGATGTCACTTCTACCGGACTGTATGTAAATTTGTGCCAAATATGACCCAAATCGGACATCATAGGTCGCTTTCTATTCATGTATGTATTATGTGTTCCAAATATGGACCAAATCGGACCACAAATACGATTTTTTTTTTGAATATCTCGATCTTTTCTCCACCTAGCGGCGATTTTGTCATAGGTCGCTTTCTATTCATGTATGTATTATGTGTTCCAAATATGAGCCAAAACGGACCACAAATACGATTTTTCGGGTTTTTTTTCTTATTATTGCATTGTCATCGGGATCTGAACTATATTCCAAGTTTCAAGCGTGTAGCTTATCGGTAAGTTAATTAAATTACATTACAAAATTCGTTCACAACGGCCGTACGGCCGACCTGCCAACTCAAGCTAAATAAAACCGTTTAAAAAACGTAGCCTGACGTAATCAAGTTTAGAACCAGAGATTTTCCTTACAGGGTACTTACAAACATAAAAAATACATGTATAGAACATATTTTCAATTTATTATCTACAATGCAAATGGGACTTTTAGTATAAATTTGCAGACCCGACGGACGTTGTTATGCCCTGATTTTGGCCTATCTGCATAACTTTCAAGACGTTTCTACCTCTTACCTTCCGTTCCCCTCTCTCCCCTTTTTCCTTATACTTTTATTTACTGCTGCATCTGCGTTTCTCTTTCTCTACTTCTTTTTCGCCCTCTCCGTATTTTCCCCCCACTTCTTTTCAGCTCCATTTATGCCTGGCTCTTCTCTAGTTCTTATTATTCTCCCCTATTTTCAGTTTCAGTTACATTCCCAGCCCAAGAACCAGTCCAGTCCCCGTTCCAGTCCCAGTCCCAGTCAAATAAAAGTGTATTAAAGTGTCGTAAATATAAATCTAGGCAAAGGCCTACTTATGCATATACCAAATTTCAGGCAAATTGAACAATGAATAAAATTTGCTCCAATAGTTCGGTCCCTGGTCCACTTTCCGGAAATAATTATGTTCTCCATCAGAACCATCCAGTACTTCAAGGAATATCCTAAAAAAGAATTAGCAAGATCGGGTCAACCGTTCTCCAGTTTTGCGCTTAGCAAAACATTCAGCGACTCAGTTTTATATTATAAGACAAGATGAAACTTTATCACATTGCGCTTCAGTTAACAAATGTTTATGTTCAAACTATTTAAAATTTTTTTTTTTTTCAAAAAGCCTATACATATGACAGTAAACTGATCATTATACCTACATACATACATAAATAAATGTTCTATATAATTGTAAACCAATGGACCAACAAATCATCAAAAATACACTGACTCAACAAACTATTTTCTATTGTTATTGACTTTCGACGATGAAGATTAGTTACAATAACAAATACTAAATTATTTTGCCAAATATTTCAAATATCTATTGTTAAATATAATTCCACATCTTCCCCTGGCTCTAACCTTCCTAAGAGCCTGCGAAACATTTCCTTAGATTTGAAGCGATAACAACCACAGCGGGTCGCACTTTTAGCGCTCGAATGACATCCATGCTCTTAATGGAGGATGCGAATAGTTGTCAGTCACCGCAAAGCATTCCACAGGTGAAAGATTAATTTCGTTCGGCAATAAGAAATGTTTAGATATTAGTGTCCTATTCAGAGAAATGTTAGTTACTTCTTTGCGGCAGGCATTGTTTTGTGGCGCATGAGAAAGTGCTCAGAGGACTTTAGTTTTCTGAGCAATCAATTGAGGATTGTATACCCAATTGCGGCTTTTGCTAATATTAGTTTTCATAAAGTTACAAAACCATATTTGGACTATTTGGACAAAGAGTGACCAAACGGCTGTTGCCCTTTTAAGTTACTTTGTACTGCAAAAAGACTGGAGAATGGACTTCATTGTTATTAAAGTAAATGAATTGCTTCCACTGAGCAGGTAAAGAGGTGGTTCATATATTGGATATAACTGGGTTTAGTCTGAACAAGTAACACTTTAACAAAATACAGTATTAAGATCGAAGTTCAGCCATAGTTACCCTATACTTAATAGGCGAGTTGCGCCCCTTTGATGCACTAGGTAGCGAGTTCGCAGGAGCTGTCGTCATTAAGCTGGAATCCTGTATGCCCTCGTGTGATTTATAAGCGCATTGTTCGTAGCTCAGTCACTTCATTGTGTATAATTTTTCTATGCACAGCCGGAAATTTTGGACTTTGAAGCATTCAATGCGCAAGTATCTTCAATTGCTAGACTGTTATGCGGCTATACATACTTCGGCTATACATTTTTCAAAAGTTACACCTAACATTTTAGAGAGGTTAAAAGTCGCAGAGATTAAGGGGAAGGAAGTTGTACAGCGCAATAAAAGGCTTTACAGCTTCACAGCCTCCTCAACACAATTGTGAGCCTCACCTATTCAAGGCGAATCCTGTTACAAATATGAATGTATCATACAGTCAGGCGAGGCCCTGGCGACCTTTTTGTATTTGTTACTACGAAGAGAAGAGGTAGAACAAAAAGAAAAAGTGGATATTAAAAGGATCGCCGCTCAGGGCAGCATTTTTTCAATTGTCAGTCTCGTATGCTTCAGTACTAACACCTTCTGGTATCAGCCAAACTTCTGCGAGAGAAATTTGTTTGAATCCTCGTACTTTCTCCGTCCACCATGTCTATTATCAAAAAATGTTTGCAAAACATTGTCGCTGAACGTGAAAAAAGTAGAGTATTGAAAGTAAGATATATCAGTAGATTAGAAGCCAAGTTGAACGACACTATACTTTGTAGGATGCCATGGTAAACAACAAACCAAAAAGGAGATTAGACAATACCATATTGTATTTCTTAATTGCCGTTATTTTCTGCTAAAAATTTACAAGCCATAATAAGAGGCGAACAAATTTACCGCTAATCGAAGTCAGATCTTGCTCAGTCCTCTAACTAACCTGCAAACATTATTTGGAAAAAAGGTTCTTTTGGTTGCACGGAGAAGCAAACGATCCATGCTCATCTCAATTAATTTACGCCTAACCGCCTGATAAATTTTAGCGGTGTAGAACAAGCCACGCTAACTGTCTCTGTTTCGCGATAGTTGACGCCAATTGAGAGCACCAAAGGATGCCAAGTTTTCCTCCATCTGCCTTTTCCTCTGCTTACAAACTGCGTCGTTGTTTGAAATACTTTCTTGGCCGGAGCTACTTCTTCCATTCGCTAGAAAAGCTAATACGGTTCATCATAATAACTCCTTCCTTACTCGACGTCTACATTACGGACAGGAATATAAATCTGTCGGAAAACTTTTCTCTAAAAACCTCGCAGGCTTCACAGCCATACTTCAGGACAGGCATGACATGCATAGTTGATAAATGTTCGTCGAGAGAGAGAGGGGATTTTGAATTCTGAGCTCACTTTGTTTTCGCTGTCATTGCTGGTTTCCAGATAGACGCAGTCTTTCACAGTCTTGAGGTTATATCCGTCAAAAAGGACGTGGCTGGTACGGCGCTAGTGCTCCGATTCTTTCTTGGATGACAGTAAGTACTTCGTCTTGTCCCCATGTACCATACACCCTTTTTTTACCTGTAATTAGTCTGAACGGTTGTCTGCGTTTGTGACTATTTTAGTTCCAACTTGCCTTAGAGAGGCTACAGCATACGTCCTGTACCAATCCATGCAACCATAAAGCATTGCGTTAAACTTCCTAAACGTGCCCTGCATATGATCTACGCTTTGACTTATTGAATATATCCATCAATATCAAAATAGACTGGTAGGGTATGCTTCTTGCGTTTCTTCACTTTTTTCGGGATGAGAGAAGAGAATTTTTTGTTTCTTAGTGTGCATCTGGGCACCCCAGAAAATGTGTCTTCATACAGAGCTGCTGATTTTCCTGGCTACAGATGTCCATCAGTCATCAGACTGAAAAATCTTTACCAATATTATATGGGCAATAATTTTGTGTAGAGAAGCCACTGGTTTTGCATATACGTGATACCGTATAGTTTCATTGAAGCTGCTGCTTACTTTATCGCAACCGGGTATATAAACCTGTATATGTCAGTACATTGATGAGCATTAAGTGAAATGCCTTTCAAACCAAAAAGTAATTGGCAAAAAAGTAGATTGGTATTGCCGCCCCAATATAGCTGATCCTTAATTTTTGGCGCGCACTTTTTGTTTGCATTCTTTTGTTTCATTTTTTTGTCTTCACTTTTCTATAGAAGTTGGAAAATCAAATTGTGATAAGTGATGTACTTGAAATGGGTACGTTGGTGAGTTTTTCTTTTCACATATAAATTAGAAATCTGTCATGGCTTTTGTCCCGAATTTAATGATCTGCCACTTGATTTTTTGAAATTTTGGCATATGAGCGCGCTTCTTTGTAGGTGAGGTCTATATGGCTGTATATATTTAAGTTTGTTGCTTTATTTTTTTTTTTTTAATTTTATTATTACGGTGTATCTTTTATTCCTGTTTATTTACGGTCTTTAAATATTTAACGATTTTCGTCGTTGTTTATTTTACAGGATCTCCGGCAGTTTCTATTTTGATTGGTAATTTTCGTTTTATTACGAGTGGGAGTGGATGGCACCATTCATTCAACATATGGCGGGCATACGATGGTCTGCTTCTTGACAAATACGTATCACGGTTGCTTTTTATGACGGTTAACATGGGCGTTAGGTGTGTGCGTTTAACGGTTGGCGTTGCAATAAAAATGGCTCTGGTGCTCTGTTATTTTATTATAGCAGGCGTTTATTTAATTTGTTACGGTTACAACCTGCACACGACGAGCGATTGGAACACCAACGTTGCGATTTTACTTGTATATGCATGTATATGTGTGTGCTATTTTCTTTCAACGCTATTCTTCCATACTCTACCAGACTTCACTGCACCTTGCTATACATAAATAGTTAGTAATTAAAATTAGTCCGCTTGCAAAAACCACTGTGACTGATTTTTTGACTTTTGTCTCGAGTGCGTCTGACCGTTGCAAATATATGCATAGACTAAAAATTCGAATATGCATACTTACAACCTGTTACACACAACGGGATAGGCGCCAACTCCAGCACCAACCTCAGTCCAGTCTAACGTAGTTAAATGCCGTTGCGCATGCGCTCAGTGCGCTTAGTGCGAAAAAAATCAGCATGACTCTGGTGTTTCTATTGCACTGTAAATGCATTAACCTTTTCTATCTATCTTACATTATGCTATTTTGATAAATCGTTTGACGCATTTATGCTTAAAAAGAAAGAAAATGATATCGTGCAGTGTGACAAATCAAATCTTGTACTTGTGCGGAGTCCTTGCCGGATTGCCGATTCTTTGCAGGTGTAGTATATGTGTCTATGCGTATATAATGAGCTGACTTAAAGTCTAACCGACGTACAGGAAATATAGATTTTCCGCTTTTTATCCATAACGAGGTTGACCACCCTCGTGTTAGTTTTAATACTTTTTTTTAATAAAAGGACACTCGTGTGTCATGCAAGGGATTTATATTTTTTCAATAGAAAATTGCAATTTGTTACATTTGAAAAGCATGCCAAAAATTAGTATTTGCCAATGACTCACTACCCATTTCTACATTAGCATTGGTTAGTTATAGCATTCAAATGAGTATTAAATAGCGAGTATTTTAATATTTTCATAGATCAACAATGCATTTTTGAATGATTTCACAGTTGTGTTGTTTCTGCCTAAAATCCCTGAAAAAAAAAAATCTGCGGAAGATTTATGATCCTTCTTTGGATGCCGAAAGCGTTAGCTTAGGTTAGGTTGAACTGGCCGGCGCATGAGGACTTCACATAGACTGAATGAGTCCGTAATGTTACCAGAAGTTTATTTAGAGACCAAACTGAAGAACCCAATCAAAGACCAGGACCTATGTTATAAAATAACTTGCTCCTCTTGGTAAATACTAGAAGCCTTCTAGGACCTATGTTACTTGCTGCTTCTAGATCTGACAGTTGTATCACTTCTAATAGCTGGAGTCTTAGCCTGGAAAGCGTGGGGCACGTGCACAAAACGTGTTCGAACGTTTTCTCCACCAACCCGCACTTCCTACATCTGCTATCACTGACCAAGCCTAATTTAAAGGCATGTAACGCCAGAAGGCAGTGTCCAGTCAGAATACCCGTCATGAGTCTACAGTCCTCTTTTTTAATAATAGAAGCATCTTTATTATTCTAAGGTTGTATGTGATTATGTGAGTTTAAGCGACTTAAACTATGACTTTGTTTTCTTTCGTTTATTTCATTAGCCATTGAGTGTGCTTGTAATTTTCAACTTGTTAGTGAAATATTCTAAAGACATAGTTTAAATTTTGTATCCCAAAGTGGGGGTTTTTCAAAGCAAAACAAGGTGGCTCATCCCGCAGCCAATACCTTGGAGCCCCCAGTGCTCGCCACCAATGAATAAATACAAGGTGTAATAGGGGTTTTTCAAAGCAAAATAAGGTGGCTCATCCCGCAGCCAATACCTTGGAGCCCCCAGTGCTCGTCCCCGATGAATAAATACAAGGTGTAACAGGTACATAGTGACCTCTCTCTAAGTAAAATAACATACAGTCCATTAAAATAATAATTTATAAAATAAAAAAAGATAATAAATTTAAAAGAATGCTTGCTTGTAGTGGGCTTTGAACCCGCAACCCCAAACGTATGAGTCGGGTACGTCATCCACTGTGCCACGACTCATACGCCTACAAGCGCATCAAATTACTCCCTTATAACTCATATTAAACTGCTCGCCCTCAACTGCCCCACGCTTAGCTAATGTGCACCTCTCGCCTTCTCTTGATTTCGCCCAATCTGATTAGGACGTCTACGCAGCAAGCTTCAAGGGATGCGCCCTTTTTAGCTGGTTCATCCGCTTTTTCGTTCTCACCTATTCCCATATGGCCTGGAACCCAGTATAGGTGTATTCTTTTCCCCGTCCTGGTTCCTTTCAGGCATTGCTTACACTCTAATACACTTTAAGATGGTGTGCTATGCGAAATTATTGCCTTAAATGCGGATTGACTGTCAATATAAAAGTTAACACGGCTGCAGTTTAAGCTATTCTCTTCCCGTGTTTCTACTGCTTCGGCCACGGCTAATACTTCCGCTTAGAAAACGCTACAGTGATCTGGCAGTTTGTAGGATCTGTTTATTTCCGGATCAGCACAGTATACCGCAGACCATACTCTTTCCACTACTTGCAACTATCTGTGTATACATGTATCGATTCGTCCGCCTCATGTATCGAAGAAAATTTAAATGAGATGTACCGTAAATTGGCGAAAGAAGAAATGCATTTAGTGCTTTTCTATCAGACGGTCAATATACACTGAAACTTTTTATACTTACATAAACTAATCGAGACAGATATAGACTTCTATGTATCAAAATGATCTGGGCGAAAAAAGAAATTCATTTAGCCATGTCCGTCCGTCGGTCCGTCTGTTCGTGAATACGATAGCTTGAGTAAATGTTGAGGTATCTTAATAAAATTTGGACTATAACCACGCCCACTTTTTCGATATCGAAAATTTCGAAAAATCGAAAAAGTGCGATAATTCATTACCAAATACGGATTAAGCGATGAAACTTGGTAGGTGGATTGAAGCTATGACGCGGAATCGAAAATTAGTAAAATTTTGGAAAGTGGGCATGGCACCGCCCACTTTTAAAAGAAGGTAATTTAAAAGTTTTGCAAGCTGTAATTTGGCAGCTTTACACCCGAACTTAGCCTTCCTTACTTGTTTAAATTGAATTTTGATAGTCCCATTAATGAATCAATTTTGAATTAAAATTTTTCTCAGTACTACCGTATTTTTGAAAAAAATTTTGGTGTCAATTTGTTTGCGTAAATTTGAACATCATACCGAAG
The DNA here is from genome assembly GCF_040869045.1 of Eurosta solidaginis. Classification (NCBI taxonomy): domain Eukaryota; kingdom Metazoa; phylum Arthropoda; class Insecta; order Diptera; family Tephritidae; genus Eurosta; species Eurosta solidaginis. Next base: position 269,867,065 of record NC_090319.1, on the reverse strand, counting down.
TCGCTTGACTTCATATGGAAGTTCTTTTTCTTTTGCACTTTCATATGACATTTTTTTTATATTCAAAATGTGAATTTGTATCTGTGCCTATTCTTCAGGGCAAAACAAAAACAAAAGTGCTATTAGTGTATAGGGGTTGAGCAGCTCTGGTCAAGTGTCATGCATTGTAAAGTCATCTGCCACCAATTCCTCAAGTTGTTGGCGGTTCCGTCTGAGATATTCTAATATTAAATTCTTTCCGACTGGCATACAGCTCAAGAGAAAAGTGAAGCTTGTCACCATTGCATTCTACAAATACTACCTGGATTAGCTTACTATAATTTTTAAAGCTATCAATAATGCTTTGTGAAATGTATGAGGCCTGGATCAGGGATATAGTTAATATTTCATCTAAGTTAATTACCTGGCGTTGAGGTTACCGTGATCATGGAGGCGGTTCCTCCGAAGTGAGGCTTGACTATTGCACTTTGGCTGTTGACCTTTGCGATTATTCCTAATGCGAATAACTCGTCCGGAATGCATTGGCATTAAAAATATATATGTTTATATCCAAAACAGTAGGTGCATCCATAGCGTCACCAAGGCATGGTAGATCTGGTAGGTATGGTATGTGCGAAGATAGGGTAAATGATATTATGTCACAATGAAAAAAAAAAAAATATCAATCTACATATCTGCGACATTAAAAATGTACTGATGAAGATTGCATAGCTTCGAAAACGGTTTCTCTCCAATCCATATTTGACGCGGGATGACGGTAAATCGTGTCACAATACATTTCTCAAGGACTTAAGAGTTTACTTAAACCGTCAATTTAGGTAAAATATCGATGGGTTATCTAGCATATCTCCTTGCATCTTTATACACTACAGTTCAAGCGGCCACAAAACAGTTGTGCCTTATCGGGGCAGAATTGATCTTTAATCAATTTCTGAATGTCTACTCTGAACTTCCATAGCCCTTTGTTCGATAAATAAACGCGAATACCACTAAGGAGCGGTCGAGCTGCGCAAGCCTTTTCCTTATCCAAAATCAGGTAGGCGAAATCGTTAGACCAATTACCACCTCATTTATACATGACGGTTCGATCATATTTTTGTTGGCCCTACATGTATAAGTCGAAACTGCTTTCTAAAATACACACCTCCGAGAAACAATTTTTTAAGGAATTGATTTCTTTCCTCGTTCTGTTTTATTGGTGTACTTGCTTATGGTCAACGGAAATACTTGTTACCTTTTTTTGAAATATTATTAATAGGCTCACACACCATCTTGTATTCCTTGAAAAGGAATACTAATGTTTCTAAATCTAAACAAATGGTAATTTTTGGTAATAAAATCTACCAAAATTAGGAAATTAGAAACCAAAAAACCAAATCCTTCTATTATCTATTAAGTTAATCTTTTTTTTGGAGCTGACAACATGGACACCAGCCTCATCTCCATAAATACATATGGACAAGAGTATTCCTAGCAAAAAGATTGTGTAAGATATCATGACAAATAAATCCTATAATAAGGTAAGAATAATCCAGGCGTGTTCATATCTGAAGCTTCGTAGAACGTTATATTTCAACAAACTTTCTTACTATATGCTGCTCCGCCGCAGGAAGCAACTAAAACATAATACTGTGACGAATATTATCATCACTAAGCGACCAATTTGTAGGGAAAAATCAAGAGGAGCACGACTCAAATTGGAAGAGAAGCTCGGCCTTAGATCTCTTCGGAGGTTATCGCGCCTTACATTTATTTATTTTTAAGCGATACTACCATCACTAAGCCGATACTAAGCAGCCACTCGTATGTACGTTAATAAATCAATCACCATGTACACGCATACATACAAGGCAATGGAGAGATACTCACAAACACATGTAATCATCAGCCGCAGTAGTACTCACATATACACACGCATGTTGGCTACAAACTGCAAATATACATGTATATGGCAGGTAACAAAGCACGAAGTTCGAGAAATTACTAGACTTTAGGAGAAATGTGTGAACGAGGAAACCGAGAGTATAAAACAGCGCAAGCTGAGGCATGACTAAGCAGTTTGATTTAAGCACGCTATTGGTTGTGAAGTATAATTGTTATGGTGAAGTACTCTCAAAGTAGTCTAATAAAGACCATTTTGTATTATTGAATAGTGGAGTCATTTATTCAACAGTTTAGCGATTCGAACGATAGCAGAAGGTTTGGAATAAGTGGAATTTCACACAAAATTCGTTACAATACTTTAACTTTTAACTAAAAAGTTAAATTTCATATCCCTTTTCCCAAGGAGCCCGATTTAACCTAAATACCAATTATTATTGGCCTGTTCAACTTAACCTAATGAATAAATAAAACGCTTCGGAAATAGTACCGAAACGATCACAAGGTACGGTCGAAATTGTTAAGCAAAAAAAGTCGTTCTATGATAATTCCGAAAAGTACCTTAAACAATTCTAAATTGATTCTAAAGTCAATCTTGGAATGATCCGAAATTAATCTCAAAACTTTACGGAAATAGTCCCAAAATGATATGGGCATAGTCCTGAGGGCAAATATGAAATTAAACCAAAAAAACCCAATATTACACTGGTTCGTTCCGAATATATTCCTTAAGTGGTGCCCCAATGATTCCGGGTGATACACAGATAGTTAAAAATGTATACACAAAACTATTATGAACAGATCCCGAAGCTATACCAAAAGAGTTAGAAGAGTTAAGTAATAAATTAAAACAGTCACGAGGTGATACGACAATGGCCCCAGATGTAGTCACAAAACTACATGTAGGGGGATGGCACTGTCCACTTTTTACAAATCGTTTACATCTCAATCAACACGAGCTAACTAATCGCAATCACCTTAGAATTATAAGGTGTTATATAAGATGTTCTATAAACATTTCTTGGGAAGTGGAAAATGGGAGGGTCCTTTTTTGTAGGTTTCGAAAATTACTTAGACCTCGTTCTGTGTGACCAAGGTACCAATTTATATCGGTCTTGGACATGGGAAGTGGTAAGAATCATATTCACTAAAAAGTAACTATGCCCGGGGAATGCGACCCACCTTTATACTTTAAATTTATAATATTGAGAACTCTTTACAAATTAATGTTTTAAGCCTTTTTATCAAACGGAGTCTTATAGTACAGGTTAGGTTGAAGCGGCTGCTGCAAAAGCACACGTAGACCAGTGTCATACGGCTCGTTGTCACATCACGAATATACGCCATTCTCCATTATATCATGCTTCACGACCTGGTGAAGATTATCCAGAAAGGGAGACACAAGTACCATTGTCTGGTACTGCTAAAAGTGTGGAAGTTTTATCCGTACTGTGTAAACGTGACGGGATCTCTTGAGATCCCATTTTATCCAGATTTGCATATAAGTCCAGCTCCCTGGAAGTTGTGGACATCTTTCGTCGGCTTGGCGGTAGATGGTTCTTTTCTCATTACCTTGCATATGGAAAAGGATATAGCACAGCGTTCTATGATCCTGTGAACCTGCTTAGTCATCCCCTGCCTAGAAAGTTTGTCTGCAATGCAGTTTCTCTCAAATGTTTCTGTCTCCCGTGACCCACGTGAAGGGTTCAAGGTTCCTTTGGCCAATCAATTAAAAAAGATCGGCGACAGTTTAGTGCTAGATCCCAATTGAACGAGTAAGAACTAAGGGATTTGATGACCGCTTTGCTGTGCTTTCCTATCCAAACCGCGTATTCTATGATAGCCGATACTTCTGTACAACTATCAGTTTTTCTGAAAGGGAGTTGGAAGGTCTCCGTCCTTTCAATAGACCCCTCCTCCAATTCTACCGTTTGGCTTAGAACCGTCGGTGTATATGAAAATGCTGCCGACAACAGAGAAGCACCGATGCGATGCTACCCAAGCATCTTAGGTTGAACTGGCCGGTCAATAACGACCTCACATAGAGTGAATGTGTCCATAGTGTCTTATAAATAAAGATAAATGTAAGGCGCGATAACCTCCGAAGAGATTTTAGGCCGAGCTTCTCTTCCTATTTGCGTCGTGCTCCTTTTTTAATTTATCCTACAAATTGGCGGGACGGGACCTACTTGTTTTGCAAGGCAGATGAGTTTTCACTGACAGCTTTTCATGGCAGAAATACGCTCGGAGTGCTTGCCAAACACTGCCGAGGGGCGACCCCGCTTAGAAAAATTTTCTTCTAATTGAAAAATCTTGTTACTAAAATTATTGATGTTGCTTTGCCCTGGGCGTGAACCCAGGATCCTCGGTGTGGTAGGCGAAGCACGCTACCATCACACCACGGCAGGCTTGCTTGAAGTTATTTTCCCTCAAGTTGCTATCCGCAATTGTTGTGTTCGCTCAACCGTGTGTAGGATGATCGACCTATTCCAACTGGACGACTCTCTTAAATGCAGGGCGGACTTTGGCGCTGTTTGGTATACTGATAGATGCAAGAGTGAGATGTGCAGAATGATTTGAAAAGCTTTGCTAGACGTTGTTCTTAGAGCACCACTTATGCTGACCGTACTAGATCTGTGGGCTTTACCCAACAATGTTAGGCTTAAAACCTTCTTTAAGGCTGGCCTTATGGTATATGGTACTAATTTTTTGGTGGGTTCTTGCCCAAGTTAATCGCCTGCGTGGTATTGAATAATACTGATTACACATTTTTATGTCTACTGTTTAGACATCATAAGAACATATGCGCATGTGTAATTTGAACCGTCCCAATATGTTAGTTGCAGCACTTGCTACTCGCTTGACTTTTTTGCCCATCATATGTCACCACATCCCGGTAAGATATATGACCAGATCACAGATTCTTAATAATATCATTTATACTTCATCATTATCATCATCACACATAATTACGCGAAGGCGAGTTGTTCCCGGATCAACTTACAAAGTAAACAAATCAATTGGTGAAGGTCCTTCTAAAGGGAAACGATTTTGTTGGTAGCAAGTGATTTTTGGCAACGGAATATGACAAGTGGTTGGCTGATACATTTAATAGGTGGATGCTGTTGGTGCCCTTTTTTATATATTTTCTTATGATCAGATGTTACCGTAATGGTATAGTTTCAAGTGGCTGCTGGATATGTTGGTGGTGATTGGAAGGCAGATGGTATGATCCCAGTTTCAAGGTTGTATGAAAAACCGCCACTTTAGTTTCAGCAGGAACAGTTACATTAATGGAAATTGAAATGAGAGACATAGTTCTTTGGGGATATCCTATCGGTAGTTCGATATCTTTTACACCAATTACCTTAAGCTCGCCTACATACAAAAGTCTCATTTCAAAAGCAGGGAGTAGCTCTCACATATTACAAATGGACTTCAGAAAAAATCAGTTTCTCGCCGAGTTTCCTTATAACTCTGGAGGACCTTATTCATCTGCATATATGGATCAAGTTGCCACGGAGGAAATTGTTGGCTCCTTAGCAGGGTTATTTAGAGGGCTGGTCGACGGTAACGGCGCTCCATTCGATTTTAATACAACCGGGAGGTTCTTGGAGCACATAAAAACTTGTTTTGAGTGACATTCTATACATCGAAAGAGCATTTAACAATGCAATGCCAGGGACCAAAGAAATGATACTGATGAATTTAGAAGTCGAAGGCAGTGGCTGTCGATTGGTTACCTACGAAGATGACCGTTGGTACTTTCTGGCAGGGCTAAACATCTAAGTATTACTTTGGGTAGGAGTTGTTCTGGAAGCCTAATATGGAGGATAGGGTTAGGAAAGCCTCTGTTGTCTTCTAGGTAGTGTTGCAGCATTTCATGAAGTGGTTTTTTGGGAAGGTAACTTACGATGGAGCCAGAACCGACAAATACTCAAGGAAAGAGTCGCCAAATCACATTCGAAAATCTTACAGTAAAAATAAAAATGCTGAGTGACCCAGAAGAGTGGCACCAAATCCACAACTTCATAGAAACCACACTCAGAGCAAAAAAGCTGGAACAAGAGAAGGCTCTCAAAAAGCAAGATGTATGTAACGCCACATTGGAGTAATGCGAAAGCAGTTCGGGGGAGGGGGCGACTATTTCAAAAGCGTGGATTTTAGTTCACGGATATACGGTTTCTGCATAATATGGTGCATTCCGCATTTTCCATTTAAAAAAAAGGTTTGTTAGGATGCACTGCACACCACCAGCGGGTCAGGGGGCTTAGAATCTACCAGTGGCAGGTATGCCTATCGTAAGATGCGACTAAAATACCAAATTGATTCAAGGGGTTGTATAGCGCCTCCATCTAGCGCAAAATATAGCTTCTCCAAGCAAATTGTCAACTTCACCTACCCGTGGCGAATCCTGTTACTTAAACAGCCGATGCTATGGTGACCCCAAGTTCCTCACGGATCTAGGGGTGGGAGGGCGGTATGGACTGAATCCGGCAAAGGACCATCAACACGATAACACTCCCCAAGGCCTTCGGGTAGTGTCCTTATCGCTACAACGACAGTATTACATAAATGTTGGCGTCCACTCTGGAGAGAATAAGCTTCGCTCTTAGAGCAACTCCTATCTTGGCATTGAATGTAGTGCAACACATATCCGGTAGGTTTTGCGGGGGGCGCCTGTGACCCTGTATTTAGCTCGATGCATGCTACAAGGTGAAGCATCATTATCTTCTGCTCCAAAAGCATGGCGCTAGCAGAGGTGGTAAATCGGATGGCAGCTACCTAGGGGATTTTGCGTTCGAGGAAGTCCTCAAAGTGCCTGACCTCGTTTGAGATTTCCTCGAACTATTTTAAGTTAGAATGATATGGCTTACGAGCCATAGCATTAACCCGGGTCACCCGATCTTAGCCGGTATGAGTACAACTTTGCAGTCCATATAGTGGTTTAGCAAAATCAGAGTTACGCTGGCTATCTATAGTTTTCTTCTGTAAAGAGGGAAATCGGGTCAACTAAGTAAGCGCTGGAAAGACACTAATACACGAGATCCTACTGATTAGAAGTGGATTGAAGGCGATATGCCTAAGTAACTGGGTATACCAAGCATGATATATCAATGCTGTTAAAGATCTACTGGTTCTTTGTCTAACGGAAGTCCATGCGTTATGTCTTAAAATACTGGAAAGCACTTCGTGTTTCAGCTGCATGGAGGATAGCGAGGTGGATTCATAAAGTTAATTCATCCAGTTAAGCTTTGCAAACAAATAGGCGCAAGTACTTCGATATGGCTCACTCGGACCACCGGACAATATATCCAATGTCGAGTCTTATTCGAAACTTTATCATTACTACGTAATGATTCTCATAGTAATTAATGTTTGAGTCACCGTTATATTGTTTAATATCACAAGTGACCAAGTGAGTTTCTTTTCTTTACAAGGGTAGCTATAGTTCAACCTAATCTAATTAAGCGCACTTCGACTTCCGCTTGGAAGCCAAAACTGGGACCAGAAAGCTTGAGCTTGCTGCTCATATCGTGCTCTTGGCAGAAAACCGCCAGCACCCACTAGTTACCTAGTTTACTGGTGTAGATGAGTTCTTTCCTCATTCTTCTCTCGAGAGTATCATGATATTGAAGCTTGCAGAAGGGTTAGTTGGCGGCACACAAAAGTGAATTTTGTCTGAGATAGAGTCGACGTCGAAGACAATTCTATGTTTGAAGTCAAAAACCACATAATACTATAACAGTAAACATATTCAATAGAAATTACACCCTACTACTGACGTAAGTCAATGTAACTAACCCCCAGCAGGCGACATAATGTTATTAATTACTCTCATTGTGTTTACTCACATAATTGCGACCTGTATTTGGCGGCGGCGGCTACTTGAATCAATGCATACCCAGAAATGTAAGTCAATATGTGCGTCATTTGTAGTCAGAGTCCTTGACCGGTTGCCGACAAACCAAATAGATTTATTGTAGTATAAACATGCGCAGACACAAATTCCCACACATCATGCGTCTAACTCAACGGATGTCGCCAAGTGCGCTCGTGTTGTCCTTTCGTGTTTTTGTTGTTGTTGTCATTGTAGTAACGTGAAATTTACTCGCGCGTGTAATCAATTTACATGCAGCCAATGACTTGAATATTTTATCTTATGATGTCAGTAAAAATTAGTAAGGCTCTTTTTGTGATTAGATATATTCTGTTCTTAGAAAATAAATGCATATAGCAATATAACGGTACGCAACTCATAAAGGGCATTTAAGATGAATGATAAAACAATGATTCAAGAAAAATATCAAAACAAAAAACGAGTAGCGACACACATACATACATAAAATGTTTATATGCCGGCTCCTTTTAACTGTTTTTGCAGATAATCAATTCATAAAAAGTCGGTACCTTCAAAGGGTGGCTTAAGTACATAGTTTAATGTGCTACATGATTTCAAATTCTTATTTGGGCATCTGTCATTGATAGGTCGCTCGACATCATGAAAAACACGCTGGTGGCATTCTTGGATATAGCAGGTGCTGTTGCTGTTGTTATTGTAACGATAAGGACAATCACCGAAGGCCTTGGGGAGTGTTATTGATGTTGATGGTCCTTTGACGGATGCAGATCCGGCATGTGTCGGTAAAAAGCACCCTTAAGGTACTAACCCGACCATCTCGGGAATGATTTAGTATGACCACATGAAACCTTCAAGGCCATCCCGCTCTCCCACCCTCTAGATTTAGCGATAAAATTAAGTATCTGGGACTCATTCATGGATAGGAAACTATTGTGGAGTGACAATAAAGCAAATCGGGTAAAGAAAGCAATAACTTTCTATGTTTTCCTGTAAAATTGCAATTGCTCTCCCATAGACTTTTTCTCCCAAAGTAATACACTAAATCTATGCAGCCATTATTTGCTAAATTCTACTGTATGGTGTTCTGGTTTGGTAGCAGCCGCTTACAAAAGCCACGAGCCTCTAATGCATACAAAAAGAGCAGCGGACTTCAGACATTAACATTCTGAATTAGCGGCTTTATTGCTTTCATACCGACTCAACTTTATCCTGCACCCAACAACACTGGACTTGTTAGAAAAGAAAATTGCCGTTATCGCCGCCCTACGAATTTAAGAAGCTGACAGTTGGAAGAACGGAGGAAATGATCAAGTCAGTATCTTGAGCACCAAAGCCCCAGTGCTCACTGACTATTGTACTCTCAGCAATATTTTCACTTAAAATTATACAGTGTATTTTTTCACACACTATAGATCTCCTTCTGTTTTGGGACTATTGTATAGTTTCTTAAATACGGGAAAAGGGATAATTTTATATATCTTATCTTGTATAAATGCCTGTATAGCTGATGGGCTGGCCACAACAAAAATATGATCTGTTCAGCGTTTCCTTTATGCCACAAACCTCTCTTGATCCTGAATAAGTCAGGGCTTTTGTCCCTGGTAAGTGTCCTTACTGGCAACTGTTTGATAGTTAGGTGGTAAGAACGGTGGGAAGAATCAAGAAAAGGGCGCTGGACCTTCATGCTAGTTCGGAATATAGCTGAATGCTACGAGAAAAAACACCGCGAACTTAATTACCACCTCACACAGATATTGAGCGGGTTCGGCGGCTTCAAGCAATGTCTGCACTGTCCCTCCGAATTGGAAAGCGCACAACAAGTAATAATTCACTGCCCTTGTTTTCACGGCGAAAGATTCTCTGTACACAGAGTTTTTGGAGAGGGGCCTTCCATTAGGAATTTAGTTCCCTGAGCATGAACAGGATTAGCCTGGTTTTATTGGACCGCTTGATGGTAGTGCGCTACCCCAACGTCCAATAAAAAAAAACGCGTTCAGCATTTTCTGTGCTATTCACGTCAGAGGATACCGCATAAGGTCTTATTCCATAAACAGAACTTTTACTTATGTTGAGTAAACATGGCAAGAATATATGTTCCGGCAATGAGATAGAGTGATTATTATGTTCGAAGCTGACATCAACACTAAGTAGAAATATCCAATATCGATTCTGTCTAGAGATCTGATAATATTCGCCGCCGTTTCGAAAATGTCCGAAATAAAATTATTATATAATTTCAGCTGAATTCTGAGGTAAAAACTTTTCGAAAGTAATTGAGTCAAGTTCTGAGCGAGAACGTTTTTGACTTGGACCCTCATCAGAGCTCGACATAAAAAAAAATCTTGCAATTGATTTCAGTGGAATACTTCCAAGATAAACGCATACGTAAGTAGCGTAAGTATCTATACCAAAGTATCTATACCAAATGCATATCTGCAGATTCCGCAAACAACTTCTCAAATTACTCATATACCACACCAAGCTAAACGCCGAATAATGATTACATCTCTTGCCGCCTTTTTGTGGTTGTCGTCATTAATTTTTCTTTGTTCTTCAAATGTAAATGAAAATATTTTGTAAATATATTTTTTGGCGCGCTTTTTTATCCTCACATAGTTTATGTAGGAGTTACCCTGTTCCTTACTGTCATACAGCAACTCTCAACATTTCTGCCTCGAGTTTGCTCCTCGTTCATGGGAAAAAGGATTAGTCAGTTGTGCAATGGTCCAGTGGTCAATCACTTGTTGTACATTTTCAGTTCTAATCTCATTTATGTTCAAGTAAACACAAAATAGTTTTCAGTTTTCTTTTGCTGCCAATATCTTGAAACAAAATCTATGGAGTTGAATGGACGGACGATAGAACGAACAAGTTCGGTTGGTATATGGGTTGTGCTATGTTGGTGGCAGGACGCATGCTAAGCTGGATTAAATCTACAACGTAGACAGTTGGTTAAATAGAAATGGCAAATGAAGCTATTTGGTTTACAACAAATTGTAATTTTTTCGTGCAAAAAACAAGAACCAACGAGAAAAATTGTATGCATTCCAAGAAAGTCACTGGCGGCAATGATTTGTAAATATGAAACTATATATTATATAAAGACATCTGTAGGGTAAGCGCACTTGTATCCGGGCACTTAGTGCGTTTCTTAGCTTTGACTTCGCCTCATTTTCTGGATTATCACTTCTGCGAATAGTAATATTGCTTGTAATGTCGGAAATGTCTCTTGATAGTGTGGCGTACACATAATTTTTAAGTAAAGAATTGATAAGTTTGATTTTCTTGAGTATCCGGACCGTAAAAACTAGTCCCCAGACGCTTTTACTTTAGTATCCGGACGCGAATTTTAATACGATATTTTTGTAGCCTTTTTCCTATATGAATATATATTTATAATAGTTTTCATAAAATATGTATTATTTATTGTTTCGAATTATTTTGAGAGCCGCTTTATCTCAGTTTTTATACTCAGTTGAGCAGAGCTCACAGAGTATATTAACTTTGATTGGATAACGGTTGGTTGTATAGGTATAAAGGAATCGAGATAGATATAGACTTCCATATATCAAAATCATCAGTATCGAAAAAAATTTGATTGAGCCATGTCCGTCCGTCCGTCCGTCCGTTTGTCCGTTAACACGATAACTTGAGTAAATTTTGAGGTATCTTGATGAAATTTGGTACGTAGATTCCTGGGAACTCATCTCAGATCGCTATTTAAAATGAACGATATCGGACTATAACCACGCCCACTTTTTCGATATCGAAAATTTCGAAAAACCGAAAAATGCGATAATTCATTGCCAAAGGCGGTTAAAGCGATGAAACTTGGTAGATGTGTTGACGTTATGACGCAGAATAGAAAATTAGTAAGATTTTGGACAACGGGCGTGGCACCGCCCACTTTTACAAGAAGGTAATTTAAAAGTTTGGCGGCCACCGTGGTGCGTGCGTGCTCCGCCTATCACACCGTATGCCCTGGGTTCAACTCCCGGGCAAACCAACATCAAAATTTTAGAAATAAGATTTTTCAATTAGAAGAAAATTTTTCTAAGCGGGGTCGCCCCTCGGCAGTGTCTGGCAAGCGCTCCGATTGTATTTCTGCCATGAAAAGCTCTCAGTGAAAACTCATCTGCCTTGCAGATGCCGTTCGGAGTCGGCATAAAACATGTAGGTCCCGTCCGGCCAATTTGTAGGGAAAAATCAAGAGGAGCACGACGCAAATTGGAAGAGAAGCTCGGCCTTAGATCTCTTCGGAGGTTATCGCGCCTTACATTTATTTATTTAATTTAAAAGTTTTGCAAGCTGTAATTTGGCAGTCGTTGAAGATATCATGATGAAATTTGGCAGGAACGTTACTACTATTACTATGTATGCGCTAAATTAGCAAAATTGGATGAAGAACACGCCCACTTTTTAAAAAAAATTTTTTTTAAATTCAAATTTTAACAAAAAATTAATTATCTTTACTGTATATAAGTAAATTAAGTCAAAATTCAATTTTAGTAATGATATGATGCAAAAAAATACAAAAATAAAAGAAAATTTCAAAATGGGCGTGGCTCCGCCCATTTTCATTTAGTTTGTCTAGAATACTTTTAATGCCATAAGTCGAACCAATCCTTCTCAAATTTGGTAGGGGCATAGATTCTATGACGGTAACTGTTCTCTGTGAAAATGGGCCAAATCGGTGGAAGCCACGCCCAGTTTTTATACACAGTCCACCGTCTGTCCTTCCGCTCGGCCGTTAACACAATAACTTGAGCAAAAACCGATATATCTTTACTAAACTTAGCCCACGTACTTATCTGAACTCACTTTATCTTGGTATAAAAAATGGACGAAATTCGACCATAACCACGCCCACTTTATCGATATCGAAAATTACGAAAAATGAAAAAATGCCATAATTCTATACCAAATACGAAAAAAGGGATGAAACATGGTAACTGGATTGGTTTATTGACGCAAAATATAACTTTGGAAAAAACTTTGTAAAATGGGTGTGACACCTACCATATTAAGAAGAAGAAAATGAAAAAGTTCTACAAGGCGAAATCAACAGCCCTTGGATCCTTGGCAGGAATACTGTTAGTGGTATTGCATATATAAATAAATTAGCAGTACCCGACGGATGATTTTCTGGATCACCTGGTCCACATTTTGGTCGATATCGCGAGAACACCTTCACATATACATCTAAGGGCCACTCGCTTTTAAAACCCTCATTAATACCTTTAATTTGATATCCATATCATACAAACACATTCTAGAGTCACCCCTGGCCCACCTTAATGGCGATATCTCGAATAGGCGTCCACCTATAGACCTAATGCCCACTCCCTCTTAAAATGCTCAGTAACACCTTTCGTTTGATACCCATATCGTACAAACATTCTAGAGTCACCCCTGGCCCACCCTAATGGCGATATCTCGAAAAGGCGTCCACCTATAGACCTAATGCCCACTCCCTCTTAAAATGCTCAGTAACACCTTTCGTTTGATACCCATATCGTACAAACATTCTAGAGTCACCCTTGGTCCACCTTTATGGCGATATCTCGAAAAGGCTTCCACCTATAGAACTTTTAAAATACTCATTACCACCTTTCATTTGATACCCATATCGTACAAACACATTCTAGTGTCACCCTGGCCCACCCAAATGGCGATATCTCGAAAAGGCGTCCACCTATAGACCTAATGCCCACTCCCTCTTAAAATGCTCAGTAACACCTTTCGTTTGATACCCATATCGTACAAACATTCTAGAGTCACGCTTGATCCACCTTTATGGCGATATCTCGAAAAGGCGTCCACCTATAGAACTAAGGATTACTCCCTTTTAAAATACTCATTACCATCTTTCATTTGATACCCATATCATACAAACACATTCTAGAGTCACCCCTGGCCCACCCTAATGGCAACATTTCGAAAAGGCGTCCACCTATAGACCTAATGCCCACTCCCTCTTAAAATGCTCAGTAACACTTTTCGTTTGATACCCATATCGTACAAACATTCTAGAGTCACCCCTGGCCCACCCTAATGGCGATATCTCGAAAAGGCGTCCACCTATAGACCTAATGCCCACTCCCTCTTAAAATGCTCAGTAACACCTTTCATTTGATTCCCATATCGTACAAACACATTCTAGAGACACCCCTGGTCCACCTTTATGGCGATATCTCGAAACGTCGTCCACCTATGGAACTAAGGATCACTCCTTTTCAAAATACTCATTAAAAGCTTTCATTTGATACCCATATCGTACAAACATTTTCTAGAGTCACCCCTGGTCCACCTTTATGGCGATTTCTCGAAAAGGCGTTCACCTATAGAACTAAAGCCCATTCCCTTTTAAAATACTCATTACCACCTTTCATTTGATACCCATATCGTACAAACAAATTCTAGAGTCAGCCCTGGTCCACCTTTATGGCGAGATCCCTAAATGGCGTCCATCCATAGAACTATGGCCTACTCTCTCTTAAAATACTCTTTAATACCTTCCATTTGATACACATGTCATACAACCACATTCCAGGGTTACCCTAGGTTCATTTTCCTACATGGTGATTTTCCTTATTTTGTCTCCATAGCTCTCAACTGAGTATGTAATGTTCGGTTACACCCGAACTTAGCCTTCCTTACTTGTTTTTTTTTAAGCTATTACTCAGCTGAAAATACATTGAGTTAACGCTAAAATAGAGGTTTATTCAAACATATTACGAGATTGGGGATTACTAAATGGATTTCAGAGATGAGGGACTTTCGAATACAACTTTAAGTAAGGGGGGTTTCAGAACAAAATTTGAGTATGAACTTGCATCGCGTTCTGCGGCTATACCCATATTCCTTTCTTTTAGCAGCGAAAAGATATATCAGGCTGGTTCCCGTGACAACCAGAGAAACAATTGCGCTGTACATGGCTGTGGAAGATTTAAGCGCCGTTAATGGGCTCAGTTTCGCTTAGTTTGCACAAGCCAGGCTGTACAGATGTAATCCGATGAGGGGAGTTAGCAATCTATTTTTGCTTCGCTGCATGTTTCCATTTGTTGGTCCCATACCATCATATTATTTTTTATGTTGCCAGTTAAAGACCATGACTAACTAGTCCGCCTGCTTATGTTCCGAAAACTAAGGTTTAAACTAAACTGTGCCAGCCTGCAGCTTAGCACCGAAAAAACCCCATTCGTCTACGAAAGCGAGAAGTAAGATGCTTTCTGGCATGTCTAAGCGAATATTATACTTATTTAACTTCCTTTGATACCGGTCTGTCTTAAGCATGCCATTGTACGTAGCTGATATATAAAGGATTTTTATTTAAGTTAGTAAGACAAAAATTAATTAATTATCCGCTATCTAGGCTTTATGACGGTGTCTTTCACCTCCATATTAACATTTCGCTTAGGTATTTCGGTGGGCGATTAATCGGCATAAAACAAGTAGGTCGGGTCCCGTCAATTTGAAGGAAAAATTAGAAAAAGGGAGTACGACGCAAATTGGAAGAAAAGCTCGATCTAAAATCTCTTCGGAGGTTATCGCGCCTTAAATTTGTATTTTTCATTAGTAAAAAGCATTTTAATCATAATTCATCATTTTTGTCATATTTTCAGTAGCCAGAAACTAAGAATTGTACTAAATTTTGGTTTCAATATCAGGAAGTTTTTAATTTTTGCGAAAAATTAAATTAATTAATTTCTTTATAATCAGCGAGCTTTGCAAACTTTGATTGGATAACGGTGGGTTGTACAGGTATAAAGAAGGAATCGAGATAGATATAGACGTCCATATATCAAAATCATCAGTATCGAAAAAAAAATTGATTGAACCATGTCCGTCCGTCCGTCCGTCTGTCCGTTAACATGATAAATTGAGTAAATATTGAGATATCTTCACCACATTTGGTACACGAGCTTATCTGGACCCAGAATAGATTGGTATTGAAAATGAGCGAAATCGGATGATAACCACGCCCACTTTTTATATATATAACATTTTGGAAAACACAAAAAACCTGATTATTTAGTAAATAATACATTCAAGGTTCGAATCAAGCTCAAGGCCAGAACAATAATTTTTTTCTAATGATAATTATTGTTGGGTTCGAATCGAGCTCAAGGCCTAACAATAATTTTTTATCATTATTATTGTTATGATAAATTTTTTCTTAATTGAAAAAAATTTTTAAATTAGAATAGAAGAAAGAAAAATTTTAGACAACTGCCAAAGCTCGTTGTATAGATCCATTTCGGGCACTGCTAAATTCCTTCATCGGCAACGTTTAGGCGCCGCTGCTATAACCATTCAGCTATCACAGCGGTTTTTTGTTTGTCTTCATTAATCCTACTTCTATTCTGTTTCGTGCCAATTGATATTCACAACACTGCGACATCTGTTGCAGAATGGCTGTGAAAATTGGACTTGTTTGTTGGCAATGCCGCCATAGTGTCATAATTTATTGACACTTTTTTTCCCCGTGCTCTGGGATGTATTAACAATTTTTGTTGTTATATCGGCCTACTGATTTTAAGATCGCGGGTTCGAATCGAGCTCAAGGCCTAACAATAATTTTTTATCATTATTATTGTTATGATAAATTTTTTCTTAATTGAAAAAAATTTTTAAATTAGAATAGAAGAAAGAAAAATTTTAGACAACTGCCAAAGCTCGTTGTATAGATCCATTTCGGGAACTGCTAAATTCCTTCATCGGCAACGTTTAGGCGCCGCTGCTATAACCATTCAGCTATCACAGCGGTTTTTTGTTTGTCTTCATTAATCCTACTTCTATTCTGTTTCGTGCCAATTGATATTCACAACACTGCGACATCTGTTGCAGAATGGCTGTGAAAATTGGACTTGTTTGTTGGCAATGCCGCCATAGTGTCATAATTTATTGACACTTTTTTTCCCCGTGCTCTGGGATGTATTAACAATTTTTGTTGTTATATCGGCCTACTGATTTTAAGATCGCGGGTTCGAATCGAGCTCAAGGCCTAACAATAATTTTTTATCATTATTATTGTTATGATAAATTTTTTCTTAATTGAAAAAAATTTTTAAATTAGAATAGAAGAAAGAAAAATTTTAGACAACTGCCAAAGCTCGTTGTATAGATCCATTTCGGGAACTGCTAAATTCCTTCATCGGCAACGTTTAGGCGCCGCTGCTATAACCATTCAGCTATCACAGCGGTTTTTTGTTTGTCTTCATTAATCCTACTTCTATTCTGTTTCGTGCCAATTGATATTCACAACACTGCGACCTCTGTTGCAGAATGGCTGTGAAAATTGGACTTGTTTGTTGGCAATGCCGCCATAGTGTCATAATTTATTGACACTTTTTTTCCCCGTGCTCTGGGATGTATTAACAATTTTTGTTGTTATATCGGCCTACTGATTTTAAGATCGCGGGTTCGAATCGAGCTCAAGGCCTAACAATAATTTTTTATCATTATTATTGTTATGATAAATTTTTTCTTAATTGAAAAAAATTTTTAAATTAGAATAGAAGAAAGAAAAATTTTAGACAACTGCCAAAGCTCGTTGTATAGATCCATTTCGGGAACTGCTAAATTCCTTCATCGGCAACGTTTAGGCGCCGCTGCTATAACCATTCAGCTATCACAGCGGTTTTTTGTTTGTCTTCATTAATCCTACTTCTATTCTGTTTCGTGCCAATTGATATTCACAACACTGCGACATCTGTTGCAGAATGGCTGTGAAAATTGGACTTGTTTGTTGGCAATGCCGCCATAGTGTCATAATTTATTGACACTTTTTTTCCCCGTGCTCTGGGATGTATTAACAATTTTTGTTGTTATATCGGCCTCGATCGAACCCGCTCGATTCGAACCCGCGATCTTAAAATCAGTAGGCCGATATAACAACAAAAATTGTTAATACATCCCAGAGCACGGGGAAAAAAAGTGTCAATAAATTATGACACTATGGCGGCATTGCCAACAAACAAGTCCAATTTTCACAGCCATTCTGCAACAGATGTCGCAGTGTTGTGAATATCAATTGGCACGAAACAGAATAGAAGTAGGATTAATGAAGACAAACAAAAAACCGCTGTGATAGCTGAATGGTTATAGCAGCGGCGCCTAAACGTTGCCGATGAAGGAATTTAGCAGTTCCCGAAATGGATCTATACAACGAGCTTTGGCAGTTGTCTAAAATTTTTCTTTCTTCTATTCTAATTTAAAAATTTTTTTCAATTAAGGAAAAATTTATCATAACAATAATAATGATAAAAAATTATTGTTAGGCCTTGAGCTCGATTCGAACCCGCGATCTTAAAATCAGTAGGCCGATATAACAACAAAAATTGTTAATACATCCCAGAGCACGGGGAAAAAAAGTGTCAATAAATTATGACACTATGGCGGCATTGCCAACAAACAAGTCCAATTTTCACAGCCATTCTGCAACAGATGTCGCAGTGTTGTGAATATCAATTGGCACGAAACAGAATAGAAGTAGGATTAATGAAGACAAACAAAAAACCGCTGTGATAGCTGAATGGTTATAGCAGCGGCGCCTAAACGTTGCCGATGAAGGAATTTAGCAGTTCCCGAAATGGATCTATACAACGAGCTTTGGCAGTTGTCTAAAATTTTTTTTTTTCTTTCTTCTATTCTAATTTAAAAAATTTTTTTCAATTAAGAAAAAATTTATCATAACAATAATAATGATAAAAAATTATTGTTAGGCCTTGAGCTCGATTCGAACCCGCGATCTTAAAATCAGTAGGCCGATATAACAACAAAAATTGTTAATACATCCCAGAGCACGGGGAAAAAAAGTGTCAATAAATTATGACACTATGGCGGCATTGCCAACAAACAAGTCCAATTTTCACAGCCATTCTGCAACAGATGTCGCAGTGTTGTGAATATCAATTGGCACGAAACAGAATAGAAGTAGGATTAATGAAGACAAACAAAAAACCGCTGTGATAGCTGAATGGTTATAGCAGCGGCGCCTAAACGTTGCCGATGAAGGAATTTAGCAGTTCCCGAAATGGATCTATACAACGAGCTTTGGCAGTTGTCTAAAATTTTTCTTTCTTCTATTCTAATTTAAAAATTTTTTTCAATTAAGAAAAAATTTATCATAACAATAATAATGATAAAAAATTATTGTTAGGCCTTGAGCTCGATTCGAACCCGCGATCTTAAAATCAGTAGGCCGATATAACAACAAAAATAGATAATTATTGTTATTTTTTAATTTTTCTAAATTTGAAAAATTGTATTTTGTTTTTGGAATAGTAAGTAGAAAATTTTTCAGACAATAGCTAAATGGTTAGCGCAGCATGCCTAAAGCGTACTGATGATGAAGGCTTAGCACCCTTCGAAATGGATCTATCTGCGCAGCTATGGCAGGTTGTCTGAAAAATTTTCTACTTACTATTCCAAAAACAAAATACAATTTTTCAAATTTAGAAAAATTAAAAAATAACAATAATTATCATTAGAAAAAAATTATTGTTCTGGCTTTGAGCTCGATTCGAACCTTGAATGATTTATCAATAGGCCGATAAAAACAAAAACAATTGTTAGTAAATAATACACTCAGAAAGTTGAAATTTGACGTGTGGACTGATATTGAGACTGTTGATAAAAATTTGAAAATTTGTTTTAAAATGGGCGTGGCACCGCCCACTTGTGATAAAATCAATTTTACAAATATTATTAATCATAAATCAAAATTTTTAAACCTTTCGTAACAAAATTCGGCAGAGAGATTGCCTTTACTATAAAGAATGCTTTGAAGAAAAATTAACAAAATCGGTTAAGAACCACGCCCACTTTTATACAAAGGATTTTTAAACGGGTCGTTGACGAATAAAATAAGCTATATATTTGCAAAAAAGAACTTTATATCAATGGTATTTCATTTCCCAAGTGAATTTATTACAATAAATAATAGTAATAAATAGGAAAAACTTCAAATTTTAAAAAGTGGGAGTGGCACCACCCCTTTTATGACTAAGAAATTTTCTATGTTTCGGGAGCCATAACTTGAAGAAAAATTAACATATCGTAATGAAATTGTGTACACATATTTTTCTTATTGCAGAAAATATTTCTAGTAAAAATGGACGGAATCGGGTAAAGACCACGGCATCTTAGATATAAAACAAATTTAAAAGGGTCGTAGACTAGAATAATAAGCTATAACTTAGCAAAAAATAGTTTTGAATCAATGATATTTCACTTATCAAGTTTTATTTTAAGAGGAAGTGGGGAGACATTCTTTTTAAACGGGCAGTTCCACGTGTTATGTAGAAAAGCAATTTATCTGAAATGAAATGTACGCTTGAAGCTCACGCGGAGTATATAATGTTCAGTTACGCCCGAACTTAAATACCTTTACTTGTTATTTATAAAATTGAAATTTATTATATTACCTAGTTTATGACTAGTTTAAATATAAATCTTTAGTTTCTCACTTTTTCAAAACGCTCTCATAATTTTTTAAATGAAATTGGCATTAAAACTGTGAATTCGGTTTAACTGAAGCTTTGTAAGCTGACGTAAGAAATATACAGGGTTTCGATCAGCGGCGGATCCAGGAAAATTTTTCGGGGGAGGGGGTCCAGATTTGAAATCTCCAATAGAACATTTACAACAAAAATGGAAAGATAATAATAATAATCCTTAATATTGTCAGCAAGGTATTTGCGAGACCCGCACCGGTTACGTCAACAACAGGGACAAAAAATCTTCGCGAAGGACGTGTTTTTTCATTGTGGATTGGACGTATCGAACTCCAGTTATGAACTGCTCGGCTCCACAAACATCAAATATATAATATAATAAATAACATTAAAATATTATCATGCGAATCTGTGCACACAATGCGTATATGTAATTATCAATTCACGCTTAAAAATTCACGAAACTTTCATTGAGATAACTGGTGATATGACTAAAGTGTTCTTGCAGGGAATATCAGCTGTTCGAAATGTTGCTTTGCACATTGCATTTCCAATGCAAATTTTATAATGGTTTGCAATGTAAATATGCTATGCAAGATCAACTGCACCTGATCGTGAACTGCCCTATTGAATTGTTAGTGTTTTTTAACTTCCTTCCAGATTAGTATGGCCCTCCTCTGCATGCTTTGGCCGCTTCGCTAGTGTTAATTCTTCTGGTTCAACTGATTTCAGTGTTTGTTCTGAATTTGTGATTTTCACTGAATCCGACCCTGATTGCGATTGTGCGGTTATTTGAGACTATTACAGGAAAAAGAGCGCATAGTGTCCGAACACTAACACTGTCCGGATACTAGGGGCTTACCCTATGAAATTACTCGTATATATTCCTTTTCCATTTTCTCTTATAGTTCATTTAACGTTTTTGTTTGAGTTTATCTTTAGCAAAAATCTTTATCTTCATTAACTAAATAAATAATAAAGTATTTAACTGTTGCGAAGAAAGCGCGTTTTGTTTTTAAAAAGAGAAAGAAATTCATCTTTGTTTGGTCAGAGTTCAAGTTAAAGCCGGTTTTAGCTATTTATAATACACCAGCTGAGGATGCTGATTTGCAGAGCTCAAAGGACTCAGATTTCCCAATCACCTATGCAGATTTTATCTTTTTAACAAAATTTCTACACATGTGGAGTATACTTTTCTTTATAATTGTAAAATGCTGGGTTGTAACTGTTTTTCTGTTAAATTGTCAAATGTGCGAAAATCTGCATTGAAAGCAAGGATTAGCTACATACAACTCATTTTGCCTAGCTCGTTGTTTTATTTATTGTTTTTCATTCAAAGCAATCCATAGTCATGTGCCACATGTCTTAAGGCCACATACAATTCTCTTGTTTAAGTTATGCAAATTTAGCGTAAGAGAAAGTTGTTTTTGTTCGATATTTTGTATTTACTACGTACTTAAATGTTTCGTCCTCTTAAGCAAATTTCTCTAGCAGGAAATGCACAGCTCACTAAAGTCCTTTGAATATTATATTTCATTTCTTTTTAGTTTAAATTGCTTGTTTAGAAAATTTTGTTGTAAAAAGTGCTGATGGAATGATTTTGTATTGCAGTCAAAGTATTTATTGTTTGTGTGAAACCATTGAAAATCAAACGAACACCTGGCCGTACAGGTTCAGTAGAGACATACTACTAATTAGTGCCCATTCCGGCTCTGTATACGAAATGCCATTAGGACATGTGTAAGCCCTAGCGTGATTTTTTTAAGGCGACTACACAGCGAACAGAGATAGCGGCTTAGAGCAGGAACTTGAACCTGAAAATAACCACCGAAAAACAAAAACATAAGGCAGAGAAACAAGTAGAATCTGTTAATTTAGACGAGTTAGCAAGTTGCCACGCTCACCGTCCAAGGTGACATCGCGACTCCATGCCGCGCTAAATAAAAATAGATACTTGACGCGATTTACCTCCAAAGGGATTACTCCGATTTGCGCCGTGCTCCTTTTTAATTTTTCCCTAAAAATTTGTGGAGCGGAACCTACATGTTTTGTGCCGATTTTGAACGGCAGCTGCAAAGGAGATGTATTTTTACTGAGAAGCTTTTCAAGGCAAATTTGCAAGCCACTGTAAAAGTTTTTTAATTGAAAGATCTTCTTTCAAAATTTTTGATGTTGCTTTGTCCGGGACTTAAACCCAGGGCCTTCGGACTACGGCCGTCACCGAACAAAAGCAGCTTCAGTAACGCCAGGCAACCGTGAATACAGCAATGACTCCCAAAACTGCAGAAAAACCCCAAATTTGCTCATATAGCCTACGGGCTCGTTGCAACGACAAAAGAGGCAATAAACAGGAAAAGTACATCAAAGTAAACATAGTTAGCATTGTAACTAGACAAAAGCACTTAACGGGACTCCGTTAAAGTAAAAAAAAAATTAATACTTAGCGCGATTAACCTTCGAGGAGATTTTGGCGAGCTTCTCTTCCAATTTGGGTCCAACAAATCGGTGGGGCGGAACCTACTTATTTTATGCCGACTACGGACGGAATCTGCAAGCAGCTGAAGCTTTTCAGGGACTCACGGTGGTCATTCTAAAATATGTTAATATGTATGGCTTACATCAGAACATGTGACATTATGAAGCTAGAAGAAGAAAGGGAGGAGGAGGTATAAAGAAAGTAGAACAAGAAAAAGAAAGAAAGAAATAGAAAGGAGAAGTGGAGCAGGGATAAAGGGAAGAGTATATGTGCAATAATGAATAATGCAAATGAGAGAGAGGGTGGGACAAGTGGAATGAAGGGAATGGTAGGGAGAGGGAAGTAATATAAGAGGTAGAGGGTGATGGAGAGAATGGTATAGAAGATGGGGCAGTTAGAGAAGGATGCAAAATAATTGAAATAAGTCATAGATGGAATTAGAAGACGAACTAAGAAAAGGAAAGAAAAAGAGGTAGCGTGGAAATTAAAAACGTTTTAATGTTTATCATTAAAATCACAAACAAACCAAATTTTGGACAGGACAGCGTCAGAAGTCGAATACTTTAACCAAATCCTGTAAGGTATGGGGATCCAGAGTAACTTGCGGTTAAGTTTACTCCGGTTAGCCACTGAACATCCGTTCATAGGAGAGCTTATGTGAGAAGACGACAACGCCGCAAGGCCACTCCGACATTATCTTTTTATAACTCCTGGTTAACTTCATCGACAGCGTCTGACTAGCATGAGGGACGACTGCAAGCGGGAGTCTGTCTTGAATAAAGCGGCTCGCTGTATTGTAATATATTGTTGCCTCGCTGATCAAATTGTGCGTTGGCTTCGGGAACCGTAACTTAAAACCGAATTCTATTAAAAGATAATAAGAAACGTAGGATAATGAGACAAACGACTAAAATCGTGTAACCGGCTTAGCTCCAATTAAGTATGTAAGGTATGAGGATACCAAAATGGCTTTGAGCAACACATTGGAAAAGACATGTTCGAGGTACTTGAAACCAAAATATCATTTAAACAAGAAAACGTGTCGCTATATTGATCATTGTACCTTAAAAATGCGTCGAAATTCTTCGTCTCTGGCTTTGAAACATAAGTTAAAAAGGTGGATCTTACTGTAAATATGTCGGGGTTTGGACATAATACCATCAAAGATACAATTGGAGCATTATCGCGTTTCCAGCGATTTCACGGTCAACAGATAAGTCTGTCGGCTAACAAAGTTTGCGGTCTTTAAAACCTTCAACAAATACCTCTCTTATCGACCGCCGCTTTGCTTGACTGTCCCCCATATTTTTTGCCGGGACGCTACACAAAGCTCAGAGGTGTTTTTGCTTCAATTATTGAATGAATGTGAAGAGAAGATTAGTGTCCGGCGACCTTCACACACTTTACATACATCTGTATCTGATAGCCAAATTTAAGATATACTTGAGTAACTTAAATCTCACGGATAAGATTTAGATTTTTCTCTGCAAAAGATGGCGATAACCCAACGAACGAGGATTGACTGGAGATGAACAAATTTCAATAGTAGACTGCCAAAGCAGTATGTTTTCGGAGATACCAAAACTTTCTTCAGGAAAATTTCTCCATTTGGTGGCCCGACGTTGGTAAACTTAAAGAAAACTGATTTCAAATAATATAAGTATACCGAGCTGTAAGAGATTACTATTCTTACACATAGTATAAATGCCCAATAGATCCTTATTCCAAAGATTTTTGAAACCATTTCTCAGAACTTTGCGGTTATGTTTTTAAGAACGTTGACGCAACCACAAAAGGCGATCTTAAGTAAAGCCGCCCGGGGTGCCCCTTATCGATGTTTGTTATAGAAACTATAGTGAAAATTGTGAAAATTTGAAAACTGAGGTTGAGTTACACTTCATACCGAATAGGTTAACTTGAATTATTATGATAAAACGATAAAGATCTTCAACAAGTGTCTTCGATTGCTCTATCACACGGGTCAACACAAAATTTGACTTTGCTTTTAAAGCTTCAATTTTCAATGCTTTAGATCGACATTGACGAAAAAAAAAATATATGGCATGAAAAAATTTGCCTTCTAGTTAGGAAACCGCTTGAACGAAATTTTTCAAAATCTGTGGTTTTCATATTTACTTGAAAATGAAACAATTCAAATAAATATTTTTATTAAGTTTTAATATCGAAATAACTTACAAAAAAGTGTAAAATGATTTAAAAGGGCACACTTTTATTTTTCTTTTATGTTCATAGGTACTATCCCTCAATAAACCTCAAATATTGTCTCCCATCATGTTTTCATTATATTCGCCTTGATAACGTTGTTCGAAGAAGAGCCTAAAAGCTCTGTTTTACTTTTTGGTAAATTTAAATCTCTAATCAAACCATTAAAATCTTCAGTAGTGATGAAATGATATTTTGGTTGTTCTGGTGTCGGTAAAAACTCCTTATCGGCATTGCTTTTATAAGAACTAAGAGATGATCCACTTCTCTGCTATAATTTTTTCGGTGGCTCTGGTATTGGTCGTGTCAGATCATGTGCGGCTGGAGCAGAAGAAGATTCAAGATCAGGATAATCGATAGGTTTGCATTTTTACCTTAAGGTCTTTTACTCGGATTCACAATGCCAAAGTAGCCGTCTTTTGGTTCTCGCCAGATTCTTGGGGTTGCAAATTTCATAGATCTTTTCTCACCTCGATACCAAAACCTAAACAAGAAAAAAATAGAAAAAATCCTAAGAGAAATCAATATGTCTACTTCATTTAATATACTATTTAAATAAAATTTGCTAAAACAGAAAATCATGGAATAAACTTTAGGACAAACAACACAATTTTTTTTGTAGAGTCGTGTTATTAATATAGCAATCTTTTTACTTCTCTTCGTACTTATGTTTGGTTCTTATGTATAGAGCTCTCGGAGAAGAGTAAGACATTTATAGATGAAGTGAAGAAAAGAACCTTATCGCTGAAACGAAAATCCATAAGTTAAGAGCAAATGTATTTTTTGAGCTACTCAAAGAAGCCATAGATTATTTGAAAAACACATTTTTGATTGTCAGAAAAATCTCGTGCTGCCTAGGGTTCCAGACCAAACGGCGTACTACACCAGACAATTGTACCTATACAATTTCACAATTGTTCCGGTAACTCCTCAGTCTCACCTTACTCAACTGAATGGAAAACGAGTTTGGAAAAGGTTTAAATGGGATTGCTTTCGCTATATTCGACAGACTCAGTAAGATCGATTTTGACCTAGCTCTAACTATCGTCAGACTGTTGGCGTATGATTGTAGTGGGCAAAACCAAAATACCACCAAAGATTGCCGTCTTTGATACTAGCTCCGTCATATTTGTGCATACATATCAACTTCCCTGTACAATGAGTAATATGTGACTCACGAGAGCGTGTTCAAATAAGTTCATGCGTCACATGAGACTCATTTCTCTAACTTAGAGAAACTTTCTTGCTATGAACGTGTCGTTATATATTTGTGAATTCTGTGTGAGCGGATATCAAAAGACCTAAACTTTAGGAAAATGAAAGAAAATTTCAAATTTTTTTTCTGATAGTAGCCTTTTATGCGGTAGAAGAAACATGAAATATATAAAAGTTTTGAATACAAAAGAGAATGTTTTTATTCATTTAAATTAATAAAATCAAGCGTGTCTTTCATTATTGCATTCCAAGCAAAAGGCCGTTTTACACATTATGCACTCAGTATGCACTTGCTTTGCTTTCCTAGCCAATTCTCCCTGATTTTTAAATCCAATGTAGCACCCAGTGCATATTTTTCGTACGAGTTTGTTGTTAATATTTCGTGGAATTTCTTGCTGGCTATGTCCAAGAAAATGATTTGAAGTTCCTGAAGCGCTAGAGGAAATTGAAGGCCTTCGAGGAAGGTTATGTTCAACGGTTAATCCTACTGGTCCTAGAAAATGTTGGACTAGATATTCTTTAACTTGTAAAACTGTCAACTTAGGGCCGTCTACTAATTCGTTGTAAACGCATCTAGTATTGACAATAGCGACTTGAAATAGCAAATCAATTGCTATCTTTTTATACCAAGTTAAACTTTTACGTAACGGAGAATGGAAAGATGCAAGTTGATCCGAAACATCAATCCCTTTTTTTGCTTCATTATAGTCAATTATGGCATCTGGTTTTATAACATCGCCTCTTTTTGTACGCACTTTAGACATACTATCTCCATGGCATGTTGATATCATCAGAACGTCACCTTTATCGTACCATTTTAGTACAGTATATAGATTATCTTTTTGTCTAGCTATTTGGCCTCCTCTCTTTAGCTTCGGTTTTACTACCTCCTCTGGCAAATTCTTTTTATTTTTACGTAAAGTGCCAACCAAATCAGTTTTGCGACTTTTTAGGTACCCAGATAATGGCAAGATAGTAGTAGTTGTCAGCAACAACAACACGACCTTCATCTAACATCGATTCTGTGATATGCACTACTTTATCCAGACCTTCCAACTGCTGCATCCTTCCATCATAAACCTGTTAGGACCATGTGTAACTATTCACAGCATAGACTTTGTATACTTTCCTGTGATAGCGATTGGTTTTTGCCGGGGTGTAGGTTTTTATAAGAAAATCTCCATGAAACTTCACCATAAGTTCATCAACTACTATAATATCAGAAGGTACATATAGGCTGTGAAAATTATTTATCACCTTATGTATAAGTGGCTCTATTTTATGAGTGCTTTGTTCTCCAATAACGCCTATTTTGGCCTGTGTAAAATGCCAACACCTTAGAATTGTGGAGAACCTGTTGTATGACATATTTATTCTGTGCATAAGAGGATTATAGTAAAGCACGTCCAATTTCCAATAGTGCTCGATTGATGCCTTAGGATTCAAACCCATACACATAATGACTCCGAAAAATAATTTCAACTCCTCTCTGCTGACATCTTTCCACCTCGTCATTCGACTAAATTGTGCAGTGCGTACTTCCTTCAATAACAGCGTAATTATTAGTGTGAATAACCATTTCTTCAATTAAATCATTAGGTATAAAATAAGAATAGATTTACTCAAAACTAATTCTTCCATCTTCAGTAATAGCGGAAATATTTTGTACACCGTCACTACCTGAAAATATTTCTCTTCCCAATGTCAAGAGATCTCTATTCCATTGCAAATTCGGTGCGTTAGATGTCGAAGAGGCTCCCAATGGTCGTAAAGGCACCTCACTTCTATTTTGCCTAATTGTTATAATATTTGCAATTTCCTCTGTATTATCGTATTCTTCATCTTCATCACTGGGGAGGTATTCTTCATCACATCCATAACTAAATGCTTCATCGTCAGTGTTTTCTAAATATCGGGTCAGTTCTTCTGTCCTAAATCTTTTGTTAGCCATTTTCTCCAATTTTATAAATACTTCTAACTTCAATTAAACAAAAAAAGAACGCTAATGATACACGCTTTTGACATTTATATATCAATTTACCGTTATTGTGACTCGAAAACTTATCTGTCATGCAAATTGTTTCTTATGGTCCTATATGTTCACATGTGACTCGCTACATACATGAGTCACATTTGACTCACAAAATAAAATAGCCAAAATAAGGTAAATATATGTCAAATTATTTATAAAAATAATATTTTATAATATATATTCATATTACTCAGTTAAGCAATACAAAAACTAGTGGCCGGTGGGCCTTCGCAAAGCGCTTTGTATGGGGACAGGGAAGTTGATATTGTTACGAATATTAGCAGCACTAAGGGATAATATCATCTCTAAGCCGATGCTAAGCAGTGACTTGTACGACATCAATAATTCAATCATTATGTCTACACATATGTACGTACACGCAGCGGAGAAGCAACGCACAACCACATGCATATATCTGAGATACTCCCGAAAGTATGCAATGGTTGTGCAAGTGTTGCTCACATATACACGCGCATGGGGTATGAGAGAAGCTATAAAATCATGCATCTGTAGTTACAGCTGAGTAATTTTATAGCTGATAACTAACTAGTAAGTTCTGGAAATAGAAAAGCCTAGAAATATGCAACGAGGAAATCATAAAATGCAGCAACAGTAGAGGCAGGACAATCAGTTTGATTTAAGACGCTATCTGGCGAGCAATAGTAGTGTTATTCTGAAGAACTTTAATAAAGACCATTTTGCATTATTAAATAGTGGAGTTATTTATTCAACAGCTTATTGATTCGATAGTTAGCAGAAGGATGCAAATAAGGGGAGTTGCAGTAAATTCGTTACAATTGGTGTCAGAAGAGGAATTGTTGAATAAATTCGGAAGATTGCGAATACAACTTGGACATGACAAAGTTGAGTGAATTGAGGATCCAGCAACTGAAGAAGGAGTTGGAGAGCCGTGTATTGAATACAACCGGCAATAAGATCGAACTTCAAGTACGGCTACGAGACGCTATGGAGTCGGAAGGAATTAATGTGGACGATGATGTCTTTCATTCTGATGGGGTAGAGGTGAAAAAAAAAAAAATGGAAGAGAAGAACGGAAGTCCGAGTCCAGTAGCAAGCGGCGAGAATAATGCGATATTGGCTTTGTTATCACAGATATCGACAAAAATGAAAACCCAGGAAACACGTATAACAAAACGAATAACATCTCAACTGGAAGAACAAAAGACACGCATTTCAGAAATATCATCACAAATTTCAACGGATATGCCATCTCAACTAGAAGAACAGAATACGTATATGGCCGAGCAGTTGAAAACACAAGAGGAGCGCTTATCATTGCAGGTGGCACAAATGTCTTCGCAGTTAGAAGCACAGGAAACAAAGATAACATCAAAGCTGGAAGCACAGGATACAAAAATTGTACAGCTCGAGGACAAAATTGATGCAAAGATAGAAGCTTTGAGAGGTCGTATACAGGAGTTGCAAATAAATCGCCCAGCTGCTTCGGCGAGTAATCCAAAGGTAAAACACCATCTTTTGACGGCTCTGTTCCTTTCCAGGTATTTAAGTTACAGTTTGAGAAGACCGCAGCAGTGAACAACTGGAATGCGGAAGATAAAGTTGCTGCACTGTTCGTGGTATTGAAAGGGCCTGCAGCGGAAATCTTACAGACTATTCCAGAGTACGAACGGAACAACTATGAAACTTTGATGAGCGCTCTAGAGAGGCGATACGGAAGCGAACACTGGAAATAGATATACCAAATTGAGTTGCAAAACCGCTACCAAAAAGCGAATGAAACTTTGCAGGAGTTTGCGTCGGATGTTGAAAGACTGGCCCATCTAGCAAATGCGGACGCACCCGTGGAATACACCGAGAGCGTAAAGATTCAGAGCTTTATAAATGGCATACGGGACGTCGAAACAAAGCGAGCTACATACGCAAACCCCAAGCCAACATTCGCAGAAATGGTATCACATGCTCTGATTCAGGAAACAGCGTCGCTTCTGTGTAAGCCAGTTTTCAAAGCACGCCGTGTGGAAGTAGAAAGGCCAGAGTGGGTAGACGCAATTTTAGAAGTTTTAAAAGGAACGCAACAGAGGAATAATGGTGCAATCAAATGTTTAAAGTGCGGTAACCCAGGTCACATTGCTCGTATTTGCAGCACCGGCCCTGGTAGTTCCAACTTGGGTGGCCGTAAATGCAAAGCTGGAGGAGATAAGCAAGAGCGAGTCAGATGTAAAGATCGAAAACTTGCCCCAGCTATTGAATGTCCTGTGATATCTGTGTCGCAAATTGGAAGGAAATCAAGCGGTCTTACCGTCAGAGGGAATGTTGATGGCAAAGAACGTGTACTGACTGTAGATCTGGCGCATCTCATTCCTTAATCCGATCTGACTTCGTCAACAGGAGAGTAAAGCCGTTACCTGGAGCAAGGTTGCGTACGGTCACTGGCGAGTATAACCAAGTCCAGGGAGAAGTGATATGTGAAGTCTTAATTGGAAAGGTCACAGTTCTACACAAATTCGTTGTGGCGGAGATCGCTGATATAGTCATATGGGAGTGAACTTCTTGGTTGACCATGATGTAGGGTGATGCGTTATGAGAACCAGGCTGTGCCACTTAACTTCAGTTTGGAAAAAGGGTTCGGCAGTAATCGGGTACTGGTGGAGAAGAGTCGACAAAGACCACGAAAGTCAAAGGTAAAAGTTGATGGAAAGAATGGGCGAAACAAAGCAAAATCAATGATACCTGCGAGAGAAACACTGGCATTGACAAACCCTAATGGACGCACTAAAACGCCTGAAAGAATTTTCCAGAAAGCATGCAAGGGTGGTTTCGAGCCAGCGCGCACTAGTTTGTGTGTCAATCCGTCAAGATCAAGCTCTGCGAAGTAGTTCTTCATTGGTCAAACAACAGAGTGCGAGGGAACGATCCAGGATAATGAGTAGTAAGATGAAACGCAGGTACGATGAGAACAATAATTCGGAAGGTTTCTTGGAGGGAGATTTGGTACTGCTATACAACCCTCACCGGCAGAAAGGTGTTCCATCCTAATTTCGGCGCAGTTGGACAGGTCCGTACAAAGTCGCGAAGAAGATCAGTGATACCATCTACCGCACACAAACCATTGGGAAACCACGAAGTAGAAGAGCGGACATTTGGAGATGCTGGCAGCGTTTAGATCGAGATATTTGTCTGATCGGGACGATCCGACTTAGGTGGAGGGCAGTGTGACGAATGTTAGCAGCACTAAGGGATACTATCATCACTAAGCCGATGCTAAGCAGTGACTTGTATGCACATCAATAATTCAATCATTATGTCTACACATATGTACGTACACGCGTCGGAGAAGCAAACAACCACATGCATATATCTGAGATACTCCCAAAAGTATGCAATGGTTGTGCAAGTGTTGCTCACATATACACGCGCATGGGGTATGAGAGAAGCTATAAAATCATGCATCTGTAGTTACAGCTGAGTAATTTTATAGCTTATATACAGCTGAGTAAGTTAATAGTAGTAAATTCGTTACAATATCTTTATTTTTCCATTATCCTTTTTTCTGGTCCTATCCTTGAGCCCTTTTTTGACAGTTCCAATGCTGTGTGGTCATCTTCATATGACTGATTGATTGTTCAACACAATGGCATAAGCCGTCATTTAGAATTTTTGCCTGAAAAGCTGTCAACAAATTTTCCAGAATATCTTATTTATTTGTTTTTTTACATTGAAGTATAACCGTTATGAGTATGAATTTCGGTAATTGCTAAGTACTTTGTGCAAATACAAAACATATTTAATGCTCGTCATCACCCAAAGCAAATAACATTCGTCATAAGTCATAATTGCAACCGCAACTGCAAGAGATTTTCTATGAAGTACCACCCATTGAATTGTTTTTGTACTTTTCTTCTTCAGTTCAATTGCTAATTGGCTAGAAATTCTGATTGTTTTTTCCTTTGTTCGGAAATGACAGAGGAATATTAGTTTTGTTAGGGTTTTCTATGATTTTTGCGCCACCCGCAGCAGTGATGATGATTTGGATGTCCTAGTAAAAATGCGGAAAAAGACGTCCATTTTTTTGTTTAATAATATGAAGAAAACAATAAAAGATAAATGATGAACTAATATTGCTTCTTAATATTTTAGGTAATATTTGAGGAATTGTACTTTGGAAAAATACCAAATGTAGTTATAATTATTTTCAAATATAAATTTCGAAACTGGGAATGCTATTTTAGCTGCAAAAAAACTCTTCAAAACCTTTACCGAAGTGACAGTCCTTTGACTGATGCGAATCTAGTTTGCCCTAGAATTGATTCACAGGCATCCAAAAGCAATATAAGCTTTCCGTACCCGGTCCCCGATTTCCAGTTCAGTTTGCAACAGATTCCTAGTCCAAGATACGTGGTTCTATATGATAAGGTTAATTTCTGGCACTTTAGCCTTGGTTATTTAAAGGAAGGTAGCTTATACATCCTCGTGAAGAGTAGTAAATCCATCTTTTCCGGTTGTAGCCTAATGCCCCACCTGCCTAGTTTGGCCAAACGTTCTTTCCATGATGTGGCTCATCGCCGAAGGAAAGGATCGCGACATCGGTTATGTACACCACACACTTCACATTGCTTGTGTGGAGTTTTGCTAGAATATCATCCTATCTAACGGCAAAATATATTGAATTTTTTAGCAGATGCAGCGTTTTTGAAATTAATTCTGGAATAGTTAATTTTTCGAACTTTTTCTGTGGTATTCCGATTTTGGATATGCGACCAAGAGGGGGTGATATTCTACTCTGCAGTCAGACAATGAAGATCACGCTAACCTAGAAGAAATTCAAGATTCGGCAGCTTCGAAAAAACCTTATCTCAGAAAACTTTTGAATAATGCCTTATTTCCGGACTTGTTTCAGAAATGCCCTAACTCAGAATTCTAGTGAAGAACACCCTATCTCAGAACTTGTTGTCCTATCCAAGCAATACATTTTGACATTCTAATATAGGGGTTCCTCAACCGAATCCAACAATGGATCGTTTTTGAACTGCCATCCGAAATATGGTGATATTCCACTAGATATACGCAATACTTACTTCTTCAGTTCATGTGTTTGTGACAGAGCTCAAAGCGTGTTTGAGGATGCACACAACTTTGTCCGGGAAGTGGACCAAGCGCCTACCTGTTTGGAAAAATCTTATTAAAGATGCGATTTGCTTGAAATTTATTATTTGGGCAGCCTTCCAAATAAGCGAATCGAATATGTATATACAAAGGCAAATGCAAAATCTGTTGGTAACTTTATAACTCAAGATCGGATGAACCAATTCTAAAAATTATAGTTGCGTTAAGAGTGGCAACAGGAGCGTGGATGGGTTTGGGCGTGGATGGGAGATAAATGGAATAAGGAATGAAGAAAAACAGAAGTAAAGTAGAAGAAAATATGATAGAGAATGAAGGGGGGAAGCGAGGCTCACTTTTTCAAAGTAGCGAAACCAATTCCCGGTCGTAACAAAGTTTGCCGGGAGCTCTAGTAAATACATAAATACCACACATATGTATATATTGTGGCGAATGTTGACATCACTAGGCTGTTAGTAAATAACCACGTAACGACAAAAACATGAAGCAAGCCACACTGGGGGAATTTCCCTAAATTCGTTACAACATGTATGTATATTTCAATTTAATTTAAGCGCATGCGCATTGTTTTCCTCCAACCATTCTGCTGTTTGACAAAAGTAAAGAAAAAAGTTTCCAAATTACCAAGTCGGTAAACGCGCATTGCAATTCACACTTTTAAATTGCATGAAAATTCGTATTGCTCATCAACACCATCAAAAATATTAATTCTAATTCCAACGTCACAACTCTCGAAGTCACCATCACCATCGCCATCATCATCACAATTATTATCAGCACACAATCAGCAGCAAAAGCAATAGTGAAATCATTATGGCAAAATGTACAATGAAATTATCCATCTTTTGTGACATTCATAACTGACCATGCACATCTATCAAATGCCAAATGGAGGGAGGAAAGAGACCACATAACGGTGACTGGTTTGTAAATGCTTACCACGTTATTCATCATAGATATAAGATGAAGGATAGCTCTAGATCACCATTTGATCATGCTGACCATTGTACATAAATAATAAATAGTACATATGTATATATATATGTTTATGTTTCTGTATGTATATCTATGTATAACCAACTAATGTCAAATGTTCATCAACAAGAAAATTTTGCGTTCTTTTTGTTTACATTTCTAATGAATTACAAAATGATGACAACAATGGAAATCAACAAGATAGCTAACGGGAGTCCATGCTGTCATGCCAAGAAGAGCTTGCCCATCATCGAAGCACACCCCACAACCCACAGTTCGCATCCGACGTAAAGTGGCTGGTAGCGCTGCAAAGTCGTCATACCATTTGAATATCTAATCAGTAGTGTAACGATCAAAGCATTCACACATACGGTTACATATTCCAACTCACTTCCTTGTCGGCGCACTGTGGGATATATGACATTAAACGGGTAGATAAATCTAGCCATATGATAAATGAAGTGTTCTGCTCGGGTCGTGAAGAGTTTCGTTTGATTCCAATTACGATATTATAACTTTTTTCCAAATTATATACCAAAATGTGAACCTGTGTAGACCTTAAACCTTTCTCTTCATTTCATTGATCTTAAATCTTAATTCACATTTCGTCAAATCGATTTGGAGGCTGTCTGGAGCGCGAGAAAGGTGACAAGCGAATGTTCAAGTGGGATATGATATCCGAGTTTTATATAAAATCAGGCGTTTGAATTATCTAAAGGTATGCGGCTGCCGTTATGGGGTGGTAGAGTGCTGAGCCTACTGCACCGAAGGCCCTGGGTTCAACTCTCGGCAAAGCAATATCAAAAATTTAAAAATACGTTTTTTCTATAAGAAAAAATTTTTTCTAAGCGGATTCGTCTCTCGGCAGTGATTGAGCAAACAGTCCTGGTGTATTTCCGCTATGAAAAGCTTCCCAGTGAAATCTTATCTGCATTGCAGATGCCGTTCGGAGTCCCGTCCCGCCTATTTGTAAGAAAAATTAAAAAGGAGCACGACACAAACTGGCGTAAGAAGCTCGGCCGAAATTCTCTTCGGAGGTATATCGCGCCTTGTATTAATTTTGTATGGGACAGAATGATGTGGAGATGATGTTCAAAAAGAGAGGGTTGGGAGAGGAAAAGAGATAGAATAAGAAGAGGAACAGGGGACTAAAGAACTAAAAGAGAGATAGTGAGGGGAATTCGTGGGCCAACAAAACCAATGAGAGAAAGAAAGTATGAGAGGGGTGAAAAAAAGAAAAGGTCATAGGAAGGGAAATGCGAGATTAAGGGGACAAGAAGAAGGAAGGGAATGAGAAGGCATAGACAACAGTTTCCGGAAGACGCGAAGGGCAGGGGGAGAAATTTGAAGATGAAGGACGAAAAGAAACAGATGAGAAAAATTAATGAAAGGAAATGGGGTTAGGGGAAAAAGTGGTAATGGAAGTCGAAAAAGGGCTTTCTGTAGGACAAAAAAATGGGGAAGGGGGGAGAACGGTAAAACTAGGGGAGTAGTTAAAGAGTTAGAGCAATACAACATACATTTTTTCTAATCGTCCTAGGAACAAAAAAAATGTTATGCGATTTGGCGGCGATTTCGGTTTCATTCCCAACTCGCGCTAACAGTTTCTGATCCGGTTTCAGCTCCGTTTTCGATTTCAAATTTTGGTTTGTTTTAGATTTCGACTACAATCAACATTTAGCTTCCAATTGCATAAATGTTTCCGATTTGGGCCTCGATTCCGCTTTAATACCGATTCGTTTTCCGGTTTTAGTTTAGGGCTCGGTTTCTGTTCTTTTATGGATTTTTTATTTTCGCGGTTTGGTACCTGCTTCGGCTTAGGGTTTCCGGCTTTCGCTAAAATTTTGATTACAATTTCGGTTTCAGTTCTGGCTTTGGATTACCGTTTCGGCTTCAGTCTTGGTTCTTGTTCGAGTTCCAGTGTCGGTTCGATTCCCTATTTTTGGTTTAACACTATCAACAAAATTGTTGTAAACTCCTCGTATATCTACATATACGATCTATTTTCTAATAGTCAGTCCCGAAATGAAACTTAAAATAGTCCCGAAGTGATATTGAAATCCTTTATAATTGGTCCTAAAATGGTCTCGAAATAATTCTGGTAATAAATTGATTCGGAATTGTTCATGTAATTCCCCCTTAATGGTTTCCTAATAGTCTAAAATTGATCCTTATTTTGTGCCGAAGTGATACCCAAAATAGTCTGGAACTGATCCTGAAATTGTTTCAAATTGGTTTCGAAAAAGCTTTAAAATAGTTCCGAAAATAGTCTCGAGGTAATCCTGAAGTATTATGCTGAGATTGCCCCGAAATTGGGTTCCTGTAGTGTTACCCCCAGTGGGTTAGGGGGCTTAGAATATACCCGCGGCAGGTAGGCCTGTTGTAAGAGGCGACTAAAATACCAAACTGATTCAAGGTGCTGTGTAGCACAACCCCTTTAAGGGGTTGCCAACACAATATATAACTTCCCCAATCCAGTTGTGAACCTCCCCTACCCATGGCGAATCCTGTTTCTTTAACAACCGTGGCTCTAGCGACCTCATTGTTCTCGGGGTGGAAGGGCTGGATTGGCCTAGAAGGTTTCATGTGGTCATACCAAATCTTTCCAGAGATGGTTGGGCTAGTACCTTAATGGTGCTTGTTACCGGCACTTACCGGATCTGCATCCGATAAAGGACCTTCAAAATCGATAACACTCCCCAGGGCCTTCGGAGAGTGTCCCTATCGCTACAACAACAACAAAAAGTCCTGTAGTGTTCCTGGAGATATCCTGGAATGTTGACGAAGTAGTCCCGAAATTGATCAGAAGCGGTGCATACAATTCCATCCCTTTCAAAATCGAAAATCGAAGCCCATCAATCCGTTCCGCAAGAACATTACTCCCCTTTACTATTAACTGGGTGTTTTTATTCTTTCCAAACTAAAAATTGAAAAATTGCCGACTTTTCTTAAATTAAATAAAATTAAGTGCTTGACCCAGTGTGCGGTTGGTGTTATTAGCGATGCGAAGCTGCTCCCAACTTTACAGCTTTACGACCAAGTAGCAGCAGCAGTTGACAGAAACTTTGATCCACCCAAGCGTACGCAAATACATACATATGTACATACATACATATGTACATACATACTAACGCACACAGTGCTAATGTCGACTTTTTCTCAACCACGCAGACGCACCATTACGGCCCTAAAATAAATCAGATAACTTAATGGTACGTGCCCCTCACCATCGAATGGATCTGCATTGAGGGCCTTTGGTGGCGTAAAAAACCAGCTCTCATATTAGAACAACCACACGAACTTTTGTAGATATGTATGTATGTAAATACAAGTTACACAGTTGTGAGTTGTAATGCTGCAACATTAGAGTCACACATCTGCTGTTTTTCCTGTTACAGTTCGACTTGTCTTTAATTATAATGTATTCACTATATATTATTGTATATATCAGTAACGTATGTATGTAAGCTTATAGATATCTAGGCATATACTTGTATGTATGTATGTTGTTGTATATTTGTACTTTATGCTTACGGTAATGTTTGTAATATGCAAATCTAAAGGCACAAAATTACAAAATTATTATGCATTCATTCATTAGGACATATTCTTACTTGATAGATACTCATATATTAACAAACATACGTACATACATACCTACATACTCATAAATATATTTATCAAAGTTGCAGCCGTGTCACATGCGTTTAAATAGTTGTAGTTATGTAAGTTGAAACCAGTTTAACAATTTTTCCCAACTATAATATTTTGGAGTTTTCACAAAACTAGATTTGAACTGTTTTCCGGTGACGAATGTCATTTGCTGCCCTAACGGTAAGTTGACTGTCAGAACTTCCAAAGTCACTCTGTGAAAATGCAAATAATGAAAAATTAAAATTTTCATAATGTCATTGAGTTGTTGGTGTTAAATTAATGTAATGCAAAAATTGTAAATATGTATGTGAGCGTTAACGCTTTAGCAGGAAATTTGTCCTTTGAGATGGTCTATGGCATCTAATGATTTTGAAAATAAGAATATGAAAAGATTATGCTCAGTACAAGTTTTACATGATGACTGGACGGAAATCTTTAATAAACCATGCGAAGCATTTTTAAACTCGCTGGATGATGTGCTTTAAATTTCCACGACATTGTCACAATATACTAAAGATAAAGTACTGGAGTTTAATGGGAGGCAGCCATCGAAGAATAAATGCGGAGAATAAAAATCTATCGAATTCGCTAACTGCTCGAAAAGTATTCTTATTCGCCTATACTGGTAGTACTCGGAAAGAAAGGAAAGGAGAGGAAGGAACCGTTTTTTTGAGGTGTGTTATGGTATTTTAGAGTAAAGGGTTTATCATCGATGTGTTATGAATTGTCCTTCGATAACAAGGGGTTTCGATTAGTTATGAGTTGTCGATTTCTTATCGATTATCGGGTTTTCATCGAAAAGTTATCGATTTACTATCAAAATATTGTCGACTTGTTGTTAAAAATGTGGGTTTATCCAATACCGAAACATTTTCGATTTGTTATCGAAATGTTAGCAGGGTTAGGGGTCTTAGAATATACCCGCAGCAGGTATGCCTGTCGAAAGAGGCGACTAAACTACCCAACTGATTCCAGGGACTGTGTAGCGCAACCCTTTCAAGAGAATGCCGGCGCAATTTCTAGCTTCTCCGACCTAACTGTAAAGCTCATCTATCCGTAGCGAATTCTGTTTCTATAGCAGCCGAGGCTCTGGCGGGCGGGATGGACTAGAATTTTCCATATGGTCCTACTGAATAATTCGTGAGATGGTGAGGCTTATACCTGAATGGTGTTTGTTACCGGAAAGTACCGGAACAACATCGATAACATTTCTAAAAATCTTTGGGGAGTGTCTTTATCACTACAACAACAACAACAAAAGTAACTAATCGTTATAAAGACGTTATCATATTGCTATCGGTTTATTATGGAAAGTTATCGATTTTTTTTATCGTAAAGCTATCGAAATATCAAAAAGCTATCGGCTTTATTATTACCACAAAAGTATCCGTTTGTTATCGTAGTGTTACCAATATGCTCTCGACTTCTTTACAGCGGGCAGGGTGAGCTGCAGCGCAGCACATCATTAAATCGGCTTTGGTAGTCGCCGTCGCAGACGCGTCTTGGCTGTTTGTAGGGACTGTAGGATTTGATAGCTCATTCGTCATTACGAGTTTTGATCAGATGAGGTGTGGTGCTTTTAATTGAAGTATTCTTTGGAATTACATGCTGGACGGTGTGATCTGGCTAACTATTCAGTTTGATGGTTTTTGGGTGAAGGATCTCGAGCGATTTGTTCTGTGCTACTTTAATGTTTTCATTCATTAGAAAGGTTTATTTGCCAATGCAGAACCCAGTATTGCTAAGTTCGGACAGGGATTTCATTGAAGTCCGAGCTTCTGCTATGTAACTCAAGCCTTCTACGTAAGATATATGTAAACCTAAGCTATTAACAGAGTTTTGCATGCAGGCATATTGTCCTTGGAAACATAGGTCGTTTGTGTTAAAATATAGAGCTTTAACAAGGTTGATTCTCAGCTCCAAGCTAGAGGACGTGGTAAATGGTAGTTGTCACCAGGTTCCAGTATGTAATAAAGGAAGTTGACTGATAGCCGTGCTATTCACGCTGCATGTCAAAAACTCTCTTAACTCAGCCGGGTGTGGCGACATGCTTGAGGCACTAGAACGATCTTTCCAGGTAAGACAATATCTGCTTAAAATCGTAAGGAACTACTTGAGAGACCGGTACTCAATTAAAAAACCACCTACAATGAGAGAAAGGTAAAGTTTACAAGCGGAGCAACCCAGAGTGCGGTGCTTGGTGTGGATCTCTAGAATATTACTTCCGACAGTATTCTTCTACTGCACAAGCCAATCAGCAACTTGGTTGTCGCTTTCGCAGACGACGTAGTAGCTGTCATATCAGCACAAAACTGCGAGATGGCAAAGCTTAAACTAAACCAGTTCATGCGCAGAGTACAAAAATGGATGGCTAATCATGGTCTTCAGCCGGCAACAGAAAAAAAATAGAAGTGTGGAGTCCCACTATCAGGAATATGACGGTTGCAGACCAGTAAATATAAATACGCACCTCAACAAAGTATTTGGGTGTTGGGCTACACAGTAAACTGATCTTTTCGTTTTTCGGAGCATGCTCGAGAAGCCTACGAAAAGACTGCGCAGTGCGCACACAATAATGGATCTGAGTAGATTAAAGGCAAACACATGAGATCCAAAGCCCTGTGTAAGGAAACTGCATAGCATAATCCTGTTATACAAAGGCTCGTCCTAAAATCTATTCGGAGGTTATTGCGCTTTGTATTTGTTTTATTTATTTATATATTTTTACTATTCTGAAAATTGGGTGGATGCAATGAAACAAAGGAAACACCGAAACGCCTCACCACGCTCCAACGCATTCGGGAGGTACGAACTGCTCCAGCTTACCGCATGGTTTCTAAGGAATCTATCTTGGTTGTTTCGGGAACTATACTGATATAACTCCTCGCTGAATAGAGAAAACAAGAGGAGCAGGG
Organism: Eurosta solidaginis; assembly: GCF_040869045.1. NCBI lineage: Eukaryota > Metazoa > Arthropoda > Insecta > Diptera > Tephritidae > Eurosta > Eurosta solidaginis. The sequence goes on along the minus strand of NC_090319.1, from coordinate 269,826,267 downwards.
AAGTAGTTTTCGAACTTAGCCCATGTTGGAAGTGACCAAGAGGAGAGGTCAGTTACTACCTAAATAAAAAGAAGCCGGATACGGTTACTTCCGTAAATACCTTCACATAATGGGGCAGGTTTATTACCTAATTCGTCTGCACTGCTGTAGTAAGAGACGAAGTACACCACATCTTCGGGGAATGCGAACACTTTGCACATCAATGAAGGAGGGTGAAGAGACCTTGGCGACGTATTCCCTGGCAATGTCATACATAACATGACCAGCCGAGTAATATATCAGCTATGCGGTCAACAGATATATTAGGCATATACTTCTCAGCAAACAAGGAGATGAATGCCTAGCCCATTACCGTGAGAATATCTGTGGAGCTCACGTAGCCGGCACACATTTCTGAAGTAACGCTAAATGAGGCCTCAAGTACGGTGAATTGCGCAGGCCGTGAAAATTTAGGTTTTAGTGGGTAGCCCTTCAAAGGAGGAAGAGCATCTTACACTCGGATAGTTTATCAGTGAGACTTTGAACATCTTGGTCAGTGCATGAAGCGTTTGCACCTTCCACGAAACTCAACAAAAAAAAAATTAAAGGCAGTTGAAACTATTACTTGTTTAATTAATTCATTAATTTTTTTCACTTTATAAATTTTTAAATTAATACTATACATCTTATCTAAAACATTTCCATTTTGTTGCCTGAATGCTTACCATCCATTTTTACTGCTGCCAAGCCTTTAAATAACTTCTTGGCTCAACTGTACCTTGAAGTTCTAATTTAACTATGCACGTAGGAACATAAATACATACATAGATGGAATTCCTAAAGGAAAAAACTGCATTTGAAAAAATCAGCTTCAAGTTATTTGAGTCTTAAAGAAAAGTTCTTTGCCTTGGCCACAACCCAACAATTTAAGTTAAAGGAAAACCTGTTGTTGCAATCCGTTGCTACTTCGCTGCAGCAGTCTATGTGGTAATCAACACAAGCAATAACAACAAATGTTTCCTTATGGGAAAATTCAAACATTCTATTTATGTATATACATATGTACATATGTGTGTATGTGCGCCTGGATAACTTATCCCCACAGTGAGTTTCTATGTTTGAACCGCTGAGCTCGCCTGACTGTACCTTCCTTTAACCAGTTTACTGCTGCAGTGGAGGCCATAAAAACGCTTGTCTGTTGCTCCACACACGCAAAGACCAGGCAACTCTACAAAGCCTGCACCTCACGCCTAGAAAAGTAAACACCGATACACAAGAATGAAATAGAAATGCTTAATCAAAACATTGTCCTCTGCATGCCACATTTCCCCTTCACCGCAGCACATAGAACATAAATACTCGCATTATTGGGTATTCAATCCTTTGCTTGAAATTTAAATGAAGAAACAAAATGACGGGGAATGGAGAGACGTATCCGCTAGCATGTTGGTAATCGTTTCGTTGGAGTTTTAGTTTCTTTGTTGTTGTTTATGTTTTTGTTGTTTTATTTTCCATCTGCTTGAATTGGTTTTATGTTGGTGTTTGATGCATTTTAATGTCAATCACCTGAAGGTTTGTGTTGTTCTCCTAGGAAAGGAAATCTGACTTCATGATTTAACATTTTGTTCGGATTTATTCTAGCATTTTTGTGGTGATTTTCGTCGTTTATTTGTATGTGAATTAATGAACCCCAAAAGTTTATAATAAAAGGAAAGAAAATGGGAAGAAAAATCAAAAATTTTCCATAAGATTAGCGTATCTAATGTGTTTTTCTCTTGATTTGTTACCTCGGCGTGCTGTTCTTGGTTTATATAAAAACGCAATAGCCAATTACAATAAAAACAAGTAAGAAAGTCTAAGCTCGGGTGAAACCCAACATTACATACCCAGCTGTGCACTTGAAACGCTGAAGTAGGAGTGGCTTTCAGGCGAGCAAACAGTTGTAGCTATGAAAAAAAAAGTTATGCCAAACTTCGTTCGGATTGGGAGATTTTTGTTCGGCTTATTGCACTAAAAGTATTTTGGAAAGAGTAACCAAAATAGGGGCGGGTCATACCTATTTTTATATTCAGTTGAGCAGAGTTCACAGAGTATATTAACTTTGATTGGATAACGGTAGGTTGTACAGGTATAAAGGAATCGAGATAGATATAGACTTCCATATATCAAAATCATCAGTATCGAAAAAAAATTCGATTGAGCCATGTCCGTCCGTCCGTCCGTCTGCCCGTTAACACGATAACTTGAGTAAATTTTGAGGTATCTTGATGAAATTTGGTATGTAGATTCCTGGGCACTCATCTCAAATCGCTATTTAAAATGAACGATATCGGACAATAACCACGCCCAATTTTTCGATATCGAAAATTTCGAAAAATCGAAAAAGTGCGATAATTCATTACCAAATACGGATTAAGCGATGAAACTTGGTAAGTTAGTTGAACTTATGACTCAGAATAGAAAAATGGTAAAATTTTGGACAATGGGCGTGGCGCCGCCCACTTTTAAAAGAAGGTAATTTAGAAGTTTTGGAAGCTGTTATTTGGCAATCGTTGAAGATATCATGATGAAATTTGGCAGGAACGTTACTCTTATTACTATATGTCTGCTTACTAAAAATTAGCAAAATCGGAGAACGACCACGCCCACTTTTTAAAAAAAAATTTTTTTAAATTCAAATTTAAAAAAAAAAGTTAATATCTTTAGAGTATATAATTAAATTATGCCAACATTCAACTCCAGCAATGATATGGTGTAACAAATTACAAAAATAAAATTTCAAAATGGGCGTGGCTCCGCCCTTTTTCATTTAATTTGTCTAGGATACTTTTAATGCCATAGGTCGAACAAAAATTTACCAATCCTTGTGAAATTTGGTAGAGGCTTAGATTCTAGGACGATAACTGTTTTCTGTGAAAAAGGGCGAAATCGGTTGAAGCCGCGCCCAGTTTTTATACACAGTCGGCCGTCTGTCCTTCCGCTCGGCCTTTGACACTATAACTTGAGCAAAAATCGATATATCTTTACTAAACTCAGTTCACGTACTTATCTGAACTCACTTTGTGTTGGTGTAAAAAATGGCTGAAATCCGACTATGATCACGCCCACTTTTTCGATATCGAAAATTACGAAAATTGAAAAAAATGCCATAATTATATACCAAATACGAAAAAAGGGAGGAAACATGATAATTGTATTGGTCTATTGACGCAAAATATAAAAAAAAAAATAAATGTAAGGCGTGATAATCTCCGAAGAGATCTAAGGCCGAGCTTCTCTTCCAAGTTGCGTCGTGCTCTTTTTGATTTTCCCTACAAATTGGCCGGACGGGACCTACATGTTTTATGCCGACTCCGAACGGCATCTGCAAGGCAGCTGAGTTTTCACTGAGAGCTTTTCATGGCAGAAATACACCCGGAGTGCTTGCCGGGCTTGCGGGGCGACCCCGCTTAGAAAAATTGTCTTCTAATTTAAAAACCTTATTTCTAAAATTTTGATGTTGCTTTGCCCGGGGTTCGAACCCAGGGCATACGGTGTGGTAGGCGGAGCACGCTACCATCACACCACGGTGGCCGCCAGTATGGACGCAAAATATAACTTTAGAAAAAAACTTGGTAAAATGGGTGTGACACCTACCATATTAAGTAGAAGAAAATGAAAAAGTTTTGCAGGGCGAAATCAAAAGCCCTTGGAATCTTGGAAGGAATACTGTTCGTGGTATTACATATATAAATAAATTAGCGGTACCCGACAGATGAAGTTCTGGATCACCCTGGTCCACATTTTGGTCGATATCTCGAAAACGCTTTCACATATACAACTAAGGGCCACTCCCTTTTAAAACCCTCATTAATACCTTTAATTTGATACCCATATCATACAAACACATTCTAGAGTCACCCCTGGTCCACGTTTATGGCGATATCTCGAAAAGGCGTCCACATATAGAACTAAGGCCCACTCCTTTTGAAAATACTCATTAACACCTTTCATTTGATACCCATATCGTACAAACAAATTCTAGAGTCGCCCCTGGTCCACCTTTATGGCGATATCTCGAAAAGGCATCCACCTATGGAACTAAGGCCCACTCCCTTTTAAAATACTCATTAACACCTTTCATTTGATACCCATATCGTACAAACAAATTCTAGAGTTACCTCTGGTCCACCTTTATGACGATATCTCGAAAAGGCGTCCACCTATAGAACTAAGGCCCACGCTCTTTTAAAATACTCCTTAACACCTTTCATTTGAAACCCATATCGTACAAACGAATTCTAGAGTCACCTCTGGTCCACCTTTATGGCGATATCTCGTCCACCTATAGAAGTAAGGCCCACGCCCTTTTAAAATACTCATTAACACCTTACAACTAAGGGCAACTCCCTTTTAAAACCCTCATTAATACCTTTAATTTGATACCCATATCATACAAACACATTCTAGAGTCACCTCTGGTCCACGTTTATGGCGATATCTCGAAAAGGCGTCCACATATAGAACTAAGGCCCACTCCTTTTTAAAATACTCATTAACACCTTTCATTTGATACCCATATCGTACAAAAAAATTCTAGAGTCACTCCTGGCCCACCTTTATGGCTATATCTCGAAAAGGCATCCACCTATGGAACTAAGGCCCACTCCCTTTTAAAATACTCATTAACACCTTTCATTTGATACCCATATCGTACAAACAAATTCTAGAGTCACCCCTGGTCCACCTTTATGGCGATATCTCGAAAAGGCGTCCACCTATAGAACTAAGGCCCACGCCCTTTTAAAATACTCATTCACACCTTTCATTTGATACCCATATTATACAAACGCATTCTAGAGTCACCCCTGGTCCACGTTTATGGCGATATCCCGAAAAGGCGTCCACCCATAGAACTAACGCCCACTCCCTTTTACAACACTTATTAACACCTGTCGTTTGATACCCATATTGTACAAACGCATTCTAGAGTCAACCCTGGTCCACTTTTATAACGATATTCCGAAAAGGCGTCCACCTATAGAACTAAGGCCCACTCCCTTTTAAAATAATCATTAACACCTTTCATTTGATACCCATACACTACAAACAAATTCTAGAGTCACCCCTGTCCACCTTTATGGCGATATCTCGAAAAGGCGTCCACATATAGAACTAAGGCCCACGCCCTCTTAAAATACTCATTAATACCTTTCGTTTGACAACCATAATGTACAAACGCATTCTAGAGTCACCCCTGGTCCCCTTTATGGCGATATCACGAAACGGCGTCCACCTATAGAACTAAGGCCCACGCCCTTTTACAACACTTATTAACACCTGTCGTTTGATACCCATATTGTACAAACGCATTCTAGAGTCAACCCTGGTCCACTTTTATAACGATATTCCGAAAAGGCATCCACCTATAGAACTAAGGCCCACGCTCTTTTAAAATACTCCTTAACACCTTTCATTTGAAACCCATATCGTACAAACGCATTCTAGAGTCACCCCTGGTCCCCTTTATGGCGATATCACGAAACGGTGTCCACCTATGGAAATAAGGATCACTCCCTTTTAAAATACTCATTAACACCTTTCCTTTGATACACATGTCATACAAACACATTCCAGGGTTACCCTCGGTTCATTTTCCTACATGGTTATTTTCCCTTATGTTGCCACCATAGCTCTCAACTGAGTATGTAATGATCGGTTACATCCGAACTTAACCTTCCTTACTTGTTGAAATTGTTTTTAAGTTGTGTTCTTAGCTCAACCGTACCACTACTGAAGTAGAATATCAGTAAAATGTAGTTAAATATCATTGAGTTATTGCAAACTTGGAAAAGGTTAGACCTTTAGGAAAAGTGTGCGTGGTCTTCAACCGATTTTCATTATCTTCACTCAGTCTACATGTCTTGCCAAATTTAAATCTAATATTTTTAACGGCTTTTGATTTGAAGCTTGTTGAACTTCCAAATTTTCTTCTTCTAAATGTGGGTAGTGCCATGCCCATATTCCAAAATTTTTTAGGATTTATCTTTTGGTCATAGATCCATCTACCAAATTTCATTAGCTTAGCGTTATTAATTTTTGAATTCTATAATTTTTTACATTTTTCTAAATTTTCAACATCGATAAAGTGGGCGTGGTTATCGTCCAATTGCGCTCATATTCAATACCAATCTATTTAGGGTTCAGATAAGCCCGTAAATCCAATTTGGTGAAGATATCTCAATATTTGCTCAAGCTATCGTGTTAACAGGCGACAGTCTGGCTTAATCGAATTTTTTTCGATACTGATGATTTTGATATATGGAAGTCTATATCTATCTCGATTCCTTTATACCTGTGCAACCAACCGTAATTCAATCAAAGTTATGTGTGTTCAAATACAGCTGGGTATAAGAAGAAACAATCTAAAACGTTTCAGGCATTTAAATATCCCTTTCATGTTTCTTCCCATCGCTTGTCTCTTTTGATAGCTACAACACTCATTGACTGTTAATTTTTATGATCAGAATGCTTAAATATATTTTGGGAGATTTTAATTTTTGATTATTAATATAAAACGAGCAGGTATGCATCTATATTAAGGTGGTCCTTATAAATCCAATATCCGTTTTTACAGTCTCACCAAATCAAACACTAATACCAGCGTCACAAATATCACATACGAGTTTTGATTCAGAGTGGAAACGGTTAAGGAGTGTCGCATAGGGGGGCCAAAGTTAAGCATCCTCGATGGAGGCTCTAAAAAAGGTGTTTGTTTAGATTCACCATCGAAAAGGTGTTAAATTTACTTTTGGTTCTTCTATAAGCACGTATAGGCTTGTTCGCATAATAATTCCACCAGACGGTAAAGCCTCTTCATTCTGTTGTCAAACTGAGAGTTATTATTGCTCCATTATCGGTCTCTTATTGCATTCTTATAGGCTTATTATCGAGGATCTAAGGATGTGATTGCGATATTATATTGAAGTTTTATCGGCATCTGTTTGTTAACAAATCGATTACCCGTCGAAATCAAGTCGATAATACGCCAATATCAAATAGGCAGCACTTCGACAAGAAATGGATTCTTTTTCGATATCAAACCGATTACTTTTTGATAATAAGTCGATAACGAGAATGAAAAAATTTTCAATAACAGATCGATAATATGCCCATAACAAAGTGATCACACTCTGACAAAATCAATAAGTTTTCGATAACAAATATATACCTTTTTAGAACATGTCGATTACATTTCGATAATTAATCGATTACTTTGCCTTGCCTTAATTTACTATCTGATTTCGCTCCTATCAACTCTACCACCTACCTCACAAACTACGCCTACACTATACCCTTCGCTTAAGTTCTGTATTCCCCAATACAGCATACCAATACCATACACGCCTATACTTACTTACATTCTATATTTTACCATATACCATACCACTTCTTCTACTACAGAAGACTCAGACAACGAACTTCTTTTTTTTTTGTAGGAAATCGATGTCAGTAAAAGCATGAAAAACAAGTTTTGCCGCTATTATTAACCACCCTAATATAGTGCATGCATGGTGAGTCAACATAATCGATAATTCAAATGAAAAAATTCAGCTCATTTGTATGTAAGGCTAATCAAATTCAAAATTATTTAGGTAAGAATTATGTAAATTTTTGTATAAGAAAGTGAAAATGTGACGATTTATTTTAAAGCATTTTTTAAAGAAATATATATACACTCACATACATACATATCTTGTACGACGTTCTGTGGTGTTTAAGAAAGAAACAGAAAGAGGTGTCAAAAGCAATGGTGTGACATTATGATCATTAAGTGATAAATTTATTAAGATTGCATGAGGGTATTGCAAATTACTCGGATTAGAACACTTTTTACAGATCTGTACCACGGCAAACGATTTACGGACTATGTTTTTAAAGACAATTATTCAACGGCATAGACCTGGAATGAAAGTGATCTAGTTTTCGTAAGCACCTGCCGTCGTTCGCCTAACCTCAAGATGTACCAATGGACACGATTCAAACCAACGTTTGACCAGCTCTCTGACCGCTTACTCTGTTCCCAATTGATGATGTGAGTGGACACACCATCACCTTGCTGGGTATGGAGGCGTATCTAAACGCGTATCCTATACGATGATTCCGGATAGGTTCATCCTAAATGAGCAGAAACGTAGAAAACCCGGCGGGCTACCTGCTCTCCATGGTACCAACTTTATAGTCGTTGGTCAGACTTTCCGGTTCAGTATTCACCTACTCCGCACGGCGACCTGGAAAATTAAAAAAAAAATAGGATTAGGTTAAAACTGTACCCATCCTAACCACTTTGTCCACCAACTGCCATCCTCCGTCTAAAAATATCAATAGAAAATTAGTTTAACAATTCCTCCGACCAACTGGTGGAGATCAAGCCCAAGGCAGTCGGTTCTATGTACCGGAGCGACTCGGGATTTTTCCCGACCAAGGACTGTCATTTCAGTGTGACCCCATCTAATTTGTTTCGTCCCTCCCACAAATTGTCATCCTCCCAGCAGCTCCTTTCAGCAGGACTGCTCCATATTCTCTTACTCCGGGAAGGAATCGAATCCAATCCGGGTCCGTCTCCTGACCCCGATCCTGAGAAACGGTTTTGCTGCATCTGCCGGAAAAGAATCTTTTTAGGACGGTCATACTCTGTTCAGTGTGTCTCGTGCAAGGGATGGTTGCATCGGACAGGTTGTTCTGGGCTTGATCCCAAAACCCGACGTCCACGTAACTTTTATAAATCTTTTGTGGCTCCTTGCTGTTCACGCCCAAGGGCGTCCCGTAGTCTACGCCTAAGCGCCCCCCACTACCTTCCAGCAGCCCCGCTGCTCAGCAAGCCACAACAAGTACCCGCTGCTGCTCGCACCCCACGGCGCCAACAACTCAAACAGCTGATACCACTCATAACTACTACCTTCGTAGTAGAGTTGGTAGCAATGCTGAGCATCAGCCCCTGCCCCCGTCTTCTCCCCCCTCTTTTCCGGCAGCAATCGTGCAGGTCAGGGAAACAGACTCTTAGTCTCTACCTCCGTTTGCACCGTCTGCCAGCACAGAATATATAGGCTTGCGACATCCGCCCAATGCAGCTCCTGCCTTGGGTGGTGCCACTTTCCTAGATGTTCTGGTCTCCGCGACGGCAACCGCCCGACGGGTTTCATCGCGCCATGTTGCCAGGTCGCAAACCCAAATCATCCGGGTACCCCAATGCTTGCCCAAGGACGCCCAGTCCCAGGGTAAAACAGCAATTGCGTCCTGGCCTTCCACAACCCAGGCGTAGTCACCCGTCACTTACCCCCAGAGTGGCGGCGTCTCCCCTTATGCACTTCAGAATTCTGCAGTTAAACTGTAATGGACTAACTGGGAAGATTACGGAGATAGTCGATTTCATGAAGCGGCACAACATCCGCATTGCTGCGATTCAAGATACTAAACTCACAGCAAGATATGCATTGCAGACCTGCTCTGGGTATAATGTCCACAGGAAAGACCGCGAGAGCGGAAATGGAGGCGGTCTCGCATTTATCATACACCACTCTGTGCAATATTATATATTTGATCCTGGCATCGACCGCAGGGACAATGTCTTAGAACGTCAAGGCCTATCTGTCCGGTCAGGCGATGCAAACCTAGAAATCATCAACATCTACATCCCTCTTGCTACCTGCTGCCCCAGTGGATACCGCCCTAATATCAGGGCCTTACTCACTGGAAACAATCGCATTATCTTAGGCGATATCAATGCCCATCATGATCTATGGCATCCAAACTTGTGGGCGGACAGTAGGGGTGAGATGTTGGCGGATCAAATAGAAGAAACGACGTTCTGCACAATAAACGGAGACGCCCCCACACGTATGATAGGAAGCTGTCACAGCTTGCCAGATATCTCAATCGTTAGCGCAGAACTCGTAAACTGCGTCAACTGGCAGCCGATGGTAACACTGGAATCCGACCACCTGCCCATACTTATTTCGCTTGAGCGTACCGCCGACTTCATCGTCACTGAAAAACGCACTTTCATAAACTTCAAAAAAGGAAAGTGGGAAGAATATAAATCCTTTACAGACAACCGCTTTGCTGCCTTCCCTATCCCGACTGATGCCCGCCAAGGGGAGCGTGCCTTCCGTAAGGTTATTCAATCCGCCTCGGCACATTTCATTCCCGCCGGGAGAATTCCCGAAATCCGGCCCCACTTCCCGGCGGAGGCCGCAAACTTAGCGAGAGAACGTGACCTTACAAGACAGCTTGATCCAGGCGACCCCCAAATAAGGGATATAAACCAACGCATCAGATTGCTTGTGGATGAACACAAGCGGGCGAAATGGGAGGAATACCTAAGAGGTTGTAACCTCTCTACCGGTGTGGGTAAACTTTGGTCCACCGTAAAATCCCTATCGAATCCGACTAAGCACAAAGACAAAGTTTCCATCGCCTTTGGCGACAAAGTGCTGAGCGCTTCTGCCGACAATATATAATGCATCCTACGGTCGACAGAGATAGACGGAGAGCCAATAGACACGCACATAAACACAAATTCAGCGCGTCACCAATCACCATCACCGCTAAAGAGGTTGAGGACGCCATTGGTCGTGCTAAACCATCCAAAGCAGTGGGCCCAGACGGCATAGCAATGCCGATACTTAAAAGCCTAAGGAAAGAGGGTTTCAAATATTTAGCGCATGTCTTCAACCTGTCTCTTTCCACCTTTGTCATACCTGAGAAATGGAAAATGGCCAAGGTGGTCCCGCTACTAAAGCCTGGGAAACCAGCTAACATAGGTGAGTCGTATCGTCCGATATCTCTCCTATCGCCAGTAGCAAAGACGCTTGAAGCCATTTTGCTCCCTTATTTCCAAGCAAATTTGCAGCTAGCCCCTCATCAGCATGGCTCCAGAAAACTGCATAGCACTACCACCGCGCTAAATGCCATTAGCACCCAGATAAATTGCGGTTCAAATCAATACCCCCACCATAGCACAGTACTCGCAGCGCTAGACCTATCAAAAGCTTTTGATACGGTCAACCATGGCTCGTTACTGCAAGACCTGGAAGGGTCTACCCTTCCCCCATGTCTTCCCCCATGTCTTATCAAAACCAAGGAGAATTAAACAAGGGGTGCCACAGGGTGGTGTCCTATCCCCACTTTTGTTTAATTTCTACATATCAAAGCTACCTTCGCCACCAAAAGGAGTTACTATCGTTTCCTACGCCGATGACTGCACAATAATGGCCACAGGCCCAGGCTCAAAGATCGATGCGCTATGCAATAAAATAAACGGCTACCTCCCTGATCTCTCCAGTTTTTTCGCCTCGCGAAACCTGGCATTATCACCGACTAAATCTTCCGCGACCTTATTTACAACATGGACGTCCCAAATGTCGACCATTTTGAACATCCACGTCGATGGCACTACGCTACCGACGGTCCTACACCCCAAAATCTTGGGTGTGACGTTTGATCAGGATCTACGTTTTGTTGAGCACGCAGCCGCAATTGTTCCGAGAATTCAGAGCCGTAACAAAATCCTCAAATCCCTCGCTGGCAGTACTTGGGGAAAAGATAAAGAAACGCTCATGACTACATACAAAGCAATTAGCCAGCCGATTACGTGCTACGCGTCACCCATATGGTAGCCAAGCCTAAAAATCACCCACTGGAAGAAACTACCGGCCTGCCAAAATACTGCTCTCAGAATCGCCACGGGCTGTCTTCTTATGTCCCCAGAACACCATCTGCATAATGAGGCGAGAATACTCCCCATCAGGGAGAGAAATGAGATGCTGACCAAACAGTTCCTGTTGAATACCCAGAAACCTGGGCATCCCAACAGACATCTGATTGATGAACCAGCACCGCCTAGGGGCTTAAAGAGTCATCTCCGTAAGCATTTTGAGGAAATACGGCACCTGAGAACCCAGCCGTATGAAGCGAAAAACAGAAGCAGGTCCTTGGTGAACTCCATAAACAGGCGTCGGACCTTTATGCCGGGAATTGCCCGGTGAATCCAGTACTTAATGAAAATTATCCAAAACTCGCGGAAGAGGAACGCATACTCCCCAGGGAAACGCGTGTCACTCATGCTCAACTTCGTTCTGGATACTGTAACAGGTTAAACTCTTACCTATCCAGAATCAACTCCGGCATACAAAATGTATGCCCCGCTTGCAATGTGTCCCCACATGACACCAACCATCTCTTCAATTGTAATGTGGAACCAACGCCTCTAACACCCCTTTCCTTATGGTCCACCCCTGTTGAAACGGCAAGTTTCCCGTTAGAGGATATTGATGACAATTTGTGATCGGTCGCGGCTATTAGGTGGGGCGAGCATTGCTACAACAACAACAACAAAGCCCATTTACTCCAAAAATCACTTCCCAACTACCTAAGTCTATAATTTCCGAGTATTCCGCATATACACACATCACATATACCCCAATTTGACACAACCGCCCACTCACACACATCCTCTTATGAAAAATGTATTAAGATAGCCATGACTTGTTAGCAGAAAACTTACATTCGGATTTCCGTCTACAAACGAAACGTTCGGGATGTACTCCAACTGTACCTATATTGTCCGACTTCTGTTAAGCGAAGCTACCGATGCCCGGTTGCTTCGATTTGTTGATAGCCTCGTCAAGGCAAAGGCCGAACTTACTGCCACACAGGAAGCACGATGGACGTGGCAAGTAGCCATATGTAAAAATGCGCAATTTTGAATTATATAAGGTGTTGGTTTTGTGGTGGAAAAGAAACTTTGCAGCAAAGTACTGTCGTTCAAGAATGTGAACGAGCGGCTCGCCCCAATACGCATACGCCTTACGACGAAGTATTTCAATATCTCTTTTATATGCACTTACGCAACAATAGATACAATTGAATGAAAAGGATAAGGACTCCTTCTATTAGAGGTTGAGGCTGATTGAATTTACCGCGGCTTGGTGATTATATATGATAATTTTCAGTACGAGATCCCAGCATAAAAAGATACACCAATCTACTTGGCTGTCTACTGATCGAAATCACACAACCGCATCAATCGCGTCGAGATCGTCAGCAGACATAGTTAAAGTATCCTGGATGTGCGTATTCTAGGAGATCCAAATATCGGCTCTGCCCACTACCTTGTGGGCTGCCTCGGAAAATGGACTTTGCCTATAGAGCCACGCTGCGTACAGGCGCTTAGGCTGTTAAGTGCCAAGAACGGTTCAAGTTATTTCACCTCAATATTTCTATATATAAGAATTCGCGGTCCTGAGTAAGATCTTATGCCAAAACAACTTTTATCGTCTGAATATTACATATTACAAAAGTATTGAACCCTGACCAACCGCAACGACTAAATCAGTGTCTACACCAGAGAAAATTGATTTGGAAAATGAAAGAACATTGCCGTTACGGCTAACGACGAATTGATTAGTTGTGTGGTGAATATTAACAAATGCAAAGCCACATATGTATATTTATATATTCACATACAAATATACATATATACTTGTATGCACCTATGCACTTGTGTTCATGCATTCTTTGCTGCAATCAGGCATACAAATTATTCGGTAGCTGCGCATGCGCTCAACTCCTTGCTTGCCACGTTGCAGCATACGTTTTGTAACCACATTTTCAACGTTAAACAAAAGGCTTACACAATGTTCTTTTATACTTACCTAACATTGCCGCAAGTTTGCTTGATTATGGTTGAGTCTTCGTGGCAAGGCTTTGTTGCACGTGCTTTGTTGGTGTATGGACGGAATCATGCTTAACGTTCAAGCCAATGTAGCAGTTACATACATACATAGTTACATCCAAATAGTAAATAAACCCACTTTAACTACATTTACGTGCATCCAGCTATCAATGGTTACATTTGTTAGAAAGTTGTCTAGCGAGGCATTTTTGTTCTTGGTCAGTTGTAACTTCTAGTTGCAAGGCGTGAGGGCAGTGACCTTTTCTATGAGGTGTGTATGTTGGGATACTCGTACTTGTCATATACACATACATACATTCATTTGTGTTGTAAGTAAGCAGAAATTGCGTAGGTAATCATCATGTTCTTCCTAGGATTTTTTTGTCTTTTACCTGAATCATGACATATATGTAAATATGTTTATATGAATTTACTTACCTGTTTATTTACATATACTAATATACATATGTGTGTGTGTATATGTTGATTCCATGTTTGTGGGAGTATCTGTGATTTCAAGTTTAAAGGTAAACAATGAATTTCTTGAGGATGGAGCCATGAAAAGGCGCTATTTACCTTAAAAACTCTTAGTGTATACATAAATATTTGTTTGTGAGATGAGTTTTGTTTGATTGCTTGGCATACATTAAATGGAAAATTTCCTAATTGCTATTTGAAATATGTTATGAAAGAATTAAAATGGAAAACGAAACCGTAACTATTGTGTTGATCTGAAAAACACCATAGCTTAAAGCTTGGAATGGTTTTGTGAAAAGTATAAAGTTGAGCTCTAGTAAAATCAGCCACCTATAAGCTAAGCAGTCGTCGTGCGGCAACGATGTCTCTTCGCAAGGGATTGATGCTTCAGTTACATTTATCATCAGCACTAATTGGCGCACCGCTGCCTAACGATTTTGGCCGTTTCGTAACAAGTCACGCCAGCTATCCCCGTTTCGCGATAATTGATGTTTATTGGGAACATCAATAGAGGTTAAGTCTTCATCCCCCACCTGCCTTTTCTATTTCAGTGCATGTCTCCCCATTTCTTTGCTTCTTAACTGCGGTGTCGATTGAGCTTATTCGTCTTTCGCATTAAATTATCAAACCAGTGAGGCATTTGGGATTTTTTTCGCAGCACTAGCCGTTTGTCTGCGTAAAACTTATACAGCTCATCACTATGCCTCTGTAGTTATCCAGTTAAGTAAGATAGAAGTTGGTTTTATTTTAAATTATTTTATTACCAAAACTAACGTATGATTTCTAACAACACAAAAATAGAATCATTTTCAAACCAGAAAATTTTTGAAAAAACAGCAAAATCAAAACTGAAAATTCAATATTTTTTTACATTTACAATAACAAAATTTTTAAGTAATAAATATTAAAGTAGAATAAATATAACTTAGTATAAACAATAAACAAATTGAATATAAGAACCCTACAGTACTCCCCCTTCACGAAAAATTAATATCAAACAAATTAAATGTTACTCTCTTTTTATGTGTATTATTAGTGGTATTGTTTGTGTACGTTGTTTCAATAATCGCTGGTTTTAACCTATCTATAGGAATAGTTTTAATTTTTTCATTAATTTCAAGTTTAAAATATTTCTTATCCTTTTCAACAACTCTGAAAGGTCCTTCATATGGTTGTTGCAACGAATGTTTATTTAAAACGCGAACAAAAACAAATTTACAAGCTTGTAGATCTTTAGGAACGTAAATTCCGGTATCAACATTTTTATGATGATTTAAATTAGATTTAATATTCCGAAAATGTTCACGTAAACTACTCAAAATTTCAGTTGATGAACTATTCTCAGCTGATGGAACAACAAGTTCCCCGGGTAAACGTAAACTCTGGCCAAAAACCATTTCCGCCGGTGTAGCCGAAATATCTTCTTTGTAAATAGATCGCAAACCAAGTAATATGACAGGTAACTCGTCATACCAATTATTTGTGTCTTCTCTAGCCGTTATAGAAGCTTTTAATTGCCTATGGAACCTTTCAACCATACCATTTCCTTGTGGGTGATATGCGGATGTTGTTATTTGATGACTACCAAATAATTTAGTTAACTCTGAAAATAATTTCGATGTAAATTGGCTACCCTGATCAGTTGTTATCTGTAACGGAACTCCAAACCGAGAAATATATTCTCTAAAAAACTTATTTGCAATTGTAGATGCTGAAATATCTTTTAATGCATATGCCTCAGGCAAACGAGTAAATCTTTCAATAATCGTTAAAATATAGCGATGTCCTTTTGAAATAGGTAATGGCCCAACTATATCTAAATGGATGTGCTCAAATCTATTTTTGGGAATTTGAATTTTGACAACAGGGGATTTTGTATGACGATAAACTTTAGACTTCTGACAATTAAGACACTCTTTTGACCAAATATTAATATCCTTATTCATATTAGGCCAATAATATTTTTTAACTATGAGCCGTCGTGTAGCTCTTGTACCAGGATGTGCAATTCCATGCAGCATGTCAAATACCGTCTTCCGTAATTTACTCGGTACAAATGGTCTAGGTGTATCTTCAGAAACTTCACACCAAATATTGAAATTTAATATAGGTATATTAATTAACTTCAAATTTAAAAATTGTGTTTTAGATATTAGTTCGTTTAAATCACTGTCATTTTGTTGTTCGTTTTGTAAAATTTTGAAATTCAGCTCTGTATTGTGTATTGCATTAACCTCGAAAGCTCTAGATAGCGTATCTGCTACAACATTGGATTCTCCTTTAATGTATTGTATGTCGTCAGTAAATTGTGCTATAAACTCCAAATGTCTCGTTTGTCTGGGACTCCGTTCTGTTTTTGAATTTAAAGCTGTAGTTAAAGGTTTGTGGTCCGTAAAAACTGTAAATTGTCGTCCTTCCAAAAGATATCGAAAATGTTTTATATTTAAATAAATTGCCAATAATTCCCTATCAAATGCGCTGTACTTAATTTCGGTTGGAGAAAGTTTTTTAGAAAAGAATGCAAGAGGTTCAATTTTGTTATTATACGTTTGTTGTATAACACCACCAATAGCCGTATTAGATGCATCTACTGTTAAAGATAATTTGGCATCTTTGTTAAAATGATTTAACAATATCGTAGATGCAAATTTATCCTTAATGCATTCAAAAGCTTCACTCGATATATCGTCCCATATTAAAGTTTTATCACGTTTCTTACTTGTTCTGTTAATTAGATCATAAATTTTGTTCGTACATTCTGCTAATTTTGGAAAATATCTATGGTAATAGTTTACCATGCCTATAAATTTTTGGGCTTGCTTAACTGATTTCGGACGTTCGAAATTGCGAATAGCTGCTACTTTTTCGTCAGAAGGTCGAATACCTGTACCAGAAATATTATGTCCTAAAAAGTCTATATTTGATACGCCAAAAGTACATTTACTTGGTTTAATGTTTAAACCGTACTCTGAAAGGCGTTGAAAAAGTATACGCAAATGTTTTAAATGTTGTTCTTCGTCTTTACTTGCAATAAGTAAGTCGTCGATATAAGAATATACAAAATCTAAGTCACTGACTGTTTCGTTAATGAATCTTTGGAAAGTTTGTGCAGAATTTCTAAGTCCGAAGGGCATTCGCATGAATTCAAACATACCGAAAGGAGTTGTAATCGCAGTTTTATAAATGTCTTCTTCAGCCATAGGAATTTGGTGATATGCTCTAACTAAGTCTAATTTCGAAAATATATTTTTATTACGAAGATTCATATTAAAATCTTGTATGTGTGGTAAAGGATAACGATCCGGCACAGTTACAATATTTAATCTCCTAAAATCACCGTAAGGACGCCAGTCATTCAACTCTTTTTTAGGTACTAAGTGAAGTGGAGATGCTACTGAAGAATTTGAAGATCGACAAATGCCTGTTTTAACTAAAAAATCAAATTCCGTTTTAGCGACTTTGTATTTTATCGGATCTAAGCGTCTGGGCTTAGAAAATGGAAGACTACCTTCTGTTACAAGTCGATGTACTGTTGTATGTTTAACAGGTTTCGTATAATCTGGTTCTGCAAAAAGTGACGGAAACTCTCTTAATAATTTCGTAAATTTATTATCAACCGCAAATAACTTTGGTAAAGGAATGTCACAAAAAGAAGAAATGGTATTGACCGAAAGATTTGTTAAGGGATCCACTAATCGCTTATGTTTCATATCAATAATGAGACCATATTTACAAAGAAAGTCTGCTCCAATTATTGGCTTAGCTATATCCGCTATCAAAAATGTAAAGGGAAATTCACGTCTTAAACCTAAATTTACGTTTAAAAGCCTTTTCCCATATGTGGAAATTGTTGAACTATTAGCTGCTGTAAGAATTATATCTGTACGTTTCGTATGTGGAAATTTACACAATGGTAACACTGAAATTTCTGCTCCACTATCGATCAAAAAATTTAGTTTATTATCTTTATCAAAAATGAACAAGCGACGAGTTGAAAATTCCAAATTACCGTTGTTCGTCGCTGCAACAACGGTTGAATTTAGTTTGTTGAATCTTTATTTTTATTATAAGAACACGGTTGTTCACAATTTCGGGCATTACTTCCAAACTTGTAGTGAAATCTACACATCCAATTTGGATTATCACGCGAATTGGAACAACGTCTAAATGAATTTCTAAAATAATTTCTGGAATTCGACCGTGATCTAGATTGATTTTGATAAACTTGAGTTTTTATTTCAGATAATTCTAAAGAAAGTTTTTGAAAATTTTCAAACATCAAAGAAGTAGTTTTTACCAAATTTTCAACCACATAATTTTGCGCTACTGAATTCGAAACCGAGTTAACCGAATATACTTCATTTTTATTTATGACTTCCCAAATATTATCAGCGAGTTTTGTCAATTCATTTATATTAGTTGAATTGGAACTAGCAAAAATCGCACTTAAATTTTTGGGAAGTTTTCTTATCCAAATCTTTTTAAGAATATTTTCACTGAAATTTGAACCGGCAAGTAAAATCAATGATCTATAAAATTCTGAGGGTTTACGATCTCCCATCTCAGAATCACTAAAAATTTTATCTAGCTTTGAACTTTCACTTAATGAATGCCTTTCTATTAAGATTTTCTTAAGCTCAGAAAACTTATTAACTTGGGGGGGATTTTGAATAAAATCTAACACCGTTAAAATTACTTCCTGTGGAAGTGCGGTAATAATATGTTCATATTTTGTGTTTTCTTGCGTTATAATTTTAGTGCTAAATTGTGTTTCAGCATGTATAAACCACGCTTCTGGACAACTAGTCCAAAATTGTGGAAGTTTGACTGATGTTGCTGAAATTTCGTTTTGATTGTAATTATCATAGGGATTTGTATTACTTTGTTGAGAAGTGTTATTTGGTATATTTATTAATGAATCATTTGAATTATTAGAAAGTGTAGGTGCTTGTGTATTCTGTTGTGGTGAACGAAACATTTTATATATGTATATGTATATTGAATTAGTCAAAGAGGGAGTTTACAATTTAAATGTTTAGCCCTACAAATTAACTGGGTTAAAAGAAAGAACAAAACAAAAATAAATAAATAAAATTGTATCAAAAATTTTAATGATATGCAAATTGAACTTTCCTATTTACGCAAGACAAAGTATCTAAGGTACATTTTCAAATGATCTAATTATATATAGATTGGCAATTATCTCCGAAAATTCACTTAATTTTCAGACGACTGAATTTAAACCATATTTAAATGTCCACCACTGATTATTTAAATACGAATAGAACAACCCTGCCTTCTATTGGATTATCAAATCACCAAACTAATGCTAATGAACAAAATACACTATTTATGTGTGACGTCCACGGAAATATAAACGAAAAAGAACGCATGTTATGTTGATTTGCACATCACTGTATATGCAATAAAATAAAATGTCTTTATGACATATACACATATAAATAAGTTATAAAACCATCAATATATATACCAATACATTTGGTTTATAATGAATGAATTCTCCACGTGTAATCAAATTTATTAATATTAATCACTCACTTTTTCGTCACCAGTATTTGTATATTACCCAACATTTTCGGTTATCCTTCTATACACTGGTAATTCTTTATAAATTGTCACAGTTCGTATGAAGCATTCAAATAAGTGTTGTTGTATTTACGGGTAGACACTTATTCATAGACTTTAGTATTGACATTATTATTTAAATTTCGAGGATAATGAATCGTTAACAAAGTTGATTGTTGAGATAGATCAGATCTCCCTGGGATAGATAGTTGCCTTTAGTTCCGCTATTGGTGTAGTTGTTGTCCTGTCTGTTTTAATATAACCAACCCTTAGCAATAAGTGTGTTGATGGTGATGGCGTAAGTTGTAAGACACAATTTATTTGAAACTGCAAACAGAACTGCACACTTTCTCTTGTTTTTTTTAAAATTCGATTCTGATGATAGTTTATTCTTATTTTGCCATTTAGTTTATTTACGCGACTTCTATGTTGTCCATTAGTGACCTCTTCATTTAGCTTGATTATGTTCTGGTGGTCTTACTGCTCGTCAATCTCGTATATGTTGGCAGAGATCGCCAATTGTAGTTATCCAGTTAAGTAAGATAGAAGTTGGTTTTATTTTAAATTATTTTATTACCAAAACTAACGTATGATTTCTAACAACACAAAAATAGAATCATTTTCAAACCAGAAAATTTTTGAAAAAACAGCAAAATCAAAACTGAAAATTCAATATTTTTTTACATTTACAATAACAAAATTTTTAAGTAATAAATATTAAAGTAGAATAAATATAACTTAGTATAAACAATAAACAAATATAAGAACCCTATAGCCTCCTTCGATATTTCCTGTCGGTTCATGAAACTGAGCCATACATCAGCACAGTTGTAATAAGCGACATAGGGAGCGTGGTTTTTGTTCTTCAAGAGCTCTCTCACTTTTTCAATTGCCTACTCAGTCCAAAGTAGCACTTGTTGGCTGTTCGCGGTTTGAATTATAAGCAGAAATTGGTTGTGCTGTTAATGCGCTGAACTGATGGACAAAGTCCCCCACAAACTCGAATTTACAACCTTCAACAATGATGTGGCTGCCAAGTCGCGAATGCCCCGATTATTTAACAGCATGAACTTCGCCTTGTCCCTCACTTACCGCAAGACCCACTTTTTTGCCTCTATATAAGATTGTGCAATCATGGTTTACTTCTGCTGCTAGAAAAAGAAATGGCACGAAAGGGAATCTCTTTGTCTGAAGGCTCGTAGAGGTCCTCCCCACTGATTTAAGAAATTGTGTAGCGCAACTCTTTCAAAGGGTTGCCAGCGCAATTTGTAGCTTCTTGAGCCTGATTGTCAACCTTACCTGCCTGTTGTGAATCTTTTTATTTAAGAAGTGAGGCTCTGACGATGATAGTGCTTGTTACCGGTACGTATCGGATCTATATCCGGCAAAGGACCATCAACATCGATAACACTCTCCAAAGCCTTCGGGAATTGTCTTTATTGGTATAACAACAACAACAAGTCCTTTCCAATCCTTATGCTTACGGCACTGGTGTTCTTACTCAAAGTCATTTGGCAGAGCCTGATTAACTTTTGTGATCTAAATGTCAAAGGCTGATTTGAAGGCGACAAAAATATGTTAAGTGTGGATTCTCTTATCGTGCGTCTTCTCCATGATCTGGGCCATCGTTGATAGTAGACTTACTAGGTCTGAAGCCGCACTGACATAGAACCTTATCTGCGATATTAAACAAGAAAGAGGCAAATAATAAAGGCTATCTACGAGAAGTCATTGCTTGCTGAAAATGGCGCTTACAACATTTTTCGCGATTACCCTTCAATTATTATTTACTAATTTTGTTTTATTATTTTTATTTCAAAATTGATAGATACGATAGATATATGTACGTATGTCTGCAGCATCATGCTCACTAAATTACAGATATTGTTATATAAGCTATCTCAATGTTATATACATACTTTATTTGATTTTTAAAAAATTTTTTGTAAAACCGTTAACAACGATTTCCCACAATAGATGCCCTTTCGTATATCCTTTTACTTGAACTGCAAAAGTAACATTTGGTAAAGACTGTGGCGGTTCCCATGACACGTCGAACTGTTCAAGTTTATAAGTAGTATGCTAAGACATTAAAAAAATAAAATTAAATTGGAAAGATAAATAAAATATTGATTTTCTAAATGTTGTATATAAATATGTAGATATGCATACATAACTCTCCTTAGACAAATTAAAAAAAAAAACTAACTTTGAATTTAAGCTTAGTATTGAAGTCTAAAGGAAATGCTCAAATTAATTTACTTACTCTACTTTTTGTTTTAAAGAAGGTGGTTTTGATACAAGGAAAATATCATGAGTTGTTTCAAGATACTCAAAAGTCGATTGCAGGATTACCTAACTTCGTACTGAAATTTGTGTACAACCACGAAACCGACAAGTATGAAAGAACCCTGTGCGAGTTAACGATAAGTTGGTGTCAAGCAAGTCAAATAAACTGATGCGCATTGTTGTTTATAATTTATTTGTCTATGGCGATGGCCAAAAGGAAGTCTGAATTGATAAGCCCTGCACGGCATGATAACCAAAAAGGAGTTATCTAACTTTTTTGCCGTTAACTAAAAGTGGTTGTGTGATGGTAGCGTGCTCCGCCTACCACACCGTATGCCCTGGGTTCACACCCCGGGCAAAGCAACATCAAAATTTTAGAAATAAGGTTTTTCAATTAGAACAAAATTTTTCTAAGCGGGGTCGCCCCTCGGCAGTGTTTGGCAAACGCTCCGAGTGTATTTCTGCCATGAAGAGCTCTCAGTGAAAATTCATCTGCCTTGCAGA
This sequence comes from Eurosta solidaginis, assembly GCF_040869045.1. Lineage (NCBI taxonomy): Eukaryota > Metazoa > Arthropoda > Insecta > Diptera > Tephritidae > Eurosta > Eurosta solidaginis. The sequence goes on along the minus strand of NC_090319.1, from coordinate 269,803,718 downwards.
TGCCGTTCGGAGTCGGCATAAAACATGTAGGTCCCGTCCGGCCAATTTGTAGGGAAAATCAAGAGGAGCACGATGCAAATTGGAAGAGAAGCTCGGCCTAAAATCTCTCCGAAGGTTATCGCGCCTTACATTTTTTATTATAAAAGTGAATTAGTTCGAAATGTGGCAACTCTGCCATCCCGAGTAGCTGGAGCTTTAACCGCGCTAGGGACACGAACACAGAAGGTGTTGAACCATTTCTTCCCGCAGCTCGCACTTCAGTTGTTGCTGACGACGTCTATCCTACAATCATGTGACGGCAGAAGGCAGTGTCCAGTTAGCATGCCCATCGTGAGGCATAAGTCTTCCCTATTTGAAGATATGCGAAACTTGGTGAGTCTAACGTCGTAGGATTTGTACATGATCTTCGCAATTTTCCAGCAGCAAGTCACTGTACACGCCGTTCCTGCTTGATAGATAGTATGCAACTCCTGTCTCATTTCGATTACTCAAAAACGGATTGGGACAAGCACCATCTATCCAGCGAGTACTGCATCCTTCTTTGCCAACCCATTGGCCTTCTGTTGTTGTGTTTGTTGTTGCAGTGCTTCGCCCCATCCAATAGGTGCGACCGATCACAAATTGTCATCAATATCCTCTAATGGGAGTCCAAGGAAACTAGCTGTTTCAACAGGGGTGGACCATAATGTGAAGGGTGTTAGAGGCGTTGGTTCCACACTACAATTAAAGAGATGGTTGGTGTCATGTGGGGACACATTTTGTATGTCGGCGTTGATTCTGGATAGGTAAGAGTTTAACCTGTTACAATATCCAGATCGAAGTTGAGCTAGAGTGACTAGCGTTTCCCTGGGGAGAGTGCGTTCCTTTTCCGCAAGTTTTGGGTACTGTTCTTTGAGAACTGGATTCACCGGGCAATTCCTGGCATAAAGGTCCGACGCCTGTTTGTGGAGTTCACTGAGGACCTGCTTGTGTTTTTTTGCTTCATACGGCTGAGTTCTCAGGTGTCGTAATTTCTCATAATGCTTACTGAGATGACTCCTTAAGCGGTGTTGGCTCATCAATAAGATGTCTGTTGGGATGCCCAGGTTTCTGGGTATTCAACAGGAACTGTTTGGTTAGCATCACGTTTCTCTCCCCGAGGGAGAGTATTCTCTCCTCATTATGTAGATGGTGTTTTGGGGACATAAGAAGATAGCCCGGGGAGGGTCTGAGAGCAGTATTTTGGCGGGCCTGTAGCTTCTTCCAGTGGGTAGTTTTTAAGCTTGGCGACCATATAGGGGACGCGACGCATGCAATCGGCTGGCCAATTGCTTTGTAATTGGTAATGAGCGTTTCTTTGTATTTTCCCCAAGTACTGCCAGCAAGAGATTTGAGGTAGCGTAGTGCCATCGACGGGGATGTTCAAAATGGTCGACATTTGGGACGTCTATGTTGTAAATAAGGTCGCAGAGGATTTAGTCGGTGATAATGCCAGGTTCCGCGAGGCGAAAAAACTGGAGAGATCAGGGAGATAGCTGTTTATTTTGTTACAAACTCATCGATATGGCCTGGGCCTGTGGCCATTATTGTGCAGTCATCGACGTAGGAAACGATAGTAACTCCTTTTGGTGGCGAAGGTAGCTTTGATATGTAGAAGTTAAACAAAAGTGGGGATAGGACAACACCCTGTGGCACCCCTTGTTTAATTCTTCTTGGTTTTGATGTTTTGATTGTAAATTGCGCCGATGCCTGCCGACCCCCAGATAATTTGCGGTCTACCTTTTAAGACATGGTGGAAGGTTAGACCCTCCCAGGTCTTGCAGCAACATGCTATGGTCGACCGTATCAAAAGCTTTTGATAGGTCTAGCGCAACGAGTACTGTTCTATGGTGGGAGTTTTGATTTAAACCGCAATTTATCTGGGTGCTAATGGCATTTAGCGCGGTGGTAGTGCTGTGTAGTTTTCTAAAGCCATGCTGATGGGAGGCTAGCGGGAAATTTGCTTGAAATGGGGCAGTAAAATGGCTTCAAGCGTCTTAGCTACAGGCGATAGGAGAGATATCGGGCGATACGACTCTCCTACGTTAGCTGGTTTCCCAGGCTTTAGTAGCGGGACCACCTTGGCCATTTTCCATTTTTCGGGAATGACAAAGGTGAAAGAGACAGGTTGAAGACATGTGCTAAATATTTGAAACCCTCTTTCCCTAGGCTTTTAAGCATCGGCATGGCTATTCCGTCAATGACTTTGCGGAAAGCACGCTCCCATGGGTAAGCATTAGTCGGGATAGGGAGGGCAGCAAAGCAGTTGTCTGTAAAGGATTTGTATTTATCCCACTTTCCCTTTTTAAAGTTTATGAAAGTGCGTTTTTCTGTGACGATGAAGTCGGCGGTACGCTCGAGCGAAAAAAGTATTGGCAGGTGGTCGGATGCCAATGTTACCATCGGCTGCCAGTTGACGCAGTTTACTGTGACAGCTTCCTATCATACGCGTAGGGGCGTCTCCGTTTATTGTGCAGAACGTGGTTTCTTCTATTTGATCAGCCAACATCTCACCCCTACTGTCTGCCTGTAAGTTTGAATGCCATAGATCGAGATGGGCATTGAAATCGTCTAAGATAATGCGATTATTGCCAATGAGTAAGGCGCTGATATTAGGGCGGTATCCACTGGGGCAGCAGGTAGCAAGAGGGATGTAGATGTTGATGATTTCTAGGTTTGCATCGCCTGACCGGACAGATAAGCCTTGACGTTCTAAGATACTGTCCCTGCGGCCCATGTCGGGATCAAATAAATGATATTGCACAGAGTGGTGTATGATAAACGCGAGGCCACCTCCATTTCCACTCTCGCGATCTTTTCTGTGGACATTATACCCAGAACAAGTCTGCAGAGCAGATCTTGCTGTGAGTTTAGTATCTTGAATCGCAGCAATGCGGATGTTGTGCCGCTTCATGAAATCGACTATCTCCGCGATCTTCCCAGTTAATCCATTACAGTTTAACTGCAGAATTCTGAAATGCAAGTGGGGAGACATCGTCACTCTGGGAGTAAGTGACGGGTGACTACGCCTGGGTTGTGAAAGGCTAGGAAGCAACTGTTGTTGTGGCTCTGGGACTGGACGTCCTTGGGTAAGCATTGGGGTACCCGGTATGTTTGGGTTTGCGGCCTGGCAACAACCGTCGGGGTGTTGCCGTCCCGGAGACGAGAACATCTAGGAAAGTGGCACCGTCCAAGGCAGGAGCTGCATTGGGCGGATGTCGCAAACATGTATATTCTGTGCTGGCAAACGGTGCAAAAGCAGGTAGGGACTAAGAGCCTGTTTCCCTGACCTACACGATTGCTGCCGGAAAAGAGGGGGAAGAAGGAGGTTGTAGGTATGAGTGGGAGCGGCCGTGTGAGTTGGTGGTGCCGGGGGCGCGAGCAGCAGTGGGTACTTGTTGTGGCTTGCTGAGCAGCGGGGCTGCTGGAAGGTAGGCGAGGGGCGCTAAGGCGTAGACTATGGGACGCCCTTGGGCGTAAACAGCAAGGAGCCACAAAAGAATTATAAAAGTTACGTGGACGTGGGGTTTTGGGATTTAGCCCAGAACTACCTGTCCGATGCAACCATCCCTTGCACGAGACACACTGACAAGACTATGACCGTCCTAAAAAGATTCTTTTCCGGCAGACGCAGCAAAATCATTTCTCAGGACCGGGGTCAGGAGACGGACCAGGATTGGATTCGATACCTTCCCGGAGCAAGAGAATATGGAGCAGCCCCGCTGCAAGGAACTGCTGGGAGGATGATAATTTGTGGGAGGGACGCAACAAATTAAATGGGGTTACACTGAAATGACAGCCCTTGGTCGGAAAAAATCCCGAGTCGCTCCGGTACATAGAACCGACTGCCTTGGGAAGCGCCATTGGCCTTCTCGTTACCTTCTATTCATTTATAACCGAGAACCGAGTACAGATGTATGGTCCTGTCTGAGTGAAGTCTATCCAACGCTTCTTTGTATTCCAGAACACTTCTTGATGAAGTGCTGTTTGAAATGATTGCCTTGATTGCCGCCCGACTATCAATGTATATATTGACGAAGTAAAACAAAATAAGTACTTGGCGCGAATTGCCTCCTCTTCCAATTTGCGTCGTTCCTTTTAACGTTCCCAACGAGTTGGCCGGATGGGAACTACATCTTTTATGCCTACTCTGACCGATATCTGCAAGGCGGGTATACACTCGGAGTGCTCGCTAAACCACTGCCGAAGCGTCCCTGCCTAGGAAATCTTTTTTTCTAATTGAAAAAACTTGTTTCTATGTTTAGATATTGCTTTGGCCGGGATTTAAACCCATGATCCAGTTAAATAAAGGAAACATCTAGCTAAAACTTAGGGCGACATGTTATGAATTTGGTATTGAAGAATTAGCGATTTATAATCGATAACTTTTCGGTTTGATATCGACGTGTTTTAGGCTTGTTATCCATTTCTTACCAATGAATAATCGGTTTGCTAAAGATATTGTCACGAATATTAGCAAAACTAAGGAGTGCTGCCGTCTCTAAGCCGATGCTAAGCAGTGACGTGAATGCACATCAATAATTCAATCATTATGTATCTACATAAACAAAACAATAACTGCGTCTACATATATGTACCATGTACGTATACGAGCAGCGGAGAGTCAATGCACTAACACATGCATATATGTATCTGAGATACTCCTATAAGTATGCAATGAGAAAAACTATAAAATTGTGCAATTTTAATTATAGCTGAGAAGTTTGAGAGCTCATGGACAATGCTAGTAGATTCTAGAAAATGCGAACGAGGAAACCAAAGAGTATAAAAGGCGACAGATGTAGAGGCGCTGTAATTCAGTTTGATTTGAGTTGTCAAGCAGTTACGACTAAGACGATATCTAGCGAGCAATAGCAGTATTATTTTGAAAGTCAGTTTCCTTTAAGCTATCAGTTTGGTTATTAAGCTATTCGTTGCACAGTTTGAGTGTTATTGTGAAGTATTTTAATAAAGGCCATTTTTTCCATTATTCAATATTGGAGTTATTTATTCAACAGTTTAGCGATACGAACCTAGCAAAAGGGCAAATAAGAGGATTTGCAGAAAATTCGTTACAATTGGTGTCAGAAGAGGAATTGTTGAATAAATTCCAGAGGACAACAAGGACATGGCAAATTTCAGTGAATTGAAGATCCAGCAACTAAAGAAGGAGTTGGAGAGCCGTGGATTGAATACAAGCGACGTTAAACTTGAACTTCAGGCACGGCTACGAGAGGCAATGGAAGCAGAAGGAATTGATGTGGAAGAGTATGACTTTCATCTCGATGGCGAGGAAATAACAAAAATGGAAGAAACACCGCAGAAAATGGCGAACAGAGACCTGAACATGATATTGGCTGCAATATCGGCACAAATGTCCGAAATGTCATCACAAATATCTACCAACATGTCATCACAATTGGAATCGCAGGAGACACGCATAACATCGAAGATTGAAGCACAAGAAACGCCTATGTCAGAAATGTCGACACAGATTACATCGAAGATTGAAGCACAAGAAACGCGTATGGCAGAAATGTCAACACAGATTACATCAAAGATGGAGACACAACTGAAAGAACAAGAGGCACGCATAACAGTACAACTCGAAGCGCAAGAGGCGCGTATATCATCAAAACTCGAAGCACGTATGGACGAGAAAATAACGCAGTTTGAGGAAAAAATCGAAGCCGAGGTGGATGCTTTGAGAGGTCGTATACAAGAGTTGCAATTAAACCGCCCAGCTGTTTCAGCAAGCAATCCAAAGGTAAAAACACCATCCTTTGACGGTTCTGTTCCTTTCCAGGTCGTTAAGCTACAGTTTGAGAAGACCGCAGCAGTGAACAACTGGAATGCGGAAGATAAAGTTGCTGCACTGTTCGTGGCATTGAACAATTCCCAAAGGAGAACGGAACAATTATGAAGCATCAGGCTGCTGTAGAACGACGTTATGGAAGCGAGCATAGGAAACAGATATTCCAAATTGAGTTGCACAACCACTACCAAAAAGCAAATGAGACATTGCAGGAGTTTGCTTCAGATATTGAAAGTTTGGCTCATCTTGCAAATGCGAATGCACCCGTGGAATACACTGAAAGGGTAAAAATCCAGAGTTTCATAAATGGCATACGGGACGTGGAAACGAAGCGAGCTACATACGCAAACCCAAAGCTGACATTTGCTGAAACGGTATCACATGCATTGACTCAGGAAACGGCCTCACTATTGAGTAAACCAGCATACAAAGCTCATCGTGTGGAAGTGGAAAGACTAGATTGGGTAGACACAATTTTGGAAGCACTGAAGGGATCACAACAGAAAAATTCCGGAGTTATTAAATGTTTCAAGTGCGGCAACCGAGGTCATATTGCACGATTTGCAGCAGCGGTCCCAATAGCTCCAACAATGTGGGTGGTCGTAAACGCAGAGCAGAAGGTGATGAGCAAATCTCCAAGACCACTCAATCGTTAAACTAAATCGAGTCAGCCGCAAGGGGCGACAGCTGGCTCCCGCAATTGAATGCCCCATAATCTCTATCTCGCAGATTGGAAGAAGATCGAGCAATCTTACTGTTGGAGGACATGTGGACGGAAAGGAACGTTTACTGACTGTAGATACGGGTGCATCTCATTCCATCATTCGAGCGGATTTAGTCAACAAAAATATAGGACCATTGCTTGGAGTAAGATTACGTACAGCCACGGGAGAGGACACTCAGGTAATTGAAGAAGTAAAATGTGCAGTCGCAATTGGGAACGTCACGGTAGTACACAATTTTATAGTGGCAGAAATTGTTGATGAAATCATAATTGGAGTGGACTTCTTAATCGACCAGGGCATCAAGATCGACATGCAAAGCAAGACGATGCGATATAAAAACATGGATGTACCACTTAATTTCGGCTACGGGAGAGGCTACAGCAGTAAACGAGTGCTGGTGGAAGAGAGTCAGCAAATACCACCAAAATCCGAAGCAGTCATCTGGGCAAAGGTTGATGGAGATTGTGGGACAAACAAATTGTGGGTTGTCGAAGCAGCAAACAAATCAGCACTAAACATACTTGTAGCAAAAACCGTGGCTATGACAAAACAAGATGGACGTATTCCGGTAAGAGTAGTCAATGAGTTCAAGTCACCACTCAAACTGACTAAAGGAGCTATTTTGGGAAGATGCAAGAGGCTGAAGTAGTTATTAACTGTGAACAGCTCCAGGAACACGTTTCAGCTAGTAATACTGATCTCTCAAATGACATCACGGCATGGACGCAGGGGCTAGAGGAAGCATATCAGAGTAAGGCAAAACAACTGCTCCTAAAGTACGCGAACATATTTGACCACGATGATTCTAAACCAGGCCGCACCAACGTTGTGAAACATCAAATTGACACTGGAGATGCGAGGCCGATCCGTCAAGCTCCACGTAGTGTTCCACTGGCGGAGCGGGAAGTTGTGAGTCAAATCATTCAAGAAATGAGCGACAGCAGCGTCAGCGAACCATCAGCTAGTCCATGGAGCTCATCGGTAGTACTTGTAAAAAAGAAGGATGGAAAAATGAGGTTTTGCGTGGACTACCGGAAGTTGAATGACGTAACGAAAAAGGATAGCTACCCATTGCCAAGAATTGACGACACTCTGGACTCGCTATCTGGTACGAAATGGTTTTCCACGCTGGACTTGAAAAGCGGCTACTGGCAAGTGAAGGTGAAGGAGGAAGATAAAGAAAAAACAGTCTTCAGTGTCGGTGATGGTCTTTGGCAATTTACAGTGATGCCTTTTGGACTTTGTAATACACCAGCTACTTTTGAGAGACTCATGGACCAGGTACTGAAAGGACTACATTGGAAAACATTCTTGGTGTACCTGGACGACATCATCGTATTGGGCAAGAGTTTTGATGAACATCTTAAGAACTTGGAGGAAGTTTTCCAGAGAATAGCTGGCGCTGGTCTGAAGTTAAGTCCCAAAAAGTGTACGCTGTTTAAAAAGGACGTAAATTATTTGGACCACAAGGTAACGACAGAAGGTGTCTGTACTGCCTCTAGGCAGTAAAGGATTGGCCAAGACCACAGAATCTGCATGAGTTGAGAAGTTTCCTTGGGCTGTGCACATATTACCGCCGATTTGTACCAAATTTTGCCAGCGTAGCCCATAGTCTCCACGAGCTAACAAGAAAAAATAAAGCTTTTGAATGGAAGAAGGAGCAAGAAGTAGCTTTCCAAACATTGAAAGAGCGGTTGTGCACTACCCCAATGTTGGCATACCCGATTCCAGGAGCAACGTTTATTCTAGATACAGATGCGAGCGGATATGCTATAGGAGGCGTTTTATCACAACTGGTCGATGGGCAAGAGAAGGTAGTTGCATATTACAGCCGTTCAATTGGAAAACCAGAGAGGAACTATTGCGTTACACGGAGAGAGCTGTTGGCATTAGTAGAGTGCATTAAACATTTTCACAAATACCTCTACGGACAGCGATTCCGTGTCAGCACAGATCACGCAGGCTTCTGCAGTTCCGTAATCCGGAAGGACAATTGGCGCGGTGGATCGAGCGACTACAAAGCTATGACTTTTCCATTGAGCATCGAAAAGGTAGTACCCATGGAAATGCTGATGCAATGTCACGAAGATCATGTAGTCTGGAATGCAAGCACTGCTCAAAGGCCGAGGCTAAAGAAGACATTATAGATGTCCGGCTAATGACTCTAACGTGTACGGATGAATGGGACAAGGAACAACTAAGAAAGTGTCAGCTGGAAGATACAGATCTGTCACATGTTATGCAAGGGCTCGAACGAAACGAAAGACCAAGCAGAGAGGAGATGTCAGCAGAGAGTCCCATTGCGAAGTCATATTGGGCACAGTGGAACAGTTTAGAATTGATATCCGGTTGCTTGCATCGAGTATGGGAGAGTGAGGATGGTCAATTCAAGAAGAAACTGATAGTTGTTACCAGGAAGAGGATTCCTGACGTGCTCAGCGAGCTGCACAATGGTCCAAGTGGAGGTCATCTTGGAATCACGAAGACACTCGAGAAAATTAAGCAGATATTCTATTGGGTTGGTTGCCGTCAGTCGGTCACCGAGTGGATTGCCAACTGCGAGGTATGCAACAGAGCGAAAGGGCCCAAAACCCGAAGTCATGGCCAGATGAAGCAGTATATTTCAGGTGCACCATTTGAAAGGATCGCCATGGATGTCGCAGGTCCATTTCCTACTAGCAACCGCGGAAACAAATACGTACTGGTGGTTATGGATTATTTCAGTAAATGGCCAGAGGTATACCCAATCCCAAACCAAGAAGCAGAAACAGTACCAGAAGTGGTTAAAAACGAATGGGTTGCAAGGTATGGTGTACCAATGGAGTTACATTCTGACCAAGGTAGCTGTGTTCCAAGAAATGTGCAAGAAGTTGGGCATTCGAAAAACACGGACAACTGCATTGCATCCTCAGTCCGATGGTATGGTGGAACGCTTCAATAGAACATTGGAGGAGCATTTAAGGAAAGTAGTAGACAAGTACCATAAGGACTGGGATACACACATATCATTATTCTTGATGGCCTACCGATCGACAGTACATGACACAACGGGACAAACTACCGCAAAGGTAATTTTTGGCAATGACTTTCGACTGCCAGCTGATTTGAAGTATGGGATAGATGCCGATGCGGAGAGGAATGTCAAGAAATCTACTGGTGTCTTGGAAGAAGAGCTGAGAGAGATACACGATCTGGTAAGGCAACGAGCAAAGATTATGAGTGACAAGATGAAAGCGAAGTACGATAAAGCAATTAATTCGGAAGGGTTTCAGGAAGGAGATTTGGTGCTGCTATACAACCCACAACGAAAAAAAGGTTTGTCCCCGAAATTGCAGTGTAACTGGGAAGGCCGATACAAAGTTGTAAAACGAATCAACGATGTAGTGTACCGCATACAAACCATTGGCAAACCACGAACCAAAATGAAAATGGTTCATTTGGAGAGGCTAGCAGCGGTTAAATCGAGAAATTTGTCTAATCGGGACGATGAGACTTAGGTGGAGGGCAGTGTCACGAATATTAGCAAAACTAAGGAGTGCTGCCGTCTCTAAGCCGATGCTAAGCAGTGACGTGAATGCACATCAATAATTCAATCATTATGTATCTACATAACCGAAATAATAACTGCGTCTACATATATGTACCATGTACGTATACGAGCAGCGGAGAGTCAATGCACTAACACATGCATATATCTGAGATACTCCTATAAGTATGCAATGAGAAAAACTATAAAATTGTGCAATTTTAGTTATAGTTGAGAAGTTTGAGAGCTCATGGACAATGCTAGTAGATTCTAGAAAATGCTAACGAGGAAACCAAAGAGTATAAAATGCGACAGATGTAGAGGCGCTGTAATTCAGTTTGATTTGAGTTGTCAAGCAGTTACGACTAAGACGATATCTAGCGAGCAATAGCAGTATTATTTTGAAAGTCAGTTTCCTTTAAGCTATCAGTTTGGTTATTAAGCTATTCGTAGCTCAGTTTGAGTGTTATTGTGAAGTATTTTAATAAAGGCCATTTTTTCCATTATTCAATATTGGAGTTATTTATTCAACAGTTTAGCGATACGAACCTAGCAAAAGGGCAAATAAGAGGATTTGCAGAAAATTCGTTACAATATGTTATCGACGAGGTCTAGACGGGTTATTGATTTAAAACAAATTTGTAAATTTGATATAGATAACATAGATAATCGATGAGTAATAAATTTGGTATCAAAGAAGTGATCGATATATAATCGAAAAGCAATCGATTTGTTGTAAAACCGTTATCTGATTGTTATCTCAAATTTATCGATTTAGTATCGTTTAGTTATCGAATATTTACCGAATATTTATTGATATGTTATCAAAAAGTTAACAAAAAGTAATCGATTTGATTTGACAAGCTCATGACTCGGCGATCACGAGCTGACAACAAATCCATAAGAAGCCGACGCAGCTGTTCTCAAGAGATCCGAAATGATTTATTTCTGGTTGAATTACCCTTCTTATCGTTCTACTACAACCCCTGAGTTATCAACGAGGTGTAGACGCGGGTATCGTTGAAAATAAATTAATAGATTTATAGTAAATTTATAGATTTATTCCAGGGGGCCCTTAACGCCACAATAGAGGTGAATGGCTGGCGCAAGGGATCTCGAATGGCGGACGAGGCGATACATGTGTACACAGATGGATCCAAAGTATCGGAAGGAGCTATTTTTAAATTAGGCTTGACCTATGATAGCAGATGTAAGAAGTGCGGGTTGGAGGAGGAAAAGATTGAGCACATTTTGCGCTCGTGTCCTGCGCTAAGACTCCAGCAGCAAGTGGCATAGGTCCTAGAAAACTTCTAGTATTTGCCAAGAGAAAGGAGTTATTTTATAACAAAGGTCCTGGTTTTTTATAGCTTTTTTCAGTTTGGTCGTTAAGTAGATTTCTGGTAACACTACGAACTTATTCAATCTATGTGAGGTTCTCCTGGACCGGCCAGTTCAACCTAACATACTATCGATATGAGAGTTTAACAATGAGTTATCAATTTATTATCGATTATTTATGGAAAAGTATCGTTTCGGGTAAAGTTGCCTTCTGCTTAAGCTTCAACCCGCGAACGAATTCTAAATAATTTAAGAGCATTGATTTTCTACCAATTTGTTTATAAATTTACAAGTAATTGGTAGTAGATGAAATCGGTTGAGGACACGCCCAATTTTTTCCAGTAGCTCTGAAATCTGTGTCTCTTAAATTTCACAGGAAGTGAGTCAAATTCTTCACATGTGCATTCGTTTATCGTGCCGAGGAGAGTAACGTATGTACGATTGGTTGCTTTTTTAAGTTGGCATAACTTCGTCATTGAAAAATGCTTGAGGAGTAATAAATTTATTAGAAACAGATGTGCATCTTAAAAAATTATTAGCGTAAAGGTGTGTTTCAAATTATATATAAACCAATTTAAAAGCCCTACTTAGATTTTCTATGTTCACTCACCGCTGGAAATGGACATTGTGCTGTACCTAGAGTAGATTGTTTCAAATCTTTTAAAAATAATCGAAGATAACGGTTGCTCTTAAAATTATTCCCAAGAAATTTGCACATGTCGACCTTGAGGTTGGCAAAAGGTACCCAATCCTTAGTTGATCGTTTAAACTTTAAAGATCCTTCCACTTCCAAGAACTGCAGCTCAACTTTATATTCAAATGTGCCATTGAATTTTTTTCTTCCATTGTGCTGCACTAAAATAAGTTCTATCTTTTCTACCATACTGTGGTCGAAAATTTTCGTTTTTGCGCTGGTGTATGATAGTGGAGCCTATTGATAATGAAAAAAAAAAAATAACAATTAAAAAAAAATAATATTTTAATTTAATTGTTCAATTTAGTAATTGAAAGTTTAGTTAAATACGTAAGTATTTTATGGTTGATTTCATTCCACATTGAACACAAATTGTTGTAATTATTTTGACTTGCAATTGGTGCATAAATGTTTGTAATAATAATTCGACCCGGTCCATTATCCATGAGTGCGCGAAGCGATTCAGTACTATGCGACCATTAAATAATATTTGGAACCAGCCATATGCAGCATAGCTAAGGAACCCTCTTTTGAACCTGACGATATATGTCACCTCCAGCTAACGCGCATCATCTATTGATAGAAAATGTGCGTAAAGAAGCGCTTCAAGTGGATATTTATTGAAACGTGATCACTCTGCATTCCTACCGTTATGCGCTCTTGGATTAATTCTCTTATACATAGATATGATTTTGCGCTGGAGCATTCGTTGTCAGGACATAAATGTTTCGGCGAGACCATTGATTTCACGTCTTAAAGCTTTCAATAGATCCCTATACTCTTTGTTGGTGTTGTTGTAGCGATAAAGAACATCTCGAGAACGATTTCATGTACCACATTGAACCTTCTAGGCCATCCCGTCCCCATCCCAAACCAGCCTTGGGTCCATGAGGAACTTGAAGTGGTCAGAGCCTCGGCTTCTAAAGAAACAGAAGAGAGCTATCTCTATAAATTGCGCTGGCAATCAGTTGAAAGAGGTGCGCTTCACAACCCCTTGAATAATACGACTTTACAAAAAAAAAAATTTGTTCTTTGTCCTAAAGTATATTTCATGATTTTCTGTTTTATTATAAACAAAAACGAAAAGAAAATACCTTTTTTTGGTATAAAGTTTGCTTTCGTAATATTTATAGTAACAATACTCATGGCTCTAGAGTGATAAACAACGATCAGGTGTTTTGTAAAAATCTAGAATAACTTAAATGTCGTCGCGAAAGTGTAAATATGAAGCTGATGCTTTTTTTTATATATGTGGGCAATTTATTAAAGTTCTAGATATAAAATATGAATTAAATACATCTCTCATCCTCTGTGAAGCCTCCGAAGCATATTTTGGCTGTCCTGTTTGGAATCAAGACAAGATATGGGTACCACATATTGCTTATACTTATTGTAAAATATGTTTGGAAGGTAAGAAAATTTTATATAAATAGTAAATTAAATAAAGTAGACATTTAGACCTCCCTTTCTATATTTTAGGTTGGTATCGAGGTGAGAAAAGATCTATGAAATTTGCAACCCCAAGAACCTGGCGAGAACTAAAAGACCACGTTAAAGACTGCTACTTTTGCATTGTGAATCCGAGTAAAAGACGTAAAGCTAAAAATGCAAAACCTATCAATTATCCTGATCTTGAATCTTCTTCTGCTCCAGCCGTACATGATCTGACACGACCAATACCAGAGCCACCGAAAAAATTATCGCAGAGAAGTGTATCATCTCTTAGTTCTTATAAAAGCAATGCCGATAAGGAGTTTTTACCGATACCAGAATAACCAAAACATCAAAAAAGTAAAGCAGAGCTTTCAGGCTCTTCTTCTTCGAACAACCTTATCAAGGCCAATATAATGAAAACATGATGGGAGACTATATTTGAGGTTTAATGAGGGATAGTACCTATGAACATAAAAGAAAAATAAAAGTGTGCACTTTTAAATCATTTTACACTTTTTTGTAAGTTATTTCGATATTAAAACTTAATAAAAATATTTATTTGAATTGTTTAATTTTCATTAAAACCACAGATTTTGAAAAATTTCGTTCAAGCGGTTTTCTAAATAGGAAAGCAAACCTTTTCATCCCATATATATTTTTTTTGTCAAATTACGACAGAAAGAATTAAAATTTAATGTTTTGAAGTCAAAGTCAAATTTTGTGTTGACCCGTGTAATTTGAGTATTTTAGTCGCCTCTTACGACAGGCATACTTGCTGGGGATATATTCTACGCTCCCCAACCCACTGGGGTCCCTTTATCCTACCAGAATGCGCTCCTTACCGCAAGTCGCTTTCTAATTTGAAATACTCGCCGTTTACATTGAAGTGTTCCTAGGGCTCTATATGTGCGTATATCAGTCGGTTTAGACTAAAAATTCTTTATAACACAAACTTTTTATAAGTTTTAAACTAACTTAACAAAGTGAAATTTAAATAATTACGACTTACCACTACACCAAAGAAATAAATAAAATAAACGCTTAATAACACTAATCTTTTTTCGAACATTTTGTTTCCACAATTTTTAAGCAACTCAACGAAGATTCATGGCAATTTGAATTCCGACTGCCATTGATTTTCCTAAAATTAAGCATTTAATATGAAATTTATGAAGAAACCCAGTAGTTGAATTACCTCAATTATGTAACAATCATTTTTTAGAACTGAGATTGAATTAAAAACTTAATTAAAAATTTTATGTATTTACATTAGAGCGCATGGAAAAAGCAACATTTCGTACCTCGAATATGAAATATTTTTGTATGGCAATTTTTAACTATAACAAAAAGAAGATAAAACTTGTTTAAGTAATTTCTTTATAAAAATATACCAAACGAACGATAAATGTGTCTTTAAACAAAGACATAATCTTTATGAACTTTGATATTCAAACTTTAACATATTTACTGCAAATACTTTTATAAGGGGCAAAAATCTAAATATCTCGGTCCCTGTCCCATCTAGAAAACTGTTTTATCCTAAATATTATCACCTAATACAGCCTGAAGTTTAGTTCAAAGCTTCAAGTCCCTGTATTATCCGCAAGTTTTCTGAATCTCGAAAGCAACATTTCAAAGTTCGGAAGTTTTTTTAATTTTAACGATCCCTGGACCACCTTACGAAAATTTCTTCCTCTGATGTTGCATTGTCATGGAGTTCTGAAGGATGTTCTTTGTTTGAAGAATCGAGCTCTACGGGAAGTTACTCAAATAACGATCGCAAGACTCAACATTTTGTTACTGCACATACTTTCTAAATATTTCGATCCCTGTCCCATATGGAAACCTTTCTTATCCTACATATTTTAACCTAAAGTTTTAGGTCTGTGAATTATCCGTAAGTTCATTAAAGCTCAAAAGCAAAATTTCCAAGTTCGGAGGGTTTTTGAATTGTCACGATCTCTGGACCACCTAGCGAGAATTGTTTTCCCTCATGTTGCATTTTCATGGGGCTCATGGGGTTTTGAGTTATGTTCTTAGTTTCCAGAATATAGCTCTACGGTCACTAGATTCCACATGTTGTAAAAGGACTTTCTAAATACCTCGATCCCTATCCCACCTAGAAAACTCTTTTATCCTAAATACTACAAACTACTGGAGCCCAAAGTTTCGTTCAAATTTAAGGTCTCTGGAGTATCGGTAAACTCCTTAAAACTCGGAAGCAAATTTTTCAACCTCGCAAGTTCTTTCAGAACTTACCCGATGCCTGGACTACCTAGCAAAGTTTTGTTCCTTCTAGTTCAATTGTCATCGGGTTCCGATGTGTTTTCCAAGTTTCAAGATTCTGGCTCTTACTCAAAACTTGATTGGGAGATTCTCCAATTGTGTACAATACAAGGATGTAAAAAAGGGGTGAGCACCAAGTACTCGTAAATTCGATGTGTAAACCTACAGATGTACATATAGAAAACAAGTGTTACACCACAACAGAGGTTACTTTATCAGAAACAAATAATTTTGGGCTTTTTGAAAAAGCTTCACCGGTATCTAATCGGTAGAAACCGATATCGACAAGCAATTGTTTTATTATTTACTATACGAATTATTATAGTCGCGCTATCGGTTTACCATTAGCTTGTTATCGCCAAGTTATAAGCTTATATTCGTTTTTTGCGACTTGTTTTCAACGGTTTGCAGAAGTGTAATTTTTTTATTGAAGTTTTATCGGCATCTGTTTCATAACAAACCGATGAGTCGTTGTTAATCAATCTATAATAAATTGCTAACGCTTCGATAAGAAATAATTTTTTTTTGAGGCAAAAGCGCTAACTTTTTGATAACTCGATAAACTTTCGATAAGTAATGTATATTTTCGGTAATAAATCGGAAACTTTTCCATAAAAAGCTGATAATTTTTGATAACATATCGATACATTTTGGATAAAGAACGGTTAAATATTTTATAAAAGAATAATAATTATCGACAAAAAATCGATAAATATTCGTTAACATATTGACATATTTTTGAAAACAAATCGATATTTTTTCAATAACAATTCTATAAATTTTTGATGACAAATCGATAATTTTCTAGCAACAAAATGATAACACATCTATATACTTTTGATAACGAACCGATATTTCGTCGAATGAGAAATCAAGTGCCCATCGATTCCCTTCGTTATCGTTAACATATTGTGACGAATATTCACATCACTAAGTGATACTAGCATCCCTAATCCGATACTAAGCAGCCACTTTTATGTACGTAAACAAATCAGTCATCAATCATCATGTACATACAAGGCAGAAGACAGATACTCACCATCAGCCGAAGTAGTACTCACATATACACACGCATATGGCTATGCGAGGGACTATAAACTACAAATATACATGTACATCTATGGCTGGTAACCAACCATGAAGTTCGCGAAGTTACTAGACCTTAGGAGAAATGGGTAGACGAGGCAACAGAGAGTATAAAAGCAGCGAAAGCTGAGTAATCAGTAAACAGTTTTAATTTACGCACGCTATTAGTTGTGGAGTATAAGTGTTTTTGTGAAGTACTTTCAAAGTAGTCTAGTAAAAACTATTTTGCATTATTGAATATTGGAGTTATTCATTCAACAGTTTAGCGATTCGAACGTTAGCAGAAATTCATTACAATATATATAACAAATCGATAACAAATCGATAACTTGTATATTGACATCGATAGCTATCCCATAACAAATCTTTCTCTGCCTTGTCTTAGCTTGAATTACGTTGTACACTTACGCTTACATTCTGCATAACCCCATATAGCATACCAATCCTACATGCTAAGCTAACACTACACGCTTCCAAAAACTACATATACGCTTACGCATACAATCTGGATTCCGCCATTCCGTTTAAATTCGCTGGACTATGTTGATGTCTCCGTAAAGCTCGTACAGCTCATCATTAAATTTTCTTCGCCGTTGCCAAGGCGTAGAGGTCCGTAAATCTTTCGAAGAACTTTTCTTTCGCACACTGCCAGAGCCCGCTTCATTTGATGTTGTCATGGTCCATGCTTCTAGAGTGACTTGTAGAACATGATTTTCGTTTACTGAGATAGAATTTTACTTTCCAATTGCCTGCCTAGTCCAAATTACCATTTATAGGCAAGAGTGATTATTTGCTGGATTTCAGAGCTAATGTTGTTGTTTGTGTTAATGCTGGTTCCTAACATTGCTCGAGAGCGACCCCTACCGAGTTAAAAAAATCCCATCCACACCCAATTGATGTGGCGTCAGTCGGCGCAAAATAGAAATGATTTTCGTGAATGCTAGGAGCCAACTAATGGATGATGTTGATGGTAAATATTTTAAATTCGGAGTTTTCAGTAGACACAACTGTTGATCAGCCGTTGAGCTTGCTGAATCTATGATCCATTCAACGGTTTGGAGTTTACAACAACAACTTTTTGGGCTATATTTGCTCACCTCTTATGATCATTTCATATTTCACTATTCCCTAATGGTGGTTTAGGAGTTTAATTTCTGCGAGTTTTTATTAATTTGTTCATGATTTGACACTTGGTTTAAAATCTGCTCAACACACAGTTCATGTAAAACACTCTGCAATTCAACTGACGTGTTTGCAACGTATCAAAAAAGTTTGTGTTCGTTAAAACGCCCATTGCAAGCATTTTCCGCCATCTCTTGCCAAATTTGGGTTATCTGGCTTCAGCATTGTGCTGTTCAGTTGTTTAGGTACATTATTCGTTCTATAGTAGCAGGCTGTAATTTCCTATCTTTAAAAGTCAAGTGCTGATATGATGAATCATGATGCTTTTTTCAGACACCCAGTTCTTGGAGTTCTCATGAACCGTTTTTTGAACAAGACATGTGTGCCTGGTACTTATTTCAGGCCGTATATGAACGCCAATACTTTAGACATAAACTCCATTCAAACTTAATAAATTTATTTCATGTGTTTTCGTAATTTATGCAGCATTCTTTCATTCATTCAAACTAAAACAACAATAATTAGGAAATAATGGATTTCTTAGAAGTGGCATTTAGTGAACATTGGAAAACATTTCCAACCATTTACCAAACACCAAAGACGACGATTAACGAGCTGCAGGAGCATTTAAAAGTTTCACTTGAAAATCCTTTGCGCACATCCTGTTTGACCTGTGGATTTGTCTTGGTGGTCCACTTACATGTAAAGACGACGTTGGCGTTGTTGCTGGCAGCAACTCTCTTATTTCTGCATCACACCTTATCAGCTGATGCATCAGCTGTTTACGGCAATAAGAATTTGAAGTCCTACTTATTTTCGTTCTCTCTTTATATAGGTAGGTATATGAGTGCACAAAACAACAAACTCATACAAACTTGTTGCTTTGGTTTTGTTTTAATCTGAGTTTATGAGAAAGTGACGCGTTAATTAAAAGAACCGTTGCTCCTTATTGTGCCTCGCCATTGACAAAAAAGGCGAAATCCTCACTGTCCAATGGGTCATAAATTCGTAAATTTTACAACAATCATTTCTAAGTAACCAATTGGTCATTATGAAGTGCACTTGTGCGGTGGCATTGTGGCTACTGCTGCGTTCACACTAAAGCGACCATTGCATTCCTGCATGTCCACCTCCATTGAAATCCTAGAATTTTGCGGCATATTTCTTTAGTTTTGCAAGGAGGAGGCTTAAGATGAAACATGCTTGGATGAGTAATACGCCGTGAGCACCGGATGTGCGAATCGTGTGACACAGTTTGAAGGACTAGAGCTACATACTCGTGTACTTATGTATGTAGTTATCTGCTCGATGTTTTTATGCAATGGTAGGATGATTTAAGGCGGGTAATGTGGATACTTTTGTTTTATTTTCAAGTGTTTTTGGAATATGCGCAATTTCTTTGTTCATCTCCTTTTATTTTAATTTTTTACTTTTTACAACTTCAACACTTAAATCTCTTAATGTTTACATTTTAGCTTATAAAACACTTAGCACAATAGATACTTTATTTCCGTAAAAACAAACAGATTTTTTAAGAAAACGTAAACTATATATTTGGCTTCTTCATTTCGCGCAGACACGCAACACCCTACCCCAGTTAACGATAGTTTCATAAGTTATGAGGGGTGATCAAAAAATATCGTGGATGTATTGCTATACCAGTAACAAAGTGCGTTAATAAAGAAGTATTGTTATAATTCTAAAAAATCTATCCATCTATTATTATACCGATAAAACTTCAATACGAAATTGACTACACACCTGTAACCTGTCTTTTAACAAGCCGATAAGAAACCAATAAGAAGCCGATGGCTCAGCTATATTAAGCCGATAGAAAACCGATAACTCAATAGCCGTGTTTTTCTTTACATGTATATATACAGTTATCGGTTTTCTATCGGCTTATTATAGCTGAGCCATTGCCTTCTTATCATCACTTATATACTGTTTAGGAGATCCATCTAGCGGCAATTATTAAAAACTCGCGACATTGGTAAATAACTCGCTACAAGACGGGTTGTAGTGAATAGCGGAGACGTGCACCTCTGTTGCTCATAGTGTATAACCTACAGCTGAATCAGCTGCGATAAATGGTGGACGCACACCATTTTTGGTCATAGAAGTGGAGAAAAGTGTAGAGATAAAATGGAGAGATTCAATTCAGTTGCAACTGAGTATAATGCATACTGAAATTTAGCAGTATTAATTTAATGCGCAACAATTCCATAAGTTAAGATAAATGCCCCTATTACCGTTAACAACTCAACTTAGTTGGGTTGTAATTAAAACAACTCAACTTTAAGACAACTCAACTCCTGTTTGGTATTACTAATTACAACTTTCAATTGAAGTTGAATTGATGTTGCCAACCTAAGAAAGTGATGATTTGACAGATAAATGAACAGCTGATCAATTTGTGGCGGAAATTTAAGCATTTGCGAAAGTGACTTTGTTATTAAAAGCAAAACGGATATTATATGAAATCTATTTAATAATGGCGAAAGTGTTGGTGATTAATATGTATTGTGTACAATATGATATGTCGCGAATACGAAAAACATTCGCGGGATCATTCCAATCCCTTGGAACTACCAAGCACCAAGTAAGAAAATGTTTAAGTGACAAATGATGAGCTTCAAATGAAGTTATTTTACAGATTTGAAAGGAAGCATTTTGCTCATTACTAAACACAATTAAGGACCATCTCCGCAAACGCGTTCGAGGGAAGGCTTTTCCCATATTTTAAAATTATGTCCCACGCTCAGATTCCTTGCTGATGACAGCTATCAAAAATGCTGTGGAAATGATTTTGGTGTTGGACTGGTTTTAGATATTATTGAGGAGCATATTTGTACGAAGTGGATTAAAACCATATTTTACTCTTAAACAGGATTTCCAGGAGTAGTGACTAGTATCAATGGGACTCACGTTCGCATAATTTCACCTATTTTGGCTGCATCCGAACTGCGGCCAGCCTCGTCCAACTTCGGAATGTCGCTCAATAAAGTCAAAAAGTTATTCAATGTAATTCTTCGTTTAAACATTGTTTTTTCTATAAATGTGTACAAAATTGTTGATTATTGTTTGATTAAAAAGGTTTAATTACCGGCTTTAAATTTTTTGTTTTTTTTTCCTGTAACGTTTCATGAGACCGTGCACCATCTAACTCTTATCAAAGGTGGTATCAAAAGACGTGTTTCGATCTCCGTTTTTAGGTTTCGAAAGCGGAAATTAAAAATTTATTTCTGTCGAAAAATATTTACAAAAACCGACAAAATGGCCCGAGAGGGTCCGAAATACGAAGCCTGATCCATATTTTTTTTGTACAGAACGATTTGTAAAAATAACCCTGGGTGCATCCAACGCCTTTCTGCATTAGTGTGTACAAAAAATTTGGCAAAATACAACAACCACATGAAAATTTTAACAGAAATGATATGACAGAAATGAAATTTTTAATTTTTGTTTTTGGATTCTAAAATCGGAGGTCGAAACGTGTCTTTTGATACCAACTTTGAAAATTTTTTGTTAAAAATTAGGTGGTGAACCGTCTTGTAAAACGTTACCTTTTTTCAAAACAATTGCAAAATTGTATGAGACAACTGCTAGTAATCAGTTGTAAGATTTTGTCGTCTTTGACAACTACACCAACACAAGGTTGTAAACGGTAATGCCACAAAAAGTTGTAAGACTATACAACTCAACCGACATTTTTTTTGACAGGTTGAGCTGTAATCTGTAATACCAAATTGCGAAATTTCAACCCAATCAGAGTTGAGTTGTGAACAGTAATAGGGGCAAATGTTACACACTTAGCAGACGATATAAAGTTTATGTGCATATGTTTATACATGTAAAAAACATACAGCTAATATCAATATACATAGGTGTGGTGCTTCGGCAATGAAAACGAGTAGTCCTATTGCGATGAACAAAGTTTGCGATCATAAGTCTCTTTTAATACCTCTCTTTAAAGATGGCTCACAATTATTGACACTACCGAAATAAGAATAGAGGGCCATTAGGAGTTTCTTCAGGGGTGCTCTTGGTTGGCAACTTAGTGAGCAGTTTTATGCAGATATGAGCAGCGAACAAAAATCCAACGGTTGCGTGGCAGGAGATGGTCATGAATAAAAATGCTCCACCGCAAAAAAGTGTTTCATCGGCATCCGAATTATCCTCAGAAGAAGGGGGGCTTGGCATAGCCAAAAACACTTGCAAAAGAAGACGTGTCGTATTTTGGTGCACCCAATCAAGAACACATTTGGCTAAAAGTAGTCGATTTCAGTATTTTGGAAAGAGACGGCTAAAATAATTTGTCAGTTGATGTTATGACACTGTCGAGTCCTTTAATGAAGACGAACATCTCTTAGCTAACATTGAACAAAATGAGATATCAAAAGACAAGTGGAATAAACTAGTCCGATAAATCGAATATTTGTAGCTTTGGATCCTGTCAAATATATCTAATAACTCTTTTAATCCAATTTCCATGTATCGCCTGTGAGGTGCCCTTTTCTTAGGTTCCAGAGAGCAGATAATTCAATAGCAACCTTTTTACAAAAGATATTTTGTTGATTCGAATAAGAAAATAGAAAATTACCAATCGGATTTATGTATATATCGAAATGCCATGCGAAAAGTAACACTTTTAAAATTTCTTGCGATTAAGCTTCGATACACTATATTTCAGCCTAACAACAGAACTTCCCTTTTTCAAAAACGCCCTTTCTAGGAATTTGGTTAAAAACCGCTCTATTTCAAAATTTGTTTCAAAAATCCAGTATTGTTGACTGTAAAACTGTGTGGGCCCACAATAACCTTTCTGTTTAAAATCGGGGTTATAAAGGCATAATGCTCATCTTGAATCTTTAGGCCCAATATAAGAGGAGGAAGATTTACGTTTTTTTAGAGATCTTGATTTTCATTAGCTACTAGGTGAAGTTTATAAATGTTCGTGCATTAAACTTTATCCTAAAATACCGACCGGACAAGTCAAATGTTTCTGAGACAGCGATGCCCTTAAGTGCTTCGCAGAGCTTCAGAAATCTACTCGGCATTTGCGAACATGTCGTGTGGGTGCAGCGACTGAAAATCAGCAGAGCAAACAATGATTCAGTTTGCGCTTATATGTACTTCCGGCAGTAAACGTTTCATCAGCGAATTCTATGCTAAAAATGGTTGGTTCGTACCCAAACTCTACGGGCCTTGTAATCCACTCTTCTAAAGGCAATTTTCATAAAAATCTAGTGAGGCACTATCAAAGCAGAAGTTTTAACACTTAACCATGTAATTCGAGCGCACCTCGTTCCTAAATGTCTTACAGTAAATTCAAATCACAACAAACAATCTTCGCCTTAATTGCAGAGCAATTTTATATGCGACAAAGTGTTCTTTTATCCGTCGACTAGCGGTACATTTGCTCTATGTGCGATTTTTGTATTATAAAAGCCAGTAAAACACCCATACATTGATAAAGGCGATCGTCATACAATTCGAGACAACGAACATTAAACGGTCGATGGTTGCAGTTTATATCCTTTTGCTTTCACAGAATGCAGATTGAGGATGATCCTCATTACTGGATGTCCTACAAATGTACGTTTGAATGTGTGTATGAAAAAAATAAATAAATTGATGCAACATAAACTTTAACGTTTTCCCTTTTTTACGAGTATTGTTCATCAGTAGATTCTCTTTAGAATTGTTGTTAGTTTTTGCTTTCGCGCCTTTGTCTTGTTTACTGTTTTTCATTTAATTATTAGAATTTTTTTTTGGAGAAAATGTCGCTTTGATGCGGAAGTGCGTAAGGACATTGCATACGTGAAATGAACATCCCCTATGATGAACTTTTGTGATCTAAATTTCAGACAGTGCAGCATAAAAGAAATGCCTTTACGCGCTGTCAAGGGCTGATTTGAAGGCGATAAAAATATGTTAAGTGTCGATTATCTTACCAAGAGTCTTCTCCATGATCTGGGGCACCATCAGTAGTAGACTTACTAGGTCTGAATCCGCACGGCTATAGAACCTTATATACGATATTAAGCAAGAAAGAGGTAAATAATAACGGCTATCTACGAGTAGCCATTGTTTGCTGAAAATACAACATTTTTCACGATTACCTTCAATTATTATTTACTAACTTTGTCTTATTATTTTTTATTTCAAAATCGATAGATACGATAGATATATGTACGTATGTCTGCAGCCTCAGGCTCATAAAATTACAGATATTGTTATATAAGCTATCTCATTGTTATATACATAATTTATTTGGCTTTTAAATAATTTTTAGTAAAACCATTAACAACGACTTCCCACAATAGATGCCCTTTCGTATATCCTTTTACTTGAACAGCAAAAGTAACATTTGGTAAAGACTGTGGCGGTTCCCATGACACGTCGAACTGGTCAAGTTTATAAGTAGTATGCTAAGACATTAAGAAACAAAAAAATTAAATTGGAAAGATATGTAAATAAAATATTGATTTTCTAAATGTTATATATATGTAAATATGCATACATAACTCTCCTTAGGCGAATTAAAAATAATTAGTTTCGAACTTAAGGTTGGTATTGAAGTCTAAAGGAAATGTTTAACTTAACTTCGCTCAAATGGCGGATGAGGTGTTACATGTGTACACAGATGAATCCAAAGTAGTGGAAGGAGTAGGGTCTTTGGTATACTGGGCCGGATATAAATAGATCCTACAAGCTGCCAGATTAGTGCAGCGTTTTCCAAGCGTTAACCAAAATAGTAGAAACACTGGAAGAGAATAACTTAAACTGCAGACGTATTAACTTTTATATTGATAACCAAGCAGCAATTAAGGCAATAATCTAAAAGTGGGTTAGATTGTAAACAAGTCCTGGAAAAATTGGGACGGGGAAAAGCATACATTTATATTGGGTCTCAGGGCATATGGGAACAGATGGGAATGAAAAGCGGATGAACTAGCTAAAAAGGGGCGCATCCCTTGAAGCTTGCTCGGTAGATGTCCCAATTAGATTGGGCGAGAGGTGTACATGATCGACCAAGCGGGAAATGCGTAGGTCCAAACGCGGGGATGTAAAGTGGCGAAGATTATGTGCTGTCTTACAACCTTAGACTAATAACAAAGTTCTTCTATTAATAAAAAGAGAGGTTAGACTCATGACGGGTATTCTGACTGGACACTGCCTTCTGATGTCACATGCTTTTAAATTGGGCTTGTCCTGTGATAGCAGATGTAAGAAGTGCGGTTTGCGCTTGCCAGGTTAAGACTCGAGTGGCATAGGTCCTAGGAAACTTCTAGTATTTGCCAAGAGGACGCAGTTATTTTATAACATAGGTCCTGATTTTTGATAGATTTTTTTAGTTTGGTCGTTAAGTAAGTTTCTGGTAACACTACGAACTTATGCAGTCTATGTGAGGTTCTCCTGGACCGGCCAGTTCAACCTAACCTACTATCGATATGAGAAGTTAACAATGAGTTATCAATTTATTATCGATTATTTATTGGAAAGTATCATCGATAACAAGTTTAAGCAAGCTATTGATTGTGAAGTATAAGTGTTATTGTGACGTACTTTCAAAATAATCTAATAAAGACCATTTTGCGTTATTGAATATTGGAGTTATTTATTCAACAGTTTAGCGATTTGAACATTAGCAGAAGGTTTGGAATAAGCAAAATTCCCCAGAATTCGTTACAATTGGTGTCAGAAGAGGAATTGTTGAATAAATTCCGAATACAACTTGGATATGACAACGTTAAGTGAATTAAGGATCCAGCAACTGAAAAAGGAGTTGGAGAACCGGGGATTGAATACAACCGGCAATAAGATTGAACTTCAAGCACGGCTACGAGAGGTAAAAACGGAAGGAATTAATGTGGATGATGATGTCTTTCATCATGATGGGGACAAGACAACAACAAAAATTTAAGAGAAAAACGAAACCTCGCAGACAGTTACGAGCACAGTCTTGAACACGATTTTGGCTGCAATATCTGCTCAAACATCGACAGTGTCATCTCAACTGGCAGAACAGAAGACATATATGGCATCCCTACTGGAATCGCAGGAGACACGCATAACATCGAAGTTTGAAGCACAAGAAACTCGTATTTCAGAAATATCGACACAGATTACATCTAGGATGGAAGCACAAGAGCGGCGCTTATCTTTACAAGTGGCACAAATGTCCTCGCAGTTAGAAGCACAGGAAGCAAGGGTAACATCAAAGCTGGAAGCGCAGGACACAAAAATTGTACAGCTCGAGGACAAAATTGATGCCGATATAGAAGCTTTGAGAGCCCGTATACAGGAGTTGCAAATAAATCGCCCAACAGTTTCAGCGAGTAATCAAAAGGTACAGACACCATCCTTTGACGGTTCTGTTCCTTTACAGGTCTTTAAGCTACAGTTTGAGAAGACCGCAGCAGTGAACAACTGGAATGCTGAAGATAAAGTTGCAGCTCTATTCGTAGCATTGAAGGGGCCAGCAGCCGAAATCGTACAGACGATTCCCGAAGGAGAGCGGAACAACTATGAAGCATTGATGGCCACTGTAAAACGACGTTACGGAAGCGAACACAGGAAACAAATCTACCAAATTGAATTGCAAAACCTCTACCAAAAATCTAACGAAACTTTGCAGGAGTTTATTTCAGACATTGATAGATTGGCTCATCTTGCAAATGCGGACGCACCAGTGGAATACACTGAAAGCGTAAAGATTCA
Organism: Eurosta solidaginis; assembly: GCF_040869045.1. NCBI lineage: Eukaryota > Metazoa > Arthropoda > Insecta > Diptera > Tephritidae > Eurosta > Eurosta solidaginis. Next base: position 269,776,947 of record NC_090319.1, on the reverse strand, counting down.
GAGTTTTATAAATGGCATACGCGACGTCGAAATCATGCGAGCTACATACGCAAACCCAAAGCTAACATTTGCTGAAACGGTATCCCATGTACTGACTCAGGAAACAGCGTTACTTTTGAGTAAGCCAGCAGACAAAGCCCATCGTGCGGAAGTGGAATGACCAGAGTGGGTAGACGAAATTTTGGAAGCATTGAAGGGAACGCAGCAGAAGAATAATGATGCAGTCAAATGCTTTAAGTGTGGAATGCCAGGGCACATTGGGCGTTATTGCAACACCAACCCTAATAGTTCCAAACATGTGGGTGGTCATAAGCGCAGAGCTGAAAGAGATGAGCAAATCTCCAAACTAAAACGAGTCAACCGCAAGGGGCGACAACTGTCTCCCGCAATTGAATGCCCCATAAACTCTATCTCGCAGGTTGGAAGAAGGTCGAGCAATCTTACTGTCGGAGGACATGTGGATGGAAAGGAACGTCTACTGACTGTAGATACGGATGCATCTCATTCCATCATTCGATTGGATTTAGTCAACAAGAAGATAAGACCATTGCTTGGAGCAAGATTACGTACAGCAAAGGGAGAGGACACCCAGGTGGTTGGAGAAGTATCATGTGAAGTAGCAATTGGGATTACAATTGGGATACACAATTTTATAGTGACAGAGATTGTTGGTGAAATCATAATTGGAGTGAACTTCTTAATTGACCAAGGCATCAAGATCGAAATGCAAAGCAAGACGATGCGATATAAGAACATGGATGTGCCACTTAATTTCGGCTACGAGAGAGGCTACAGCAGTAAACGAGTGCTGGTGGAAGAGAGTCAGCAAATACCACCAAAATCAGAAGCAGTCATATGGGCAAAGGTTGATGGAGATTGTGGGACAAACAAATTGTGGGGTGTCGAAGGAGCAAACAAACCAACACCGAACGTACTTGGAGGAAAAACCCTGGCTATGACAAAACAAGATGCACGTATTCCGGTAAGAGTACTCAAAGAGTTCAATTCACCACTCAAACTGACCAAAGAAGCTATATTGGGAAGATGCCAAGAGCCTGAAGTAATTATTAACTGTGAACAGCTCCAGGAACACGTTTTAACTAGTAATACTGATCTTGACATCACGGCATGGACGGAGGGGCTAGGGGAGTTGACTATCAGAGTAAGGCAAAACAACTGCTCATAAAGTACGCCAACATATTTGACCAAGATGGCTCCAAACCAGGCCGCACCAACGTTGTGAAACGTTAAATTGACACTGGAGATGCGAGGCCGATCCGTCAGGCTCCACGTAGTGTTCCATTGGCGAAGCGGGAAGTTGTGAGTCAAATCATACAAGAAATGAGAGACAGCGGCGTCATCGAACCATCAGCTAGTCCATGGAGCTAACCGGTAGTACTTGTAAAGAAGAAGGATGGAAAAATGAGGTTTTGCGTGGACTGCCGCAAGTTGAACGACGTCACGAAAAAGGATAGCTACCCATTGGCAAGAATTGACGACACTCTGGACTCGATATCTGGTACAAAATGGTTTTCCACACCGGACTTAAAAAGTGGCTACAAGCAAGTGGAAGTGAAAGAGGAAGACAAGGAGAAAACAGCCTTCAGTGTCGGAGATGGTCTTCGGTAGTTTACAGTAATGCCCTTTGGACTATGTAATGCACCAGCTACTTTTGAGAGACTCGTGGATCAGGTACTGAAAGGACTACATTGAAAAACATGGCCATATCACGCAGCGTTGAAATGGCTCCTGCAGTTCCGTAATCCGGAAGGTCAATTGGCACGGGGGATCGAGCGACTCCAAAGCTATGACTTTTCAATTGAGCATCGAAAAGGTAGTACCCATGGGAATGGCGATGCAATGTCACGAAGACCATGTAGTTTGAAATGCAAACACTGTGCAAAAGCTAAGACTAAAGAAGACATTATAGATGTCCGGCTTATGACTATAATGTGTACGGATGAATAGGTCAAGAAACAACTAAGGAAGTGTCAGCTAGAAGATTCAGATCTGTCACATGTTATGCAAGGGTTCGATCGAAACGAAAGACCAAATAGAGAGGAGATGTCAGCAGAGAGTCCCATTGCGAAGTCATATTGGGCACAGTGGAATAGTTTAGAATTGATATCCGTTTGCTTGCATAGGGTATGGGAGAGTGAGGATGGTCAGGAAAAAGTTCCTGACATGCTCAGGGAGTTGCATAATGGTCCAAGTGGAGGTCATCTTGGAAGCAAGAAGACGCTCGAGAAAATTAAGCAGAGATTCTATTGTGTTCATTGCAGTCAGTCGTTCACCGAGTGGATTGCCAACTGCGAGGTTTGTAGCACAGCGAAAGGGCGCAAGACACGAAGTCATGGCCAGGTGCACCATTTGAAAGGATCGCCTTGGATGTCTCTGGTCCATTTCCTACTGGCAACCGCGGAAACAAATACGTACTGGTGGTATTATTTCAGTAAATGGCCAGAGGTATACCCAATCCCAAACCAAGAAGCGGAAACAGTAGCAGAAGTGGTTACAAACGATTGGGTTGGATGGTATGGTGTACCAATGGAGTTATATTCTGACCAAGGCAGGCATTTTGAATCAGCTGTGTTCCAGGAAATGTGTAAGAAGTTGGGCATTCGAAAAACACGGACAACTGCATTGCATCCTCAGTCCGATGGTATGGTGGAACGTTTCAATAGAACCTTAGAGGAACACTTAAGGAAAGTAGTCGACAAGTTTCATTAAGAGTGGGATACACATATATAATTATTCTTGATGGCTTACCGATCGGCAGTGCATGAAACAACGGGCCAAACTCCCGCAAAGATAATTCGACTGCCAGCTGTTTGAAATCTATATATATAAAAAGAAGTGTACATTTTGATTATTACTCCATAACTCGAGAACGGATCGACAGATTGCCATGAAATGTTTAGGAAAGATACAGGAAGGAGAGATGATGGTTAGTTGATTTTGAAATCCCTAATCGGTTTAGTCATATATATATAAAAATCAAATTCTGTGTGTGTGTGTGTTCGCTATGGAAACGTATTTCCCACACATCAATCATCGCCAAATTTTGGTTATGGGTTTCTTCGATCAACGGGAAGGTTTTAGGCTAAAAATAATTTCGATATATAAAAGGGGCGTGGCACCTCCCGTACAAATGGAATCTTTGGTACTGCATACCTTTGAAGGTATACATGCCAGAACATTGAAATTCAATGAGGAGTTATATGAGGTCAATCCCTAACACCACCAAGAAAATGCGGAATTTGGAGAAAGGGGGTGTGGCACCTCCCATACAAATGGAATCTTTAGTAATGCATAACTTTGAAGGTATACATGCGAGAACATTGAAATTCAGTAAGGAGTAATATGAGGTCAATCCCTAACACCACCAAGAAAAGGAGGAATTGGGAAAAGGGGGCGTGGAACCTCCCATTCAAATGGAATCTTTGGTACTGCATACCTTTGAAGGTATACATGCCAGAACATTGAAATTCAATGAGGAGTTATATGAGGTCCATCCCTAACACCACCCAGAAAATGCGGAATTTGGAGAAAGGGGGCGTGGCACCTCCCATGCAAATGGAATCTTTAGTAATGCATAACTTTGAAGGTATACATGCTAGAACATTGAAATTCAATGAGGAGTTATATGAGGTCAATCCCTAGCACCACCAAGAAAATATGGAATTGGGAAAAAAGGGGCGTGGCACCTCCCATACAAATGGAATATATTATACTGCATATATATGGATGTCGTAATGGTAGGATAATTAAAATTGGTAAGGAGCTAAGTCCTAAAACCTCCAGTAAAATGTGGAATGGGGAAAAACTATGGCTGCCGTACAAACTTAAGTTATTTTAACACCTAAAGTTTGCATTGTTGAGTTTAGCTGTTATGCCTTTTGAACGGTTAGTAATCTGCCACTGTTAAAAAAATTGTTTAGCTTCAGTCTATCTACATCTTCTATAAAAATCAAATTTTGTGTGTGTGTTCCCTATGAAAACGTGTTTGCTATACTTCGATCATCACCAAATTTTGGCTCGAGGTTCCTTCGATCAAGACGAAAGTTTTTCATATTTCAGAATTAAGAATTTTAATTTTAAATTTAAAAGTTTTTGTTTTTTGTCTATGCGAAAGAACTATTTAGCTCCCAAAAATGATCATGTTAGCAAAATCAATGATCGCTTTCAAAAACAATTTCGTGATGAAGTGACGAAATATAAATCGATCGACAGATGAAGATAAAATTGTGAATTATCCAAATGAATTTCTATACTCCTTAGAACCAAAAGGAATGCCTGCGCATATATCAACTTTGAAAATTGGCTCACCAGTCATGCTTCTTCGGAATGTAATCAAAGCAACAATCATCAGCGGTAAAAGCAATACAATAATATAAAATAAGATACAATAAGATACAAGAATAAAATGTTTTAACAGAAAATTTCACAAAATATGCGTACAAAATTCAATTCAATTTACAGAACAATAAATTAAATTATCAACCAGCAAAACAGAAAAAATAACGCAACATCCATTCGATCTCGGGCGTAACAACATGCGCCTGGTAAAGCTAGTTATATATAAACCAATTTAAAAGCCCTACTTACATTTTCTATGTTCACTCACCGCTGGTAATGGACATTGTGCTGTAGCTAGAGTAGATTGTTTCAAATCTTTTAAAAATAATCGAAGATAACGGTTGCTCTTAAAATCATTCATAAGAAATTTGCACATGTCGACTTTGAGGTTAGCAAAAGGTACCCAATCCTTAGTTGATCGTTTAATTTTTAAAGATCCTTCCACTTCCAAGAACTGCAGCTCAACTTTAAATTCAAATGTGCCATTGAATTTTTTTCTTCCATTGTGCTGCACTAAAATAAGTTCTATCTTTTCTACCATACTGTGGTCGAAAATTTTCGTTTTTGCGCTGGTGTATGATAGTGGAGCCTATTGATAATGAAAAAAAAAAAAAAATAACAATTAAAAAAAAATAATATTTTAATTTAATTGTTCAATTTAGTAATTGAAAGTTTAGTTAAATACGTAAGTATTTTATGGTTGATTTCATTCCAAATGGAACACAAATTGGTGTAATTATTTTAACTTGCAATTGGTGCAAAAATATTTGTAATAATAATTCGACCCGGTCTGTTCTCCATGAGTGCACAAGCGATTCAGCACCATGCTTGGAGCCTGCCATATGCAGCATAGCTATGGAACCCTCTGCTGAACCTGACGATATACACCAGGCATCGAATGAGAGTATAAATTTACAGTAGTTGTTTCAGTGCGAATTAATTGAAACCATTAAATAAGAATTATTAAAATATTATCATATTACCGTAGATGCATGCACAATAATTTTTTAACTTTACGATAGCGATTCTAATACAAAACGCTGCAAATGAGAGTATCAAAAGGCTTTATTTTTAAACTAAATTTAGTATTCGGTATTTCCACTTTTGCTCTGAATAACTACACGGACGCGTTTTGGCATACTTCGAGCCAAGTTCTCTAACACTTTCGACGCCCATTGACGCCTGATCTCTAAGAAAAACGACTGCACGGTGGTGCGGCTACTTTTAGGTATTTTCATACTCAGTTGAGCAGAGTTCACAGAGTATATTAACTTTGATTGGATGACGGTTGGTTGTACAGGTATAAAGGAATCGATATAGATATAGACTTCCATATATCAAAATCATCAGTATCGAAAAAAATTCGATTGAACCATGTCCGTCCGTCCGTCTGTCCGTTAACACGATAACTAGAGTAAATTTTGAGGTATCTTGATGAAATTTGGTATGTAGGTTTCTGGGCACTCATCTCAGATCTCTATTTAAAATGAACGATATCGGACAATAACCACGCCCACTTTTTCGATATCGAAAATTTCGAAAAATCAAAAAGTGCGATAATTCTTTACCAAATACGGATTAAACGATGAAACTTGGTAGGTGAGTTGAACTTATGACGCAGAATAGAAAACTAGTAAAATTTTGGACAATGGGCGTGGCACCGCCCACTTTTAAAAGAAGGTAATTTAGAAGTTTTGCAAGTTGTAATTTGGCAGTCGTTGAAGATATTATGATGAAATTTGGCAGAAACGTTACTCTTATTTCTATATGTCTGCTTAATAAAAATTAGCAAAATCAGAGAACGACCACGGCCACTTTTTAAAAAAAAATTTTTTTAAATTCAAATTTTAAAAGAAAAGTTAATATCTTTACAGTATATAAGTAAATTATGTCAACATTCAACTCCAGTAATGATATGTTGCAACAAAATACAAAAATAAAAGAAAATTTCAAAATGGGCGTGGCTCCGCCCTTTTTCATTTAATTTGTCTAGGGTACTTTTAATGCCATAAGTCGAACAAAAATTTACCAATCCTTGTGAAATTTGGTAGAGGCTTAGATTCTAGGCCGATAACTGTTTTCTGTGAAAAAGGGCGAAATCGGTTGAAGCCGCGCCCAGTTTTTATACACAGTCGACCGTGTGTCCTTCCGCTCGGCCATTAACACGATAAATTGAGCAAAAATCGATATATCTTTACTAAACTCAGTTCACGTACTTATCTGAATTTGTGTTGGTGTAAAAAATGGCCGAAATCCGACTATGACCACGCCCACTTTTTCGATATCGAAAATTAAAAAAATGAAAAAAATGCCATAGTTCTATACCAAATACGAAAAAAGGGATGAAACATAGCAATTGGATTGGTTTATTGACGCGAAATATAACTTTAGAAAAAACTTTGTAAAATGGTTTTGACACCTACCATATTAAGTAGAAGAAAATGAAAAAGTTTTGCAGAGCGAAATCAAAAGCCCTTGGAATCTTGGAAGGAATACTGTTCGTGGTATGACATATATAAATAAATTAGCGGTACCCGACAGATGATGTTCTGGATCACCCTGGTCCACATTTTGGTCGATATCTCGAAAAGGCGTCCACATATAGAACTAAGGCCCACTCCTTTTTAAAATACTCATTAACACCTTTCATTTGATACCCATATCGTACAAACGCATTCTAGAGTCAACCCTGGTCCACTTTTATGGCGATATCTTGAAAAGGCGTCCACCTATAGGACTAAGGCCCACGCCCTTTTAAAATACTCGTTAACACCTTTCATTTGATACCCATATCGTACAAACAAATTCTAGAGTCACCCCTGGTCCACTTTTATGGCGATATCTCGAAAAGGCATCCACTTATAGAACTAAGGCCCACGCCCTTTTAAAATACTCATTAGCACCTTTCATTTGATACCCATATAGTACAAACAAATTCTGGAGTCACCCTTGGTCCAACTTTATGGCGATATCTTGAAAAGGCGTCCACCTATAGGACTAAGGCCCACGCCCTTTTAAAATATTCATTAACACCTTTCATTTGATACCCATATCGTACAAACAAATTCTAGAGTCACCCGTGGTCCACCTTTATGGCGATATCTCGAAAAGGCGTCCACCTATAGAACTAAGGCCCACGCCCTTTTAAAACACTTATTAACACCTTTCGTTTGATACCCATATTGTACAAACGCATTCTAGAGTCAACCCTGGTCCACTTTTATGGCGATATCTTGAAAAGGCGTCCACCTATAGAACTAAGGCCCACGCCCTTTTAAAACACTTATTAACACCTTTCGTTTGATACCCATATTGTACAAACGCATTCTAGAGTCAACCCTGGTCAACTTTTATAACGATATTCCGAAAAGGCGTCCACCTATAGAACTAAGGCCCACTCCCCTTTAAAATACTCATTAACACCTTTCATTTGATACCCATATCGTACAAACAAATTCTGGAGTCACCCCTGGTCCACCTTTATGGCGATATCTCGAAAAGGCGTCCACATATAGAACTAAGGCCCACGCGCTCTTAAAATACTCATTAACACCTTTCATTTGATACTCATATCGTACAAACAAATTCTAGAGTCACCTCTGGTCCACTTTTATGGCGATATCTCGAAAAGGCATCCACCTATAGAACTAAGGCCCACGCCCTTTTAAAATACTCATTAACACCTTTCATTTGATACTCATATCGTACAAACAAATTCTAGAGTCAGGCAATATCCCAAAATGGCGTCCATCTATAGAACTATGGCCCACTTCCTCTTAAAATATTCTTTAATACCTTCCATTTGAAACACATGTCATACAAACACATTCCAGGGTTACCCTAAGTTGTTTTTCCAACATGGTGATTTTCCCTTACTCTTTCTCCACAGCTCTCAACTGAGTATGTAATGTTCGGTTACATCCGAACTTAGCCTTCCTTACTTGTTGAATACAAAATTTATCATAAATGTTAAATTGGATTTAAATCTGCCGATTGAGCTGGCCAGTTGAGTTTTTCTATGGCGTTTTCCACAAAAAAGCGAGTAGGAAGTCGATAAGTGTGTTTGGCGTCTTTATCTTATTGGAAGATAAACGACCGCAAATTCATTTTTTCCACACTTATTGTCAAATTTTAGCTGAGAATGTCAACATAAGAAGCTCCCGACAGACGACCATCGATTTTTGACTAATTACCTAAGCAGAATTTTGAGAAACAGCTCCAAACCAGCTGCCTCAGTGCTTCACTGTTGATTGTATACACTGAGGCTTTAAGCGGTCAGACGGTTTGCACCACATTCATTTACGTTTTTTTGAATTCCTCAGTGCGAATTTTGATTCATTGGACCAAATCACTTTGTCCCAAAATGTGTATGCTTACATACTGTTTTGCAAAACCCAGTACTTTTTCCTATACGCATTGGAAATAGGGGTTGTTTTTTGGCGATATAGTTTTTCAAGCTAGATGCGCGCAATGTTCTCATCCAAATTCAAATTCAAACTTTTGATTAGCTCCCTCGCTGAAATTTCTAGGTTGCTTGCAACTTTTATTTTCATGAGGCGCTCAACGTGTATCGTGATTTTGGGCTTCGGACCTATTCCATATTGTGTCTTGCAAGTTTTCCGCTTTTTGAAGTTTTCAAAAATCTTTCTGGCCCATCCAATCGAAATAGAATATTTTTCAGCAATTTTGCCTTTTCCTATCTTCTACAATTAATTTCCGAATTTCTTCAGTTTTCACTTGTAACAGAAAATAAACAACATAAATACAAAAAATAACACTTTTGTAAGTTCTGCAGCTAATTTTGGTTTTATTTTGTTAGAACACGGCACAAAATCAAATTATACTTTTCTATGACGCGCGCTTTAAAAGTCCGGCACAGACTAATAACTTTTAATCTACTAAAAATGTTTTGCATCTCATAATGAATTAAAATTTTGTTCGAACTGTTTATTCACCTAACGGGGGCTCCTCATGGCATACTTTTTGAAGAAAATGTGCGTAAAGAAGCGTTTCAAGGTGATATTCATTGAAACGTGATCACTCTGCATTGCTTCTTTTATATTCGCTCTTGGATTAATTCTCTTATACATAGATATGATTTTCCGCTGGAGCATTCGTTGTCAGGACAGAAATGTTTCAATGAGACCATTGCTTTCACGCTTTAAAATTTTCAATACATCCCTATACTCCTTGTTGCTGTTGTTGTAGCGATAAAGACACTTCGACCAACTCGGGAACGATTTAATATAACCACATTGAACCTTCTGGATTATCCCGCCGCCCCACTTCCTAGTTCCATGAGGAACTTTAGATCGGCTGCTAAAGTAACAGGATTCGCCACGGGTAAGTGAGATTGAAAATTGGGTTGGAGAAACTATAAATTGCGCTACACAATCATTTGGTTATTTTAGTAACCGCGGCAGGTATGCCTACGCTCCCCAACCCGCTGGGGGTCCCTTTACTTCTACCAGAATGCGTTCCTTACCGAAACTTGCTTTATAGCTTGAAATACTCGCCGTTTACATTGAAGTGTTCCTAGGGCTCTATATGTGCGTATATCAGTCGGTTTAGACTAAAAATTCTTTAAAAAAACAAACTTTATAAGTTTTAAACTAACTTAAAAAAGTGAAACTTAAATAATTACGACTTACCACAACACCAAACAAATAAATAAAATAAACGCTTAATAACACTAATCTTTTTTCGAACATTTTGTTTCCACAATTTTTAAGCGACTCAATGTAGATTCATGGCAAGTTGAGCTCCGACTGCAATTAATTTCCCTAATATTAAGCCTTTATGAAAAAACCCAGAAGTTGAATAGCCTCAATTATGTAACAATCATTTTTTGAACTGAGATTGAATAAATTGATTATATCTTTTAAAAACTTAATTTAAAATTTTATATATTTACATTAAAGCGCGTGGAAGAAGCAACATTTCGCACCCCAAATATGAAATATTTTTATATGGCAATTTTTAATTAAAATAAAAAAAAGATAAACAAGTAAGGAAGGCTAAGTTCGGGTGTAACCGAACATTACATACTCAGTTGAGAGCTATGGTGACAACATAGGGGAAAATAACCATGTAGGAAAATGAACCGAGGGAAACCCTGGAATGTGTTTGTATGACATGTGTATCAAATGAAAGGCATTAAAGAGTATTTTATGAGGGAGTGGGCCATAGTTCTATAGGTGGACGCCATTTAGGGATATAGCCATAAAGGTGGATCAGGGTTGACTCTAGAATGCGTTTGTACGATATGTGTATCAAATGAGAGGTATTAATGAGTATTTTAAAAGGGCGTGGACCTAAGTTCTATAGATGGACGCCTTTTCGAGATATCGCCGTAAAGATGGACCAGGGGTGACTCTATAATGCGTTTGTACGATATGGGTATCAAATGAAAGGTGTTAATGAGCATTTTAAAAGGGAGTAATCCTTAGTTCCATAGGTGGACGCCGTTTCGAGATATCGCCATAAAGGTGGGCCAGGGGTGACTCTAGAATTCGTTTGTGCAATAGGGGTATCAAACGAAAGGAGTTAATGAGTATTTTAAGAGGGAGTGGGCCTTTCTGGACCAGGGGTGACTCTAGACTTTGTTTGTACGATATGGGTATCAAATGAAAGGTGTTAATGAGTATTTTTAAAAGGGAGTGGGCCTTCGTTCTATAGGTGTTCGCCTTTTCGAGATATCGCCATAAAGGTGGACCAGGGGTGACCCTAGAATTTGTTTGTACAATATGGGTATCAAAAGAAAGGTGTTAATGAGTATTTTAAAAGAGAGTAATCCTTAGTTCCATAGGTGGACGCCGTTTCGAGATATCGCCATAAAGGTGGGCCAGGGGTGACTCTAGAATTCGTTTGTGCAATAGGGGTATCAAACGAAAGGAGTTAATGAGTATTTTAAGAGGGAGTGGGCCTTTCTGGACCAGGGGTGACTCTAGACTTTGTTTGTACGATATGGGTATCAAATGAAAGGTGTTAATGAGTATTTTTAAAAGGGAGTGGGCCTTCGTTCTATAGGTGTTCGCCTTTTCGAAATATCGCCATAAAGGTGGACCAGGGGTGACTCTAGAATGAGTTTGTACGATATGGGTATCAAATTAAAGGTATTAATGAGAGTTTTAAAAGGGAGTGGTGGTAGTTGTATATGTGAAGGCGTTTTCCAGATATCGACCAAAATGTGGACCAGGGTGACCCAGAACATCATCTGTTGGATACCGCTAATTTATTTATATATGTAATACCTGCCAAGATTTTAAGGGTTTTTTATTTCGCCCTGCAGAACTTTTTCATTTTCTTCTACTTAATATGGTAGGTGTCACAACCATTTTGTAAAGTTTTTTCTAAAGTTATATTTCGCGTCAATAAAACAATCCAATTACCTTACCATATTTCATCCCTTTTTTCGTATTTGGTATAGAATTATGGCATTTTTTGATTTTTCGTAATTTTCGATATCGATAAAGTGGGCGTGGTTATGGTCGAATTTCGGCCATTTTTTATACCAAAATAAATGAGTTCAGATAAGTACGTGGGCTAAGTTTAGTAAAGATATATCGGTTTTTGCTCAAGTTATTGTGTTAACGGCCGAGCGGAAGGACAGACGGTGGACTGTGTATAAAAACTGGGCGTGACATCAACCGATTTCGCCCATTTTCACAGAAAACAGTTAACGTCATAAAATCTATGCCCCTACCAAATTTCAAAAAATTGGTTAATTTTTGTTCGATTTATGGCGTTAAAAGTATCCTAGACAAATTAAATGAAAAAGGGGGGAGCCACGCCCATTTTTAAATTTTCTTTTATTTTTGTATTTTGTTGGACCATATCATTACTGGAGTTGAATCTTGACATAATTTACTTATATACTGTAAAGATATTAAATTTTTTGTTAAAATTTTACTTAAAAAAATTTTTTTTTTAAAGTGGGCGTGGTCCTTCTCCGATTTTGCTAATTTTTATTAAGCGTATATATAGTAATAAGAGTAACGTTCCTGCAAAATTTCATCATGATATCTTCAACGACTGCCAAATTACAGCATGCAAAAGTTTTAAATTACCTTCTTTTAAAAGTGGGCGGTGCCACGCCCATTGCCCAAAATTTTACTAATTTTCTATTTTACGTCATAAGTTCAACTCATCTACCAAGTTTCGTCCCTTTATCGGTCTTTTGTAATGAATTATCGCACTTTTTCGGTTTTTCGAAATTTTCGATATCGAAAAAGTGGGCGTGGTTATAGTCCGATATCGTTCATTTTAAATAGCGATCTGAGATGAGTGCTCAGGAACCTACATACCAAATTTCATCAAGATACCTCAAAATTTACTCAAGTTATCGTGTTAACGGACGGACGGACGGACGGACGGACATGGCTCAATCAAATTTTTTTTCGATCCTGATTATTTTGATATATGGAAGTCTATATCTATCTCGATTCCTTTATATATGTACAACCAACCGTTATCCAATCAAAGGTAATATACTCTGTGAGCTCTGCTCAACTGAGTATAAAAATGGTTAAGTAATCTAATATATAAAATTCTTCTGTCACGGTTTTAGAGGCTTAACTCCTCCGAAACGGCTGAACCTATTCTCATGAATTTTTGTGAGCATATTGGGTAGGTCTGAGAATCGACCAACGTCCACCTTTTTTTTCGCTACGTGCCTAGGGTCTTGAGATCAAAACGTGGACACGGGTACCCCTACAATATGTTTATACAGTATGGATATCAAATGAAAGCTGTTGATGAGTGCTATAGTACAGGATAATTTTCATACAACTGGGAGGCTAGGGTCTCGAGATGTAGCCCAATACGTGGACCCGGATACACCTAGAATGTGTTTTTACATTATGGGTGTCAAATTGAAGCTGTTGATGTATGCTTTAGTACAGAGTAAGTTTTATGCCGCTGGGTGACTAGGGTGTCTCGAGTTATAGGCCAAAACATGGACCCGGATACCCCTAGAATGTGTGTGTATTATGAATATCAAATGAAAGCTGTTGCTAAGAGTTCTAAAGTTCATTGTGATATTCGATTTAGTTGCATCAACCTGGCAAAACTGATAAATATGCATGCGAAGCGAATAAAGACAAGAATTAGTAATACCCACATACCTATTTACATACGTCCTATTCCATTTGCCTGAAATTTCGTAAATAAATTTGCCTATAGTATTTACGAGGCTTTTTTCAAAGGAAGTATACCAGAGAGGGACTGGGACTGGGATTAGGACTAGGACTGGGACTGAGACTGAGACTCGGAATGGGACTGGAACAAAATACATACCACCCTCTGGGACTGGCAATAAGAGATGAAGAAGAAGGAGAAAAACTTGAGAGAAGAGAAAAGAGAGAAGGAGACTGAGAACGAGATAGAATGAGACGAAGATGGAGATGAAGCGAAAAAGACGGAGGGAGGAGTGAAAAAAAGATTAGGAAAAAGAGTAGAGGGGTAGGGCAGAGTTAGACGGAAAAAGCTTATCAAAATGTATGCAGATAGGCCAAATTTAGTGCAGAACAACGTCTGCCGGGTCTGCTAGTTTCTTTATAAAAATAGACAAAAAGAAACAATAAATGTGTCTTTAAACAAAGACATAATCTTCATGAACTTTGCATTTCAATTTTTAACGTATTTACTGCAAATACTTTTATATGGGGCAAACATCTAAATACCTCGGTCCCTGTCCCATCTAGAACACTCTTTTATCCTAAATATTATCAATTAAAACAGTCTGAAGTTTAGTTCAAAGCTTAGGTCCCTGTGTTATCCGCAAGTTTCTTGAATCTCGAAAGCAAAATTTCAAAGTTCGGAAGTTTTTTTTAATTTTCACGATCCCTGGACCACCTTACGAAAATTTTTTCCTCTGTTGTTGTTGTTGTAGCAGTGCTTCGCCCCACCTAACAGACGCGACCGATCACAAACTGTCATCAATATCCTCTAACGGGAGTCCAAGGAAACTTGCTGTTTCAACAGGGGTGGACCATAGGGAAAGGGGTGTTAGAGGCGTTGGTTCCACATTACAATTAAAGAGATGGTTGGTGTCATGTGGGGACACATTGCAAGCGGGGCATACATTTTGTATGTCGGGGTTGATTCTGGATAGGTAAGAGTTTAACCTGTTACAGTATCCAGAACGAAGTTGAGCCAGAGTGACACGCGTTTCCCTGGGGAGTATGCGTTCCTCTTCCGCAAGTTTTGGATACTTTACTTTGAGTACTGGGTTCACCGGGCAATTCCCGGCATAAAGGTCCGACGCCTGTTTGTGGAGTTCACCAAGGACCTGCTTGTGTTTTTTCGCTTCATACGGCTGTGTTCTCAGATGCCGTATTTCCTCAAAATGCTTACGGAGATGACTCCTTAAGCCCCTAGGCGGTGCTGGCTCGTCAATCAGATGTCTGTTGGGATGCCCAGGTTTCTGGGTATTCAACAGGAACTGTTTGGTCAGCATCTCGTTTCTTTCCCTGATGGGGAGTATTCTCGCCTCATTATGTAGATGGTGTTCTGGGGACATAAGAAGACAGCCCGTGGCAATTCTGAGAGCAGTATTTTGGCAGGCCTGTAGCTTCTTCCAGTGGGTAATTTTTAGGCTTGGCGACCATATGGGTGACGCGTAGCACGTAATCGGCTGGCTAATTGCTTTGTATGTAGTCATGAGCGTTTCTTTATCTTTTCCCCAGGTACTGCCAGCAAGGGATTTGAGGATTTTGTTACGGCTCTGAATTCTCGGAACAATTGCGGCTGCGTGCTCACCAAAATGTAGATCCTGATCAAACGTCACACCCAAGATTTTGGGGTGTAGGACAGTCGGTAGCGTAGAGCCATCGACGTGGATGTTCAAAATGGTCGACATTTGGGACGTCCATGTTGTAAATAAGGTCGCGGAAGATTTAGTCGGTGATAATGCCAGGTTTCGCGAGGCGAAAAAACTGGAGAGATCAGGGAGGTAGCCGTTTATTTTATTGCATAGCTCATCGATCTGTGGGCCTGGGCCTGTGGCCATTACTGTGCAGTCATCGGCGTAGGAAACGATTGTGACTCCTTCCGGTGGTGAAGGTAGTTTAGATATGTAGAAATTAAACAAAAGTGGGGATAGGACACCACCCTGTGGCACCCCTTGTTTAATTCTCCTTGGCTTTGATGTTTCGTTTCTAAATAGCACCGATGCCTGCCGACCACCCAGATAATTTGCGGTCCACCTTTTAAGACATGGGGGAAGGGTAGACCCTTCCAGGTCTTGCAGTAACGAGCCGTGGTTGACCGTATCAAAAGCTTTTGATAGGTCTAGCGCTACGAGTACTGTTCTATGGTGGGGGTTTTGATTTAAACCGCAATTTATCTGGGTACTAATGGCATTTAGCGCAGAGGTAGTGCTATGGAGTTTTCTGAAGCCATGCTGATGGGAGGCTAGTTGCAAATTTGCTTGGAAATAAGGGAGCAAAATGGCTTCGAGCGTCTTTGCTACTGGCGATAGGAGAGATATCGGACGATACGACTCTCCTATGTTAGCTGCTTTACCAGGCTTTAGTAGCGGGACCACCTTGGCCATTCTCCATTTCTCGGGTATGACAAAAGTGGAAAGAGACAGGTTGAAGACCTGCGCTAAATATTTGAAACCCTCTTTCCCTAGGCTTTTAATCATCGGCATGGCTATGCCGTCTGGGCCCACTGCTTTGGATGGTTTAGCGCGACCAATGGCGTCCTCAACCTCTTTAGCGGTGATGGTGATTGGTGACGCGCTGAATTTGTGTTTATGTGCGTGTCTGTTGGCCCTCCGTCTAACTTTGTCGACCGTAGAATGCATTATATATTGTCGGCAGAAAGCGCTCGCGCATTTTTTCGCATCCGACAGCACTTTGTCGCCAAAGGCGATGGAAACTTTGTCTTTGTGCTTAGTCGGATTCGATAGGGACTTTACGGTGGACCAAAGTTTACCCACACCGGTAGAGAGGTTACAACCTCATTAGGTGCTCCTCCCATTTCGCCCGCTTGTGTTCATCCACAAGCAATCTGATGCGTTGGTTTATATCCCTTATTTGGGGGTCGCCTGGATCAAGCTGCCTTATAAGGTCACGTTCTCTCGCTAAGTTTGCGGCCTCCGCCGGGAAGTGGGGCCGGATTTCGGGAATTCTCCCGGCGGGAATGAAACGTGCCGAGGCGGATTCAATGACCTTGCGAAAGGCACGCTCCCCTTGGCGGGCATCAGTCGGGATAGGGAGGGCAGCAAAGAGGTTGTCTGTAAAGGGTTTATATTCTCCCCACTTTCCTTTTTTAAAGTTTATGAAAGTGCGTTTTTCGGTGACGATGAAGTCGGCGGTACGCTCGAGCGAAACAAGTATAGGCAGGTGGTCGGATGCCAATGATACCATCGGCTGCCAGTTGACGCAGTTTACGAGTTCTGCGCTCACGATTGAGATATCTGGCGAACTGTGACAGCTTCCTACCATACGTGTGGGGGCGTCTCCGTTTATTGTGCAGAACGTCGTTTCTTCTATTTGATGCGGATGTTGTGCCGCTTCATGAAATTGACTATCTCCGTAATCTTCCCAGTTAGTCCATTACAGTTTAACTGCAGAATTCTGAAGTGCATGAGGGGAGACGTCGCCACTCTGGGGGTAAGTAACGGGTGACTACGCCTGGGTTCAGGAAGGCCAGGACGCAATTGCTGTTGTGGCCCTGGGACTGGGCGTCCTTGGGCAAGCATTGGGGTACCCGGATGATTTGGGTTTGCGACCTGGCAACATGGCGCGATGAAACCCGCCGAGGGGTTGCCGTCGCGGAGACCAGAACATCTAGGAAAGTGGCACCACCCGAGGCAGGAGCTGCATTGGGCGGATGTCGCAAACATATATATTCTGTGCTGGCAAACGGTGCAAACGGAGGTAGGGACTAAGAGTCTGTTTCCCTGACCTACACGATTGCTGCCGGAAAAGAGGGGGGGAGAAGACGGGGGCAGGGGCTGTTGCTCAGCATTGCTTCCGACTCTACTACGAAGATTGTAGTTATGAGTGGTAGCAGCTGTTTGAGTTGTTGGCGCCGTAAGGCGCGAGCAGCAGCGGGTACTTGTTGTGGCTTGCTGAGCAGCGGGGCTACTGGAAGGTAATGGGGGGGCGCTTAGACGTAGACTACGGGACGCCCTTGGGCGTGAAGAGCAAGGAGCCACAAAAGATTTATAAAAGTTACGTTGGACGTCGGGTTTTGGGATCAAGCCCAGAACAACCTGTCCGATGCAACCATCCCTTACACGAGACACACTGAACAGAGTATGACCGTCCTAAAAAGATTCTTTTCCGGCAGATGCAGCAAAACCATTTCTCAGGACCGAGGTCAGGAGACGGACCCGGATTGGATTCGATACCTTCCCGGAGCAAGAGAATATGGAGCAGTCCTGCTGCAAGGAGCTGCTGGGAGGATGACAATTTGTGGGAGGGACGAAACAAATTAAATGGGGTTACACTGAAATGACAGTCCTTGGTCGGGAAAAATCCCGAGTCGCTCCGGTACATAGAACCGACTGCCTTGGGAAGCGAATTTTTTCCTCTGATGTTGTATTGCTATGGGGTTCTGAAGTATGTTCTTAGTTTGAAGAATCTAGCTCTACGGGAAGCTACTCAGATAACGGTCGCTACACTCAATATTTTGTTATTGTACATACTTTCTAAATATCTCGATCCCTGTCCCATATGAAAACCTTCTTTATCCTACATATTTTATCCTAAAGTTTCTCTGAATTATCCGTATTTGCATTAAAACTCGAAAGCAAAATTTCCAAGTTTGGAGGTTTTTTTGAATTGTCACGATCCCTTGACCACCTAGCGAGAATTGTTTCCCTCAAGTTGGATTGTCATGGGGTTCTGAGTTATGTTCTTAGTTTCAAGAATATAGCTCTACGGGAAGTTAATCAAATAGCGGTCGCAAGACTCAACATTTTGTTATTGTATATACTTTCTAAATATCTCGATCCCAACTAGAAAACTCTTTTATCCTAAATACTACAAACTATTGGAGCCCAAAGTCTCGTTAAAAGTTTAAGGTCTCTAATGGTATCGGTAAACTCCTTAAAACTCGAAAGCGAATTTGTCAAGCTCGCACGCTTTTTCAGAGCTTTCACGATGCCTGGACCACCTAGCAAAGTTTTGTTCTTTCTAGTTAAATTGTCATCGGGTTCCGATGTGTTTTCCAAGTTTCAAGACTCTAGCTCTCCGGGAAGTTACTCTAAAATCGAGAGCGAATTATTATCGTTGAGTAACAAGCTTTAATTGGTTTGTTTGCGGCTTGTTATCGAATTTTGCATTGTCATTTTTTATTGAAGTTTTATGGGCAATTGTTTCACAACGAACCGATAAGTCGTTCCTAATAAATCGATAACACGCCGATAAGGAATTGCTTACAGTCCGATAAAAAATCAAAAAGTTTCGTATAATATAGTGAAGTATAAGTTTTTAGTAGCATATCGATACATTTTCTATGAATTATCTAAACACTTTTAATAACAAATCGATAATTCGTCGAATAAGAAATTCAATAACCCATCGATTATATTTGTTGCCATTAATATATATATAAAACATCGATAACAAATCGATAACTTGCCTTCGGCACATCGATAGCTCTCCCATAAGAAATCCTTATTTGCCTTGCCTTAGCGTGAATTGCATTGTACACTTACTCTAACATTCTGTATAACCCCATATAGCATACCAATCCCACATACTACATCTACACTACACTGTTCTAAAAACAACGTTTACGCTTACATCACGCATACATTCTGAATTCCCCCATGGAATCCGACATAAATGATGTAATATCCCATTTAGTAAACACAAAAAGATAGCAACCTAGAGTTCCGTTTATAGAACGTTCCCCTAATACAATATGCTTGACGTGCGCATTTTAGGAGGTTCAAATATTAACCAGACCATCATTTTTGGGGAGTCAACCGTATGCCGGGTAGAAGCTTGGCAAGTTCGCCGTCGCAAAACTACTCACGAGCAGATAATAATTTTATACACAGGGATCTCCTTGTAATAACTTTGGCTTCGAAAGGATGCTACTTATCTTTTGTAAAAGTTCTCAATTGTTGTTGTTGTAGCGATAAATATAGATTCAGTACGGGCCCCTGGTCTCATAATAGGAAATTTCTTTGGAATATTTTTTAGAGAAAAAGTTGTTAAGCTTATTGTGAGAGTAATCGATAGGGAGAGGAAATGAGAGACCTCTACTTAATTACTTACTTACCTCTACTGAGCTAAAAAATAATACCAGGTGGGGTATGAACTCGAATCCAAGTCGATTGATGTGGCGTCAGTCGGCGCAAAAAAGAGATGGCTGTTATAAACGGGACGAGCCAACTAGTAAGGGATGTTGATGATAATAAAAAAAAAATAAATAAATGTATGGCGCGATAACCTCCGAAGAGATTTTAGGCCGAGCTTCCCTTCCAATTGCGTTGTGCTCCTTTTTAATTTTTCCTACAAATTGGAGGGAAAGAAAATTGGAGGATAAGAAAAATGTTCTTCTAATTGAAAAACCTTTTTTCTAAAATTTTTGATGTTGCTTTTCCCGGGGCGTGAACCCATTATCTTCGGTGTGGTAGGCGGCGCACGCTACGATCACACCACGGCGGCCGCCGTGATAATTAACTTGGGCGTTTTCAGCAAACACAACTGTCGTCAAATCTCTTTTTTTTCATTTATTTGTTTATTTTTGCAAGTTTAACACGTCATGAAACACAATTCCTGCCATTCAACTGTGGTTCAACATGTTGGCAACGTATCAACCAAATTTGTGTTCCCTGAAAGCGCCTGTTGCAACGATTTCCCGTCATCTCTTGCCAAATTTGATTAATCTGGTGGCTTTGTGCATCTCAGTTTAATTATTCGCTCTAGAGTAGGAGGCTGTCATTTGCTATCTCCAAAAGTCAAGTGATGATATAATGAATCATGATGCTTTTTTTCAGGATTCAAGGGGTTGTGTAGCGCAACATATAGCTTCTCCAACCCAATTGTCAACCTCACCTTCGAGCGGTGAATCCCGTTTCACTAACAGACGAGGCTCTGGCGACCCCAAGCTCCTCATGGAACTTGGGGGTGGGGAGGGAGGGATGGCCTGAAGGTTCAATGTGGCCATATAAATCGTTCCCGAGATGGTCGGGCCAGCACCTTATTGGTGCTGTGTTACCGGAGCGTATCGGATCTGTATCCGACAAAGGACCATCACATCGATAACACTCCCCAAAGCCTTCGGGGAGTAACCTAATCGCTACAACAACAACAACAACATGCTTTTTTTCAGGCACCCAGGTCTTGGAGCTCTTATGAATCGTTTTTGAACAAGAAATGCGTACCTAGTGCTTAGTAGAGGCTGTGTACGTACACAAAGACTTAAGCCATAAACTCTATTCAAACTTAATTCATTTTCCTTATTTTTTATTTTATGCCGCATTCTTTCATTCATTCAAACTAAAACTACAATAATTAGGCAATAATGGAATTCTTAGAAGTGGCATTTAGTGAATATTCGAAAATATTCTCAACCATTTACCAAATACCAAAGACGAGGATTTTCGAGCTGCAGGAGCATTTAAAAGTTTCACTTGAAAATCCTTTGCGCACATCCCGTTTGACCTGTGGATTTGTGTTGGTGGTCCATTTACAAGTAAAGACGACGTCAACGTTGTCGTTGGCGGCAACTCTCTTTTTTCTGCATCATACCTTATCAGCTGATGCATCAGCTGTTTACGGTAATAAGAATTTGAAGCCCTACTTATTTTCGTTCTCTCTTTATATAGGTAGGTATATGAGTGCACAAAACAACAAACTCATACAAACTTGTTGCTTTGGTTTTTGGTTTTGTTTTAATCTGAGTTTATGAGAAAGTGACACGCTAATTAAAAGAACCGTTGCTCCTTTTTTGTGTCTCGCCTTTGACAAAAAAGGCAAAATCCCCACTGTCCAATGGGTCATAAATTGGTAGATTTTACAACGATCATTTCCAAGTAACCAATTGGTCATGATGAAGTGCACTTGTGCGGTGGCATTGTGGCTACTGCTGCGTTCACACTAAAGCCGCCATTGCATTCCTGCATGTCCACCTCCATTGAAATCCTAGAATTTTGCCGGCATGTTTCTTTGGTTTTGCAAGGAGGAGACTTAAGATGAAACATGCTTGGATGAGTATTACGCCGTGAGCACCGGATATGCGAAGCGTGTGACACAGTTTGAAGGACTTGAGCTACATACTCGTATGTACTTATGTATGTAGTTATCTGCTCGTTGTGTTTATGCAATGGTAGGACGCTTTAAGGCGGGTATTGCGGATACTTTTCTTTTATTTTCAAATGTTTTTGGTATATGCGCAATTTCTTTGTTCATCTCCTATTATTTTGTTTCTTTTTTTACTTTTTACAACTTTAATACTTAAATCTCTCAATGTTTACATTTTAGCTTATAAAACACTTAGCACAATAGATCCTCTATTTCCGTAAAAACAAACAGATTTTTTAAGAAAACGTAAACTACATATTTGCCTTTATCTTCATTTCTCATTTATAGCTTGTGGGACAATCTCTATCAAAAAACGCGCAGCACTTTTCTCCAGTTAACGATACTTCCATAAGTTATGAGGTGTGATGAAAAAATACGGTGAATGAGTTGCTGTATCATTGATCATCGATTGATAATAAAAAAGTTTTGATTTTGTTACCGAAAAGTTATCGATTTCTTATAAGAGTGTTTGTTATCGATGACTCATCGGCTTTTTATGAAAAGATACCGATAAAACTTCAATTATATAATTAACACACCGACCAGCATAAGAATGCACTACAAAACGGACATCGATAATTGCGCGAGCTTATACAGACTAAAAAAAAAAATAAATGTAAGGCGCGATAACCTCCGAAGAGATCTAAGGCCGGGCTTCTCTTCCAATTTGCGTCGTGCTCCTCTTGGTTTTCCCTACAAATTGGCCGGACGGGACCTACATGATTTTATGCCGACTCCGAACGGCATCTGCAAGGCAGATGAGTTTTCACTGAGAGCTTGTCATGGCAGAAATACACCCAGAGCGCTTGCCAAACACTGCCGAGGGGCGACCCCGCTTAGAAAAAATTTTTTCTGATTGAAAAAGCTTATTTCTAAAATGTTTGATGTTGCTTTGCCCGGGGTTTGAACCCAGGGCATCCGGTGAGGTAGGCGGAGCACGCTACCATCACACCACGGTGGCCGCCATCGGACAGACATCTGATAAAAAACAGACGGACAATACAAAACTCCGCATTGAACGGTGAAGACAGGTAAAATAATATATGTAAACAATGTTTTTATGAATGTTTGTTTTGATGTTAATTGGTATTTTATTGTATTTATGTTTCTTTATATTGTTATAGTCAATCCTGAAAACGGTTACAGTAGGTAACTGAAATATATTGAAAAACTCAACAATTTTTGAATTTTATTTACAAAATTGTACCTCAAACCGGCAAGAAAATTATTTAGATAAAACTTCATTATAAAGCCGATTATACATCTGTCACCTATCCTTTAACAAGCCAATAAGAAACCACTAACAAGCCGATCATTGAGCGATATTAACCCGATAATACAATATCAATATACATAAGCGTGATCCTTCGGCAATAACAATGTGTTCGGTTTGCGATTTTTTAAATTTTTTTGTTGGACCTTGGGGCAGCGGACTGCCGTCAAGTGGCCCAATGAAATCGGGCTAATCCTGTTCATGTGTCCACCCCTCGTGCGATTTAGTCTCCTCTGCTTCGCATGCGTCCCTTTCAGCATGTATCAATTCGGTCATCACTAGAAAGGCCATCTTGCTCACAGCAGTCCAACAATCTATATGTATGCACATTTGACGGACTAAATTCCGTATGGCAGGCCCATGAAACATTACGTGTTCTGCGTTTTCCAATTCGGTGGGACAGTGTGGACAGAAAGGATCCTCGCCTATCTTCGCTTATGTAGATATTCCTTGAAACCGCTGTGCCTGCTCAATATCTGTTGGAGGTGGTAATTTAGTTCGCCGTGCTCCAGCTTGTACCATTCTGCTATATTCCGAACTAGCATGAAGATCCAGCGCCCTTTTCTCGCTACTTCCCGCCGTTCTTGCCCCCTCACTATCGTTCGTGACCTTGCGCTTTTCTTAGCATCTTCAGCTGGTCGGCCGTTTCCAATGCCATACAGATCGGTAATTTTAATTGAAAGTAGATCTACTGGGATTATTCACATGCTATTCGTAAAGCAGTAATATGGTAGACTGCTAGTATACCTATTTGGTACGCCATTTTAGATCCTCGCCATGCTGGTGTTGCATATAATATTCTCGAGATTGGATAAAAGCTGACGGATAGCTTCGCCTGGGCCACCGATGCTGGACACTATTCCACTAACTCTACAAACTTTCTCTCCCACCGCCCTGAAGTGCTACTTTAAAATTAGTTCTAGAAATTTGATCAAAAGCCGCTTTATCACAAAATTTGTTTCAAAAATATAGAGATAAAACGTTTTTTGAAAAAATAAATCGGACGTAGCGTTCTTCAACCGCATTCTGAGATAAACAGTTTTGGAACAATCATCCGAGAAAGTTTGGTATTCCACTTAAATATCGATGTGTAGTATTCTTTACTGTAAAACTGCGTGGACCCTGCAATGGCATTTCAGTTTAAAATCGGGTTTGCAAAGACATAGTTCTCAGCTTGTAGAACTTCAAGGCCAAAATAAGAGGAGTATGGCTATTCTAAGTAAAACACACTACCAGGAGGAAGATCTACGTTTTCAGAAAGAAATTGGGATTCACTAGCAACGAGATAGAGTATACTAGATACATGTTCCTGTATTTTTATATCATTCATGAAAATGAAATTGTATATTAATTTTATCACGAATCTCAAAATTGTAGGTCCTTAAAGGAAAAGGGATAGACCCACCAATAAGTATACCGAAATGATCAGGATGAAGAGCTGAGTTGATTTAGCCATGCCCGTCTGTCCGTCTGCCTGTTTGTATGCAAACTAGTCCTTCAATTTTTGAGATATCTTGATAAAATTTGGTGAACGGGTATATTCAGGTGTCCGAGTAGACGTTTATTGGAACCCGCCGGGTCGGACCACTATAGCTTATATCCCCCATACAACCGATTTTTCAGAAAAGAGGATTTTTGTCATATCTTCCTCACCTTATCAGATTGAAGCTTCAAGTTTCACCATATATATACTTGCGTGCATTGTACATATTGTTGTCTGAAAAAATGGATGAGATCGATTGTATATATAGCATATATCCCCAGAACCGATTGTTCAGATAAGAAGCTTTTCGGAATTTCTGCCCCATTTTACCACCTAGAAGCCTCAAATTTCACCAAATGGTTACGTATATAGCATATATTGTTGTCTGAAACAATCATATGTAGTGATCGGTGGAATATATAGTATATACCTCATTTAAACTGTCATTTAACGGCTAGAAGCTTCAAATTTCATCAAATACTTACGCTTGCGTCATATATTGTTGAAATAAGTGATTCGTGGTAATAGTTTTTTCATGCAGATCACAGAAAACGTGAAACTTTTCATCCTTACGGTTATCTTAAAACCCGCTTACGTATGTACATCTGTTCACTATATATTTCTTATCTTATCAGCCGATAATTTGGATATTACGAATCCGATAAGATTATTGTTCAGCCCCATTGATGAAAGGTATGAAGTCTTCAGCACAGTCGAAGACAGCCCCGTTCTTACTCGTTTTATGTTAAAATACTGACCGGACCAGTCAAATGTTTCTGGGACACAAATGCCCTCAAGAGCTTCGCAGAGCTCGTGGGGTGAATCAGTTTTCGCTTATACTTCAAGCACTAAACGTCTCACACGTGAATTCTATGCTAACACTTTTTTCACCATTCTCCTTATACACGCACACCAGTACATAAAAATAGGTTGGTGTGCATTTTAAGCTCTACTGGCCTTGTACACCACTCTTCTAAGAGCAATTTTCATAAAAATCTAGTGAGGCACTATCAAAGCAGAAGTTTTAACACTTAACCATGTAATTCGAGCGCACCTCGTTCCTAAATGTCTTACAGTAAATTCAAATCACAGCCAACAATCTTCGCCTTAATTGCAGAGCAATTATATATGCGACAAAGTGTCCTTTTATCCGTCGACTAGCGGTACATTTGCTCTATGCGCGATTTTTGTATTATAAAAGCCAGTAAAAAACACCCAAACAATGATAAAGGCGATCGTCATACAGTTCGGGTCAACGAAAATAAAACGCTCGATAGTTGCAGTTTATATCCTTTTGCTTTCACAAAATGAAGATTGAGGATGATCCTCATTACTGCATGTCCTACAAATGTACGTTTGAATGTGTGCACAAAAAAAAAAAAAAATTGATGCAACATAAACTTTAATGTTTTCCCTTTTTTACGAGTATTGTTCATCAGTAGATTCTCTTTAGACTTGTTGTTATTTTTTGCTTTCGCGCCTTTGTCCTGTTTACTATTTTTCATTTAATTATTTGTGTTTTTTTTGGAAGAAAGTGCGGAAGTGCTTAAGGACATTGCATACGTGAAATGAACATCCCCTATGAAAAGATTTTATTTTTAATGATTAAAGTAATTAAGAAAGTTTGTGACAATGATTTATGGATATTAAAAACTATGAACGAGGCTGGGTTCGCCTTATGCGCTAAAACCGTTAAAAACATGTTCTTCTTTCATAAAGTAGGAATGTGGCATCAAACGAAGCTTGCTAGTTTTTGTAACTCAACTGCTGTGGAATGAAAAACCTTATTATCATCTCGCAAACTTTTTTTCCTAGTGCATCGAGTCTCATTTCCTTTTCACAAAGTTTTTGGGGAGTTTAAGCATTTTTCCACACACGCAAGGGCCAAAGACTTAAGTCCAATAAGCCTCATATCCTTTGCGTTGAAGGCTCTTTAACGGTTTCTGGGCATCCAGATAAGGACAATAAAAGCACGACCAAACCGCTATAAGCGAAGCATGCATGTATGAAAGGCAAATTAACACTGGTTGAATATAAAGATCACTTCAAAGCAAAACACACACCCTAGGTGCTTCTCAAGACATAGAAACTAGCGAATTTTCGAATCCTTACTAATCGCTAGAGTAGACAGCCACACGGGGGCCCGCATTATAGAAGGTAGCCTGCATTTCACAAAGAGAGGTTATCTACCGACTAATGAGGGTTGTTACACTGAACGTGATACTAATAAAGCTCGATAGAAATAGAGTAAATGGAGAGGTACCCGCAGACGACATTGAAAGAGCAATAGCTTTTCCATCAAGTGAAATTCATAGCGGTGAGACATCAAGCGAACTCAAGTATTGTTAACCCGAGCTAGACAGAACTGCTACTTTGAAGTGATAACCCAAAGTCATTCAACTCCGAATGCCGCCTGGCACCAAACTTTCGTTTTCCACCATGGTCAATTACTTCGATGTCGAAATGGACATGAAGCTAAATACTGAAAGAAGAGTAAATAAGGCATTATTTGCCAAACAATTTTATGGGAAACGTGTGAAAGGTATTCCTGATACCAAACTCAATCCTTCACCAGCTACCACGACACCTTAAAATATGTGCAAGAGTGATAGAATCTGCCATAAGGCGCATAGTTAAGAAGCTGAAACGAGAACCCCTACGACCAAGTTTGTATTCTAAATAGGCGGCATACTATTTTCCGTAAGATATGAATTTCCACGAGGAGGGACTAGAAAGGCGATGTATGGAGGGCATCATATCAGACTAGTCCGAAATTGACTGCATTATTGCGGGCACAGGTGTCTTTTCCCAACAGCTAAAAGTCTCTCACTCTTCACTCGTCTCCCAATCTCAGATAGCATATTTAAAAAAAAAAAAAAAAAAAACAAGTAAGGAAGGCTAAGTTCGGCTGAGAGCTTTTGAGACAAAATAAGGGAAAATCACTATGTAGGAAAATTAACCTTGGGTAAACCTGGAATGTGTTTGTATGACATGGGTATCAAATGGAAGGTATTAAAGAGTATTTTAAAAGGTAGTGGGCCATTGTTCTATAGGTGGATGCCTTTTCGAGATATCGCCATAAAGGTGGTCCAGGGGTGACTCTAGAATGTGTTTGTACGATATGGGTATCAAATGAAAAGCGTTAATGAGTATTTTAAAAGGGAGTGGACCTTAGCTCTGTAGGTGGACGCCTTTTCGAGATATCGCCATAAAGGTGGACCAGGGGTGACTCTAGAATTTGTTTGTACGATATGGGTATCAAACGAAAAGTGTTAATGAGTATTTTAAAAGGGAGTGGGCCTTAGCTCTGTAGGTGGACGCCTTTTCGAGATATCGCCATAAAGGTGGTCCAGGGGTGACTCTAGAATGCGTTTGTACGATATGGGTATCAAATGAAAAGCGTTAATGAGTATTTTAAAAGGGAGTGGGCCTTAGCTCTGTAGGTGGACGCCTTTTCGAGATATCGCCATAAAGGTGGACCAGGGGTGACTCTAGAATTTGTTTGTACGATATGGGTATCAAACGAAAAGTGTTAATGAGTATTTTAAAAGGGAGTGGGCCTTAGCTCTGTAGGTGGACGCCTTTTCGAGATATCGCCATAAAGGTGGTCCAGGGGTGACTCTAGAATGCGTTTGTACGATATGGGTATCAAATGAAAAGCGTTAATGAGTATTTTAAAAGGAAGTGGGCCTTAGTTCTATAGGTGGACGCCTTTTCGAGTTATCGCCATAAAGGTGGACCAGGGGTGACTCTAGAATTTGTTTGTACGATATGGGTATCAAACGAAAAGTGTTAATGAGTATTTTAAAAGGGAGTGGACCTTAGCTCTGTAGGTGGACGCCTTTTCGAGATATCGCCATAAAGGTGGACCAGGGGTGACTCTAGAATTTGTTTGTACGATATGGGTATCAAACGAAAAGTGTTAATGAGTATTTTAAAAGGGAGTGGGCCTTAGCTCTGTAGGTGGACGCCTTTTCGAGATATCGCCATAAAGGTGGTCCAGGGGTGACTCTAGAATGCGTTTGTACGATATGGGTATCAAATGAAAAGCGTTAATGAGTATTTTAAAAGGGAGTGGGCCTTAGTTCTATAGGTGGACGCCTTTTCGAGTTATCGCCATAAAGGTGGACCAGGGGTGACTCTAGAATTTGTTTGTACGATATGGGTATCAAACGAAAAGTGTTAATGAGTATTTTAAAAGGGAGTGGGCCTTAGCTCTGTAAGTGGGCGCCTTTTCGAGATATCGCCATAAAGGTGGTCCAGGGGTGACTCTAGAATGCGTTTGTACGATATGGGTATCAAATGAAAAGCGTTAATGAGTATTTTAAAAGGGAGTGGGCCTTAGTTCTATAGGTGGACGCCTTTTCGAGTTATCGCCATAAAGGTGGACCAGGGGTGACTCTAGAATTTGTTTGTACGATATGGGTATCAAACGAAAAGTGTTAATGAGTATTTTAAAAGGGAGTGGACCTTAGCTCTGTAGGTGGACGCCTTTTCGAGATATCGCCATAAAGGTGGACCAGGGGTGACTCTAGAATTTGTTTGTACGATATGGGT
This sequence comes from Eurosta solidaginis, assembly GCF_040869045.1. Lineage (NCBI taxonomy): Eukaryota > Metazoa > Arthropoda > Insecta > Diptera > Tephritidae > Eurosta > Eurosta solidaginis. The sequence goes on along the minus strand of NC_090319.1, from coordinate 269,747,999 downwards.
ATCAAACGAAAAGTGTTAATGAGTATTTTAAAAGGGAGTGGACCTTAGCTCTGTAGGTGGACGCCTTTTCGAGATATCGCCATAAAGGTGGACCAGGGGTGACTCTAGAATTTGTTTGTACGATATGGGTATCAAACGAAAAGTGTTAATGAGTATTTTAAAAGGGAGTGGGCCTTAGCTCTGTAGGTGGACGCCTTTTCGAGATATCGCCATAAAGGTGGTCCAGGGGTGACTCTAGAATGCGTTTGTACGATATGGGTATCAAATGAAAAGCGTTAATGAGTATTTTAAAAGGGAGTGGGCCTTAGCTCTGTAGGTGGACGCCTTTTCGAGATATCGCCATAAAGGTGGACCAGGGGTGACTCTAGAATTTGTTTGTACGATATGGGTATCAAACGAAAAGTGTTAATGAGTATTTTAAAAGGGAGTGGGCCTTAGCTCTGTAGGTGGACGCCTTTTCGAGATATCGCCATAAAGGTGGTCCAGGGGTGACTCTAGAATGCGTTTGTACGATATGGGTATCAAATGAAAAGCGTTAATGAGTATTTTAAAAGGAAGTGGGCCTTAGTTCTATAGGTGGACGCCTTTTCGAGTTATCGCCATAAAGGTGGACCAGGGGTGACTCTAGAATTTGTTTGTACGATATGGGTATCAAACGAAAAGTGTTAATGAGTATTTTAAAAGGGAGTGGGCCTTAGCTCTGTAAGTGGGCGCCTTTTCGAGATATCGCCATAAAGGTGGTCCAGGGGTGACTCTAGAATGCGTTTGTACGATATGGGTATCAAATGAAAAGCGTTAATGAGTATTTTAAAAGGGAGTGGGCCTTAGTTCTATAGGTGGACGCCTTTTCGAGTTATCGCCATAAAGGTGGACCAGGGGTGACTCTAGAATTTGTTTGTACGATATGGGTATCAAACGAAAAGTGTTAATGAGTATTTTAAACGGGAGTGGGCCTTAGCTCTGTAGTTGGACGCCTTTTCGAGATATCGCCATAAAGGTGGACCAGGGGTGACTCTAGAATTTGTTTGTACGATATGGGTATCAAACGAAAAGTGTTAATGAGTATTTTAAAAGGGAGTGGGCCTTAGCTCTGTAGGTGGACGCCTTTCGAGATATCGCCATAAAGGTGGACCAGGGGTGACTCTAGAATTTGTTTGTACGATATGGGTATCAAACGAAAAGTGTTAATGAGTATTTTAAAAGGGAGTGGGCCTTAGCTCTGTAGGTGGACGCCTTTTCGAGATATCGCCATAAAGGTAGTCCAGGGGTGACTCTAGAATGCGTTTGTACGATATGGGTATCAAATGAAAAGCGTTAATGAGTATTTTAAAAGGAAGTGGGCCTTAGTTCTATAGGTGGACGCCTTTTCGAGTTATCGCCATAAAGGTGGACCAGGGGTGACTCTAGAATTTGTTTGTACGATATGGGTATCAAACGAAAAGTGTTAATGAGTATTTTAAAAGGGAGTGGGCCTTAGCTCTGTAGGTGGACGCCTTTTCGAGATATCGCCATAAAGGTGGTCCAGGGGTGACTCTAGAATGCGTTTGTACGATATGGGTATCAAATGAAAAGCGTTAATGAGTATTTTAAAAGGGAGTGGGCCTTAGCTCTGTAGGTGGACGCCTTTTCGAGATATCGCCATAAAGGTGGACCAGGGGTGACTCTAGAATTTGTTTGTACGATATGGGTATCAAACGAAAAGTGTTAATGAGTATTTTAAAAGGGAGTGGGCCTTAGCTCTGTACGTGGACGCCTTTTCGAGATATCGCCATAAAGGTGGTCCAGGGGTGACTCTAGAATGCGTTTGTACGATATGGGTATCAAATGAAAAGCGTTAATGAGTATTTTAAAAGGAAGTGGGCCTTAGTTCTATAGGTGGACGCCTTTTCGAGTTATCGCCATAAAGGTGGACCAGGGGTGACTCTAGAATTTGTTTGTACGATATGGGTATCAAACGAAAAGTGTTAATGAGTATTTTAAAAGGGAGTGGGCCTTAGCTCTGTAAGTGGGCGCCTTTTCGAGATATCGCCATAAAGGTGGTCCAGGGGTGACTCTAGAATGCGTTTGTACGATATGGGCATCAAATGAAAAGCGTTAATGAGTATTTTAAAAGGGAGTGGGCCTTAGTTCTATAGGTGGACGCCTTTTCAAGTTATCGCCATAAAGGTGGACCAGGGGTGACTCTAGAACTTGTTTGTACGATATGGGTTTCAAACGAGAAGTGTTAATGAGTATTTTAAAAGGGAGTGGGCCTTAGCTCTGTAGGTGGACGCCTTTTCGAGATATCGCCATAAAGGTGGACCAGGGGTGACTCTAGAATTTGTTTGTACGATATGGGTATCAAACGAAAAGTGTTAACGAGTATTTTAAAAGGGAGTGGCCTTAGCTCTGTAGGTGGACGCCTTTTCGAGATATCGCCATAAAGGTGGTCCAGGGGTGACTCTAGAATGCGTTTGTACGATATGGGTATCAAATGAAAAGCGTTAATGAGTATTTTAAAAGGGAGTGGGCCATAGTTCTATAGGTGGACGCCTTTTCGAGGTATCGCCATAAAGGTGAACCAGGGGTGACTCTAAATGCGTTTGTACGATATGGGTGAAATGCATTAATGAGGGTTTTAAAAGGGAGTGGCCTTCAGTTGTATATGTGAAGGCGTTTTCGAGATATCGAACAAAATGTGGACCAGGATGACCCAGAACATCATCTGTCGGGTACCGCTAATTTATTTATATATGTAATACCAAGAACAGTATTCCTGCCAATATTCCAAGGGCTTTTGATTTCGCCCTGTAGAACTTTTTTATTTTCTTCTACTTAATATGGTAGGTGTCACACCCATTTTACCAAGTTTTTTTCTAAAGTTATATTTTGCGTCAATAGACCAATACAATTACCGTGTTTCATCCCTTTTTTCGTATTTGGTATATAATTATGGCATTTTTTTTCATTTTTCGTAATATTCGATATCGAAAAATTGGGCGTGGTCATAGTCGGATTTCGGCCATTTTTTATACCAATACAAAGTGAGTTCAGATAAGTACGTGAACTGAGTTTAGTAAAGATATATCGATTTTTTCTCAAGTTATCGTGTTAACGGCCGAGCGGAAGGACAGACGGTCGACTGTGTATAAAAACTGGGCGTGGCTTCAGCCGATTTCGCCCATTTTCACAGAAAACAGTTACCGTCATAGAATCTATGCGCCTACCAAATTTCACAAGGATTGGTAAATTTTTGTTCGACTTATGGCATTAAAAGTATCCTAGACAAATTAAATGAAAAAGGGCGGAGCCACGCCCATTTTGGAAATTTCTTTTATTTTTGTATTTTGTTGCACCATATCATTACGGGTTGAATGTTAACATAATTAACTTATATACTGTAAAGATATTAACTTTTCTTTTAAAATTTGACTTTAAAAAATTTTTTTTTTAAATGTGGGCGTGGTCGTTCTCCGCATTTTTATTAAGCGTACATATAGTAATAGGAGTAACGTTCCTGCCAAATTTCATCATGATATCTTCAACGACTACCAAATTACAGCTTGCAAAACTTTTAAATTACCTTCTTTTAACAGTGGGCGGTGCCACGCCCATTGTCCAAAATTTTACTAATTTTCTATTTTGCGTCATAAGGTCAACCCCCTACCAAGTTTCATCGCTTTAGCTGTCTTTTGTAATGAATTATCGCACTTTTTCGGTTTTCCGAAATTTTCGATATCGAAAATGGGCGTGGTTTATAGTTCGATTTCGTTCAGGTTAAATGGCGATCTGAGATGAGTGCCCAGGAACTTAAGGGCAGACGGACGGACGGACGGACGGACATGGCTAAATTAATTTCTTTTTTCGCCCAGATCATTTTGATATATAGAAGTCTATATCTATCTCGATTAGTTTATGCCATTGCGGATTACTGTTATGCGAACAAAATGAATATACTCTGTGAGCTCTGCTCAGCTGAGTATAAAATGCAATAGGAATAGAGAGGACATGTTGCTTCCTTGACCTGGGTAAATTAGGAGAGGGGGTTTCAACAAAGGTAAACGATATTATCACAAAACATGCTTACAAAATTGATCTCATTTCTTACAAAAAGCAATCCGTCGAGTCAGACGGACTACTTTAGTCGGAGAACAACTGGATCATTTGTCTAAGGATAAGAAAGGTGTTTGCCGACAACTTAGCGTCAACCAATGGTGAGAGTTGGTACAGCATATCAGTTACAGCCTTTAAAAGGCAGGTGAGCTGGCCAGGAGGGGTAAGACCACCCACATCCTTTCAGCAAATGCTTTGATAAGTACTGTTATGATTTCTGTGTTTGAGCTCCGTGGGGAACAAAGCTATAACTAAGTAAGATGTTCTCTTTTTTGCAGTTTCAACGTGTGAGACTGGTTTGGATCCTACGATTACAGTCGCAAATGTAGACGTTAGCTTAAGTTAGGTTGAACTGGCCGGTCAATAAAGACCTCACATAGACTTATTATGTCCATAGTGTTAACAGAATTGATTCGACGACCAAACGAACTTATGTTATAAAATAATTGCGTTCTCTTGGAAAATACTAGCAGTTTTCTAGGACCTAGCTTAACTCCTACTTCGAGTTCTGGCAACTCTGCTGCCCCTTATAGATGGAGTCTTGACCTGGCGAGCGCAGGATACGAACACAGAATGTGCTCAACCATTTCTTCCTGCAGCTCACACTTCCTACTCCTGCTGTTACTTACGAGGCCTAACTTATAAGCATGATTCGCTTGAGGGCAATGTCCAGTTAAAATGCCCATCGCAAGGCTTAAGTCTTCTCTCTTCAAAGATATGAGCCACTTTGTGAATTCAATGATCTTAGAAATCTGTCCACGTCTTTCCTGCTTGATTGAGCATATGCAGCTCTTGTTTTCTTTTAATTTCTTTCAAACGAATTGGGACGTCTGTCATCGATTCAGCGAGTGTTGCACCCTCATTTGCTAAATTATCGGCCTTTTCGTTATCTTCTATCCGTTTATGAATGGGAACCCAGTATAGATGTATGTTTTTCCTCCTATTGAATTTCAGAAGACTTCTTGATGAAGTACTGTTTGAGATTATTGTCTTAATCGCCGCCTGATTATCAATATATATATTTGTGCGATTGCAGCTTAAGAACGCTTCCTCCAGGATTTCTGCTGCTTTCTTCATGGTTATAATTTACGCCTGAAAGACCCTGCAGTAATCTTGCATTCTGTAGGATCTTCTTAATTCTCTTCCTTAATTCCCTTCCGTTAACTTGGAGTCGTCGATATACACGTGAGTAGTATGATTTGTAACTTGAGTGGTTGTTACGTAACTAAATCACACATGCTATTTGGACAAATGAACAAGAAATCTTCGAACCTTAGTCCTCAATATGTTTTACATATATATTAACTAAAATACCATACTTGAAGGTTACCGATTTTCTTCAGAATTTGCACGCTCAATGATTACCTTTACGGCCACAGCTGCGGCTGTTATTGTCTCAACCCCTTCGTTACCAACGAAACGTATTCAACTGTAATGGTCAATTGTATATAAATCAACCGGAAGATGAGTAACGTAAATAAAAGTAATTTCGATGTGACGAATGTTTGTTTGCGGAAGACATGGAGGTGGAAAGCCTGCAGTGCCTTTGAATAAGAAAACGCTAAGTTTTTCACACTTCCATATATTGAACGGTAATGGCTGGTATAACAGGTTAACAGCTGCTTTGAGACTAAGCCTCCCAAGGTGACATTCAAATTTTAGTCTTTGTTTTGCAAAGATTTTCGCGCCAAAATTTTCTTTCAAATGAAAATATAAATAATTTTTGCAATTTAAGAGTTTATCAATTGTATTTTTAGGCAAATAAGAGTTTGTGAAATATCTCTTGAGACCTCCATAACATTTTCTTACAGGAAAAACTCAAAGATGCATTGACGTAATTAAACTGTTATTCATTTTGCAAATCACTGTTTTATGAAATGTTCAATTGGTGAAAGGAAAAAATTTGTCATGATGTGTTTTGAAATTTAGTATCTTTTAGAGATTGACCCTGGTGATGATAAACATTCCTCTTTCTTCTAAAAGCTACCTGGCGCAAACACGAGGCTGTGTTGCTATTTGGTTTGATAGTCAGTGATAATACTCTTGGTGAGCGTGTTTGTCTTCCATGTTACCTTAAGAAGCTGGAACTTACATATTCCATATGCTTAGCATAACGTTGGGTTTTCCCATTTGAGATGCCGACGTGCAACTCCTACAATCAACCTATTATTTTTCTTCACGCTAGGTGGCACTGTTAATATAAAACACCTTATGGAGAGCATATAAATGAAGTGGGTAAGAGTGTACGGGTAATGGATTCATATCCAGCAAGAAACTGTGCATATCAGGAACATTCCCCTGATGGGAGCGTTTTCTTTTCTACAACAGCAATAACATGAGTCAAGACCAGCTATGTTATCGAAACACTGTCATAAAAAGAGTTCGAAAACTTTTACTTCCTCCTCATTTATGCAACTGCAGATATCAATCGTGTTCTATGTATTCCTATCAGATAAAGGGCTATTGTTAGTAAAGAAACGCTCGGCTGTCATTTGTGCTAAGTCAGATCAATGTAGACACCCTGTAATGCCCTTAGATCCTTTACTGTGCCCATATGAAATTTGCCGGTTCACTGAAAGAAAGCCCCAAGTCAGTGTTTATAGATAGCCAGAGGAGGTTTTGTAAAGCTGGCACAGGGAGCTGCACGTTGACGGAGAGAAGAAGAGGTAAAGAATATATTGTGACGAATATTAGCAACATTAAGGGATACTATCATCTCTAAGCCGATAATAAGCAGTGACTTGTATTCACATCAACAAATCAATCATTATCTCTACCCATATGTCCACACAAGCAGCGGAGAGTAACCCACAAACACATGCATATATCTGAGATACTCACGAAAGTATGCAATCATTTGTGCAAGTATCACTTACATATACACGCGCATATGAGAAGCTATAAGCGTAGTTATAGCTGGTAATTTTATAGCTGATAACTAGTAAATTCTAGAAATAGAAGCGCCTAGAAATATGTCAACGAGGAAACCAAACAGTATAAAAAGCAGCAACAGTTGAGGCACGAGAATCAGTTTGATTTAAGCAAGCTTTCAGTTGCGAAGTATGAGTGTTATTGTGAAGTACTTTCATAAAGGCCATTTTGCATTATTGAATAGTGGAGTTATTTATTCAACAGTTTGGTGATTCGAAAGTTAGAAGAAGGTTGAAAATAAGAGGAATTGCACTAAATTCGTTACAATTGGTGTGAGAAGAGGAATTGTTGAATAAATTCCGGAAGATTTTGGATACAACAAGGACATGGCAAAGTGGAGTGAATTGAAGATCCAGCAACTGAATAAGGAGTTGGAGAGCCGTGGATTGAATACAATCGGCAACAAACTGGACCTTCAGGCACGACTGCGAGAGGCAATAGAATTAGAAGGAATTAACGTGGAAGAGTATGTCTTTCATCTTGATGGCGATGAGACAACAAAATTGGAGGAGAAAAATGAAACACCGCAGACAGTTACCACCACAGACTTGAACATGATATTGGCTGCAATGTCTGCACAAACATCGACAGTAACATCAATGTCGTCGCAAATAGCATTCCAACTGGAATCGCAGGAGACACGTTTAACATCCAAGACAGAATCACAGGAGGCACGCATTTCAGAAATGTCGTCGCAAATGTCATCTCAACTGGAAGAACAAAAGACAAGTATAGCATCCCAACTGGAATCACAGGAGACACGTAGAACATCAAAGATGGAAACACAACTGAAGGGACAAGAGGCACACATAACAGTACAACTCGAAGCGCAATAGGCGCGAAGTTCGTATGGACGAGAAAATAACGCAGTTTGAGGAAAAAATCGAAGCCGAGGTGGATGCTTTGAGAGGTTGTATACAGGAGTTGTAATTAAATCGCTCAGCTGTTTCAGCAAGCAACCCAAAGGTAAAAACACCATCCTTTGAGGGTTCTGTTCCTTTCCAGGTCTTTAAGTCACAGTTTGAGAAGACCGCAGCAGTGAACTACTGGAATGCTGAAGATAAAGTTGCAGCTCTATTCGTAGCATTGAAGGGGCCAGCAGCCGAAATCCTACAGACGATTCCAGAAGGAGAGCGGAACAACTATGAAGCATTGATGGTCGCTGTCGAGAGACGTTATGGAAGCGAGCATAGAAAACAGATATACCAAATTGAGTTGCAAAACCGTTAACCAAAAAGCAAATGAGACATTGCAGGAGTTTGCTTCGGATGTTGAAAGGTTGCCTCATTTGGCAAATGCGGACGCACCCGTGGAATACACTGAAAGGGTAAAGATTCAGAGCTTTATAAATGGCATACGGGACGTCGAAACGAAGCTAGCGACATACGCAAGCCCAAAACCTACATTCACAGAAACGGTATCACATGCTCTGATTCAGGAAACAGCATCGCTTCTGTATAAGCCAGCGTTCAAAGCACACCGTGTAGAGGTAGAAAGGCCAGACTGGGTGAACACAATATTGGAGGCGCTGAAAGCATAGAAAAAGTGGAGTGAAAGAGTCATCAAACACTTCAAATGCGGGAAGCCCGGTTACATTGCACGTCACTGCGATCTTGATCCTAGTGGTTGCAACAGCATGGGTGGTCTTAATAACAAAGCTGGAGGGGATGAGCAAGAGCGAGTAAGATGTAGAGATCGAGAGCTATCTCCAGCTATTGAATGTCCTGTGGTATCTGTGTCGCAAATTGGAAGGAAATCAAGCAGTCTTACGTCAGAGGGAATGTGGATGGCAAAGAACGTGTACTGACTGTAGATACGGGCGCATCCCATTCCTTGATTCGATCTGATTTGGTCAACAGGAGAGTAAAGCCATTACCTGGAGCAAGGTTGCGTACGGTCACTGGCGAGTATAACCAAGTCCAGGGAGAAGTGATATGTGAAGTCTTAATTGGAAAGGTCACAGTTCTACACAAATTCGTTGCGGCGAAGATCGTTGATTAAGTCATATTAGGAGTGGATTTCTTATTTGACCATGACATCAGGATCGATATTTGGAGAAGGATTATGCGCTATGAGAACCAAGATGTGCCACTTAACTTCAGTTTGGAAAAAGGGTTCAGCAGTAAGCGAGTGCTGGTGGAGAAGACTCGACAAAGACCACGAAAGTCAAAGGTAAAGGTTGATGGAACGAATGGTACCTGCGAGAGCAACACTGGCATTGAAAACCCTAATGGACGCACTAAAACGAACGAAAGAATTTTCCAGAAAGAATGCAAGGGTGGTTTCAAGCCAGGGTGCACTACTCTTAGGAAACGTCGGAACGATACTGATTATGTGAAGCCAATCTGCCAAGAGCAAGCTCTACAAAGTAGTTCATTGGCCAAACAACAGAGCGCGAGGGAACGATCCAGGATAATGAGTAGTAAGATGAAACACAGGTACGACAAGAAAAATAATTCGGAAGGTTTCCGGGAGGGAGATTTGGTACTGCTATACAACCTCCACCGGCGGAAAGGTGTTCCATCCGAATCTTGGTGCAGTTGGGAAGGCCCGTGCAGAGTTATGAAGTGAATCAGTGATGGCATCTACCGCATACAAATAATTGGGAAACCACGAAATAGAAGGATGATTCCATTGGAGAGCCTAGCAGCAGTTAGATAGAGAGATTTGTCTGATCGGGACGATCAGACTTAGGTGGAGGACAGTGTGACGAATATTAGCAACACTAAGGGATACTATCATCTCTAAGCCGATACTAAGCAGTGACTTGTATGCACATCAACAAATCAATCATTATTTCTACCCATATGTCCATACACAAGCAGCTGAGAGTAACGCACAATCATATGCATATATCTGAGATACTCCCGAAAGTATGAAATCATTTGTGCAAGTATCACTCACATATACACGCGCATATGTGAAGCTATAATAGTGCAAGTATCAGTAAACGTAGTTATAGCTGGTAATTTTATAGCTTATAACTAGTAAATTCTCGAAATAGAACGAGGAAACCAAACAGTATAAAAAGCAGCAACAGTTGAGGCACGATAATCAGTTTCATTTAAGCAAGCTATCAGTTGCGAAGTATAAGTGTTATTGTGAGTACTTTAATAAAGGCCATTTTGTATTATTGAATAGTGGAGTTATTTATTCAACAGTTTAGTGATTCCAACGTTAGTAGAAGGCTACAAATAAGAGGAATTGCACTAAATTCGTTACAATATCCAAGGATGTGAGAGCCGCATAGTCTAGGACGAATAGTGGGATAGGCACGCGGAGGCAGAAGCAGAGCAAGTAAGTGGGGATGAAAATAGGCATAAAGTAGTTAAGAGGAAGAAGAATAGGAGACGAGGGAGAGAGTAATAGGGGCAGGTAAAGGGAAATTTAGAGGTATAAGGATAAAGTAATGGAACAACAAAAGAGATGGGGAGTCACATAGTCAGAGACGAAGAGAAGGACGGGCACATAGAGGCAGAGCAGGAGAAATGGGGAATGTTAGCAAGGATGGATGTTAAGAGAAAGAAGAGGAGAAAGAGAAAGGACGTAAAGAGAGGGGTGGAAGGCAATTGAGAGGCATACAAATAAAGTAAAGAAAAGAAGGAAATATAAGTGAGAGAAAAGCGGGTAAGAAAAGAAAGTGAAAAGTAAATTGGATAGGGACAGTAATAGAGTTGTAAGTTAAACAAAAATTGATTTTTCAAATAGAGGTTGATGTATGAAATTAGGTTATCTTGGGCAGAAACTAGACGCACAGTGGGACAGATAAGCATTAATTAATTAAATTGATAACTTCTAGCCTAGAATATGAGGTATTTAGGACACTATTTTTTGGATAGTGGACTAGGGCGCTATGCGAAAACAGGAGGGATATAAAGCTAGAGAGGGAGAAGGATACAAAGAAAGGAAGGGAAAGCAAAGAGGTTGCAAATGGAGATGGAGTGAGTGTAGGAGATAACAACTTAAAATTCATGTAGATAGACCAAAATTAGAAAAACATCTGCCGGGTCTGCTAGTATGCAATTGAAGTAAATTTATAGGTAACATTTACCGGTGGACTATATGGGATACTACTCTTCCAATTTTCGCCATGCTTCTTTAAATTTTTGCTACAAATTGGCGGGACGGAACCTACTTGTTTTATGCCGACTCCGAACGTTATCTGCAAGGTAGATGAGTTTTATCTGAGAGCTTTTCATGACAGAAATACACTCGGAGTGCTTGCTAAACCCTGCCGAGGGGTGACCCCGCTTAGAAAAAATTTATTCCAATTGGAAAAACTAGTTTCTAAAATTTTGATGTTGCTTACTCGGGGCGTGAATTGGAAGAGAAGCTTGGTCTAAATCTCTTCGGAGGAAAATTGCGCCAAGTATTTATTTGTTTATTTTTTAAATTATAGAGCATCTCCCATCTTTCAAAGAAATTTCTGAGCTACATATTTATAAGCTTTACACTTTAATTTTCGCAATGTATTTTGTCGTTTTTTACCACAGTGCATCAACGAAAAATTGATCACACAATATTACCATTGTTCTATCATTTCATCATGTACTACATTTCCCTATTTATATTTTTTATTACTAAATACTACATTTTTAGGCGCATTGCTATTTTCGCACTTCATTTTGAGTGACTCAAATTGTATGGACTTCGAAGTCGGATCATATGGGATAATCTCTACTGAATACAAGCGCTGTTGGTGGTAAGCAAAAATGTAGTCAGACAGTTTTCTTATAAAAAAAAATTTTAAATTTTGTGTGAAATCTATGAGCGCATCTGAAGTGCTATATTGATGCGTAGTAAATTCTTGTTATCCTTTGCTTGAATGGAAAGTAAATTCGCGCCAATTTGTTGTTGCTTTTCTCACTCTGCGGAAGTTGTATACCACTTCATCACTTGTAAACATACTTGTTCAATAATCTTAGCTTGAGTTCTTTTATCTCCTGCTTGTCTGGCATTCCATCCCCATTCGCGTTTTCTCCTTGCCAACGCCGCTCCATTTCTAGCCCGCACCCGCAATTGAGGTCACGTTTTGCCATAGCTTCAATGAACCGTTGGACCACCTGAATTTCTCGTGCTATTTTTTGTTTTTTTTTTTTTGATACTCAAAATCCTTCTCACCGAAGCAAGTCTATTTGTAGTTTTTTTCTTTTATTTTAATGTCGGCAAAACTTTGACCGAGTCACAGGTTGTTATAAAAGAATTGAATGTTTTACGCGATTATCCTGCGATTTTCGTTTTTTTTTCTTCTTTTGTTTGTTTTGGTAAGTGTTTTTGTTTTGGATTATCAATTGAGTTATTGTTCCAATTCCAATGAAATTTGCCAACGTATTTTTATGAATGAATTTTCCCAAATACTCATCCATCAACCTCTGTTTTGGTTTTAGTACTGATCGCAGTCTTACAGTCTTTTTTTGCCGGAATGGCAAAGTTTCCGTCTTCCATTCATAGGATACACTTCAGCGTGCTCATCCGCTTCTCGAACGTAGTAATACGAGCCAAAGGAATTTTTTCCTATGAAAATTTGCGGCAACTTTGCTTTGGTGCCAATTTTTTTCGATTGTTTTTTCCGCTTGTTTCATTCTCATCGTTAATATTGTTGTTGTTCTAGTATAAATTTGGAATTTTTGTCAATTGTTTTGTTACAATGGACGTAAGTATATTGGTCACAATGGGCACGACTCCTTAAAATAAAAACATACAAACAAGTAACTATAACCATCGTCATCATCATCATCGTTATTAGACATTCTTATTGTTGTAATTGTTATTGATTCTCAGGCCCTCATGCCCATAGTTCGTAGTATAAAATAATTTTATTGGAATCTTATTGGCGTTTGAAGGAGTTTGGTGTATTTTCATTTGCTTATTTCTCACACGTCTTGTTGATTCATATTCCATGTGAGTTCAGGCGGAAAATATAAAAGACATTACATTAGATTAAACCTCAAGTCCTTTTGTTCCTGCATAGTGATTGGTGATTAGCCAACGGATATATACCATTTGGGTGTTCTATCCATCCGTTGGCGATGTTGGTGGATGAGAATATTGCGGCAAACATGAAGGACGTAGAATTTGGCGAATTTTTTTGTTAAATCTTGAGGTGGGAAAACTTTAGTGGAATGTTAGGAATGTTTGTAAAATAATAGTGGAGCAGCGGGAACTTGATCGGAGACTGGTGTAATTTGGTAATAAAGAATGTTTTGGTTGGAACTTCTTAGACTTATAAGTGATTGTATGTAGTTATATAAGCGTTAACACTTGAGTAGAAAGGTTTTATCACTCCTAAGCCCGGTTTCTCTGTAGTTGGTTAAGCTAAGCTTAAACTAAGTGTGCTTAAACTCTAATCAAATTTAAACTCCAGTTAAATTAGTGAGTAGTTTTTCAGTCATAGTTGAAGGCCGCCTTTGGGGTAGGCTTTTTGTACGGCAACATTGGTTTTATTATCTAGATAATTTGTAGACACAACAACGACTGGATTTTGTTTACCCAACAAACATTTAAAAGATATTTATCCAGTGAAATATATATCTGGTTCTGGAGGTGATATCCAACATTAATTCTTAAACCAGATATCTATCTAACCTTTGAGAAATTTTGTAATATTTATAGTTCTCGGGTTGATCTCCAACGTCATTAGCATTTTCAAAATATTATCTAACCTTTAAGCAATTTAGAGAAATGTACAGTTCTCAAATGAATATTCAACACGTTTCGCCAGTATATACTTAATTGGATATGGAGTTGATGTGAAGTTCAAAAAAAATCTCCAAGGTGGTACTACCGAAGCCAACAGTTATTTATTGTGAGAAATAAACGCCAGATTGATAGCAGTAATGAATCGTAAATAATCAAAAGTTAACTATATATATTTTATTTTCATGAAAATACTGTATTATTGGAATCTTACACTTGGGTCCAGTTAAAGAACAACAAGTAAGGGTACTATAATTTTTTTAACTTAAGTAATAGCATTTTCCGCTTTATAGAAAATTCTCTCTTTCGCTGAGTACGCTGACTCTCAAGTCGAGCAACTGTTTCGAAACAACTCTTGAGAATTTAGAAGTATGCTATTAATTGACATGAGCTCTAATGGTACTCACGCCCAAATGCTTGTTGGGTATATTCGACGCCATTTCGAACGAACACAAATTACCGACAGATTAACTAGAGTTTAACCCTGCCAAATCGGTCGTTTAAGCTCAGCTTAAACTTCAGTTAAAGTGGACTGAAAAATTGCAGGATAAGTTTTAGCGTAGTTTAACTGAGAAACTGAGTTAAACGGGTCTTATAATCCCTGCTCAAGATACTTAATTTTTCAACAAAGTAAAAACAGAAAATTTGTTATAATCTTTGCAAACAACATTTCGATATTATTAGGTGATAGTTTTAAAATCATTTTGCGGGACCGTTTTAGAGCTATTTTTGTTATTATTTCGGGATCACTCCCGGATAATAGCGAGACTATATGGAGGTCATCTCGAGATAAATTTAAGACAGTTTTCGGCATTGATTCCAGAAAAGAAGCATGTTTCCAAATACACTGAGAGGTTTTAGGTATGATAGGGAGGCGGAGTATTTTTATGGAACCGTTTTATTTAAACCGGTTTCTTTATTGTACTTTGTACTCGAAAATGGTAAATATTATTAATTCTTCAAAACCGGTTAATTTTTTTGAAGCAGCTAATATTTTTGAGTGTGTAATAGTTTACCTCGTTCCGGAACCGATTTTTATTTTGGACCAGTTTACTTTTTAAAACGAGATGCTCTCCCAGAGACGTTTAAGTTGTTTGAAGCAAGTCACGTTTCAGACAAACAGTTTCGTTTTCCTGAAGGTGTGTTTTTAGATTAGGAATTTTTTTGGAATCAACTACTTCTTTAGATCGGTAGACTATTTTGAAACAATTTACTGTTCGAGGACGGGCCTTTTTCAGGAACCGGTTAAATATATGGGAACGGCTTTATTTTGGAAACTAGTTACTTATTCCAGCAGTCCCGGTTCTGAGTTATTTTTTCGGTTTTTTTTTTTTCAGAATTTGTTTTTTTCCTCAAGCCGGTTCATCTGAAATTAGTTACTGTTACTGAAATTGTTCTCGTTTTTAAACCTGCTTTTTTGAAATCGGTTACTTTTATTTTAGAGTTGGAAACTTTGTTCAAACTAGTTCTATTTTTGGGATTGGTTACTTTTATTAAAACCGGTATCTTTTTTGAACCGGCTTTTGAAACCATTGCCTTTTTCAGCTTTGAGTTCTTTTTAGAGTTGGCAACTTTCTTGACATGTTTTTTTGGAATTTGAGTACTTTTATTGAAACTAGTCTCTTTTTTGAAATGGACTTTTTTAACCCGGCCTCGGGAAATATTTTTTGGAGCGTTTATTTTTGAGACATTTTTACTTTTTTGAAATCAGTTTTTTTCTGGAGTATGTTACTTTTTTGAGCACGTATTATTTCGGAAAGGATTATTTCTTTGAAACTGGTCGCTTTTTTCGATTTTGTTACTATTTTGTAGTATGTTCCTTTTTTGTTTCTTTTTATTCTAAGATAAGTTACTTTTCTAAATCCGTTTACTTTTCTAGAACCGGTTGCATTTTAAAGCCTGTTACTTTTCTCAAACCGGCTACCTATCTAAAACCGGCCACTTTTCTAAAACCCGTTTATTCTCTATAACCGGCTACTTATCTAAAAGCGCCTACCTTTCTAAAATATTTTACTTTTCTCAAACCGGTTACTTTTTTTAACCCGTTAAATTTCTAAAGCAGGTTATGTTGTTTAAATCGGTTACTTTTCTAAAAGCGGCTACTTTTCTAAAAGCGGCTACTTTTCTTAAACCGTTTACTTGTCTAAAACCGGTAAACTTTCTAAAAATGGTTACTTTTCTTAAACCAGTTACTTTTCTCAAACCAGTTACGGATTCTCTTCTTAAACCTGTTAAGTTTTTAAAAACGGGTATGTTATTAAAAGCGGTTGCTTTTCTAATACTGGTAACTTATCTCAAGCCGGCTAATTTTCTAAACCCGAAATCGGTTACATTTTGAAACCGGTTAATTAACTAAAACCGGTTATGTGGCTGAAACCGGTTAATTTTTGAATACGGGTATTTTTTTGGAATCGGTCCATTTTTGGAACAGGGTACTTTTTCTGAATCGGTCCCATTTTAGAATCGGTTACTTTTTAGAAATAAAAAAAAGCTCCTTGAATTTTATATGATCTTGTTTCCAGCGCCTAGCAACAGCTGATCAAAGAAGAGCGAAAAGAAAGGATCATACCTGTTCCACAGCTAAACAAAAGTTCGCACATTTCATGCAAATTTAAATCCTCTTCGTACAAAATGCAAACATTGAGCCATGCGCTATTGTATCCATTCCGGATTGTGATAGGCACATGATAATTAACATTTTATTCCCGCGAAGCTTGAAATACCGAAAATCAGCTGTATGTAAATTTTTGGATTCTGGGAACAAAATAAAAAAACTGTTAAAAGACAGCTGATCGAGATCGAAATTATTACCTGTTTCTACGCGCCATAAATGTAGCAAAAGGCATGGAGGTGTGCAATTTGTATCATCTCATGGGATAGAAATTGTGTGTCACACACTCAGCTATGTGCGCCACAGGGTTCAATGATTGAGCTTCCTTTCTCGTTTTGCCCATTAATGCAAATATTGTGATTTAATTGCAATACAGTTTTGTTGTTGCTACTCTCATATTCATAGCATACAAGAAAATGTTTCCCTTTTTTCTCGGATATCAAATCTTGTCAGCTGTTCGAAATGCGAAGATGAGTTGGGAAGGAGACAAATTGAACTCGTTTAACGTCATGGGATATCGTCGCCCAACGAGGGCAGGCTACACAACCTTGATTGTAACTTGCATACCTACTAAGGTATTTTCCTTGTCCTGTGTGAGAATTGTTCTATTTTCAATGTTGTTCTTTTGCTGCACATTTTATTTTATTTTTTATTGTAGTGTGTTTTAAAAACCAAACCACGTTGTTATGTTTTCTTTTTTGCTGGGGATTCGTTCCAGTTTAGTTATTTCTTCCAAACAATCAAACTTATCAATCGTGGAGTACCACTTTAAGCGTTTTCCGTTGACAATTTATATACGACGGAAAAAAAAAATATTGAAAAACATGTTTTGTAAATTGGAAGAAGGACAAATTCTTTTATTACACGTTTTTGCGAATTATTTACAAATTTTTACCAGACGTTTTCCTGTCAGAAAAAATTAAACATTTGTGACAAAATAGCTAAAATTAATGTCACTCATTGACTTTCCTTTTTGGAAAGAAAGGTATGAGGGCTCTTGCATTGTTGTTTGTTCCTTTTCTTTTGTGGATTTTCCAACTTTTCACTTACATATTTTACAAGGTGAAGCAGAAGTGAGTATAGGATTTGTTGTTGTGTTTCTTTATTATTCATTTCATCGCCTCTTCCATCAATACTCTTAGATAATGATATTCTAAAAATCTTCAGGAAAATCCACGCCACCGTTTAGCGAGCTCACAGAAACGGCACTTTCCGGAATTGAACGGGAAGAATGGGTTGTGGGTAAATCCAACAAAAACGGAACTGGCGCTGTTCACAAGAAAAACAAAAATTTTCTCCTTTAACTTACCGAGGCGAAACGGCACAACGTTAATTAAGTCTCTCTTCTGAAGCCAAATATCTTGGCATGCCAACTATAACTGCAAAAGAGCTTTCGGTAGGAACTGGAGACTGTCTTCGCGTATCGCCCATGTACAATATGTACAAAACAGCCATTTAGCCGATACTAACGTATGTGGCTCTTGTTTGGTGGTAGGCGCTAAACAAAAAAAGCAATCGACGTAGTGTTTGGAAAGTACATTCGCTAGGTTCCAAGGGGACTAAGAGAATCCAATCAGCCAGACTGCTCCACGACAGTGCGAATCCAGATACCAATGTAACGATCTTTCTTGACTGCAAGGCCGTCAAAAACATTAGAATCCAATGTTATAAATTCGGAATCGTGTGGAGGTCAAGGCTCGCTGGCATCCTTAAAGCATCTTAATGTTTCGCTTTGTTGAGTCTCTGAGCACAGCGATGTTAAATTGAATGAATTTGCTGATAAGATGGCCAGGGAAAGTGAAATGGATATAAGCAAGGTGCCCAGTTCCATACGAACAACTTTTGGTAATCTTCTTAGGAAAATCGATAAATATAAGATTAAGGCAATGCACTTTCTATGGATCAACAGTGATGATTGTGAGGTCTAATGTTCCTTATAGCCATGTTTGGGTATTAAAGGAACAGCTAGTTTTTCTCAAGCTAAACAAATCTGCAGTGAAAGTGCTTTCGAGCGTCATCATAGTGGATTGCCCTTTTGCACCGATGCTTCGACAATGGCACCTTCTAGCCAGCTCGGCGCACGGTTTTTAGACGGCCTGGCAGAGGTTGAGAAGATTGAAATTTCACTTCTACTTAAGTTCTTCAGAGAAATCAAGTGTTTAGTTAAGGACTATTAGGAAGTAATGTGGTTGAACAAATGTGCCACCACCCTGCACTTCTAATGGACAAAAATGTCTTCGAGTGGATGTGTGAAGTGACAGGAAACTTTCATGCACGTACTCTTAGCCTAACCTAACCTAATGACCAGCGTTCATGAGTCATGACTCGCCGGTATGGTTATCTGAGTTAGAAGACACACACTGGAGGAAGGGTGACGTCTGCCAGCATGCAGTACTGAAAACTTATAAAGAATGTAAAGCAAAAAACTCTACATAAAAAAATATCAGCACTTTCCACTGAATCTCTACATATCTGGATATCTTAACAGGCAGATAAGGGGGCATCTCCCTAGTATGCCTCTACCAGCAACATCCATTTGTTCCATTCTTGTTGAAACGGCCAGTTTTATGCTTTGTGATAGAAATTTCTCCGCACAGGACTCGAGTGATCACAACAAATTGATGGGCCGGAACAGTGTAAAAACAACAACAACAACAATTGTCAGACCAAAAGGGAGTATGTGCTTTTTGATAGCTTCAGAATATACAGTAAAGCTCAGACTTCGGTTAGTAAATGGAAAAATTAATGCATTGCAAAAGTAGCTGGCCAATGCAAGTAATACTTGAGCTCACTGTTCCATGATGATAATTAAGATGCTTTCTCTTCACAGAAAATATTATTATCTGCATTTAATTAGCGAGACATGCTCATATTGCCTTATAAAATTGTATTTTGTTATTGATATTAGAGAAAAATTGCAAAGTTTACAAACGGCGATGGTTACTAGGACATGTTTCTAGATTTCACTTCTTCATCAGCTAGCTTCTCGGGAGCTGAGTATTGACTTCGAAATCTCCAACAGTCATACCTTATACTAGTGTAAAGGCAGATCCCTTTAAACACTCAGCCATATGAATGCCCCGCTGCTCGCTTTGCAATTGGTCTATAGGTACATTCCTTTATTCATCATTTAGGTACATACTTATTCTATATGCTTTTTAATCCTAATTGCGTGGAATAATTGTAGGCGCGCTTAAGAGCTTAGTAACATTGAATTTTTATAGTAGTGCTTTTATAAGCAGTATTTCCGCTGTTCACTGTTATATCAATATTGCCTGTATTTATAAAGGAAAATAGTTTATCAATTTATCATGATCATGCCCCCATAGCCTCACCTTTTCGTTATTAGAGATCTTCCCAAATCAAACCAATTGCTGTTCACATTGATATCTTTTCCTCATACTATCTTTCACCACTCAAATTATAGTCGATTTCATTATTCTTGGACATTATAAGAAAATATTGTAAATAACTTTACACCCTTCGCTTCACCTTGTATATAAATTTTACCTCAAAAAGGGGGTAGAAAGTGTCAATCTGTCTTGGTTGATCACTTGCCACATTAGGTGACAGTCTACTGATAAGACCATTTGGCTGATGGTCAGTCAGTCAATTTAAGTTTGCATTATCTATCTTGTGTCCGGTTCGACGGACATGACCACAAATAATGTGTTATAATGCTTTTAGGCCGCAAATTTGACATGTGCTGGCGCTACGATTGTCCGCATTAGTCGTCGCCACCACCACCCCATCCCATTTTTTTAATGCACACAAGTTCAACGCCAAGACGTTGATATGTTAATGTCCTGTAGGATTACAATGTGAATTATTTCCATTCGCGTTGTAAGCGATTATTTTCTTTTTCATATTTTTTTGTATTATTTTTATTGTGAAAAATGGTTTTTGCGCATGTAAAACATGAAAAATTATAGCTTGTCTCATCGCTTGGAAAAAGGGTTTCAGCATAAAGGGAAAAAGTCGGCATAGCTTTATATTTGTCTTGTTTTTGTTTTGCGAAGATGACATTCCCAAACGGGAAAGTAACCATTATGTAACGTGCAGGCTTGTCTATCTTTTAAGGTCAAAGTTCAGTTTTGTGTATTTGAGTTTTGCACTTGAAGAACGAAATTTGAATGGGAAAGAAAATGAGACTTTGCGTAATTAAGATGGAAATTTATGTTTTGTCATTTATTATGAAAACTTTTGTTGAATAAATTAAAAGCGCAAGAAAAAAAAGATGTTCATTGAAGCAGGAAAAGGAGAAATCACCAGCAAGAGCAGAACTCGTTATTTGTCTTCTTTTTTTGAAATTACAAACACATACATACCTTTTGGATTCCTATAAGTTCATGGAGCTTTTTTCAATTAAGTTTTTAGGCAAACAATATAAATTAGGCCATACAATAAAAAAAAAAAAAATACAAGGGGCGATACACCTCCCAAGAGATTTAGGCCGAGCTTCTCTTTCAATTTGCGTCGGACTCCTTTCATTTTGTTCTTAAAAATTGGCGGACAGTATGGGACCTACGCGTTTTACGCCGAATCCGAATGGCATCTGCAAGGCAGGTGAGTTTTTACTGAGGAGCTTTTCATAGCAGAAATACATTCGGAGAGTTTGTCAAATCACTGCTGAAAGGCGACCCCGCTTAGAAGCACTTGTTTCTAATGAACAAAATTTTTCTAAATTTTCTATGTTGCTTTGCCCGGGACTTGAACCCAGGAAGCACGCTACGGCGGCGGCCGCCAAATGGTGTCTCTCTATTCGTTTGTTTCTAGATCTTCTTCCTGCCCCAATTATTATTTATGGTAATTAATGATATAATCATTCAAACTCATTCTAAGTTAAATCTGAACAGTAAATTCGGACAAAAGAAGAACGCAAAAGGAACGAAACATGAAAAATTTATTTGATAGGCAGAATAACGTAAAAGGAGCGAAACAAGAAGAACTAATTCGCTCCATAACAGAACCAAATCAGAACCATTATTTTGATCTAAAGACGTACAGACAATAAAACGACACTAGAACAATTACTTAGATCTGAAGCAAAACCCAAAAAAACGCAGCCAGAACTATAATTTTGATGTAATAACCGAAAAGGAACGAAATCGGAAACATTTATTTTATTGAAATAAGAACCAGAAGGGACGAAACCAAAAATCCTATTGTGACCTGTAAAAGAACCGAAAATGAACAAAAAATTAACTAATATATTTATCTCTGGCGGCCACCGTGGTGTGATGGTAGCGTGCTCCGCCTACCACACCGAAGATCCTGGGTTCACGCCCCGGGCAAAGCAACATCAAAATTTTAGAAATAAGGTTTTTCAATTAGAAGAAAATTTTTCTAAGCGGGGTCGCCCCTCGGCAGTGTTTGGCAAGCGCTCCGGGTGTATTTCTGCCATGAGAAGCTCTCAGTGAAAACTCATCTGCCTTGCAGATGCCGTTCGGAGTCGGCATAAAACATGTAGGCCCCGTCCGGCCAATTTGCAGGGAAAATCAAGAGGAGCACGACACAAATTGGAGGAGAAGCTCGCCTTAGATCTCTTCGGAGGCTATCGTTCCTTACATTTTTTTTTTATTTATCTCACAAGGAACGGAAAAAGAACGTTGTCAAACCCTTGGTTTTTTTTATGAAAAAGAACTGGAAGGGGCCAAAACCAGAACCATATCATGGTCTAAGAAGGTACCGAGAAACAACCAAATCAGAACCATTTGTTTTGATCTGAAAAGCAAACGTAAAACAACGAAACTACACCATTTAGAGCTGTAAATAAGAAAGCGTTACTTGGAAATAAGAATAGTCGATTGTAAATGAGAAACTGTCATATAGAAATGAGAAAGCATAAACTGAATATGCGAAAGCGCCACTTGTAATTGCGGGAAGCTCGTAGATTCATTTATTTCTCATCAAGTGTTATTACCCTTAGAGAATGTGCCCGTTGCCGCATACATAACTTATCTTTATAACAATTTTGTTATTATCATATGACGCTTTCTCATTTACAATTGACTAATCTCATTTAAAACTGATTATTCTCAATTAAAATTGACGCTTTCGAATTTTTAATTGACGTTTTCTCATTTAGAACTGACTATTCTCATTTCCATATGAAGTTTTCGCATTTGCAATTGACTATTCTCATTTACAACTGTTATTCTCAGTTACAATTGACGCTTTCGAAATTTCTTTTGATGATTTCGCATTTACTGTTGCTTATTCTCATTTCCATATAACACTTTCGCATTTATATCTGACGCTTTCTCATTTACGACTGCAATTGGTGTAGGATCGATACTTTGGTATGAAAAATAACCAAAATAAAACGTAACCGGGGATTTTACGTTGACCTGAAAAAGAACCGAAACCAAAAAGGTGTTCGGCAAAAGTTTCGGTCCCAAATAGTTTGCGGAAATTACAAAATAACCTGCAATATCTTGAATCAAGAGTTTGCATTAGATCTTCGAAAACTACCACCAGATAAGGGAGCTCCCATCCTTCCCCAACTTAAGCTTTCCTTGATTGTTTTAAAATCACTTTAAGAAGTCTTTATCCCTCTATATTCTCCTTAAACCTTCCACCTCCATTGCCACATTTTCTCCCACATCTATTCCTTTCTCTTGCCTTCGCCTGTCCTCATTCCTTCCCATGATCTGTTTCTTCGCCTTCTTCTCCCCCTCTCTCTATTTCGCTCTTGTCCTTCAGGTTTATAACTCTCCCCCTTTTCCGTCGTTCGAGTAATATGAAGTCTTCCAAATATATCAGCCAATGGTTAAATGGAAAAGAATGTTATTCATCAATATCCCAAACTTGGTGGAGTTAAAGCTTCTTAGTTGGAAAGATACCTTTCTCTATCGACTAACAAGATTTACGAGTCGTAAACATTGCGCTTAGTACAAATAAGTAAAATCAGAGCTTGAATTTAAGATTTCCCCTTCTGTTGTTTCAAAAAATGATTATAATGCAATATTTTTTACACTATAAGAGCACAACAAAAACAACAGGTCCGAAAATCAGCTGATCCGTGTGAACCCTTTTGGGTTACTTTTTTTTTGCTGTCAAAGGAAAATTAAAGCGAAAGAAATCACTGATTTTTAAATGCATCGAAAATTGGTGCACAGAAAGAAATGATTGGAGGTAAGGTTAACCTCTTATTAAGAAGCTGCGTAAAATAAATCCACAAAAATAAAAAAGTAGTGCGGCCGCTATCAAGGTCAAAATTAAAAGGATAGACGAAATGCGAGCGGCATTAACGCAACGTAATTCTCATAAATAATGATGATTGCTTTCTGTTTCTTCATTTTCTGTTTAAATTCACACTACTGTATATACCCAAATAATGATTTTATTTCTTACATAACAGACATATTACAGAATGCAACGTTTATAGGGTGATTCAATTGTATACTCGGTTGATAAAAAATTCTTACTTATATTGCCAGCAGATTTAACATACTCAACGCATTCGCAGCAAAAAGGATTGAAATCGATGGTTATGTAGCTATAGAGGGCCCCAAAATAGATATAAGAAAAGTTTGTGGTGAACTTCTTAGAAAAATTGGTGCCTACAGTAATAGAGCCACTAACGTATAATAAGCCAACGTAAGTGAAAAGGAGCTATATTTATTCCCCCAAACTGGATAACCAAACTGCCTTTAAGGGGCTTTGCACAGTGCATACACCTTGGCAATTCTTAGTCCTCCACATTTTGAAGTAAGTTAAGTCGATTACAAAGACATGCAACCAATCAGCCAATCAGAGCTTATAACAGCCTTGAGCAACCCCACTCGGTGAGATACTCGCAAAGCTATTAGGCTGGCTGCACATTGATGCCCAAACCTTTTCTACGCATGTAGAACAAATTTCTAGAATCAAGCACATTTACTGTATATGGAGGATAATTCAACTCAAGGATAATCTTGGAATATAATACCGCAAGACCTATGCTCGTATAAGTAATTATGGACATCAATGATACCAATTACACCGTCAAGATAATTCACTCGAGGCTCAAAAGCTTCCTTTCAAGTTAGGCACATGGCATACTAATGAATGGTCTGAGAGATCGATGACTCTCGTTCTGCAAAGCGCAGTGACCAACATCCGTCATAGGCACATCATTTTTTCTGAAAGTTTCTAAGACGACATATCCGTAGTCATAATGGAACGCTACTGCGAGGTGGCAACAGCTAGCAAAAACCGAGATCGTCAATACGATCGTATGATCCAACAAGTAAAACACGAAGACCACAGCAAGTCTGATTCGATTAACTTCTATGGGCCATGTTTCCGAGAGTCCTTAGGATCCGTCTTGTAAAAGTACTGAGCCGCGAACCATGCACCCAGAAACATGAGTTGTCCTGTTTGCAGCCTGGACATTGCCAATGAAAGTGAAAGATCTAATCGTCTTCCTCCTTATCCTGACAGCTTCTGCAGAGGGAGCTTATTGGTATACGCGACCGTTAGAACATCAGTGAAATGGTGCAACTACATGTGATGACATCTGTGAGTACCCTCACTGAAGATTATACTTAGATTCAGAGAGAAGCTAGTTTTTTTTTATCCAAACACATCCACAGAAGAGCCAAAATTAAATAAGCAACATATTTGGGAAGGCTGTTCGCCAAACGTCTGTATCCTGGTATTAATACTGACGAAGAAACTAAGTGGTATAAAAGCGACGCATTCAAATTGATAATCAATCAGTTGGACTTTAGCACGTTGCAAGTAAAGTACGTCTAAAATTTTGAGTTATTTATCTCACAGTTCAGTCAGATGAACCGACAACGGATTAATCGAGGAACCCTAAAATTAGTTATAGTAGTAAAGAGTGAATACAAATACATGAGAGAATTATTCGAGAATGCGGGACCTGTATGACAAACAAGTAAGGGAACTCTAGCACACTGGCAAGCAATAACAATACAAGATAATTAGTTTGATTTTAACTCATTCTTAATTTGTATTGCACTTGTGTGTATTTCTTTGACAAATCAGTAACGCGAACTGATAACCTCCTCAGCGAATCCTTTTTATGGCTATTCCAAGGTCCTTACCGATCTAGGGGTGGGAGGGCGGTATGGCCTAAAAGGTTTCATGTGGTAATACCAAACCTTTCCAGAGATGGTCGGGCTAGTACCTTAATCTGCATCCGGCAAAGGACCATCAACATCGACAACACTCCCTAAAACCTTCGGCGAGTGTTCTTATCGCTACAACTACTAACTAAAGCTCTCCCAAAAACTTTTGCATTGAGTTTGAAAGCTTAAACAAGTTTGGAAAAAGCATTATTGTGCCACCCTTTATATTAATACGCACTATTCGTGCTCCGCATTCCTTTCTCCATTAAATGAATGGCTATACGAGGAGGTGTGCCTGTCGTTGTTTAGATTGTATAAAAACTACAAAACATGCGCTGCCATACAACGAAACATACCAAAAAACTAATTCACAAATAACCTCCAATTACAAGCAACAACAAAAATAGTATATGTAATCAAGTCGAAAATCATTATAAGAGCCAAAAGTAAATCAGGACACGGCGCAATTAGAAAAGAATTTAGGGAAAGCGGTGAAAATGAGCGGTGTGTATGTGTGTGCATTGTCAAGAAGATGGAGGGCAGACAGGTTCATACTACATACATACATACCGAACTGATTGACTGGCGGTTATGCTGTTTTTTTTTTTTTTTTGTTTTTGCGTTTCTCAATCTTTTCATTATGATCAGCTGAGCCCTCTCATTCTTTTCAAATCTAATTCAACTGAAATGAAATGAAGAAGAAAGGTGACTGTTGTATGAAATTGCGCCTCGATCTCGAATTGCTGGCCTGGGAATCAAAAAGCAAAAATAGGTCAGCAATTTTTTATAATACATTTCCACAAATTTATTGATGGCAAAAAAAAAAAAAATGATTGTAAAATACAAAGTGTAAGGCAAAAAAAGCGAAAAATTGTGAAAGCAGATAAAAATATTTAGCCCTACGATAAAAAGTCAACGATTTCCTTTCCCATAAAAACAAATTAATAACAATTTTTTTTATATAAAATGGTATTCTCTCTCATGTACGGAACGGATGAACTTAGTTTTTTTGAAAAAAAAGTAATAAAACTGTTGCTGTTATGTGCTAATGTATGAATTCATGTCGCACTATTTTGTTATCAATTTTAGACAACCATAAAACGAAACCTGGAAGGAGCGCCAAACTAAATTGCACGCACACAAACTTAGATAAATACATAAATAAGTGTATGTGTGTGAGTTCAAAAGGCGCGGGATAATTCTTTTCAATCTGATTTTTAGGAAGGATCGTTAACTTTGGACAATATCTCATATTTATTGTTCATATCCCCATATATACCAAGTGGTTCCCATCATAGTTCTCACAAGTGTTTGTGGGTTCTTCTGCTGACAAGCTATGATCATACTACATATATTACATATATATCTACTAGGTTACAAGTAATTGTATATATGTTGCAATTTTTCAATTGCCTACGGCGAAATGTTTTCAACAATAGCCTCTTCGACGGGTTTGGTCAGTTAGTTGTTTAGTTCACATTGCTGTTCTCATGTATTCTTTTGGTCAAGTGTTGCCCTTTGTTTTCTTTTTTTTATTTTGTTGCTTAGGTTGTAAGTTATCTTTTCATTAGTCAACATTTAACACAAATTGTTGCCAAATTGTTTATGTTCATTTATCACATTTAATGATTTATTTTGTATTTATATTTTATTGCAATTTCGTTGGGGAGGACAATTGTTTGTGTGTTTCAAAGAATTGATTGGTGACTTGGTGTAATGTGCCGAATTTTTCTGGACTTATTTTTAAGTAGACATGTCGTCCAAAGTATATATCTTTTATACCCATAAGTAGAGCTGCTCAACCCCTATACATTTATAGCACTTTTGTTATACTCAGCTGAGCAGGGCCCACAGAGTATATTAACTTTGTTCGCATAACGGTAATACGTAACGGCATAAACTAATCGAGATAGATATAGACTTCTATATATCAAAATAATCTGGGCGCAAAACGAAATTTATTTAGCCATGTCCGTGCGTCCGTCCGTCCGTCCGTAAACACGATAAATTGAGTAAGTTTTGAGGTATCTTGATGAAATTTGGTATGTAGGTTCCTCGGCGCTCATCTCAGATCGCTATTAAAAATGAACGATATCGGACTATAACCACGCCCACTTTTTCGATATCGAAAATTTCGAAAAAACGAAAAAGTGCGATAATTCATTACCAAATACGGATAAAGCAATGAAACTTGGTAGGTGAGTTGAACTTATGACGCAGAATAGAAAATTAGTAAAATTTTGGACAATGGGCGTGGAGACGCCCACTTTTAAAAGAAGGTAATTTAGAAGGTTTGCAAGCTGTAATTTGGCAGTCGTTGAAGATATCATGATGAAATTTGGAAGGAACGTTACTCTTATTACTATATGTATGCTTAATAAAAATTAGCAAAATCGTCGTTCTCACGCCCACTTTTTAAAAAAAAATTTTTTTAAAGTCAAATTTTAAAAGAAAAGTTAATATCTTTACAGTATATAAGTAAATTATGTCAACATTCAACTCCCGTAATTATATGGTGCAACAAAATACAAAAATAAAAGAAATTTTCAAAATGGGAGTGGCTCCGCCCTTTTTCATTTAATTTGGCTAGGATACTTTTAATGCCATAAGTCGAACAAAAATTTACCAATCCTTGTGAAATTTGATAGGGGCATAGATTCTATGACGATAACTGTTTTCTGTGAAAATATGCGAAACCGGTTGAAGCCATGCCCAGTTTTTATACACAGTCGACAGTCTGTCCTTCCGCTCTGCCGTTAACACGATAACTTGAGCAAAAATCGATATATCTTTACTAAACTCAGTTCACGTACTTATCTGAATTTGTATTGGTGTAAAAAATGGTCGAAATCCGATTATGACCACGCCCACTTTTTCGATATCGAAAATTAAAAAAATGAAAAAAATACCATAGTTCTATACCAAATACGAAAAAAGGGATGAAACATAGCAATTGGATTGGTTTATTGACGCGAAATATAACTTTAGAAAAAACTTTGTAAAATGGTTTTGACACCTACCATATTAAGTAGAAGAAAATGAAAAAGTTTTGCAGAGCGAAATCAAAAGCCCTTGGAATCTTGGAAGGAATACTGTTCGTGGTATGACATATATAAATAAATTAGCGGTACCCGACAGATGATGTTCTGGGTTCACCCTGGTCAACATTTTGGTCGATATCTCCAAAAGGCGTCCACCTATAGAACTAAGGCCCACTCCCTTTTAAAATACTCATTAACAGCTTTCATTCGATACCCATATCGTACAAAGAGATTCTAGAGTCACCCCTGCTCCACCTTTATGGCGATATTTCGAAAAAGTGTCCACCTATAGAACTAAGGCCCACTCCCTTTTAAAATACTCATTAACACCTTTAATTTGATACCCATATCGTACAAAGATATTCTAGAGTCACCCCTGGTCCACCTTTAGGGCGATATCCCGAAAAGGCGGTCACCTATAGAGCTAAGGATCACTCCCTTTTCAAATACTCATTACCACTTTTCATTTGATACCCATATCATACAAACAAATTCTAGAGTCACCCCTGATCCACCTTTATGGCGATATGGCGTCCACCTATAGAACTATGGCCCACTCGCTTTTAAAATACTCTTTAATACCTTCCATTTGAAACCTATGTCATGCAAACACATTCCAGGGTTTCCTTAGGTTCATTTTGCTAAATGGTGGTTTTCCCTTATTTTGTCTCCAAAGCTCTCAGCTGAGTATGTAATGTTCGGTTACACCCGAGCTTAGCCTTCCTTACTTGTTTTTGTTTTGCGCTGAAGAATAAGCGCAGATACAAATTCCCACTTTGAATAAAAAAAAGTTCATAGCACTCCCGAATGCCCTCGCATATAAATTCGAATCATATGAAAGTGCCTGAATTTCATATGAAAGTGCACAGAATAAGCACTTCCATATGAAGCCAAGGCACTTTGGTTTGATATTCAAATTTACACCAAAAATTTTTTCAAAAATATTGTAGCACAAAACAAAAAAATATAAATAAATGAAAAGCGCGATAATCTCCGAAGAGATTTAAGGCCGAGCTTCTCTTTTAATTTGCGTCGTGCTCCACCGAAAGCTTTTCATGGCAGAAATACCCTCGGAGTGCTTGCCAAACACTGCCGAGGAGCAACCCCGTTTAGGAAAATTTTGTTCTAATTGAAAAAAACTTGTTTCTAAAATTTTGATGTTGCTTTGCTCGGGGCGTGAACCTAGGATCTTCGGTGTGGTAGCACTAAACAAATTTTAATTCAAAATTTATTCGCCAAGGCGACCATCAAAAGTGTTAAGTGTTTAAATTAAAGTAACTTTTTTTTTTCAATTTAAAAAAATTTCAGTGTACATATAATTGCGTATATGTATTGTGATTTGCACTTCAATATACAAATTTTGGAGAAGCCCTGCCCATAAGTTTTACATAAAGGTCTATTCAGGTTTTTACAAAAATAATTCAAATCAAACTGTTAAAAGTTTGAGCCAAACACTGTTAAAAGTTTGAGCCTAAACTTTAGGCTTTTTTGTACCAAACCATATGTGAGCTGTCTACAGGTCGTGTAGACATTCACTGGATCAGGACCATGCGCCCTACCCACTGAACCATCACATCTGTATAACAAAAGATATCATAATAAATCAAATCGCACAAATCAATACAGCGATCAACCCAAAACATAGAAAAGTGCGGAGATTTACTTTTGTTGTTGTTGTTGTATTAACGATGAGTACACTCTCCGAAGGTTTTGAGGAGTGTTATCTATGTTCATGGTCCTTTGATCTATCCTCAGATCCGGTACCTTTTGGTAATAAGCACGATTAAAAAACTATCCCGACCATCTCGGGAAGGATTAATATGATCACATTAAACCTTATAGGCCATCCCGCCCACCTCCTGGTTCCATGAGGAAATTGAGGTCGCCAGAGCCTCGCCTGTTAAATATGTGTACTCGTAAAGCTCGGTCGCGAGAAACCGAGTTTCCGATTTATCGAGTCTCGGAATTATCGCTTGCGTCCGATTAGAAATCGTAAGCTCCATTTGTTGAATGGCTTCAAAACTCTCCCGGAAACAATCACGAAACTGTCCTAAAATAGTCCCTAACTGCGTAACGACGAAAGTTCCTTTTCTTGTTCAAAAACTATATATCGAAAGTTGAGTGGAATATCATCTTATCTCAGCTGTGGTTTCCAAACCGACATATTTCAGAATTTGTTTCAAAACTAAGTTTCGCCCAAATACCTAATGATTGCAGGATTTCGGCGATTCTTAAATCAATTATACATTGTAGTAGTAAATTCATCAATTGAGCTAAAATTTTGGATATTAGGGATGCGAAAGAGCTGAAAATATTGTTTTAATCGTGGCGTCTTCTTTTAAATCTCGATCTCGAAAAAAATGTAGTGTGCCAAT
The DNA here is from genome assembly GCF_040869045.1 of Eurosta solidaginis. Lineage (NCBI taxonomy): Eukaryota > Metazoa > Arthropoda > Insecta > Diptera > Tephritidae > Eurosta > Eurosta solidaginis. The sequence continues at coordinate 269,717,173 of NC_090319.1, read as the reverse complement.
TGTGGCAGAACTCCAACTCTGGATTAAATGAGGAAATGTTTAGGCTTTCAAATTGCGAAAACACCAACCACAACCTGCAAAAACGAGCGAAAGCTCATATGCGTTAACTTCAACTGCAAAGGTAGCCCTCGGCTGAATTGTTTCTTAAAATCAGTTGTGTCTATTTGATATGTGAAATGACGTAATTCCCCTTCCCACTTGTCTCAACCTCTTCATTTATCAAGTTTTTTTCATAGCATGAAAGCTCCCCAAGAGTTTTATAGTCCTTCCTAAGTCGGACGCTTTCAGAACATCTTTTATAAAGCGTTTCTTTGTTCTCTTTGATAATACCACCCCTGCTTGAATTACTTCAACGGAAATGTTATACATTTTTCTCTAAGCTGTATTTGAGATAAGATTATCTGGAAACAGAAGTACACATACTTTTTAAGACAAACATCTTAGACGGAAATGCATATCAGTAATGTTTGTACGACAACTTCCAGACACATAAACTTGAGCTGCTGCAGGGTTATACCAAATATATAAGCCGCCGATGCTGCTTTTTGCACATAGTAAACACTCACTTCAAAAGGGGCACACCTTAAAAGTGATTATTTTTGAGATTACATGAAAAATTCAGTAATACGATACGATATCATGTGAACTTGCAAGAGTTCAATAAGTTTGAGTTAAGTCTATTTTAGAGTACAGATGAAAGGTGTGATTAAATGCAACGCTTAACACATTTCTTATCGCTATCACCTGACAGGAGATAGGAAGGCGTAGCGCATTAGTAGCAAGTACCTATTTGGATATACACGGTAATAAAATTTGGCAAGTTTATGTTAAAGCTTCTAGTGCAGCCGTGTGGGTTGAAAATCATCACTTCAGGTAGATAATGAATGAAAAAATTTTGTCGAAACTATTGTATTTTTGTAAGTCGTTATAATGGGATAGCCCGGCCATGGGTTTGGTTAATCGATTTGTGCAATAAGTCACAACAGTCAATTGCGAGCATAAAACCGGGGTCAACCTTTGCGACACTTATTTCTCGCAACGCCGTGACCGTCATCCTTTTCCTCTGCTTCTAAATACTGGTGACATTAAGAATACTTTGGAAGTCGAAACGCTTCTTCCATTCCCATAAAATGGCAAAAGCAGCCAAACCTTTGCGCTTTTATAATTTGTCTCCTAGTTCATAACTGTTTGATTCGTAGGGAATAGAACCATATATCTTCCGTCGAACTCTTCTTTCGAATACTCCAAGAGCCATCCTATCTTCTCACAGCACCATGAATGACTACCAGTTATACCTCAGGGCAGGTATGATGAGAGAATTTTAGATCATAATTTCTATTCGTCGGGAGTGGAAATCCTTTCTTAATTACCTGCTCTTATGGGTTACCATATTTCGAGCCACGGCGCACGCAATCAACCTCACCCGGTAGGCAGATTTTGTAATGAAGACCATGAATTTTCCAACTCTGAGGCAAATTTTTTTTTGAAACCATGTCTAGGTTTTGCGCTTGACTTTTTCTGGCCACTGCAGCAAAAGTCACAAGGTCTTTTTGTCCTTTTGTCTTGCATCGTCCATCAGTCTTCCAGTATGGCGATAATGTTAGTCTTTTCCTTCACAAGAAAAACAACTAGTGCTAGCGACCGTACCTCATGGTGAACAGATAATGCAAGTTGTTCGATAGTAACTTGCATTTCCATGAGTCGCACCAAAATCCTCAAGTTTCTCACTGGCAGGATTTGTGTCAAGGACAAAGATAGCTACTTATACTGCACAAACAGTTTCTGTTAAATTCACGGCAACGTAGACACCCTAACAAACACCTGATTGATGCGCGTTCGTCTCTGAGGAATACTAGGCGAAATTTTCGCCAGGAGTACGAAGAGACCCCGCATACAAGAATTCAGCCGACCGAACTAAACAAGCATGAAAAGGCCATTCGCCTCATCGAAAAAGCTTTATACGGCTTAGCGCCGGACGAAGGTCTTTCTCAGAGGGATAGCGAACTTCAAGGGAGACTTAGGTAACTCTGGCGCAACTTCGATCTGGATACTGAGGTTAAACTCTCTGCGGCTTCTCTACTTTTTCAGCAAGAGCAAGTGTTCTAGGGGTTGTTTACCGTATCCTCTAAAACCTTCTGCAACTGTAACCTACCGATTCGATCCCTCACATACACGGAACTGAACATCAGTAGTAAAAGCATTCTTTATACATATGATTACTAGTTGAAGGAAGACGTTATACTGAAAAAAGTTCAATTTCTTAAGGGCCACCTTAATATTCATTAGACTTTAGGTCCCCATGCGAACTAAAAGCTTTAAGGCGGTCTTTTGCAACCAGACTAATGTACGTACTTATGTATATTAGGTTGGCCCTTATAAATCGTACATACGATTTTTTCCAGTCTCACCCCTACAAACGTTAAAACCTGGATCAAAAATATCAAATAAAAATTTTGATCCTAATTTGTCAAACTCAAGGCGGCCACCGTGGTGTGATGGTAGCGTGCTCCGCCTACCACACCGTATGCCCTGGGTTCACACCCCGGGCAAAGCAACATCAAAATTTTAGAAATAAGGTTTTTCAGTTAGAAGAAAATTTGTCTAAGCGAGGTCGCCCCTCGGCAGTGTTTGGCAAGCGCTCCGGGTGTATTTCTGCCATGAAAAGCTCTCAGTGAAAACTCATCTGCCTTGCAGATGCCGTTCGGAGTCGGCATAAAACATGTAGGTTCCGTCCGGCCAATTTGTAGGGAAAAGCAAGGGGAGCACGACGCAAATTGGAAGAGAAGCTCGGCCTTAGATCTCTTCGGAGGTTATCGCGCCTAACATTTATTTTTTTTTATGCTGACTCAAAAACTCCAATTGAATTTTATGATTTTCTATCGCCAAATTCGATAGCACTATAGTTGGAGATAAAACATATCTTAACTTTGACCCCTGTTCGACACCCTTTAGCCGTCCCCAACTGAGACCTCTCAAAAAAGAACGTACTTTAAAAGTTTAGATGGCGTATGTGGGCTATCAATGCTTAGCATAACGGGGATTCAGAAAACATACACGACTGCTGCACTGTATGTCATTCTGCACCTTCCACCTGTAATCTTGGTGGCGAAGAACATAGAGCTAAGAGCTGTGTAGATACTCAATGCCTTGGGGCAGCTTGAGCGCAGACCATACGGCCATAATAGTGTATTGGACGGATGACTACCTAGTTCCTTACCTGCGCTTCAATAGGGTTTTTTATAGCCAAGATAGACGTGGAAGGTTGGCGTAAGGGCGATACAGGTGCATTTTGATGGTTCCAAAATAAAGGAAGGAGAATGGTCCGCGGTATTCTGCGCAGATACGAAAATAATCAAATCCCACAAGCTGCCAGATCATTGTAGTGTTTTTCAGGCGGAAGTACTGGGCGTAAATAAAGTAGTAGAAACACTGGAGGAAAATAGTTCGGACAGCAAACCGCAATTAAGACTATAGTCTCGCATAGTACAACTTCTAAAAGTGTAAGCAATGCTGGGTAAGAATCGATTCTATATCTATATCTTAACAGGACGTTCCAACCAAATTGGACGAGATTAAAAGAAGGCGAGAGAAACACATGCATGTGCAGGCTCGAAAGGAGTGGAACCAAGCATGGGGCTGCATAGTGTCAAAGATCATGTGCAGGTCTTACAACCTTAAATTAACAAAGTTACTCTTATCATTGAAACGAGGGGGCTGTAGGCTCAGTGATAGTAGATGTATGAATTGCGGGTTAGCGGAGGAAATCAGCGAACACGTTTTGTGCTCGTGCTCTGTGCTCGCAAGGTTAAGACTCCAGCTATTAGGAATAACACAGCCATCAGATCTAGAAGCAGCAAGTAGCACAGGTCCTTGAAAGCCCCTACTATTTGCCAAGAGGCCGCAGTTATTTTGTAATACAAGTCCTGGTTTCTGATAGGGGTTTTCAGTTTGTTCGTTGAGCAATGTTCTGGTAGCACTATGGACTCATTCAGTGTATGTGAGGTATTCACGGATCAGCCAGTTCAACCTTATCTAACCTTATTGAGACCAACATTTACATGTCATGTTTTTGATATAAGTATTATCGTCTGAAGGGGTAAGACTGGAAAAGTAATTCATTTGTTTTAAAAGGACCGCCCTAATGTACAAACATATATATTTTCATTCATTAATTTACAAATTTTTCTACCAAAATAAATTGCTTGTTTGTAATACTCAATGAAGTATGTATGTAAGTAGTTACATACATATATGCGCATGTGCAAATGCATTTGCCTGATAAAAATTGTTATTGTTGGAGCCAATTTATGAATGAACATTTTTGACTTGATTTCGTATTGCATTTTCTTATGCAAGCATTGGAGTTTGTCTTTGAATATCTACAGACATATCCACACATATGAATAAATATGTATGTATATTCACTTACTTATGAATACCTTGTTTATTTATTTTTTCTTTGTATGCAAACAAAAGCGAAAAAATATATGTACAACAAAAAAAATCTTGTTTCCATGCAGTTATTTGTGGCTTATCAGTCGAATTCATGTGCGCTTAAATGACTACGACCTTGGTATCCATTTTTTTTCTTTTTCATTCTTGCTTTATGCCGAATTGTGTACAAATTTATTAATCATAACTATATACATACATATATTACTTGGCTATTATTAGCTGTGAAATAATTTTGGTTTTATCATCATTAATATCGGAAACGGCGGAAATACTTAACAGCCTGTGGCCCCACTCATTCTTTGTCCGATTTGAAGCAGAGCAGCCAGGGTTTGTATGCGCACTGGAGCACGTGCCATAAACCTTTTAGGCTTTGAATTTAGCAAAATTGCAACTGATAAGCAATTCAAGATTTATTATTCACACATAACCCTGTAAAAAATCGTGAGATGAATCCGTAAGGAGAGCGGTCTGCGATTGATCCCTTTTGTCCACATTGGGGTATTACTGATCCCCTCTATTTCCTTTTTGGTATATTTGGCATCAGTCAGTTTGAAATTTGTGTAGGCAATTGAAAAAAATAAAAATAAAATAACAAAAAAAAAAATTATAATAATAAATAACAGCAACGAAAGGAATACAATAAAAAGATTAAATGTGATTGAATATCTTTATTTAACAAAAAATGAGTTAAGTACCGAACCTAAAATACTAGGACCATATGTTGCATTATCGTGATATTTGCTTTGTTTTTATTAGAACATCAATACAAGAAAAAATGAAGAATATTGTATTAGAGTTTAAAAAATGATAAAATCCGTAGGAAATTCCATACATGTAGAAAGAGGACTTGTCAGACAGTACCCATAGGCGAACAAAAGAGACTTGTGTGACTGGCTGTAGAGGTACGAAGAGGATATTGCAAAAAGGATCTGTCCGGGTACTGTAGGGGTATAAAGAGGACCAGTCCGACACTACTCGTTGAGGCTTAAACAGTTACAATTTGTCTCAGCATAGGACATGCTCAAACAAAAGGACCACCTCAACCCATACAGAGAGGCCATAACTTGGTATAGTCGCATACTCATTTGCGACTCATCCCGAGAAACGCGTGTCACTCTACCTCAACTTCAATCTCGGTACTGTAACAGGTTAAACTCTTACCTTTCCAGAATCAACCCCGGCATACAAAATATATGTCCTGCTTGTAATGTGACCCCGCATAACACCAACCATCTCGTTAGCTGTATTATGGAACCAACGCCTCTAACAGCCCTCTCATTATGGTCCACCCCTGTTGAAACAGCAAGTTTCCTTGCACTCCCGTTAGAGAACATTGATGACAATTTGTGATCGGTCGTACCTATGGGATGGGACGAAGCACTGCTACAACAACTACAACAACTCATTCCGGAATCATCCTAGACTAGTCCCCTATTTTCCAGGGAATTTAAATAAATACATACATACTTATGTATGTACATATGTAAAAAATTTTTGTTTTTGTGTTTTATTTGCACTAACGGCTAAAACAAATATTTGCGCAAACAATCAATGTTTATATATGTACAAATATACTCAAATAAATGTATGATCATCATTTTGACATAATCGGGCATTAGTGTCTTTATTGCAGCTGCTTTCAGGGCACCGACAAATTTTTGTCAAAGAAACGAAGTCATTCTTAAGAGAAATTACACGTGCCAAAGTTGATAAATATCTTTGTAAACTAAACTAAAACATTACAAAAACAACGAAATTACGAGGAACAATTTCTAAATCTTGTAAATGGATTTTATTCATTTCAAGCTTAAGAGCATACAAAACAAGTAAGAGAGTCTAAGTTCGGATGAAACCGAACATTATATAACCAGCTGTGCAGTTGAAACGCTGTTGTTGATTGCTTTGTATGGTTAATAGTGTTATAAGGCTGGGCAATAATGCATATGTATATGGTTCTATTCTGGTACACATTTTCGTTCAAAACAAGCAGCAGAGGCTACCACTATTGAGCTTCAGCGGGTAAAAAAATGCAATTCAACAGTTGTAGCAATGAAAAAATGTTTATGTGAAATTTCGTTAGGATTGGGAGATTTTTGTTACTTATGCCATAAAAGTATTTTGGAAAAAAGTAAAAAATGGGCTCATTTCCAAAATTTGTTTGAGTTTTGTTCTTAGCTCAGCCATACGACGACTGAGGTAGAATATCAGTCAAATGGAGTTTAATACCATAGAGTTATTGCAAACATGTTTAAGGTTAGACTTTTAGGAAAAGTGGGCGTGGTCTTTAACCGATTTTAATTATCTTCACTCAGTCTATATAATTTGGCAAGGAAAATGTCAATGTAATATCCTTAACGGCTTTTGATTTACGGCTTGTTAAACTTCCAAATTTTCTTCTTCTAAATGTGGGTGGTGCCACGCCCATATTCCAATATTATAAAAACAATCCAGCTACCAAATTTCATTAGCTTAGCGGTATCGAAAATGTGGGCGAGCCCGTATATTGAATTTGCTAAATATATCTCAATATTTGCTCAAGTGATCGTGTTAACTGACGGAGAGACGGACGGACGGACATGGCTTAATAAAATTTTTTTCGATACTGATGATTATGATAAATGGAAGTCTACATCTATCGGAATTGCTTTATACCTGTACAATCAACCGTCATCCAATCACAGTTATAATACCCTGTGTACAAGTACAGCTCAGTATAAAAAATGATCATCCCATAAAAGCTAATAATAATAATTTGTATGGCCCTTCTCAGAAATAATGTAGATTGACATCTAATCGCAGGCATAAACATAAAGTATATTATGTTGGGATACATAACCATAAATATGTATATATGTACATTAGGGTGCGTCAAATAACTTTCTTCTTAATTTTTCCTTTTCCTTTAGACTTCATTATCTACATATCTCATGATGAGTACGAAAAATTACACTGAAGATGGCACAACGCCAGACCGGTTTTCCTGCAGTTCAAATCTGAAAAGGGAGTACGCAGAATCCCTCCTATTTACATCAATTAGTAGTAGGCACAACCAACTCAGACACGTCCGTTAAGTTGCAAAATTATCGGCCAGTAAGGCTGAAACTATTTCAGTAAGCAGGTTAATGACCTTATCAATGTTAAGGCTGACATCAGTCACTACCAAGAGATAGGAAGTATGAGGCAAAGCATGAAAAAAGGACTACAGCAATTGTGTTCGATTTGTGGAAACCGAGGTAACACATATGTATGTATGAGCAATGACTTTAAAATTGTGTAGCGTAGACTAAGTAGGAGTATTTGCCCCGCCAGTCTGGATATTCAGCCTGCAGCAGATAACAGCTTTCATGTAAAGACATTAAAGATCCGGAGAGTATCAATCTTTTAATCTTGGAGAATATGTATTTTCAGCTAAGCATTCCATCCAGCCGCGGCAGTGTTTGGCAAGCACTCCGAGTATTTTCGCCATGAAAAGCTCTAAGTGAAAACTCATCTACCTTGGCATAAAACAAGTAGGTCCTGTCCCGGCGATTTGTAGGAGGTTATCACGCCTTTCATTTTTTTTATTCCATCCATCTTAGGAATCATTGGCTTTAAATATTCGAGCTTTAGTTTTGACTAAAAGCAGAAATGCTAATCAACTTGGATTTTAATTAATATATTCTTAAAGTCTGCCACTTCCTCTGATATCGGTAGGACTGAATTAACCATGTACACATTACTAACACCGCATCACCCAAAAAAGCGCGCCAGCTTCTTCTGCTTTTTGTCAGATGAAAACTTCAAGGGATACAGAACTTCCTTTTCGGAGCCTATTCAATAGGTGGGGAATACATTTTAGCACCGATACCCACAAAAAATAAGTAAAGTGTGCCAACTTTATATAGGCTGGAAAGGAATGGAATGGAAAGGAAAGGAAAGGAAAGGAAAGGAAAGGAAAGGAAAGGAAAAGAAAAGAAAGGAAAAGAAAGGAAATTAAAAGAAATGAAAGGAAAAGAAAGGAAAGGAAAAAGAGACTACTAAAATCCAAACCCGTAGAGCTACGTAGTACCTCCCTAAACTCTCCTAAATCTTCGCGCATGGCTTTTTGCACTTACTTAAAATAACCGCAAAAATATTTTGCAAAATTTTACATCACTTAAATGCAAAATTTGCATTTAAAAGAAGGAAAGAAAAGGAAAATGTAATTTTTGCATCTTTTTCGAAGTAAGTTTCATATTTAAAAAGATTTTGAATTTAAAAGATAAAATAATTTGGACTTTGCATTTTCAATAAAATTACTATTCACATTATTGTTTTTTCGGTGTATGAAAATGGAAACACAACCATCCTGCTTTTTCAGCAATATGTCACTCTACGATATTGAGATATCCGGGAGCCCATCAGGGTTAAGTTAGCTTAGGCGAACTGGCCGGTCGATGAGGACCTCACATAGACTGATTCAGTCCGTAGTGTTATCAGAAGTTTATTTTAACGACCAAACTGAAAAACCCTATCAAAAACCAGGACCTATGTTATAAAATAACTCCGTCCTCTTGGCAAATACTAGAAGGGTCCTAAGACTTAAGCCACTTGCTGCTTCTAGATCTGACAGCTGTATCACTCCTAATAGCTGGAGTCTTAGCCTGGCAAGTGCACGGCACGAGCAAGGAACTTGCTCGATCGTTTCCTCCTCCAACCCGCACTTCCTACATCTGCTATCACTGATCAAGCCTAATTTAAAAGCATGTGACGCCAGAAGGCAGTGTCCAGTCAGAATACCCGTCATGTGTGTACAGTCCTCTCTTTTTAATGATAGAAGCACTTTGTTAATTTCAGGTTGTAAGATCTACACAACACAGCCCCGCGCTTGAACCCACGCCTTTCCCGCTTGGTCGATCATGTGCACCTCTCGCCTTCGCTTAATCTCGCCCAGTCTAATTGGAACGTCTACTGAGCAAGTTTCAAGGGATGCGCCCTTTTTAGCTAGTTCATCCGCCTTTTCATTCCCATCTATTCCCATATTCCCAATATAGATGTATGCTTCTCCCTGTCCCAATTCTCTCCAGAGACTGCTTACACTCTAACACGCATTTAGATACTGTGCTATGCGAGATTATTGCCTTAATTGCTGCTTCACTGTCAATATAAAAGTTAACACGGTTGCAGCTTAAGCTATTCTCTCCCAGCGTTTCTACCGCTTTGGCTACGGCCACTATTTCCGCTTGGAAAATGCTACAGTAATCCGACAGCCTGCAGGATCTGCTTACTTCCGGATCAGTACAGTATTCTGCAGACAGTATCCTTCCTCTACTTTGGAACCATCTGTGTACACATGTATCGCCTCGTCCGCCATTTGCACACCCTTGCGCCAACCGTCCACCTCTATTGTGGCCTTAAGATCTCCCTCGAAGCGCAGATAAGGAATCAGGTAGTCTGTTCATCTTGTGATTGATGACGCTATACTCCTATGGCCATATGGTCGGCGCTCAAGCTGCCCCGAGGCACCGAGCCTGGTTGCAGTTGTTAATGCTATGTTCTTTGCTACCAGGTCTACAGGTGGAATGTGCAGTATGGCATACAGTGCATCCGTCTGGGTTGTTTTAAGGGCTCCCGTAATGCTAAGTATCGATAGTCTGCATAACCCCTCTAATTTGTTGAGGTATGTTGTTTTTTGTGTGGCTTTCCACCAAACAAGAACTCCATAGTATAGAATAGGGCTTACAATCGCTGTAAAAACCCAATTAGAAAGAGAGGGCTATAAGCCCCACGTCCACTCCAACATTCTTTTACATCCATAAAGTGCCTTTGAGGCCTTCTTCACCCTCTCCTCCACGTTCAGCTTCCATGACAGCTTTCTGTCTAGGATGATTCCTAGATATTTTGTGCAGGGTTTCTCCTGTAAGATCACCCCTCCTAAATTAGGCCTGGTCCAATTTGGGACCTTACACCTCTTTGTAAACAAGACCATATCCGTATTCTCCGCATTGACTTTCAACCCTACATTATATGCCCAGGTATGAATATCCCGAAGCGCCTGATCCATCAAAGAATTAATCGTTGGAAGGCACTTTCCACTTATGAAAACTGCAACGTCATCTGCGTAAGCCGTAAGTTTTACGGGCCCTCATCGAATCGCCTGAGCACTTGGTTGATGACCAGCGTCCACAGCAGAGGTGATAGCACCCCTCCCTGCCGTGGTGCCCTGTCCACTGATTTCGTGGCCTCGCCATCAGGGAGCATCATTAAAGTTTATTGATGCATAACCTAAGTCCTACGTCCCAGCTAAGCCATTTCCAAGATCTTTACATTGCTTGTTGGAATTACGATATCGTGCGGAAATCCACGAATGACTTTGTATGTGTGGCGAAATGCTTCGAATATACTAAAGCATCTCTATTACAATCCAAGCCGCATTCATTACTCTGGGCCCGTATTATGTTATACGGGATCCGTGATCAAAGTCAATTTTATAAATCACAATAGTTTTGAAATGATGAATCAGATTAAAGACAAATGTAAACAATTACTTTCCCGTACTCATAAGATTCATAATTAATTATCACTTTTAAGAAAAGTTTGACGGATTCATACTTATCGTCTGAGTGAAAGTGATTTTCGATATGAGATCGTAAAACACGATTCGGGTACCCGGCGTTGCTCGGGTTGGGCGGACACTAATCTAAATAAGGTATATTTTAATGCATTCCTTCCCGTTACTTTAAGTCAAGCAATCAGTATATAAGATTTTATTGATCTTCTTCAAAATGTATCTCCCAATTTTTCTCATTCTTACCGTTTATAATTTCCTTATCTTTCCCTCTTCTTTTTTTACACCCTCTACGTCTCTCTTTCCTTTTTCTTAGATCCCTCATTCCTCTAATTTATCATTCTTTGCTTTATTTTTCAAATTTTATTTTGTCACACACAATTCATACTCAAAATCTCATAACTTAATCAAAATATTGTAGCTGCAAAATTTTTGTCTATCATCTCATATAGACAGCTATTTTTACAATGGAATTCTTAAATTTAATAAAAACTTTTAAATCACTCAATGAATCGCTTTAAATTTTTGTGAATTCAATGCTATGACCAAACCAAAGTTCTGAACTTAAGTATGTATATGGCGTATGAGTAACTTTTGCTGACATACAAAATTTGTCGCACCACCCAGTGGCGCACGTGAAATCAAAAAAAAATATTTTTTAATTTAAAATTCTTAGTTCTGAAATATGAAAAACCGTCGTCTTGATCGAAGGAACATATAGCCAAAATTTGGTGATGATTGAAGTGTGGGAAATACTTTTCCTTAGGGAACACACACACACAGTTTCAAATTATTTCTAAAATAAAAAAATGTTGAAGAAATGTAAATTATTTTGAGTTCAAATTTGATATTGGTTTGTAAGTCAAAAATAAGCGTTGTAATCAATTTCTGTCTTCTTGAGCTATTAAAAGATGTCATTACTTCGTCTCTGAAAGAGTTGTATATACTTAAATATCAATTTCCATAGTCTGGCCGAAAGCACTTCTATCGACGGTGTTTCACACCAAAAGTACCATTCGAGGTTGTGGGTGAGAACTTTTTGTCTAGTGCAAATACTACCAACCCTAATGTATATATGTGGATACGCATTTGGAGTTTGTACACTGAAAGAAAAAGACTGGTAAAATCAACCGAAATACGGGTCAATTCAACCGAGATTTCTGTCAATTTTTATCCATTGCAACAAGATGTTGAATCAACTGCGCACAAATTGTTGATTCGTAATTGACTGTTTTAATAGTCAAATGAACAAAAAAAGTTGTTGCGGCAGCTTTGTACGAAAGTACCTATGTTGCGGCATTTGCCGGGCAGATGAGTTTTCACTAAGATCTTTTCATGGCAGAAATACACTCGGAGTGCTTGCAGAACAGTGCCGAGGGGCGACCCTGCTTAGGAAAATTTTCTTCTAATTGAAAAACCTTATTTCTAAAATTTTTATGTTGCTTTGCCCGCGGTGTGAACCCAGGGTATTCGGTGTGGTAGGCGGAGCACGCTATCATCACACCACGGCGGCCGCCATATACATACGTAAATATGTGTATACATATAATACACAGGATACATAACTACAAAGTAGAGAGCGCAGTAAGCGTAAAATTCTCATTGAAATTTGTTCATGTATTGACTGTTGATCGCTGTTGAAATGACCATTGAGATCAGTTGTGTTAACAAAAAAATCAGTTAAATTGTTTAGGAATCTGTAAATTTTACAGAATATTGTTAACTTAAGAGCGACAATTTCTCTCCTGTTGAAATGACTAAACTAATTTTTCGCTTGACAAAGAACACGGTCGAATTAACCATAATTCGATCAATTTCACCGAATCTCTGTTAAGTCAAGAACAACAGAACCGATTTTTTGATTTTACTAGCACCATTTCTTTCAGTGTACAGCTAAAACAAAGTGTAGTTCTCACGCAACCCCAACTGGCATTCTTGGGTCACAAACATCAATCGAAATACGCAAAAATATTAATTTAAATTAATTCTCCATTTAACCATGTTTCCTAAAATATACACAACATATGGACATCTTGGCATACCCTTTCAAATTCACTTAATATAAAGCATTTGTTATACTACGCTCGAATTGAAATGTTGTTTACAGAAACGCTAACAAATATTCCACAACTCATTAGATGCCCTTTTTGATTAATTTGAACATACAATTTTATTTACATATGTATATGTTTGTAAAATGCTCGTATATTTGTCAAAGAAAACACAACGAAAGCAAGCATTTGCCCTGATATCCGGTAACACAGAACGATGTTGCATATTATCGACTGCTGAGTGTATATAAACCTCACTCAGCTGCCGTTTCGAAGACGTCTTGTTTAAGTAAACCCTTAAAAAATCCCACCTCGATTTTTTTCAAAAACGCTCAATCGCAGCTTAAATTAAATATTTGGGCTAAGGTGGTGTGCCTGTAAATAGGATAGGGCGTACGTCGAACTAATTCAAATAAAGGACTTTCTTTAAGAAAATTCTGGGATGGTAATGTTCCACCAACTATTCACTAAAGTCCTGAATACAAGCAAAAGGCCGAACGTACTCGAAAACATAGAAATTTACATACAGAAAACATTCGACAAGAAACAAAGTAGTCACACAGGTACAATAACAAACAAACACAACACGATAAGCGCACCAAAGCAACAAACCCACAAAGAAGGTCAAACGACTAGAATTACTCACTTCTACCTGCTTCAGCCAGCCACACAAATCAATCAGTAAAAACCACACTCGGTTCTGAATGAACACACAGGACATACATATACACAAACATCCAGTTTGACAATACTTGCTCATATACTTACGAGCTCTAAATACAAGACAAACGACAACAACAGATCAGAACGAAAATTGATACTGATGATGGTACAACGCCGCACCGGTTTTTACTTGAACTCAAATTTGACAAGGGATGACGTATAATCGTTCCAATATACTTCAAGGTCCCGAGTTCTTTGGAGAAATGTTGAATAGCAACATTAAAAAAGTTGTAGATCTAAAAATCGGCTAACTTAAACTATGTTCACTAATATGAAGCCACATTTGTGCCACGTGGGTTAGATAAGGTTAGCTTAAAGTGTTCGGCTCCGCTGCCCAATCGGAGACACACGTAGGCCATTGTGGCCCGTTGCGATACTACGAAGGAGCCCTTGTTTCCCTTCTGTAGATCGTGGTTCATACACACATGAAGCTAAACCAGCGCGTTTGCCCAATGAAGCGCAGAATTTAGTTTATGTTTGCGAATTCCAACTCCGCAATGCACCCAAAGAAGTGTCTGTGGAGACATCCGTACCTGGTCTTCGACAAGGCGAGACAATGTCATAAATAATGCTCTACTCTTTCTATCTCTTCCTTCTCCCTGCAGCTGTGGCGGAAGTCATTTATATGCAGGTCCATATTAGCCGCATGGGCGCCCATAAAACAGTGACCTGTTAGAATACCCACTAATGTCCATGCGTAAGGGATTAACGTATCAAATTTTGGAGTGGTATTGTCGTATTTTGTGTCGTATATACTTCGGCTATTTTAGGACTGTTTCATCAACATTTCGGGATGCATTCAGGCACACTTGAGGATTTTCTAAGTATCATTTCGAAACTATTCTGCTGCAATTTTTAAGCAGTTTAAGATCGGTTCTTCACTATCTTCGGAATCATTTCGATATTACTTCAAGACCTATTTTTGGACCGATTTCAGGTTCACCTTGGGACTATTTTAGGTATCAATTTTGGGACAAATTCGGAATCATTTCGAGATTATTTGAAAGTGTTCGGGATTATTTAAGTTATCATTTCAGGACAATTACTAAATCATTTCGAGATTATTTCACAATCACACTAAGACTATTACGGGATAAAAAATAAATAAAATAAATAAATATAAGGCGCGATAACCTCCGAAGAGATTTTAGGCCGAGCTTCTCTTCCAATTTGCATCGTGCTCCTTTAAATTTTTCTTACAAATTGTTTTATGCCGACCCCGAACGGCATCTGCAAAGCAGATGAGTTTTCAGTGAGAGCTTTCCATGGCAGGAGTACACTCAGAGTGCTTGCCAAACACTGCCGCCCCGCTTATAATAATTTTCTTCTAATTGAAAAAACTTGTTTCTTACATTTTGATATTGCTTTGCCCGGGACGTAAACCAAGGATCTTTGGTGTGGATCGCGGAGTACGCTACCAGCACACCACGGCGGCTATAAGCGTCGGTACTATATTCGAAATCATTTCGAGGCTTTTTCAGGATCGAATGATCACTTCGGTATTATTTAAGGTTTCGAGGCACTTTCAGGAACATTTCAATACTATTTCGAAGCTGTTTTAGAATGGTTAATAATTGCGAGACCAATTTGGAACAATTCCAATATCAATTTGAGATTGTTTTTGGGCTCATTTCAGAATTGTTTTCAATACCAATATGTTTCGGGTACAAGCAAACTCGCTTACCGAATTTGGAAAAATGTCATGTCATACATCGCATGAAGAAAAATGCATTTTGTATGTGGGAAATTGGTCAACACCCTCGCCGAAAAAAATTCTGAAAATTCAGGAAACATTTTGAGCTATTTCTAACTTGCACAAACACATGCATGTATCTGAGATACTCCCAAAAGTAGGCAATCATCTGTGGAAGTATCTAAATATCTAATCACATATACACGCGCATATGGCTATGTGAGAAGCTATAATAATCGTGCATCTGTAGTTGTAGCTGAGATATTTATAGCTGGCAAACGAGTAGTAAATTCTTGAAATAGAAACGCCTAGAAGTATGCGAACGCGACATCAGGGAGTATAAAAGGAGTTAAAGCTGAGTAAGCAGTAATCAGTTTGATTTAAAAACGCTATCTGTTGAGAAGCAGAAGTGTTATTGTGAAAAAAAAAATAATAATAATAAATGTAAGGCGCGATAACCTCCGAAGAGATCTAAGGCCGAGATTCTCTTCCAATTTGAGTCGTGCTCCTATTGATTTTCCCTACAAATTGGCAGGACGGGACCTACATGTTTTATGCCGACTCCGAATGGCATCTGCAAGGCAGATGAGTTTTCACTGAGAGCTTTTCATGGCAGAAATACACCCGGAGCGCTTGCCAAACACTGCCGAGGGGCGACTCCGCTTAGAAAAATTTTCTTCTAATTGAAAAACCTTATTTCTAAAATTTTGATGTTGCTTTGCCCGGGGTGCGAACCCAGGGCATACGGTGTGAAAGAAGTCTAATAAAGACCATTTTTCATTATTGAATATTGGAGTTATTTATTCAACAGTTTAGTGATTCGAACGTTAGCAGAAGGTTGTAAATAAGAGGAATTGCACTAAATTCGTTACAATACGATCACTTGGTACAATTCTTAGATTATGATGAGCCAACACTAGATGATCTTAATATTCCAACGCATATACAAGGAACAGAAATATATTTGCAGTTGTTAACATCTGTTTCCAAACGTCTTATAGAAAAAAAAACGTGAAGGTGTTATGGCTGTTACAGCAGAAAGTCGTGAAAACAACCACGAATGGAGAGCAAGAAAGATTTTAAAAAATAATAACATAACATTATTTTTGTTTTTAAAAATTCGTTAAAATGGTCAATTCTAAGTAAAAATAATAATTTTTTTAAAGAAATTACAATTAAAATTATAAAAATTGTGTTTTATTGCTTATTACTTGAAAATATAGGTTTTTTTTTTTTGACATTTTTTCTACTAATACGAATTCGAAAAAGGAAAAACTGTCTGAATGAAAGTTGATGGAAATGTTCTGAACTTATTTTATCTGTAAAGAAAAAAAATTTCATAGGAAATTTGTTAAAAATGATAATATAGTAGTTAAAAGTTTTAGGCTAAATTCTCATAATTTAAGCCTGATATATCTACTAAAATTCAAAAACACTATAGATATTAATACAGATTCTGAAATGTACGTAAAATACCTTTAAAGTAAGCCCAATATGATATTTATACTCAGTTGAGCAGAGCTCACAGAGTATATTAACTTTGATTGGAAAATGGTTGGTTGTACAGGTATAAAGGAATCGAGATAGATATAGACTTCCATATCAAAATCATCAGGATCGAAAAAAAATTTGATTGATCCATGTCCGTCGGTCCGTCCGTCCGACTGTCCATTAACACGATAACTTGAGTAAATTTTGAGGTATCCTTATGAAATGTAGGTTCCTGAGCACTCATCTCAGATCGCTATTTAAAATGAACAATATCGGACTATAACCACGCCCACATTTTCGATATCGATAATTTCGAAAAACCGAAAAAGTGCCATAATTCATTACCAAAGACGGATAAAGCGATGAAGCTTGGTAGGTGTATTGAATTAATGACGCAGAATAGAAAATTAGTAAAATTTTGGACAATGGGAGTGGCACCGCCCACTTTTAAAAGAAGGTAATTTAAAACTTTTGCAAGCTGTAATTTGGGAGTCGTTGAAGATATCATGATGAAATTTGGCAGGAACGTTACTCCTATCACTATATGTATGCTTAATAAAAATTTGCAAAATCGGAGAACGACCACGCCCACTTTAAAAAAAAAAAAAATTTTTAAGTCAAATTTTAACAAAAAATTTAATATCTTTACAGTATATGAGTAAATTATGTCAACATTCAACTACAGTAATGATATGGTGCAACAAAATGCAAAAATAAAAGAAAATTTCAAAATGGGCGTGGCTCCGCCCTTTTTCATTTAATTTGTCTAGGATACTTTTAATGCCATAAGTCGAACAAAAATTTACCAATCCTTGTGAAATTTGGTAGGGGCTTAGATTCTGGGACGATAACTGATTTCTGTAAAAAAGGGCGAAATCGGTTGAAGCCACGCCCAGTTTTTATACACAGTCGACCGTCTGTCCTTCCGCTCAGCCGTTAACACGATAACTTGAGCAAAAATCGATATATCTTTACTAAACTCAGTTCACGTACTTATCTGAACTCACTTTGTATTGGTATAAAAAAAGACCGAAATCCGACTATGACCACGTCCACTTTTTCGATATCGAAAATTACCAAAAACGAAAAAAATGCCATAATTCTATACCAAATACGAAAAAAGAGATGAAACATGGTATTTGGATTGGTTTATTGACGCAACATATAACTTTAGAAAAAAACGTTGTAAAATGGGTGTCACACCTACCATATTAATTAGAATAAAATGAAAAAGTTCTGCAGAGCGAAATCAAAAGCCTTTGGAATCTTGGCAGGAATACTGTTCGTGATATTGCATATTTAAATAAATTAGTGGTAACCGAAAGAAGATGTTCTGGGTCACCCTGGTCCACATTTTGGTCGATATCTCGAAAACGCCTTCACATATACAACTAAGGGCCACTCCTCTTTAAACCCCTCATTAATACCTTTAATTTGATACCCATATCGTACAAATACATTCCAGGATTACCCTCGGTTCATTTACCTTAATGGTTATTTTCCCTTATGTTGTCACCATAGCTCTCAACTGAGTATTTAATGTTCGGTTACACCCGAACTTAACCTTCCTTACTTGTTTTCCTATAAGTCTATCAGAAGCTATGAAGGACTCGAAATCGGATTTAGAGCTATGGTGTCTCCAGCAATTTGTCCTACAAACATCTGTAGATTACGTTTTTGCTATACTCCTGATGAAAAAAAAATCCGTCCATACAATTTGACCCGCTCTAATGTATATATATAATGTGTACACAAAAGAATAGCGAAAATTTTAATTTAGAGCAAATTCATAACTGGCCCACAGATAAACTATACGGATGCTTATACAAGCTGTTTAAAGGAACTTACATATGTATGTATACAGCTTCATGTATTTCTCTGCTACGCATCTAAGCATATGCTGATCATATGTTGCACATAAGTATGATTACTTTTTCATTCTTTTTCAGTATTATCGCTAAAGGAATTTTTTTGCGAGTTTTTTTATACTCAATTGAGCAGAGCTCACAGAGTATATTAACTTTGATTGGATAACGGTTGGTTGTACAGGTAAAAAGGAATATATCAAAATCATCAGTATCGAAAAAAAATTCGATTGAGCCATGTCCGTCCGTCCGTTAACACGATAACTTGAGTAAATTTTGAGGTATCCTTATGAAATTTGGTATGTGGGTTCCTGGGCCCTCATCTCAGAAATGAACGATATCGGACTATAACCACGCCCACTTTTTCGATATCGAAAATTTCGAAAAATCGAAAAAGTGCGATAATTCATTACCAAATACGGATAAAGCAATGAAACTTGGTAGGTGAGTTGAACTTATGACGCAGAATAGAAAATTAGTAAAATTTTGGACAATGGGCGTGGAGACGCCCACTTTTAAAAGAAGGTAATTTAGAAGGTTTGCAAGCTGTAATTTGGCAGTCGTTGAAGATATCATGATGAAATTTGGAAGGAACGTTACTCTTATTACTATATGTATTAAAAAAATTAGCAAAATCGGAGAACGACCACGCCCACTTTTTAAAAAAAAATTTTTTTTAAGTCAAATTTTAAAAGAAAAGTTAATATCTTTACAGTATATAAGTAAATTATGTCAACATTCAACTCCAGTAATTATATGGTGCAACAAAATACAAAAATAAAAGAAATTTTCAAAATGGGAGTGGCTCCGCCCTTTTTCATTTAATTTGGCTAGGATACTTTTAATGCCATATGTCGAACAAAACACTACCATTCCTTGTGAAATTTGGTAGAGGCTTAGATTCTAGGACGATAACTGTTTTCTG
Source organism: Eurosta solidaginis (assembly GCF_040869045.1). Classification (NCBI taxonomy): domain Eukaryota; kingdom Metazoa; phylum Arthropoda; class Insecta; order Diptera; family Tephritidae; genus Eurosta; species Eurosta solidaginis. Next base: position 269,697,444 of record NC_090319.1, on the reverse strand, counting down.
TGAAAAAGGGCGAAATCGGTTGAACCACGCCCAGTTTTTATACACAGTCGACCGACTGTCCTTCCGCTCGGCCGTTAACACGATAACATGAGCAAAAATCGATATATCTTTACTAAACTCAGTTCACGTACTTATCTGAACTCACTTTATATTGGTGTAAAAAATGGCCGAAATCCGACTATGACCACGCCCACTTTTTCGATATCGAAAATTACTAAAAATTAAAAAAATGCCACAATAATATACCAAATACGAAAAAAGGGATGAAACATGGTAATTGGATTGGTCTACTGACGCAAAATATAAGTTTAGAAAAAAACTTTGTAAAATGGGTGTGACACCTACCATATTAAGTAGAAGAACATGAAAGAGTTTTTCAGGGCGAAATCAAAAGCCATTGGAATCTTGGAAGGATAACTGTTCGTGGTATTACATATATAAATAAATTAGCGCCATCCGACAGATGATGTTCTGGGTCACCCTGGTCCACATTTTGGTCAATATCTCGAAAACGCCTTCACATATACAACTACCACCACTCCCTTTTAAAACCCTCATTAATACATTTAATTTGATACCCATATCGTACAAACACATTATAGAGTCACCCCATGTCCACCTTTATGGCGATATCTCGAAAAGGCGTCCACCTATAGAACTAAGGCCCACTCCCTTTTAAAATACTCATTAACACCTTTCATTTGATACCCATATCGTAAAAACAAATTCTAGAGTCACCCCTGGTCCACCTTTATGGCGATATCTCGAAAAGTCGTCCACCCATAGAACTGAGGCGCACTCCCTTTTAAAATACTCATTAACACCTTTCGTTTGATACCCATATCGTACAAACAAATTCTAGAGTCACCCCTGGTCCACCTTTATGGCGATATCTCGAAAAGGCGTCCAACTATAGAACTAAGGCCCACTCCCTTTTAAAATACTCATTAACACTTTTCATTTGATATCCATATTGTACAAACGCATTCTAGAGTCACCCCTGGTCCACGTTTATGTTGATATCACGAAAAAGCGTCCACGAATAGAACTAAGGCCCATTCCCTTTTAAAATACTTATTAACACCTTTCATTTGATACCCATATCGTACAAAAAAATTCTAGAGTCACCCCTGGTCCACCTTTATGGCGATATCTCGAAAAGGCGTCCACCCATAGAACTGAGGCGCACTCCCTTTTAAAATACTCATTAACACCTTTCGTTTGATACCCATGTCGTACAAACAAATTTTAGAGTCAGCCCTGGTCCACCTTTATGGCGATATCCCTAAATGGCGCCCATCCATAGCACTATGGCCTGCTCTCTCTTAAAATACTCTTTAATACCTTCCATTTGATACACATGTTATATAACCACATTCCAGGGATACCCTAGGTGCATTTTCCTACATGGTGATTTCCCCTTATTTTGTCTCCATAGCTCTCAACTGAGTATGTAATTTTCGGTTACACCCGAACTTAGCCTTGCTTACTTGTTTTATTCATATTTGACTGCATTTAGCAAACTTCCGGTGGATTGCGGTGGGGTTATCCGCCATGATTTTATGACACCACTTGCCACATGCCATTAGGGCTGTTGTACTTGACTGCCTTCTCCGCAGCTTTTGAATGGCACAAGCGGGTGGAGAAATTTTTCAAAAGATATGCTTAGAAATATAAGCATAAGTATGAATAATACATACAAAGAAGTACATTTATATATAAACGTACATACATATACACAGAAGGGAAGATAAAAATAGAAGTGTAATATTTTATTAAATTTCGTCTATTGAGCTGATAGTCATAGCAGCAAGTGCTCTCTTTTGTTAGTCTTAAATTTTATTTTAAGCCTAAATATATAATAATTATAATAATAAATTTCGTCTATTAAATTTTTTAGTTTCCGATAATTTCAGAAAAGAAAACTCTATAAGGGAGTTCAGGATTTTGTGCAATTGGTCTAGCATCATTGCATTCCAAACTTATGTAGCTTCTTTTTTACAATACACTAAAAAAATACACGGTTTTGTATTTGCTACGTCATGGCAAATATGCAACATCATGCTATATCAACGTTTCCAACATCAAATACACAAAATTTTGAACTCCCTTTTTTAGTTTTGTAATTGAAACTATGCAAACCAATCTCGACGTATTTGCGTAATAATTCCAAAATTCGAAAAAAAAATTTCGAAATTTTTATTTGGAGTTCTCTGCATTTTTCTGCGGTATAATTAGAAAAGTGTTTTCATTACTCTTTACCAGTCGTAATTTTTAACCGATTTTAAAGGTTTTTGCAATTTTTGTTGTTATAACAATTTTGTTATTATATCGGCCTACTGATTTGTAAGTTTTTGTTATGAATTTTTAATTTTTGTTTGTTTTTATAAGTTTTGGGTGTAAAACATACTCCCGAAACACAGAGTCCCGACACACCAAAATCCCGACAATTCATAATTCCGACCAAATCCTGACAAAAATCTCGACAACATGAAATTGGGAAATCAGACTTACTAAATGTCATAAGAAATCCAACACCGGCTACGCGATGCACAGTAAGGGAGTTCAGTTGTGTATTTGATGTTGGAAACGTTGCTATAGCAAATGGAAGCTGCAGATCGTGAAAAACTTTCTTCATTTTCAAATTATTCTCTGTATATATTTTTTCTTGACAATTTTTGATTTGCTATGCAAAATTTTAAAATAAACTACGGTTTTTTATGTTGCGTATTTGCCATGACTCAGCAAATGGATAGCGGTGTATTTTGTTAGGGTATTGTAAAAATATGCTACACATGATTGCAATGCAATAATGCTACAGCTTTTGCACAAAATCCTGAACTGCCTTAGTATTTCTGTGCAGAACACCTTTCAGGCGTAATGTTTAAGAAAGCAATTTTAGTAAGTTTGGCTGGATTCTGTGTTATCGGGATTTCGAACTGTCGGGATTTTGCCTAGTCATGATATTATCTTGTCGGGATTTCGTGATGCCAGGATTTCGTTATGTCTGGATGGCGTCTTGTCTGAATTTCTGATAAATGACAGGATTCTGAAATTCGGGACTTTTTTTGGTGCGAAATTCAAAGAAAGGGCAATGGATTTTTTTGGTACAGTTAAAAAATATTTCATACCGAAAACTAAGGTCCAAATCATTGTGGGGATAGGCAAAATCTAAAATGTGGCTAGGAAATTCAAAATTCCAAATAAACCAAATTTTTCCAAAAATTTTCAAAAAAATGGGTTTCCATAAACATTTAGAAAAACAGTAAGTACACAGTTTTTACTTGAAACTTGCCCTTTATTTTAAATTGTTATTTTAAATGTTATTTGCTTTAAACCTGTCTACATAAAATTTGTCAAAATGTTTAAAATAAATGTTTTTGTTTTTGCAAAATTTTTTCAACAATTGTTTTGTTTGGGAATTTTTAATTTTCTTAACCAAATTTTAGTTTTGGCATATTTCCACAGTTATTTTGAACTGATCTTTGCTATGACTTTAGTTGTTGAATTAAGAATTAACACGAGTTTTGACAGCCCTATAGCCTGTTCTTTGTTAGACTTAAGGCACGAACACATTCGACCTTTGCGTCGTTCTGGTGCTGGCGTCACTTTGAAAGACGGCACATTGAAAGTTTTCCTGCCACAATGAACTCAAAACGAAAACTCAAATTTTAATTTTTCATTATTCAAAAAATTTAAATAAAAAACTTTTTTTTTTATTAATAGTTTGGGAAAAAAATTTCAATAACTCGATATCAGGACGAACAAGGCGACAGCTGGTTTGATTATACCTCGTAAATCTCTTCAAAGCCTTTTCTCCCGGGTATGAAAATGGGAACAAGCTGTATAACAGCAAGACTTGGTGATGGTCGGATGCGTTTGTAAACATCGATAATCGCAGGAGTGCGGGTTCTAATCCCACTACCGTGAGAAAAGGCTTTTAAGAAAGTTACAAAGTGTAATCGAAACAGTTCTCATCTTATCCATCGTGATGTCGAGTTGTTTCAATTTTTTCCCAAACAATTATTAAAATGAAAATTTAAATAATTGCTTGCAAAAAAGTGCGTGAATGAATTAAAAATGGAAATGGGCAATCCCCGCTTTGCAATAACAACTAACTATTATGGCTAGTTGTTGTTGCTCCTACTCAACAGATTGTTTGGTTCAAGAATGAAACTATTTTTACGTATTGAATAAAATTTTCAATTAGTTAATTAAATAAGGTAAGTTTTTGTATTTATTTTGCTTTGCTTTGACGTGGCTTTGCGTCGCCTGTAGATTAGGAAGATAGCGACAAAGACGCGTGTTGAAAGTCAGCTGTTGACGCAACGCAAGCGCCGAATGTGTTTGGGCCATTAAGCTGATTGGGCTACAAAACTGTATAATTAAAAAAAAACATTAAATCATAGAAATAAAAAAAAAATGTTTTTGTAAAACTTTTTCCAATTTTCAACTTTTTTCGAAAACGCTTTTGAGATTGATTTGAATAGTTTCAGTTACGAAATTCACAGAAAATTTTCCCTAAAATATCGAAATTAAAAAAAGAATTTAACTGAACAAATTCGCTATATATGAATATTTTTTATTTATGTATGTAAATTTCTGAAATTTTCTTGAATTTTCGAAAAGGCCTTAGAAATTGGTTTGTTTGGTTTCCCTAGCAAAATCCATTTAAGGTTTTTCTTAAAATAAAAAAAGAAGAATTTGATTTACGAAATTTGGAAAACATGCCACAGTTATTTTTCAGTTCGCTGCTGTATATATATATTGTAACATATTAGGTCATATTCATAATTGCGCCATTCGCGCATTTCAAAGTGCTATGGTCAACAAGTATTCCAAGAAGGTATCTAATATCCTCCCGCCCGCTCTGTTTAGGCGCGCCCTCAAATATACAAATTTTTCTATTGCTTGTTACTTCCTTTTACAACTTACTTATTCATATACATACATATGTAAATACGTATAAGTGCATATCTCACAGTGGTCACATTGCAATTAGAATTCTGCACTTGATGCAATGCATATATGTATGTACTCTCGTATGTGTAGATATGTATTTCAGGAAGTTTATTGTTACAAATGCCGACATGCAACACCAGGTCTATGGAGTTTAGATACCCATAGCAAATGTGCCATTTAGTTTAATTTCACATTTGCTCGTTTTGTTCCTGACACGTTCTTGGTGCCTATGTTGCATAAACAGTTTGTTGGGCTTTGAAATTCGAAGCAAACCGATAAGTGCGCATGCGCAACCAGCTCCACAGAGTTATTCTGCAAAACCGATTGTAGGTACATACCTTCATATCTAAAACGGTAAAAAATATGCCAATGGAAACGTTTGGCATTTATGGACACGCTCATTTGTAGCTCTTGGAAACAGATTTCCTAGAAAAATTTTCTCTGCCTATATTTGCCATGTCTTCTTGACTCTTTGGCGCAATATTAACGAAGTCATAAATTTTTCTTATTGTCCGTAAAACTGTTTAACTCTGTATAGTTATTTTTATGTTTTGTTGTGTTTGTTGGCATGAGAGTTTGTCTATGTGTGTTGATGTTGTAAGTAAACAAAGATTATAACATTTAGGTTTTTCTTGCAGTTCAGTTAATCAGTTAGAAGGTTCCTTTGCGTACTTTTTGTTTTTCCCTACCCTTTTTAACTTTTTTGTGACTTTAGACGGTCTGTATTTAGTTGGAATGTTATGTTAAAGAATTTGTTTGAAACTGACCGCCATTGGGCCGTTTGTCAGTTTTTATGCAGACTGAAGATTTCATATGTAAAGTAAAGGGCTATAATTGTTCTTAGAAACTATCAAAATTAAAACCCGACCAAGGTTTGCGCTACTTGTTGACATTGCTCCTATTATTATTGTTGTTAGTATTAAAATATAATCACTCAGCAGATCAATGGTATAATAAGCTAGCACTGTTGAAAGGAAGGACATCGGTCTATAATATCCATCTTGGTCAGAAATGCTATCCGGATTTATGATTTTAGAGGCCTACGCTTTTCGAGACTTGGGTCTTTTTGTTTGCGCTTTGTATTTTGTTGTTGTTGTTGTGGTAACCACAGTCGCTAGTGTCAGCAACAGTTTACTTTAACTATTTGCAGCAGCTGAGTAAGCCGGCACATGTTGCTTCTAAAATGATTCTATCCCCTTTTTTGATAGTTCCAAGAAATTCCATAAATATATGCACTGTTAATTAAAGTTAGTTTTTATACAGGGCGAAAATTCGAAATATTTAGCTGATACCTTTCTGCGCCTTCGGCCTTTGGCCGATCTTTAAAGGAATGTCCCTGGATCGGTCTAACACCGACTACGCGATAGAAAGCATTTCCGCGTAGAAATCCTTTCATAAGTGTGTGTGGAAATAAATATTTCGGATTCGCGAAATTGCCCTCTGAAAGACTTAGGCAACTTTAAAACGGAATGACTCAAGTATAAGTTCTTTGTCATTGTGTAAATGCACTCTGTAGAATATATGGAAATCCAGAGAAAAATATATGAAAAGAGCGTAGAGTAGAGCCATTGCATACAAAAGTGATAAGAATTCTCTGGCGGTGCTACCAGAACGTAGAAAATAGCAAAATAATAAAAACAAACGATACACTTTTTTGGGCAGAGCTCTAGGGTAGATCGGGCGTTGTCTTCCGTGGTATTTTCGCGATCAGTTTAGTTACTCACGGAAGGTTTTAGTGACCATTTCTGGGTTATTTGGAGAGAATTATGCAGCTGTTTTCGGATCATTTGGGGACTATTTCCTGGTTCTTCCAGGATAATTTCTAGGTAATACTGTGGTAATTGCCTGATGGTCTTGGGGACTATTTCGAGATTCTTCCGGGATTACTTAGTATCACTTCGGTGTAATTTCAGAATGGTTTTGTAGGCTGTTTAAGGGTAATTTAAGGATCATTTTGGGACTATTTCGCGATCAGTTGGGGACAATTTTTGGTTCTCCGTGGTCGTTTCGAGGTCATTTCCTGATGATTTTGGGACCTATTTCAAGATTCTCCCGAGGTAATTTAGGGTTCATTTTGGGGTAATAACGAGATGCTTTCAAAGAATCTTTTGGGGCCTGTTGTTGTTGTTGTTGTAGCAATAAGGACACTCCCCGCCTTGAGGAGTGTTTTCGATTTTGATGGTCCTTTGCCGGAAGCAGATTTGGTACGTTCCGGTAACAAGCACCATAAAGGTACTAGCCCGATCATCTCGGGAACGATTTGGTATGACCACATGCAATCTTCCGGGCCGTACCGCCCTCCCACCCCCTAAATCCATCAGGAGTTGGGGGTCGCCAAAAAGGATGGAGGAGGACAAGAAGAACTAGAGAGAAGAGAAAAGAGGGAGGGGCAAAGAGATAAGTTGGACGAAGATAAAGAGATGTGGATAGATGGAGCAGAAATGAAGTGAAGGAAAAGACGGAGAAGGAGAAAGAGGCACAGGAAAACAGAAAGGCAGAGTGAATAAAAAGACGAGGAAAAGAGGGAGAGAGGGGAACGGAGAGTAAGAGGTAAAAACTGATTAAAAGTTATGCAGATAGATCAAAGCCAGGGAAGAGCAACGTCTGCTAGGTCCGCTTGTAAATATATACCTATATTGGCATTCACATATACAAAACTAATGTCGCGATACGTTAAGTTGTGAACATGATTTATAGCTGAGTTTTTCTTGCATATTACGTATCCCAGTCAAAAAGAAGAAGAATCCGCCCGCCCAACTCTTCACTACAACTGTCAATCATTCATTCAATCAACCACTAAGAAATACTACATACATACTTACATATCTGCAAATATAAATTTGCATATAGTGGGAGCAAAGTTGTGGAATTGCGGAGTGCCTCAATGGAGCCGGATGACCGAGTGTCTTTGAATACAGCTTGAATATGTCTCGAATATCAATGAAATTTTTTCATTGTCAATTTATAAACAAACATATGTATGTATTGATGAACATAGTACTTATGTATGTATATCTGCATATGTATGTATGTAAATATGTATCAGCGACACTATTAAAAATTCTTTCATTTTATTTGTTATGATTTCACAACTTCCTTCGAATGTACATATCTAGAAATATTTTACTCATAACTTGGAGTTCCTTTTTTTTTTTTTGAATTTGTTTGTAGCTTTAGCGCCAACATCAGCAATGTTTGATGGGGAGATAAAAGGTGTTCAATATAGCGGTTTGTTTTTAATTTAGAATATAAGTATGTAATTTTTAGTGAGTGTGCTTTCTTTGTGCGTCGAAAATACTCAATCGATCCACTATGATTAGCAATGCTGGGAATGTTGGACGCTTTTGTTGCAAGGAGGGCAAGTATGTGATGCTTACCAGGGTCTTTAGTTTATGTATGGCAGAACGCCACCTCCAATCACATCCCAACGTTAAACGAGCATAGAATGTGTGTATGTGGGGTACAACGGGTATAAGAATTCTCATGCCTAGTGGGAGACCTGCAGAGCTACATGGTCAACATGGTGTACAAAGGTGTCACAGTGGGTTGACGTTGACCCGAGCATTGTTCTGGCTATAGAAAATTTTGGTGGTTTCATGTTTATGAATTGAGTGAAGAATGGATTCCGATACGAATCGTAATACAGGATACGGACCCACGTAATATAACATGTTCTACATATTAATTTTCATAGAATGTTGAAAAAGTGGGCGGCATCAGGCCCCTATAAGGCAAAATTCATATTCGCTATATCTCCGAAATTATTTGAAGCAGGTATCCAACTTTTTTATATTGATTCTATATATGAGGAAATTGAAGTGGGAGACGTGGGAGTAAGTCAGTGGGAGTGGAACTGGAAGCAAATTTACGAGCGGTAGTGGAAGTGGGAGTGAGAATGGGATTGGTAAAGGGAGTGGGAGTAAGAGTTAGAATTAGAGTGAAGGTGAGAGTAGGAGTGAGAATGGGTTTGTGATTCTAAGAGTGAAGTAGATTGAGAGGGAAATGCAGGTAAAAGGAAGAACGGGAATAAGAAGGATAAATTGAAGATAAAGTTGATGAGGACACGATAAAGAGTGATAAGTGATAGGACGGGCTGCTTTTAAAATGTTTTGGCAAGAAAACGTATGTGTGGTACGTTTGTATATTTATGGGATAGTTGTCACCTACACACATTGGACAGCTACAATGTTTTAGCCGCTTTATTATTTAAAAACAAAAAGAAACCGTTATATGGAACCCCATTTATGGATGTACCCATGATTTCATGAACGAGTATTTACATATTTGGATTCATACATGATACACATGTTGGTACATATGTACATACATATGTACTCGTACTACATACGATGGGTGTCTAGGAACATGCAAGAATTTTTATGAACTTCTTGGAGTCTCACGCACTTTTTGTGCCTACGAAGAGACGTGCTTCACAAATTTTGTATATTTTCATTGTTATTTCGCGAGTGTTATTTTATCAGTTTACATATTTATTAAAGTTACTGCTACGCACATGTGTGACTGTGTGTATTCTAGTTATGTTTGTATATTATTTTTGTGTTTGATATTAAGGTACCTTCTTCTGTCAATTTTTTCACTCCTTATGCCTTATCCCGTAGCCCTTTCTAGGAAGATCGATATGTTATCAAGAAAAAGCAGTTCATTACAAAATATTTATATATTTATATCTCAACTCTTTTCCGATATGTAAGCTAAAATGTGGTTCAGGGGTATTATCTATCTTAATATACAATATACATATATGTATGTATTCTGTACGCGTGTTTGTGACTGAACTGCTCCTTAACGACTAGGCCGATTTTGATGAAATATTGTGTAGGGTTTAAACGTATTTGAGTATGCTTTAGATTTATAATTTGGTCTCGGTAGTTGACGAGGAACCGATACGTTCCAAACGTAGTTTATAGGGCGATTCGTTTGAAATTGTCTTTGACCAAGACAATATTTGGGAAATTTTTCATTTCAGGAAATGAATTGGGGGCCGACCTATTTTAAATAAAACAAGTAAGGAAGGCTAAGTTCGGGTGTAACCGAACATTACATACTCAGTTGAGAGCTATGGAGACAAAATAAGGAAAATCACCATGTAGGAAAATGAACCTAGGGTAACCCTGGAATGTGGTTGTATGACATGTGTATCAAATGGAAGGTATTAAAGAGTATTTTAAGAGAGAGTAGGCCATAGTTCTATGGATGGACGCCATTTAGGGATATCGCCATAAAGGTGGACCAGGGCTGACTCTAGAATTTGTTTGTACGATATGGGAATCAAATGAAAGGAGTTACTGAGCATTTTAAGAGGGAGTGGGCCTTAGGTCTATCGGTGGACTCCTTTTCGAGATATCGCCATTAAGGTGGACCAGGGGTGACTCTAGAATGTGTTTGTACGATATGGGTATCAAATGAAAGGTGTTACTGAGCATTTTAAGAGGGAGTGGGCCTTAGGTCTATCGGTGGACGCCTTTTCGAGATATCGCCATTAAGGTGGACCAGGGGTGACTCTAGAATGCGTTTGTACGATATGGGTATCAAATGAAAGGTGGTAATGAGTATTTTAAAAGGGAATGGGCTTTAGTTCTATAGGTGAACGCCTTTTCGAGAAATCGGCATAAAGGTGGACCAGGGGTGTCTCTAGAATGTGTTTGTACGATATGGGAATCAAATGAAAGGTGTTACTGAGCATTTTAAGAGGGAGTGGGCCTTAGGTCTAGCGGTGGACGCCTTTTCGAGATATCGCCATTAAGGTGGACCAGGGGTGACTCTAGAATATGTTTGTACGATATGGGTATCAAATGAAAGCTGTTAATGAGTATTTTGAAAAGGAGTGATCCTTAGTTCCATAGGTGGACGCCGTTTCGAGATATCGCCATAAAGGTGGACCAGGGGTGTCTCTAGAATGTGTTTGTACAATATGGGAATCAAATGAAAGGTGTTACTGAGCATTTTAAGAGGGAGTGGGCATTAGGTCTATAGGTGGACGCCTTTTCGAGATATCGCCATTAGGGTGGGCCAGGGTGACTAGAATGTTTGTACGATATGGGTATCAAACGAAAAGTGTTACTGAGCATTTTAAGAGGGAGTGGACGTTAGGTCTATAGGTGGACGCCGTTTCGAGATATCTCCATAAAGGTGGAGCAGGTGTGACCCTAGAATTTGTTTGTACAATATGGGTATCAAAAGAAAGGTGTTAATGAGTATTTTAAAAGGGAGTAATCCTTAGTTCCACAGGTGGACGCCGTTTCGAGATACCGCCATAAAGGTGGACCAGGGGTGACTCTAGAATTCGTTTGTGCAATATGGGTATCAAACGAAAGGTGTTAATGAGTATTTTAAAAGAGAGGGGACCTTAGTTCTATAGGTGGACGCCGTTTCGAAATATCGCCATAAAGGTGGACTAGGGGTGACTCTAGAACGTGTTTGTACGATATGGGTATCAAATGAAAGGTGGTAATGTGTATTTTAAAAGGGAGCAATCCTTAGTTCTATAGGTGGACGCCTTTTCGAGATATCGCCATAAAGGTGGACCAAGGGTGACTCTAGAATGTTTGTACGATATGGGTATCCAACGAAATTGTTAATGAACGTTTTAAGAGGGAGTGGGCATTAGGTCTATAGGTGGACGCCTTTTCGAGATATCGCCATTAGGGTGGGCCAGGGGTGACTCTAGAATGTTTGTACGATATGGGTATCAAACGAAAGGTGTTACTGAGCATTTTAAGAGGTAGTGGGCATTAGGTCTATAGGTGGACGCCTTTTCGAGATATCGCCATTAGGGTGGGCCAGGGGTGACTCTAGAATGTTTGTACGATATGGGTATCAAACGAAAGGTGTTACTGAGCATTTTAAGAGGGAGTGGACATTAGGTCTATAGGTGGACGCCTTTTCGAGATATCGCCAATAGGGTGGGCCACGGGTGACTCTAGAATGTTTGTACGATATGGGTATCAAACGAAAGGTTTTACTGAGCATTTTAAGAGGGAGTGGGCATTAGGTCTATAGGTGGAAGCCTTTTCGAGATATCGCCATAAAGGTGGGCCAGGGGTGACCCTAGAAATTTTTTGTACGATATGGGTATCAAATTAAAGGTGTTTATAAGTATTTGAAAAAAAAGTGGGCCTTAGTTCTATATGTGGACGCCTTTTCGAGATATCGCCATAAACGTGGACCAGGGGTGACTCTAGAATGTGTACGATATGGATATCAAATTAAAGGTATTAATGAGGGTTTTAAAAGCGAGTGGCCCTTAGATGTATATGTGAAGGCGTTCTCGCGATATCGACCAAAATGTGGACCAGGTGATCCAGAAAATCATCTGTCGGGTACTGCTAATTTATTTATATATGCAATACCACTAACAGTATTCCTGCCAAGAATCCAAGGGCTGTTGATTTCGCCTTGTAGAACTTTTTCATTTTCTTCTACTTAATATGGTAGGTGTCACACCCAAAGTTATATTTTGCGTCAATAAACCAATCCAGTTACCATGTTTCATCCCTTTTTTCGTATTTGGTATAGAATTATGGCATTTTTTTCATTTTTCGTAATTTTCGATATCGATAAAGGTTTCTTTTTTAAAAAGGTTTCTTTTTTTAAAAAGGTTTCTTTTTTAAAAAGGTTTCTTTTTTAAAAAGGTTTCTTTTTTAAAAAGGTTTCTTTTTTAAAAAGGTTTCTTTTTTAAAAAGGTTTCTTTTTTAAAAAGGTTTCTTTTTTAAAAAGGTTTCTTTTTTAAAAAGGTTTCTTTTTTAAAAAGGTTTCTTTTTTAAAAAGGTTTCTTTTTTAAAAAGGTTTATTTTTTAAAAAGGTTTCTTTTTTAAAAGGTTTCTTTTTAAATAGGGTTTCTTTTTTAAAAGGTTTCTTTTTTAATAGGGTTTCTTTTTTAAAAAGGTCTCTTTTTTGAAATTTATTAAAAAGTATATAGGATAAGGTTGAACTGGCCGGTCCATGAGAACCTCACATAGAATGAATGAGTCGGTATATATAGAATAAAGCAAGGTCTAATTTAGAGATTGTGGGTTGCGTGCTGTAATGCAGAAACAGTTTATCCCATGAAGAAGAAATTTCCAAATGGGTGTAGATATGTGTATACAATATGAGGGTTGTAATGGGGAAAGATCTGAAGTAGAAAAAGACCAGCCATTATAACGGCTTTGATTCATTTCAAATTTTATTATCTGAGACTGAAAATCGGAAATATAAGACCACATTCACATAACTTTTAATTGCGATCTAGAACATAGTCATAATTTTGAATTATTCCTGGACAATGGCGTTAAAATATCAGGTTTCGGTTCCGTTGACTTCAGTTCAAGTTTTCATTCTTAACGGTGCAAGTATATATATTCGTGTGTACATATTAAGGCATGCTTACATTTGTATTTGTAATATATTGCAACATATGCAAAGAATAAATAAATTTTTATTTTTTACTAAGTGAACACATTTTACTGCTTCATGCTTCTTCGATGGGTGCAATTCATTTTGTGATTTGAATGTGCCGCCGCCAGTTTTTAATTGCAAAATGGCAACTTCGACAATGCCATGTGAAGACTTTAAGGAACAAAGAAATCAGCAGCAAACAGTAGAAATGCAACAGAATGAGAAAATAAAAGAATAAAAATCACAAAATAACAGAAAAGTGAAAGAATTGGAATGAAAACCAACAAAGTACCAACTACCGCCCAGAGATTTTCAAGTGTCCACTCATCTGGTTTCCAAATGCATTTACAACACTTGGCCTTCGTTTGTCGAGCTGCTGCAGCAGCCAGCGCTCTGCCAGTATTGTTTGCTTTATGAGGCGCTGAATAAGTCTTTGTTTTCTTTATATTCAATGAAAATTTTAAGATATTGTTTAGTTAAAAAAGATCTGCAATGCATGAGTGGTATATGAGTACTTGAATATATTTTGGACTCATGTGCAAGCGCGCATGCGCATATTTCAGAAAGGGTCACTTGTATGAACTGAGTAAGCCGTTCTACCCAAACTGTTAAAGCAAATAAAATTAAAAAACCTAAATTATTTGCGACGAAATTTGCTGCTTCAAAAAATCAATCCCAATATGCAGCACCACTCATTACACTTACATATGTAGCTTCTTATACACAATCACTCGCATTGTATTTGAGAAGTATAAATTGTGAATATACATTTTTACAATGGTGCATTGTTGATGTTGAAATGATTTTTCACTTTTTTATACTCAGCGTGCTTTGCACACAGAGTATATTAACTTTGATTGGATAACGGTTGGTTGCACTGGTATAAAGGAATCGAGATAGATATAGACTTCCATATATGACTTATCTTGTTTGGTTGATTTTCCGACAGGGTGGATAAATGATGTATATTGGAACGATTTTCCGTCATCCCTTGTCAAATTTGGTTTTGAGACAAACCGGTTTCGGCGTTGTGCCATCATCAGTGTCGATTTTCGTTCTCAGAAACGAAAATCGACACTGATGATGGCACAACGCCGAAACCGGTTTGTCTCAAAACCAAATTTGACAAGGGATGACGGAAAATCGTTCCAATATACATCACTTCCATATATCAAAATCATCAGTGTCGAAAAAAATTTGATTGAGCCATGTCCGTCCGTCCGTCCGTCTGCCCGTTAACACAATAACTTGAGTAAATATTGATGTATCTTCACCAAATTTAGTACACGAGCTTATCTGGTCCCAGAATAGATTGGTATTGAAAATGAGCGAAATCGGATGATAACCACGCCCATTTTTTATGTATATAACATTTTGGAAAACACGAAAACCTGATTATTTAGTAAATAATACTCCTGCAATGTTGAAATTTGACGTGTGGTATTGAGACTCTTGATAAAAATTTGAAAAAAAATTTTAAAATGGACGTGGCACCGCGTGGCACCACCCCTTTTACGACTAAGCAATTTTCTATGTTTCGAGAGACATAACTCGAAGAAAAATTAACTGATCGTAATAAAATTGTGTACACAGATTTTCCCTATAGCAGGAAATATTTCTAGTAAAAATAGGCGGGATCGGTTAAAGACCACGGAAACTTAGATACAAAACAAGTTTAAGAAGGTCGTAGACTAGAATAAAAAGCTATAACTTAGCAAGAAATAGTTTTGAATCAATGATATTTCACCTATCAAGTTTTATTGTAAGAGGAAATGGGGAGACATTTTTCTTTTAAGCGGGCGGTGCCACGTGTTATATAGAAAAGTAATTTATCTGAAATGAAATGTGCAATTGAAGCTCACGCTGAGTATGTAATGTTCGGTTACACCCGAACTTAGACACCTTTACTTGTTTTTTCATATTTTTTGTTAACCTTTGACTGCTTTGTGAATTGCCCTGTGTGAGTTTACTCCGTTTGTTGCATATTCATGACAGTCACTTGACCATCTCCCAATCATCGCTATTCACGCTTTGTATCCTTTCATAAATGACGCGAATGGGTACGGGTACCTGCCGCTGCCACTGACTCTCCGCTATTGCATCCGTTGGGCCGTTGAAGAAAGGCGTGCCATTCATACCCTTTACAATGTGTAAAACAATTAAAATTATGATTTGTCAGTGTGTTGTCTTAAGAGATTTCTAAAATCCCATTCAATCAATAGATGCTTTGGAATTGTACTTGCATTATTATGACACAGTTGGAGTGGTAGTTCCGCGCACTATTCCTTTCGGTTAACCAAGAAATTATAATCAAAGGTTCACTTAAAAATATTTGCCATCAGTCAGGTGCAGCGAGAAATTCTTGACAAAGAAGCGGAAAATGCATGCTTGTAAAATATTGCAATATTAAAGATAGCACGAGACTTCGTTTATTTGGGAACTATCATTAAGACAAACAACAACATTAGCTCCAGTGAAGAATCACTCTTGCCAATAAAAGCTACTTTGGACTAGGTAGGCAATTGAATGTTAGTCGTGTCTCGACACACGAAAATCATGCTCTACAAGTCACTTATCGTACCCGTCCTGCTATATGATGCAGAAGCATGGACCATGACAAGAGAAAAGTTTTTCGAAAAATTTTACGCACCTCTATGCGTTAGCGGCAGCGAGTACCGAAGAAGATTTAATAATGAGCTGTGCAAGCTTTACGCAGACATCAACATTGTCTAGCGAATTAAAATGCAGTGGCTACGCTGGTTACTCCATGTTATGCGAATCAAAAAGGAACGATCTGCTCTAGATACGTTTCTCCCTCGTATTTTGTTGTGTAAACATCTCTGAACTATTTTAAAGTTGTTATCGATAAAAAACATGTTCTATGGGTTTTCGATTATTATCAAAAAATTTTTATCGAGCTGTCGATTTTTCTACAAAAAGTTTTTTGTTATCGAAAAGTTATAAATGTTTTATCAATAAAATATCGGTTTGTTAATGAAAAATTATTGATCAGTTAACGGATATTTACCCATTTATCATCGACGAACTACTGGCCTGTTGTCGATTTGCTATTCACGAGCTATCGGTATTTGATCGGCATGTTATCGAAGTGTTATAGGTGTGTTATCGATAATTTATTGTTTTTTATCAGTGTGAAAATGTTATCGACGGCTCATCGGTTTGCAATGAAATAGACATCGAAGCTTGGAAAAAGATTCCTTGCTGATCCCTTGAGGCTCCTAAACTTTTGTGGTTACTGGGCTTCATGAGTACTTGGTTGGGTTAAATTAAGTGGGGTGTCGCCGAGTCACGCATAGACTAATAACAGAAGGCCAATTCTTCGAGCCATTTTGAGGACCTAACAAGGGGGCTACCAAGTCCTTGATTTCGTACTCTACTCAGGGCGGTGCGAAGGTTCCGATCGTGGGAGGGGCGGGGGGGGGTGAATCTTACTGGTATGCCGACTGATCTCGAAAAATTGCCGACTCTTTTTTATAGGTATAATAATGGATTAAAATTTAATTCAGGTGAGTGCGTATTCGAGGGTACTTAAGAATTTTAGCGTACAGCGCACGCTCGATATCGCGAACGCTCTAAAGCGTGTACACCCCAAAACGTGAACAGGCATTTTTGTGCATTGACTACTCTAAAACGTGAACAAACCCAAAAAGCTCTCTAACATGAACAATAAGCGTTACAATTATTTGAATGTAGTTTACATTGACCTGAAGTAATTCTGAAATTGGTGAATCCCCTAATTCTAAAATAGGCATTTTATTCGTAATTGCATGTAAGGAGTCGCGGTTTTCGTTTTGCAAAGAGTGTTTCGTTTTATGTTTTCTGGTGAAAATGAGTTCTAAAAAACCCGTGTGCTTGAGATTAAAACAAAAGGCTGAAATTATCGGCTTTTTAGAAAAAGGCTCATCTGTGACGATTTTAGCAAAGAAATATAATGTTGCTAAATCAACAATGCAGATGACGACCATCAACAAGAGGACGAATCCGACGATGACAGCGTATCAGAGCAACTGGAGAAAATTAAGGCGACTAAAGCAGTTGAAATTTTCAGCAAGGCGTTATTAATATGGGCTGGTCATGAAGACGTCGATCAAAATGATGTGAGTGTGCTAAAACGGTTAAGGGAGAAAGCTGTGCTTCAAGTTTTAGAAAAACAGAAGATACAAAAAAAGATGACTGATTTTTTTTAAATAAAACCATCGTATGACTTAATTTTCAATTAATATGTAACGAAAACAAGAATAAAATTTGAACTTAAATGTGAAAAAATATATTTACTTACTATTTATGGGTATTCCAAAACGTGAATACTTTTGTTAACGTGAACTGCCTTGGTTTGAATTAGTTCACGTTATCGAGCGTGCGCTGTATTTGGAAAACGCTTCTTACACGATATGTATTTGTTATATGTATATGTCACTTTTAACGTATGCAAAGCCACATACCGTGTAAACGCAAAATAAATTTTCTTTTGTTCAAGTCAGGAAACTGCACATACGAAATAGAAACGTTTCTATTTAAAAAACAACAAAAAAAAATACACGGAAAGCTAGCCGTCGAAACTCGACTCTCACACCTGCTCCCTGAGAGCACAACTCATCCTGAAGGAATACAGGAGCAGTGGGAGCACATCTCCAAAGCACTTCGTACTGCCGCCGAGGAAAAAATTTGTTACTGGCGGCCACGAAAAAACAACTGTTACGATGAAGAATGCCGCGTTGCAACCGAAAGAAAAGACGCTGCCTACAGAGCTACGTTAAAAGCGAGCGTGACAAGAGTAGTGGGTGAACGCTATCGTCAGTTGAAAAGGGAAGCGAGACGCCTTTTCAGGAATAAAAAAGCAGAAGCAGAAAGGCGTGGTTGCGAGGAGCTTGAGTTGGTAGCCACCAGGAATAACGCCCGAAACTTTTACCAAAAAATACGGCGCCAGACGGAAGGTTTTAAGACCGGGGCAAACTCCTGTAGGAACGAAAACGGCGACCTTGTAACTGATGTCCAGAGAGTGCTTAGATTATGGGGGGAACACTTCTCTGCTCTCCTAAATGGAGGCAGAAATTCACCGCGCAGAGATAAAGAACCCGATCCCGCAATCGATGATGATGGAATATATGTCCCCCGCCCGATTATGACGAAGTTAGAATAGCAATCACCAGATTGAAAAACAACAAGGCCGTGGGCGCTGATGGATTGCCTGCGGAGCTATTCAAGTACGGCGGCGAGGAGTTGATAAGGCGCATGCAGCAGCTTCTTAGCAAAATATGGGCGGACGAATGCATGCACGACGGTTGGAATCTAACTGTTCTTTACCCAGTCCACAAGAAGGGGGATACTGCAAAATGCATCAAATATCGTGAAATCAGCCTTCTTAATATCGCATATAAGGTCCTTTCAAGTGTATTGTGCGAAAGATTGAAGCCCACCGTGAACCGGCTGATTGGACCTTATCAGTGCGGCTTCAGACCTGGTAAATCTACCATCGACCAGATTTTCACAATGCGCCAAGTCTTGGAAAAAACCCGTGAAAAGAGAATCGACACACATCACCTCTTCTTCGACTTTAAAGCCGCCTTCGACAGCACGAAAAGGAGCTGCCTATACGCCGCTATGTCTGAATTTGGTTTCCCCGCAAAACTTATACGGCTGTGCAAAATAACGTTGAGCAACACCATCAGCTCAGTCAGAATTGGGAAGGACCTCTCCGAGCCGTTCAAAACTAAACGAGGTTTCAGACAGGGTGACCCCCTATCGTGCGATTTCTTTAATTTGATGCTGGGTAAAATTATATTCGCTGCAGAACTTAATCGCACTGGAACCATATTCTATAAAAGGGTGCAATTACTGGCAAATGCTGGAGACATTGATATCATTGGCCCAAACACCCGCGCTGTTAGTTCTGCTTACTCCAAACTGGAAAAAGAAGCGGTAAAGATGGGTTTTATGGTGAATGAGAACAAAACGAAGTAACTGCTGTCCCTCGCTAAGGGCAGACATCTTGCCGCGATGCGAGGGCTTAGTCGCTGACCACGGGACTGTGCCACCCAGTAGGATGCAGGTTCACATGGATCTCCATGGCTGCGGTGGCCTAGTCCTGGGGTGAGCGATGACCAAGATCTGTCCCCTCCCAATCCAGGGTGTTATGCGGCACCGTGCCCATTGGATGGTTTGCAGCCGGGAGGTTAATCTGGCTGTATTTGTACGGAGCCTCTCTGACACCGGGCCGCCTCAGAGAGTAAAAATGGTCTTACCGCGGTAAGGGGCTCTGCCGCGGCGGACGACACTTTTCCCCCTTTCAATAAGGTGACCCTAAGCTGGCCTGGTCTAGCAAGGGGTCGTACGAACAAGATGAACAACAAAAATAAAAAAAACAAGCAAATGATAATCCGTTCTCCTCCACAGGGAGAAGGACAACAGCATTGGCATCCATACGCCCTAGTGAACGAGGGAGGGCTACCAATGCTACCAACGCTAAAGTGAAGAGCGACTTGGTGGGGGGCGGCAATAGTATGGCGGCGAAGGGAGTTGCGCTGGTAACGGCGAACCCTGACGCGCCTGCTGTTGTCGGACACCGACCAAGCGCCGGAACGGCAACCTTTTTTCCCACGGCTGTGGCAGGGGTCTCTGGACCTGGCCACTCCGAGCCAAGGGAAAACGGGGCCGCAACAGCTACTTTAACCGGGGGAGCGACTGCGTTGGAAACGACGGGTCGGCTCCCCATGGACGACAAGAGGGCAACCTCAGTCAACACAGTCTTAGGTGATCGGACGGGGGCAAGCACCAGTATGGCGGCGAAGGTAGTTGCGCTGGCAACGGCGAACACTGACGCGCCTGCTGATGCTGGGCGCCCGTCTGACGCCGGTATGGCGACTGTTCTCTCCACGGCTGTGACAGGGGTCCCACGATCTGGTCACACTGAGCCAAAGGAGAAAGGAGCCATAATGAAGACATCATCCGGGGGTACGACCGCGAGGGCAACTACGGGCCGGACCCCTTCTCAAGAAGATTCCCACAAGGGATCGTTCCACAGGAACAAAAGAAGGGCTGCAAAAGTCCTGTCAAGGTATGAGGGTGTTCCGCTGGAAACGCTGTCAGAGAACGCCAGGAATTCGGTGGAAAGGGCGCGAGCTCTACTGCCGAATTTTCGGGGTTCTCTGCCAACAAGCGCAACCCCATATAAACGTCAAAGGTCCGATGAGGATATCAAACCACCGCCGAAAAGGCACCAGAATCACCCCAGCTTTGCCGAGGTAGCCAAGGGCCGGATCCTTATAGGAATCCTGGACCGAGGGAATGACCGTGGTGCAATCCCTAAAGACCAGTGGCCGTACGTCCGGAATGAAATCGGCAACGCCGTTCTCGACGTGCTGATGGAGTCTCCGGGTAGTCCGCCGCGAGGTTCTGATGCAGGATGGTACCAGGGCCAAATCAAGGTACTCGCTTGCGAGGACGCAAGGTCTGTTGCGCTGTACAAGGCAGCAGCCGCAAAGCTGGGACAAGTCTATCCCGGGGCGATTATCGAGGTCGTTGACTGGAAGGACATTCCGGCTCGGCCAAGGGCAAGGGCATGGGTTCCAGCGGTTCCAGCAGAACCTGAGAGAATTCTCAGGATGCTGCAACTGATGAACCCGGCTCTCCCAACGCAGGACTGGAGTGTCATCCAAGTCGAGGACGCTGTAGGACCTAGGAGACAGGTCGTGTTAGCCCTGAATAAGGAAGCTCTCGAGCCCCTTAGACGGAGCAAAGGAAGAGTGTTTTACGGCCTCGGGGTGGTCGTAATTCACGTATACCGTGGGGACGCACAGCGCGCATCCCTTTTGAGGCACCCGAAGTGGAAGCGGAAATCTCCGACGCCGAAAGCCTGGTTTCCGCCACGTCAAATTGCGCAGGGGCTCTGGGCAATTTGTCGATGGAGGATGCTCTGCTGGATAGCGACGGAGAGGATCCCAACATCACGGTGATGGAGGCAGGGGAGTCTGAGGAAGCTCATGCTGAGGTTGCTCCAGATAAACCTGCACAAAAGTAAGGCAGCCTCGGCTGCTCTCATCAGTCGCCTTTCTAAAGGCGACGTCGAAGTGGTCCTTATCCAAGAACCCTGGGTGAACAACTCAAGGATTTGCGGATTGGGGGCCACTGGGTTTAAGCTCATCCGAGCTGCTGATGAAGGTAAAGTGAGAACATGCATTTTAGTAAAGTCTGAGCTAAATATCTTTCTCTTGCCTAATTATAGCAATGGTGACGTCACAGCGGCCAGTTTGTCAAGCGGAGGCACCCAATTAACGCTAGCCTCCGTTTATATGCCGTACGACGCAGAGGAACCTCCTCCGCAAAAGACGGTAAAGGATCTGGTGGCCGACTCAAGCAAAGGCCATCTGTTAATTGGGACAGACGCAAACGCCCACCACGTGCAGTGGGGTAGTTCCGACATAAACACTCGGGGTGAGTCACTTTTTGAATACCTTTTAACAACTAACCTTGTAGTTTGCAATGTAGGTAATGAACCAACTTTTACTACTAAAAACCGTAGAGAGGTTATTGACCTCACTATATGTAGCGAAAGCGTTTATGGGTGGGTTAAAAAATGGCGTGTTCTTGAGGAACATTCCTTTTCAGACCACCGCTATATTGAAGTAATGTTAGAGTTCTTCGTCGATCAGCCCATTGCGAGACGTAACCCACGTAATACAAACTGGGAACTACATAATGAGCTGTTAGCAAGAGCACTACCAGAACTGCCCCCACAAAGCCTCTCATCAACGATGGAGCTAGAGGGTCTGGTAGAAACCTTCACATCGGCTTTCTCAAAAGCCTTAGAACAGGCCTGTCCATTGCCAAAACCGCGCGGTAAGCGTAAACCTCACTGGTGGTCCCATGATCTGGACCTACTTCGTAAATCCTGTAGAGAACAGTTTAACAAAGCCAAATTCTTTGATAACGGGTCACAATGGCTAGAATACAAGGACAAACTAAGAACCTACAAAAAAGTCCTGAGACAAGCGAAGAGAACTTCATGGAGAAACTTCTGCACTGGAGTCGAAAGTGTCGTGGACACATCCAGGCTACGGTGCGTGCTTTCTAAGACGCAAACAGCTATTAGCTTTCTGCGGAGACCGAATGGTACCTGGACCAGCACAGAAGGGGAAACTCTAGAGCTGCTCCTGGGCACACATTTCCCGGGAAATATGACAAACGCACCGGAAGTACCTGCAGCAAACCAAGCTGTGAATATACCCATCACTGAGGAGAGAGTGAGGAGGGCAGTCAAAAGTTTTAAACCTTTTAAGGCTGCTGGACCAGACGGGATTGTACCCGCTCAACTTATCTACTCTTTGGAGGTATCAGCCAACTGGCTGCGGCACATATATACCGCTTGTTTGGCTATGAACTATATTCCGTGTGCATGGAGGAGCGCCACGGTCATATTCATTCCTAAGGCAGGCAAAGCCTCTCATTACGAGCCGAAGGACTATAGACCTATCAGTCTTTCATCCTTCGTACTCAAGACCCTAGAGAGAATAGTTAGCGATTTTCTCACTACAAGCATTGATAGGAATCTCATTTCGGACTATCAATACGCGTACACCAAAGGTAAATCTACGGAGACTGCGCTACACAGCCTAGTCTCTACTATAGAAACATCCTTGTTCGAAAATGATTATTGTCTTGTGGCCTTCCTAGACATTGAAGGAGCATTCAACAACATAAGTCCAGACGCCGTTAACATTGCTTTAACTGATCTGGACGTAAATAGACCCCTAGTGGGACTAATTGATCAACTGCTCAGGGGAAGGAAAGTGCTCTCCTCACTGGGGAAGGTTGAGGTAACACGATTTGTCGCAAGGGGCACGCCCCAGGGTGGTGTCCTTTCCCCCTTACTATGGAACCTAACGGTAAACTCGCTATTAAGAGATACTAGTTGGGGGAGCGGGAAGGTCGTGGCATATGCTGATGACCTAGCGATTATCTACAGAGGCAAGTTTCCTCAAACTTTGTGCGACTTGATGCAGGTAGCATTGCGAGAGGTTTCCTTGTGGGCTTCCCGATGTGGACTCAGCGTCAACTCCGATAAAGTAGAGCTTGTCTTATATACCAAACGATACAAAATACCATCGTTGAACCTACCTGAACTAAATGGGGTGCGCCTAAGCCTGGCAGATAAAGCCAAATTTTTAGGCGTAGTTTTAGACAAAAAGCTGAACTGGAAGGACAACGTTATCCAGCGACAAAAGAAAGCGTACATTGCATTATATACGTGTAAAAGAGCCATTGGCAAAAAATGGGGACTCACCCCCAACATATGCAGATGGATTTATACCGCGATTATCAGACCCATACTGCTGTATGGGGTAGTCGTATGGTGGCCAGCCTTGAGCAAGGCGTCAAACCTAAACTTGTTGGGTAAAGTCCACAGATCCAGCATGATAAGCATAAGCGGGGCTCTAAGAACAACGCCTAGCGAAGCTCTTCAGGTCATCCTTGACATATTTCCACTGGATCTGGCTGGTCATCGAGCAGCGGCAACGTCAGCCCTGCGTCTAAGGGAATTGTCGTGCTGGAACAACAGGACCACAGGACACTCAAGTATACTAAACAAATACAGTTTTCTCCCTCCTAGCACGGATCGCTGTGCGACCACAACAGTTGCGGAAACCAACTTTAAGATAAACATACCCAGCAGGGATGACTGGACGGAGTCGGACAAGTGCCTTGCTATGGGCAACAGCATTTCCATATACACGGACGGCTCCAAGCTAAACGGGAGAGTTGGGGGTGGAGTATACCCAAGGGACCTTGACCTCCAGCTCTCATTCAGACTACCCGACCACTGCAGTGTATTCCAGGCAGAAGTTGCAGCCATAATGGAAGCCGCAGCTAGGATAGGGACATACATTGTCGGCAAAGAAATTTTTATCTTCAGCGACAGCCAAGCTGCCATAAAATCTCTGGGCTCCCACTCGTTCAATTCTGAACTAGCACTAAACTGTCGCCGATCTCTTCAAGAGATGGCTCAACAGAACCGTGTACACCTCACATGGGTCCCTGGACATAGGGATATCGAGGGAAACTGTATTGCAGATGAACTCGCTAGGCAGGGTACAACCAAGCAGGTTCTTCCTGGACAAGAACGCTTAGGTATGCCCCTGTCCACATGCAAGCTAATGCTAAAAGAGCACATCTACCGTCAAGCCGACGAAAGATGGCTACAAACACCGGGATGTCGAACGTCGAAAGAAACCTGGCCTAAATGGGATCCTAAAAGGTCCCGTCACGTTTACAACCTAAGAAGGGATACAATTTCCACACTTGTAGGGGCACTAACGGGTCATTGCCTCATAGATAGGCATGCAGAAAGGCTAGGAGCGCCTTATCGTCGTTGCTGTAGGAGTTGTAAAGATGATGAGGAGGAGGAAACGGTGGTTCACCTCATTTGCAACTTCCCAGCGCTAAGCGGAGCACGGCAGCGCTTTCTGGGAGCTCCATTTCTTGATACTATGAGTCAGGTTGTGGAGCATGACGTCAAGGACCTGGTAGATTTCATCAGGTCCTCAAAATGGTTCGAAGAGGAGAGGTAACGGTGTTTTTCGTGGTATCACAACGGGCCTAGTACTACTGGCCTAAGTGTGCCCTCGGGCAGCCACCCCAACCTAACTGTTGTCATCGAGCAAAGAGTCAGCGCATACGCACTTTGGCAACCACGCTACTGTTGGAAGCCATAATTTCAAAATAGTAAAAGACTTCGTTTATTTGGGAACCAGTATTAACACTAGCAACAACATCAGCACTGAAATACAGCGAAGAATCAATCTTGCCAATAAATGCTACTTTGGACTAAGTAGGCACTTGAAAAGTAAAGTCCTCTCTCGGCGAACGAAAATCGTACTCTACAAGTCACTTATCGTACCCGTCCTGCTATATGGGGAAGAAGCATGGACCATGACAACCATGACAAGCCAAGAAAGTGTTTCTATCGGAACCCGCCTAAGGAAGCAGAGGTAGAGGACGGTCCCCACTCCGTTGGAAGGACCAGTTGGAAAACGATTTAAGCTCCCTTGATGTGACCAATTGGCGCCGGTTTGGCGGAGCAAAGGAGCGACAGGCGCGCCTTGTTGGACGGCCATAACCGTTTAGACGGTTAAGCGCGAATTAAGTAAGTAAGTAAGTAAGTAAATTTTTTTGGATTTATTTATTTATTGGGAGAAAGAAAGCAGCCAGACTGAACTGCTAAAATATATTTTGATGATATTCTCAATTTTTTACAAGTTTTGAGATAAGAAATTTAGTCAAATTCCAATTTTTTTTTTTTTTAAATTTGGCGAAATTTAGTTACTAATGGTCGAAACTTCGTCATCGCACATTCAAAAATGACGACTTCAAAAAACTGGGGGGTGTGAAATCCCCCCCCCCCCCCACACCCCTACCTCGCACCACCCCTGACTCTACTACATGCCGTAGATTGGCCAGAAAGCGAGCTCCCATGAAGCGCTGTCTTGGTCCACTTAACGCCGGCAGTAGCAGATGAGGTGATTCACCGTGTGGTATGTTGGAATGATTTTCCGTCATTCATTTTCAAATTTAGTTTCGAGACAAACCGGGTTCGGCGTTGTGCCATCATCAGAGTCGATTTTCGTTCTCCGTTTTCTCATTTCTGTCGTCGTTACAACTAGTACAAATTCGATGATCGGACACTCCTAGCCTTTCTGCATGCTTACCAATAAGGTAGTGCCCGGTTAGTGCTCCTACAAGTGTGGAAATTTCATTCCTAATTAGAGTGTAAACGTGACGGCATCTCTTAAGATCCCGTTATAACTATATTTGCTTAGATCCAACATGGGTCAAAATCACTTGGCAACAGGACTTACTGCTTACATCTATGCTCTAGGTGGTCATTTTTTCTCTGTAACCATAAGGATACTCCTCGAAGGTTTGGAGAGCTTTACCGGTGCTGGTGGTCCTTTGCCAGATATTGATCTAGTATCTTCCAATAAGTACCACTATTAAGGTACTAACTAGCCAACCCACCGCAAGGACGATTTGATATGACCACACTGAATCTTCTAGGTCATACAGCCCCCTTCTACAGTAGGAAACTTGCAGTCGCCAGAGCCTCGCCTGCTAAATGACGATGAGATACATTACGCTAATTATCCTAATCCTTGGTGCTTAAGATAAGGCAATTTGGTGGCAAACCGCAACGCTCGAAGCAATTGATTTACTCCACCTTGAGTTAAATGACTGTGAAAAAAGTAATGCGATACGAAATAAGAAAGCGTAAATTGAAAAAAAAAAAATGGAAAGTTCGTTATTATTTCGACAGTGATAAGGCTTCCCAAAAATGCTGTACTCAAATTAACGCTCTATCACCAAAATAAATAGTAACCGCCACCATAAATGGGACGTCAAGTCAGCGCAACAGCAATTTATGTGTTGGTGTGGGCTTTGGTACTGAACATATGAGAGCAGCTCAAGAGCGCGCCCACATTTTTAACTCCCCGCAGCTATCGACATTTTTATGTTGAGCCGTTGAGCTGGGAAGCTATGTGTTTATGTTTGTGTGTATGACGGATATGGATGAATGTATGTTTGTGTATGTGAAAAACGCGCGCTAACAATATTTATGCATGAAATAAAAACCAAAAAAAAAGCAAACAGACATGCCACCAACATATCGAGCGTTAATAGCACCAACAACAATTGCACTATTGCCCATAGATTGTGGCGCGAAAAAACACACTGACACAAAAACCAGAACCTTACAGACTGTCAAAAAAGAGTGGCGCGCCCATATAGGTAGTGGTTCTATGTGTCGTTACCCTCCACAAAATTTACACCTTTTATATTTACATTGACTGCCACATACATCACGATCTAGTATTATTTACTAGGAAGTATAAGGACACTAATTGGGCTAAGCCTAAGCTTGGAGGGGTAACCCTGCAAGAAAAATATAGCACAAAGTATCTATGAGCTATACTAGATAGTAAGATGTCGTAGAAACTCCATGTGGACGGGAGAGCGAAGAAAGTCTCCGCGGCACTCTATGTATGCAAGAGGATGCTAGGATGCAAAAGGGGCCTATCACTCAAACTCTCTCATTGGGTATTTACGAAAATTGTCAAACCCATACTTTACTATGCGGTTCTTGTTTGGTGGACAGCCATACAAAAAAGGACGTATACCAAAAAACTTGAGAGGGTATACAGAGTATACATAATTATGATAAACGGGAGCCTTAAAAACTACCCCGACATTAGCGTTGCATGCCATTCTGGATATCCCGCCTGCAGACCTAATGGCCAAAAACATCGCGTTAGCAATATAGCGCCATCTATATCGGGCAAACGGAGTACATGGTCCCGTGCCTGAGCTTCTAAAGAGATATTGGGCCGCAATTAAGCCGGAGGGTTGATGCCGGGGTGCAGAAATGGCAGAACATACTATACACGTGTACACGGATGGTTCCAAATTAATGGAAGCGGTTGGGTCTGCTATTTACTGTATGAAATAAGTAGATCCTACAGGCTGCCAGATTACTGCAGCGTTTTCAAGCGGAAATTATAGCAGTGAAGAAAGCAGCAGAAATTCTGAAGGAAGCGTGCTTAAGCTGCAGTCGCAACAATATAGTCGGGCTGTGATTGAGGCAATAATCTCACACAGTACTTCATCAAAAAGTGTTTTGGAATGCAAAGAAGCATTGGAAAAACTTCGCTCAGGCCGGACCATACATCTTTACTGAATTCCCGGTCATAAAGGGGTAGAAGGTAACGAAAAAGCCGATGAGTTGGCAAAGGAGGGTGCAACACTCGCTGAGTCTACGATAGACGCCCCAATCCATTTGCGAGAAATCAAAAGGAGACAGGAGTTGCATGTGATCCATCAAGCAGGAAAGCGCGGGGCTGCAAAATTTCTAAGATCATGTTCAAAGCCTACGATATTAGACTCACAAAGTGGCTCATATCTTTGAAGAGAGAAGACTTAAGGCTCACGATGGGCATACTGACTGGACACTGCCTTCTGGCGTCACATGCTTATAAGTTAGTCCTCGTCAGTAACAGCAAGTGTGGGAAGTGTGAGGTACAGAAAGAAACGGTTGAGCACGTTCTGTGTTCGTGTCCTGCGCTGACCAGGTCAAGGCTCCAACTATTAGGGCGGTAGAGTTGCCAAATCTCGAGGCAGCAACTAAGCTGGGTCCTAGAAAACTGCTAGTATTTGCCAAAAGGACGGAGTTATTCTATAACATATGTCCTGGCACGAGATTGGGGTTCTTCCGTTTGGTCGTAAAACAAATTCTGCTAACACTATGGTTATATTCAGTCTATGTGAGGTCTTTATTGTCCGGCCAGTTCAACCTAATCTAACAACATGCAGCACAGCAGCAGGCGCAGAACTCTACAGTACTTTGTATCGCTGCGAGAAAAAAATATAAAATACCGGCGATTACGAAAGAATGATGAACACGTGGTACGATGACGCTCCGTACAGGGTCTTGTTGTGGTCCAATGGAAGTAGAAGAGAATAAAAGGATGGTCAGAATAAAAAGATGTATAAAAATGTGCGAATGAGAAGAAGGCGAGCACCTAGCCAACAGGGATATCTCCAGCAAATTGTATTAAGAAATTCAGCGAAAGAGAGAAGGTTTTAAACTCGGTATAACTTCCTATGGGAACGAAAACAGCGACTTAGTAACCGATGCACACACCTCATGCCTTTCCAGGTTTTTCCCGTCGCGAAACTTTGCACCATCACAGACACAATTAATATATTGGACCTCCACGTTGATGGCATTACGCTACAGACTATCAGACATACATAAAAACTGAGTGTGACATTCGATAATGATCTGCATTTTGGCCAGCATGCAGCTGCTGTAACAAAACGTCAAGTCCCTCATTGGCAGCACTTGCGACAAAGACACAGAAACGCTCTTAGCTACCTGTAAAGCAAGCTAGCATGCAGCCGTTGTAACAAAACCTCAAGTCCCTCATTGGCAGCGCTTGCGACAAAGACGCAGAAACGCTCTTAGCTACCTGTAAAGCAATTAGCCAGCCGCTTTTATGCTACGTCGGATGTGGTCGCCGAGCTTGAAAGGAACACACTGGAAGAAGCTGCGGTACTGTCAAAACACTGGGCTCATATCTGCCAAGAGATGTCTTCTTATGCCACAAGAATATCATCTACACAGTGAGGTGAGAATATTCCTCACTTTCCGTTAAAGACTCAGAATCGGGGGCATCTTAACAGATAACTGATTGATGAAGCTCTGCCTCCCAGGTATATAAGGAGTCATCACCGCAAGCACTCAATAGCTCAGCCGCTTGAACTATAAATATTTAGCAAGGCCTTCAAACTCATTTACAAAGAGGCGCCAAGTTTGATATCGATGAATGCTCGGCGACCCCCTTCTACATGTGAAATCATAGAAATCGCAGTTGATGAGAACATACTTCCTAGACATTCCCGTCATACTGCCACAACTTAGAAATGGATGCTGTAGTTGGTTACGCTCACTTATATGGAATCAACCATGACATATGCAATGTATGTCCTGTATGTAACGCCTCTAACACCCATGTCTCTTTGGTCCAGCCCTATTGTAACTGTAATTTTCCTAGGACATCCGTTAAAGGCTATCGATGACAATCTGTAAATGATTGCGCCTATTGAATGGGGCGAAGCGCTGCTACATGAAGAAAAATCAGAAGGAGAGTATCACCCACTCGAGAGAAAATTTCTCTGGAATATCGGTAACATTGTTTTTTCTCGGGTATTGCAGTCTTTGTGTATACATATGCATGTATCTATGCATGTGTAGCTGGGCGCAAATGAACACTATGCGCTCAATGTGCTCAACATGCAGCTCAATGGCTCAACGACGTCGTGCTGAAGAAATGGACCTATGTAGTGGTGTATTTTGTAACGGACAAAATTTCTGAATGCATTTTCTTCCCTCTGTTCTTGCTGGTAATGCTTTCATATTGTTGTTGCAACCGTATGCTTATATATGTATACAGACCTCAAGTCGTGCCTCGTCCAACGACAACGGTGACGTCGACAACGCAGTCGAAGTACAAGTAACTGACAGGCAATAGCGAATTCTCAACCCACAGATTTGCAAGACAGTGGGGCGGGCAGCTCGGTCAGACGTGTACTAACCGTATTGAGCTCGATCTTGGTCATCTCCTGCCCAACCGCGGCCACCCACTCGCCACAACGCGAAATTCATGCAACAGTTATATGGTTGCTTGTGTATTTTTTGTTTTTTGTATTCCTGCTAACGAAGTTATTGTTATTTGCCCCTTATGTTGTTGCTTCACTGGCTTGTGCTGGTGTTGCTGTTGCTGTTGCTGCAGTCATGGCTGTTACTGAGGGTCAATTTGCTGCGCATTGAGACGTGCGGTTGAATATTCGGGGTTCTCTTTTCATCGCTTTATTTCTGTTCTAACGACGCTTTTATAGTGTTGTTTTTTTATACTCAGTTGAGCAGAGCTCACAGAGTATATTGACTTTGATTGGATAACGGTTGGTTGTACAGGTATAAAGGAATCGAGATAGATATAGAATTCCATATATCAAAATCATCAGTATCGAAAAAAAATTCGATTGAGCCATGTCCGTCCGTCCGTCTGTCCGTTAACACGATAACTTGAGTATCTTGATGAAATTTTGTATGTAGGTTCCTGGGCACTCATCTCAGGTCGCTATTTAAAATGAACGATATCGGACAATAACCACGCCCACTTTTTCGATATCGAAAATTTCGAAAAATCGAAAAAGTGCGATAATTCATTACCAAATACGGATTAAGCGATGAAACTTGGTAGGTGAGTTGAACTTATGACGCAGAATAGAAAACTGGTAAAATTTTGGACAATGGGCGTGGCACCGCCCACTTTTAAAAGAAGGTAATTTAGAAGTTTTGCAAGCTGTAATTTGGCAGTCGTTGAAGATATCATGATGAAATTTGGCAGGAACGTTACTCTTATTACTATATGTCTGCTTAATAAAAATTAGCAAAATCGGAGAACGACCACGCTCACTTTTTAAAAAAAATATTTTTTAAATTCAAATTTTAACAAAAAATTTAATATCTTTACAGTATATAAGTAAATTATGTCAACATTCAACTCCAGTAATGATATGTTGCAACAAAATACAAAAATAACAGAAAATTTCAAAATGGGCGTGGCTCCGCCCTTTTTCATTTAATTTGTCTAGGATACTTTTAATGCCATAAGTCGAACAAAAATTTACCAATCCTTGTGAAATTTGGTAGAGGCTTAGATTCTAGGACGATAACTGTTTTCTGTGACAAAGGGCGAAATCGGTTGAAGCCACGCCAAGCTTTTATACACAGTCGACCGTCTGTCCTTCCGCTCGGTCGTTAACACGATAACTTGAGCAAAGATCAATATATCTTTACTAAACTCAGTTCACGTACTTATCTGAACTCACTTTGTATTGGTGTAAAAAATGGCCGAAATCCGACTATGACCACGCCCACTTTTTCGATATCGAAAATTACGAAAAATGAAAAAAAATGCCATAATTATATACCAAATACGAAAAAAGGGATGAAACATGGTAATTGTATTGGTATATTGACGCAAAATATAACTTTAGAAAAAAACTTGGTAAAATGGGTGTGACACCTACCATATTAAGTAGAAGAAAATGAAAAAGTTTTGCAGGGCGAAATCAAAAGCCCTTGGAATATTGGAAGGAATACTGTTCGTGGTACTACATATATAAATAAATTAGCGGTACCCGACAGATGATGTTCTGGATCACCCTGGTCCACATTTTGGTCGATATCTAGAAAACGCCTTCACATATATAACTAAGGGCCACTCCCTTTTAAAACCCTCATTAATACCTTTAATTTGATACCCATATCGTACAAACACATTCTAGAGTCACCCCTGGTCCACGTTTATGGCGATATCTCGAAAAGGCGTCCACATATAGAACTAAGGCCCACTTTTTTTTCAAATACTTATAAACACCTTTAATTTGATACCCATATCGTACAAAAAAATTCTACGGTCACCCCTGGCCCACCTTTATGGCGATATCTCGAAAAGGCGTCCTCCTATAGAACTTAGGCTCACTCCCTTTTAAAATAAATTCTAGAGTCAGCCCTGGTCCACTTTTATGGCGATATCCCTAAATGGCGTCCATCTATAGAACTATGGCCCACTTCCTCTTAAAATACTCTTTAATACCTTCCATTTGATACACATGTCATACAAACACATTCCAGGGTTACCCTAGGTTCTTTTTACAACATGGTGATTTTCCCTTACTTTGTCTCCACAGCTCTCAACTGAGTATGTAATGTTCGGTTACACCCGAACTTAGCCTTCCTTACTTGTTTTTTTTTTTTGTAGTTGACAAATAATGTTGTTGCTGTTGTTGTTAGTGTGGTTTCGCTCAAAAATTAGATGTACACTCATACAAATGTTTCAAGTTTGAGCGGGTGACCGTGTGCGCAAACTTCCACCAGCTCAACTTATCCCATATCTTTCACAAGTACTATAGAAGTATGGGTGGCAGCAACTATTTGTATTGCTGTTGTTGTTGTTATTGATGTTGCTGCTGCTATTATTGTAGATACATACATATATGTATGTATGTTTTTTATACATTGTTGAGGCGGGAAATCACTGACACAGAACTACATTCGTTTGTTTGTATGTTTGATTATGCATAAATTTTGTATATGTTTGTATGTGCCTTCTCATGTTTGTTGGCAGTTTTTAACGGCCGTTTCGTCTGGCTGAGTTGGTGCCCTTCGTTCTGCTCGTATAGTAACCCATTCGTTCATTGCTACTGATTGCCGAAAATATTTATGTTGTCTTAAAAGAAAACAATTTTTGGGTGCATACATGCATAAATATATTTGCTGGAGGCTTATAATGGCCGCTATCAGAACCGTGTGCCGAAATCAAGAATTTTTTTTCGGCTCCGGTTTGCAAAATAGAGTAGGTACGCAATCCTGAGGGTCTACCATAGCAGGCCTGGGATTCATCACAGAAAACCACATACCCATGAAAAGAATTGAAAAACCTCGGATAAGACAACCCGTTTTTGACAACATCTATTATAGACGATAAAAGGGTTCGGTTTTGAGGGCATGCCCTTGGTATGTTCGATCCTATAATGGCTGGTGACATCTCCACCGTCCAAGAGATGCGTTGCACGAAAGATGGAAATACGTTCATTAAAAAATGTGGTAGAGGGACTTCATCGTAGCAATGTGGACGTACTCTCATAATCCAAGAAAGGTGAAGGCTGATAGAAATAATAATGATCAACCTACGAGTGCGTCAATCGCCCAGCCAAACATAAAATTCGTGCTCAGTGACTTCAACGCAAGACTAAACCTAAAAAATATCTACTCACCTTCTCAAATAAAAAAATGAGTAATGTAAAGAACAGATACAATTGAAACAGGGAGAGAGAGAGACTCCTTTGCCAGATGAAAGAAACAACTCAAGCTTCTGCAGGATAGACGCAGTTCAGCACACATACCGGAAAGTGAAATTAGTTGAAAAAGTACTTTAGCGTTGTCGAGAAATTAGTGAACTGCAAAAATACACCTTGGCAGCCTTCATCTATATTGAGGTTGCCTTCAACAACCTTCAAACGGAGGCCACCTGCGGGGTACTTAGACTACATAGAACCCAAGGCATGGGTTCAATGCTCAACGCTTTTATTTAATTGTCTGATCAACGCACTAGATTGATAAGGAGTGTGACGACTAGACCCTAGGACCTACCTAATTATTTTCTAGCTTTTCGTATTATTATTACTTCATGTAAGTATTGTTTTCAATAAAACCGTTTAACTTAAAAATTTTTTAAAATTATTTTATTTCCAAAAAACTCAGTGCGTGTGTTTGTTTGCTGTGATCTGTAGAAGCAAACTTGCTTTGAGTAGGACAGCGCCACATGCAAACATAGATGTTCGATTAGATTGAATGGTGAGAAAAGTCAGCATTTGCCAGCGTTATTTAACTTCGGGAGTACATATATAGATATGACATGACATATTATGTCTATACATTTTTATGCGTGTTGCCAAGTTACAACAACATAAATGGTTAAGAATGCATGGATATCCTGAAAAATACTTTTTCGTTAAAAACTTTAAACATTTCGTTAAATTCTTAACCAAAACGGTTCGATTTGTCTGAAATTTGGAATATAGGTAGCCCTTTACCTAGATTAGTATTTACGACTTTTTTCCCGGGAAATGGACCATGGACACAATGGAACTGGGACTTGGGCTGGGATTGTAACTGGAACTGGGACTGGGAATAAGAGATGGAGAAGAACAATAAGTATTAGAGAGAAGAGAAATGATGGAAGGAGAAAGAGACTGAGAAAGAGATGGAGTTAGATTAGATAGAGAGACAGGGATAAGGATAGGGAGCAGATAAGAAGTGAGGGAAAAGACGGAGAGGGAGACGCAGAAAAAGGCAGAGAGAAGATAAAAAGATAAGGAAAAGGGGTGAGAGAGGAAGGAGGAGTAAGAGGTAAACACTTTTTAAAACTTTTGCAGATAGACCAAAGTTAGGACAGAATAACGTCTGACGGGCCAGCTAGTATCTCATAAATTGAAAGACTAGGTTGCGTGCAAAAGATAGATAGATAACGAGCATGGTTAAATTAATTCAAATCGTGATTCTGAACATAACGGTATATCAATTGTAGGACTCACTTTTTCCCCTTACTGAACTTACGTAAACTTAATTTGAACGTTTGGTTTTAGACGAAACCTATCTTATAATTTGTAACTTAATGACATCTATACAATTCCAACCAAGTTTTTAATAAATTTTTTAATCTGCGCCGATTTTCTCAAACTCTCTTTATAATCTGTTTGGGTTGTGTTGATTTCCTGCGTAGCAATTCCAAGAGGTAGAGAATAAACGCAATATGAAAAAAGCCAGAAATCGACTGGACGAGTTACAAATGATCTCACATTTTCTGACAGTTCTTTTATGAACGTGGAAATAACTGACTTTAAGGATGATAATTACTCTGAGCATGTTGATTTTTTATTACATGTTTTATTATTTACGTATATTTTTGTGTTACTTATTCCTCCTTACCTTTGGGCTATTTTTTATTTGCTTACTTATTTTTTCTTTTTTATTCGAAGACCACCAATACGTGGCCGTTTACCACTCCCTACCTACACAATTTTCTAAAATAAATGAAGCAAAATTAAATGGCACAATAGCGAACCGAGATTTGAGCGCAAGATCAGCACACGAATGTACAGAGGATCTCGACAGGTCCACGTCGCATTCAAAGGAATATTGATGTTTGTGTGGCTGTGTGCGCGTAGGATTGCTGATCCCACACAAATCAGCTGATTGCAGGTGGATGCGCTATTGTGCAATAATATTGCCATTGAATTGCTACACACCCATTTCGATTACGTTTTTTGGTGATCATCAGCACTTGAGGATTACACACGATGATCACGAAAATCAATAATAGATCGGACCGTGTGACTTTCTGCGATCAGCAGCGTAACCAAGAACAAATGAGACAATGACTTGAAAAGCAGCTGATGATGATGACTTGTCTATGCATTGGTTATTTTTTTTGTGAGTTTGCTTTGCTTGACTTCAACAGGTATCCTGCTAAGAAGCGCATCTTAAAGAAAAAAATAGAAATAAAATTTCAAGCCAACACTAAACAGCTGATTGCACTAAAATTTTCCCAAGCCTCCATGCAATAGAAATTGTTAGTGTCGCAAAGATTTCAGACGAGATTGCACACAGTGTCAACAGGATAATATGAGACTTTATTGCTACATTTGTATATATATATTTTTTTAAACTACTTAAAATTATTTTTGTTTTTAGGTTTTTTTTTGATTATTTGCTTGCACCTTAGTCATGTCGCTTTGAAACGTAATTGGCTGAGTACGGAAATATGAGTTCTTGTTTGCAGCTCAAGAACGCAAGAAAACTCATATAAAGCAAATAATATTGTTGTTGGTGTTGACCAAGACCTGATTTTGTAGCAGAATAATGTCAACCTACCAGCGACATGCATAAATAATTGGCATGAGAACCAGTCACTTTCTCAGGCACAAGGCAATAAGTCAAGAATGCCTTTTCTTACAAACTCGCCTACCGGCCAGCTGATTGCTGCACTTCCTTATTGCGTTTTTTCTGTTTTTCGAGCAATTTTGGGCAAATTTTTTTTCATTTATAGATTTTTTGTTTGTTTTTCATTTGCTTTTCTGATATGCTAACTGTAAAGTGCACAACAGGATACTCAAATTCTATGTCAGTTACAACGGTGCAGCCACTTAAAGTATTAATTGACCATTTTACTTGGCACTCGAGCGCTCAACAGGACAGTGCACTCCATATTTATATACAAACATACAAAAATGCTGGGAAAGTGCAAAGAAAGTGCCAAAGTCGCTACTATGAAGAAACGATCTGAATACTCGTGAAAACTCGGAATACATACATACATATATCTAATTTTCTTATGTGTATGTAAAATACTATCCTCTGCTGACTTTTGTTGTTGCCAATATTTGAGAAAATATCGTATGTCAATCGCGCCGGCTATACCTATTTCCTCTACTGTCCATGTCTAACTTGTTTTTTTTAATATTTGTCTTGTGAAATTAAGACATCTCAATACCACGTTATTAAGAGTCCTGTTATTTGAGTTGGCGGTTTCCCGTTAAAATTTGAGGTACACCTGTTTATTTTGTTAAATTTGTATGTAACGGGCTCTTCAGATCATTCTTGATATTGATTTGGATTTTGGATTTTCCGGAAACCAAGCGGCGGGAAGGTCATTCCTGCATTTAGGAGAGTCGTCCAATTGGAGTACTAAAATCATTGCATATCTAGCATAGTAAACAATTACAGTTTACTTCCGCGAAGCACAGACCGCTGTGCGACCAGAACAGCTGCGGATAGCAGCTTTATGGTAAACATTCTCTCAGGGATGCTTGGGTGGAGTCGGATCGGTGTTTTGCTTCTGACAGCAACATTGCCATACACACCTGAGATCCTAAGTTACAACTCTTAGTTAGCAGCTCTCTTTCAGACTACCTGAACATTGTAGTGCAATCCAGACAGATAGCATTCAGCTATCACAAAAGCCACATTTTGCATAGAAAAACACAGTTTCGGTAAGGAAATATTTACTTTAAGCGACAGCCAAGCGGCTATCAAGTACCTTGGATCTTACTCATTGAATTAACACTAACCTGTAGCCGATATCTTCAGAAAATGGCCCAACAAAACCATGTACACCTTATACGGGTCTCGGCACACAGGCACATTGAGGAAAACTGTGATGTACTTGAACTTGCTAGACACTGTGCGATAAAGCAGATTTTTGTATACAAAGAACGCTTAAGCATATTCTTTGCCACATGCAAGTTATTGCTAATATAGTACATCTACTGCCAAGCCAACGATAAATGGCTACGAACCAGAGGTTGTCGGACAGCAAAGCATGCCTGACCAAAATAGGATCTTAAGAGATGCCGTCACGACTAAACCAATTAGGGATCAAATTTCCACACTTGGAGTACTAACTGCCATATTTTCAAAGCTGTAGGAGTTGCAAAGATGACAAAGAGGAGAAAACGGTGGACCACCTCATGAGAAACAGCCTGAATTAAAGTGGTGACAGACAGCGCTTCCGGAGAGGCCCCTTTCTGGATATTTTTAGCCAGGTCACAGAATTCGACATCAAGGTCTTGGTAGCGCTTTTAAGTTGCTCGAAATGGTTCGAGCCACTCTCTAACATACTGGGTTTAAGGGATATCTAAAAGCTTTTCATCGGCAGAGTCTGCCCACCATAAGGTGCAGCTGCAAGCGCGCGTCCGTCTTTGGTCAAGCGGCTCGTTATATATAAACAAGCAAATAATATTTTCATCCCTGCTGAGCGGGTTGTGCGCTAGGTTTGGGACCCGCCACGACAAACCACACTACAATAAAAAACTCAACAAACCTCCTCCCTTGATGTGACCACATGGCGCCAGTTGCCAGAGCGAAGAGTCGACTGGCGCGCCTTGTTGGACGGCCATAACCATTTAAATGGTTGCGCGACAGTTAAGTGGGTAATTAAATAATGTCCTTTTGAGTTCACATAGTTTTATCTACACGTACATCCCACCATTATTTTGTATGAATACAGTGCAGTTGTGGGTTTCTCTTCCTCTCCTCCACATGGTAAAAATTCCGGTGTGGACCATTGATATTTTGAGCTTTGTTTATTTTCTAGGCAACCATTTCCACCTCAAGGCCTGTAGTCTTTAAGAGGAGACAACGCTCCGTCCGTTCTATACCAATTGTAGCATTGTTCAAAAATACCAACTGAAAGTTACGTTTTTACCTTGGAGCATGCTTTAACCGGCCGCTCAGTTTTGACTTTGGTCACCAACCTTGGTACCGCTCGATCCGTTTTCGGCGCTTTGCAAGATCACTCGATAGAAAATGTATGTCGAGAAACAGGTCCAGCGATGTCACAGAAATCCCTTCTTAGCGTTGATCTCCACTTAATCATCAGCATCAGCACGCCTCACTTTTCGCAACTAGATTGCTAAATTAGAAATCGACCTTACTCGTCCTCTAAGAATATCCAGCTGTTTACTCCTCACGGTAACTTTATTTTGTACCTGAAGCTGCTAAGACGGCACACCATTAGCCATTCGCGTTGGTGTTACACCTTATCAACTGAGCCCCATTGTGCCATCCCGCTTAACAGAAGGATGGAAGCAGTTTATTTGGTTAGGAATTCCCACATTATCATGGTACTAAGCAGACCGTTCCTGCAAATCTCCAATTTTTTAGTGAATTTACATTAAACTAACAATCGGAAATTGAATGGTATGCAATTCTGAGAGAAGCGCAAGGATATTGAAAAATTCGTGTGCTTTACAAAAAAACATTGAATTGCGAATGACAACCCTGCAAAAATCTTTGGATCATGTGGTCCACTGGAGTACTTACCATTATACTCCACTGTAATGCAGCAATGGACCAACACATGTTTCTACACGAACACATTATAAGCCGATAATTGCTCGTTTTTAACGATTGTAATCACTACACGATGTTTATTGGACTGTGGGTACTCCATGGATTACTCTGATGTAATGCGAAGCTGGAGTATATGGTCCAGTCCTAGGACATCGCAATGTTAATTGGACCATATTTTTTGTATGAATTGTGGTTAATTTTGGAGTACTCGGTTGGTCCATAGCGAGTACTCCATACATGCATGCATGGAGTACTCGCGATTTTTGCAGGGAACTAACTGACAGGCTGTATTAGCACTTTACAATTTGTAGGCTTTTTTCAGTTTGGTTATTGATAATTCATATTTCTAAAGCAGCAGTCGATAAACAAGTAAGGAAGGCTAAGTTTGGGTATAACCGAACATTACATACTCAGCTGAGAGCTTTGGAGAAAAAATAAGGGAAAATCACCATGTAGGAAAATTAACCTAGGATAACTCTGGAATGCGTTTGTATGGCATGGGTATCAAATGAAAGGCGTTAATGAGCATTTTAAAAGGGAGAGGGCTTTAGTTCTATAGACGAACGCCTTTTCCATAAAGGTGGGCAAGCGTGACCCAGAACATCATCTGTCGGGTACCGCTAATTTATTTATACTAGAGTTCGCCCAGTGGTTGAAATTCAACCACAGGAAAGGATAGGACAGGAAAGGAAAGGAAAGGAATGAAAATCAATGGAAGGGAAATGAAAATAAAAGAAATGGAAAGGAAGGGAAAGGAAGGAAAGGAAAGGAAAGGAAGGAATATGAATGGAAGATAAATGAAAGTAAATAAAAGAAAGGAAATAAAAAGAAAATTAAAAGAAAGGAAAGGAAAGGAAAATAAAGAAAAGGTAAGGAAAGGAAAGGAAATGAAAGGAAAGGAATGGAAAGGAAAGTATAGGAAATGAAAGGAAAGGAAGGAAAATCAATGGAAGGGAAATGAAAATAAAAGAAATGAAAGAAAAGAAAAGTAGAGGAATGGAAAGGAAAGGAACGGAAAGGAAAGGAAAGGAATAGAAAGGAAGGAAAGGAAAGGAGGGAATATGAATGGAAGAGAAATGAAAGTAAAAGAAAGGAAATAAAAAAAGATTAAAAGAAAGGAAATAAAAAGAAAATTATAAGAAAGGATAGGAAAGAAAAATAAAGAAAAGGTAAGGAAAGGAAAGGAATGGAAAGGAAAGGAAAGGAAAGGAAAGGAAATGAAAGAAAAGAAAACAAAAGAAAGGAAAATAAAATAATAGAATGGAAAAGAAAGGAAAGCAAAGGAAAGAAAAGAAATAAACTTGATGCATGCTCAGCTATGTACATAATTTTGTTTAATTTTTATTGTGTACAAAGCAACTCCTCGGCCATGCTCACGATTCAGCATAGTACACAAAAAGCAAGTACACACACACAGCGTGTCTATAGTATGAATTAGGGCATGTGTAGTGGTGTGACTTTTATGTTAAATTTTTTATATTAAAATGATTTTTCAAATTTTTTTATTTATGGATAACAGTGCAGCTCAAAATTTTCTATCAATACATATATAATTTGTATACCTTAGAATTATAGTTTAGCAGAAAACGGTTCCACATTTTTTCATCTTGTCTATTTATATATAAGATATGTAATACCACGAACAGTATTCTTGCCAAGATTCCAAGGGCTTTTGATTTCGCCCTGCAGAATTTTTCATTTTCTTCTACTTAATATGATAGGTGTCACATCCATTTTACAAAATTTTGTCTAATTTATTTATATTTTGCGTCAATAAACCAATCCAATTACCATGTTTCATCCCTTTTTTCGTATTTGGTATAGAATTATGGCATTTTTTTAATTTTTCGAAATGTTCGATATCGAAAAAGTGGTCGTGTTCATAGTCGGATTTCACCCATTTTTAATACCAAGGTAAAATGAGTTCAGATAAGTACGCGAACTAAGTTTAGTAAAGATATATCGTTTTTTGCGCAAGTTATCGTGTTAACGGCCGAGCGGAAGGACAGACGGTCGACTGTGTATAAAAACTGGGCGTGTCTTTAACCGATTTCGCCAATTTTCACAGTTATCGTCATAGAATCTATGCACCTACCAAATTTCACAAGGATTGGTAAATTTTTGTTCGATTTATGGCATTGAAAGTATTCTATACAAATTAAATGAAAAAGAGCGGAGCCACGCCCATTTTGAAATTTTCTTTATTTTTGTATTTTATTGCACCATATCATTACTGGAGTTGCATTTTGACATAATTTACTTATATACTGTAAAGATATTGAATTTTTTATTACAATTTGACTTAAAAATTTTTTTTTTCAAGTAGACGTGTCGTCATCCGATTTAGTTAATTTTTATTTAGCACACATATAGTAATAGGAGTAACGTTCCTACAAAACTTCATCATGATATCTTCAACGACTGCTAAATTACAGCTTGCAAAACTTTTAAATTACCTTCTTTTAAAAGTGGGCGCTTCCACGCCCATTGTCCAAAATTTTACTGATTTTCTATTCTGCGTCATAAGGTCAACCCACCTACCCATTTTCATCGCTTTATCCGTCTTTTGGCAATGAATTATCGCACATTTTCGGTTTTTCGAAATTTTCGATAACGAAAAAGTGGGCGTGGTTATAGTCCAATGTTGTTCATTTTAAATGGCGACCTGAGATGAGTGCCCGGGAACTTACATACCAAATTTCATTAAGATACCTCAAAATTTACTGAAATTATCCTGTTTACGGACGGACGGACGGACATGGCTGAATGAATTTCTTTCTTCGCCTAGATCATTCTGATATATAGAAGTCTATATCTATCTCGATTAGTTTATGCCGTTACGGGGTACCGTTATGCCAACAAAATTAATATACTCCGTGAGCTGTGCTCAGCTGAGTATAATAAGTAGACCTGATCAACATGCCGGGAGTTGCTTTGAGTTCAGTACTTTGGTGTATACCTACTAACAATTTCATAAGCAAGTACTTCTGAAGTACAGTTGAAGTAGCGAAAATAGCAGCGCTACATATTGGCCAGATTGGACAGTTTTTATTTGACTCATTTGATTTAATGAATTCAAATTCTGGGTACAGGTGATAGGTATGAGAAGAGATTGAAGCTTCTCGTGGTGATTGGCATAAAAGCGGGAATCTCGAACATATCTAAGAAGTTACTTTCTCACTTAATTTGCGCTTAACCGTTTAAACAGTTATGGCCATTCAACAAGTCGCGCTCTGCTAACTGGCGCCAATTCGTCATACTAAAGGAATTCAAGTCGCTTGCCACCTGTCCCTTCCAGCGGAGTGGGGGCCGCCCTCTTCCTCTGCTTCCATAGGTGTGTTCCGATAAAGGTACTTTCTTAGCTGGAACTTCGTCTTTCATCCGCATAATATGGCCTAGCCAGCATAGTCGCTACGTTTTAATGCGCTGGACTATGTTGATGTCTGCGTAAAGCTCGTACAGCTCATCGTTAAATCTTCAACAACAAATCTTCTTCCGTACTCGCCGTCGCCAAAGCTAGAGGTCTATAAATTTTTCAAATAACTTTTCTCTTGAACACGCCCAGAACCGCTTCATGCTTCTACACCATCTAACAGGACGGGTACGATAAGTGGCATGTAGAGCATGATTTCCGTTTGCCGAGAGATAACTTACTTTTCAATTGCCTACCTAGTACAAAGTAGCATTTATTGGCAAGAATGATTCTTCGCTGCATTTCAGAGCTGATGTTGTTGTTTATGTTAATGCTGGTTCCCAAATAAAAGAAGTCCTTTACTATTTCGAATTTAGGGTGCCAACAGTGACGTGGCTTC
The DNA here is from genome assembly GCF_040869045.1 of Eurosta solidaginis. Classification (NCBI taxonomy): domain Eukaryota; kingdom Metazoa; phylum Arthropoda; class Insecta; order Diptera; family Tephritidae; genus Eurosta; species Eurosta solidaginis. Next base: position 269,654,223 of record NC_090319.1, on the reverse strand, counting down.
CAAGGCGCAAATGCGCTGCTGATAGCAGATACTACGTTTTGTCCTCATTCACCCATTTTGCTCGCTTCTTTTCCCCTGTTTGGAGTAAGCAGAACTTACGGCGCAAGTGTTGAGGCCGATGGTATCAATATTATCTAAGAATATGCCGGTTGAAAAGAACTGTCCCGAGAAGTTGCATTGTAGTCCAATAAGTAGGCCACCAGTGGTCCAATTATGATGCACTCATCGGCAAGTGACCCTTACTGTACCAGCTACAGCGAATAGAACTCCTTCGTTCTTTCAATACACTTATCTATCCCCTTATTTCGACTTTGGAAGCTTCCGCAAGATCACTTAAAAACGATTGACCGAGAGCACCCAATCTTCTTTAAAATAGCTCCGGACAGTGCCACGCTTTCCTTCTCCTCAATACTTCTGCAGCTGAGGCAGTAATCATAAGATTCGACGGCAGTTACTATTGAGATTTCTTACCAAGGACGAACGCCTTGAATTGTTCGGTGTGAAAAGAGTGACAGTACGTTGTATACCATATGAGGGCCAAACCAACATTGACGACTTCCTATATAAAGCGCCGACAAGAGCATATTTCTCGTTCCTGTACTATACGTTCATGCTCATTGTCTAAATGCTATGCTGCTATTTTCATTCTCACAACTGTAAGTCAGGCAGTACTCTATCGCTATCTTGAACTTATTTTCTCATGGCTCCACTTTGCACAGCAGCGAGATTTTTGGCGCGCTTTTTTATGCCCACAAAAAACTACCAAATTCGAAGAATTCCTTCACGTATGTGCCTGTATTGATGTACGTTTACGTAGAGGCCTCACAACGGGCGACATTGAGAACGTTATGGAGAACATTAAGCAATACCTAAGAAGCTGATTATGGCGACTCTGATGGGTAGTGGCAGACGATGTCGTTGAAAGATCTGTAGCAGCAGCAGTAGTAGAGCAACAACAACAGCATACATAAATGGAGCACAAACACTATCAAGTTGAACTTATCATTTTCGGTTAAATATTTTTTTCCTTATTTTCCACCACGAACCGGTGGTTTTCGGCATTGTTAGAAGTAAAAAATGAGCCATTCATGATTATTTCGAATGTATGAAATTTCTTGGAAATCCTTTCAAGTGTACTCCAACCAAACTCTCTCTCGAACAGACTTTCCCATGATGATGCAGCGAGCATGATGAAGTGGTTGGTTGTGCGTTTAATTGGTCGGTCAGTCAGCTGTTTGTTCGGTCGTTTATTTCGTCGGCTTCGTCGCTGTCGTCGTCATGTTGATTGTGCGCCTTTCAAATGCGGAGGATGACACACAAGGATAATAGGGAGCAGCAGCAATGAGAATAATACCAACAATAGACAAGTAATATCAACACTTCGTTGAAAGAAAATCATTGTTTTTTGTGGGTTTACTGCTGGTCTAAGAAGGTTTATGGAGCAAAGTTGCCGGAGCAGTGGCGTCGCCGCACAAGTGCAACATACAATATGGATGGTGTACCTGTTCGCTATGTCGGTTGTTATCCCGCCAATTTATGAATGAGTTTGATAAAATCCCATACAAAAAAATATCAACGAAATTGGGCCAATAAAAACAATAGTTATCTAATATTAACCCCATAAACATTTTTGTTGGGGAAGTATTTATGAAAGAATCGAACTCTTAAGTGAGTAGGTTAGGTAGAAAAGTCGAACAGACTACCTGATTCCCTATCTGTGCTTCGAGTGAGATCTTAAGGCCACAATAGAGGTAGACGGTTGGCGCGATGGTGCTCAAATGGCGGACGAGGCGATACTTGTGTACACAGATGGTTCCAAAGTAGTGGAAAGAGTCGGGTCTGCGGTATACTGTGCTGATCCGGAAATAAACAGATCCTACAGGCTGCCGAATTACTGTAGCGTTTTCCAAGCGGAAATATTAGCCGTAACCAAATCAGTAGAAACCCTGGAAGAGAATAGCTTAAGCTACAGCCGTGTTAACTTTGATATTGACAGTCAAGCAGCAATTAAGGCAATAATCGCGCATAGCACAGTATCTAAATGCATGTTAGAGTGTAAGCAGTCCATGGAGAGAATCGGGACAGGGAGAAGCATACATCTATATTGGGTCCCAGGGCATATGGTCCTGGTTTTTGATATTCTTTTTCCTTGGGTCGTTAAAACAAACTTCTGGTAAAACTGCGGACTCATTCAGTCTATGTGAGGTCCTCATGGACCGGCCAGTTCAACCTAACCTAACCTAGGTAGAAAGATGATTGAAGTAACTTTTGAGGGGAATAGGTTTGAGCATAAAAAGGCGGCGGAGAGAGAAAGCGGTTAGGGCAGAGGAAGTGAAAGAAGCTTGCAGAGGAAGATTAAGCTTTAGCGAATTTTTGAAATTCTTTTAAAATTATGCAGGCAATTAAAAGTTCAGGCATGACAACACCTGCCGCGTCTACGAGTTAGTTTATAATTCTATAGTTAAGTATAGGTAGGGTGACTTAAGGTCAACGGCCGAAATTATTAACGTTATGAGGATTATGATCCCTTGAAATGGTCATAAGATCTTTTGACTTTATGACCATTTATGAAATTTCCTTTAAACTTATCGACATTTCGGAAAAAAGGCCATAGAACTGGTTAAACGTTAAGTTCAATAAGTTCTTATTTCAAGGGGATCGTCACCGTACCTTATTTAAATTCGATTTGGCACTTTATTGAAACCAGAATGAGGAAGAGGAGCGTCGCTGGCAAAAATTAACTGATCTTATGGTTGACATTGTAACAATTTCAAGGTTGACGTTGCGGCCATTTCAATTTGTCATAAGTTCAATTGACATTATTATAGTTGACCTTATGTCACCCCTCCGAAAGTAGATACAGTATTTTTCTTCACATTTTCTACCCTAGTTCAGCAGAAAGGATATCTCATATGATTAATATGTTCTTAGCGTTGATTCTTCACAAATAACTAGTCAGCTGTTTCTCTAACGTTAACGAGTGTGTTTACTGGGAAATAACAAAACATCCTCACGAAATATGTTTTTATTTATGAGCAGGATGTATATGAAAATATGTTTCTAGGTGTATCGTCACATTCATGGAATACGTTAGTAGTCAAACAGACAAATAAGTGATTTGATTTAATCACTTCGCGGTTGAGATCAAGGTAATTTTATAGAAATGATTGCATGTAGCTTTTCATGATGGTTCCTTTGGTATTTCAGGTCGCGCTCTCTGCCGTTGAGCGAGAAATTTAGCTAATCTTAAATCCGTTGATAAATGTGTCACTTAATTTTGTTTGGACGTTGGCGGAATTCCTGGAATCGTTGTTCAGTTGGTGTGAATGGAATGTTGGTGACATTAGTTATAAATGAAACATACAGAAGAATTTAGCTGCCACTCCTTTGGATGCAAT